>NC_090446.1:370156197-372656197 GCF_031143425.1 Pleurodeles waltl | reverse complement strand
TTGCAAGAAATGTAACAACAAATGTCACCCTATTCACATGGCCATGCCTACAGCGCTGCACTACAATCCCAAATGATGACTCTATGCCACTGATTGTCCAACTCAAATATGGAAAAAAAGGTCAAACTCCAGTCAAGTCACATATCAGATCATGTGCCAGCACATCATACCTTGCTATGTGTCCAACACACAGGAGTCAATCACACAACAGCTGCAAGCACAACACAGAACTGAAATATCAACACTTACTGGATATGTCTGGGTCCGCAAATCGACCCACTTCTCCAATTGTGTAGGGGGCAGGTCCACCTGGAAAGCATGGAAGGGTGAAATGTGCTCAATATCTGTGCACTGTACAACACTTTGAAGAAAAAATTACTGTGTGTGACATTATATCTGATAGTCCAGCCCCTCAGGCATGATGACACTCCAACAGACATACCACTGCAAACATGTATAAACCCTGTCACTCCAGTGAGTAATACACACACATATGCACACATGCAGTCGCCCTAACAATCATATGGTGACAAACATGATTCCTCAATTGGTTCCAGATTCATTTATAGAGTGTACTCCGTTTATTCATTTGTTGTTATGAGAGACATGCAAAGTCACGTTCCTGGTGCACTGCAATACCAGTCACTCAGGTATTGTGGCTTGTGCATCAAGGGACAATCAGTTACTTGTTGATGCTCATGTAGGTAGAGTTTAGCTCATGAATTATTACGCTTTCTATAGTCCATTACATGTGGGCATGTGTTGTCCGTAGGTTACATATGCTACATTGACAGTGTACCCTGAGCCAGATATGCCCCCTATGACACCATAATGGCAGGGGTCCTGTGTGTTACTTGATGACAATCTGACACTAAACATGGATTGGCCATTTATCTAAATTAATACAACAAAGAAATATATGCTGACAGTGTCTATTTAGTCATCCGTGACAGAATGCATGGGCACAGGTGTAGTCATTGCACCGGAACAATGAACAGAGGGCCAGATATATTTTGTATTCCTCAATTTATAGCATTTGCTTCATGTTTTACGCTACAGCTATAGAAAGTAGCACCAAACTTTTAGATATGAACCTGTGTGCATTACTTTGGCTTCCATTTCTAATTTACGTGCGGCACAAACCAAGTCAAAGTATCAGTCTAAGATATTACCTGAGGTTAGGAAGAACTTTGTACGTATGGCTATGAATACAGTTCAGACATGTATTCCAAACAATTGTGGACCACAATAATTCCTTGCTTTAGCTTGTGAAATACATCTCTTTCCTGGTTCACTCACAGACCATAAATGAAACATATGTTTGAGCCGGATTACCATCATCTATTGACATCAGAGCAGCACTAATTTACAAGATCAAGTTGTGTTTTGTAAGTTTGTGCAGCTGTTGCGTCAACAAATGACGGTAATGTGTAGCAAATATTGTATAAATCAGGGTCACTGTATATTTAAATTGCATTCCACATGTCTAAAAACATTGCATGCAGCATATCAACAAATCTGCTACTGTCACTACAGAGCATTTAAATGTGCACATTACTCTGAACTGTACTCATCTACAGGGCTACCAATTACCACACCCAGGTGGTCGAGCAGGTCTTGCTCTCTGGCAACAAGGTCAGCCCAGGGATGCTTGAGTTGGTGGTCGTTGCGCGGTGTGTTGAAAATTCTCCTCAGATGGTACAGCACCTTGGGCCCAACTGAGCCTCCTCGCCTCCATGTGATACCCCTATATCACCCTGCCACCAGCCTCAATCATCAGGGGGAGGAAGTGGCACACCAGCCAAATGAATGCCCCAGCTCCTCCTCACCCATTCTCCCCATAGGTGGCCTACCCAACATGACCAAAATAATAGTTATAGGAAAGGGTACAGAGGAAAATACAGGGAAAGGAGGGAGGAAAATGAAAGTTAAGTAACCCACAAACAGCCCAACAATCCCCAAACTAACAATACCCACTACACACTCCCAACAGTACAAAGACAAAATTAGACACCAAATATGACAAAACACACTTACACTGAACAACTAATACAATTACTAAAACAACAGATGACAAATAGGATGGCACACAGGAGACAAAAGCTCAATTTGGACAGACAAAACTCTCAGCACAGCCACACAGTCTAAAAAAATCACAGACTGCAAAATGAAAGTGAAAGTACACCCACTGTACCATTTCTGTAAACAGGATATCCTATTATATCACTCCCTGTCTCAAATGCGGTGCGTTTTTATTATGATGCGTGAACATTTTATGACGCTTTCGGGCTATGCGTAATTTTGTTTTTGACGCAAATCCTTCAAAATTCCCCCGCATTCATAGTTTCATCTATTTTTCATTAGTAACCAATTTCATGGGGTACAGTGTAGGAATCAGCACTCGGGACCAATGGATGTATAATGGCTGTAAGCATAATTTTTCAACACATGTGCGCCAAATTTTGACACATATGTGTCTTTTTTGATGCATTTGCATTAAAATATCTGTCTTTAACTGTGTTTGAGTCATTTCTCTCATTTTTAACGTACATGAAAGCTGTAACATGTGCAGAGATAGGCTGTCTGCGCCTGCATTGTGTGTTCCAGTGTTTGGGCACATGTGGCAGACCACACTACTGCGGACCATAATACTCATGTTGTTGTACCGGATGAGCACTCTTAACTGACGCAACAGCTACCCAAACATTTTGAATAAAAATTGGTATTACCTAGTTTGAGCAAGTGGTGCAACAATAAAGGATAGAAAGGCTACGCAACTTCATACATTCACTCATGGCCTGTGTGTTTATGTCTGTGAATTGGCTATTTCAATTGTTGGTGGGCCTCTGTGTGAACATCACAAGATGTGCATTCATTAATGTGCTTGTATGCATGTGTTGTAAATGTGGATAACCATCAGATGCTATTCAATGTGGAAATGAGTCAGGATATGTGTTTGTCATACACGTAGCATGTAATGCTGTGTCAACTTCCCTGACTTTTGGGACTAAACATCTCCCATGACAAACTATGCACAGGATAGATAGAGGACGGTTGATAATGGCAATGTTACAAGAGTAAGCCATCACATGCACTGGAATGTTGGATTCCACTTCCTGGTCACTTGTTTGAATACTACCCATGAGTCAGGCTCTAAAATTCCCACTGCAACAGGGAACATCAATGCCTCTGTGCTGATGAATCTCACAGCTAGTCACCACGCAAGCACCATCACTGGGTTGCAGCCAATGTGAATCTGTGTGTGGACCGTCAGGGCACAAACATGTTTTGTCCTTTCATGCACATTAGCAAACGTTGTTTGTTGTGCTGGAGGCACCATCCCCACTCCATGCATACAGCCATGGTACACTGTCAGTGTTTGTCACTCATGCATACATGAAACCCAGACAAGGGATAGGGCTGGGATTAGGCTATTTGAATACATGTCCCAGACCATGATACGATAAGTAAACTGATTACACTATACAATCTATCTGAGGATTCATCGTAGACCTACCAGACACAATACCCCAGGAGGAAAGTGAGGGCATGGAAAGCAACTATGAGACAAATGTACCCATAGGGAACCTCTATGGTAACACATAGACAGGAACCAATCAGGCTAACAGGATGTAGGCTCTGTCAGGAACTAACATGAACAAGGCAAATGCACAGTGAGCAGACTCTGACTGGGAAACGCTGAAACAACACTGTGGAAAATAAAAACTGTATTTGTGCTGTGGGCTGCAACATTACACAATAACCCAAGGCCTGTGTTACACAAGTGACTTATGCGGCAATGCATAACAAGGATATACTTAAAATGGCAGCTTCTAAGCCATTCCAGGCAGCAGCAATGGCAGTGCAGGTTCAAATGGCTGGTCTGCATGGAAGCGCTCACAGGTATGTGCAGCTTCAGTCTCTCACAAGTCCTGTAGGTGAGAATCAAGTTCAAAGGGCCAACAGTACCTTTCAAATGGGAAGCAATGGACAGGTGATTACAGGTCCTACAGACTACCAGGCAGTGCATTATCGGACCTGAAGTCCATGCAGACAAATAAACTAGGACTATGGTATGCCATACTGAAGAGGGAAGCACACTGGAGTCAGAATGTGAGGCTGGGTGTGTGTAGATGAAGGATTATCAGGGTACAAATAGTCCAGTTACAGGGCCCCCTAGAGAAGGGTGGGGAAAGACTGAAAACATGGTTGTGGCAGGACTTATAACCTGGGATGGCATGCGTAGGGCATGTCTTGTGAGCAATGCTTGTCATACCTGGGGCACTCGTGCTATCCATTTGCAGCCTACATGGACTTCTTGTCACAAATGCTCCTTGCAGAGATAGCTGATGTCACACTTACTGCTGTCAAAGGTCTGGTCATACATTCCTGTTACCAATGCAATAGCACATCCACTGCCTCATGTATGAAGCAGTTTCTTAACTTATGATTGATGGTGTCTTAGTTGTCTGCCATATGTTGCAATGAACCATGTTGCCAACATAGATGTGTGCCATAGCTGTGCTACTCTGATATTGCCCTTCAAATGTGAAATGGACAAGATATATATCATTTACACTGTGTGTGAAGTTGGGTGTACATTCATACCCATCAAATGTGATGTGGCTTTTTCAGTATCCTAATTTTTATATCTGCAATGCTCCATGAGGCTAAACTCCGATTATGATTCCTAGGGATCATGTAATGCATACATAATTACCCAGACCATGATTTAGTGATGAAGTGAGGTGTTTAATGACATATGGTAAGACAGTGGTGATGGTGACTAGAGTTAAAAGAAGTTTTGTACAATGTGTTGTCTCCGACGCAATCCTGCTGCAGTGTTTGGATGGTCCTCCTCATGTTGATGGACAACATCATCCTCTTCCTCCTCTTCAGGCATTTGTGGGTCTGGTTCATAGAGGGGAACATGCCTCCTTACACATATGTTGTGCAGGATGGCACAGGTCGAAATGATCTTGCAGACCATTTCAGGTGAATATAAGAGGCTGCCTTTGGTGATGTCGAGGCACCTGAATCGTGACTTCACGATGCCAAAAGTCCTCTCTACTGTGGTGCGTGTCCTCTGATGTGCCTCATTATAGGCACGCTCTGATGCTGTGCTTGCGTTGGCAAATGGGGTCATGATCCATGGCTAGATCCCATACCCCTGATCAGCTGAAAGATAAAATGAGTGAAAATGTTTTGATGTAGCTTGCACCATAATTGTCACTTTGCATGGCATTTGTTATCTTGTGTTGTCTGTGACTTATCTGTGTTTGTGTTATTGTGTGGAATCCTATGCTTCTAGGATGTACTATCAGCATTGGGTTGTTTAATTATCTAAACTGGTGTTTGGCTGATTGACCGGATATCAGCGGTATTTTTGTACACTTGCAGTACATTGTGTACTCCCATGCATTATGTCATGTGAAAAAAGTGTCCATGCGTCTCGAATGGGGGTGACATGATACTTCCACACACAGAATCGATTCCACAATGGGGGTAACACGGTTGCACTAAGTGGCCTTAAGATCCCATCCAATTCAACATATGTAATAGCATGTGAAAAACAACATTGAGGACCTTTGATTTGTCTAGATGACAATGTACAACAGATCTCCATAAGTTGGTAGCACTGACGTGTTGACAACTGACAATGCAAAAATAATCCATGTGTGACAAGTTCTATGCAAGCCTATTTTTGTGCCCTCACTGAGTTGACTTATGTGCAAATGTGTACCTACACTACTAAACCTGCTCCAGGTTAGCTGGCTAACGTGGTTGTGGGGGTGAAGGTTTAATTGTCAGAAGGTCCATATGCCTGTACATCTGTTGTGTATATGTGTAATTGTCTCAATCCGTATGTGTAGCAATGTGCACTTTGCAATAGTGTCACATCAATATGTGTTTTTAGCACAGTCCACTTGCATATTGGTAGGGGGCAATGTCACCCCAGCAGTGATGTGAGATGTTGGTACTGCCTCAATGATTCCATGTCACCTTCATTAGAGTCATCATCATCATGCTATGTGTCTCATGGTGTTTGACCTGCAGCGAAACACATTACACACCCCTTAAACAGTGCTTATTGCTTGGAAGGGTGTGTGATTGAGTGTAATTGATGTGAAATTGAAAGATTCATCTTCCAAGTTGTACTGCCAGTTAAGGCCATGTCATTGTCACTGTGTGGTTTTAAATTGGTCCCTTGTGGCTCTGGAGTGGCATCTGTTGTTATTTGCATCTGTCATCTGTCCATAGGTGTGTCTCCCATTGGGTCAGGATATCAAACATGACTAGCAGTGTCACCACCTCAGTGTCTTCCTGACCACATGTCAATGTAGTGATGTATGTGTTGTGTGTCCTACAGGGTTGCTGTGCAGTGTGTATATAACTGGGTTTCTGTACTTAACAACAAGTAGGCCATTTCCATATCGTCCATCCTCAAAGTGTTGATTGATGGTGCAGTGACTGAAGATGAATGAATCATGTATACTCCCAGGATACTTTGCCATGATGTTGGTGATCAATTCCCGGTGATCCACAATGGCCTGCACATTGATGGAGTGTGTGTGCTTCCTGTTGCGGTACAGATGCTCAGGTGCAGCAGGTGGCACAGTCCGTACATGTGTGCAGTCAATGGCACCAAGCACGTGTGGGAAGCTGTTGATTTGGTAGAACCCCTGTTTGGTCTCCTGCTGCTTCTGCTGTGTGTTGGGGAAGCTGATGTGGCGGGGTGTGAGGGAAATGAAGGCATCCAGTACCTTGGGTAAGAAGGCAGAGAATGAGGGCTGTGAGATCCCGGCAACCAGGGTACCAGTGGTTTGAAAAGAGCCACTTGCCAACATGTGGAGGACAGCTAGCAGCTTGGTCTCTGGTGGAATGGTGTGGGGTGTCTTCATGCTGGGTACCAACTGTGGCTCAATGTTGCGCAGCAGCTGCTGAATGGCTTGCCAGTTTAGTCTCTACCTCTGGATGATGTCATGTTCCGTGAGGCCCAGAAGGGTTGTCCTGGTCCGGAATATCCTTACCTGGCTTCTGCGTTGCCTTTGGGGTCCCTGTTGGTGTGGTGGAAGCTGCTGCTGTTGGTCCTGTGCTCTGCGTCTTCATGCAAGCTGGATAAATAGCACCTCCATGTCTTCCTTATTGAGCTCTGATGTTGCTTCTGTGTGTTTTCCTTAAGTAGCGGTGTGTTTGCCCCATTTTAGCACCTGCCTTGACCCAGGCATAACTTTTTGACACAAATCGGGTTGTGTGCCATTTTCCGACTCCGCCACCCAGCTGTGCGGGATTTTTGTGCGGATGGGTAGATATGGCGCACAGGTGTTGAAGTCATTTTTTGGACGGGAACGCCTAACTTGCATGTCATTAACGCAAGCTGGTTTCACGCATCCAGAAAATGATAGACTCAGCAGAATTTTGAAGTTTGCGGGGTCGGGCGTCAAAGTATGAATATGGTGTTAGGTTTGCGGTGAATTTGCATAAAAAAAAATTGCTCAAATCCAGCGCAAGCAGAGTATAAATTTGAGTACCCAATTCTGAACCATTAACCCTGCCATGTCCTTTTGCTGATATTTCCTGAATTGATTCCCGCCCGACGAAGACTAATCCCCGCTTGTTGATCCATTAAAGGAGGGATATTCTAATCTGCAAATGTCTTTACTATTGATTTGTCTTTTGTTTTTAGGTCCCAACTGCTGCTTTTGATAGAGCCATAGATGTTTTCCAAATTAAATGTTGACTAAACCTTTTGCATGAAACCCAACATGCTAATGCTGATCTGATGACAGAGAGTCTTTTTCCAAATGACTAGGATATTGATTTGATGTTACTCAATTGCTGAATAGCTCAATGTATGTTATTTCTATTGTGCAATTACTCTTATTGCTCTGTACTCTGATCTTAGAAGGACTGATCGAAAATACTTTAGTTAAGCTGAGATTCTTTAGATTATTCGTTCAACCAGTGTTGTTTATGTACTAATATCATGTAGTTTTGATACTAATTTACGTAATACTAGCATTGTTAATCTAAGGAAATACATTTTCTAATTGATACTAAAGGTGTGGTTATTCATGGACAAATGGGTCATGGTGTGTGAAATCTACTGTCTCTAAAGGATGTCATTGATTGTTTTGTTGATATTCATGAAATGTGCAAACTCAAGGGTGTGAACATCTTAAATGAGTCCAAAGGTTCATCGACCTCATATACGCGTCTCCTTATCAACTAACTCTAGTAAACTAATAAGGTATGATGCGTCAACAGAAATGATAGCAGAGTAGGATGGTTTGTCTCTTTAAGAGCCCATCCTTGAGTATAATTCATGATTTGTTTCCTTAAGAAATTGCCCTAAAGTACCGTAGATAAGATATCGAAAGTTAATTTGGTTGAGATTTTTTTTCAGATGATGCAAAATAGAGAGAAAATGTGCCCCTAAAAGCCTAGGATGACTTTCCCAGGTCCTCAGAGTTTGCTTATGCTTGTTTGAACTGTTCCTATTGTTCTAGTGATAGGGTGATTGAGATAGGTTTTTGCGATTTCACAGCTTAAGCATGTACCGCGGGTGAATTGTAATGTTTGTGAGAGTTAAGGGAGTTTGCTTACTCCAAATGAAGTTGTGGAAGTAGGTGCTTTGTGCTAAAAAATGTGTTCACTTGGTTGTTGGTATACCTGCCCTGCGAGGTCTAAAACTCCGGAGTATATTGAAAAAGTGTAAGAGACACTTGGGGGCATATTTATAATGCCCTATTGCCACCTTGTGCCACATTAACATCATTATTTTCTATTTTAATGTGGCCGAATGAGGCCGAAATGCCAGCGCTGTATTTACAGGCATAATGTATGCAAAGTGGTCATTCCCCTGTTAGGGGAGCTGGAAAAATGGAGTAGAGAAATCTATGAGATTTCCTTCCGCCATTTTGTATGGCACTTTTAACGCCTGCTCAAGAGCAGGCATTAAAAAGGAGCTTCCATTCTTTAGAATGGGGCCCTATGTACTCTGCAGGAGTAGCGCCAATATTTTGGCACTACTCCTGTAGAGTACATCAATAGCGTCATGAGAAATGACACTATTGCTCCCTACCCTATGCCATGGTGCACCATATTTTAAATACGGCGCACAGATGGTGGTGGTAGGAGGGTGCTAAGGGGTGCAGGGAAAGTGGTTCTGTACTCGGTGTAGCACCACTTTCCATAAATCTGCCCCTTGATGTTTGTTGTAATTTGTCTGATTAGTAGGCCGACGGGATGTGGTCGACAAGTCGGTGTGTGTCAAAAGTGAGTGAAAGAAATTTGTCAGCTGAGATTTGGCAAGTCCAATGGCCACCAGGGCAGACCCACTAATCAGTTGAGAGTAAAATTTGTGGGTCGAATTTTGCTTGTGAATCAAGGAAGCTGCCAAAGAAAGAGTAGCTGTACAGTGAAACACTCTCAGTGAAAATCCATAAGGTTTCTGAAGCGATTGTGTTACCCTACCTGTCATAAACTGGCAAATTGGGCTTTGATTTTGTTGAAGTGCTCGCAATAATTTTGCATTAGTTTCATGTGAATCTGAACAGAGGAGGGCAAGCCGCAAGACTTTGTCAGTCACTGTACGTGTGAGTGCAACGTCACTGGAGCTGCGCTGGGATAGGTTGGTGAGAAGTGCCACACACGGATCGGCTAACGACCGTGAAGCGCAATTGATAGAGAAGGTAGGCAAGAGGATTTGGGATCAAAAGTCAAGTCCTGATTTGATTTAAATAGCATTAAATTGCAAAGATGAAAATGTTCAAAGTTCTAAGAAGTGCTCTAAGAGGAGAGGTGTATATTCCACTGTCAGTAGGGTAAGTTATTCCTCCTGAAGGTACATTGGCATATGCAGTTTTTGAAGAGCGGGGTGCTGCACCATGCCTTTGGTTAAAACAGTGGTGCAATGTGACAGAAAAAGATGGATATTTAGCGTTTTCTATCCATGGGACATTTAATTTGAGAATTTTAGTGAACTTAAGGAGGATGATGTATTAAATGAAGCCCCTCCCAAGACCAGCACAGTTCAAAGCATTAGCAAGCTGGGAACTAGTGGCTAGACAGCAACAACAGTTAAAATTTGAGAGAAGGATGAAAAAGGTAGAAAAAACACTAGCAGAGGATAGATGGGACAGTGATCAGACGTTTTGGAGATCTGAGACTTTAGAGGGAATTCATTTTTTTCATGCAATTGCACAGGATAATGAGAAAGAAGGGAAGAAAGCTACCAAGAAGGCAAACAAAAGTCCTTCTGAAAGTAGAGAGCAGAAATCATAGGGGATTAGGAAGTCTTTGCCAACTGACAAAGAGTCAGATGATGATGAGTTCATTTTGCAGTTGCTGAGGAATCGTCCTCCTCCCTATGCAGCTCAGGAAAGCGGTCCGAGCACTAATGTAAATTCTACAGCTCACACACCTGACATAGAGTCCGGTACAGAATAGTCCAAGTGTACCTACTACATCGGCAGCTCAAAACCCAATGCCACAACCGAGTATTCCCATAGTTTTTTCAGATGTGCCTATTGAAGAAAGTGCAACAAATTTTACAGTGCTGACAAGACAGGTTTACCAGAGACAGACATTGGTTCAGATGGAGTCTACTCCACACTTACTGCCTCAAATGCCGCCACAAACTATTGTAAGTTTACCCCTGTGACAGGAGTACAGACATAGATGTCTGTACTGATGAGCCAGAATACAGGAATTGTGCACCCTCAGAACCCAAATGTTAAACCAAGTCCAGACATAGAGTCAGTACCCATTACTGGTCCAGTTATACCATTGTTTGTCCAGGGAAATAATGGGACAAATGGCCAGGGAATCCTGAGTCAGAATATAATGGGAGAAAGACTTGATGGGAATACCGGAATAGTATCCCCCATGAGAAAGACCCTTGATGAAGCAGGATCATTATTAGATTTGAGTCCTTACAGAGTTCCACCAAATACTGAAGCAAGGTCACACATCAGTTCCAATCTAAAGTTAATGGCACCGCAACCTCACACAGCCTAATACCATTTCACTGCCGAGTTTGACAGCCCAACAATTGACTGAATGGTTGGAAAAATTGAATAGTCCGCAAGGCGTACCCACTGGAGGGAATTAACTAAATTATAGTAGACTTATGATGAAGTAGAGAAACTGATTGAAGGGACAATGGGAGTAAACAGACTTGAATCACACACAGAAGGCAAACCGAGATACTTGTGTCCAATAGTCACTGAGAGAGCAGTATTTGTACATCAGAAATTGGTAGAGGTTGCAGATAATTATGACATAGACCTCGAGAAAACTAAATACTTAAAGAGAAGTTAAAGGATAGAATTCGATGCAAAGGATTTTGAACACATGAGAGCTGCAGGAATGAAAATGCACCTTAGGGAATTACTTCAAAGCAATCAGACATGTAAAGCATTAGAAAAATGGGAAGGCAAATAGGTAAAGAAATGAGAAAAAAAGAAAGAGAGATTCTGACGTTCCCCTGCAAACATGCTGCAGGCTGAGGAAGCAGTAAAAATACCACAAATTAGAGAAATTCCAGGAGGGAACTTTGTTCATGTCCCTTGGAGCAGAAGTGACATTCTGTCATTTACAAATGACTACCCCAGACAGAAAGAGAAGCCTGGAGAATGCTACCAGCAGACAGACAGGTTCGTGAAACTTGCAAAATGCCTATGGGAAGACTTAAACACTCTATTTGAGATAGTAGTCCTGGCAGACTTATGGGTAGAATGCAAGAGTGGTGTAGATTGGCCAACGAGGGAACCAGAGTGAGATGCAGCGACAGGTGCACCATCCCATGAAGAAATGAAATATTACTATAGGGTGATTGATTTTTTAAAGACGAGGATTTCACCCAAGAACATTGATTGGCAGTGCATAGACAGGACAGCCCAGGAAGCGAGTCAATCCATGCATACTATGGAAGATTGTTGCAGGCGTTTAAACATTACAGTGGTACAGAAACAATCGAGTAGAGAGACATGATTCATTTTGTGTTTAGATTTGTTGAAGGACTAAAACCTGAAATTAGCTAGATGATTAAGAGTCATTTGATTTTCTGGCAAGCAAAGTCGATTGATGAAGTGTTGCAGTATGCAAAATACTGTAGTGACGAGATTGAGTTGAAACAGAGGAAGTTGAAAGAAAAGGCAATGGTAATGCAGATTAGAGCGGCAGAGACAGGGATTCAGGGAAGCTTTCTGCTGCAGCCGAGCAGGGAAATATGTTGTTTCATAATAAAGGGAGAGGTAGAGGCCATGGAGGAAAAGGAAGTGTGAATCACGGTCCTGATTTGAATACAGTGGTGGTGCAAGGTGAAGCACAATTTATGAAAATCATTTTACCATGTCACGCTTGCGAAGGCCTCGGGCTTTGGAAACGGCAGTGCCCAGTGGTAAATCAGAAAGGTGTTGTTCAGCAATTGAGTGATGTCAATTCTTTCCAAAACATGAGAAGGCAAAGAATGAGGGGTCCAAATCCAGATTTTTAGAATAATGTGAACCTTATGCAAGGTTTTCAGCCTATGCAGCCCATGCAGCCACAGCAATTATATATAGCCCAAATACAGCAGATGCAACTGCTGGTGCAAATGGTGCCTAGACAAATATCCAAATACCACAAGCCCCCATGTAACAGAAGCAAGTGATGCTTTCTCAGACGGTCACACGTCAAAGGTTTAATCAGAGTAATAATACTGTACACCAATTCCCTTACACAGTGAGAATGGAATAAACGATGATTGGGTGAGCAAGAGTTCAGATGAGGAAGAATGCGTGCTGGTGGCTTCACTAGAGGTAGTTCATAAAGGTCCGTTAAATGAAAGGTGAATGGTTACAAAGTCTCATTTTTGGTGGACACTAGGGCTACATGCTCTACAGTGAGAACCCCAGAGGTTCCGGCCTGCCCTTTCAGGGAGAACAGTCCAAATTGTAGGAGTTGCAAATCAATATTTGATAAACCCAACTGCAGAATCAGTCCCGGTCAAAACTGGCAATTTTAGGAGATTGCACAAATTGGTGGTTTGTGACTCAAGTCCTGTGTCCCTACTGGGAAGAGATTTGTTGTGCAAAACAAAACACTTGATTACTTGTTCAAATGATGGAATTGTCAAACAGTGATGATGAAGATTATTTACTTACATAGCGGTGTAAATTGCCCTGTAGCCTATTTTCCAGCTACCTTGGACCCGGTTGCAGCAGCCTTACTAGGTTGTTTGAGGTCTGTTGCAGCAGCTGAACAGAGTCTCACTCAGAGTGATAACATCGCAATGGGACATTCTCTTACGGTACTGGTCCCTCACTCAATTGAAGTTTTGCTCACTAGATCTAAGACCCAGCACTTAACAAGTGCTCGATTGACCAGTATGAGTCTATTATCTTGGGATCCCCAAATGTGTCAATCAAAATATGTACAGTCCTTAACCCAGAAACTTACTGAATGAGAATGTTGAAATTGACAAAATGGATGACATTGAACATGATTGCCTAGAGGTAAGTGAATTGTGCATAAAACCAAGACCTGATATTAGAGATACTTATTAGGAAGAAAATGATCAAATTGTCTTTGTTGATGGCTCTTGTCTAAGAGATAACATGGGCACATTGAGAGCAGGTTATGCCATATGTACTATTTCTGGAATACTACCTTGCTTCAAGAAGTATATTCTGCACAAGTGGCAGAGCCGGTACCTCTTACCAGAGCATGCCTTCTCTCCGCACAGCTTAGAGTTACAATTTTTACAGACAGCCAGTATGAATTCGGAATAGTCCACAACTTTGACCAATTGTGGTCATACAGGGGTTTCCTGACCTCTTCTGGCTCACCAATAAGAAATGGTGAGAGAATGTTTGAATTGTTACAAGCCATTCAATTGCCCGAAAAGATTGCTTTTGTTAAAACAGAAGCACATCAGAAATCGCAAGATGTTGTCTCAATGGGAATAGATTAAGTTGCAAGGTTTTGCGCATTGTACTATATATCATTCAAAGACAATTGGGAACTGTTACCTGATGACAATTAAGTACTTACAAATTATGCTTTGCATGTTATATACAACCTGGATGAATTTAAAGCTTTACAGGACAATGGCCCTCATAATGACATTGGTGGTCCAGCTCCGCCACGCTGGCAGTGGCGGTAACACCACTGACGGCATGGCGGTGCTGGACCGCCAGATTCTGACCATGGCGGTGAACAGGCTGCAAAGCAGCCAGTTCACTGCCTGTACTGCCAGGGCGTTCAGACCGCCGGGGCAAAGGTAGACCACCTTCACCCCGGCAGTCTACCATCGACTGCCGATGCTACTTGAAGTCTCCTTTCCGCCAAGGATTCCCAGGAAATCCCTGGCAGGAAGGATCCTGGGGACAGGAATGTATATTCCTGTCACCAGTATGAGACTCCCCCGAGCCCCCCCACACACATCCACGGTCCTCCCTAATCCCGTAGGGACACCCAACATCCATAGAGACCCCACCACCCCCACCTTATCCAAGCATGCACGCACCACACACACACACACACATGCAATCACGCATTCAAGCACTCTCACAGACACTCACAATCACACACATACTCGCACACAAACACCACCCCCCTCCAATCACACAAACGCACACCCCCTGGCACGCACACACCACTCATCACCACCCCTCCCCTATTAGACAGGCACTTACCTTTTCTCAGTGGTCGTCCGAGAGGGGATGGGATCCTTTGGGCCTGCTCCGCTGCCAGCGCCTCGTCACCACAACACTGCCACGTCTATTACCAACTTGTGATAGGCATGGCAGTGTTGTGATGATGTGGCGGTGCCAGTGGAGCAGCCTCCACTGCACTGCCGACCACCAGTATGGCTGCTGGTGGCTCTCCACACAAATTCTAGTGGAGAGGCACCAGCAGTCATAATATGGCAGTCTGAAGACCGCCATCCCTGGCGGTCTTGTGGCTGGCGGGACTTCGGCGATCTACATTATAGATTGCCGAAGTCATAATGAGGCCCAATGGGTCAAAGGAAAAAAAGAGGGAGTGGGTTAAGATAAAATGCATTCAAAGGGAAAATAATGTTTGGATGTCAGAAGAAGGAAGAGTAGTCTTGCTGAATAGTCTACTGACTCAAATGAAGAGATATTGCCACGCCCAAGCACATATTGGAAGGGAAGTGAAGGTTCCCACCTTTAAACAAACGTGGTTCAATCCAAAGTTTAGACAGGTTGCTCAAGTCTGTTGCTGACGAGGGCCTGGGTTACTGTTTTTCTTGTTTCTGTTGGGATCCATTTGTAAATTCTGTGAAGCATGAGGAGGGTGTTGTAGCAGGAGGAGGAGATGGCGCTGACCTGCTTTGACTTGGAGAGTGAGGAGTCGAGGGTGAAGCCGAGGTTTTGTGCGCTGTCGGTGGGTGTCGGTGGGGGACCCAGCGTGGATGGTCACCATGAGTTGTCCCAGGCGGAGGGGGTGCGCCCAAGGATGAGGACCTCTGTTTTGTCCGAGTTCAGTTTTAGCTGGCTGTCTCTCATCCAGTCGGCGATGGCTTTTAGTCCCTCGTGGAGGTTGGTTTTGGCGGTGTGCGGGTCCTGGGTGAGGGAGAGGATGAGTTGGGTGTCGTCGGCATAGGAGATGATGTTGAGGTTGTGCTGACGGGCCACTTGTGCGAGGGGGCCATGTAGATGTTGAACAGCATCGGGCTGAGGGATGAGCCCTGGGGTACGCCACAGATGATGTTGAAAGCTTTGGATTGGTACGGGGGAGGCGGACTCTTTGGGTTCTGCCGGCGAGGAAGGATGCAGTCCATTCGAGGGTCTGGTCCTGGATTCCTGCTGCCTGGAGGAGGGATTTTAGGGTGTGGTGACATACGGTGTCAAAGGCGGCTGATCTAGGAGGATGAGGGCTGATGTTTCTCCATTGTCGAGGTGGCTTCTGATGTCGTCTGTGGCGGCAAGGAGGGCAGTTTCGGTGCTGCGGTTGCATGTGAAGCCGGACTGGGAGGGGTCGAGGATGTTGTTGTCTTCGAGGTACCGAGTGAGCTGAGTGTTGGCGATTTTCTCTATTACTTTTCCCGGGAACGGGAGCAGAGAGATGGGCCGGAAGTTTTTCAGGTCCTTGGGGTCCGCCTTTGGTTTCTTGAGAAGGGCGTTGATTTCGGCATGTTTCCAGCTGTCTGGGAATCTTGCAGTTGCGAAGGAGATGTTGATGGCTTTCTGTAGGTGTGGTGAGATGGCCATGTCTGCTTTGTTGAAGATGTGGTGTGGGCAGGGGTCTGATGGTGATCCGGAGTGGATGGACTTCATGGTCTTGCGGGTTTCGTCGTCGCTGATGTTGGTCCAGGAGGTCAGTCGGCTGGAGCGGGTGGAGTTCGTGGTGGGTGGGGTAGGAGCATCTGGAGTGTGAGGGGAGTTGAAGCTGTCGTGGATGTCCATGATTTTTTGGTGTAAGGCGGTTGCTAGGGCGTCGCAAAGTTCTTGGGAGAGGGTGATGTCGTTGACGGTGGCGTTTGGGTTGGAGAGTTCTTTTACGATGCTGAAAAGTTCTTTGCAGTCGTGGGCGTTGTTTTCTAGGCGGGTTTTGAAGGAGGATCTTTTTGCTAGCCTGATGAGTTGGTGTTGTTTGCGTGTGGCATCCTTGAGGGCTGTGTGGTTGTCTGGAGTGCGTTCGAGTAGCCATACTGGCTTGAGTTTTCGGCAGTGGCGTTTGGAGGCTTGGTGAACCAGGTGGCTTTTTTGGTGATGTGGTTGTTGGAGGGTTTTCTGAGTGGAGCAAGGTGGTTGGGGCAGTCGGTGATCCATAGCTTGAGGTTGTGTGCCGCGATGTCAGGGTCGGTGAGGTTGATGGACGGTTTCTGGGCTAGGGCGTTGATTAGTTGAAATTTGTGACTTTGCCCCATCGGTGGCGTGGTGGTTGTTCGGGGAGGTGGTGTTTTGTCTGTTTCTTGAAGGTGAAGTGGATGCAGTGGCGGTCGGTCCAGTAGAGTTTGGTGGTATGGTTGAAGGTGACATGGTTGCTTGTGGAGAAGATGGGGTCAAGGGTGTGACCGGCTGTGTGGGTGGGTGTGTTGATGAGCTGTGTGAAGCCGAGGTTGGCGAGGTTTTCGGTCAGGGTGGTTGAGTTGGTGTCGTTGTTGTTTTCGAGGTGAAAGTTCAGGTCCCCGAGGAGGATGTAGTCCGTGGAGGTGAGTGCGTGGGTGACGGCCAGGTCGGCGATGGCGTTGCTGAAGGGTGCCCTGGGTCCTGGGGGTCTATGGATGAGTGTTCCTCTGAGCGTGGTGTTGGGGTCTGTGCGGATTTGGAAGTGAAGGAGTTCGGCGGCACTGAAGGAGTCATCCGGGGTGGTTTTGACTTCAAGGGTGGCTTTGTGGACAATGGCTATGCCTCCTCCGGTTCTGTTGGTGCGGTCTCGGCGAGCGACTTTGTATCCGTTCGGGATGGCTATGGCGATGTCGGGTGCTAAGGAGTCGTTCCACCAGGTTTCGGTTAGGAAGGCCACGTCCGGGGAGGTGGAGTCGAACAGGTCCCAGACTTCGATGGAGTGCTTGCGTGCTGAGCGGGTGTTGAGGAGTATGCAATGGAGGTGGTTGGTCTTGATCCTTGGAGGTATGTGGGCTCTGTTGCAAGTGAAGCTGAAGTTGTGGCAGGAGAAGGGTCCATGCGTGCTCTTTGGAGAGGCCTGGAAGCAGGTGGTGTCTCGGCTGGTGTTGAGTGCGCGGAGGGTGTCGGCGTTGAAGCGAAAGCTGGCGGGGTGCTGTTGCTGGGGCCAGGGGTTCTGGCGCTGGGCACAGTCAAGGCGCGGACGGGCGCAGACGGGCTTGCCTTTGGTGCACCTTTGACGCACCAGCGGCGCAGCCGCACCGCGGCTGCCATAACAGGAGGGGAGGGTGGGAGTGGCAGCTGGAAGGCGGAAGGTCCTAGCGAATGAGAGGGCTGGGGGGTGGGGACGCAGGGGACGCAGCGGTGGGAAAAAGAGAAAACTAAGGAGGCAGCAGCAAGGAACGGTGAGAAGGAGGGGCAAGGGGGTGGGGCCGCAGGGGACGCAGCAGCGGGAAAAAGAGAAAACTAAGAAGGCAGCAGCAAGGAACGTGAGAAGGAGGGGGGAGGTGGGTGGGGCTGCAGGGGATGCAGCAGCGGGAAAAAGAGAAAACTAAGGAGGCAGCAGCAAGAAAACGGGAAGGAGTGTGGAAGGCGGAGCGTAGAGCGACCTGCCTGCAGTAGCAGGGTCAAAGGTTGCTACCTGTCACCGCGCTGAGGCTGCCATAAGAGGAGGGGAGGGTGGGAGTGGCAGCTGGGAGGCGGGAGGTCCTAGCGAATGAGAGGGATGGGGGGTGGAGCCGCAGGGGACATAGCGGCGGGAAAAAGAGAAAACTAAGGAGGCAGCAGCAAGGAACGGTGAGAAGGAGGGGGAGGGGGGTGGGGCCGCAGGGGATGCAGCGGCGGGAACAAGAGAAAACTAAGGAGGCAGCAGCAAGGAAAACGGGAAGGAGTGCAGAAGGCGGAGCGGGGAGCAACCTGCCTGCAGTAGCAGGGTCAAAGGTTGCTCCCTGTCACTGCACCGCCGCTGCCATAAGAGGAGGAGAGGGTGGGTGTGGCAGCTGGGAGGCGGGTGGTCCTAGCGAATGAGAGGGCTGGGGACGCAGGGGACGCAGCGGCGGGAAAAAGCAAAAAAGGAGGCAGTAGCGAGGAACGGTGAGAAGGAGGGGGGAGGGGGATGGGGCCGCAGGGGACGCAGCGGCGGGAAAAAGAGAAAACTAAGGAGGCAGCAGCAAGGAACAGTGAGAAGGAGGGGGGGTGGGGCTGCAGGGGACACAGAGGTAGGAAAAAGAGAAAACTAAGGAGGCAGCAGCAAGGAACGTGAGAAGGAGGGGGGAGGTGGGTGGGGCCGCAGGGGATGCAGCAGCGGGAAAAAGAGAAAACTAAGGAGCAGCAGCAGGAAAACGGGAAGGAGTGTGGAAGGCGGAGCGTGGAGCGACCTGCCTGCAGTAGCAGGGTCAAATGTTGCTCCCTGTCACTGCGCCGCGGCTGCCATAAGTGGAGGGGAGGGTGGGAGTGGCAGCTGGGAGGCGGGAGGTCTTAGCGAATGAGAGGGCTGGGGGATGGAGCCGCAGGGGACGCAGCGGGGGGAAAAAGAGAAAACTACGGAGGCAGCAGCAAGGAACGGTGAGAAGGAGGGGGGAGGGGGGTGGGGCTGCATGGGATGCAGCAGCGGGAAAAAGAGAAAACTAAGGAGGCAGCAGCAAGGAAAACGGGAAGGCGTGCGGAAGGCGGAGCGGGGAGCAACCTGCCTGCAGTAGCAGGGTCAAAGGTTGCTCCCTTTCACCGCGCCGCGGCTGCCAGAAGAGGAGGGGAGAGTGGCAGTGGCAGCTGGGAGGTCCTAGCGAATGAGAGGGCTGGGAGGTGGGAACGCAGTGGCGGGTAAAAGCAAAAAAGGAGGCGGTAGCGAGGAACGGTGAGAAGGAGGGGGGAGGAGGGGTGGGGCCGCAGGGGACGTAGCGGCGGGAAAAAGAGAAAACTAAGGAGGCAGCAGCAAGGAACGGTGAGAAGGAGGGGGAAGGGGTGGAGCTGCAGGGGACACAGCGGCGGGAAAAAGAGAAAACTAAGGAGGCAGCAGCAAGGAAAACGGGAAGGAGCGCGGAAGGCAGAGCGGGGAGTGACCTGCCTGCAGTAGCAAGGTCAAAGCCTACTACTACTGCAAAAGCCTGGCTGATAGGGTTCACTATTTCTCTCATGAGGTGAAAGCTACCACACTGCAACTGTCTCAAGATCAAGGACACAACCTGAAAGCGGTTGACTGGGTTGTGGTCAGAAAGCACGTGGGGAAGTCGTGCTTGGAACCTCAATGGAAAGGCCCCTACCAGATACTGCTGATCACAACCACTGCTGTAAAGTGCGCTGGTCTTCCAAACTGGATTAATGCCAGCCACATTTGGAAAGTGCATATTCCCTCTAATGAGGAAGCAGAGCTGTTGAGATTATCCACAACGTCCAGACAATCTCCAGGATTGGAGCGAGGAGAAAGCGAACTGGAGACTGTACCTGAGCAGACCACATCCAATGTGAACACTCCTGTGAGAGACAAGGTGGAAGAAAAACAGGAGAGTGACAATGAACCAACCTCTACTGAAATAATAGGAGAACCTGAACAGAGGAGAGTTTTCCCAGAAGTAAACAGTCTTGAAAGACAAACAGAGCACACCACTGACTCTAGCGGGGAAGGAGTTGAGGCGGATGAAAGCCACATAGATTTGACGACTCCTGAACTGGTTGTGGGAAGGTCAAAAGAAGATGTCACGTGTCCAATACTAAAAAGAGTACTGACAGGGAAACCATTATAAGGAAACGGGTGACCAGAATCACATCCGAAAGCCAAGCAAGTGATCAAAGTGACAACAATCGAGGAAGAAGTCGATACCACTAGAAAAGAAGACTTAAGTGAAGGAGAACTAAGTGGAGATTGAAGGCTGAAAAGAAAGAAAATCCCAAATCAAAGGTACTCAGGTCCTGAATAGGCGTATATGTCTACTGGTCAGTGGCAGAATGTTTGTCTTTTTGTTTTGATTGAAATATTCCAGGTCAATATTTTGGCAAGTGAAGAGAACTGATGAACTGAACCTGTTGAAATTATAAAATTGAGAAAGAGCCAAGAAAAGAGACTGTTTATAATTTACCGGAAGAGACATTTTTTTGATAACCTGATATGACAAGCTGCTAAACTGATTTTGACAAAGTTACCGATTTTGACAAGAGTCCCGAATGAAAGACTGAAAGCTGTAAGTATTTGCTGAAGAAAATTGAAGATTTTTGTTTTTGTTTTGGATTTTTGCTGCATATCCATAAATGTTTTACTTCTGCTTTATGATCCTTTGCGGACCATGAGTAATCATTACCAGTAGGGTAGAAAGAATAGATGCTGTAAATACATTGGTATTGGTTTGGCGATTTAATGTGTAATGGTATGCCTGATATTGATTGTATGTGTGTTTATTCTTGATAAGAGTGAGGCCAACCATACCACAGCTGTGGAGACTACTACACTCTCAAAAATAGATATGTTTAGATCAGGTGAGAAATATCTGCATGTAGATGACGCACAGGGAGAACTTTCTTCTACTGTCTTCTATCGCTTATTGCATGAGTAAGTTGATACAATGGATGTGAAAGAATGTTATGTACCCATATTCCTGCCTCAGTCGAGGAAGGAATAATGTATAATAGACTGCCTTTGACCTATGGCATAAGTTGTAGTCTTTTACTCACAAGATTTTATAACTAGGAGCATATCCAGTAATTCTATTCTAATTATGATTTTGTGTTTTTGTTTGCCCCTATAATTAAATACTTGCTAAAATAGCTAAAGAAAATAACATAGAATTAGTGAGAGAATTCTTTGAGCCTACACTAAAGTTTGGAACTGCTTATGCGTACAGGAATAATCTGACATGTTTGCTTACACCAGTGGATAAGAGCTTTTTAGATCACACAGAAGATAGAAGAAGAGCATTAAAGGCACAGATAGAAAAAGGGTTATTGACAAAGGCACCAGGAAATGATCATGCATTTAGTGACACAACAATGCAAGGGAAATTAGCTTTAGATGAGCTACATGTAGGAAAGCTTTGTATATATAGGCCGAAATCTGTAGCAGAAGGGTGTTTGTGGGAACAAGTGAATGTAGACATGTGTTTTTGTTTCAGTATAAATGGACATTTATGTTGAATGGTCAGGACCCGGTAGTTCCATGTGATTATCACATCTGTGGCCCAAATGCATATTACCGACTTGCAGAGGATGGTATGGCACATGTTACCTAGGGATAGTTTCCCCAAAAAGGTAACATATTAAAGACTTGAACAAATTACTGAAAATGACTGAATTACATCATGAAAGACATAAGCGAGAATCAGTTTCTGGCATTGTTGAAGACATATTTGGAGCAATACTTCCTTCAGTAGGAGTTGTTCTAAATTCTATTAGGAATACAGGGGATACAGGGATGGCTTCAATAAGAGCTAGGACTCTTCAGAACCGCCTTGCGTTAGACATCCTTTTAGCAAAAGAGGGTGGAGTTTGTAAATTGCTTAGTCTGCAACATTGTTGCTCGTACATACCGGATAATAGTAGAAAGATTAGAGGCCTTGTTAACAATCTAACCAAAGATATAGCTGATTTAAACAACCTAACTGAACCTAGTTTATGGGGAAATGTTGGCAAAGGCATTGCTTCTGTGGGGAATGGGCTTGGCAACCTAGGAAATGAGCTAATAAGGAAAATAATACAAGTAATTTCAGCTATTGTGACTTGCTTAATTACAACTTGGGGAATGAGAAAATTGCATAAGGTGATTAAATTGAAAAAACTGAAAAAGGGTCAGAGGAGGGAAGAAATTTAAATGGAAACTTGGTTTAGGGAAAATTCAAAAGGGAAAAGAACAAATAAGAAAATAAAAGAAAACAAATTTTCGAAAAATTAAATTTTGTGGGGATAAATTTTGTGTGATGACATATTTATTCATCAAAAGAGGGATTGTGAGCGCTGAAATTTTACCAATAAATATATAATGCATTTTGTATTCGGAATATGCATAGAAAATAATATAATATAGAAAATAACATGCAACCCGTAAAATGTGCCCACTTGAATGTCTGCCACTTAATAAAAATGTCGTACTAGGTGTTTGATTAAGTTATCTGTAGGCCTCAAGATAACAGGGCCCAAGCTGTAGTATTGCACCATTGTTTATTTGGAATTGCAATGTTAGAATAAAATATTATCTCATGCTTGCTGAATAGAAGATAAATAATTGTATCAATTTTGAAGGTTGACCAAATCTTATGAATAAGCAAATGTTTTTCCTGTATTCACAAGGTACTGTGTATTAGGTAATGTGTGTAGAAACATGAATGTACCAAAGTCACTACAATTTAATAACTTGAGACATATGGGAAAGTAATGCTCCCAGGAACTAACAATGGATGTACTGACAGAAGGAGCAGAAGAACACAAAATATTGCTTCTTGACAACTCGACAACGTATGTAAAGGGAAAAGAACCAATCATCGACGTGTGAAAGACTGTCTAGTAATACCCCTGATTTTAAATATTATTCTCAGTGGATTAATAGGTTATCATATGATTTTCTGGCCAATGACATTGTGGGACGACTTTAACTTAACTGCTCTGCATTGAGAACTTTGAAGGGGATTCGGGGTTACTTCTTGGTGGCCACTCTCCTGAGCTCTTCTCTGGGTCACTTCAATACTCTCTATTGAGAGCTTACTTTTGTTATCTTTTTGCTCCATGTTTAAATGCTGGTGTTCACTCTTTCGCTAGATGCTTAGAGCTCAATGCGTCTTTGCTGTTTGCCTTAGAAATTTCTCTTAATGGTTTGGAGAACTTAGAGTCCGCAATTCTGAACCATTACCCCTGCCATGTCCTGTTACTGATATTTCCTGAACTGATGCCCGCCCGGCAAAGACTAATCCTTGCTTGCTGATCCATTAAAGGAGAGGTATTCTAATCTGCAAATGTCTTTACTATTGACTTGTCTTTTGATTCTAGGTACCAACTGCTGTTTTTGATAGAGCAGTAGCTAGATGTTTTCCAAATTAAATGTTGACCAAAACTTTGCATGAAGCCCAACATGCTAATGCTGATCTGATGACAGTCTTTTTCCCACTGACTAGGATATTGATTTGATGTCGCTCAACTGCTGAGTATCTCAATGTATGTTATTTCTATTGGGCAATTACTCTTATTGTTACTCTGTACTCGGATCTTAGAAGGACTGATCGTAAAGCTTTGGTTAAGTTGAGATTCTTTAGAAGATTCGGTCAACCATTGTGGTTTTGTACTTATATCATGTGGTTTTGATATTAATTTACGTGAGGCTAGCATTGTTAATCTAGGTCAATACATTTTCTAATTGATACTAAAGGTGTGGTTATTCATGGCCAAATGGGTCACGGAGTGTGAAATTTACTGTCTCTAAAGGATTTCATTTATTTTTTTGTTGATATTCATTATATGTGCAAACTCGAGGGTGTGAACGTCTTAAACGAGCCCAAAAGTTCATCGACCTCATTTAAGAGTCTCCTTATCATCTTATTGCAATAAACTAATAAGGTATGATGTGCCAACACTTCTACGAAGTTGTACAAGTTTACTATGTCTAAAGCATGGGACGGATTTAGGTGTTTTTTCTCAGGAAATGCAGCACACAAATGGGTGGCTACTCATATTAACAACAATACCAAGGCTGAGATACATATAAGACAGGTAGATACGAAAGGAAGGCGGCCCTGCACAATTATTTCAGCATGGCTAACACTAGTGAATTTATATGCCCCAATAGAAGATGATCCAGGCCAACTTAATAAATTATTCCAATCACTGGAAACAATATCAGTGGAAATTAATATTGGAGGAGTTTTTAAATTACCAAAAGAACACGGCTTGGACACTACAACATGCAAGAAGAGACAGCATAAGCTTAAAATTGCAAAGACTCTCAGGGCATAACAAAGAATATGTATGCTGGTTGATCCTTGAGGAGTATACTTGTTTCTCAGTCAATTTAAAACAGCTACATTTACAATTCAGTTAGAGTATTTAACAATGTTGCTGAACAGTTTTTCTGACCTTTCGGCACTGCAACATGTTATAGCAGGAAAGGTTAGAGTGCCTAAGAATAGGAGGAGGGTCTTTAAAAGAACATATTTAGAAGGCAAGTGCTGGATTGAGGATTGTAGAGAGGAAGTAGAGAAACTTTTTTAGTAGAAACAAGGGTACAACCTCTGTGGTTATGATCTGGCATGGTTTTAAGGTATTCCTTCATGCCCAAATGATATTGAGAGATGTAACTATATAGAGACCTGCGAAGGAAGAGAAGGTTATACTGGAGAAGCAAATTAGAAGCTATTATATGGGGCCCCTAGCGTATCCTTCTGATGGGAACAAAAAAACAAGCAAGAAAATGCTAAATTTGCCTTACAAAGCATTATTGTGCCAAAAATGGTCAGCAAAATTCCACTTATTTGCAAAAGACGTACGAAGAAAGCGGTTTCGTGTGGAGGTTTGTTGCATTGCAGGTTCGGAAGTGGATTACAAAAAGCACTATTAGCACCTTAAAATGTCTTAGGGCAGGGGTTTGTTGTGCCTTAGAAGAGGAAATGAAATCAGTTTTTTTAGAACTTTTTAATCAAATTTATGGTGCTTTCCTTAGTGTTGACATGAATGAATTAAAGTCTTCATAATTAAGTCATGCAGATCAGAGCAGCTTTATAGCAGGTCAGCAGCTTTGCACAAACACTAATCCCCCTTGCTATGCCCTGTAGAGCCGACTTCAGCTCCTTAAGGTGAATACCACCCTCTAGTTCCTCTCTCTTGTCTGCAATCAGGCACAGAACCGCAATGTTCTCCAGGAAAGTTTCTGTTGCATGTGTTCTGTTGTCCCCAGGCTCCCTGTACACCTCTGACAAATGGTCCTGAAGTACAAGGTTGATTACTGCCTAACCTACTGCCACCCTTCCATCAGCCCTCTTCAGAGGGAGTATCGCCTCTCCCATTTTAGTAACCAGGCCAGCATACTTCCTGACCCCTCTTTGTGCAGCCTTGTCAGTAGTTCCAATGCACGTGTCTGTCCAGTCTATCCCAAATCTCCACTACTCGCCGGTGTGCTCTTGTGAGGTCTGCTAAGTTGGCCTCCCTGCCCTTCACCTGTTGTTGGAGTTGGGCCAGTTAGGCTTCTTCTTCCCGCAATTCACCCTCAAGTTCCCTCTGTGTACCATATGTTGTCCCAAGACACACCCCTCGGATCACTACTTTATATGTGTCCCGTTACGTACCCCGCACCTCTGTAGAGGCTCAGTTGTACATTCACTTTAAACTCAGAATTCCCTAGAGACCCAGGTCTGAGTCTCAACAGCAGCACTCAAGGTCTCTGTCCTCCCAATGTACTATCCAGCAGGAGGGGGGCATGATCTGACAGGAACCGGACTTTGGATCCTATTCCTTTGACGTTCAGGGTCCCACCCATAGTGATAAGGAATCAATCTAATCTGCTGTGTTCATGGTGTGTAGTAGAGTAATAGGAAAACTCTGTAGTCAGTGGGTTGAAGTCTCGCCATATATCTCTACGCTGCACCATATGCATAGTCTCGGTCAGGCTTGCAGTCATGTTGGGCTTAGTGGCTAATCTTGGTAGGTGTCGGTCTAGTGTACTGTCTAGGATGCAGTTTAAGCCCCACAATACAAATAGAATGTCTACATAATGTAAGAGTTCCATCTCTAGGGCCAGAAGGAATTCACCATTGCGAGTATTGGGGGCATGGACATTAAGGAGGTAGACCTCAACTCCATCCAGGCGGCCAAGTACCAGTATGCATTTGCACTCAATATTGTCTGCATGACTAATCTGTTGTAATGGGCACCAGACACCACCCATATAGACACCCCTCGGGCATAAGAGGAGTAAGTCAATGAGTACAACTGTCCCCTCCACTTCTTAGGTACTTTCAGTCTAATTCTCATTTAAATGTGTCTAGCTATATGGATTTCCATACATCTCAAGTATGTGTGTGTACCGTAACACTTTATGAATGTGCCTAAGCCCCTTATGTTCCACATGAGAATTCAAGTGGAGTTAGTCATCAGATAATTGCAACTTGGACAGTACCGCCCCCCTCCTTTGCGTCCCACCCCACTTCCCCCCCCACCGTGAGCCCTGATAGCACGGCTGAAAACAACACTTATCTAAATAACATAACTCCCGTTCATTTCCCGGGTAAAAACACACCTAACTTGTGTATTCCCATCAAAAAGCACCCATCAATTGTCCAAAGGGGTTACAATTAGAACTTACATGCAACATGACGAACCAACATTCTCTTCACTTTGCCACCAGTGGCTGGGGCCTCCAGCCGCCCGAGCATCTGTTGCCTCATACTGTGTCCCCAAGGGGAGGCTCAGTGTCTCTGACAGACCCATTTGCAAGCACCGGGCCACCTCAGGAGAAGGCCTGCCATTGCCACATCCCTTATGTTGTTCTTTGGCAGTACAGCGAAGGCCAACCCTCACTCAACTGGGCTGTCCAGCATTCACTCCCCTGGTGGCTCCAGCTGACTCACAGTCCAGAGCAGCACTTAGGGTGGTCCACACAGACTCTTCCTCCTGCGCAGCAGTCACGCTGAGCAGTTCTGCTCGTCTCAGACAGGTGTGGGCCAGCACCAGTAGGCCTCAGTAACTTCTGGCACAATGGGCTGGCAATCAGGTACCACGGCAGTCTAAACTCCCCGTAAATCTTGTCCCGCTGTTGCAGCCATGTAATGAGAGCTATCTGGGGCTTCTGTGCTTGTCAGGGTGGGGAGGATTCTTCAGGAAGGCATAGCAGGTTTTGAGCACCTGCTCAGTGCGATCATACGGACAGCTTGTCTGCCACGCCCCCCAGCTGCTTGCTTTCTAATCATTACCATTATTCCTGTGCCATATTGTTTCTACAAATGGCAGTGTAATTATGCGATGTGGAATACTGGTGTAATTTCAGGAAATTTGTGTAACAAGGGTAACACAAAATTCCCAAACGTACAACCAGCCTGTTAAAATTAAAACAAACCACATTACAAGATGGCCCCTATGTGCATGCATACGAATACACAGTGACCATCTTGGAAAGCTAAACATCTTTCAACGTGTTTTCTTAAAAACAAAACACATTACAAGGTGGTCACTATGCATTGTTTTTTACATCCATGCTTCTATATGCTTGCTGGTCATGTTGGACTGGTTTTTGTTATGAACAAAATCATTCGATTTTAGCAAACTCATAGGCTGACACAAGTATCACCTTTTGGTTTTGCCAGTACGTTTTCTTTATGGCCTTTATTGATTGGTTCTGGCACCTTCAATATTATCTCACTGAACCCCCCTACGGGGTAAGAAAATGCACATCTCCTTCATCTACAACTGCCTTCCAGGAACACATTCTAGGACAAGCATAAACGTGTATTAGAGTATATATCTGTATAATACTAACGCTACTGAAATATCCTTGTAATGAGAATGCCTTTATTTATTTATTAGGGGCGCGTTCTGACTTCAGAACTTGACTATAATAACAAAATGTTAGACATTGCTTGTAATGTTATAATCGTCGACGTCTGACGTAGCGCTTCAGATGCACGCACATCGTTTTCTTGCCTCTTTCAGCTGTTGAGAAGAAAACGGCGTGGTATGAAAATTGTTTGCAGCTAACTAAAACAAGCTTTAAGGTTAATTATAGGAAGAGACTAAATAAAATCAGCGACATGTAAGAGTCCTTCAGTGCTGCGCAATTACCATAAACAAGGCTCCTGAAACCCTCATGTACCACAAGTGCTGCACTGCTTATGCAGCAACAGTACCTCGGCTGTGAGGAGGACGTTGAGCCATGAAACACTGTTTTCTTTTTTGCTCCAGACAAGTTGATATAGCCACTTGAGCAGTACATTAAAGTACAGTACATTAAAGCATGTTTTCACATCAACCTTTCTTATTGTTATCTGAGGAGCTCGAATGAACTTGCTTGGAACATATTCCGAGGAACTTAACGAAGCAGCGTTCATTTCATTGCTAAATATCACAGTCCATGAATGCTACTTGCAAGGGCACTGCATTGTGGGAGATGCAACAGGCAAGACGTTTAACTAATATTTTTTTTATTGAAAGTAATACTATTAGACACTGTAATTATTTGTGAAAGCGAATGATTGCAGTATTTTTCCATACTGAAGCTTTACTGGTTTATTTCAAGGAAGTGTTCTTTTAATTCAAGACACAGAGAAGATTACATCAAGGTTTTGCATTCTTTATAGTTGCCTTGTGCTGTGCTGCTCGGTGCCTCTGTACTTGGGAAGGAAGGAAACGATAATGTCTTTCTTTTGTGTTCTGTGTTAGGCCTGCCATCTTTGGTGTGATATCAATCTTAATACAAATGCCAAAAAGTATCCTTGGTATCATATGGGCTAAAGTAACCCCTTCGGTGCACTGCAAGGATATTGCAACTCAAGTCGGAATTTCATGACCTTATAAAGACACTCAGCCTGTGTATGTATATATTTATATAGCACAAAACCTGATATCGTTAGCATCATTTATCTTTATCAAATTGTCATCATGTTATTTTGTTTGATGTAAACCTTATTTTCCTCAGTTAATAAACGTCATGGGGCCGCATTACAGACAGTGCTCTTGGGGATCATTGAGTATTTATGCCCATTTTCTCCAAACCAGGGGACATCTGTATTACAGACGGGACTGCAGACACTTGCACAGTCACTGCAGCAATAATGATAGCGTTGGTGCACACTGAACACTTGCCTAAGAAGGTATTCCCTCATTTGCAATGGGCTGTGGACCAGGTAAATGAGGGGACACTTTTCCCCGCCTTTGCTCCTGTGCCATAGTATAACTGTTGCACAGAGGCAACGAGGCCATGAAAACCCACACTTACTGTGTACCACAGAAAGATGGAGCACAGTCAGTGCACCCCCAGACAACAGCCCTCTAAAAGGGATTAACAGGGTCACATAGGCATTTCAGGCGCCCCCTAGAAGTTGGGTGTCTCACTGCACCAGCCTGCAGGGAGAACTCTGGTCCGTCTTTGAAGTTCAGGCAGGTGAGGCCTGGATAGTGAAAGTCAGAACTGCTGCTTCACACAATCACTAATCCTGTGTCCCTGGGTAGGGACAAGTTCATGAGTGCCCTGGTTGGGCAGTGTTTTGATGGTAATAGGATGCACTTTACTGGTCCGCACCAGGATCACTTTGCTAAAAGTGCACCGCAGTGCAGACCTGGGTAGTGTGCCCATTATAAAGCCTCTGGTGTTCTATGTACAAGTACCATTTGGCAATATATTCTGGTTTACAGCTTTCACAAGCCAACATTTTGTGATTCTGTCCAGACATATCTATGTTTCCATTTTGCTCTTTATTTTCAGATTCTCCTTTTCTCCTTCCAAACAGCTTGAGACTTCTATTTTTTAACACCCCCTCCCCACTAATCCTCATGCAATATCAGTATAATCTAATTCTAACAAACCTACTCAGCTGTATTCCGTCAAAACTAGCAAAATTAAAGAAAATATTTGCTTCATAAAGATTGCTTCATAATGTGCTCTATATTGGTTTGTAATCATTTTAGAGTGAACTTTTAATTTTTAAGTTCAATCATTTTCTGAGAAGGTATGGGCATTTTAGGCATACCTTTTAGCTGAATAGATAACGAATGATTTAGGCTACATTATACACTGTCCGTGTTTAGAACCAAAAGCAGCGAAGCAGAAGTCCTTATTCAGCATACCCCAATACGGTCATGCCGCTGATGCACTGCCACAATGCAGAGAGGTTCTGGGCGACTTATTGTGACAGCTCAGTTCAACACAACACCATTGCTAGAAAGCAGAGCCCTATGTGATCCACAGCCTACAAACTCTGACCAGCACCAGGGCCTCCAAAGCATAACCCTCCAGCCCTCCATGTCCAACAGCAACAATGTTTTAAGTAAAACCTTGTACACAAGTGAAATATCCTGGCGAGCACCTCAGTTTGAAATGTCTATTGGGTGAAAAAGGGCAGCACAAACCACAGACTCCTATTTTCGTGGGGTTAGGGCCGCTTTATTGATAACAGGTGCGCATCACAGAATAACAAACCTAGGCCTTTGCTTTTACAAAACTAAACCTCACTATACACAAACCGCCTAAAGTCACCGTTCCCTGATCCCTAAAGTACCCGTTCCCCCTTTACAATCTTATCCTACAACTTCTTAACTGCTACTCTGCTGTTGATATTTTGACCCTTAACTCTCCTACCATGTGACCTGCGTCTATGACTATCTAACTATCTACATTCCAACAACACAAGTTTTAATTCCTTGTTTCCTCCATGTTTAACTTTTTGTTGACACCCCCCAATTCTCCTGTTAACCTATGGGAACAACAACAACCTTGCTCTAGAATAACGTCAATCTGTTGGCCAGCTGCCATGCATCTGCTTCAAGCAACAACATATAAAAACACCACACTCCTGTGCACCTGAAACCACTTAAATGTAGCCGAACCTGAATACCTCATGTGAACAAAATGCCCAAATAAAGATGGGTGGATAGAGAACAATTAGCGCTCCGGCCACTGAGTCGGCTACATTCTCTAAAAGAGGAAGACAGTCACAAAATTGCTGCATTTATACTTGGGCTGTCTGCCTAAAAGAGGGAAGCCCACACATAGCTCACTTGTAGCCTTGGGCTGAACCATTCCCCCCAATCACCCTAGGTGGCTGACCTACTTCCCGTCAGCTACCTCCCAAAACCCATTGGGTAAAAGGGGGGCAGCATAAAACAAAGACTCCTATTTTGGTGTGGAAAAGGTTGCTATATTGAAGACAGGTGCGCATCACAGAAAAAAAATCCTTGACCTTTGCCTTTACAAAACTAAACATCACTATACACAAAAACATCTAAATTCATTGTTCCCCTTCCTTTAAAGTATCCCCCCCCCTTTATATATTTATCATATAACGTCTTAACTCTACCCTACTGTTGAAATTGTAACCTTTAACTCTCCTACCATGTAACCTACATCTATTACAATCTATCTACATTCCTAAAGCGTAACTTTTAATTCCTTGCTTCCTCCATGTTTAACTTTTTGTTGACACCCCCTCAATTCTCCTGTTCATGGCAAGAACAATAAACATGCTCTAGAATCACATCAACTTGATGGCCAACAGTCACTCAGAAAAGCTCCTGGATTTTCTGACTCTCCCCCCAACTAGGAAACCCCTCCATCATCTGCGCACAGTGAATGTGTTATCCAGTGCTTCTAGCAATTGCATATGGGACAGTTCCACCCAGAAGCGAGACAAATGCACCTTATCCCTGAAAAGGATTCAACGATGTAGTATCTCACCACAGGAAGCTAAACACTGCCCAAATCTTCCTCACTGCAAAAGGCACACATCTCCTTGTTTATCTTCCTCTGTGCCTTGTCAATCGAGGAGGACGGCCTTGCACCCCTCTATTCTCTCCATGGGACAAACTCCTATCAAATAATGTGACACCCTAACCACTGCTGCTTTATCTCCTGAGATCCTTTTTCATCTTTTTGAGCAATGCTAACCCTTTTCACACCACCATGTAATTTTCCCCTAGGTATAACACCAACCCATCCCAACATCTATGACACCAGAGCATGCTATTCAGGAATCCCTAGAACTCTTTCCATCTCATACCCCCTCTACCATGCCATGTCACAGCATACATTCCAACATCCAGGCCCAAATTGGTTTCATCACTTCTCTGGACCTCATACTTCTCTGCCCATTTAATAAATGAATGTCCTACAATCCAGATTGATAGATCTTCTAGGTCCACAACAATACTTGAAAAACACAAAACGTGAGAGGCACAGAAAATACCCCATGACAGTCAGCACTCCCCATCCCTTAAACACAGATAGCGGTGAAACTAATCTAAAGAACAACTCCCCAAACTTATGATCTTGTCACTGCTCTAATCCGGCCTCGCTGCCTCAGTGATCACCGCGATCCTGAAAGAGCGTCTACTGAAAGCTCTCAGTTCCTCACAAACATGTACCAAAGTCTTATACTATACTGCCTAGAGCTGAAAAGATGTCACCGGTGCCCCACTAACATGACAGAATACCACCCCACTCATGGTCCCAGAGAGACCCTGCAGGGGACCTAACAGAACAGAACTCTTATACTGGGAATCATTGCAATACCACAATTTTTCCCAGAGATCTCTGATCTGTGTTTGACTTGTGCAAGCACAGTTCCACACAGTTCCGGTGATGGAAACCTCACCCCACTGAACTCCACTGGCGCCCCTGACACCCAGCAATTCTGAAACCTGAAAGACCCCAAAAAAGATCCATGAAATCAACTTGGAAAAAAAAAGAATTGTCTCATCCGGCCCGTCGCATATGGTCAGCAAGGCTTCCGCAACTGTCCCAAACAAATTCCTCATCAGTGGCCGTCTCCTCCTAAACCCACTGCCCTACTATCTGGCCCAACCTTCCAGCATCCTCTGTCCCAGCTCCGATATGGACGGTGCATAACCCCAAAACAGCATCCCTAGGAATTCAATCCCCACCAGTTTCTCCGGAATCGTAACTCTAGGAAAACATTTCTCAATCATTGTCAGAATGAACTGCACCATATCCTCCTCCAGACTCCAGCCTGCGGCCTCCCCGAGCTCCATTTTTGATGAAATTCTCCAAGGCCTGTGTATAAGAATGCCTGGTGGACTCAGCCAACGACCCTACCACCAGCTGGAGCATCCTTTTTCTCCTGCTGTCTACAGTTCCACTGGCATATGTGTCCTTAACCTGTCCGCCTTAGTTACCATCCATTGAACCACTCCGACTGCAAATGAGACAAAGCAACTGCAATGTCATCGTTCACTCCTGGTACATGTCGTGCCACAAACACTGCATCATGCCTCGGACAACACAAAACGAATACCCACCAGAGCTGGAGGACCTGCGCATTCCAGACGGACTTTCTGCTAACAGTAAACACCATAGTCATGTTATTGATTGGAAAAAATACTTTGCAGTGTGCCAGCTCATAACCCCCAGTGTCACTGCTACCACTAGGGGAAAGAATTTAAAAAAAACAATGCTTCGCCCTCCATGTTTCCAAGCAGCTGTCCATTCCTCTGTACACCATCTGCCTTGCCAAGGCAATCCAAAACAAAACTCAACAGCTGCATCAGAATAAATATGTACGTTCCAGTCCCGCTCCTTAAGAAGTGCCATTGGAATCCCATTAAATTATTTCAAGAGCCTGGGCCACATTCGTAAATCCTCCTTAGAAACTGCTGAAAGCCACACATGGTGATGGGGTTGAGACAAACCCACCAGAGACAAGCTGAGCCATCTGTTATAAGTTTTGGCCATCCTGACCACTCTGCATGCAAAGTTCAGGTGTCTGAGCAAGACCTGCACCTCTTTAACTGTTACTTTCTCTCTAGCCAACATAGCATTCAGCAACAGTTGCATGTGGACCTTCTTTTCCAGAAATGATAGAGCTGTGAAGGGCATATCAATCTTCTCTGGTGCTAGAAGCATCCCAGGGTCCCCCATACGCTCCTGAAACTGTTCCAACTGTCATTGACAGTCCACTAAATTGGGTTGACCCACACAAAATAAATCATCAAAATAGTGCAGCACTGTGTTCTGACCAGTGTGCCTTGTGAAGACCCACTGCAGAAAATAGATGAATAGCTGAAACAGGGCACATGAATTGGAGCACCTGCTACAGTCCTTCCCCTTGGGGTCTGCTTGGTCCTCAATGGCCATGGACATGGTTTCCTGTGACTAGCCCTAGACTGAGGCCCCTGTTATGTTTTCTGTGCTGCACCTGCTTATTCCTACGTGCCCCATCTCCTCCATACCTAACTTGATGTTTCTGATATACAAATCGTTGTTCAACCACAGCTCCATGCTGCCCTCGCCATCCTTTGCATCAACACCAGTGGATACCATTGCCATGCTACCCCTGCAGCTCCTGTTAACCTCACTTGGTGTCAAGGTTGGCCTCTTCTATGGATCCAATTCCCTAACCAGTCTTGAAGGTCCACCGTTAACAACATTCATGACACGCTTCTTCTGATTGGCTGGTACCTCATACAAAACACTAGCAACAACCACATTATCCACCCCCCTGCTTGCACCCAAGCCCGCTCTGGCACCACCTGTGCTCCTTGCAATTAGGACCATCATCATCCACCACTTCACCTTCCTCCGGGCTCTCTTCTTCATAATTCAACTTTGTGTTTTCACCCAGCATGAGCAACCTCTGTGAACCTTCACCCTGGCCAATTTCATGTAAGGCAGAATCACATAAACTCATGCACTTTCCTACATTGGTCCGGGCTGCTAATCTGTGTCCTGAATTGCTTTGTGCTGATGCATACTGCTGGTCGTACCATACTGTCTGGTTTGATGCACTGCAGAGGCCACTCTGCAATTTGTTGCAGCAAGATTGTGTATGTCCCACTTTGCCATCTGGCTGGCCACATGGCAATCTGCCATTGCTTCCCCTCGGGGCAAAAGAGCCATACCAAGCCCTCCTAAGTCTATCTGCCCACCTAACCACTAATCCTGCAAAGACTTTGGGAGGACCGGTGTGGTGAGGTTAGACACTCTACCCTCAAAATTTCCCCCTATTTCAGGAACCCATAACCACTGACCACAACTGCTTTGCTGCTCTGCCCCCCTCCCAGCCATGCCGATCTCCCTGTTGAGACAGTGGCCAAGCTTCACCTCATAACAGGTGATCTTTTTCCTCCCCTGTAGTACCTATCACTGACTGTACGGCCACTGTGCCGGCCCTACGCTGCCACCTTTTGGGGGGTGCTTGTAAACCCACAGAGGTGTCCTCTGCTCCCGTCCCGTTCTGACCCCAGGACGTCGCACCTCTGCAACCTCCCCTCTAGACCCTTCCCCCTCATCTTCACCTGCACTCCATTCTAGCATGGCTGAAACCAATGCAGAAGTGGCACCCCTATTGGGATCCGCAGGGGATTCCTTTACTGCACCCCCCAATCCCACTAACAAGCAAAGGTTTCAGGTATTACCAGCAGGATCTTCCATCCCCAACCCAGCCTTATCTAACAATACTGGATGAAGAGACCACTGTTTAGATAATCTGACATGTCCCCACCAACCATCCTCCCACCCAGTCCCAGTTCTTGTCCACTTGCCAAGGGACTGGGGTGTCAAACTCCCCAACTGTCTCCCTGGTTCCCTGACCCACATCCGAAATTAATGATCTGGTCACCGGGACACTTACACGCTCTAAAAGAGGATTCCAGCCACAAGATGGCCATATTTATACTTGAACTGTCTGCCTAAAAGAGGGACTATATTTATGACCAAGTAACACACCTTAGCAAGCCACCTTGCTGTGCTGAGTCACAGGGAAAGGGAAGAATGCACTTTATTTAAAAGAATAAGACACATTCCTACCTTTCTCATTGCACTGGTGCCATTTTGGCAACCTAGCATCAACCATGGTGGAAGGGTTCCTCTGTTTTAAGGAGGAATGTTTTGTGCAGGAAGGGACCTCTTTCGGCATAAAAATAATCTCCTGTGGCATATTCATCTCTCTATGTGTGATGCAGACATAGAATGAGGACCCAACAAGGAGAAATAAAGCTATTTTTCCTTCGTTATGCACATTCCCGCTTCTACCACTCCTGGGAAATATAGGAATGTGTCAACCTCCATGGATGTTGAATAGTAACACCCATGCAACATTCATTTAATGCCTCCCTGGGGCAGAGTAGTGCAATGTAGTGATTTGCGCTGTGTTGTGTACTCTAAATTTAAGAAGCCACTAAGGGTCATGCAGGGTGGAAGAAAAATACTGTGGGGAAAATCAGATTAAGCAAAAGTTGTGTTAAAAATGCTGTTTACTAAAAAAAAGTGATTCAAAGAAGCTGTGGCTACAAAAAATCAAAAACTTAGGTGTCTTATAGGTCATTGGTATGTTTACTTATGGAGACGCAAGGGTATGGCTAAGAGGTAGTAAGAGGTTAATAAGGTTCTGGGTTTGGTAGCGTTGTGGCGTAGTAAAGATGTTTACAGTTTAGCAAATGGTAGCACTGAGGGGAAGTTCAGGATTTTAAGGGTTCAGGGATGGAAAAGTGTTAAGGGGCAATAAGGAATTATTAGGGTACAGTTAGATAAATTAAAGAAAGCATATAATAAAAACAATATTACTTTAGTTATCTAAGGTAATAATAAAGCCCATTACATTATTATCTACAACTTCATTTCAACTTTAATGCAGTCAACATTTTAAAACTCAGCTTTATTGCATACAACCAGTAAAACCAAGGTACAATCATGCTATGTTGTACATTGTTTGGAAATGTCTGAAAACCTTCAAAAGGGCTTGTAATGGAAATGATATCAGAAGGGGATAAAGTGAACACTTTGCTTCTGTCCAGGAGCTTTTTTAACATTGGAAAGAAAGCCCTTAATCTGTGATGTTTGTGCTTGAGTGATTTAAAAAGTGAATCAAAGCAATGTAGGGTGTGAGCTCTTGCTGTGAAGTGTGGCCAATGCCAGAAACCCCCCTTTTCATACCTGACCAAGTATGCATGTTTCCAGAGCCAGGCACCGGGATCAAGGGCCAAAGTACATTTTCCGGGCAAGTCCAGGTATGTCAGTTGATGATACACAGCTGTCTGTGTTGTAGTGTTGTGAAACTAGGTGCACAATGCCCCTCGGGGTTCTGGGCAAACCTAGAAGACAGATTGTGTAATATGCTGGAAGGTGTTAAGGTGTGTTTATTAACAGTTATGATGTAATCAATGATTTAGTATGTGACTGTATGTGGACGAATAAAGAAGTCTAATCAGGTGCTCTGTGTGTGGTGTGTTCTTTGCATGCTTTCAGGCTGGGGAGGATACCACAACTGGAGACAAGTAAGGGAATATGTGTCTTAAGAAGCAAGACTGCTCTCCCTGAATGTTTGCAATTACCCAACAGACTGCTCATATGTCCACCGTTACCAGTATCCATGACACGCTTCTTCCGATAGTTGGATACTACTTGCAAAACACTATGAACAACCACATTATCCACCCTACGCTTGCACATCAAGCACCGCTCTCCCACCACCATTTCTCCTCCTCCATGGGAGCATCATTAGTCACCACTTCGCCTTTCTCCAGTCTCTCAACCTCATAATCCAATTGAGTGACCTCACCCAGCATGAGCAACACCTGTGAACTTTCACCCGGCCCACTTCCTGTAAGGCAGAATCACACAAACTCACTCGCTTGCCATGTGCGCTCAACTCGACCTGAAGCACTTCAGAGATTGTGTGTGTGGAATCCAAGCCCTGCTCTAACCCTTATGTAGTCCTTGAGGTAGTGGAAGGCCCTGCAGAGGAGAGCGTATAAAAGACCCACCAAAATCCAGTGGGGTGGCCAAAAGAAAAAAGACTGTGGTGTGCAATAACACAAACCCATCATCAATATAAGTGAAATACTAAAGGCAGTGACAACGAGGAATGATGCAAAAAGCTTAATGCAACAGTGATCAAGTGCTAGAAGGAGAATCATTACTTACAGTCAAGAAAAAGGGCAACTATTGATAACCTCTGCTCTGACAGGATGACCTAGACACAAGCATGTAACTCGTGCTTGCAAAAATTGCAGTTACCATCAGTGAATAACGACTGCCACCTGAAAAGCATACCGTCAACCGCGATAGAAAAGGGTGCGAAGTATGATGCAGCTGTGTTTCTGAAACTACTGTCATCATTCAACACCGCCAAGAAACAATATTGGTGCCTGGTGGACAGCATGGATTGTGAAGTTCGATTACAGCATAGATGCCCTAGAAGAAGTAGATAATCAGAAAATCATTAAATAAATATTTAAAGAACCTTGCCAGTGATGGAGTAAAAGAAGTATTGAAGAAAATCTTACAGGCTCATGCAATATTGCACCATCAGATCCGGAGCCTTAAATACCAAATTTAATCAAATGCCAAACGTTAACTATTTAAAGTGCATTTTCAATCAGGCAAAACTGCAAACTGGCGAAACAAAGGATGAGTTTGTTGAAAGACTTGATGAAATCATCAAACACTATAAGTTCAGCCAATTTAACGATGAAGAAGCCATACGCCTTAGAGTCAGTACTCAAACAATCAATCATAGCATTTGTAAAGCACAGCACTATCACCCCTAAGGGTATCTGGACTATGAGGGTGCTGTGTTTAAATCGAAAAGCCATGTCTAGAGTCTCCTTCTGAAGTCTGCCAGGAAGGGGCAAGCATTGGCTGCTGTGTAGGAGAATGAGTGGCCTCCACTGCGGCTTTGATGGATGTCAAGGGGTGTGTATAAGGTTTAGCGAGGTCGAGCATAGTTGTTTTGCTGAGATGCTGAAGCTCAGTCGATGGTTGATGTAAGATTGCCCTAGGTTGTGGAGAGCCTTGCATGTGAGTGGCAGTCATCAATGGCTGTCTGTAAGACTCTTTCAGAAGACACATGTTGAGAGAGATGGTCAGTTTAGACAACGTACTAAAGGGTGCAAGAGAACCGATGAAAGAGCAGAACGACAAGCTACTGATATGGAAGCTGGAAGAGTAAAAAATTAGTCTGCAGTGGTCATGAAAAGCAAATTCTATTACATGTGCATAAGTTGACATCTTCAAAGAAGGAAAAGGTGTGTTTCTGATATTGATTTTCATATGCCCATGAGAGCAAATGTCCAGCCAAGGGATTGATGTGCAAGGGATGTAGAAAAGAAAACTACTTCTTAACGGTTTGCAAGGCGAAATAGAAACCAAATGCGTCACAGAGAGAAGAGAAAATGGATGCCAGAATGTCAGAAGCATTCTCGACACACTAACAAGGCCAAAAAGAAATAACAGTTACAACAAGTGGAACCAGATTAAGTCAATCATCATTGAGCCCATCCTGCAAAGGCTCTTCAACATCATTATCAAGCGCCAGTGAGGAAGATGGATGTGCTATGATGATTTAGATCAACAGATTCCAGGCACATATTGGGTTGGCTGCGCTCAAGGAAGAACAAATGACAAAGATAAATCATTAAACAGAACAACCAGATTAATTTGGACACTATCCCAAGATTGCAACAAAAGTTAATAGTTGTCTCATGACCTTCATCAGAGACAGTGATGCATTGATTAACATGATGCCAGTTGAGAAGTTTATTAAGCTTTCTGCTGTGCCACAACTTCACCTACAAACACAAAGATATACACTTGTGCTGCTTCTAAAGTGTTCCCGAGTCAAGGATCATTCAAAGTGACCATGAAATACAAAGTAGTATCTGTGCAAGGGCCAATTCACGTACTTCCAGGAACTTGGTCCAGTGTATGCCTACACAGCTTTGCCACTGCTGCTGACATGGGACTGATATCAATCAATTACAATCTACACACTCCACTCCTAGGAAGACTCAAAACAATGAAAGTGTGGCTTCACATTGATGAGGACATTCACCCTGTTGCTCAGTGGCACCACAGAATTGCCTTTCATTTGCAAGAATCTGTTGTGAAAAAACTGAAAATGCTGTTAAAGCATGACATCTTAGAGCTCTCAACTGGTCCTACATTACAGGTTTCACCCATAGTGGTGATGCCCAAAAAGCACAGCGCAGGTGCTGTGCACATTTATGCTGATGTGCACCAGGCCAATGAAGCAATTGAGAGAGAAAAACATCCTTGTCCACACATAGTGGACATGATCATGCAGCTGAATGGTGCCAAAGTATTTTCTCATCTCGACTTGAACAAAGATACCACCAACTCACGCTGGAAGAAGACTGCAGGGACATCACTACTTTTTTGACTCATGTTGGTTTGTTCAGATATAAAACTTGAGCTTTGGAGTGTCATCATCTGCAGAAATCTTTCAGGATGTGATACATCGAATAATTCAACCTGTCACAAATGCTTTTACGTACAATGATAACATACAGGTAGCTGGAGAAACACAGGAGGAGCATGACAGAGCTCTTACACAAGTGTGCCAATTACTTTTTGATGCAGGTCTCACTCTGAATGCCACAAAGTGTCAGTTTCACACGAACATACTTAAATTCTTTGTGCATATATTGTCTGTTGGTGGAATGATTCCTGAGCCGGATAAAGTTCAAGTGCTGTCAGCTTCTTGCCCCTACCCACAAGATGTCACAATGCTGCAATCCTTCTTGGGCATGGCCAGTTACTGCTCAAGGTACATTTGTGACTTTGCTACAGTGAGTGCCCCATTGAGAGAGTTGTCGAAATTAGATCTTCCTTTTCAGTGGTCTGTTGAATATGATCAGAGCTTCAAAAGAAATAAAACATGCTATTGAGATGGCTTGTTTTGACCCCAAGCTCCATATTGAGATCACCGTAGATGCAAGCCCCGTGGGGCTGGGAGTGAGAGCCTACAACAGCAAGTCATTGAACTGGCCCATGAAGGACCCTGTGGCATTGTAGCCACTAAAAGTGCACTGAGAGGCCAAGTGTGGTTGCCGTGCCTAGACTAGCGAATTGAGAGGGAACCAAAAGAGTGCCACCTTTGCAACTGCCTTTCCCCTAAAGTGACTCCACACCTACTGACAATGTCTGACCTTCCAACACAGGATTGGGAAAGAGTTGCCATTGATTTCTTTGGGACCTTAGGGAATGGACATCATCTCATGGTAGTCATTGATGAATACTCACACTTACTGCTAGTGGAGGAGATGTCATCGACCATCCATGACAAGTTAATTGAGTAGCTGGACATCTTTGCAGCGCTAGGTATACTCACCATTATCAAATCTTACAGTGGCCAACCATTCAACAGTCAAGTGTTCCAGGAGCCCTCAATCAGTTTTGCCACCTTACTGTTTGGGAGAGCTATTCAAACTAAGTTGCAGGAGTGGACAGTGGATAATCCTTGGATACTGATTAAGTTCAGGCCGTGGACACTTCTCAAAAGTGTGAGCTGAAGACGTGTGCCGATTGGCACCGACGAGCTCAGGAAACAGACTTTGATGCAGGTGACTGGGTCCTGGACCAGCAGAAACAAAAGTGGAAGAATCCGTTTGATGTATAGCCTTTGAAGGTGGTGACATGTAAAAGACTCATGATGACGGCCCAGCATCACACAAACTCTATCAGACAGGACTCATCACAATTTAAGCACCTGCCTCGACGTTCGTCAGCTTCTGGAATCTTCAATGAGGTGATTCCACCTGACTGTCCCGATCATGCATCAGAACCTACAACATAAGTGCCCAGCCAGAGTGTATCTCAACCACCTCATACCACCTGATTTGGCTGGCTGGTGCGAGCACCTCAACAACTTATCGAAGAGATCTGATATAACTATTTTTTGCACTTTTTATTTAACAAGGGGTGTGATGTAGTGGCGTGAAACTAGGTACGCTAGGACCCTCGAGGTTCTGGGCTGACCTAGGAGAGAGATTGCTAAATTTGCTGGGGGGAGTTAAAGTATGACGTAATCAGTGTTTTACAGTGTAATTGCATGCGCGATATTAAGACATCTAATCAAGAGCTCAGTGTGTGGCATGTTCTTTGCATGCTCTAGGCTGGGGAGGAATGTACACATATGAGCACTGCAAAGTGCAGCTCTGGCCTGCAGCTGGAAAGCAAAACCAGACAGAAGGAACAGTATTACTAAACCAAATAACAGGCATTACAAGTTATTTCACTCAGAATTTACAATGACATGCAAACTCAGGAATGCCAGGAACATTTCTGCATTTGATTCTCCCTTCCAGGCCAAATAATGGTCCCTTCTTTTTTGCCATTTATCTCAAGGTGAGTGCCACTGGGTGCTGATCTTCACCCAGTTAAATTGGACCTGATGTTTCCACACCAAGGATTAGAGGGCTCAGGACGCGCAGGGCTGGCAGTCCATGGTCTGGAAATAACAGCACACAGAACCACTGGATGTAGTATCCTCCCATGGGCGACAGTGTTTTCCTAAAGCTTAGGAAGTTTTCCTCCAATCTGAAATTTGTGTAACTGGTCTCGCAAGCAGAAAACATTTCCTGTCTAAATCTGCTTCCCTACATCACCCAGCTAAGGTTTCTTTGAAAAGCTGAGTGCTTAACTACTGGTGACAATGATTTGTTGTATGTATAATATAGTCTACCATTCCCACTAAGGCAAATTAGCTCAAGTTTATTGGCTTTTCATGTGATTGTAGAGCATGTGTTGCAGTCTTATCCGGGGAGATTAAGGGGCATATTTATACTCTTCACTGAATTAGCATCATTTGTTTTTACTCTAATTCGGTGCAAAACTAACTCCATATTTATACTTTGGAGCTAGACCTGTCTAGTGCCACATTTATAGAGTTAAAGTCATTTTTCGGACGTGGAAGCCTACCTCGCCTTAATGAGATGCAAGGTAGGCGTTCCAGTGCAAAAAATTACTCTATGACCTCAACACCATATTTATACTCCCGTGCAAAATTGGTGCACGGGAGGGAGGAGGGGTCAAAAATGGTTCAAAGTTTGCATTGCCCCATATTTTTAACGCTTAGGTCATGGCAGGTGTTAGGGGACATGTGGTCCTATCTCCATGGTGGAACACCATGGAATAAGCCCACAGGTGCCCCCCAGATCCCAGGGACAACCCCACCCACACCAGAGGGACAGCGGAGGATGGGGGACCCCATCCCAGGTAAGTACAGGTAAGCACAGGTAACTATTTTATTTTATTTTTGAAAGTGCCATAGGGGGCCCTGAAATGGGCCTCCATACCTGGCACAGGGTGCAATGGCCATGCCCAGGGGACCCGGGTCCCCTGTGCTGGCCATTGGGGTGGTGGGCATGTGGTATGGATGGTTTTGTGTCAGAAAATGACCCTAGGGGGGGCGTGGCCGGGCCACGAAACAAGATGGCCGCTTAGAGCGAGTGCTCCGAGCCGCGACGATCCTGGAGGGGCGACGGGGGCGAGAAGACAGCCGGACAACACACCGGGTCCGGAGCCCCTCCACCTCCATAATAGCGGCGACGCAGAACCATGTCCAGGGATCCCGCAAAAGTGCGCGCCCGCAGCGGCAAGGACCAACTGAGCAGGCCACGAGGACTGCAGGAGCCGTGACGATCCGCTCCCACCTCCCGACACCACCAAATAACACCCACGGACCTTCGGACCCCCAAAGAGAGACAGCGAAGGAGTGCAGCCTCTTCGACAACCCGGCCAGAGAGGTAGGATCGAACCTCTTCAAAACGAAACGGAGGTACGCCCCCCCTCCCCCCTCTTTTCTACCATAGAGGGATTATAAAACCCTCCAACTGAGACATCTTAATAAACCCTCACCCCTCAACTAATACTGAGGGGAGTGGAGGGGGCGGGAGGAGAGGGGCACGACGGGAGGAATGGAGGGAGAGGAGAGAGACGCGAGGAGAACGGACACGAGGAGACGGAGAGGCACGGAGGGGGAGCGACCAGAGGAATCACGGAGATAAGGGAAATCAGAGGGAACTAAGGGAATAGAGACACAGGAGAGGGGATAGGATCCTCCTGGCACCAGCGTAAGACACCAAAGCCCTCACCACCCCCCACATCTACTGGGGGACTCTGGTGAGGATAGGAGAACCATGCGAACCCCTGCCCAGATCAGTCAGATCAGACGGACGGCACAAGACCCGGAGGAAAGTAAATCAGCCCCTCCCCTCACTCCCCCCTCTACTACTACTCAACGCAAACAACATCAACCACCGAAGAACTAACCTCGGCAGATACCGGAACTTGCGGAGGGAAATCAGGGCCTCACGAGGCCATACTCTGCAAACAGCTGAGGCGATGCCCGACAACAAACCGAACCATAAACCCGCCAGCAAGCCTGCACGGCAACTGCTGTTCTCAGAAGCATTACAACATAAACGCCTAACCCCCACAAAGACGAATCCCCAAATATCGTCACCTTTAAACGAGCCTACCACAATGTCTGATAAAGACCAATCCACGACTATGGACAAGATACTACAGGAGATCACTGCTGTTAGTCGTCGCATAGAGGGGATGGACGCCTCTATAACCTCATTGACACTAGAAACTAAATCCATGCGATCTGACATTGCAGGCTTTCAATCTAGAGTGACAGGGCTAGAGCACCGCATGGGATCACTAGAGACACAGATCAACATGTCTCAGGAACGAGAACAAGACCTCCTCCACCTCAGGAGCAAATTAACGGACATGGAGGATAGGAGCCGGAGAGACAATATCCGCGTACTCAGGATCCCGGAAAATGAAGAAGGCTCAGATTTGCAGGCCTTTCTGACCTCCACCCTCCCAAAAATGACTTTGTTGGACTTTGACCCTCCACTAGAATTCCAACGAGCACACAGGATAGGCCCAAGACGCTCTGACGACTCTTCAAGGCCCCGTCCAATTATCGCATGCTTGCTGCGGCATAATCAAACCCGTCAAATACTCCAAGCAGCACGCAATCATGGCCCTTTCCGAATAGATCAGCATGAGATCCGAATAACAGCCGATTATTCCAAGGAGACTAATGAACGTAGAAAGGCCTTCCTAGCTCTACGACCTTGGCTCCGTAAACTAGAGATGAAATATGGCCTCTTTGAACCTGCAAGAATGTGGCTTACCAAAAATGGAGTACCCAAGGACTTCTATAACCCAGACGAACTGAGACTCTTCCTTGACTCTTTTCAATCCCAGCCTATGGACTCCCTCAGTACGGTCTGCGAGCAGGACATTGCAGGAGGCAGTGATAGGACCGAAACCCCCCACTTAGGAATGGAAAAGATGAAGACGGTTCCATACGATGACGGAGCCAGCTACAGAGGCAGAGACATGGAGAGACTAACCAGATCATACAACGATAGGGGTCAGATCCTACATGCAGTAGTAACCCACACTCAGTTGTCGGAGAGAGACAAATCCTGCTCCCCTTTAAAGCCAACAACTGGATCTCCTTGAGAAGACAACGCGACAAGACGACATGTGGGACTATCATTAGAAAGCCGGAAACAACAGCTGTAAACCCAGAGGACGGATGATTATCTTTCCAGATCATATGTGTATTATTATTGTAACCGTCCAAGACTGATAGTATCAATGTTAATACTAGATGCTTGAAAAACCCATGTTCTTCACGACTAGAGCCGAGGCCCTTTAAGAGGAAACTAACAGTAAATGGTTACTTGTCCTCAGTATACGACAGGTGATAATCACTAGCATAGAGCCCAGAACCTATTGCCCCCCTATACGTTGAATAAGGACCTAGTCCCGACCCTACAACCCTATAGCAAGGCAACAGGGGCATCAAATAGATAACAAATAACAAATAATAATCAAATATTACGGAACCTGCCCGGTATCTCACACACCACAAAATATCTTACAGTGATAAAAAACATGGTATGCGAAACCACCCTAATATACACCACACTCGACCAGCGTCGACATCAGAACCATCTAGCCCCCATTATCATCCCCAGGGACTAAACCACGTAAAGATAAATTAATCTCAACACAGGGATACACAACACGATATAATCTGAGACATATCAACACCCCCATTACTTTACTTTACCTTACTTGACTTTACTTCATTTTACTATAAGAAAACGGAAAACAAAACACAGAACACAAGGACATAATACAACGCAGCGCCACATAACAAAGCGAAACAATATGATACCTTACACTGTCACACTACATCACATTATAACAGCATGATATAAACTATTGGCTATTCCTCCTCCCCGAATGATCGTATTACTCCCCAGCCTAATCATTGTTATTAGCCCAAATTACCATCTAAAACAGAACGACTGTGATGGTAGCATATGTCAAGTAAGACCCTAGCAGATCAGTCAGTATTATGATGTAATAATACATGACTAGAAGCTTGTAACAGGACGAAACATGCACTATCCTCGCGTAATCCGGGGCTTGGCAACATTCATTACCTATCCTATGATATATAGCGAGACGCCTTACAAAATGGCTCTTAACATGATAACATAATAATGCGAAAAGATACTAGGATGTATTATGTTGACCAACCCACAATATCAGTGAAACGTTATGAAGCGCGATGAAGCAGTGTTATAGTTGAAAAGAAATGTTCAGGATGTATTATTATCATACTGTATATTGGTATCTTCATGTACCCCCCCTTACATGAGAACTGTAATACTCTATTTGAACTCTTCCCCCCTTCCTTCGTTCTGCTCCCTCCCCCTCACCAACTGAATTATGCCCTCCTACCAACCATGTCTTTACTCCAATTTATGTCCCTATCTCAAGAGTCCACAAACACCCTACGACACCATACAATACTAAGCATTTGGGACGACATCCTAAACATCGTTCCCCATCAACACTCCACATCTTCTCCCACCTTCCCATTTCCAATGCCGCCCAGGTATCATAGCTATCACCCGACCATTATCTCTACTGATATACACGTTAGTCATATAAACACTATACTAGCCATTAAACATCGACGAATAGATCCATTTCTCGATACATATACATAAACACAGCTGTGTACTCCCCACCCCTCCTTATCATCGACATATTGATAACTGGCTGTCTGTTACCTCCCCTCTTGCCCCCCCCAGATCGAGATCGCCTGACGGCACGTGAGCTCCGAGAGAAATCAGGCCCGCCGTTTACAGACCTAACGAACGAAGGAGGTTGGGCTCCTAACCTCCCTCATCCCAGGCCCTACCCACTCTCCCCTCCCCCCAATCGAACGTCTTTTGTCATATTCTCCACCTCAATTTCAGCACACACATCCATTCCCTCCCCCCTCCTTTTTTCTTCTCTCTTTATTCTCTCCCTTCCCCTTGTCTTCTTCCCCCCGTATCCTCCCTCCCCCTAGCTCTCACACTACTTATATTGTCCCTCTTCCTTCACCCCATCTTCTCTTCCCTCTTTCTCTTCCAGAGGACATCCTTGGACCCCCACCAGCTGCTACCCTTTGTATAAAATACTGTACTATATTAAAACACAACTCTCACTCTAACAACTAAGTCAATATCCCCCAGCCTTTCTCCCTTCCCACCAACATCAACCCCGGAACGAGGGTGACTACTCACAAAGATGTCGAAAAAACACCCCCAAGTGACGCAACCACTACGGATACTCTCTTGGAATGTACACGGTATGACGAGCTATGTTAAACGGAAAAAGATACTGTCCTATCTCCAATCAAAAAAAACAGATATAGCTCTGATTCAAGAGACCCACCTTGACACTCTGGAATCCAGTAAACTCAAACAGGATTGGGTAGGGAGGGTTGCTTTCAGCTGCCGTCCAGCGGGCCAGGAACCCGGAAGTAGCGGCCCCCGCAAATGTGGAGTGGTGATACTAGTGCAAAAATCACTTCCGGTTACTATCATAAAAACTTGGAATGATACGGAAGGAAGGTACATATTTGCTAAACTAAAACTCTGAGACACCTTTTTAAGCGTGGGATCCATCTGCGCACCAGCCGGCCCAAAACGCCCATTCCTCCTACAGCTAAATCGCCTCCTGACAGAAATCGGAACTACTCGATACATAATTGGGGGAGACTGGAATCTTGTCCAAGATGCCATAATGGATAGGACAGGCCCCGTTGATATATGTAACAATCACGACAGAGCACTCCTGACCGATGTTGGTCTAGTGGATTGCTGGAGAATACAACACCCGAAAGAGAAGGAATATACTTTCCTATCCACTGTCCATGGCACTCAATCGCGCCTGGATTATTTCTTAGTATCACATACTGTAATCCCTCATATGCAAGACACCTGCATCCTAGATAGCGGGCTCTCAGATCATTCCTCAATACTAATCCAGATGGGATTATCCTTCTCTGGTCGAAAACCATGGCGACTGGCTCTCCCCAAGGGAAGGAACAACTCAAAGCTCATATATATACATACATGGCCGAGAATACAGGCACAGTGTCCTCAAAAAGGATCCTATGGGCGGCAGCAAAAGCGACCCTAAGGGGGAATATGATGCGAGACGCAGCGCTTGCCAACAAAGATAAAATAGCCCGCCAAACCACCTTAGAGACCACGATCCAGGACCTCACTAAACAATATACCGCCCAACCATCCCCAAGGCTGCGACATACTTTAGAACAGGCCCGCATGGCACATAACGAACTCTACACATCTCAGGTGGAATACGCATTACAAAAATTGCGAGACCGCCATTACGAACAAGGAGAAAAAGCAGGACGTCTCCTAGCCGCACAGCTCCGACAAAGAGAGACAGCCTCCGCCATTGCGGCCATAACATCTCCATCAGGAGCAGTGCTAACTGGTCCACAAGACATTGTAAACGAGTTCGCCAAGTACTATCGACATCTGTACACTCCTGAAACAACGACTGATCAAACACAAATGGAGAAATTCCTCACCGCGTCCAATCTACCTCGCCTGTCTGAGGCAGGCAGGACCCTCTTAGACGGCGATATAAGCAAAGAAGAGATAACCCAAGTTATAACAAACCTCCCCTACCACAAATCTCCAGGAGAAGACGGATTCCCTGCGGAATTCTATAAGTGGGCAGGGGAGGAGGCAACCACCGCAGTACATGAAGCACTGACGGAAGCATGTAAGGAAGGCTCCCTGGGCGCTCTATCCAATAAAGCCACGATTGTCGTCTTGCCTAAGCCAGGGAGGGACCCCCTACTTTGTGTCAGTTACGGTCCTATTTCCCTCTTGAATGGGGATGTCAAACTCCTAGCCAGCGTCCTAGCAGCGCGGCTCCGTAAGGTTAAACCATCATTGATTCACAATACTCAAGTAGGGTTCGTGCCGGGCTGTACCTCCAGAAATCATATGCGAACTCTCTGCCATACACTATTAGAATCCCTACAATTACCTGACAAAGCCCTAGCCCTGTCCCTAGATGCGGAGAAAGCATTTGACCGCATCAAGTGGCCCTACCTATTCACAACCATGAAGCATTTTGGCCTGGAGGAACAATTTATCTCTAAAGTACGATTATTATATGATCACCCCACAGCACAGGTTAATTGTGGGGTCATCTTGTCAGACCCATTCCCTATTGGAAGGGGCACACGCCAGGGATGCCCCCTGTCACCACTTCTCTTCCTATTGGCCATGGAACCCCTAGCTGTCATCATACGAAATTCTCATCAGATAAAAGGGATCCACATATCCGGGGGCATATCCAAAATCTATCTCTACGCAGACGACATTCTGCTAACAATGTCCGATCTAGAAACCTCCCTCCCAGCACTACTTTCCACTATAGAAGACTTTGCATCTCTATCTGGATATCGGGTAAACTGGGAAAAAAGCGAAGCACCACCAATATCCCATATAACGACGAGGGCAGCGATACATGGCCTTCAATTCAAATGGACCCCGACCCGCCTTAAATATTTAGGAACGTTCATTACCCGAGGTCCGGAACATATGGTCAGGGACAACATAGACCCTCTTATATCTAAAATGAAACAAGACTTTGCCAAATGGTCTCTACTAGGCCTATCCATGTGGGGTAGGACACAGGCAGTCAAAATGGTCACCCTACCACGTTTCACATACGTGCTAGGCATGCTCCCTGTACAGATACCTCTTTCTTCACTCCGTCTAATTGACGCATCCATAAGGGCCTTTGTCTGGGGCTCCGCACGCCCAAGACTGAATCCTGCAACAATACTGGCACGATGGCCCTACGGAGGATTAGGACTGCCCTCGGTAGAACAATACTCATTGGCCCTGCAACTCTCACAGCTAATATACACACTCCCAGATATACCCGATCCACCGCAATGGGTGACCACAGAGAAATTCCTATATGGACAGAACACAGAGATGGGAGGAATATACGCTGACCATGTCCCCCCAGCTAACCCCATCCTCAAGGCTACAATCGCAGCGTGGTGCAGAGCCCATCGACTACTAGGAGTACATCCCTCCTTGCACACTCAGGCTCCTATAGTAGGGAATAAAAGCATTAAAATAGGAGGGAAAATTCTCAGATGGCCCCAATGGTCTGAGGCAGGTATCCACAATATATCTCATATAATAGATGGAGACAGCTTCCGCACCTTCGCCTCCCTCCAGGAAGAGTTTGGTATCCACAGTATTCAGGAGTGGCGATACCTACAGCTTAAACACTGTATGCGTAGAATACTAGGAACCCCCCGTGGACGCTCAAAATCTCACCCATCGTCACATATCTCCAGAAATGGGGCCGGCAAAAAGGCGTCATGGCTGGCCTCTATGCCGAATTAACAAACCACCTCTACTCACAGCCTCTCCTTGAACGACTACGTTTAAAATGGCAGGACAAACTAGAGATAACCTGTACGGACGAAGAATGGCCAGACATACTAGAAGCCCTCGACAGGGGCGTACGTGAAGCACGCCTGAAATTTTGCTTGTTCAAAATCCTTCAGGAGTGGTACTGGACCCCCGTTAAACTCCTCAGGGCAGGGTTGATACCGCACGCTAACTGTTGGAGATGTACAGAGTCCTACTGCGACCAACTCCATATCCTATGCCATTGTCCAACGGTACAGACTTTATGAGACGCGGTACGCCTTGCCCTATCGGACTTCATACAGACACCAAAACCGACCCCGCCAGCTCTTATCATTCTACAAGATACTCACCCGTATCCCTCCTTATCACGAGCGCACAAACGACTACTACATACGGCGCTCGCCACGGCCAAAATATGCATACTCCGGCACTGGAGATCAAGTACTGCCTCCACACCGGTAGAATGGGTGACGGCCATGTATCAAACGGCCACCCATGAACGGGTAATTTATAACCTACAGGACCAAGCAGAACTATTTGCGGAGGTCTGGCGCCCATTCCTGACGAGACCATGAGAGGCTGGTGGATGTCCAACGATGTCCAACGATGCCCAACGGAGGAACAAAGGCCAACAATCAATGATTAGGGAACATCAATTACCAATTACCCCCTGAGAATCCTAGACCCTGGAAATATATCTAATCTCCTGCTATCCCATCTCTTTCTCACTAACCACTCTCCCCTCCCCTCCCCTCCTCCCTTTCTTCTTTCTTTACACCAATATCTAGGCCTCTTAGCCTGAAATAAGCTCGGGAACCTGAATTAATCAACATGATAAATACACGTCACTTCCTAACATAAACAGTGACGGAGAAATTAACCCAAATAGGACGTAGCCACCCTTCAACCAACCCTGCCTTATCTAACATATATACTACCAACTCCCCAGATACTAATTACAAGAGATGGAGTACTACAGAACGATTTACTCTCGGGTCTGATAAAGCTAGCTTCAGGATACAAAGATACCTACCCCTAGTACCTCCACCTTACATCCCCCTTTGATTACCCTCCCTCTCTTTACTTCTCCCCCCCGTATCCCTCACTTCATACGACATTTTCATTTCCCCCTACCCCAAGATCAATTCCCTCTCCACACTATCCTATCCTTACACATCTCCCCTTTACCCTCCCCCCACTTGTCTTCCCCTCTTCTTCACAATAAGGGTACAAAACTCTACTATGCAACTAGGAATTTTTTGATCGCTTGACAATACATGTATATATGTACACAATGGAAATAATTGTGGTAAAAGAACGAAAACAATGTTCTGAAAGCTAAACAGTTCATTTATATACTGTATGTACCGCCTTATATACTTTTAATAAAACTTTTGAAATAAAAAATAAAAATAAAAAAAGACCCTAGGCAGGTTATAGTCATTTGTTTACTTTAACCTGCCTAACGTCATTTTTGGTGCAAAACACCCTTCTTCCATACCACCAGCCCCACCCGACTTACGTAATTTTTTTTTACATTAGCATACCCTTTGCACCGGCTTGCACCATTCCATAAATATGGTGCTCTGCTGGTGCACAGAAATGGTGCAAGACAGTGCTAAACATTTTGGTGCAAAACTGAGTTAGTGCAGTTTTGCACCAAAAGTATAAATCAAGGTATAAGGGTCCAGAAAAAAAGGTGAAGGATGTAGGCTTCTAGGTTGTTTTATGAGTTTTCACAGTACCCAAATTAGAAACAAAAGACCACTACTGTAAATGATTTGTGCACATCATTTCAGCCACATGTAAGTAAATAGTTCTGAGCTTCCTGTTAATAAAATGTTATTTAGTTAACCTGTACACGGCTGAGTCTCTGCATTAATCAGGTCAGTAAACACCCATAAAAGAGGTTGTGGGCAAAAATCCAAGCACATAGTATATGATTCTATAAATATAAAATTATTTTATCGGCATGAGGTTAAGTTTGCTTAATCATTTAAAATAATGTCAATTATACTTAGTCGGTATATCGCACAGAAAAGAAACGATTTCATTTGTGGTTGTGTTAAACAGTTGAAACTAAATATAACTATTAAAATATGTTTTACACTTACTTGTGGAAACCTGCTGAGCCCTAAAATTCGAGCGATTTGAACTGATGAAGAGGAACGTAAATCTCCTATAATGGCCGCCATTTTTAGTGGACGTTGGCAGCTGTAGTTTGGAAGGGTATCTCGCTCGCCCGACAGAAGCCACAGCGAACCCTCTGCTGCTAAAGACTCCGAATAACACGAGTCAAAGATTCTGAAACCTAGGGTCACGTTAGGCAACAAGTTGGGATTTTGGTTGATCTCCTCAGTAGCAAACACCATGGCAAGGGCGCACTGGTACATTTCATCATAAAATCTATAGGAAAAAAACAGCTGTTGCAATATTGTAGCTACAGTATACTCAAGTGTTGCATGTTTAATCAAACTAGTTCTGCGAAACAATGTATGTATAGTCAATGCTTTCAAAAGTATAAAAAGCACTAAACCATACATTGGCAATATATACCACAACCCATATGTGATTTGCCCCGAAGAAGAAAACTTAATTTATGAAATGTTCAGAGCACAATATAAAATTATTGCCATAAAAGGTGATAGTAGTCAGTTATGGAATTAGTCTCACTCAGAGTTATCCAATTTAGAAAAACCTACAAACATTCAGAAAATGGATGTGGATACAACTAGGGGTGGGGATAACTTGCACAATTCAGTGTAGCATCATCATGTGGAATGAGAATTGCATGAGATTTTGCATAATTACGCAAGAAGAGTAATTCTGTGTTTAGTGCTATATCTTAGTGCGAAAATGCCCTCCTTGCATCCACAATGGTTGCAAGAATGCATTTTACTCTAAAACATAGCGCTAAATGCAACAAAACAAGAATAGTGAGCAGCTGCTTGCACTCACTAAACAAAGTCTTGGGAGGGTTTCCCCCAATTTATTCCTTCCGTTTATTGTTATTTTCTTAGTGCAGATTCCAACTCTCATCCAAAATGAGCGTGAGAATATATTTTGTGCTAAGAAACAACACTAAATCTGCTCTTGAGGTAGGATTTCCCCCAACTTACTCCTGGCACTTAGTGCCATTTGCTTAGCATAAAATGTACCTTTGCGTCCAAAAGCACCAAATGCAGTTGAACATGAATTGCTAGCATGAGCTCAAACTCACTAAATGTGCTCTCACAGTAGGATTCCCCCCACCCAAATTACTCCTAATTATGTATGCAGATGTAATTACATAATTATCCATAATTCTATATCAAGAAGTAATGCAGAATTACAGAAATTACTCAGATTACTCCGGTGTAATTGACATTCCACCAGGGCATAAATTCAACCAATAAGGCAACATGAGCACTAGAATTGGTGCTGCCTGTTTTAGAAGTTTGAACAATGCTAGAAGCAGTTGATCATCTTTTTGAAGCTCCATGTTTGTGAGTTCTTCATCAGGATAATTTGTATTTAATGCATTAAATGCTAGACACTCAGACACAATGAAATAAAAATAACATTTGCAACTAATATTTTTCAATTCATCATCATGCATATTACAGCTTTATTCAAAGTATGGTTGAAATAGGTGTTAGTCTAAGGGAATACTTCTCAGAAATCTATGGGGCATATTTATTAAGGTTTTGCGTCGCTTTTGTGCCACACATGATGCATGGGTGATGCAAAACCTAAATGGGATTGATAAATCTAGTGTGACGCAAAGCGATCTGCACCTGGTTGTCATCAACCTGCCTGAAGCAGAAATCATGGACAGACAAACGGATACCACCATATAAGAAACTTTCCCACTTTGAACAAAAAAACAGCGATCCCACCCCAAAACTACCATCTAGCATAGGGCAGTGTTTAAGAAGAACTAATCAGCAGCCCTTTGTTAACATGGATCTCATTGAATTTCTAATGGTAGACCTGTCTCCATGTTTCTTCACTTCAGCATGTGGGTTTCCACCCTCCAGCAACAAGAAAACAGGCAGTACATTTCTACTGTCTGTGGAAGCTGTAGCTGCCCTAGTTCTTGTGCTATGCTAAACCAGGGGCATGTAAAATGGATCCTACTGGGCCCGTGCTCAGGGTATCACTACTCACAGAGGCATAATAACCTTTATGTGCTACACATCCACCGAATTTGAACACACTCAACACACACAAACAAAAAATCAGCACATGGTCTGCATTCACGTTAAAGCAGAACTTTACATGAGAGATGTCAATAGATCGTGACCTCCCTCTACTCTGCGGAAAATATTCTGGTAATGCTAAATTTGAAGAAAAACTTGGTACTCCCCCCACAACGATTTTATGTGACTTACCCAGGGCATGAACAGTAATATTATGCCCTCTTATACAGCATGTTTTGGGAACCTGAAAACAGAAAAGGCTGTGGACCGCCGTAATCAGGGATAGACTTAGGGCAACATGTAGCAAAGTTCAGAATTGCGACTCGCAAATTGCGAGTCAAAGCGACTCGCAATTTGTGAGTTACAAATCTGAATGTAGGGCAGTGTCCTTTACACTAATTGCGACTCACAAGGGGCTCGCAAATGCCCACCTCATGAATATTCATGAGGTAGGTCGCAATTTGCGACCCCCTTGTGAATGGCGACCCTCACAGGGATGATGGCCTGCTGGAGACATCAGACCACCATGTCTGTGACTGCGTTTCAAAAAACGAGATGCATTACAAAAACAAAAAATTAAACGTTTTTGTTTCATTTTTTCAGATCAGGCAGTGGTCCCGTTTGCGAATGTGTTACCATCAGTGTGACACTGGTGGTGACTGCAATTGATTTGCGACCGCGTTCCTGGTCACAATGCAATCCTACATCGCACTGCGAGTCGCAATTAGTAAGGGAGGTGACAAGAAGCTTGCACTTCTTTACACAGAAATGCAAATGAATGTGCACAACAATTTCTATCAGAGCTTTCACAACCTGAACTCAATAGCTTTGGCGTAAGTGTCATATATGTTCATCTGTGCATGTTAGAATTAGTCAGGCTATTTCCTGTCTCATCTAGCATGAGATATCTGCAGACCATGCACTTACTTGTCACAGCGTCTGTTAGCCGGAGGCTGCGTGAAGCTGAGGGTGGGGAGGACCATCTGTGCGTGCACCGGTGCCAGTGCCCCAAACACCACGTCCCCTTCTTTAGAGTAAGCCTGCAGGGGGTTGCTAGAGAGCTTACAGCGTGTCTTCACAGCCATCGAGAGAGCAGCATGCATCAGCAAGAAGAACGCTGGCAGAGTGGGAGTCATTATTATTTACGCTGAGTCTCACGAAGCTTCCTCTTAAACAGTCACATTTCTGAGAGACAGCACTGCAAATGGAAAACATAAATATGCTGGAAACGTTGTACCAAAATGTCATCCTGCTATAGGGAGCTGTCAGGGAGGTCCGTGGAACTCCTCTTTTCCAATCAGAGGGCTGTCCCAGAGAGGGTGCACTGACTGCGAGTCACCTTTTTTGACCTGCACAGTCAGTGCGCCTCCTGACAGTCTCTATGCTCTTGTGCACTCTTAAAATAGCGCTGGTACTATCCGTACTACAGCAGGGGTCTCACAAGCGTTTATAGCTCCTTCTTTAATACCACAGCGCCCTAGGGGTGCACAGAAAATAGTGCATGCTCCAGATGTTTTCTCTTTAATACATTCCGGGAGCTCTTTTGCCACACAAAGACTCCAGTCTACGCTCAAGTAGAGGGTCAAAAGCAAGGCCAATGCACGGTCCTTTGCAATTAAATGAGTATGAAGTGTGGTTATATACTTCATGGGCGTAGAGTTGCTATCCTCCACTTAACGAGCATTGCAGAGCTGCATAGCATGAAGGATCGAAAACTGCAGCCGTAGATTTACAGCGAATTTGCTATAGGTGGCGCTGGCAACCAAAAGGCTGCTTTGCGCCGTGCAGTCTCTTGCACGAAGGTGCTGAATTGCCAAAATGCCCCAGTGTTGCTTAGGGTGTGTAGATTGTACTTCAGGTGCAACGTCTACTGCAATAGTCTATGTGAAAACAACCGCAGAAATGCACGCTGTGCAAGATGTGTCCCCTGCCGCGCACTCTGTGTAATGCCAACTTGTACCTTCTGTTCAGAATGAAAACAATCAAAACAATCGACTTTGTAGTAATCACTAAGCATGCTGTTTCTTTTTTAATGAATGACCATATTTACTACTGATAGTTCCCTGGATATATATACTTTAATACAGTCCATATGTGAGTTTAGAAAAAGTAATAGCTTTGCAACTTCACGAAATATCAAGCGTGCAACCTTTGCACAATTTCGTCTGAGAGCTACTTAAACAAATCTGATTTGCGAAAGATGTTTCTTCAAATACCTTCTTTTCACGAGAACATTCTTCAGCGAGAAGTGAATTTGAAAGGGATTATTTCCTACACAATTGGTTTCTAAAGTATATTTCCCCAAGACGGTAGGGATGTGCTGTACAGAGAAATCCTAGCAACTGCGGACAGCCCTAGCCCTGATACCCATCGCAGCTGTTGGTGCAGGTGGGGTCACAGATGGATTTTGGCCACATAAATACAGCTTGTAAATGAACCATTAATATATGGAGTTTACTTCAGACTTTTCAAGCATGAACAAAACGACAGAGAGTACCTGCGGTTTTCAGAGCAGCCTTTCCATATTGGATTTTTGTTGCCTGTGCCATTATTTGATAGTATTTATTTTCCTGATAGCACAGATTAAATGAGCTCGCGTTTAGACACAAAGACTGAGTGAGCTCAACCTGTTTTTTTTTTTTTTTATAAAAGAAAATGCCTATTCTCTAAAGGATAAGAAACACTAGGAAAACCCATAAGGGAAAACTGATAATTTTCAGGTTTAAGTATACACTGATAGAATGATATGTATCACCTTCTTGCTATTTAAGTAATTGATATTCTAACTAATAATATATGAGCTTAATCATGACAAGGATGCTAAACAGAGTATTGTAATTTGCAAGTATCTCTAGAATGCAAACCTTTAGAGAAAGTTATGCAGAAAATAATCTCTGCTCAGCGTTTCCAGTCAGACCACTTCAAGCATTGATGGGATCTGAAATTATTAACTGTGACACTGAACAAAAAATTGAGATGTCGGCTTTCATGATGCTCATGTTCAGTAAGGGTAATTAGAGTGGTATTAAAGCTGATGTGCAACAGGCATATGAGGTTTTTGCAGAATAAACACACTTTTTTAAAAGTTATGCATGTTAAGATAAATATGTTACCAATATCTTTAACCGCTTTTTCAATGATGGTATACCTGCACAAAAACCTGAAGAGATACTGGTAGGACAATGGTTCTAGGAATAAGTGACTTGAAAGAGTAGAAAATTCCTATTGGTGATACATTTTATATACAAACCAGCCTCTCGTGGCCATAATCTTGTGAGCTTTCAGGTTCTGCAGTATGCCCCAAATTTTGTTTGTTACACATCACATGAAATGCAAGAATTACTTTAGACTACGCTAGCATAACAAAAAAAGTTTGAAGATAGGTTTATTTGTCTACTATACCTTGTGTCATAAATATTACGTACAAATAATGCATAGAGAGGAGCTTTTCATCAGCCTTTTTCAGCCGTTTCTTTGCTGGAAGTGCCCGACAATCCAATCACTGATTGGCTGGCCAGTGGGCTGATCTAAAATATGTCAGTCATCTTCAGGGAAGATGTATTCCCGTTTACGTCCAAGTCATGAAGTGGCAAGCATGACAGGTGACAATCTCATTGGCTTTCACTTTCAATTCACATTTATTTTTTAACGAATAATTACTCTTTGCACAGTGGCAACACTGAGTTTGTGCTGCAGTGTCACCTATTGTGAGAACATGGCAGGTGTAAATATCTGCTCATGCACCATCTCTGAGAAGAGACTGGTGCTGGTCGAAGACTAATGACCTACGAAAGAGGCCTGCCGTTGTACACCCTATTGTTGTCTAGTCCGCCCACCCCTACTCCCCCACCCCCGGCAGCAAGCGCAGGGAACCCGCAACAGAGAAGAGGAACTTCACTAAAACCCAGCTCTTTATTGACTACTGTTGGAGCGTAGCTCTTATAACCAAAATTAACATGAAGTGTTTATGAACTAATGCATAATATTGCTGCATAGAAAATGTATTAATGTGTTTTACTAAACGTGAGTCTGAAATGTGCCCACAGAGAGTGGCCGACAATATATACGGGGACTAATAAAATTGACTAATAATGAGTTATTAATGCATTAATGTATGATTTTGTATTAGTATTAAGAACCATATATTAAGGTTTTGCTAATTAATTAACTAGGCTTTAGTTAGCATGAGTCAGGGCCTAGCTGCCCGGTTTCATATTAAATGTGTTTTTCTAACGTGCAGTGTGCTGACTTGCTGAAGGACATGTAATCGTATTTTTCCAGAAGCTACAAGATGAGTGTAACTGTAGTAGATCCGTTCTCATGAAACTCGACTTGCTCAAGGAAACATTCGTGCGTCGTTATTTTCCACGCGGGAAGTCGTACGTCGTTTTCCGGCACGCGGACAGTCTCTTTCTGTGGATCGCGGGGAGTACCAGATGTCCCAGGTCTGTGCGTGGATTTTCCTGCTTGTTTTCCGGCTGCGCGTCGTTCTGCGGGGCTGCTCGTCAAAGTTTCGATCTCACGGCAGGCGTCGCGTCGATTTCTCCTGGGGAGTCGGGCGGCGTTGTCCTTGCGAGGCCGTGCGTCAAAGTTTTGATCTCACGGCAGGCGTCGCGTCGATTTCTCCTTGGAAGTCGGGCGGCGTTGTCCTTGTGAGGCCGTGCATCAAAGTTTTGATCTCACGGCAAGCGTCCCGTCGATTTCTCTGGGGAAGTCGGGCGGCGTGGTCCTTGCGAGGCCGTGCGTCAAAGTTTCGTCGTCCCGAAGGCGTCGCGTCGATCAGCGTCGGTGTGCAGCGTTTTTCTTGCCGCGGAACAAGCTGTGCGTCGAAAATTTCGGCGCGCGCAGCGTCCAAGTGGAAGAGAGAAGTCTTTTTGGTCCTGAGACTTCAGGGAACAGGAGGCAAGCTCTATCCAAGCCCTTGGAGAGCACTTTTACAGTCAGACAAGAGTTCAGCAAGGCAGCAGGCCAACAGCAAGGCAGCAGTCCTTTGTAGAAAAGCAGACAGGTGAGTCCTTTGAGCAGCCAGGCAGTTCAGCAAGGCAGCAGGCCAACAGCAAGGCAGCAGTCCTTTGTAGAAAAGCAGACAGGTGAGTCCTTTGAGCAGCCAGGCAGTTCTTCTTGGCAGGATGTAGTTTCTGGTTCAGGTTTCTCCTCCAGCAAGTGTCTGATGAGGTAGGGTAGAGGCCCTGTTTTATACTAAGTTGGGCCTTTAAAGTGGGGGTGACTTCAAAGAGTGTCTAAGAAATGCACCAAGCCCCCTTTCAGTTCAATCCTGTCTGCCAGAGTCCCAGTAGGGGGTGTGGCAGTCCTTTGTGTGAGGGCAGGCCCCCCACCCTCCCAACCCAGGAAGACCCATTCAAAATGCAGATGTATGCAAGTGAGGCTGAGTACCCTGTGTTTGGGGTGTGTCTGAGTGAATGCACAAGGAGCTGTCAACTAAACCTAGCCAGACGTGGATTGAAGGGCACAACAAGATTTTAGTGCAAAGAAATGCTCACTTTCTAAAAGTGGCATTTCTAGAATAGTAATATTAAATCCGACTTCACCAGTCAGCAGGACTTCATATTACCATTCTGGCCATACTAAATATGACCTTCCTGCTCCTTTCAGATCAGCAGCTGCCACTTCAACAGTGTATGAGGGCAGCCCCAATGTTAGCGTATGAAGGGAGCAGGCCTCACAGTAGTGTAAAAACGAATTTAGGAGTTTTACACTACCAGGACATATAACTACCCAGGTACATGTCCTGCCTTTTACCTACACAGCACCCTGCTCTAGGGGTTACCTAGGGCACACATTAGGGATGACTTATAGGTAGAAAAAGGGGAGTTCTAGGCTTGGCAAGTACTTTTAAATGCCAAGTCGATGTGGCAGTGAAACTGTACACACAGGCCTTGCAATGGCAGGCCTGAGACAGGGTTAAGGGGCTACTGAAGTGGGTGGCACAACCAGTGCTGCAGGCCCACTAGCAGCATTTAATCTACAGGCCCTAGGCACATATAGTGCACTCTACTAGGGACTTATAAGTAAATTAAATAGCCAATCATGGATAAACCAATCAATAGTACCATTTACACAGAGAGCATATGCACTTTAGCACTGGTTAGCAGTGGTAAAGTGCCCAGAGGTCAAAAGCCAACAACAACAGATCAGAAAAAATAGGAGGAAGGAGGCAATAAGTTTGGGGATGACCCTGTCAAAAAGCCAGGTCCAACAAAGAGCAAGTGGCAAACAGAGAGGGATGGCAATCTTCAGATAAGAAGAGGAAAAAGAAAGATCAAAGCATAAGGAGGGCATGAACTGAATATTTACATAACCACAATCACAGATAATCCAATTTCATTTTCTTAGCAACAAAAACATTTTTTATTTCATCAAGTTGTAAATGATGTGCACCAGGTTCACACACTGTTTTGGCATATTTTGCAGTTACAATTTATTAACAGATTATTATTATTAGATAAAAATGAATGTGCACTTTTATCACTGTTAACTACCAATGATTTCTGTTGGAAAAACAACGCCATCAGCTCCATTTCAGCGTGGCCTAAATTGAAAAGATCTTGCTCCTTACCTTGGAGCAACCCTTGGCACGCTCATTAGACAATGAAGCTTTACAAGTTTTCTAAACCAAAAAATCCTTATAGTTCCAATAATTACCAGAGAAGGTGGGTGTCCATTTTCTACACTCGAGGTTATGGGCATGAGATAGTCCAATAATAGCAGAGCTGGAAACAAATTGAAGACTGCATCAGCAAGTAATGCAACATGGATGTTCTACATGAAGCCAATGTGATAACCACTGAGTCAAGCGTGAAACAATGAGGATGAGAGAGCTTAGCTTATATAATTAATATTGACATGAAATGTTTATGAACTAATGTACAATAATGTCGCATAGAAACTGTATTAATATGTTTTGCTAAAACGCGCACTTGAAATGTGCCCACGGGGAGTGTCCACCAATGTACACGGGGACTAATGAAAATGACTAATGTTGATGAAATATTATATTAGAAGATAGTTTTACGCTAATTATTAAACGTTATGTTACTAATGTTTGTTAATAAATCTTTTAGGCCTTAATTATCATGAGTCGAGGCCTAGCTGCCTGACTCTCATATTAAATGTGTTTTTCTAAACGTGCAGTGTGCTGACTTGCTAAAGGACATGAACTCTTGTTTTCTTCAAACTAGAGGCTGAATGTAACTATAGTAGATCTGTTCTCATGAAGTTCGACTTGCTTGTAGGAATATTTTAGCTAAATGCAACAGTGTAGATTAACGCTATGTACAAGGTGGCCTAAACCGGTACAGACAATGGAGCCACTGACTGAAGATGCAGAAAGAATTACAAAAAGATGAAATCATACCGGACATTCTACCTCTAAAGACGTCAATCATAAGGACCAATAAAATGTGTGAGAACTGTTACGGGGTGACACATTCTATGACCTAATGTAAAGTTAATTGGTTAAAGATAGTGGGGTGCAACCCTTGTCCAATCAAATTTTAGGGGAATGTACAACGAAAAGGGGATAAAAACCCTTGACACCAGGAAGTAAATCAGAACAGAAGGGAGAACTAGAGAGACCAGAGACTAGGAGAGACTAGGGGAGATGCTGATGCTATGATCCAGACACTCTGTCACTTTGATTAGTGACTTCATAATTTTAGATTAGAACCACCCTTGTCCTTAGATTGCCCATTTACACTTTACCTCCTTATGAGGGAAGTGCCCCTGTTCCTGAAAGCTGAGTTCCTGACTGATGGCGGATCAACTGATGTCCTGAAGACGAAGACCGACCCTGAGTGCTGACCCAAACTTGGAGGGTAACTATATGACAATGAAATTGTGATTGTCTGTTTGCTTTTCCTTTCTAGATACCAACTGCTTTTCTTTTGACAGAGACCATAGCTAGATGTTTTTTCAAATTGGTGTTACTAAATTGTTTTGCATGAAGCCCAGCATGCCAATGCTAATTCGAGGTTAGTTAAGGGGTTCATTAAACTGACGCAAAAAGACTAATGACTGAATTTATGCTTTGTTGAATATTGTGCTAATGATACTCTGCTAAGGATAACCTATGTTCACGCCTTGTTATGTTCTGATGTTTGTGATTCTTGCTTTTGATGAAATCTTATCAGAGTTGCCATATTATGACTATGCTAATGTGTTTCCTGGTTTTGAGACTACTAAATTTGCTATTAGAATTGTAACCAATAGGGAATAAATATCATAAAATCTTACTAATCTGGTGTGGTTATTCATGACTGAAAGGTCATGGTGGTGTTTTGAGTTTTATTAAATGTCATTGACCAAGGTGAAATGCTTTGTGTTAATAAATATTGATGGTATTATTGACGTATTGATTGATATGTTGATTAGCTATCTCATCCTAAGGTGTCTTCAATCTGGGTCAAAAGATTCATCGGCCTAAAACGAGTCCCAATGTGTGTAAATTAGTCATAAAGGGACGCGTTAACAGTTCTGGTAGCAGAGCAACGGTTTGGCCCTTTTGGGCCCTAGGACGGAGAATCATTGTTTAGGTTTATTTTTCGAGATAATGCAAATTGGAGGTATGATGTGTTTCTAAATTCCCCATGACTTTCCTGGAATCTCGGAGCCTGCCTAAGTGAGTTGGGAATGTTCTCGGCGTTTTAGCATGTGTGGTATAGAATTTGCGCTTGCTCATCTTATGCATATTGCAGGTGTTTTGTGAAGTTTGTGTGTTTAGGCCAGGTAATGTTGTTTTAGTAGGAGTGGGCATACTCTGCAGTATGAGAGTAGGGAAGTCAGCGTACGTCATGTGAGTGTGGCGCTTTGTGCTAAAAAATTATCCACGTGGTTGGTTGGTGATGTATGGACCCGTTGTGGTCTAAGACTCCGGAGTATATTGACAAGTGTAGGAGACACTTGGATTTATGTTGTAATTCATGCGGTTTAATAGGTCAATCGGGCATGGTTGGCAAGTCGAGTTTGAGTCAAATTGTGTGAGTGAAACCTTCGATGGAGATTTGGCAAGTTCTAAAGTGCACTAGGACAAACCATTGACAAGTCAAGAATAGGATTTGCGGGTTGAGTTCTGCTTGCGAGTGCGGGAGCTGAGAAGGAGAGAGTAGCGGCCGAGGCTTCAAGTGAAATCTCTGTAAAGTTCTGAAGCGATTGTATACCCTTCCTGTAGTAAACTTGCAAATTTGAGTTATTGTTGTTGTTAAAGGTGCTCGCAATATATTGCATTAGTTTTGTGTGAGGAAGACAAGCCGCAAGGCTTTGTCAGCTGCAGTGTGTGTGAGTGTGATGTCAGTGGTGCAGCGCTGGGATAGGTCAGTTGCCGAGAGGGGTCGCGCACGGGTGGGCAGCCGTCCGTGAGAGGCAATAGATTGAGAAAGGTGGGTGAAGAGTGTTCTGGGAATTAAAGTCACTTCCTGATTAGATTCTAAACAAAATAAAAGACACAAAATTACGTTTTTCAAGGCACTAAAGAGTACTCTGAAGGGCGATACATACATTAGGGCAAGTGAAGGGGAGCCTACACCGCCTGAGGGTACTCCAGCTTATATCGTGATGGAGGAAAAGGGAGTTGCACCATGTCTTTGGATGAAACAGTGGCGCAAATTAACAGAGAAGGAGGGATGTTTAGCGTTTCCAGAGCATGGAACGTTCAATACAAGAATCTTAGAGAATTTGAGGTGGATGTTAAGTGTGCAAAAGCCGCCTCCGAGACCAGCTCAGTATGAGGCATTAGCAGTCTGGGATTTAATGGCCATACGACAAAGACAGCAAAAATTTGAAAGGAGAATGAAAAGGGCAGGAAAGACTTTAGCTGAGGCCAGATGGGACAATGAGAGCAGACTGTGGAGAAGGGGAATAGTTGACGGGCTTAAACTGTTTCCGGCAATAACGCAGGAAGATGAGACACAGGGAAAGAAAGCCACCTGTAAGACAGACAAGGGTTCTAGCAAGCAAAAAGAGACTCAGAGATCTTGGGTAGATGAAGATGATTCTGACGATAAGGAGTTTCTTAATCAGTTGTTACATGACCGCCCGCCACCATATGCTATAAATGACACTGCTCCGAGCACTAGTGCGGGTCCTGAGAATCTGGCACAGGGTAAGGGAACTGCAAATACAGTGCAGGCAAGTGATACGGTTTTGATACAAAATGGTGTCAGTGTACCCACTGCACCAGACACGCAGATACAGTTGCAACCTCTGCCGATACAGAGGCTCTATTCAGACGTCCCAGTACTAGAGACAAGTACAAGTCTGATGGTGCCGCCTGATCCGATATACACAAGATCAAAGCTAGTGCAGATTGAGCCAACTCTGCAATTGCTGCCTCAGTCGCAGCAACAGCTGATTCCAGGTTACAATCCAATAGCAGGACCTCAGTCAGTACCTGCACCAGCCACGGTGAGTCAAGCTTTAGGAGTTACTGCTCCATGGGGTTTGGGACCAGGTCAGACGCCAGCTGCCATATCATTACCAATTACTGTTGGTCCACCAGTACCGCTGTATGCACAAGGTAAGCCTGGCACATGCGATCAAGGAGTGAGTACCCAATAAATAATAAGAGGAGGGTTCACAGGATCTCCCCAACCAATGACACCAAGAGAACAAGCAGCAGAAGGACTCAGATCTCTGTTAGACCTTAGTCCGATTGGGGCTCCTTTAGAGGCAATGAGACAAGCAGGGTTAAGTGTGCTAGCTCCACAGACAATGAGTGGAGATACATCACAGTCACCATTGATGCAGCCAGGAAACATTTCGTTGCAAGGCTTTTCCGTGCAACAATTAAATGAGTGGTTAGAAAAGACCAATGCTTCACAAACTACTGCAGCGAACGCAGAGAGGTCAGAAAGGGATGAATACTTAAATTTTGTGAGACTGGGCGTGGAAGCTGCCGAACTAGTGGAAGGGACAATGGGGGTGAACAGATTAGAGTCATACACAGAAGCAGAGTTGAGGTATCTGTGCCCTAAAATCACTAAAGAAGTGGGCAAAGTGCACCAGAGGTTGGCAAACGTGGCAGACAAATATGACATAGACATTGAGAATACTAAACATTTGAAAAGAAGCTACAGATTAGATTTCAACTCTAAAGATTTTGATCACATGAGGTCTACCGGAATGAAAGCACATCTTAAAGAAATATTGCAAAGTGCGCAAATATGGGGAGCCTTAGAGAAATGGGAAGGCAGATGGGCAAAGAAAAGAGATAAAGAAAAGAGTGATAGTCCGGAACCAAAGCAGGCTAAAGCCGCACCGGACACGGGGACAGTAAAAATGTTACCAATGAGAGAAACAGCCGGAGGGGTGTTAGACCATGTACCATGGTCTAGAGGTGACATCCTATCCTTTACAAATGATTATCCCAGGTTGAGGGATAAGCCGATAGAGTGGTACCAGCAGACAGACAGATTTGTAAAGCTTGGGAAATGTCTTTGGGAGGACTTGAATACCCTGTTTGAGATTATTGTTCCACCTGACTTATGGCTTGAGTGCAAGAGAGGTGTGGATTGGCCAACACAGGAACCGGCAAGGGATAAGGTGACTGGAGCACCATCTGAGGAGGTGATGAAATACTTTCATAAAGTGATTGAGTTTTTGAAGCAGAAAGTATCGCCGAAAGTGACTGATTGGCAGAAAATCGATCGAACCTCACAGGAGGCCAAAGAGTCGATCCATGCTTACTATGAGAGATTGTTGAAAGCGTTCAAGCACTAGAGTGGCACTGAGATGATAGAACTGAAAGACATGAATCATCTCGTGTTCAGATTTGTTGAAGGGTTGAGACCAGAGATTAGCCAGATGATGAAGAATCATTTGATCTGTTGGCAAGCAAAGCTGATTGATGAGGTGTTGCAGTATGCGAAATACTGTAGTGACAAGATTGAGCTGAAGCAGAGAAAGTTGAAGGAGAAAGTGATGGTGATACAGATTAAGGCAGCGCAGGTAGGTATGCAGGGAAACCGAATCCAGCTGATGGTACAGCAGCAACCGCAAGGGAATGGCATGTTTCAGGCGCAACCAAGAGGTCGAGTTTTTGTGAACCGTGGTCCAGACTTGAATACCGTTGTGGTTCAAAATGATGGACAGGGGATGAAAAAGGTATCACCATGTCACGCGTGCGGGGGCGTGGGGCACTGGAAGTGGGAATGCCCATGGTGGTGCAGGATAGAGTTGTTCAACAAAGCAATGATGTCAGTACTTTTCAAAATGTGAGGGGTCCAAAGATGAGGGGCCAAAATAAAAACTTCCAGAATAATATGGTTCAGATGCAGGGGTTACAGCCCATGCAGCAGATGCAAATGCCGCGTGTTCAACCAGCACATATGCAGCAGGTACAACAGCAGGTTCCCATGGTACCTAGACAGCAAATGCAAATGCCATTGGCTCCAATGGGACAGCAACAGGTGATGCTTCCTCAACAGGTCACAAGCCAAATGATGAGTCAAAATAACACAGTGCAACAGTTCCCATTGCGTAGTGAGGATGGAATAAACGATGAATGGTTGGATGATTGTTCAGACAGTGAGGAGTGCAGGCTTTCAGCATCCCTATAAGTAGATCAGAGGGGTCCCTATGTAGAGGGAAAGGTGATGGGTCACAAGGTTTCATTCCTGGTTGACACAGGAGCTACACGTTCTACAATCAGAAGTGCAGAGGTTCCGAAATTGCCACTTTCAGGGCATACCATAAGGGTGGTAGGAGTTGCTAATCAGTATTTGACAAACCCGATTACTGATCCAGTTCAAGTTGAGATTGGCAGCTTCCAGGGATTACATACATTTGTAGTCTGTGACTCTAGTCCAGTATCCCTACTGGGAAGAGACTTACTGTGCAAGACAAGGTGTTCAATTGCCTGTTCCAATGAAGGGATTGAAGTGCAGACAAACAGTGATGATGAAGGGGATGATGGTCAGTTTTTAGAGTTAGAGACGGAGACTGCAAATGAAAAATATCCTCTGATAATCCTATTCCCTATGCTTACAGTGACTGATTTGCCAGCTGAGTTGCAGGGAACAGTGACAGAGAAAGTGTGGGACCTGACAGGAAAGGAAGTGGGACTGAGAAAAGGAGTAGAACCAGTTAAAGTACAGGTAAAACCGAATGCAGTGTTTCCACAAATACCGCCGTACCACAGGGCACAAGATGTCCTCATTCAGGTATCACAGATAATCACGGAATTTGTGAAGGAAGGGGTTCTGAAAGAAGAATTGAGCAGCCTGTGTAATTCACCAATAATCGGTCTGAAAAAGCCTTGTGGAAAGGTTCGAATTGTGTATGATTTGATGAAAATAAATGAGATTTTGGTGAAATGCTGCCCTATAGTGCCAAATCCAGCAGTAATCATGTTTCAGGTTCTGTGTGATGCAGAGTGGTTTACAGTAGTGTACCTATCTCAGGCATTCTTTTCGGTGCCTCTTCATGAGGACAGCCAGTTTCTTTTCAGTTTTAAATTCCTGGACAAAGTGTACAGTTGGTGCAGAATTCCTCAAGGGTTTTCTGAGTCGCCTTCCATCTTCAATCAGATATTGAAGAAGGACTTGGAGTCGTAGGAACTGCCTTTAAGTTCAACTCTAGTGCAGTACATTGATGATTTGTTGATTGTGTCCAGAACAAAAGACGACTGTAGGCATGACACAATTGCCTTACTGAACCATTTGGGAAAGAACGGACATAAAGTGTCCCCAAAGAAGCTGCAGTACTGTCAGAAAGAGGTAAAGTACTTAGGTCACTTGATTGAGAAGGGCTCCAGGAGAATATCAAAAGAAAGGGTGACAGCTATACTGCAGATGAAAACCCCGACAACAAAGAGAGATGTCAGAATGTTTTTGGGAATGGTGGGCTACTGTTGTCAGTGGATTCCCAACTTCTCGATTATCTCTAAACCATTAGTGAAGCTGACAGGCAAGGAAGATCAGGATGACCCGGGTACCATATTCTTGTCCGAGAAAGAGATGGATGCATTCATGGAGCTGAGAGAGTGTATGTGCAGGGCACCAGCTTTAGGTATGCCTGATTACACGAAGACTTTTCTACTGTTTTGTCATTAATGTGATGCTTGTTCTTTGTCTGTCTTAACACAGGTCCATGGAGATGCAAACCGCCCAGTAGCATATTTTTCAGCTACTTTGGACCCAGTCGCAGCAGCCTTACCGGGTTGTTTGCGCACAGTTGCAGCAGTTGGTCAAAGCCTCACACAGTGTGAAGGCATAGTGATGGCACATTCTTTAACAGTAATGGTTCCACATTCAGTTGACATTTTGTTAACCCGAACCAAGACTCAGCACATGACGAATGCCCGCCTTACAAAGTACGAGACCATTATACTGGGGTCGCCTAATGTTTCACTTAAGAGATGTACTGTCTTGAAACCGGCAACTTTACTTCCTGTTGAAAATGCTGAGATTAATAATACAGAGGAAGTAGAAAATGATTGTCTTGAGGTAACAGAACTATGCACCAAACCAAGGCCTGACATCAAAGATACCCAGTTAAAAGAAAATGACTACATTATGGGCCTCATTCAGACCCGCCGGGCGGAAACCGCCCAAACACCGCCCGCGGTCAGAAGACCGCGGGGGGCATTTCAACTTTCCCGCTGGGCCGGCGGGCGATCTGCAAAAGATCTCCCGCCGGCCCAGCGGGAAAGCGCCTTCCACGAGGATGCCGGCTCCGAATGGAGCCGGCGGAGTGGAAGGTGTGCGACGGGTGCTGTGGCACCCGTCGCGCTTTTCAGTGTCTGCTAAGCAGACACTGAAAAGCAATGTGGGGCCCTGTTAGGGGGCCCCTGCAGTGCCCATGCCATTGGCATGGGCACTGCAGGGGCCCCCAGGGGCCCCACGACACCCGTTCCCGCCAGCCAGGTTCTGGCGGTGTAAACCGCCAGAACCAGGCTGGCGGGAAGGGGGTCGGAATCCCCATGGCGGCGCAGCTTGCTGCGCCACCATGGGGGATTCCCATGGGCAGCGGGAAACCGGCGGGAGACCGTTGGTTTCCCGTTTCTGACCGCGGCGTTACCGCCGCGGTCAGAATGCCCATGAATGCACCACCAGCCTGTTGGCGGTGCATTCGCTGCCCTCGGCCCTGGCGGATTCAATCCGCCAGGGTCAGAATGAGGGCCTATGTTTGTTGATGGTTCATGCTTGAGAGACTCATTAGGAGTACTGAGAGCTGGGTATGCCGTATGTACAATCACCGGTATCCTAGAAGCTTCTTGGCTCGAAAGTGTGTACTCTGCACAAGTGGCTGAATTAATTGCTCTTACTAAAGCATGCCACGCAGCAGAAAACCTGAAAGTCACTATCTATACTGACAGCAGATACGGATTCGGAATTGTACATGATTTTGGCCAGTTGTGGTCACAGAGGGGTTTCATGACCTCTTCTGGTTCAGCAGTGAAAAATGGTGAAAAGATTAAGGATTTATTGCATGCGATTCAGTTACCTCTTGAAATTGCCATGGTGAAATGCAATGCTCACGTTAAGTCACAAGACTTTGTGTCAATGGGAAACGGCTCTGCGCATTGAACTGTATATCGTTCAAAGATCAGTGGGAATTGTTACCTGCAACCGAAAAGGAAACCTGTCTAAACTTTGCCTTGAGAGTAGTTGACACATTAGATGAGCTGAGATCACTGCAGGGTCGTGCTAGCAGAGAGGAAAAACGTTCCTGGCAGAGAATGCAATGTATACAGAGGTCTGACGACTTGTGGGTTTCAGAGGAGGGGAAAATAGTTTAGCCAAACAGTCTTTTGTCACAATTTACAAGGTTTTACCATGGTCAAGCACATCTTGGGAGACATGCAATGATCAGGTTGTTCAAAATCGACTGGTTCAATCCGAAATTCAGACAAGCTGCAGAGGTTATCTGTCACAGGTGCATCATCTGTCAACGGATGAATGCAGGAAAAGGAACTGTGATGACTTTGAGCCACATAGGGAGTGCTTGAGGTCCGTTTAGCAAGATGCAAATGAATTTTATGGAGATGCCTGTGTGTGGAGGCTTGAGGTATGTGTTGGTGATTGTGTGTGTTTTCAGTCATTGGATTGAAGCATACCCTACACGTAGGAATGACAGCCTCACAGTAGCAAAGCTGTTGCTTATGGAGTTAATACCACATTTTGGTTTCCCAATCTCTTTAGAATCAGATAGGGGCAGACACTTTGACAATGAGGTGATAAAGCTCTTGTGTGCTGGATTAGACATTGAGCAGAAGCTGCATTGTAGCTATCGCCCTGAAGCATCAGGACTAGTGGAACAGGTGAATGGTACCTTGTAGTCGAGAATGGCAAAAATGTGCGAAGCTACCAATCTGAAGTGGCCAGATGCATTGCCCTTAGTACTGATGTCAATGAGAAATACACCTGACAAGAAAACACGACTATCTCCCCATGAGATTCTGATGGGTCGAGCTATGCGATTGCCCACAGTGCATGCAAATGCTCTTGTGAATATCACAGATGATATGGTGTTGGACTACTGCAAGGGTCTGGCTGATGTGGTCCGCTCTTTTTCTCACCAGGTGGAGGCTACCACATTGCCACTGATCAGTGATCCAGGTCACACCATGAAGGCTGGTGACTGGGTGGTTGTCATGAAACACGTGAGGAAGTCGTGATTGGAGCCGCTCTGGAAGAGGCCATATCAAGTAATACTGACAACAACCACTGCTGTGAAATGTGCAGGAGTTCCAAACTGGACACATGCCAGTCACACAAAGAAGGTGACGTGTCCAACTGATGAGGAACTTGAAGTGTCCAAAACAACAATTGCAGAAAAGGAAGTCTCAGGGCCGAGAGTATTCAAAGGGGAACTGAGACTGAAGGAGGTCCCACTGAGGACGGCTTAGTCCCTAAAACAATAAACGAGTTCGAGAGAGGTGACAGTGAGCCTATCTCAGCGGAGGCAGCAGGAGAACCAAGACAAAGAGAGGTTCTCCCAGAAGTAGACGGATACGGGTTTGAAGTTGAGCCCGTAACAGACCCTGAAGACGAGGGGGGAGAAGCAGAGGGAGGTCACAGTGCATCAACTCCCCCTGAGCTACTTTCAGGTCTGTCAAGAGAAAACACCATAGCACAGGAGGAGGGCGCTGTTCAACGTTCTGAAAGGCCAAGCAGGAAGAAAACACATAAAGGAGATAACTGGCCGGAACCGCAAGCTGCAATAGAGAAAGTGGTGCCTGGAGACACAATAGAGGAAGAAGTTGATACAACCTGAAGAGAGGATCTCAGTGAAGGAGAGTTGCAAGGTGAACGCAGACTGAAAAGAAAAAGAGTTGCAAACAGAAGGTACGCAGGTCCTGAATGGGCGTACGCAACATCAGCTGAATGGCAACAATAATTTTTGGCGTTCTGTTTTGATCAAGAGGTACCAGGTCAATATTACGGCACCTGAATTCAACTTTAGAAAGAGACTGTGTTAAAATTGAAATTGAAATTGAAAGCTGAAAAGCTGAGAAAAGAGACTGATAAATTACTGGATGTGACACTGCTAACCTGAATTGACTTTGAAAAAACGATTATTACAAACTGAATAACCGGATTTGACAAAAGGGGTCCTGGAGTGAGTGATACGCTGTAAATACTCGCAGAGAAAGAAAGAGACTTTTGCACAAGAAAAAAAAAAAAAAGGAGCTTTTATATCGTCCTCAAGTTGATTGTTTGTATTTTTCTGCTATCTGATTCTTTACAGATCATGGGTTACACTAAGAGTAAAAAGGGTAGGATGTGTGGTTGGTTGAGTGTTATTCTAGGTATTGTGTGTGCAATAATAATTATAGGTGTGATTGTGGGAATGCCATGGATTGACAAAAAGGTGACTAACAATGCTTCAAAAACTGAGACTGCTACACTAACACTGTGGGAGAAGTTTGAGCAGGATGCAAAATACTTACATGCAGGAACTAATTCAAAGGGGGAACTGTCTACTAATGTCTTCTATTGCTTGCTGAATGAGTATGTTGATACTATGGATGCGAGAAACTGTTATGTATGCACAAAGATTCCTTTGTCAGTACAAGAAGGGGTCACTTACCATAGTCTGCCTTTAACTTATGGGATAAGTTGTAGCTTGTTACTAACAAGATTCTATAATCAAGAACATGTGCAATATTTGTACTCTAACTTAGATGTAGTGTTTTCTTTTGTGCCTGTGATTGAGTTTCTGAACAAGTTAGCTAAAGAGCATAGCATAAAATTAGTCAGGGGTTTCTTTGAGCCGACACTGACATTTGGGACAGCTTAAGCGCACCACAATAATCTAACCTGCTTACTAACACCTGTAGAGAAGAGCTTCTTAGATCACACTGATGATAGACGAAAAGCATTGAAAGAAAGGCTGGAAAAAGGGTTAGAAAAACACACAGTTGCAAATGATTATGCTTACACTGCAATAAAGACACAGGACAAATTAGCTATAGACGCATTACATGTAGGTAGGCTTTGTATATATAGGCCGAAATCTGAGCATGACACTTTACTTGTGGGAACGAGTGAGTGCAGGCATGTGTTTCTGTTTCAGAGTAAATGGACATTCATGTTAAATGGTCAGGATCCAACGATCCCTGGGATCTATTATATTTGTGGGCTTAATTCTTATTACCGTCTCCCTAAGGGATGGTATGGGACATATTATTTGGGGATAGTATTCCCAAAGATTTACCAGATTGATGACTTAAAACAAATTCCTAAAATGTCTGAAATACAACATACTAGACAAAAGAGAGAGACAGCAGCTGCTGTCATTGGTGACATATTTGGAGCCATAATTCCTTCACTAGGGGTTACCTTAAACTCCATAAAGATTCGAAAGTTGTCTACTATTGTGGATAACGTGCTGACAAACTTCACAAGGGCTATACTCCTGATGGATACTGAGCATGCTGAGGAAAGAGCTATGACTCTTCAAAACCGGCTTGCTTTAGACATTCTTTTAGCGAAGAGCGGCGGAGTCTGTAAGATGCTTAATGAGCGCCATTGTTGTGCGTTCATACCGGACAATAGCAAAAAGATTAGAAGTATGCTTACTAACCTAACGAGAGATAGCGCAGATTTGAAGGACTTGAAGGAACCTGGAGTTTGGGAAAAAGTTGGGAAAGGAATTACCAGAGTAGGGAATTGGTTTAGTAATATTTGGGATGGGGTTCTTGCAAAAATATTAGGGAGTCTATTGATTGTCCTAATTTGTTTATTAGGCTTATGGTTATCATGCAAAGTTAATGAAAGAATCAAGAGAAATCTGACAAAACAAAACAAAAGAAATGAAGAAAATGAAAGGGAGAAAATGTTGAATGAAATTTGGGAAAGCTCACACAAAGGGCAAGATGTTGAAATGAGAGTTATGAGGAAAGTGAGAGGTTGAAAAGGGAAAGGTTTGTGTGATGACAAAGGTCATCAGAGGAGGGACTGAGAGAGCGTAGCTTATATAATTAATATTGACATGAAATGTTGATGAACTAATGTACAATAATGCCGCATAGAAACTGTATTAATATGTTTTGCTAAAACGCGCACTTGAAATGTGCCCACGGGGAGTGGCCACCAATGTACACGGGGACTAATGAAAATGACTAATGTTGATGAAATATTATATTAGAAGATAGTTTTACGCTAATTATTAAAGGTTATGTTACTTATGTTTGTTAATAAATCTTTTAGGCCTTAATTAGCAAGAGTCGAGGCCTAGCTGTCTGACTCTCATATTAAATGTGTTTTACTAAACGTGCAGTGTGCTGACTTGCTAAAGGACATGAACTCTTGTTTTCTTCAAACTAGAGGCTGAATGTAACTATAGTTGATCCGTTCTCATGAAGTTCGACTTGCTTGTAGGAATATTTTAGCTAAATGCAACAGTGTAGATTAACGCTATGTACAAGGTGGCCTAAACCGGTACAGACAATGGAGCCACTGACTGAAGATGCACAAACAATTACAAAAAGATGAAATCATACCGGACATTCTACCTCCAAAGACGTCAATCATAAGGACCAATAAAATACTTGAGAACTGTTATGGGGTGACAAATTATATGACCTAATGTAAAGTTAATTGGTTAAAGATAGTGGGGTGCAAACCTTGTCCAATAAAATTTTCGGGGAATGTACAATGAAAAGGGGATAAAAACCCTTGACACCAGGATGTAAATCAGAACAGAAGGGAAAACTAGAGAGACCAGAGACTAGGAGAGACTAGGGGAGATGCTGATGCTGTGATCCAGACACTCTGTCACTTTGATTAGTGACTTGATAATTTTAGATTAGAACCATCCTTGTCCTTAGATTGCCCATTTACACTTTACCTCCTTATGAGGGAAGTGCCCCTTTTCCTGAAAGCTGAGTTCCTGACTGATGGCGGATCAACTGATGTCCTGAAGACGAAGACCGAACCTGAGTGCTGACCCAAACTTGGAGGGTAACTATATGACAATGAAATTGTGATTGTCTGTTTGCTTTTCCTTTCTAGGTACCAACTGCTTTTCTTTTGACAGAGACCATAGCTAGATGTTTTTTCCAAATTGGTGTTACTAAATTGTTTTGCATGAAGCCCAAAATGCCAATGCTAATTTGAGGTTAGTAAAGGGGTTTATTAAACTGACGCAAAAAGACGAATGTCTGAATCTATGCTTTGTTGAATAATGTGCTAGTGATACTCTGCTAAGGATAACCTATGTTCACGCCTTGTTATGTTCTGATGTTTGTGATTCTTGCTTTTGATGAAATCTTATCAGAGTTGCCATATTGTGACTATGCTAATGTGTTTCCTGATTTTGAGACTACTAAATTTGCTATTAGAATTGTAACCAATAGGGAATAAATATCATAAAATCTTACTAATCTGGTGTGGTTATTCATGACTGAAAGGTCATGGTGGTGTTTTGAGTTTTATTAAATGTCATTGACCAAGGTGAAATGCTTTGTGGTAATAAATATTGATGGTATTATTGACATATTGATTGATATGTTGATTAGCTATCTCATCCTAAGGTGTCTTCAATCACGGTCAAAAGATTAATCGGCCTCAAACGAGTCCCAATGTGTGTAAATTAGTCATAAAGGGACGCGTTAACAAGGAGATAGTATTTCACTGAGTTTGAAAAGGAAATCAAAGAGTTTCAAAACTAATGGCTTAATTTCGAGTTTGGCGGATGGGATAAAATGCCACGAATATCCTGTCCTCTGTCTTACAACTGCTACAGGATACACATGTAATACGGTGGATTATCTATCCGTCATATTTGTGAGTGTAACCTGACAACCAAACTCTAAATCAGGCCCCTTATGGCTGACAAGGAGCAAGTGGCAAACAGAGAGGGATGGCAATCTTCAGATATGAGGAGGAAAAAGAAAGATCAAAGCATAAGGAGGGCATGAACTGAATATTTACATAACCACAATCACAGATAATCCGATTTCATTTTCTTAGGAACATTTTTTTTTTAATTAATCAAGTTGTAAATGATGTGCAACAGGTTCACACATTGTTTTGGCATATTTTGCTGTTACGATTTATTAACAGATTATTATTATTATTATTATTATTATTATTAGATACAAATTAATGTGGTTAATGCATTCAGATGGATGAATGCTTGCATACTGTGAGTCTCAGATTTTATCATATAACTGAGCTTCATTAACAGTTATAGGGGGTCATTCTGACCTTGGCGGACGGCGGAGGCCGTCCGCCAAGGTACTGCCGTCAGAACACCGCACCGCGGTCAAAAGACCGCAGCGGTGATTCTGACATTTGCCCTGGGCTGGCGGGCGGCCGCCAAAAGACCGCCCGCCAGCCCAGGGCAAATCAACCTTCCCACTAGGATGCCGGCTCAGAATTGAGCCGGCGGAGTGGGAAGGTGCGACGGGTGCAGTTGCACCCGTCGCGTATTTCAGTGTCTGCTGGGCAGACACTGAAATACTTTTTGGGGCCCTCTTACGGGTGCCCCTGCCGTGCCCATGCCATTGGCATGGGCACGGCAGGGGCCCCCAGGGGCCCCGCGGCACCCCCTACCGCCATCCTGTTCATGGCGGGAGAGCCGCCATGAACAGGATGGCGGTAGGGGGTGTCAGAATCCCCATGGCGGCGGCGCCATGGAGGATTCAGACGGGCAGCGGAAAGTCGGCGGTACACCGCCGACTTTCCGTTTCTGGCTGCGGCTGAACCGCCGCGGTCAGAATGCCCAGCGGTGCACCGCCAGCCTGTTGGCGGTGCTACCGCCGACCTCCGCCATGGCGGTAATTACCGCCATGGTCAGAATGACCCCCATAGTGTGGCAGTGAAGACTAATTAATAACCAATATTATGAAGAAATCATACAAGGAAGGCCGTTCAATACAAGAATGTACAATATATAAATGCTTTAGATGTTAAGGCAAGAGTTCACAGCAATGACTACACTATTGTAATTTACTTTCTTAGCAACAAAGATTTCTGCTTCGAAGCTTGCTTTATGTGGCATAGAGTATTAATCTGCTATCTGGCTGTTAAATACTTATTCATGCAAAAAGAAGTATGTGTGCCTCTGTTCGCATGACTTAGCACAATAACAACAGATCTACTGTCTTTGTAGATGTTTGTTCTAATCACTGTAGCAATAATATAGGTCCTTTTTTTCATGATACACATAGGGTAGGTGAGTCTACCACAGAAACAAAGGCCCATATTTATTCTTTTTGATGAAAAACTGCACAGAAGCTGTTTTTCGTTAAAACATATAGCGCAGGCTTGCGTCATTCCAGAGCAATATGTGGACGCCAAATTTATGGAATCGCACAGAGGGTGGGCTAGCGTCTGGGAAAATGACATTAGCCGGGTCGGGTGGTGGTATGGGGGAAGGGGTTTTTGCACCAAACAGTGACGCTAAGCAGATTAGAGGCAAAAAAAATGCCTTTAACCAGCCTAGCGTCATTTCCTGATCCAAAACCACCCATACTGCATGACTCTTGTCTTATAAAAACAGGAGTCATGCCCACCACCCCAATGGCCAGCACGGGGTACAAGGGTCCCCTGGGCATGACCACTGCACCCAGTACCATGTAGGGGGGGGCATTTCAGGGCCCCCAATGGCACTTTAATAACATTTTTAAAGTACTTATCTCTACTTACCCTATTTACCTGGGATTGGGTCCCCCATCCTCTTGTGTCCCTCTGGAAAGGGTGGGGTGATCCTGGGGCTTGGAGTGGGCACCTGTGGGCTCTTTCCATGGTGTTTGACCATAGAAATGGGTCCACAGGTCCCCTAACGCCTGCTCTGACCCAGGTGTTAAATAATGGCGCTAAGCAGGCTTAGTGCCATTATTCAGGCCCGCCTCCCCGTACACTTGTTTTGCATTGGAGGATAAATAAGGCCATAGAGTCATTTTTTGGACGGGAACGCCTACCTTGCATCTTATTGATGCAAGGAGATTTCACTCATCCAAAAAATGACTTAGACAGGTCTATGTCAAAATATAAATATGGAGTTAAGTTGGCGCTGAATTTGCATAAAAAAAGGATGCAAATTTGGCACAAAATAGTATAAATATGCCCCAAAGTGCTTCTTTTCTCCTTCTTTGGAGATAGGAAAGATTTGAAATTGGCTTCTCGTTGTGACAGAGCTTCAGCTCTCCCCTTCCAGTTTTGGTCTGGTGGTAGTGGCCTGCAGTCAAGGAGATTGGTGTGTGATATGAGGCATGTGCACAGAGAACTTAAGTGTCTCCATTTCCAGTATCATCACCATGGAGAAACTCTCTTCACTCCACCACCTTTTCCAACTGTGGAGGTGGGCTAGCGCCCATGAAACCAGTTGTTGCTTGTTGGAAAGTGGATTATTGGAAACGGCAGGTAAGTACCTACACTTAGCAATAGGCCACTAACCTCCACTTAGGTTCAGTTACGTCTCAATAAATTAAACCCAGCTCAACCCTTGGTATCTTGGCAATGAGCAACAAGGCTTAATTTAGGAGACAAGTGTGTAAAGCATTAAAAAACCACAAAACAGTAAATAAGTAAAACACAATAAAAATCCAACACCAATTTATAATAATAGATTATATTTTTACCTTTAAAATAACACCATAACAAATAAAATCAGATAAGGGAAACCGGAGATATGAATTTTTAAAGAGTTAGTGTTTTTTAGTGCATAGAAATGAATAGCGCCAATCTGGTCGCACCTCGATCTGGGCAAAGTCAAAGCTTAAGGCCAGCCGCGAAGGAGCCCTGCTTGGCTACAGCAAGAAAGAGGCCTCATCAAAAGTTTACATTTGGACTTAGTCATTTTCATGAACATTTTCTTCAGCGGGACGAAGTCGCCAGTCCAATCTGACCTCCTTGGAGACCTTCCTCAAATACGCGTTGCGGGGGCCCTCTGTGAAGATTTGTACATTCAGACTTAGATGATTTTTCAAAATGAAAATCCTTCGACCGGGCCCAACCTGAATCTTGATCTGTCGTCCCTGGAGCCCTCTTCGGATGCACGGCTCAGGAGGTCCTGGTTAACTTTCTACTCTCGGACTTAGTCACTTTTTCAGAGATTTTCTTCAGCGGAACGTACCTGCAAGTCAGGCCAGGTCGCAGTTGAGACAAGCTGGCTAGAGTTGCTGTGGTGGGTCGGTCACTTTATGGAGCTTTTTCCAAAAAGTTCTCCAATCTTCACCAAACTTCTGGATCTTCTTCCAGAAGGTCTTTAAGGTTCTTTTGGAGTTCACAGCTCACCCCAATGTTCCACAAGCTCTGAGTTGCTCCTTGAGGGTGTGGACTACAACTCCCAGAATACCCCTGGCTCAAACTCCAAAACGGCCACTGGACAATGGTCTGATGGTCAGTTTCTTCAGGTTCTGAGGCAGGGGTCTCTGGTTAGCAATGTTTCACCTGTAGCAAACAGGGAGTCCCTCCTTGAACCAGTTGAAGCCAGGAAAAGTCCTTCTTGTGGTGGAGCCCAAGTGTGTAGCTGGTACAGTCCTTCAGAGTGCAGTGTCCAGGTGCAGGTAAGGGGTCCAGAAGGGCAGTCCTTCTTCTCCTGATGCACTTCCTTGTAGGGATCCGGTAGGGTTCTGCGGTGTGGGTGCAGCTCTGCCATATTTATCCTTGCTCCTCTTTGAAAAACAGGGGGGTCCTGGTTCTCTAATCAGAAGCAGGGTCCTTCCCCCTTTGATGACCACTTCCTGGGAAGTGTGGCACAAATCAATCCCAGGGAGCAACATTGTTAAAAAATCCATCATGGCTGAAACTGATTTTTGGAGGTTACATCTGGCTGGGCCCACCCACTGGTGTGGCTAAACATTTTAAACACACCCCTCTCCTGCCCTCTACTAATCTAATCAAGAGGGCACCTGATTGTCTGGGGTTGCAGGATGTGAGGGAGGTGCTGGGTTGCTCCAAATGTCCTTTCCTGACTTTGAAGACCAGTTTGGCAGCCCTCCCCCTTCCTGCTTCCCCATCTGCTGATGCAGATCTCCTTACACAGGCACATCTTTTGTGTTCAGCCCAGGCCACTTCACACCTCATTATGCCAGGCTGACAGAGGCTGACCAGAGAAAGGCACTACAGAGCTGAAGTTGGCAACTTTTTAGGTAGAGTTTTAAACTCTTTTCCTGAACTAGTTATATTAAATGTGACAATTGTAAGTTATGAGCTTTATTATAACAATTAATGTGATACCAAACTTGAGGTATCTGACACTTAAGGGGACTTGTTAATTAAAATAAAGTCTCCCCCTTCTAGCCTATGAAGGCCATTCACTACAGCATGGGTACACACAAATATTTTCCCAGGGGCCTCAAAGTTTGGTCTGTGGTGTGACTGAAGGCCGCACTGATGCTAGCAGCATGTCAATCAAAGGGAGGGGGGCTCTGGATGGGGAAGGGTTGTGGCGTTATGGTGGTTGTAGGGGGCAACAAAGCATATAGATCTAGTGGCTGAATCGCTCAATGTGAAACCAGAAAACCTGGCATTAATCCCAGCTTCCCCACTTTACCAAACTGTGTGATCCTAGGCAATTGTTTTATTTCACATTCCCTTCATTTTCTTCATTGTCGCATGTAGGAGGACCTCACCATGCATGACTTCAGTATGCGCGCTGTGCGAACCCTTCTCCTGTGTTTGATTTAATAAACTATGAAGTTGTTCATGTATAATAGCAAATCAGGCCAATCAAAGAGTGCAGGTAACAACTGACTTGCCTCTTAATTCACTATTGGCATTGTTATCAAGGTGGGGGTAAGAATGAATGTTTCTGAATTTATGTTTGAAATCTATTGTTCTTAAACAAAATACTTCTCCATGCAGTGACTTAATCTGATGTAGTAAAGTGAAATAGTCCTGCATGTAAATGAAATACAGTTTTTGAAATATTAAGATCCCCTTATCGTAGTTGCAGACATTTGCTGCAAGATTTCTTAAAAAATGAAAGTGTTCCTGCAGTTAAGAGGTTCAGGACAAATTCCTTACATCATTTTTTATCTTCAATAATGTTCAAATAAAGTATTGCCTGTTGAGTAGAGTAAACAGCAGCCTAGTGCTACTGCTGCCCTGGGGGCTGCATGTAAAGGTCAAAAGGGCTGCATACGGCCCCCAGGCCGTACCTTGAGTATCACTGCACTACAGTGAGGGAAGAATACATTTGGCTATTTTACCTCACCAGGGCTTATAAAACTATGTTTATAAGGTCTCTGCTTATAGTTACATGACACCCAACCTAGGGGCACATAGGACACACCTTAGGGGTGACATCTGTTAAAATAAGGTAGTTAAAGACTTTGGAAGTACTTTTAATTCCACAGTTAAATTTACATTTAACTTTAATTTAACAGCAGCCTGCAAGGAAGGCCTGCCTTTAAAATGACCCTGGGTACCTCAGCAGTGCACCTATGGGTGCAATACCTATGCTGGGGTCCCTAAACCTACATCCCCTACCAGATACTAGGGACTTATAGGTAGGTTGACATAGCCAATTGTAGTTAGCCTAATTTGAATACTGATTGTACACAGAGCACAGGCCCTGGGACTGGTTAACAGTACCCAGGGCACCATCAGAGTCAGGAAAATACCAGCAAAAAGTGAAAAATGGGGCAAAACGTTAGGGGGCCTCTGCAATTGGCGCTGTTTTCTCACATTGTTCTCTTGAATACTGGAGGCAATCAGATGTTAATCCTTGGCTCTGGTTACACGGAAAGACAAAGCACTGGGTATTGAGTGATGTAAGAAATTGTAGTATTAGTTGAGGGGGCCAACTACCTACTTCAAATAATAATCACAATCCTTGTCAGGGTGTACCAATAAAGTCACTAAATAGACCTGCACTCAACTCCTTGGTAGCTATGGCACAAAGCAGAAAGGCTTAGCTTAGAGGTGATATGTGAAGAATGGCGATTCTCTAAATGTAATGAATAGAGAATCAAGATTTAATTAAAGACAAGGAGGCTAACATTATGTATATACTTTTAATTATCACTCCTGCAGCATCTTTAAAGAACTTGTATTAAAAAAAAATCAGTTTAGAACCAGAACACTGGAGTCCATAAATAATCCCCTCATAGAGCACTCTTCCTCTTTAAATGTTGCGGTCAATAATCCGTTCACTGTATAGATTCTTCTCCATGAACTGACACTACACAATTCTATTTCTTGTTTATTCTTCTTGTTCTGCATCAGACCATTACAAACAGTTCATAAACATGTATCTATCACTATATATAGAAGTCCAACAAATTGCAAAACAAATGTTATTCCATCAATAGCCTTTATATATATAATACTTTCTCTTTTTTTAAAGAAAGTAGATGGCAGGAGAATCTTAGCCTCTGTGTCTTGAATGAAATCTTGATTCTCTATTAATTACATTTTGAGAATTGCCATTTCAGCTTAAGATCAGAGGCTACCATAATGCATGATGAAAGCCGTTCAACACCACATTCAACACATGCTTCACTGGTCTAAAGTTATGTTTTTATAACGCCCTTGCATCTGACCAATCAGCCGCTTTCAGAATTTCCTCAAATCTTCCACCAGACAAATAAACTTTGCTTTCCATTGCATGTCTTAGAGAATGTGATTTCAATTGTTACACATCTAACCCTGCTTGTTCCATTACCTCTTTAACCCATCTGGCAATTGTAGCAGTACTTATTTTAACATATGGCTTAACATAAGATATCAGCAACTGGTTCTCCCATGCCTTTTATACTCCATCATTCTGTTCTCATACACAGTCAAAGATTCCACCACACATAATTTCCTTACCTCAGCGACTTTGTGATAAACCACAGACTCTGACATGGTCTTATCCTTTTCTAGATCTCAAAATGTACTCCATCTGGACCATAAACATTTCTACTCACCTCCAAAGCATTCATATCTAACACTCTCCTACATGATATTAAACATAATAGAGTTGCCAATTTTGCTGAACATTTCTTCAAATCCAAATATCTTTTCACTGTCCAGGAGACAAACAATGGCAAAAACAAATTTACATCCTATAAAACATCATACCTTGCCATAGGTGGTCTTCCCAATCTCATATTCTTAAGAATTCTACACACTATTATTATGTTCCTCCTTACCGACCTATCATTCACATGAGCATGACTTGCTGAAATAGCTGATCTGTAGCAATCCATAGTTCTGTATCCCAAACTTTTTTCAGATTGCTCCACCAAGAAATAAACCACCTCTACAATAAAAGCCTCCAAGGGATCCAAACTCTTCTCCATGTACCAACATGCCCAAATTCTCCACATTCTCTTATATGTTCTGCTTGTTCCTGGTGCCCCAGACTCCTCAAGTAACTCAGCAGCCCTGCCCAAAAGTCCCTTGAAACATTCCGATCTCCTGATACTTTCGATACCAGAAGGTTCATCACTTTGTCCTGAACCAAAGGATGTTCTTCTCCTTCTCCATTCCTCATCAAACCTTCCCTTGCTGGAATCAAAAAAGGTATTGAATACGCCAACTCCGTCACTGATGGGAACCAAACCTGAGGCACCCAAAATGGTGTCACTAACACTAACTCACAATATTTTGCTCTCACACTCAAAGGAACCCTCTGAACCATTGCAAATGGGAGAAAGGTATAGGCTCTAATCACCTACCAAACCTGCTGAAAATCATTTACTCCAGATATTCCTGGATCTGGAAACCAGCTGAAATACTTCTCTATCTGGTACGTCAGTCTGTTCACAAACATATTCACTTCCAGGAGACCCCAAATCTCCTCTATCATACTGAAACACCATCGGTCCAACCTCCAATGGATGAAATCCCTTAGGTTCCATGAATTCCAATTAGCTATCCTATTCATTTGTTCTGGTAAACACTCTGCTTTTACCTTTATCCTATGCTCCAAACAGAAATACCAAAGCTCCTTCGCCAGCTCTGACAAACCACAGAACCTGCTCCCTCCTAATCAGTTGATAGAGGCAACATATGACAGATTGTCCCTCTCCATCAACACTTTCTTTTCTCTTAAAACCTCCCTGCAGCTTTTCAAAACACATAATCCTGCTGTTAATACTAGACAGTTCATGTGATTAATCTTCTCCTTCTCTGACAAATCTCCACCTTTCTGTTGGTCTCCTTACAGTACCCCCCAGTCTCTCAGGCTAGCATCTATTTCCAGAACAAAATCCAGGACACACCAAGAAATAGCATGACCATTCTATGCCTCCATATTGTTTAACCACCAATTTAATTACTCCCTTACTTCTTTGTTAAGTGTTACTCTGTCTCCATACCACAGACCTTTCCTCAAACTTACAACATCTCTTTCCAAAATACATGCAAAATCTCTTTCCTCATCATATTCACTTTCCTCCCGGGAAGCTGCGACATTACTTCCACCTTATCCGCTTGGAATCCTAAAACTCCATGCTTTGGGAAGGTGTTAAAACTCATTTCTCCTTGTTTAACAAAAAAACCAAGCTCTTGAGCAAATTTAACACCAATGTTCACTCCTTCTCCAATTCTTTCAAATCCTGGGACATAAACAGTATTTACTTTATTATTATTTTTTATTTTTGAACAACGAAGACCACTGCGAGGCACACTCCATACAAGAAGCATTGAGAGCAGATTATGTGGTACACTTGCATGTATAAAGAAGGGTAGACAACAATGGAACGATTACGTCTGTGACTGAGCTGTATCTGCAGGTATAAGCGTTAAACATCAGAACATTAGGATATTCCAGAAAGTGTATCAAGTGGTTCATGTGAGACATAACTTTGTGTACAAGGATTATTGAAAAGGAAGGGTAGAGGATGGGGGACATCTATGAAGGAAATTATATGGTGGGACTTTGATGCCCCCGAGCAAACCCAACCTAGCATGGTCGCAATCAGTGAACCTGGAGAATTTTAAGTGGTAGGTGGAGGCAGCACACTCAAAACAATACACGCATGTTAGGAATATATGTGAGAGGTATACATGTGAGGGCGCTCCCAGCCAATCCTAATGCTGCTCTAAGCAGCGTCAGGATTGGTGCATGGCAGGCTGGGAGCCTGTTCCTGCATGCAGCAAGAAGGGAGGAGGCAGAGAAGCGGTGAGGGAATGGCGGTAAGTGGTTTTTAAAAACATTTTTTATTTATTTAATTTAATTCCCCCGGGAGCGCGCATTGCCCCGCCGCTTTCAATCAGCGCGAGCCACAATTGATCACACTTGCGTACTAGAAAGTGCTTCGCTCGTGCCTCTCATATCCCTACAGCAGTGGAGATGTGTGCTCGAGCATGCGAGGCCGCACCACAAGAGGACGCTCGTGATGGTAAAGCTGCAGCTCATGCTTATGTAAACGATTCACTTACCCTACTTCTTGCATCATGCAGCGCCCTTGTACCACCACTCCTGGCCTTCCCAAATGCTGGTAACAGCCAAAAACTATGCAATATGAGTAACAAATACTTTTTTAACATCTAATATACTCACATGTCTAACATAAAGGATTTTACACCTAGGAAACCTTGGACATATTATAAACTATTCCAAAACTGAAATAACTTATCCTAAAATGGAACTCCTTATTCTAGATGTCATAAAACATTTTCCTACTTCTATAAAATAGAAGCTTAGCTCATTAAAACCCAATCTATAAACTAATATTTATCAAAACACACATACACTTGATATAACACAACATATATTAGGTACTTATCTTTCCAGGAGCAGCATTTAAAAGAGGAAGAAAGTACTATGAGGGGATTGTTTATGGACTACAGAGTTCTGGTACTAGGATGAACTTTATTGTTTGTAAAAGTTTTTTAAAGGTGCTTCATGAGTGGCAATTAAAAGTGTATGCAAAATGGTAACCTCCAGTCTTGAAATGAAATGTATGTAGTACCCAACAGTAATAAAATCAAAACGCAACACAAGAAACATCTTAAACCAATTGTTAGACCTGTTAGCCTTAGGGTGTTTTTTCCCCAAACCTTTGCCTTCCTCCTCCATTTTTGCTGATCTCATTTTTTCTGGCCTTAGGAGTTCGCACTTTTTACCGTTGCTAACCTGTGCTAAAGAGCATGTGCTCCCACTACGTGTGCATGTAAATGAAATGCTAAGAGTAAGCACTGTTTGTACCACCCACTTATGTAGCCCTTTAAACATGTTTTAGGCCTGCCATAGCAGCGTACGTGGACAGTTTAAAGCTGCCATTTTAACCTCTTAAAGTAAACTTTTTGCCAGGCTCAAACCTTCCCTTTTAATACATATATTTCACCCTAGGGTAGGCCCTGTAGAATGCAGAGGGCAGGGTGCAATGTATTTAAAAAGTAGGACATGCGCTTTTCAGTTTTACATGTCCTGGTAGTGAAAAACTCTTAAATTTGCTTTTCACTACTGCAAGCCCTAACTGTCCTATAGGAGAACATTGGAATTACCTTATTACATTTTATAAATGTAATTTCCAAATGGGAACAGGTAATCACTTCATATTTGGTGTCTCTGGAATCCTAATTTAAAATTCTAACTCATGGTGACGTTGGATTTTAAATTACAGTTTTGAAAATGCCACTTTTAGACAGTAGGCATTTTCTTGGCCTACCCATTTAGTACCTGTAGCCAGTATCTGGTCGCATGACTGGGTGTAGCTGACAGTTGGGCTTGCGTATCCCTTCTGGACAGCTATACAGAAGAGGGAGCTTAGACGTGACTGGACAGACCATCACTGGCAGGATGGGAGGGAGGATCTTGGCACATCACAATTTACACTTGAATAGTCTGTGTCCTGCCTCCACACAAAGGGCTGAATACCCCCAGCAGTTAGTCTGTAGCCAGAATTGGGGAGACAGGATACCTGGTGACTTCAAAGGGAAACCACTAGAAGCTTCTCCTTCTCTTCATGATGGACCACTGAACTGCTGTAGGGCTTCCACTCAGCCAGACAGCAGCTCTGCTGGACTACTGCCTTGCTGTGCTGCTGCTTTGTTGGGATGATCTGCTGCCTCCGGTACTATTTGAGGGGTGAGAAGGACTGCGCCTTCATCTCTTCAACCCAGACTGACTCTAAGGGCTGGTTGGCTGGGTTTCTGAATTGAAGCATGAGGGACATAATAGGAGTTCAACTCCGAGCAGAACTGACCCATCACCGCTAATGTGTGGATCAGCACTGCCCCAAGACCTGTAGTACTTTGCAGAACATCACATCCCTCATCAACTGAAGCCTCGATGACGACACCGGATACCACACTACAGTCTTGCAGCACCCCGGGAACTGATGCATCGCCCGATTGTGCACAGAATTCCCAACTCCGGACTTCACATTACAGTCCCTCATCAATGGGATCTTCAACATTGATGCAACAGGACCTTGCACTGCACGCAGCCTCACCACATCTCGGAAACGATGCATCACTTCGGCGCCGGAGTGCATTTTCAAAGTGGATGCTCTGTATACCAAGATTAAAGATACTGTGTTCAGTGGACTTACCTGGATCCCTGTAGCTAGCCTGAGTTCTATCGAGGTCAGCATGAACTTGTGAATTTGTTATGGTGTGACCTGATATCCAAAAATGGCACTTTGGTGGTCATTACAACCCTGGCGGATGGTGTTAAAGCGGCGGTAAGACCGCCAACAGGCCGGCGGTAAAAAGTTTGGAATCACGACCGTGGCGGAAACTGCCATCAAAGACAGCCACTTTAACACTCCGATCGCCACGGCGGGACAAACAAACAGCTCGGCGGACACCGCCAACAGACAGGCGGAGGACAATGTACCGCCCACACTATTATGACAGGCCAATCCGCCACCTTTTCCGGGGCAGATTCACCGCGGATAAAAACACGGCGGAAACAGGAATTTCAAAGGAAAAACGCTCACCTCTACACACCCCACGAGGAAGGAGGACACCATGGAGCCGGAACTCCATATTCTTCCTGCAATAGTCTTCCTGCTCCTGTACCAGGAGCACCAACGCCGGCGGCGAAGACCACGGTGAGTACTGCACCTACGACATAGGGGAGGGGGGAGGCAAAAAACAGGGACACTCACACGCAACACCCCAACCCCCACCCTCACCCACTACAACACACACACCAATGCGTATCGAAACATTACAGTAACACACCCAACCCCCCCAAAGAATGCAAAGACAAAAGGAAATGAGTGTAACCATTGTAATATATCAAAATGCAGTAATCAAAAATATACATATGTACACTATTAACAAAATATACACCAAGAATAGTAGTCCAGGTATAGCAACATTCATAGTCCGTGGACCACTGGGCCCAAAATGCGTGGGCGAGGCCCACACAAGATACCCGAACAAGACGGAAAGAACACTGCAGGGGCATCGGATAGAAATAAAACAGGCACCTCAGGGGGAAGGGAAGGGGGGGCACCTCAGCCGGATGAGTGCACGAAGCCATATCCACGAGGGGGCTCCATGCCCATTGATGTATCCTGGGGAGTGCAAAGCCACAGTCTCACAAGACTCTACAGTGGGTGGATTGCCCACTGTTCAATCCTGGGGAGTGCAAAGCCACAGTCTCTCAAGTCTCTCCAGTGGGTGGTTTGCCCACTGTCCAATCCTGGGGAGTGCAAAGCCACAGTCTCTCAAGTCTCTCCAGTGGGTGGTTTGCCCACTGTTCAATCCTGGGGAGTGCAAAGCCACAGTCTCTCAAGTCTCTCCAGTGGGTGGTTTGGCCACTGTACAATCCTGGGGAGTGCAAAGCCACAGTCTCTCAAGTCTCTCCAGTGGGTGGTTTGCCCACTGTACCATCCTGGGGAGTGCAAAGCCACAGTCTCACAAGTGGATAACGGTCTCCACTGGTTCTGGAGGGGGACTGGTGCCCAGAGTGCTTCATCCTGTGCAGGACAGACGTAGTGGATGCATGTCTCCACTGGTTCTGGAGGGGGACTGGTGCCCAAAGTGCTTCATCCTGTGCAGGACAGACGTGCTTCATCCTGTGCAGGACAGACGTAGTGGACGCATGTCTCCACTGGTTCTGGAGGGGGACTGGTGCCCAGAGTGCTTCATCCTGTGAAGGACAGACGTAGTGGACGCATGTCTCCACTGGTTCTGGAGGGGGACTGGTGCCCAGAGTGCTTCATCCTGTGCAGGACAGACGTAGTGGACGCATGTCTCCACTGGTTCTGGAGGGGGACTGGTGCCCAGAGTGCTTCATCCTGTGAAGGACAGACGTAGTGGACACATGTCTCCACTGGTTCTGGAGGGGGACTGGTGACCAGAGTGCTTCATCCTGTGCAGGACAGACGTAGTGGATGCATGTTTCCACTGGTTCTGGAGGGGGACTGGTGCTCAGAGTGCATCACACACCCCGTGACGGTCCCTGTAGCATCAGTGCCCCTGCCGCTCATGGGCTAGCGGTGCTTGACTTGGCGGTGCTTGCCCTGTTCAGCGGTGCTTGCCCTGTTCAGCGGTGCTTGACTTGGCGGTCCTTGCCCTGTTCAGCGGTGCTTGCCCTGTTCAGTGGTGCATGACTTGGCGGTCCTTGCCCTGTTCAGCGCTGCTTGACTTGGCGGTCCTTGCCCTGTTCAGCGGTGCTTGCGCTGTTCAGCGGTGCTTGACTTGGCGGTGCTTGCCCTGTTCAGCGGTGCTTGACTTGGCGGTCCTTGCCCTGTTCAGCAGTGCATGACTTGGCGGTCCTTGCCCTGTTCAGCGGTGCTTGACTTGGCGGTCCTTGCCCTGTTCAGCGGTGCTTGACTTGGCGGTCCTTGCCCTGTTCAGCGGTGCTTGCGCTGTTCAGCGGTGCTTGACTTGGCGGTGCTTGCCCTGTTCAGTGGTGCTTGACTTGGCGGTCCTTGCCCTGTTCAGCAGTGCATGACTTGGCGGTCCTTGCCCTGTTCAGCGGTGCTTGACTTGGCGGTCCTTGCCCTGTTCAGCGGTGCTTGCCCTGTTCAGCGGTGCTTGACTTGGCGGTCCTTGCCCTGTTCAGCGGTGCTTGCCCTGTTCAGCGGTGCTTGACTTGGCGGTCCTTACCCTGTTCAGCAGTGCTTGACTTGGCAGTCCTTGCCCTGTTCAGCGGTGCTTGCCCTGTTCAGCGGTGCTTGACTTGGCGGTCCTTGCCCTGTTCAGCGGTGCTTGCCCTGTTCAGCGGTGCATGACTTGGCGGTCCTTGCCCTGTTCAGCGGTGCTTGACTTGGCGGTCCTTGCCCTGTTCAGCAGTGCTTACCCTGTTCAGTGGTGCTTCACTTGGCGGTCCTTGCCCTGTTCAGCGGTGCTTGACTTGGCGGTCCTTCATTGGCCAGCTGCGATGGGGCTGGCGGTCCTTCATTGGGCAGCTGGGCTTTGGCTGGCGGGGTCCTCCTGGGCAGCTGGGCTGTGGCTGGTGGGGCCCTCCTGGGCAGCTGGGCTGTGGCTGGCGGGGTCCTCCTGGGCAGCTGGGCTGTGGCTGGCGGGGCCCTCCTGGGCAGCTGGGCTGTGGCTGGCGGGGCCCTCCTGGACAGCTGGGCTGTGGCTGGCGGGCCCTCCTGGGCAGCTGGGCTGTGGCTGACGGTGGCCTCCTGGGCAGCGACGATGGGGCTGGCGGTGGCCTCCTTGCCAGCGGGGATGATGGCGGTCGTCTCCGCCGTGCTGCTCCTCCCAGAGTTTACGGGTTTATTCTGCCCCTTCCCCACCTTGGGAGGAGTCACAGCTGAGTCTATTCTCCCCCCGGGACCCCTGTGAGCGGCTTGGGTGGCTGGAGTCTTCCCCCTCTCCCGCCAAGCACTGGCCAACTTCTGGTGCTTCACAGGGGGGGGACTGGCTGTGCTGTTGCTCCGTGCCACACTGGCTGTCCTGGTGGCCGGTGCACTCCACATACCTGTGACAACAGGCACCACTGGTCCCGTTGATTTTGTGGCTAAGGTGCTAGTTCGGGACCTATGAGTTGGACGGGGGTGGTGGGAAATAGGTTAAAGGTGGACATGAAAAGTTGCTTGGACACACTGGGACGGGTAGCTGGAGGGGGTTTGGGAGTGGAGGAAGAGGTGGTGGTTGTAGGAGGTGTAACTTTTGTGGCTTTGGGTGCAGGTGCATGCGCTGGAGGCTGTTGTGAGGTGGATGTATGTTGGGTGGGTGTGTGCCTGTGTTTGTGTATCTTGGGAGGGCGCGTCACAGACACACTGGGAGAGGACACAGGGGACGTGTGAATGGTAGTGGGGGTGGTGACTGCACATGAGCGGGGTGTGCTGGTGGGTGTGCTGGTGCGGGATGTAGTGGCTGTAGTGGTAGTTCATGCATGTGTGAGTGTAGACGAGACTGGGGGGGAGGAGGGAGACAAGGAGGAGGGGATCACAGTGGAGGCAGTGGATGTTGGTCTGTCTGTATGTGTGTGATGCTTGCGTGAGTGCCGGTGGGATGTGTGGTGCTTATGTTTGCCTGAGTTTCCCTTGTGTGGTGAGGTGTGTGCAGGCTGGTCTGATGGTGTGCTTGGGATAGGCAGAGGTACAGGGGATTGGGTCTGGGTGGAGGAAGTTGGAGGGGGGAGGCTAGACACAGGGACAATGGCTGCCATCAGTGCAGAGGCCGGAGTTTGAAAGGTTCGATGAAGGGCAGCCTGACCAGAATGAATGCCCTCCAGGAATGCATTGGTTTGTTGCAACTCCCTTTCTACACCCTGGATGGCATTCAAAATGGTAGACTGCCCAACAGTGAGGGACCTGAGGAGGTTGGCCTCCTCACTGAGGGCAGCAGAGGTGACAGGGGCAGGGGCTGAGGTGCCTGGGGCGAAGGTGATGCCCACCCTCCTGGGTGAGCGGGCACGGGGCACACGCTGAGGGGCTGCTGGGAGGGCAGTGCTGGTAGGGGGGTGGCGGCTGTACCTGTAGAAGTGGGGAGCACAGATGTTGCCGCCACCACAAGGGAGATCCCATCAGAGGACGAGTCTGTGTCGCTGGTTTCAGCTCCTTTCACCGCCGTGGTGCTCCCCTCGCCCTCCGTCCCACTGGTGTATTCTGAGTCCGTAGTGTGGCCCTCCATGGCCATGTGGGATGCAGCTCCCTCATGCTCTGGTGCCACAGCTCCTCCGCCTGATGATGCTAATGCACACAAGAACAGGGAGACCGCAAAAAAAGGGGGGGGGAACAGAAGAAAGACATGTTGTGTGCATGGCTTACCGCTACTGTTGGCGGACATGACAGACACAGCAGCCCCCTGCACTATGTCACTGTTGGGCTCTACAGTGCAATTCCTGGGAAATGGCCTACAAGGCTATGGACGACATCTGCACACATAGATGACACAGGTGCATGAATAGCTGTACTTGGCACTCTACAGAGGTGGGGTGGGGGGCCACAGGGCCATGGCTTACGAAGGGGCCTAGCCTACGGAACTCCCCCTGGCCTAGGGAACCCACAGCCCTCCTCCTCCACCCAGACCCCTCCACTGCGCGCAAAGTCAGCTGAATGAGAGTGTGCTCACCCCCTTGTGTCTGCTGCGATGCCCTCAAGAGCCCATCCAAATCCGGGTAGGCCACCGCCAGGATCCGGAACATCAGGGGGGTCATGGTTTGACGGGCACCCCTCCCACGTTGGGAGGCCATCCCCAGCTGAGCCTCCGCCATCTTCTTGCTCCAGCGGCGAATGTCCTCACATCCTTTACGGCAGTGGGTGCTCCGTCTGTGGTGGACCCCCAGGGTCCGGACGTCCTTGGCGATGGCACGCCAAATATCCTTCTTCTGGTGGGCGCTGACCTACATGAAATGTACAGGGGAAGAAGAGAAGTCATTACCCACTGCGCCGTCAAAGTGAGTGGCCCCCATCCCTACCCTTGCCATGTGGCACATGCACCCACCGTCTTTCATGCACTCAGAACTCTGTCCCCTTCCTTCTTACAACCAGCCCTCCCCACACAGGCATAGCCCATACAGCATGCTCCCTGTGTACTTACCTGTTGGTCTGGAGGACCGTAGAGTAGCGTGTACTGGGGGAGGACCCCATCGACGAGCTTCTCCAACTCCTCTGATGTGAAGGCAGGGGCTCTTTCCCTAGACGCACGAGCCATTGTCTCTTCCAGACTGAGGTCACAGCAGCACTTGCAGTGTAGGTCCTCTCCTGTCGAAGATCAGGTATCGAGTGATTCAACAGATAGAAAATGGCGGTCACGTCCGCGGCGGTGCGTACCATCAACGCCGGCGTACATCGTCATTGGCTCCTGGGACCGATAGGGTCCAATGTTAACCATTGCAGCATTGCGCCGCGGTCTTTGACTGCCTACCGCGACGGTGTACAACGCCAGCGCAGTTACCTCACATCCCATTGTCCCACTTTAGAGGTCAGGCAGCCGCCATTTCAGGGGCCCACATGGCCTAATTACCAACTGCGTCACACATACCTAGGCCTAGTCTCAACACACATACAGGCCAGATTTTATGTATGAATGGTGTTCTGTGTAGACTGTGGGTCCATACCTCTGAGTTGTTTGACTCTGTGCTCGCTGTTGTCCTTCATAGGAACCTTCCGCTGGGACATGTGAGGAGATGGCTGAATCCTCTGGTGTACCGACCGCTGATGGACCTGTTGACAATGGAGGAAAGAAATTTGATAATCACCTACAGGTTTGACCGTCCAACAAACCAGGAACTGTGTACCCTGTTGGAGCCTGACCTGATGTCAGCAATCCGCCCTCCCACAGGAATCCCCCCTCAAGTGCAGGTGCTATCAGTGCTCCATTTCCTTGCAAGTGGGTCATTTCAAACAACTGTGGCCATGGCATCAGGGATGTCCCAGCCTATGTTTTCCAACGTATTGTCCAGAGTGTTGTCTGCCCTGCTGATACACATGCAGAGCTACATCGTTTTCCCTCAGGTGGAGGATTTGCCTACAGTGAAAGGTGACTTCTATGCCCTTGGACATATCCCCAACATCATAGGTGCCATTGATGGGACACATGTGGCATTGGTACCCCCCCGCAGGAGTGAACAGGTGTACAGGAACCGGAACATTTATCATTCCATGAATGTACAGATGGTATGTTTGGCCGACCAGTACATCTCCCATGTGAATGCCATGTTCCCTGGCTCAGTGCATGACGCATACATCATGCGGAATAGCAGCATTCCTTATGTGATGGGTCAACTCCAGAGGCACTGTGTGTGGCTATTAGGTGACTCTGGTTACCCCAACCTGTCATGGCTACTGACCCCAGTGAGGAATCCCAGGACAAGGGCAGAGGAATGCTACAATGAGGCCCATGGGCGAACTAGGAGGGTGATCGAGCGGACCTTCGGCCTCCTGAAGGCCAGGTTCCGGTGCCTGCATATGACAGGTGGATCCCTATTCTACTCACCAAAGAAGGTGTGCCAGATCATCGTGACCTGCTGTATGCTTCATAACTTGGCTTTGCGACAACAGGTGCCTTTTCTGCAGGAGGATGGCCCAGATGGCGGTGTTGTGGCAGCTGTGGAGCCTGTGGACAGTGATGAGGAGGAAGCAGAGGAAGAAGACATGGACAACAGGGACTCAGTCATCCAGCAATATTTTCAGTGAAACACAGGTGAGATTACATTCCTGCCTACTACATGTACTTTTACAATTCTACCTCTATCCTGTCTGTCGACTTCACCCAGTGTATGGTCACTGAGTTGTCTCTTTCCTCCACGGTTTGACAGGTGTGGGTCCCAACATGTGTCATCTGCTTAGATTCCTCAGGACTAGAGCTGTGTGACATAGGTATGTTGACATCCCTATTTCCTGTACATTTTGTCAATGTAATTGCAAATACACTATTTCGAAATCACAGACAGACTCCAGATCTTTTGGTGCTTTAGGTGTGTTTATTTAAATAAAAAATATTGTAGGGGGAAGTTAAATGGTGTGGGGTGATGGCGGAGGAGTTTCCATGGCAGAGTCCAGTCTATTAGTCTCACAGGTGCATTGCCCATATGGGCATAGGAAGTGGAGCTGGAGCAGTTTCAATATGGACAGGGTGACAAAGTGGGACAGTGGGATGACAATCAGGGTGGTCTCATTTCTTGGAGGGGGTCTTGGCATCGTGCTCTGTCTTGTTCCTGGATCTCAAGGACCGTTTGCGGGGTGGTTCTCCCTCTGCAGGGGGTGGGGTGCTGGTGTGGTGGTCCTGTGGCAGTGCCTCCTGTCCACTAGCGCCGGCGGTCCATGCTAGTGTCAGGGGCCCCTTGTAGTGCCACAGTGTCTCTCCTGGTGTTGAGTATTTCCTTCAGCACCCCTACGATGGTGCCCAGGGCGGAGCTGATGGTTCTGAGTTCCTCCCTGAACCCCAAATACTGTTCCTCCTGCATGCGCTGGGTCTCCTGAAACTTGGCCAGGACCGTTGCCATCGTCTCCTGGGAGTGGTGGTATGCTCCCATGATGGCGGAGAGGGCCTCGTGGAGAGTGGGTTCCCTTGGCCTGTCCGCCCCCTGTCGCACAGCAGCCCTCCCAGTTCCCCTCTGTTCCTGGGCCTCCGTCCCCTGGACCGTGTGCCCACTGCCACTGCCCCCAGATCCCTGTTGTTGTTGGGGTGGTGGGTTATCCTGGGTTCCCTGTAGTGGTGGACACACAGCTGATTGACGTGTTCTGGGGATGGAGGTATGGGCCCGCTGGGTGGGTGCTGTGCTGGTGTTACCAGAGGGGGGAAGGTCTGTGGTGGCCTGTGCCTGTGTGAGGGGAACCAACTGTCCCGAGGCCCACGATGGTCCGGGCTGGTCATCTAGATCCAGGTGGACAGAGGTGCTGTCATCACTGTGGGCCTCTTCTGTGGGTGGAGTGGAGATGTCTGGACCCTCCTGTCTGGTGACGTTGGGTAGTGGTCCTGCAGGGGTGTAAAAGCATGATTATTGTATCTGTGTGTGTCATGGTGTGCAATGGGTGGGTGAGCGTGTATCCCAGCGCTGGCATTCCTGTGTGGGCTTGTGTGATGATGGTTTAGGGGGGTGTATGGGTATGTGCAATGGGCATGCTTTAGTGATGGGTGTTCATGCTTTGTTGTTGCATGCAGGGCTTGGTGTTGGGATGGGTGTTTTGTGATATTGGTACATTAGTGAGGAGTTGGGGTGATAGGGGTGAGGGCGAGGGAGGGGTTATGTGATAGCATGCAGGTAGGGTGGGGGATGTAATAATTAAGATTTGTCTTACCAGAGTCCATTCCTCCAGCTACTCCTTTGAGGCCCTCAGGATGCAGAATCGCCAAGACCTGCTCCTCCCATGTTGTTAGTTGTGGGTGAGGAGGTGGGGGTCCGCCACCAGTCCGCTGAACCACCTGGTGGTGTCTTGAGACCACGGAACGCACCTTCCCCCGTAGGTCGTTCCACCTCTTCCTGATGTCGTCCCGATTTCTTGGGTGTTGTCCCACTGCGTTGACCCTGTCCACTATTCTTCGCCATAGCTCCATCTTCCTTGCAATTGAGGTGTGCTGCAAATAGCTGTGCCTCTACCCGGACGATTTCCTCCACCATGACCCTGAGCTCCTCCTCTGAAAACCTGGGGTGTCTTTGCCGTGCCATGGAGTGGTGTAGGTGATGTGTGGGGTGGTGTGTGTGGTGATAAGTGTGGTGATATGTAATGGTGTGTGGTGTTTTGTGCGTGGAAGTTGTGTGGGTGATGGTGTTGTGTGCCTGTGGCTGCTAGTTTGTGGATGGTGGTGTCTCTCTCTGGCCTTTACTCTGTAATAGTGGTCGTAGGGGTTTGTGGGTGATGTGGGTGTGTGTTTTATATTGTATTGGGTGTGTGGGAGTGGTGTGTGTATGTGTCTCAGGTGTGTGTATTTGGAATTGTCCAATGTGGCGGTGTTTTGTAGAAGTGCGTGTATTTTGAGCGCGGCGGTGTGTACCACCAATGGAATACCGCGGTTGAAAGACCGTCGTGTGGATTCGTGTGTCGTGATATTGTGGGCGTATTTCTGTTGGCGTGACGGTGGAGGATTTGTTTTCGCCAGTTTATCACTAACCTTTGGTGTGGCGGACTTGTGTGGGTGTCTGAATTTTGTCGGATTCCGGGATGTGGGTCATAATAGCTGTGGCGGAATTCCACAGCCGCGGTGGTGTGTTGGCGGTCTTCTGCACGGCGGTAAGCGGCTTTTACCACCAATGTTGTAATGACCACCTTTATGTCTTTTGGCACTATTTTTTCACTAAAATCTTTAAAATTGAATATCTCCTGTTCTACTAAATAGATTTTGTTATTTTAATTTTGTTTCTTAAAAAATGACTCTATTTTTCTATTTCTGCTGTGGGGCTCTTTTGAGGTATGTTGCACAAATATTTTACACATTTCCTCTCAGTTAAGGCTGGCCACTCCATGCCAAGCTAATTTAAAGTCTAAATTGAAAAATTATGCCAAATAAATGTTAAGCGGCAGCTGCACTCAACTAGTTGCTGTAGACCAGGACCTAAGCTTCATTTAAGCTTGACTATGATGGAGTATGGGTTGGACACAGAAACCAGATGCAACCCAATCCGAAGTTTCTCTATCAGATTGGAAACTGATTTAGATGTTGGCAGTCATTGTCCAGCCATTGACTTTTCAAATGAAATCCCATTCGCCACCGCAATGGTCTGCCAGCTGTATTTAGATGTTGGCGGTCCCATTGATGAAAGCCTGCAATCGAACCGCTGTCTCTGCCGAGAAAGACCACCATTAAGAGCGCAATAGGGAAAAGTGCAGGATCCCAGACACCCTTCTGGCCGTGCAGATCTTGATGTGCCTTATCACCAAGAAAAAAGTGGTGGTCCAACCTCCATGTTTGAGTTGGCCGATTGGAGGCAAAGGGATGAAAGCTCACCTTTTTTCCACATCCCTCCCCTGTCTGCAACTGGACACGACTAGACAACACCTGCCACTGCTGCTGCCACGGAACCATGGAGAAAACACAATCCCCCCATTGCCAGACTCAAAAGTAGGGGCGCCACATTGCCAAGGTATGGTGGGTGGGCACTGCACAGGATTTCGGGGCCTCTGCAGGCATATACATATCACAGTAATTTGTTTAAATTACTGTGACAAGCATATGTGGGGTATATGATGGTGTCACAAATGGCTGGGGATACACTAACACAACACTCATATTGCACACATACACAGCTGTCATTGTGGTGTCATCATTCATTGCAAAATGAATACTTGTCCCACAGTGATGGTGCACTCACACTGGACAATGATGTCCATGTGTGTGCATTTCAAGGGAACTTGTATGGGTAGATTTGTACTTTCTGTTGTGTATGTGTGTCTGTATGTGCATGTGTGTGTGTGAATTGACCGTTTGAGATAGAGAGAGCCGGAGTGGGTGGTGTGGTTGTGTCTGTATGTGTGTCACTTGCATGAAAGAACGAAGTTGTGTATGTTGTTTTGTCGTGTGACACATTCAGGTAAATGTTTGTGGTTGTTGTCATGCTGTGTGTAGTTGTGATTATGTGTGAGTGTGTCTGTGTAGCTGAGTGAGTAATTGTGTTGGTTACTGCAGTTGTGTCATGTGTGGGTGCAGTGTGAATGGTATGTGTTGTGTCACAGATGTATGTCAATGTGTGTTTTTGGCATGTACGGGTTGTGTTGTGTTGGAATGGCAGTAGGTTATTGTGTGTTGTGTAGTGTGTAGCAAAGCGGTACAACTATGGCTAGGGCACAGTGTGTGTGTCACTTACCTCTTTTCCATAGCCCCTGCCATAGTACGAAGTCCATTGGAATCCACTGCTGCCTCTCTCCATCAACAATCTGTCGCCATTCAATCAACTTGCAGAACTGTAACATATAAATACAGTGGGCGGAACACAGTTGGCTTGACAGTCTTTTTGGGGCCACCGTTGACCCTGGTTGATGGCTCAACCACCAAGATCTAAATCAGGCCCTTAGTCTTTGAAATAGAAGTCCAAAATCTTTAGCAGGTCAAGGCAGCAGGCTGTGGCTAAGGAGGTCTGCACAAGGTCAGATAGCCATTGGATAGGGTCCCGGTTAAGTCGCTGACATTTGGTGGGAGAGCTCTGAGTGGGAGAAATTCCTATTTCACTCCCAGGTAAGGTTCCTCGCCGGACAGATAATTTTGGTGCCTTCACCCGGTCAAGATTTCTTAATTTATAATTAATCACATTTTTTAGAGCTTGTATTCTTCCAGAGGAGCAAGGCTGTAGCTGAAGAAGGCTCCTCAAACCAAGATACCTTCTGTGCAAGCTCCAGCTGAATCAGGTTTGCTACTGTAGAAAAGCCGAAGTGGGGGAAATCTGAATCTCTAGCCCATTAGCAATGTACCCTGGTCGGATTGGTTTTGCAGGTCTGTCCTTGATAGCCTTATGTTACTTCAAGTCCACATTTTTGAACTGGGTGCAAGAGGGAAAGAAGGTCGTCCTATCGGGCTCTTCTCAGATGACTAGTTCAGTCTTCTTCTGATCTTACAGAGGTCCAGTGGTGTTCCCGAAAGGGGTACTGGGAATACCACACTAATGTCTGGTATCAGCTGGATGAGGATGACCCCTGGTCCCTCCCTAACCAAAGAAATGAAAGTTCCTGGGTTATCCCTCCCCACTCATGGAGCATTTCCTTTCCTGTGTTCACTATAGTTAACAATGCCCCTTTCTGACTAAATCAGAGATAGTGAATGCCTTCTTCCCTTGAGCAGAGCATGTGTGCCCACCCCAGAGGTGTGGCCAGGAAAATGAGCACCCCCTCCTCTGTGGTCAAACCAGTTTTGGGTGCAGCTCCCTCCCAAATTTGGATGGAGCCTTGCTGACAGAGGAAACTAATATGGAGCCTGTGCAGATGTCATCTAACATGTGACAGAGGGGGCCTCCCCTCAACCATAGCTTTGTTGTCTGCTGTACAAGACATTTTTGCACCTCATTCAGAGTTGAACACTGAGAGGGCTGCACCTGAGACTAATGCAAATTAGCCTCCACAGGATTTAGGTAGGTAAAAGGTAACTTTCTGAAATAACATTCTCCTTAATATTTATTAAACATTTGACTTCACTCGTGATTTGGGGTTTTATTAATTATTACAAAGAGTCCAAGAATGAGGTTTCTAGGGGTTTGTTAGCCGGAAATAACATTATTAAATGTAATACTGTATCCCCGGCCTTTTCCTATGAAACAACCAGCCTTAGTACAGTGGAAATAGCTTTTGAGTTTGTTTCACTGTCAGGACATGTTTAAAAGTACATTTCTACATATCCTATTGAAAATATGATGCAACCTACCTTATGGGCACAGAGACCTACTTAAGGATGGCATGTAAATGTTTAAAATGAAGGTTTAGACCTGTAAAAAGCGCTTATTTTGACAGGTTGAATTGCAATTTAAAATCTGCTTTAGGCAAGCTACAATGGTAGGCTGGAAGCCATGATTTAGGCTGTCACAGGAGAGGATGGCACAAAATGGCACAAAAGGTTCTGTAGTCCACTAGTGGCTTAAAGTCTGCAAACACACTGTACTCTGTACCATATACTAGGAACTTAGAGGTAAGTTAAATGTGCCAATAGTTTAAAGTAGGAGCACAGGCACTTTACCCCTGGTTAGCAGGGTAAAGGGCAAGGAGTCTTAAAGCGATAAAAGATAGGTAGGGCAACAATATTGGAGCACACCATGTAAAAGAGGGTCATTTCCTATTGGATGCTAGGTTTGGGCATAGTTTCCAGAGAGAAGGAGTAGTCTGGTGAGTGGATGGGGGAGACAGGAGGGGGGAGGTTGCACAATGGCTTTGTTTAAACACTTTCCCTATTTCCTCTGTCCTGCTTATGTACAGAGCTGCACATTATTTTTCCATTTCTGACACGCTAAAATGTGGTTGAGCATGTCTTCCTGATTTACTCGGTACACCTTAACTCAAGGATGCTCAGCAAGGGCACCACTGAACCTGTTAAGTGGTCTGTGCACTTATGCTCTATAAAGATCAAGCGCTTCTGTAATTGTTGCTTCAGTAACTTCGTTTGTAACCTTTCCTCAAGGGCCATCCTGCCCTTAATTTCACAGGGAAAGGAACAGCATGAAATGAGGCAGCAAACCATCTCACCTTAGTGTCCCTTAGCAACCCACAGCCAATCTGAATGGGAAGGAGCATAAGCATAAACAATTTGCTATTCTTCTTACTGGGAATTAATGAAAGATTAGCTGAACCAAACATTCAATTTTATATAGTGACATTGCCTTTCATGTGATCAATAATTAAAAGAGTCTAACAGTGAAAAGCAATATTGAATGGCAATAAGATAGAACCCTTACATCATGCCCATTTAAGGCAGAAATACTTTTGGTTCCTAGATTCCCTCTGTAGTATGTGATGGAAAAGTGTAATGTTTTCCCCTGGCGTATGATGTAAGCATCGTAATTAAGATAAAAGTGATATTTCAAATAGACCTTTAATTGTACTAATAATTATTGTGTTAATATATTATTGCATCACTTAGTATGTTTTTTTCAACATGAGTTTCAAAGGTAATATGATGTCACTTCCTATGGTGTCAAAGGCTGGGTGCTGCCACTTCCTTGGTAATTTGACGTCCATGTGTATGATGCAGTGTACCTCACAGAATTATAGCACACAGTGTACAGCTTTGCTGAACGAAGAGTAAGTGGTCTAACTTGTATTGCCTTAATCATTACAAGAGAGTTTTTAACAAAGGTTTTTGAAGCATGAAAACCTTTTTATTATACCATTTTGTTCTCAACGGTCACTTTGGGTACGTATGCTGTGACAGTCCCCACAAATCTTAAGGGGATGTGCGGGTGGGGGGAGGGACGGGGACGTGGACGGTTGGGGGGATAAAAAATAATGAAAAAAATGACTTACCTCTTCCTGTCGTCACCGCTGCTGCCTCAATCCTGCCTCAAGCAAAAGCTGGGACACCAGAAAAGGCTCCCCAGCAATCCTGGCCCTGCTTTCATGCTAAACCTAGCATGAAAGCAGCATCAGGATTGGTCTGAGCGGCTTGGATTGCCACTCAGACACAACCCTGGGGTCTGTGCAGTTTCTCCAGCCCGGCTGTCAAACACAGCTGGGTTGGAGAAACCTAGGTGCGCATATGTGTTTGGCCAGGCTGAGACGGCTGGCCAAACGCACACACACGATTAGGTGCACTCTCTCCCATCTCACCTTCTGTGGCCCAGCCCAACCCTATATTCACGTGCTGCTATCTGACCCAGCAGCTGAAAGATAGAACAATAAAGAAATATTGGGGGTCATTCCAACCCTGGCGGTCGGTGTTAAAGCGGCGGCCAACCCGCCAACAGGCAGGCGGTAAAAAAAATGGAATTCTGACCCTGGCGGGAACCGCCAACAGAGACCACCACTTTAACACTCCGACCGCCACGGCGGGACAAACAAACAGTGCGGCGGTCACCGCCAACACCCAGGCGGGAGCCAATGTACGGCCCACCCTATCACAACTCACCAATCCGCCACCTTTTCCGGGGCAGGAGCCCCGCCGATAAAAACACGGCGGAAACCGACTACGAACGGGAAAACGCTCATCTCTACACCCTCCACGAGGAATCTGGACAGCATGGAACCAGAACTACACATCCTACCAGCCATTGTCTACCTGCTCCTCTACCAGGAGCACGAACGCCGGCGCAGAAGACAACGGTGAGTACTGCACCTACGACACAGGGGAGGGGGGAGGAGAAAAGATTACGGGCACACACATACGCGACACACCCACCCTCACCCACAACTACCTACACATCAATGCAGAGCAACAAGTCAGAGTGACACCCCCTAAACCCCCCGGAAGAATGCCAAGACAAAATAAAATCATTATGAAATTTAAATATATTGTTAGGCAAACTTAAAAAATATTTCCAACACCTATAACTATATACACATATGTAAAATGTCCAGTCCAAATTGGCTTTCAGTCATTGTACGTGGGCCAATGGGCCTCAATACATGGGCAAAGCCCACACAGGAGACCCCAATCCATTGGAGAGAACACTGCAGGGGCATCAGATACAAAAACTACAGGCACCTCAGGGGGAAGGGAAGGGGAGGCACCTCAGCCACATGAGTCCACGACGCCAGATCCACGAGGGGCCTCCATGGCCACTGTCCCATCCTGGGGAGTGCAAAGCCACAGTCTCTCAAGTCTCTACAGTGGGTGGGTTGCCCACTGTACCATCCTGGGGAGTGCAAAGCCACAGTCTCTCAAGTCTCTACAGTGGGTGGGTTGCCCACTGTACCATCCTGGGGAGTGCAAAGCCACAGTCTCTCAAGTCTCTACAGTGGGTGGTTTGCTTTAAAGCCACAGTCTCTCAATTTTCTACAGTGGGTGGGTTGCCCACTGTGCCATCCTGAAGAGTGCAAAGCCACAGTCTCTCAAGTCTCTACAGTGGGTGGGTTGCCCACTGTGCTATCCTGGGGAGTGCAAAGCCACAGTCTCTCAAGTGGATTACAGACTCCACTGGTACTGGAGGAGGCATGGTGCCCAGAGTGCTTCGTGCAGCCCTGCCCGACACAGATCCGGGCCTGCCCCTTCTGCCAATGGGCCAGCAGTGCTTGACTTGAAGGGCCCAGCGGAGCGGTGCAGAGACGGCGGTGCCCAGCGGAGCGGTGCTTGAGATGAAGGGCCCAGCGGAGCGGTGCAGAGACGGCGGTGCCCAGCGGAGCAGTGATTGAGAGGAAGGGCCCAGCGGAGCGGTGCTTGAGAGGAAGGGCCCAGCGGAGCGGTGCTTGAGATGAAGGGCCCAGCGGAGTGGTGCAGAGATGGCGGTGCCCAGCGGAGCGGTGCTTGAGATGAAGGGCCCAGCGGAGCGGTGCAGAGACGGCGGTGCCCAGCGGAGCAGTGCTTGAGAGGAAGGGCCCAGCGGAGCGGTGCTTGAGATGAAGGGCCCAGCGGAGCAGTGCAGAGACGGCGGTGCCTAGCGGAGTGGTGCTTGAGAGGAAGGACCCAGCGGAGCGGTGCTTGAGAGGAAGGGCCCAGCGGAGCGGTGCTTGAGAGGAAGGGCCCAGCGGAGCGGTGCTTGAGATGAAGGGCCCAGCGGAGCGGAGCAGAGACGGCGGTGCCCAGCGGAGCGGTGCTTGAGATGAAGGGCCCAGCGGAGCGGTGCAGAGACGGCGGTGCCCAGCGGAGCTGTGCTTGAGAGGAAGGGCCCAGCGGAGCGGTGCTTGAGAGAAGGGCCCAGCGGAGCGGTGCAGAGACGGCGGTGCCCAGCGGAGCGGTGCTTGAGAGGAAGGGCCCAGCGGAGCGGTGATTGAGAGGAAGGGCCCAGCGGAGCGGTGCTTGAGATGAAGGGCCCAGCGGAGCGGTGCTTGAGATGAAGGGCCCAGCGGAGCGGTGCGGAGACGGTGGTGCCCAGCAGAGCGGTGCTTGAGATGAAGGGCCCAGCGGAGCGGTGCAGAGACGGCGGTGCCCAGCGGAGCGGTGCTTGAGAGGAAGGGCCCAGCGGAGCGGTGCTTGAGATGAAGGGCCCAGCGGAGCTGTGCAGAGACAGCGGTGCCCAGCGGAGCAGTGATTGAGAGGAAGGGCCCAGCGGAGCGGTGCTTGAGAGGAAGGGCCCAGCGGAGCGGTGCTTGAGATGAAGGGCCCAGCGGAGCGGTGCAGAGACGGCGGTGCCCAGCGGAGCGGTGCTTGAGATGAAGGGCCCAGCGGAGCGGTGCAGAGACGGCGGTGCCCAGCGGAGCAGTGCTTGAGAGGAAGGGCCCAGCGGAGCGGTGCTTGAGATGAAGGGCCCAGCGGAGCAGTGCAGAGACGGCGGTGCCTAGCGGAGTGGTGCTTGAGAGGAAGGACCCAGCGGAGCGGTGCTTGAGAGGAAGGGCTCAGCGGAGCGGTGCTTGAGATGAAGGGCCCTGCGGAGCGGTGCTTGAGATGAAGGGCCCAGCGGAGCGGTGCAGAGACGGCGGTGCCCAGCGGAGCGGTGCTTGAGATGAAGGGCCCAGCGGAGCGGTGCAGAGACGGCGGTGCCCAGCGGAGCTGTGCTTGAGAGGAAGGGCCCAGCGGAGCGGTGCTTGAGAGAAGGGCCCAGCGGAGCGGTGCAGAGACGGCGGTGCCCAGCGGAGCGGTGCTTGAGAGGAAGGGCCCAGTGGAGCGGTGATTGAGAGGAAGGGCCCAGCAGAGCGGTGCTTGAGATGAAGGGCCCAGCGGAGCGGTGCTTGAGATGAAGGGCCCAGCGGAGCGGTGCAGAGACGGTGGTGCCCAAAGGAGCAGTGCTTGAGATGAAGGGCCCAGCGGAGCAGTGCAGAGACGGCGGTGCCCAGCGGAGCGGTGCTTGAGAGGAAGGGCCCAGCGGAGCGGTGCTTGAGATGAAGGGCCCAGCGGAGCGGTGCAGAGACAGCGGTGCCCAGCGGAGTGGTGCTTGAGATGAAGGGCCCAGCGGAGCGGTGCAGAGACGGCGGTGCCCAGCGGAGCAGTGCTTGAGGGGAAGGGCCCAGCGGAGCGGTGCTTGAGATGAAGGGCCCAGCGGAGCGGTGCAGAGACGGCGGTGCCCAGCGGAGCGGTGCTTGAGAGGAAGGGCCCAGCGGAGCGGTGCAGAGACGGCGGTGCCCAGTGGAGCGGTGCATGAGATGAAGGGCCCAGCGGAGCGGTACAGAGACGGCGGTGCCCAGCGGAGCAGTGCTTGAGATGAAGGGCCCAGCGGAGCAGTGCAGAGACGGCGGTGCCCGGCGGAGTGGTGCTTGAGAGGAAGGGCCCAGCGGAGCGGTGCTTGAGATGAAGGGCCCAGCGGAGCGGTGCAGAGACGGCGGTGCCCAGCGGAGCGGTGCTTGAGAGGAAGGGCCCAGCGGAGCTGTGCTTGAGATGAAGGGCCCAGCGGAGCGGTGCAGAGACGGCGGTGCCCAGCGGAGCGGTGCTTGAGAGGAAGGGCCCAGCGGAGCGGTGCTTGAGAGGAAGGGCCCAGCGGAGCGGTGCTTGAGATGAAGGGCCCAGCGGAGCGGTGCTTGAGATGAAGGGCCCAGCGGAGCGGTGCAGAGACGGCGGTGCCCAGCGGAGCGGTGCTTGAGATGAAGGGCCCAGCGGAGCGGTGCAGAGACGGCGGTGCCCAGCGGAGCGGTGCTTGAGATGAAGGGCCCAGCGGAGCGGTGCGGAGACGGTGGTGCCCAGCAGAGCGGTGCTTGAGATGAAGGGCCCAGCGGAGCGGTGCAGAGACGGCGGTGCCCAGCGGAGCGGTGCTTGAGAGGAAGGGCCCAGCGGAGCGGTGCTTGAGATGAAGGGCCCAGCGGAGCTGTGCAGAGACAGCGGTGCCCAGCGGAGCAGTGATTGAGAGGAAGGGCCCAGCGGAGCGGTGCTTGAGAGGAAGGGCCCAGCGGAGCGGTGCTTGAGATGAAGGGCCCAGCGGAGCGGTGCAGAGACGGCGGTGCCCAGCGGAGCGGTGCTTGAGATGAAGGGCCCAGCGGAGCGGTGCAGAGACGGCGGTGCCCAGCGGAGCAGTGCTTGAGAGGAAGGGCCCAGCGGAGCGGTGCTTGAGATGAAGGGCCCAGCGGAGCAGTGCAGAGACGGCGGTGCCTAGCGGAGTGGTGCTTGAGAGGAAGGACCCAGCGGAGCGGTGCTTGAGAGGAAGGGCCCAGCGGAGCGGTGCTTGAGATGAAGGGCCCTGCGGAGCGGTGCTTGAGATGAAGGGCCCAGCGGAGCGGTGCAGAGACGGCGGTGCCCAGCGGAGCGGTGCTTGAGATGAAGGGCCCAGCGGAGCGGTGCAGAGACGGCGGTGCCCAGCGGAGCTGTGCTTGAGAGGAAGGGCCCAGCGGAGCGGTGCTTGAGAGAAGGGCCCAGCGGAGCGGTGCAGAGACGGCGGTGCCCAGCGGAGCGGTGCTTGAGAGGAAGGGCCCAGTGGAGCGGTGATTGAGAGGAAGGGCCCAGCGGAACGGTGCTTGAGATGAAGGGCCCAGCGGAGCGGTGCAGAGACGGTGGTGCCCAAAGGAGCAGTGCTTGAGATGAAGGGCCCAGCGGAGCAGTGCAGAGACGGCGGTGCCCAGCGGAGCGGTGCTTGAGAGGAAGGGCCCAGCGGAGCGGTGCTTGAGATGAAGGGCCCAGCGGAGCGGTGCAGAGACAGCGGTGCCCAGCGGAGTGGTGCTTGAGATGAAGGGCCCAGCGGAGCGGTGCAGAGACGGCGGTGCCCAGCGGAGCAGTGCTTGAGGGGAAGGGCCCAGCGGAGCGGTGCTTGAGATGAAGGGCCCAGCGGAGCGGTGCAGAGACGGCGGTGCCCAGCGGAGCGGTGCTTGAGAGGAAGGGCCCAGCGGAGCGGTGCAGAGACGGCGGTGCCCAGTGGAGCGGTGCATGAGATGAAGGGCCCAGCGGAGCGGTACAGAGACGGCGGTGCCCAGCGGAGCAGTGCTTGAGATGAAGGGCCCAGCGGAGCAGTGCAGAGACGGCGGTGCCCGGCGGAGTGGTGCTTGAGAGGAAGGGCCCAGCGGAGCGGTGCTTGAGATGAAGGGCCCAGCGGAGCGGTGCAGAGACGGCGGTGCCCAGCGGAGCGGTGCTTGAGAGGAAGGGCCCAGCGGAGCGGTGCTTGAGATGAAGGGCCCAGCGGAGCGGTGCAGAGACGGCGGTGCCCAGCGGAGCGGTGCTTGAGAGGAAGGGCCCAGCGGAGCGGTGCTTGAGAGGAAGGGCCCAGCGGAGCGGTGCTTGAGATGAAGGGCCCAGCGGAGCGGTGCTTGAGATGAAGGGCCCAGCGGAGCGGTGCAGAGACGGCGGTGCCCAGCGGAGCGGTGCTTGAGATGAAGGGCCCAGCGGAGCGGTGCAGAGACGGCGGTGCCCAGCGGAGCGGTGCTTGAGAGGAAGGGCCCAGCAGAGCGGTGCTTGAGATGAAGGGCCGAGCGGAGCGGTGCAGAGATGGCGGTGCCCAGCGGAGCGGTGCTTGAGAGGAAGGGCCCAGCGGAGCGGTGATTGAGAGGAAGGGCCCAGCGGAGCGGTGCTTGAGATGAAGGGCCCAGCGGAGCGGTGCTTGAGATGAAGGGCCCAGCGGAGCGGTGCAGAGACGGCGGTGCCCAGCGGAGCGGTGCTTGAGATGAAGGGGCCAGCGTAGCGGTGCAGAGACAGCGGTGCCCAGCGGAGCGGTGCTTGAGAGGAAGGGCCCAGCGGAGCGGTGCTTGAGATGAAGGGCCCAGCAGAGCGGTGCTTGAGATGAAGGGCCCAGCGGAGTGGTGCAGAGACGGCGGTGCCCAGCGGAGCGGTGCTTGAGATGAAGGGCCCAGCAGAGCAGTGCAGAGACGGCAGTGCCCAGCGGAGCGGTGCTTGAGAGGAAGGGCCCAGCGGAGCGGTGCTTGTGAGGAAGCGCCCAGTGAAGCGGTGCTTGAGATGAAGGGCCCAGCGGAGCGGTGCAGAGACGGCGGTGCCCAGCGGAGCGATGCTTGAGATGAAGGGCCCAGCGGAGGGGTGCAGAGACGGCAGTGCCCAGCGGAGCAGTGCTTGAGATGAAGGGACCAGCGGAACGGTGCAGAGACGGCGGTGCCCAGCGGAGCGGTGCTTGAGAGGAAGGGCCCAGTGGAGCGGTGCTTGAGATGAAGGGCCCAGCGGAGCGGTGCTTGAGATGAAGGGCCCAGCGGAGCGGTGCAGAGACGGCGGTGCCCAGCGGAGCGGTGCTTGAGAGGAAGGGCCCAGGGGAGCGGTGCTTGAGATGAAGGGCCCAGCGGAGCGGTGCAGAGACGGCGGTGCCCAGCGGAGCGGTGCTTCAGAGGAAGGGCCCAGCGGAGCGGTGCAGAGACGGCGGTGCCCAGCGGAGCGGTGCTTGAGATGAAGGGCCCAGCGGAGCGGTGCTTGAGATGAAGGGCCCAGCGGAGTGGTGCAGAGACGGAGGTGCCCAGCGGAGCGGTGCTTGAGAGGAAGGGCCCAGCTGTGCTTGAGAGGAAGGGCCCAGCGGAGCGGTGCTTGAGATGAAGGGCCCTGTTCAGCAGTGCTTGTCTTGAAGGGCCCTGTTCAGCGGTGCTTGTCTTGAAGGGCCCTGTTCAGCGGTGCATGTCTTGAAGGGCCCTGTTCAGCGGTGCTTGTCTTGAAGGGCCCTGTTCAGCGGTGCTTGTCTTGAAGGGCCCTGTTCAGCGGTTCTTGAGATGGCGGTGCCCTGTTCAGCGGTGCTTGTCTTGAAGGGCCCTGTTCAGCGGTGCTTGTCTTGAAGGGCTCTGTTCAGCGGTGCTTGTCTTGAAGGGCCCTGTTCAGCGGTTCTTGAGACGGCGGTGCCCTGTTCAGCGGTGCTTGTCTTGAAGGGCCCTTTTCAGCGGTGCTTGTCTTGATGGGCCCTGTTCAGCGGTGCTTGTCTTGAAGGGCCCTGTTCAGCGGTTCTTGAGACGGCGGTGCCCTGTTCAGCGGTGCTTGTCTTGAAGGGCCCTGTTCAGCGGTGCTTGTCTTGAAGGGCTCTGTTCAGCGGTTCTTGAGACGGCCGTGCCCTGTTCAGCGGTGCTTGTCTTGAAGGGCCCTGTTCAGCGGTGCTTGTCTTGAAGGGCCCTGTTCAGCGGTGCTTGTCTTGAAGGGCCCTGTTCAGCGGTTCTTGAGACGGCGGTGCCCTGTTCAGCGGTGCTTGTCTTGAAGGGCCCTGTTCAGCGGTTCTTGAGACGGCGGTGCCCTGTTCAGCGGTGCTTGTCCTGAAGGGCCCTGTTCAGCGGTGCTTGTCCTGAAGGGCCCTGTTCAGCGGTGCTTGTCCTGAAGGGCCCTGTACAGTGGTGCTTGTCTTGAAGGGCTCTGTTCAGCGGTGCTTGTCCTGAAGGGCCCTGTTCAGCGGTTCTTGAGATGTGTCTCCAGGGCACCATATCCGGCCAATGTATGGAGTTCACTCGCCATCCGACTTCTCGCTTGCGGGGCCCTCCTGTGCTGGAGTCCCGGGCCCGTGGGTGTCCTCCTTCACACCCGGAATGGGGCAGGTGGGGCCCTCTTGGGCAGCTCGCCTGCTGCCGGACTTGTCGGCCGTGCTGCCCTTGCCATCCTTCCGTGAATCTCTGTGGCCCTTGCCTCCCTTTGTAGTTGTGCCAGGTGGCACCCCACTTCCTGACGGTGCCAGGGTAGTGCCTTTTGAGGCTGCCGTCTCTGCCCTCTCGCGCCGTGCCTTGCCTTTTTTGTTTTTTTTCCTAGGGGGTGGGCTGGCTGTCCCTTTACTGCTGGCCGATGTGGCTGCCCTTGAAGGTGGTGAACTCCAATATCCATGGAATATGGTCCTTGTAGGTCCAGGGGTTGTGGTGGCTGAGGTGTTGATTGGACTCTTACGAGATGGAGGGGGTGGGTCAGGTGATGGAAAGAGGTTAATTTTCGACAGGAAAAACTTTTTAGGAGCAGTGGGAAGGGTAGGTGCAGTGGGTATGGGAGTGGAGGAAGAGGATGTGGTTGTAGGAGAGTCAAGTGTGCTGTCTCTGGGTGCAGGTGCTTGTGACGGAGGCTGTCGTGAGGTGGATGGCTGTTGGGTGGGTGGCTGCCTGCGTTTGTGTGGTTTTGAAGAGGGGGTGACAGACACACTGGGAGAGGACAAAGGGGACGTGTAAATGGCAGTGGGGGTGGTGACTGCACGTGTGCGGAGTGTTCTGGTGGGTGTGCTAGTGATGGACGTAGTGGCTGATGATGTTGTGCATGCAAGTGTGAGTGGAGACGTCACAGGGAGGGAGGAGGGAGACGAGGAGGAGGGGGACACAGAGGAGGCAGTGGCTGTTGGTATGTCTGCATGTGGATGTTGCTTGTGTGATTGCTTGTGTGATGTGTGGTGCTTATGTCTGGATGAGCTGTCCTTGGGTGTTGAGGTGTGTGCAGGCTGGTCTGTAGGTGTGTCTGGGATAGGCAGATGAACAGGGGAGTGGGACTGGATGAAGGAAGTTGGAGGAGGGAGGCAGGAGACAGGGACAATGGCTGCCGTCAGTGCTGAGGCCAGAGCGTTGAACGATCGCTGATGGGCAGCCTGACCCGAATGAATGCCCTCCAGGTATGCATTGCTCCGGTGCACCTCCCTTTCTACCCCCTGGATGGCATTCAAAAGGGTAGACTGCCCAACAATGAGCGTCCTGAGGAGGTCAATGACCTCCTCACTGAGGGCAGCAGGGGTAACTGGGGCAGGGCCTGAGGTGCCTGGGGCGAAGGAGATGCCCGCCTTCTTGTGCGAGCGGGCACGGCGCGAACGCTGAGGGGCTGCTGGGAGGGCGGAGCTGGTGCGCTGGGTGGCGGCTGTACCTGTTGTTGCGGTGGGCACAGATATTGCCACCACCACAAGGGAGCTCCCTTCCGAGGACGTGTCTGTGTCGCTGATGTCTCCACGTGTCCCCGTTGTGGAGCTCACCTCGCCCTCCGTCTCACTGGTGACCTCCGAGTCGGTTGCATGGCCCTCCAGGGCCATGTGAGATGCAGCTCCCTCGTGCTCCGATGCCACTTCTCCTGCGCCTGATGATGCTAATGCACACATGAACAGGAAGACCAACAAAAAAGGGGGGGGAAATAATGACATGTTGAGTGCATGCATTGGCAACACAGTTGGCGGAGAGGACAGACACAGAAGCCCCCTGCACTACGCTGCGCACTTGGGGTACACTACTCAATCATTGGGACCTGGCCTACAAGCCTATGGACGACAACTGCACACATAGGTGACACAGGGCCATGGATAGCTGTACTTGGCACCCTGCAGAGGTGGGGGGCGGGGGCACAGGGCCATGCCGTACGGAGGGGCATAGCCTACAGAAATCGCCCTGGCCTAGGGATACCCACAGCCCTCCTCCCCCACCCAGACACCTCCACTGCGTGCTAAGATAGCAGAATGTGCTGGTACTCACCCCCTTGTGTCTGCTGTGATGTCTTCACGCGCCCATCCAAATCTGGGTAGGCCACCGCCAGGATCTGAGACATCAGGGGGGTCAATTGACGAGTGGCACTCCTCCTACGTTGGGAGGCCACCCCCAGCAGAGCCTCCGCGGTCTTCCTGCTCCCGCGGCGGATGTCCTCCCACCTCTTGCGGCAGTGGGTGCCCCGTCTGTTGTGGACCCCCAGGGTCCGGACGTCCTTGGCGATGGCACGCCAAATGTCGATCTTCTGATGGGCGCTGACCTATGTGACATGTTCAGGGGGAGAAAATAAAAAATCATCACCTTCTGCATGCTCGATGTGAGTGGCCCCCCATCCCCACCCTTGCCATGTGGCACATGCTCTCATCTGTCGTTTGATGCATGCCTCAATCTCTCCCCTCCCCACAATCGTTCATTCACCCCATTCAACCCAGGCATTGGCCATTAAGCATGGTCCCAGTGTACTTACCTGTTTGTCTGGAGGACTGTAGAGTAGCGCATACTGGGGGAGGACCCCATCCACAAGTTTCTCCAATTCTTCAGAAGTGAAGGCAGGGGCCCTTTCCCCAGTCGCAGCACCTGTTGTCTCTTCCAGGCCGAGGTCACAGCAGCACTTGCAGTATAGGTCCTCTCCTGTGGATGATCGGGTCTCGAGTGATTAAGCTGATAGAAAATGGCGGTCACGCCCGCTGCGGTGTGTACCGCGGCGGTGCGTACCGCGACCGCCGGCGCACATCGTCATTGGCTCCTGAAACCCATAGGGTTCAATGTTAACCAATGCTGCTTTGCGCCGCGGTCTTCGACCGCCTCCCGCCACGGTGTGCCACGCCAGCGCATTGACCTCACATCCCATTGTCACACTTCACAGGTCAGGCAGCCGCCATTTCAAGGGCCCACATGGCTTAAATTCTACTGCGTCACACATTCCTAGGCCTTGCATCGCCACTCATACAAGCCATTCAATGCATAGAGATTCGTGTACTGTGCAAGCTGTGGGAACGTACCTGTGGGTTGATTGACTCTGTGCTCGCTGTTGTCCTTCCTAGGCACCGTCCGCTGGGACTTGCGAGGAGATGAAGGAATGTTCCCGTGTACAGACCGCTTGTGGACCTGTCGTCAATGGAAGAAAGACATGTCATATTGACATACAGGCTTGACAGAGCCACTATACATGAACTGTGTGCCCAGCTGGAGCCAGTCCTGATGTCACCCATCCGCCAACCCACAGGCATTCCCCCTCTAGTGCAGGTTCTGTCAGTACTCCATTTTTTGGCAAGTGGGTCATTTCAATCAACAGTGGCCATGTCATCAGGGATGTCTCAGCCTATGTTTTCAAAGGTGTTGTCCAGAGTGTTGTCTGCCCTGATGAAATACATGCAGAGCTACATTGTTTCCCCGGAGGTGGGCATTTGGCTACAGTGAAGGGTGATTTCTATGCCCTTGGACATATTCCCAACATCATTGGTGCCATTGATGGGACCCATGTGGCTTTGGTACCCCCCCAGAGAAAGTGAACAGGTGTACAGGAACAGAAAAAGTTATCATTGGATGAATGTCCAGGTGGTCTGTTTGGCTGACCAGTACATCTCCCATGTAAATGCCAAGTTCCCTGGGTCAGTGCATGACGCGTACATCATGCGAAATAGCAGCATCCCTTACGTGATGGAACTACTTCAGAGACACCGTGTGTGGCTAATTGGTGACTCTGGTTACCCCAACCTGTCTTGGCTACTGACCGCAGTGAGGAATCCCAGGACCAGGGCCGAGGAACGGTACAATGAGACCCATGGGCGGACTAGGAGGGTGATCGAGCGGACATTTGGCCTCCTGAAGGCCAGGTTTAGGTGCCTGCATATGACAGGTGGGTCCCTAATGTACTCACCAAAGAAGGTGTGCCAGATCATCGTGGCCTGCTGTATGCTTCACAACCTGGCTTTGCGACGCCAGGTGCCTTTTCTGCAGGAGGATGGTCCAGATGGTGGTGTTGTGGCAGCTGTGGAGCCTGTGGAGAGTGAAGAGGAGGAAGACGACGAGGACGACACAGACAACAGGGACACAGTGATACAACAGTATTTTCAATAATACACAGGTAAGAATCAACACCGGCATTTTACATTTACTTACAGTCTCCTGCCTCTCTACTGTCTGAGCTTTCCCCCAGTGTATGTTGACTGAGTTGTGACTTTCCCTTCCAATTTCAGAGATGTGGGCCCCACTGCGTGACCTCGGCTTTCTTTCCACATGGACTACAGCTGTGTGACAGTGGTATGTTGTCATCACAATGTAACTGGACATTTTGGCACGGTTATGTCTAATACATTTGTTCAAAATACAGGCAGACTCCAGAATATTTTTGTGCAAGAAGTGATTTTATTGAAGTGCTCAATTTAGAGACATGGTTGAAAATCAGTGATGGGTGAAGGTGGAGGAATGTCCATGGCAGAGTCCAGATTTTCAGTCTCACAGGTGCACTGTCCATATGCCTGTGGAAGGATGGAGCAGGGGCAGTTTTATGTTGGACAGGGTGACAATGTGGGACAGTGGGATGACATCAGGGGGTATCCTTTGCTGGCGGGGGTCTTGGCATCCTACTCTGTCTTCTTCCTAGATCTCAGGCCCCGCTTGCGGGGTGGTTCTCCTTCTGCAGGGGGTGGGGTTCTGGTGGCCTGTTGTTGTGTCAGGGCCTCCTGTCCACTAGCGCCGGCAGAGGTGGTAGGCTGTTCCTGGTCCATGCTATTGACAGGGGCCCTTTGTGGTGCCACATGGTCCCGCAATGTGGTGACTATCTGGTTGAGAGCCACGACGATGGTCCCCAGTGCGGAACTAATGCTTCGGAGTTCTTCCCTGAACCCCAAATACTGTTCCTCCTGCAGTACCTGGATCTCCTGGAACCTGGCCAGGACCGTCGCCATCGTCTCCTGGGAGTGGTGGTATGCTCCCATGATGGAGGAGAGGGCTTCGTGGAGAGTGGGTTCCCTAGGCCTGCCCCCCCCCCCCCCTGTCGCACAGCAGCCCTCCCAGTTCCCCTGTGTTTCTGGGCCTCCGTCCCCTGGACCGTGTGCCCACTACCACTGCCCCCAGGTCCCTGTTGTTGTTGGGGTGGTGGGTTAACCTGGGTTCCCTGTAGTGGTGGACACACCGCTGATTGACGTGTCCTGGAGACAGAGGCATGGGCCCGCTGGGTGGGAGCTGTGCTGGTGTTCCCAGAGGGGGTTAGGTCTGCTGTGGCCTGTGGCTGTGTGAGGGGAACCGACTGTCCAGAGGTCCCCGATGGGCCGGGCTGGTCATCTGGGTCCAGGGAGACAGAGCTGCTGTCATCACTGGGGGCCTCTTCTGGGGGTGGGATGGACATTTCTGGACCCTCCTGGGCGGTGTGATGGCGTTCGGGTCCTGCAGGGGTATGAGAGTATGGTTATTGCTTCTGTGTGTGCCATATCGTGCAATGGGTGGGTGGCCGTGTACCCCAGTGCTGGCATTCCCTTGTGGAAGCTGTTGTGACGGTGGCTTGTGGGGGAGATGGGTATGTGCAGTGGGCATGCTTAGGTGATGGGTGTCCATGCTTTGTGGACGCATGCAGGGCTAGGTGTTGGGATGGGTGGGTTGTGATGGTGAGCCATTTGCAGGGAGTTGGTGTGATGGGGGTGGGGGTGAAGGTGGGGGTATGATTTGAAATGCAGGTGGGGTGGGGGGGATGAAGTAGTGAAGATTTGCCTTACCAGAGTCCATTCCTCCAGCTACTCCTGCGAGGCCCTCAGGATGCAGGATGTTCAAGACTTGTTCATCTCATGCTGTAAATTCTGGGGGAGTAGGTGGGGGTCCGCCGCCAGTCTTCTGCACCGCGATGTTGTGCCTTGATACCATGGAACGCACTTTGCCCGTAGGTCGTTCCACCGCTTCCTGATGTCGTCCTGATTTCGTGGATGCTGTCCCACAGCGTTGACCCTGTCCACTATTCTTTGCCATAGCTCCATCTTCCTGGCAATGGTGGTGTGCTGCACCTGTGTCCCAAAGAGCTGGGGCTCTACCCAAACTATTTCCTGCACCATGACCCTGAGTTCTGCGTCTGAAAACCTGGGGTGTCTTTGGGGTGCCATGGGGTGGTGTGGATGAGGTGTGGGGTGGTGTATGTGTTGATGAGTGTGGTGAGTGTGGTGGTGTGTGGTGTTTTGTGCGTGGATATTGTGTGGGTGATGGTGTGGTGTGCCTCTGTGTGATGGTGTTCTCTATTCTGTGCTGTCTCTCTCTGGCCTTCGGTCAGATTTTTTGGTCGTAGGGGTTTGTGGGTGATGTGGGTGTGTGTTTTATATTGTATTGAGTGTGTAGGAGTGTTGTGTGTATGTGTCTCAGGTGTGTGTATTTTGAATTGTCCAATGTTGTTGTGTTTTGTAAAGGTGTGTGTATTTTGACCGCGGCGGTGTGTACCGCCAATGGAATACCGCGGTTGAAAGACCGCCGCGTGGATTCGTGGGTCGGAATGGCATGGGCGTATTTCTGTTGGCGTGACGGTGGAGGTTTGGTCATCGCCAGTTTTTCGCTGGCCGTTGGTGTGGCGGACTTTTGTGGATGTCGGATTTTTGGCGGTTTGCCAGTTGCGGGTCAGAATGACCGTGGCGGTTTACCGCGACCGCGGCGGTGTTATGGCAGGCTTCTGACCGGCGGTAAGCGCATTTTACCGCCGAGGTCAGAATGACCCCCATAGTGTTTTATCTTTCAGCTTCTGGCTTAGCCAGGGGTGCGATGCTCCTTCACTATTGCGAAGGAGCCGACCCTGAATATAAACAAAGGCTTCACAAGTAATCACTGCTGTGAGCCTTCTTTTACATACAGCATAAAGAAGCACGTCTAACTTTTGCAGTTCTATCAACTGTTACTGAGATCTAAATGGGCATTTGATGGCTCGAGAAATATGTGAGCTACCTATTAACTAAAAGCTAAGGCATCCAGTTACGATCATTCGCGGCTCGTGGATGTCAAAAGGGGTGAGGCGGGGTGGCGCACGCCGGGAAGGGGGAGCAGGGCGAGGGGATAAAGTATTAATAAAATTATAACAAAAAAATGTACATTTACGCCATGCAGCGCCGAGTGCCGCGACCGGCTCCTCTGCTGGCTGGAGCAGTCATGGCTCACGGGTGTCAGAAGGGAAGGGGCGGGGTTGCGCATGCGGGAAGGGGGAGCAGGGGATGGCAGAGGGGATAAAATATTAAAACAATTAAAAAACAATAAACTTACCTTCACACCACGCAGCACCGTGTCCCACTCCTCTGCTGGCTGGAGGCAGGCACAGGCTCCCAGCCTGCCCTGCGGGCAATCCTGACACTGCTCAAAGCATCATCAGGATAGGCTGGGAGCACCCAGCCAAGTCGCTCCCAGGCGGACTGAGAGCCTGTGCATGCTGTCTACAGCCCAGCAATTCTGTTGCTGGGATGGAGAGAGCCCACTGCGCCTGTGTGTTTGGCCGACCCGAGATGGCTGGCCAAACACACATGCTCTCTGAGGGTGAGTGCTTAGCACTCTCCCTCACACTCGTCAGCCCCGTGGCCCCACCACTTTACAAGGAACCAATAACAAACATTGTTTGTTATCGTTTCCTTGTAAAGGTTTTGAAGCTGCTGGCGGGGGACGACGCTCCTCCGTCCTCATGGAGCAGCCACCCCTGGTTACGATAAATATGTTCTACTTTAAATTAGAAATTTTAAAAACACAGTTTTGACTGTTTGCTTAACAAGCATTTATCAAAGCCAATAAGCCTGGCTTTAGCTTTCTAACACCCGTACACAAAATTAATGCATGCCTTTGTAAGCAGGCATTAGCATTTTAAAGCCGCACTGTGTCGATGTTATACTGTATATTTAATGCTCAAAGAGAAAGGACATTTCTGTTGTAGCTAAGCAAATCTGTCATTAGACCTTGATTACACAATATTCCCTGAAAATGTAGCGGTATAATTCATAATTTGCTGATGTGAGTAGCTGCCCTGTAGATAAAATAACACTCGATGTCTATTAAAGATTCCAGGACAGTAGAGCTTTCTATGGGGTGTACTGGGGTAAAGTAATAATACAGTTTTAAACATTTTGAGATATGTAAAGGTACAGAACAATTTTGACTGATAAAAACAGAAATCCGTAATGATTAAGGGCCTTCTTCAGAGCTGGGAGGATGGAATACATCTGTGAAAAGGTGGCGGGTGTACATAGATGTCATTGGCACTCCAAATAAAGTGAATGCACACTGTATATCCATCCCTTTTGACAGATGTCCCATTCTGCCAATCTCTAAATAAGGCCCTGAGTGGTTAAAAATGTGAGAAAATGGACAAAAAATGGGTTAGCAGAGGTAGCGGCTTTGAAGAACTGGAGAGGGGTGAAAGGAAAGCCACTCAGTAAGGACATGGATTGAAAGTTCAAGCCACAGGATGTGGTTGGGAGGAAATTAAATAAGAGAGGAGAGCAAGAGGAATGGGGCAAGGTACGTGTATAAAGAGGTGGAATGTGAGTGGAACCGAGACATGGTGGGATCTGTGATGACTGTGGCCAGGTAGGTAAGGGACGAAAGCAATGGGACACTATAGAAGTATGTAAAACGAATTGAGGCAAATGGAGTGGGACCTAGAAGAGAAGTGGGACAAATCTTTAGTGTGGCTAAAAGGAAGAAGACCAGAGGAGTTGGTAGGAACAAAATACAGGAAGTGAAATAGAACTACAAGTGTGAAATCCTTTTTCTTACCTTCTCTGTGCAAAAAGCTCAATGCCATGTTTCTTCCAAAGTAGAACCTGGGATTGAAGTGTGGAGTAGTCGTGGGTGCCTCTGAGGAATGACCATCTAAGCACTAGCAATACCGTTACCGTCACCCTGCACACTCAGATCCTTGACCTCTTTGCATTCTCAATGTCACATGCTAAAACAGAGTCAGGGTAGGCCCTAAAATGCACTTTAGCCAATGCAGAACAATGTGTAATATAGCAGAGACACAACTTGGAAAATCCAAAAGCGAGTGAGGATTGCTAGAGAGAGACATATTCCCTACTGCTTAAAGGAAAGGCAGTCGGAGAAGAAACACAAGAGCACCGCCATCTTCATACATAGGGCACATGTGTCATCGCGTGTCATTTAATTGTCATACAAAACCTGATCTGCTGACAGAATGGGACAATACAATGTCTGCAATTTCTATGGAGAAGAAGAAGAGGAACACTCCTGCACCTGTAGTACTCAAGGCAGCAGACATGATCGGATCACAGACATGACCTGCACTATCTCCAGTGCACCCCCATTTTTTCTACCTGACTGGTAATACTTGAAATAGCTAACATGCCTCACAACAGTAGTGTAACAAAGGCCCCTGCAGCCCCCAGGGTGTGGGGAGGGCCCTCACAGTACCTCCAGCGGTGGCTCCTCCGCTATGGCAGAGGAGTGTCACCCTCCCAAAAAGCAGCAGCCTCTGCAAGTCTTTAAAAATAAAGCAATAATAAATGGTGTTTCTTATTGTTTTATTATTACTGGGGCAGGGCCATGGGGGATGACAGGTGCACTCCCCCTCAGTGCATATGTATGTTTGGCCGGCCGGCTCAGGCCGGCAAAACAGATAGGCACACTGTGCTCTCCCCAACCCGGCAATTGTTGTCGGGCCTGAGAGAGTAGGCACAGGCTCACAGTTTGCCTGGGAGTGCCCAGCCAGGGCAATCCAGGGAATCCTAACTCTGCTTTCATGCAGTGTTAGGACTGGCCCCAGGGCAGGCTGAGAACCCGTGACTCCAGTGACCAGGCAAGAGGAGCGGCAGCAAGGCATGTACGTTTTTTTTTAATTGAATGTTTATTTTGTTCTCCCCCCCGCCGCACCCCCCCCCTGTCTTTTCACCACGCAGCGAGCCGTGGCTGAGTATCTGGCCTGAGTGTGTCTGGACGGGGGGCCCCCTCCATGTTCTTTTCAGGGGGCCCCCTCCATTTTCATTATGCCACGGCCTCACAAAGTGTAGTGGAGAGGAAATTCTACCCATTCATGCTGTCTAAATCAATAATTGTAATTCTGCAATAGAACTGAAAGTCCATGCACAGTCCAGCAGGTCCACAGTCAGTTTCCCTTTCAAGCATCGAAAACAATTACAAAAAGTTGACATCAATCTGCATGAAGAGGAAGAGTGCTTATATGAAGAGCCATGAATGCGGAGACAAATTCAGAAGCATCGTGTGCACTCCACTTCTGCAGAATCATTTCAATAGTTCACCAGTAACTGCACATAAACACCAAAGTACAAAAATGTGTGGAATCCTCAAGAAAGGATGCTTTTATACTCAAGTGTGCCATCACCTATTTGTTCCTTTTTACTAATCCTGAGTCCTCTATTGGTTGATGATCCAGAGATGAGCTGTCCCATGTTTATGGAAGTTCATAAGGAGAGTTATTGCTTGATAAATTTCAGTGAGCTGTTCCAACATTCACAAGTCTATAAAAAGTGGCAGGATGAATCCCAATTTCTTAAACTATGGAGCAATCACTTTTAGAGGATACCTAAGCCTGGTAGTGGTATGTGATTGTTGTCCTTTAGTCTATATAGTATAGAGTTTTAAGATGATTATAGTCTTTTTCATTTGCTTTTTTTTCTCAAGGCTTTTTACTTCTGGTCAGGTAGACTCTTCTTTCATGTATTTGCTGCAAAGGCAAGCAAACACAGAACATGGATAAACACCCCGATTTGCCAATCTCCGTTTCCACATTCTTCTACTTTTCATCAGCCTGCTCCTTTTGTGTCAACCTAAGGGTATTCCCAGAGCAACTAGGACACCTGTTGGTGCTGAATTGAAAACTTTGGGTTCTGTTCAATAAGGTAAATGTGCAGATTTACTCACATATAAATTTAGTCTTGCACTTAAGTGTAAATCCACACTTTTGTGCTAGTCACCACTTTCAAGAGTAAAATTTACCACTAGGTGTAGACTACCATGTCTCCACCCCCTGAAATCAGGGCCATCAATAACTAAGAGTAAGCTTATAAGCGCAATGGTGAGGCATTACCGCTCATGCCTCCGTTGACTACAGAGGGTCTCAGAGAAAGCAGCAGCACGTTCTGCCTTTGTCAGAGCTAGGAGGTAGTTACAAAAACAGAGAACAGGTACAAAAGTCAAAAATGAAATCACAAGGGCAAATTTATAAAAGTTGAGAAATGGGGAGAGGTAGCAAAAAATAGGGTGGCTGGAGGTGGGAAGTAGGGAAACAAGAGGTAGAGCTATGCAGGAGCAAGCTGGAGTAAAGAAAATAGGCTACTTGATGAACCTGCCCAGTATCTGGATTTCTAAGAAACAAACCCCCACCTACAGCATGATAAAAAGCATCAAGTTTAATAATAAATGGATGCTGTGCCCTTAGATGGTGCTAAATAGGATGCTTAGTCAACCTCTTTAGTCCATTCAAACACTGTTCCTTAAGGTAGTAAATTAAAAATGGGTCTTGCTATTTCAGACAGCTGATGAATGACCTTCTATAGAAGTTGGCAAAGCTCAAAAACATTCCTATAATTGTAACTGTAATTGGTAAGGGCCACTGTACAATTACTGACTCTTTTCATCCATCTGAGTATTTCTGTGCTTCTTTACCTGCAACAAAAACATAGACGTGGCTAATCAGATATAATTTCTCAGGAATGAGTTCTTGACTATCCAGAACTACGTACCCCCATGAATCATGCGACTCTGGCTGTATCTCATCCTTAAGATGGGACTCTTCTAGCTTATTATACATTTGTCACATGCATTTTCAGCTGATGATTTACAATCTTCTGAACACTTTAATGTGTTTTTAAATGCACAGTTTTCAAGAGAAAAGCGCTAGCATCCTGTAACTTGTGGTAGACTAGTCACGGGTAGCTAGGACTGAGAAATGGGAGCCACGTCTATAGGTCACGCAGAAGCAGACAAACAATCGGATTAGAAGAAGGACTGCTTCCTACGTAAAGCAGTGGCAGCAGGTTGATTTACGCTTCTTGAATGTATCGTCCCCGAATGCTCAGTTTGTGCGCTGTAATTGGCGTTTCCCTGCATGTTTGAATTATTTTTCCTTCTCTTGTCTTTTCTTTTTCTGTGCCTACATATTTCCCCGAAATGTCACTTTACATCTTGATCTACAAACCCATATTACTATTAAACATGACCCCCAACGCTCACCATTGTCAGGTGCTCCCATCCTCACAAAGGGCTCCAGATATTTTCTGAGTTCATTACAAGCTGTTGCTTGCGAAGCAGCTGGGATGATAATAAGTTATGGGGATCTTGTACACTTGCATCAACACTATTGCCTAATGCTATACCTTGCTGTTATAGTCGAACTATCTGTACTGGTGGCGAGTGTGGTCCCCTTCAAGATTCCTTTGAGAGTGAGCCTGAGCTGAAATGTATATCCATCTAACTGCTGTGAGACGAGTGACCTACTCCAGGGTGTTTTCCATTTTCCCTCTTCCATGAGTCTGGCATGTGACACTGTATTGATCACCAGATTGAAACAAGCTGACAGGTCGAGAAGACTAAAACAGATATATTACCACGGGCAGCGAGCTTTCCAAGGTCATACATGATAGAAACCAGAGCAGATTCCATACTATGACCTGCACAGAATCTTGACTGAGCACTGTACAGAACGGCAAAGACTGTAAGAAATAATGAAAGTTGCTTATTGATGTTTTTTTCTCATTAGCTTGACTGGAAAAATGTGAAGGGATATAGGTCAGAAATTGTTCAAGCAAGTAGGATCTGCAGTAGGCTTTTTAAGTTGCAGTACAACTAAATCTTTCTTTGATGCTAAAGGGACCATTTCCAGGAAGTTAAAAGAATTGCAGATTGCCAGAAGAGGTAGACCAAGAAAGCTCTTTCTGAATTTCACGACTTAAAGCTGAATTGATTGTGATGATGAGTCAGAAGAGATTGACCGAAACAGACCCTGAAGTTGCCCCTAAAATGACAGTTCAAATTTCTTCAAGGAAGAGCTTTGGCTGGGCATCCCTCTGTGGTTGAAGCTAGCTCATTCTCCCTGTTGAAGAGGTTCGTGACAACACTGATTATCTTAGAAATTGTGTTACTTAATAATTCAGAGAGGCTATCACTGAAGCCAAGTAACCAGATATCACAGATTTGACAAATTTTAAAACTTTCTTTGTCGCATTACCTGATTCCATAATTTGATTTAGAAAGTATTCAGCCTTGGTAGTAATAACACTTGTTTATGTGACTTAAGTGCATTTTTTTATTCAACCCATTTACATTTAAAGGGTCTTATTAGTGCACCGTTTGCACTGAATATTTTGCACATACTCCTAGCCTTTCTTAATGAAACATTGAAGCATTGAGCCATCGAATAGTGGTATAGGAAGATAGAAGCAATGGCACAACCAGTAAGTGTGAATTTGTATGCAGCATCAATAGATGTAATGCCCCTCATGATAGGCGTTTGCAAAAAAAGACGAAAGTTCCTGCAACAGGAGTTTTGCCCAGTGTGGTACATCATTTGTGACTGCTTTAGCTTAGATAACTTCTCCTATCTTACAATCAAGTGCTTTACCAAATTGAATCATAAAGTGGTCACTCCTAATCAGTGGTGAAATCTGGCCACAATAAAAAAGATCAGGTGTACCAAAACAGGTGACCATCCAGATGGAGAGGTCTGTGAGCTGCTTACTTTTAATTCATGGCTTTTAAACCATTGATTAACAATGTCCCTGCTTTCTTAGTGTGAGAGCCAACTATGACAGTGAAGTCTTGAGAATGAGAGAGCAGAAGTGGAGCAAAAAAGTCAGCTTGCGCATCTATAGAATTGTTTTCATCTACTAGAGAGTGATAAAAATGGATACCACCTAAGGCTATTTTAGCCTTCTGCACAATAGTAAATCCCAGTAATTCATCCTTGTGAAACAAATTGACGTCCAGAGTTTTGACCATAAGCTGTTCTTTAAAATTATAGCCAAGCCTCCCATTTCTTGGGCGAGCATGCCAAATGAATATCTTAGACCCAGGTGGAGGGCCAAAGTAATATTGGGTAGGAATGAGTCATTTATCCAGGATTCCATAATAAATGGATGATGTGTATTATAGGAAGACCATCTTATATCCCAAAAGCACGTATTGCCATTGACCGAGAGTTGGTGAGGCTATTCTTTAACTGTGATCCCTACGTACTGATGGTGGAAGATATTAGACGTGTTTTAGAGATTAAGACTCTGTAACCTGAAAAAAATTATCTGATATGATTTAAATTTCTGAAATGGATGGCAGCAGCATGGTCAATCTCCTGATTTGGCCCAGCAGCCCCAAACTCAGACCACTCCCTCCAAATGGCCTGCTGCCAATTTGGTAAAGTGAGTTCCTTGGTGTCTGTTTCGGAGTTGGATCTAGCAGTGTTGCGTGGGCACTCATTATCCTAAATGACACTACTGGATTTCTAGGCAGCAGGATCGATAACAGTGTGGGGGACTGTGTCTGACCCACGTGTAAGGAACTCTGTCACCCTAAATCCTGTTTTTGCTCCGGCTATCTAGCAGTGCCTCATTTCTCCCACGGGGAAGAGATGATTGGGCAGCCGAGCGCATGACATCTTTGGAACTTCTCAGGGAAGTCGTGGTCACTCAGATCCAAACCAACTCTCTCATTTACAATATGATCTCATATACAAATGACAAAGACAGTATAAGTTTTATATATTGATTTAATAAAACGACTGTATTTTAGATAATAAGGCATGAGCCGCAATAACCAGAACCATACAACACAGTAGGATTGAAATAGTTACCAGGAGAGTAAAAAATAAGAACAAAGCAATCATTGTGTATAATAGTTTCTACTCTCCCTCTGCTTGTTCTATTTCGAGCACAGCATGTTAAGCTTCTAGCTTGCCTGTCTGTATCACTGGGGAGACATCAGCCCTCATACCTGAGCAAAGGCCTGTGATCTTGGTTCAGCATCTGCAACGAGGCAGTCAGCGTCTAGTTGTGGTTTCCTGGTCAGAATCTCCCTCTTGCGTGTATTGGGACAAGGAAGTGATTTTATAACTAACATGTCATCGTGATCACAAAATGTCCCTACGCAGGAATGCCAAGTCTAAACTCCTACCACGTCTATCGGCAATGTACCAGACTGTATCCTTGACTGAAGCACAGAGTGAATATGTTATGGAGAACTCCAGTGCTGAAGTAGGCAAAACAGTGTGATATGAATAAAAAAACAACACAGTAGAACTGGCTATTTGAAAAATAACAGTACGAAGCATAATAAAAAGCATCTAGAGCAAAGTGCACAAAGGCTCTAGGCCGCCAGCAAATGAATAAAATACATCCAGGGCAAAGTGCACAAAGGCCTAAAGCCTAAAGCTAACGCGCAAAGGATATGTAAAACCAACCACACTACACCCTCCCCTTGTCGGTAGCAAGTGGTTCCAATAATATAAAAATATGCCCCAGATATAAACAATACCTAAAATTATATACATATTTCGACAAGGTCAGAAGACAACAGAGTCATAAATTTTGAAAACATGTGACAATAAAGCCAAATTCAATATAATGTCAATTTTGCAGGAGAGTAAAATCCAATTGTTAAACAGAAGCATTAGAAAGTAGGAGCTCCTCCACTTCGATGTATGTCAATATCGGAAGATCCACGCCACAAAGTACCACGGAGCATGTGTGTTCCAAAGCCCCAAAACCATTCAGGGCGGCACCCCGTGCAGGGCCTATGAATGAGACAAAACCATCTTCCTCCAGGAAGGGAATCTCATAAACTGCCTCACGAAGCAAACGCAACGTAATGCACAAGTCTGGGAATGAGCCCTAATCGGGAACATCAACAGATCAGGATCGACCACTGGAGGGCGCCGCAGTGAGAGACAGAGAGCAAGTGCATGTTCAAACGAGCACCAAAGGCACCAAAACACGGGTTGCACACAATCCAAAACCGGTCTGAATGACAGAGACCAGTCACACTCCAAATGGTCCAGGAGTGTTGCTCCAAAATGCTGCATCATGCGTTCACGACACAACTGCGCTGACGGGAGCAGCAATATAGGATCTCGTCGTGGCGGGACAGCCATTGCGAAAAAAGAGCAACAACAGCAAGACTCCAGCCAATAAAGCCAAAGTAATCGGGAAACCCCCAAAAATGCTTCCGAAAATAGAGTGTATAGCCGAAGGTATCAAACCGAATATGGAAAAGAAGGTGTGAGCAAAACCAACACCAACGGTTTTGAAAAAATGTGCAATACCAGCAGTGCTGGATGCATTAAATATACGTCCCACAAGTTCACCGAAGTGACTCGGAAAGTTAGTATTCAAAAGGGACTGTATCTCCGCCGATGACCTTGCCACCTGAAGTGCGTAGGTCTCGCTAGCAGATGGAAGGGCCACATGCTTTTGAAACAATAAAGCTTTCAGCCGACTCAACTTGTCGAAATTAACCTTGGAAGTAGCAATATGAGGCCAGATGTCCGCTACCTCCCTAATTTGAGTGGGGGGAAACAACACATTCCCGCAGCACGTAACGGCTTTGTTGACAACGACAACGTAAACTATTCCAGCACGCATGCCACAGCAGTGTTCGCTGTTAAGAACAATGTAACTGCCGTTAGAAAGCACCTGGAAAGTGTTTTTAATAACCGGGACCGGAACTCCCTTCAGATCAGCATGTTTTGGCGAAATGTAACGAGGGTCTGCCCTACTAGTCCTGAACCCCCCTGAAGAGGTAACAAAACTTTGATGACACTTATTAGTGTCTACAGGCCATAATAACCACCCGCCCCGATGTAACGATGAAATGTTAAGCGTACCATTCTGGACCCAATGTGTAAATTCACTAAAAGTAGCATTCACATAGTGCTGCCAGTTGTTTAATTTGGAAGGGACATGTATACTAGGCAAATTCAACTCTCTAATTGTCACCAAGCCCAAACAGCTAGTCTGTTGTACTGTGTCATTGAGGAAAATCATCTGCACAGGGATAATACATGCTCTAAATAATGTATCCCTGCCTTGCATCTGCCAATTTTTCGTACCCCAAACACTTTTCAAGTCAACAGTCTTAAACCAGTATTCATACCCCTCGACCGAAAGTTTGGATACAAACAAATTGGAATACAGCAATTTAGTATCGGACAATAACATTTGCTTATTAGAACACGGAGTAACTTTAAAATAGTAAGACCTAGAATTTCGTTGATTATGCCCAGAAAAATATGCAAATTTATCATAATACGTTTTCGAACTCCCTTGACGGGGGAGTCGAGCAATGTTCCCATTGCACATAATTAAATATGGACTTAGGGCTACTAGCTTTCTGAATAAAGTGGTGTCCATAATAGTTGTAGCAAAACATGTCACCATGATTATCTCTAAATTGGTAAGCATCTTCATCGTCATAGACAGTATAATATTGCAAATCTGTCAGCATAGCATCTACTGTCTTCACATCCCAATCATCAGAAACAATGCCTGGTATAACAATATCATTCATTGATAACTTAAGGACATACGGTATTTGAATCAATTCAGTGGGACCATATATATCAAACATTACTTTATCCCACACAATCCCATCCGGATTCGGTATTGCAGAAATGTTTACATTGGACAAGTCTCTTCGAACCATATGAGACGAAAAATGTGGTTTTAACACAGTCTCCACGTGCTCAATGTCAGATCGATCAGGAAGAAAATGACCATGTATTACCAGAAAAAAAGTAACCACAAATCCCAACCATAAAAAAAGAGTCATTACAGCCATAAAAAGCAACAAATAGTTCCAAGGAAAAACAAAATACGTGCGTTTAAGCCAACACAGCAGCTTACGTGGGCCTCGGACAGAAGACATCGAGGACTAGGAGTGGGACACTGCATCATCAGTGTCGTTGAAGCAGCCAGAGGCAGTTCTTGCAAAAGGTGCAACTGTGAACAAAGAAGCAGATGGAGGCTCTCGCCAAGGCATGCTATAAACCACATGTTCAGAAACATCAGTAGAACGTACAGCAACTCGATCAAAAGATTCCATATTAATCGTCGTCTGTGGAACAATTCCAAGATCATCATCCACCCTCCCCAAGCTTGGAGAGGAAACAGCGTCGGTGTAAATCACCTGCAGCGGAACTTCTTTCCCAGTAGTGAGAGTGATTCCGGAACTACTGGGTGTCCCTCTTGGTCTGCTGTGCAGAATCGGCCACATGTTGTAACTTGACATTATCAATGGAAACAAAGCGATCTCCTTTGGCCCCTCGCAGCGGCGGTAAAATCACAGTTCTTGTGCCGCTTACCCCTAACACAGGGACAGGTGCTCGATAAGAAGGACCAAATTCTTTCTTTACTGCGACCTTTTCACGCACTAGATCCCCAATCCTGGGTATCCAACCAGTAGGTGTTACTGGCTCATCCTTAATTCCTGAGGAGGCAGCACTGGCAGAAGAGTTATCTTCACGGAATTGTTGTAAATCCTGCAAAACAGTGACACGATCATTTATGTCAAAGGGCGTATCTGCCGCCTCCACACCAGGACCATCTAGATCAGGAACATACATTTGTGTTCCAAACAGGCACTCATATGAAGTACGACCCCCCAGTGACCGTCTAGGCAAGTTATTAAGTGCTCTCTGTACTCCATATAGGTGGGCTAGCCAACTACGACCCGTACTTATAACCCTGGCCGTTAAGGATTGCTTTAAATCACGATTTAAACGCTCCACGACAGAATTTCCCTCGGGATGAAATGGAGGCGAGAATTGGAGTTGGACCCCCAACGAAGCCATGGTGTCCCTGAATGCCTTAGAGGCAAAAGCAGGGCCCTGGTCCGAATGAAAAGCCGCAACTGCAAATGTATGGACAAAGATGAGCAAATCTATAATAACGGTCCGAGCGTCAGCCGAGCGTTGTGGCCAGACCCACACAAATCTGGAGCACGAATCTACAGCAACCAAAATATATTTGTATGCACTATCTGGTGTCAGCGGACCACAATGATCCAAGTACACACACTGTAAAGGTTTATTTGAAATCAGAAGGGGCGGCTGCTGCGGGCGCCTAGCCGACGAAGCTTTAATCTGCTGACAAACGTCACAACAAAGGACATATTGCTTCGTCTCTTTATATAGATCAGGCCACCAATAACGGGCCTGTAAAAGTGAAATTGTGGCAGCCACACCAGCATGTACCCGCGCCCCCCCTTCATGTGCTGCAGAAATTAATCGAGGTCTCTCAATTTTATTGGGTAGTTCACGTACACCAATGCCTGGAATATTAACAACAGCATTCAGCACACTACTCAAGCAGTAACTATATTTAGAAGGAAATCCTTTAGGAAATGGCGTGCCATCAGCCGTAGCTTTTATGGCAGTCGAAATCTCTGTGTCTGGTTTGGAACTCGAACGAGTCACTGCGGCCACAGTGGCGACAGACACTGCCGATTTCGCGGCTTCATCAGCCAAATTATTCCCAGCAACGTGTATTCCAACGCGCTGATGTCCAAGTGTATGTACAACATGGACCTTAGGAAGCGTCTCCTTCAGATCCGCAACCTTACCCCACAACAATTTGTGTTTAATGGTGTTGCCTTTAGAATCTCTGAACCCATTTATCTTCCAATAGTGTAGATATTCATTGAAAGACTGTACACAGTAGTAGGAGTCACAGACCAGCAAGGTTAACATCGCCGGATCCGCGTGCTCCAACGCTAACAATAGAGCATTGAGCTCAGCCAGCTGTGCCATGCAATCTCCCAAGGTTTTAGTATAAGTATGATGGGGGCAGAACACTTCCCCATCCATCGTGCCGCTCACCACCGCACATGCAGCAGAATACTGCTGTTTAGTCCCAACCGCTGGTTGCGCAGAGCCATCAGTATACATGACCACCTGATATTGGTCAATAGGCAATGTGCCAGCAGGGACTGGGTACTCTATTTCATATTGAAGAAATTCTTGAGTCTGCAGTCTAGGGTCAAATATGTAATCTACATCAGTGGCCGTCAAAGACGCAGCCCATTGAATCCATCGCGGGTGTAAAGCTTTCGAATTAGGAACACTCGCTTTTGTAACAGCTTCTAAGGCCGGAATCGGGGAAACAACAACGATACGTTGTCCCTGGGCAAGCGGTCTTTCTTTAATCACAGCCATCTGTACTGCAGTGAGTATTTTTTCAGTCTGTGCAAATCGTTGTTCTGCAGCAGAATACAAGTGGGACTTGTATGCAATCGGGACTGTCTCACCCTCATTAAAGGTGACATATGTAAACCCAACAGCCCCAGGTATCACCCTGATGACTAAATGTGTCTTATTGTCCCGTGTGTGTAAGTGTTTAACTGCTAAGAGATCAGTCTGCAAATCTTGTAGGACATGTGTATGCTCAATCGTCCAAAATCTACTCGAAAAATTTGGACGAATCAACTCGTATAAGGGTTTTATACACGTAGCATAATCAGGAATGTAAGTTCTGCCAAAATTCAGAAACCAAAACTATGACTGGAGCTTCTGAACCGTATTAGGAGGCTGCAATAAAGCACATTTCTCCAAAAAATGTGGCGCTAAGATTTTGCCCTCACTCGACAACTCATATCCCAGGAAAATGACGCTGAGGAAGGCAATCTTTGATTTCTTAAAATTAAGCTTATAGCCAATATCAGCAAACCCCACAACAATGCGCGATACACGCCTTAGATGTTGCAGAATCTCATCGTCTGTCAGATATATGTCATCAACATATGATGACGCTTCAGGGTCCAACTCGTGCAGCATTTCAGTCACACGAGCCGAAAACAGTCCTGGGCTATTCTTACACCCCTGAGGCAAACAACAAAACTTTTTCTGAGAGCCAAAAGCACTGAAACTGGTATAGTCCCGACTTTCGGGCGCTATATTTTGGCAGAAAAATCCATTCAAGATATCTAACGTTGTTTTGTATTTCTTACGTACTATATTATTCATGAGCGCTGCGCTATGTGAATTCTGTATTGCATATGTGCGTGTATGACTATTCAAATGTCTGTAATCCACCACTATCCTATATGAATGGTCCGGTTTAGCAACCGGAAATAAGGGATTATTCATCGGCGAGACACAGGGCTCAATTACACCCTGGTACTCCAATTGTGTAAGACTTTTCCTAACCGATGCCCTTTCCTCAAATTTGATAGGATACTGCGGCTGTGGCTGAGGTTCGCCCTTTATTGGAATTACATGATAAGGTGATTCTCTATCCCACCCCACGTTATTTCTATATAGGGCGGGAGCCTGTGCTAGAGCCCATGTTTTACTATAGGACTCCGCTAGTTCTCTCGGAACAAGTGGTGAGAAGGAAGGTGCAATAACCTCCTCCCCAACCGGACAGTCGCGAACAAAGTCAGGTGGCCAATCCTGTTCGGCCAGCAGAACATCATATGATTTTACCACATGGTCCCAAAAGATGGCGTGTACAATGCGGTCAATGTCCCCTTCTAATCGCAGAGTCACTTGATATACTCTGTCAGGATCAGAGACTCGCATATCCGCCGTTTCGACTTGTATGAAGTCATCAGTTGCTTTCACCTCCAGATGCTCTAGAAGACTCCGGCGAACTATTGTGACCTCTGCCGCGCTGTCTAACAGTGCTAACGCCCATGTCTTGTTCGTCAAGAGAACTCTCTTCTTGAGCGGCATGTCTAACTGAGACTGCTGCCACTTTCTTCTTTTTAAATTGCTGTTTTTGTTGCAGCGGTGTCTCTTCTTGTTTAATAGAAACCTTCGCCGAGCGTTGTGAATCCTGTCTCGGTTTCACGTACTCTGTCCTCCGCTCTGACCGCCCACCTCTCTCACTTCTCTTCTCTGAGGAGTCCTGAAAGGAACGAGATTGGCGTGTATCAGTATATTGATATCTATCAGGTGTCTTCAAATTATCCCTATTCCTGAGATTATACCTATTCTGCGGGGTCTCCGGTTGCGGAGACTGTCCCCCATCTTTTTTAGGTGTTTGCTGTTTCTTTTCCCAGCGCTTTTTAGTACCCTCAGGTTGCTGTTGTTTAGCATTATCTTTATTATTTTTACCCTGCAATTGGGGTTTTTGCGGTCTAGCCCCTAGGCTATCGCGACCAATACTAGAATAGGTTTCTGCTATTATTCTCGGAAGTTCCCGCTCCTGATTAATCTGCGGAACATCCCGAAGACGCATTCGCACTGCTAGTGCTACTGCCTCTCCCTTGAGATTACTAAAAATAATAGAAGAAACTGCGGCAAAATTGCCCATTAACTGCATGCCCAAATCTAAGGCAATGGCAGCCCCATATTCATCTTGAATCTGTTTAAGCACTTCCGGTAAATTAGCTAATGTCGGTGTACCGTGTGCCGTAGTAAAGAGCACGGCAAACACCGTGCCCCAGGTATTACAAAGGTCCACCGGAGGAACATCCCATACGGCAAACACATCGTCAATATCCTATGTTTATCCTGAGGTCCCGTATGGGGAAACACTGCTTCCAGCGTATTAATTTTTTGCGCCAGCCAAAATTGAGTTTCCTCTCGTTTAGCCGGTACCTTACCCATAACTGAGTGTACAGTGGCCGGATTGATACCCGGAACCACCGCCTGTGGGTGCGCCGGAGCAGCACGCGCTGCGTTTGTATTTAGTGTCTGCATGACAAACTGAACTAATCGTCTATATGTAGCCGTTAAGTCTGTATATAAACAACGAACTTCAACCACTGTCAATTGAGAAGCCGCAGGATGAGGTGTATATGTAGCCAATAACGGCCAGGTAGGACCATCATTACTCAGTGGACCTAACCTAACTTGTGCTACTGTGTGTAGGAGGGCGCCATCAAGCCAATTATGGTGTTCTTGATAAGATAAAGGTATCTCTAAATATGCGTAAGCCCTGTATTGTCCAGGGACATTCGCAACAGTGTATTCGTGAAAAGTATTTGTACCCCCATCAACTGCTGGAAATACGACCCAAGAATAAAAACGTTCTGTCCTATAGGCTGCATGGGCGTCCACCACAAAAGTGACCGGACCCCCCTGGACCGTCAGTCCATGTGCTATCAGATGTCCTGTGAGCAGGTGAAGCATATTGATAGCTATATTCACTACATTATGATTCGCCATTTGTAAAAAATAGCTCTAGGTCAGAGAAGGCACACCAATATCGGGGTTCTTCCTTTCAAAGTTCAAGCTTGAACAACCAACCACTAAGCAATAGGATGTACCTATCCCGTGGTGGCGGAAACCCTCAGCCCCACAGACGTCTCCGCTTACGGAACCGAGGAGTCAAAATATATATGAGATCGAGAGAGTCAGTCGGACCTAAATATTAGAGCCAGACCAAACGTTGGCGGCGCCATGTCGTGTGGGCACTCATTATCCTAAATGAGACTACTAGATTTCTAGGCAGCAGGATCGATAACGGTGTGGGGGACTGAGTCTGACCCACGTGTAAGGAACTCTGTCACCCTAAATCCGGTTTTTGCTCCGGCTATCTAGCAGTGCCTCATTTCTCCCACGGGGAAGAGATGATTGGGCAGCCGAGCGCATGACATCTTTGGAACTTCTCAGGGAAGTCGTGGTCACTCAGATCCAAACCAACTCTCTCATTTACAATATGATCTCATATACAAATGACAAAGACAGTATAAGTTTTATATATTGATTTAATAAAACGACTGTATTTTAGACAATAAGGCATGAGCCGCAATAACCAGAACCATACAACACAGTAGGATTGAAATAGTTACCAGGAGAGTAAAAAATAAGAACAAAGCAATCATCGTGTATAATAGTTTCTACTCTCCCTCTACTTGTTCTATTTCGAGCACAGCATGTTAAGCTTCTAGCTTGCCTGTCTGTGTCACTGGGGAGACATCAACCCTCATACCTGAGCAAAGGCCTGTGATCTTGGTTCAGCATCTGCAACGAGGCAGTCAGCGTCTAGTTGTGGTTCCCTGGTCAGAATCTCCCTCTTGTGTGTATTGGGACAAGGAAGTGATTTTATAACTAACATGTCATCGTGATCACAAAATGTCCCTACGCAGGAATGCCAAGTCTAAACTCCTACCACGTCTATCGGCAATGTACCAGACTGTATCCTTGACTGAAGCACAGAGTGAATATGTTATGGAGAACTCCAGTGCTGAAGTAGGCAAAACAGTGTGATATGAATAAAAAAACAACACAGTAGAACTGGCTATTTGAAAAATAACAGTACGAAGCCTAATAAAAAGCATCTAGAGCAAAGTGCACAAAGGCTCTAAGCCGCCAGCAAATGAATAAAATACATCCAGGGCAAAGTGCACAAAGGCTAAAGCCTAAAGCTAACGCGCAAAGGATATGTAAAACCAACCACACTACACCCTCCCCTTGTCGGTAGCAAGTGGTTCCAATAATATAAAAATATGCCCCAGATACAAACAATACCTAAAATTATATACATATTTCGACAAGGTCAGAAGACAACAGAGTCATAAATTTTGAAAACATGTGACAATAAAGCCAAATTCAATATAATGTCAATTTTGCAGGAGAGGAAAATCCAATTGTTAAACAGAAGCATTAGAAAGTAGGAGCTCCTCCACTTCGATGTATGTCAATATCGGAAGATCCACGCCACAAAGTACCAGGGAGCATGTGTGTTCCAAAGCCCCAAAACCATTCAGAGCGGCACCCCGTGCAGGGCCTATGAATGAGACAAAAGCATCTTCCTCCAGGAAGGGAATCTCATAAACTGCCTCACGAAGCAAACGCAACCGTAATGCACAAGTCTGGGAATGAGCCCTAATCGGGAACATCAACAGATCAGGATCGACCAATGGAGGGCGCCGCAGTGAGAGACAGAGAGCCAGTGCATGTTCAAATGAGCACCAAAGGCACCAAAACACGGGTTGCACACAATCCAAAACCGGTCTGAATGACAGAGACCAGTCACACTCCAAATGGCCCAGGAGTGTTGCTCCAAAATGCTGCATCATGCGTTCACGACACAACTGCGCTGACGGGAGCAGCAATATAGGATCTCGTCGTGGCGGGACAGCCATTGCGAAAAAAGAGCAACAACAGCAAGACTCCAGCCAATAAAGCCAAAGTAATCGGGAAACCCCCAAAAATGCTTCCGAAAATAGAGTATATAGCCGAAGGTATCAAACCGAATATGGAAAAGAAGGTGTGAGCAAAACCAACACCAACGGCTTTGAAAAAATGTGCAATACCAGCAGTGCTGGATGCATTAAATATACGTCCCACAAGTTCACTGAAGTGACTCGAAAAGTTAGTATTCAAAAGGGACTGTATCTCCGCCGATGACCTTGCCACCTGAAGTGCGTAGGTCTCGCTAGCAGATGGAAGGGCCACATGCTTTTGAAACAATAAAGCTTTCAGCCGACTCAACTTGTCGAAATTAACCTTGGAAGTAGCAATATGAGGCCAGATGTCCGCTACCTCCCTAATTTGAGTGGGTTGAAACAACACATTCCCGCAGCACGTAACGGCCTTGTTGACAACGACAACGTAAACTATTCCGGCACGCATGCCACAGCAGCGTTCGCTGTTAAGAACAATGTAACTGCCGTTAGAAAGCACCTGGAAAGTGTTTTTAATAACCGGGACCGGAACTCCCTTCAGATCAGCATGTTTTGGCGAAATGTAACGAGGGTCTGCCCTACTAGTCCTGAACCCCCCTGAAGAGGTAACAAAACGTTGATGACACTTATTAGTGTCTACAGGCCATAATAACCACCCGCCCCGATGTAACGATGAAATGTTAAGCGTACCATTCTGGACCCAATGTGTAAATTCACTAAAAGTAGCATTCACATAGTGCTGCCAGTTGTTTAATTTGGAAGGGAAATGTATACTAGGCAAATTCAACTCTCTAATTGTCACCAAGCCCAAACAGCTAGTCTGTTGTACTGTGTCATTGAGGAAAATCATCTGCACAGGGATAATACATGCTCTAAATAATGTATCCCTGCCTTGCATCTGCCAATTTTTCGTACCCCAAACACTTTTCAAGTCAACAGTCTTAAACCAGTATTCATACCCCTCGACCGAAAGTTTGGATACAAACAAATTGGAATACAGCAATTTAGTATCGGACAATAACATTTGCTTATTAGAACACGGAGTAACTTTAAAATAGTAAGACCTAGCATTTCATTGATTATGCCCAGAAAAATATGCAAATTTATCATAATACGTTTTCAAACTCCCTTGTGGGGGAGTCGAGCAATGTTCCCATTGCACATAATTAAATATGGACTTAGGGCTACTAGCTTTCTGAATAAAGTGGTGTCCATAATAGTTGTAGCAAAACATGTCACCATGATTATCTCTAAATTGGTAAGCATCTTCATCGTCATAGACAGTATAATATTGCAAATCTGTCAGCATAGCATCTACTGTCTTCACATCCCAATCATCAGAAACAATGCCTGGTATAACAATATCATTCATTGATAACTTAAGGACATACGGTATTTGAATCAATTCAGTGGGACCATATATATCAAACATTACTTTATCCCACACAATCCCATCCGGATTCGGTATTGCAGAAATGTTTACATTGGACAAGTCTCTTCGAACCATATGAGACGAAAAATGTGATTTTAACACAGTCTCCACGTGCTCAATGTCAGATCGATCAGGAAGAAAATGACCATGTATTACCAGAAAAAAAGTAACCACAAATCCCAACCATAAAAAAAGAGTCATTACAGCCATAAAAAGCAACAAATAGTTCCAAGGAAAAACAAAATACGTGCGTTTAAGCCAACACAGCAGCTTACGTGGGCCTCGGACAGAAGACATCGAGGACTAGGAGTGGGACACTGCATCATCAGTGTCGTTGAAGCAGCCAGAGGCAGTTCTTGCAAAAGGTGCAACTGTGAACAAAGAAGCAGATGGAAGCTCTCGCCAAGGCATGCTATAAACCACATGTTCAGAAACATCAGTAGAACGTACAGCAACTCGATCAAAAGATTCCATATTAATCGTCGTCTGTGGAACAATTCCAAGATCATCATCCACCCTCCCCAAGCTTGGAGAGGAAACAGCGTCGGTGTAAATCACCTGCAGCGGAACTTCTTCCCCAGTAGTGAGAGGGATTCCGGAACTACTGGGTGTCCCTCTTGGTCTGCTGTGCAGAATCGGCCACATGTTGTAACTTGACATTATCAATGGAAACAAAGCGATCTCCTTTGGCCCCTCGCAGCGGCGGTAAAATCACAGTTCTTGTGCCGCTTACCCCTAACACAGGGACAGGTGCTCAATAAGAAGGACCAAATTCTTTCTTTACTGCGACCTTTTCACGCACTAGATCCCCAATCCTGGGTATCCAACCAGTAGGTGTTACTGGCTCATCCTTAATTCCTGAGGAGGCAGCACTGGCAGAAGAGTTATCTTCACAGAATTGTTGTAAATCCTGCAAAACAGTGACACGATCATTTATGTCAAAGGGCGTATCTGCCGCCTCCACACCAGGACCATCTAGATCAGGAACATACATTTGTGTTCCAAACAGGCACTCATATGAAGTACGACCCCCCAGTGACCGTCTAGGCAAGTTATTAAGTGCTCTCTGTACTCTATATAGGTGGGCTAGCCAACTACGACCCGTACTTATAACCCTGGCCGTTAAGGATTGCTTTAAATCACGATTTAAACGCTCCACGACAGAATTTCCCTCAGGATGAAATGGAGGCGAGAATTGGAGTTGGACCCCCAACGAAGCCATGGTGTCCCTGAATGCCTTAGAGGCAAAAGCAGGGCCCTGGTCCGAATGAAAAGCCGCAACTGCAAATGTATCGACAAAGATGAGCAAATCTTTAATAACGGTCCGAGCGTCAGCCGAGCGTTGTGGCCAGACCCACACAAATCTGGAGCACGAATCTACAGCAACCAAAATATATTTGTATGCACTATCTGGTGTCAGCGGACCACAATGATCCAAGTACACACACTGTAAAGGTTTATTTGAAATCAGAAGGGGTGGCTGCTGCGGGCGCCTAGGCGACGAAGCTTTAATCTGCTGACAAACGTCACAACAAAGGACATATTGCTTCGTCTCTTTATATAGACCAGGCCACCAGTAACGGGCCTGTAAAAGTGAAATCGTGGCAGCCACACCAGCATGTACCCGCGCCCCCCCCTTCATGTGCTGCAGAAATTAATCGAGGTCTCTCAATTTTATTGGGTAGTTCACGAACACCAATGCCTGGAATATTAACAACAGCATTCAGCACACTACTCAAGCAGTAACTATATTTAGAAGGAAATCCTTTAGGAAATGGCGTGCCATCAGCCGTAGCTTTTATGGCAGCCGAAATCTCTGTGTCTGGTTTGGAACTCGAACGAGTCACTGCGGCCACAGTGGCGACAGCCACTGCCGATTTCGCGGCTTCATCAGCCAAATTATTCCCAGCAACGTGTATTCCAACGCGCTGATGTCCAAGTGTATGTACAACATGGACCTTAGGAAGCGTCTCCTTCAGATCCGCAACCTTACCCCACAACAATTTGTGTTTAATGGTGTTGCCTTTAGAATCTCTGAACCCATTTATCTTCCAATAGTGTAGATATTCATTGAAAGACTGTACACAGTAGTAGGAGTCACAGACCAGCAAGGTTAACATCGCCGGATCCGCGTGCTCGAACGCTAACAATAGAGCATTGAGCTCAGCCAGCTGTGCCATGCAATCTCCCAAGGTTTTAGTATAAGTATGACGGGGGCAGAACACTTCCCCCTCCATCGTGCCGCTCACCACCGCACATGCAGCAGAATACTGCTGTTTAGTCCCAACCGCTGGTTGCGCAGAGCCATCAGTATACATGACCACCTGATATTGGTCAATAGGCAATGTGCCAGCAGGGACTGGGTACTCTATTTCATATTGAAGAAATTCTTGAGTCTGCAGTCTAGGGTCAAATATGTAATCTACATCAGTGGCCGTCAAAGATGCAGCCCATTGAATCCATCGCGGGTGTAAAGCTTTCGAATTAGGAACACTCGCTTTTGTAACAGCTTCTAAGGCCGGAATCGGGGAAACAACAACGATACGTTGTCCCTGGGCAAGCGGTCTTTCTTTAATCACAGCCATCTGTACTGCAGTGAGTATTTTTTCAGTCTGTGCAAATCGTTGTTCTGCAGCAGAATACAAGTGGAACTTGTATGCAATCGGGACTGTCTCACCCTCTTTAAAGGTGACATATGTAAACCCAACAGCCCCAGGTATCACCCTGATGACTAAATGTGTCTTATTGTCCCGTGTGTGTAAGTGTTTAACTGCTAAGAGATCAGTCTGCAAATCTTGTAGGACATGTGTATGCTCAATCGTCCAAAATATACTCGAAAAATTTGGACGAATCAACTCGTATAAGGGTTTTATACGCGTAGCATAATCAGGAATGTAAGTTCTGCCAAAATTCAGAAACCCAAACAATGACTGGAGCTTCTGAACCGTATTAGGAGGCTGCAATAAAGCACATTTCTCCAAAAAATGTGGCGCTAAGATTTTGCCCTCACTCGACAACTCATATCCCAGGAAAATGACGCTGAGGAAGGCAATCTTTGATTTCTTAAAATTAAGCTTATAGCCAATATCAGCAAACCCCACAACAATGCGCGATACACGCCTTAGATGTTGCAGAATCTCATCGTCTGTCAGATATATGTCATCAACATATGATGACGCTTCAGGGTCCAACTCGTGCAGCATTTCAGTCACACGAGCCGAAAACAGTCCTGGGCTATTCTTACACCCCTGAGGCAAACAACAAAACTTTTTCTGAGAGCCAAAAGCACTGAAACTGGTATAGTCCCGACTTTCGGGTGCTATATTTTGGCAGAAAAATCCATTCAAGATATCTAACGTTGTTTTGTATTTCTTACGTACTATATTATTCATAAGCGCTGCGCTATGTGAATTCTGTATTGCATATGTGCGTGTATGACTATTCAAATGTCTGTAATCCACCACTATCCTATATGAATGGTCCGGTTTAGCAACCGGAAATAAGGGATTATTCATCGGCGAGACACAGGGCTCAATTACACCCTGGTACTCCAATTGTGTAAGACTTTTCCTAACCGATGCCCTTTCCTCAAATTTGATAGGATACTTCGGCTGTGGCTGAGGTTCGCCCTTTATTGGAATTACATGATAAGGTGATTCTGTATCCCACCCCACGTTATTTCTATATAGGGCGGGAGCCTGTGCTAGAGCCCATGTTTTACTATAGGACTCCGCTAGTTCTCTCGGAACAAGTGGTGAGAAGGAAGGTGCAATAACCTCCTCCCCAACCGGACAGTCGCGAACAAAGTCAGGTGGCCAATCCTGTTCGGCCAGCAGAACATCATATGATTTTACCACATGGTCCCAAAAGATGGCGTGTACAATGCGGTCAATGTCCCCTTCTAATCGCAGAGTCACTTGATATACTCTGTCAGGATCAGAGACTCGCATATCCGCCGTTTCGACTTGTATGAAGTCATCAGTTGCTTTCACCTCCAGATGCTCTAGAAGACTCCGGCGAACTATTGTGACCTCTGCCGCGCTGTCTAACAGTGCTAACGCCCATGTCTTGTTCGTCAAGAGAACTCTCTTCTTGAGCGGCATGTCTAACTGAGACTGCTGCCACTTTCTTCTTTTTAAATTGCTGTTTTTGTTGCAGCGGTGTCTCTTCTTGTTTAATAGAAACCTTCGCTGAGCGTTGTGAATCCTGTCTCGGTTTCACGTACTCCGTCCTCCGCTCTGACCGCCCACCTCTCTCACTTCTCTTCTCTGAGGAGTCCTGAAAGGAACGAGATTGGCGTGTATCAGTATATTGATATCTATCAGGTGTCTTCAAATTATCCCTATTCCTGAGATTATACCTATTCTGCGGGGTCTCCGGTTGCGGAGACTGTCCCCCATCTTTTTTAGGTGTTTGCTGTTTCTTTTCCCAGCGCTTTTTAGTACCCTCAGGTTGCTGTTGTTTAGCATTATCTTTATTATTTTTACCCTGCAATTGGGGTTTTTGCGGTCTAGCCCCTAGGCTATCGCGACCAATACTAGAATAGGTTTCTGCTATTATTCTCGGAAGTTCCCGCTCCTGATTAATCTGCGGAACATCCCGAAGACGCATTCGCACTGCTAGTGCTACTGCCTCTCCCTTGAGATTACTCAAAATAATAGAAGAAACTGCGGCAAAATTGCCCATTAACTGCATGCCCAAATCTAAGGCAATGGCAGCCCCATATTCATCTTGAATCTGTTTAAGCACTTCCGGTAAATTAGCTAATGTCGGTGTACCGTGTGCCGTAGTAAAGAGCGCGGCAAACACCGTGCCCCAGGTATTACAAAGGTCCACCGGAGGAACATCCCATACGGCAAACACATCGTCAATATCCTATGTTTATCCTGAGGTCTCGTATGGGGAAACACTGCTTCCAGCGTATTAATTTTTTGCGCCAGCCAAAATGGAGTTTCCTCTCGTTTAGCCGGTACCTTACCCATAACTGAGTGTACAGTGGCCGGATTGATACCCGGAACCACCGCCTGTGGGTGCGCCGGAGCAGCACGCGCTGCGTTTGTATTTAGTGTCTGCATGACAAACTGAACTAATCGTCTATATGTAGCCGTTAAGTCTGTATATAAACGACGAACTTCAACCACTGTCAATTGAGCAGCCGCAGGATGAGGTGTATATGTAGCAAATAACGGCCAGGTAGGACCATCATTACTCAGTGGACCTAACCTAACTTGTGCTACTGTGTGTAGGAGGGCGCCATCAAGCCAATTATGGTGTTCTTGATAAGATAAAGGTATCTCTAAATATGCGTAAGCCCTGTATTGTCCAGGGACATTCGCAACAGTGTATTCGTGAAAAGTATTTGTACCCCCATCAACTGCTGGAAATACGACCCAAGAATAAAAACGTTCTGTCCTATAGGCTGCATGGGCGTCCACCACAAAAGTGACCGGACCCCCCTGGACCGTCAGTCCATGTGCTATCAGATGTCCTGTGAGCAGGTGAAGCATATTGATAGCTATATTCACTACATTATGATTCGCCATTTGTAAAAAATAGCTCTAGGTCAGAGAAGGCACACCAATATCGGGGTTCTTCCTTTCAAAGTTCAAGCTTGAACAACCAACCACTAAGCAATAGGATGTACCTATCCCGTGGTGGCGGAAACCCTCAGCCCCACAGACGTCTCCGCTTACGGAACCGAGGAGTCAAAATATATATGAGATCGAGAGAGTCAGTCGGACCTAAATATTAGAGCCAGACCAAACGTTGGCGGCGCCATGTCGTGTGGGCACTCATTATCCTAAATGAGACTACTAGATTTCTAGGCAGCAGGATCGATAATGGTGTGGGGGACTGAGTCTGACCCACGTGTAAGGAACTCTGTCACCCTAAATCTGGTTTTTGCTCCGGCTATCTAGCAGTGCCTCATTTCTCCCACGGGGAAGAGATGATTGGGCAGCCGAGCGCATGACATCTTTGGAACTTCTCAGGGAAGTCGTGGTCGTAGTCATCAATTGCTTTCACCTCCAGATGCTCTAGAAGACTCCGGCGAACTATTGTGACCTCTGCCGCGCTGTCTAACAGTGCTAACGCCCATGTCTTGTTCGTCAAGAGAACTCTCTTCTTGAGCGGCATGTCTAACTGAGACTGCTGCCACTTTCTTCTTTTTAAATTGCTGTTTTTGTTGCAGCGGTGTCTCTTCTTGTTTAATAGAAACCTTCGCCGAGCGTTGTGAATCCTGTCTCGGTTTCACGTACTCCGTCCTCCGCTCTGACCGCCCACCTCTCTCACTTCTCTTCTCTGAGGAGTCCTGAAAGGAACGAGATTGGCGTGTATCAGTATATTGATATCTATCAGGTGTCTTCAAATTATCCCTATTCCTGAGATTATACCTATTCTGCGGGGTCTCTGGTTGCGGAGACTGTCCCCCATCTTTTTTAGGTGTTTGCTGTTTCTTTTCCCAGCGCTTTTTAGTACCCTCAGGTTGCTGTTGTTTAGCATTATCTTTATTATTTTTACCCTGCAATTGGGGTTTTTGCGGTCTAGCCCCTAGGCTATCGCGACCAATACTAGAATAGGTTTCTGCTATTATTCTCGGAAGTTCCCGCTCCTCATTAATCTGCGGAACATCCCGAAGACGCATTCGCACTGCTAGTGCTACTGCCTCTCCCTTGAGATTACTCAAAATAATAGAAGAAACTGCGGCAAAATTGCCCATTAACTGCATGCCCAAATCTAAGGCAATGGCAGCCCCATATTCATCTTGAATCTGTTTAAGCACTTCCGGTAAATTAGCTAATGTCGGTGTACCGTGTGCCGTAGTAAAGAGCGCGGCAAACACCGTGTGAGTACTCATTATCCTAAATGAAACTACTAGATTTCTAGGCAGCAGGATCGATAACGGTGTGGGGGACTGAGTCTGACCCACGTGTAAGGAACTCTGTCACCCTAAATCCGGTTTTTGCTCCGGCTATCTAGCAGTGCCTCATTTCTCCCACGGGGAAGAGATGATTGGGCAGCCGAGCGCATGACATCTTTGGAACTTCTCAGGGAAGTCGTGGTCACTCAGATCCAAACCAACTCTCTCATTTACAATATGATCTCATATACAAATGACAAAGACAGTATAAGTTTTATATATTGATTTAATAAAACGACTGTATTTTAGACAATAAGGCATGAGCCGCAATAACCAGAACCATACAACATAGTAGGATTGAAATAGGAGAGTAAAAAATAAGAACAAAGCAATCATCGTGTATAATAGTTTCTACTCTCCCTCTACTTGTTCTATTTCGAGCACAGCATGTTAAGCTTCTAGCTTGCCTGTCTGTGTCACTGGGGAGACATCAGCCCTCATACCTGAGCAAAGGCCTGTGATCTTGGTTCAGCATCTGCAACGAGGCAGTCAGCGTCTAGTTGTGGTTCCCTGGTCAGAATCTCCCGCAGTGAGAGACAGAGAGCCAGTGCATGTTCAAATGAGCACCAAAGGCACCAAAACACGGGTTGCACACAATCCAAAACCGGTCTGAATGACAGAGACCAGTCACACTCCAAATGGCCCAGGAGTGTTGCTCCAAAATGCTGCATCATGCGTTCACGACACAACTGCGCTGACGGGAGCAGCAATATAGGATCTCGTCGTGGCGGGACAGCCATTGCGAAAAAAGAGCAACAACAGCAAGACTCCAGCCAATAAAGCCAAAGTAATCGGGAAACCCCCAAAAATGCTTCCGAAAATAGAGTATATAGCCGAAGGTATCAAACCGAATATGGAAAAGAAGGTGTGAGCAAAACCAACACCAACGGCTTTGAAAAAATGTGCAATACCAGCAGTGCTGGATGCATTAAATATACGTCCCACAAGTTCACTGAAGTGACTCGAAAAGTTAGTATTCAAAAGGGACTGTATCTCCGCCGATGACCTTGCCACCTGAAGTGCGTAGGTCTCGCTAGCAGATGGAAGGGCCACATGCTTTTGAAACAATAAAGCTTTCAGCCGACTCAACTTGTCGAAATTAACCTTGGAAGTAGCAATATGAGGCCAGATGTCCGCTACCTCCCTAATTTGAGTGGGTTGAAACAACACATTCCCGCAGCACGTAACGGCCTTGTTGACAACGACAACGTAAACTATTCCGGCACGCATGCCACAGCAGCGTTCGCTGTTAAGAACAATGTAACTGCCGTTAGAAAGCACCTGGAAAGTGTTTTTAATAACCGGGACCGGAACTCCCTTCAGATCAGCATGTTTTGGCGAAATGTAACGAGGGTCTGCCCTACTAGTCCTGAACCCCCCTGAAGAGGTAACAAAACGTTGATGACACTTATTAGTGTCTACAGGCCATAATAACCACCCGCCCCGATGTAACGATGAAATGTTAAGCGTACCATTCTGGACCCAATGTGTAAATTCACTAAAAGTAGCATTCACATAGTGCTGCCAGTTGTTTAATTTGGAAGGGAAATGTATACTAGGCAAATTCAACTCTCTAATTGTCACCAAGCCCAAACAGCTAGTCTGTTGTACTGTGTCATTGAGGAAAATCATCTGCACAGGGATAATACATGCTCTAAATAATGTATCCCTGCCTTGCATCTGCCAATTTTTCGTACCCCAAACACTTTTCAAGTCAACAGTCTTAAACCAGTATTCATACCCCTCGACCGAAAGTTTGGATACAAACAAATTGGAATACAGCAATTTAGTATCGGACAATAACATTTGCTTATTAGAACACGGAGTAACTTTAAAATAGTAAGACCTAGCATTTCATTGATTATGCCCAGAAAAATATGCAAATTTATCATAATACGTTTTCAAACTCCCTTGTGGGGGAGTCGAGCAATGTTCCCATTGCACATAATTAAATATGGACTTAGGGCTACTAGCTTTCTGAATAAAGTGGTGTCCATAATAGTTGTAGCAAAACATGTCACCATGATTATCTCTAAATTGGTAAGCATCTTCATCGTCATAGACAGTATAATATTGCAAATCTGTCAGCATAGCATCTACTGTCTTCACATCCCAATCATCAGAAACAATGCCTGGTATAACAATATCATTCATTGATAACTTAAGGACATACGGTATTTGAATCAATTCAGTGGGACCATATATATCAAACATTACTTTATCCCACACAATCCCATCCGGATTCGGTATTGCAGAAATGTTTACATTGGACAAGTCTCTTCGAACCATATGAGACGAAAAATGTGATTTTAACACAGTCTCCACGTGCTCAATGTCAGATCGATCAGGAAGAAAATGACCATGTATTACCAGAAAAAAAGTAACCACAAATCCCAACCATAAAAAAAGAGTCATTACAGCCATAAAAAGCAACAAATAGTTCCAAGGAAAAACAAAATACGTGCGTTTAAGCCAACACAGCAGCTTACGTGGGCCTCGGACAGAAGACATCGAGGACTAGGAGTGGGACACTGCATCATCAGTGTCGTTGAAGCAGCCAGAGGCAGTTCTTGCAAAAGGTGCAACTGTGAACAAAGAAGCAGATGGAAGCTCTCGCCAAGGCATGCTATAAACCACATGTTCAGAAACATCAGTAGAACGTACAGCAACTCGATCAAAAGATTCCATATTAATCGTCGTCTGTGGAACAATTCCAAGATCATCATCCACCCTCCCCAAGCTTGGAGAGGAAACAGCGTCGGTGTAAATCACCTGCAGCGGAACTTCTTCCCCAGTAGTGAGAGGGATTCCGGAACTACTGGGTGTCCCTCTTGGTCTGCTGTGCAGAATCGGCCACATGTTGTAACTTGACATTATCAATGGAAACAAAGCGATCTCCTTTGGCCCCTCGCAGCGGCGGTAAAATCACAGTTCTTGTGCCGCTTACCCCTAACACAGGGACAGGTGCTCAATAAGAAGGACCAAATTCTTTCTTTACTGCGACCTTTTCACGCACTAGATCCCCAATCCTGGGTATCCAACCAGTAGGTGTTACTGGCTCATCCTTAATTCCTGAGGAGGCAGCACTGGCAGAAGAGTTATCTTCACAGAATTGTTGTAAATCCTGCAAAACAGTGACACGATCATTTATGTCAAAGGGCGTATCTGCCGCCTCCACACCAGGACCATCTAGATCAGGAACATACATTTGTGTTCCAAACAGGCACTCATATGAAGTACGACCCCCCAGTGACCGTCTAGGCAAGTTATTAAGTGCTCTCTGTACTCTATATAGGTGGGCTAGCCAACTACGACCCGTACTTATAACCCTGGCCGTTAAGGATTGCTTTAAATCACGATTTAAACGCTCCACGACAGAATTTCCCTCAGGATGAAATGGAGGCGAGAATTGGAGTTGGACCCCCAACGAAGCCATGGTGTCCCTGAATGCCTTAGAGGCAAAAGCAGGGCCCTGGTCCGAATGAAAAGCCGCAACTGCAAATGTATCGACAAAGATGAGCAAATCTTTAATAACGGTCCGAGCGTCAGCCGAGCGTTGTGGCCAGACCCACACAAATCTGGAGCACGAATCTACAGCAACCAAAATATATTTGTATGCACTATCTGGTGTCAGCGGACCACAATGATCCAAGTACACACACTGTAAAGGTTTATTTGAAATCAGAAGGGGTGGCTGCTGCGGGCGCCTAGGCGACGAAGCTTTAATCTGCTGACAAACGTCACAACAAAGGACATATTGCTTCGTCTCTTTATATAGACCAGGCCACCAGTAACGGGCCTGTAAAAGTGAAATCGTGGCAGCCACACCAGCATGTACCCGCGCCCCCCCCTTCATGTGCTGCAGAAATTAATCGAGGTCTCTCAATTTTATTGGGTAGTTCACGAACACCAATGCCTGGAATATTAACAACAGCATTCAGCACACTACTCAAGCAGTAACTATATTTAGAAGGAAATCCTTTAGGAAATGGCGTGCCATCAGCCGTAGCTTTTATGGCAGCCGAAATCTCTGTGTCTGGTTTGGAACTCGAACGAGTCACTGCGGCCACAGTGGCGACAGCCACTGCCGATTTCGCGGCTTCATCAGCCAAATTATTCCCAGCAACGTGTATTCCAACGCGCTGATGTCCAAGTGTATGTACAACATGGACCTTAGGAAGCGTCTCCTTCAGATCCGCAACCTTACCCCACAACAATTTGTGTTTAATGGTGTTGCCTTTAGAATCTCTGAACCCATTTATCTTCCAATAGTGTAGATATTCATTGAAAGACTGTACACAGTAGTAGGAGTCACAGACCAGCAAGGTTAACATCGCCGGATCCGCGTGCTCGAACGCTAACAATAGAGCATTGAGCTCAGCCAGCTGTGCCATGCAATCTCCCAAGGTTTTAGTATAAGTATGACGGGGGCAGAACACTTCCCCCTCCATCGTGCCGCTCACCACCGCACATGCAGCAGAATACTGCTGTTTAGTCCCAACCGCTGGTTGCGCAGAGCCATCAGTATACATGACCACCTGATATTGGTCAATAGGCAATGTGCCAGCAGGGACTGGGTACTCTATTTCATATTGAAGAAATTCTTGAGTCTGCAGTCTAGGGTCAAATATGTAATCTACATCAGTGGCCGTCAAAGATGCAGCCCATTGAATCCATCGCGGGTGTAAAGCTTTCGAATTAGGAACACTCGCTTTTGTAACAGCTTCTAAGGCCGGAATCGGGGAAACAACAACGATACGTTGTCCCTGGGCAAGCGGTCTTTCTTTAATCACAGCCATCTGTACTGCAGTGAGTATTTTTTCAGTCTGTGCAAATCGTTGTTCTGCAGCAGAATACAAGTGGGACTTGTATGCAATCGGGACTGTCTCACCCTCTTTAAAGGTGACATATGTAAACCCAACAGCCCCAGGTATCACCCTGATGACTAAATGTGTCTTATTGTCCCGTGTGTGTAAGTGTTTAACTGCTAAGAGATCAGTCTGCAAATCTTGTAGGACATGTGTATGCTCAATCGTCCAAAATATACTCGAAAAATTTGGACGAATCAACTCGTATAAGGGTTTTATACGCGTAGCATAATCAGGAATGTAAGTTCTGCCAAAATTCAGAAACCCAAACAATGACTGGAGCTTCTGAACCGTATTAGGAGGCTGCAATAAAGCACATTTCTCCAAAAAATGTGGCGCTAAGATTTTGCCCTCACTCGACAACTCATATCCCAGGAAAATGACGCTGAGGAAGGCAATCTTTGATTTCTTAAAATTAAGCTTATAGCCAATATCAGCAAACCCCACAACAATGCGCGATACACGCCTTAGATGTTGCAGAATCTCATCGTCTGTCAGATATATGTCATCAACATATGATGACGCTTCAGGGTCCAACTCGTGCAGCATTTCAGTCACACGAGCCGAAAACAGTCCTGGGCTATTCTTACACCCCTGAGGCAAACAACAAAACTTTTTCTGAGAGCCAAAAGCACTGAAACTGGTATAGTCCCGACTTTCGGGTGCTATATTTTGGCAGAAAAATCCATTCAAGATATCTAACGTTGTTTTGTATTTCTTACGTACTATATTATTCATAAGCGCTGCGCTATGTGAATTCTGTATTGCATATGTGCGTGTATGACTATTCAAATGTCTGTAATCCACCACTATCCTATATGAATGGTCCGGTTTAGCAACCGGAAATAAGGGATTATTCATCGGCGAGACACAGGGCTCAATTACACCCTGGTACTCCAATTGTGTAAGACTTTTCCTAACCGATGCCCTTTCCTCAAATTTGATAGGATACTTCGGCTGTGGCTGAGGTTCGCCCTTTATTGGAATTACATGATAAGGTGATTCTGTATCCCACCCCACGTTATTTCTATATAGGGCGGGAGCCTGTGCTAGAGCCCATGTTTTACTATAGGACTCCGCTAGTTCTCTCGGAACAAGTGGTGAGAAGGAAGGTGCAATAACCTCCTCCCCAACCGGACAGTCGCGAACAAAGTCAGGTGGCCAATCCTGTTCGGCCAGCAGAACATCATATGATTTTACCACATGGTCCCAAAAGATGGCGTGTACAATGCGGTCAATGTCCCCTTCTAATCGCAGAGTCACTTGATATACTCTGTCAGGATCAGAGACTCGCATATCCGCCGTTTCGACTTGTATGAAGTCATCAGTTGCTTTCACCTCCAGATGCTCTAGAAGACTCCGGCGAACTATTGTGACCTCTGCCGCGCTGTCTAACAGTGCTAACGCCCATGTCTTGTTCGTCAAGAGAACTCTCTTCTTGAGCGGCATGTCTAACTGAGACTGCTGCCACTTTCTTCTTTTTAAATTGCTGTTTTTGTTGCAGCGGTGTCTCTTCTTGTTTAATAGAAACCTTCGCTGAGCGTTGTGAATCCTGTCTCGGTTTCACGTACTCCGTCCTCCGCTCTGACCGCCCACCTCTCTCACTTCTCTTCTCTGAGGAGTCCTGAAAGGAACGAGATTGGCGTGTATCAGTATATTGATATCTATCAGGTGTCTTCAAATTATCCCTATTCCTGAGATTATACCTATTCTGCGGGGTCTCCGGTTGCGGAGACTGTCCCCCATCTTTTTTAGGTGTTTGCTGTTTCTTTTCCCAGCGCTTTTTAGTACCCTCAGGTTGCTGTTGTTTAGCATTATCTTTATTATTTTTACCCTGCAATTGGGGTTTTTGCGGTCTAGCCCCTAGGCTATCGCGACCAATACTAGAATAGGTTTCTGCTATTATTCTCGGAAGTTCCCGCTCCTGATTAATCTGCGGAACATCCCGAAGACGCATTCGCACTGCTAGTGCTACTGCCTCTCCCTTGAGATTACTCAAAATAATAGAAGAAACTGCGGCAAAATTGCCCATTAACTGCATGCCCAAATCTAAGGCAATGGCAGCCCCATATTCATCTTGAATCTGTTTAAGCACTTCCGGTAAATTAGCTAATGTCGGTGTACCGTGTGCCGTAGTAAAGAGCGCGGCAAACACCGTGCCCCAGGTATTACAAAGGTCCACCGGAGGAACATCCCATACGGCAAACACATCGTCAATATCCTATGTTTATCCTGAGGTCTCGTATGGGGAAACACTGCTTCCAGCGTATTAATTTTTTGCGCCAGCCAAAATGGAGTTTCCTCTCGTTTAGCCGGTACCTTACCCATAACTGAGTGTACAGTGGCCGGATTGATACCCGGAACCACCGCCTGTGGGTGCGCCGGAGCAGCACGCGCTGCGTTTGTATTTAGTGTCTGCATGACAAACTGAACTAATCGTCTATATGTAGCCGTTAAGTCTGTATATAAACGACGAACTTCAACCACTGTCAATTGAGCAGCCGCAGGATGAGGTGTATATGTAGCAAATAACGGCCAGGTAGGACCATCATTACTCAGTGGACCTAACCTAACTTGTGCTACTGTGTGTAGGAGGGCGCCATCAAGCCAATTATGGTGTTCTTGATAAGATAAAGGTATCTCTAAATATGCGTAAGCCCTGTATTGTCCAGGGACATTCGCAACAGTGTATTCGTGAAAAGTATTTGTACCCCCATCAACTGCTGGAAATACGACCCAAGAATAAAAACGTTCTGTCCTATAGGCTGCATGGGCGTCCACCACAAAAGTGACCGGACCCCCCTGGACCGTCAGTCCATGTGCTATCAGATGTCCTGTGAGCAGGTGAAGCATATTGATAGCTATATTCACTACATTATGATTCGCCATTTGTAAAAAATAGCTCTAGGTCAGAGAAGGCACACCAATATCGGGGTTCTTCCTTTCAAAGTTCAAGCTTGAACAACCAACCACTAAGCAATAGGATGTACCTATCCCGTGGTGGCGGAAACCCTCAGCCCCACAGACGTCTCCGCTTACGGAACCGAGGAGTCAAAATATATATGAGATCGAGAGAGTCAGTCGGACCTAAATATTAGAGCCAGACCAAACGTTGGCGGCGCCATGTCGTGTGGGCACTCATTATCCTAAATGAGACTACTAGATTTCTAGGCAGCAGGATCGATAATGGTGTGGGGGACTGAGTCTGACCCACGTGTAAGGAACTCTGTCACCCTAAATCTGGTTTTTGCTCCGGCTATCTAGCAGTGCCTCATTTCTCCCACGGGGAAGAGATGATTGGGCAGCCGAGCGCATGACATCTTTGGAACTTCTCAGGGAAGTCGTGGTCGTAGTCATCAATTGCTTTCACCTCCAGATGCTCTAGAAGACTCCGGCGAACTATTGTGACCTCTGCCGCGCTGTCTAACAGTGCTAACGCCCATGTCTTGTTCGTCAAGAGAACTCTCTTCTTGAGCGGCATGTCTAACTGAGACTGCTGCCACTTTCTTCTTTTTAAATTGCTGTTTTTGTTGCAGCGGTGTCTCTTCTTGTTTAATAGAAACCTTCGCCGAGCGTTGTGAATCCTGTCTCGGTTTCACGTACTCCGTCCTCCGCTCTGACCGCCCACCTCTCTCACTTCTCTTCTCTGAGGAGTCCTGAAAGGAAAGAGATTGGCGTGTATCAGTATATTGATATCTATCAGGTGTCTTCAAATTATCCCTATTCCTGAGATTATACCTATTCTGCGGGGTCTCTGGTTGCGGAGACTGTCCCCCATCTTTTTTAGGTGTTTGCTGTTTCTTTTCCCAGCGCTTTTTAGTACCCTCAGGTTGCTGTTGTTTAGCATTATCTTTATTATTTTTACCCTGCAATTGGGGTTTTTGCGGTCTAGCCCCTAGGCTATCGCGACCAATACTAGAATAGGTTTCTGCTATTATTCTCGGAAGTTCCCGCTCCTCATTAATCTGCGGAACATCCCGAAGACGCATTCGCACTGCTAGTGCTACTGCCTCTCCCTTGAGATTACTCAAAATAATAGAAGAAACTGCGGCAAAATTGCCCATTAACTGCATGCCCAAATCTAAGGCAATGGCAGCCCCATATTCATCTTGAATCTGTTTAAGCACTTCCGGTAAATTAGCTAATGTCGGTGTACCGTGTGCCGTAGTAAAGAGCGCGGCAAACACCGTGTGAGTACTCATTATCCTAAATGAAACTACTAGATTTCTAGGCAGCAGGATCGATAACGGTGTGGGGGACTGAGTCTGACCCACGTGTAAGGAACTCTGTCACCCTAAATCCGGTTTTTGCTCCGGCTATCTAGCAGTGCCTCATTTCTCCCACGGGGAAGAGATGATTGGGCAGCCGAGCGCATGACATCTTTGGAACTTCTCAGGGAAGTCGTGGTCACTCAGATCCAAACCAACTCTCTCATTTACAATATGATCTCATATACAAATGACAAAGACAGTATAAGTTTTATATATTGATTTAATAAAACGACTGTATTTTAGACAATAAGGCATGAGCCGCAATAACCAGAACCATACAACATAGTAGGATTGAAATAGGAGAGTAAAAAATAAGAACAAAGCAATCATCGTGTATAATAGTTTCTACTCTCCCTCTACTTGTTCTATTTCGAGCACAGCATGTTAAGCTTCTAGCTTGCCTGTCTGTGTCACTGGGGAGACATCAGCCCTCATACCTGAGCAAAGGCCTGTGATCTTGGTTCAGCATCTGCAACGAGGCAGTCAGCGTCTAGTTGTGGTTCCCTGGTCAGAATCTCCCTCTTGAGTGTATTGGGACAAGGAAGTGATTTTATAACTAACATGTCATCGTGATCACAAAATGTCCCTACGCAGGAATGCCAAGTCTAAACTCCTACCACGTCTATCGGCAATGTACCAGACTGTATCCTTGACTGAAGCACAGAGTGAATATGTTATGGAGAACTCCAGTGCTGAAGTAGGCAAAACAGTGTGATATGAATAAAAAAACAACACAGTAGAACTGGCTATTTGAAAAATAACAGTACGAAGCCTAATAAAAAGCATCTAGAGCAAAGTGCACAAAGGCTCTAAGCCGCCAGCAAATGAATAAAATACATCCAGGGCAAAGTGCACAAAGGCTAAAGCCTAAAGCTAACGCGCAAAGGATATGTAAAACCAACCACACTACACCCTCCCCTTGTCGGTAGCAAGTGGTTCCAATAATATAAAAATATGCCCCAGATACAAACAATACCTAAAATTATATACATATTTCGACAAGGTCAGAAGACAACAGAGTCATAAATTTTGAAAACATGTGACAATAAAGCCAAATTCAATATAATGTCAATTTTGCAGGAGAGGAAAATCCAATTGTTAAACAGAAGCATTAGAAAGTAGGAGCTCCTCCACTTCGATGTATGTCAATATCGGAAGATCCACGCCACAAAGTACCAGGGAGCATGTGTGTTCCAAAGCCCCAAAACCATTCAGAGCGGCACCCCGTGCAGGGCCTATGAATGAGACAAAAGCATCTTCCTCCAGGAAGGGAATCTCATAAACTGCCTCACGAAGCAAACGCAACCGTAATGCACAAGTCTGGGAATGAGCCCTAATCGGGAACATCAACAGATCAGGATCGACCACTGGAGGGCGCCGCAGTGAGAGACAGAGAGCCAGTGCATGTTCAAATGAGCACCAAAGGCACCAAAACACGGGTTGCACACAATCCAAAACCGGTCTGAATGACAGAGACCAGTCACACTCCAAATGGCCCAGGAGTGTTGCTCCAAAATGCTGCATCATGCGTTCACGACACAACTGCGCTGACGGGAGCAGCAATATAGGATCTCGTCGTGGCGGGACAGCCATTGCGAAAAAAGAGCAACAACAGCAAGACTCCAGCCAATAAAGCCAAAGTAATCGGGAAACCCCCAAAAATGCTTCCGAAAATAGAGTATATAGCCGAAGGTATCAAACCGAATATGGAAAAGAAGGTGTGAGCAAAACCAACACCAACGGCTTTGAAAAAATGTGCAATACCAGCAGTGCTGGATGCATTAAATATACGTCCCACAAGTTCACTGAAGTGACTCGAAAAGTTAGTATTCAAAAGGGACTGTATCTCCGCCGATGACCTTGCCACCTGAAGTGCGTAGGTCTCGCTAGCAGATGGAAGGGCCACATGCTTTTGAAACAATAAAGCTTTCAGCCGACTCAACTTGTCGAAATTAACCTTGGAAGTAGCAATATGAGGCCAGATGTCCGCTACCTCCCTAATTTGAGTGGGTTGAAACAACACATTCCCGCAGCACGTAACGGCCTTGTTGACAACGACAACGTAAACTATTCCGGCACGCATGCCACAGCAGCGTTCGCTGTTAAGAACAATGTAACTGCCGTTAGAAAGCACCTGGAAAGTGTTTTTAATAACCGGGACCGGAACTCCCTTCAGATCAGCATGTTTTGGCGAAATGTAACGAGGGTCTGCCCTACTAGTCCTGAACCCCCCTGAAGAGGTAACAAAACGTTGATGACACTTATTAGTGTCTACAGGCCATAATAACCACCCGCCCCGATGTAACGATGAAATGTTAAGCGTACCATTCTGGACCCAATGTGTAAATTCACTAAAAGTAGCATTCACATAGTGCTGCCAGTTGTTTAATTTGGAAGGGAAATGTATACTAGGCAAATTCAACTCTCTAATTGTCACCAAGCCCAAACAGCTAGTCTGTTGTACTGTGTCATTGAGGAAAATCATCTGCACAGGGATAATACATGCTCTAAATAATGTATCCCTGCCTTGCATCTGCCAATTTTTCGTACCCCAAACACTTTTCAAGTCAACAGTCTTAAACCAGTATTCATACCCCTCGACCGAAAGTTTGGATACAAACAAATTGGAATACAGCAATTTAGTATCGGACAATAACATTTGCTTATTAGAACACGGAGTAACTTTAAAATAGTAAGACCTAGCATTTCGTTGATTATGCCCAGAAAAATATGCAAATTTATCATAATACGTTTTCGAACTCCCTTGTGGGGGAGTCGAGCAATGTTCCCATTGCACATAATTAAATATGGACTTAGGGCTACTAGCTTTCTGAATAAAGTGGTGTCCATAATAGTTGTAGCAAAACATGTCACCATGATTATCTCTAAATTGGTAAGCATCTTCATCGTCATAGACAGTATAATATTGCAAATCTGTCAGCATAGCATCTACTGTCTTCACATCCCAATCATCAGAAACAATGCCTGGTATAACAATATCATTCATTGATAACTTAAGGACATACGGTATTTGAATCAATTCAGTGGGACCATATATATCAAACATTACTTTATCCCACACAATCCCATCCGGATTCGGTATTGCAGAAATGTTTACATTGGACAAGTCTCTTCGAACCATATGAGACGAAAAATGTGGTTTTAACACAGTCTCCACGTGCTCAATGTCAGATCGATCAGGAAGAAAATGACCATGTATTACCAGAAAAAAAGTAACCACAAATCCCAACCATAAAAAAAGAGTCATTACAGCCATAAAAAGCAACAAATAGTTCCAAGGAAAAACAAAATACGTGCGTTTAAGCCAACACAGCAGCTTACGTGGGCCTCGGACAGAAGACATCGAGGACTAGGAGTGGGACACTGCATCATCAGTGTCGTTGAAGCAGCCAGAGGCAGTTCTTGCAAAAGGTGCAACTGTGAACAAAGAAGCAGATGGAAGCTCTCGCCAAGGCATGCTATAAACCACATGTTCAGAAACATCAGTAGAACGTACAGCAACTCGATCAAAAGATTCCATATTAATCGTCGTCTGTGGAACAATTCCAAGATCATCATCCACCCTCCCCAAGCTTGGAGAGGAAACAGCGTCGGTGTAAATCACCTGCAGCGGAACTTCTTCCCCAGTAGTGAGAGGGATTCCGGAACTACTGGGTGTCCCTCTTGGTCTGCTGTGCAGAATCGGCCACATGTTGTAACTTGACATTATCAATGGAAACAAAGCAATCTCCTTTGGCCCCTCGCAGCGGCGGTAAAATCACAGTTCTTGTGCCGCTTACCCCTAACACAGGGACAGGTGCTCGATAAGAAGGACCAAATTCTTTCTTTACTGCGACCTTTTCACGCACTAGATCCCCAATCCTGGGTATCCAACCAGTAGGTGTTACTGGCTCATCCTTAATTCCTGAGGAGGCAGCACTGGCAGAAGAGTTATCTTCACAGAATTGTTGTAAATCCTGCAAAACAGTGACACAATCATTTATGTCAAAGGGCGTATCTGCCGCCTCCACACCAGGACCATCTAGATCAGGAACATACATTTGTGTTCCAAACAGGCACTCATATGAAGTACGACCCCCCAGTGACCGTCTAGGCAAGTTATTAAGTGCTCTCTGTACTCTATATAGGTGGGCTAGCCAACTACGACCCGTACTTATAACCCTGGCCGTTAAGGATTGCTTTAAATCACGATTTAAACGCTCCACGACAGAATTTCCCTCAGGATGAAATGGAGGCGAGAATTGGAGTTGGACCCCCAACGAAGCAATGGTGTCCCTGAATGCCTTAGAGGCAAAAGCAGGGCCCTGGTCCGAATGAAAAGCCGCAACTGCAAATGTATCGACAAAGATGAGCAAATCTTTAATAACGGTCCGAGCGTCAGCCGAGCGTTGTGGCCAGACCCACACAAATCTGGAGCACGAATCTACAGCAACCAAAATATATTTGTATGCACTATCTGGTGTCAGCGGACCACAATGATCCAAGTACACACACTGTAAAGGTTTATTTGAAATCAGAAGGGGTGGCTGCTGCGGGCGCCTAGGCGACGAAGCTTTAATCTGCTGACAAACGTCACAACAAAGGACATATTGCTTCGTCTCTTTATATAGACCAGGCCACCAGTAACGGGCCTGTAAAAGTGAAATCGTGGCAGCCACACCAGCATGTACCCGCGCCCCCCCCTTCATGTGCTGCAGAAATTAATCGAGGTCTCTCAATTTTATTGGGTAGTTCACGAACACCAATGCCTGGAATATTAACAACAGCATTCAGCACACTACTCAAGCAGTAACTATATTTAGAAGGAAATCCTTTAGGAAATGGCGTGCCATCAGCCGTAGCTTTTATGGCAGCCGAAATCTCTGTGTCTGGTTTGGAACTCGAACGAGTCACTGCGGCCACAGTGGCGACAGCCACTGCCGATTTCGCGGCTTCATCAGCCAAATTATTCCCAGCAACGTGTATTCCAACGCGCTGATGTCCAAGTGTATGTACAACATGGACCTTAGGAAGCGTCTCCTTCAGATCCGCAACCTTACCCCACAACAATTTGTGTTTAATGGTGTTGCCTTTAGAATCTCTGAACCCATTTATCTTCCAATAGTGTAGATATTCATTGAAAGACTGTACACAGTAGTAGGAGTCACAGACCAGCAAGGTTAACATCGCCGGATCCGCGTGCTCGAACGCTAACAATAGAGCATTGAGCTCAGCCAGCTGTGCCATGCAATCTCCCAAGGTTTTAGTATAAGTATGACGGGGGCAGAACACTTCCCCCTCCATCGTGCCGCTCACCACCGCACATGCAGCAGAATACTGCTGTTTAGTCCCAACCGCTGGTTGCGCAGAGCCATCAGTATACATGACCACCTGATATTGGTCAATAGGCAATGTGCCAGCAGGGACTGGGTACTCTATTTCATATTGAAGAAATTCTTGAGTCTGCAGTCTAGGGTCAAATATGTAATCTACATCAGTGGCCGTCAAAGACGCAGCCCATTGAATCCATCGCGGGTGTAAAGCTTTCGAATTAGGAACACTCGCTTTTGTAACAGCTTCTAAGGCCGGAATCGGGGAAACAACAACGATACGTTGTCCCTGGGCAAGCGGTCTTTCTTTAATCACAGCCATCTGTACTGCAGTGAGTATTTTTTCAGTCTGTGCAAATCGTTGTTCTGCAGCAGAATACAAGTGGGACTTGTATGCAATCGGGACTGTCTCACCCTCTTTAAAGGTGACATATGTAAACCCAACAGCCCCAGGTATCACCCTGATGACTAAATGTGTCTTATTGTCCCGTGTGTGTAAGTGTTTAACTGCTAAGAGATCAGTCTGCAAATCTTGTAGGACATGTGTATGCTCAATCGTCCAAAATCTACTCGAAAAATTTGGACGAATCAACTCGTATAAGGGTTTTATACGCGTAGCATAATCAGGAATGTAAGTTCTGCCAAAATTCAGAAACCCAAACAATGACTGGAGCTACTGAACCGTATTAGGAGGCTGCAATAAAGCACATTTCTCCAAAAAATGTGGCGCTAAGATTTTGCCCTCACTCGACAACTCATATCCCAGGAAAATGACGCTGAGGAAGGCAATCTTTGATTTCTTAAAATTAAGCTTATAGCCAATATCAGCAAACCCCACAACAATGCGCGATACACGCCTTAGATGTTGCAGAATCTCTTCGTCTGTCAGATATATGTCATCAACATATGATGACGCTTCAGGGTCCAACTCGTGCAGCATTTCAGTCACACGAGCCGAAAACAGTCCTGGGCTATTCTTACACCCCTGAGGCAAACAACAAAACTTTTTCTGAGAGCCAAAAGCACTGAAACTGGTATAGTCCCGACTTTCGGGCGCTATATTTTGGCAGAAAAATCCATTCAAGATATCTAACGTTGTTTTGTATTTCTTACGTACTATATTATTCATAAGCGCTGCGCTATGTGAATTCTGTATTGCATATGTGCGTGTATGACTATTCAAATGTCTGTAATCCACCACTATCCTATATGAATGGTCCGGTTTAGCAACCGGAAATAAGGGATTATTCATCGGCGAGACACAGGGCTCAATTACACCCTGGTACTCCAATTGTGTAAGACTTTTCCTAACCGATGCCCTTTCCTCAAATTTGATAGGATACTGCGGCTGTGGCTGAGGTTCGCCCTTTATTGGAATTACATGATAAGGTGATTCTGTATCCCACCCCACGTTATTTCTATATAGGGCGGGAGCCTGTGCTAGAGCCCATGTTTTACTATAGGACTCCGCTAGTTCTCTCGGAACAAGTGGTGAGAAGGAAGGTGCAATAACCTCCTCCCCAACCGGACAGTCGCGAACAAAGTCAGGTGGCCAATCCTGTTCGGCCAGCAGAACATCATATGATTTTACCACATGGTCCCAAAAGATGGCGTGTACAATGCGGTCAATGTCCCCTTCTAATCGCAGAGTCACTTGATATACTCTGTCAGGATCAGAGACTCGCATATCCGCCGTTTCGACTTGTATGAAGTCATCAGTTGCTTTCACCTCCAGATGCTCTAGAAGACTCCGGCGAACTATTGTGACCTCTGCGGCGCTGTCTAACAGTGCTAACGCCCATGTCTTGTTCGTCAAGAGAACTCTCTTCTTGAGCGGCATGTCTAACTGAGACTGCTGCCACTTTCTTCTTTTTAAATTGCTGTTTTTGTTGCAGCGGTGTCTCTTCTTGTTTAATAGAAACCTTCGCTGAGCGTTGTGAATCCTGTCTCGGTTTCACGTACTCCGTCCTCCGCTCTGACCGCCCACCTCTCTCACTTCTCTTCTCTGAGGAGTCCTGAAAGGAACGAGATTGGCGTGTATCAGTATATTGATATCTATCAGGTGTCTTCAAATTATCCCTATTCCTGAGATTATACCTATTCTGCGGGGTCTCCGGTTGCGGAGACTGTCCCCCATCTTTTTTAGGTGTTTGCTGTTTCTTTTCCCAGCGCTTTTTAGTACCCTCAGGTTGCTGTTGTTTAGCATTATCTTTATTATTTTTACCCTGCAATTGGGGTTTTTGCGGTCTAGCCCCTAGGCTATCGCGACCAATACTAGAATAGGTTTCTGCTATTATTCTCGGAAGTTCCCGCTCCTGATTAATCTGCGGAACATCCCGAAGACGCATTCGCACTGCTAGTGCTACTGCCTCTCCCTTGAGATTACTCAAAATAATAGAAGAAACTGCGGCAAAATTGCCCATTAACTGCATGCCCAAATCTAAGGCAATGGCAGCCCCATATTCATCTTGAATCTGTTTAAGCACTTCCGGTAAATTAGCTAATGTCGGTGTACCGTGTGCCGTAGTAAAGAGCGCGGCAAACACCGTGCCCCAGGTATTACAAAGGTCCACCGGAGGAACATCCCATACGGCAAACACATCGTCAATATCCTATGTTTATCCTGAGGTCTCGTATGGGGAAACACTGCTTCCAGCGTATTAATTTTTTGCGCCAGCCAAAATGGAGTTTCCTCTCGTTTAGCCGGTACCTTACCCATAACTGAGTGTACAGTGGCCGGATTGATACCCGGAACCACCGCCTGTGGGTGCGCCGGAGCAGCACGCGCTGCGTTTGTATTTAGTGTCTGCATGACAAACTGAACTAATCGTCTATATGTAGCCGTTAAGTCTGTATATAAACGACGAACTTCAACCACTGTCAATTGAGCAGCCGCAGGATGAGGTGTATATGTAGCCAATAACGGCCAGGTAGGACCATCATTACTCAGTGGACCTAACCTAACTTGTGCTACTGTGTGTAGGAGGGCGCCATCAAGCCAATTATGGTGTTCTTGATAAGATAAAGGTATCTCTAAATATGCGTAAGCCCTGTATTGTCCAGGGACATTCGCAACAGTGTATTCGTGAAAAGTATTTGTACCCCCATCAACTGCTGGAAATACGACCCAAGAATAAAAACGTTCTGTCCTATAGGCTGCATGGGCGTCCACCACAAAAGTGACCGGACCCCCCTGGACCGTCAGTCCATGTGCTATCAGATGTCCTGTGAGCAGGTGAAGCATATTGATAGCTATATTCACTACATTATGATTCGCCATTTGTAAAAAATAGCTCTAGGTCAGAGAAGGCACACCAATATCGGGGTTCTTCCTTTCAAAGTTCAAGCTTGAACAACCAACCACTAAGCAATAGGATGTACCTATCCCGTGGTGGCGGAAACCCTCAGCCCCACAGACGTCTCCGCTTACGGAACCGAGGAGTCAAAATATATATGAGATCGAGAGAGTCAGTCGGACCTAAATATTAGAGCCAGACCAAACGTTGGCGGCGCCATGTCGTGTGGGCACTCATTATCCTAAATGAGACTACTAGATTTCTAGGCAGCAGGATCGATAATGGTGTGGGGGACTGAGTCTGACCCACGTGTAAGGAACTCTGTCACCCTAAATCCGGTTTTTGCTCCGGCTATCTAGCAGTGCCTCATTTCTCCCACGGGGAAGAGATGATTGGGCAGCCGAGCGCATGACATCTTTGGAACTTCTCAGGGAAGTCGTGGTCGTAGTCATCAGTTGCTTTCACCTCCAGATGCTCTAGAAGACTCCGGCGAACTATTGTGACCTCTGCCGCGCTGTCTAACAGTGCTAACGCCCATGTCTTGTTCGTCAAGAGAACTCTCTTCTTGAGCGGCATGTCTAACTGAGACTGCTGCCACTTTCTTCTTTTTAAATTGCTGTTTTTGTTGCAGCGGTGTCTCTTCTTGTTTAATAGAAACCTTCGCCGAGCGTTGTGAATCCTGTCTCGGTTTCACGTACTCCGTCCTCCGCTCTGACCGCCCACCTCTCTCACTTCTCTTCTCTGAGGAGTCCTGAAAGGAACGAGATTGGCGTGTATCAGTATATTGATATCTATCAGGTGTCTTCAAATTATCCCTATTCCTGAGATTATACCTATTCTGCGGGGTCTCCGGTTGCGGAGACTGTCCCCCATCTTTTTTAGGTGTTTGCTGTTTCTTTTCCCAGCGCTTTTTAGTACCCTCAGGTTGCTGTTGTTTAGCATTATCTTTATTATTTTTACCCTGCAATTGGGGTTTTTGCGGTCTAGCCCCTAGGCTATCGCGACCAATACTAGAATAGGTTTCTGCTATTATTCTCGGAAGTTCCCGCTCCTCATTAATCTGCGGAACATCCCGAAGACGCATTCGCACTGCTAGTGCTACTGCCTCTCCCTTGAGATTACTCAAAATAATAGAAGAAACTGCGGCAAAATTGCCCATTAACTGCATGCCCAAATCTAAGGCAATGGCAGCCCCATATTCATCTTGAATCTGTTTAAGCACTTCCGGTAAATTAGCTAATGTCGGTGTACCGTGTGCCGTAGTAAAGAGCGCGGCAAACACCGTGTGAGTACTCATTATCCTAAATGAAACTACTAGATTTCTAGGCAGCAGGATCGATAACGGTGTGGGGGACTGAGTCTGACCCACGTGTAAGGAACTCTGTCACCCTAAATCCGGTTTTTGCTCCGGCTATCTAGCAGTGCCTCATTTCTCCCACGGGGAAGAGATGATTGGGCAGCCGAGCGCATGACATCTTTGGAACTTCTCAGGGAAGTCGTGGTCACTCAGATCCAAACCAACTCTCTCATTTACAATATGATCTCATATACAAATGACAAAGACAGTATAAGTTTTATATATTGATTTAATAAAACGACTGTATTTTAGACAATAAGGCATGAGCCGCAATAACCAGAACCATACAACACAGTAGGATTGAAATAGGAGAGTAAAAAATAAGAACAAAGCAATCATCGTGTATAATAGTTTCTACTCTCCCTCTACTTGTTCTATTTCGAGCACAGCATGTTAAGCTTCTAGCTTGCCTGTCTGTGTCACTGGGGAGACATCAGCCCTCATACCTGAGCAAAGGCCTGTGATCTTGGTTCAGCATCTGCAACGAGGCAGTCAGCGTCTAGTTGTGGTTCCCTGGTCAGAATCTCCCTCTTGAGTGTATTGGGACAAGGAAGTGATTTTATAACTAACATGTCATCGTGATCACAAAATGTCCCTACGCAGGAATGCCAAGTCTAAACTCCTACCACGTCTATCGGCAATGTACCAGACTGTATCCTTGACTGAAGCACAGAGTGAATATGTTATGGAGAACTCCAGTGCTGAAGTAGGCAAAACAGTGTGATATGAATAAAAAAACAACACAGTAGAACTGGCTATTTGAAAAATAACAGTACGAAGCCTAATAAAAAGCATCTAGAGCAAAGTGCACAAAGGCTCTAAGCCGCCAGCAAATGAATAAAATACATCCAGGGCAAAGTGCACAAAGGCTAAAGCCTAAAGCTAACGCGCAAAGGATATGTAAAACCAACCACACTACACCCTCCCCTTGTCGGTAGCAAGTGGTTCCAATAATATAAAAATATGCCCCAGATACAAACAATACCTAAAATTATATACATATTTCGACAAGGTCAGAAGACAACAGAGTCATAAATTTTGAAAACATGTGACAATAAAGCCAAATTCAATATAATGTCAATTTTGCAGGAGAGGAAAATCCAATTGTTAAACAGAAGCATTAGAAAGTAGGAGCTCCTCCACTTCGATGTATGTCAATATCGGAAGATCCACGCCACAAAGTACCAGGGAGCATGTGTGTTCCAAAGCCCCAAAACCATTCAGAGCGGCACCCCGTGCAGGGCCTATGAATGAGACAAAAGCATCTTCCTCCAGGAAGGGAATCTCATAAACTGCCTCACGAAGCAAACGCAACCGTAATGCACAAGTCTGGGAATGAGCCCTAATCGGGAACATCAACAGATCAGGATCGACCACTGGAGGGCGCCGCAGTGAGAGACAGAGAGCCAGTGCATGTTCAAATGAGCACCAAAGGCACCAAAACACGGGTTGCACACAATCCAAAACCGGTCTGAATGACAGAGACCAGTCACACTCCAAATGGCCCAGGAGTGTTGCTCCAAAATGCTGCATCATGCGTTCACGACACAACTGCGCTGACGGGAGCAGCAATATAGGATCTCGTCGTGGCGGGACAGCCATTGCGAAAAAAGAGCAACAACAGCAAGACTCCAGCCAATAAAGCCAAAGTAATCGGGAAACCCCCAAAAATGCTTCCGAAAATAGAGTATATAGCCGAAGGTATCAAACCGAATATGGAAAAGAAGGTGTGAGCAAAACCAACACCAACGGCTTTGAAAAAATGTGCAATACCAGCAGTGCTGGATGCATTAAATATACGTCCCACAAGTTCACTGAAGTGACTCGAAAAGTTAGTATTCAAAAGGGACTGTATCTCCGCAGATGACCTTGCCACCTGAAGTGCGTAGGTCTCGCTAGCAGATGGAAGGGCCACATGCTTTTGAAACAATAAAGCTTTCAGCCGACTCAACTTGTCGAAATTAACCTTGGAAGTAGCAATATGAGGCCAGATGTCCGCTACCTCCCTAATTTGAGTGGTTTGAAACAACACATTCCCGCAGCACGTAACGGCCTTGTTGACAACGACAACGTAAACTATTCCGGCACGCATGCCACAGCAGCGTTCGCTGTTAAGAACAATGTAACTGCCGTTAGAAAGCACCTGGAAAGTGTTTTTAATAACCGGGACCGGAACTCCCTTCAGATCAGCATGTTTTGGCGAAATGTAACGAGGGTCTGCCCTACTAGTCCTGAACCCCCCTGAAGAGGTAACAAAACGTTGATGACACTTATTAGTGTCTACAGGCCATAATAACCACCCGCCCCGATGTAACGATGAAATGTTAAGCGTACCATTCTGGACCCAATGTGTAAATTCACTAAAAGTAGCATTCACATAGTGCTGCCAGTTGTTTAATTTGGAAGGGAAATGTATACTAGGCAAATTCAACTCTCTAATTGTCACCAAGCCCAAACAGCTAGTCTGTTGTACTGTGTCATTGAGGAAAATCATCTGCACAGGGATAATACATGCTCTAAATAATGTATCCCTGCCTTGCATCTGCCAATTTTTCGTACCCCAAACACTTTTCAAGTCAACAGTCTTAAACCAGTATTCATACCCTTCGACCGAAAGTTTGGATACAAACAAATTGGAATACAGCAATTTAGTATCGGTCAATAACATTTGCTTATTAGAACACGGAGTAACTTTAAAATAGTAAGACCTAGCATTTAGTTGATTATGCCCAGAAAAATATGCAAATTTATCATAATACGTTTTCGAACTCCCTTGTGGGGGAGTCGAGCAATGTTCCCATTGCACATAATTAAATATGGACTTAGGGCTACTAGCTTTCTGAATAAAGTGGTGTCCATAATAGTTGTAGCAAAACATGTCACCATGATTATCTCTAAATTGGTAAGCATCTTCATCGTCATAGACAGTATAATATTGCAAATCTGTCAGCATAGCATCTACTGTCTTCACATCCCAATCATCAGAAACAATGCCTGGTATAACAATATCATTCATTGATAACTTAAGGACATACGGTATTTGAATCAATTCAGTGGGACCATATATATCAAACATTACTTTATCCCACACAATCCCATCCGGATTCGGTATTGCAGAAATGTTTACATTGGACAAGTCTCTTCGAACCATATGAGACGAAAAATGTGGTTTTAACACAGTCTCCACGTGCTCAATGTCAGATCGATCAGGAAGAAAATGACCATGTATTACCAGAAAAAAAGTAACCACAAATCCCAACCATAAAAAAAGAGTCATTACAGCCATAAAAAGCAACAAATAGTTCCAAGGAAAAACAAAATACGTGCGTTTAAGCCAACACAGCAGCTTACGTGGGCCTCGGACAGAAGACATCGAGGACTAGGAGTGGGACACTGCATCATCAGTGTCGTTGAAGCAGCCAGAGGCAGTTCTTGCAAAAGGTGCAACTGTGAACAAAGAAGCAGATGGAAGCTCTCGCCAAGGCATGCTATAAACCACATGTTCAGAAACATCAGTAGAACGTACAGCAACTCGATCAAAAGATTCCATATTAATCGTCGTCTGTGGAACAATTCCAAGATCATCATCCACCCTCCCCAAGCTTGGAGAGGAAACAGCGTCGGTGTAAATCACCTGCAGCGGAACTTCTTCCCCAGTAGTGAGAGGGATTCCGGAACTACTGGGTGTCCCTCTTGGTCTGCTGTGCAGAATCGGCCGCATGTTGTAACTTGACATTATCAATGGAAACAAAGCAATCTCCTTTGGCCCCTCGCAGCGGCGGTAAAATCACAGTTCTTGTGCCGCTTACCCCTAACACAGGGACAGGTGCTCGATAAGAAGGACCAAATTCTTTCTTTACTGCGACCTTTTCACGCACTAGATCCCCAATCCTGGGTATCCAACCAGTAGGTGTTACTGGCTCATCCTTAATTCCTGAGGAGGCAGCACTGGCAGAAGAGTTATCTTCACAGAATTGTTGTAAATCCTGCAAAACAGTGACACGATCATTTATGTCAAAGGGCGTATCTGCCGCCTCCACACCAGGACCATCTAGATCAGGAACATACATTTGTGTTCCAAACAGGCACTCATATGAAGTACGACCCCCCAGTGACCGTCTAGGCAAGTTATTAAGTGCTCTCTGTACTCTATATAGGTGGGCTAGCCAACTACGACCCGTACTTATAACCCTGGCCGTTAAGGATTGCTTTAAATCACGATTTAAACGCTCCACGACAGAATTTCCCTCAGGATGAAATGGAGGCGAGAATTGGAGTTGGACCCCCAACGAAGCCATGGTGTCCCTGAATGCCTTAGAGGCAAAAGCAGGGCCCTGGTCTGAATGAAAAGCCGCAACTGCAAATGTATCGACAAAGATGAGCAAATCTTTAATAACGGTCCGAGCGTCAGCCGAGCGTTGTGGCCAGACCCACACAAATCTGGAGCACGAATCTACAGCAACCAAAATATATTTGTATGCACTATCTGGTGTCAGCGGACCACAATGATCCAAGTACACACACTGTAAAGGTTTATTTGAAATCAGAAGGGGTGGCTGCTGCGGGCGCCTAGCCGACGAAGCTTTAATCTGCTGACAAACGTCACAACAAAGGACATATTGCTTCGTCTCTTTATATAGACCAGGCCACCAGTAACGGGCCTGTAAAAGTGAAATCGTGGCAGCCACACCAGCATGTACCCGCGCCCCCCCCTTCATGTGCTGCAGAAATTAATCGAGGTCTCTCAATTTTATTGGGTAGTTCACGAACACCAATGCCTGGAATATTAACAACAGCATTCAGCACACTACTCAAGCAGTAACTATATTTAGAAGGAAATCCTTTAGGAAATGGCGTGCCATCAGCCGTAGCTTTTATGGCAGCCGAAATCTCTGTGTCTGGTTTGGAACTCGAACGAGTCACTGCGGCCACAGTGGCGACAGCCACTGCCGATTTCGCGGCTTCATCAGCCAAATTATTCCCAGCAACGTGTATTCCAACGCGCTGATGTCCAAGTGTATGTACAACATGGACCTTAGGAAGCGTCTCCTTCAGATCCGCAACCTTACCCCACAACAATTTGTGTTTAATGGTGTTGCCTTTAGAATCTCTGAACCCATTTATCTTCCAATAGTGTAGATATTCATTGAAAGACTGTACACAGTAGTAGGAGTCACAGACCAGCAAGGTTAACATCGCCGGATCCGCGTGCTCGAACGCTAACAATAGAGCATTGAGCTCAGCCAGCTGTGCCATGCAATCTCCCAAGGTTTTAGTATAAGTATGACGGGGGCAGAACACTTCCCCCTCCATCGTGCCGCTCACCACCGCACATGCAGCAGAATACTGCTGTTTAGTCCCAACCGCTGGTTGCGCAGAGCCATCAGTATACATGACCACCTGATATTGGTCAATAGGCAATGTGCCAGCAGGGACTGGGTACTCTATTTCATATTGAAGAAATTCTTGAGTCTGCAGTCTAGGGTCAAATATGTAATCTACATCAGTGGCCGTCAAAGACGCAGCCCATTGAATCCATCGCGGGTGTAAAGCTTTCGAATTAGGAACACTCGCTTTTGTAACAGCTTCTAAGGCCGGAATCGGGGAAACAACAACGATACGTTGTCCCTGGGCAAGCGGTCTTTCTTTAATCACAGCCATCTGTACTGCAGTGAGTATTTTTTCAGTCTGTGCAAATCGTTGTTCTGCAGCAGAATACAAGTGGGACTTGTATGCAATCGAGACTGTCTCACCCTCATTAAAGGTGACATATGTAAACCCAACAGCCCCAGGTATCACCCTGATGACTAAATGTGTCTTATTGTCCCGTGTGTGTAAGTGTTTAACTGCTAAGAGATCAGTCTGCAAATCTTGTAGGACATGTGTATGCTCAATCGTCCAAAATCTACTCGAAAAATTTGGACGAATCAACTCGTATAAGGGTTTTATACGCGTAGCATAATCAGGAATGTAAGTTCTGCCAAAATTCAGAAACCCAAACAATGACTGGAGCTTCTGAACCGTATTAGGAGGCTGCAATAAAGCACATTTCTCCAAAAAATGTGGCGCTAAGATTTTGCCCTCACTCGACAACTCATATCCCAGGAAAATGACGCTGAGGAAGGCAATCTTTGATTTCTTAAAATTAAGCTTATAGCCAATATCAGCAAACCCCACAACAATGCGCGATACACGCCTTAGATGTTGCAGAATCTCATCGTCTGTCAGATATATGTCATCAACATATGATGACGCTTCAGGGTCCAACTCGTGCAGCATTTCAGTCACACGAGCCGAAAACAGTCCTGGGCTATTCTTACACCCCTGAGGCAAACAACAAAACTTTTTCTGAGAGCCAAAAGCACTGAAACTGGTATAGTCCCGACTTTCGGGTGCTATATTTTGGCAGAAAAATCCATTCAAGATATCTAACGTTGTTTTGTATTTCTTACGTACTATATTATTCATAAGCGCTGCGCTATGTGAATTCTGTATTGCATATGTGCGTGTATGACTATTCAAATGTCTGTAATCCACCACTATCCTATATGAATGGTCCGGTTTAGCAACCGGAAATAAGGGATTATTCATCGGCGAGACACAGGGCTCAATTACACCCTGGTACTCCAATTGTGTAAGACTTTTCCTAACCGATGCCCTTTCCTCAAATTTGATAGGATACTTCGGCTGTGGCTGAGGTTCGCCCTTTATTGGAATTACATGATAAGGTGATTCTGTATCCCACCCCACGTTATTTCTATATAGGGCGGGAGCCTGTGCTAGAGCCCATGTTTTACTATAGGACTCCGCTAGTTCTCTCGGAACAAGTGGTGAGAAGGAAGGTGCAATAACCTCCTCCCCAACCGGACAGTCGCGAACAAAGTCAGGTGGCCAATCCTGTTCGGCCAGCAGAACATCATATGATTTTACCACATGGTCCCAAAAGATGGCGTGTACAATGCGGTCAATGTCCCCTTCTAATCGCAGAGTCACTTGATATACTCTGTCAGGATCAGAGACTCGCATATCCGCCGTTTCGACTTGTATGAAGTCATCAGTTGCTTTCACCTCCAGATGCTCTAGAAGACTCCGGCGAACTATTGTGACCTCTGCGGCGCTGTCTAACAGTGCTAACGCCCATGTCTTGTTCGTCAAGAGAACTCTCTTCTTGAGCGGCATGTCTAACTGAGACTGCTGCCACTTTCTTCTTTTTAAATTGCTGTTTTTGTTGCAGCGGTGTCTCTTCTTGTTTAATAGAAACCTTCGCTGAGCGTTGTGAATCCTGTCTCGGTTTCACGTACTCCGTCCTCCGCTCTGACCGCCCACCTCTCTCACTTCTCTTCTCTGAGGAGTCCTGAAAGGAACGAGATTGGCGTGTATCAGTATATTGATATCTATCAGGTGTCTTCAAATTATCCCTATTCCTGAGATTATACCTATTCTGCGGGGTCTCCGGTTGCGGAGACTGTCCCCCATCTTTTTTAGGTGTTTGCTGTTTCTTTTCCCAGCGCTTTTTAGTACCCTCAGGTTGCTGTTGTTTAGCATTATCTTTATTATTTTTACCCTGCAATTGGGGTTTTTGCGGTCTAGCCCCTAGGCTATCGCGACCAATACTAGAATAGGTTTCTGCTATTATTCTCGGAAGTTCCCGCTCCTGATTAATCTGCGGAACATCCCGAAGACGCATTCGCACTGCTAGTGCTACTGCCTCTCCCTTGAGATTACTCAAAATAATAGAAGAAACTGCGGCAAAATTGCCCATTAACTGCATGCCCAAATCTAAGGCAATGGCAGCCCCATATTCATCTTGAATCTGTTTAAGCACTTCCGGTAAATTAGCTAATGTCGGTGTACCGTGTGCCGTAGTAAAGAGCGCGGCAAACACCGTGCCCCAGGTATTACAAAGGTCCACCGGAGGAACATCCCATACGGCAAACACATCGTCAATATCCTATGTTTATCCTGAGGTCTCGTATGGGGAAACACTGCTTCCAGCGTATTAATTTTTTGCGCCAGCCAAAATGGAGTTTCCTCTCGTTTAGCCGGTACCTTACCCATAACTGAGTGTACAGTGGCCGGATTGATACCCGGAACCACCGCCTGTGGGTGCGCCGGAGCAGCACGCGCTGCGTTTGTATTTAGTGTCTGCATGACAAACTGAACTAATCGTCTATATGTAGCCGTTAAGTCTGTATATAAACGACGAACTTCAACCACTGTCAATTGAGCAGCCGCAGGATGAGGTGTATATGTAGCCAATAACGGCCAGGTAGGACCATCATTACTCAGTGGACCTAACCTAACTTGTGCTACTGTGTGTAGGAGGGCGCCATCAAGCCAATTATGGTGTTCTTGATAAGATAAAGGTATCTCTAAATATGCGTAAGCCCTGTATTGTCCAGGGACATTCGCAACAGTGTATTCGTGAAAAGTATTTGTACCCCCATCAACTGCTGGAAATACGACCCAAGAATAAAAACGTTCTGTCCTATAGGCTGCATGGGCGTCCACCACAAAAGTGACCGGACCCCCCTGGACCGTCAGTCCATGTGCTATCAGATGTCCTGTGAGCAGGTGAAGCATATTGATAGCTATATTCACTACATTATGATTCGCCATTTGTAAAAAATAGCTCTAGGTCAGAGAAGGCACACCAATATCGGGGTTCTTCCTTTCAAAGTTCAAGCTTGAACAACCAACCACTAAGCAATAGGATGTACCTATCCCGTGGTGGCGGAAACCCTCAGCCCCACAGACGTCTCCGCTTACGGAACCGAGGAGTCAAAATATATATGAGATCGAGAGAGTCAGTCGGACCTAAATATTAGAGCCAGACCAAACGTTGGCGGCGCCATGTCGTGTGGGCACTCATTATCCTAAATGAGACTACTAGATTTCTAGGCAGCAGGATCGATAATGGTGTGGGGGACTGAGTCTGACCCACGTGTAAGGAACTCTGTCACCCTAAATCCGGTTTTTGCTCCGGCTATCTAGCAGTGCCTCATTTCTCCCACGGGGAAGAGATGATTGGGCAGCCGAGCGCATGACATCTTTGGAACTTCTCAGGGAAGTCGTGGTCGTAGTCATCAGTTGCTTTCACCTCCAGATGCTCTAGAAGACTCCGGCGAACTATTGTGACCTCTGCCGCGCTGTCTAACAGTGCTAACGCCCATGTCTTGTTCGTCAAGAGAACTCTCTTCTTGAGCGGCATGTCTAACTGAGACTGCTGCCACTTTCTTCTTTTTAAATTGCTGTTTTTGTTGCAGCGGTGTCTCTTCTTGTTTAATAGAAACCTTCGCCGAGCGTTGTGAATCCTGTCTCGGTTTCACGTACTCCGTCCTCCGCTCTGACCGCCCACCTCTCTCACTTCTCTTCTCTGAGGAGTCCTGAAAGGAACGAGATTGGCGTGTATCAGTATATTGATATCTATCAGGTGTCTTCAAATTATCCCTATTCCTGAGATTATACCTATTCTGCGGGGTCTCCGGTTGCGGAGACTGTCCCCCATCTTTTTTAGGTGTTTGCTGTTTCTTTTCCCAGCGCTTTTTAGTACCCTCAGGTTGCTGTTGTTTAGCATTATCTTTATTATTTTTACCCTGCAATTGGGGTTTTTGCGGTCTAGCCCCTAGGCTATCGCGACCAATACTAGAATAGGTTTCTGCTATTATTCTCGGAAGTTCCCGCTCCTCATTAATCTGCGGAACATCCCGAAGACGCATTCGCACTGCTAGTGCTACTGCCTCTCCCTTGAGATTACTCAAAATAATAGAAGAAACTGCGGCAAAATTGCCCATTAACTGCATGCCCAAATCTAAGGCAATGGCAGCCCCATATTCATCTTGAATCTGTTTAAGCACTTCCGGTAAATTAGCTAATGTCGGTGTACCGTGTGCCGTAGTAAAGAGCGCGGCAAACACCGTGTGAGTACTCATTATCCTAAATGAAACTACTAGATTTCTAGGCAGCAGGATCGATAACGGTGTGGGGGACTGAGTCTGACCCACGTGTAAGGAACTCTGTCACCCTAAATCCGGTTTTTGCTCCGGCTATCTAGCAGTGCCTCATTTCTCCCACGGGGAAGAGATGATTGGGCAGCCGAGCGCATGACATCTTTGGAACTTCTCAGGGAAGTCGTGGTCACTCAGATCCAAACCAACTCTCTCATTTACAATATGATCTCATATACAAATGACAAAGACAGTATAAGTTTTATATATTGATTTAATAAAACGACTGTATTTTAGACAATAAGGCATGAGCCGCAATAACCAGAACCATACAACACAGTAGGATTGAAATAGGAGAGTAAAAAATAAGAACAAAGCAATCATCGTGTATAATAGTTTCTACTCTCCCTCTACTTGTTCTATTTCGAGCACAGCATGTTAAGCTTCTAGCTTGCCTGTCTGTGTCACTGGGGAGACATCAGCCCTCATACCTGAGCAAAGGCCTGTGATCTTGGTTCAGCATCTGCAACGAGGCAGTCAGCGTCTAGTTGTGGTTCCCTGGTCAGAATCTCCCTCTTGAGTGTATTGGGACAAGGAAGTGATTTTATAACTAACATGTCATCGTGATCACAAAATGTCCCTACGCAGGAATGCCAAGTCTAAACTCCTACCACGTCTATCGGCAATGTACCAGACTGTATCCTTGACTGAAGCACAGAGTGAATATGTTATGGAGAACTCCAGTGCTGAAGTAGGCAAAACAGTGTGATATGAATAAAAAAACAACACAGTAGAACTGGCTATTTGAAAAATAACAGTACGAAGCCTAATAAAAAGCATCTAGAGCAAAGTGCACAAAGGCTCTAAGCCGCCAGCAAATGAATAAAATACATCCAGGGCAAAGTGCACAAAGGCTAAAGCCTAAAGCTAACGCGCAAAGGATATGTAAAACCAACCACACTACACCCTCCCCTTGTCGGTAGCAAGTGGTTCCAATAATATAAAAATATGCCCCAGATACAAACAATACCTAAAATTATATACATATTTCGACAAGGTCAGAAGACAACAGAGTCATAAATTTTGAAAACATGTGACAATAAAGCCAAATTCAATATAATGTCAATTTTGCAGGAGAGGAAAATCCAATTGTTAAACAGAAGCATTAGAAAGTAGGAGCTCCTCCACTTCGATGTATGTCAATATCGGAAGATCCACGCCACAAAGTACCAGGGAGCATGTGTGTTCCAAAGCCCCAAAACCATTCAGAGCGGCACCCCGTGCAGGGCCTATGAATGAGACAAAAGCATCTTCCTCCAGGAAGGGAATCTCATAAACTGCCTCACGAAGCAAACGCAACCGTAATGCACAAGTCTGGGAATGAGCCCTAATCGGGAACATCAACAGATCAGGATCGACCACTGGAGGGCGCCGCAGTGAGAGACAGAGAGCCAGTGCATGTTCAAATGAGCACCAAAGGCACCAAAACACGGGTTGCACACAATCCAAAACCGGTCTGAATGACAGAGACCAGTCACACTCCAAATGGCCCAGGAGTGTTGCTCCAAAATGCTGCATCATGCGTTCACGACACAACTGCGCTGACGGGAGCAGCAATATAGGATCTCGTCGTGGCGGGACAGCCATTGCGAAAAAAGAGCAACAACAGCAAGACTCCAGCCAATAAAGCCAAAGTAATCGGGAAACCCCCAAAAATGCTTCCGAAAATAGAGTATATAGCCGAAGGTATCAAACCGAATATGGAAAAGAAGGTGTGAGCAAAACCAACACCAACGGCTTTGAAAAAATGTGCAATACCAGCAGTGCTGGATGCATTAAATATACGTCCCACAAGTTCACTGAAGTGACTCGAAAAGTTAGTATTCAAAAGGGACTGTATCTCCGCCGATGACCTTGCCACCTGAAGTGCGTAGGTCTCGCTAGCAGATGGAAGGGCCACATGCTTTTGAAACAATAAAGCTTTCAGCCGACTCAACTTGTCGAAATTAACCTTGGAAGTAGCAATATGAGGCCAGATGTCCGCTACCTCCCTAATTTGAGTGGTTTGAAACAACACATTCCCGCAGCACGTAACGGCCTTGTTGACAACGACAACGTAAACTATTCCGGCACGCATGCCACAGCAGCGTTCGCTGTTAAGAACAATGTAACTGCCGTTAGAAAGCACCTGGAAAGTGTTTTTAATAACCGGGACCGGAACTCCCTTCAGATCAGCATGTTTTGGCGAAATGTAACGAGGGTCTGCCCTACTAGTCCTGAACCCCCCTGAAGAGGTAACAAAACGTTGATGACACTTATTAGTGTCTACAGGCCATAATAACCACCCGCCCCGATGTAACGATGAAATGTTAAGCGTACCATTCTGGACCCAATGTGTAAATTCACTAAAAGTAGCATTCACATAGTGCTGCCAGTTGTTTAATTTGGAAGGGAAATGTATACTAGGCAAATTCAACTCTCTAATTGTCACCAAGCCCAAACAGCTAGTCTGTTGTACTGTGTCATTGAGGAAAATCATCTGCACAGGGATAATACATGCTCTAAATAATGTATCCCTGCCTTGCATCTGCCAATTTTTCGTACCCCAAACACTTTTCAAGTCAACAGTCTTAAACCAGTATTCATACCCTTCGACCGAAAGTTTGGATACAAACAAATTGGAATACAGCAATTTAGTATCGGTCAATAACATTTGCTTATTAGAACACGGAGTAACTTTAAAATAGTAAGACCTAGCATTTAGTTGATTATGCCCAGAAAAATATGCAAATTTATCATAATACGTTTTCGAACTCCCTTGTGGGGGAGTCGAGCAATGTTCCCATTGCACATAATTAAATATGGACTTAGGGCTACTAGCTTTCTGAATAAAGTGGTGTCCATAATAGTTGTAGCAAAACATGTCACCATGATTATCTCTAAATTGGTAAGCATCTTCATCGTCATAGACAGTATAATATTGCAAATCTGTCAGCATAGCATCTACTGTCTTCACATCCCAATCATCAGAAACAATGCCTGGTATAACAATATCATTCATTGATAACTTAAGGACATACGGTATTTGAATCAATTCAGTGGGACCATATATATCAAACATTACTTTATCCCACACAATCCCATCCGGATTCGGTATTGCAGAAATGTTTACATTGGACAAGTCTCTTCGAACCATATGAGACGAAAAATGTGGTTTTAACACAGTCTCCACGTGCTCAATGTCAGATCGATCAGGAAGAAAATGACCATGTATTACCAGAAAAAAAGTAACCACAAATCCCAACCATAAAAAAAGAGTCATTACAGCCATAAAAAGCAACAAATAGTTCCAAGGAAAAACAAAATACGTGCGTTTAAGCCAACACAGCAGCTTACGTGGGCCTCGGACAGAAGACATCGAGGACTAGGAGTGGGACACTGCATCATCAGTGTCGTTGAAGCAGCCAGAGGCAGTTCTTGCAAAAGGTGCAACTGTGAACAAAGAAGCAGATGGAAGCTCTCGCCAAGGCATGCTATAAACCACATGTTCAGAAACATCAGTAGAACGTACAGCAACTCGATCAAAAGATTCCATATTAATCGTCGTCTGTGGAACAATTCCAAGATCATCATCCACCCTCCCCAAGCTTGGAGAGGAAACAGCGTCGGTGTAAATCACCTGCAGCGGAACTTCTTCCCCAGTAGTGAGAGGGATTCCGGAACTACTGGGTGTCCCTCTTGGTCTGCTGTGCAGAATCGGCCGCATGTTGTAACTTGACATTATCAATGGAAACAAAGCAATCTCCTTTGGCCCCTCGCAGCGGCGGTAAAATCACAGTTCTTGTGCCGCTTACCCCTAACACAGGGACAGGTGCTCGATAAGAAGGACCAAATTCTTTCTTTACTGCGACCTTTTCACGCACTAGATCCCCAATCCTGGGTATCCAACCAGTAGGTGTTACTGGCTCATCCTTAATTCCTGAGGAGGCAGCACTGGCAGAAGAGTTATCTTCACAGAATTGTTGTAAATCCTGCAAAACAGTGACACGATCATTTATGTCAAAGGGCGTATCTGCCGCCTCCACACCAGGACCATCTAGATCAGGAACATACATTTGTGTTCCAAACAGGCACTCATATGAAGTACGACCCCCCAGTGACCGTCTAGGCAAGTTATTAAGTGCTCTCTGTACTCTATATAGGTGGGCTAGCCAACTACGACCCGTACTTATAACCCTGGCCGTTAAGGATTGCTTTAAATCACGATTTAAACGCTCCACGACAGAATTTCCCTCAGGATGAAATGGAGGCGAGAATTGGAGTTGGACCCCCAACGAAGCCATGGTGTCCCTGAATGCCTTAGAGGCAAAAGCAGGGCCCTGGTCTGAATGAAAAGCCGCAACTGCAAATGTATCGACAAAGATGAGCAAATCTTTAATAACGGTCCGAGCGTCAGCCGAGCGTTGTGGCCAGACCCACACAAATCTGGAGCACGAATCTACAGCAACCAAAATATATTTGTATGCACTATCTGGTGTCAGCGGACCACAATGATCCAAGTACACACACTGTAAAGGTTTATTTGAAATCAGAAGGGGTGGCTGCTGCGGGCGCCTAGCCGACGAAGCTTTAATCTGCTGACAAACGTCACAACAAAGGACATATTGCTTCGTCTCTTTATATAGACCAGGCCACCAGTAACGGGCCTGTAAAAGTGAAATCGTGGCAGCCACACCAGCATGTACCCGCGCCCCCCCCTTCATGTGCTGCAGAAATTAATCGAGGTCTCTCAATTTTATTGGGTAGTTCACGAACACCAATGCCTGGAATATTAACAACAGCATTCAGCACACTACTCAAGCAGTAACTATATTTAGAAGGAAATCCTTTAGGAAATGGCGTGCCATCAGCCGTAGCTTTTATGGCAGCCGAAATCTCTGTGTCTGGTTTGGAACTCGAACGAGTCACTGCGGCCACAGTGGCGACAGCCACTGCCGATTTCGCGGCTTCATCAGCCAAATTATTCCCAGCAACGTGTATTCCAACGTGCTGATGTCCAAGTGTATGTACAACATGGACCTTAGGAAGCGTCTCCTTCAGATCCGCAACCTTACCCCACAACAATTTGTGTTTAATGGTGTTGCCTTTAGAATCTCTGAACCCATTTATCTTCCAATAGTGTAGATATTCATTGAAAGACTGTACACAGTAGTAGGAGTCACAGACCAGCAAGGTTAACATCGCCGGATCCGCGTGCTCGAACGCTAACAATAGAGCATTGAGCTCAGCCAGCTGTGCCATGCAATCTCCCAAGGTTTTAGTATAAGTATGACGGGGGCAGAACACTTCCCCCTCCATCGTGCCGCTCACCACCGCACATGCAGCAGAATACTGCTGTTTAGTCCCAACCGCTGGTTGCGCAGAGCCATCAGTATACATGACCACCTGATATTGGTCAATAGGCAATGTGCCAGCAGGGACTGGGTACTCTATTTCATATTGAAGAAATTCTTGAGTCTGCAGTCTAGGGTCAAATATGTAATCTACATCAGTGGCCGTCAAAGACGCAGCCCATTGAATCCATCGCGGGTGTAAAGCTTTCGAATTAGGAACACTCGCTTTTGTAACAGCTTCTAAGGCCGGAATCGGGGAAACAACAACGATACGTTGTCCCTGGGCAAGCGGTCTTTCTTTAATCACAGCCATCTGTACTGCAGTGAGTATTTTTTCAGTCTGTGCAAATCGTTGTTCTGCAGCAGAATACAAGTGGGACTTGTATGCAATCGGGACTGTCTCACCCTCATTAAAGGTGACATATGTAAACCCAACAGCCCCAGGTATCACCCTGATGACTAAATGTGTCTTATTGTCCCGTGTGTGTAAGTGTTTAACTGCTAAGAGATCAGTCTGCAAATCTTGTAGGACATGTGTATGCTCAATCGTCCAAAATCTACTCGAAAAATTTGGACGAATCAACTCGTATAAGGGTTTTATACGCGTAGCATAATCAGGAATGTAAGTTCTGCCAAAATTCAGAAACCCAAACAATGACTGGAGCTTCTGAACCGTATTAGGAGGCTGCAATAAAGCACATTTCTCCAAAAAATGTGGCGCTAAGATTTTGCCCTCACTCGACAACTCATATCCCAGGAAAATGACGCTGAGGAAGGCAATCTTTGATTTCTTAAAATTAAGCTTATAGCCAATATCAGCAAACCCCACAACAATGCGCGATACACGCCTTAGATGTTGCAGAATCTCATCGTCTGTCAGATATATGTCATCAACATATGATGACGCTTCAGGGGCCAACTCGTGCAGCATTTCAGTCACACGAGCCGAAAACAGTCCTGGGCTATTCTTACACCCCTGAGGCAAACAACAAAACTTTTTCTGAGAGCCAAAAGCACTGAAACTGGTATAGTCCCGACTTTCGGGCGCTATATTTTGGCAGAAAAATCCATTCAAGATATCTAACGTTGTTTTGTATTTCTTACGTACTATATTATTCATAAGCGCTGCGCTATGTGAATTCTGTATTGCATATGTGCGTGTATGACTATTCAAATGTCTGTAATCCACCACTATCCTATATGAATGGTCCGGTTTAGCAACCGGAAATAAGGGATTATTCATCGGCGAGACACAGGGCTCAATTACACCCTGGTACTCCAATTGTGTAAGACTTTTCCTAACCGATGCCCTTTCCTCAAATTTGATAGGATACTGCGGCTGTGGCTGAGGTTCGCCCTTTATTGGAATTACATGATAAGGTGATTCTGTATCCCACCCCACGTTATTTCTATATAGGGCGGGAGCCTGTGCTAGAGCCCATGTTTTACTATAGGACTCCGCTAGTTCTCTCGGAACAAGTGGTGAGAAGGAAGGTGCAATAACCTCCTCCCCAACCGGACAGTCGCGAACAAAGTCAGGTGGCCAATCCTGTTCGGCCAGCAGAACATCATATGATTTTACCACATGGTCCCAAAAGATGGCGTGTACAATGCGGTCAATGTCCCCTTCTAATCGCAGAGTCACTTGATATACTCTGTCAGGATCAGAGACTCACATATCCGCCGTTTCGACTTGTATGAAGTCATCAGTTGCTTTCACCTCCAGATGCTCTAGAAGACTCCGGCGAACTATTGTGACCTCTGCCGCGCTGTCTAACAGTGCTAACGCCCATGTCTTGTTCGTCAAGAGAACACTCTTCTTGAGCGGCATGTCTAACTGAGACTGCTGCCACTTTCTTCTTTTTAAATTGCTGTTTTTGTTGCAGCGGTGTCTCTTCTTGTTTAATAGAAACCTTCGCTGAGCGTTGTGAATCCTGTCTCGGTTTCACGTACTCCGTCCTCCGCTCTGACCGCCCACCTCTCTCACTTCTCTTCACTGAGGAGTCCTGAAAGGAACGAGATTGGCGTGTATCAGTATATTGATATCTATCAGGTGTCTTCAAATTATCCCTATTCCTGAGATTATACCTATTCTGCGGGGTCTCCGGTTGCGGAGACTGTCCCCCATCTTTTTTAGGTGTTTGCTGTTTCTTTTCCCAGCGCTTTTTAGTACCCTCAGGTTGCTGTTGTTTAGCATTATCTTTATTATTTTTACCCTGCAATTGGGGTTTTTGCGGTCTAGCCCCTAGGCTATCGCGACCAAAACTAGAATAGGTTTCTGCTATTATTCTCGGAAGTTCCCGCTCCTGATTAATCTGCGGAACATCCCGAAGACGCATTCGCACTGCTAGTGCTACTGCCTCTCCCTTGAGATTACTCAAAATAATAGAAGAAACTGCGGCAAAATTGCCCATTAACTGCATGCCCAAATCTAAGGCAATGGCAGCCCCATATTCATCTTGAATCTGTTTAAGCACTTCCGGTAAATTAGCTAATGTCGGTGTACCGTGTGCCGTAGTAAAGAGCGCGGCAAACACCGTGCCCCAGGTATTACAAAGGTCCACCGGAGGAACATCCCATACGGCAAACACATCGTCAATATCCTATGTTTATCCTGAGGTCCCGTATGGGGAAACACTGCTTCCAGCGTATTAATTTTTTGCGCCAGCCAAAATGGAGTTTCCTCTCGTTTAGCCGGTACCTTACCCATAACTGAGTGTACAGTGGCCGGATTGATACCCGGAACCACCGCCTGTGGGTGCGCCGGAGCAGCACGCGCTGCGTTTGTATTTAGTGTCTGCATGACAAACTGAACTAATCGTCTATATGTAGCCGTTAAGTCTGTATATAAACGACGAACTTCAACCACTGTCAATTGAGCAGCCGCAGGATGAGGTGTATATGTAGCCAATAACGGCCAGGTAGGACCATCATTACTCAGTGGACCTAACCTAACTTGTGCTACTGTGTGTAGGAGGGCGCCATCAAGCCAATTATGGTGTTCTTGATAAGATAAAGGTATCTCTAAATATGCGTAAGCCCTGTATTGTCCAGGGACATTCGCAACAGTGTATTCGTGAAAAGTATTTGTACCCCCATCAACTGCTGGAAATACGACCCACGAATAAAAACGTTCTGTCCTATAGGCTGCATGGGCGTCCACCACAAAAGTGACCGGACCCCCTGGACCGTCAGTCCATGTGCTATCAGATGTCCTGTGAGCAGGTGAAGCATATTGATAGCTATATTCACTACATTATGATTCGCCATTTGTAAAAAATAGCTCTAGGTCAGAGAAGGCACACCAATATCGGGGTTCTTCCTTTCAAAGTTCAAGCTTGAACAACCAACCACTAAGCAATAGGATGTACCTATCCCGTGGTGGCGGAAACCCTCAGCCCCACAGACGTCTCCGCTTACGGAACCGAGGAGTCAAAATATATATGAGATCGAGAGAGTCAGTCGGACCTAAATATTAGAGCCAGACCAAACGTTGGCGGCGCCATGTCGTGTGGGCACTCATTATCCTAAATGAGACTACTAGATTTCTAGGCAGCAGGATCGATAATGGTGTGGGGGACTGAGTCTGACCCACGTGTAAGGAACTCTGTCACCCTAAATCCGGTTTTTGCTCCGGCTATCTAGCAGTGCCTCATTTCTCCCACGGGGAAGAGATGATTGGGCAGCCGAGCGCATGACATCTTTGGAACTTCTCAGGGAAGTCGTGGTCGTAGTCATCAGTTGCTTTCACCTCCAGATGCTCTAGAAGACTCCGGCGAACTATTGTGACCTCTGCCGCGCTGTCTAACAGTGCTAACGCCCATGTCTTGTTCGTCAAGAGAACTCTCTTCTTGAGCGGCATGTCTAACTGAGACTGCTGCCACTTTCTTCTTTTTAAATTGCTGTTTTTGTTGCAGCGGTGTCTCTTCTTGTTTAATAGAAACCTTCGCCGAGCGTTGTGAATCCTGTCTCGGTTTCACGTACTCCGTCCTCCGCTCTGACCGCCCACCTCTCTCACTTCTCTTCTCTGAGGAGTCCTGAAAGGAACGAGATTGGCGTGTATCAGTATATTGATATCTATCAGGTGTCTTCAAATTATCCCTATTCCTGAGATTATACCTATTCTGCGGGGTCTCCGGTTGCGGAGACTGTCCCCCATCTTTTTTAGGTGTTTGCTGTTTCTTTTCCCAGCGCTTTTTAGTACCCTCAGGTTGCTGTTGTTTAGCATTATCTTTATTATTTTTACCCTGCAATTGGGGTTTTTGCGGTCTAGCCCCTAGGCTATCGCGACCAATACTAGAATAGGTTTCTGCTATTATTCTCGGAAGTTCCCGCTCCTGATTAATCTGCGGAACATCCCGAAGACGCATTCGCACTGCTAGTGCTACTGCCTCTCCCTTGAGATTACTCAAAATAATAGAAGAAACTGCGGCAAAATTGCCCATTAACTGCATGCCCAAATCTAAGGCAATGGCAGCCCCATATTCATCTTGAATCTGTTTAAGCACTTCAGGTAAATTAGCTAATGTCGGTGTACCGTGTGCCGTAGTAAAGAGCGCGGCAAACACCGTGCCCCAGGTATTACAAAGGTCCACCGGAGGAACATCCCATACGGCAAACACATCGTCAATATCCTATGTTTATCCTGAGGTCCCGTATGGGGAAACACTGCTTCCAGCGTATTAATTTTTTGCGCCAGCCAAAATGGAGTTTCCTCTCGTTTAGCCGGTACCTTACCCATAACTGAGTGTACAGTGGCCAGATTGATACCCGGAACCACCGCCTGTGGGTGCGCCGGAGCAGCACGCGCTGCGTTTGTATTTAATGTCTGCATGACAAACTGAACTAATCGTCTATATGTAGCCGTTAAGTCTGTATATAAACAACGAACTTCAACCACTGTCAATTGAGCAGCCGCAGGATGAGGTGTATATGTAGCCAATAACGTCCAGGTAGGACCATCATTACTCAGTGGACCTAACCTAACTTGTGCTACTGTGTGTAGGAGGGCGCCATCAAGCCAATTATGGTGTTCTTGATAAGATAAAGGTATCTCTAAATATGCGTAAGCCCTGTATTGTCCAGGGACATTCGCAACAGTGTATTCGTGAAAAGTATTTGTACCCCCATCAACTGCTGGAAATACGACCCACGAATAAAAACGTTCTGTCCTATAGGCTGCATGGGCGTCCACCACAAAAGTGACCGGAACACCCTGGACCGTCAGTCCATGTGCTATCAGATGTCCTGTGAGCAGGTGAAGCATATTGATAGCTATATTCACTACATTATGATTCGCCATTTGTAAAAAATAGCTCTAGGTCAGAGAAGGCACACCAATATCGGGGTTCTTCCTTTCAAAGTTCAAGCTTGAACAACCAACCACTAAGCAATAGGATGTACCTATCCCGTGGTGGCGGAAACCCTCAGCCCCACAGACGTCTCCGCTTACGGAACCGAGGAGTCAAAATATATATGAGATCGAGAGAGTCAGTCGGACCTAAATATTAGAGCCAGACCAAACGTTGGCGGCGCCATGTCGTGTGGGAACTCATTATCCTAAATGAGACTACTAGATTTCTAGGCAGCAGGATCGATAATGGTGTGGGGGACTGAGTCTGACCCACGTGTAAGGAACTCTGTCACCCTAAATCCGGTTTTTGCTCCGGCTATCTAGCAGTGCCTCATTTCTCCCACGGGGAAGAGATGATTGGGCAGCCGAGCGCATGACATCTTTGGAACTTCTCAGGGAAGTCGTGGTCGTAGTCATCAGTTGCTATCACCTCCAGATGCTCTAGAAGACTCCGGCGAACTATTGTGACCTCTGCCGCGCTGTCTAACAGTGCTAACGCCCATGTCTTGTTCGTCAAGAGAACTCTCTTCTTGAGCGGCATGTCTAACTGAGACTGCTGCCACTTTCTTCTTTTTAAATTGCTGTTTTTGTTGCAGCGGTGTCTCTTCTTGTTTAATAGAAACCTTCGCCGAGCGTTGTGAATCCTGTCTCGGTTTCACGTACTCCGTCCTCCGCTCTGACCGCCCACCTCTCTCACTTCTCTTCTCTGAGGAGTCCTGAAAGGAACGAGATTGGCGTGTATCAGTATATTGATATCTATCAGGTGTCTTCAAATTATCCCTATTCCTGAGATTATACCTATTCTGCGGGGTCTCCGGTTGCGGAGACTGTCCCCCATCTTTTTTAGGTGTTTGCTGTTTCTTTTCCCAGCGCTTTTTAGTACCCTCAGGTTGCTGTTGTTTAGCATTATCTTTATTATTTTTACCCTGCAATTGGGGTTTTTGCGGTCTAGCCCCTAGGCTATCGCGACCAATACTAGAATAGGTTTCTGCTATTATTCTCGGAAGTTCCCGCTCCTGATTAATCTGCGGAACATCCCGAAGACGCATTCGCACTGCTAGTGCTACTGCCTCTCCCTTGAGATTACTCAAAATAATAGAAGAAACTGCGGCAAAATTGCCCATTAACTGCATGCCCAAATCTAAGGCAATGGCAGCCCCATATTCATCTTGAATCTGTTTAAGCACTTCAGGTAAATTAGCTAATGTCGGTGTACCGTGTGCCGTAGTAAAGAGCGCGGCAAACACCGTGCCCCAGGTATTACAAAGGTCCACCGGAGGAACATCCCATACGGCAAACACATCGTCAATATCCTATGTTTATCCTGAGGTCCCGTATGGGGAAACACTGCTTCCAGCGTATTAATTTTTTGCGCCAGCCAAAATGGAGTTTCCTCTCGTTTAGCCGGTACCTTACCCATAACTGAGTGTACAGTGGCCAGATTGATACCCGGAACCACCGCCTGTGGGTGCGCCGGAGCAGCACGCGCTGCGTTTGTATTTAATGTCTGCATGACAAACTGAACTAATCGTCTATATGTAGCCGTTAAGTCTGTATATAAACAACGAACTTCAACCACTGTCAATTGAGCAGCCGCAGGATGAGGTGTATATGTAGCCAATAACGTCCAGGTAGGACCATCATTACTCAGTGGACCTAACCTAACTTGTGCTACTGTGTGTAGGAGGGCGCCATCAAGCCAATTATGGTGTTCTTGATAAGATAAAGGTATCTCTAAATATGCGTAAGCCCTGTATTGTCCAGGGACATTCGCAACAGTGTATTCGTGAAAAGTATTTGTACCCCCATCAACTGCTGGAAATACGACCCAAGAATAAAAACGTTCTGTCCTATAGGCTGCATGGGCGTCCACCACAAAAGTGACCGGACCCCCCTGGACCGTCAGTCCATGTGCTATCAGATGTCCTGTGAGCAGGTGAAGCATATCGATAGCTATATTCACTACATTATGATTCGCCATTTGTAAAAAATAGCTCTAGGTCAGAGAAGGCACACCAATATCGGGGTTCTTCCTTTCAAAGTTCAAGCTTGAACAACCAACCACTAAGCAATAGGATGTACCTATCCCGTGGTGGCGGAAACCCTCAGCCCCACAGACGTCTCCGCTTACGGAACCGAGGAGTCAAAATATATATGAGATCGAGAGAGTCAGTCGGACCTAAATATTAGAGCCAGACCAAACGTTGGCTGCGCCATGTCGTGTGGGTACTCATTATCCTAAATGAAACTACTAGATTTCTAGGCAGCAGGATCGATAACGGTGTGGGGGACTGAGTCTGACCCACGTGTAAGGAACTCTGTCACCCTAAATCCGGTTTTTGCTCCGGCTATCTAGCAGTGCCTCATTTCTCCCACGGGGAAGAGATGATTGGGCAGCCGAGCGCATGACATCTTTGGAACTTCTCAGGGAAGTCGTGGTCACTCAGATCCAAACCAACTCTCTCATTTACAATATGATCTCATATACAAATGACAAAGACAGTATAAGTTTTATATATTGATTTAATAAAACGACTGTATTTTAGACAATAAGGTATGAGCCGCAATAACCAGAACCATACAACACAGTAGGATTGAAATAGGAGAGTAAAAAATAAGAACAAAGCAATCATCGTGTATAATAGTTTCTACTCTCCCTCTACTTGTTCTATTTCGAGCACAGCATGTTAAGCTTCTAGCTTGCCTGTCTGTGTCACTGGGGAGACATCAGCCCTCATACCTGAGCAAAGGCCTGTGATCTTGGTTCAGCATCTGCAACGAGGCAGTCAGCGTCTAGTTGTGGTTCCCTGGTCAGAATCTCCCTCTTGAGTGTATTGGGACAAGGAAGTGATTTTATAACTAACATGTCATCGTGATCATAAAATGTCCCTACGCAGGAATGCCAAGTCTAAACTCCTACCACGTCTATCGGCAATGTACCAGACTGTATCCTTGACTGAAGCACAGAGTGAATATGTTATGGAGAACTCCAGTGCTGAAGTAGGCAAAACAGTGTGATATGAATAAAAAAACAACACAGTAGAACTGGCTATTTGAAAAATAACAGTACGAAGCCTAATAAAAAGCATCTAGAGCAAAGTGCACAAAGGCTCTAAGCCGCCAGCAAATGAATAAAATACATCCAGGGCAAAGTGCACAAAGGCTAAAGCCTAAAGCTAACGCGCAAAGGATATGTAAAACCAACCACACTACACCCTCCCCTTGTCGGTAGCAAGTGGTTCCAATAATATAAAAATATGCCCCAGATATAAACAATACCTAAAATTATATACATATTTCGACAAGGTCAGAAGACAACAGAGTCATAAATTTTGAAAACATGTGACAATAAAGCCAAATTCAATATAATGTCAATTTTGCAGGAGAGGAAAATCCAATTGTTAAACAGAAGCATTAGAAAGTAGGAGCTCCTCCACTTCGATGTATGTCAATATCGGAAGATCCACGCCACAAAGTACCAGGGAGCATGTGTGTTCCAAAGCCCCAAAACCATTCAGAGCGGCACCCCGTGCAGGGCCTATGAATGAGACAAAAGCATCTTCCTCCAGGAAGGGAATCTCATAAACTGCCTCACGAAGCAAACGCAACCGTAATGCACAAGTCTGGGAATGAGCCCTAATCGGGAACATCAACAGATCAGGATCGACCACTGGAGGGCGCCGCAGTGAGAGACAGAGAGCCAGTGCATGTTCAAATGAGCACCAAAGGCACCAAAACACGGGTTGCACACAATCCAAAACCGGTCTGAATGACAGAGACCAGTCACACTCCAAATGGCCCAGGAGTGTTACTCCAAAATGCTGCATCATGCGTTCACGACACAACTGCGCTGACGGGAGCAGCAATATAGGATCTCGTCGTGGCGGGACAGCCATTGCGAAAAAAGAGCAACAACAGCAAGACTCCAGCCAATAAAGCCAAAGTAATCGGGAAACCCCCAAAAATGCTTCCGAAAATAGAGTGTATAGCCGAAGGTATCAAACCGAATATGGAAAAGAAGGTGTGAGCAAAACCAACACCAACGGCTTTGAAAAAATGTGCAATACCAGCAGTGCTGGATGCATTAAATATACGTCCCACAAGTTCACCGAAGTGACTCGAAAAGTTAGTATTCAAAAGGGACTGTATCTCCGCCGATGACCTTGCCACCTGAAGTGCGTAGGTCTCGCTAGCAGATGGAAGGGCCACATGCTTTTGAAACAATAAAGCTTTCAGCCGACTCAACTTGTCGAAATTAACCTTGGAAGTAGCAATATGAGGCCAGATGTCCGCTACCTCCCTAATTTGAGTGGGTTGAAACAACACATTCCCGCAGCACGTAACGGCCTTGTTGACAACGACAACGTAAACTATTCCGGCACGCATGCCACAGCAGCGTTCGCTGTTAAGAACAATGTAACTGCCGTTAGAAAGCACCTGGAAAGTGTTTTCAATAACCGGGACCGGAACTCCCTTCAGATCAGCATGTTTTGGCGAAATGTAACGAGGGTCTGCCCTACTAGTCCTGAACCCCCCTGAAGAGGTAACAAAACGTTGATGACACTTATTAGTGTCTACAGGCCATAATAACCACCCGCCCGGATGTAACGATGAAATGTTAAGCGTACCATTCTGGACCCAATGTGTAAATTCACTAAAAGTAGCATTCACATAGTGCTGCCAGTTGTTTAATTTGGAAGGGACATGTATACTAGGCAAATTCAACTCTCTAATTGTCACCAAGCCCAAACAGCTAGTCTGTTGTACTGTGTCATTGAGGAAAATCATCTGCACAGGGATAATACATGCTCTAAATAATGTATCCCTGCCTTGCATCTGCCAATTTTTCGTACCCCAAACACTTTTCAAGTCAACAGTCTTAAACCAGTATTCATACCCTTCGACCGAAAGTTTGGATACAAACAAATTGGAATACAGCAATTTAGTATCGGTCAATAACATTTGCTTATTAGAACACGGAGTAACTTTAAAATAGTAAGACCTAGCATTTAGTTGATTATGCCCAGAAAAATATGCAAATTTATCATAATACATTTTCGAACTCCCTTGTGGGGGAGTCGAGCAATGTTCCCATTGCACATAATTAAATATGGACTTAGGGCTACTAGCTTTATGAATAAAGTGGTGTCCATAATAGTTGTAGCAAAACATGTCACCATGATTATCTCTAAATTGTTAAGCATCTTCATCGTCATAGACAGTATAATATTGCAAATCTGTCAGCATAGCATCTACTGTCTTCACATCCCAATCATCAGAAACAATGCCTGGTATAACAATATCATTCATTGATAACTTAAGGACATACGGTATTTGAATCAATTCAGTGGGACCATATATATCAAACATTACTTTATCCCACACAATCCCATCCGGAATCGGTATTGCAGAAATGTTTACATTGGACAAGTCTCTTCGAACCATATGAGACGAAAAATGTGGTTTTAACACAGTCTCCACGTGCTCAATGTCAGATCGATCAGGAAGAAAATGACCATGTATTACCAGAAAAAAAGTAACCACAAATCCCAACCATAAAAAAAGAGTCATTACAGCCATAAAAAGCAACAAATAGTTCCAAGGAAAAACAAAATACGTGCGTTTAAGCCAACACAGCAGCTTACGTGGGCCTCGGACAGAAGACATCGAGGACTAGGAGTGGGACACTGCATCATCAGTGTCGTTGAAGCAGTCAGAGGCAGTTCTTGCAAAAGGTGCAACTGTGAACAAAGAAGCAGATGGAGGCTCTCGCCAAGGCATGCTATAAACCACATGTTCAGAAACATCAGTGGAACGTACAGCAACTCGATCAAAAGATTCCATATTAATCGTCATCTGTGGAACAATTGCAAGATCATCATCCACCCTCCCCAAGCTCGGAGAGGAAACAGCGTCGGTGTAAATCACCTGCAGCGGAACTTCTTCCCCAGTAGTGAGAGGGATTCCGGAACTACTGGGTGTCCCTCTTGGTCTGCTGTGCAGAATCGGCCACATGTTGTAACTTGACATTATCAATGGAAACAAAGCGATCTCCTTTGGCCCCTCGCAGCGGCGGTAAAATCACAGTTCTTGTGCCGCTTACCCCTAACACAGGGACAGGTGCTCGATAAGAAGGACCAAATTCTTTCTTTACTGCGACCTTTTCACGCACTAGATCCCCAATCCTGGGTATCCAACCAGTAGGTGTTACTGGCTCATCCTTAATTCCTGAGGAGGCAGCACTGGCAGAAGAGTTATCTTCACGGAATTGTTGTAAATCCTGCAAAACAGTGACACGATCATTTATGTCAAAGGGCATATCTGCCGCCTCCACACCAGGACCATCTAGATCAGGAACATACATTTGTGTTCCAAACAGGCACTCATATGAAGTACGACCCCCCAGTGACCGTCTAGGCAAGTTATTAAGTGCTCTCTGTACTCCATATAGGTGGGCTAGCCAACTACGACCCGTACTTATAACCCTGGCCGTTAAGGATTGCTTTAAATCACGATTTAAACGCTCCACGACAGAATTTTCCTCGGGATGAAATGGAGGCGAGAATTGGAGTTGGACCCCCAACGAAGCCATGGTGTCCCTGATTGCCTTAGAGGCAAAAGCAGGGCCCTGGTCCGAATGAAAAGCCGCAACTGCAAATGTATCGACAAAGATGAGCAAATCTTTAATAACGGTCCGAGCGTCAGCCGAGCGTTGTGGCCAGACCCACACAAATCTGGAGCACGAATCTACAGCAACCAAAATATATTTGTATGCACTATCTGGTGTCAGCGGACCCCAATGATCCAAGTACACACACTGTAAAGGTTTATTTGAAATCAGAAGGGGCGGCTGCTGAGGGGCGCCTAGCCGACGAAGCTTTAATCTGCTGACAAACGTCACAACAAAGGACATATTGCTTCGTCTCTTTATATAGACCAGGCCACCAGTAACGGGCCTGTAAAAGTGAAATCGTGGCAGCCACACCAGCATGTACCCGCGCCCCCCCTTCATGTGCTGCAGAAATTAATCGAGGTCTCTCAATTTTATTGGGTAGTTCACGTACACCAATGCCTGGAATATTAACAACAGCATTCAGCACACTACTCAAGCAGTAACTATATTTAGAAGGAAATCCTTTAGGAAATGGCGTGCCATCAGCCGTAGCTTTTATGGCAGCCGAAATCTCTGTGTCTGGTTTGGAACTCGAACGAGTCACTGCGGCCACAGTGGCGACAGCCACTGCCGATTTCGCGGCTTCATCAGCCAAATTATTCCCAGCAACGTGTATTCCAATGCGCTGATGTCCAAGTGTATGTACAACATGGACCTTAGGAAGCGTCTCCTTCAGATCCGCAACCTTACCCCACAACAATTTGTGTTTAATGGTGTTGCATTTAGAATCTCTGAACCCATTTATCTTCCAATAGTGTAGATATTCATTGAAAGACTGTACACAGTAGTAGGAGTCACAGACCAGCAAGGTTAACATCACCGGATCCGCGTGCTCCAATGCTAACAATAGAGCTTTGAGCTCAGCCAGCTGTGCCATGCAATCTCCCAAGGTTTTAGTATAAGTATGACGGGGGCAGAACACTTCCCCCTCCATCGTGCCGCTCACCACCGCACATGCAGCAGAATACTGCTGTTTAGTCCCAACCGCTGGTTGCGCAGAGCCATCAGTATACATGACCACCTGATATTGGTCAATAGGCAATGTGCCAGCAGGGACTGGGTACTCTATTTCATATTGAAGAAATTCCTGAGTTTGCAGTCTAGGGTCAAATATGTAATCTACATCAGTGGCCGTCAAAGACGCAGCCCATTGAATCCATCGCGGGTGTAAAGCTTTCGAATTAGGAACACTCGCTTTTGTAACAGCTTCTAAGGCCGGAATCGGGGAAACAACAACGATACGTTGTCCCTGGGCAAGCGGTCTTTCTTTAATCACAGCCATCTGTACTGCAGTGAGTATTTTTTCAGTCTGTGCAAATCGTTGTTCTGCAGCAGAATACAAGTGGGACTTGTATGCAATCGGGACTGTCTCACCCTCATTAAAGGTGACATATGTAAACCCAAAAGCCCCAGGTATCACCCTGATGACTAAATGTGTCTTATTGTCCCGTGTGTGTAAGTGTTTAACTGCTAAGAGATCAGTCTGCAAATCTTGTAGGACATGTGTATGCTCAATCGTCCAAAATCTACTCGAAAAATTTGAACGAATCAACTCGTATAAGGGTTTTATACGCGTAGCATAATCAGGAATGTAAGTTCTGCCAAAATTCAGAAACTCCAACAATGACTGGAGCTTCTGAACCGTATTAGGAGGCTGCAATAAAGCACATTTCTCCAAAAAATGTGGCGCTAAGCTTTTGCCCTCACTCGACAACTCATATCCCAGGAAAATGACGCTGAGGAAGGCAATCTTTGATTTCTTAAAATTAAGCTTATAGCCAATATCAGCAAACCCCACAACAATGCGCGATACACGCCTTAGATGTTGCAGAATCTCATCGTCTGTCAGATATATGTCATCAACATATGATGACGCTTCAGGGTCCAACTCGTGCAGCATTTCAGTCACACGAGCCGAAAACAGTCCTGGCTATTCTTACACCCCTGAGGCAAACAACAAAACTTTTTCTGAGAGCCAAAAGCACTGAAACTGGTATAGTCCCGACTTTCGGGCGCTATATTTTGGCAGAATAATCCATTCGAGATATCTAACGTTGTTTTGTATTTCTTACGTACTATATTATTCATAAGCGCTGCGCTATGTGAATTCTGTATTGCATATGTGCGTGTATGACTATTCAAATGTCTGTAATCCACCACTATCCTATATGAATGGTCCGGTTTAGCAACCGGAAATAAGGGATTATTCATCGGCGAGACACAGGGCTCAATTACACCCTGGTACTCCAATTGTGTAAGACTTTTCCTAACCGATGCCCTTTCCTCAAATTTGATAGGATACTGTGGCTGTGGCTGAGGTTCGCCCTTTATTGGAATTACATGATAAGGTGATTCTCTATCCCACCCCACGTTATTTCTATATAGGGCGGGAGCCTGTGCTGGAGCCCATGTTTTACTATAGGACTCCGCTAGTTCTCTTGGAACAAGTGGTGAGAAGGAAGGTGCAATAACCTCCTCCCCAACCGGACAGTCGCGAACAAAGTCAGGTGGCCAATCCTGTTCATCCAGCAGAACATCATATGATTTTACCACATGGTCCCAAAAGATGGCGTGTACAATGCGGTCAATGTCCCCTTCTAATCGCAGAGTCACTTGATATACTCTGTCAGGATCAGAGACTCGCATATCCGCCGTTTCGACTTGTATGAAGTCATCAGTTGCTTTCACCTCCAGATGCTCTAGAAGACTCCGGCGAACTATTGTGACCTCTGCCGCGCTGTCTAACAGTGCTAACGCCCATGTCTTGTTCGTCAACAGAACACTCTTCTTGAGCGGCATGTCTAACTGAGACTGCTGCCACTTTCTTCTTTTTAAATTGCTGTTTTTGTTGCAGCGGTTTCTCTTCTTGTTTAATAGAAACCTTCGCCGAGCGTTGTGAATCCTGTCTCGGTTTCACGTACTCCGTCCTCCGCTCTGACCGCCCACCTCTCTCACTTCTCTTCTCTGAGGAGTCCTGAAAGGAACGAGATTGGCGTGTATCAGTATATTGATATCTATCAGGTGTCTTCAAATTATCCCTATTCCTGAGATTATACCTATTCTGCGGGGTCTCCGGTTGCGGAGACTGTCCACCATCTTTTTTAGGTGTTTGCTGTTTCTTTTCCCAGCGCTTTTTAGTACTCTCAGGTTGCTGTTGTTTAGCATTATCTTTATTATTTTTACCCTGCAATTGGGGTTTTTGCGGTCTAGCCCCTAGGCTATCGCGACCAATACTAGAATAGGTTTCTGCTATTATTCTCGGAAGTTCCCGCTCCTGATTAATCTGCGGAACATCCCGAAGACGCATTCGCACTGCTAGTGCTACTGCCTCTCCCTTGAGATTACTAAAAATAATAGAAGAAACTGCGGCAAAATTGCCCATTAACTGCATGCCCAAATCTAAGGCATTGGCAGCCCCATATTCATCTTGAATCTGTTTAAGCACTTCCGGTAAATTAGCTAATGTCGGTGTACCGTGTGCCGTAGTAAAGAGCGCGGCAAACACCGTGCCCCAGGTATTACAAAGGTCCACTGGAGGAACATCCCATACGGCAAACACATCGTCAATATCCTATGTTTATCCTGAGGTCCCGTATGGGGAAACACTGCTTCCAGCGTATTCATTTTTTGCGCCAGCCAAAATGGAGTTTCCTCTTGTTTAGCCGGTACCTTACCCATAACTGAGTGTACAGTGGCCGGATTGATACCCGGAACCACCGCCTGTGGGTGCGCCGGAGCAGCACGCGCTGCGTTTGTATTTAGTGTCTGCATGACAAACTGAACTAATCGTCTATATGTAGCCTTTAAGTCTGTATATAAACGACGAACTTCAACCACTGTCAATTGAGCAGCCGCAGGATGAGGTGTATATGTAGCCAATAACGGCCAGGTAGGACCATCATTACTCAGTGGACCTAACCTAACTTGTGCTACTGTGTGTAGGAGGGCGCCATCAAGCCAATTATGGTGTTCTTGATAAGATAAAGGTATCTCTAAATATGCGTAAGCCCTGTATTGTCCAGGGACATTCGCAACAGTGTATTGGTGAAAAGTATTTGTACCCCCATCAACTGCTGGAAATACGACCCAAGAATAAAAACGTTCTGTCCTATAGGCTGCATGGGCGTCCACCACAAAAGTGACCGGACCCCCCTGGACCGTCAGTCCATGTGCTATCAGATGTCCTGTGAGCAGGTGAAGCATATTGATAGCTATATTCACTACATTATGATTCGCCATTTGTAAAAAATAGCTCTAGGTCAGAGAAGGCACACCAATATCGGGGTTCTTCCTTTCAAAGTTCAAGCTTGAACAACCAACCACTAAGCAATAAGATGTACCTATCCCGTGGTGGCGGAAACCCTCAGCCCCACAGACGTCTCCGCTTACGGAACCGAGGAGTCAAAATATATATGAGATCGAGAGAGTCAGTCGGACCTAAATATTAGAGCCAGACCAAACGTTGGCGGCGCCATGTCGTGTGGGCACTCATTATCCTAAATGAGACTACTAGATTTCTAGGCAGCAGGATCGATAACGGTGTGGGGGACTGAGTCTGACCCACGTGTAAGGAACTCTGTCACCCTAAATCCGGTTTTTGCTCCGGCTATCTAGCAGTGCCTCATTTCTCCCACGGGGAAGAGATGATTGGGCAGCCGAGCGCATGACATCTTTGGAACTTCTCAGGGAAGTCGTGGTCACTCAGATCCAAACCAACTCTCTCATTTACAATATGATCTCATATACAAATGACAAAGACAGTATAAGTTTTATATATTGATTTAATAAAACGACTGTATTTTAGACAATAAGGCATGAGCCGCAATAACCAGAACCATACAACACAGTAGGATTGAAATAGTTACCAGGAGAGTAAAAAATAAGAACAAAGCAATCATCGTGTATAATAGTTTCTACTCTCCCTCTACTTGTTCTATTTCGAGCACAGCATGTTAAGCTTCTAGCTTGCCTGTCTGTGTCACTGGGGAGACATCAGCCCTCATACCTGAGCAAAGGCCTGTGATCTAGGTTCAGCATCTGCAACGAGGCAGTCAGCGTCTAGTTGTGGTTCCCTGGTCAGAATCTCCCTCTTGCGTGTATTGGGACAAGGAAGTAATTTTATAACTAACATGTCATCGTGATCACAAAATGTCCCTACGCAGGAATGCCAAGTCTAAACTCCTACCACGTCTATCGGCAATGTACCAGACTGTATCCTTGACTGAAGCACAGAGTGAATATGTTATGGAGAACTCCAGTGCTGAAGTAGGCAAAACAGTGTGATATGAATAAAAAAACAACACAGTAGAACTGGCTATTTGAAAAATAACAGTACGAAGCCTAATAAAAAGCATCTAGAGCAAAGTGCACAAAGGCTCTAAGCCGCCAGCAAATGAATAAAATACATCCAGGGCAAAGTGCACAAAGGCTAAAGCCTAAAGCTAACGCGCAAAGGATATGTAAAACCAACCACACTACACCCTCCCCTTGTCGGTAGCAAGTGGTTCCAATAATATAAAAATATGCCCCAGATATAAACAATACCTAAAATTATATACATATTTCGACAAGGTCAGAAGACAACAGAGTCATAAATTTTGAAAACATGTGACAATAAAGCCAAATTCAATATAATGTCAATTTTGCAGGAGAGGAAAATCCAATTGTTAAACAGAAGCATTAGAAAGTAGGAGCTCCACCACTTCGATGTATGTCAATATCGGAAGATCCACGCCACAAAGTACCAGGGAGCATGTGTGTTCCAAAGCCCCAAAACCATTCAGAGCGGCACCCCGTGCAGGGCCTATGAATGAGACAAAAGCATCTTCCTCCAGGAAGGGAATCTCATAAACTGCCTCACGAAGCAAACGCAACCGTAATGCACAAGTCTGGGAATGAGCCCTAATCGGGAACATCAACAGATCAGGATCGACCACTGGAGGGCGCCGCAGTGAGAGACAGAGAGCCAGTGCATGTTCAAACGAGCACCAAAGGCACCAAAACACGGGTTGCACACAATCCAAAACCGGTCTGAATGACAGAGACCAGTCACACTCCAAATGGCCCAGGAGTGTTACTCCAAAATGCTGCATCATGCGTTCACGACACAACTGCGCTGACGGGAGCAGCAATATAGGATCTCGTCGTGGCGGGACAGCCATTGCGAAAAAAGAGCAACAACAGCAAGACTCCAGCCAATAAAGCCAAAGTAATCGGGAAACCCCCAAAAATGCTTCCGAAAATAGAGTGTATAGCCGAAGGTATCAAACCGAATATGGAAAAGAAGGTGTGAGCAAAAACCAACACCAACGGCTTTGAAAAAATGTGCAATACCAGCAGTGCTGGATGCATTAAATATACGTCCCACAAGTTCACCGAAGTGACTCGAAAAGTTAGTATTCAAAAGGGACTGTATCTCCGCCGATGACCTTGCCACCTGAAGTGCGTAGGTCTCGCTAGCAGATGGAAGGGCCACATGCTTTTGAAACAATAAAGCTTTCAGCCGACTCAACTTGTCGAAATTAACCTTGGAAGTAGCAATATGAGGCCAGATGTCCGCTACCTCCCTAATGTGAGTGGGTTGAAACAACACATTCCCGCAGCACGTAACGGCCTTGTTGACAACGACAACGTAAACTATTCCGACACGCATGCCACAGCAGCGTTCGCTGTTAAGAACAATGTAACTGCCGTTAGAAAGCACCTGGAAAGTGTTTTTAATAACCGGGACCGGAACTCCCTTCAGATCAGCATGTTTTGGCGAAATGTAACGAGGGTCTGCCCTACTAGTCCTGAACCCCCCTGAAGAGGTAACAAAACATTGATGACACTTATTAGTGTCTACAGGCCATAATAACCACCCGCCCGGATGTAACGATGAAATGTTAAGCGTACCATTCTGGACCCAATGTGTAAATTCACTAAAAGTAGCATTCACATAGTGCTGCCAGTTGTTTAATTTGGAAGGGACATGTATACTAGGCAAATTCAACTCTCTAATTGTCACCAAGCCCAAACAGCTAGTCTGTTGTACTGTGTCATTGAGGAAAATCATCTGCACAGGGATAATACATGCTCTAAATAATGTATCCCTGCCTTGCATCTGCCAATTTTTCGTACCCCAAACACTTTTCAAGTCAACAGTCTTAAACCAGTATTCATACCCTTCGACCAAAAGTTTGGATACAAACAAATTGGAATACAGCAATTTAGTATCGGTCAATAACATTTGCTTATTAGAACACGGAGTAACTTTAAAATAGTAAGACCTAGCATTTAGTTGATTATGCCCAGAAAAATATGCAAATTTAACATAATACGTTTTCGAACTCCCTTGTGGGGGAGTCGAGCAATGTTCCCATTGCACATAATTAAATATGGACTTAGGGCTACTAGCTTTCTGAATAAAGTGGTGTCCATAATAGTTGTAGCAAAACATGTCACCATGATTATCTCTAAATTGGTAAGCATCTTCATCGTCATAGACAGTATAATATTGCAAATCTGTCAGCATAGCATCTACTGTCTTCACATCCCAATCATCAGAAACAATGCCTGGTATAACAATATCATTCATTGATAACTTAAGGACATACGGTATTTGAATCAATTCAGTGGGACCATATATATCAAACATTACTTTATCCCACACAATCCCATCCGGAATCGGTATTGCAGAAATGTTTACATTGGACAAGTCTCTTCGAACCATATGAGACGAAAAATGTGGTTTTAACACAGTCTCCACGTGCTCAATGTCAGATCGATCAGGAAGAAAATGACCATGTATTACCAGAAAAAAAGTAACCACAAATCCCAACCATAAAAAAAGAGTCATTACAGCCATAAAAAGCAACAAATAGTTCCAAGGAAAAACAAAATACGTGCGTTTAAGCCAACACAGCAGCTTACGTGGGCCTCGGACAGAAGACATCGAGGACTAGGAGTGGGACACTGCATCATCAGTGTCGTTGAAGCAGCCAGAGGCAGTTCTTGCAAAAGGTGCAACTGTGAACAAAGAAGCAGATGGAGGCTTTCGCCAAGGCATGCTATAAACCACATGTTCAGAAACATCAGTAGAACGTACAGCAACTCGATCAAAAGATTCCATATTAATCGTCGTCTGTGGAACAATTGCAAGATCATCATCCACCCTCCCCAAGCTCGGAGAGGAAACAGCGTCGGTGTAAATCACCTGCAGCGGAACTTCTTCCCCAGTAGTGAGAGGGATTCCGGAACTACTGGGTGTCCCTCTTGGTCTGCTGTGCAGAATCGGCCACATGTTGTAACTTGCGCGATACACGCCTTAGATGTTGCAGAATCTCATCGTCTGTCAGATATATGTCATCAACATATGATGACGCTTCAGGGTCCAACTCGTGCAGCATTTCAGTCACACGAGCCGAAAACAGTCCTGGGCTATTCTTACACCCCTGAGGCAAACAACAAAACTTTTTCTGAGAGCCAAAAGCACTGAAACTGGTATAGTCCCGACTTTCGGGCGCTATATTTTGGCAGAATAATCCATTCGAGATATCTAACGTTGTTTTGTATTTCTTACGTACTATATTATTCATAAGCGCTGCGCTATGTGAATTCTGTATTGCATATGTGCGTGTATGACTATTCAAATGTCTGTAATCCACCACTATCCTATATGAATGGTCCGGTTTAGCAACCGGAAATAAGGGATTATTCATCGGCGAGACACAGGGCTCAATTACACCCTGGTACTCCAATTGTGTAAGACTTTTCCTAACCGATGCCCTTTCCTCAAATTTGATAGGATACTGCGGCTGTGGCTGAGGTTCGCCCTTTATTGGAATTACATGATAAGGTGATTCTCTATCCCACCCCACGTTATTTCTATATAGGGCGGGAGCCTGTGCTGGAGCCCATGTTTTATTATAGGACTCCGCTAGTTCTCTCGGAACAAGTGGTGAGAAGGAAGGTGCAATAACCTCCTCCCCAACCGGACAGTCGCGAACAAAGTCAGGTGGCCAATCCTGTTCATCCAGCAGAACATCATATGATTTTACCACATGGTCCCAAAAGATGGCGTGTACAATGCGGTCAATGTCCCCTTCTAATCGCAGAGTCACTTGATATACTCTGTCAGGATCAGAGACTCGCATATCCGCCGTTTCGACTTGTATGAAGTCATCAGTTGCTTTCACCTCCAGATGCTCTAGAAGACTCCGGCGAACTATTGTGACCTCTGCCGCGCTGTCTAACAGTGCTAACGCCCATGTCTTGTTCGTCAAGAGAACTCTCTTCTTGAGCGGCATGTCTAACTGAGACTGCTGCCAATTTCTTCTTTTTAAATTGCTGTTTTTGTTGCAGCGGTTTCTCTTCTTGTTTAATAGAAACCTTCGCCGAGCGTTGTGAATCCTGTCTCGGTTTCACGTACTCCGTCCTCCGCTCTGACCGCCCTTCATTGATAACTTGAGGACATACGGTATTTGAATCAATTCAGTGGGACAATATATATCAAACATTACTTTATCCCACACAATCCCATCCGGAATCGGTATTGCAGAAATGTTTACATTGGACAAGTCTCTTCGAACCATATGAGACGAAAAATGTGGTTTTAACACAGTCTCCACGTGCTCAATGTCAGATCGATCAGGAAGAAAATGACCATGTATTACCAGAAAAAAAGTAACCACAAATCCCAACCATAAAAAAAGAGTCATTACAGCCATAAAAAGCAACAAATAGTTCCAAGGAAAAACAAAATACGTGCGTTTAAGCCAACACAGCAGCTTACGTGGGCCTCGGACAGAAGACATCGAGGACTAGGAGTGGGACACTGCATCATCAATGTCGTTGAAGCAGCCAGAGGCAGTTCTTGCAAAAGGTGCAACTGTGAACAAAGAAGCAGATGGAGGCTCTCGCCAAGGCACGCTATAAACCACATGTTCAGAAACATCAGTAGAACGTACAGCAACTCGATCAAAAGATTCCATATTAATCGTCGTCTGTGGAACAATTGCAAGATCATCATCTACCCTCCCCAAGCTCGGAGAGGAAACAGCGTCGGTGTAAATCACCTGCAGCGGAACTTCTTCCCCAGTAGTGAGAGGGATTCCGGAACTACTGGGTGTCCCTCTTGGTCTGCTGTGCAGAATCGGCCACATGTTGTAACTTGACATTATCAATGGAAACAAAGCGATCTCCTTTGGTCCCTCGCAGCGGCGGTAAAATCACAGTTCTCGTGCCGCTTACCCCTAACACAGGGACAGGTGCTCGATAAGAAGGACCAAATTCTTTCTTTACTGCGACCTTTTCACGCACTAGATCCCCAATCCTGGGTATCCAACCAGTAGGTGTTACTGGCTCATCCTTAATTCCTGAGGAGGCAGCACTGGCAGAAGAGATATCTTCACGGAATTGTTGTAAATCCTGCAAAACAGTGACACAATCATTTATGTCAAAGGGCGTATCTGCCACCTCCACACCAGGACCATCTAGATCAGGAACATACATTTGTGTTCCAAACAGGCACTCATATGAAGTACGACCCCCCAGTGACCATCTAGGCAAGTTATTAAGTGCTCTCTGTACTCCATATAGGTGGGCTAGCCAACTACGACCCGTACTTATAACCCTGGCCGTTAAGGATTGCTTTAAATCACGATTTAAACGCTCCACAACAGAATTTCCCTCGGGATGAAATGGAGGTGAGATTTGGAGTTGGACCCCCAATGAAGCCATGGTGTCCCTGAATGCCTTAGAGGCAAAAGCAGGGCCCTGGTCCGAATGAAAAGCCGCAACTGCAAATGTATCGACAAAGATGCGCAAATCTTTAATAACAGTCCGAGCGTCAGCCGAGCGTTGTGGCCAGATTCACACAAATCTGGAGCACGAATCTACAGCAACCAAAATATATTTGTATGCACTATCTGGTGTCAGCGGACCACAATGATCCAAGTACACACACTGTAAAGGTTTATTTGAAATCAGAAGGGGCGGCTGCTGCGGGCGCCTAGCCGACGAAGCTTTAATCTGCTGACAAACGTCACAACAAAGGACATATTGCTTCGTCTCTTTATATAGACCAGGCCACCAGTAACGGGCCTGTAAAAGTGAAATCGTTGCAGTCACACCAGCATGTACCCGCGCCACCCCTTCATGTGCTGCAGAAATTAATCGAGGTCTCTCAATTTTATTGGGTAGTTCACGTACACCAATGCCTGGAATATTAACAACAGCATTCAGCACACTACTCAAGCAGTAACTATATCTAGAAGGAAATCCTTTAGGAAATGGCGTGCCATCAGCCGTAGCTTTTATGGCAGCTGAAATCTCTGTGTCTGGTTTGGAACTCGAACGAGTCACTGCAGCCACAGTGGCGACAGCCACTGCCGATTTCGCGGCTTCATCAGCCAAATTATTCCCAGCAACGTGTATTCCAACGCGCTGATGTCCAAGTGTATGTACAACATGGACCTTAGGAAGCGTCTCCTTCTGATCCGCAACCTTACCCCACAACAATTTGTGTTTAATGGTGTTGCCTTTAGAATCTCTGAACCCATTTATCTTCCAATAGTGTAGATATTCATTGAAAGACTGTACACAGTAGTAGGAGTCACAGACCAGCAAGGTTAACATCGCAGGATCCGCATGCTCCAACGCTAACAATAGAGCTTTGAGCTCAGCCAGCTGTGCCATGCAATCTCCCAAGGTTTTAGTATAAGTATGACGGGGGCAGAACACTTTCCCCTCCATCGTGCCGCTCACCACCGCACATGCAGCAGAATACTGCTGTTTAGTCCCAACCGCTGGTTGCGCAGAGCCATCAGTATACATGACCACCTGATATTGGTCAATAGGCAATGTGCCAGCAGGGACTAGGTACTCTATTTCATATTGAAGAAATTCTTGAGTCTGCAGTTTAGGGTCAAATATGTAATCTACATCAGTGGCCGTCAAAGACGCAGCCCATTGAATCCATCGCGGGTGTAAAGCTTTCGAATTAGGAACACTCGCTTTTGTAACAGCTTCTAAGGCCGGAATCGGGGAAACAACAATGATACGTTGTCCCTGGGCAAGCGGTCTTTCTTTAATCACAGCCATCTGTACTGCAGTGAGTATTTTTTCAGTCTGTGCAAATCGTTGTTCTGCAGCAGAATACAAGTGGGACTTGTATGCAATCAGGACTGTCTCACCCTCATTAAAGGTGACATATGTAAACCCAACAGCCCCAGGTATCACCCTGATGACTAAATGTGTCTTATTGTCCCGTGTGTGTAAGTGTTTAACTGCTAAGAGATCAGTCTGCAAATCTTGTAGGACATGTGTATGCTCAATCGTCCAAAATCTACTCGAAAAATTTGGACAAATCAACTCGTATAAGGGTTTTATACGCGTAGCATAATCAGGAATGTAAGTTCTGCCAAAATTCAGAAACCCAAACAATGACTGGAGCTTCTGAACCGTATTAGGAGGCTGCAATAAAGCACATTTCTCCAAAAAATGTGCCGCTAAGCTCTTGCCCTCACTCGACAACTCATATCCCAGGAAAATGACGCTGAGGAAGGCAATCTTTGATTTCTTAAAATTATGCTTATAGCCAATATCAGCAAACCCCCCAACAATGCGCGATACACACCTTAGATGTTGCAGAATCTCATTGTCTGTCAAATATATGTCATCAACATATGATGACGCTTCAGGGTCCAACTCGTGCAGCATTTCAGTCACACGAGCCGAAAACAGTCCTGGGCTATTCTTACACCCCTGAGGCAAACAACAAAACTTTTTCTGAGAGCCAAACGCACTGAAACTGGTATAGTCCCGACTTTCGGGCGCTATATTTTGGCAGAAAAATCAATTTGAGATATCTAACGTTGTTTTGCATTTCTTACGTACTATATTATTCAAAAGCGCTGCGCTATGTGAATTCTGTATTGCATATGTGCGTGTATGACTATTCAAATGTCTGTAATCCACCACTATCCTATATGAATGGTCCGGTTTAGCAACCGGAAATAAGGGATTATTCATCGGCGATACACAGGGCTCAATTACACCATGGTACTCCAATTGTGTAAGACTTTTCCTAACCGATGCCCTTTCCTCTAATTTGATAGGATACTGCGGCTGTGGCTGAGGTTCGCCCTTTATTGGAATTACATGATAAGGTGATTCTCTATCCCACCCCACGTTATTTCTATATAGGGCGGGAGCCTGTGCTAGAGCCCAGGTTTTACTATAGGACTCCGCTAGTTCTCTCGGAACAAGTGGTGAGAAGGAAGGTGCAATAACCTCCTCCCCAACCGGACAGTCGCGAACAAAGTCAGGTGGCCAATCCTGTTCGGCCAGCAGAACATCATATGGTTTTACCACATGGTCCCAAAAGATGGCGTGTAAAATGCGGTCAATGTCCCCTTCTAATCGCAGAGTCACTTGATATACTCTGTCAGGATCGGAGACTCGCATATCCGCCGTTTCGACTTGTATGAAGTCATCAGTTGCTTTCACCTCCAGATGCTCTAGAAGACTCCGGCGAACTATTGTGACCTCTGCCGCGCTGTCTAACAGTGCTAACGCCCATGTGTTGTTCGTCAAGAGAACTCTCTTCTTGAGCGGCATGTCTAACTGAGACTGCTGCCACTTTCTTCTTTTTAAATTGCTGTTTTTGTTGCAGCGGTTTCTCTTCTTGTTTACTAGAAACCTCCGCCGAGCGTTGTGAATCCTGTCTCGGCTTCACGTACTCCGTCCTCCGCTCTGACCGCCCACCTCTCTCACTTCTCTTCTCTGAGGAGTCCTGAAAGGAACGAGATTGGCGTGTATCAGTATATTGATATCTATCAGGTGTCTTCAAATTATCCCTATTCCTGAGATTATACCTATTCTGCGGGGTCTCCGGTTGCGGAGACTGTCCCCCATCTTTTTTAGGTATTTGCTGTTTCTTTTCCCAGCGCTTTTTAGTACCCTCAGGTTGCTGTTGTTTAGCATTATCTTTATTATTTTTACCCTGCAATTGGGGTTTTTGCGGTCTAGCCCCTAGGCTATCGCGACCAATACTAGAATAGGTTTCTGCTATTATTCTCGGAAGTTCCCGCTCCTGATTAATCTGCGGAACATCCCGAAGACGCATTCGCACTGCTAGTGCTACTGCCTCTCCCTTGAGATTACTCAAAATAATAGAAGAAACTGCGGCAAAATTGCCCATTAACTGCATGCCCAAATCTAAGGCATTGGCAGCCCCATATTCATCTTGAATCTGTTTAAGCACTTCCGGTAAATTAGCTAATGTCGGTGTACCGTGTGCCGTAGTATAGAGCGCGGCAAACACCGTGCCCCAGGTATTACAAAGGTCCACCGGAGGAACATCCCATACGGCAAACACATCGTCAATATCCTATGTTTATCCTGAGGTCCCGTATGGGGAAACACTGCTTCCAGCGTATTAATTTTTTGCGCCAGCCAAAATGGAGTTTCCTCTCGTTTAGCCGGTACCTTACCCATAACTGAGTGTACAGTGGCCGGATTGATACCCGGAACCACCGCCTGTGGGTGCGCCGGAGCAGCACGTGCTGCGTTTGTATTTAGTGTCTGCATGACAAACTGAACTAATCGTCTATATGTAGCCGTTAAGTCTGTATATAAACGACGAACTTCAACCACTGTCAATTGAGCAGCCGCAGGATGAGGTGTATATGTAGCCAATAACGGCCAGGTAGGACCATCATTACTCAGTGGACCTAACCTAACTTGTGCTACTGTGTGTAGGAGGGCGCCATCAAGCCAATTATGGTGTTCTTGATAAGATAAAGGTATCTCTAAGTATGCGTAAGCCCTGTATTGTCCAGGGACATTCGCAACAGTGTATTCGTGAAAAGTATTTGTACCCCCATCAACTGCTGGAAATACGACCCAAGAATAAAAACGTTCTGTCCTATAGGCTGCATGGGCGTCCACCACAAAAGTGACTGGACCCCCCTGGACCGTCAGTCCATGTGCTATCAGATGTCCTGTGAGCGGGTGACGCATATTGATAGCAATATTCACTACATTAGGATTCGCCATTTGTAAAAAAAAGCTCTAGGTCAGAGAAGGCACACCAATATCGGGGTTCTTCCTTTCAAAGTTCAAGCTTGAACAACCAACCACTAAGCAATAGGATGTACCTATCCCGTGGTGGCGGAAACCCTCAGCCCCACAGACGTCTCCGCTTACGAAACCGAGGAGTCAAAATATATATGAGATCGAGAGAGTCAGTCGGACCCAAATATTAGAGCCAGACCAAACGTTGGCGGCGCCATGTCGTGTGGGCTCTCATTATCCTAAATTAGACTACTAGATTTCTAGGCAGCAGCATCGATAACGGTGTGGGGGACTGAGTCTGACCCACGTGTAAGGAACTCTGTCACCCTAAATCCGGTTTTTGCTCCGGCTATCTAGCAGTGCCTCATTTCTCCCACGGGGAAGAGATGATTGGGCAGCCGAGCGCATGACATCTTTGGAACTTCTCAGGGAAGTCGTGGTCACTCAGATCCAAACCAACTCTCTCATTTACAATATGATCTCATATACAAATGACAAAGACAGTATAAGTTTTATATATTGATTTAATAAAACAACTGTATTTTAGACAATAAGGCATGAGCCGCAATAACCAGAACCATACAACACAGTAGGATTGAAATAGTTACCAGGAGAGTAAAAAATAAGAACAAAGCAATCATCGTGTATAATAGTTTCTACTCTCCCTCTGCTTGTTCTATTTCGAGCACAGCATATTAAGCTTCTAGCTTGCCTGTCTGTATCACTGGGGAGACATCAGCCCTCATACCTGAGCAAAGGCCTGTGATCTTGGTTCAGCATCTGCAATGAGGCAGTCAGCGTCTAGTTGTGGTTCCCTGGTCAGAATCTCCCTCTTGTGTGTATTCGGACAAGGAAGTGATTTTATAACTAACATGTCATAGTGATCACAAAATGTCCCTACGCAGGAATGCCAAGTCTAAACTCCTACCACGTCTATCGGCAATGTACCAGACTGTATCCTTGACTGAAGCACAGACTGAATATGTTATGGAGAACTCCAGTGCTGAAGTAGGCAAAACAGTGTGATATGAAAAAAAAAAAAACAACACAGTAGAACTGGCTATTTGAAAAATAACAGTACGAAGCCTAATAAAAAGCATCTAGAGCAAAGTGCACAAAGGCTTTAAGCTGCCAGCAAATGAATAAAATACATCCAGGGCAAAGTGCACAAAGGCCTAAAGCCTAAAGCTAACGCACAAAGGATATGTAAAACCAACCACACTACACCCTCCCCTTGTCGGTAGCAAGTGGTTCCAATAATATAAAAATATGCCCCAGATATAAACAATACCTAAAATTATATACATATTTCGACAAGGTCAGAAGACAACAGAGTCATAAATTTTGAAAACATGTGACAATAAAGCCAAATTCAATATAATGTCAATTTTGCAGGAGAGGAAAATCCAATTGTTAAACAGAAGCATTAGAAAGTAGGAGCTCCTCCACTTCGATGTATGTCAATATCGGAAGATCCACGCCACAAAGTACCACAGAGCATGTGTGTTCCAAAGCCCCAAAATCATTCAGGGCGGCACCCCGTGCAGGGCCTATGAATGAGACAAAACCATCTTCCTTCAGGAAGGGAATCTCAAAAACTGCCTCACGAAGCAAACGCAACCGTAATGCACAAGTCTGGGAATGAGCCCTAATCGGGAACATCAACAGATCAGGATCGACCACTGGAGGGCGCCGCAGTGAGAGACAGAGAGCCAGTGCATGTTCAAACGAGCACCAAAGGCACCAAAACACGGGTTGCACACAATCCAAAACTGGTCTGAATGACAGAGACCAGTCACACTCCAAATGGCCCAGGAGTGTTGCTCCAAAATGCTGCATCATGCATTCACGACACAACTGCGCTGACGGGAGCAGCAATATAGGATCTCGTCGTGGCGGGACAGCCATTGCGAAAAAAGAGCAACAACAGCAAGACTCCAGCCAATAAAGCCAAAGTAATCGGGAAACCCCCAAAAATGCTTCCGAAAATAGAGTGTATAGCCGAAGGTATCAAACCGAATATGGAAAAGAAGGTGTGAGCAAAACCAACACCAACGGCTTTGAAAAAATGTGCAATACCAGCAGTGCTGGATGCATAAAATATACGTCCCACAAGTTCACCGAAGTGACTCGGAAAGTTAGTATTCAAAAGGGACTCTATCTCCGCCGATGAACTTGCCACCTGAAGTGCGTAGGTCTCGCTAGCAGATGGAAGGGCCACATGCTTTTGAAACAATAAAGCTTTCAGCTGACTCAACTTGTCAAAATTAACCTTGGAAGTAGCAATATGAGGCCAGATGTCCGCTACCTCCCTAATTTGAATGGGGGGAAACAACACATTCCCGCAGCACGTAACGGCCTTGTTGACAACGACAACGTAAACTATTCCGGCACGCATGCCAGAGCAGCGTTCGCTGTTAAGAACAATGTAACTGCCGTTAGAAAGCACCTGGAAAGTGTTTTTAATAACCAGGACCGGAACTCCATTCAGATCAGCATGTTCTGGTGAAATGTAACGAGGGTCTGCCCTACTAGTCCTGAACCCCCCTGAAGAGGTAACAAAACGTTGATGACACTTATTAGTGTCTACAGGCCATAATAACCACCCGCCCGGATGTAACGATGAAATGTTGAGCGTACCATTCTGGACCCAATGTGTAAATTCACTAAAAGTAGCATTCACATAGTGCTGCCAGTTGTTTAATTTGGAAGGGACAGGTATACTAGGCAAATTCAACTCTCTAATTGTCGCCAAGCCCAAACAGCTAGTCTGTTGTACTGTGTCATTGAGGAAAATCATCTGCACAGGGATAATACATGCTCTAAATAATGTATCCCTGCCTTGCATCTGCCAATTTTTCGTACCCCAAACACTTTTCAAGTCAACAGTCTTAAACCAGTATTCATAACCCTCGACCGAAAGTTTGGATACAAACAAATTGGAATACAGCAATTTAGTATCGGTCAATAACATTTGCTTATTAGAACACGGAGTAACTTTAAAATAGTAAGACCTAGCATTTCGTTGATTATGCCCAGAAAAATATGCAAATTTATCATAATACGTTTTCGAACTCCCTTGTGGGGGAGTCGAGCAATGTTCCCATTGCACATAATTAAATATGGACTTAGGGCTACTAGCTTTATGAATAAAGTGGTGTCCATAATAGTTGTAGCAAAACATGTCACCATGATTATCTCTAAATTGGTAAGCATCTTCATCGTCATAGACAGTATAATATTGCAAATCTGTCAGCATAGCATCTACTGTCTTCACATCCCAATCATCAGAAACAATGCCTGGTATAACAATATCATTCATTGATAACTTGAGGACATACGGTATTTGAATCAATTCAGTGGGACCATATATATCAAACATTACTTTATCCCACACAATCCCATCTGGAATCGGTATTGCAGAAATGTTTACATTGGACAAGTCTCTTCGAACCATATGAGACGAAAAATGTGGTTTTAACACAGTCTCCATGTGCTCAATGTCAGATCGATCAGGAAGAAAATGACCATGTATTACCAGAAAAAAAGTAACCACAAATCCCAACCATAAAAAAAGAGTCATTACAGCCATAAAAAGCCACAAATAGTTCCAAGGAAAAACAAAATACGTGCGTTTAAGCCAACACAGCAGCTTACGTGGGCCTCGGACAGAAGACATCGAGGACTAGGAGTGGGACACTGCATCATCAGTGTCGTTGAAGCAGCCAGAGGCAGTTCTTGCAAAAGGTGCAACTGTGAACAAAGAAGCAGATGGAGGCTCTCGCCAAGGCACGCTATAAACCACATGTTCAGAAACATCAGTAGAACGTACAGCAACTCGATAAAAAGATTCCATATTAATCGTCGTCTGTGGAACAATTGCAAGATCATCATTCACCCTCCCCAAGCTTGGAGAGGAAACAGCGTCAGTGTAAATCACCTGCAGCGGGACTTCTTCCCCAGTAGTGAGAGGGATTCCGGAACTACTGGGTGTCCCTCTTGGTCTGCTGTGCAGAATCGGCCACATGTTGTAACTTGACATTATCAATGGAAACAAAGCGATCTCCTTTGGCCCTCGCAGCCGCGGTAAAATCTCAGTTCTCGTGCCGCTTACCCCTAACACAGGGACAGGTGCTCGATAAGAAGGACCAAATTATTTCTTTACTGCGACCTTTTCACGCACTAGATCCCCAATCCTGGGTATCCAACCAGTAGGTGTTACTGGCTCATCCTTAATTCCTGAGGAGGCACCACTGGCAGAAGAGTTATCTTCACGCAATTGTTGTAAATCCTGCAAAACAGTGACACGATCATTTATGTCAAAGGGCGTATCTGCCGCCTCCACACCAGGACCATCTAGATCAGGAACATACATTTGTGTTCCAAACAGGCACTCATATGAAGTACGACCCCCCAGTGACCGTCTAGGCAAGTTATTAAGTGCTCTCTGTACTCCATATAGGTGCGCAAGCCAACTACGACCCGTACTTATAACCCTGGCCGTTAAGGATTGCTTTAAATCACGATTTAAATGCTCCACGACAGAATTTCCCTCGGGATGAAATGGAGGCGAGAATTGGAGTTGGACCCCCAACGAAGCCATGTTGTCCCTGAATGCCTTAGAGGCAAAAGCAGGGCCCTGGTCCGAATGAAAAGCCGCAACTGCAAATGTATCGACAAAGATGCGCAAATCTTTAATAACAGTCCGAGCGTCAGCCGAGCGTTGTGGCCAGACCCACACAAATCTGGAGCACGAATCTACAGCAACCAAAATATATTTGTATGCACTATCTGGTGTCAGCGGACCACAATGATCCAAGTACACACACTGTAAAGGTTTATTTGAAATCAGAAGGGGCGGCTGCTGCGGGCGCCTAGCCGACGAAGCTTTAATCTGCTGACAAACGTCACAACAAAGGACATATTGCTTTGTCTCTTTATATAGACCAGGCCACCAGTAACGGGCCTGTAAAAGTGAAATCGTGGCAGCCACACCAGCATGTGCCCGCGCCACCCCTTCATGTGCTGCAGAAATTAATCGAGGTCTCTCAATTCTTTTGGGTAGTTCACGTACACCAATGCCTGGAATATTAACAACAGCATTCAGCACACTACTCAAGCAGTAACTATATTTAGAAGGAAATCCTTTAGGAAATGGCGTGCCATCAGCCGTAGCTTTTATGGCAGCCGAAATCTCTGTGTCTGGTTTGGAACTCGAACGAGTCACTGCGGCCACAGTGGCGAGAGCCACTGCCGATTTCGCGGCTTCATCAGCCAAATTATTCCCAGCAACGTGTATTCCAACGCGCTGATGTCCAAGTGTATGTACAACATGGACCTTAGGAAGCGTCTCCTTCAGATCCGCAACCTTACCCCACAACAATTTGTGTTTAATGGTGTTGCCTTTAGAATCTCTGAACCCATTTATCTTCCAATAGTGTAGATATTCATTGAAAGACTGTACACAGTAGTAGGAGTCACAGACCAGCAAGGTTAACATCACCGGATCCGCGTGCTCCAATGCTAACAATAGAGCTTTGAGCTCAGCCAGCTGTGCCATGCAATCTCCCAAGGTTTTAGTATAAGTATGACGGGGGCAGAACACTTCCCCCTCCATCGTGCCGCTCACCACTGCACATGCAGCAGAATACTGCTGTTTAGTCCCAACCGCTGGTTGCGCAGAGCCATCAGTATACATGACCACCTGATATTGGTCAATAGGCAATGTGCCAGCAGGGACTGGGTACTCTATTTCATACTGAAGAAATTCTTGAGTCTGCAGTTTAGGGTCAAATATGTAATCTACATCAGTGGCCGTCAAAGACGCAGCCCATTGAATCCATCGCGGGTGTAAAGCTTTTGAATTAGGAACACTCGCTTTTGTAACAGCTTCTAAGGCCGGAATCGGGGAAACAACAACGATACGTTGTCCCTGGGCAAGCGGTCTTTCTTTAATCACAGCCATCTGTACTGCAGTGAGTATTTTTTCAGTCTGTGCAAATCGTTGTTCTGCAGCAGAATACAAGTGGGACTTGTATGCAATCGGGACTGTCTCACCCTCATTAAAGGTGACATATGTAAACCCAACAGCCCCAGGTATCACCCTGATGACTAAATGTGTCTTATTGTCCCGTGTGTGTAAGTGTTTAACTGCTAAGAGATCAGTCTGCAAATCTTGTAGGACATGTGTATGCTCAATCGTCCAAAATCTACTCGAAAAATTTGGACGAATCAACTCGTATAAGGGTTTTATACGCGTAGCATAATCAGGAATGTAAGTTCTGCCAAAATTCAGAAACCCCAACAATGACTGGAGATTCTGAACCGTATTAGGAGGCTGCAATAAAGCACATTTCTCCCAAAAATGTGGCGCTAAGATCTTGCCCTCACTCGACAACTCATATCCCAGGAAAATGACGCTGAGGAAGGCAATCTTTGATTTCTTAAAATTAAGCTTATAGCCAATATCAGCAAACCCCACAACAATGCGCGATACACGCCTTAGATGTTGCAGAATCTCATCGTCTGTCAGATATATGTCATCAACATATGATGACGCTTCAGGGTCCAACTCGTGCAGCATTTCAGTCACACGAGCCGAAAACAGTCCTGGGCTATTCTTACACCCCTGAGGCAAACAACAAAACTTTTTCTGAGAGCCAAACGCACTGAAACTGGTATAGTCCTGACTTTCGGGCGCTATATTTTGGCAGAAAAATCCATTTGAGATATCTAACGTTGTTTTGTATTTCTTACGTACTATATTATTCATAAGCGCTGCGCTATGTGAATTCTGTATTGCATATGTGCGTGTATGACTATTCAAATGTCTGTAATCCACCACTATCCTATATGAATGGTCCGGTTTAGCAACCGGAAATAAGGGATTATTCATCGGCGAGACACAGGGCTCAATTACACCCTGGTACTCCAATTGTGTAAGACTTTTCCTAACCGATGCCCTTTCCTCAAATTTGATAGGATACTGCGGCTGTGGCTGAGGTTCGCCCTTTATTGGAATTACATGATAAGGTGATTCTCTATCCCACCCCACGTTATTTCTATATAGGGCGGGAGCCTGTGCTAGAGCCCATGTTTTACTATAGGACTCTGCTAGTTCTCTCGGAACAAGTGGTGAGAAGGAAGGTGCAATAACCTCCTCCCCAACCGGACAGTCGCGAACAAAGTCAGGTGGCCAATCCTGTTCCGCCAGCAGAACATCATATGATTTTACCACATGGTCCCAAAAGATGGCGTGTACAATGCGGTCAATGTCCCCTTCTAATCGCAGAGTCACTTGATATACTCTGTCAGGATCAGAGGCTCGCATATCCGCCGTTTCGACTTGTATGAAGTCATCAGTTGCTTTCACCTCCAGATGCTCTAGAAGACTCCGGCGAACTATTGTGACCTCTGCCGCGCTGTCTAACAGTGCTAACGCCCATGTCTTGTTCGTCAAGAGAACTCTCTTCTTGAGCGGCATGTCTAACTGAGACTGCTGCCACTTTCTTCTTTTTAAATTGCTGTTTTTGTTGCAGCGGTTTCTCTTCTTGTTTAATAGAAACCTCCGCCGAGCGTTGTGAATCCTGTCTCGGTTTCACGTACTCCGTCCTCGGCTCTGACCGCCCACCTCTCTCACTTCTCTTCTCTGAGGAGTCCGGAAAGGAACGAGATTGGCGTGTATCAGTATATTGATATATATCAGGTGTCTTCAAATTATCCCTATTACTGAGATTATACCTATTCTGCGGGGTCTCCGGTTGCGGAGACTGTCCCCCATCTTTTTTAGGTGTTTGCTGTTTCTTTTCCCAGCGCTTTTTAGTACCCTCAGGTTGCTGTTGTTTAGCATTATCTTTATTATTTTTACCCTGCAATTGGGTTTTTTGCGGTCTAGCCCCTAGGCTATCGCGACCAATACTAGAATAGGTTTCTGCTATTATTCTCTGAAGTTCCCGCTCCTGATTAATCTGCGGAACATCCCGAAGACGCATTCGCACAGCTAGTGCTACTGCCTCTCCCTTGAGATTACTCAAAATAATAGAAGAAACTGCGGCAAAATTGCCCATTAACTGCATGCCCAAATCTAAGGCATTGGCAGCCCCATATTCATCTTGAATCTGTTTAAGCACTTCCGGTAAATTAGCTAATGTCGGTGTACCGTGTGCCGTAGTAAAGAGCGCGGCAAACACCGTGCCCCAGGTATTACAAAGGTCCACTGGAGGAACATCCCATACGGCAAACACATCGTCAATATCCTATGTTTATCCTGAGGTCCCGTATGGGGAAACACTGCTTCCAGCGTATTAATTTTTTGCGCCAGCCAAAATGGAGTTTCCTCTCGTTTAGCCGGTACCTTACCCATAACTGAGTGTACAGTGGCCGGATTGATACCCGGAACCACCGCCTGTGGGTGCGCCGGAGCAGCACGCGCTGCGTTTGTATTTAGTGTCTGCATGACAAACTGAACTAATCGTCTATATGTAGCCTTTAAGTCTGTATATAAACGACGAACTTCAACCACTGTCAATTGAGCAGCCGCAGGATGAGGTGTATATGTAGCCAATAACGGCCAGGTAGGACCATCATTACTCAGTGGACCTAACCTAACTTGTGCTACTGTGTGTAGGAGGGCGCCATCAAGCCAATTATGGTGTTCTTGATAAGATAAAGGTATCTCTAAATATGCGTAAGCCCTGTATTGTCCAGGGACATTCGCAACAGTGTATTCGTGAAAAGTATTTGTACCCCCATCAACTGCTGGAAATACGACCCAAGAATAAAAACGTTCTGTCCTATAGGCTGCATGGGCGTCCACCACAAAAGTGACCGGACCCCCCTGGACCGTCAGTCCATGTGCTATCAGATGTCCTGTGAGCAGGTGAAGCATATTGATAGCTATATTCACTACATTATGATTCGCCATTTGTAAAAAATAGCTCTAGGTCAGAGAAGGCACACCAATATCGGGGTTCTTCCTTTCAAAGTTCAAGCTTGAACAACCAACCACTAAGCAATAGGATGTACCTATCCCGTGGTGGCGGAAACCCTCAGCCCCACAGACGTCTCCGCTTACAGAACCGAGGATTCAAATTATATAATTAGATCGAGAGAGTCAGTCGGACCTAAATATTAGAGCCAGACCAAACGTTGGCGGCGCCATGTCGTGTGGGCACTCATTATCCTAAATGAGACTACTAGATTTCTAGGCAGCAGGATCGATAACGGTGTGGGGGACTGAGTCTGACCCACGTGTAAGGAACTCTGTCACCCTAAATCCGGTTTTTGCTCCGGCTATCTAGCAGTGCCTCATTTCTCCCACGGGGAAGAGATGATTGGGCAGCCGAGCGCATGACATCTTTGGAACTTCTCAGGGAAGTCGTGGTCACTCAGATCCAAACCAACTCTCTCATTTACAATATGATCTCATATACAAATGACAAAGACAGTATAAGTTTTATATATTGATTTAATAAAACGACTGTATTTTAGACAATAAGGCATGAGCCGCAATAACCAGAACCATACAACACAGTAGGATTGAAATAGTTACCAGGAGAGTAAAAAATAAGAACAAAGCAATCATCGTGTATAATAGTTTCTACTCTCCCTCTACTTGTTCTATTTCGAGCACAGCATGTTAAGCTTCTAGCTTGCCTGTCTGTGTCACTGGGGAGACATCAGCCCTCATACCTGAGCAAAGGCCTGTGATCTTGGTTCAGCATCTGCAACGAGGCAGTCAGCGTCTAGTTGTGGTTCCCTGGTCAGAATCTCCCTCTTGCGTGTATTGGGACAAGGAAGTGATTTTATAACTAACATGTCATCGTGATCACAAAATGTCCCTACGCAGGAATGCCAAGTCTAAACTCCTACCACGTCTATCGGCAATGTACCAGACTGTATCCTTGACTGAAGCACAGAGTGAATATGTTATGGAGAACTCCAGTGCTGAAGTAGGCAAAACAGTGTGATATGAATAAAAAAACAACACAGTAGAACTGGCTATTTGAAAAATAACAGTACGAAGCCTAATAAAAAGCATCTAGAGCAAAGTGCACAAAGGCTCTAAGCCGCCAGCAAATGAATAAAATACATCCAGGGCAAAGTGCACAAAGGCTAAAGCCTAAAGCTAACGCGCAAAGGATATGTAAAACCAACCACACTACACCCTCCCCTTGTCGGTAGCAAGTGGTTCCAATAATATAAAAATATGCCCCAGATATAAACAATACCTAAAATTATATACATATTTCGACAAGGTCAGAAGACAACAGAGTAATAAATTTTGAAAACATGTGACAATAAAGTCAAATTCAATATAATGTCAATTTTGCAGGAGAGGAAAATCCAATTGTTAAACAGAAGCATTAGAAAGTAGGAGCTCCTCCACTTCGATGTATGTCAATATCGGAAGATCCACGCCACAAAGTACCAGGGAGCATGTGTGTTCCAAAGCCCCAAAACCATTCAGAGCGGCACCCCGTGCAGGGCCTATGAATGAGACAAAAGCATCTTCCTCCAGGAAGGGAATCTCATAAACTGCCTCACGAAGCAAACGCAACCGTAATGCACAAGTCTGGGAATGAGCCCTAATCGGGAACATCAACAGATCAGGATCGACCACTGGAGGGCGCCGCAGTGAGAGACAGAGAGCCAGTGCATGTTCAAATGAGCACCAAAGGCACCAAAACACGGGTTGCACACAATCCAAAACCGGTCTGAATGACAGAGACCAGTCACACTCCAAATGGCACAGGAGTGTTACTCCAAAATGCTGCATCATGCGTTCACGACACAACTGCGCTGACGGGAGCAGCAATATAGGATCTCGTCGTGGCGGGACAGCCATTGCGAAAAAAGATCAACAACAGCAAGACTCCAGCCAATAAAGCCAAAGTAATCGGGAAACCCCCAAAAATGCTTCCGAAAATAGAGTGTATAGCCGAAGGTATCAAACCGAATATGGAAAAGAAGGTGTGAGCAAAAACCAACACCAACGGCTTTGAAAAAATGTGCAATACCAGCAGTGCTGGATGCATTAAATATACGTCCCACAAGTTCACCGAAGTGACTCGAAAAGTTAGTATTCAAAAGGGACTGTATCTCCGCCGATGACCTTGCCACCTGAAGTGCGTAGGTCTCGCTAGCAGATGGAAGGGCCACATGCTTTTGAAACAATAAAGCTTTCAGCCGACTCAACTTGTCGAAATTAACCTTGGAAGTAGCAATATGAGGCCAGATGTCCGCTACCTCCCTAATTTGAGTGGGTTGAAACAACACATTCCCGCAGCACGTAACGGCCTTGTTGACAACGACAACGTAAACTATTCCGACACGCATGCCACAGCAGCGTTCGCTGTTAAGAACAATGTAACTGCCGTTAGAAAGCACCTGGAAAGTGTTTTTAATAACCGGGACCGGAACTCCCTTCAGATCAGCATGTTTTGGCGAAATGTAACGAGGGTCTGCCCTACTAGTCCTGAAACCCCCTGAAGAGGTAACAAAACGTTGATGACACTTATTAGTGTCTACAGGCCATAATAACCACCCGCCCGGATGTAACGATGAAATGTTAAGCGTACCATTCTGGACCCAATGTGTAAATTCACTAAAAGTAGCATTCACATAGTGCTGCCAGTTGTTTAATTTGGAAGGGACATGTATACTAGGCAAATTCAACTCTCTAATTGTCACCAAGCCCAAACAGCTAGTCTGTTGTACTGTGTCATTGAGGAAAATCATCTGCACAGGGATAATACATGCTCTAAATAATGTATCCCTGCCTTGCATCTGCCAATTTTTCGTACCCCAAACACTTTTCAAGTCAACAGTCTTAAACCAGTATTCATACCCTTCGACCGAAAGTTTGGATACAAACAAATTGGAATACAGCAATTTAGTATCGGTCAATAACATTTGCTTATTAGAACACGGAGTAACTTTAAAATAGTAAGACCTAGCATTTAGTTGATTATGCCCAGAAAAATATGCAAATTTATCATAATACGTTTTCGAACTCCCTTGTGGGGGAGTCGAGCAATGTTCCCATTGCACATAATTAAATATGGACTTAGGGCTACTAGCTTTCTGAATAAAGTGGTGTCCATAATAGTTGTAGCAAAACATGTCACCATGATTATCTCTAAATTGGTAAGCATCTTCATCGTCATAGACAGTATAATATTGCAAATCTGTCAGCATAGCATCTACTGTCTTCACATCCCAATCATCAGAAACAATGCCTGGTATAACAATATCATTCATTGATAACTTAAGGACATACGGTATTTGAATCAATTCAGTGGGACCATATATATCAAACATTACTTTACCCCACACAATCCCATCCGGAATCGGTATTGCAGAAATGTTTACATTGGACAAGTCTCTTCGAACCATATGAGACTAAAAATGTGGTTTTAACACAGTCTCCACGTGCTCAATGTCAGATCGATCAGGAAGAAAATGACCATGTATTACCAGAAAAAAAGTAACCACAAATCCCAACCATAAAAAAAGAGTCATTACAGCCATAAAAAGCAACAAATAGTTCCAAGGAAAAACAAAATACGTGCGTTTAAGCCAACACAGCAGCTTACGTGGGCCTCGGACAGAAGACATCGAGGACTAGGAGTGGGACACTGCATCATCAGTGTCGTTGAAGCAGCCAGAGGCAGTTCTTGCAAAAGGTGCAACTGTGAACAAAGAAGCAGATGGAGGCTCTCGCCAAGGCATGCAATAAACCACATGTTCAGAAACATCAGTAGAACGTACAGCAACTCGATCAAAAGATTCCATATTAATCGTCGTCTGTGGAACAATTGCAAGATCATCATCCACCCTCCCCAAGCTCGGAGAGGAAACAGCGTCGGTGTAAATCACCTGCAGCGGAACGTCTTCCCCAGTAGTGAGAGGGATTCCGGAACTACTGGGTGTCCCTCTTGGTCTGCTGTGCAGAATCGGCCACATGTTGTAACTTGACATTATCAATGGAAACAAAGCGATCTCCTTTGGCCCCTCGCAGCGGCGGTAAAATCACAGTTCTTGTGCCGCTTACCCCTAACACAGGGACAGGTGCTCGATAAGAAGGACCAAATTCTTTCTTTACTGCGACCTTTTCACGCACTAGATCCCCAATCCTGGGTATCCAACCAGTAGGTGTTACTGGCTCATCCTTAATTCCTGAGGAGGCAGCACTGGCAGAAGAGTTATCTTCACGGAATTGTTGTAAATCCTGCAAAACAGTGACACGATCATTTATGTCAAAGGGCATATCTGCCGCCTCCACACCAGGACCATCTAGATCAGGAACATACATTTGTGTTCCAAACAGGCACTCATATGAAGTACGACCCCCCAGTGACCGTCTAGGCAAGTTATTAAGTGCTCTCTGTACTCCATATAGGTGGGCTAGCCAACTACGACCCGTACTTATAACCCTGGCCGTTAAGGATTGCTTTAAATCACGATTTAAACGCTCCACGACAGAATTTTCCTCGGGATGAAATGGAGGCGAGAATTGGAGTTGGACCCCCAACGAAGCCATGGTGTCCCTGATTGCCTTAGAGGCAAAAGCAGGGCCCTGGTCCGAATGAAAAGCCGCAACTGCAAATGTATCGACAAAGATGAGCAAATCTTTAATAACGGTCCGAGCGTCAGCCGAGCGTTGTGGCCAGACCCACACAAATCTGGAGCACGAATCTACAGCAACCAAAATATATTTGTATGCACTATCTGGTGTCAGCGGACCCCAATGATCCAAGTACACACACTGTAAAGGTTTATTTGAAATCAGAAGGGGCGGCTGCTGAGGGGCGCCTAGCCGACGAAGCTTTAATCTGCTGACAAACGTCACAACAAAGGACATATTGCTTCGTCTCTTTATATAGACCAGGCCACCAGTAACGGGCCTGTAAAAGTGAAATCGTGGCAGCCACACCAGCATGTACCCGCACCACCCCTTCATGTGCTGCAGAAATTAATCGAGGTCTCTCAATTTTATTGGGTAGTTCACGTACACCAATGCCTGGAATATTAACAACAGCATTCAGCACATTACTCAAGCAGTAACTATATTTAGAAGGAAATCCTTTAGGAAATGGCGTGCCATCAGCCGTAGCTTTTATGGCAGCCGAAATCTCTGTGTCTGGTTTGGAACTCGAACGAGTCACTGCGGCCACAGTGGCGACAGCCACTGCCGATTTCGCGGCTTCATCAGCCAAATTATTCCCAGCAACGTGTATTCCAACGCGCTGATGTCCAAGTGTATGTACAACATGGACCTTAGGAAGCGTCTCCTTCAGATCCGCAACCTTACCCCACAACAATTTGTGTTTAATGGTGTTGCATTTAGAATCTCTGAACCCATTTATCTTCCAATAGTGTAGATATTCATTGAAAGACTGTACACAGTAGTAGGAGTCACAGACCAGCAAGGTTAACATCACCGGATCCGCGTGCTCCAATGCTAACAATAGAGCTTTGAGCTCAGCCAGCTGTGCCATGCAATCTCCCAAGGTTTTAGTATAAGTATGACGGGGGCAGAACACTTCCCCCTCCATCGTGCCGCTCACCACCGCACATGCAGCAGAATACTGCTGTTTAGTCCCAACCGCTGGTTGCACAGAGCCATCAGTATACATGACCACCTGATATTGGTCAATAGGCAATGTGCCAGCAGGGACTGGGTACTCTATTTCATATTGAAGAAATTCTTGAGTCTGCAGTCTAGGGTCAAATATGTAATCTACATCAGTGGCCGTCAAAGACGCAGCCCATTGAATCCATCGCGGGTGTAAAGCTTTCGAATTAGGAACACTCGCTTTTGTAACAGCTTCTAAGGCCGGAATCGGGGAAACAACAACGATACGTTGTCCCTGGGCAAGCGGTCTTTCTTTAATCACAGCCATCTGTACTGCAGTGAGTATTTTTTCAGTCTGTGCAAATCGTTGTTCTGCAGCAGAATACAAGTGGGACTTGTATGCAATCGGGACTGTCTCACCCTCATTAAAGGTGACATATGTAAACCCAACAGCCCCAGGTATCACCCTGATGACTAAATGTGTCTTATTGTCCCGTGTGTGTAAGTGTTTAACTGCTAAGAGATCAGTCTGCAAATCTTGTAGGACATGTGTATGCTCAATCGTCCAAAATCTACTCGAAAAATTTGGACGAATCAACTCGTATGAGGGTTTTATACGCGTAGCATAATCAGGAATGTAAGTTCTGCCAAAATTCAGAAACCCCAACAATGACTGGAGCTTCTGAACCGTATTAGGAGGCTGCAATAAAGCACATTTCTCCAAAAAATGTGGCGCTAAGCTTTTGCCCTCACTCGACAACTCATATCCCAGGAAAATGACGCTGAGGAAGGCAATCTTTGATTTCTTAAAATTAAGTTTATAGCCAATATCAGCAAACCCCACAACAATGCGCGATACACGCCTTAGATGTTGCAGAATCTCATCGTCTGTCAGATATATGTCATCAACATATGATGACACTTCAGGGTCCAACTCGTGCAGCATTTCAGTCACACGAGCCGAAAACAGTCCTGGGCTATTCTTACACCTGAGGCAAACAACAAAACTTTTTCTGAGAGCCAAAAGCACTGGAACTGGTATAGTCCCGAATTTCGGGCGCTATATTTTGGCAGAATAATCCATTCGAGATATCTAACGTTGTTTTGTATTTCTTACGTACTATATTATTCATAAGCGCTGCGCTATGTGAATTCTGTATTGCATATGTGCGTGTATGACTATTCAAATGTCTGTAATCCACCACTATCCTATATGAATGGTCCGGTTTAGCAACCGGAAATAAGGGATTATTCATCGGCGAGACACAGGGCTCAATTACACCCTGGTACTCCAATTGTGTAAGACTTTTCCTAACCGATGCCCTTTCCTCAAATTTGATAGGATACTGCGGCTGTGGCTGAGGTTCGCCCTTTATTGGAATTACATGATAAGGTGATTCTCTATCCCACCCCACGTTATTTCTATATAGGGCGGGAGCCTGTGCTGGAGCCCATGTTTTACTATAGGACTCCGCTAGTTCTCTTGGAACAAGTGGTGAGAAGGAAGGTGCAATAACCTCCTCCCCAACCAGACAGTCGCGAACAAAGTCAGGTGGCCAATCCTGTTCATCCAGCAGAACATCATATGATTTTACCACATGGTCCCAAAAGATGGCGTGTACAATGCGGTCAATGTCCCCTTCTAATCGCAGAGTCACTTGATATACTCTGTCAGGATCAGAGACTCGCATATCCGCTGTTTCGACTTGTATGAAGTCATCAGTTGCTTTCACCTCCAGATGCTCTAGAAGACTCCGGCGAACTATTGTGACCTCTGCCGCGCTGTCTAACAGTGCTAACGCCCATGTCTTGTTCGTCAAGAGAACTCTCTTCTTGAGCGGCATGTCTAACTGAGATTGCTGCCACTTTCTTCTTTTTAAATTGCTGTTTTTGTTGCAGCGGTTTCTCTTCTTGTTTAATAGAAACCTTCGCCGAGCGTTGTGAATCCTGTCTCGGTTTCACGTACTCCGTCCTCCGCTCTGACCGCCCACCTCTCTCACTTCTCTTCTCTGAGGAGTCCTGAAAGGAACGAGATTGGCGTGTATCAGTATATTGATATCTATCAGGTGTCTTCAAATTATCCCTATTCCTGAGATTATACCTATTCTGCGGGGTCTCCGGTTGCGGAGACTGTCCCCCATCTTTTTTAGGTGTTTGCTGTTTCTTTTCCCAGCGCTTTTTAGTACTCTCAGGTTGCTGTTGTTTAGCATTATCTTTATTATTTTTACCCTGCAATTGGGGTTTTTGCGGTCTAGCCCCTAGGCTATCGCGACCAATACTAGAATAGGTTTCTGCTATTATTCTCGGAAGTTCCCGCTCCTGATTAATCTGCGGAACATCCCGAAGACGCATTCGCACTGCTAGTGCTACTGCCTCTCCCTTGAGATTACTCAAAATAATAGAAGAAACTGCGGCAAAATTGCCCATTAACTGCATGCCCAAATCTAAGGCATTGGCAGCCCCATATTCATCTTGAATCTGTTTAAGCACTTCCGGTAAATTAGCTAATGTCGGTGTACCGTGTGCCGTAGTAAAGAGCGCGGCAAACACCGTGCCCCAGGTATTACAAAGGTCCACCGGAGGAACATCCCATACGGCAAACACATCGTCAATATCCTATGTTTATCCTGAGGTCCCGTATGGGGAAACACTGCTTCCAGCGTATTAATTTTTTGCGCCAGCCAAAATGGAGTTTCCTCTCGTTTAGCCGGTACCTTACCCATAACTGAGTGTACAGTGGCCGGATTGATACCCGGAACCACCGCCTGTGGGTGCGCCGGAGCAGCACGTGCTGCGTTTGTATTTAGTGTCTGCATGACAAACTGAACTAATCGTCTATATGTAGCCATTAAGTCTGTATATAAACGACGAACTTCAACCACTGTCAATTGAGCAGCCGCAGGATGAGGTGTATATGTAGCCAATAACGGCCAGGTAGGACCATCATTACTCAGTGGACCTAACCTAACTTGTGCTACTGTGTGTAGGAGGGCGCCATCAAGCCAATTATGGTGTTCTTGATAAGATAAAGGTATCTCTAAGTATGCGTAAGCCCTGTATTGTCCAGGGACATTCGCAACAGTGTATTCGTGAAAAGTATTTGTACCCCCATCAACTGCTGGAAATACGACCCAAGAATAAAAACGTTCTGTCCTATAGGCTGCATGGGCGTCCACCACAAAAGTGACTGGACCCCCCTGGACCGTCAGTCCATGTGCTATCAGATGTCCTGTGAGCGGGTGACGCATATTGATAGCTATATTCACTACATTAGGATTCGCCATTTGTAAAAAAAAGCTCTAGGTCAGAGAAGGCACACCAATATCGGGGTTCTTCCTTTCAAAGTTCAAGCTTGAACAACCAACCACTAAGCAATAGGATGTACCTATCCCGTGGTGGCGGAAACCCTCAGCCCCACAGACGTCTCCGCTTACGAAACCGAGGAGTCAAAATATATATGAGATCGAGAGAGTCAGTCGGACCTAAATATTAGAGCCAGACCAAACGTTGGCGGCGCCATGTCGTGTGGGCTCTCATTATCCTAAATGAGACTACTAGATTTCTAGGCAGCAGGATCGATAACGGTGTGGGGGACTGAGTCTGACCTACGTGTAAGGAACTCTGTCACCCTAAATCCGGTTTTTGCTCCGGCTATCTAGCAGTGCCTCATTTCTCCCACGGGGAAGAGATGATTGGGCAGCCGAGCGCATGACATCTTTGTAACTTCTCAGGGAAGTCGTGGTCACTCAGATCCAAACCAACTCTCTCATTTACAATATGATCTCATATACAAATGACAAAGACAGTATAAGTTTTATATATTGATTTAATAAAACAACTGTATTTTAGACAATAAGGCATGAGCCGCAATAACCAGAACCATACAACACAGTAGGATTGAAATAGTTACCAGGAGAGTAAAAAATAAGAACAAAGCAATCATCGTGTATAATAGTTTCTACTCTCCCTCTGCTTGTTCTATTTCGAGCACAGCATATTAAGCTTCTAGCTTGCCTGTCTGTATCACTGGGGAGACATCAGCCCTCATACCTGAGCAAAGGCCTGTGATCTTGGTTCAGCATCTGCAATGAGGCAGTCAGCGTCTAGTTGTGGTTCCCTGGTCAGAATCTCCCTCTTGTGTGTATTCGGACAAGGAAGTGATTTTATTACTAACATGTCATAGTGATCACAAAATGTCCCTACGCAGGAATGCCAAGTCTAAACTCCTACCACGTCTATCGGCAATGTACCAGACTGTATCCTTGACTGAAGCACAGACTGAATATGTTATGGAGAACTCCAGTGCTGAAGTAGGCAAAACAGTGAGATATGAAAAAAAAAAAAACAACACAGTAGAACTGGCTATTTGAAAAATAACAGTACGAAGCCTAATAAAAAGCATCTAGAGCAAAGTGCACAAAGGCTTTAAGCCGCCAGCAAATGAATAAAATACATCCAGGGCAAAGTGCACAAAGGCCTAAAGCCTAAAGCTAACGCGCAAAGGATATGTAAAACCAACCACACTACACCCTCCCCTTGTCGGTAGCAAGTGGTTCCAATAATATAAAAATATGCCCCAGATATAAACAATACCTAAAATTATATACATATTTCGACAAGGTCAGAAGACAACAGAGTCATAAATTTTGAAAACATGTGACAATAAAGCCAAATTCAATATAATGTCAATTTTGCAGGAGAGGAAAATCCAATTGTTAAACAGAAGCATTAGAAAGTAGGAGCTCCTCCACTTCGATGTATGTCAATATCGGAAGATCCACGCCACAAAGTACCAGGGAGCATGTGTGTTCCAAAGCCCCAAAACCATTCAGAGCGGCACCCCGTGCAGGGCCTATGAATGAGACAAAAGCATCTTCCTCCAGGAAGGGAATCTCAAAAACTGCCTCACGAAGCAAACGCAACCGTGATGCACAAGTCTGGGAATGAGCCCTAATCGGGAACATCAACAGATCAGGATCGACCACTGGAGGGCGCCGCAGTGAGAGACAGAGAGCCAGTGCATGTTCAAACGTGCACCAAAGGCACCAAAACACGGGTTGCACACAATCCAAAACTGGTCTGAATGACAGAGACCAGTCACACTCCAAATGGCCCAGGAGTGTTGCTCCAAAATGCTGCATCATGCATTCACGACACAACTGCGCTTACGGGAGCAGCAATATAGGATCTCGTCGTGGCGGGACAGCCATTGCGAAAAAAGAGCAACAACAGCAAGACTCCAGCCAATAAAGCCAAAGTAATCGGGAAACCCCCAAAAATGCTTCCGAAAATAGAGTGTATAGCCGAAGGTATCAAACCGAATATGGAAAAGAAGGTGTGAGCAAAACCAACACCAACGGCTTTGAAAAAATGTGCAATACCAGCAGTGCTGGATGCATAAAATATACGTCCCACAAGTTCACCGAAGTGACTCGGAAAGTTAGTATTCAAAAGGGACTCTATCTCCGCCGATGAACTTGCCACCTGAAGTGCGTAGGTCTCGCTAGCAGATGGAAGGGCCACATGCTTTTGAAACAATAAAGCTTTCAGCTGACTCAACTTGTCAAAATTAACCTTGGAAGTAGCAATATGAGGCCAGATGTCCGCTACCTCCCTAATTTGAATGGGGGGAAACAACACATTCCCGCAGCACGTAACGGCCTTGTTGACAACGACAACGTAAACTATTCCGGCACGCATGCCAGAGCAGCGTTCGCTGTTAAGAACAATGTAACTGCCGTTAGAAAGCACCTGGAAAGTGTTTTTAATAACCAGGACCGGAACTCCATTCAGATCAGCATGTTCTGGTGAAATGTAACGAGGGTCTGCCCTACTAGTCCTGAACCCCCCTGAAGAGGTAACAAAACGTTGATGACACTTATTAGTGTCTACAGGCCATAATAACCACCCGCCCGGATGTAACGATGAAATGTTGAGCGTACCATTCTGGACCCAATGTGTAAATTCACTAAAAGTAGCATTCACATAGTGCTGCCAGTTGTTTAATTTGGAAGGGACAGGTATACTAGGCAAATTCAACTCTCTAATTGTCGCCAAGCCCAAACAGCTAGTCTGTTGTACTGTGTCATTGAGGAAAATCATCTGCACAGGGATAATACATGCTCTAAATAATGTATCCCTGCCTTGCATCTGCCAATTTTTCGTACCCCAAACACTTTTCAAGTCAACAGTCTTAAACCAGTATTCATAACCCTCGACCGAAAGTTTGGATACAAACAAATTGGAATACAGCAATTTAGTATCGGTCAATAACATTTGCTTATTAGAACACGGAGTAACTTTAAAATAGTAAGACCTAGCATTTCGTTGATTATGCCCAGAAAAATATGCAAATTTATCATAATACGTTTTCGAACTCCCTTGTGGGGGAGTCGAGCAATGTTCCCATTGCACATAATTAAATATGGACTTAGGGCTACTAGCTTTATGAATAAAGTGGTGTCCATAATAGTTGTAGCAAAACATGTCACCATGATTATCTCTAAATTGGTAAGCATCTTCATCGTCATAGACAGTATAATATTGCAAATCTGTCAGCATAGCATCTACTGTCTTCACATCCCAATCATCAGAAACAATGCCTGGTATAACAATATCATTCATTGATAACTTGAGGACATACGGTATTTGAATCAATTCAGTGGGACCATATATATCAAACATTACTTTATCCCACACAATCCCATCTGGAATCGGTATTGCAGAAATGTTTACATTGGACAAGTCTCTTCGAACCATATGAGACGAAAAATGTGGTTTTAACACAGTCTCCATGTGCTCAATGTCAGATCGATCAGGAAGAAAATGACCATGTATTACCAGAAAAAAAGTAACCACAAATCCCAACCATAAAAAAAGAGTCATTACAGCCATAAAAAGCCACAAATAGTTCCAAGGAAAAACAAAATACGTGCGTTTAAGCCAACACAGCAGCTTACGTGGGCCTCGGACAGAAGACATCGAGGACTAGGAGTGGGACACTGCATCATCAGTGTCGTTGAAGCAGCCAGAGGCAGTTCTTGCAAAAGGTGCAACTGTGAACAAAGAAGCAGATGGAGGCTCTCGCCAAGGCACGCTATAAACCACATGTTCAGAAACATCAGTAGAACGTACAGCAACTCGATAAAAAGATTCCATATTAATCGTCGTCTGTGGAACAATTGCAAGATCATCATTCACCCTCCCCAAGCTTGGAGAGGAAACAGCGTCAGTGTAAATCACCTGCAGCGGGACTTCTTCCCCAGTAGTGAGAAGGATTCCGGAACTACTGGGTGTCCCTCTTGGTCTGCTGTGCAGAATCGGCCACATGTTGTAACTTGACATTATCAATGGAAACAAAGCGATCTCCTTTGGCCCCTCACAGCGGCGGTAAAATCTCAGTTCTCGTGCCGCTTACCCCTAACACAGGGACAGGTGCTCGATAAGAAGGACCAAATTATTTCTTTACTGCGACCTTTTCACGCACTAGATCCCCAATCCTGGGTATCCAACCAGTAGGTGTTACTGGCTCATCCTTAATTCCTGAGGAGGCACCACTGGCAGAAGAGTTATCTTCACGCAATTGTTGTAAATCCTGCAAAACAGTGACACGATCATTTATGTCAAAGGGCGTATCTGCCGCCTCCACACCAGGACCATCTAGATCAGGAACATACATTTGTGTTCCAAACAGGCACTCATATGAAGTACGACCCCCCAGTGACCGTCTAGGCAAGTTATTAAGTGCTCTCTGTACTCCATATAGGTGCGCAAGCCAACTACGACCCGTACTTATAACCCTGGCCGTTAAGGATTGCTTTAAATCACGATTTAAACGCTCCACGACAGAATTTCCCTCGAGATGAAATGGAGGCGAGAATTGGAGTTGGACCCCCAACGAAGCCATGGTGTCCCTGAATGCCTTAGAGGCAAAAGCAGGGCCCTGGTCCGAATGAAAAGCCGCAACTGCAAATGTATCGACAAAGATGCGCAAATCTTTAATAACAGTCCGAGCGTCAGCCGAGCGTTGTGGCCAGACCCACACAAATCTGGAGCAGGAATCTACAGCAACCAAAATATATTTGTATGCACTATCTGGTGTCAGCGGACCACAATGATCCAAGTACACACACTGTAAAGGTTTATTTGAAATCAGAAGGGGCGGCTGCTGCGGGCGCCTAGCCGACGAAGCTTTAATCTGCTGACAAACGTCACAACAAAGGACATATTGCTTTGTCTCTTTATATAGACCAGGCCACCAGTAACGGGCCTGTAAAAGTGAAATCGTGGCAGCCACACCAGCATGTGCCCGCGCCACCCCTTCATGTGCTGCAGAAATTAATGGAGGTCTCTCAATTCTTTTGGGTAGTTCACGTACACCAATGCCTGGAATATTAACAACAGCATTCAGCACACTACTCAAGCAGTAACTATATTTAGAAGGAAATCCTTTAGGAAATGGCGTGCCATCAGCCGTAGCTTTTATGGCAGCCGAAATCTCTGTGTCTGGTTTGGAACTCGAACGAGTCACTGCGGCCACAGTGGCGAGAGCCACTGCCGATTTCGCGGCTTCATCAGCCAAATTATTCCCAGCAACGTGTATTCCAACGCGCTGATGTCCAAGTGTATGTACAACATGGACCTTAGGAAGCGTCTCCTTCAGATCCGCAACCTTACCCCACAACAATTTGTGTTTAATGGTGTTGCCTTTAGAATCTCTGAACCCATTTATCTTCCAATAGTGTAGATATTCATTGAAAGACTGTACACAGTAGTAGGAGTCACAGACCAGCAAGGTTAACATCGCCGGATCCGCGTGCTCCAACGCTAACAATAGAGCTTTGAGCTCAGCCAGCTGTGCCATGCAATCTCCCAAGGTTTTAGTATAAGTATGACGGGGGCAGAACACTTCCCCCTCCATCGTGCCGCTCACCACCGCACATGCAGCAGAATACTGCTGTTTAGTCCCAACCGCTGGTTGCGCAGAGCCATCAGTATACATGACCACCTGATATTGGTCAATAGGCAATGTGCCAGCAGGGACTGGGTACTCTATTTCATACTGAAGAAATTCTTGAGTCTGCAGTTTAGGGTCAAATATGTAATCTACATCAGTGGCCGTCAAAGACGCAGCCCATTGAATCCATCGCGGGTGTAAAGCTTTCGAATTAGGAACACTCGCTTTTGTAACAGCTTCTAAGGCCGGAATCCGGGAAACAACAACGATACGTTGTCCCTGGGCAAGCGGTCTTTCTTTAATCACAGCCATCTGTACTGCAGTGAGTATTTTTTCAGTCTGTGCAAATCGTTGTTCTGCAGCAGAATACAAGTGGGACTTGTATGCAATCGGGACTGTCTCACCCTCATTAAAGGTGACATATGTAAACCCAACAGCCCCAGGTATCACCCTGTTGACTAAATGTGTCTTATTGTCCCGTGTGTGTAAGTGTTTAACTGCTAAGAGATCAGTCTGCAAATCTTGTAGGACATGTGTATGCTCAATCGTCCAAAATCTACTCGAAAAATTTGGACGAATCAACTCGTATAAGGGTTTTATACGCGTAGCATAATCAGGAATGTAAGTTCTGCCAAAATTCAGAAACCCCAACAATGACTGGAGATTCTGAACCGTATTAGGAGGCTGCAATAAAGCACATTTCTCCCAAAAATGTGGCGCTAAGATCTTGCCCTCACTCGACAACTCATATCCCAGGAAAATGACGCTGAGGAAGGCAATCTTTGATTTCTTAAAATTAAGCTTATAGCCAATATCAGCAAACCCCACAACAATGCGCGATACACGCCTTAGATGTTGCAGAATCTCATCGTCTGTCAGATATATGTCATCAACATATGATGACGCTTCAGGGTCCAACTCGTGCAGCATTTCAGTCACACGAGCCGAAAACAGTCCTGGGCTATTCTTACACCCCTGAGGCAAACAACAAAACTTTTTCTGAGAGCCAAACGCACTGAAACTGGTATAGTCCTGACTTTCGGGCGCTATATTTTGGCAGAAAAATCCATTTGAGATATCTAACGTTGTTTTGTATTTCTTACGTACTATATTATTCATAAGCGCTGCGCTATGTGAATTCTGTATTGCATATGTGCGTGTATGACTATTCAAATGTCTGTAATCCACCACTATCCTATATGAATGGTCCGGTTTAGCAACCGGAAATAAGGGATTATTCATCGGCGAGACACAGGGCTCAATTACACCCTGGTACTCCAATTGTGTAAGACTTTTCCTAACCGATGCCCTTTCCTCAAATTTGATAGGATACTGCGGCTGTGGCTGAGGTTCGCCCTTTATTGGAATTACATGATAAGGTGATTCTCTATCCCACCCCACGTTATTTCTATATAGGGCGGGAGCCTGTGCTAGAGCCCATGTTTTACTATAGGACTCTGCTAGTTCTCTCGGAACAAGTGGTGAGAAGGAAGGTGCAATAACCTCCTCCCCAACCGGACAGTCGCGAACAAAGTCAGGTGGCCAATCCTGTTCCGCCAGCAGAACATCATATGATTTTACCACATGGTCCCAAAAGATGGCGTGTACAATGCGGTCAATGTCCCCTTCTAATCGCAGAGTCACTTGATATACTCTGTCAGGATCAGAGACTCGCATATCCGCCGTTTCGACTTGTATGAAGTCATCAGTTGCTTTCACCTCCAGATGCTCTAGAAGACTCCGGCGAACTATTGTGACCTCTGCCGCGCTGTCTAACAGTGCTAACGCCCATGTCTTGTTCGTCAAGAGAACTCTCTTCTTGAGCGGCATGTCTAACTGAGACTGCTGCCACTTTCTTCTTTTTAAATTGCTGTTTTTGTTGCAGCGGTTTCTCTTCTTGTTTAATAGAAACCTCCGCCGAGCGTTGTGAATCCTGTCTCGGTTTCACGTACTCCGTCCTCGGCTCTGACCGCCCACCTCTCTCACTTCTCTTCTCTGAGGAGTCCGGAAAGGAACGAGATTGGCGTGTATCAGTATATTGATATATATCAGGTGTCTTCAAATTATCCCTATTACTGAGATTATACCTATTCTGCGGGGTCTCCGGTTGCGGAGACTGTCCCCCATCTTTTTTAGGTGTTTGCTGTTTCTTTTCCCAGCGCTTTTTAGTACCCTCAGGTTGCTGTTGTTTAGCATTATCTTTATTATTTTTACCCTGCAATTGGGGTTTTTGCGGTCTAGCCCCTAGGCTATCGCGACCAATACTAGAATAGGTTTCTGCTATTATTCTCTGAAGTTCCCGCTCCTGATTAATCTGAGGAACATCCCGAAGACGCATTCGCACTGCTAGTGCTACTGCCTCTCCCTTGAGATTACTCAAAATAATAGAAGAAACTGCGGCAAAATTGCCCATTAACTGCATGCCCAAATCTAAGGCAGGGGCAGCCCCATATTCATCTTGAATCTGTTTAAGCACTTCCGGTAAATTAGCTAATGTCGGTGTACCGTGTGCCGTAGTATAGAGCGCGGCAAACACCGTGCCCCAGGTATTACAAAGGTCCACCGGAGGAACATCCCATACGGCAAACACATCGTCAATATCCTATGTTTATCCTGAGGTCCCTTATGGGGAAACACTGCTTCCAGCGTATTAATTTTTTGCGCCAGCCAAAATGGAGTTTCCTCTTGTTTAGCCGGTACCTTACCCATAACTGAATGTACAGTGGCCGGATTGATACCCGGAACCACCGCCTGTGGGTGCGCCGGAGCAGCATGCGCTGCGTTTGTATTTAGTGTCTGCATGACAAACTGAACTAATCGTCTATATGTAGCCGTTAAGTCTGTATATAAACGACAAACTTCAACCACTGTCAATTGAGCAGCCGCAGGATGAGGTGTATATGTAGCCAATAACGGCCAGGTAGGACCATCATTACTCAGTGGACCTAACCTAACTTGTGCTACTGTGTGTAGGAGGGCGCCATCAAGCCAATTATGGTGTTCTTGATAAGATAAAGGTATCTCTAAGTATGCGTAAGCCCTGTATTGTCCAGGGACATTCGCAACAGTGTATTCGTGAAAAGTATTTGTACCCCCATCAACTGCTGGAAATACGACCCAAGAATAAAAACGTTCTCTCCTATAGGCTGCATGGGCGTCCACCACAAAAGTGACCGGACCCCCCTGGACCGTCAGTCCATGTGCTATCAGATGTCCTGTGAGCGGGTGACGCATATTGATAGCTATATTCACTACATTATGATTCGCCATTTGTAAAAAATAGCTCTAGGTCAGAGAAGGCACACCAATATCGGGGTTCTTCCTTTCAAAGTTCAAGATTGAACAACCAACCACTAAGCAATAGGATGTACCTATCCCGTGGTGGCGGAAACCCTCAGCCCCACGGACGTCTCCACTTACGGAACCGAGGAGTAAAAATATATATGAGATCGAGAGAGTCAGTCGGACCTAAATATTAGAGCCAGACCAAACGTTGGCGGCGCCATGTCGTGTGGGCTCTCATTATCCTAAATGAGACTACTGGATTTCTACGCAGCAGGATCGATAACGTTGTGGGGGACTGAGTCTGACCCACATGTAAGGAACTCTGTCACCCTAAATCCGGTTTTTGCTCCGGCTAACTAGCAGTGCCTCATTTCTCCCACAGGGAAGAGATGATTGGGCAGCCGAGCGCATGACATCTTTGGAACTTCTCAGGGAAGTCGTGGTCACTCAGATCCAAACCAACTCTCTCTTTTACAATATGATCTCATATACAAATGACAAAGACAGTATAAGTTTTATATATTGATTTAATAAAACAACTGTATTTTAGATAATAAGGCATGAGCCGCAATAACCAGAACCATACAACACAGTAGGATTGAAATAGTTACCAGGAGAGTAAAAAATAAGAACAAAGCGATCATCGTGTATAATAGTTTCTTCTCTCCCTCTGCTTGTTCTATTTCGAGCACAGCATGTTAAGCTTCCAGCTTGACTGTCTGTATCACTGGGGAGACATCAGCCCTCATACCTGAGCAAAGGCCTGTGATCTTAGTTCAGCATCTGCAACGAGGCAGTCAGCGTCCAGTTGTGGTTCCCTGGTCGGAGTCTCCCTCTTGCGTGTATTGGGACAAGGAAGTAATTTTATAACTAACATGTCATCGTGATCACAAAATGTCCCTAGGCAGGAATGCCAAGTCTAAACTCCTAACACGTCTATCGGCAATGTACCAGACTGTATCCTTGACTGAAGCACAGAGTGAATATGTTATGGAGAATTCCAGTGCTGAAGTAGGTAAAACAGTGTGATATGAATAAAAAAACAACACCGTAGAACTGGCTATTTGAAAAATAACAGTACGAAGCCTAATAAAAAGCATCTAGAGCAAAGTGCACAAAGGCTCTAAGCCACCAGCAAATGAATAAAATACATCCAGGGCAAAGTGCACAAAGGCCTAAAGCCTAAAGCTAACGCGCAAAGGATATCTAAAACCAACCACACTACAGCAGTATGGCTGGTGCAGTGCGCAGACAGTGCATATATGGATGCAGATGGGTTTGCTTTTGGTTCCCTATCAACTGTCCTAAATAGCTGCCCACTCACCTGCACATTGAGGTCTTCGATGACTGATTCACCAAAAAAAATGGCTGCCAGTTGCATCCCGTGTTTAGTAGGAAAATGGCTGTGTTTGACTGGCTTGTACTCCACAACAGTAAAACTCTAACCTAGTTAAGGTGCAGGTGCCAAAGGTGCTTGTAAATATTAGCACTGCTACAAACTGAAATGTATAATTTACCCCCAGAACAAATATAAAGTAATGATTATTGCTTTAGTGCTCGCCTTGAAGGAAGGTTTACCGAAATGGCTCCCCTACGTTCGTAGAAGAAAATAATACATGGAATAGCTTATTAGCGTAATACATCTGTCTATTCACAAACTGAATATTGTAGAATAACTAATAGTACTATAGAAGAACTACAAACATACTACTAAATGCTCATTATACAAATATGTGGGCACCCATCAACGCATTTGACAGGCACCTAATTCCATCACAAAGATATCCTAAAGAAGTCTTGCAAACCAGCTTCATCTGTAAATCTTTATTATTCTTATTCATTCGAAAAGACAAGAATAAAAACATTTATTACAGCAAATTGTACAAGCTGAGCCGTAGGTTCCGAAAGGAACTTTATCAAGGCACATGTAATTTTTGATCTTGTTCACTATCAATGTGTAAAGAATATCTGTATTGTTGGATATAATCTGTTCCATTAGTACAATTTAAAAAAATCTCACCAAAAATATGTGAGAAAAGGGTTTCAAACGGTATGGTAGCCATAAAGTATCTCAAACCGGTATGGAAATGATGAAGTACTGATGTCTAATCTCATCCAAAATGGTAGCAAATAAATTCATGCGGAGGTCAATGCTTCAGCTTCGGCTATATTTTATGGGAGATCTTCTCTCTGACAGCAGAGATCTCCGCACATGTAGGTATACATTTTAGTAGTAGAGGTGTAATGGATGGGAGTTGTCTGGAAAATGAGGAACACTTACTACCGATTGGAAGGGTTTTGGTAGCAGGGGCTGCTTCTCCATTAGGGCTAAGGAGTGTCGCCCCCCCCACCCGCCAGCAGCTGCAAAACTTTTGAAAGAAAACGATAATAACATTTGTTTATTATCGTTTTCCTTTAACCCCTTCGCTTCCAGGCCTTTTCCCCCTCAGGTGCCAGGCATTTTTTTGGCTATTTGGAGCAGTTTGTGCTTAGGCCCTCATAACATTTTGTCCATATAAGCTACCCACGCCAAATTTGTTCCCTTTTTTTCCAACATTGTAGGGATTCTAGGGGTACCAGAGTTTGTGGGTTTTCCTGAAGGTGACTACAACAAATTAGCCAAAATACAGAAAAATGTCATTAAAAAAAAATGGGAAAAAGGGCTGCAGAAGAAGTCTTGGGTTTTTTTTCACTGAAAATGGCATCAACAAAGCGTTTGTGGTGCTAAAATCACCAGCTTCCTAGCTTTCAGGAACAGGCAGTCTTGAATCAGAAAACCACATTTTTCAACACAATTTTGGCATTTTACTGGGATATACCCCATTTTTACTATTTTTTGTGCTTTCAGCCTCCTTCCAGTTAGTGACAGAAATGGGGGTGAAATCATGCTGGATCCCAGAAAGCTAAACATTTCTGAAAAGTAGACAAACTTCTGAATTCAACAAGGGGTAATTTGTGTAGATCCTACAAGGTTTTCCTACAGAAAATAACAGCTGAAATAAATAAATATTGAAATTGAGGTGAAAAAAACAGCCATTTTTCTCAACGTTTTACTCTGTAACTTTTTCCTGCAGTGTCAGATTTTTTAAAGCAATATACTGTTACGTCTGCTTGACTCTTCTGGTTGCGGGGATATATAGGGCTTGTAGGTTCATCAAGAACCCAAAGCCAATAAATGAGCTGCACCTTGCACTGTGTTATCATTTTACAGTGGGCATACAGAAATTCATTTGCTGAAATATGAAGAGCGAAAAATAGGTATCAAGAAAACCTTTGCATTTCCAAAATGGGCACAAGATAAGGTGTTGAGAAGCAGTGGTTATTTGCACATCTCTGAATGCTGGGGTGCCCATACTAGCATGTGAATTACAGGGCATTTCTCAAATAAACATCTTTTTCACACACTGTCTTACATTTGAAACGAAAATATGTAGAGAAAGAAGATGGGAAATAATTCTTGTTTTGCTATTCTGTGTTCCCCCAAGTCTCCTGATAAAAATGGTACCTTACTTGCGTGGGTAGGCCTAATGCTCGTGATAGCAAAAAACACATCAGATTTCAATGTAAAAATGTGATGTGTCCATGTTGCATTTCCTAAGTGCCTAGCTGTGGATTTTGATCTCTAGCTCAGCCAGCACCTAGGGAAACCCACCAAACCTGTGCATTTTTTAAACCTAGACACCTAGGGGAATCCAAGATGGGGTGACTTGTGGGGCCCTCGCAAGGTTCTGTTACCCAGAATCCTGTGCAAACCTCAAAATCTGGCAAATAAAAACAGTTTTCCCTCGCATTTCGATGACAGAAAGTTCTGGAATCTGAGAGAAGCCACAAATTTCCTTCCACCCAGCATTTCCCCAAGTCTCCCGATAAAAACTGTACCTCACTTGTGTGGGTATGCTTAGTGTCCCAGACAGGAAATGCCCCAAAACACAACGTGGACACCTCACATTTTCCAAAAGAAAACAGAGCTGTTTTTTCCAAAGTGCCTAGCAGTGGATTTTGCACTCTAGCTCAGCCAGCACCTAGAAAAACCCACCAAACCTGTGTATTTTTTAAAACTAGACACCTAGGGGAATCTAAGATGGGGTGACTTGTGGGGTTTTCACCAGGTTCTGTTACCCAGAATCCTGTGCAAACCTCAAAATTTGGAAAAAAAACACTTTTTCCTCACATTTTGGTGATAGAACGTTCTGGAATCTGAGAAGAGCCACAAGTTTCCTTCCACCTAGCGTTCCCCCGAGTCTCCCAATAAAAGTTGTACCTCACTTGTGTGGGAAGGCCTAGTGCCCGTAACAGGAAATGCCCCAAAACATTACGTAAACACATCACATTTTCCAAAAGAAAACAGAGCTGTTTTTTGCAAAGTGCCTAGCTGTGGATTTTGGCCTCTGGAACAGCCAGCACCTAGGAAAACCTACCAAACCTGTGCATTTTTTAAAACTAGACACCTAGGGGAAACCAGGATGGGGGGCCTGTGGGGCTCTCACCAGGATCTGTTATCCAGAATCCTGTGCAAACATCCGAATTTGGCAAAAGAAAACACTTTTTTCTCACATTTCGGTGACAGAAAGTTCTGGAATTTGAGAGGAGCCGCAAAGTTCCTTCCACCCAGCATTCCCCCAAGTCTCCCGATAAAAATGGTACCTCACTTGTGTGGGAAGGCCTAGTGCCCGTAACAGGAAATGCCCCAAAACACAACGTGGACACATCACATTTTCCAAAAGAAAGGGGAGCTGTTTTTTGCAAAGTCCCTAGCTGTGGATTTTGGCCTTTTTTTAAACTAGGCACCTAGGGGAATCCAAGACAGGGTGACTTGTGTGGCTCTCACCAGCTTCTGTTACCCAGAATCCTGTGCAAACATAAACATTTGGCAAAAAAAACCACTTTTTCCTCACATTTCAGTGAGAGAAAGTTCTGGACTCTGAGAGGATCCACACATTTTCTTCCACTCAGCGTGCCCCCAAGTCTCCTGATGAAAATCGTAACTCACTTGTGTGGGTAGGCCTAGTGCCCGCAACAGGTAATGCCCCAAAACACAACGTGGACCCATCACATTTTCCCAAAGAAAACAGAGCTGTTTTTTGCAAAGAGCCTAGCTGTGGATTTAGGCCCCTAGCTCAGCCGGCACATAGGGAAACCTACCAAACCTGTGCATTTTTTAAAACTAGACACCTTGGGGAATCCAAGATGGGGTGACTTTTGTGGCTCTCACGAGGTTCTGTTACCCGAAATCCTGTGCAAACCTAAAAATTTGGCAAAAAAAACACTTTTCCCTCACATTTCGGTGACAGAACGTTCTGGAATCTGAGAGGAGCCACAAATTTCCTTCCACCCAGCGTTCCCCCAAGTCTCCCGTTAAAAATGGTACCTCACATGTGTGGGAGGCCCAGGTGCCTGCAACAGTAAAAGGCCAAAAACCTGTAGAGATTGAGGGGATAGCACAACGAGTTGAGAAGCACATATTGTTCTTTTTTACATCTGTAGGCTGACTGTGCTTTGCGGACCCACACAAGTGAGGTATCATTTTACTTGGGAGACTGAGGGGAATGTTGGGTGGTAGGAAATGTGTGCCAGAGCGGTGATCTTACAAAGAAAAGTGAGGAAATATGCTTTTTTAAGCAAATTTTGAGGTTTGCAGATGAGTATGGGTAAGAAAATGTTGGGGGATCCACGCAAGCCACACCTACCTGGACTCCTTGGGGTGTCTAGTTTAAAAAAGTGTCTGGGTTTGGTAGGTTTCCCTAGATGAAAGCCACACCCGGGACCAAAAACATAGGTACCCCCCCAACACAGGTGGTTTTGTCATAGATAATTTTGATGTGTCCACATACTTCTGCGATGTTCCAAACACTACAATTGTGAAAAGAAATGCACTTGGGTTATGTTAAAAAGACCCCCTCACCCACCAACCAAGTTGGTGGCATGCTTCATCATCGGGGTCCCACCGAGACACCTAACGTGTCACAGGTGTGCTGCAACGCCTGTTTACAGCAGAGCAGGTTTTGTCATTTTTACCACATAAACTGGTTGGATTTGGCACAAGGGTGAGTGATGGTTCAGTAGATCAAATTTTATTAACAAGAGATTGAACAAAAATGAAATGCACCGTCAATCACTCAAAGGCCAAAAAACGTAGCCAATGACTCACAGCTTGTGAGCTGTATAGCTGCGTCAAGGCACCAACTGCTTTACAGTCCATTCACACACTTTTCACACATGACGTGCACAAGACCATTCATGACGCCAGCCGCGGGCCCAGCACATTACAACACTCACATCAACAGACTGCGCCATTCAAGGGCCCATCACTTTCATACACCCACATGCCTGTTACAGCAATCACACCTGCTGATGTGAGTGTGTGGGCTGGCCACTCCATGCACACTGCCAGCCAAGTGCCACTCCACTCACACTGCCAGCCAAGCGCCACTCCACGCACACTGCTAGCAAAGCGCCACACTCACCGCCAGCCAAGCGCCACTCCACGCACACCACCAGCCAAGCGCCACTCCACGCATATTGCCAGCCAAGCGCCAGTCCATGAACACTGCCATCACTTTTTTTAAACTTTTGAACAACAAAGAAACCACTAATTATAAATAAGTACAAAACTACAAGCACAAAAGCTCTAACTGAATACATGACAGTAATGCCGACCGTGGAACTGAACATGTGAAAATATAAAACAGAAGTTCATGCTCACTGTATTTCCCAATAATTCTGTGTGTGGTAGCTCCTGAAACAGCCACACACACCGCCCAGGCTTTGAAGGACAATCAGGGCAGTGCATCTTAGTCTCCTTCCCGATACCTCTTTGAGCACAAACTCTACGGGCCAGATGTAGGAAGCAAAAGAATTGTGAGTCGGAAATAGCGACTCCTTGCGAATCGCTACTTCCGACTCACAAAACGAGATGCAGGCAAAAATCGCAGAACCAAATTGCTATTTGCGAGCTCGCAATTTGCGAGGTCGCAAATTGCACAAGGGTGTGGTTTGGAGTCGCAAATTGCGACTGGCTCGCAAATTGCACGCAGGTGCAAAAAAAAAAGGTAAAAACACACTTCCTGGTTCTGAGTGATGACATCAGAACCTGGAAGTACCCCCATGGAACAGGGAGGAGCCTACCCAGCACAAACAGCAGAGGCACACCCAGCTGAGAGAAGCACCTACAGCCATATCATCTCAGGAGAAGGAGACACCCACTGCTGGGAGGAAGAGAAAACTGAAGTTTTCTGAAAAGGAGCTGGAGGTCCTAACAGAGGAGGGCTGCCTGCACCATGATGTCTTGTTTGGTAAGGCATCAATGAGTGTCCCTGACACCCAAAAGAAGAAAATCTGGCAGGACATCCTAACTAAGATAAATGCCATTGGAGTCAGCCATCGCACTATTGATGAGGTCCGAAAAAGGTGGGACGACCTCCGGTGTAGGACCAAGGAAAGGGTGGCCGAGCGGATGTGAGAGATGCATGGAACTGGAGGAGGACCATCAACAGTCCCACCCTCTACAGCCATAGAGACCATGGTGGAGACCATTCTGGAGCCAGAGGCTGTAATAGGAATTGGAGACCTGGACAGTTCTGCCCCGGAAACATCCAAAAGTAAGTACCAAAAATCACTTATTTACACCACTCAATGCACCATGCACACAACCACAGTACACATAAGCATGCATCCTCCAGATTTGCTCCATGCCTATATTGCAAACCACCAGAACAATGCATTATGGGCAATGTAGTAAAGTAGTCCAGCTTTTGAGAAATATTTATTCTGAGACACCAAACATATGTGAAGCACTGACAGTGTATCCCCTGTGTCCCACATGTCTCCCACAAGGACCCACCAACAGCCATACTGTGCATGGAGAAGAACTGGCCAAAAACACAGCAGACAAGGCAGCCAGTGGAACTGCAGGGGAGTGCATGACTACACCACTCGTCCAACATGCACAAGACACCAACGGCAAGACTGATTTGGATCTTGAAGCAGGCAACATGACACCGGGGCCACTGATGAGTGGGAGTCCGCCACATTGGTCAGCTGGGTCTGTGCGGAGACGGCAACATCCAATACAGCCAGCCAGTGAGGAGGATGTCACCGGTGAACAATTGCAAGGACTTGAGGCATCCTTACTGCGAAGTCATTAGCTGCAAAACAAACACATGCGGGTTATAAATAGGAACCTGCACAGACTGCAACAGACCCTCTCCCAGGGTTTTGCCAATGTGGACACCCAATTCACTGCCATGAACAACAACATGGCAAACCTCACAAGCTCCATCAACAACTTGGTCAGGGAAATGGGGGCAGATAGGGCCAATGCAAGGCGTAGAGAGCGCAACACTGCTGCCCGTTTGGACCGACTGAGTCAATCAATTGGGCGCTTTGCAACCATAACTACCTGCCTGTCAAGGCGCGCCATAAAGATGTAGGTAGAACTTGGCCATTTTGCTGGTGATGTGGCAAGGGGACTAAGACGCCTCAGCCATGCAGTGGACCTAATAGAGACCACCCAGGCAGCAAGGGGCATTGGCGATACCCCTCAGGATAGCGAGGAGATCTCCAGCATCAGCAGTGTATCCTGCGGAGAAGCAGTGCCCGGCCAGGATCAGGGGACCAAACAGGATTGGGCCAGGTGGCCTTAGTCGCAGGAGGCTGTGAGCTACCTAATCTGTGTTTTGACTGAGCCACGTGAACTTAATGTGACAAACATTACATTTTGCTTTTTCTGTGCAGTTGGGTTGACAAAAATGTCTTCATTATATTCCTGGCATTAAAGGGATTATTTGTTGTACTACACAACCTTGCTATGTGTGTCTTATATTTGTGAAGGTTTTAACGGTTGCCACAAACCTGCCAAAGTAGTGGGTTGCAATGTGGTTCTGTCTCTGTCTGCCCTCCATTGCGATGCTACCATCCTAAGGCTGGCGGTGTGGTAGCTCTTGCGCATCATCCTCAAAATCTGTGTAGTCGAGGGTGAGATATAGCCCACGTCTGGTGGCAATGTTGTGGAAGATGGCACAAGTTGCAACGATCTTGCATGCAGTTTCGGGGGCATACTGGAGTGCCCTTCCACTTTTGTGCACGCATCGGAAACGTGACTTCAACAAGCCGAATGTCCTCTCAATGACAGATCTGGTCCGCCGATGTCCTATGTTGTATCGCCTCTCATTCTAATTGCCAGGTGTTAGGTATGGGGTGAGTATCCATGGTCTCAGTGCATACGCACTGTCACCTGTGTGACGAAAGAGCCAAAATTAGCAGGGCATCACAGGGTTACGTAATGACATGTATTTAAGACATCAGAGTGTACTAGACAGTACCTAAGAAATATCCTTTGCCAAACTCCCCACGTTCTAGGCGTTGGTGTATCCCACTGTGCCTGAATATGTGTCCATCATGTGTACTCCCTGGATATTGAGCCACAATGTCAGTAATAACATTATGGGCATCACATACCACCTGGATGTTTAGTGAGTGGGTACATTTCCTATTGCGGAATACATATTCCAGATTTGCTGGTGGGCAAATTGGTATATTTGTCCCGTCCACACACCCTATTACATGGGGAAGTTGGCAAATCTGTAGAAGTCCAACTTGGTGCTGTTAATTTCCGCCTAATTCCTGAGAAGGTATAAATATCTGGACATGTGTGCTAGTATGGCATCTAGGAAACTTCTGAAGGATTGTGAGAGGGCACTTTTGGATACCCCACCTGCCACAGCAATTACTCCCTGATAGCTACCCGAGGCCAAGAGGTGCAGTGAGCAGAACACTTGCACATGTGTAGGGATGGAGCAGCCGCGCATTGTCTGGCGTTCTAGCTGAGGTTTCAGCAGTTCAATGATCTCTAGGATAACTGCGCTGCTCAGTCTGTATTTATCATAAATCTTGTCCTCAGTTTGTTGAAATAGTGTCTGTCTGGTTCGGTATATCCTCTCCTGTCTCTGCCTCCTCCTCCTCTGCTGGGCAGCCTGGACTCCTCCTCCATGCTATCACGTATAGTGCAGCCATTTTGAGAAACCCAGGTGCATTCTAGGTCTCCTTTTATATTTTGGTTCTGGTTACCACCTGTTTGGAATCAGTGCTAATCTGGGGGTGCAAAACGGGCTTTTTGCGACTAGTCGCAATTTGCGACTGCCTTGTGCATTAGGTTTGCGACTCGCAATTTGCGACTTCTTAATTGCGAGTCACAATTTCAAGTTGCAATTTTTGCGACTCGCAAATCTTTCGTACATCTGGCCCTACATCTCTTAGCAGGAAAGTATTTTTTGGCTGTGGGAGGAATGTGCTCAGCACAGTGACGATCTTTCAATCTAGCTACTGATTCTCTAGGAACTCTTGCCTGTTCCAGCACAACAAGGCTCGCTATGACAGACTCCTGAAATTTCAAAAATATCACCCTTGACTCTGGAGAACTATTCTTGAACACAACAAAAGCATTAAAAGTTGCCAAGTGGAACAGGTGAACCGCTAATTTCTTATACCAAATGTAAGACTTACGAGCAGCAGTGTAAGGTCCAACCTCTGATCTACTCTATCAACACCACCCATGTGCTTATTGTAGCCTAAAATATACACGGGTTGGCACACTTCAGCAACTTGACCCCAAACAGCCACAGGTGAAGTACTCTCATCAAGGATGGTAGTTAGCATGTACACATATCTCCTGTCTACAAATTTCATAGCTAGCAGCTTATCATTCCGCAAGGCGCTGCACTGTCCCTTCTCAAGATTTTTACAAACAAGCTCTCTTGGATAACCTTTCTGATTAGAGCAAATTGTGCACAAGCGACAGTGTCCACTCTGAACAATTCCTTGAATAACTGTACTCCAGTGCAGAAGTTATCTAAATACAAATGGTGATCTTTGTTAAACAGTCGTCTACCAAGTTCCCACACAATTTTCTCACTAACTCCAAAAGTGGGCGGACAACCAGGGGGGTCAATACTGGAATCCCCCAACACAAAAAACAGAAAGGAAAAAAAAAAATCCCTGGTGTCTTGGTGGCTTTTGCCCCACCCCGGGGACAGATGGGCCTAAAAAGAAATAGCCCAATCTGCCACCAAGGCGAGGGGGTGCAGAAATGGCATAGAATATATTGCCCAAGGGGCTATCCCCACACACAAAGCGTGCACCCACATACATGATCCCTAGCCCAAAGTGGATTCTGCCCTTTGGGGGCGACCCTTGCCAAAGGGGCCACCCCCCCACACACAAACAAAACACACAAAAACAATCCCTTGTTTCTAGTGGCTTCTGCCCCGGGCAGGTCGGCCTTAAAATAAAAGGGGATCTGCCCCCAAGGGGGGCAGAAACAGTGAAAAATAATATACCCCCTTAAGGGAGGTACCCTTCCGAAAATACACACACACACACACAAAAACAAAATCCCTGGTGCCTAGTGGTATTCCGGCAGCAGGAATGCTAAAAGAGACATCAAGGGAAAGGAAAAGCCTTTCCTTTCTCCCAATGCCTTTTTCTGTGCAACCCCCCTCCCTGCCCGGAGGAAAAACTCACCTGCTTCTTCCTAGACGCGCTGAAAGCAAATGGCTTCCAGCCCGTCTGGCACCTTCTGATGATGTCGCACGCTGACGGCATTGTGGGGTTGGAGGTGGGGGTGGAAGGGGAAGCGATTCCCCTTCCAACCCTTACCTAGGCCCTTGGGGGGAGCACTAGCGCTTTCCCTGAGGGCCGGTCCCAGGACATAATGGTTGCGTCTGTGTCGTCTCAGCATCGCAGCCACAGACGTAACCATTACGTCCATGGTGTGGAAGGGCTTAAAATATAGCTCAGTGTGAAGGTTCCAGACCTCAGCAGTGGAAGTTCAAGTCTAGGTGGACTCATTTCCCTCTTTTTATTTATATAAAGTACAAATTATTATAATTTTTAAAAAATGAAAAATATTTTTTTCATTTTAAATTGTACACAAATATCAAATTTTAAGTATATCTCATTATAAGACATCAAAACCTAAAAAACTCTATCTCTCTCCTCTCACTTTCTTTCTCTCTTTCTGTCTCTCTTTCAATCAATTTCTCCCACTCACACACCCCTCACTGACCTAAGGTAACTATAACTCACGCTTTTGCCATGCACAGCTGATTACTCCACTGATTATATCTTCAACTCTATCTTTCATATTCTCACTGCAACACTTGCAATAAAATTATTGATGAGACAACTGTGCATGGCAAGGGTTTGAGTTATAGTTACTTTGGGGCGTGAGATATAGTTACTTGAAAGAACTCGAACTATAACTGCTGAATAATACATATATATATATATATATATATATATATATATATATATATATATATATATACACACACACATTGCCTAGTGGCAGGTCACTACTAGGAAGCTATAGTTAGCTATAGTTAGGACCTAGTTTACATAGACGGAGTGTTTTTTGTTTTGCCTTTAACTTTTTATATATATATATATATATATATATATATATATATATATATATATATATATTAATCCAACGTTGTTTCAACTTAAAAGAAAATATAAATCCCTCGACGAAGAACAAACAGCCGTGACAGCAAAAACTTATTTATTGGCATAAAGATTCCTGACGCGTTTCGGAGCACCCGCTCCTTGGTCACCGGTTCAAACGCCATATTCACTCGTGCATGTATTTAAACCAACAACAACAAACAAAAACGAAGGACTACCAGCAATGATTGTGCTAATGTCGGCCATTTTGGAGTGGAGCAGATGTAATACATTACTTCAGTCTATGGCCCTCATTACGACCTCAGTGGTCTTTTCGCAAGACCGCAGACGTACCGCCGTGCTGAAGACCGCCAGTGGTGGCGGTCTTCCGTGCCGCGTATTATGACCGCTGGCAGCCCTCCGTCCTTTTCCGTACGGAAAGCCGCCAGCAGCCATACTGGCGGTCGGTGGGAAAGTGGAGGCTGCTCAACCTCCACCGCCACGTCTACAGAACACCGCCCACAGAATCACGTCCCATGATTCGGTGTGGCGGTGTTCTGGTTACGTTGTGCTGGTGGCGGAGCTGCCCCCATGGATCCCGTCCCCTCCCGGAGGGCCAATGGACAAGGTAAGTTGATCGTCCGCTAGGGGAGGGGGGTGGGAGTGTGATGTGTGTTATGTGCGTGCATGGGGGTATGCGTGTGAGTGTGTAGAGGGGGTGTGTGAGTGCGTGTATGCGTGCGGGGGGTGCTGTGTGTATGGGAAATGTGTGCGGGTCTGTCGGTGTGCATGTCTGTTTGTATGTGTGCGGGTATGTGTTGTCGTGATGTATGTGCGTGTAGAGGTGCATGTAAGTGCATGTTGGGGGTGTGTGCGTGTAGGGGTGTGTATATGTGTATATTTGCATGTTGGGGTGAGGGTGGGGAGGGGGATTGTGCCACCTTTGGGGGTGGCGGGTGCTGGGGGTGTGGGGGGAGGACTTGTGGGGGGTAGCGGGGTTGGAGGAGACCCCTATCAGTGCCAGGGAAGGAATTCCCTGGCACGGATAGTGCCTACTGCCATGGATTTCATGGCGGTTCACAATCACCCAAATCCATGGCGGTATGCAGGGTCCTGATACCGTTGCCGGTCTAGTGAAAGCCGCCGGGCTGGAAACCGATATCTCCAGCCCAGCAGTCATCACCGCCATGGCGGTCAGAATGGTGAAGTGGCGTATGACCGCATCATGATTCCATTTTTTTTCCGCCGGCCTGTTTGCGGTCTTACCACCACTTTACCACCGACCGCCAGGGTCGTAATGAGGGCCTATATGTCCATATCATGTCTCTCTCAATGTATTCAGTATAATTCACTTCATTGTAACTTAGTCAAAAACAACTCCCTGTTACATGTAAATAAAAATGTAGAAATATATAATTATATATAATTATACAAATTAACAGAAACATCATAATAAACTAATTTGCATTTTGGTATACCTAATCCTGTATCTCAGCCATAATAATACATGTATATAAGATTATGTATCAACACAGGTGTAATAGTTTAGTACTCATCTCATATGTAGAGTATACTGGTCAAAATATAATAGCTCCTTGCGTTTCCCGCTGCTCCACCTTCATTCAACCTAAACAAACAATCACAAAATGAATATTCAAACAAAATACCACTATCCAAATGTAACATATACAGAATGTAATTAATTAACTATACTGTAATCCCTCTTAGAAAATATATGTGACATCACTACTACTCTACTTTAAACAGAATTCAGATGAACAAAAAGTTCCTCATCTTGATTAAATCCATCAGGTGTGTTAGTGGAATACTTAATTATAAACTTAGATTCCAGTTGTCTCAGTTCCAGTTCTCTATTACCCCCTCTTATACCAGGTGGAATATTGTCCAGCACACAGAATTTCAACAGATCTCTATTTTTGCCATGAACCTCAGCAAAATGTCTTGCCATTGGATAATTTGTATCAACATTGGTTATAGCTCTCATATGTTTCAGAACCCTCTTCCTTGCCCTATGTATCGTACTGCCTATATAATACTTATTACACGGGCAGCTAAGGGCATAGACACAATATTCTGTGTTGCAATTAAGAAACTTCTTGATAATGAAAGGGTTTGAATTTCTAGATAGCTGGATCTTACGACAATTACTACTGCCTTTACATGCTTTACATTTCCCACATATGAAGAAACCCTGAACACTAGAGTCTTTACTTCCCTGAGGTGATTGTATTAAGCTCTTACATAACCGATCTTTGAGGGATGCACACCTCCTAAAGGTCACCTGTGGTTGTTGACCAATGAACTCTGCTACTACTTCATCACTTTTGAGGATATCCCACATCTTCAATAAAATACGTTTGACTTCCCAGGCCTGAGTACTGTACGTAGTGATGAACCTAATTGTCTGAGTGTCCAACAAATTTGTGCTTTTCTGTGATATCAAAAGTCTCTCTTGATCTAGTGAAAGTATTTTATTACATGTACTGTCAATTAGTTTCCTCGAGTATCCTCTCTCAAGGAACCTCTTTTTCATCACTTGCATTTCCTGCACAAAATCACTATCTTCACTACAATTCCTTCCAGCTCTTAGAAATTCTCCATAAGGGATGCTATAAATCAAATTTTTGGGATGACAACTACTAGCATGTAGAAGACTATTACCAGCTGTCTTCTTACGGAATAAAATACTGGTTAATTTTGTTTTCTTAACACAGAGTTTCAAATCCAAAAATTCTATTTCTGAGCGATGTATGTGTGATGTTAATTTCAAATTCATCTCATTGATATTAAGTTGTTTAACAAATTCTACAGCCTGTTCTTCACTACCTTTCCAAATGCAGAAGATGTCATCAATGTACCAAACCCATAATACTACATGCTCATCAAACATTCACATATTGTACACCACTTGCTCCTCCCACCAGCCTAAAAAAAGGCCTGCATAGCTTGGAGCAAAGCAAGTACCCATTGCGGTCCCTTGCAATTGTTGGCACACTTTATGGTTAAATATAAAGAAGTTGTTAGTTAGACAAATTTGCATCATATAGAGTAACATTTCAGTGTGCTAAAAATGGGAAAGTGATCTCGCTCTGAAGAAATGTTCACATGCAAAGATACCTAAGTCATGTGGGATACAGGTGTACAAACTTTCCACATCCAATGTTAATAATAAAATTGCTCCTCCCAAGGTACCTCATGAATCCTTTTTAGAAAATCCCTTGTATCCTTAATATAAGATGGCAGCGCTTCCACAAATGGTCTCTGAAAAAAATCAATATATTTAGACGTATTTTCCAATGCACTGCCCCTCGAAGAGACAATAGGCCTACCATGTGGATATTTATAATCCTTATGTAATTTGGGTAATAAATATAATACCGGTAATTTAGGATGAGGATACCTTAGAAATGAAAATTATTCCTTCACTATAATCTTATTATTTGCCCACTCAGTTAGTTTCTCAGCATACTTATCATTAGCTTCATGGTACCTCTGTTTACTCGTTTTTTCATATTTACTGCTGTCTCTCAATTGTTTCAAGCCTTCCTCTAAATATTTAGACGTAGGACAAATTACCACATTACCCCCTTTATCAGAGGGTTTAATAACTATGTTCGCATTCCTACTCAGCTCATGAATCACTTGAAGCTGCTCATAATTCAAATTTTGATAACCACATCTTTTGTTCCTACTCACATTTAGTTTCTTGAACTCACTCACAACACATTTCAAATACATCAATTGCTGCACACTTTACTTGGCGATAAAAAGTAGATCTAACTTTAAATCTGTTAGTGTCCGCACAATCTAAATTTGTTTCCCATCCGCTGTCACCTATTAACTGTCCCTTGGTTTGGAGTGTCTCAATATCCGCAATTTGTAGCGGGGATGGTATCATCGTCTCCCCTCTCACTTGTTGTACCTCATTGTCCTTAATAGTATATATATATATATATATGAATATGAAAGTTAAAGCTTAGTTAGAACATGTATTATTTTCTATTAACACCAACAAAACATTTCATCTACACAGACCTCATTTCATGCCATACTCAACTACTTTCTACCATTAATACTCATACACCTTAAGAAATGCTGATTACATATCAATAAACAATCACCAATCAATCAATCAATCAAAGCATTTGTAAAGCGCACTACTCACCCGTGAGGATCTCACTCCTCTACCCTGCACTACTTAAAGAATAAAAATGCTGTTTTAATTGCTATAAATGTTAACATTATATGTATCATGTAATATGTTAGAAATTCTGTAATAAAAAAGTGAATGGTGAAGTAACACATTATAGTAATAAGTGATTGTTTATTGATTTGTAACCAGCATTTACCAAGATGTACACATTTGAATGGTGGAAAGTAGTTGAATATGGTGGGAAATGAGATCTGTAACTATAATTTTACACTTTATAATTTGTAATGTTTGCATAGTTTACACTTTTGGCTTTTGTTAGTAGAAAATCATTCCTGTGTAATTATAACTTAGCTTTGACCTTTCTTTTTTCTCTTAAATTTTGAATGGCTTTGTTAATGTGACGGTTTTCACACATTTCTCACATTTCTTTTGATTTCACTATCATGTTGGTTACAGGGCCATATTGATTGTTCTTGTGCTCTATTTGAGCCATTTTGATAGCCCATTAGGTAATGTAATTTACATTTTATAGCATGCAGCTACTATGTGTATAATGTGTTTTAAAGTGTTCCTTTTTTGTCTAATAGTTTAGTAATGATATGTTTTATTGAAGAATTTAGGAGTTTTCATTTTTATTTTACATTTTAATGGTACTGCAGTACCTTCTGGATAAGGTAGAATAAGTCCTGCAGTACTTGCTGTTTTGTAAAAAATATTCTGATTGACTGTAGAGAGTGATGATTGTATCAAAAAGGGAAGTTAACACCTCTTTCTTAGTATTCCCAGTGAGAAGTTGAAGAGGAAGGCTGGTTTTACTGTGTTGTGTTTTTTGGAAATATTCCAGTGTGCTGTTGTTTCTCCAGTGACTGAACAGTAACATCTTGATGTGCGGGAAGAGTACACAGAAGAGGAACAGGCATTTCAGTTCAAGAGCATGTGAGGCCCAAAATACTTAAAAGAATCTGTGGTGTGACAGTTTTTTAGTATACCTGCAGGGGAGAAGAAGGTGAATGCACCTCTTGTAACTTGCAACATTGGCAAAAAGGCTATTGAGTCGGAGGAGGCTTTTGCTGGACCAACTTTAATGGCTACCACTTCTGAATCATACAGAGTGTCAATTTCAGGAGTATTAGCTCCCCCTGCACCCACATCCAGTCCTTTGGCTGCACTATCAATACCGGCTACTGGTACTATTGTTCTAGCACGCGGACTAGGCCAGAATTGCATATGTGACCAGTGTGGAAGTGCAGCCACATACTGCTTACTTTGCCACACAGTAATTATAACTGGTGAAAAAAGATCATAACTTTAATTGGCAACTTGTGATGGTGCACCAATGCCCCCCCCCACCACCTTTAGTGACTTTTCTTACCATCTTTTGCTTCCCTTCCTGTATCCTGCTTGCTGAAACTTTTGATTAAAATAATGAACAAAAAACTACAAAAAGAAAAAAAGAAGGAAAGGATGGTTCTCATAAGAACTACCCACATATTTCAATCAATAAAAAGCTGCTGTTTTTGTTAATATTTTTTTCTGCCAGTAACCTGATTATACACTAGGACATTATATAGTAATGAAAGGTGAGTGTAAGGTAGTTAAGATGCATGCAGTAGAGGAAATTGTTGTGGTGTGTAGTGATTTATAGTGTAATATTTGGTGCATTATATATTGTTTTGGGTGAATGATTGAAGTCATACTCAGTGGAATAATTTTGTATATTGTGACAAGAACTTTAATTAAGTATTTAAAATATTAACCAGTTACTACTTTACAGTATGTAACCCAGCTCATAAAATGTGTCAAGTTTTTATAGGACAACATGATCAGTGTGAAAATCATTAACAATATAATATCAGACTTCTGCTTTACAACACAAATATAAGTGCATCCAAATTTGCTTTTCTCTTTTATGTATTTCTCAGATTGAGGGTGACATAATCGTTACATGATTATGTCATCATTCAAAACCTTCTGAGCTCAAGATTATAATATTGTCTTCATGATCATGAAATACTGGGGAAAAACAAATCGATTGGCTAGTGTAAACCCCAACACAGATGCTGTGCATATCCAACTGTAAACATATGTATCTAATTGATCTAACAAATTGTTAGAAACTGCAGCGTTATGCACCCTGTCCAAGTAGGGACCACATTTCTAGCCAAGTTAAGTCAAATACACAACCTAAAATAACCTGTGCTCACCCTCTGGTAGCTTGGCGAAGAGCAGTTGAGCTTAACTTAAGAGGCAATATGCAAAGTATTTGTGCAAAACTTGATCACAGTAACACAGTGAAGGACACCACTCAGGGGGCTGCCTGCAGTCCAGGACCTGTGGCCAACCCTGCCACGCATGGCCAAAGGCTGTGCATGGCGGTGGTTGGATTAACGTATAGTAATAAAATTACTTTATGTAAATAAACCACAGAAAATCACTGAAAAAGATCACAGGGATGTTATAGTTAGGAAATAGAATTTTTAAAACATCAAAATTTACTTAAAAAACAAAGGTTGCAGAAACGTTTTAGTTGTGTTCTGGATTTGCTCGCACAGGGCTGGAGAGGTTCAGCAGTTGTAGTTTTAGTTGTTTTGGGGGGCTGTGGCTCGGGACCTAGGGTGGCTGGGGTTCCCACCACGCACAGTTTTTTCTTTGATAATTTGACTTCTAATGTTTCACTGATATTTTTATTGACATTATAAAAGTTGTAATGAATGCTGTAATATCTGGGGTAATTAGCAGTGCATGGCGAGGGTGCGAGTTGTGGTTTCCTTGGGCTGCAAGTTGTATTTGCTTGAGGTGGTTCTTGCCGTGGCTGCTGAGTTTTTCCGGTTTTGTGCTAGTGTATTCAGACTTAGCTGTTGCGTCCCTGTGGCCTTTGGTTTTTTAGGTGAATATATATGTGTATATTATTCTACATTTAACATGTTCATAGGTCATTGCTTAGTTTCTATCTAAGTTGTTTGATCAGATGCTTATGAGTATTTTTATTTCATCAATCACAATAGTTAAATATTATCTTAACTATTTATCTACAAGCATTTCACTACTGAAATATTGTGGAAAGATAAAATAATGTTATAAAACTACACAAATAAATTAACCTCAAATACAGCAACACTTCAAAGTCTTTATTTGTACAATAGAACTTTAAGGGCCAGATGTAGCAAAGGGTTTTACCCATTCTGTGTCTATGGGAAAATGTGTTCGTACATATGGCTCTAAGGCGGTCATTCTGACCGCGGCGGGTGGCGGTCGCCGACCGCCATGCGGTCACCGCTGAATGACCGCACCGCGGTCAAAAGACCGTGGCGGTCATTCTGGCTTTCCCGCTGGGCTGGCGAGCGACTGCCAGAAGGCTGCCCGCCGGCCCAGCGGGAAACCCCCCTCAACAATGAAGCCGGCTCCGAATGGAGCCGGCGGAGTTGTAGGGGTGCGACGGGTGCAGTGGCACCCGTCGCGATTTTCAGTGTCTGCAAAGCAGCCACTGAAAATCATTTTGGGGCCCTGTTAGGGGGCCCCTGCACTGCCCATGCCAGTGGCATGGGCAGTTCAGGGGCCCCCAGGGGCCCGATGGAACCCGTTCCTGCCATCCTGTTCCTGGCGGTAAAAACCGCCAGGAACAGGATGGCGGGAAGGGGGTCGGAATCCCCAGGATTCCCTGGGCCAGGGGTAAACCGGCGGGAAACCGCTGGTTGCCCTTTTCTGACCGCGGCTTTACCGCCGCGGTCAGAATGGCCCAGGAAGCACCGCCAGCCTGTTGGCGGTGCTTCCGCGGTCCCCGGCCCTGGCGGTCATGGACCGCCAGGGTCGGAATGACCCCCTAAATCTTTAAAACTATGCAACTTAAATATTCCCTTACTATGTAATCCTTGTAGGAAAGTACCATATTTCTTGGCATGTTACCCCCAATTTCTGCCTGTTTGTCAGTATGTTTTGCCTGTCTCACTGGGATTCTGCTAGCCAGGACCCCAGTGCTCATAGTTTGTGGCCTATGTGTTTGTTGTCAGTATGCTTAACTGTGTCACTAAAGTTCAGCTAACCAGCACTCCCGTGCTTATGCTCTCTCTACTTCCCAAATTTGTCACTATAGGTTAGTGACTCCATATTCTAATTCTAATTGGCATACTAGACCCCCCTTATAAGTCCCTAGTCTATCGTACCTAGGTACCCAGGGCATTGGGGTTCCAGGAGATCCTTATGGGCTTCAGCATTTCTTTTGCCACGCATAAGGAGCTCAGACAAACCTTTCTTCAGGACTGCCACTGCAGCCTGAGTGAAATAGTGCACACACTATTTCACAGCTATTTTCACTGCACTTAAGTAACTTAAAAGTCACCTATATGTCTAACCTTCATTTACTGAAGGCTAGGTGCAAAGTTACTGTGTGTGAGGGCACCCTTGCACTAGCAAAGGTGTACCCACATTGTCCAGGGCCAATTCCCCAGACTTCGTGAGTGCAGGGATACCATTACATGCGTGCACTACATATATGTCAAAACATATATGTAGCTTCAAAATGGTAACTCTCCGACTATGGCCATGTGAGGTGTCTAATTGGCTTCCCATTCCAAATCTGCTATTGGGGGGCCAATCCCATGCACACTGAGGGATCCACTATGGATCCCCAGTACGGCCAAACCAGCTCTCTGAGGTTATTACTGCAGCCCCAGCTGCTGCCACCTCACAGACAGGTTTCTGCCCTCCTTGGGACTGAGCAGCTCAGTTCCAGGAAGGCAGAACAATGCATTTCCTTTGGGAGGAGGGTGTTACACCCTCTCCCTTTCGAAATAGGTGTTACACGCTTGGGAGGGATAGCCTCCCAGAGCCTCTGGAAATGCTTTGAACGGTACAGATGGTGCCCTCCTTTCATAAGCCAGTCTACACCGGTTCAGGGACGCACAGTCCCTGCTCTGGCGTGAAACTGGACGAAGGAAAGGGGAGTGACCACTCCCCTGTCCATCACCACCCCAGGGGTGGTGCCCAGAGCTTCTCCAGTGTGTCCATGGCATTAGCCATCTTGGAGTCCAAGTTGTGGGGAAACTCTGGAGATCTCTGAGTGGCCAGTGCCAGCAGGTGATGTCAGTGACCCCTCCTGATAGGTGCATACCCGGGTAGATAGCCAATCCCCCTCTCAGGGCTATTTAGGGTCACTCCTCTGGGTGTTTCCTCAGATTCAGCTTGCAAGACTCCTCCAGGAATCCTCTGCATCCTCTGCTTCAGCTTCAGACCGTCGGATCAACCACAGACTGCTCCAGGAACCGCTGTAACTTCAACAAAGTATCCAGGATGATTTCTGTGACCTGGAACATCGTCTGCAGCCAGCATTTGCAACAGTTTCCAAGGTGTGCATGATCTGAGGACTGCCTGTCTTCATCCTGCACCAGAAGAACCAAGGGAATCTACTGTGGAGTGACAAAGCCCCTTCCCTGCTTCTGCCGGCACCCTTCTGCAACGACAACTGGTACTCTGGGACTCCTCTCCTGATGATGAGCATGCTCCCTGGAACACAGGCGGCGGTCCAACGTGACTCAGACTGTCCTAAGGTACAACTGTCCAAAAAGAGATTGCCTCCCCGTGCTGCGACAATACCCCTGTGCAGCACGTCTTCTCCAGCTCCTTGGGCTTCTAAGAACTTCTTCCAAGAATCCTTCATGCACAGTGTAGCCCAGGTCCCCAGCACTCCATCCTGTGACGTACAACTCACTGAGTTGTTCTCCTGTGGCGTGGGACCTTCCTTTGTAGTGCTACAACGACCGCACTTTGCATCTTCTTTGTCCGCGCGTTCTGGGACTCCCGAGGGTGCTACCTGGTCTTCTGTGGGCTCTCTGATGTGCTGAGAGCCCCCTCTGTCTCCTCAGTCCACGTTGAGACCCCCAGGTCCGTCCTGGGTACAGGCAGCTCCATTTTGACGCAAATGCGTACTTGTGTGAACCGAGACTTGTTGGCGGAATCCAGCAACGCAAACAGCCTGCAGGGGCTCCTGTCCCTCCTGGACTCTTCTTCAATTTCTGGACTTGGTCTCCTCTCTCCACAGGTCTTCAGATCCATGAATCCATTGGTTGTTGCCTTTCAAAATCTCTTATCACGACTTGTAGTGTGTCTTGAGGAAACTTGCTGTACTTTATTCCTGCTTTCCTGGGCTCTGGGGTGGAGTACTTTACTTTCCTTTGGTGTTTTCCTACACTCCCAGTTCCCCTCTACACACTACACTTGCCTAGGGGGGGAATTTGTGATTCGCATTTCATTATTATAGTCTATGGTTTGTGTTTCCCCTAGGCCCATTGCAATCTATTATCTTTTCTACTGTTTGCACTATTCTATGATTGTTTACTTACCTGATTTTGGTTACGAGTGTATATATTGTGTATAATACTTACCTCCAGAAGGAGTATTGCCTCTAAGATATTTTTGGCCTTGTGTCACTAAAATAAAGTACCTTTATTTTTGGTAACATTGAGTATTGTCTTTTACTGTGTATAAGTACTGTGTAACTATAGTGGTTTTGCAGGAGCTTTGCACGTCTCCTAGTTCAGCCTAAGCTGCTCTGCTGCAGGTTCCTCTAGACTGCCTAAGCTGCTAGAACACTGCCTACATTTCACTAATAAGGGATAACTGGACCTGGTATAAGGTGTAAGTACCTTAGGTACCCACTACAAACCAGGCCAGCCTCCTACAATCCTGCATCTATATACTTATTACTTTAGTCCTGTTGTGCAAGAGAAAACAAAAGACTCTCTTTTGAAAGCTTTACTCTGTCTCAACCTCAACCTATACCTCTATCAATTTGTCCTCTATCTCCACTCTCTGACTCATCCCAAACCCATTCTACTACTATGATATCCAAAATAACCCTCCCTAAACTCTTGACTCGTCTACCCCTCCTTGCTCACTCCAAATCACTGTTTACTACTATGATCTCCCAAACAACCCGACTAAATTATCCCTAGTTTATTTCTCCTTTTATTCATCCCAAACCCTAAAATCTCCCTAATCCCTTCCTATAGACTCTTCCCTCCTCCATCTCTCCTTTACTTATCCCAAACCTCATCTTACTACTATGATCTCCCAGTTAACACTTCTGGATTATTCCCTCCTCTATCCCTCCATTATTTTGTTCTATCCAACTCACATGTCCCCTACTCAAATTAACTCATACCTCCTTATACTAATACTGTACTCATATTTCCCTATACTAATCCATCACTAATCATTTTGGGTTCTGGAGCAGCGTGCTACCCACAGAAAAGCGCTTTGATGCCTGATCAGGGGTAGAAAGCTCTATATAAATACAATTACAATTACGATTACAATTACAAAAAGACTTCATGTCAGTATAGAAAAAAAAATATTTATTGAAGTTAAATAACAAAAATCCAATGGATATTCGTTTAGATATAGGCAATCAAAGCATACATGTAATTAGCACATGTGGGAGAGTCTGTGGGCTCTGATTCAGGTATTAACAATAAGTTGCTTAGATTCACATTGGTCCCCATTGGTGTTCAGCAATTAGATTCCTTATATTTAGATCAGGACACAACAATTCCCCACAAGTCCATAGAGTGGTTTGCACCCTGTGAAAGCACAGTGTGGTTACAGAGTCACACTACCTTTCCACTGTCAGGGCACTGCTAAGTCTCCTCAGTTATCCCTGCAACACAGGGGCAGGGTAGCCGTGTTGAAGCTGTTCGAATACCAGAGCCCTCACCAAGTGATTAAGAGTTGCCGCATCACTCTGGTCGCTCTGGCAACACAGGGGCAGGGAGCCGTGCTGAAGGAGGGCTTCCTCGGATACTGCGTTGTCCATCAGCGGCAATGTTAGCAGCTGTATTTGGCACACCAGGAAGCTGCACACACAGGTGGGGGGCAGCCCAGAATTGAGGTACGTGTCCTCCATACAACACAAAATAGGGGCAGGGAACAAGCTGATCAGGGAAGTTGTAAGTTTTGATCCTTAGAGGCATTTGCAGTTATGCCAACAAGCCCTTGTAATTCTTGGTTTAAAGAGGATGTAGAGAGGCAGTTTCAATCCTTCATCACTGCAAGAAGTAGCATGCAGCAGGCCAACACAGCAGAGCAAGTTGTAAAGTACCATTCCTTCATAGCACCACAACAATCAACAGGTAGCAGGCCAACACATCAAAGCAAATGGCAAAGGAGCAGTCCTTGCTGGCAGCATAGATCTTCTTCATTGCAGAATCCCTTCAAGACCCAAGAGTGAACTGATTTGGTGGGTTTATGGTCCATTGCCTATACCCAAATGTTCTGTTGAAGTGAAGGAATAGACTCCAAAGAGGTCTTTGATGATCACAAGATCGGTACCTTTCCTTCTCTGACTCAAGACACTCAGCAGGGGATATTCAGCCCTTTGAGTCAGCTCCTCCCTCCCATCTAGCCAAGGAAGACCCATCAGCCTGGTGATGGGCCATCAGGATGCACATATCACACCCAAGCTCCCTTTGTGTGTGACTGTCTAGAAGGAATGCACAAAGTCCAGCTGTCATGTACCTCAGATATGTAATCAGAGACAGGCAGAGGCATAGAATAATTAAAGTAAGAAAATGTCAACTTTGTAAAAGTAGCATTTTCAGACTTACAATTTGAAATACGAGTGTACAATGTTGGGTTTTTAAATTGAGTACAGAGACAACAAACTCCACATTTCTATCTCTTTCCAAGTGAAAATTACACTTAAAAGATGTTTTACGACAATCCCAATGGTGACCTCTGTGAAAGATAGGCCTTGCAGTAGTGAAAAATTATTTTCAGAGTTTTTCACTACCTGGACATGTTAAACTAAAAAGTACATATCCAACTTTTTAAATACACTGCACTCTGCTCTTTTGTCTCACTGGGGCCTGCCTTAGGGGAAACATGTGAAATAAAAAGGAAGCTTTCTCCCTGGCAAGTGTGTATACTTGCCAGGAAGAAATGGCAGTGCAAAACTGCCCACCTAGGCCCTGCAATGGCAGGCTTGAGACATGTTGGAAAGGCCACTGTAGCAGGTGGCACAATCAGTGCTACAGGCCCACTCATAGCATCTAATTTACTGGCCCTGGGCACACGTAGTACACTTTACTAGGGACTTACAAGTAAATTAAATATGCCAATTGTGGAGAAGCCTATATTACCAGGGTTTACTGTATAGAGCAGTTGCATTTTGGCACTGGTTACCAGTGGTAAAGTGCCCAGAATCCTAAAAAGCCAGAAAAAAGGAAGTCAGAAGAGAGGGCAGAAAAATTAGGGGAAACCACGTCAAGGATGCCAGGTCTAATACATATGTATCATATACAGTAGTATATTAGGTCCAGTAGATCTTTTGAAATGTCATCAACCATGCTAGGCCACATAATGACACATCTACCGAATTATCAAACTGCATCTATGTAATTTTCTTTCTGTTATTATAACTCTAATAGTATAAATCAAAAGTATGGGTGTAAAAATAACAGGTAACAATCTGTAATTTGTAGACAGCCTGTGCTAAAAGGTAAGAATGCTGTCATTACTTTCCACCCTGTGTTATTCGTCAAGTAGATTGTATAGTGTCCAGATTCAATACTCTCTTCATGATGAAATATAACATCACTATTAGCAAAAGTGTGTCCTGAAATAGAAATCTGAGAACCAGTAAAGTTAGAAATGCAAATATTGATTTTACAGTTAACAGATTTTTGAATCATGATAATAATATACTTTGTTATCAATGTTTACTGAATAGATAAAACTACCACTGAAATACAGTGTAGACAAAGTTTTGGTTGGACATCTTTCCATATTCAGGAACCACGGACCGGGGTAGGTTGCCGCCTGGCCAGAGCAGCTCTGACAAACGTCATTTAGCGCTGGACCATTGGTCTGTGTATTCCTAGGATGCTCGTCTTCAATTTTAGGACGGGCACGAGTTAGGAATTATTGGTTCCATATTCATGTAAGTGATTGTTACTCCCCCCAGCTATTTGCTGGCCTATAGTAACTTGTATACCTTGTTTGGAAATATATGTGGCCCTTATCATTCAGGAGATACACATAGTCACATAAGGTCCTGATGAAGCATCACTGGATCCGTTTGGACCACCAGGATGCGAAACATGTTGACCCATGAGAGGGTAGACTTTGGAGAATCCCCAGACTCCTCTCTTTGATATATTTTTCACTATAAGAGTGATTGATCTTAATTTCTTTATTCACTCTTCTGACTTTATTTTTTAACCTTCGCCCTGACCGTCCATCTGGTCTAATAAAATCTACTGTCTCAGTGGCGGTTTTGAGAGTCAATTTTAAACCACATTCTCTTCTGATCTCTGTTGACACTTCAGTCACCTTTGGGGTCACGGCACCACCATATAAAAAGATCTCCGGCAAAGAGGCCCCCCTCCAGGGGTGGTGCCCGTCAGACATTGCAGCGCCGGTCTGACGAGGAGCAGTGCCTATGATGAAGCATGACACCCTATGGGTGTGTGAGGCCTCTTGCTCCTAGAATTTAGGACCCGGTCACTACTTTCTGTTTTGCATGGTTGGAACAGTGTATCACTAATTTTTGATGTTTCCACTAGGAGGATATACACTGGACCATAATTCCTCCTGATCCCTCCCTTATTTTGAGCATCTTTCCATATGACAATTTTCAATGAAATAGATTTGCAATCTGGTATTGGTATACACACAAATCTCCTGAATTGTTTTAGAGTGGGCTTGAATTAACACAGTTTATGCATTCATGTTCCCTAGAGTAGCACACAAAGAAGAAGTATGAATTTGGTTGAGTTTTTCAGCTTTAAATTGTAGAACAGCCATACAGATATCCTGGGCATCCTGCTGTTAATTAATAGAAAACTCAATGGAAGTTGTACAAATATCTACCATATCTCTAATGGAGAGTGACATATTTGTTTGTATGAGAGCATATAACCAATGCTCGTAAATTAAATGCTACCAGTGGGCTTGGATGGATTAAACCCAGATCTTTGTGACCGGGGGTGAATGTTTGTATTGTTCAGCATTCCATCCATTATCTGTTCTTTTTTCATTTGTACCCCAAATGGGAAGGGTATGCCCAGACATGACTCCGGAGCTCACTGCGACACTGGGTTCAAGCTAGCCTAGCTGATGAAGGGTGATACCCTGAAACTCGTCCTAGGATGCTTGTTTCCAGTCCAGGGAGGACCTGGCATGGCAGTTCAGGCTGGACTGTTCCCATGAAGAATAGGGTCAAGACTATGATTTGCATATGGCTGGGTCAAACTGGGGTGGCCTGGTGAGCAAAAAACAATGGATTAAACCCAGATTTTTGTGACTGAGGGTGAATGTTTGCATCATCCAGCATTCCGTCCATCATCTATTCTTTTTGCATTTGTCACCCCAGGTGTGAAGGGAATTCCACAGACGTGGGTCACGTGCTCACTGTGCGACTGGATTCAAGCTAGTCTAGTTGATAAAGAGTGATATTCTGAAGCTTGTCTTAGGATGCTTGTTTCTGATTCAGGGAGGACCCGGCTTGGTATTTCGGGCCAGACTGTTCCAATGAGGAGCAGGGTCAAGACTGAGTTGCATATAGCTGGATCCAAACTGGGGTGGCATGGTAAGCAACAAAATGATGGATTAAACCCATATCTTTGTTACTGAGAATGAATGTTTGCATTGTTCAGTATTCCGTCCATCATCTGTTCATTTTTTATTTGTCGCCCCAAGTGGGAAGGGTATGCTCAGACGTGGGTTGTGTGCTCACTGGACCACTGGATTCAAGCTAGCCTAGCTGATGAAGGGTGTTACCTGGGAACTGGGCTTAGAATGCTCGTTTCCGCTTTAGGAAATATCTGGTTTGGCAGTTTGGTCTGGTCTGTTCCCATGAGGGACAGGGTCAAGACAGATTTGCATATGGCCGGGTACAAACTGGGATGGCATTGTGAGCAAAATAACAATGTATTAAACCCAGATCTTTGAGACAGGGGTGAATGTTTGCATTTTTCAGCATTCCGTCCATCATCTGTTCTCTTTGCATTTGTCGCCCCAAGTGGGAAGGGTATGCCTAGACATGGGTCCCTTGCTCACTGCACCTCTGGATTCAAGCTAGCCTATCTCATAAAGGATGATACCCAAAAAACAGTCCTGGGCTGTTTCTTTCTGGTCCAGAGAGGACCTGATTTGGCAGTTCGGGCTGGACTGTTCCCATAAGGAACAGGGTCAAGACTGATTTGCATATGGCTGGGTCCATATTGGGGTGTCATGGTGATAAAAAACAATGTATTAAACCCAGATCTTTGTGACTGAGGTGAATGTTTGCATTGTTCAGCATTCCGTCCATCATCCGTTCTTTTTGCATTTGTTGCCCCAAGTGGGAAGGGTATGGCCAGACATGGGTCCCATGCTCACTCCGACACTGAATTCAAGCTAGAATAGCTGATGAAGGGTGATATCCTGAAACCTGTCCTAGAATGCTTGTTTCTAGGCCAGGGAGGACCTGGCATGGCAGTTTGGGCTAGACTGTTCCCATGAGGAACAGGGCCAAGACTGATTTGCATATGGCTGGCTCCAAACTGGTGTGGTGTGAAATAAAAAATGATGGATTAAACTCAGATCTTTGTGACTGGGGGGGAATGTCTGCATTGCTCAGCATTCCGTCCATCATCTATTCTTTTTGCATTTGTCACCCCAAGTGGGAAGGTTATGCCAAGACGTGGGTCCCATGCTCACTGTGCCACTGGATTCAAGCTAGCTTAGCTGATGACGAGTGATACTCTGAAACCAGTCCTAGGATGCTTTTTTTCAGTCCAGGGAGGACCTGGCTTGGCAGTTCAGGCTGGACTGTTCCCATGAGGCACAGGGTCAAGACTGATTTGCATGTGCCTGGGTCCAAACTGGGGTGGTGTGGTGAGCCATAAAAAGATGGATTAAACCCACAACTTTGTGACTAGAGATGAATGTTTGTATTGTTCAGCATTCCGTCCATCATCTGTTCTTTTTGCATTTGTCACCCCAAGTGGGAAGGGTATACTCAGATGTGTGTTTTGTGCTCACTGCGACACTGGATTCAAGCTAGCCTAGCTGATGAAGGGTGATACCCTGAAGCCGGTCTTAGGATGCTTATTTCCAGTCCAGGGAGTACATGGCATGGCAGTCGGGCTAGACTGTTCCCATGAGAAACAGGGTCAAGCATGATTTGCATATGGCTGGATCCAAACTGGTGTGGTGTGTTGAGCAAAAAAACAATGGATTAAACCAAGATCTTTGTGATTGCGGGGTGAATGTTTGCATTGTTCAGCATTCTGTCATCATCTATTTTTTTTGCATTTGTCATTCCAAGGTGGAAGGGTATGCTCAGATGTGGGTCCTGTGCTCACTGTGCCACTAGATGTGAGCTAGCTTAGCTGCTGAAGAGAGATACTTTGAAACCAGTCCTAGAATGCTTGTTTCAGGTCCAGGGAGGACCTGGCTTGGCAGTTCAGACTGGACTGTTCCTATGAGGAACAGGGTCAAGACTGATTTGCATATGGCTGGGTCCAAAGTGTGGTGGTGTGGTGAGCAAAAAAACAATGGATTAAACCCAGTTTGGCATGGCCATTGGGCACAGTGCCATGTAGGGGGGCCCAAGTTAGGCCCCCCATGGCACTTTGAAACAAAAAAAAAATCCCTACCTGGACTTACCTGGGATGGATCCCCCATCCTTAGGTGTCCTCCAGGTGTGGGTGTCCCTGGAGGCAGGGAAGTGCACTTGTGGGCTGCCCACAGGTCACCTAATGCCTGCCCTGACTCACTGTTAAATAATGGCGCTAAGCAAGCTTAGCGCCATCATTTAAGGCCCTCCTTCTCCTGTGTGCAATTTTTGCACATGAGGATAAAGAAGGTGCTAGGGCCTTTGAGTCCAGATATATATATATATATATATGTGTGTATATATCGATATGTATCTCTCTCTCTATATATATATATATATATATATATATATATATATATATATATATATACACACACATACACACACACATATACACACATATATATATAAATAATAAAAGATGGTCTGAGATTAAATAATATTACTGTCCCAAAGATGAATCTTCTCACAGCTTCATTTAATCTCATACGCAATTTTTCAAAAACCAAGACATGCTTCCCACACTCTGCACTTATCTGCACTTCTTCAGGGCTGTTACTAGTATAAAAGGGTAAGTATGAATAGCAAGGCAATTTTTATAAGAAATCAAAACAAGTTTTATAACAAATAACAAAACAATAACTACATATTGTCTTAACATCTTATTCTCTCACAAGATTATATATATTATATGATCATCTTTTATTTAGTACAGTGACAAAACCATTCAAATGTTAGCAGAATCGAAATCATAAAACAAATACCAAAAGGACACTCTGCAAAGAAAAAGAGGTAGTTAAAAAAATATACAATAAAATCTACAGAATACCTAGGGAATTAACTCTTTAAACATAATCGCCTGGTACCAAGTAATAAAATTCCCATGCCCATGTATTTTATTTTATAATCCGCTATTACTAAATATGGACAATAACAATATTCCAATTATGCAGCACAACTCATTAACCAAGTTCCCTTTTTTTCATATGTATCAGGTATAGATACACATATCCATGTTTTACAATTTTGGTGAATAAGAGTCAGTGGCACATTACTATTGCTTTGCAAAACTATATAATAAATAAATAAAGAATGGATACTTTATTTTCATGTTTCTTTGCATTCATTATGCTCTCTACACGCAAACCTTTTTTTTTGTGCATCCTACCTTGTGGATTACACTGGGGTGACTTTTTAATATTTAAAAGGGAGCTTTTGACCTATCAAAAGGGTTTATTTTTAGCCTGTCAAACTTCAATATTTTAACTGCTACAGTAAGGCTACACTAGTGAGCCTGAAGCCATGTTGTAGGGCTACAATAGTAAGCCTGAATCCTGTAGTAAATGGCACAATTGATGCTGCAGTCAACTAGTGACATTTAACATACAGGCTCTGATAACATTTTATACCATGTACTGGGGACTTAAAGTTAAGTTAAATATATGAATTAAAATATGCAGATTCAACTGTGTTTACAGTGGGAGCACAGGCACTTTACTACTGGTTATCAAGGGTGAAATGCACAGAGTTCTAAAGCCAGCCAAAAAATAGGGTCTGGCAAAAGGCAAAAAATATGGGGTGACCACCCAGAAAAGGTATGTTTCCCACAATTCTAATGGCAGCTTAAATTGTAAATGCAACTTTTTACTGATCCTATTACTTTTCCTCCTGAAACAAGATATAACGTAGATAGGCCAAACTTTATGCACATGAGCCAATCAAGTGTCATATCTTGTGTAGATTCATCAAATGGTTTCAAAGTTTTCATTTTTTTTTTTTTGCTGCAGGTGCGATCACATTGCATAAATCAATCAAACATAAATCTTACAACGTAAAGCAACACTTGACCTTGTAATATTATATATAAATCGATTTTATGAACTTTCATACTTTCCAATACCCTTATCTCAGAAGTATCTAAACCACTATATCCCGGAGAAGAATCTCGTAACTTGATCCCAGCTTCCCCCCACAAACCTATTCCTTCTCTGAACTATTCATCTTCCTCCATATACCCTGGTATCTTTGCAATGCTCCAATCCATTGGGCATACAATTTTTATTGTGCCCGTGTTGCCTCCATTTTTGCCTCCCATGCCACATATGTGGGGGGCACTGGCGATTTCCACACCTGGATAATCAGTGATTTAGCAATCAAAGTGCCCACAAATATTATTTGTCTAGAAGAGATGGGCAAATTCGTGCTTTGCGTAATACCCCATAATGCCACTAATGGGAAAATCGCCTCCCAATGTCCTACCAGGTGGATGCATGCAATGCACACATGGAGCCAATCCCCCTGGGTCTTTTGGCAACATGGACACCGACCTGATGCCTCCAGGTGCATTTCCTTGATTCTAGAGGGGGTGTAATGAAGCAGCCATTTGGAATACAGAGCGATTTTTTAAAAATTCGCCCCTCTAAGTGCTTTTTGATGTACCTCATTGTGTTTTCGCCATTGCTGTATCCCTATCTTACACCCCATGATACTTTCTACTCTAACCAAAAGTTGGAAGATTGCCTTGTTTGGGTGCCCACCCTGAAGTTTCTCATACCATCTGCCAATGCCTACTTGATTTTTATAGAAAGCCTGAGCCATAGCTTCATTAGGGCTATCTATTACTTTTTCCATTGTTTGTAAGAAGTGTTGGATTTGACAGTAAGAAAAGTTTAAATTTTCCGGGATGTCCCTTTGTCCCATTACACATTATGCCCATGTTTTGATATGGACATCTCATAGATTAAGTTCTAAGCATATCAACCATACATCCCTAACTTGGATTATCGGGTGGGTCTTATGAATTTGGTACTTTGCCAGTATTTGTAGAATACTAAACTGCAACATTACCAGCAATTTATATCTTACCCGTTTTGGTAAACAGGGAATTTTAAGAAATTGAGAAAGCTGCATGTTCGTTTCTGCCAGCATCTGATTAAGTTAAAAATTAAGATTTGGCCTTTGCGCAGCCCTTGTCGCCTAATCCAATATAGTAGCCTCGTAATAAATTCGAAAATTGGAGAGTGCCAGACCCCCATTTTCCACTGTAAAAGTTAGTTTTTCTAAGAGTAACCGAGGTTTCTTGTGGTTCCATATGAACTGTCAGATTAGTAGATCCAACTTGTGAAAAGCCTTTTTAGGAACTCTGAGCACTACACTAGAGAAAACAAAAACTAACAATGGAAGAATCATCATTTTGATTAGTGCGGTCCTTCCTATAATCTACATGGTAGATTCCTGCCATTGCAACAGTGATCCCTGAATCTTTTTAAAAACCCTCGTGTAATTCAACTGGAACAAATCAGCCGAGTCCCTGGACACATATATACCTAAATATCTAATGGGACTGTAAGACGAAGATATTACACGGATATCTTTTGGCAGGACTGATGTTTCTACATTATACAAGAGAGCCTCTGATTTAGACCGATTGATTTTATACCACCCCAAGTCCGAAAAAGCCTTGATCTTAGAAAAAGCTCTATCAATGTTGTGTGAATCCGCATGGAGGTACAAAATCATATCATCGGCGAATAACTTCACCTTAGGTGCTAGAGATAGCGGAGCCCGTAAACATTGATCCTGTCGAATTGCTGCCGCCAATGGCTTGATAAAAAGTGGAAACAGCATTGGGGACAGAGGACAACTTTGCTGCGTGCCCCATGATATCTGTACCAGACCTACTATTTGTGTGTTGACCGAAATCTTGACTTGGGCCCTGCGTATAACCTGCGTAATGATTTGATAAACTTCGTCGGAAAGCCAAACTTGCCTAAAACCATAAACAACGCTTCCCATTGAACTAAATTGAATGCCTTTTCAGCATCGAGCATTATGATCGCTGCCGGATAATGATTGTGGGAAAAATAGTATATTGCCTGCACCAAAAAGTTAGTGCTGGTGGATAACAGCCTCCCGGGTAAAAATCCACATTGATCCTCATGTATTAACCCTTGCGCCACCTGAGCCATACGCAACACAAGTATTTTGGTGAACAATTTGTAGTCCTGATTTAATAGGCTAATTGGGCGATATGAACCCGGATAGTCCAGTGGTTTGTCCGTTTTAATAAAACTGACAACTACAGCTTTTAAAAATTCTGGAGGGACCTCAGCTCCTTCTAATATTTCATTGAATATTTCTACTAATATTTTGACGATTTGACCTTCTAATATTTTGTAAACCTCCACAGGGAGACCATCTTCTTCTGGTGCTTTTCCATTGGGAGCTCCCCTGACTGCCTCTACCACTTCTTTAAGAGTGAAAGGAGATGTTAATATATTCTGTGCCCCTACGTCTAAGCCTGGCAGTATCACTGCATCTAAATACTGTTTGACTTGCAAAATATTCACTTGCTTTGTCTCGGTTTACAGCTTGCGATAATGCAAGATAAATGCTTTTTCTTCGCTTCAGGGTGACTAGCCATTACCCCCAGCTCCTCATCAAAAATAACTTTTATTAAATTGGAGTTGGATCTCTTCTTGACTTACCAGGCCAAAAATCAACCTGCATGCTCACTTTCTTCATATTGCCTCTGAAAACTACTGTGCCTATTAAGTCTCACCTGCGACAGATAAAAATCCCTTAATTTGGCCTGAGCCCTTCCCAATTTTAATTCTGTCTCTGGACTGGGAAGTAATTGATTCTTTTTTAATGTCTGCTCTAGTTTCATTTGAAGTAGGTTGCTTCTTTCATGAGCTACTTTCCCTAGGTGGGCCTTAAAGGGAATTGTCTCTCCTCGAATATAAGCTTTAGTGGCCCCCAACTATTAAAAAGAGAGGCTGACTTCTTATTCACTTCTAAGAATTCAGAGACTGATGTTTTGAGCTTTGCTACCCATCCTTCGTCTGCCAAAAGAGATCTATCCAAACGCCATTGTGGGCGGCTCTGCTGATTTTCTAATTCACTAATATCAACCCAGGGAACCGAGTGGTCAGAAAAAGAGTTTGCAAGTATTCCTGACCCCTGCCACTTCAATGCAAATGAGATTAGAATGTAATTGATTCTTGATGCTGTATTATACCTTTTAGAGTAGCATGTAAATTCTTTCTCCTGGGGATGATCAGCCCGCCACACATCCACAAGAACTAAATCCGTGATCATTTTCAGAAGCATGTGACAAGCTCTTGATTTATTCTGTGTTTTGTTCTTCCGTGATGTGTCACATTGAATATTCGGTATAACGTTGAAGTCCCCTCATATTATAAAGTAGCCTAGGAGTAGAGACAAATGTCTATACAGAGCCTGCATTGACACTACATCGTCCTCTATCGGGCCATAGAAGCTTACGAAATGGATCACTTTATCTGCCACCATAGTAGTAACTACTATCCATCTTGCCTGCGGGTCCCTAAAAACTCCCTTTATCATTCTTGCAAATTTTCTAGAGAACAGGACTGCCACACCTCGTACCACGGCGTCAGCCAACGCGAAAAAAAGAGTCAGCGATATACGCAGGAAGTTTTGGTAGCTTGCCATTGGCCTTCAAATGAGTTTCCTGCAAAAAGGCAACTTGTACCTGAGATGTTGCCAGCCAATTAAGAACCGCTTGGACTTTAGCATTATTATTAGCCCCATTGAGATTGCATGAGGCTATTCTTAGCTTGGACCCAATCATTTCTGGTTTTTCCACACCATCCCCTCCATGGCCAATTGTACTATGGCTGCATTCTTTACTACACTCTCCTCCTGAACCTTATCCTCGGGTAAAGGATATACATGACTAGTCTCTACCTGCATTTTTTGATCTACCTCCACCCTATGTCTCCCCCTTGACTCTGTGCCCCCCCACCCTGGCAGGTCCAACCCGTCATGGCCCCACCTAACAATAAATCAGCTCCCACCCCCACCCTGACCACCAATCCCTCACCCACATACCCAACAATAGAGTGCATTGACGTGGCACCCCAAGAGCACTGATCTCCAGAGAGCAGCAAGGCAGTGGAACAAAGACTGAAAAAACGAGAAAACAAAAACAAAAAACAACCACCCCCCTGTCAGCAGGATACCCTAAACCACACTATCGCTTCCCCCTCTCTTTGCCTCCCCCCTACGCATCTCACATCCCCTATACCTCTTGCTGATGTCTATAAACCTTTAAGACCTAACTTTTCAGACAGGTAGCCGAATATAAGTACCTACGGGACCATGGAAACATAAATATACAGACATACAAAGTCAGAGCACCAATGTAGGGACACAAAAAATGCAAACTATGCAAAATATGACATAGTCCCCAAGAAACGATCTGCCAGGCTGAGCATATAGACTGCTCCTTTCAATAGCCACCTTCTTGCTTTTTTACGTGCTCCAAAAAGTTCCTTGCTTCCTGAACATTCTGGAAGACTTATAGAATACTTTGAGTTTCGCTAGTTGCACGATACCAGCCGGAGCCCCCAATCTTTTCAAATCATCAATTAGTCTGACAAAATCCCGATGCCGGTGGGCTGCCGCCACTGACATGTCCGAGAACACTCGGAAGCTAAAGCTATCACCTTACATACATTCACATGCTTTCCTAGCTTGAAAAATAATTTGCTCCTTGATTCTAAATTCCCCAAAGTTGACCAAAATGGTGCGTGGATACTTTGAGTTAGCAGGACACATAAAAGGTACTCTATGAGCCCTCATGATTGATAAATCCCCTTCCGTTTTTGCCCTGTCCAGAAGGATGGCTTTGCAAATAAGCTCAGACCCCACCTTGGTCACAGATGAGGCCGCGTCGCTCTCCTCAGGGACTCCTACAAATCTAAGGTTTGAACGTTGTGATTTATTTTCCATTTCATCCAGCTTGGTTTGAAGATCTTCTAGTTCAGATTGGATCCGAGATGTTGATGTTTCCACTTGGTTTTCTGCATCCTCTATGTCCGAGACCCGCTGTTCCACCTGCAACACTCGAGTCGAAAGAAGAGTCAAGTGAGTATTTATTTGATTGAGCTGGTCCTTTGTCTCCCTACGAGTCTCCTCCTGAGATAATTTAATAGCTCGAAGCTCCACTAAGATCCGGGCCATCAGCTCCTCCATTGTTGCAGCACCATTTGTTGCGCCTGCTGTACTGACCAGGATGAGGGGGTTATACAAAGAACTGGATGTCACATTCATAGTAGTGGATTCTGGGCTAGCTGAAGTTGGATCGAATATCCTCGGACAAGACCCACCCGACACTACAAAAGGGGCAGTTATGGGAAGTACTTTGATATTAATTGCAGTTTCTTCGCCTCGTGGAATTGTTTTCTCAAGCCCACCCCCTTTTGATAAGTCTCCTTCAATCGATTTGAGTGATCCTTTAGCATTACCGATAACATTTGAAAAAAGGGGGTAAGCAGGTTTCGCCAAAGGTTTCTCCTTGTGTGGAGGGGTTATCATAGAGCAGACAAGAGGGGTGTTACCTAGTAATACTAGAAATGGTGGTGGAGAGGAAGACACACCTGTTGAGCTGTTTTGAAGACGTGGGTCAGCAGACCGCACTGCTGACTGCGCAGAGCCTTCCCCCATGCCGGGATCCAGCCTGGCCCAGACCCAGCGAAGAAGGTGAAAATTTTTAGCTCCCAGCAGATTCTCTTAGAGAACCTGTTATGTCTTGTCTTGTTGATGAGATCTATATCAATACCTGCCTAAGGCAGGGGTCGGAGTTTTAGATTTTGGTCCTTTCTTAGTATTTTGGTTTTGATTTTGGTATTCTTGGCCACTGTCCGTGGTTTAAACCCTCCATCCCGGGTCATACGTTTCATTGTAACTGGAGTGAGAACTGCGATGCTGAGGCAGAGATGAGGCCAAAAAAGGCAGAGAGGGGGCCAGAAAGGCAAAAAGGGGGGTGGTAGCTAGAATAATTGACATGAATGCCGGGAACAGAGACCAAACGAGTTGCAGGGGTGGCAGGAGGCACCGGGGGCAACAAGCCACATCTGCATACCTGCAGACCGATTCCGTTGCTCCCTTAGCCCACGTAGATAGACTGAAGGATTAGCCCGGCTGAATGCCAGATCCGAACAATAGGCGAGATTTTATTGCAACAAAACGTCTTGGGTACAGAGCCTTTTCTTCTCTAGGGCAGGCTATGCGGCAAATGGAATTTTACAGCTTTACTACTTAATTGGGGCAGTCCTGAAAAATGCCCCACCGCTGCCAAACATGCCGCACATTGGCCCATATTTATATTTTTTGACGCAAACCAGCGCCGCTACTGGTTTGCGTCAAAGATTTTACCGCCGGCTAACGCCATTCCTATGCGCCATGCATGCGCCTTATTTAAGGAATGACATTAGCCAGCGCTGCTGACTGGTCAAAGTAAAGAAAAATGACTCAAACCAGGCAGCGCCGGCATATGGGAAAATGGGGGTTGTGCGTCAAAAAATGGTTCAAGTCAGGTTTGAGGGAAACATCATGCCTCAAACCGGACTTGCGCCATTTTATGACGCATAACCCCCATTGAAATGACTCCTGTCTTAACAAAGACAGGAGTCATGCCCCCTTGCTCAATGGCCATACCCAGGGGGCTTCTGTCCCCTTGGCATGGTCATTGGGCACAGTGGCATGCAGGGGGGCCCAAATTAGGCCCCCCATGCCACTTTAAAAAAATTGAAAACAAATACTTACCTCAACTTACCTGTAATTACCTGGGATGGGTCCCTCCATCCATTGGTGTCCTCCAGGGGTGGGCGAGGGTGGCAGGGGGTGTCCCTGGGGGCAGGGAAGGTGACCTCTGGACTCCTTCCATGGTCAGAGGCCACGGAAGTGAGCCTACAGGCCCCTTAACGCCTGTCCTGACCCAGGCGTTAAAAAACGGTGCACATCAGGCTGTGTGCCGTTTTTTAAGGCCCGTCCTCTCCTGTGCGTCATTTTTTGGGCGGGAACGCCTACCTTGCATGTCATTAATGCAAGGCAGTTTCCCGAATCCAAAAAATTACTCACATGGAGGAATTTTGACATCCGTCGGCTCTGGCGTCAAAGTTTAAATATGGTGCACGGTTTGCGCCGAATGTGCACCAAAACTTTTGACGCACATTCGGCGCAAACAGAGTATAAATATGCCCCATTGTCTCCTTTTATTTCTTCCCCCGCTCTGCTACCATCCGCTTGTTTCTACTTCCTTCAGTTTTTTACCCCTTAAATTGGCGCAGGGCAAAGGTTGTTGCTCCAATGTAGTCTCCACAATAGTCTCCTCATGCTGGTCTCAAACAATGCCCCCAAAAGTTCCTGCACTGCCACCCCCAGCCTCCCAGTACATGGTATCACGCTCTCCAGAACTTCGCCTTCACTTATCTGTGTGTATTCGAAGTCTGTCTCCCTCCTCTCCTTTCCTCCATGCCTCCTTTAGTGCCCTCAAAAGGGCTTAGATATACGATGGAGGGGGGGCTACGTTCCTAGAAAAGAAGCAGACTCTGTAGGGAGATACTCCATTGTCCCCTGAAGAACACTGTGCTGCACTTCCCCTGCAGCTTTCAGAACACCCAGTTGTACACGATGCCAGTGTGGGTAAACTCAAGGGAAATCATCAGAGGCAAAGCCCAACCTCCCGTCAGTTCTTAGAACTTAGAACGGGGAGGGGCAGGGGTTTCACCAGCCACTAGACATAATTGCGGTGCAATCCCCAGCGCGTCTCGTCCGTCCACAATTGCTGCTCCGTGCGGGCTCTCAGTCCCGGAGCATGACGGGAGCTGCAAGAAGACTCCTGTCGCAAACCTTTTTGTATATTGATTCAATATGTGTTTTCTTACTGCACATCAGATATTGTTCCTTCACTGTATTTGCCTTTCCTGAAACATATATACATAGGTTTGTTCTATTTCTAACCTCATTTTCATTTCTATTCATTTTTTTTTTGGTGGCCTGTGGTTATTATTTAATTATCACTCCCTTCATGCTTTCAAAGTATTTGCATAATGTTGCTATTACTCAGCTCCTGATCTTGCAATTTGTATATAATGTGGTGTTCGTCTCAAACCCATTGACTGCAACTTCTATTATTCCCAACATAAGTCACTATTCTATAGTGATCTATGACATAATGATCCACATAAGGTGGCCATTAGCATAGGAAGATGCAGTGTAAGCCCCTATCTAAAGCTCTCACTCGTCACATTCATGAAGGACTTGAATAGGGAGTTGCCAACTAGAGTTTTGTTCATTCCCCACCATTGTTGTTCAGTGTTTTTCAAACCTTAATATATGCAATCTTTATTGCTCCATGATATGGGAATCTATAAACAATATATATGTCTCAACCAAATTAAATACAATATTATGTGTAAAGGCATTTTTATTTTACACTCTCTGGCACTCTAACTTAATGTCAATAAAGGGCTAATGTTGGAGTGAAAGTTTTAGTAGTTCTTTAGTGGCACTAGGTGACTTTTATACTCACATTTTAAAGCCTAAATGAAGAAGCTGTATTAACGTATTGTAAAAGCGTACACATTTTAATTTGTGGTGGACATTGTGCCTCCCATGGCAGACTTTGTGCCTACCAGAGCTGACAAGGTGCTAACATGATTTAACAGTGCTGAAATATTTATATCATTCAAATGAATTATTATGAGTAGAAATTAATATGATTTATGATTTATTAGTTTAAAGTTACTTATGTGCAGAAAAATAAATGCACATCTCTGTCATATGTAATGTAATGCTTTAACAGAGATTGCAATTAATATTGAAATGCTTTTGCCTATTTTGATAATATATTAATAATGATGAATTCATAACTTTGCATATTATGGCCCTCATAAACACCTAGGTGGTAAATGCTGCCTACCGCCACGGCGACGGCCGCCAAAAGACCGTTGCCATAACTCCCTACTATCCACCATATTATGACCGTAGCCAGAATTCTGCCAGAAGGCTAGCGGAATTCCAGCTACTGTCATGGCGGCGGATGGCGGTAAGGTGGCGCTGCTGCCAGCAGCAGCGCCATGCAAGTAGAACGCCGCCGACCGTATCATGGCACATGAAACGGCCTGGAGGTGTTCCACTGGCGGAGGCTGCTGCTGGCAGCAGCTCCACGTCCCGTCTCCTGCCGGAGGATCCAAGTAGGTAAGTCAGGTGCTCCGACAGGGGAGGGGGTTGTTATATGTGTGTGTGACTGTTTTTGTGTGTGTGCATGCAGGTTTGGGCCGTTTGGTATGCGTGTGTGCATGAATGGGTGTGAGTGTGCATGTATGTTGTGTGGTGTGAATGTGTGTGTGCATGTATGAATGTCAGTGTGTGTTGATGTGTGTGTTAAAGAATGTATGCATGCGTGGGTGAATGTGGGTATGCGTGTGTCTTTGTGTGTGCATGCCAGTGCGTGTAGGTGTGTGTATGTCAGGGGGGTTGGGAGGGAAGGGGGTGGGGGAGGACTCTGGGGAGGGTGAGTAAGGATTGGGGGAGACACCTATCTTTGTCAGGGAAGGAATTCCCTGGCACTGATAGTGCCTACTGCCATGGTTTTCGTGGTGGATAAGATTGCCACGAAAACCATGGCAGTAGGTGGGGGTCATAATCCCGAAGGTAGGACTGCGACGGCCGCCTGGCTGGAGACTGAAGTCTCCAGCCCGGCAGCTGTTACCGCCCTGGCGGATGGAGTGGTACATTGGCGGCTTGGCTTGTCATATTTTGGGGAAAAGTGCCGCCAGCCTGTTGGCAGTACCTTTCTCCAAAATACCGCCATCCGCCAGGGACGTAATGAGGGCCCATATGTTTTATTAATTATGATTTTAATGCATTGACTTTCTTATGTTAGCATAACTAGGCCTGAAGTTTTCATACTGTAGTAACATGAAATGCCAAGTCTTTTTCTTTCCCTCTAACTTTAATGTTTCCGTTAGGCTGTTTCATATGAATAGGAGAGGGGCCTATTGTGTTCTGTGTAAGCTTTTCCCCCACTGACCTTGAATATGTCACACCGAGAGCTGGAGATTGGGAATCAAGACAGGCACTTATGCTTAACTGTCTGTTCCCATAAGAAATATTAGAACTATTGTGAGCCAAGGGAAGATGTTGGAATGTATCAAGTAATGTACAGAGTTGCTAGTTATTGACAGTGTGACACAGAAGATATTACTTCACCCAGACATGGGACTCTTCATTGTTGTTGCAAATTCAACTTGTGTTTTAATTTTCATTGGATATTGCCCTTTTGTGTAATGTGGATTTATCGAACTGACCAATCAAACTGTTCCGAGTATTTTAGAATAGGGAATGGACTTGTAAGTAGAGAGCAGCGCCCCCTTGAATCTGGAATTCTTAACTTGTCCTTTGAATATTTCCTGATTTCCATGAGCAGCCCGTGTTCTGGTGCTTCTGATGGACTTTGATGAAGATTTATTGCTTTGCTGATGAGTATGAATAGTATACAGATCTCATTAGAGGTATATTCAAATGAACCTTATTTTTAATTAGAGTTAGCATGTTGACACCTGCCTATTTTTGTTTATAATTAGATTAATTTAGCCCAAGATAGACGACTTTTTCAAATTATTTTTGTTGTCTTTTTTTTCTTTTTGCCTGCATGTATTAGCCCGTTCCCACTCATTCTTGTACTCATTTGTGATAGTAGTAGGCTGCCCCTACACCTCGTTGATCTATTTTAATATACTGATCTGTGAACTTGGCTGAACTAATGTCATTATTAAATGATTTGAAATCTATTTATGTTGCACAAATTGTTTCTTTGCTAGTATATGTAATTCTTTAGGAATTTTTAATGGTGTTGATATTAAGTAGATTAAATGTGTTTCCTAGATTTGGCCAGCCTATGGTTTTCATTTATTTGTATAATTTGATCCTGCATACAATTTAAGTCACTTTGGCTCCATTGTTATAATAAAGCTTTGAAATTTTTCACAGATTGGAGTTTTGTTTCTGTGGCCACATTGATCATGGTTTTTAAATTTGTTGTTGTTGTATTGATTGAGATAGGAATGATTGTATGCAGTTAATCACACTCCTCACTGGGTCCAAAGATCCAAAGAAGTTATTAATCCTGACTGGGAGGAGAAACTGTGTTAGCAAATTTCTGGTGGCAGAAATAATGGTTATCCCTTGGGAGGGGTAACCATATTTGTGTTCAGCTTTAGGATTGATAAATCTGTTGTTCAATTGATGATTCGTTATGTTTTAAAATGCTGCCCACATTGTGAGTTGTTCTATGGTTAGTTCAGAAGTTGATGAAACTCCAGTGTTGTGTTACAATTGTTAAGGTCAATGTCAGAGTAGGGTTTTGTGCTTGCAGTGCTTTTGCTAAAATTATGCTGGTGTGATCTTTTGAGGTGTTTGTGGAGTCATCATACTCAAAGTGATTGTGGCGCTTTGTGCTAAAAAATTTCTGCAGTTGTTGACTGGTCTGTCATGGCCTAAGACTCCGGGGTGACACACAAGTGTATGAAGACACTTGGTTAATTTATTGTCCTCAGTGAGTTATTTGTCATGAGGCGCCATTGACAATACCAGTAGTTTTCCTTGAGTGAGTGTGAATTGTTGGTTGGTATTAGGTGAATCCTGAGTGCACGTGGAGGATCGATATCAACCAGGGTGAGATTTGTTGGTCAAGTCTTACTTGTGTAAATGCGAAAGCCACAGTAGGATGTGCAAGCCATGCAGCTTTCAAGGAGTTTGAGTCCTACCCATAGTATGCAGGCTGGTTTTTGTTTTTTCTAGTGGTCACAATATTTTGTATTAGTGTATGTGTGAGTGTTGTCAGAGACAGTTGCGAAGCGACTTACAGCGGCTCAGTGAAGTAAGTATGACATAATTTGGTCCGCGCTCAGATTGGTCTGTTAGTGAGAAAGCCATGCATGTACAGGTGGGCAGTACTACATTGTTATTGGTTGAGGACGGCTTGTGAAAAGGATTGTGGAATTTAAATGACTTCCTGGTTTCTTTAGAAGTCATATTTGTGGATTGAAATTGTGTAAAAATGAAATTTTTCAAAGCTTTAAGAAGTACGCCGAGAGAAGGTGTGTTTATTTCAATTAGGGAGAGTGAATAAACACTGCCTGAGGGAACACTCGCTTATGAGGTAATAGAAGCAAGAGGAGTTTCGGCATGCATTTGGATTAAACAATGGTATAAATTACAGAGAAAGAGGGTTCATTAGCTTTCCCATGTTATGGAACCTTTAATTTGAGAATTTTAGAACATTTGAGAAGAGTATTGTGTGAACTAAAGCCTACTCCAAGACCCTCACAATTTGAAACTCTTCCTATTTGGAAATTATTTTCAAGACAAAAGGTATCACTGAGATCTCGGAATGAGGACGGCAGAAAAGACATTGGCAGAAGCTAGATGGGATGAGGAACAGAAAATGTGGAGGTCAGATATGCTAGAGGGAGTAAAAATGTTCACCACCATAACGCAAGAAGGGGATGGTAGTACAAAGCCTAAAACGAAAATGAAGCAGGCAGACAAGACAGAGCAGAAAGCACATGAGATTAAAAGAACAGCTGCGCATGACAGTGACTCAGAAATTGAGTTCATAAGTCATCTTTTAATGACTGGTCCCCCGCCACATCATACAGTTGAAAGAGTAGTTTAGAATGTAGCCCCAAGCATGCCCAAAGATCCAGTTTCATAAAACCCAGTTTAGGTAGTCCTGAGTCCCTTTGTCAGTTCAGTGATGCAGGTACCTACAATTTATCCAGCAGTTCCTGTTGTTAGTACCCCACAGCACATTACAAGTACAGTTGTGAGTCAGGTAATACAGATACAAAAATGATTCAGATGAAATCAACGCCTAATGTGACAGCACCTGTGCAAAGTTTTGATCAGAGACATTGTCTATGTATTCTCCAGTATAAACAACCCCAAATATTGCCTTAAATCAATCAGGACAGACTTAAAGTACAGTACTAACAGGTCAAAGTACATGGATGATGATTCTGCAAAACCAGACAAGTTTGACAGGACCCGAAGCATTGGCAGTCCCCATATCCAAAGGTCTAGTTGCCCCAGTGTATTCTCAAGGTAATATCAAGAGAAGCCTCCAGACCACAAATCCAGTATCTGCTGGGGTTTCATGATATGAGAAGCAGAGATTAGTGTATTCAACTAATTTGGAAAGGGAAAGGTCAGCTACATCTGTTCCAGCTATGACACCAATGGGAATTGCAGATCCCAACAAGATGTTAGATCAAACAGGACCAATAACAGATGTGAGATACCCTTGAGGGTCTCCAGTTACACACATATCCTCAACAGAACAGATTTTAAGGGTCCCAGGTAATACCCCATATAACATGACACAGGGAAACATCAGTTTGCAGGCATTTTAAGCAGAGCAATTCGCTGGGTGGCTAGACAGTTTGGGTGGCGTAACAGATAGAGTGAACAATAGTGGCAGAACAGAAGAGACACCAGAGAGAGACAGGACAGTGTATGTGCCCTGATTAAAATTAAATTAATTAATTGAGGAAACTCTTGAGTTGGAAAGATTGGAATCGTACGATGAAGAAGAATTTCACTTCATGGTAAGGATGTCACAAATGGTGCAGGACTGACAAATGAGAAATTAGTAGAATTAGCTGAAAAATATGATGTAAATTTTGAGAAATCAAAACCTTTGAGACAGGGTTACAGATCAGAATTTAGTTCCAAAGACATTGCAAACATGAGATCACCCGGCATGAGAATGCACATGAAATAATTAATTTTAAACATTTAAACATGGAGAGCAATGGATAAATTGGAAGGCAGGTGTGCAAAGAAAAGAGATCAGAAGAAAGCAAAGCAGAATTTGCTTCCCCCTGGAGCAAATCAAGGTATTGAAAGAATAAAATTGCTGCCCACGAGAGAGATACCAAGTGGAGGTTATGTCCATATCCCTTGGAGCAGAAGTGACATATTGTCATTCACAAATGATTACCCAAGATTGGGGTAGAAAACAATAGAGTGGTACAAGCACTGAGAGAGGTTTGTGAAGCTTTCGAAATGCATGTGGGAAGATTTAAACAACTTATTCGACATTGTGATTCCAGTCTATTTGTGTTTTTAATGCAAGCAGAGTGTTAATTGGCCAACTCATGAACTGCTGAGAGATCCAGTAACAGGTGCACCATCTGAAGAGGTGATGAAAGGGTACTACAAAGTGATTGAGTTCCTAAAGAATAGATCTCCCCAAAAGATGCTTATTGGCAATGGATTGTCGTGAGTCAATTCATGCATACTATGAGAGATTGTTGTAGGCATTCAAACAGCATAGTGGGTCTGAAGTTACTGAGCCGAAAGACATGAGTCATTTGGTGTTCAGATTTGTGCAAGGATTGAAACCTGAAATTAGCAGTATGGAACAGAGTTATTTGATTTGTTGGTGAAATAGACTGATTGATGAAGTTCTGCAGTATGCTAGGTACTGTAGTGATGATATTGAATTGAGGCAGAAAATGTTAAAGTAGAAAGTGATGGTGATGCAAATTAAATCTGCCCAGGCAAAAACAGAGTCCGCAAGTGATGGTGAACATTAGTGTAATGCAAGGTATGCAATAGCAGGGTAACAACGTGCCTCAGTTTAGAGGTAGAGGACGTGGTTTTCGCATAGATCAGAGTGGTAATGTGTTTGATGTTCAGTCAATGAAGAAGCTGAGCCCATGTCAAGCTTGTGGTAGTTTCCGGCATTGGAAGCGGGAGTGTCCGTACAGTAATGTGAAGAATTTGGTTCAGAATGGTGGTGTTGCACAGACTGTGGACAATAGTCAAGTTCAAATTCAGAAAGTTCAAAGACCCCGAAATTCAAAATGTGATGGTTCCTACTTGAGTATAACAGATGCAGGTCCAGCAACAGATGCAGGTTCCCCAACAGGTTCAAGTCCCTCAGCAAATGCAGGTTCCTCAAGCCTTGATGAAACAGCAACAAGTAATGGTTGGACAGCAAAACATGAATCAGAAGCAAACGCAAAAGTGAATCAATTAATTATACAATACCTGTTAATTGATTTCAGTGATGATGAAGTTTCAGAAACATATATCAGTGACAGTTCAGATGAGGAAGAATATGTACTGGCTGCATCCTTAATGGTAGATTAGCGTGGCCCTAATGTAAATGCAAACATTATGGGACATTATGTTTTATTCTTGGTTGACACTGGAGCAATACATTCCACTGTCAGAACCTCAGAAGTGCCAAACATGCCCTTGTCAGGAAGAAAGGTACAAGTGGTAGTAGTAGCAAATCAGCATTTTACAAACCCAATTACAAAACCTATTCCAGTTAAAATAAGGTCGTTTGAGGTTTTGCATCAATTTGTGGTTTGCGGTTTAAGTCCTGTGAGTTTGTTAGGATGTGACCTATTGTGCAAGTTACATTTTTCCATTAGTTGGAGTCACAATAGGATAGCAATTCAGACAAATAGTGATGATGAGACATCCAGCAAAAGTGATGAAATGTATCCTCTCATTTCATTATTCTCAATTATGACAGTTAATGGTTTGTCTGAAGAGTCGCAAGGAACAGTGATTATGAGAGTTTGAGACTTTTCAGGGAAAGATATTGGACTCAACACCACTCAAAATAACAGTAAAGCCAAATGCAGTGCTTTCCAAAATCCCCCAGTGTAGCATGGCCCAAGAAGTGATTGCAGGGATTACTCCTGTAATTGAAAATCTTGTTGAGCAGGGAGTCCGGAAGGAAGTCATTGAAAGCCCATGCAATTCTCCTATTGAGGGACTGCAGAAGCCCAATGAAAAATACCACATAGTCCAAGATTTGAGAAAGGTGAACAAAATTGTTATTGCCTGTTGTGATGTGATAACAAATCCTGCTGTGATTTTGTTCCATATTCCTTGTGAAGCTGAGTGCTTCTCTGTCAGTGATTTGTACCAGGCGTCCTTTTCTGTTTCACTGTATGAAGAGAATCAGATCAATTTGGAAGCAGTGTATATTTCTGGAGTGGTACTCCTCCATTCATTTTTAATCAGATTTTGAAATCGCGTGTTGACCTCATCAGAGGTCACCTCCCATTGCGCTGGAAGCATGCTTCCAGTGCAATGCTCCGCTCTGGAGGAGGGGGCCGGCAGAGGCATGAAAGGAAAGAATAGGCCTTTCCTTTAATGTCTCTGCAAGAAATGGCTACTAGACACCAGGGATTTTGTGGTTTTGGATACTGACACATAAGAGGAGCGGCCCCTTCGGCAAGGGCCGCGCTCCAGGGGGACAAATTATTTTTAGTCCATTTCTGCCCCCGGGGGCAGATCGGCCTAATATAGTTAGGCCGATCTGCCACCGAGGGGGGGCAGAAAACCCCTAGACACCAGGGATAAAAAAATATTTTATTTTTTTTATATGTGGGGAGCGACCCCTTAGGCAAGGGTCACTCCCCGGGGAACCAAATTATTTTTAGGCAGAAACCACTAGACATCAGGGATTTTTTTTTAATACTTATGCAAAAGGGGAGCGGCCCCTGGGGCAAAGGCTGCTCCCCCAGGGGGGCAAAATATTTTTAGGCCATTTCTTCCCCCTCTGGGGGCAGATCGGCATAATATAATTATGCTGATATGCCCCCAGGGGAGGCAGAAACCCCCTAGACACCAGGGATAATTTGTTTTGTTTTAAAAACATTTTTACATGTGGGGAGTGACCCCCTAGGCAAGGGTCGCTCCCAGGTGGGCCAAATTATTTATAGGCCATTTCTGCCCCCACTGGGGGCAGATAGGCTGATCTGCCCCCGGGGGGGGGGGGGCAGAAACCACTAGACACTAGAGATTTTTTTTTTTATACAGAGAGCGGCCCTGTGGGCAAAGGGTTATTCCCCAATAGGGGAAAAATATTTTTAGGCCATTTTGGGGGCAGATCGGCCTAATATAACCAGGGTGATATGCCCCCGGGGGGCAGAAACCCACTAGACACCAGGGATATTTTTTTTTGTTTATTTTATTTTTTCTTATATGTGGGGACTGACCCCTTAGGCAAGGGTCGCTCTCCGGGGGGCCAAATTATTTTGAGGCCATTTCTGCCCCCCAGGGGGTGGAAACCACGAGACACCAGCGATTTTTATTTTTAAACTTATGCATAAGGGGAGCGACCCCTTGGGCAAGGGCCGCTCCCCAGGGGGGCAAAATTGTATTTACACCATTTTGCGCCCCTTGGGGGAAGATCGGCCTATTTCTATTAGGCTGATCTGACACCCGGGGGCAGAAACCACTTTGGCACCAGGGACTGGTGTGTGTGTGTATGTGTGTGCTTTCTTTGGGGGGGCAGTCCCTTGGGCAAGGGTCGCTCCCCATGGGGGAACATTACTGTTGGCCATATCTGCCGCCCTTGGGGGCAGATCGTCCTAGTTTTGGAGAAAGCCCACCAGAGACCTTGGAAGATTTATTTTTCAAAATAAGAGGGTGGGGGTATGGCCATACCCCCACCCCAAATAAAGGGGGCCAAAGTTGTTCTGCCCACCAGTGGGCAGATGGGGCAATTACCCCCGAGGCAGAAAGTCTACTAGATGCCAGGGAATTAGAAAAATAATAATAATTGTGGGGTGGTGGATGCCAACCAGAATGGGCCTGGTTATGCCCCCACCCCAACTGAAGGGTGTAACAGTCTTTCAGCTCTCCCCCGCACACTAAAACATCTTATCCCACGGCAAGCAAGAGCACATTTGATTATTTTGGGTTTTGGTTTTACATTTGGGCCATGAGAGCTTGGCTAACTCTCAAAATCATCCCACTTGGAAAGGAGAGGGCTGAAGTTTTTGGACTTTGGGATACTGCCATGTAGAAAAATCCACAAGTCCTAGACACATCTGAATACTAAACATCTGGTTGATTCCAGGGTGGTGAGCTTCACATGCACTCCGCACCCTTTTCTTACCCACAATGCCCTGCAAACCTCCAACGTTGCTGGAAATCACACATTTTTCCCACATTTTTGTGATGGAACTTTCTGGAATCTGCATTAATCCACAAAATTCCTACCACCCAGCATCCATACCAACAAACATTCTGCTGCAGGCTTTTGGACCCACTTCGGTTCCCTCTCAATTTCGACATGTTTTTGGCTCATCCCTGTCACAGGCACTTAGCCCACCTACACAAGTGAGGTATAATTTTTACAGCAAGACTGAGGGGAATGTTGGGTGGTAGGAAATTTGTCCTGGTGTGGTGATCCCACACAGAAATGTAGGAAAAATGTGATTGTTTAGCTAAAATTTAGATTTGCTGAGGATTCTGGGTAAGAAAACATTGGGGGACCCACGCAAGTCACACCTCCCTGGACTCCCTCAGGTGTCTAGTTTTCAGAAATGTCTGGGTTTGGTAGGTTGCCCTAGATGGCTGCTGAGCCCCGGACCAAAAACGCAGGGCCCCCCACAAAAAACAGGTGGTTTTGTATTTGATAATTTTGATGTGTCCACATAGTGTTTTGGGGCCTTTCCTTTCGTGGGCACTAGGCCTACCCACAAAAGTGAGGTACCATTGTTATCGGGAGACTTGGGGGAATACTGGGTAGAAGGAAATGTGTGGCTCCTCTCAGATTCCACAACTTTCTTTCACCGAAATATGAGGAAAAAGTGTTTTTTGGCCAAGTTTTGAGGTTTGCAAAGGATTATGGGTAACAGAACCTGGTGAGAGCCCCACAAGACACCCAAACTTGGATTCCCCTAGGTGTCTAGTTTTAAAAAATGTGCAGGTTTAGTAGGTTTCCCTAGGTGCCAGCTGAGCTAGAGGCCAAAATCCACAGCTTGGCACTTTGCAAAAAACAGGGCTGTTTTCTTTGGGAAAATATAATGTGTCCATGTTGTGTTTTGGGGCATTTCCTGTCACGGGCGCTAGGCCTACGCACACAAGTGAGGTACCATTTTTATCAGGAGACTTGGGGGAACGCTGGGTGGAAGGAAATGTTTGGCTCCTTTCAGATTCCAGAACTTTCTGTCACCTAAATGTGAGGAAAAAGTGTTTTTGTTGGCCAAGTTTTGAGGTTTGCAAAGGACTCTGGGTAACAGAACCTGGTGAGAGCCCCACAAGTCACCCCATCTTGGATTCCCCTAGGTGTCTAGTTTTCAAAAAGGCGCAGGTTTGGTAGGTTTCCCTAGGTGCTGGCTGAGCTAGAGGCCAAAATCCACAGATTGGCACTTTGCAAAAAACAGCTCTGTTTTCTTTGGGAAAATGTGATTTGTTCATGTTGTGTTTTGGGGCATTTCCTCTCACGGGCGCCAGGCCTACCTACACAAGAGAGGTGCCATTTTTATCAGGAGACTTGGGGGAATGCTGGGTGGAAGGACATTTGTGGGTCCTCTCAGATTCCAGAACTTTGTGTCACCAAAATTTGAGGAAAAAGTGTTCTTTGTGGCCAAATTTTTAGGTTTGCAAAGGATTCTGGGTAACAGAACCTGGTGAGAGCCCCACAAGTCACCCCATATTGGATTCCCCTAGGTGTCTCATTTAAAAAAAATTGCAGGTTTGGTAGGTTTCCCTAGGTGCCGGCTGAGCTAGAGGCCAAAATCTACAGCTAAGCATTTTGCAAAAAACATGTCAGATGTTAATGTAAAAATGTGATGTGTCCATGTTGCTTTTCCTGTTGGGAGTATTAGGCCTACCCATGCAAGTGAGGTACCATTTTTATCAGGGGACTTGTGGGAACACAGAATAGCAAAATCAGTGGTATTTCCCCTTATCTTTCTCTACATTTTTTCCTTTCAAATGTAAGACAGTGTATAAAAAAGACGTCTATTTGAGAAATGCCCTGTAATTCACATGCTAGTATGGGCACACCGGTATTCAGAGATGTGCAAATAACCACTGCTTCTTGGGCCAGATGTATCAAGTGTTTTTGCATTCGCAAACGGTGCGAATCGCTAAAATTGGCCGTTTGCGAATGCAAAAACGTGGTCTGCGATGCATGAAAGGCATTCGCAGACCAAAAATAAGAAATCGCTAAAATAGCGATTTTTTTGCGTTGCGACTTGGTTTTGCGTGTCGCATTTTGCATTTTGCAATTTGCAACATGAAATACCGAATCACAATTAGCAGTTCGGTATTTCAAGTCTGAAATTGTGAGATGCAAAATGTGACACGCAAAACCAAGTTGCAATTTGATGCACCAAAAAATCGCAAATTGCGTTTTTTCGCAGAATGGCCTTTTGCACATGCAAAATACCACTAAGTGAAACCAGGTGTTAACCAGGTGCAACCTATATAAAGAGGCCCAGAATGCCTCAGACTCTTTTCCACAATGGCTGCACTCTACGTCATGGCGAGGAGAATGAGGATCTTGGCAGGTTTGAGGAGAGGGAGGAGGAGACAGGAGCGCATTTTCAGAGTGCGCATTACCCTTTTTGAACAGACTGAGGAGGACATTTTTGAGAAGTACAGTTTAAGCTCAGCCATGATACTTGACCTGATAGCTGAGCTACAACCTATACCGCAGCACACAACACACAGGACCAATAGAATACCTACACATGTGCAGGTATTATGCTCCCTGCACCAACTAGCCTCAGGGAGCTATCAAGGGGTCATAGCCGCAGCTGGAGGGGTATCACAGAGAGCCCTCTATAGATTTTTCAATGCATTTATCAACCCCATGCTGAGTAGGATACACCAGTACATCAGATTCCCCAACACCCCACAGGAAATACAGCAGACAAAAATAGATTTCTACCAGATCGCACAGTTCCCCCACGTCCTAGGTGCTATAGATGGGACACATGTTGCAATCTGTCCACCATCGGCCACAGAGTATGTGTACTGCAACCGTAAATACCAACATTCCATGAATATACAGGTGATATGCAATGCCTCCTATATCATAACTGATCTAGTAGCCAGGTACCCAGGGAGCACACATGATTCATACATCTTTCGCCACAGCGGGATTCACACAAGACTGCTAGCTGGGGAGTTTGGTGAAGGATATCTACTAGGTATTGACCCTCTGTACACTGGTGCATTGATGACTTTGTGACATCAGATGGCTCACTTACTCATCATACCCTCTGTTCCTTCCAGGAGACAGTGCCTACGCAGTGCGCACACACATGATGACGCCCTACCTAAATCCTACAACACCTGCAGAACGGAGATACAATGGAGCACACAGGTCAACCCGCAATGTGGTGGAGCGCACCTTTGAGCTGCTGGAGAGTCGCTTCCGGTGCCTCCACAAAAGTGGAGGGGCACTACAGTACAGCCCGGACACGACATGTAGAATAGTGGCTACTTGTACGATCTTGCACAAAATAGCTACCACCAGGGGCATACCTGTTTAAACTCTGACTCTGATGAGGATGATGATCCCATATCCCCCCTTACAGCCAGCAGACAGGACCAGTGCAGCAGAGGGCAGGCAAAGGCGTGCTGACATCACGCACAACCATTTCAAATGTAAGTAATAACAACACAACTCCACTGACATGTGTACTTGTAGTTAGAAAATGTATTACCTTAACGTCAGGTAACATAAGTTTCACTAGCAGCACAAATAAGGTTAAGTAAGTTAAAAAAAAAAGCAGATAACACTATCTCACTATTTAATCATAGTTTACTGTATGACACAATGATAAACAGTCCCCTGTGGCCATTACTCTCACTTTCTACGGCCACACAAGCCACTCGAGTGCGCAGTGGCCTCACTGGCACCTCTGTTGTCGGCCTTAGTGGCAGTGCTGTGCCTGGCACTGCGACACCTAGCATCAGTGGTGGGCACAGCTACACTGCTGAGGCTAGATGTGTCCTCAGTGTCCCCCAGTCCCATTTCACTGGGTGTGGTGGAGCGGTTACCCAGCATATTGTCAAGCACATTTGTGATCTGCACCAGTCCTTGTGCCACATCCCTACTGCTGTGCGCTGCCTCCACCTGTGCGGCTACAGCACGCCGCGATATGAGGGCTGTTGAATTTGCAAGGCGATTTACTGAGCGACAGAAACCACCAAACATCCCCATAAAATACCTCTCCTGCCTGCGGTGGCTGACACTGTCATGCCGCAGCTCTGTACACAGTTCCCTCACTGCACTTGTCAGCTCCCTGGTGTTCTCAGAAGCTTGGAGTCCCTCATGCAGTTTAGTGAGGTTGGAATTGAGGCACTCCAAATGCCGATGCAGCCCCCCCCATGTTGGAATTGTGTGCCTGCATCTGCCTTTGTAAAGCTGCAATTTTTCTGTTTTGCAGGCGCTGCTGCTTCAACATAAAAGATTCCAGGCCACCGAAGACTGATGGTCCCTCTCCTGCTTCAATATGCTGTGCGCCTGCATAGGAAGGCCTCCTGCGGGGTGTTGTGCTACGCTGCAGCTAGAACTCCTGCATCACAGTGCATCACCCATCTGGGGAAGGTGTGTGTCCGTCATCCTGCATGTCATCAGAGTCCTGGCTCAATTCGGGTAGCGGTACTGCCCTAGCCTTGCGTCTGATGGGCGTTATATTCTGTGACTCACTTGTATTTGAGTCAGATGCAGGGTGGGTTTTACTATCCCCCACAACGGCACTTGCAGATGCTGCTGGGCCTGGCACACCTCCAACGACAGTGTGCAGCATGTCAGTTATGTATGTATCACCAAAGGTCACACAATGGTAATAAATGTACAGTTACATCATATCACTATGTTGTGGGTGTTGTGTTCTTCTGGGTGTCGCTCGGCATAATTACATTCTATGTGCAACTTTCAGCTCTGGGTTGTCGACTACCACTCCCATAAAGCATTGTTGTGCCGCTTCTAAGATGTGGAATGTACATACACCATTGGGCTTACATTTCAGTGTTGCACTTACCTTTACTGGTGCTTGGTGTGTCGGATGTGTCGATGTCAGTGACCCCACTGACAGCTTCTGGGAGGAGTGTCAACTCCACCAGGTCTTCCATCGGGGTGGAGGGTGTCTCGGTGGGTGGTCCTCCTCCTGTGCTCCTTGCCTCCTGCAGTCATCTTGCCACCCTCTCCTTGGCACGGGAATGCAGGTCGTACCACCTCTTCTTTATCTCCTCCACAGAGCGCTGCGCAACTCCCACAGTGCAGATTTTTGTCTGAATGTCTGCCCAGAGTCTGGGCTTTACACTCTCAGGGACCTGGAGTGAGCTTTTACCAAACAAACGATCATGGCTCCTCACCACCTCCTCAGTGAGCACCTCCAGTTCCTGCTCATTAAACTTGAGTTTCCTTTTCCATCCTCCCTTCTCCTTTCCCTGTGCAGAGGTGTCCATGGTGGTTGTGCAGTCCTGCCTTGTTCACAGACTTGCTCACTGTGGCTGGGCTGTCTCTCTCTGAGTGCTCCTTTGGGTGTGGCACCTTCAAACTGCCTGGGATGACTCACTTCCTGCTTGTGATGTCATCAGGCTTTTCCAGGTGTGCGTTCTCGCAATTTGCGATTTTCAATTACCGAATCGCGAATTGCGTTCTCACAAATTGCGATTCGGTATTTGGGCCTCGCAAACCACAAATAGCGATTTTTAAGAAATCGCTAATTCCGAATCGCAAAAGTGATACATGGCATATTGCGACTCGGAAAAAGCGATTTCTCAAAAATCGCTATTTGCAATTTGCAAAGGCCTTTCTTGATCTGGCCCCTTATCTTGTGCCCATTTTGGAAATACAAGGGTTTTCTTGATACCTATTTTTCACTATTTATATTTCAGCTGATTAATTGCTGTATACCCGGTATAGAATGAAAACCCATTGCACGGTGCAGCTCATTTATTGGCTCTGGGTACCTAGGGTTCTTGATGAACCTACAAGCCCTATATATCCCCATAACCAGAAGAGTCCAGCAGATGTAACAGTATATTGCTTTAAAAAATCCGACATCAAATGAAAAAGTTACAGAGTAAAACGTGGAGAAAAATGGCTATTTTTATCTCAATTTCAATATTTACTTTTTCAGCTGTTATTTTCTGTAGGAAACCCTTGTAGGATCTACATAAATTACCCCTTGATTAATATTAGAATTACATTCTGGAAATGTTTAGATTTCTGGGATCCAGCATTGCTTTCATACCCATTTCTGTCACTAACTGGAAGGAGGCTGAAAGCACAACAAATTGTAACAATGGGGTATGTCCGATTAAAATGCCAAAATTGTGTTGAAAAGTGGGGTTTTCTGATTCAAGTCTGCCTGTTCCTAAAAGCTGGGAAGATGGTGATTTTAGCACAGCAAACCCTTTGTTGATGGCATTTTCAGGGAAAAACCACAAGCCTTCTTCTGCAGCCCGTTTTTAAAAATCTTTTGAAAATAAAAAATGTTGCTGTATTTTGGCTAATTTCTTGGTGTTCTTCTGGGTAACCCACAAACTCTGGGTACCTCTAGAATCCCTAGGATGTTGAAAAAAAATGACACAAATTAGGTGTGGGTAGCTTATGTGGACAAAAAGTTATGAGGGCCTAAGCGCGAACTGCTCCAAACAGCCAAAAAAAGTCTTCGCATCTGAGGGGGAAAAGGCCTGGCAGCGAAGGGGTTAAAGGGAGGACCATGGACACTACCATGGACATTACTGGGGGGGGGGCTTCCTGGCCTTCCTCCTCAAGCTGATTTCAGCCCTGAAGGCCACATCCTCTGGGCCTGGACATAAACAAATGGTGGAGTGGCAGCTGCACTGCCATCCTCTCCAGGCAGATTTTTGCCCCAGGTACCCCATCCCTGAGGCCCGGCCTTCATTCAATAGGAGAGGGGTACTGTGCAGCCTCCTTCCCCAGGCTGATTTTGGCTCCACGACTGGAGGCCCGGCCATGTCTCCTGGGTGCCACCTAGGGGACACAGTGTGCAATGGGTCCGAGGGGGGCCTCAATGTCCTTGCAGTCCCAGCCAGGTCCCTGCCTCCTGTGGGAGCCAGCATTGCTCTTGCGCACAGGGAGCTGCTAAACATGCAGCTTCCCATGTGCATGAGCAATAGTTTCATCTCTTTTCCTGCCCATATCTCTGCGGGCAGGGATAGAGATGAAACCTCTGCTTCCAGAGGGCGAGAGCACTTTGGCAGCTCATGCCCGCTGGAAGCAGAATATTTGTTCTGACTTGGCTAGAGCTGTCAAAGCTCCCATCAAGTCAGAGCAAACAGCTATGTCCTGGGGGTCGGCACACCAGGACATAACAGGATCCAGCCCTGGGAAGTGGCAGTCCACAGGGCCATTATTGGACCCACAAGGGGGCCCCCTCTCCAATGTTTAACTTAGCCCCAGGGAGGTGGTAGTGCCCGAGACTGGTAGTCCATGATAGACCCCCTTTATTATTCAATTTCAGCCCTGAGAAGGTGGCGGTCAGCGGTGCTGCAGGGGGAAGGCTGTACGAGCCTCCCCCATTAGAAATGACTGTTTTGCTCTGGGAGCTGGTGGTCACTAGGGTGTGGGGGCAGCGTATCAGTATCATCACCCCAAGGAGGTGGTAGTCACCAGGACACAAGCCCTAGGAATGGGGCTCATACATGCCCTACTTTTTTAAACCCCCAATGTCCCCATCATCTAGTCCACCTGGGAGCAAAAGAAAAGAAAAGGGCAGGAGACCACCCTTTAAAAAAATAAAATCTCTGAAAAATCCTCACATTCAACCACAGATTTTTTTAACCCTGGTGGGGTCCGTCAGGGACCAGCTGAGTCACATAATGGCTACCAACACTTCCTTGTACGTTGGTCAGTTGAATCCGTGGAGGACCCGTATCCCTAGATATCTATTTTTGATAAACTATAATACCTCAAAATTGATGGAACAGATTCACATCAAATCACTTAAGAGCTAGCTTTCTGCCAAATTTGGTACAATTCCTTCCAGCGGTTTGGGCTCTAGTTGTGTTACCACTGCCTGCTCTGAAAAAAAATTTGGCATCCCCTTTCACAAAGTGGAAGGGGTCCCTTGTGGACCCCTTCCCATTTGCCAATGAGTTACCACCAAATTGAAATTGGTAGTTACTACGGTTGATTTGCAAACATATTCCTGGTCGCAAAACAATCATACATACCCCTGTGAGTCTCTATTAGGAAGGGACACCCTTGGCACGCCCCTTACTAATAACGAGTCAGAAACCTATTACTGAATCACAAAATAGGGTTTTGAACATAGGAAAATGTAGGAAAGAACCCTCTTTCTTGGTATGGTTACCCCCTTTTCCTGCCTGAAGTCAGTGTATTTGACTGTGTTCACTGGGATCCTGCTAACAAGGACCCCAGTGCTTATGCTCTCTCTCCCAAAACTCTGTATTTCAACCCACAATTGGCAAATTGGTACCCCACTGTAAGTCCCTAGTATATGGTAGCTAGGTACCATGGGAATTGGGGATCCAGGGGATCCCTCTGGGCTACAGCATATATTTTGCAACACATAGGGAGCCCAAGCAAAGGGTTCTGCAGGACTGACATTGCAGCATGTGTGAAAAGGTGCAAGCACCCTTTCACTGACAGTTTTCACTGCACCAGGTCACTTATAAATCACCCCTAAGGCAGACCTTCTAGCCCAGAGGGTTGCAGGGTGCAAAGTACCAGTGTTTGAGGGCATCCCTACACTAGCAGAGGTGCCCCCATGAACTCCAGGCCCATATTCCTGGACTTTGTGAGTGCGGGGGATGCGATTTTACACGTGTACTGGACATATGCCAATACCTATGTCAAGCTACATAATGGTAACTCCGAACATAGACATGTTTGGTATCAAACACGTTGGAATCATACCCCAATGATTTTGCATTCATTGGGTGTATGATCCCATGCACTATAGGGGCTCCTTCGAGGATCCCCAGTATTGCCATTACAGCCTTCTGAGGTATTCCAGGCAGCCCCAGCTACTGCCACCTCACAGACAGGTTTTTGCCCTCCTGTTGCTTGAGCAGCTCAAGCCCTTTCCCTTTTGAAATAGGTGTTACAGGCTTAGAAGGGGTAGCCTCCCCAAGCCACTGGTAATGCTTTGAAGGGCACATTTGGTGCTCTCCTTGCATAAACCAGTCTACACCGGTTCAGGGACCCCCAGTCCCTTCTCTGGCGTGAAACTGGACCAAGGAAAGGGGAGTGACCACTCCCCTGTCCATCACTACCCCAGGGGTGGTACTCAGAGCTCCTCCAGAGGGTCCCTGGGTTTGGCCATCTTGGATTCAAGGTTGGCAGAGAACTCTGGGAGTATCTGAGTGGCCGGTGCAGGCAGGTGACGTCAGAGCCCCCTCCTGATAGGTGGTCACCTAGCTAGGTGACCAATCCTCCTTTCAGGGCTATTTAGGGTCTCTCTCTTGAGTGGGTCCTCAGATTCGGCTTGGAAGACTCCAGCAGGATTCCTCTGCAACTTCCACTTCTGACTGAAGAAACTGCATCTGAACATTTCAGGACCCAACAAGCTGCAACAAAAAAGCAAGACTCTGCCTGCAACATTGTACCCACGGCTCCTTCCAGCAAGTGCAATATTTCCCCAGTCGTGCATCCTCTGAGGAAAGCCCATCTTCAGCCAGCACAAGAAAGAAGAAGGAATCTTCCTTGAGGTGAAGGAGTCACTCCACTGCATCCGCAGGCATCAACTGCAAAGACAACTGGCTGCGTAGATCCCCTCTCCTGCTGAGCTGCATGGATCCTGCAACACGGGTGCTAGACTGAAGTGGTCCTGATGGTCCTCTCTTCCAGCTGTCCAGCTTGGGTGGAGGTAAGCCCTTGCCTTCCCACGCAAGATGATACCCTCTTGCACCTTGTCATTTGCAGCTGCCAGGGCTTGTTGCCATCCTCTCCAAGGGATCTTTAGGCATCTTGAAGCTCCTGCCCCAAGCACTCCATCCTGCAACGCACAGCTTCCTGAATGGTGCTCCTGCGATATGGGGCTCCTTTTAGTAGTGCTGCATGGGCTCCTTCTTCGACTTCTGTGTGCCCGTCCTGTGGGACTCCTGTGGGTGCTGCCTGTGCTTCTGTGGGTTCTCTGTGTCATTGAGGGCCCCCTGGCTCCCCCTCCTGGGTAGAATCCAACTGGTCTCCGGCAGCCCCACTTACTGCCAACCGTGAATTTTGCGTGTGCCAAGGCTTGTTGATGGAATCTGAACATGCAAACCCGACTGTGATCTTCCTTCTGGCATGGGACATCACCTGCATCCTCCAGGAACTCAACTCCATCTTCTAGGGTGCAGTGCTAACTCTCCTTTATCACTGTTGACTCATCTCTTGCACCTTCAGTCTGGTGGGTAGGGGCTCCTGCCCTTCCTGGACTCTGCTGTGCTTCTTGGACTTGGTCCACTTCTTCCACGGGTCCTCTTGTACAGAAATCCACTGTTGGTGTCTTGCATTCTCTTCCAGGTTGTGCATTATTATTATTCTCTCCTAAGTGGGTGTTCTGGGTAATTTACAGTGATTTACTCCTGCTTTCCTTGTCGCTGGGGGGGTTGTGGTACTTACCTTTAGGCCTTCCTTGTACTCCCAGCTCTTCTCTCTACACAGTCCACTTAACTAGGTGGGGGACTGACTCTCACATTCCATTTTTTTAGTATATGGTTTGTGCTCCCCCCAGGGCCATTTTTCTCTATTGTGATTTCACTATATTGCATTATTTTCTCACTGTTCTTTTGCCTATTTCTGCATATTAGTGCATATAATGTGTGTATTACTTACTCCTAAGGGAGTATAGCCTCTATTGTATTTTTGGTATTTGTGTCACCAAAATAAAGTACCTTTATTTTTGTAACACTGAGGGCCATATTTACACTTTTTGACGGAAAACTGCGCTGACGCAATGAACAGTCATCGAGTGCAAGAAACGCTGGCATGACTGCAAGCGCAGGACCAAGGAAAAGATGGCCAGGAACAGGAAGGCAGCACTGCAGACTGGAGGTGGGAGTCCAGCATCGCAGGAAGCCCTGGACCACATGGTGGAGATGGTGGCAGCCATCATCCCTGAGGAGATCATCACAGGGATTCAAGAACAGGACAGCGCAGACTACCAGGAGACAACACAGATGCAGGGTAAGTGGCATGGGGAACAAAAATTGACATTTGTACACTGTAAGCGGGGGGACCCACCTACTACACAATGCATGGAAGTCATGATATTCAGGGAGTGGAATGGGCAAAGGGCCATGGCACGGGGGTATGGGCTGTTCAGAGGAAACCTGGGGCACAGTACTACACTACACCAACATTTGCATTGAGGTATGCTGTCATGCCAAGGATGATGGAAAGGTAAAGCCAGTCCAGGAGGGTGGGGTACAACGTAAAACTGGCCTGCTGTTGCATGACAGTTAGTATTGTTGGTACATGAACTAGGGCTCAATTAACAGTCTCAGGCCATATCCGCAAGTGGAATTTAACATTGACAACAGTTGCCACTACCACCTTTGCTGTGTGTGCAGGTCAAGTAGCTAATGGCAGTTATGTGCCCATGGATCAAACGCATCCAGATTAGAGGGTTCAGGATGTCAACGTTATCAATCCCCTATAATCAATAAAAATGATCTAATCCTGTAAAATGTGAATGTCAATATGCGCTACAAACATCAGCCATTGTCAGGAACATTATGAGGTACACAGCAGTAATGTCATATCCATGCCGCATATGTCAGGGTCCACCCTGTGCCTGGGTCACAATAGCTGCAATGACACCATGCAACAATCGCAACTGTTACACTGCTCAGACAACAGCAATGAGGGGGGCGACATATGTAACTGGCTAGTGAAATACACCCGCAGAGTCAGAAGAGGAAATGGAACACTGCGAGGACCATCAGTGCAATTCAATGTAGCACACATTCCCCAACATCAACATTACACACTCCCAATGCTGACATCTGTAGTGTGCCATGCCAATGCTCTACATAGTATATGCTAGGTCTCAGCAACATATAGCTGGATGTGAAACCTCTGAGACCGGGACAGTTCCACATTGCTAAGTGTGGTGCAAGTGCCATCAGAACACCCATAACCAGTGCAAGGCCACAACATGACAATGGAAGTAGACAGAGGGTTGGATAGGACAAGAAGGTGGCAACATACAATTTGGGCAGCACCTACACCTAGAGGATGTGACGCTGACATTGCTCCAAACTGCCCACACTACATGTGACATGCAGGTGGGGTATAGACCTGGGAGAATGCTAATATTAATGACAGGAACAATGAACAGGAACCAATATCACAATGTGTAACTAATAGGAAGTCAGGCACGTCACATTTCAAATGCCACAACACAGACACGCTAATTGTACAACATCTCATTGCAGAGGACAATGGTTCTCCTGGGGATATGCCTGTCCTGGAATTCTCTGACGACATGGATGACGAACTGACAAACATCATCGAGCAGATTCTCCGAGATGTCCTTGGAACCCTCCAGACCCCACCTTCACTTGTAAGGAAGAGCACAGATACAGCAGTCATCACAGAGGGACCACCCACCACCCCAATAGTGCGACCTGCCAGCTCCAACCCAGCTGAGGACTGTGACGACATTGGCACTAGCTTTGAGAGGACTGTAGTTGGAGTACAGCGGGAGCTGGCCAAGTAGGTGAGGGTGGGGATGAAAAATATGGAAGTCAGCCTAGAGGGGGTGTGTTCATGCATGATATCAACTGCAGAACAGGCAGCAGGTATGCAAGGGCGAACATCAATCTTGCAAGAACTTGAAGTGTGAAGGAAATCAGCACAGCAGTAAGAGAGTTGACACAACACCTCCAACAACAAACCTTTCAACGTGTGCACAAATGCAATATTGACCCCCTCAGGGCCAACCTGGCTGCCTACTACAGTGATGTGGCTGCTATCCTTAAGAACCAGCAGCTCCTCCTTGCTGCAGTACTGCCCTTAATAGCCCCACAGTTGGCAGCTACTGGGATTTCTGACTCTACGTCTTCAAACACTGAAATGTGTGTTGCCCCTTCAAACCCACAACCACCAAGGGCAGAGGAGAGGACACACACATCAAAAGGTGAAGATGTGGAACAGATCACCTTCACCCGTAAGAGTACCCGGTAGCACAAGTCCCTGCCACATGGCCACTTATAACCAAGGTCCTGTGCTTTGTAACATGCCAGTCTTGCAACAGCTGCTCACAAGCACTGTTCTCCAGCCCACTGTTTACCTTTTCACTATGCCCTGTGATTGTCTCTCACTACCTCATTGGCAATTCATGTCCCTCTGCACTGTCTGACACTTCACCCTAGCATGTCCGATGACATGTCCTTTTGCACTTATGTAGGATCACAAGGTAGGGTGTCACACTAATGGACTCACAATCCTGGACTATGTAAAATAGCACTACAGCACTTTAAAATAAATAGCACTTACACAACCACTTTGTTTCTGTGTAATGTGACACATCAAACGTGAGGGAGATTAGTGATATTTGCCTCATGTCAATGGTCATAGAATGTCAATAAAACTGCCCTGAAAGAATGTAGGCTGATAACTATGCACTGTGGTCTGGATTGTACCATCATCTGCCCTTCCTGATGGTTAATTCAGAGGTAAATAGAAACTATACAGTATAATGCTGTGTTGGACAGAATAAGTCTTCTCCAAGGGATGTCTAAGCAGAAAAATATTGTCTTCTAATTTTTCTTCCAGACAATCTTTACGTTTGTGACATTTTACTCAAATTTTTCCTCACACACACCATACAGCAGGAATGTATGTGTATGAGTGTACGTACAAATGAGTAACCTGGCTGTACAATGTAACAAATGATAGGTGTGAATAATGTATACTATACTACATGAGATTATACCACAACTCACCTTTTCAGGGTTCACATGACCATCAGGCTGCAGGCAGACGTACAACAGTTTCCTCAGTACCAAATCTGGCCATATCACCATACAGATCACAGATTCTCCCTGAGGAAGTAAATGCCAACGCAGCCTACACATGTCCTATCTACCAGCACAGCAATGCTCTAAAAGATGTCTACCAACTTAAATGATCTAAGCATCATTGTTCAGCCATTATTCACGTAAAAATGCTGCAAGTCCTCCACATGTGACAGGCCAACTAATGACTATCTTCTGGATGACAATCAAGGGCCACAAGATCTGTGATTTGTAAATGGTATTGCCAGGATGGTATGCAGTTGCTAATCAAAAGTGGGCATCCTAGGTTTGGACAAGTGATTTACAGATTTACATGTCTGTGTACTAAACTTGGATCATCACACCTAGGTACACATTTCATAACCCTAAGCCTGTGCCTCAGGTGGGAATGACAAGCAACACATACTTTCAAACATCAAGGACACACAGGAAGCTTTGGACAGCTGTACATGGGTTTAGGCAGTCCACCACATTTAAGGAGGATGTCCAACTAGGATAGACACAAACCTTGGACAATTCCATCCACATTTATGTTTGTAATTAAAGAAAATTGTCAACATCATTTGATACCACTAATACCTGTCCTACAACAAGCAGATAGATGCAAGCACACATCTGGGCATGACCTGCATGCACAGCTATGACATTGTACTCAAGTACCACATACACATAGCACAACATGTGGAGCTACATGCTGCTAGGAAGTCAAACATACAGTCAAACATGTTCATTAGTGAACAAAGAGACTCAAGCCTGTGGGTAAGACTTTGGCATCCCTATTCTGTGAGATTCAGGGTCTGACTTGCTGACCAAATCATGAATATGGCCCTCTGCTACATTTTCTTTATACAAATTTTAACAACAAATGTCACCCTATTCAAATGACTATGCCTGCAGGGCTGCACTACAATCCCAAAATATGACTATACGCTACTGATTGTCCAACTCAAATAAGGAAAAAAAAGTGAAACTCCAGTCAAGTTACATATCAGATCATGTGCCCGCACATCATACCTTGCTATGTGTCCAACACACAGGAGTCAATCACACAACTGCTGCAAACACAACACAGAACAGAAATATCAACACTTACTGGATGTGTCTGGATCCGTAAATCGAGCCACTTCGCCAATTGTTTAAGGGGCAGGTCCACCTTTAAAGCATTGAAGGGTGAAATGTGCTCAATGTCTGTGCACTGTACAACACTTTCAAATAAAATTACTGTGTATGACATTATATCTGAAAGTCCAGCCTCTCAGGCATGATGATACTCCAACATACATAGCACTGCAAACATGTATAGACCCTTTCACTCCAGTGAGTGATACACACACATCTGCACACATGCAGTAGCCCTAACTATCATGTGGTGACAAACATGCTCCATCAATTGGTTGCAGACTCAATTATGGAGTGTACTCCTCTTATCATTTGTAGTAATGAGAGACATGCAAAGCCACATTACTGGAGCACTGCAATACCAGACACTCAGGTATTGTGGCTTGTGCATCAAGGGACAATCAGTTACTATGTGATGCTCAAGTGGGTTGACTGAAGGTCATGATTTATTATGCTTTCTATGGTCCCTTACATGTCTGTCCTGTGTTGTGTGTAGGTTACATATGCTACATTAACAGTGTACCCTGAGCCACATATGCCCCCTATGACACCATAATGGCAGGGATCCTGTGCGTTACTTGGTGACAATTTGAGGCAAGACATGGATTGGCCATTTTTAATATTTTAATACAACAATGAAATATATGCTGACAGTGTGTATTGTGGTCATCCATGACAGCATGCATTGTCACAGGTATAGTAATTGCACCTGAAATGTGTCACTCATTGCCCTGTGTACCCATAATGGGTTTTGGAAATCACAGTTAGCCATATTCAGCATCATACATTTGCCAAGTTGGGAGATCAGCCTGTATACAGCAAACTGACACTGTCACACTATTGAAACTTGGTTTAGAAAATGTACCACTGTGTCAATCATGATGATGTAGGTTTCAATTTGTATGTGCCTTCGGAATGGCAGCAGTCACAGGAATGCTGGTCTTCTGATCTTAGCATACACCCATGTCTGTGATAGCCTCCATACTGGGAAGTTAGATATTGTACATATGCTGCACTATATCAGCAGGGGTGTACCAAACGAAACTAGCAAAGTATTAGGGAACTTTATATGTATGATGGAATTGGTCAGGGGTCCCTTGCACAACATCATTCACGTAATACATTGTGACCATGCATTCCCCAACATCAGGTATCCCATGATGATCCCATAACTTATGAGAAGTGCATGGCTATAGAGTAACACAGATGGGAAATGCATTAGCTCTGTTCCAGCTATTGTGCCCAAGACCAATTTAAAACACACAAGTACAATGAACAGAGGGCCAGGGATAGTTGTTATCCCTCAATTTGTATCATTTGCTTCATGTTATATGCTACAGCTATGGAAAGTAGCACCAAACATTTAGAAATTAACCTGGGTGCATTACTTTGACATCCATTCCTAATTTAATTGTGGCACAACCAAGTCAAACTATCAGCCTAAGATATTACCTGAGGTTAGAAAGAAATTGGTACGTGTGTGTCAGAATACAGTTCAGACATGTATTCTAAATAATTGGGGAACACATTAATTCTTTGAATTAGCTGGTGAAAAACATTTATTTCCTGGTACACTCACAGTCCATGGATAACACATATGTTTGAGCCGCATTAGCATCATCTATTGACGTGAAGGCAGCACTAATTTACGCAATCCAGTTGTGTTTTGTAAGTTAGTGCAGCTGTTGTGTCAACAAATGATGGTAATGTGTAGCAATTATTGTATAACTCAGGGCCACCATGGCTGTCATTCTGACCTCGGCGGTAAAAGGCGCTTACCGCCGGTCAGAAGACCGCCATAACACCGCCGCGGCTGCGGTAAACCGCCACGGTCATTTTGACCCGCAACTGGCAAACCGCCAAAATCCCGACATCAACAAAAGTCCGCCACACCAACGGGCAGCGGGAAACTGGCGATGACCAAACCTCCACCGTCACGCCAACAGAAATACGCCCATGCCATTCCGACCCACGAATCCACGCGGCGGTCTTTCAACCGCGGTATTCCATTGGCGGTACACACCACTGCGCTCAAAATACACACACATTTACAAAACACAACCACATTGGACAATTCAATATACACACACCTGATACACATACACACACCACACCCACTCACCCAATTCAATATAAAACACACACCCACATCACCCACAAACCCTTACGACCAAAAAAAACGACAGAAAGCCAGAGACAGACAGCACTGCTTAGATAACACCATCACACAGAGGCAAACCACACCATCACCCACACAATATCCACGCACAAAACACCACACATCACCACACTCACCACACTCTACAACACATACACCACCCCACACCTCATCCACACCACCCTATGGCACCCCAAAGACACCCCTGGTTTTCAGACACCGAACTCCGGGTCATGGTGGAGGAAATAGTTTGGGTAGAGCCCCAGCTCTTCGGGACAAAGGTGCAGCACACCACCATTGCCAGGAAGATGGAGCTATGGCAAAGGATAGTCGACAGGGTCAACACTGTGGGACAGCATCCACGAAATCGGGATGACATCAGGAAGCGGTGGAACGACCTACGGGGGAAGGTGCGTTCCATGGTATCAAGGCACAACATCGCGGTGCAGAAGACTGGCGGCGGACCCCCACCTACTCCCCCAGAATTTACAGCATGGGAGGAGGAAGTCTTGCACATCCTGCATCCTGGAGGCCTCACAGGAGTATCTGGAGGAATGGACTCTGGTAAGTCAAATCTTAACTACTTCATCTCCCCCACCCCACCTGCATCCCAAATCATACCCCCACCCCATCACACCTACTCCCTGCAAATGTCTCACCATCACAACCCACCCATCCCAACACCTAGCCCTGCATGCGTCCACAAAGCATGGACACCCATCACCAAAGCATGCCCACTGCACATACACATCTCCCCCACAAGCCACCCTCACTAAAGCCCCCACACAGGAATGCCAGCCCTGGGGTACACGGGCACCCACCCATTGACCGATATGGCACACACTGAAGCAATAACCATACCTCTATACCCCTGCAGGACCCGAACGCCACCACACCGCCCAGGAGGGTCCAGAAATGTCCATCCCACCCCCAGAAGAGGCCACCAGTGATGACAGCAGCTCTGTCTCCCTGGACCCAGATGACCAGCCCGGACCATCGGGGACCTCGGGACAGTCGGTTCCCCTCACACAGGCAATGGCCACAGCAGACCCAACCCCCTCTGGGAACACCAGCACAGCTCCCACCCAGCGGGCCCATGCCTCTGTCTCCAGGACACATCAATCAGCGGTGTGTCCACCACTACAGGGCACCCAGGTTAACCCACCACCCCAACAACAACAGGGACCTGGGGCAGTGGTAGTGGGCACACGGTCCAGGGGACGGAGGCCCAGGGAAACAGGGGAACTGGGGGGGCTGCTGTGTGACAGGGGGGGGACAGGCCCAGGGAACCCACTCTCCACGAGGCCCTCTCCTCCATCATGGGAGCCTACCACCACTCCCAGGAGACGATGGAGACGGTACTGGCCAGGTTCCAGGAGATCCAGGTCATGCAGGAGCAACAGTACATGGGGTTCAGGGAAGAACTTCGAAGCATCAGTTCCGCAATGGGCACAATCGTCGGTGCACTCAACCAGATTCTCACCACATTGCGGGACCATGTGGCACAACAAAGGGCCCCTGTCACTAGCATGGACCAAGAACAGGCAACCACCTCTGCCGGCGCTAGTGGACAGGAGGCCCCCACACAACAACAGGCCACCAGAACCCCACCTCCTGCAGAAGAAGAACCACCCCTCAAGCGGGGCCTGAGATCTCGTAAGAAGACAGAGTAGGATGCCAAGACCCCCGCCAGCAAAGGATACCCCCTGATGTCATCCCACTGTCCCACATTGTCACCCTGTCCAACCTTGAACTGCCCCTGCTCCACCTTCCACAGGCATATGGACAATGCACCTGTGAGACTGAAAAGCTGGACTCTGCCATGGACATTCCTCCACCATCACCCATCACCGATTTGCAACCATGTCCCTATTTCCAGCACTTTAATAAAAACACTTATTGCACAAAAATCATCTGGAGTCTGCCTGTATTGTGAACAAATGTATTAGACATAACGCAGCCAAAATGTCCAGTTACACAGTGATGAGAACATACCACTGTCACACAGCTGTAGTCCATGGGTAAACAAAGCAGAGGTCACGCAGTGGGGGCCACATCTCTGAAATTTAAAGGGAAAGTCACAAATCAGTTAACATACACTGGGGGAATAGGCCAGACAGTGGAGAGGCAGGAGACTGTAAGTAATCGTAAAATGCCGGTGTTGAATCTTACCTGTGTGTTATTGAAAATACTGTTGTATCACTCTGTCCCTGTTGTCTGTGTCGTCCCCGTCGTCTTCCTCCTCTTCACTCTCCACAGGTTCCATCGCTGCCACAACACCACCATCTGGACCATCCTCCCGCAGGAAAGGCACCTGGCGTCGCAACGCCAGGTTGTGAAGCATTCAGCAGGCCACGATGATATGACACACCTTCTTTGGTGACTACATTAGGGATCCACCTGTCATATGCAGGCACCTAAACCTGGCCTTCAGGAGGCCGAAGGTCCGCTCGATCACCCTCCTAGTACGCCAATGGGCCTCATTGTACCGTTCCTCTGCCCTGGTCCTGGGATTCCTTACTGGGGTCAGTAGCCAGGACAGGTTGGGGTAACCACAGTCACCTATTAGCCACACACGGTGTCTCTGTAGCTGTTCCATCACATAAGGGATGCTGCTATTTCGCATGATGTACGCGTCATGCACTGACCCAGGGAACTTGGCATTTACATGGGAGATGTACTGGTCTGCCAAACAGACCACCTGGACATTCATCGAATGATAACCTTTTCTGTTCCTGTACACCTGTTCACTTCCTCTGGGGGGAACCAAAGCCACATGGGTCCCATCAATGGCACCAATGATGTTGGGAATATCTCCAAGGGTATAGAAATCACCCTTCACTGTAGCCAAATCGCCCACCTCAGGGAAAACAATGTAGTTCCACATGTATTTCATCAGGGCAGACAACACTCTGGACAACACCTTTGAAAACATAGGCTGAGACATCCCTGATGAAATGGCCACTGTTGTTTGAAACGACCCACTTGCCAAAAAATGGGAGTACTGACAGAACCTGCACTAGAGGGGGGATCCCTTTGGGTTGGCAGATGGATGACATCAGGTCTGGCTCCATCTGGGCACACAGTTCCTGTATAGTGGCACGGTCAAGTCTGTATGTCAGTATGACATGTCTTTCTTCCATTGTCGACAGGTCCACCAGCGGTCTGTACACCGGAGGATTCCTCCATCTCCTCGTAAGTCCCAGCGGACGGTGCCTAGGAAGGACAACATGGAGCACAGAGTCAAGCAAACCACAAGTACGTTCACACAGCTTGCACAGTACACGATTCTCTATGCACTGAATGGCTTGTATGAGTGGCAATGCAAGGCCTGTGTGACGCAGTAGAAATTAAGCCATGTGGGCCCTTGAAATGGCGGCTGCCTGACATGTGAAGTGTGACAATGGGATGTGAGGTCAATGCGCTGGCGTGGCGGTAGGCGGTCGAAGACCGCGGTGCAAAACCGCATTGGTTAACATTGAACCCTATGGGTTTCAGGAGCCAATGAGGATGTGCGCCGGCGGTCGCGGTACGCACCGCTGCGGTACGCACCGCTGCGAAAGCCATTTTCTTTCTGCTTAATCACTCGAGACCTGATCATCCACAGGAGAGGACCTATACTGCAAGTGCTGCTGTGACCTCGGTCTGGAAGAGACAATGGCTGCTGCGACTGGGGAAAGGGCCCCTGCATTCACTTCAGAAGAATTGGAGAACTCGTCAATGGGGTCCTCCCCCAGTATGCGCTACTCTACGGTCCTCCAGACCAACAGGTAAGTACACTGGGACCATGTTTTGTGGCCAATGCCTGGGTTGAGTGGGGTGAATGAAAGATGGTGGGGAGGGGAGCGAATGAGGCATGCATCGCATGACAGATGAGAGCATGTGCCATATGGCAAGGTTGGGGAGGGGGGGCCACTCACATCGACCATGCAGAAAATGATATTTTTTTTCCCACCCTGTCCATGTCACATAGGTCAGCGCCCATCAGAAGATCGACATTTGGCGTGCCATCGCCAAGGACGTCCGGACCCTGGGGGTCCACAAGAGACGGGGCACCCACTTCCGAAAGAGGTGGGAGGACATCCGCCGCGGGAGCAGAAAGACCGCAGAGGCTCTGCTGGGGATGGCCTCCCAACCTAGGAGGGGTGCCACACGGCAATTGACCCCCCCTTATGTCCCGGATCCTGGCGGTGGCCTACCCCGATTTGGATGGGCACGTGAGGACATCACAGCAGACACAAGGGGGTGAGTACCAGCAAATTCTGCTATATTAGCGCACAGTGGTGGTGTCTGGGTGGGGGAGGAGGGCTGTGGCTATCTCTAGGCCAGGGCGATTTCAGTAGGCTAGGCCCCTCCGTAAGGCATGGCCCTTTGCCCCCGCCCCCCACCTCTGTAGGGTGCTAAGTACAGCTATCCATGGCCCTGGGTCACCTATGTGTGCATTTGTCGTCCATAGGCTTGTAGGCCAAGTCACAATAATTGAGTAGTGTACACCGAGTGCGCAGCGTAGTGCAGGGGGCTTCTGTGTCTGTCCTCTCCGCCAACGGTGTCGCCAATGCATGCACTCAACATGTCTTTGTTTCTCCCCCCCACCCTTTTGTTGTGGTCTTCCTGTTCATGTGTGCATTAGCATCATCAGGTGAAGGAGAAGTGGCATCGGTGCACGAGGGAGCTGCATCTCACATGGCCCCGGAGGGCCATGCAACTGACTCCGAGTTCACCAGTGAGACGGAGGGCAAGGGGAGCTCCACAACGGGGACCCGTGGAGACGTCAGCGACACAGACACGTCCTCGGAAGGGAGCTCCCTAGTGCTGGCGGCAACATCCGTGCCCACCGCTACAACAGGTACAGCCGCCACCCAGCGCACCAGCTCCGCCCTCCAAGCAGCCCCTCAGCGCTCGCCCCGTGCCTGCTCGGCCAGGAAGGCGGGCATCTCCTTCGCCCCAGGCACCTCAGGCCCTGCCCCAGTTACCCCTGCTGCCCTCAGTGAGGAGATCATTGACCTCCTCCAGACGCTCATTGTTGGGCAGTCTACCCTTTTGAATGCCATCCAGGGTGTAGAAAGGGAGGTGCACCGGAGCAATGCATACCTGGAGGGCATTCATTCGGGTCAGGCTGCCCATCAGCGATCGTTCAATGCACTGGCCTCAGCACTGACGGCAGCCATTGTCCCTGTCTCCAGCCTCCCTCCTCCAACTTCCTCCGCCCAGTCCCAATCCCCTGTTCCTCTGCCTATCCCAGACACACCTACAGACCAGCCTGCACACACATCAACACCCAAGGGCAGCTCATCCAGACATAAGCACCACAGATCACACAAGCATTCACCCAAGCAACATCCACATGCAGACATGCCAACAGCCACTGCCTCCTCTGTGTCCCCCTCCTCCTCGTCTCCCTCCTCCCTCCCTGTGACGTCTCCACTCACACCTGCATGCACACCACCATCAGCCAGTACATCCATCACCAGCACACCCACCAGAACACTCCGCACACGTGCAGACACCACCCCCACTGCCATTTACACGTCCCCTGTGTCCTCTCCCAGTGTGTCTGTCACCCCCTCTTCCAAACCACACAAACGCAGGCAGCCACCCACCCAACAGCCTTCCACCTCACGACAGCCTCCGTCACAAGCACCTGCACCCAAAGACAGCACACTTCACACTCCTACAACCACATCCTCTTTCTCCACTCCCATACCCTCTGCACCTACCCTTCCCACTGCTCCTAAAAAGTTTTTCCTCTCCAAAATTAACCTCTTTGCATCACCTGACCCACCCCCTCCATCTCATAAGAGTCGAAACAGCACCTCAGCCACCACAAGCCCTGCACCTACAAGGACCATTGGAGTCCACCAGCTTCTAGGGCAGCAACATCGGCCAGCATCAAGGGGACAGCCAGCCCACCCCCTGGGAAAAAAACTAAAAAAGGGAAGGGCCGGCGCGAGAGGCCAGAGACGGCAGCCCCCAAAGACACTACCCAGGCACCATCACCTGGCACATCCAAAAAGGGAGGCAAGGGCCCCAGAGAATCGGCGAAGGAGGGCAAGGGCAGCAGGGCGGACAAGTCCGGCAGTAGGCGAGCTGCCCAGGAGAGCCCCACCAGCCCCATTTCGGGTGTGAAGGAGGACACCCACGGGCCCAGGACTCCAGCACAGGAGGGCCCGCAAGCGAAAGGTCGGATGGTGACTGAGCGGAAAATATTGGCCCGATCTGGTTCCCTGGGTACACATGTGAAGCACTGCTGAACAGGGCCCGCCGTGACAAGCACCGCTGAACTTGGGCCCCGCCATGACAAGCACCGCTGAACTTGGGCCCTTCAAGACAAGCACCGCTGAACTTGGGCCCTTCAAGACAAGCACCGCTGAACTTGGGTCCTTCAAGACAAGCACCGCTGAACTTGGGCCCTTCAAGACAAGCACTGCTGAACTTGGGCCCCGCCGTGACAAGCACCGCTGAACTTGGGCCCCGCCGTGACAAGCACCGCTGAACTTGGGCCCTTCAAGACAAGCACCGCTGAACTTGGGCCCTTCAAGACAAGCACCGCTGAACTTGGGCCCTTCAAGACAAGCACCTCTGAACTTGGGCCCTTCAAGACAAGCACCTCTGAACTTGGGCCCTTCAAGACAAGCACCGCTCCGCTGGGACCTTCCTGTCAAGCACCGCTCCGCTGGGCACCGCCGTCTCTGAACCGCTCCGCTGGGCCCTTCATCTCAAGCACCGCTCCGCTGGGCACCGCTGTCTCTGAACCGCTCCGCTGGGCCCTTCCTGTCAAGCACCGCTCCGCTGGGCCCTTCCTGTCAAGCACCGCTCCGCTGGGCACCGCCGTCTCTGAACCGCTCCGCTGGGCCCTTCATCTCAAGCACCGCTCCGCTGGGCACCGCCGTCTCTGAACCGCTCCGCTGGGCCCTTCCTGTCAAGCACCGCTGAACTGGGCCCTTCCTGTCAAGCACCGCTCCGCTGGGCCCTTCCTGTCAAGCACCGCTCCGCTGGGCACCGCCGTCTCTGAACCGCTCCGCTGGGCCCTTCCTGTCAAGCACCGCTCCGCTGGGCCCTTCCTGTCAAGCACCGCTCCGCTGGGCCCTTCCTGTCAAGCACCGCTTCGCTGGGCCCTTCCTGTCAAGCAGCGCTCCGCTGGGCCCTTCCTGTCAAGCACCGCTTCGCTGGGCCCTTCCTGTCAAGCACCGCTCCGCTGGGCCCTTCATCTCAAGCACCGCTCCGCTGGGCACCGCCGTCTCTGAACCGCTCCGCTGGGCCCTTCATCGCAAGCACCCCTGGCCCATTGGCAGGGCCGGATCTGTGTGGGGCAGGGCTTCACAAAGCACTCTGGGCACCATGCCTCCTCCAGAACCAGTGGAGTCTGTAATCCACTTGATGGACTGTGGCTTTGCACTCCCCAGGATGGATCAGTGGGCAACCCACCCACTGTAGAGACTTGTGAGACTGTGGCTTTGCATTCCCCAGGATGGTCCAGTGGGCAACCCACCCACTGTAGAGACTTGTGAGACTGTGGCTTTGCACTCCCCAGGATGGTACAGTTGGCATGGAGGCCCCTCGTGGATCTGGCGTTGTGGACTCATGTGGCTGAGGTGCCCCCCTTCCCTTCCCCCTGAGGTGCCTGTAGTTTTACTATCTGATGCCCCTGCAGTGTTCTCTCCAATGGAATCGGGTCTCGTGTGTGGGCTTTGCCCATGTTTTAAGGCCCATTGGCCCACGAACAATGGATGATAGACAATATGGATCAGACTTTTGACCTATGTATATATTGATGATGATGTAATATATTTTATTTATATATTTCATATTTCACTTAACTTCAAATATGCTATAATATACTTCAATTTTAATGATCATTTTATTTTGTCTTTGCATTCTTCCGGGGGGTTTGGGGGGTGTCACTCTGACGTGTTGCTCTGCATTGATGTGTGTGTTGTAGTGGGTGAGGGTGGGGGTGGGTGTGTGGCGTATGTCTGTCCCCGTAATTTTTTGCCTCCCCCCCCCTGTGTCGTAGGTGCAGTACTCACCGTTGTCGTCTGCGCCGGCGTTCGTGCTCCTGGTAGAGGAGCAGGAAGACAATGGCTGGGAGGATGTGTAGTTCCGGTTCCATGCTGTCCAGATTCCTCGTGGAGTGTGTAGAGGTGAGCGTTTTCCGTTAGGAAAGTCTGTTTCCGCCGTGCTTTTATCGGCGGGGCAACCGCCCAGGAAAAGGTGGCGGATTGGTGGGTCGTGATAGTGTGGGCGGTACATTGTCTCCCGCCTGTCTGTTGGCGGTGGCTGCCGAGCTGTTTGTTTGTACCGCCGTGGCGGTCGGAGTGTTAAAGTGCCAGGCTGAGTTGGCGGTTCCCGCCAGGGTCAGAATTCCATTTTTTAACCCACCAGCCTGTTGGCGGGTTGGCCGCCGCTTTAACACCGACCGCCAGGGTTGGAATGACCCCCTATATGTTTAACTTGCATTCCACATGTCCAAAAACATTGCCTGAAGCATATCAACAAATCTGCTACTGTCACTACAGAGCATTTGAATGTGCACATTAATCTGAATTGTACTGCCTAACAGGGCCACCAATCACATTACCCAGGTGGTCCAGCAGGTCTTGTTCTCTGGCAACAAGGTCAGCCCAGCGGTGCTTTAGTTGGTGGTTGTTGCGCGGTGTGTTGAAGATGCGACGCAGTTGGTACAACACCTTTGACCACCGTAGCCTCCTCGCCTCTGTGTGATACCCCAGTATCACGCTGCCACCTGCTTCGATCATCAAGGGGAGGAAGTGGCACACCAGCCAAATGAATCTTCAAGCTCCTCCTCACCCATTCTCCCCAGACGTGGCCTACCCAACATGACAGAAATAGTATGAATATTAAAGGGTATAGAGGATAATAAAGGGAAAGGAGGGAGGAAAATGAAATAAAAGTAACCCTAAAACAGCCTAACTATCCCTAAACTAACAATACCCACAACAGACTCCCAACAGTACAAAGATAAAATTAGACACCAAAAATGACAAATAAACACTTACAATGAACAACTGAGACAATTACAAATAACACAGATGACAAATTGGATGACACACAGAAGACAAAAGCACAATTGGGACAGACAAAACTCTAAGCACAGCCACACACTCTAAGCACAGTCTAGAAAAATCACAGACTGCAAAGTGAAAGTGAAAGTACACCCAATGTACTAATTCTGTAAACAGGATATCCTAATATATCACTTCCTGCCTCAAATGCTGTGCGTTTTTTATTATGATGCGTCAAAATATTATGACGCTTACAGTCTGTGCGTAATTTTTTTTTTACGCACATGCTTAAAAATTAGCCCGCATTCATAGTTACATATATTTTGCATTGGTAACCAATTTCATGGGGTACAGTGTAGGAATTACCGCTCGGGCCAATGGATGTATCATGGCTGTGAGAGTCATTTTTCTACGTATATGCGGCGATTTTTTACGCTATGCATCTTTTTTGATGCGTATGCATCAAAATTGATGTCTTTTACTGGGTTTGGGTCATTTCTCACATTTTTATAGTACATGACAGCTGGAACTATACAGAGATAGGCTGTTTGCACCTGCATTGTGCATTCCAGTGTTTGGGCACATGTGGCAGATCACACTACTGAGGACCATGATCCTCTAGTTGTTGTACTGGATTAGCACTCTTCATTGACACAATAGATACTCAAACCTTTGGAATACAAATTGGTATTACCCAGTTTTAGCAGGTTGTGCGGCAACAGAGGATAGCAAGGCTACGCAACTTAATACATTAACTCATTGCCTGTGTGTCAATGTCTGTGAATTGGCTATTTCAATTTTAGTTGGCACTATGTGTGAACATCACAAGACGTGTTTTCATAAATGCGCTTGTATGCATGTGTTGTAAATGTGGATAACCATCAGATGCTATTCAGTGTGGAAATGAGTCAGGAAATCTGTTTGTCATACACGTAGCAACAAATGCTGTGTGAACTTCCCTGACTTTTGGGACAAAAGCATCCCCCATGACAGACTATGCACAGGATAGATAGAGGACGGTTGATAATGGCAATGTTACAAGACTAAGCCATCACATGTACTGGAATGTTGGATACCACTTCTTGGTCACTTGTTTGTATACTACCCGAGAGTCAGGCATTTGAAATTGCTATGTATGTTCAGTGTTTGTGACACAGAGTCCCAAAACCAATCCAAAAATGTAATGTCACTCCACAGTTTGAGTCATATAAATGACCTATGTTTCTCTTGTGGCAGTGGAGGACCAGCAGACCAAGCAGCATGTGTGCACATATTTCCAGTGGTTAATTGCACAAAGGTGTCCAGTTCAAGTGTGTGGCCATGTGTACGCTGTGTCATTATTAGGGTCCATGCTGTCACAGTTACGTGCAGGTCTAGTCATGAGTCTGTGGAGCCATTCCCTGCATTAACAGAGTATCCTTCAAAGCAGAACTGAACGAAAGCCAAAGAGGAATTGAAAACACACATGGGGACAGTCCATCTATGGCACTGCAGATGTTTTATGAGATTGACAACAGGGCAACCTTGGTGTGCTCACAAAGTTAATGGATCAGTAATTTTAAACCGGCAGGTTTCATCACAACATTTGTAGACAGGATAGCCTCTAAACTTCCCACTGCAACCGGGAACATCAGTGCCTCTGTGCTGATTAATCTCACAGCTAGTCACCACGCAAGCCCCATCAATAGGTTGCGGCCAATGTGAATCTGTGTGTGGACCGTCAGGGCACAAACATGTTTTGTCCTTTCATGCACATTAGCAAATCTTGTTTGTTGTGCTGAAGGCACCATACCCAATCCATGCATACAGCCATGGTACACTGTCACTGTTTGTCACTCATGCATACATGAAACCCAGACAAGCGATGGGCTGTGATTAGGCTATTTGAAGACATGACCCAGACCATGATACGATAAGTAAACTGATTACGCTATACAATCTATTTGAGGATTCATCGTAGACCTACCAGACACAATACCCCAGGAGGAAAGTGAGGGCATGGAAAGCAACTATGAGACAAATGTAGCCACAGGGAACCTTTATGGTAACACAAAGACAGGAACCAATCAGGCTAACAGGAAGGAGGCTCTGTTAGGAACTAACATGAACAAGGCAAGTACACAGTGAGCAGACTGAGACTGGGAAAAGCTGGAACAACACTGTGGAAAATGAAAACTGTATTTGTCCTGTGGCTGCAACGTTACACAATCACCTAAAGCCTCTGTTACACAACTGATTTATACGGCAATGCATAACAAGGATATACATATAATGGCAGCTTCTAAGCCATTCCAGGCAGCAGCAAGGGCAGTGCAGGTTCAAATGGCTGGTCTGCCTGGAAGTGCTCACGGGTGTGTGCAGCTTCAGTCGCTCACAAGTCCTGTAGGTGAGAATCAAGTTCAAAGGGCCAACAGTACCTTTCACATGGGAAGCAATGGACAGGTGATTACAGGTCCTACAGACTACCAGGCAGTGCATTATCTGACCTGAAGTCCATGCAGACAGATGAACTATGACTATGGCATGCCATACTAAAGAGGGAAGCATAATGGAGTCAGACTGAGAGTCTGGGTGTGTGTAGACGAAGGATAATCTGGGTACAAATAGTCCATTTCCAGGGCCCCCTAGAGAAGGGTGGGGAGAGACTGAAAACATGGCAGTGGCAGGATTTATAATCTGGGATGGACTGCGCAGGGCATGTCTTGTGAGCAATATTTGTCATACCTGGGGCACTCGTGCTATCCATTTGCAGCTTACATGAACTTCGTGTCACACATACTTCTTGCAGAGATAGCTGATGTCACACTTACTGCTGTCAAGGGTCTGGTCATACATTCCTGTTACCAATACAATAGCACATCCACTGCCTCATGTATAAAGCAGTTTTTTACCTTATGAATGATGGTGTCTTAGTTGTGTGCCATATGCTGCAATGAACCATGTTGCCAACGTGTATGTGTGCAATAGCTGTGGTCCTCTGATGTTGACTTTCAAAAGTGAAATGAACAGGATAGATGCCATTTACACTGTGTGTGAAGTTGGCTGTACATTCATACCCATCAAATGTGATGTGGAATTTTCTGTATCCTAATCTGTATATCTACAATGCTCCATGAGGCTAAACTCTGATTATGAATCTAAGGGATAATGTGATGCATAAATAATTACCCAGACCATGATTTAGTGATTGGAATAGGTGTTCAATGACATATGGTAAGACAGTGGTGATGGCGACTAGAGTTAAACGAAATGTTGTACAATGTTTTGTCTCCTACGCAATCCTGCTGCAGTGCTTGGATGGTCCCCCTCATGTTGATGGACAACATCCTCCTCTTCCGGCATTTGTGGGTCTGGTTCATAGAGGGGAATGTTCCTCCTTACACAAATGTTGTGCAGGGTGGCACAGGTCAAAATGATCTTGCACACCATTTCAGGTGAGTATAGGAGGCTGCTTAAGGTGATGTCGAGGCACCTGAATCTTGACTTCAGGATGCCAAAGGTCCTCTCTACTATGGTGTGTGTCCTCTGATGTGCCTCATTATATGAATGCTCTGGTGCTGTGCTTGGATTGGCAAATGGGGTCATGATCCATGGCTGGATCCCATACCCCTGATCAGCTGGAAGATAAAATGAGTGAACATTTTTGATGGAGCTTGCACCATGATTATCACTTTGCATGGCAATTGTTCTCTTGTGTTGTCTGTGACTCATCTGCGTTTGTGTCATTGTGTGGAATCCTAGGCTTCTAGGATGTACCATCGGCATTGGGATGTTTCATTACCTAAACTGGTGTTTGGCTGATTGACCAAATGTTAGCAGTATTTTTGTAGACTTGCAGTATATTGTGTACTCCCATGCATTATGTCATGTGAAAGAGGTGTCCATGTGTCTTAACTGGGGGTGACATGATACTTCCATACACAGAATCAATTCCACAGTGGTGGTAACATGGTTGCATCTAAATGGCCTGGACATCCCATCCAATTTAACATATGCAATAGAATTTGTTAAACATCAGTGAGGCCCTTTGATTTGGCTAGGTGACATTGTACAACACATCTCCATAAGTTTGCAGCACTAACGTGTTGACAATTGATAATGCACAAATATCCCATGTGTGACAAGTTCTATGCAGACCTATTTATGTGCCCTCACCGAGTTGACTCATGTTCAAACGTGTACCTACATTACTGAACCTGGCCCAGTTAAGCTGCCTAACTTGGTTGTGGGGTTGACGGTTTAAGTGTCAGAAGGTCCATATGCCTGTACATCTGTTGTGTATATGTGTAATTTTCTCAAACCGTATTTGTAGGAATGTACACTTTGCAATATTGTCACATCACTATGTGTTCTTAGCACAGTCCACTTGCTTATTGGTAGTGGGCAATGTCAGACCAGGAGTGATGTGAGATGTTGGTACAGCCTCAATGATTCCATGTCCCATTCATTAGAGTCATCATTATCATGCTATGTGTGTCATGGTGTTGTACCTGCAACGAAACACATTGCACACCCCTTTCACAGTACATATTGTTTGGAAGGGTGTGTGATTGAGTGTTATTGATGTGATATTGTAAGATTAATCTTCCAAGTTGTACTGGCAGTTAAGGCCATGTCATTGTCACTGTGTGGTTTTAAATTGTTCCTTTGTGTCTGGGGACTTGCATCTGTTGTTATTTGCATATGTAATTTGGCCCTAGATGTGTATCCCATTGGGTCAGGATATCAAACATGATTAGCAATGTCACTACCTCAGTGTCTTCCTGGCCATGTGTCAATGTATTGGTGTATGTGTTGTGTGTCCTACAGGGTTGCTGTGCTGTGTGTATATAAGTAGATTTCTGTACTTACAAACAAGTAGGTCATTGCCTTATCGTCCATCCTGGAAGTGTTGATTGATGGTGCAGTGGCGGAAGATGAATGAATCATCTACACTCCCAGGATACTTTGCCACGATGTTGGTGATCAAACCCCGGTGATCGACAATGACCTACACATTGATGGAGTGTGTGTGCTTCCTGTTGTGGTATAGATGCTCAGTTGCAGCAGGTGGCACGATCCGTACATGTGTGCAGTCAATGGCACCAAGCATGTGTGGAAAGCCGTTGATTCGGTAGAAGCCCTGTTTGGTCTCCTGCTGCTTCTGCTGTGTGGTGGGGAAGCCGACGTAGCGGGGTGTGAGGGAGATGATGGCATCCATTACCTTGGGTAGGAAGGCAGAGAATGAAGGCTGTGAGATCCCAGCAACCAGGGCACCAGTGGTTTGAAACAAGCCACTTGCCAAAATGTGGAGGACAGCTAGCAGCTTGGTCTCTGATGGAATGATGTGGGGTGTCTGAAAGCTGGGCGCCAACTGTGGCTCAATGTGGCGCAGCAGCTGCTGAATGGCTTGCCAGTTGAGTCTGTACCTTTGGATGATGTCATGTTCCCTGAGTCCCAGAAGGGTTGTTCTGGTCCTGAATATCCTCTCCTGCCTTCTGCGTTGCCTTTGGGGTCCCTGCTGGTGTTGTGGAAGCTGCTGGTGTTGGTCCTGTACTCTGCGTCTTCTTGCATGCTGGATGAATAGCACCTCCATGTTTTCCTTTTGAAGCTCTGCTGTTGCTTCTGTGTGTTTTCCTTAAGTAGTGGTGTGTTTGCCCCATTTTAACGTCTGCCCTGACACAGGCATTATTTTTTGACACAAATCGGGCTGTGCGTCATTTTCCAACTCCGCCTCCCAGCCGTGCGGGATTTTTGTGTGGTAGGATAAATATGGTGCACGGGTGTTTAAGTCATTTTTTGGACGTGAACGTCTACCCTGCACGTCATTAACGCAAGGCGGTTGGTGGGCTTGGGCGTCAAAGTATAAATATGGTGTAAGGTTTGCACCGAATTTGCGTCAAAATATTTGACGCAAATTCGGCACAGGCACAGTGTAGCGCACAGGCAGAGAGGCACGAATATGCCCCTGAGTGTTTTCTTTCATGTGTATAATAATGTGTGACTACAGTGGTATTGCATGAGCTTTGCATGCCTCCTAGATAAGCCTTGGCTGCTCATCCATAGCTAGCTCTAGAGAGCCTGACTTCAAGACGCTGCCTACACTACACTAATAAGGGATACCTGGACCTGGTATAAGGTGTAAGTACCATAGGTACCCACCACACACCAGACCAGCTTCCTATAGAAAATACTTTTTTTTGGTCGCAAATGGCCTGAGTCTGCGAATCGGGCTGCTTGTGACCAGAAAAAAGCTCTGTACATGTGGTCCTATATCCTAACTATAACTACCTACTGGCAGCCCCCAAGTGATAGTTAGGTCCTAGTCTCCATATGAAAAGCGTTGTTTGTTATGCCAGTAAATTTGGCACCGTTCATTGAATCTCCATGAATTTTTCTAAACTAATAATACAGTTGGTTTAGCTGCTGTCTTGAAAGTTTAGCGGTGATTCATCAAGCGGAGGCTGAAAAAAACAGGGGGGTCCTAAAACACATTTTCCCCGTCCATTTTCTCATAGGGATTTTGAACACAACTACAGCCCGAACAGCTGGACAGAATTACACCAAGTTTGGCAGAAAGCTAGTTGTTGGTCGAGAAAATGTGCCGTTTGTGATTTGGTGTAAATCAGTTCAATAGTTTTATAGATGGGAAAGAAAAAATAAATAAATATTATAAAGAGATGCATAGGCTCCTCTGATCCTGGAGATCTCATGCTGAGATCTGACTGGCTGCCAACACTTCAGCCAGGGAGTGTTTGCAGCCATTTTGGGACTTGGCTTCAGCCGAGTCCCCTAAAAAATAAAACTAGAAAAGGGGGGAGGATAGAAATACCCCAATACCCCAGCCCTGGTGGTGGAGTACCCCTGGGCCCCCTCCAGGGGTCAACATATTTTTGTGTAATTTTGCTATGAAATCACAGAGGATCAATGTAAAAAAAAAACAGCACTGTCTCCTAGGTTTGAATTTTATGCCCTGCGTGTGAGTCAGTTCCTAGGGGTAGGGGGTAACAGTGGAACATCAAATTTAGACATGGAGGAGTGCATCTAATCACACATATAAATAGGCCTGCCTCTAACCATCAGGATAGGAAGATAACCATGTTTACACTTCAGAATTGTACATTTGTCTAAGTTAAAATGCCATGCAGTAGAGGAAAAATGAAGGATATATCCCCAGTTGCTGGGAACTTCACATGTAGAACCTAAGCACTTACAAACAATATATGTGCATTTCTATATATATTAACAGAGCCATATAAATGTACATACGCTGGTCCAAGCACTGGAACATGGCTCACCCATGAGTCTCAAATAAGTATTATTTGTGTACTCACATTAGCCCTTCAAAGTTACTGTGACATGCGCTTTGACTGTTGGTTAAAGATAGGGCTGAGCGAATTTTGTGGCTCCTTTTCCACACCACCCTTCATGTCTGTCCAAAGGTGATAATCCTAAAAGGCTGCATTAGGGAATGTGCTTTTGGCTGTGCACCTTGCTCCTCTGGTTACAAGATCTGTGATCTTTACTCAGCTGTACCTATCTGCAGAGGGAAGAAGAGAGTCAAAGGAATGGAGTGGAACAACACCCACCTCGCACCTGTGTAACCACTTAGCTAAATCATTTCCAAAGTTCCCATGCTCCATTCAGCCATCTCCATCCCAATTTCTCCAAATATACCTTCATCTGCCCTCTCCTGACATCTCCACCATCTAGTACCAAGAGACATACCACTTAGCACATTGTGCTATAATAGCTAATGTAGATTCTCACTCGCTCTCTTGCAACAGGACCCTAAGGCTCCAAAATCAGTGCAACGTTCTCCCTCGGAGAGCTACAATATTTAACCAGCATGCAATGGCCAGCAACTCTCTCATGCTCCGCATGATCTGCTCTACCTCCCCTGCTGCAACGGACACACAGACACATAAGTCCCCATCTTGGAAGACAAGAAGTATAGCTGTCAATAGATTTCAAGGATGAAGCCTCTGTGAGCACAGAATTACTGTCATGGGGCTAGCAGCGAGGGCTTCAGCATGCTGTACAAAAAGTGACAAAATAGAAGGATTTAAAATGCAAGTTTTAACTGGGTAGCTTTCATTATGTTTAAAACTCATGCCCCAGGAACATAGCCCATCTCTTTTTTTCACTTACCTGGATAAAGCTGTGGCTGCAGGAACTGTAACCATAGGAACAAGACTGTTACAGCGCTTATTAAAAAAGAAAACGTTTTGATTGCAAGTGTGCGTCTATATGATCAGGCTCCCTGCTGCAGAGTTGACAATAGTCTCAGGTGCACTTGCCACAAGGTTCGTCAAGACTATAGAAATGATTTAAAGTCAAAGCCTCAACCAGGATTTTCCCTCACTAATAACAGAATCAGACAAGTTACAGTAAAGCCTCCAGCAGTGGCGTGTGTCAGGGCTGAGTGGCGGGGCGGGGAGAAGAGGGGGAAGGGGTGAACAGAGGAAACAAAACAAACATAAAAGAACTTACCTGCTGCCTGCTGCATTGACCCTCTTCTGATCCTCTCCACTGCAGACACAGGCACCCAGATTGCTAAGTGGCCAGTCCTGATGCTGCTCTCATGCTGCTGGCATTGGCCTGAGCACCCTCAATTTGTGCTTCAAGGCAGACTGGAAGCCTGTGCCTGCTGTCACAAACCTGGCAATGCAGCTCAGGTTGGAGATAGCTCAGTGTGCATGTCAGTTTGGCCATCCTGAGACAGCTGGTCAAACCCACATGCACACTGATAGCAGTGCCACCACCCCCCCTCTGTCCCCTCATATGGATGGCCCCACCCCAAAGACTCGGCCCAGCCTGACTTGAAAAATAAAACTATAATAAACCTTTTTTATTAGCCTTTTATTTTCCAACTTTTGAGGCTGCTGGCAGGGGGGCAACGCTCCTCCACCATAGCGGAGGAGCCACCGCTGAAAGCCACTCCACAAAAGTATTCTTTGCGTACTGAAAAATCATTTCAGTAATATCAAATAAATTAAGCACAAGATGAGCACAGAACATGCAATGGAATCAAGCAAACAACAAAGCCACTGCAGTTGCCGCTGTGCATTAAAGGAAGGCTGCTAATCACTTATTTTGATAACTTATAGCTATGTAATGAAATAGAAGCACTGCTAATTACTCCAAATATTATTACCTCACATATGACATCACTCATGACATCTTTTATGATATCACTGATAATATCAGTCCAACATTTGCTATAAAATTATTGATGAGAAAAATGTGCATGGGGTGGGTGTGAAGTAAAGTTAAATTAGGGCAAGAGGTATAGGCCCTCATTATAACCCTGACGGTTGGTGACCGCCAGGGCTATAGTGGCGCTAGTACCACCAATAGGCTGGCGGTACTAGTCACCTTATTTTGACCGCAGCGATTCTGCCACGGTAACACCGCTGGGACCGGCGGTATACCACCATGGCGGTCCCGACAGTCGTAATCCATCAGGGCCCCAGGGATTTCGACTCCCCTTACCGCCAGCCTGTCCATGGCGGTAGACACTACCATGGAAAGGCTGGGGTTAAGGGGACTCGGGGTGCCCCTGGGGGCCCCTGCACTGCCCATGCACTTGGCATGGGCAGTGCAGGGGACCGCAGGTATAGCCCCATCGCGCATTTCACATGCAATGCGTGACGGGTCCTACTGCACCCGCTACACATCAGCATTACCGCTGGTTCATATTACAAGCCGGCAGCAATGTCGATGTGACTTTTCCGCTGGCCCAGCAGAAAAGTCATAATAGGGAGCCAGACATCCCGCCATACCTTTAGGAAAGACTTCCGAGGTTGTAATGAGGGCCATAGTTTCTTCAGATAAGTATAACTATAACTAGTGAAGTTTATGTGTGTAAAATGTAAACCCAACTATAATGTCCCTGTAACCTTTTCTTCTGTGAATTTCTATGTTTTTTAGTTCCTTTTCCTGTCGCCAACTCCTATAGCATCCCAACCCCACAGTTGGCCACAGTTTTGCGTGCCCCCTCCCATGGCCCAATTCAGCCCTGGAGACCCCATCACCAGGGTCACGGCCTTCTAAAAAAGGTTTTTTTGCAGAGGGGGACACCGCGTCCCCTTCCCGTGGCTGCCCTGTCCTCAAGCTGATCTTGACCTTGGGAACCCAATCCCCTAGGGAAGGTCAAAATATTTAATTTAGTTTTTGGGAGGGGGACACGCAGCTCCCCTCCCCAGGCCAATCTCAGCAAAAGGGACCCCATCTCCCAGGGCCCAGCCAAAATATGTAATACTGTGTTTAGGGAGGACAGCCGCATGACCCCCCTCCCTAGACCAATCTTGGCCCTTGACCCATTGCACTTTTCACTGCCCGTAATTCGGGCAGTGAAAAGTGAGACAGGGCTGTCCATGGGAGCCCTTGCACCGCCCATGCTAAATGTATGGGCAGTGCAGGGACCACCATGGGGTCCCCGATGCCCCCTTTCCGCCAGCCTTTGCATGACGGTCCAACTGCCATGCAACGGCTGGTGGAAGGGGGACTTGTAAACCAGAGGGCAGTGCTGCTTGCAGTGCTGCCCTGGCAGATACGACCACCGAGACTGCAGGCTGTCGACTGGCGGCAACCTGGCGGTGCCAGCGGTCAGACCGTGGCTGCTCTGCCAAGGTCGTAATGTGGCAGTCTTAAAACTTCCACACTTGTAATGATGGCCTATGTCACTTGTGATATACCAAACAAAGACCGCAATGAAAAACACTGTGATGAAGTGTTGCTCTAAAAATCTCACGTTTGATAAATATTGCCTTAGGAATTATCAGAACAAATCAAAATGTCATTCTAAATGCTGCTTCTGAGTTCCAAGACCAATTCTACAAAAAGGAAGAGTTAGCACTTTCATATCATCTGTAAGACATACAACATCATGATGCTCACAACGGATCAATGACTACAACCCTTTAATCCTACATATGTAGGATGCTAACATGGATATATCATTTGTTGCAAATAAGTCTACAGATGTTGCACATTATATTACTTTACATATTACAAAATATGAAAAGATAGCTTTGAAGGAAGCTTGAGAAGAAATATCAGCATACCAAACTTTGAAAAACCAATTATACTAATTCAGTCTGAAAATCTTATCTTACTGAGAGGTCAGTAGTTCGGAGATATGTGACTATGTGAGTTATTCAAACCTATATTTGAGTTGTTGTGTATATGTGTAATTTTCTCATCAGGATCTCAAAGAGTTCTCAAGAGCCTACCTGAAATTGAGTATCTTGAACATTTTGATCCAACTAGCACATACATTGTAAAAACAAATGTAATGAACACATACTACCCAAAAAGAAGTCTTTTGTTAGAAAATCTATCACTAGATGAAGTTGCTCAATTCTACACATGTCGCAATAATGTACCTGAAGATATCAACACTAGTAAATTTTTAATTCAGTCGACAAAATGATGTTTAATCCATCACCTACTCTCATCAATCAACACAAACTCAGTTGTGGCACAGTGAAAAATAAAGAATTCTAATATTTAGCACTTCTACAACTATATAAACCATGGCACAAAGAAGACAACATCATAGGTAGCTTTGAATCCACAGAATATTCCTTTTCAGTATATAAAAATGTGATTGCTGTACCTCAATTTCATACATATGTAGCAACACTAGAACACGAAATAGCTGAAGAAAATAACATAAAAGATTAAATCAAATGCAATACTACATCAACTTATAATACTTGTAGTTCAAGAAGTATTGACCCACTAGGGCAACCACTAATTAACAATGAAGGTATGGTTGCCATGGAAGATGTTGTAAATGTAATGGTAGAAGTGAAAAATTACATTGAAAATTTGGATTACTTGGCATCACAATTGAATTCGGACCAGCTACAAATATATGAAGACATCAATTAGTCTTTACATCATGGACTTCAACGTGAAAATTATTCACATGACTGTAGTACTTTTTAACCAACTTTACTTTATGTTAGTGGACAAGCTGGATCAGGAAAAACGCTTCTTCTTAAAGTAATTACTGCTTATGTGCATAAGACTACAAGTTCTAAATAATCATATGCAGTTACTGCCCCTGCTGGATTAGCAGCACATAATATCAAATGAATAACTTTATATCATCTGCTATCACTGCCTGTCAAGTACAATGACAAATTAGATCATTTAAATTTGAATACAAATACATATCATGAATCTAGTTGAGGTTGCCATAGTTTTAAATTTAGGACCATATTTATGGATGTTAGTGTTGCCTTAGAGTCATGAATTTTGATGCTAAAGCGGCGCTAACTTAACTCCACATTTACATTTTGATACTAGACCCATTTAGCATCACAATATTGAGGTTAGCGTCATTTCTAGGAAGCGCCAACCAACCTTGCATCAATGAGATGTAATGTAGGCGTCCCCTTCCTAAAAATGACGCTAGCCTCCCAGAGCCATATTTAACATCCGACCCAGAAACGATGTGCAAGTGGGAGGCAGACCTAAAAAAGGGCGCTAAGCCAGTTTAGCGCCATTATTTAACTCCTGGTCAAACCAAGCATTAAAGGGCAGGTACGCCCATTTCCATGGAAGAACACCATGGAATGGGCACAAAGATGCCCATCCCAATCCCCAGCAACACCACCACCTACACCACAGTGACACTACAGGAGGAGGGCGCCCATCCCAGGTAAGTTGCAGGTAAGTGTATGTGTGTGGTGTGCCATTGGGGGCCACTTACATGGGGCCCCCTGCGTGGCACTGGGTATGTAGGGCTTGCCCAGGGGACACTGGTCCCATGTTGTGGGCTCTGGGCTAGGGGTAATGACTCCTGTCTATACTTAGAACTCATATTTTTGCTGCTGGTGCATCAACAAATGATGCTAGGCTGACTAGCGTCAGATATTTCGCCACTAACCAGCCTAACGTAATTTCTGATCACTAGGGGCCATTTCCCCTAACGCCATCTCTCACCAGCTAGTGTCTTTTTTTGAGATGCTAGCCATTCCTTAGCGCCACAGTGCATTATTTTATAAATATGGCGCACAGATGGCATTAGGGCATGGCGTTAGTCGTTGTTAAAATACATGACGCACAACTGTGTTAGCGCAGTTGTGCACCATTTTTATAAATATGGGCCTTAATGTTGGTCTTTATTCATTTGCCCATGCAAGAAGTACTCCAAATTACTTATGATATTCTTTTTGGCAGTAAACAAATCATTGTTTTTTTGGACAATTATTAAAACTTACACCTGTCAAACCCATCTTCAAAAACCTTTTAAGGAACAAGCTCATCATTCTTTAGGAAGTAAAAGAAATATAAGCATTTGGATGAATTTTGCATACAGTGAAATAACAATCAATGTGAAAGAATTTAGCGATCAACATTATGCCAAAATATTACTTAATATTCATCTGGGCATTCTTACATAAGAAGCAAAGATAATGCTAAAAAACAGAGAATAAGTACACTGTTTCCTAAACTTCACATATCTGCTCAGGTTGTGCATTTTCGTCTTCCACAATTAGAACTTGTGGTTTGCTTAATGACAATGGTTCAAGAATCTACTGAAAATTAACAATCTTATGCTACTCATGGAAAACCAAAGAATTATACATCTATCTTGCAAGGATAAAGTAGAAAGTCACAGTCTAATCATACCAATTACCAAAGGCTTAGCTACTAAATTACAAAATATGGAAAAATCAGTTTCACGAATATCAGGATTGAAAAAAGATTTGTATTTGTGAACAAATTGCCAGATTATTTTACATTGCAATTTACATGTAGGAAAGAGACTTGTAAACTGAGCCATGGAATTTGGGGTGGACTTCATCATGTCCGGAAAAAGTGAAGAAATTAAGGGCCATATTTATACTTTTTGACGCACAACTGCGCCAACGCAGTTGTGCGTCAAAAACTTTACCGCCGGCTAATGCCATTCCAACACGCCATGCGGGCGCCTTATTTATGGAATGACGTTAGCCCGCGCTGCGGACTGGTCTGCATAAAAGAAATTGACTCACACCAGGCAGCGCCGGCGTATGGGAAAATGGGGGTTGTGCGTCAAAAAATGGTGCAAGTCAGGTCTGAGGCAAAAATCAGGCCTCACAATGGACTTGCAACATTTATTTTTACGCACAATCCCCATTGACATGACTCCTGTCATAGCAAAGACAGGAGTCATGCCCCTTTTCCCAATGGCCATGCCCAGGGGACATATGTCCCCTGGGCATGGTCATTGGGCATAGTGGCATGTAGGGGGGCCCAAATCAGGCCCCCCATGCCACTTAAATAAAATGGAAAAAAATACTTACCAGAACTTACGTTTCCTTCCCTGGGATGGGTCCCTCCAACCTTGGTTGTCCTCCTGGGATGGGCAAGGGTGGCAGGGGGTGTCCCTAGGGGGAAGGGGAGGGCACCTCTGGGCTCCTTCCGAGCCCACAGGTCCCTTAACGCCTGCCCTGACCCAGGCGTTAAAAAACGGCGCCCATTAGGCTGTGCGCTGTTTTTTAAGGCCCACCCCCTCTTGTGCATCAAAATGACACCAGAGTAAAAATAACGCGCACAGGCCTTTAAGTCATTTTTTGGAAGGGAACGCCTACCTTGCATATAATTAACGCAAGGCAGGTTCCCCCTTCCAAAAATGACACACATGGTGGGATTTTGACGTCCGCGGGGTCGGGCGTCAAAGTATAAATATGGGGCAGGGTTTGCGCTGAATGTGCGTCAACATTTTTGACACACATTCGGCGCAAGCAGAGTATAAATATGCCCCTGCATGTTTGATCATATTAAGGACCCACAGTTTTTTCTTTTTTTCTATCTAGAGCTAGATTCTTGCTTACAAAAGCGTATGTGTTTAAAATTAGCAGTTTCCTCTTTATTTAGCTTACATGGTAGCAATTTACAAATCATAAGGACTAAATTTAGATTATGCAATAATTAACATTGGATTACAGTATTCAAAGAAGGGATGTCATAAATGGCTTCTGGTAAAGGAATGTACAGGGCTATAGGTTATTGACTTAGATGAGAAGACAATTAATGCATACAGTAGATGTGCCTGTGAATGCTACTGGTGTACAAAAAACATATGCACCTCATCTCAGTGAATATCACATTTTTACAAAACCAAAACTGTCTTTTAAATTAAAATTATATCAACATATGTTTACGAAGAGGAGTGGAAGAACCAAAAAAAAAAAAAGTATAAAAGAAATAATATGGAAAATACAGAACATCAGTTTGAAAATCAAAATAGACTCAAGTGCTATAGCAATGATATTGTTAAAGTGGGTCTGTACTTACCAGCACTGAAAGAAGTAATTCAGCAACTTGTAGATAAACCCTTTGCAAATCTTTTATAACCCTTTATGAACAGATGCTGTCACACAAACAAACAAGTCACTTTACCAGTCCCATTACAGATATGGTAGATATTTGTACAGGTACTTTTAAGATTTATATAAATGAATGGCAAGCTGCTCAGGAACTCTGTATGGCTATTCTACGAATCATAGCTGATGGAATTCAGCTAAATTCAGGCTTCTAGCTACTTGTGGAACATGAATGCATAAATTGCCTTCATTCAAGCTGTTGCACATTTCAAAAGATTTGTGCATATACCAATGCCAAATGGTAAATTTATTCCATTAAAAAAATGAATATGGAAAGCTGTGCAACCATTCTTTTGTCCACACTGTAATTTGCAGGTAGTTTCATCCCTTCAGTTAATATTGATAACAAATAATATTATTAATTATCATGATTCATAGATGTAATCCTAACAACAGTAAAATCACTACATGTATTTCTAACTTTACAGCTTCTCAAATTTCTTTTTCAAGACACAATACTACTAATAAGACACAAGACTACTAATACTGTTATATTTCATCATGGAGAAAGTACTGCATCTGGACACTAAACAATCTACTTGAAGAATAACACGAGGTGAAAAGAGTGTAATGAGAGCACTCTTACCTTTAGCCACAGACTGCCTACAAATGTATAAGACTGTTACCTGCTTTTTGTACATCCATATGTTTGATTTATACTGTGTTGGAAAATGGGTGATTGATAAGGGCAGGTAAGTACCTACACTTAGCAATAGGCCACTAACCTCCACTTAGGTCCAGTTAGGTCTCAATAAATGAAATCCAGCTCAACCCTTGGTTGCTTGGCATCGAGCGATAAGGTTCAACTTAGAAGACATGTGTAAAGCATTTCAAAATTACAAAACAGTAAATAAGTAAAACATAAAACAGCATAAAAATCTAACACCAATTTATCACAATAGATTATATTTTTATCTTTAACATGACACCAGAGGAATTAAAATCGGATGAGGGGAACTGGAGATATGAATTTTTAAAGAATTAAAGCTTTTTAACGATTAGAAACAAATAGCGCCAATCTGGTCATCTGGTCGCAACTCGACCGGGGCAAAGTCAAAGTTTGAGGCCGACCGCGATGGAGCCCTGCTCAACTACAGCTCGCAGGAGGTATCGGTCAAATGTTTACCTTTGGACTTAGTCGTTTTCTTGAAGATTTTGTTCTGTGGGACCATGTCACCAGTCCAATCCGACCTCCTGGAACTCTTCCTCGGATAAGCATTGCGGGAGACCTCGGTGGAGATTTTTACCTCCGGACTTTGGCCCTCATGATGGCATTGGCGGTAAAAGCTGCTTACCGCCGTGCAGAAGACCGCCACCACACCGCCGCGGCTGCGGAATTCCGCCACAGCTATTATGACCCACAGTTCGGAATCCGCCAAAATTCAGACACCCACATAAGTCTGCCGCACTAAAGGTCAGTGATAAACTGGCGAAAACAAATCCTCCACCGTCACGCCAACAGAAATATGCCCACACTATCACGACCCACGAATCCACGCGGCGGTCTTTCAACTGCGGTATTCCATTGGTGGAACACACCGCCGCGCTCAAAATACACACACTCTTACAAAACACAGCCACATTGGACAATTCCAAATACACACACCTGATACACATACACACACCACTCCCACACATCCAATACAATATAAAACACACACCCACATCACCCACAAACCCGTACGACAACAAATCACGAACGAAAGCCAGAGAGAGAGAGACACCACCATCAACAACACTAGCATCCACAGGCGCACAACACCATCACTCACATAACTTCCACGTACCTCACACAACACCCCACTACATATCAGCACACTTATCACCCCACACACCACCCCACACATCACCTACACCACCCCATGGCACGGCAAAGACACCCCAGGATGTCTGAGAAGTTGCTCAGGGGCATGGTGGAGGAAATCGTCCGGGTAGAACAACAGCTATTCGGATCACAGGTGCAGCACACCTCCATTGCAAGGAAGATGGAGCTATGGCGAAGAATAGTCGACAGGGTCAACGCAGTGGGACAGCATCCAAGAAATTGGGAGGACATCAGAAAGAGGTGGAACGACCTATGGGGGAAGGTGCGATCCGTGGTCTCCAGACACCACCTGGCGGTTCAACGGACTGGCAGCGGACCCCCAACTCCTCCCCCACAACTAACAACATGGGAGGAGCAGGTCTTGGCGATTCTGCATCCTGAGGGCCTCGCAGGAGTAGGTGGAGGAATGGACTCTGGTAAGTCAAACCTTTAACTACTTCATCCCCCACCCACCTGCATGCTATCACCTACCCCCACCTTTGCCCTCACCCCCATCACTTCCACTCCTCACAAATGTCCCACTATCACAAACCACACATCCCAACACCAGGCCCTGCATGCAACACCAAAGCATGGACACCCATCACTAAAGCATGCCCACTGCACATACCCATACACCCCCCTAAACCATCATCACACAAGGTCCCACACAGGAATGCTAGCACTGGGGTACACGGTCACCCACCCATTGCACACCTTGACACACACAGATGCAATAATCATGCCTTTATACCCCTGCAGGACCCCTACCCAACGTCACCGGACAGGAGGGTCCGCACATGTCCACACCACCAACAGAAGAGGCCTACAGTGATGACAGCACCTCTATCCAACTGGATCTAGATGGCCAGCCCGGCCCATCGGGGACCTCGGGACAGTCGATTTCCCACACCCAGTCACAGGCCACTACAGAGCTTCCCCCCTCTGGAAACATCAGCACAGCACCCACCCAGCGGGCCCATACCTCCGTCCCCAGGACACGTCAATCAGCAGTGTGTCCACCACTACAGGGAACCCAGGCTAACTCACCACCCCAACAACAACAGGGACCTGGGGGCAGTGGCAGTGGGCACACAGTCCAGGGGACGGAGGCCCAGGAACACAGGGAAACTGGGAGGGCTGCTGTGCGACAGGGGGCGGACAGGCCAAGGGAACCCACTCTCCACGAGGCCCTCTCCTCCATCATGGGAGCCTACACCACTCCCAGGAGACGATGGCAACGGTACTGGCCAAGTTTCAGGAGACCCAGCGCCTGCAGGTGGAACAGTATATGGGCTTCAGGGAGGAACTCAGAACCATCAATTCCACCCTGGGCACCATCGTAGGGGTGCTGAAGGAAGTACTCAACACCAGGAGGGACACTGTGGCACTACAAGGGGCCCCTGACACTAGCCTGGACGAAGAACTGCCCACCACCTCTGCCAACGCTAGTGGACAGGAGGCACCGCCACAGGACCACCACACCAGCACCCTACCCAATGCAGAGGGAGAACCACCTCACAAACGGTCCCTGAGATCCAGGAACAAGACAGAGAACGATGCCAAGACCCCCGCCAAGAAATTAGACCACCCTGATTGTCATCCTACTGTCCCACTTTGTCATCCTGTCCAACCTTAAACTGGCCCAGCTCCACTTCCTATGCCCATTTGGGCAATGTACCTGTCAGACTAATAGACTGGACTCTGCCATGGACATTCCTCGGCCATCACCCCTCACCATTTTGCTACCCCCTCCAATTTTGAGCACTTAAATAAACACCCTTAAAGCACAAAACAATCTGGAGTCTGTCTGTGATTTCGGAATACTGTATTAGCAATAACTGTGGCAAAAAGCTCTTTCATTTGCAATGTCAACATACCTATGTCACACAGCTCTAGTCCTTGAGGAATCAAAGCAAATGTCACACTGTGGGACCCAGATCTGTGAAATCGTAAGGGAAAGTGACAACTCAGTGACCATAGACTGGGTGAAAAAGACAGACAGTAGAGAGGTAGTAGTGTATAAGTACATGTAATAGGCAGGTTTGTATTCTTACCAGTGTTTCACTAGAAATATTGCTGGATCACTGAGTCTCTGTTGTCCATGTCTTCTTCCTCTGCTTCCTCGTCTTCACTGTCCACAGGCTCCACAGCTGCAACAACACCGCCATCTGGACCATCCTCCTGCAGAAAGGGCACCTGTCGTCGGAAAGCCAAGTTGTGAAGCATACAGCAGGCCACGATGATCTGGCACACCTTCTTTGGTGAGTAGAATAGGGATCCACCTGTCATATGGAGGCACCTGAACCTTGCCTTCAGGAGGCCGAAGGTGCGTTCGATCACCCTCCTAGTTCGCCCATGGGCCTCATTGTAGCGTTCCTCTGCCCTTGTCCTGGGATTCCTCACTGGGGTCAGTAGCCATGACAGGTTAGGGTAACCAGAGTCACCTGCAAATGGCGAGGGACAAATGTTAGACACACAATAACCTGGAGGGATATCCCCAGACCCAGACAACCATTCCCACTGACTAGCTTCCAGGTGCTCACCTAATAGCCACACACGGTGCCTCTGGAGTTGACCCATCACATAAGGGATGCTGCTATTCTGCAGGATGTAAGCGTCATGCCCTGAGCCAGGGAACATGGCATTCACATGGGAGATGTACTGGTCTGCCAAACATACCATCTGTACATTCATCGAATGATAACTCTTCCGGTTTGTGTACACCTGTTCACTCCTGTGGGGGGGGGGGGGGGACCAAAGCCACATGTGTCCCATCAATGGCACCTATGATGTTGGGGATATGTCCCAGGGCATAGAAATGACCTTTCACTGTAGGCAAATCCTCCACCTGAGGGAAAACGATGTAGCTCCGCATGTGTTTCAGCAGGGCAGATAACACTCTGGACAACATGTTGGAAAACATAGGCTGGGACATCCCTGATGCTATGGCCACTGTTGTTTGAAATGACCCACTTGCAAGGAAATGGAGCACTGACAGCACATGCACTTGAGGGGGGATTCCTGTGGGATGGCGGATAGCTGACATCAGGTCTGGCTCCAGCTCGGTACACAGTTCCTGGATTGTGGCACGGTCAAGCCTGTATGTGATTATCACGTGTCTTTCCTCCATTGTCGACAGGTCCATCAGTGGTCTGTACACCGGAGGATGCCGCCATTTCCTCACATGTCCCAGCGGACGGTGCCTATTAAGGACAACAGCGAGCACAGAGTCAAACAACTCAGAGGTACGTAAACACAGCTTACACAGAACACCATTCTTAATCAAAAAGTGGCCTGTATGTGTGTTGAGTCTAGGCCTAGGTATGTGTGACACAGTTGAAAATGAAGCCATGTGGGCCCCTGAAATGACGGCTGCCTGACCTCCAAAGTGGCACAATGGGATGTGAGGTAACGGCGTTGTACACCGTCGCGGTAGGCGGTCGAAGACCGCAGCGCAATGCTGCATTGGTTAACATTGGACCCTATGGGTACCAGGAGTCAATGACGATGTACGCCGGCGGTGACGGTACGCACCGCGCGGACGTGACCGCCATTTTCTATCTGTTCAATCACTCGATACCTGATCTTCGACAGGAGAGGACCTACACTGCAAGTACTACAGCGACCTCGGTCTGGAAGAGACAATGGCTCATGTGTCTGGGGAAAGGGCACCTGCCTTCACCTCGGAGGAGTTGGAGAAACTCGTGGATGGGGTCCTCCCCCAGTACACGCTACTCTACGGTCCTGAGACAAACAGGTAAGTACACTGGGAGCATGATGTATGGGCTATGCCTGTGTGGAGAGGGCTGGATGTGAGAAGGAAGAGGGGAGAGTGCGGTGTGCGGCGTGCATGAAACGACGGTGAGTGCATGTGCCACATGGCAAGGGTAGGGATGGGGGCCAATCACTTTGACGGTGCAGTTGGTAATAACTTTCTCTTCCCCCTGTACAAATCATGTAGGTCAGCGCCCACCAGCAAAAACATATTTGGCGTGCCATCGCCAAGGACGTCCGGACCCTGGGAGTCTACCACAGACGGAGCACCCAATGCCGGAAAAGATGGGAGGACATTCGCCGCTGGAGCAAGAAGATGGCAGAGGCTCAGCTAGGGATGGCCTCCCAACGTGGGAGGGGTGCCCGTCGCACCATGACCCCCCTGATGTTCAGGATCCTGGTGGTGGCGTACCCGGAGTTGGATGGGCGCTGGAGGGCATCACAGCAGCCACAAGGGGGTGAGTACACTCGCATTCTGCTGACTTTGCGTGCAGTGGAGGGGTCTGGGTGGGGGAGGTGGGCTGTGGGTTTCCCTAGGCCAGGGCGAGTTCCGTAGGCAAGTTCCTGCCATAAGGCAGGCCATGTGGCACCCCAGCCCACCTCTGTAGAGTGCCAAGTACACCTAGTGATGCCCCTGTGTCATCTATGTGTGCAGATGTCGTCCATAGCCTTGTAGGCCATTTTCCAGGAATTGAACAGTGGAGCCCAAGAGCGCGGCGTAGTGCCGGGGGCTTCTGTGTCTGTTGTGTCCGCCAACGGTAGCGGTAATGCATGCACTCAACATGTCTTTCTTCTGTCGTCCCCCCCCTTTTTGTGGTCTCCCTGTTCTTGTGTGCATTACCATCACCAGGCGGAGGAGCAGTGGCACCGGAGCACGAGGGAGCTGCATCCCACATGGCCATGGAGGGCCACACTACGGACTTCACCAGTGGGACGGAGGGCGAGGGGAGCTCCACGGCGGGGACAGGAGCTGAGACCAGTGACACGGACTCGTCCTCTGATGGGAGCTCCCTTGTGGTGGTGGCAACATCTGTGCCTCCCCCATCTACAGGTATAGCCGTCACCCCCCTTCCAGCACTGCCCTCACAGCAGCCCCTCAGCCTTCGCCCCGTGCCCGCTCAGCCGGGAGGGTGGGCATCACCTTCGCCCCAGGTACCTCAGGCCCTGCCCCAGTCACCCCTGCTGCCCTCAGTGAGGAGGCCATTGACCTCCTCAGATACCTCACAGTTGGGCAGTCTACAATTTTGAATGCCATCCAGGGTGTAGAAAGGCAGTTGCAACAAACAAATGCATTCCTGGAGGGCATTCATTCTGGTCAGGCAGCCCTTCAGTGAGCTTTTCAGACTCTGGCCTCAGCACTGATGGCAGCCATTGTCCCTGTGTCTAGCCTCCCCCCTCCAACTTCCTCCACCCCGACCCAATCCTCTGTACCTCAGCCTATCCCTAGCACACCTCTAGGCCAGCATGCACACACGTCAACACACAAGGGAAGCTCAGGCAAACATAAGCACCACACAACCCACAGGCACTCACGCAAGCATCACACACATGCAGACACACCAACATCCACTGCCTCCACTGTGTCCCCCTCCTCCTTGTCTCCCTCCTCCCTCCCAGTCTTCTACACTCACACCTGCATGCACTACCTCTACAGCCACTACGTCCCTCTCCAGCACACCCACCACCACACCCCGCTCACGTGCAATCACCACCCCCACTACCATTCACACGTCCCCTGTGTCCTCTCTCAGTGTGTATGTGAGGCTCCCTCCAAAGATACACAAACGCAGGCACACACCCACCCAACAGCCATCCACCTCACCACAGCCTCCAGCGCATGCACCTTCACCCAAAGTCAGCAAACGAACACCTCCTACAACCACAACCTCTTCCTCCACTCCCAAACCCCCTCCAGCTACCCATCCCAGTGTATCAAAAAAACTTTTCCTGTCCAACCGTGACCTCTTTCCCACACTTCCCCCACCCCGTCCGTCTACTAGGTCCCGAACTAGCACCTCAGCCACAACATCTCCGGGACCAGTGGTGCCTGTAGTCACCGAAATCTGGAGTGCACCGGCCACCAGGGCAGCCAGTGTGGCACAGAGCCACAGCACAGACAGTCCCCCACTTATGAAGCATCAGAAGTTGGCCAGTGCGAGGCGGGAGAGGGGGAAGACTCCAGCCACCAAAGCCGCTCCGAGGGGTCCCGTTGGGAGTGTGGAGTCAGCTGTGACACCTTCCAAGGTGGGGAAGGGCCACAAGAAACCCGGCAAGTCTGGGAAGAGCAGCATGGCGGAGAAGACCGCCATCATCCCCGCTGCCCAGCTGGCCACCGCCAGCACCAGCCCAGCTGCCCAGGAGGCCACTACCAGCACCAGCCCAGCTGCCCAGGGTGCCACCGCCAGCACCAGCCCAGCTGCCCAGGAGGCCAGCACCAGCCTAGCTGCCCAGGAGGCCACCGCCAGCACAAGCCCAGCTGCCCAGGAGGCCACCGCCAGCACCAGCCCAGCTGCCCAGGAGGCCACCGCCAGCACCAGCCCAGCTGCCCAGGAGGCCACCGCCAGCACAAGCCCAGCTGCCCAGGAGGCCACCACCAGCACAAGACCAGCTGCCCACGAGGCCACCACCAGCACAAGCCCAGCTGCCCAGGAGGCCACCGCCAGCACAAGCCCAGCTAGGCCATGAAGGACCGCCAGCAAAAGCTCCGCTGGGCCATGAAGGAGCGCCAGCAAAAACCCCGCTGGGCCATGAAGGACCGCCAGCAAAAGCCCCGCTGGGCCATGAAGGACCGCCAGCACAAGCCCCGCTGTGCCATGAAGGACCGTCAGCACAAGCCCCGCTGGGCCATGAAGGACCGCCAGCAGCTGAGTCCCTGCAATGGAGACCGCCGCCTCAAGCACCGCTGAACAGGGCACCGCCGCCTCAAGCACCGCTGAACAAGGCACAGCCGCCTCAAGCACTGCTGAACAGGGCACCGCCGTCTCAAGCACCGCTGAACTGGGCACCGCCGTCTCAAGCACCGCTGAACAGGGCACCGCCGTCTCAAGCACAGCTGGCCCATGAGCGCCAAGGGCACTGACACTACTGAGTCCGTCACGGGCAGAATGAAGCACTCTGGGCACAAGGCCCAATCCAGAACCAGTGGAGACTGTTATCCACTTGAGAGACTGTGGCTTTGCACTCCCCAGGATGGAACAGTGGGCAACCCACCCACTGTAGAGACTTGAGAGACTGTGGCTTTGCACTCCCCAGGATGGAACAGTGGGCAACCCACCCACTGTAGAGACTTGAGAGACTGTGGCTTTGCACTCCCCAGGATGGAACAGTGGGCAACCCACCCACTATAGAGACTGTGGCTTTGCACTCCCCAGGATTGTACAGTGGGCATGTGGCCCCCTCGTGGATTTGCTGTGGTGCACTCAAGCGGTTGAGGTGCCTCCCCTTTCCCTCCCCCTGAGGTGCCTGTTTAGTTGCTGTCTGATGCAGTGTTCTCTCCGTCATGGTTGGGGATCTTGTGTGGGCCTCACCCATACCGTGTCAGCCCACTGTTTCACTGACTTAATTGGAGCAGTACCTGGATTACTATGCTTGGTATATATTTTGTAAATGGTGTATATATATATTTTTGGCTACTTGATTTTCATATATTACAATGGTTACACTCATTTTCTATTGTCTTTGCATTCTTCTGGTGGGGTTAGGGGGTGTAACTGTGATGTATTAATATGCATTAGTGTGTGTGTTGTAGTGGGTGGGGGTGGGGGTGTTGCGTGTGTGTGTCCCTGTTTTTTCCCTCCCCCTCCCCCTCCCCCCTCGCCTGTGTCATAGGTGCAGTACTCACCGTGGTCTTCACTGCCGGCGTTCGTGCTCCTAGTAGAGGAGCGGGAAGACTATCGCAGGTAGAATTTGGAGTTCCGGGTCCATGGTGTCCTCGTTCCTCGTGGGGTGTGTAGTGGTGAGCGTTTTCTCTTCGAAATTCCTGTTTCCGATGTGTTTTTATCCGCGGTGAATCCGCCCCGGAAAAGGTGGTGGATTGGCCTGTCATAATAGTGTGGGCGGTACATTGTCTCTCGCCTGTCTGTTGGTGGTGACCGCCAAGCTGTTTGTTTGTACCGCCGTGGCGGTCGGAGTGTTAAAGTGGCTGTCTTTACAAAAAATTTACCCCCAGCCTGTTGGCGGTCTTACCGCCGCTTTAACACCGTCCGCCAGGGTTGTAATGACCACCTTAGTCCTTTTTTCGAGATGAAAATCCTTCGACCAGAGCAAACCTGATTCTTGATACGACATCCCTGGAGCCCTCTTTGGATACACTGGCTGGGAGGTCCCAGCCAACTTCCTACATACAGTCATAGTCACTTTTTCAGAGATTTTCTTCACTGGGATGAACCTGCAAGTCAGGCCAGGTTACGGTTGAGGCAAGCCGGCTAGAGTTGCCGTGGCGAGTCGGTCCCTTTGTGAAGCTTTTTTCCAAAAGTTCTCTAAACTTCTCCAAACTTCTGGATCTTCTTCCAGATGTTCCTTTAAGGTTCATTTGAGGTCCACAGCTCACCCCAAGGTTCCAGAAGCTCTGAGATGCTCCTTGAGGGAACGGACTCCAACTTCCAGAATGCACTTGGCGCAAACACCTTTTTGGCCACTGGACAGCGGTCAGCTGGTCAGTTTCTTCAGGAGTTGGTGCAGGGGACTCTGGTTAGCAAGTTTTCACCTGTAGGAAACAGGGAGTCCCTCCTTGAACCAGTTGAAGCCAGGCAAAGTCCTTCTTGTAGTGGAGCCCAAGTGTGCAGCAGGCGCAGTCCTCCAGAGTGCAGGATCCAGGTGCAGGTCAGGGTCCAGCAAGGCAGTCCTTCTTCTTCTGTAATTCTTCCGTGTTGGAATCTGGTAGGGATCTGAGATATGGGTGCAGGTCTGCCAGTTTTATCCTTGCTCCTGGGTGAAAAACAGGGGGATCCTGGTTCTCCAATCAGTGCAGGGTCCTTCCCCCTGTGATGACCACTTCCTGGGAAGTGTGGCAAAAATCAAGTCCGGGGAGCAACATTCCTCAAAAATCCATCATGGCTGAAAGTCATTTTTAGAGGTCACATCTGACTGAGCCCACCCACTGGTGTGGCTAACAATCTTAAACACACCTCTCTCCTGCCCTCTCCTAATCTAATCAGGGGAGCACCTAATTGTCTGGGTTTGCAGGATGTGAGGGAGGTGGTGGGTTGCTCCAAATGTCCTTCCTTGCCTTTGAAGACCTGTTTGGCAGCCTTTCCCTCTTCCTGCTTCCCCATCTGCTGAGGGGAGATCTCCTCCCCCAGGCACATCTCTTTGTGTTGAGCCAGGCCACTTCACACCTCATCAAGGCAGCCTGGTCAGGCTGCCAGAGGCTGACCAATTAGAGCAAAGCAGCAAAACACTGCAGGGCTGAAGTTGGCAACTTTTCAGGTAAAGTTTAAAACTCTTTTCCTGAACATATTATCGTAAATCCAACAATTGTAAGTTGTGGGATTTATTACGACAATTAATTTGATACCACACTTGTGATATCTGTCACTTAAGGAGACTTCATAAATTAAAATAAAGTCTCCCCATTCTAGTCTATGAAGGCCATTCACTACAATGGGGAAAAAACAAATCTGGCTGTGTTACCTTACCAGGACTTTTATAAGGTCCCTGCCTATAGTTGCATGGCACTCAACCCTAGTGGCACATAGGGCACACCTTAGGGGTGACTTACATGTAATAATAAGGTTGTTTAAGACTTTGGAACTACTTTTAATCCCAAAGTCGAATTTGCATGTAACAGTAATTTAAAAGCAGTCAGCAAGGCTGACCTGCCTTTAAAATGACACTGGGCACCTCAGCAGTGCACCTATGGGTGCACCACCTATGCGGGATCCCTAAATCTACATGTCCTACCATATACTAGGGACTTATAGGTAGGCTTACTTAGCCAATTATAATTAGGCTAAGTTGCATATTCATTTTATACAGAGCACATGCCCTGGGACTGGTAAGCAGTTCCCAGGGCACCATCAGAGTCAGGGAAACACCAGCAAAAAGTGACAAATAGGAGCAAAAAGTCAGCTGGCCCCTGCAATCAGCCCTGTTTTTTCACATACTGCTAGTATTATGATTAAAAAAAACAGAAAAATAAATACATGCAGTATGATAATACAGGAGATTTGGCCTAGCATGGTTGGTGACACTTTAAAAAATCTACTGTACATAATTTTCTATTGGATCCGAATACATATGCTAGATCAGTTAGATGCATGTGTTTACAGTTGGACATGCACAGCACCTTTGGGGTTTTGCACAATCTAATCGATTTGCTTTTCCCTAGTGTTTCATGATGAGAAAGACAATATCATCACCTTGACCTGCGAAGCTTTTACATGATAACATAATCATGCAACAATTATGTTACCAAGAAACCCATAAAAAAGAAAAGCAAATTTGGATATACTCATGATTGTTTTTCACAGTAAAAGTCTGGTGTTATATTGTTAATTATTTTCACATTCATCACTTTATCCTATAAAAAATTTAACAAATAATATGTGCTGGATTACAATCGTTAAAGTCCATTGGAACCTACTCCAAGATCATTGCTGGAAAACAAAAAAAAGTAATGATTAGTTATTATTAAGTGTTGTGCAAATACTTTAATTATTTATTTACAATCCTTTGCAGTGCTTACCAAGGTACTCTACTGAGTAGGACTTCACTGAATCATCCACAACCATATATCACACACCAAAAACCTGTTATCATTACAACACTATAAATCACTTTACGGCCACAACAGTTATCTCTACTTTACATATCTTATTTACCGTACACTTACGTTGCATTACTACATAATCTTCTATTGTGTAATGAGGTTACCGGTACAACAATAACATAATTAACAGCTCTTTATTGTTTTCTAATATGCTGATGGTTCTTATAACAACCGTTTCTTCATGTGTTTTGTCATTTTTGTCAATTTTTTATATTTTTTATATTTTTATTAAAGCAACAGGAGAAAAACAACTTAAAGAGTTTCAGTAAGCAGGATATAGTGGTACAGTAGGCACTACGTGGCTGTTGTTTAGAACCCCTTGAGATGACATAATTGCAAATATTGGAAGTTACGAGACGTGTGTTTGGCTTCTTCTCCACAAGAGGTATACTAAAAAACTGATACACCACAGGTTCTTTTAATTTTTTTTGCACCTCACATCCTCTTCTTTCAACAATTGTAATGCCTGCTCTTCTCCTACCTTCTAGTCCTGCACATCAGGATGCTCCTGTTCAGCTATTGGATAAACAAAAGCACATTAGAAAGAGTCCAGAAAACACAGCACAGTTAAGACAGCCTTACTCTTCAACATCTCACTGGAAATACTAAGAAACAGATGTGAACTTCCGGTGTAATACAATCACCTCTCTTTACAGGAAATTAGAATACTTTTTACAAAACAGCAAGTACTGTGGTAGTTCTGCAATAGCATCTAGGAGGTAGCACAGTACCGCTAAGGTGTAAAAAAAGCTTTAAGCATCTAAATCCCTTAATTAAATATATTAGCACTAAAGTATTGAACATAAAACAAATATTTTAAAACACACTATACACACAATACATACATGTTATAAAAGTAATAGTACATTTCCTTTTAAAAATAGCCCAACTATAACACAAGAAACTAATGTAGCCTTATATCCAAAATGAAAGTGAAATCAAAAGAAATGTGTAAACAAAACCATCACAATACCAAAACCAATCACATTTTGAGGAAAAAAGATTAATGCCTGTTTATAGTTAGCCAAGCATTATTTTCTATTCACATAAACCATAATTTAATGTACATAAACATTACAAATTGTACAGTTATAGTTACTTTTCTCATTTTCTACCATACTCAACTACCTTCCACCATTAATACTCATACACCTTGATAAATGCTGGTTGCAAATCAATAAACAGTCACCTATAATTATAACTCACTCCTGCACTATTTACTGTACATAGCCTTTTATATTACAGAATGTATAACATATTATAAGATATGTGTAAAAATAACATTTAATGCAAGTAAAATTTATTTTTTATCCTTTAAGTAGTGCATGGTAGAAGACTGAGTTGCTCTGTAGTTATAGTTAGGGTTACCAAAGCTAAATTACTTGGATTTTTCATCATTAATAACTTTGCACACCTTTGAGGAAACTCCACGAAACTTTGTAGACCTATTCTTCCTTCTAGTTGGCAAAAGACACAAAGTTTACAGTGATTGGTCAAGGGGGCACAAAGAAATGAGGGAGTCCCAAAACAGGTTTCGACACTAATGCACTCCACTCTAGCCAAGGAAGACTCATCAGGATATGCAGGACAAAGCTCAGCTCCCTTTTTGTTAATGTCAAGAGTGAATACACAAACAGCCCAACTGTCAGTCTAACCCAGATGTGGATTCAGCAGCCAAGCAGGGGCACAGCATGGTTAAGCAAGAACATGCCCACTTTGTAAAAGTGGCATTTTCAAACAGACAACCTAAAAAACAACTTTAATTAAAAGATGTATTTTTAAATTGTGAGTTCAGAGACTCCAAACTCAAAATCTCCATCTGCCCCAATGGGAAACTGCACTTCAAAGATATTTAAAGGCAATCTTCATATTAACCTACGGGAGAGATAAGCCTTGCAATAGTGAAAACCACTCTGCCCATGGGTCTACCTAGGGCCTACCTTAGGGCTGACTTACATGTAATAAAAGGGAAGGGTTGGGCCTGGCAAGTGGGTACACTTGCCAGGTCGAATTGGCATTGCAAAACTGCATCCACAAACACTGTAGTACCAGCAACTGAGACATGTTTATAAGGCTACTCATGGGGATTGCGGAATCAGTGCTGCAGGCCCACTAGAAGCATTTGATTTACAGGCCCTGGGCACCTCTAGTGTACTTTACTAAGAAACTACTAGTGATTCAAATATGCCAATCAGGGATAACCAATCATTATCACAATTTACACAGAGAGCACTTGCACTTTAGCACTGGTCAGTGCTGCTGAAGTGCCCAGAGTACCAAAAAACAGCAAAGATTAAATCCAGCACACAGTCAAAAATACAGGAAGCGGAAGCAAAAAGACAGGGGAAACCACTCCAAGGTTGTCAGGTCTAACAACATTGTAAGTCAAATTTTCTGTGAGAAAAATGTGTATGGTAGAGAGGCAAGTTACAGCTAATGTCTTGTGGCAACTGAGATCAATACACTGCATGGAGTCACACTTTAGAAAGAAATCATAAATTTTGTGTTCAGGACTTGCAGGGAGTCTCCAGTTTTGTATTCTCTAGAGTTCTAAAGGATAAAACCTGTGAATTATTGCACATCCTCAAAGCCCATCATGGAGAAGATCTCAATACCTAGTCATGATGCCCAGAATGCTGGATGAGGGTAAGGAGACTGTAGTTTGGTGTAGGAATCAATTTGGAGGAGAACAAAGGTGAATATTTATAATTTGGAGTTGATGGACAGCCACCAAATGTGGCTGATGTCCATCCTATTTATGCTATATACAAATATGAACGCCCTAATGTACAATTGTATACACCTGAATAGGGCATCCACCAACTTTTGGTGAATATCTTGCATCTGCCAAACTCAAAATAACAATCAAAGTTTTTGATGCAGAAGAGCAAGTTCTCCAGTGTAACTACTCTATAGTTCATCACTTGGACCACAGGAGCAGCTCCGCAACTATCACTGTCCATTGCTCAGTCAGCATCTGCAGTCCCCAGGGTGTAAGTTAAAATGGGTAGGCATCCCTGGACTCTTCTCTTGTTGCCTCAAATTGTGGATGTTTCATTCACTGTAGTCAAATAGTTATCTTGGATGTTGTTATGGAGTGCTGCTGCGGGAGAGGACTTCAGGACCCACAATCCTTGCTGCTGCCGGCCCACCTACAGTATCTCTTCGTGTCCGGAGGCACTTCCTTAATTTTAGGGGCAAGCTCCAGCTGCGCAGGTGTTCTTTGGTAGCGCTGCTGTAGGAGAGGACTTCAGAACCCACAAATCATGCTGCCTCTGGCCCGCCTACAGTGTCTCTTTGCGCCCAAAGTTGCTTCCTATATTTTAGGGGCAAGCTCCCACTGCATGTGCCCAGACGAAGACCAGCCAAGAGCGGGCCCGTCTGTGCCTGTCCATGTCTGCCCGTGACTGGGCTGGGCCTACCTTCTTTCATCTCTGATCTCAGTTGATAAGGTACTGTTTATGTTGTTGTATTTTTTTTTTTTGGGGCCTGCCTAGCCTGGTGTCTATTATCTGGAATGAGAAAGCACATAGCAGTTTCTGCACCGTCTGCCTCTGCTGTTGGCCCTGCTGGCTCTACTGTTGATGGCTTTATTTTATGGGTAGTAGGGGTCATTTTAAAGGAAATCGAGTTGTCTTTATGTACACCAACGGGTTATCCCCCACACCCTGGCACCATTATTCCCCCTACTGATGTTTCCTTAAACAAACCCTGCACTACGTCTAATGTTTTAGCAGTGTCGTATTCTTCGGCACTAGATGAAGTCCTGCCTGAGGAAGCAGTATCAACTAGTGTGGTGCAGGGGGCTCCACTCCCTCAACAGCAAGGAGTTGTTACTAGGGCTGCAGCAGGGCAAAGGAAGAAATCCTTTATTGGCTCAAGACCTAAGAGACGACGTTCTTCTATCCCCACCCCTGACTCACTGTCCGGTCCTTTAGATGAAAAATCAATTTTGGAGAAGTTTACCAAGATGTTTGATGATCTTAAAGCTTTCTTTTCTAAGGCACTGGACTATCTCTATGCTCGGCTGAGTGCTATCAAATGCAAATTGGACCGCCTTCTTCCCCACTTTAGTGAGGATTATATTCACAGGGCTAGTCACGATGAGGTGGTGGGTTCTGGGGGTGGTGACAAGGGCAAAGACAAGGGAAAGGAGGAAGGGTTGGTATAGCTTTTGACCGGACTACAACAGGCCTTGCTAATCAATCTGTTGGGGCATTTTGTCATCCTCAAAATTCCCATGCTGAAGAGGAAGCCTCTGTCCAGCCAATGCCTATGCCTGTTTCACAGCATTTGCAAAGGCTTGAATCTGAATCACTCCCACCAATCTGCACTCAGCAAGGAAGCTCCAGATCACTCGAAAGTTTCCTGAAGAGCTCTACCGCCTGCAACCTGTCCATATTTGGTTATCCTGGTGGATGTTCCAGTGCTAGTACCAGGCACCAAGGAGTCAATGACTGACTTAATGGACAAGGCTATGCATTGGCAGCATGGGAACATCAGGGAATGGGGCAATCTTTTCCAGGATATATTCATGGCTAGAAAGGTGGGTTAGGTCAGTAAGATGCATGTGGAATTTTAGGGGCACTGTGTTATAATCTCATTTAGAAAACCTGAGATTGCTGGGGAATTGATTCAGGCATCTAGAGAAGGGCTTGTTAAGAACTGAAAAAATAAGGGCCTCAGTTCGACCCTAGCGGTAAATTACTGCCAGGGCAAATTTAACCACCAAGCCGGCGGTACTCTGCTGCGTATTTTGTTCCGCTGGGACCGGCGGTTTACTACCACTGATGTCCCGGTGGTGACAAACCTCCAGGGCAGCGCTGCCCTGGCGATTAGGACTCCCCTTACCGCCAGCCTGTCTGTGGAGGGAGGCACCGCCATGGAAAGGCTGGCGGTAAGGGGGGTCGTGGGGCCCCTGGGGGCCCCTGCACTGCCCATCCACTTGGCATGGGCAGTGCAGGGGCCCCCAGGCACAGCCCCACCCTGCTTTTCACTGTCTGCACAGCAGACAGTAAAAAGTGCGACGGGTGCAGCTGCACCCGTCGCATGGCCACAACACCGCTGGCTCCATTAGGAGCCGGCTGCAATGTTACGGCTGACATCCCCAATGGGCCGGCGGGCAGAAACTCTGTTTCCGCCCGCCGGCCCAGCGGGGATGTTGAAATGCGGCCTGCGGGTTTGCGGCTTCTTGGCGGTTCAACCTTGCTGCCCGCCAAGGTTGTAATGAGGGCCTAAGTTGTTTCCACTGAGTTTTTTCTATAGGGATCTAGCTGGGAGCTCTGCAAGTAAGGTAAGGCCTTTATCATTAATATCGGTACCGCCTCCTTTTCCAACTTTGCCTGTGTATAACTGTTTTACCCCTCTTGGGGATTATCGGGCAATGATTGTCTCCTGGAGAAGAGTTGGAGCCTCGGGCTCTGATAGTGGCTGGATGCAATGAGCGACTAGTTTTCTAGAATTCCTTTGGGGGGTGCACCCAGCTTGCTAGAGGGGGCCTGTTGGAGTCTTAACTTTTTGATTCCCCCCAGTTTAATCATATGGATGGCCCTCAATTGAGTGTGTCTTATACACAGGTAGTGAAGGTTCTCTTTTGTAACATTGCTGGGCTGGCAGTAAATTGGATCAGGATGACTGGATTAATTTTGTTTATGGCTATGATTTGATTTTCTTCCAGGAAACTTGGACAATCAATACTTTGTGTCTGGACGGTTTTTATTTGTTTCATGTTCCAGCAATCCGCTCACCATCTGGCCATGCAAGGATTGGGTTATCAGCATGGGTTAAGACTACCCTAGATTGTAGAGTGAGTGTGATCCCCTCTAACTGTCCTTTGCTTCAAGCTCTTCTTATTAGGTGGCCTGATAATTTTTATAATGTTTTTATTCATTTTATAATGGTCTATCTGAGTGTGATTGTTCGCCAAACTTTAACCTGGTTCACAAATTCATTGAAGGTTTGGAGCTCAAGTTAGCTTTTTTGCTTAAACGGTTTGAAGTGGTCCCAGGTGGCGATCTTAATGCCAAATTGGGACTGACACAGATAGAAGGGGATCCTCAAACAGGGGTTAACCTGGGGCCTGAGTTTGGCCCTCTGTAAGAGGGGTCATGCCTTATGGCTGTTAGTTAACTCCCTGGGTCTTGTGAATGTCACCGAGGTCTATGACACAAACTATCCGTCCACTGCTACTTTTGAGAGGGGTTGTAATTCCTCAGTAATTTATTATGTCTTTGTTTCTAGGACTTTGCTACATTGCTATTCGGGGTGAAGATCACTGCTGTAGTTGCTCGTATTCACAGCAATCGTAATCCAAATTGTGTATTATTTCATTTAATAAGGGCGGGGTCCGTGACTATAGAGCCATCTGCCTTATTTGTCAATCCCACAGTTTGCATCTCATTTGAAGGAATGTGAACATGCAGTCTTTGTTTTCTAGTGTGTGTTCCCTACATTATCATTTTGTTCTTAAGTGTCTTAGCCTTATCATTGCTCATAGTGAGCAAGGTGATTCCTTTGTTCAGCTGAATGCGGAAATTAATAAGTTGCTTTTGAAGCCTTGTAAACCTGGCCAGGTGGAACCCAGGTGGTTTGATCAAGGGGGCAGACAGGCCTCGATCTCAATACATGAGGCTCTTAGAGAATCCCCACAGGATGCTAGCAAGCTCAAAAGTTGTAGATCATTGTACAAATTAACACTAAGGAATAGAACCAAATAATTGCAAAATGAATCCTGGTACAATTTGATCAAGGTGTGCAGGCTGAAGGACACTAGGGCCCATATTTATACTTTCTTAGCGCCGCATTTGCGTCATTTTTTTACGCAAAAGCAGCGCAAACTTACAAAATACAATTGTATTTTGTAAGTTTGCGCCGCTTTTGCGTCAAAAAGCAGTGCAAATGCGGCGCTAAAAAAGTATAAATACCGGCCTAGGTTTTTTTGGCATGAAGTAAACAGAAGTAGCCCTTTAGTGGTCAAGCCCAACTCAATAGTTACGTCTATTAGTAAGGAGGCCTTGGTTGACCACTTTGAGGCAGTTTTCTGCATTTGGGGCGATCAGTGTTATGCCGAAGATGAGGCATTCTTTCCTCTCACTAATAACTTCTCTTATGAAAAAGTTCTGGAAGCGATCCAGAAGTGTCCTTCTAATAAAGCACCTGGCCGTGGCGGAGTCCCTATTGACTTTTACAAATCAGCTCCTGATTTTTGGGTCCCCCCTTATTTGTAATTCTTTTAATGCAATTTGCAAGGTAGCTATTCCTCCCTCCTGGCACACTGCTGTCATTGTGCCGATTTTTAAGAAGGGTGATCCTACTTCTTGGTGTTACCATCCTATTTCATTATTGGACTCTGCAGTCAACATAGCCGGGCGGATGTTTCGGAGCATTTGCTCACTTAGCTGAAAGGGACCGACACATTGTTGGAGGTGCACTATGGGTTTAGAGAGGGGCTCAGCACTATCGAGCAATGTCGAAACCTATACTTCCTGGTGAGTAAATACACAATAGCTAGACAGGGCTCTTTCTGCCTGGCCTTTATGGACCTTTCGTGCACCTTTGATAGTGTTGTACAGTCCAAAAATTGGTAGATTCTTTGAGATTTGCAGGTAGAGGCAGAGTTGGTCCAATTCTTAATAACTTTGCATTTTGATTTATCAGCATCTGTAAGATTTGGCCTGCTTGATGAGAGGTCTGATAGTTTTAAGTTGAGAAGCGGGGTGTGGCAGGGTTTTGTATAGGCACCAATTCTATTTCTTTTGTATATTAATGGTATCGGGTGGCTTTATCTGACGCAGCCCCAGACTTCCCCATGATTGGCAGGAAAAAAGTTCAAATTTTATTGTATGCAGATGATGCAGTTTTGTTATCTACAACCTCAAAAAGCCTTCACAATCTATTCTAGGAATTTGTATATATTATGGGCTCCTAAGGCTTGGCAACTAATCAAGCAAAAACCTTCACCATGGTATGTAATCGGAAGAGCTACAGGATGCAGGGTATTGTGCATAATGGTCAGCCTGTTGCACAGGTCCCTGAGTTCTTGTATCTTGGTGTGGTCATGGACAGCAGGTTTAGCTGGGGGCCTTGCATTAACAGGGTGAGGAGTATATTTGCCAGTGCAGTGTGGTGTGATGAATGATCCCCACAAAGTTTGTTGCATTTTATTTTCTTTTGTAATTCTTTTAAAGATCTTTCTATTTAGTTTCTAGTCCCAATTATCCGTAAAAAGGGGATCACGTCTGCAAATGCAGCCCTGGTGTATTTACAACAGTTAGACTCTCCTACTATTTGCTTGAACATCTGTTCTTTTTTTAAATGTGCTCTTAGTAGGAGAAAATCTTTACTGTTTTGATCAAGGCATTTTTATTCTTCAAGCCCTTGGAGATTCTTCTCAAGCTGGAATGCACAATAAAGTCCAGTCTTTGTCCCCATTCACAGGCAGAGCCAGCAACTGCAGGATAGCCCAACAAAGCACAGTCACAGGCAGAGGCAGTTCTTCTCCTCAGCTCTTCGGCTCTTCTCGTTGGCAGAGGTTCCTCTTGATTCCAGAAATGATCCGATTTTAAGGGCTTTTGGGTACTCTTCTTATACCCCTTTCTGCCTTTGAAGTAGGCCTACTTCAAAGTAAAGTCTCTCTTGTTTGTGAGATCCTGCCTTGCCCAGGCCAGGCCCCAGGCACACACCAGGGGGTTGGAGACTGCATTGTATGAGGGCAGGCACAGCCCTTCCAGGTGTAAGTGACCACTCCTCCCCTCTCCTCAGCCCAGATGGCCCATCAGGATATGCAGGCTACACCCTAGCTCTGTTTGTGTCACTGTCTGGAGGAGAGGTGCAAACAGCCCAAATGTCAAACTGACCAAGACAGGGAATCCACAAACAAGCAGAGTCACAGAATGGTTTAAGCAAGAAAATGGCTAATTTCTAAAAGTGGCATTTACAAGCACACAATCTAAAAAACAACTTCACTAAAAGATGTATTTTTAAATTGTGAGTTCAGAGACCCTAAACTCCACATGTCTATCTGCTCCCACAGGGAATCTGCGCTTTAACAATATTTAAAGGCAGCCTCCATGTTAACCTATAAGAGAGATAGGCCTTGCCACGGTGAAAACTGAATTTGGCAGTATTTCACTGTCAGGACATGTAAAACACATAAGTACATGTCCACCTTTAACATACACTGCACCCTGCCCTTGGGGCTACCTAGGGCCTACCTTAGGGGTGCCTTACATGTATAAAAAGGGAAGGTTTAGGCCTGGCAAGTGGGTACACTTTCCAAGTCGAATTGGCACTTTAAAACTGCACTCACAGACACTGCAGTGGCAGGTCTGAGCAATGATTACAGGGCTGCTAATGAGGGTGGCACAACCAGTGTAGCAGGCCCACTAGTAGCATTTGATTTACAGGCCCTAGGCACCTCTAGTGCCCTGTATTAGGGACTTATTAGTAATTCAGATATGCCAATCAAGGAAAGCCAGTCGACGATCCAATTTACACACAGAGCATATGCACTTTAGCACTGGTTAGCGGTGGTAAAGTTCCCAGAGACCTAAAGCCAACATCAACAGGTCAGAAAAAAATAGGAGGAAGGGGGCAAAAAGATTGGAGATGACCCTGCAAAGGGGAAAAAGTCCATCTGGGAGGGTGGCTTAGTGGCCTCGCCCTCTCAAGAAAGGATTCTGCAAGTTCTTCATACACAAGTTCTCTTCTGCCCCATGTGGGTTACAGCTGGTGCGTGACTGTTTGCTCTGTGGGTGTCTGTGTGAGGGAGAGACTGTAGGGACACTAGAATCCATTTTTGATTTCCTGATTAACAGAGGTTCACAAAACGTAGGGGGACAGAAGCACTTTGGAAAAGTAAGGGTAGCCCCCAGCTCACTACTTCATTCCTATGAAGAGGTGTGTACGTACAGATGGCTTTTTTGTCTCAGCCAGCAAGGAAATATTCATTCTTTTTGTGTCATTTGCCTAGGAAGCCATTGTAAGGAAACATCTGGACCATCCTCCTGTCTGCAACATTTTCAGAACCATAATATGTGGCTGAATTGCCAGACATGAGGTGAAATCAACAACAATACAGACTGGAGGAATACACAATATAGACCAATTATGGAATGGCATTCACAGATGAATCTTCCAGGGATTTTCAATGACCAGAGGCAGGTCCACAGGTGTGTACTAGGGGAAATTTCCAGGACTGAACCCTTTGGGCAGCCAGCTCCCTTCTCATGTCAGGAACACAACCTGAAACACTGCTACACTCTTGCACTGAGTACTTCTGGGAGGATGCCTGAAAAAGGTATCACCACAGTGCAATGCCACTTAGAAGAGCAACCCACAGTATGACTGCCTTTTGTGCAAGAAAGTCTGAGCATCACATATTGCAATACATAAGTGTATTTGAGAATTTGTCTTTTGTATCCTCACATGTTATCACTCAGCCCAATATTATACCTGGGTTCCCTATTTAACTTGTATTTTGCAGTACTGTCATTAGCTACCACAGTTTGATGCTGATTTTAAGGCAATACCTTTAATTGTTCTTGAAGTGATTTGCTAATCAATGTGAGCCTTTGTTTAAGGCATTGATGTGATTTTCTAATCTAAAATAGAGAATTGTTGGAAAAAGGTCTGGACAATAGTGTGAAGCATTAGACGAGGTGCACAGAAGGAGCTGAGTAGCTAGAAGATGTTGTCCCTCATACCCCTGCTTGTGCACCACCTGGCATGTCCCTGAATAGGTTTGAGGACTACATGTGGTAGCGTTATCCTAGAGTAAAGGCAACTTGAACTTGAGGCTAGGCAGGGCATGCTGTTTCCCGTGACCAGTGTATTGGGGTTTGTACATCGGCCTGGGCAAAGTTATAACTACGCCAGAGTAATTGACATAATTTTGGTAATTTTGCATAGCAAATCTACACAAAGTTACCATTACTCCACATCGCGTAATACCAATGAGAACATTTTATTGTAAGATGTATAGTTCGGGTAATTTTTGAACCTGAGCAGCATTTCAGCTAGACTTCTTACCAGAGTGGACCTTTTGAGTAATTTTATAATACAAGACTATAAACCTGAACACAAACTGCATTGTTTTGAATATGAGTGGCTTGCTTTATGTGGGGGGACTACAAACATTTCAGGTCAATTTTTTTTTAACGCAAGATGTACAGTTTTGGAAATTCTTGCCACAAGCGTCATATCAGGTACATTTTTTACCTAAGTGGACTATTCGAGTAGTTTTTAAATGCAAAATTGCACATCCAAATATGAGGGAGAGTGTTTTGAATGTGAACAACCTGTAATCATCTCAGGAGCTCATTTTCGAGTTGAATGTTTACCAGAACGGACTGTTCGGGTACTTGTTTCAGTGCAGGATGCAGTTTGCTTAATTATGCATGATTTTGGATACATTCTGGTAATTTTACAGCATCACACTAACTGAAATTACTAAAGTTACGCCCACCCCTAGTTGCAAACTTGAACTCCGATGTCATCGCTCCAATTCCTAGAAACTTAAAAACAGTCTGCAAACTTGTCCTCATTGCTCTATTTTGACTTTTGCTACTACTCGGAGTTCCTAGTTCATGATCTCAATGCCCTCCCAAGTTGACTTCTTAACTTAGACAGGTGACTTGTTATGAAGGGCCCTTTGTTGTGGGCTCCTCAATTGTTTGAGTGTTTTTTTTGTGTGTGACCACCATGACTGCCTGAGGGAGTCATCAATGAATCCTCAATCACCCACAGAGTGGAGGAACTACAACTAGCTACGCTGTAGCTGCTTTGTTCTCTGCTCTCCAGCTCAGCATGATTGCTACTGAAGATGTCAGCCTGAGTGCATACACAGCAATGGAGCCTCAGGTTGAGACCCTGGGCATTGTCAGCAAATAAGAACAGTTACAAGGACTGAGAACACACTAAGAACTGAAAAGGTGACCTGACTAAATGACGGTAAAAGTTGGGGAAGGTACAAGGGTGTCACAGGCTCAAGGGTAGATTGACCCAGGGAGGGGTCCCAACCACCAGAAAGGTGGTTGGAGCTCCTCTGGGGCCTCCTCCGACTACAAGTCCCAAAGTTCAACGGATCAGTTACCCCAAAGCCACACAAAACTGTGGGCATGGCATGTATATACAACAGCAGAAGACGTATTAGAGTTGGGAAAATCTCTCAAATGATAGACAAAGCCTTCTGACGGACCCAAATTAAATGTGTAGATATGTTGTTCTTTGTCACTTAGGTGGTCATTACAACCCTGGCGGACGGTGTTAAAGCGGCGGTAAGACCGCCAACAGGCCGGCGGAAAAATGTTTGCAACTACGACTGTGGCGGAAACCGCCAACAAAGACAGCCACTTTAACACTCTGACCGCCACGGCGGTATAAACAAACAGCGCGGCGGTCACCGCCAACAGACAGGCGGGAGACAATGTACCGCCCACACTATTATGACAGGCCAATCCGCCACCTTTTCCGGGGCGGATTCACCGTGGATAAAAACACGGTGGAAACAGGAATTTCGAAGGGAAAACGCTCACCTCATCACACTCCACGAGGACCGAGGACACCATGGAACCAGAACTCCGAATCCTACCTGCGATAGTCTTCCTGCTCCTGTACCAGGAGCACGAACGCAGGCGGCGAAGAGCGCGGTGAGTACTGCACCTACGACACAGGGGAGGAGGGAGGGAAAAAACAGGGACACACAACACCCCCACCCCCACCCACTACAACACACACACTAATGCATATCTATACATTATAGTTACACCCCCAACCCCCCCGGAAGAATACAAAGACAAAAGGAAATGAGTGTAACCATTGTAATATATTAAAATGCAGTACGCAAAAATATACATATTTACACTATTAGCAAAATATACACCAAGAATAGTAGTCCAGGTATTGCACCATTTATAGTCCGTGGACCACTGGGCCCAAAATGCATGGGCAAGGCCCACACTCGATACCAGATCAAAACAGAGAGAACATTGCAGGGGCATCAGATAGAAAAACAACAGGCACCTCAGGGGGAAGGGAAGGGGGGCACCTCAGCCGGATGAGTGCACGACTCCAGATGCACGAGGGGGCTCCATGCCCACTGTTCAATCCTGGGGAGTGCAAAGACACAGTCTCTCATGTCTCTACAGTGGGTGGTTTGCCCACTGCTTTATCCTGGGGAGTGCAAAGCCACAGTCTCTCAAGTCTCTACAGTGGGTGGTTTGCCCACTGCTTTATCCTGGGGAGTGCAAAGCCACAGTCTCTCAAGTCTCTACAGTGGGTGGTTTGCCCACTGCTGCATCCTGGGGAGTGCAAAGCCACAGTCTCTCAAGTCTCTACAGTGGGTGGTTTGCCCACTGTTCAATCCTGCGGAGGGCAAAGCCACAGTCTCACAAGTCTCTACAGTGGGTGGGTTGCCCACTGTTCCATCCTGGGGAGTGCAAAGCCACAGTCTCTCAAGTGGATAACTGTCTTCACTGGTTCTGGAGGGGGACTGGTGCCCAGAGTGCTTCATCCTGTGAAGGACAGAGGTAGTGGATGCATGTCTCCACTGGTTCTGGAGGGGGACTGGTGCCCGGAGTGCATCACTCACCCCGTGACGGTCCCAGTTGCGTCAGTGCCCCTGTCGCTCATGGGCTAGCGGTGCTTGAGTTGGCGGTGCCCTGTTCAGCGGTGCTTGATTTGGCGGTGCCCTGTACAGCGGTGCTTGATTTGGTGGTGCCCTGTTCAGCGGTGCTTGATTTGGCAGTGCCCTGTTCAGCGGTGCTTGAGTTGGCGGTGCCCTGTTCAGCGGTGCTTGATTTGGCGGTGCCCTGTTCAGCGGTGCTTGATTTGGCGGTGCCCTGTTCAGCGGTGCTTGATTTGGCGGTGCCCTGTTCAGCGGTGCTTGAGTTGGCGGTCCTTCATGGGCCAGCGGGTCTTGTGTTGGCGGTCCTTCATGGCCTTGCTGGGCTGGGGCTGGCGGTCCTTCATGCCCCAGCTGGGCTGGGGCTGGCGGTCCTTAATGGCCCAGCTGGGCTGGGGATGGCTGGGCCCTCCTGGGCAGCTAGGCTGGGGATGGCGGGGCCCTCCTAGGCAGCTGGGATGGGGCTGGTGGGGCCCTCCTGGGCAGCTGGGATGGGGCTGGCGGGGCCCTCCTGGGCAGTGGGGATGATGGCGGTCTTCTCCGCCGCGCTGCTCTTCCCAGACTTGCCGGGTTTCTTGTGGCCCTTCCCCACCTTGGGAGGTGTCACAGCTGAGTCCACACTCCCACCGGGACCCCTGGGAGCAGCTTGGGCGCTGGAGTCTTCCCCCTCTCCCACCGGGCACTGGCCGACCGCTGATGCTTCACAGGGGGGGGGGGGACTGGCTGTGCTGTGGCTCCGTGCCACACTGGCTGTCCTGGTGGCCGGTGCACTCCACATACCTGTGACTACAGGCACCACTGGTCCCGGAGATGTTGTGGCTGAGGTGCTACTTCAGGACCTAAGAGATGGACGGGGTGGGGGAAGTGTGGGAAAAAGGTTAAGGCTGGACAGGAAAAGTTGTTGGGACACACTGGGAAGGGTAGCTGGAGGGTGTTTGGGAGTGGAGGTAGAGGTGGTGGTTGTAGGAGGTGTACGTTTGGTGACTTTGGGTGAAGGTGCATGCGCTGGAGGCTGTCGTGGGGTGCATGGCTGTTGGGTGGGTGTGTGCCTGCGTTTGTGTATCTTGGGAGGGGGCGTCACAGACACACTGGGAGAGGACACAGGGGACGTGTGAATGGTAGTGGGGTGGTGACTGCTCGTGAGTGGGGTGTGTTAGTGGGTGTGCTGGCGAGGGACGTAGTGGCTGTAGAGGTAGTGCATGCAGGTGAGTGTGTAGACGAGACTGGGAGGGGGGAGGGAGACGAGGAGGAGGGGGACACAGTGGAGGCAGTGGATGTTGGTGTGTCTGCATGTGTGTGATGCTTTTGTGAGTGCCTGTGGGATGTGTGGTGCTTATGTTTGCCTGAGCTTCCCTTGTGTGGTGAGGTGTGTGCAGGCTGGTCTGATGGTGTGCTTGGGATAGGCAGAGGTACAGGGGATTGGGTCTGGGTGGAGGAAGTTGGAGGGGGGAGGCTAGACACAGGGACAATGGCTGCCATCAGTGCTGAGGCCAGAGTTTGAAAGGCTCGGTGAAGGGCCACCTGACCAGAATGAATGCCCTCCAGGAATGCATTTGTTTGTTGCAACTGCCTTTCTACACCCTGGATGGCATTCAAAATGGTAGACAGTGAGGGACCTGAGGAGGTCAATGGCCTCCTCACTGAGGGCAGCAGGTGTGACTGGGGCAGGGCCTGAGGTGCCTGGGGCGAAGGTGATGCCCAACCTCCTGGGTGAGCGGGCACGGGGTGAAGGCTGAGGGGCTGCTGGGAGGGCGGTGCTGGTAGGGGGGGTGGCGGCTGCACCTGTAGATGTGGGGGGCACAGATGTTGCTGCCGCCACAAGGGAGCTCCCATCAGAGGACGAGTCTGTGTCGCTGGTGTCAGCTCCTGTCCCCGCCGTGGAGCTCCCCTCGCCCTCCGTCCCACTGGTGAATTCAGAGTCCGTAGTGTGGCCCTCCATGGGCATGTGGGATGCAGCTCCCTCGTGCTCCAGTGCCACTGCTCCTCCGCCTGATGATGCTAATGCACACAAGAACAGGGAAACCACAAAAAGGGGGGGGGAACGGAATAAAGACATGTTGAGTGCATGGATTACCGCTACCGTTGGCGGACAAGACAGACACAGAAGCCCACTGCACTACGCCGCGCTCTTGGGCTCCACAGTGCAATTCCTGGGAAATGGCCTACAAGGCTATGGACGACATCTGCACACATAGATGACACAGGGGCATGAATAGCTGTACTTGGCACTCTATAGAGGTGAGGTGGGGTTCTACAGGGCCATGCCTTACGGAGGGGCCTAGCCTACGGAACTCGTCCTGGCCTAGGCAAACCCACAGCCCTCCTCCCCCACCCAGACAACTCCACTGCATGCAAAGTCAGCTGAATGAGAGTGTACTCACCCCCTTGTGTCTGCTGTGATGCCCTCAAGCGCCCATCAAACTCCGGGTAGGCCACCCCCAGGATCCTGCATATCAGGGGGGTCATGGTTCGACGGGCACCCCTCCCATGTTGGGAGGCCATCCCCAGCTGAGCCTCCGCCGTCTTCTTGCTCCAGCGGCGAATGTCCTCCCATCTTTTCCGGCAGTGGGTGCTCCGTCTGTGGTAGACCCCCAGGGTCCGGACGTCTTTGGCGATGGCACGCCAAATATCTTTCTTCTGGTGGGCGCTGACCTACATGAAATGTACAGGGGAAGAAGAGAAGTCATTACCAACTGCACCGTCAAAGTGATTGGCCCCCATCCCTACCCTTGCCTTGTGGCACATGCACCCACCGTCTTTCATGCACGCAGAACTCTGCCCCCTTCCTTCTTACATCCAGCACTCTCTACACAGGCATAGCCCATACGACATGCTCCCTGGGTACTTACCTGTTTGTCTGGAGGACCGTAGAGTTGCATGTACTGGGGGAGGACCCCATCAACGAGCTTCTCCAACTCCTCCGATGTGAAGGCAGGGGCCCTTTCCCCAGACGCACGAGCCATTGTCTCTTCCAGACCGAGGTCACAGCAGCACTTGCAGTGTAGGTCTTCTCCTGTCGAAGATCAGGTATTGAGTGATTGAACAGATAGAAAATGGCCGGCACATCCGCGGCGGTAACGCCCACGGCGGTGCGTACCATCACTGCCGGCGTACATCGTCATTGGTTCCTGGGACCCAAAGGGTCCAATGTTAACCAATGCAGCATTGCGCCGCGGTCTTCGACCGCCTACCGTGACGGTGTACAACGCCTGCGCAGTTACCTTACATCCCATTGTCCCACTTTGGAGGTCAGGCAGCTGCCATTTCAGGGGCCCACATGGCCTAATTTCCAGCTGCATCACACATACCTAGGCCTAGTCTCAACACACATACAGGCCACCTATTGTGTATGGTTGGTGTTCTGCGTAAACTGTGGGTACGTACCTCTGAGTTGTTTGACTCTGTGGTCGCGGTTGTCCTTCATAGGCACCGTCCGCTGGGACATGTGAGGAGATGGCGGAATCCTCCGGTGTACTGACCGCTGGTGGGCCTGTCGACAATGGAGGAAAGACATTTGATAATCACCTACAGGTTTGACCGTGCCACAATCCAGGAACTGTGTACCCAGTTGGAGCCAGACCTGATGTCAGCAATCCGCCATTCCACAGGAATCCCCCCTCAAGTGCAGGTGCTATCATTGCTCCATTTCCTTGCAAGTGGGTCTTTTCAAACAACTGTGGCCATGGCATCAGGGATGTCCCAGCCTATGTTTTCCAACGTATTGTCCAGAGTGTTGTCTGCCCTTCTGAAACACATGTGGAGCTACATCGTTTTCCCTCAGGTGGAGGATTTGCCTACAGTGAAAGGTGACTTCTATGCCCTGGGACATATCCCCAACATCATAGGTGCCATTGATGGGACCCATGTGGCTTTGGTCCCCCGCACAGGAGTGAGCAGGTGTACAGAAACCGTAAGAGTTATCATTCCATGAATGTACAGATGGTATGTACATCTCCCATGTGAATGCCATGTTCCCTGGCTCAGTGCATGACGCCTACATCCTGAGGAATAGCAGCATCCCTTATGTGATGGGTCAACTCCAGAGGCACCGTGTGTGGCTATTAGGTGAGCCCCTGGAAGCAAGACAGTGGGAATGGTTGTGTGGGGTTATCCCTACAGGTTAGTGTGTGTCTAACAGTTGTCCCTCGCCATTTGCAGGTGACTCTGGGTGCCCCAACCTGTCATGGCTACTGACCCCAGTGAGGAATCCCAGGACCAGGGCAGAGGAACGCTACAATGAGGACCATGGGCGAACTAGGAGGGTGATCGAGCGGACCTTCGGCCTCCTGAAGGTGAGGTTCAGGTGCCTGCATATGACAAGTGGATCCCTATTCTACTCACCAAAGAAGGTGTGCCAGATCATTGTGGCCTGCTGTATGCTTCGCAACTTGGCTTTGCGACGACAGGTGCCTTTTCTGCAGGAGGATGGTCCAGATGGCGGTGTTGTGGCAGCTGTGGAGCCTGTGGACAGTGATGAGGAGGAAGCAGAGGAAGAAGACATGCAGAACAGGGACTCAGTGATCCAGCAATATTTCCAGTGAAACACAGGTGAGAATACATTCCTGCCTACTATATGTACTTTTCAACTACTACCTCTCTACTGTCTGTCGTTTTCACCCAGTGTACGGTCACTGAGTTGTCACTTTCCCTTACGGTTTCACAGATGTGGGTCCCAACATGTGTCATCTGCTTACATTCCTCATGGACTAGAGCTGTGTGACATAGGTATGTTGACATTCCTATTTCAAGAACATTTTGTCACTGTAATTGCAAATACATTATTTCGAAATCACAGACAGACTCCAGATCATTTTGTGCTTTAGGTGTGTTTATTTAAAATCGAAATATTGGAGGGGGAAGTTAAATGGTGAGGGGTGATGGCGGAGGAGTGTCCATGGCAGAGTCCAGTCTCACAGGTGCATTGCTCATATGGGCATTGGAAGTGGAGCTGGGGCAGTTTAATTATGGACAGGGTGACAAAGTGGGACAGTGGGATGACAATCAGGGTGGTCTCATTTCTTGGCGGGGGTCTTGGCATCGTGCTCTGTCTTGTTCCCGGATCTCAGGGACCATTTGCAGGGTGGTTCTCCATCTGCAGGGGGTGGGGTGCTGGTGTGGTGGTCCTGTGGCGGGGCGTCCTGTCCACTAGTACCGGCGGAGGTGGTGGGCAGTTCATCGTCCATGCTAGTGTCAGGGGCCCCTTGGAGTGCCACAGTGTCCCTCCTGGTGTTAAGTAGTTCCTTCAGCACCCCTACGATGGTGCCCAGGGCGGAGCTGATGGTTCTGAGTTCCTCCCTGAAGCCCATATACTGTTCCTCCTGCATGCACTGGGTCTCCTGAAACTTGGCCAGAACCGTTGCCATCGTCTCCTGGGAGTGGTGGTATGCTACCATGATGGAGGAGAGGGCCTCGTGGAGAGTGGGTTCCCTTGGCCTGTCCGCCCCCTGTCGCACGGCAGCCCTCCCAGTTCCCCTGTGTTCCTGGGCCTCCTTCCCCTGGACTGTGTGCCCACTGCCAATGCCCCCAAGTCCCTGTTTTTGTTGGGGTGGTGGGTAATCCTTGGTTCCCTGTAGTGGTGGACACACAGCTGATTGACGTGTCCATGGGGACGGAGGTATGGGCCCGCTGGGTGGGTGCTGTGCTGGTGTTTCCAGAGGGGGGAAGGTCTGTGGTGGCCTGTGCCTGTGTGAGGGGAACTGGCTGTCCAGAGGTCCCTGATGGTCCGGGCTGGTCATCTAGATCCAGTTGGACAGAGCTTCTGTCATCACCGTGGGCCTCTTCTGTGGGTGGAGTGAACATGTCTGGACCCTCCTGTCTGGTGACGTTGGGTAGTGGTCCTGCAGGGGTGTAAAGGCAAGATTATTGCATCTGTTTGTGTCAAGGTGTGCAATGGGTGGGTGACCGTGTACCCCAGTGCTAGCATTCCTGTGTGGGACCTTGTGTGATGATGGTTTAGGGGGTTGTATGGGTATGTGCAGTGGGCATGCTTTAGTGATGGGTGTCCATGCTTTGTTGTTGCATGCAGGGCTTGGTGTTGGGATGGGTGGTTTGTGATATTGCTACATTTGTGAGGAGTTGGAGTGATAGGGGCGAGGGCGAGGGTGGGGGTATGTGATAGCATGCAGGTAGGGTGGGGACTGTAAAAGTTAAGATTTTACTTACCAGAGTCCATTCCTCCACCAACTCCTGCGAGGCCCTCAGGATGCAGAATCGCCAAGACATGCTCCTCCCATGTTGTTAGTTGTGGGGGAGGAGGTGGGGGTCCGCCGCCAGTCAGCTGAACCGCCAGGTGGTGTCTTGAGACCACGTAACCCACCTTCCCCCGTAGGTCATTCCACCTTTCCTTGATGTCCTCCCGATTTCTTTTGTGTTGTCCCACTGCGTTGACCCTGTCGACTATTCTTCGCCATAGCTCCATCTTCCTTGCAATTGAGGTGTGCTGAACCTGTGATCCAAATAGCTGTGGCTCTACCCGGACGATTTCCTCCACCATGACCCTGAGCTCCTCCTCAGAGAACCTGGGGTGTCTTTTCCGTGCCATGGGGTGGTGTAGGTGATGTGTGGGGTGGTGTGTGTGGTGATAAGTGTGGTGATATGTAGTGGTGTGTTGTGTGAGGTGCGTGGAAGTTGTGTGGTTGATGGTGTTATGTGCCTGTGGATGCTGTTGTACTTGCTGGTGGTGTCTCTCTCTGTCCTTCATTCTCAATTTTTGGTAGTAGGGGTTTGTGTGTGATGTGGGTGTGTGTTTTATATAGTATTGGGTGTGTGGGAGTGGTGTTTGTACGTGTATCAGGTGTGTGTATTTTGAATTGTCCAATGTGGCTGTGTTTTGTAAGAGTGTGTGTATTTTGAGCGCAGCGGTGTGTACCGCCAATGGAATACCAAGGTTGAAAGACCGCCACGTGGATTCATGTGTCGTGATAGTGTGGGCGTATTTATGTTGCCGTGACAGTGGAGGTTTTGTTTTTGCCAGTTTATCACTGACCCTTGGTGTGGCGGACTTGTGTGGTTTCTGAATTTTGGCGGATTCCAAAATGTGGGTCATAATAGTTGTGGCGGAATTCCGCAGCCGCGGCGGTGTGTTGGCGGTCTTCTGCACGGCGGTAAGCAGCTTTTACCGCCAATGTTGTAATGACCGCCTAAGTGTGTACCATTGTGCTGACATTAGAATACATTATTTGTTTTGGGATAAAAATAAATCACTAGCTGAACATTAACCTATTACGTGATATTAATGTTACATTGAGCTTTAAGACACAAAGAGGCCTATTTATGAGATGGTTTGCTTCATTCCTTTATCACACAACGTGGTGCAAGAATGATGCAAAACATAAATGCGATTTATGAAGCCATGCAAGGCCACTTTGTGTGGCCTTGAGTGGTTCCATGAACCTAAAGTAAAGCAACTAAGCTCAAATCGCTTTGTTGCCTTACTCTGCACTAGGGAGGCATTCCATGGGTGTTCCCGCGCGAAGTACATAGTTTTTGATGCATTTCTGGATTTACCAGAACTGGAAAACCTGGGAATGCACCAAAAAGATACACCTCCCCAGGAGAGGCGTAATGAGGAGAAATATCTTTATTTCTCCTTGTGTATTTCCTGCACAAAAAACATCCTGCATGCACCGCAGGCACCTTTTCACCTGCACAAAAACAATCCTGCATGCTACTCAAGCACCTTTGCATCATGGTGCAGGGGTGCCTACATATGCACTAGGCAGCCCATTGTGCACCAGGAAAGGACAGGGATCCACTGTATTGCCTTAAATATGGCACAATTCTGCAGTTTCCCTGTAATGAAGCACATCTAGGTGAGTGGGGTGCGCTGCGTTCCGTTACTATCTCATAACTAGGCCCCTTATTCCACACCACCTCCCTGAGTTCTTCTCGAAACCCTCTTCACTATCACTATAAAATGTGAATGAGTGTAGTCAGTGAGCAGTTTTCTAACCAACAGTAGGTCAAGCCCCGAGGCATCCGTGGTAAAAGGCACTAGGTGGCACAACTGGTGCTCAGTAACTCCTGTGTGCCCAGGGACTCCAAAATCAGTTCCCAAATTGTTCCTTAATTATTGACTGTTTAATGTATCAAAATACAACAGGCAAAATGAGTCGAAAGCAAACAATTTCTTCGTATTCAGGCCACTAAAAACAATGCTTGAAATATGAACTTATTATTTTATTATAGGTTTTCACATCTAAACCACTAATTGGAATATGGAGTTGATGTTCATTGCAGTAAGTATTTACCACAGAAATTCAATTTAGGGGATAGTGGCGCATATTTAAAACAGACGGATTTCGTATTTTAGAAAATGATGACTGTGAACAGCCACTTTGGGTTTTTGAGATCGCACTGCACACTGGTGATTTCAGAGAACCATCTGTCTATGTGCAGTCTCGTTAACTGAGGGTATCATTACAGTTCTGACTATAATTATATTTCATAATTACAGTAATCCATAAACCTGAGATGTTATTTCTGGCATGGCTCCAACAAATTGCATTTTTTGTGCCAGACATTTCCCTAGGTTTATGAAATAATGAGTGTTCTTCCCTTCCCTACCTGAGTGAATATTCTTTTTTAATTAAAGATTTACTCCGCAAACGGTGGCATATTTATAAAACCAGTGCAGTTAATTGTACATGTTTCCGATGACCTCTGTTAAAAAAATCAGTTGGTAATAGAAATACAGATTTATTTAATAAATATATTAACTATGCCTCGGTTAGAGTTTTTGTGATTAACATACAAGCAAGACGTTTGATTTTGCTAATGCAAGGAAACCTAATGTATAAATGTTGTTCGCACACATTTGCCCAGTAGTGCCAGACCTATTGACCTTGCCATAACTTGTTATTCTTGCGGTGAGGCTAACTGGAAGATAGTGTAGATTCACCCTCACAAACCTACAATCTACATGAAGTTCCGTGTGAAATCCTTCTTGCGGACCCGTCCTTCACTGACTCCAATATATGCCTGACGTCACTTCCCTTGGACGGGTTATAGGTTTCGAGGTGTAAAGATCTAATAAATTGTGGATAAAGTGCGTACCACATGATTATAGAAATTTCTTGCACTTCCCCTATTATTTATTGTATGGTGTGGGCTGTGTTTATTACATTCTTGTCTGCATGTAGGATGAACCGGAAACAATCTAATATTCTTCTTATTTCCACACAGAAGTCTTTTGTATGTTCAAGTTTGATTCTGAGACGTTTTTCTCTACCTTCGTATAAAAAGGGTTTTGCTTTGGCACTAGTGCTGCAATTCACGTTATTGCACGTATGTTTCAAAAGACCACATAATACCGTACCGTGATGCGCTGTGCTGGCTCTTGGGCGAGCCAAAAGCTAGTTTTAATTCGCCTGCAGTGTGTAAAGTTGCCATTTAACCCGCTACTTCGAAGAGTTAAGGCATTATTTAATATATCACAGCTGAGAAACAGCAACACGGACGTTGGGTGCGGTGCCTGGCCTATCAGCCGTAGCCCACTGCACACAGGTGAAACCTTTGAGTAATTCGGGTTGTCAGTCCAACAGGTGGGACGAAGGGCAGGCCCTGTGGCGAACCCCTTCTGCACACGGTCGAAGACTGTGTGCAGCAAAGATTGTCCACCTGTGCTCAGTGCAGATCGAGTACATGATATTTAACTGCAGTTAGATTAAATACCAAAAAAAAAAAAAAAAAAAAAAATGCACATTCAAAAGATTATTCTACAGTGACCCCAAAACTGCAAAAGCTTTGAAATTCGCCAGTTCTGGCTTCCAACGTACCGTGTGAAGTGTTGGGTGTCCTAGGCCCTCATGCTACTAATAGCAGTGATGCAGACACAGTGATAGAGTTCAAGTAACTGCTCACAAGCACGTGCGCCCAGCCCTTTTTATTGGCAGGGTCACCTGACCGGTGACGCCTGTGTTGGATGGGTGTCGGGTGTGTGTGTAAAGCCAGCCCTCAGCCAGTGGCTGGTGAAACACTAGAACGAGTCCAGCCGGACTCTACACAATTCACAATAGATAATAATTATCATAACCGTTCTCTTTTATGGGGGAACTGAGGACCTTTAATACTCATATAACAATGCCATACCTAAAAAGAGTAAGCTCCATATTGGCTATGCCCCATGTAGACTAATATCCCTCAATAGCGTTGTATCCAAAATGCCGGCAGAGGTAATGCAAACTCGCTGGAAAAGGTGACAGAGACACTGATGTACCTAAATGCGCTTTAATACAAAGCAGACCTACAAGCCTGAATATGAGGCCATTGTATATGCTACATAGTATTAGCATAGCGATATGAGGATCCTTGGCCATTATGCCACTGAGGGTCTCATTTACGAGTAGATCATGCAGCGTCGTGCTGCAAGCCAGCTTGGTGCACCACGCTGCAAAATGTTGAAAGTGCTGGGATGCATCCAATTTAGTTAAACACGCAAACTGCTGCCTAGCGCCAATGCAGGCACCCTTGCATCATGGATCAAGGGTGTCTGCATTGCAGGGATGATTGTTTATGTGTTTGAAGGGGCACCTTTCTGCACATAAAGAATAATTAATTGCGTTTTCCTATTTCTATGTGTGCTGCACATTGCAGCACACATAGAAAGAGGAAAAAATAGGGAGAAATAATGTTATTTCTCCACCTTGTGACACTTTAAAGCCACCACTGAGGTGACATGGAACCTGTGGAAATACAATAAAAACATCTCTCTCCACACTTGGTGGGCTTGGATCACCTACCTGAGAAGAACATGTCACTCAGTCCCTCAGTAGAGGCTACCCTATAATTTCACAGTGCATATGAAGTACACTAAACCTCTTCATTCACAATCAACCCTCAGAATGGGAAGCCTACTGATCTCTAACATTTGTCCACAATCCTCGAGCATTGCTCCTTAAAGCATTTTGCAGCATATTTAGGAGACCCTAGCACCATTCTAACTCCACATTAGCATTGGTTTTTAATGCTAATGTGGCATTAGAAGGCCAAAAACACCATGACATATTTACAAAGTGGCGCATTGCATGCATTGTGCTACATTGTAATCCTTTGCGCTACATTATGCCTGCGCCATGCATAATCTATGCAAACAGGGTGTTCCCCCATTAGGGCAGGCTCAAAAAATGGCTCAAAGAAATCTAACAGATTTCCTTGCATCATTTTTTTCGGCATGTGAACACCTTCTCAGAGTAAGCATTAAAAGGGGGCACACCATGGAATACAATGGGCCACTATGTACTCTGTTGGAGTAGCACCAAAAGTTTGGCTCTACTCCTGCAGAGTACATCAATAGCGTAAAAAAAATGTATGCTATTGACCCCTACCCTGGGCCCTGGTGCTCCGTATTTTAAATAGGGCGCACACATGGTGGTGGTAGGGGAGCACTAAAGGGCATAAGAAAAGTGGCCCAATATTTGTTTGCATATCACATGATTCTTCCCTTCCACTACTTCCTTTTTGTTTCTGTCCCTTAACTGGATTTATCTTTACTATTGCTTGCATTTACACCACATATGCCCTATCTAAAAACATGTCAATTAAACCGTTCGTGAGCCTTAACTCCACTACTCCACTTTTGCAATAATAATTCTTGCCCATTTTGAATGACTTCTTATTCCATTGCTGTTCGTTTACCCATTAAATTACCGCATTGCAGAGTTTGTTTTTTTTCAGAATTCTTGATGTCTTTTTTTTCTCTCAACAGAACACACTTGATTATTTTGTATCAAGCCAATTGATATTATCTGATAACAATGGGCCAGATGTAGCTAAGGTTTTTACCCATTCTGTGTCTATTGGAAAAAGTGTTCGTACATATGGCCCAATGTCTCTTGTATAATTGTTCCTTTCTTTATATTACCTGTATACATGCCTTGATTTGTTATACTATCTCATGCTTTTCTCTTTTTGTTTTTTGCACAATTCCCCCTACTGAACATGTCCTAATAAAAAGTTCAGAACACAAAAACAATCTGGGAATGCATCAGATTCCATGTTCCATGGCTGTTGTGTAAAAACACCCACAGTAACACCCAGGAACTTCCCTTTCAAGCAGAGTTATGTGTGAAAGGGGGCTATATATTACCATGGCCAGGCAAAGCCATGCAAGATGGCTTGTGTGGCCTTGTAAATATGGCCCGGCACACTGCGCCACCATGGCGGCAAAAAAATGATGCTCTGGTGGCGCAGTGTGCCGCTAGGGCCCAGTAAATGAGTCTGTAAATGCGGACAAAGCTTCAGCTCAGTCAAACCACTTTTACTGCTCTGCAGTTCTTTCAAAGAATGGACATCAGTTCCATTTTCTCAGGATTTTGGTTCCCACACTGCTTTCAAGGATCACCGGACAATATCTTGTCATATTCCTGATATTAAAGGGAGATACAATCTCAATGGAGCTCATTTAAGCTGAATGTAGACTTGGCATTGGAGACTCTGCGATCTGGAAAGCCACCTTCTAAATTGCTCACAGTACCGTTGGGGGCACAGGGGAATGCTTCCCCTGAAGGGCATTTCAGATACCTTTTCGAATAGCCACATAATAGTTAGTGGATTAGTCGGAAAATGTTAGATGGCTTGCTGTTGTATATGTTCGAAAGAATACAATTCCTTTTCCAAGTTGAGCCTTTGTTCCTGGTTGTCACAAAGAGAGGGTTTGAACTAATAAAATGTTGTTTGAGAGCATGAAGTTGCAAAGAGTGAATGTAAGGCACTTACAAGAATATTTCTAGTTAAAATCAAACAGCCACCTTGTGTTACGTTTGGGTATGCAAACGTAACACAAATCATACTTGCTTTTCTCCTTATCCATACCTCTGTGAATCTCACCTTGCTTCTTACAGGGGCACATACTTCACCTGCATGATGAAGGGAGGTAACTGAAAAAAAATCAAGAATCAATCAACATAGTTCCAAAATTCTTACCAAGAGCTACTAGGCTCTAAAACCCCATGACCACTTATATCTGGAACAGTAGTACGCAAAATCGTGCTGAGATAAAAAAAATTGTGGTATCCCATGCAAGATTCAGGTACGTTCCCTTTAACCCCGTTGCTGCCATGCCTTTTCCCCCCCAGGTGCCAAGCCTTTTTTTTGGCTGTTTCGGGCAGTTCGCGCTTAGGCCCTCATACATTTTTGTCCACATAAGCTACCCACGCCAAATTTGCGTCCTTTTTTTCAAATGTCCTAGGGATTCTAGAGGTACCCAGACTTTGTGGGTTCCCCTAAGGAGACCAAGAAATTAGCCAAACTACGGCGAAACTTTTGGGTTTTCAAAAAAATGGAAAATAAGGGCTGCAAATGAATGCTTGTGTTTTTTGCCCTGAAAATGGCATCAACAAAGGGTTTGTGGTGCTAAAATAACCATTTTCCCAGCTTTCAGGAACAGGCAGACTTGAATCAGAAAACCTCATTTTTCAATACAATTGTGGCATTTCACTGGGACATGCCCCATTTTTACTATTTTTTGTGCTTTCAGCCTCCTTCCAGTTAGTAACAGAAATGGGGGTGAAACCAATGCTGGATCCCAGACAGCTAAACATTTCTGAAAAGCAGACACAATTCTGGATTCAGCAAGGGGTAATCTGTGTAGATCCTACAAGGGTTTCCTACAGAAAAACACAGCTGAAATAAAAAAATATTGAAATTGAGGTGAAAAAAACAGATATTTTTCTCCACGTTTTACTCGGTAACTTTTTCTTGCGATGTCAGATTTTTTAAAGCAATACACCGTTACGTTTGCTGCACTCTTCTGGTTGTGGGGATATATAGGGCTTGTAGGTTCATCAAGAACCCTAGGTACCCAGAGCCAATAAATGAGCTGCACCTTGCAATGGGTTTTCATTCTATACTGAATATACAGCAATTCATTTGCAGAAATATAAAAAGTGAAAAATAGGTATCAAGAAAACCTTTGTATTTCCAAAATGGCACAAGATAAGATGTTGAGAAGCAGTGGTTATTTGCACATCTCTGAATTCCGGGGTGCCCATACTAGCATGTGAATTACAGGGCATTTCTCCATTAGACATCTTTTTTACACACTGTCTTACATTTGGAAGGAAAAAATGTAGAGAAAGACAAGAGTCAATAACACTTGTTTTGCTATTCTGTGTTCCTCCAAGTCTCCCGATAAAAATGGTACCTCACTTGATGGGTAGGCCTAATGCTCCCGACAGGAAACGCAACATGAACACGTCACATTTTTACATTGAAATCTGATGTGTTTTTTGCAAAGTGCCTAGCCGTAGATTTTGACGTCTAGCTCAGCCGGCACCTAGGAAGCCACAAATTTCCTCAGCAAACTTCAAATTTAGCTAAAAAAATCTAATTCTTCCCACATTTCTGTGTGGGATCACTGCACAGGGACAAATTTCCTACCACTCAACGTTCCCCTCCATCTCCTGGTAAAAATGACATCTCACTTGTGTTGGTGGGCCAAGTGCCTGTGACAGGGAAAAGCCAAAAACATGTCAAAATTGAGGGGGAACCAAAGCGGGTCCAAAAGTGCAGTTTGAAAAAAAACATTTTTAGGCTGACAAATGCAGCAGAATTTTTATTGCTATAGATGAGACAATGCTAGGTGATAGGAATTTTGTGGATTCCTGCCGATTCCAGAAGGTTCCATCACAAAAATGTGGGAAAAATGTGTGATTTTCAGCAAAGTTGGAGGTTTGCAAGGAATTGTGGGTAAGACAATGGTGCGGGTGTATGTGAAGCACACCACCCTGGAATCACCCAGATGTTTAGTTTTCAGATGTGTGTTGGTCTTGCAAAAGCATTTCTCCTCCGATGCTTCCAGCGCGGAGGGGCAGGCCTCTGATGTGGTCAATGGGCGATCGCGCGCTGACGTCATCAGACGCCATGGGGGTGAAGGGGTGGGGGTGGAAGGGTAAGCGATTCCCCTTCCATCCCTGCAGTGGGGGCACTGAGGTGAGCGCTCCCCCCCATGAGCCGGTCCCAGTACGTAACGGTTATGTCCTTGGCGCCTCAGCGCCGCAGCCAAGGATGTAACCGTTACGTCCTTGGCTGCGAAGGGGTTAAGACTTTGTGAATGTTTTTCCCATAATTCTAATGCTTTTACGTTTTCCCACTAAATGTTTTCTTGTGTTCATTTCAGGTTTCAAGATCATAATACACACTTTGAGAAGAATAGTCACATGAGTAATCCAAAACTGGAAGCCAAAGAGGCAAAAACCTCTACCAACAGCATTATTCCAATTTGTGCTTAGGTACACTGGGTTAAAGGATACTGAAACTGTGAGAAAGCCATGGACGTCATTTAGGGGTCACCAGGGGTCGCAACTCAGACTCCCAGCTTTCCTCTTGCGACCCCTGAAACTGTCTCTGAGGTGGCAAAATCAATGCCAAGAACATGGGCAGATCCTCCTTATATACGTTGCTTCGGGCTCCGCTTCCTTGTTTTTAATCAGCTTTTTTTTAAAACACTATTTGTGAATAAGATATTATTCATAATTAGTGTAATAAATGTAATATATTATATTAAATGTACTTTAGTGCATTAAAAAATGGAGTATCGCTACTTGGAATATGACCCTCTCGCTGAGGTAAGTAAAAAACATTGTTTAATGTATGTTGTATACATGCCTGCAGGTGAGCATGTGCTTTTGTAAAAGAGTATGTGTATGAGTGACTGTGTGTTTTTGTAAGATTGTGCATGTGTGTGTGTGTGTTTGTGTGTGAAAATGAAAACGATGAAATGGAGTGGGATGTCACTTCCGCTACCCCTGGCACTTAGGTGAATTGACGTCCATGGAGGAAGCGTCATGCTGAAAGATGAAGAGATTTTTCCTATTAAAACGTTTGTAGAACATTCTTGTTTGAAAGGCAAGACTAAGGAATAGGCCCAGTTGAAATGTAATTTCAATTGAATAATCTCATATAATTTACAGCATTATGATTGTTATGCAAAATGAATGGGATTCCTCCATGTCACGCAATTGAGACTTCTTTGAGTAAAAATAAAAAACTTTAGAGGGAGCATGACTTAAACGTGCACAAACCAAATGTAATCTCTTGTTATTTACATTACCATTTTGTTTTCTTTCATCACAAAACGCATCCTTACACAAAAATGGACGCAAGGCTGAATGCTGTGCTAAAAAATAGTTGAAAATGGCGAACTCAGCATTTTGTGTAATAACAAGTAATTTTTTGCAGCATTTGGCTAAATGTCTGTAAAAGAGATTACACATCATTCAACCTGGCCTAGGAACTGAACATGCTGCAGAAGGCAGTTGTTTTGACTTTCATTGTTGCTATGCATTCTCTCCTTATTTACCAGTTCCATGTTGCTCAGCCAGTGTGTGTGTGTGTGTGTGAAGTCACGGAGGTCACTGAATGTTGATGAGTGCCTTGTTGGTGTGAATGGTCGGTTGGAAAGAGTGGGCTGAGCAGCAAGGATGCTGCGCCTGGTGGGGCATTCCCTGTAACCTGTAACTAAGCTTAATAAACCTTTGCTCGCCTCACAACCATACTGCTTCAATATGAGTTTGGTGTAAAGTACATTCCGGCAAGGAAACATTACAGCAGATGTTTGGTGGTGGGTGAATGTGTGAAGTGGGAGAAGAACAATAACTATGGTATTGAGGGAGCCCTGAAGTCAATGCTATGATTTTATTGCTGTTCACCACATTCACTTACCAAGGTGTCTCCTTTTGCGCTTCTAAGGGGATGCCGTTCAACCTCCATACTTTAGCCTGCATGGTTGGCCAAAGCTGTACAAAGTAAATTAATGTGTAAGCTGGATCAGGCATCCACTAAATGGAATATATCTAATCTTGTTTTTGTCTGGCAGGATACCTTGCTTGACTTTTATTCTATTTTAAAATACACATGCTACACAAATTGTCCCTTGGCCTTGGATCTTGCACCCCCTGAATTCGAAAATGTCCTCAATGAATCCTTCCAAATCAATTTTCCTACCCTCATGTGACACAGGTGCTCTATCCAAAGGGAACAGCCTTCTATCCCCCAGGTTTTACAAAACAATTCGGATGTGATCATTGTAATACATGCCCCTGAGTCAAATAACTGTTGTAAAGTCTTGTCACCGACTTGAATATCATGTGTTGATCCCCAATGTCTTCACTTTCATCAGCCACACTGTTGACTTTCGGTACTCTTGTCTGTGAACCATGACAGACTTTGCAAATCTAATTAGTATTACTTTATGATAAAATATTTTAATAAGCTATTTTACATTCAAAATACATGTAACTTTGATTTACAAGCATATGAGTATAAATGTCCACCACCACCTCTCCTATCTGAAACGGGGGCAGAAATCCATGGTATTGTGTGGTTCTGTATGGAGAAAAGTATAACAAAGTGATTAAACTTAATCAAAGTAGGATTTTTTTTTAATGTTAAATATTAATTTATATTAATTGTATATATGAATTTTAAATGTAGGACAAAATAAGACAATTACATATAGAATTAATGTAAATTCATGTATTTTTTAAATAAAAGTAATATTCATTATTAATATGTTAAAGTGGCTATTAAACTACATCTTATTAAAATATTATTTATATTTGAATTATGTTTAAATGTGTATATACATATAAAGGGGCATATTTACAGGAAAGTGGCGCAACAGCTATGAGGAGCCACTTTTTTTGCGCCCCCTAATGTCACCATGGTAGCGCTGTATTTACAATTCGGGACACCATGGCACCTGTTAGCACAATAGCGTCAAAATCTTTGACGCTACTGTGGCACATTGGTCGACTAGCCCCAAAATGATGGCGCTATTCAAACAATGCATGGGGAGGCCCTTTGGAAACAATGGGAGTGTTACTTTAACAACACAAAAGGACAAAAGGGTCAAGACTGATTTGCATATGGCTGGGTCCAAACTGGGATGGCATGGTGAGCAAAAGAACGATGGATTAAACCCAGATCTGTGACTGGAGGTGAGTGTTTGCATTGTTCAGCACTCCGTCCATCATCCTTTTGTGTTGCTCAAGTGTCACTTTAACGCCTGCCATGGGCAGACGTTGAAAATTATGGGAAAAATAGTGCAATGAAATCTCATAAATTTCACAGCAACATTTTTCTGGGCCTCCTAACAGAGGAACGCCCCCCTTGCATACATTATGTGGAGGCATAATGTGGCACAAGGGGTTATAAAGTGGCTCAATGCTTGCATTCTGCCACTTTGTACATGTGGCGTGGGGAAAAGGCCTTCTTGATGCTGCCTTAGCGTAAATAAAAAAAGAAAGCTGGGGCGGCTCCAGAAGGCACTAGGGGCTTGTAAATATGCCCCATAGTTTTTCCTATCCGGTCCATTTCAGTGTGGTGTGCTGCAATTAGCTGGTGATAATGGAAATCAGAGTTTGAGAAGAATTTAAAATATTGGATAATTGTGCAACCAATCAGTATATGTTGATTTGTCATATCTCACTAAGAGATGAATTCATACAGCAAAAAGGTTGTGTATTGAGCCGCTGCTAATCAGAATATTTCACTCTCACTTAGAGATTAATTAAAATGGCTCAAGATGCAAACCAAGGGAGATTTGAGTTAATTTTGTGGGTCATAAAACTCTTTGAGCTTTGCCCCTTTATCCATCTAAACTACAAATCCCAAAATGTCTCGTTACCATAGTGCCCTAGTGATAAGAAGACATTAGATCAAGCATAGATTTGACCATTGTGAAATAGTTTTCATTGATTTTTATTTCTTGTATTGCTAAGCACTTTTAATTGCACACAGGTCACCTCTAAAAATAAGTTATTAGGTCAGTTCAATCAACTTATATTCGGCTATAGAACAGCCATAAAACAACACAAACACAACAAGAACATATTCCAATAAATATACAATAAAATGTAGGCCATTTACAAAATAGAATATAAATAATACAGTAAGTTTAAATTCTCAGATTTAAAACCTTATAAAATACACAATGCTGGTTTAAAGCTTTTCCTAATGATAATATACATGCTTAAAACTTAAAAAAGGCAAAACAGATGCTGGTGTATCTAGTTTCTGGAGACATATCAGTGCTAACTTCTATGATCTGCTGTTAGTGTAGCAGAGAATGGGGGGCAGAAATGAACAGCGGGGGCAAATATAATGTGCAAAAAAGCATAAAGTGAAATGTGCTTTGACTGGAAACACTATCGCAGGAACAGGGGGCGGAATTCTAAAAAAGCTGCAATAAAGTGCACTGTGCTAAACCCAAAGCGAGTTAAGCAAAAACACTGACTGGGATTCATTATATGTGATCAATAGGGTTCTGTCCCTGTGGTTGTGAAAATAACAGAATATTCAAAGATACTTGACAAAGTTAATGTTCATTCCCTCCTTACCTCCATGCAATGTTCTAAAAGCACCGTTTGATTCTTTGCTTACAACTCATGACAATGACCCCAAGGTTTTCATACACTTCTGGCACTTCCAGTTGGTAAAACATTAGCTTAATGTATACATACCAAGGAATATAGTGTATTGTATTGCATTGTATTGTAAGTAATTCATAGAGCGCATTCCAGCCTTAGCATCGAAGCATTAATAAATACCAGTGAGTTGTAAAAACACCAAGACAGCATGCGGTCAGACACCAAGGCCCTTCCATAAAACCCCATCCTAATGGGAGAACAGCCAAGTTTTCAGTTTCTTTCTAAAGCCAAAATATGTCTCTGCACATTATCTAGTGATAAACAATCTGCTAGAAAGAATTTAACCAAACCCTCTTCCTGCTTGGCCCAACACTTTATCCATAAAATCAACTGGGCCAGACTAAGCACATCCTCCGTAAATGTTAGAACAATTTTCTCATTCCCAATATTAGATGCAGTGCTTCTTGAAAGCTGTTTTCTGTGCATTGGAGAATGTCTATATTTGAGTAGCCCCAGATAGAGATTAATTCTTTAACTGTTTTTTGGCTCTTTTCATGCCCAAATCTGAACACTGTATCATTAGTTTTTTTTAAATGTTGATTTCTTAGTGTTATCATGGTCCGAAACCCCAACTGTCAGACCCGTGGAGAGGAGATTGCTGCGGAGCTGGCGGTCTCCCTCTGGCCCTAGTACAAGGTTTTCACTGGACTGTCCGGCATAAACCTCAGAAATCTGAGGTTTCTGCCAGTCACCCCAGTGGAAACCATGCAACGGCATTGGCCTTGGCTCCTCAGGGAGCCGAGGCTAATGTTGTTGCACAGAGGGTGTCTCCAGTACCCTTCGAATGTACACTGTCTGCCGTACACACAGTGTGTATTCCAAGGGTGCTGAGCAGTGGGGGCCAGCACTGCCCACGACATGACCACGAGCACTGGGTTTCCCCCAGCCTTTTAATCATGGGGAGCCTGCCATGAAAAGGCTGCCAGAAACCTGACTTGTGATCAGCATGGCAGCACTGAACCAGCACCACTGTGGCTGAGCACGGCTCTGACCGCCATCAGCCCATCAGGAACCATGTTCCTGGCAGGGACGGCGGTCCACTGGCTGTCCAACTGCCAGGGTCATAATGTGGTAGCTGGACCGCCTGGTGTGTGGCAGTCTGACCGCCACTGCAAAGCTGGCTGTCTCAAAACCGCCAGCCTTGTGATGAGGCCCTAACCCAGAGAGGAATTAAATAATATTGCTAAATTATTAAAAGTCTTAGTTCTGCCCAACTTGATCCAGTCCCAAAAAATGGTTTTTCATTTTTATTTTGACTGAGCCAAAGATCATTACAAAAGATTTGGTAAAATTCACTTTCAAATCCAAACTTTTTATAAAGGACAAAAAGAACTTTAATAAAAATTGAAGGCCTTTTGCTGTTCTGGAGATGAGAATTGTGTCTTCGGCCTATAACAAAATTCGTAGTGCTATATGGAGTACCCCCTTCTTTGCTAATACATATTTTCCCACCACAAGATACAAAATTAGACATTGTTTGATCACGCCAATCCCATGATGGAAACCGCACTGATCTTATTTTCTTCTGTCCATGCTTCAAGTCATGACAAAATGACCTGTCTGAGGATTTTAGCACTAAAATCTTTTAAAGAGATTGGGTGATAGCAGATAGGCAAACTTCTATCACCCTTCATAAAGACTGATACAATAATAGCTTAATTCCAAGAATCAAGGAAGCGGCCTATAATGTTGGATTTAATTACATTTGTTAGAAATGGGGCCCAGGGTGATGTGTTAGATTTATAAATGACAAAATGGGCTCCATAATGCCCAGGGTCCCTCCCAGCAATACTGCCTAGTATAGCCTCAGCCACTTCCTCCACACTTAGGCCCAGATTTAAGGATGCTAAAGTGAACTGATGAGACCAAATTCGCTGCGCCATATTTATAAAGTGGCACAATGCATGCCTTGTTCCACTTTGTAACCCCTTGCACCAAATTATGCCTGTGCCAGGCATAATGTATGCAAGGGGGTGTTCCCCCATTAGGTGGACTACAAAAATGGTACAGTGAAATCTAAGAGATTCCACTGCACCATTTTTAGTGGCCATTTTAAACTCCTGCACAGAGCAGGGTTAAAAGGGGGCATACCATTGTTTTCAATGGGCCCTATGAACTCTGCAGAATTAGCGGCAAAATCAATAGCGCCCAAAATTTAATTCTTAAATTTGGGCCTTATTGTATTACTAAGGGTTCGCAGATCTATCTCTAAAAGCAACCCACATCCTTTGGATCAAGTTCTGTCTCTTCTATATGAAAAACATCAGTATAATGCTGTACCCAGGAATCAGCAGATACTAGGGACTCCAGTATAGGAGTACAAGAGTCCGCAAAAAACTGAGATTCACTACCTCCAAAAACCTCATAGAGTCCCTCCCCCTTCCTTCTTCCTCCAATTTTTCCAAAGATTTGTGTCTTATCTTGGCCTTACGGTACTTCAGTTCATCTTTATAAATGTGAAAAGCCTGCTTAATCACTAAAAGCCATCCGAGATTAGAGAGAAGCGCATCCTTTAGTTGTTTATGTGCAGCTGAACAGGTGGCATCAAACCATGTAAAATGTTTTATCTCAGCTCTAATTGGTTTGAATGTTAACAAATCTGAGGCAGACATATAGATTTTATAAAAAATTTGGGGCCAGATGTATTAAGCTCCAGGTATGCATTTCCTAATAAGCAAATTTTATGAAATCGCTATTTAAGAAATGCAAAATGGGATGTATCAAAATTGCAAATCGGTAATAGCGATTTCTTAAAATTCACAAATGCAATTTGCGAGTAACAAATACTGAGTCAAAAAGAAATAGTGAATCGGTATTTGAAAATCCCAAATTGCAAAATCGGCAAACCTGAACAGCCTGATGACATCACAACCAGGAAGTGAGTCAGCCCATGCTGTTTCCAGGAGCCACACCCACAGGAGCAGGCAGATAAACAGTCCCACACCAGAGATTCAGCTTTGTGAGCCAGCCAGGACCAAACTGCAACATGGTCAATGATGGCAATGTGAAGGAGAAAAAAGACAGGAAGCGCAAGCTCAAATTCAGTGACCAGGAATTGGAGGTGCTCATTGAGGAGGTGGTCAGGAAACATGACAAACTGTTTGGGAAGAACTCATTCCAGGTACCTGAAAGTGAGAAGAGGAAAATGTGGTTAGAAATCCAGACCAAAATATGCGCAGTTGGTGTTGCGCAGCGCTCTGTTAAGATACACAAGCGAGGGTACGACTTGCGTTCCCATGACAAAGAAAGGGAAGCCAGCAGGCTAAAGGAGGAAAGGAGCACCGGAGGAGGACCATCCACCCACACACCGTCCACACCAATGGAAGATATGGAGGAGTCCACACTACTTCCTGAAGCTGTCAGTGGTATCACTGACATTGAAACCTCAGGGACACCCAGTACCAGCAAAGGTAAGGCCAGCAATGATGTGTATCCCCATATGTGCATGTACAAAAGCCCCCTAGAAAATAACTATTAGCTCGATGCATTGTGATAAGTAGTGCATGCCACATCTTACATACAACCCAAGTATACCTTATGCGAGTGGTAGTCCACAACCCTAAAGTCAAAATACCACATAAATAGCAAGTTAGTGTGCAGACACATAGAGAAACAACACAACCAACACATAGTGAAATAATGTCAGTGTACATTTATACTTTTGCGCAACATCTTGTGATATATATATACATAAATGGCATGCTGCACATTGTCGTTGCTGATGTCCCGGGCACTTCTTCAGCAGAAGGTGGAAATGTGGGGGATGTTGAAACACAGCCACAGTCAGACTCCAACACAAGCAAGTCTTTCAGTATTGCACCAACTAGATGCAGGGCAAGGGTGTTACCTCTCCCAGAGTACAACCAGGACTCAGATGAAATGCCGGATGAAGTCCCCACACCACCCCCAGAGGCTAGAACCCCAGGAAGACTGCAGCCCCAGCCCCAGCGTCAGTCAACTCCCCTCAGGAGGCGTCACGAAGCAGGCAGACAGTACACAGATGAAGGAAAGGGCCCATCAATCTTTGGCGGCCCTGAAACTTCCATGCTGAAAGTGCAACGCCTGCAATGCAAACACATGAGGTCAATGCACAGGCAGTTGGTGTCAATCAATCATAACATGGGCACAATGCACAGGCAGTTTGAGTCTCACAGTGACAATATGGGAGTACTGCACAAGCAGATGGATGTACTCAATGAAAACATTGGATCAATGAACAAGCAGTTGGAGTCTCTAAATGAGGGACAGCAAACAGCAGCAGAAAACACAAAGGAGGTGACAAACGCCAATAGGGACCTCTGCACTGATATTCAGCAGGAGCGTGTTAGCCACTGTAGGTGCCATCACCAATTCATGGGAAGGTTTGATGGGTTCTGCAGATCGGTCAATTGGCTCGCGAGCTCAACTGCCTTAATTTTATGACATGCTGTGGGGATACAGGTGGAGATGGCAAACTGCAGTCAGGACGTTGCACAGAGTTTGGTGCAAATAACCAATGTTCCGGATACAATGCAGACAGCACACAGTGCTACAAATAGCGAACTGGGTTAGGTAGCCAATCCTTCTCTGAGGACTATCTAGGGTCTCTTCTGTTGGTTTCTTGTCAGATAACGAATGCAAGAGCTCACCAGAGTTCCTTTGCATCTCTTTCTTCAACTTCTGCCAAGGATCGTCCGCTGACTGCTCCAGGACGCCTGCAAAACCGCAACAAAGTAGCAAGAAGACTACCAGCAACATTGTAGCGCCTAATCCTGCCGGCTTTCGCAGCTGTTTCCTGGTGGTGCATGCTCTGAGGGATGTCTGCCTTCACCCTGCACTGGAAGCCAAGAAGAAATCTCCTGTGGGTCGATGGAATCTTCCCCCTGCTAATGCAGGCACCAAACTTTTGCTTCACCGGTCCTCTGGGTCCCTTCTCATCTCGACGAGCGTGGTCCCAAGAACACAGGAGCTGGATCCAAGTGACCCCGACAGTCCAGAGGTCCTTCTATCCAAATTTGGTGGAGGTAAGTCCTTGCCTCCCCACGCCAGACAGTAATCCTGTGTACTGCGTAAACTGCAGCTGCTAGGGCTTCTGTGCACATTTGCAAGGAATCCTTCATGCACAGCATAGCCCAGGTCCCAGCACTCTGTCCTGCATTGCTCAACTCGCTGAGTTGACCACAGACTTCATGGGACCCTCTTTTGTAGTGTTGAGACGACCGCCATGCTGAGATTTCTTGAATGCCTGTTCAAGTGCTTCTGCAGGTGCTGCCTGCTTCTGCTTGGGCTATCTGTCTTGCTGTCTGTCTACTCCTCCAAGGGGCGACCTCCTGGTCCTTCTTGGGCCCAGGCAGTACCAATTTTCTTCAACCACGACTCTTGCAGCTAGCAAGGCTTGTTTGCAGTCTTTCTGCATGGAAACAACTCTGCATCCTCCAGCATGCTGTGGGACATCTTCTATGCAAAGGAGAAGTTCCTGGCACCTTCTGTTGTTGCAGAATCTTCAGCTTCTTCCACCTGGAGGCAGCCTTTTTACAGCTTCATCTGGGGTTTAGTCAGCTTCTGCCCCCCCTGGACACTTGCGTGACTCTTGGACTTGGTCCCCTTCATTTACAGGTCCTGAGGTCCAGGAATCCGTCTTCAGTGCTTTGCAGTCAGTTGTTGCCTTTGCAGAATCCCCTATCTCGACTTTACTGTCTTTCTGGAGTAGTAGGGTAACTTTACTCCTACTTTTCAGGGTCTTGGGGTGGGGTATCTTGGACACCCTTAGGGTTTTCATACACTCCCAGTGCCCCTCTACACACTACACTAGGTCTGGGGTCCATTCGTGGTTCGCATTCCACTTTTGGAGTATATGGTTTGTGTTGCCCCAGGCCTATTGTCTCCTATTGCATCCTATTGTATTCTACAGTGTTTGCACTACTTTTCTAACTGTTTACTTACATGATTTTGGTTTGTATGTATATTTTCTGTATATTACTTACCTCTTAAGGGAGTATATCCTCTGAGATACTTTTGCCATATTTTCACTAAAATAAAGTACCTTTCTTTTTAGTAACTTTGAGTACTGTGTTTCTTATGATATAGTGCTATATTAGTGGTATAGTAGGAGCTTTGCATGTCTCCTAGTTCAGCCTAAGCTGCTCTGCTATAGCTACCTCTATCAGCCTAAGCTGCTAGAACACTACTAATCTACTAATAAGGGATAAGTGGACCTGCCACAAAGTGTAAGTACCATCAGGTACCCACTATAAGCCAGGCCAGCCTCCTACAGTATCTGGCCATGAGATCGGTAATGATGTTAGAGGCATTACTAATCACCTGTATGTTCATGGAATGATGGTTCTTACGGTTGTGATACACATACTCTGTGGCCGATGGTGGACAGATTGCTACATGTGTCCTATCGGTGGCACCTATGACATGTGGGAACTGTGCAATCTGATAGAAATTTATTTTTGTCTGTTGTAATTCCTATGGGGTGTTGGGGAATCGTATGTGCTCTTGTATTTTGCTCAGCATGGCACTGAAAAATGCATTGAAGAAGCGTGAGAGGGCACTCTGTGAGACCCTCCTGCTGCTATAACCCCTTGATAGCTCCCTGAGGCTAATAGGTGCAGGGAAAATAATACCTGCGCATAGGTGGGTATACTATTGGTCCTGTGTGTGGTGCGCTGCAGTATGGGTTGTAGCTCTGCTATCAGGTCAAGTTTCATGGCTGAGATTAACCTGTACTTCTCATAAATGTCATCTTCTGTCTGGTCAAATAGGGTTATGCGCACTCTGAAACTGTGCTCCTGTCTCCTCCTCTCTCTCCTCAAACCTGCCAAGATCCTTATTCTCCTCGCCATGACGTAGAGTGCAGCCATTGTGGAAAAGAGGCTGAGTCATTTTGGGCCTCTTTATATAGGTTGCACTTGGTTACCACCTGATTTCAATTTGTGGTAAATTGCATGTACAAAAGGCCATTCTGCGAATAATCTAAATTTGCGTGTTTTTGATGCATCGCATTGCGACATGGTTTTGCGTGTCGCAATCAGTGTATCGCAATTTGCTTCATGATTTTGCGAATTGCTATCTGCGGTTCGCAATTCTTTGTTGCAGTTTGTATCACGCAAATAGCGATTCGGTAAATCAAGTTGCTATTTGCAATACGCTGCTTGCGACATGCAAAACCATGTCAAATTCGCTAAAATTCACAGTTTTAGCGATTCCTTATTTTCACACTGCGAATGCCTTTCATACATCGTCGAGGGCATTTTTGCATTCGCAAACAGACGATTTTTGTGATTCACACCGTTTGCGACTGCAAAAAAGTTTCATACATTTGGCCCTTGATGACTACTCTGTGAATCTGGCTCCACTTGAAAGGCATGTTAAAATAGCTGCCTTAGTTGTGCTGATAAGTTTAGAAAGAAATACGTCTGGTGATACCTTATTCCATTTTAATCTAATGCTCTTTGATTTGGAGTAATCACAATTTGTAAGCTTCCCATGTGAATCTATCTTGCTCATAATTATTTTCTAATAGCTAGTGAGAGGGTTATAATCGCTATAACATTTCAGATTCCTTAAAATGAGATACAATTCAGGTGACTCCTTTATAAAATAAAGTGTGCACCTATTCACACTGCCAGTATAAGTCGGTGTATCCAACATACACATTTCATTTAAAAACCTTTTTAAGGAATTGCCACACACAGAATGAGAAAAATGTGCAATTTCCTTATTACCCCGATCTAAGAAGCCACACACTTGTTGACCACTGAATGTACAAACTGGTGCTTGAAGTTCCCCGCCCAGTTCAAGAGGACTGTGTGAGGTCTTGATTTGTAAAAATCTTCTATGAAGTCTTCCACTTTATCTATTGCTCCCCAAACACTATGATGAAGATATTATAATAAGAATTTGTCAATAGAATATATAAAGTGGGCTCAAGAGTGAGGAAAATAACTGTGGGCAGTGATGAAGACCACAGCTTATTCATTCAAATTGGGGTAGTGTAAATAGAAATGAATGTGTCTAAGTATCCTTTGGCTCTGCCTGCATTAGAGGTGGTTGAATGTTGGAAGAAACCTAAATATCCATCATTATTAAAGTCTTCTCTAATCCATGTCTCCTAGCAGTAAATTATATCAAACTTTTTCACAAAGATAACCTGTTATCATTAAGAAGTTTAGAACAAGCTCCTGATATGTTCCAAGAGATGAAGGGTGTAACTTCGGGAATGCACAAGGTGTATCGTTTTGGTTATCTCTAATCTGGATAACTGGGTTTGAAGAAGGATCCGAAGAGGATACAAGTGGAGTATGCTGTACAGCATCAGTAGGGCATGGTTGTCATCTAAGTGCAACCGTTCAGAGGCGTAAAACGATTTAATGTGGAGACAGTATGGGCCATATTTATACTTTTTGACGCAAACCAGCGCCAGCGCTGGTTTGCGTAATTTTTTTTACCGCCGGCTAACACCATTCCTACGCGTCATGCGTGTGCCTTATTTAAGGAATGACGTTAGCCGGCACTGCAGACTGGTCAAAGTAAAAAAAAAAAGACTCAAACCAGGCAGCGCCGGTGTAGGGGAAAATGGGGGTTGTGAGTCAAAAAATGATGCAAGTCAGGCTTGAGGCAAAAATCATGCCTCAAACCGGACTTGTGCCATTTTTTGACACACAACCCCCATTGAAAGGACTCCTGTCTTAGCAAAGACAGGAGTCATGTCCCCTTGCCCAGTGCCATGCCCAGGGGACTTCTGTCCCCTGGGCATGGTCATTGGGCACAGTGGCATGTAGAGGGCCCCAAATTAGGCCCCTCATGCCACTTTAAAAAAATAAAAAAATACTTACCTCAACTTACCTGTACTTAGCTGGGATGGGTCCCCCCGTGGGTGTCCTCCAGGGGTGGGCGAGGGTGGCAGGAGGTGTCCCTGGGGGCAGGGAAGGGCACCTCTGGACTCCTTCCATGGTCAGAGACCATGGAAGTGAGCCCACAGGTCCCTTAACTTCTGCCCCCACCCATGCGTTAAAAAACGGCGCACATCAGGCTGTGCGCTGTTTTTTAAGGCCCGCCCCCTCCTGTGCGTCAAAATGACGCAGGCGTATAAATAAGGTGCACAGGCCTTAAAGTCATTTTTTGGGCAGGAACGCCTACCTTGCATGTCATTAACGCAAGGCAGTTTCCCGCATCCAAAAAATTACGCACACTGACAAATTTTGACGTCCGCGGGCTCGGGCATCAAAGTTTAAATATGGTGCACGGTTTGCGTCGAATGTGCGTCAACATTTTTGATGCACATTCATCGCAAACAGAGTATAAATATGCCCCTATATTTCCCCCTATGGCCCCTCTGTATATCGCACCATTTATCTGGCAGCTGAGATTCGTAGCATGGGGGACTGGGCTGTCAATAAAAATACCCTAAGTGGCATGCCTGGATACCGACACTCTTTGAATTTGGACCACATAATCTATGTAACAATAACTTCACTAATGAAGGGTTTCTAAAATTCACTTTCACACATTCACCATTTGAGTCCTTTCTATGAGAACCAATGTATCCCACACTTCTTCCCAATAAAATCTGGGTATGAAGGTCATCATTAAGTCCCAGGCTTGAATTGGTCCAATGTATGACTTTGTGATTTAACGAGAAGTAGTCCTCCTAATGACCTCCCTGTTACATCTTCCAGAAAAATCAGGTGGTAAGTTTAGGATTTCGTAACAACAATGTAATTCTTGAGGCATTAACATTGGGCCATCAGAGTGTTTCTGATTGTTTTGACCACCAGAGATCAATAACAAATGGAAATTTGTTCCCACCAGTGGTGTCTTTATTTATTAGATTACATCTGTGTTCAGACCCTTTGATAAGCACAGGGGTAATTACTTGCGATTTGGCCTCCTTAGTTTCTCTTCATTGGCAGGTACTGTCTGATTGCTCATAGATGATACAGATGAAACAGATTCAACTATGTTCTTCAGTTTATGGTCTACTTTCTTACAAAAGTCTGCCATAATTTGTTCAACCCTGAATGTCCTTCAAGGCCTCCACACTAATGTTGTCAGGTTGATCCTTAGTCACATTCACATTGTCCGTATTAGGATTAACCATTATCTGAGAAGCTGTGTGCTAAATGGTCAAAACCATGACCTTGACTCTGTTTCTGTTTAGTCCCAGTTCCTTTGTTCTTTTTCCTCTTTGGGGGGAGAGGGTGATTAAGCTCATGAGGCTATCCTCTTTTCTGGCCTCAGTATCAGAGGGAGTGCTTATGTTGAGTAAGGGGATTTTCTTGCCTGAACGGGTCCACAATAAGAGTATTGCCTGTGCCAACACTTTACTGAGATGCGTGATTAGATTTTTGGTTCTACATTAGTAAAAATTACTCTAGGTTCCAGGGGCAGTGGTTGTGATTGGTGCCGGACCGCACCAGGTCTTTCTTCAACAGACTGTTTCTGATTTCATGTCCACCCAAAACAGTGTTTAAGTAATTTGTAACAGTAGCAGTTGGTTTTGGACTCTCCACTCGTACTGTTTTTTTGTTTTGGTCCCAGTAGCTTACCTCTTCCACTTTGTAGCTAAGCAGAGGCAGATAAAAATAGAAAGAAATGAACTTGTAAGTTATTTAGGGCATTAAGAATCCCATGGCCAAGAGGCCAAGAGGGTTGACCCAGCCCGGTCTCAACTGGCAACAGACGGGAACAGACAGATACAGATGGGTGCAGACAGGCCCGGTCTTCAGTCGGGGATGCACCTAAGCATGTCCCCCTGTGCCTCCCGCAGGTCTCAACATGCTTGTAATGCAGATGCAGGTGCACTAGGTCAGCCCTTTCTCCAATGCCTATAACAGCAAAGGGTTATTGGGATTAAATTCCCCTTTTGCTCCTTTGGCGTAACTTGTCACTTTTTTCACTTTATGTTGAAGTACATGCCTAAGGGGAACTTCCTGACAGGTTAATGGGAAGCTATGTAAACGGCAACTGAGAACACACCTGTTGGCCAAGAACAGAGAGAGGATTGGAACCCAAGTCTAGCATGCAACATATGCCACATCATGTCACATTTTTTGGACATGGTGTTTCATGAATAACTGAGTTATACCCCCCTGAAGTGCCAGTGGGTTATTCTGAAGACTACTTTGTCACTTGGATTAAGTTAGGAAAAATAAATATATATATACAGAAATTAACAATCTGTTAGTGGGGTCTGAATCCTAGCTAAAACATTTCTATCACATTTACCATCATACCACTTAGTAGGTTGTATGGACTTTGTGTCTAAATATCTTATTAACTTCTGAAGAATACAGAGGTCCTTCTTTTCTTTCAATTGCAATTTTCTTTTACATGCCCCAAATTCACAGTTGCTTTTCATACTTTATAAACAAATAACTCTTACTCTCTTTCACCCTGGCACTGCCCCATGCATTTATTTTTCTTATACAAGCTTCCTCTCATTCAACAAATTAAGGTATTTATTTCACAGCTAACCTTGCCCACTCCCTCCTACATACCACGGCATGTCAAAAATTTCTGTCATGCACTACCATGACTAAATAGGCCACAAATCTCCAAGACAGTGCTTAAAGTGATTTACAATGGGACCTCTTTTATTTAGGTAAAATGAAGAATTTTTCTAAGTGAGATTTGACCCATTGTCAGAAGCAGTGCAAATGCAGGCAATTAACCATTACACCAACCATGCTATTGCTAGTTTAACTTCTCTAAATTTCTTGCAACCATAGAGATTGTCTCAAAGTACTCATTTTATTTCCACAATTAATTTATGTTGCATGCTACAAATTCATAGTTGCTTTTCTAGCTCATAAACAAATAACATTTCCTCTTGTTCACCCTGGTACTGGCCCCTAGCATTTCATTTTATTATGCAAGTTTTCTATTTCTTTTACAAGCTTCTGCTATCTGTCATTCCACAAATTAAGGGATTTCATGCCTCAAAAACAATCACCTTTTCTCTTTTTCACTGTGCCACTAGCCCTCATATTTTCAGTTTTACAATGTCTTTGCTTTTACATCTTAAGGCTGTTAGCCACAAAAAGCTATTCATTCTCTGTATGTGTGCTATAGAATTTGATTGATAAATATTTTCAATTATGTAAGAAAAGCTCATTATAAATATTCCTCAAGTCAGTCTAGAACCCAGAACAACCAAGCAGATTTGTGGTTCCTGTATTTAGTCTAAAGGAGCTTGCATCCACTAATCCAGCAGCAGTCCCTTCTCTATTTCAAGTATTATGGTAATCAATTTATGGGCCTTCCTCTAATGCCATGTGACAACCATATTTAGCTCCTATTATTCTGTGAGGTTGTTTTTCAATATATTGTGATAAGGTGGAATCACGTATCTCATCAACTATCCACTTCTATTTTATTCAGCATTGAAAATTGGCACTTGTCATATCAAGTTTTATCATTCATCCTGGTAGAATTGCTGACAGAAACAGGATTCTTAGATTGCCAATCCGCATTTTGCCATTAAGACACTGTATGCAGTCATGGTCCACGTACCAAAGTGCTCTGAACGGAGGCGGAGGGCCCTGGCAGCAGCAGAGGACACCACCACCGGACCGGGGAGCAATGTTGGCAGTGCACCCAGTCAGGCGGGCTGAAAAGTGAGAAAACTGGCCGTCAGAACAAGTGGCACACTGCCATTGCGGAGGCCCAGGGGCTGCATATTTTATCTTGCATATCTTATCTCGCCTGGAGAGTGCCTCCTCCCCGACCTGCCTCTCCCCCACCCCACCTGTGATGAAATAGGGGCTGCAGTGGTGAAGAGGGAACCCATCCAAATAGGGGCACCACTTATAACAGCAGAAGGGGGCTGGGCCCCCACTCCACAGCTTAGGAAGGATAACTCATTACCTGCAACTGAGGCAGGGGGCCTGAGCATAATGCTCCCCCTTGATCTCTCAATGAACATGGACATTGAAACCAACAGAGCTGTGCCCCATCCCTGATGGACCGCCACTTCGTTCTAGCTGCGACGGGCTGCAAAGCCCCACTCTTTTCCTCACTCCAAGGTTGAAGGCTGCCCAATAATAAATAGTGAGGACCGAAGTATTGCCGAACACCACAGGTATCCAGGAGGCCCCTTCCCTGTAAGCGGAACCTATGGCTAAGTAGCCGCCTTTCCATAGTGGGGAGGAGGCCAGACTCAATGACACACCAGGAGACAGCCACCTGATTATTCTCTCCCTTCCCTTGCATCGACCAAAGCGGCTTGTGATATGGGCTGGGACCCAGGAGGGAGTGAGCTGGGTGGATAGTGATGGGGCAGTCCAAACAGGCCCACGGGTCAACAGGGACACGGTCGCCCCCCCATCTTGGTATGGTGATCGCTGGACGGCGAACCTTGGTAACTTTCGTGAACGAAGAGCAGGAAAGGCAACAACACCCTCTCCACCCATTTGTTGAAGACCATCTTCCACCTCCTGGTGGACCGCTGAACGGATCAAGAAAGAAACAATCCCTGAGCAGTGGCCAGGTTTAACTTCGGACCAACTCCCATCACCGCTGTAATCCTGGTACTGGTAGCATGGCCCTGAGATGCTCAATGGTAAGCCAACTGGCAAAACCTCTGAAAAGACAGCTCTTCTTTTTTGAAGCCCTCCAAGATTCCCACCTGACAACCTCAACCCAAGAACCACAGCCAATGGATTTGACAATTCCCACTGAGAGCCCAGAGCAAGATGCTACCATGGAGCGCATACTTAAAGAAATCACAGCTTTGGGCCGCCGGTTGGAATGGATGGTCTCTACAATATCCGCATTGGCGGCAGAAACCAATTCCAATCACCTGGACATTGCGAGCTTTCAATGCAGAGTGTCAGTGCTAGAGCATCACATAACAGCAGTGGAAGACCATCTGGACACCATCACGGAGCGGGACCAGAAACTCCTCTTCCTTCGCAGCAAGCTCATTGACTTGAAGAACAGAAGCTGTAGGGACAATGTCAGTTTCTTTGGCTTTCTGGAACATATAGAGAGGTCCACCATCCAAGCTTTTACCTAGGAGACCCTCCCTAACCTTACAGGCCTATCTTTCAATCCTCTGCAGGAGATTCAAAGGGCACACCGTATAGGGCCGAAACAGATTGAAGGATCATGCCACCTATGCCCTATCATCGCCTGCCTTTTGCGCCACACCCAGGTATGCCAGCTCCTTACTGCAGCACACTCTCATGGTCTGCTCCGAGCTGAAAGTTATGAGATTCGCATTGCTGCAGATTTCTCAAAAGACGTCAATGACTGTCGCAAGGCATTCTTATCACTTCGCCCCGTCTTCGTCAATTTGAAGTAAAGTATGGCCTCTTCGAACCGGCATGAATGCGGATTACCAAAAAAGAACAATCAAAAGATTTCTATGACCGGAAGACTTGCGACTCTACTTAGATGACATGACGGCCAAGGCCATGGGACTGTCTCCCCAGAATCTGCCCTTAGGTAGGCCCCAGGACTCTCTAGATACACTATCTTCGCACACTCCATCGGAAGGAAGGAGTTGCTGGGACGGAGAGACTCATCATAGAGGTGGAGACTCGGAGAGACTGTGGAGACCTCATGGCAACAGGGACAAAGTGCTACTGGCCTTGGTGCATCATACCCAGGAGCCAGACAGAGACAAGTCCCATTCTCCACTGAAGCCAGTTCCCTCTTATAACTGAACTTTTGGTGGTACCATGGGTTCGGCGAGAATGGTGGACAGTGAGGGGTTCGTGAGTACCACGCTTAAATCCAACCAGCCGCCTGTATGTATATGTTCTGGGCTCAGCTATGCAGACTCAGGGCTCATTGTATGGCAGAACCAAAGGCTGAGCCCATCCTCAGTACCTGTTGCATTCCTTTATTGATACCTCACACTTTATCCTCTCTTCCTATCCTCTCCTCACCCCTATCTGTCCCTCACCCTACAAGGTAGGTTAGGTACTGTGATTAGAGCGGATCACATCAGTTTTAATATAGGTTTAAGGCAGTATCTTCTGTTGTTACTCATACAGCTCAAGTGAAATATATCCTGAAGTTAAGGAAGTATGACTGTTGTTGTTGAAAGTACCACTGCACTATCAAAGTACCCCTGAATAATGGCACCCCCTCTCACTTGCCAATCCCACCATGGAGTATGGACCTCCATTGGGGTCATCGTTAAGACATACACTCCTTCCTCCTACTCCTCCTTCCCCCCTCCCCTGCCCTCATCTCCCTTACCTCATGGTGGGCCGGAGAGACCTGGGTTGCTCCTCTCGATTTAGGTGCTCCTTCGCCCTAATGGCATTTATAGACCCCACCATGTTATGGCCCACCTAATCTGCCACCCGGCTCATCTCTAAATTTCCCCCACTGGATCCTCTCCCTCATCCTTGCTCGCTTGCCTAGTGCTCCATGCCTCCAGCTGGGGCCCCTCCCTGACGAGTGATCTCCACAGGCCTGGACCCGCAGTTCACAGTTCTGGGTTCCCGGGGACTTACTCCCCATTAGGGACAGACCCCACCCATTTCCTTATCCGACTTATTTATTTGCTGCCCCCTCCCCCCTCCTTCCTTCCTTTCTGCCCAGCCACCTCTCCTCACTCTACCCCTCCCTTTTTTCTCTAACATCTCGTTCTCTACTCCTTACACTTTGCTTAGTCCTTCCTTCTCAAGGTCACCTCATATGTACACCTGGGGCCTCCCTGCTCTCCCCCCACGGGCGTGAAGTCCCCCTTCTTACTGCCCTCACAGCAGACCCCCCCTTTTTCTCCTGTCTAGCCCTTTTTTAATCCCCCCCTTACGTTGGCTGCATACACGTACCAGCTCTATGGCTGGTAGGGCTGCTATCCTTCCCCGCCGACTTCAAATTTCCTCCTGGAATGTCAATGGCTTGACCAATTATAAGAAGCAGAAAACAGTGCTTCCCTATCTACAATCCAAAAGGGCAGACCTGGGCCTCCTACAGGAGACGTACTTTAATGATGTGGAATCTAGCAAATTGCTCCGGGACTGGGTTGGGAAAATGATCTTTAGAAGCTGTCGGGCACTACAGACATTGGGAGGTGGGATGCCCAGAAAGAGCAGGGTGGCAATCCTGCTGCGTAAAACCCTCCCCGATACTGTTGTCACTTCATGGTCCGAACCCAGAAAGGAGGTCTGTATTTGCCAAACTGAGAATCGGAAACCACTTGCTCTGTGTCTGATCGGTATATGCACCTACAGGCCCAAACGCTTGTTCCTCCTCCACCTTAATCGTCTACTTACAGAGATAGGGGCCTCATGTTATCTCATTAAGGGGGATTGGAACCTCGCCCAGGACGCGGTGCTGGATAGGACTGGCCCCATCCATACTGGCACTAACTCAGACAGGGCGATATTGGCGGATGTGATTTCCGACCATGGTCTTGTGGACCATTGGAGACTTACACATCCAGTGGACAGGGAATATACTTTTCTCTCACCAGTGCATGGCACCCAATCAAGACTGGACTATTTCCTCGCATGCATCACAAAATGTAGTGGCACAGACTCAAGATGCACGGATAGTGGAGTGTGCTCTCTCCGATCACTCACCGAATTTAACTTCGGTAGATATGGACCTTGCTTCCCCGGGACGCAAGCCATAGTGCTTCCGGGTACACCGGTATTGAACACACCAGGGCAAAACGCTATTGCAGACACATATCTTCACCTACATACAGGACAATCAGGGCTCAGTCTCAGAGAGTACTACAGGTGGCTGCGAAGGCCACTGTACGGGGCAGATGATGCGGGATGCAGAGAATACCAATAGACAAAAGAAAACTCGCCAAACTGAACTGAAAATCAACATCACATCTCTCACTCAGTTATATACTGCCCAACCCCCGTTATCAGTGTCTCGACGTCTGGAGAGTGCGTGGATGGCCCTCAATGAACTGTACACTTTTGAGGCCGAATACACGTTACAACGCCTCCAGGGATGACCTTCTGAACAGGGAGAAAAGGCAGACAGACTCCTAGCGGCTCACCTTCACCAGCGGGAAGCTGCACAGACCATGTCAGTGTCCTCCTCCTCTGGAGAGCTCCTCACTCGCCCGCACAATATATTTTACTAACCCTAACAAACCTGGATCGCTCCATCCCGGCCTTGCTAGAGATTATCGATGGCTTTGCACTCTTATCCGGGTACCAAGTGAACTGGGATAAGAGTGAGGCGCTTCCCCTTTCCATTACCACCATGAGGGCAGCCATTCATGGTTTCCCACTTTGCTGGAAGCCATATCGCCTTAAATACCTAGGGGTTCTCATTAATAGGGGACTGAACCCAATGTGGTGGATAATCTGGATCCACTTATGACCCGTATGTCTCAGGATTTTGACAAGAGGTCCCACCTGGGGCTCTCTATGTGGGGTAGAGTCCAGGCAGTGAGGATGGTTGCCCTACCACATTTTACCTATGTACCGGGCATGCTACCCATACAAACACCCTTATTGACTCTCTGATGAATTGACACATTAATCCTAGCCTTTGTGTGGGGCTCAGCTCACCCCCGCCTATCATCCACCAAACTCATGGCCCACCGCTCCCAACAGAGGAATGGAACTTCCATCAGTGGAACAATATGCCCTTGCCCTCCACCTGTCTCAACTGACGAATATGCTACCTGAAGTGTCGGAACCTCCACAATGGGTCCTCACTGAGCGGCAGTTGCCCTCAAATATGGGCAGCCTCAGCTCCTTATACAGAGCCAGCACCACCCAAACTAGTCCCACAAACCTGGTGATGGAGGAGACACATTTATACTGGCGCCGGGCACACCATCATACACTCCTATCTCCACAAGGAGGCCCCTGTGACTGCATATGCATAGGAGGGACCACCTTCCATTAGGTACAATGGAGTGCAGCAGGTATTGAACACTTGGATCAGCTAGTTGAGGATGGTGAAATTAAACTATTTGCGATGCTACGGTAGGAATATGATCTCCAACCAGACCAAACACGGTGGTACCTGCACCTCCGGCACTGTCTTCAATGTGCCATGGGAGCCCACCTCTGGGTCCTCCAAGCTTCCCCAGTTATGTCTTACCTAAAGACGTGGGGACGCTTCAAGGGAGTGATGTCGGGTCTCTATGAGGTGCTCACACATCACCTCTATGTGCATCTAAGGCTACCCAATTAGATACTTTTATCCCCACCCGCTAGCACCAGGACCTCTACAGAGATCGGGTCAAACCCGCAAAAAGTCATTTGTTGTTGTTGTGAGTAACAAAACCCTCTCTCTTACGAGCACCACAGACATGTCCAGAATCCACATTCCCTTCTCCTGGAGCACCCCCTACCCAATCCCTTCCATCCCATGCCCTCCTCTCGTTTCTTTCCTTTCCTGTTTTTAAGATTACCAGTTGATGATCGTCTATGTCTATGTTCAATCCCCTTTATTTGCTAAAAATGGAAGCACAACATGTCCTGTATTCATATATGATTTTAATTCTCTAATAAAAATAAATTGTTACACAAAAAAGACACAGTAAGCAGAAGCATGGGCCTGGATCAGGAGCTGTGGGGTCCTAAGGATTACAATCCAATACCTTCCAAATGACCATGTAGTTTCTGTATAACATGTTAATGTCCTGAATGTGATCCTGTCAAAGACACTTTGTAAAATAAAAACCTGAAATGCGCTGAAGAGAGAAAAGCAACTGTGAATAGAAAGATAGGGAACAGTGCAAAAGAGAGAAATTAGAAATGTAAAAGACCTTCACGAGTTAGATAAAGAAGCATGAGGTGTATGATGGTGGATGAAACAGGCATGACTTGGAGTCAGCAAAAACAATAAAGGATGAAGAAAAGCTTTGGCATTCTAGTTGTTTAGCTAGCATGCTTACACAAGCATACGCAGAAGATAAGGCATCAGTACTCAGAGTAATTAAGTAGGACTACTGAACACAGTTGCCAAGTGCTTCAGCTGCATGAAGGGTGATGCATGATAATGTACAGAAAAGCCTAAGGATGGTGTAGTGAGAACATTGGTAGCAGTTTTTAATTTGTAAAATACTGAGTGCTGGTACCCACAGCTCTTCTCAAATGATTGTGGCCAGTACAATTAAAAGTTGGTGACTGAAATCCAAGGCTGGTTGTCTTAAAACTCTTGATGCCTTTTTATTCCAATGCCTGACACATACCTACCCATTTATCTCACTCTTGCCTCCTCTGCTCTCCCCCTTTGTGATGTTGTTTGTGTCTTTCTCTTCCTCAAATGTATGCCTTTGTTTGTTTTTCCTGCTTTCTCTCTCGGGAAATGACTGATGCTTAAAAATAAGTGCCAGTCCCCAAAAGTGAGAGCTGGTGCCCCCTACCTGCAACCACAGGCTGAAATTAAGCACTGACTGGTAGAAGGGTAAGAAGAAGACAACTATCATGGGGCAATGAACAAATGAGGAAAACCAGCTCTCAAAAAGCAAGTGTTCTGCTGTATACAGCACTGACACAGAATGTTATGGTATCTCAGAATGTGAAGTATGACACACAACAGTGTTGCGCAAGTTTAGTATCTTATGATAACACACTTTATAGCTTATGGGCACGGATTTGCTAATCATTCACATTCATGATACATTGTACAAATAACATACAATGTAGGAATCATTTCACATAGTGATATCTCTCCAGTAATTGGTTTACACTCCCCACTAGATCTTTTATATTCAGCGTGGCTGATTAATTCCTTTCATGAGATACAATTGTTGTCTTAAGATTTATGTGATTATTTACATGTTTACATGGTATATTCATGTTGAGAGCTTGTAATACTAAAGCAGCTCATAAAGATTCATACAAATCCTGACTTGTTTAGAAATACAATTTCTTAACATCAAGGGCCATATTTATAATTTTTGACGCAAAACTGCGCTAACGCAGTTTTGCGTCAAAAAAATTAGCGCCGGCTAACGCCATTCTGAAGCGCCATGCGGCGCCGTATTTAATCAATGACGTTAGCCGGCGTTAGCCGCCGGCGCTGCCTGGTGTGCGTGAAAAAAAATGACGTACACCAGGCAGCGCCGACGTAGGGGGATATGGAGCTTGGGTGCCAAAAAATGGGGCAAGTCAGGCTGAGGCAAATTTTGCGCCTCAACCCGATTTGCGCCATTTTTTTCGACTCCCAGTCCCCATTGAAATGACTCCTGTCTTAGCAAAGACAGGAGTCATGCCCCCTTGCCCAATGGCCATGCCCAGGGGACTTATGTCCCCTGGGCATGGTCATTGGGCATAGTGGCATGTAGGGGGGCACAAATCAGGCCCCCCTATGCCACAAAAAAAATTAAAAAAAATACTTACCTGAACTTACCTTAATGTCCCTGGGATGGGTCCCTCCATCCTTGGGTGTCCTCCTGGGGTGGGAAAGGGTGACAGGGGGTGTCCCTGGGGGCATGGGAGGGCACCTCTGGGCTCCTTCCGAGCCCACAGGTCCCTTAACGCCTGCCCTGACCAGGTGCTAAAAAACGGCGCAAAAGCGGCTGGACGTCATTTTTTTTGACCCGCCCACTCCCGGGCGTGAGTTTTGCCCGGGAGTGTAAATACGGCGCACATGACTCAGAGTCAATTTTTTAGACGGGAACGCCTACCTTGCATATCATTAACGCAAAGTAGGTGTCCATACTAAAAAATGACGCAAACTCCATGGAATTTGGCGCTAGACGCGTCTAACGCCAAAGTATAAATATGGAGTTAGTTTTGCGTCGGAATTGCGTAAAAAAAAACGACGCAATTCCGGCGCAAACAGAGTATAAATATGCCCCCAACTGTTTTGTAATACACAGAATGATGTCAATATGAGTACATTTCATATATTTTTGTTTTGTTTAGCTCCAAAGTTGAAATGCTAACACTCTAAAGAATGGCTGAAGCTTGAGCCTGAAATGCACAGTGGCTGGGTGTTAAGAAACACAGTGACTATGGTCATTGAGTTAATTTACGAGTAATAGTTACCTTAGGGGACGATTTACAGTTACTTGAGATGACTCTAAATATAACAGGTACATTTCTATGGTTATGTACGTCTAAAATGTGAGCCTAACTTTAACGTCCCTATAACCTTTGATTTTTTTCAGTGACTAGTTACATATATATATATATATATATATATATATATATATATATATATATATATATATATATATATCATAGTTGCACAATAAAAAATTGTGTTTATCTACACCCTTGAGAGTCCGTCAGTTTTTGATATTTCAAAAACCTATGCTTTTGTAACAGGGACTCATGACCACAATGACATAATGCTGTATATATACACATACATATATATATAGCTGTGTAGATATAGATATGTATATATCATCCCCTTAAAAAAACCAAAGGTTACAGGGACATTATAGTTATACTCACATTTAAACGTATAAAACCATAGAAATTTACCTGTTATGGTTAGAGTTATCTTAAGTAACTACAACTCGTGCCCTATGGTAACTATAACTTGCACTAATGCCATTCACAGTTTTTTTGTCAAAAGTTTCACTGTAAATATTACATTGATATTATCAATGATGTTATCAAAGATGTCATGAGTGCTGTTGTGAGAAACCCGGGCTGATTGCAGAAGCCCCTTCACTTTTTCCCTCCATTTTTAGCTGATACTGGTGTTTTATGACTCTGACTGTGCCTTAGGCACTGCTAACCAGCTCCATGGTCACTGCTCTCTTTAAAATGGTATAGGCAGATTAGATATAATTATTTGGCTCTGACAACCTACCTATAAGTCCCTAGTACACGGTGGGGCATGTAGGTTTAGGGACCCCAGTATAGCTAGTACACCCATAGGTGCACTGCTGTGGTGTTCAGTGTCATTTTAAAGGCAGGTCTGCCTTGCTGGCTGCTTTGAAGTTAAAAGAAACCCCAAATTCGACTCTGAAATTAAAAGTACTTCCAAAGTCTCAAACTAACTTATTTTTGCATATAGGCAACCCCTAAGGTCTACCATAGGTGTCCCAAGGGTTGGGTGCAGTGTAGATATAAGCAGGGACTTTATAAATCATGTTTTATAAGTCCTGGAGAAGGAAAAACAGCTAAAAAAAAAATCCCATTGTAGTCAATGGACTCCACTGGCTTTTTAGGAGACTTTATTTTAAAATAATAAAGTTTTATTTCTGACAGGGAGGAGCTAAATATATCAAATGCGGTATAAAATTACATGTTACAATAAATACAACTTTCAATGGTCAGATTTATTATAACTAAGACAGAGAAAGAATTTTAAAACTCTATCTGAAAGTTACCAAATTCAGCCCTGTAATGCCTTTTCCTAATTGTTCAGCCTCTGGCAGCATGGGCCAAGCTACCTTAATGAGGTGTGAAGTGGCCTAGGCTGAGGCAAAGGAAGCATCTGGTGGGAGGAGAACTGCTTCAGCAGATGGCAGAGCAGGATGGGGGAAGAGTAGCCAAACTGGAATTCAAAGGAGGGAAAGCCACTTGGGACAGACAGAAACTGGACCTCCTCCATTTCCTGCTTCCCCAGACAGATGGGAACCCCAATGATTAGATCACAAAATTGTCTGAAAGGGCTGTGTTAGGGAGACTTAGCCACACCAGTGGGTGGACTCAGCCAGATCTAACCCCCAAGGAGGAATTTTCTCCATGTTGGAGTTTTAGAGAATGTTGCTTTCTGGGATTGGAATTCACAGGAAGTGATCACCCCAGAGGGTGGTGGCCTGCACCCCACTGGACAGGAGCACCTGGAGCAAGGATAAATATGACAGAGATGCCCCACAATTAATATCCCTGCTAGAAGAAGACACTGGAGAAGAAAGACTGCCCTGTTGAACCACTGGTCTACACCTATAGAACAGCATCCACAAGGACTGCACCAGCTGTACCCTTTGGGCTTCACTGAGAAAAGGACTTTGCCTTAATTATGCAACTCTAGGAGTGGATTCCTTGTACACTACAGGTACAAAGGAGCTGACCAGAGTACCCTGCATCAACTCTGGCAAAAAGAGCCCATCTGACTAGCGTCCAACTGCCATTTGAGGATTCTGATCAGGGAACCGTAGTCCCAACTCCCAAGGAGTAACTCAGAGTTTCTGGAACCTTGGATCAAGTTTGTGAAAGCTTCAATGACCCAAAAAGGACATCTGGAAGAAAATCCAGAAGTATGGAGACATTTGGAGTAACTGTTGTAAAAAGCTTCCTAAGTTGAAGAGGTGCATGGTGGCAGATGTAGTCCCAGACCCCCAAGAGGCAAACCAGAGCCTCTGAATCCTTGATTGGTGATGTGAACCACTTTCCTGAATCAAGAAACACTAAAAATAAGTGTAACAGTATTACATCATGGGTGACCTGAACTCTGGACTTTGTCCCTGTCCAGTGCAACCTTTTTTTGAGCACTATTTGCTTCTAGTTTTACTTTTTATCTTTACAAATTCATATATCTGGTTCCCTGCATTGGATTTTTGTCATTTTGGTGTCACTTTAAAGATAAAAATATTTCCTATTTTTATAAACTGATGTCAGATTTTTATTGTGTGTTGCGTTTCACTGATTTACTGCTTTGTTGATATTAAATGCTTTACACACCTGTCTCCTAATTTAAGCCTAACTGCTTGTTGGCCAAGCAACCAAGGGCTGAGCAAGGATTATTTTACTGAGACCTTTACTGGGACTCATGGGGGTTTGTGGCCTATTGCTAAGTGTAGGTACCTACCTGACCTTACCAGTAACCCACTTTCCAACAGCCGTAATTTGTTGGGTAATTAGCAGTGCAAGGTGAGGGTGTGAGTTATAGTTACCTAAGGGCATGAGCTACAGTTACTTGAGATAACTCTAATTATAACAGGTGAATTTCTTTGGTTTTGTGCATTTAAAATGTGAGCCTAACTATAGCATCCCTGTAACCACTGGTTATTTAAGTGAATTTCTACATTTAAAAAAATTCTATTTTCTAACTATAATGTCCCTGTAACCTTTGTTTTTTTCACTGGATTTCTATTGGCTTTTTTAATGTAAAGTAATTTGCATTACTATATGTTAATCCAACCACCGCGGCCAGGCCTGTGGCCAACCCCCTATAACCAACCTTGGGCCATGCACAGCCTTCAGTAATGTGTGGTGGAGTTGGCCACAGGGCCTGGCGAGAACCTGCAACCAACACCCCTAACAACCCAACCCTAAGAGAGAGAGAGAGCTAGAAAGTGAGAGATTGAGAGAAGTAGAGAGAGAGCAATTTAGGATTTGATGAATGATGTACTTATAATTAGATTTTGCCGGACAAAATTGAAAAGAAAAATGTTTTTGTCATTTGAAAAGAGTGAGATCAGTGTTCAGTATGTAACTTAAATATTTACAATTTAAAGAAACTAAAGCAGAAATTACCACAGAATCACCTAGGCTAGAACCCCTAACCTTTAGTGTGCATGTTTAAGAGCTTAACCACAATGTCAGACTAACTCCATACTGCAATGTGTCCAGACTTAGCTATGACATTCAACTGCCAGAATTTGAGGGGAAAAAGACTTCAATGTTCCATCACTAGGAAAAGTGATAACACTATAAAATAAACAGACACACTGCCAAGCGATACTAGGATTTACACCTTCAGCCTACTGAGTGACAACACAAGACCGTGACCATTAGGCCAGAAGTGACTCTGTTCTACTCTGTATCCAAACATAATTATAACATTCTTATCAAACATCTTGCTAGTCTGTCTCTTTGAAGTCACTGCATGGAGAGACCATGGGATGCAGTGGCGTCCTCTCCTCTCTTTTGCATCCCTTTATGGAAAAGCGGGAGAGAGTGACAGGACTACAGGGGAGACTGAAGACATGCGTGGTCCTAGCCGAGTCCCCAAGTCCTGCAGGAGCCGACATTGCTCCCACAAGCAGGGAGCTGCTTTAAATAGCAGCTCCCTGCTTGGTGGAGCAATGTTTTCATCTGTTTCCATGCACACATATTTGCGTGCAGGGAAACAGATGAAAACTTCACTTTCTGCAAGTGAGAGCGATTTGAAAGCTCTCACTTGCAGAAAGTTCAGTGTTTGCTCTGACAAATCTCCCACTAAGTCAGAGCAAACAGCTATTTCCAATGGGCCAGCACTCTGGGGCATAGCAGCAGCTGGCCCTCTGGGGTGGTGGTCCCCAGAGCAATCATTGGCTTTACGAGGGGGGCTGAGCAGCCCCCTCCAATGTTAAGTAGCCCTGCACTGTATTTGATTTAAGCCCCGGGGAGGTGGTGGTCCTTGGGGCTGTGGGGGGCTGGGGGACCCTCCTGCACTGTATTTCATTAGAGCCCTGGGGAGGGGGCAGTCCTTGGGGCTGTGGAGGCCCATGTGGGCCACCACACTGCCTTTTATTAGAGCCCCAGGGTGGTTGTGGTCCCCGGGGCTGCAGGGGGCCAGGTGGTCCTCCACATTACATTTGATTAAAGACCTGGGGAGGTTGCAGTCCCTGGGGTTGCAGGGGGACAGGGTGGCCCCCCACATTGTTTTTGATTTGTGCACTGGAGAGTTGGTGGACCCTGAGGCTGCAGGGGGGCTGGGTGGCCCCCCACATTCAACATTTTACTTGCCTCCAGGACCTGTCCCACCCAAAGGTTGCATTTAAACAAGCACAGGAGCCCGTGTTTGTTTTTTCTTTAATTTTCAGCGAATGCATGTACCCACAGCATCTCTGCTGATCCGCCATGTCTCCCGGTGAACATTTAAAAAACAATATTGCTTTTTTGCCCTGAGGGTGTCCTCTGGAATCCCAGCACCACAGCTGAGGGGTCAGGGTGTCCCTACCGTGGCTCCTTTTTATTTTTTTCACTCTTTTTCAGGGACCTAGCTGAAGCCGAGTCCTACATGGCTTCCAACTCTTCCTTGTTGAAGTGTTGGCAGCCAATCAGATCTTAGCACCAGATCAGGAGGGTTCATGGAGCCTTTGCGTCCCTATATATAAAATGTTGTTTTTCTTTAATACCTCAAAAGCTACTGAACAGATTTGTACCAAATAAGAGCGCTTTCTGGACAAAGACCTACCTTTCTTCCAAACTTGGGTAATTCTGTCCAGCAGTTCAGGGTGAAGACCTGTTCAAAAACCCAAATTCAAACTAATATGGGAATATGGGAAACACACCTTTTTTGACTCCTCCACCCCTTTTTCTTGGCCCCTGCTTTACAGATCACCCTGCAAATTTCCAGACACCTGTTGACGTAAGCATCACATTTTTTGGGAACTTGCACAAAGATTCATCAAGCAAGATATAAGCAAGTGAAAAAAAAAATATAGAAATATATATATATATATATACATATAACATATATATATATATATAAATATACTGGTAATGGAGTAATTAGTGTGTGCTACAAAAATTAGCAGAATTATTGAAACTGCATGCTTTGGGGCATTATACACAGATGTTCAAAGAAAATGGGAATTTGACAGCCAAAAACTCCATGAGTGGATGCCCTTTAAGCTACAGGTACAAAGGCGCTGCCCATAGTCCTCAACATCAAGTCCTGCAAAAAGAGCCCAGCTGACCAGCGTCCCGTGGCCATTTGAGGATTCTGACTAGGTGCATTCTAGGAATTGTGGTCCTAAATTTCAAGTAGCTTCTGGGTCCTTGAATCAAGCTGTGGACACTTCAAGCACCCGGAAAGGACCTCTGGAAGAAGATCCAGAAGTTTGGAGACATTTGTAGCAACTGTTGAAAACAGCTTCATAAGCTGAAGAGGTGCATTGTGGGAGTTGTAGTCCCAGACCCCAAGAGGCAAACCAGAGCCTGTGAACCCTTGGCTGGTGTTGTAGACCACTTTCCTGTATCAAGAAACACTTCTGAAAGTAAGTGTAACAGTTTTACATCATGGGTGGCCTGAACTCTGGACTTTGTCCCTGTCCAGTGTGACCTTTTTTAACCCTTTGAGTGCTATTTGCTTCTAAGAGCTAGAATTACTTTTAATCTTTGAGAAATACATATCTCTGGTTCCCTACATTGGATTTTGTCATTTTAGTGTCAGTTTAAAGATGAAAATATAATATATTTTTATAAATTGGTGTTTGATTTTTATTGTGTTTTGGTGTTTCACTTATTTACTGTTTTGTGATGTTTTTGATTCTATACACACCTGTCTCCTTAGTTGAGCCAAATTGCTCATTACCAAGCTACAAAGGGTTGACCTGGGATTAATGTATTAAGACCTAACTGGACCTAGTGGGGGTTAGTGACCTATTGGTAAGTGTAGGTACCTAACTGTCTTTACCAATATTCCACTTTTCAACAGAGGTTTACATTAATAATGAAAAGATCTGCAAAAAGCTGTATCGAAAGCCTACTAGCAATAAATAGCATTTTGTTCGCAAACAGCTCACATCCGAAGGCACTTAAATGGAGTGTGCCACATGGAGAATTTTTGAGGGTCAAGAAGAATTGCTCAGAGTCGAAATACTTTAAGCTGCAAGGTGATTAAATGTTTCAAAGATTCATGAAACAAAGCTATCCAGTTTCAGTTTTGAAGGACGCTGTGGAAAGAGTAATGGAGAAAAATAGAGAGGGTTTATTAGTTCCAAAGAACTCAAGAGGGGGAAGAAAAGACCATGAAATATGGATTATAATTGCTCTGACAAGAAAATCAAAAAAGCTCTGAGGAAAAATTGGAACATTATTAGAAAGGACGAGGATTTAAAGGACTGGGTAGCAGAACATCTGAATGTAACAGTTAGAAAGACACCGTAGTTAAGTGACCTTTTGGTGAAAAATGATTTTCCTGTACAGAAGATGGGTACAAATAGTTGGCTCAAGAAAAATGATTTTTACAAGTGTTCAAAATGTAAGGCCTATCGGTATGGTAAGAACTTAACAGAGTTTCAGTGTTTTGATGGGTCCACAATGAGAATAAAAGAATGGATATTGTGTGAGACCTCATTTGTTGTCAATGTTCTTGAAAGCAGTTGTGGTAAAAAATACATTGGAAGCACTGTGAATAAACTGAAATTCTGCATACTGCAACGTTTAAGAGTGGTGTCAAATTGAGATTTCTCTTATATGATAGCAAGACACATTTGGGAACACCGTAATGGAGACTATAATGGTTTGAGTTATTATGGGATCCATCATGTCAAAGACAACGTGAGAGGAGGAGATCGAGAGATAGTCCTAAGACGAAGAATGCTGTGGGGGGCTTAATACAGATGCTGAACTTCATGTACATCTCTGAGTACAGGTTTTTGGGACATTAAAGTCCGGCATATATAAGTTTGGTGGATATAATGTAAGATGATATGGTAACTCTTGCACACTCTCCTTTCTCTGTCCTTTTTCTTTCCTTTTTCCTTTTTCCTTTTCTCTTTCTTTTCTTTTTTCCTTCTCCCTTTTTCTCCCTTTTTGGGTGTAGCCCCCCTTTCTTTTCTATAATGAGAAATATTAAGTTGAGAGCTATAGATAGTTAGTATTTCACTATCTAGATCTGTTATCCTTTATGGTTTGAAAGTGATGCAGATTGAGTTTTCATACATCATTGTTTGGGGTCTTTTTAATAGAGGGGGTAGTGTGATCATAGAAAGGATGCAATTTCGGATTGTTTTTTAATCTTTAAAAACATACTAGCACTTTACTGAGTGAACTATGGTAGATTCATGTGGACATGAAGTGGCACTGAGGGATAGATGACATTTGACTTCAGTTTTAATGCCTGATATTGCTCTTTGTCATTAATATGCATCAAGTACCTTTCTGATCTTGATTATCAGCATGTATTGAGTACTTTACTGCCTATTAATTCTTGTTTTCTATTGCATCTATTATTTTACTGCTCTGTGTTATCAATATGCACTTAGCACTTTATTGCCCATTGCTCCTTGTTATCAATATCCAGTATTTTACTGCTCTTTTTTCTCAACATGCATCCAGCATTTGACTGCATGGAGGGAGTTTTGGTGAAAACATTACTTCCAGTTTTTTTTTTACTTTCATCCTTTGAATTTATCAATAATCTAGTACTGTACTGAAGAGTGTTAGAACATTGTGGGAATGTAATTGATAAAAATCGATTAAGTGATTAGCCAGCATAGGTAATAGTTAATGCAGTCTAGATGTTTATTTAAATATTGGTGGTGGGAGGAAGGCTTTTGTCCCATCATATAGTCACTGGACATGTGACAATGTAACGGCCCTGTCGAAGGCTTTTTGTGGAAATGCGTAGGCCATTTCGTTTGTAGCACTTTGCACTTTTTTTATTGAATAAAACAATAAGGGGCATATTTATACTCTGTTTGCGCCGAATGTGCGGCAAACATTTTGACGCACAATCGTTGCAAACCCTGCCCCATATTTATACTTTGACGTCCGACCCCGCAGGCGTCAAAATTCCACCATGTGCGTCATTTTTTAGAAGGGGGAACCAGCCTTGCGTTAATTATATGCAAGGTAGGCGTTCCCTTCCAAAAAATGACTTTAAGGCCTGTGCCCCATATTTCTACTCTGACGTCATTTTGACGCACAGGAGGGGGTGGGCCTTAAAAAACGGCGCACAGCCTGATGGGCGTCGTTTTTTAACGCCTGAGTCAGGGAAACCCCCTGCCACCCTTGCCCACCCCAGGAGGACACCCAAGGATGGAGGGACCCATCACAGGGAAGTTGAGGTAAGTTGGGGGTAAGTATTTTTTTTCGTTTTTTTTAAGTGTCATAGGGGGGCCAGATTTGGGTCCTCCTACATGCCACTATGCCCAATGACCATGCCCAGGGGACATAAGTCCTCTGGGCATGGCCATTGGGCAAGGGGGCATGACTCCTGTCTTTGCTAAGACAGGAGTCATGTCAATGGAGGTTGGGCGTCAAAAAAAATGGCGCAAATCCGGTTTGAGGCCTGAATTTTGCCTCAGACCTGACTTGCCCCATTTTTTGACGCACAACCCCCATTTTCCCATACGCCGGCGCTGCCTGGTGTGAGTCATTTTTTTTGACGCACACCAGTCTGCAGCGCCGGCTAACGTCATTCCATAAATAAGGCGCCCGCATGGCGCGTTGGAATGGCGTTAGCCGGCGGTAAAATGTTTGACGCACAACTGCGTTGGCGCAGTTGTGCATCAAAAAGTATAAATATGGGCCTAAATGTTTCTAAAAAAAGAAGCACCAAGTTTGTACTGGATTGTGCAGTCTCCTGTTTCTGTCTGAGTGAAATGGATAGGAGAGTGGGGCAGTGAATCTCAAGAAGTAGTATCAGCACTGGGAGGCCTTTGGGTAGCCCTGCGCTCTATAAATCTCTAATAATAATAATAATAATAATAATAATAATAATATACACACACACACAACACACACACACACACTCACCCATACACACACACACACACACACATACACTGGCTATAAGGAGGCATAGTGGTAACTCTGAAGAAAACACTAGCACGTTAATTCAGCAATGCAAAACATGAAAATTAAAAGAGCTATAAATATTTCACAACAATACACATTCTCCTATGCCTGCAAATTTAACTCTACAACATATACATTTTTTGCAAAAAAAATCAATGAAAACAATAGCCAACATTTTAATGTAGTACAATGCAATCCCTGCCGTGAATAAAGTTTTAAAAACATATACCACTGAAACATTTATTTCATGCACTGATGACTACTAGGACAGGCTAGATGGCCCTTTGGAAATCTGGACCACATGGTAAAATAATATTGCAAATGTTACAAACATGGAGAAAAGGTACTGAGCTGTGCAACAAATTTCCTTTACAAAAAAATCAATGAAATGCTAAATAAATAATAACTAGGCCCATACTTAACCCCTTCTGTGCTGAGGACGTAGTGGTTACATCCTTCGGCACAGTGCTGCTGTGCCGAGGGCGTAACCACTACGTCCTCGGCACACAGCCCAGAGGGAGCGCTCTCGCTCCCTCTGTGTGCTTCCCCCCACCCCCCAAAGTCAGGGATGGAAGGGGAAGCCCTTCCCCTTCCACCCCGACCCCCCCACCACCCCATAATGACGTCAGCACGCGATCGCGCGCTGACTTCATTATGGGGATATCGCCGCACAGGAAGCCATTTGCTTCCTGTGCGGCGTGGAGAGAAGAGGTGAGTTCCTCTTCCCGGTGGGTGGGGGGTTTGGGCTAAAGAGGCACCGGGGGAAAGGAAAGGCTTTTCCTTTCCCACGGTGTCTCTTTGAGCATTCCTGCTGCCCGATCGCATTGCGATCGGGCTACAGGAATGCCCACTAGACACCAGGGATTAGTTTTTTTTGTTTTTCTTTCCTGTTTCTTGTTTGCGGGGAGCGGCCCCTTGGGCAAGGGTTGCTCCCCTTTTGGGGGCAATTAGTTACGGCCATTTCTGCCCCCCTTGGGGGCAGATTGGCCTACTTTTTAGGCGGATCTGCCCCCAAGGGGGGCAGAAAACACTAGATCACCAGGGTTTTGTATTTTTATGTGCATTTATGTGGGGGGGTGCCCCCTTGGGCAAGGGGCGCCCCCCCCAAGGGGGAAGAGAACTGGTGGCCTTTTCTGCCCCCCTTGGGGCAGATCGGCCTATTTTTTTTAGGTCCATCTGCCCCCAAGGGGGGCAGAAGCCACTTAGGCACCAGGGATTGTGTGTGTAGTGGATGGGGGAGCGCCCCCTTGGGCAAGGGTCACTCCCCTTTGGGGGCATGTCTTTTAGGGCCATTTCTGCCCCCCTTTTATTTTTATGTGTATGTATGTGGGGGGGTGCCCCCTTGGGCAAGGGGCACCCCCCCCAAGGGGGCAGAGAACTGTTGGCCTTTTCTGCCCCCCTTGGGGGCAAATCGGCCTATTTTTTTTAGGTCCATTTGCCCCCAAGGGGGGCAGAAGCCACTTAGGCACCAGGGATTGTGTGTGTAGTGGATGGGGGGGCACCCCTTGGGCAAGGGTCGCTCCCCTTTGGGGGGTGTGTCTTTTAGGGCCATTTCTGCCCCCCTTGAGGGCAGATCAGCCTATTATTTTTAGGATGATCTGCCCCAAGGGGGCAGAAACCACTAGAAGGCCAGGGATTTTTTTTATGTGTTTATTTTTGTGGGGGGGCATCCCCTTGGGCACGGGGCACCCCCCCCAAGGGGGGCATTGACCTGTTGGCCATTTCTACACCCCCTGGGGGCAGATTGGCCTACTTTTTAGCCAGATCTGCCCCCAAGGGGGGCAGAAAACACTAGATCAACAGGGTTTTTTATTTTTATGTGTATGTATGTGGGGGGGCGTCCCCTTGGGCACGGGGCGCCCCCCCCAAGGGGGGCATTGACCTGTTGGCCATTTCTACACCCCCTGGGGGCAGATGGGCCTATTTATTTAGACCCACCTGCCCCCAAGTTGGGCAGAAGCCACTTAGACACCAGGGATAGTGTGTGTGTGTGTGTGTTAGTGGATGGGGGGGGGCCTTGGGCAAGGGTCGCCCCCCACTTTGGGGGCACATGTACCCAGGCCATTTCTGCACCCCTTGGAGACAGATAAGCCTATTATTTTTAGGCTGATCTGCCAAGGGGGCAGAAACCACTAGAACGCCAGGGATTTTTTTATTTGTTTATTTTTGTGGGGGGGCATCCCCTTGGTCAACGGGGCGCCCCCCCAAGGGGGGCATTGACCTGTTGGCCATTTCTGCCCCCCCTGGGGGCAGATGGGCCTATTTTGTTAGGCCCACCTGCCCCCAAGGGGGGCAGAAGCAACTTAGACACCAGGGATAGTGTGTGTGTGTGTGTGTTAGTGGATGGGGGGGGACTTGGGCAAGGGTCGCCCCCCACTTTGGGGGCACATGTACCCAGGCCATTTCTGCACTCCTTGGTGACAGATCAGCCTATTATTTTTAGGCTGATCTGGCCCCAAGGAGGGCAGAAACCACTAGAACGCCAGGGATTTTATAAATTTGTTTATTTTTGTGGGGGGGTGTCTCCTTGGTCACGGGGTGCCCCCCCAAGGGGGGCATTGACCTGTTGGCCATTTCTACACCCTCTGGGGGCAGATGGGCCTATTTTTTTAGACCCACCTGCACCCAAGGGGGGCAGAAGCCACGTAGACACCAGGGATAGTGTGTGTGTGTGTTAGTGGATGGGGGGGGCTTGGGCAAGGGTCGCCCCCCACTTTGGGGGCACATGTACCCAGGCCATTTCTGCACCCCTTGGAGACAGATCAGCCTATTATTTTTAGGCTGATCTGCCCCCAAGGGGGCAGAAACCACTAGAACGCCAGGGATTTTTTTAAATTTGTTTATTTTTGTGGGGGGGGGGCGTCCCCTTGTTCACGGGCGCCCCCCCAAGGGGGGCATTGACCTGTTGGCCATTTCTACACCCCCTGGGGGCAGATGGGCCTATTTTATTAGACCCACCTGCCCCCAAGGGGGGCAGAAGCCACTTAGACACCAGGGATAGTGTGTGTGTGTGTGTGTGTGTGTTAGTGGATGGGGGGGGCCTTGGGCAAGGGTCGCCCCCCACTTTGGGAGCACATGTACCCAGGCCATTTCTGCACCCCTTGGAGACAGATCAGCCTATTATTTTTATGCTGATCTGCCCCCAAGGGGGGCAGAAACCACTAGAACGCCAGGGATTTTCTTTTATTTGTTTATTTTTGTGGGGGGGGCGTCCCCTTGGTCACGGGGCACCCCCCCAAGGGGGGCATTGACCTGTTGGCCATTTCTACACCCCCTGGGGGCAGATGGGCCTATTTTTTAGACCCACCTGCCCCCAAGCGGGGCAGAAGCCACTTAGACACCAGGGATAGTGTGTGTGTGTGTTAGTGGATGGGGGGGGCCTTAGGCAAGGGTCGCCCCCCACTTTGGGGGCACATGTACCCAGGCCATTTCTGCACCCCTTGGAGACAGATCAGCCTATTATTTTTAGGCTGATCTGCCCCCAAGGGGGGCAGAAACCACTAGAACGCCAGGAATTTTTTTTTATTTGTTTATTTTTGTGGGGGGGCGTCCCCTTGGTCACGGGGCGCCCCGCCAAGGGGGGCATTGACCTGTTGGCCATTTCTACACCCCCTGGGGGAAGATAGGCCTATTTTCTTAGGCCCACCTGCCCCCAAGGGGGGCAGAAGCCACTTAGGCACCAGGGATAGTGTTGTGTGTGTTTTTTTGCTTTTTTTTGTTTGAGGGCTGTCCCCTTTGGCAAGGGTCGCTCTCCATGGGGACACACTACTAAAGGTATTTTCTGGCTTCCTTGGGGCAGACAGGCCTATTTTTTTAGTAGGCCCATCTGCCCCTATGGCAGAATCCACTTAGGCACCAATTTCTAAATGTTTGATGGTGGGGTGTTTGTCAACTGAAGAAGTCTTTGCATTTGTGATAAAAAATGTTTTCCTCCTTGTTGTTCTAGTTCAAAGCTTTTGCTTTATTTGCTGTGGCTCCTTGCGGTTTTGGCGGTGGTTGACCTGCAGTTTGCACAGTTGCATGTTTTAGGTAAGTAAAAACAATTTACTCCAAAGGAGTATTGTTGCCATGCATGAATGACATGTTTGTAGGGGGTGTACTAAATGCAGGATTGTGTGTGAAATTGTCCTTAGGTTTGTGCACAATGATATTTGTTTTGTCTTATTTCTAATTTGCCTTTCTTTCTTTATTTTTAGTGGGATATCATTGGTGATTGCTGTGTAGTTGCTGGTGAATCAAGCTTTTTCAGGCAAGTGAGCGGTATAGTTTTTAAGTTTATAACTCTTACTAACAAAGCTACACTTTGTTATTTGTCTTACACAGTGCTGGTTGTTAGTGGTGAATTTGTCCAGTTAATTTTAGCAGGAGAGATCATGGCTAGCCGCAGGATGACCGCTCAGCAGGTGGTTGGTATGCTTTTTGAGTCACAGTCTGATCATGACTATGAGACGGACTCTGCATCTGAGGCAGAGGAGGAGGTCAGAGATTCTGGCAGTGATGTTTCTGTTGGAGGGGAATCTTCTGATGATGAAGCCACACTCAGTGAAGATGAAGGGCCTGTTTTAGAGGAGGACATTGATGTGCCAATAGTGCAGCAACCTGGGGCTGAAAGGTTTCCCGTTATAAGACCTGATGTCTGGGTTGCCCCAAACATGGAGCAGCCAGAGTTGCCTGCCTTTACTGGTCTCCCCGGGTGTAACGCCAATACAGAGAACTTTATGCCTATCAATTTCTTTGAGTTATTCATGGATGATATGTTTTTGGAAGAGATTGTTGAGCAGACTAATTTGTATGCGGAGCAGCATTTGAGGGACAACGCTGCTAGACCTAGGCCACACTCTAGAGCTGCCCAGTGGATTCCCACAAATTTGGAGGAGATAAAAAAGTTTTTGGGTTTGACTTTTTTGATGGGGTTGATAAGGAAGCCGTCACTGGCTTCTTATTGGTCTAATAGTCCCTTGATGGCAACAGCTATATTTCCAGCGACCATGAGTCGTAATCGGTATTTGCTTCTTCTTAGGATGCTGCATTTTGTTGGCAATGCATTAGCCTTGCCACGAGATCACCCAGATTCTGACCGTCTTTTTAAGATTAGGCCTGTCCTTGATCATTTTGTAGATCGGTTTTCGGAGGTCTATGTTCCAGGCAAAGAGTTAAGTGTGGACGAGTCTTTGGTCCTCTTCAAGGGCCGTTTGGTTTTTAGGCAGTACATTCCTAGCAAAAGGGCACGATATGGAATTAAATTGTATATGCTGTCTGAAAGTAGGACAGGATGTGTGTATAGTTTCTGTGTGTACACTGGTAGGGATTCCAATATTGACCCCCCTGGTTGTCCTCCCACTTTTGGAGTTACTGAGAAAATTGTGTGGGATCTTGGTAGACGACTGTTCAACAAAGGTCACCATTTGTATGTAGATAACTTCTACACTGGTGTGCAGTTGTTCAAGGAATTGTTTAGAGTGGACACAGTTGCTTGTGGCACAATCCGTTCTAACCAGAAAGGCTATCCAGGGGAGCTTGTCTGTAAAAAACTTGAGAGGGGACAGTGCTGTGCCTTGCGGAAAGAGGAGCTGCTAGCTTTGAAATTTTCAGACAAGAGGGATGTCTACATGCTAAGTACCATCCATGATGAGAGTACTTCCCCTGTGACTGTTTAGGGCCAGGTTGCTGAAGTGCGCAAACCTGTGTGCATTTTAGATTATAATAAGCACATGGGAGGTGTAGATAGAGTTGACCAGAGGTTGGAACCTTATACTGCTATTCGTAAGTCTTACGTTTGGTATAAGAAGTTAGCACTTCACCTCTTCCACTTAGCAACCTTCAATGCCTTTATTGTGTTTAGGGATAGGTCTCCAGAGTCAAAGATGACATTTGTGAAATTTCAGGAGTCAGTGATAGAGAGCCTTATTGTGGTGAAACAGGCCAGAGTTCCTAGAGAAGCAGTGGTAGAGGATGTGGCTAGATTGAAAGATCGCCGCTTTGCTGAGCACATTCCTCCCACACCCAAAAAAGACTTTCCAGCTAAGAAATGTAGAGTGTGTTTTTGAAGAGGTATCCGGAGGGAGACTCGAATGTACTGCCCAGATTGTCCTTCAAAGCCTGGGCTGTGTGTCGGTGGTTGTTTTAAGAATTACCACACCCAGAAGAATTTCTGGGAACAACCATGAGTGTAAACTCATGTCTGTTTTGTATTTTCATGTGTTTAGTTTCATGGTTAGCATTTCTGTCATGTTCTTAGTTAGAGCTTTTGTGTTCGTAGTTTTGTAATTCTTTCTACTTAGTTAGGGGTTCCTCTGTTTACAAAAAAAAAAAAATGGTGCAATTGTGTGTGGAGTGGGGCTTGGCTGAGAGTGTACATATTGATTTGCTGTTGGCTACTGCAACACACTGCCAGCCAAACACCAGTCCACACACTCCCATCAGCTGGTGTGATTGTTGTATCAGGCATGTGGGCGTATGTAAGTGATGGGCCCTTGAGTGGCGCTGTCTGTCGATGTGAGTGTTGTAATGTGCTGGGCCCGTGGCTGGCGGTGTGAATGGCCTTGTGTGTGTCATGTATGAAAGTTGTGTGAATGGACTGTAAAGCGGTTGGTGCCTTGCTGCGGCTTTACAGCTCACGAGCTGTGAGTCATTGGTTGAGTTTTTTGCCTTTCAGTTACTAACAGTGCATTTCATTTTTGTGAAAGCTCTTGTTAGTAAAATTTGATCCACTGAACCATCACTCACCCTCGTGCCAAATCCAACCAGTATGTGTGGTAAAAATGACAAAACCTGCTCCGCTGTAATCAGTTGTCGCAGCACACCTGTGACACGCTAGGTGCCTCAGGTGGGACCCCGATGATGAAGAATGCCACCAACTTGGTTGGTGGGTGAGGGGTCTTTTTCACATAACCTAAGTGTGTTTCTTTTCAAAATGTTAGTGTTTGGCACATCACGGACGTATGTGGGCACATCAAAACGATATATTACAAAACTACCTGTGTTTGGGGGGCAGAGGGCACCTATGTTTTTGGTCCTGTGTGCGGCCTTCATCTAGGGAAACCTACCGAACCCAGACATTTTTTAAAATTAGACACCCCAAGGAGTCCAGGGAGGTGTGGCTTGCGTGGATCCCCCAACATTTTCTTACCCAGACTCCTCTGTAAACCTCAACATTTGCTTACAAAAGCATATTTTTCTGACTTTTCCTCGTAGGATCACCACTCCAGCACAAAATTCCTACTCCCCAGTGTTCCCCTCAGTCTCCCAAGTAAAATGACACCTCACTTATGTGGGTCCCCACAGCAGAGTCAGTCTAAAGATGTATAAAAGAATATGTCCTTATAAACTCGCTGTGCTATCCCCTCTATCTCTACAAGTTTTGGGCCTTATTCTGTTGCAGGCACCTGGCCCACCCACACAAGTGAGGTATCATTTTTATCGGGAGACTTGGGGGAACGCTGGGTGGAAGGAAATTTGTGGCTCCACTCAGATTCCAGAACTTTCTGTCACCGAAATGTGTGGAAAATGCGTTTTTTTAGCCACAATTTGAGGTTTGCAAAGCATTCTGGGTAACAGAACCTGGTCAGAGCCCCGCAAGTCACCCCATCTTGGATTCCCCTAGGTCTCTACTTTTCAAAAATGCACAGGTTTGGTAGGTTTCCCTAGGTGCCGGCTGAGCTAGAGGCCAAAATCTACAGGTAGGCACTGTTTTCAATGAAAAAATGTAATGTGTCCACGTTGCGTTTTGGGGTGTCTCCTGTCGCGGGCGCTAGGCCTACCCACACAAGTGAGGCATCATTTTTATCGGGAGACGTGGGGGAACGCTGGGTGGAAGGAAATTTGTGGCTCCTCTCAGATTCCAGAACTTTCTGTCACCGAAATGTGTGGAAAATGCGTTCTTTTAGCCAAATTTTGAGGTTTGCAAAGGATTCTGGATAACAGAACCTGGTCCGAGCCACACAAGTCACCCCATCTTGGATTCCCCTAGGTCTCTAGTTTTCAGAAATGCACAGGTTTGGTAGGTTTCCCTAGGTGGCGGCTGAGCTACAGGCCAAAATCTACAGGTAGGCACTTTGCAAAAAACACCTCTGTTTTCCTTCAAAAATGTGGCTGTGTCCACGTTGTGATTTGGGGTGTTTCCTGTGGCGGGCGCTAGGCCTACCCACACAAGTGAGGTATCATTTTTATCGGGAGACGTGGGGGAACGCTGGGTGGAAGGAAATTTGTGGCTCCTCTCAGATTCCAGAACTTTCTGCCACAGAAATGTGAGGAACATGTGTTTTTTTAGCCAAATTTTGAGGTTTGCAAAGGATTCTGGGTAACAGAACCTGGTCCGAGCCACACAAGTCACCCCATCTTGGATTCCCCTAGGTCTCTAGTTTTCAGAAATGAACAGGTTTGGTAGGTTTCCCTAGGTGGCGGCTGAGCTACAGGCCAAAATCTACAGGTAGGCACTTTGCAAAAAACACCTCTGTTTTCCTTAAAAAATGTGGCTGTGTCCACGTTGCGCTTTGGGGCGTTTCCTGTCGCGGACGCTAGGCCTACCCACACAAGTGAGGTATCATTTTTATCGGAAGACGTGGGGGAACGCTGGGTGGAAGGAAATTTGTGGCTCCTCTCAGATTCCAGAACTATCTGCCACAGAAATGTGAGGAACATGTGTTTTTTTAGCCAAATTTTGAGGTTTGCAAAGGATTCTGGGTAACAGAACCTGGTCCGAGCCACACAAGTCACCCCATCTTGGATTCCCCTAGGTCTCTAGTTTTCAGAAATGCACAGGTTTGGTAGGTTTCCCTAGGTGGCGGCTGAGCTACAGGCCAAAATCTACAGGTAGGCACTTTGCAAAAAACACCTCTGTTTTCCTTAAAAAATTTGGCTGTGTCCACGTTGCGCTTTGGGGCATTTCCTGTTGCGGGCGCTAGGCCTACCCACACAAGTGAGGTATCATTTTTATCGGGAGACGTGGGGGAACGCTGGGTGGAAGGAAATTTGTGGCTCCTCTCAGATTCCAGAACTTTCTGCCACAGAAATGTGAGGAACATGTGTTTTTTTAGCCAAATTTTGAGGTTTGCAAAGGATTCTGGGTAACAGAACCTGGTCCGAGCCACACAAGTCACCCCATCTTGGATTCCCCTAGGTCTCTAGTTTTCAGAAATGAACAGGTTTGGTAGGTTTCCCTAGGTGGCGGCTGAGCTACAGGCCAAAATCTACAGGTAGGCACTTTGCAAAAAACACCTCTGTTTTCCTTCAAAAATGTGGCTGTGTCCACGTTGCGCTTTGGGGCGTTTCCTGTTGCGGGCGCTAGGCCTACCCACACAAGTGAGGTATCATTTTTATCGGGAGACGTGGGGGAACGCTGGGGGGAAGGAAATTTGTGGCTCCTCTCAGATTCCAGAACTATCTGCCACAGAAATGTGAGGAACATGTGTTTTTTTAGCCAAATTTTGAGGTTTGCAAAGGATTCTGGGTAACAGAACCTGGTCCGAGCCACACAAGTCACCCCATCTTGGATTCCCCTAGGTCTCTAGTTTTCATAAATGCACAGGTTTGGTAGGTTTCCCTAGGTGGCGGCTGAGCTACAGGCCAAAATCTACAGGTAGGCACTTTGCAAAAAACACCTCTGTTTTCCTTCAAAAATTTGGCTGTGTCCACGTTGCGCTTTGGGGCGTTTCCTGTCGCGGGCGCTAGGCCTACCCACACAAGTGAGGTATCATTTTTATCGAGAGACGTGGGGGAACGCTGGGTGGATGGAAATTTGTGGCTCCTCTCAGATTCCAGAACTTTCTGCCACAGAAATGTGAGGAACATGTGTTTTTTTACCCAAATTTTGGGGTTTGCAAAGGATTCTGGGTAACAGAACCTGGTCCGAGCCACACAAGTCACCCCATCTTGGATTCCCCTAGGTCTCTAGTTTTCAGAAATGCACAGGTTTGGTAGGTTTCCCTAGGTGGCGGCTGAGCTACAGGCCAAAATCTACAGGTAGGCACTTTGCAAAAAACACCTCTGTTTTCCTTAAAAAATTTGGCTGTGTCCACGTTGCGCTTTGGGGCGTTTTCTGTCGCGGGCGCTAGGCCTACCCACACAAGTGAGGTATCATTTTTATCGGGAGACGTGGGGGAACGCTGGGTGGAAGGAAATTTGTGGCTCCTCTCAGATTCCAGAACTTTCTGCCACAGAAATGTGAGGAACATTAGCCAAATTTTGAGGTTTGCAAAGGATTCTGGGTAACAGAACCTGGTCCCAGCCACACAAGTCACCCCATCTTGGATTCCCCTAGGTCTCTAGTTTTCAGAAATGCACAGGTTTGGTAGGTTTCCCTAGGAGGCGGCTTAGCTGCAGGCCAAAATCTACAGGTAGGCACTTTGCAAAAAACAACTCTGTTTTCCTTCAAAAATTTGGATGTGTCCACATTGCGCTTTGGGGCGTTTCCTGTCGCGGGCGCTAGGCCTACCCACACAAGTGAGGTATCATTTTTATCGGGAGACGTGGGAGAACGCTGGGTGGAAGGAAATTTGTGGCTCCTCTCAGATTCCAGAACTGTCTGCCACAGAAATGTGAGGAACATGTGTTTTTTTAGCCAAATTTTGAGGTTTGCAAAGGATTCTGGGTAACAGAACCTGGTCCGAGCCACACACGTCACCCCATCTTGGATTCCCCTAGGTCTCTAGTTTTCAGAAATGCACAGGTTTGGTAGGTTTCCCTAGGTGGCGGCTGAGCTACAGGCCAAAATCTACAGGTAGGCACTTTGCAAAAAACACCTCTGTTTTCCTTCAAAAATTTGGCTGTATCCACGTTGCGCTTTGGGGCGTTTCCTGTCGCGGGCGCTAGGCCTACCCACACAAGTGAGGTATCATTTTTATCAGGAGACGTGGGGGAACGCTGGGTGGAAGGAAATTTGTGGCTCCTCTCAGATTCCAGAACTTTCTGCCACAGAAATGTGAGGAACATGTGTATTTTTAGCCAAATTTTGAGGTTTGCAATGGATTCTGGGTAACAGAACCTGATCTGAGCCACACAAGTCACCCCATCTTGGATTCCCCTAGGTCTCTAGTTTTCATAAATGCACAGGTTTGGTAGGTTTCCCTAGGTGGCGGCTGAGCTACAGGCCAAACTGTACTGGTAGGCACTTTGCAAAAAACACCTCTGTTTTCCTTCAAAAATTTGTCTGTGTCTACGTTGCGCTTTGGGGCGTTTCCTGTCGCGGGCGCTAGGCCTACCCACACAAGTGAGGTATCATTTTTATCGGGAGACGTGGGGGAACGCTGGGTGGAAGGAAATTTGTGGCTCCTCTCAGATTCCAGAACTTTCTGTCACCGAAATGTGTGGAAAATGCGTTTTTTTTAGCCAAATTTTGAGGTTTGCAAAGGATTCTGTGTAACAGAACCTGGTCCGAGCCACACAAGTCACCCCATCTTGGATTCCCCTAGGTCTCTAGTTTTCAGAAATGCACAGGTTTGGTAGGTTTCCCTAGGTGGCGGCTGAGCTACAGGCCAAAATCTACAGGTAGGCACTTTGCAAAAAACACCTCTGTTTTCCTTCAAATATTTGGCTGTATCCATGTTGCGCTTTGGGGCGTTTCCTGTCGCGGGCGCTAGGCCTACCCACACAAGTGAAGTATCATTTTTATCGGGAGACGTGGGGGAACGCTGGGTGGAAGGAAATTTGTGGCTCCTCTCAGATTCCAGAACTTTCTGCCACAGAAATGTGAGGAACATGTGTATTTTTAGCCAAATTTTGAGGTTTGCAAAGGATTCTGTGTAACAGAACCTGGTCCGAGCCACACAAGTCACCCCATCTTGGATTCCCCTAGGTCTCTAGTTTTCAAAAATGCACAGGTTCAGGTTTGGTAGGTTTCCCTAGGTGGCGGCTGAGCTACAGGCCAAAATCTACAGGTAGGCACTTTGCAAAAAACACCTCTGTTTTCCTTCAAAAATTTGGCTGTGTCCACGTTGCGCTTTGGGGTGTTTCCTGTGGCGGGCGCTAGGCCTACCCACACAAGTGAGGTATCATTTTTATCGGGAGACGTGGGGGAACGCTGGGTGGAAGGAAATTTGTGGCTCCTCTCAGATTCCAGAACTTTCTGCCACAGAAATGTGAGGAACATTTTTAGCCAAATTTTGAGGTTTGCAAAGGATTCCGTGTAACAGAACCTGGTCCGAGCCACACAAGTCACCCCATCTTGGATTCCCCTAGGTCTCTAGTTTTCAGAAATGAACAGGTTTGGTAGGTTTCCCTAGGTAGCGGCTGAGCTACAGGCCAAAATCTACAGGTAGGCACTTTGCAAAAACACCTCTGTTTTCCTTCAAAAATTTGGCTGTGTCCACGTTGCGCTTTGGGGCGTTTCCTGTCGCGGGCGCTAGGCCTACCCACACAAGTGAGGTATCATTTTTATCGGGAGACGTGGGGGAACGCTGGGTGGAAGGAAATTTGTGGCTCCTCTCAGATTCCAGAACTTTCTGCCACAGAAATGTGAGGAACATGTGTTTTTTTAGCCAAATTGTGAGGTTTGCAAAGGATTCTGGGTAACAGAACCTGGTCCGAGCCACACAAGTCACCCCATCTTGGATTCCCCTAGGTCTCTAGTTTTCATAAATGCACAGGTTTGGTAGGTTTCCCTAGGTGGCGGCTGAGCTACAGGCCAAAATCTACAGGTAGGCACTTTGCAAAAAACACCTCTGTTTTCCTTCAAAAATTTGGCTGTGTCCACGTTGCGCTTTGGGGCGTTTCCTGTCGCGGGCGCTAGGCCTACCCACACAAGTGAGGTATCATTTTTATCGGGAGACGTGGGGGAACGCTGGGTGGATGGAAATTTGTGGCTCCTCTCAGATTCCAGAACTTTCTGCCACAGAAATGTGAGGAACATGTGGTTTTTTAGCCATATTTTGGGGTTTGGAAAGGATTCTGGGTAACAGAACCTGGTCCGAGCCACACAAGTCACCCCATCTTGGATTCCCCTAGGTCTCTAGTTTTCAGAAATGCACAGGTTTGGTAGGTTTCCCTAGGTGGCGGCTGAGCTACAGGCCAAAATCTACAGGTAGGCACTTTGCAAAAAACACCTCTGTTTTCCTTCAAAAAATTGGCTGTGTCCACGTTGCGCTTTGGGGCGTTTCCTGACGCGGGCGCTAGGCCTACCCACACAAGTGAGGTATCATTTTTATCGGGAGACGTGGGGGAACGCTGGGTGGAAGGAAATTTGTGGCTCCTCTCAGATTCCAGAACTTTCTGCCACAGAAATGTGAGGAACATGTGTTTTTTTTGCCAAATTTTGAGGTTTGCAAAGGATTCTGGGTAACAGAACCTGGTCCGAGCCACGCAAGTCACCCCATCTTGGATTCCCCTAGGTCTCTAGTTTTCAGAAATGCACAGGTTAGGTAGGTTTCCCTAGGTGGCGGCTGAGCTACAGGCCAAAATCTACAGGTAGGCACTTTGCAAAAAACACCTCTGTTTTCCTTCAAAAATTTGGCTGTGTCCACGTTGCGCTTTGGGGCGTTTCCTGTCGCGGGCGCTAGGCCTACCCACACAAGTGAGGTATCATTTTTATCGGGAGACGTGGGGGAACGCTGGGTGGAAGGAAATTTGTGGCTCCTCTCAGATTCCAGAACTTTCTGCCACAGAAATGTGAGGAACATTAGCCAAATTTTGAGGTTTGCAAAGGATTCTGGGTAACAGAACCTGGTCCCAGCCACACAAGTCACCCCATCTTGGATTCCCCTAGGTCTCTAGTTTTCAGAAATGCACAGGTTTGGTAGGTTTCCCTAGGTGGCGGCTGAGCTACAGGCCAAAATCTACAGGTAGGCACTTTGCAAAAAACACACCTGTTTTCATCAAAAATTTGGATGTGTCCACATTGCGCTTTGGGGCGTTTCCTGTCGGGGGCGCTAGGCCTACCCACACAAGTGAGGTATCATTTTTATCGGGAGACATGGGGGAACTATGGGTGGAAGGACATTTGTGGCTCCTCTCAGATTCCAGAACTTTCTGCCACAGAAATGTGAGGAACATGTGTATTTGTAGCCAAATTTTGAGGTTTGCAATGGATTCTGGGTAACAGAACCTGATCTGAGCCACACAAGTCACCCCATCTTGGATTCCCCTAGGTCTCTAGTTTTCAGAAATGCACAGGTTTGGTAGGTTTCCCTAGGTGGCGGCTGAGCTACAGGCCAAACTCTACAGGTAGGCACTTTGCAAAAAACACCTCTGTTTTCCTTCAAATATTTGGCTGTGTCTACGTTGCGCTTTGGGGCGTTTCCTGTCGCGGGCGCTAGGCCTACCCACACAAGTGAGGTATCATTTTTATCGGGAGACTTGGGGGAACGCTGGGTGGAAGGACATTTGAGGCTCCTCTCAGATTCCAGAACTTTCTGCCACAGAAATGTGAGGAACATGTGTTTTTTTAGCCAAATTTTGAGGTTTGCAAAGGATTCTGGGTAACAGAACCTGGTCCCAGCCACACAAGTCACCCCATCTTGGATTCCCCTAGGTCTCTAGTTTTCAGAAATGCACAGGTTTGGTAGGTTTCCCTAGGTGGCGGCTGAGCTACAGGCCAAAATCTACAGGTAGGCACTTTGCAAAAAACACCTCTGTTTTCCTTCAAAAATTTGGCTGTATCCACGTTGCGCTTTGGGGCGTTTCCTGTCGCGGGCGCTAGGCCTACCCACACAAGTGAGGTATCATTTTTATCGGGAGACGTGGGGGAACGCTGGGTGGAAGGAAATTTGTGGCTCCTCTCAGATTCCAGAACTTTCTGCCACAGAAATGTGAGGAACATGTGTATTTTTAGCCAAATTTTGAGGTTTGCAATGGATTCTGGGTAACAGAACCTGATCTGAGCCACACAAGTCACCCCATCTTGGATTCCCCTAGGTCTCTAGTTTTCATAAATGCACAGGTTTTGTAGGTTTCCCTAGGTGGCGGCTGAGCTACAGGCCAAACTGTACTGGTAGGCACTTTGCAAAAAACACCTCTGTTTTCCTTCAAAAATTTGGCTGTGTCTACGTTGCGCTTTGGGGCGTTTCCTGTCGCGGGCGCTAGGCCTACCCACACAAGTGAGGTATCATTTTTATCGGGAGACGTGGGGGAACGCTGGGTGGAAGGAAATTTGTGGCTCCTCTCAGATTCCAGAACTTTCTGTCACCGAAATGTGTGGAAAATGCGTTTTTTTAGCCAAATTTTGAGGTTTGCAAAGGATTCTGTGTAACAGAACCTGGTCCGAGCCACACAAGTCACCCCATCTTGGATTCCCCTAGGTCTCTAGTTTTCAGAAATGCACAGGTTTGGTAGGTTTCCCTAGGTGGCGGCTGAGCTACAGGCCAAAATCTACAGGTAGGCACTTTGCAAAAAACACCTCTGTTTTCCTTCAAATATTTGGCTGTATCCATGTTGCGCTTTGGGGCGTTTCCTGTCGCGGGCGCTAGGCCTACCCACACAAGTGAAGTATCATTTTTATCGGGAGACGTGGGGGAACGCTGGGTGGAAGGAAATTTGTGGCTCCTCTCAGATTCCAGAACTTTCTGCCACAGAAATGTGAGGAACATGTGTATTTTTAGCCAAATTTTGAGGTTTGCAAAGGATTCTGTGTAACAGAACCTGGTCCGAGCCACACAAGTCACCCCATCTTGGATTCCCCTAGGTCTCTAGTTTTCAAAAATGCACAGGTTCAGGTTTGGTAGGTTTCCCTAGGTGGCGGCTGAGCTACAGGCCAAAATCTACAGGTAGGCACTTTGCAAAAAACACCTCTGTTTTCCTTCAAAAATTTGGCTGTGTCCACGTTGCGCTTTGGGGTGTTTCCTGTGGCGGGCGCTAGGCCTACCCACACAAGTGAGGTATCATTTTTATCGGGAGACGTGGGGGAACGCTGGGTGGAAGGAAAGTTGTGGCTCCTCTCAGATTCCAGAACTTTCTGCCACAGAAATGTGAGGAACATTTTTAGCCAAATTTTGAGGTTTGCAAAGGATTCCGGGTAACAGAACCTGGTCCGAGCCACACAAGTCACCCCATCTTGGATTCCCCTAGGTCTCTAGTTTTCAGAAATGAACAGGTTTGGTAGGTTTCCCTAGGTAGCGGCTGAGCTACAGGCCAAAATCTACAGGTAGGCACTTTGCAAAAAACACCTCTGTTTTCCTTCAAAAATTTGGCTGTGTCCACGTTGCGCTTTGGGGCGTTTCCTGTCGCGGGCGCTAGGCCTACCCACACAAGTGAGGTATCATTTTTATCGGGAGACGTGGGGGAACGCTGGGTGGAAGGAAATTTGTGGCTCCTCTCAGATTCCAGAACTTTCTGCCACAGAAATGTGAGGAACATGTGTTTTTTTAGCCAAATTGTGAGGTTTGCAAAGGATTCTGGGTAACAGAACCTGGTCCGAGCCACACAAGTCACCCCATCTTGGATTCCCCTAGGTCTCTAGTTTTCATAAATGCACAGGTTTGGTAGGTTTCCCTAGGTGGCGGCTGAGCTACAGGCCAAAATCTACAGGTAGGCACTTTGCAAAAAACACCTCTGTTTTCCTTCAAAAATTTGGCTGTGTCCACGTTGCGCTTTGGGGCGTTTCCTGTCGCGGGCGCTAGGCCTACCCACACAAGTGAGGTATCATTTTTATCGGGAGACGTGGGGGAACGCTGGGTGGAAGGAAATTTGTGGCTCCTCTCAGATTCCAGAACTTTCTGCCACAGAAATGTGAGGAACATGTGTTTTTTTAGCCAAATTGTGAGGTTTGCAAAGGATTCTGGGTAACAGAACCTGGTCCGAGCCACACAAGTCACCCCATCTTGGATTCCCCTAGGTCTCTAGGTTTCAGAAATGCACAGGTTTGGTAGGTTTTCCTAGGTGGCGGCTGAGCTACAGGCCAAAATCTACAGGTAGGCACTTTGCAAAAAAACACCTCTGTTTTCCTTCAAAAATTTGGCTGTGTCCACGTTGCGCTTTGGGGCGTTTCCTGTCGCGGGCGCTAGGCCTACCCACACAAGTGAGGTATCATTTTTATCGGGAGACGTGGGGGAACGCTGGGTGGATGGAAATTTGTGGCTCCTCTCAGATTCCAGAACTTTCTGCCACAGAAATGTGAGGAACATGTGGTTTTTTAGCCATATTTTGGGGTTTGGAAAGGATTCTGGGTAACAGAACCTGGTCCGAGCCACACAAGTCACCCCATCTTGGATTCCCCTAGGTCTCTAGTTTTCAGAAATGCACAGGTTTGGTAGGTTTCCCTTGGTGGCGGCTGAGCTACAGGCCAAAATCTACAGGTAGGCACTTTGCAAAAAACACCTCTGTTTTCCTTCAAAAAATTGGCTGTGTCCACGTTGCGCTTTGGGGCGTTTCCTGACGCGGGCGCTAGGCCTACCCACACAAGTGAGGTATCATTTTTATCGGGAGACGTGGGGGAACGCTGGGTGGAAGGAAATTTGTGGCTCCTCTCAGATTCCAGAACTTTCTGCCACAGAAATGTGAGGAACATGTGTTTTTTTTGCCAAATTTTGAGGTTTGCAAAGGATTCTGGGTAACAGAACCTGGTCCGAGCCACGCAAGTCACCCCATCTTGGATTCCCCTAGGTCTCTAGTTTTCAGAAATGCACAGGTTAGGTAGGTTTCCCTAGGTGGCGGCTGAGCTACAGGCCAAAATCTACAGGTAGGCACTTTGCAAAAAACACCTCTGTTTTCCTTCAAAAATTTGGCTGTGTCCACGTTGCGCTTTGGGGCGTTTCCTGTCGCGGGCGCTAGGCCTACCCACACAAGTGAGGTATCATTTTTATCGGGAGACGTGGGGGAACGCTGGGTGGAAGGAAATTTGTGGCTCCTCTTAGATTCCAGAACTTTCTGCCACAGAAATGTGAGGAACATTAGCCAAATTTTGAGGTTTGCAAAGGATTCTGGGTAACAGAACCTGGTCCCAGCCACACAAGTCACCCCATCTTGGATTCCCCTAGGTCTCTAGTTTTCAGAAATGCACAGGTTTGGAAGGTTTCCCTAGGTGGCGGCTGAGCTACAGGCCAAAATCTACAGGTAGGCACTTTGCAAAAAACACACCTGTTTTCATCAAAAATTTGGATGTGTCCACATTGCGCTTTGGGGCGTTTCCTGTCGGGGGCGCTAGGCCTACCCACACAAGTGAGGTATCATTTTTATCGGGAGACATGGGGGAACTATGGGTGGAAGGACATTTGTGGCTCCTCTCAGATTCCAGAACTTTCTGCCACAGAAATGTGAGGAACATGTGTATTTTTAGCCAAATTTTGAGGTTTGCAATGGATTCTGGGTAACAGAACCTGATCTGAGCCACACAAGTCACCCCATCTTGGATTCCCCTAGGTCTCTAGTTTTCAGAAATGCACAGGTTTGGTAGGTTTCCCTAGGTGGCGGCTGAGCTACAGGCCAAACTCTACAGGTAGGCACTTTGCAAAAAACACCTCTGTTTTCCTTCAAATATTTGGCTGTGTCTACGTTGCGCTTTGGGGCGTTTCCTGTCGCGGGCGCTAGGCCTACCCACACAAGTGAGGTATCATTTTTATCGGGAGACGTGGGGGAACGCTGGGTGGAAGGACATTTGAGGCTCCTCTCAGATTCCAGAACTTTCTGCCACAGAAATGTGAGGAACATGTGTTTTTTTAGCCAAATTTTGAGGTTTGCAAAGGATTCTGGGTAACAGAACCTGGTCCCAGCCACACAAGTCACCCCATCTTGGATTCCCCTAGGTCTCTAGTTTTCAGAAATGCACAGGTTTGGTAGGTTTCCCTAGGTGGCGGCTGAGCTACAGGCCAAACTCTACAGGTAGGCACTTTGCAAAAAACACACCTGTTTTCATCAAAAATTTGGCTGTGTCCACGTTGCGGTTTGGGGCGTTTCCTGTCGCAGGCGCTAGGCCTACCCACACAAGTGAGGTATCATTTTTATCGGGAGACGTGGGGGAACGCTGGGTGGAAGGAAATTTGTGGCTCCTCTCAGATTCCAGAACTTTCTGCCACAGAAATATGAGGAACATGTGTTTTTTTAGCCAAATTTTGAGGTTTGCAAAGGATTCCGGGTAACAGAACCTGGTCCGAGCCACACAAGTCACCCCATCTTGGATTTCCCTAGGTCTCTAGTTTTCAGAAATGCACAGGTTTGGTAGGTTTCCCTAGGTGGCGGCTGAGCTACAGGCCAAAATCTACAGGTAGGCACTTTGCAAAAAACACCTCTGTTTTCCTTCAAATATTTGGCTGTGTCCACGATGCGCTTTGGGGCGTTTCCTGTCTCGGGCGCTAGGCCTACCCACACAAGTGAGGTATCATTTTTATCGGGAGACGTGGGGGAACGCTGGGTGGAAGGAAATTTGTGGCTCCTCTCAGATTCCAGAACATTCTGCCACAGAAATGTGAGGAACATGTGTTTTTTTAGCCAAATTTTGAGGTTTGCAAAGGATTCTGGTTAACAGAACCAGGTCCCAGCCACACAAGTCACCCCATCTTGGATTCCCCTAGGTCTCTAGGTTTCAGAAATGCACAGGTTTGGTAGGTTTTCCTAGGTGGCGGCTGAGCTACAGGCCAAAATCTACAGGTAGGCACTTTGCAAAAAACAACTCTGTTTTCCTTCAAAAACTTGGATGTGTCCACATTGCGCTTTGGGGCGTTTCCTGTCACGGGCGCTAGGCCTACCCACACAAGTGAGGTATCATTTTTATCGGGAGACATGGGTGAACGCTGGGTGGAAGGAAATTTGTGGCTCCTCTCAGATTCCAGAACTTTCTGGCACAGAAATGTGAGGAACATGTGTATTTTTAGCCAAATTTTGAGGTTTGCAATGGATTCTGGGTAACAGAACCTGGTCTGAGCCACACAAGTCACCCCATCTTGGATTCCCCTAGGTCTCTAGTTTTCAGAAATACACAGGTTTGGTAGGTTTCCCTAGGTGGCGGCTGAGCTACAGGCCAAACCCTACAGGTAGGCACTTTGCAAAAAACACCTCTGTTTTCCTTCAAAAATTTGGCTGTGTCTACGTTGCGCTTTGGGGCGTTTCCTGTCGCGGGCGCTAGGCCTACCCACACAAGTGAGGTATCATTTTTATCGGGAGACGTGGGGGAACGCTGGGTGGAAGGAAATTTGTGGCTCCTCTCAGATTCCAGAACTTTCTGCCACAGAAATGTGAGGAACATTAGCCAAATTTTGAGGTTTGCAAAGGATTCTGGGTAACAGAACCTGGTCCCAGCCACACAAGTCACCCCATCTTGGATTCCCCTAGGTCTCTAGTTTTCAGAAATGCACAGGTTTGGTAGGTTTCCCTAGGTGGCGGCTGAGCTACAGGCCAAAATCTACAGGTAGGCACTTTGCAAAAAACAACTCTGTTTTCCTTCAAAAATTTGGATGTGTCCACATTGCGCTTTGGGGCGTTTCCTGTCGCGGGCGCTAGGCCTACCCACACACATGAGGTATCATTTTTATCAGGCGACGTGGGGGAACACTGGGTGCAAGGAAATTTGTGGCTCCTCTCAGATTCCAGAACTTTCTGCCACAGAAATGTGAGGAACATTAGCCAAATTTTGAGGTTTGCAAAGGATTCTGGGTAACAGAACCTGGTCCCAGCCACACAAGTCACCCCATCTTGGATTCCCCTAGGTCTCTAGTTTTCAGAAATGCACAGGTTTGGTAGGTTTCCCTAGGTGGCGGCTGAGCTACAGGCCAAACTCTACAGGTAGGCACTTTGCAAAAAACACCTCTGTTTTCCTTCAAATATTTGGCTGTGTCTACGTTGCGCTTTGGGGCGTTTCCTGTCGCGGGCGCTAGGCCTACCCACACAAGTGAGGTATCATTTTTATCGGGAGACGTGGGGGAACGCTGGGTGGAAGGAAATTTGTGGCTCCTCTCAGATTCCAGAACTTTCTGCCACAGAAATGTGAGGAACATGTGTTTTTTTAGCCAAATTTTGAGGTTTGCAAAGGATTCTGGGTAACAGAACCTGGTCCCAGCCACACAAGTCACCCCATCTTGGATTCCCCTAGGTCTCTAGTTTTCAGAAATGCACAGGTTTGGTAGGTTTCCCTAGGTGGCGGCTGAGCTACAGGCCAAACTCTACAGGTAGGCACTTTGCAAAAAACACCCCTGTTTTCCTTCAAAAATTTGGCTGTGTCCACGTTGCGGTTTGGGGCGTTTCCTGTCGCGGGCGCTAGGCCTACCCACACAAGTGAGGTATCATTTTTATCGGGAGACGTGGGGGAACGCTGGGTGGAAGGAAATTTGTGGCTCCTCTCAGATTCCAGAACTTTCTGCCACAGAAATATGAGGAACATGTGTTTTTTTAGCCAAATTTTGAGGTTTGCAAAGGATTCTGGGTAACAGAACCTGGTCCGAGCCACACAAGTCACCCCATCTTGGATTCCCCTAGGTCTCTAGTTTTCAGAAATGCACAGGTTTGGTAGGTTTTCCTAGGTGGCGGCTGAGCTACAGGCCAAAATCTACAGGTAGGCACTTTGCAAAAAACAACTCTGTTTTCCTTCAAAAATTTGGATGTGTCCACATTGCGCTTTGGGGCGTTTCTTGTCGCGGGAGCTAGGCCTACCCACACAAGTGAGGTATCATTTTTATCGGGAGATATGGGTGAACGCTGGGTGGAAGGAAATTTGTGGCTCCTCTCAGATTCCAGAACTTTCTGCCACAGAAATGTGAGGAACATGTGTATTTTTAGCCAAATTTTGAGGTTTGCAATGGATTCTGGGTAACAGAACCTGGTCTGAGCCACACAAGTCACCCCATCTTGGATTTCCCTAGTTCTCTAGTTTTCAGAAATGCACAGGTTTGGTAGGTTTCCCTAGGTGGCGGCTGAGCTACAGGCCAAACCCTACAGGTAGGCAATTTGCAAAAAACACCTCTGTTTTCCTTCAAAAATTTGGCTGTGTCTACGTTGCGCTTTGGGGCGTTTCCTGTCGCGGGCGCTAGGCCTACCCACACAAGTGAGGTATCATTTTTATCGGGAGACGTGGGGGAACGCTGGGTGGAAGGAAATTTGTGGCTCCTCTCAGATTCCAGAACTTTCTGTCACCGAAATGTGTGGAAAAAGTGTTTTTTTAGCCAAATTTTGAGGTTTGCAAAGGATTCTGTGTAACAGAACCTGGTCCGAGCCACACAAGTCACCCCATCTTGGATTCCCCTAGGTCTCTAGTTTTCAGAAATGCACAGGTTTGGTAGGTTTCCCTAGGTGGCGGCTGAGCTACAGGCCAAAATCTACAGGTAGGCACTTTGCAAAAAACACCTCTGTTTTCCTTCAAAAATTTGGCTGTATCCATGTTGCGCTTTGGGGCGTTTCCTGTCGCGGGCGCTAGGCCTACCCACACAAGTGAGGTATCATTTTTATCGGGAGACGTGGGGGAACGCTGGGTGGAAGGAAATTTGTGGCTCCTCTCAGATTCCAGAACTTTCTGCCACAGAAATGTGAGGAACATGTGTATTTTTAGCCAAATTTTGAGGTTTGCAAAGGATTCTGTGTAACAGAACCTGGTCCGAGCCACACAAGTCACCCCATCTTGGATTCCCCTAGGTCTCTAGTTTTCAGAAATGCACAGGTTTGGTAGGTTTCCCTAGGTGGCGGCTGAGCTACAGGCCAAAATCTACAGGTAGGCACTTTGCAAAAAACACCTCTGTTTTCCTTCAAAAATTTGGCTGTGTCCACGTTGCGCTTTGGGGTGTTTCCTGTGGCGGGCGCTAGGCCTACCCACACAAGTGAGGTATCATTTTTATCGGGAGACGTGGGGGAACGCTGGGTGGATGGAAATTTGTGGCTCCTCTCAGATTCCAGAACTTTCTGCCACAGAAATGTGAGGAACATTTTTAGCCAAATTTTGAGGTTTGCAAAGGATTCCGGGTAACAGAACCTGGTCCGAGCCACACAAGTCACCCCATCTTGGATTCCCCTAGGTCTCTAGTTTTCAGAAATGAACAGGTTTGGTAGGTTTCCCTAGGTAGCGGCTGAGCTACAGGCCAAAATCTACAGGTAGGCACTTTGCAAAAAACACCTCTGTTTTCCTTCAAAAATTTGGCTGTGTCCACGTTGCGCTTTGGGGCGTTTCCTGTCGCGGGCGCTAGGCCTACCCACACAAGTGAGGTATCATTTTTATCGGGAGACGTGGGGGAACGCTGGGTGGAAGGAAATTTGTGGCTCCTCTCAGATTCCAGAACTTTCTGCCACAGAAATGTGAGGAACATGTGTTTTTTTAGCCAAATTGTGAGGTTTGCAAAGGATTCCTGGTAACAGAACCTGGTCCCAGCCACACAAGTCACCCCATCTTGGATTCCCCTAGGTCTCTAGTTTTCAGAAATGCACAGGTTTGGTAGGTTTCCCTAGGTGGCGGCTGAGCTACAGGCCAAACTCTACAGGTAGGCACTTTGCAAAAAACACCCCTGTTTTCCTTCAAAAATTTGGCTGTGTCCACGTTGCGGTTTGGGGCGTTTCCTGTCGCGGGCGCTAGGCCTACCCACACAAGTGAGGTATCATTTTTATCGGGAGACGTGGGGGAACGCTGGGTGGAAGGAAATTTGTGGCTCCTCTCAGATTCCAGAACTTTCTGCCACAGAAATATGAGGAACATGTGTTTTTTTAGCCAAATTTTGAGGTTTGCAAAGGATTCTGGGTAACAGAACCTGGTCCGAGCCACACAAGTCACCCCATCTTGGATTTCCCTAGGTCTCTAGTTTTCAGAAATGCACAGGTTTGGTAGGTTTCCCTAGGTGGCGGCTGAGCTACAGGCCAAAATCTACAGGTAGGCACTTTGCAAAAAACACCTCTGTTTTCCTTTAAATATTTGGCTGTGTCCACGATGCGCTTTGGGGCGTTTCCTGTCGCGGGCGCTAGGCCTACCCACACAAGTGAGGTATCATTTTTATCGGGAGACGTGGGGGAACGCTGGGTGGAAGGAAATTTGTGGCTCCTCTCAGATTCCAGAACATTTTGCCACAGAAATGTGAGGAACATGTGTTTTTTTAGCCAAATTTTGAGGTTTGCAAAGGATTCTGGGTAACAGAACCTGGTCCCAGCCACACAAGTCACCCCATCTTGGATTCCCCTAGGTCTCTAGGTTTCAGAAATGCACAGGTTTGGTAGGTTTTCCTAGGTGGCGGCTGAGCTACAGGCCAAAATCTACCGGTAGGTACTTTGCAAAAAACAACTCTGTTTTCCTTCAAAAATTTGGATGTGTCCACATTGCGCTTTGGGGCGTTTCTTGTCGCGGGCGCTAGGCCTACCCACACAAGTGAGGTATCATTTTTATTGGGAGATATGGGTGAACGCTGGGTGGAAGGAAATTTGTGGCTCCTCTCAGATTCCAGAACTTTCTGCCACAGAAATGTGAGGAACATGTGTATTTTTAGCCCAATTTTGAGGTTTGCAATGGATTCTGGGTAACAGAACCTGGTCTGAGCCACACAAGTCACCCCATCTTGGATTCCCCTAGGTCTCTAGTTTTCAGAAATGCACAGGTTTGGTAGGTTTCCGTAGGTGGCGGCTGAGCTACAGGCCAAACCCTACAGGTAGGCACTTTGCAAAAAACACCTCTGTTTTCCTTAAAAAATTTGGCTGTGTCTACGTTGCGCTTTGGGGCGTTTCCTGTCGCCGGCGCTAGGCCTACCCACACAAGTGAGGTATCATTTTTATCGGGAGACGTGGGGGAACGCTGGGTGGAAGGAAATTTGTGGCTCCTCTCAGATTCCAGAACTTTCTGCCACAGAAATGTGAGGAACATTAGCCAAATTTTGAGGTTTGCAAAGGATTCTGGGTAATAGAACCTGGTCCCAGCCACACAAGTCACCCCATCTTGGATTCCCCTAGGTCTCTAGTTTTCAGAAATGCACAGGTTTGGTAGGTTTCCCTAGGTGGCGGCTGAGCTACAGGCCAAAATCTACAGGTAGGCACTTTGCAAAAAACAACTCTGTTTTCCTTCAAAAATTTGGATGTGTCCACATTGCGCTTTGGGGCGTTTCCTGTCGCGGGCGCTAGGCCTACCCACACAAATGAGGTATCATTTTTATCAGGCGACGTGGGGGAACACTGGGTGCAAGGAAATTTGTGGCTCCTCTCAGATTCCAGAACTTTCTGCCACAGAAATGTGAGGAACATTAGCCAAATTTTGAGGTTTGCAAAGGATTCTGGGTAACAGAACCTGGTCCCAGCCACACAAGTCACCCCATCTTGGATTCCCCTAGGTCTCTAGTTTTCAGAAATGCACAGGTTTGGTAGGTTTCCCTAGGTGGCGGCTGAGCTACAGGCCAAAATCTACAGGTAGGCACTTTGCAAAAAACACCTCTGTTTTCCTTCAAAAATTTGGCTGTATCCACGTTGCGCTTTGGGGCGTTTCCTGTCGCGGGCGCTAGGCCTACCCACACAAGTGAGGTATCATTTTTATCGGGAGACGTGGGGGAACGCTGGGTGGAAGGAAATTTGTGGCTCCTCTCAGATTCCAGAACTTTCTGCCACAGAAATGTGAGGAACATGTGTATTTTTAGCCAAATTTTGAGGTTTGCAATGGATTCTGGGTAACAGAACCTGATCTGAGCCACACAAGTCACCCCATCTTGGATTCCCCTAGGTCTCTAGTTTTCATAAATGCACAGGTTTTGTAGGTTTCCCTAGGTGGCGGCTGAGCTACAGGCCAAACTGTACTGGTAGGCACTTTGCAAAAAACACCTCTGTTTTCCTTCAAAAATTTGGCTGTGTCTACGTTGCGCTTTGGGGCGTTTCCTGTCGCGGGCGCTAGGCCTACCCACACAAGTGAGGTATCATTTTTATCGGGAGACGTGGGGGAACGCTGGGTGGAAGGAAATTTGTGGCTCCTCTCAGATTCCAGAACTTTCTGTCACCGAAATGTGTGGAAAATGCGTTTTTTTAGCCAAATTTTGAGGTTTGCAAAGGATTCTGTGTAACAGAACCTGGTCCGAGCCACACAAGTCACCCCATCTTGGATTCCCCTAGGTCTCTAGTTTTCAGAAATGCACAGGTTTGGTAGGTTTCCCTAGGTGGCGGCTGAGCTACAGGCCAAAATCTACAGGTAGGCACTTTGCAAAAAACACCTCTGTTTTCCTTCAAATATTTGGCTGTATCCATGTTGCGCTTTGGGGCGTTTCCTGTCGCGGGCGCTAGGCCTACCCACACAAGTGAAGTATCATTTTTATCGGGAGACGTGGGGGAACGCTGGGTGGAAGGAAATTTGTGGCTCCTCTCAGATTCCAGAACTTTCTGCCACAGAAATGTGAGGAACATGTGTATTTTTAGCCAAATTTTGAGGTTTGCAAAGGATTCTGTGTAACAGAACCTGGTCCGAGCCACACAAGTCACCCCATCTTGGATTCCCCTAGGTCTCTAGTTTTCAAAAATGCACAGGTTCAGGTTTGGTAGGTTTCCCTAGGTGGCGGCTGAGCTACAGGCCAAAATCTACAGGTAGGCACTTTGCAAAAAACACCTCTGTTTTCCTTCAAAAATTTGGCTGTGTCCACGTTGCGCTTTGGGGTGTTTCCTGTGGCGGGCGCTAGGCCTACCCACACAAGTGAGGTATCATTTTTATCGGGAGACGTGGGGGAACGCTGGGTGGAAGGAAAGTTGTGGCTCCTCTCAGATTCCAGAACTTTCTGCCACAGAAATGTGAGGAACATTTTTAGCCAAATTTTGAGGTTTGCAAAGGATTCCGGGTAACAGAACCTGGTCCGAGCCACACAAGTCACCCCATCTTGGATTCCCCTAGGTCTCTAGTTTTCAGAAATGAACAGGTTTGGTAGGTTTCCCTAGGTAGCGGCTGAGCTACAGGCCAAAATCTACAGGTAGGCACTTTGCAAAAAACACCTCTGTTTTCCTTCAAAAATTTGGCTGTGTCCACGTTGCGCTTTGGGGCGTTTCCTGTCGCGGGCGCTAGGCCTACCCACACAAGTGAGGTATCATTTTTATCGGGAGACGTGGGGGAACGCTGGGTGGAAGGAAATTTGTGGCTCCTCTCAGATTCCAGAACTTTCTGCCACAGAAATGTGAGGAACATGTGTTTTTTTAGCCAAATTGTGAGGTTTGCAAAGGATTCTGGGTAACAGAACCTGGTCCGAGCCACACAAGTCACCCCATCTTGGATTCCCCTAGGTCTCTAGTTTTCATAAATGCACAGGTTTGGTAGGTTTCCCTAGGTGGCGGCTGAGCTACAGGCCAAAATCTACAGGTAGGCACTTTGCAAAAAACACCTCTGTTTTCCTTCAAAAATTTGGCTGTGTCCACGTTGCGCTTTGGGGCGTTTCCTGTCGCGGGCGCTAGGCCTACCCACACAAGTGAGGTATCATTTTTATCGGGAGACGTGGGGGAACGCTGGGTGGATGGAAATTTGTGGCTCCTCTCAGATTCCAGAACTTTCTGCCACAGAAATGTGAGGAACATGTGGTTTTTTAGCCATATTTTGGGGTTTGGAAAGGATTCTGGGTAACAGAACCTGGTCCGAGCCACACAAGTCACCCCATCTTGGATTCCCCTAGGTCTCTAGTTTTCAGAAATGCACAGGTTTGGTAGGTTTCCCTAGGTGGCGGCTGAGCTACAGGCCAAAATCTACAGGTAGGCACTTTGCAAAAAACACCTCTGTTTTCCTTCAAAAAATTGGCTGTGTCCACGTTGCGCTTTGGGGCGTTTCCTGACGCGGGCGCTAGGCCTACCCACACAAGTGAGGTATCATTTTTATCGGGAGACGTGGGGGAACGCTGGGTGGAAGGAAATTTGTGGCTCCTCTCAGATTCCAGAACTTTCTGCCACAGAAATGTGAGGAACATGTGTTTTTTTTGCCAAATTTTGAGGTTTGCAAAGGATTCTGGGTAACAGAACCTGGTCCGAGCCACGCAAGTCACCCCATCTTGGATTCCCCTAGGTCTCTAGTTTTCAGAAATGCACAGGTTAGGTAGGTTTCCCTAGGTGGCGGCTGAGCTACAGGCCAAAATCTACAGGTAGGCACTTTGCAAAAAACACCTCTGTTTTCCTTCAAAAATTTGGCTGTGTCCACGTTGCGCTTTGGGGCGTTTCCTGTCGCGGGCGCTAGGCCTACCCACACAAGTGAGGTATCATTTTTATCGGGAGACGTGGGGGAACGCTGGGTGGAAGGAAATTTGTGGCTCCTCTCAGATTCCAGAACTTTCTGCCACAGAAATGTGAGGAACATTAGCCAAATTTTGAGGTTTGCAAAGGATTCTGGGTAACAGAACCTGGTCCCAGCCACACAAGTCACCCCATCTTGGATTCCCCTAGGTCTCTAGTTTTCAGAAATGCACAGGTTTGGAAGGTTTCCCTAGGTGGCGGCTGAGCTACAGGCCAAAATCTACAGGTAGGCACTTTGCAAAAAACACACCTGTTTTCATCAAAAATTTGGATGTGTCCACATTGCGCTTTGGGGCGTTTCCTGTCGGGGGCGCTAGGCCTACCCACACAAGTGAGGTATCATTTTTATCGGGAGACATGGGGGAACTATGGGTGGAAGGACATTTGTGGCTCCTCTCAGATTCCAGAACTTTCTGCCACAGAAATGTGAGGAACATGTGTATTTTTAGCCAAATTTTGAGGTTTGCAATGGATTCTGGGTAACAGAACCTGATCTGAGCCACACAAGTCACCCCATCTTGGATTCCCCTAGGTCTCTAGTTTTCAGAAATGCACAGGTTTGGTAGGTTTCCCTAGGTGGCGGCTGAGCTACAGGCCAAACTCTACAGGTAGGCACTTTGCAAAAAACACCTCTGTTTTCCTTCAAATATTTGGCTGTGTCTACGTTGCGCTTTGGGGCGTTTCCTGTCGCGGGCGCTAGGCCTACCCACACAAGTGAGGTATCATTTTTATCGGGAGACGTGGGGGAACGCTGGGTGGAAGGACATTTGAGGCTCCTCTCAGATTCCAGAACTTTCTGCCACAGAAATGTGAGGAACATGTGTTTTTTTAGCCAAATTTTGAGGTTTGCAAAGGATTCTGGGTAACAGAACCTGGTCCCAGCCACACAAGTCACCCCATCTTGGATTCCCCTAGGTCTCTAGTTTTCAGAAATGCACAGGTTTGGTAGGTTTCCCTAGGTGGCGGCTGAGCTACAGGCCAAACTCTACAGGTAGGCACTTTGCAAAAAACACACCTGTTTTCATCAAAAATTTGGCTGTGTCCACGTTGCGGTTTGGGGCGTTTCCTGTCGCGGGCGCTAGGCCTACCCACACAAGTGAGGTATCATTTTTATCGGGAGACGTGGGGGAACGCTGGGTGGAAGGAAATTTGTGGCTCCTCTCAGATTCCAGAACTTTCTGCCACAGAAATATGAGGAACATGTGTTTTTTTAGCCAAATTTTGAGGTTTGCAAAGGATTCCGGGTAACAGAACCTGGTCCGAGCCACACAAGTCACCCCATCTTGGATTTCCCTAGGTCTCTAGTTTTCAGAAATGCACAGGTTTGGTAGGTTTCCCTAGGTGGCGGCTGAGCTACAGGCCAAAATCTACAGGTAGGCACTTTGCAAAAAACACCTCTGTTTTCCTTCAAATATTTGGCTGTGTCCACGATGCGCTTTGGGGCGTTTCCTGTCTCGGGCGCTAGGCCTACCCACACAAGTGAGGTATCATTTTTATCGGGAGACGTGGGGGAACGCTGGGTGGAAGGAAATTTGTGGCTCCTCTCAGATTCCAGAACATTCTGCCACAGAAATGTGAGGAACATGTGTTTTTTTAGCCAAATTTTGAGGTTTGCAAAGGATTCTGGTTAACAGAACCAGGTCCCAGCCACACAAGTCACCCCATCTTGGATTCCCCTAGGTCTCTAGGTTTCAGAAATGCACAGGTTTGGTAGGTTTTCCTAGGTGGCGGCTGAGCTACAGGCCAAAATCTACAGGTAGGCACTTTGCAAAAAACAACTCTGTTTTCCTTCAAAAACTTGGATGTGTCCACATTGCGCTTTGGGGCGTTTCCTGTCACGGGCGCTAGGCCTACCCACACAAGTGAGGTATCATTTTTATCGGGAGACATGGGTGAACGCTGGGTGGAAGGAAATTTGTGGCTCCTCTCAGATTCCAGAACTTTCTGGCACAGAAATGTGAGGAACATGTGTATTTTTAGCCAAATTGTGAGGTTTGCAATGGATTCTGGGTAACAGAACCTGGTCTGAGCCACACAAGTCACCCCATCTTGGATTCCCCTAGGTCTCTAGTTTTCAGAAATACACAGGTTTGGTAGGTTTCCCTAGGTGGCGGCTGAGCTACAGGCCAAACCCTACAGGTAGGCACTTTGCAAAAAACACCTCTGTCTTCCTTCAAAAATTTGGCTGTGTCTACGTTGCGCTTTGGGGCGTTTCCTGTCGCGGGCGCTAGGCCTACCCACACAAGTGAGGTATCATTTTTATCGGGAGACGTGGGGGAACGCTGGGTGGAAGGAAATTTGTGGCTCCTCTCAGATTCCAGAACTTTCTGCCACAGAAATGTGAGGAACATTAGCCAAATTTTGAGGTTTGCAAAGGATTCTGGGTAACAGAACCTGGTCCCAGCCACACAAGTCACCCCATCTTGGATTCCCCTAGGTCTCTAGTTTTCAGAAATGCACAGGTTTGGTAGGTTTCCCTAGGTGGCGGCTGAGCTACAGGCCAAAATCTACAGGTAGGCACTTTGCAAAAAACAACTCTGTTTTCCTTCAAAAATTTGGATGTGTCCACATTGCGCTTTGGGGCGTTTCCTGTCGCGGGCGCTAGGCCTACCCACACACATGAGGTATCATTTTTATCAGGCGACGTGGGGGAACACTGGGTGCAAGGAAATTTGTGGCTCCTCTCAGATTCCAGAACTTTCTGCCACAGAAATGTGAGGAACATTAGCCAAATTTTGAGGTTTGCAAAGGATTCTGGGTAACAGAACCTGGTCCCAGCCACACAAGTCACCCCATCTTGGATTCCCCTAGGTCTCTAGTTTTCAGAAATGCACAGGTTTGGTAGGTTTCCCTAGGTGGCGGCTGAGCTACAGGCCAAACTCTACAGGTAGGCACTTTGCAAAAAACACCTCTGTTTTCCTTCAAATATTTGGCTGTGTCTACGTTGCGCTTTGGGGCGTTTCCTGTCGCGGGCGCTAGGCCTACCCACACAAGTGAGGTATCATTTTTATCGGGAGACGTGGGGGAACGCTGGGTGGAAGGAAATTTGTGGCTCCTCTCAGATTCCAGAACTTTCTGCCACAGAAATGTGAGGAACATGTGTTTTTTTAGCCAAATTTTGAGGTTTGCAAAGGATTCTGGGTAACAGAACCTGGTCCCAGCCACACAAGTCACCCCATCTTGGATTCCCCTAGGTCTCTAGTTTTCAGAAATGCACAGGTTTGGTAGGTTTCCCTAGGTGGCGGCTGAGCTACAGGCCAAACTCTACAGGTAGGCACTTTGCAAAAAACACCCCTGTTTTCCTTCAAAAATTTGGCTGTGTCCACGTTGCGGTTTGGGGCGTTTCCTGTCGCGGGCGCTAGGCCTACCCACACAAGTGAGGTATCATTTTTATCGGGAGACGTGGGGGAACGCTGGGTGGAAGGAAATTTGTGGCTCCTCTCAGATTCCAGAACTTTCTGCCACAGAAATATGAGGAACATGTGTTTTTTTAGCCAAATTTTGAGGTTTGCAAAGGATTCTGGGTAACAGAACCTGGTCCGAGCCACACAAGTCACCCCATCTTGGATTCCCCTAGGTCTCTAGTTTTCAGAAATGCACAGGTTTGGTAGGTTTTCCTAGGTGGCGGCTGAGCTACAGGCCAAAATCTACAGGTAGGCACTTTGCAAAAAACAACTCTGTTTTCCTTCAAAAATTTGGATGTGTCCACATTGCGCTTTGGGGCGTTTCTTGTCGCGGGAGCTAGGCCTACCCACACAAGTGAGGTATCATTTTTATCGGGAGATATGGGTGAACGCTGGGTGGAAGGAAATTTGTGGCTCCTCTCAGATTCCAGAACTTTCTGCCACAGAAATGTGAGGAACATGTGTATTTTTAGCCAAATTTTGAGGTTTGCAATGGATTCTGGGTAACAGAACCTGGTCTGAGCCACACAAGTCACCCCATCTTGGATTTCCCTAGTTCTCTAGTTTTCAGAAATGCACAGGTTTGGTAGGTTTCCCTAGGTGGCGGCTGAGCTACAGGCCAAACCCTACAGGTAGGCAATTTGCAAAAAACACCTCTGTTTTCCTTCAAAAATTTGGCTGTGTCTACGTTGCGCTTTGGGGCGTTTCCTGTCGCGGGCGCTAGGCCTACCCACACAAGTGAGGTATCATTTTTATCGGGAGACGTGGGGGAACGCTGGGTGGAAGGAAATTTGTGGCTCCTCTCAGATTCCAGAACTTTCTGTCACCGAAATGTGTGGAAAAAGTGTTTTTTTAGCCAAATTTTGAGGTTTGCAAAGGATTCTGTGTAACAGAACCTGGTCCGAGCCACACAAGTCACCCCATCTTGGATTCCCCTAGGTCTCTAGTTTTCAGAAATGCACAGGTTTGGTAGGTTTCCCTAGGTGGCGGCTGAGCTACAGGCCAAAATCTACAGGTAGGCACTTTGCAAAAAACACCTCTGTTTTCCTTCAAAAATTTGGCTGTATCCATGTTGCGCTTTGGGGCGTTTCCTGTCGCGGGCGCTAGGCCTACCCACACAAGTGAGGTATCATTTTTATCGGGAGACGTGGGGGAACGCTGGGTGGAAGGAAATTTGTGGCTCCTCTCAGATTCCAGAACTTTCTGCCACAGAAATGTGAGGAACATGTGTATTTTTAGCCAAATTTTGAGGTTTGCAAAGGATTCTGTGTAACAGAACCTGGTCCGAGCCACACAAGTCACCCCATCTTGGATTCCCCTAGGTCTCTAGTTTTCAGAAATGCACAGGTTTGGTAGGTTTCCCTAGGTGGCGGCTGAGCTACAGGCCAAAATCTACAGGTAGGCACTTTGCAAAAAACACCTCTGTTTTCCTTCAAAAATTTGGCTGTGTCCACGTTGCGCTTTGGGGTGTTTCCTGTGGCGGGCGCTAGGCCTACCCACACAAGTGAGGTATCATTTTTATCGGGAGACGTGGGGGAATGCTGGGTGGATGGAAATTTGTGGCTCCTCTCAGATTCCAGAACTTTCTGCCACAGAAATGTGAGGAACATTTTTAGCCAAATTTTGAGGTTTGCAAAGGATTCCGGGTAACAGAACCTGGTCCGAGCCACACAAGTCACCCCATCTTGGATTCCCCTAGGTCTCTAGTTTTCAGAAATGAACAGGTTTGGTAGGTTTCCCTAGGTAGCGGCTGAGCTACAGGCCAAAATCTACAGGTAGGCACTTTGCAAAAAACACCTCTGTTTTCCTTCAAAAATTTGGCTGTGTCCACGTTGCGCTTTGGGGCGTTTCCTGTCGCGGGCGCTAGGCCTACCCACACAAGTGAGGTATCATTTTTATCGGGAGACGTGGGGGAACGCTGGGTGGAAGGAAATTTGTGGCTCCTCTCAGATTCCAGAACTTTCTGCCACAGAAATGTGAGGAACATGTGTTTTTTTAGCCAAATTGTGAGGTTTGCAAAGGATTCCTGGTAACAGAACCTGGTCCCAGCCACACAAGTCACCCCATCTTGGATTCCCCTAGGTCTCTAGTTTTCAGAAATGCACAGGTTTGGTAGGTTTCCCTAGGTGGCGGCTGAGCTACAGGCCAAACTCTACAGGTAGGCACTTTGCAAAAAACACCCCTGTTTTCCTTCAAAAATTTGGCTGTGTCCACGTTGCGGTTTGGGGCGTTTCCTGTCGCGGGCGCTAGGCCTACCCACACAAGTGAGGTATCATTTTTATCGGGAGACGTGGGGGAACGCTGGGTGGAAGGAAATTTGTGGCTCCTCTCAGATTCCAGAACTTTCTGCCACAGAAATATGAGGAACATGTGTTTTTTTAGCCAAATTTTGAGGTTTGCAAAGGATTCTGGGTAACAGAACCTGGTCCGAGCCACACAAGTCACCCCATCTTGGATTTCCCTAGGTCTCTAGTTTTCAGAAATGCACAGGTTTGGTAGGTTTCCCTAGGTGGCGGCTGAGCTACAGGCCAAAATCTACAGGTAGGCACTTTGCAAAAAACACCTCTGTTTTCCTTTAAATATTTGGCTGTGTCCACGATGCGCTTTGGGGCGTTTCCTGTCGCGGGCGCTAGGCCTACCCACACAAGTGAGGTATCATTTTTATCGGGAGACGTGGGGGAACGCTGGGTGGAAGGAAATTTGTGGCTCCTCTCAGATTCCAGAACATTTTGCCACAGAAATGTGAGGAACATGTGTTTTTTTAGCCAAATTTTGAGGTTTGCAAAGGATTCTGGGTAACAGAACCTGGTCCCAGCCACACAAGTCACCCCATCTTGGATTCCCCTAGGTCTCTAGGTTTCAGAAATGCACAGGTTTGGTAGGTTTTCCTAGGTGGCGGCTGAGCTACAGGCCAAAATCTACCGGTAGGCACTTTGCAAAAAACAACTCTGTTTTCCTTCAAAAATTTGGATGTGTCCACATTGCGCTTTGGGGCGTTTCTTGTCGCGGGCGCTAGGCCTACCCACACAAGTGAGGTATCATTTTTATTGGGAGATATGGGTGAACGCTGGGTGGAAGGAAATTTGTGGCTCCTCTCAGATTCCAGAACTTTCTGCCACAGAAATGTGAGGAACATGTGTATTTTTAGCCCAATTTTGAGGTTTGCAATGGATTCTGGGTAACAGAACCTGGTCTGAGCCACACAAGTCACCCCTTCTTGGATTCCCCTAGGTCTCTAGTTTTCAGAAATGCACAGGTTTGGTAGGTTTCCGTAGGTGGCGGCTGAGCTACAGGCCAAACCCTACAGGTAGGCACTTTGCAAAAAACACCTCTGTTTTCCTTAAAAAATTTGGCTGTGTCTACGTTGCGCTTTGGGGCGTTTCCTGTCGCCGGCGCTAGGCCTACCCACACAAGTGAGGTATCATTTTTATCGGGAGACGTGGGGGAACGCTGGGTGGAAGGAAATTTGTGGCTCCTCTCAGATTCCAGAACTTTCTGCCACAGAAATGTGAGGAACATTAGCCAAATTTTGAGGTTTGCAAAGGATTCTGGGTAATAGAACCTGGTCCCAGCCACACAAGTCACCCCATCTTGGATTCCCCTAGGTCTCTAGTTTTCAGAAATGCACAGGTTTGGTAGGTTTCCCTAGGTGGCGGCTGAGCTACAGGCCAAAATCTACAGGTAGGCACTTTGCAAAAAACAACTCTGTTTTCCTTCAAAAATTTGGATGTGTCCACATTGCGCTTTGGGGCGTTTCCTGTCGCGGGCGCTAGGCCTACCCACACAAATGAGGTATCATTTTTATCAGGCGACGTGGGGGAACACTGGGTGCAAGGAAATTTGTGGCTCCTCTCAGATTCCAGAACTTTCTGCCACAGAAATGTGAGGAACATTAGCCAAATTTTGAGGTTTGCAAAGGATTCTGGGTAACAGAACCTGGTCCCAGCCACACAAGTCACCCCATCTTGGATTCCCCTAGGTCTCTAGTTTTCAGAAATGCACAGGTTTGGTAGGTTTCCCTAGGTGGCGGCTGAGCTACAGGCCAAAATCTACAGGTAGGCACTTTGCAAAAAACACCTCTGTTTTCCTTAAAAAATGTGGCTGTGTCCACGTTGCGCTTTGGGGCATTTCCTGTTGCGGGCGCTAGGCCTACCCTCACAAGTGAGGTATCATTTTTATCGGGAGACGTGGGGGAACGCTGGGTGGAAGGAAATTTGTGGCTCCTCTCAGATTCCAGAACTTTCTGCCACAGAAATGTGAGGAACATGTGTTTTTTTAGCCAAATTTTGAGGTTTGCAAAGGATTCTGGGTAACAGAACCTGGTCCGTGCCACGCAAGTCACCCCATCTTGGATTCCCCTAGGTCTCTAGTTTTCATAAATGCACAGGTTTGGTAGGTTTCCCTAGGTGGCGGCTGAGCTACAGGCCAAAATCTACAGGTAGGCACTTTGCAAAAAACACCTCTGTTTTCCTTCAAAAATTTGGCTGTGTCCACGTTGCGCTTTGGGGCGTTTCCTGTCGCGGGCGCTAGGCCTACCCACACAAGTGAGGTATCATTTTTATCGGGAGACGTGGGGGAACGCTGGGTGGAAGGAAATTTGTGGCTCCTCTCAGATTCCAGAACTTTCTGCCACAGAAATGTGAGGAACATTAGCCAAATTTTGAGGTTTGCAAAGGATTCTGGGTAACAGAACCTGGTCCCAGCCACACAAGTCACCCCATCTTGGATTCCCCTAGGTCTCTAGTTTTCAGAAATGCACAGGTTTGGTAGGTTTCCCTAGGTGGCGGCTGAGCTACAGGCCAAACTCTACAGGTAGGCACTTTGCAAAAAACAACTCTGTTTTCCTTCAAATATTTGGCTGTGTCTACGTTGCGCTTTGGGGCGTTTCCTGTCGCGGGCGCTAGGCCTACCCGCACAAGTGAGGTATCATTTTTATCGGGAGACGTGGGGGAACACTGGGTGGAAGGAAATTTGTGGCTCCTCTCAGATTCCAGAACTTTCTGCCACAGAAATGTGAGGAACATGTGTTTTTTGCCACATTTTGAGGTTTGCAAAGGATTCTGGGTAACAAAACCTGGTCCCAGCCACACAAGTCACCCCATCTTGGATTCCCCTAGGTCTCTAGTTTTCAGAAATGCACAGGTTTGGTAGGTTTCCCTAGGTGGCGGCTGAGCTACAGGCCAAACTCTACAGGTAGGCACTTTGCAAAAAACACCCCTGTTTTCCTTAAAAAATTTGGCTGTGTCCACGTTGCGGTTTGGGGCGTTTCCTGTCGCGGGCGCTAGGCCTACCAACACAAGTGAGGTATCATTTTTATCGGGAGACGTGGGGGAACGCTGGGTGGAAGGAAATTTGTGGCTCCTCTCAGATTCCAGAACTTTCTGCCACAGAAATATGAGGAACATGTGTTTTTTTAACCAAATTTTGAGGTTTGCAAAGGATTCTGGGTAACAGAACCTGGTCCGAGCCACACAAGTCACCCCATCTTGGATTTCCCTAGGTCTCTAGTTTTCAGAAATGCACAGGTTTGGTAGGTTTCCCTAGGTGGCGGCTGAGCTACAGGCCAAAATCTACAGGTAGGCACTTTGCAAAAAACACCTCTGTTTTCCTTTAAATATTTGGCTGTGTCCACGATGCGCTTTGGGGCGTTTCCTGTCGCGGGCGCTAGGCCTACCCACACAAGTGAGGTATCATTTTTATCGGGAGACGTGGGGGAAAGCTGGGTGGAACGAAATTTGTGGCTCCTCTCAGATTCCAGAACATTCTGCCACAGAAATGTGAGGAACATGTGTTTTTTTAGCCAAATTTTGAGGTTTGCAAAGGATTCTGGGTAACAGAACCTGGTCCCAGCCACACAAGTCACTCCATCTTGGATTCCCCTAGGTCTCTAGGTTTCAGAAATGCACAGGTTTGGTAGGTTTTCCTAGGTGGCGGCTGAGCTACAGGCCAAAATCTACAGGTAGGCACTTTGCAAAAAACAACTCTGTTTTCCTTCAAAAATTTGGATGTATCCACATTGCGCTTTGGGGCGTTTCTTGTCGCGGGCGCTAGGCCTACCCACACAAGTGAGGTATCATTTTTATCGGGAGATATGGGTGAACGCTGGGTGGAAGGAAATTTGTGGCTCCTCTCAGATTCCAGAACTTTCTGCCACAGAAATGTGAGGAACATGTGTTTTTTTAGCCAAATTTTGAGGTTTGCAATGGATTCTGGGTAACAGAACCTGGTCTGAGCCACACAAGTCACCCCATCTTGGATTCCCCTAGGTCTCTAGTTTTCAGAAATGCACAGGTTTGGTAGGTTTCCCTAGGTGGCGGCTGAGCTACAGGCCAAACCCTACAGGTAGGCACTTTGCAAAAAACACCTCTGTTTTCCTTCAAAAATTTGGCTGTGTCTACGTTGCGCTTTGGGGCGTTTCCTGTCGCGGGCGCTAGGCCTACCCACACAAGGGAGGTATCATTTTTATCGGGAGACGTGGGGGAACGCTGGGTGGAAGGAAATTTGTGGCTCCTCTCAGATTCCAGAACTTTCTGCCACAGAAATGTGAGGAACATTAGCCAAATTTTGAGGTTTGCAAAGGATTCTGGGTAATAGAACCTGGTCCCAGCCACACAAGTCACCCCATCTTGGATTCCCCTAGGTCTCTAGTTTTCAGAAATGCACAGGTTTGGTAGGTTTCCCTAGGTGGCGGCTGAGCTACAGGCCAAAATCTACAGGTAGGCACTTTGCAAAAAACACCTCTGTTTTCCTTCAAAAATTTGGCTGTGTCCACTTTGCGCTTTGGGGTGTTTCCTGTGGCGGGCGCTAGGCCTACCCACACAAGTGAGGTATCATTTTTATCGGGAGACGTGGGGGAACGCTGGGTGGAAGGAAATTTGTGGCTCCTCTCAGATTCCAGAACTTTCTGCCACAGAAATGTGAGGAACATTTTTAGCCAAATTTTGAGGTTTGCAAAGGATTCCGGGTAACAGAACCTGGTCCGAGCCACACAAGTCACCCCATCTTGGATTCCCCTAGGTCTCTAGTTTTCAGAAATGAACAGGTTTGGTAGGTTTCCCTAGGTAGCGGCTGAGCTACAGGCCAAAATCTACAGGTAGGCACTTTGCAAAAAACACCTCTGTTTTCCTTCAAAAATTTGGCTGTGTCCACGTTGCGCTTTGGGGCGTTTCCTGTCGCGGGCGCTAGGCCTACCCACACAAGTGAGGTATCATTTTTATCGGGAGACGTGGGGGAACGCTGGGTGGAAGGAAATTTGTGGCTCCTCTCAGATTCCAGAACTTTCTGCCACAGAAATGTGAGGAACATTTGTTTTTTTAGCCAAATTGTGAGGTTTGCAAAGGATTCTGGGTAACAGAACCTGGTCCGAGCCACACAAGTCACCCCATCTTGGATTCCCCTAGGTCTCTAGTTTTCATAAATGCACAGGTTTGGTAGGTTTCCCTAGGTGGCGGCTGAGCTACAGGCCAAAATCTACTGGTAGGCACTTTGCAAAAAACACCTCTGTTTTCCTTCAAAAATTTGGCTGTGTCCACGTTGCGCTTTGGGGTGTTTCCTGTCGCGGGCGCTAGGCCTACCCACACAAGTGAGGTATCATTTTTATCGGGAGACGTGGGGGAACGCTGGGTGGATGGAAATTTGTGGCTCCTCTCAGATTCCAGAACTTTCTGCCACAGAAATGTGAGGAACATGTGGTTTTTTAGCCATATTTTGGGGTTCGGAAAGGATTCTGGGTAACAGAACCTGGTCCGAGCCACACAAGTCACCCCATCTTGGATTCCCCTAGGTCTCTAGTTTTCAGAAATGCACAGGTTTGGTAGGTTTCCCTAGGTGGCGGCTGAGCTACAGGCCAAAATCTACAGGTAGGCACTTTGCAAAAAACACCTCTGTTTTCCTTCAAAAAATTGGCTGTGTCCACGTTGCGCTTTGGGGCGTTTCCTGACGCGGGCGCTAGGCCTACCCACACAAGTGAGGTATCATTTTTATCGGGTGACGTGGGGGAACGCTGGGTGGAAGGAAATTTGTGGCTCCTCTCAGATTCCAGAACTTTCTGCCACAGAAATGTGAGGAACATGTGTTTTTTTTGCCAAATTTTGAGGTTTGCAAAGGATTCTGGGTAACAGAACCTGGTCCGAGCCACGCAAGTCACCCCATCTTGGATTCCCCTAGGTCTCTAGTTTTCAGAAATGCACAGGTTAGGTAGGTTTCCCTAGGTGGCGGCTGAGCTACAGGCCAAAATCTACAGGTAGGCACTTTGCAAAAAACACCTCTGTTTTCCTTCAAAAATTTGGCTGTGTCCACGTTGCGCTTTGGGGCGTTTCCTGTCGCGGGCGCTAGGCCTACCCACACAAGTGAGGTATCATTTTTATCGGGAGACGTGGGGGAACGCTGGGTGGAAGGAAATTTGTGGCTCCTCTCAGATTCCAGAACTTTCTGCCACAGAAATGTGAGGAACATTAGCCAAATTTTGAGGTTTGCAAAGGATTCTGGGTAACAGAACCTGGTCCCAGCCACACAAGTCACCCCATCTTGGATTCCCCTAGGTCTCTAGTTTTCAGAAATGCACAGGTTTGGTAGGTTTCCCTAGGTGGCGGCTGAGCTACAGGCCAAAATCTACAGGTAGGCACTTTGCAAAAAACACACCTGTTTTCATCAAAAATTTGGATGTGTCCACATTGCGCTTTGGGGCGTTTCCTGTCGGGGGCGCTAGGCCTACCCACACAAGTGAGGTATCATTTTTATCGGGAGACATGGGGGAACGCTGGGTGGAAGGACATTTGTGGCTCCTCTCAGATTCCAGAACTTTCTGCCACAGAAATGTGAGGAACATGTGTATTTTTAGCCAAATTTTGAGGTTTGCAATGGATTCTGGGTAACAGAACCTGATCTGAGCCACACAAGTCACCCCATCTTGGATTCCCCTAGGTCTCTAGTTTTCAGAAATGCACAGGTTTGGTAGGTTTCCCTAGGTGGCGGCTGAGCTACAGGCCAAACTCTACAGGTAGGCACTTTGCAAAAAACACCTCTGTTTTCCTTCAAATATTTGGCTGTGTCTACGTTGCGCTTTGGGGCGTTTCCTGTCGCGGGCGCTAGGCCTACCCACACAAGTGAGGTATCATTTTTATCGGGAGACGTGGGGGAACGCTGGGTGGAAGGACATATGAGGCTGCTCTCAGATTCCAGAACTTTCTGCCACAGAAATGTGAGGAAAAATGTGTTTTTTTAGCCAAATTTTGAGGTTTGCAAAGGATTCTGGGTAACAGAACCTGGTCCCAGCCACACAAGTCACCCCATCTTGGATTCCCCTAGGTCTCTAGTTTTCAGAAATGCACAGGTTTGGTAGGTTTCCCTAGGTGGCGGCTGAGCTACAGGCCAAACTGTACAGGTAGGCACTTTGCAAAAAACACACCTGTTTTCATCAAAAATTTGGCTGTGTCCACGTTGCGGTTTGGGGCGTTTCCTGTCGCGGGCGCTAGGCCTACCCACACAAGTGAGGTATCATTTTTATCGGGAGACGTGGGGGAACGCTGGGTGGAAGGAAATTTGTGGCTCCTCTCAGATTCCAGAACTTTCTGCCACAGAAATATGAGGAACATGTGTTTTTTTAGCCAAATTTTGAGGTTTGCAAAGGATTCCGGGTAACAGAACCTGGTCCGAGCCACACAAGTCACCCCATCTTGGATTTCCCTAGGTCTCTAGTTTTCAGAAATGCACAGGTTTGGTAGGTTTCCCTAGGTGGCGGCTGAGCTACAGGCCAAAATCTACAGGTAGGCACTTTGCAAAAAACACCTCTGTTTTCCTTCAAATATTTGGCTGTGTCCACGATGCGCTTTGGGGCGTTTCCTGTCTCGGGCGCTAGGCCTACCCACACAAGTGAGGTATCATTTTTATCGGGAGACGTGGGGGAACGCTGGGTGGAAGGAAATTTGTGGCTCCTCTCAGATTCCAGAACATTCTGCCACAGAAATGTGAGGAACATGTGTTTTTTTAGCCAAATTTTGAGGTTTGCAAAGGATTCTGGGTAACAGAACCAGGTCCCAGCCACACAAGTCACCCCATCTTGGATTCCCCTAGGTCTCTAGGTTTCAGAAATGCACAGGTTTGGTAGGTTTTCCTAGGTGGCGGCTGAGCTACAGGCCAAAATCTACAGGTAGGCACTTTGCAAAAAACAACTCTGTTTTCCTTCAAAAACTTGGATGTGTCCACATTGCGCTTTGGGGCGTTTCCTGTCACGGGCGCTAGGCCTACCCACACAAGTGAGGTATCATTTTTATCGGGAGACATGGGTGAACGCTGGGTGGAAGGAAATTTGTGGCTCCTCTCAGATTCCAGAACTTTCTGGCACAGAAATGTGAGGAACATGTGTATTTTTAGCCAAATTTTGAGGTTTGCAATGGATTCTGGGTAACAGAACCTGGTCTGAGCCACACAAGTCACCCCATCTTGGATTCCCCTAGGTCTCTAGTTTTCAGAAATGCACAGGTTTGGTAGGTTTCCCTAGGTGGCGGCTGAGCTACAGGCCAAACCCTACAGGTAGGCACTTTGCAAAAAACACCTCTGTTTTCCTTCAAAAATTTGGCTGTGTCTACGTTGCGCTTTGGGGCGTTTCCTGTCGCGGGCGCTAGGCCTACCCACACAAGTGAGGTATCATTTTTATCGGGAGACGTGGGGGAACGCTGGGTGGAAGGAAATTTGTGGCTCCTCTCAGATTCCAGAACTTTCTGCCACAGAAATGTGAGGAACATTAGCCAAATTTTGAGGTTTGCAAAGGATTCTGGGTAACAGAACCTGGTCCCAGCCACACAAGTCACCCCATCTTGGATTCCCCTAGGTCTCTAGTTTTCAGAAATGCACAGGTTTGGTAGGTTTCCCTAGGTGGCGGCTGAGCTACAGGCCAAAATCTACAGGTAGGCACTTTGCAAAAAACAACTCTGTTTTCCTTCAAAAATTTGGATGTGTCCACATTGCGCTTTGGGGCGTTTCCTGTCGCGGGCGCTAGGCCTACCCACACACATGAGGTATCATTTTTATCAGGCGACGTGGGGGAACACTGGGTGCAAGGAAATTTGTAGCTCCTCTCAGATTCCAGAACTTTCTGCCACAGAAATGTGAGGAACATTAGCCAAATCTTGAGGTTTGCAAAGGATTCTGGGTAACAGAACCTGGTCCCAGCCACACAAGTCACCCCATCTTGGATTCCCCTAGGTCTCTAGTTTTCAGAAATGCACAGGTTTGGTAGGTTTCCCTAGGTGGCGGCTGAGCTACAGGCCAAACTCTACAGGTAGGCACTTTGCAAAAAACACCCCTGTTTTCCTTCAAAAATTTGGCTGTGTCTACGTTGCGGTTTGGGGCGTTTCCTGTCGCGGGCGCTAGGCCTACCCACACAAGAGAGGTATCATTTTTATCGGGAGACGTGGGGGAACGCTGGGTGGAAGGAAATTTGTGGCTCCTCTCAGATTCCAGAACTTTCTGCCACAGAAATATGAGGAACATGTGTTTTTTTAGCCAAATTTTGAGGTTTGCAAAGGATTCTGGGTAACAGAACCTGGTCCGAGCCACACAAGTCACCCCATCTTGGATTCCCCTAGGTCTCTAGTTTTCAGAAATGCACAGGTTTGGTAGGTTTTCCTAGGTGGCGGCTGAGCTACAGGCCAAAATCTACAGGTAGGCACTTTGCAAAAAACAACTCTGTTTTCCTTCAAAAATTTGGATGTGTCCACATTGCGCTTTGGGGCGTTTCTTGTCGCGGGCGCTAGGCCTACCCACACAAGTGAGGTATCATTTTTATCGGGAGATATGGGTGAACGCTGGGTGGAAGGAAATTTGTGGCTCCTCTCAGATTCCAGAACTTTCTGCCACAGAAATGTGAGGAACATGTGTATTTTTAGCCAAATTTTGAGGTTTGCAATGGATTCTGGGTAACAGAACCTGGTCTGAGCCACACAAGTCACCCCATCTTGGATTCCCCTAGTTCTCTAGTTTTCAGAAATGCACAGGTTTGGTAGGTTTCCCTAGGTGGCGGCTGAGCTACAGGCCAAACCCTACAGGTAGGCACTTTGCAAAAAACACCTCTGTTTTCCTTCAAAAATTTGGCTGTGTCTACGTTGCGCTTTGGGGCGTTTCCTGTCGCGGGCGCTAGGCCTACCCACACAAGTGAGGTATCATTTTTATCGGGAGACGTGGGGGAACGCTGGGTGGAAGGAAATTTGTGGCTCCTCTCAGATTCCAGAACTTTCTGTCACCGAAATGTGTGGAAAAAGTGTTTTTTTAGCCAAATTTTGAGGTTTGCAAAGGATTCTGTGTAACAGAACCTGGTCCGAGCCACACAAGTCACCCCATCTTGGATTCCCCTAGGTCTCTAGTTTTCAGAAATGCACAGGTTTGGTAGGTTTCCCTAGGTGGCGGCTGAGCTACAGGCCAAAATCTACAGGTAGGCACTTTGCAAAAAACACCTCTGTTTTCCTTCAAAAATTTGGCTGTATCCATGTTGCGCTTTGGGGCGTTTCCTGTCGCGGGCGCTAGGCCTACCCACACAAGTGAGGTATCATTTTTATCGGGAGACGTGGGGGAACGCTGGGTGGAAGGAAATTTGTGGCTCCTCTCAGATTCCAGAACTTTCTGCCACAGAAATGTGAGGAACATGTGTATTTTTAGCCAAATTTTGAGGTTTGCAAAGGATTCTGTGTAACAGAACCTGGTCCGAGCCACACAAGTCACCCCATCTTGGATTCCCCTAGGTCTCTAGTTTTCAGAAATGCACAGGTGTGGTAGGTTTCCTAGGTGGCGGCTGAGCTACAGGCCAAAATCTACAGGTAGGCACTTTGCAAAAAACACCTCTGTTTTCCTTCAAAAATTTGGCTGTGTCCACGTTGCGCTTTGGGGTGTTTCCTGTGGCGGGCGCTAGGCCTACCCACACAAGTGAGGTATCATTTTTATCGGGAGACGTGGGGGAACGCTGGGTGGATGGAAATTTGTGGCTCCTCTCAGATTCCAGAACTTTCTGCCACAGAAATGTGAGGAACATTTTTAGCCAAATTTTGAGGTTTGCAAAGGATTCCGGGTAACAGAACCTGGTCCGAGCCACACAAGTCACCCCATCTTGGATTCCCCTAGGTCTCTAGTTTTCAGAAATGAACAGGTTTGGTAGGTTTCCCTAGGTAGCGGCTGAGCTACAGGCCAAAATCTAGAGGTAGGCACTTTGCAAAAAACACCTCTGTTTTCCTTCAAAAATTTGGCTGTGTCCACGTTGCGCTTTGGGGCGTTTCCTGTCGCGGGCGCTAGGCCTACCCACACAAGTGAGGTATCATTTTTATCGGGAGACGTGGTGGAACGCTGGGTGGAAGGAAATTTGTGGCTCCTCTCAGATTCCAGAACTTTCTGCCACAGAAATGTGAGGAACATGTGTTTTTTTAGCCAAATTGTGAGGTTTGCAAAGGATTCCTGGTAACAGAACCTGGTCCCAGCCACACAAGTCACCCCATCTTGGATTCCCCTAGGTCTCTAGTTTTCAGAAATGCACAGGTTTGGTAGGTTTCCCTAGGTGGCGGCTGAGCTACAGGCCAAACTCTACAGGTAGGCACTTTGCAAAAAACACCCCTGTTTTCCTTCAAAAATTTGGCTGTGTCCACGTTGCGGTTTGGGGCGTTTCCTGTCGCGGGCGCTAGGCCTACCCACACAAGTGAGGTATCATTTTTATCGGGAGACGTGGGGGAACGCTGGGTGGAAGGAAATTTGTGGCTCCTCTCAGATTCCAGAACTTTCTGCCACAGAAATATGAGGAACATGTGTTTTTTTAGCCAAATTTTGAGGTTTGCAAAGGATTCTGGGTAACAGAACCTGGTCCGAGCCACACAAGTCACCCCATCTTGGATTCCCCTAGGTCTCTAGTTTTCAGAAATGCACAGGTTTGGTAGGTTTTCCTAGGTGGCGGCTGAGCTACAGGCCAAAATCTACAGGTAGGCACTTTGCAAAAAACAACTCTGTTTTCCTTCAAAAATTTGGATGTGTCCACATTGCGCTTTGGGGCGTTTCTTGTCGCGGGAGCTAGGCCTACCCACACAAGTGAGGTATCATTTTTATCGGGAGATATGGGTGAACGCTGGGTGGAAGGAAATTTGTGGCTCCTCTCAGATTCCAGAACTTTCTGCCACAGAAATGTGAGGAACATGTGTATTTTTAGCCAAATTTTGAGGTTTGCAATGGATTCTGGGTAACAGAACCTGGTCTGAGCCACACAAGTCACCCCATCTTGGATTTCCCTAGTTCTCTAGTTTTCAGAAATGCACAGGTTTGGTAGGTTTCCCTAGGTGGCGGCTGAGCTACAGGCCAAACCCTACAGGTAGGCAATTTGCAAAAAACACCTCTGTTTTCCTTCAAAAATTTGGCTGTGTCTACGTTGCGCTTTGGGGCGTTTCCTGTCGCGGGCGCTAGGCCTACCCACACAAGTGAGGTATCATTTTTATCGGGAGACGTGGGGGAACGCTGGGTGGAAGGAAATTTGTGGCTCCTCTCAGATTCCAGAACTTTCTGTCACCGAAATGTGTGGAAAAAGTGTTTTTTTAGCCAAATTTTGAGGTTTGCAAAGGATTCTGTGTAACAGAACCTGGTCCGAGCCACACAAGTCACCCCATCTTGGATTCCCCTAGGTCTCTAGTTTTCAGAAATGCACAGGTTTGGTAGGTTTCCCTAGGTGGCGGCTGAGCTACAGGCCAAAATCTACAGGTAGGCACTTTGCAAAAAACACCTCTGTTTTCCTTCAAAAATTTGGCTGTATCCATGTTGCGCTTTGGGGCGTTTCCTGTCGCGGGCGCTAGGCCTACCCACACAAGTGAGGTATCATTTTTATCGGGAGACGTGGGGGAACGCTGGGTGGAAGGAAATTTGTGGCTCCTCTCAGATTCCAGAACTTTCTGCCACAGAAATGTGAGGAACATGTGTATTTTTAGCCAAATTTTGAGGTTTGCAAAGGATTCTGTGTAACAGAACCTGGTCCGAGCCACACAAGTCACCCCATCTTGGATTCCCCTAGGTCTCTAGTTTTCAGAAATGCACAGGTTTGGTAGGTTTCCCTAGGTGGCGGCTGAGCTACAGGCCAAAATCTACAGGTAGGCACTTTGCAAAAAACACCTCTGTTTTCCTTCAAAAATTTGGCTGTGTCCACGTTGCGCTTTGGGGTGTTTCCTGTGGCGGGCGCTAGGCCTACCCACACAAGTGAGGTATCATTTTTATCGGGAGACGTGGGGGAACGCTGGGTGGATGGAAATTTGTGGCTCCTCTCAGATTCCAGAACTTTCTGCCACAGAAATGTGAGGAACATTTTTAGCCAAATTTTGAGGTTTGCAAAGGATTCCGGGTAACAGAACCTGGTCCGAGCCACACAAGTCACCCCATCTTGGATTCCCCTAGGTCTCTAGTTTTCAGAAATGAACAGGTTTGGTAGGTTTCCCTAGGTAGCGGCTGAGCTACAGGCCAAAATCTACAGGTAGGCACTTTGCAAAAAACACCTCTGTTTTCCTTCAAAAATTTGGCTGTGTCCACGTTGCGCTTTGGGGCGTTTCCTGTCGCGGGCGCTAGGCCTACCCACACAAGTGAGGTATCATTTTTATCGGGAGACGTGGGGGAACGCTGGGTGGAAGGAAATTTGTGGCTCCTCTCAGATTCCAGAACTTTCTGCCACAGAAATGTGAGGAACATGTGTTTTTTTAGCCAAATTGTGAGGTTTGCAAAGGATTCCTGGTAACAGAACCTGGTCCCAGCCACACAAGTCACCCCATCTTGGATTCCCCTAGGTCTCTAGTTTTCAGAAATGCACAGGTTTGGTAGGTTTCCCTAGGTGGCGGCTGAGCTACAGGCCAAACTCTACAGGTAGGCACTTTGCAAAAAACACCCCTGTTTTCCTTCAAAAATTTGGCTGTGTCCACGTTGCGGTTTGGGGCGTTTCCTGTCGCGGGCGCTAGGCCTACCCACACAAGTGAGGTATCATTTTTATCGGGAGACGTGGGGGAACGCTGGGTGGAAGGAAATTTGTGGCTCCTCTCAGATTCCAGAACTTTCTGCCACAGAAATATGAGGAACATGTGTTTTTTTAGCCAAATTTTGAGGTTTGCAAAGGATTCTGGGTAACAGAACCTGGTCCGAGCCACACAAGTCACCCCATCTTGGATTTCCCTAGGTCTCTAGTTTTCAGAAATGCACAGGTTTGGTAGGTTTCCCTAGGTGGCGGCTGAGCTACAGGCCAAAATCTACAGGTAGGCACTTTGCAAAAAACACCTCTGTTTTCCTTTAAATATTTGGCTGTGTCCACGATGCGCTTTGGGGCGTTTCCTGTCGCGGGCGCTAGGCCTACCCACACAAGTGAGGTATCATTTTTATCGGGAGACGTGGGGGAACGCTGGGTGGAAGGAAATTTGTGGCTCCTCTCAGATTCCAGAACATTTTGCCACAGAAATGTGAGGAACATGTGTTTTTTTAGCCAAATTTTGAGGTTTGCAAAGGATTCTGGGTAACAGAACCTGGTCCCAGCCACACAAGTCACCCCATCTTGGATTCCCCTAGGTCTCTAGGTTTCAGAAATGCACAGGTTTGGTAGGTTTTCCTAGGTGGCGGCTGAGCTACAGGCCAAAATCTACCGGTAGGCACTTTGCAAAAAACAACTCTGTTTTCCTTCAAAAATTTGGATGTGTCCACATTGCGCTTTGGGGCGTTTCTTGTCGCGGGCGCTAGGCCTACCCACACAAGTGAGGTATCATTTTTATTGGGAGATATGGGTGAACGCTGGGTGGAAGGAAATTTGTGGCTCCTCTCAGATTCCAGAACTTTCTGCCACAGAAATGTGAGGAACATGTGTATTTTTAGCCCAATTTTGAGGTTTGCAATGGATTCTGGGTAACAGAACCTGGTTTGAGCCACACAAGTCACCCCATCTTGGATTCCCCTAGGTCTCTAGTTTTCAGAAATGCACAGGTTTGGTAGGTTTCCGTAGGTGGCGGCTGAGCTACAGGCCAAACCCTACAGGTAGGCACTTTGCAAAAAACACCTCTGTTTTCCTTAAAAAATTTGGCTGTGTCTACGTTGCGCTTTGGGGCGTTTCCTGTCGCCGGCGCTAGGCCTACCCACACAAGTGAGGTATCATTTTTATCGGGAGACGTGGGGGAACGCTGGGTGGAAGGAAATTTGTGGCTCCTCTCAGATTCCAGAACTTTCTGCCACAGAAATGTGAGGAACATTAGCCAAATTTTGAGGTTTGCAAAGGATTCTGGGTAATAGAACCTGGTCCCAGCCACACAAGTCACCCCATCTTGGATTCCCCTAGGTCTCTAGTTTTCAGAAATGCACAGGTTTGGTAGGTTTCCCTAGGTGGCGGCTGAGCTACAGGCCAAAATCTACAGGTAGGCACTTTGCAAAAAACAACTCTGTTTTCCTTCAAAAATTTGGATGTGTCCACATTGCGCTTTGGGGCGTTTCCTGTCGCGGGCGCTAGGCCTACCCACACAAATGAGGTATCATTTTTATCAGGCGACGTGGGGGAACACTGGGTGCAAGGAAATTTGTGGCTCCTCTCAGATTCCAGAACTTTCTGCCACAGAAATGTGAGGAACATTAGCCAAATTTTGAGGTTTGCAAAGGATTCTGGGTAACAGAACCTGGTCCCAGCCACACAAGTCACCCCATCTTGGATTCCCCTAGGTCTCTAGTTTTCAGAAATGCACAGGTTTGGTAGGTTTCCCTAGGTGGCGGCTGAGCTACAGGCCAAAATCTACAGGTAGGCACTTTGCAAAAAACACCTCTGTTTTCCTTAAAAAATGTGGCTGTGTCCACGTTGCGCTTTGGGGCATTTCCTGTTGCGGGCGCTAGGCCTACCCTCACAAGTGAGGTATCATTTTTATCGGGAGACGTGGGGGAACGCTGGGTGGAAGGAAATTTGTGGCTCCTCTCAGATTCCAGAACTTTCTGCCACAGAAATGTGAGGAACATGTGTTTTTTTAGCCAAATTTTGAGGTTTGCAAAGGATTCTGGGTAACAGAACCTGGTCCGTGCCACGCAAGTCACCCCATCTTGGATTCCCCTAGGTCTCTAGTTTTCATAAATGCACAGGTTTGGTAGGTTTCCCTAGGTGGCGGCTGAGCTACAGGCCAAAATCTACAGGTAGGCACTTTGCAAAAAACACCTCTGTTTTCCTTCAAAAATTTGGCTGTGTCCACGTTGCGCTTTGGGGCGTTTCCTGTCGCGGGCGCTAGGCCTACCCACACAAGTGAGGTATCATTTTTATCGGGAGACGTGGGGGAACGCTGGGTGGAAGGAAATTTGTGGCTCCTCTCAGATTCCAGAACTTTCTGCCACAGAAATGTGAGGAACATTAGCCAAATTTTGAGGTTTGCAAAGGATTCTGGGTAACAGAACCTGGTCCCAGCCACACAAGTCACCCCATCTTGGATTCCCCTAGGTCTCTAGTTTTCAGAAATGCACAGGTTTGGTAGGTTTCCCTAGGTGGCGGCTGAGCTACAGGCCAAACTCTACAGGTAGGCACTTTGCAAAAAACAACTCTGTTTTCCTTCAAATATTTGGCTGTGTCTACGTTGCGCTTTGGGGCGTTTCCTGTCGCGGGCGCTAGGCCTACCCGCACAAGTGAGGTATCATTTTTATCGGGAGACGTGGGGGAACACTGGGTGGAAGGAAATTTGTGGCTCCTCTCAGATTCCAGAACTTTCTGCCACAGAAATGTGAGGAACATGTGTTTTTTGCCACATTTTGAGGTTTGCAAAGGATTCTGGGTAACAAAACCTGGTCCCAGCCACACAAGTCACCCCATCTTGGATTCCCCTAGGTCTCAAGTTTTCAGAAATGCACAGGTTTGGTAGGTTTCCCAAGGTGGCGGCTGAGCTACAGGCCAAACTCTACAGGTAGGCACTTTGCAAAAAACACCCCTGTTTTCCTTCAAAAATTTGGCTGTGTCCACGTTGCGGTTTGGGGCGTTTCCTGTCGCGGGCGCTAGGCCTACCAACACAAGTGAGGTATCATTTTTATCGGGAGACGTGGGGGAACGCTGGGTGGAAGGAAATTTGTGGCTCCTCTCAGATTCCAGAACTTTCTGCCACAGAAATATGAGGAACATGTGTTTTTTTAGCCAAATTTTGAGGTTTGCAAAGGATTCTGGGTAACAGAACCTGGTCCGAGCCACACAAGTCACCCCATCTTGGATTTCCCTAGGTCTCTAGTTTTCAGAAATGCACAGGTTTGGTAGGTTTCCCTAGGTGGCGGCTGAGCTACAGGCCAAAATCTACAGGTAGGCACTTTGCAAAAAACACCTCTGTTTTCCTTTAAATATTTGGCTGTGTCCACGATGCGCTTTGGGGCGTTTCCTGTCGCGGGCGCTAGGCCTACCCACACAAGTGAGGTATCATTTTTATCGGGAGACGTGGGGGAAAGCTGGGTGGAACGAAATTTGTGGCTCCTCTCAGATTCCAGAACATTCTGCCACAGAAATGTGAGGAACATGTGTTTTTTTAGCCAAATTTTGAGGTTTGCAAAGGATTCTGGGTAACAGAACCTGGTCCCAGCCACACAAGTCACTCCATCTTGGATTCCCCTAGGTCTCTAGGTTTCAGAAATGCACAGGTTTGGTAGGTTTTCCTAGGTGGCGGCTGAGCTACAGGCCAAAATCTACAGGTAGGCACTTTGCAAAAAACAACTCTGTTTTCCTTCAAAAATTTGGATGTATCCACATTGCGCTTTGGGGCGTTTCTTGTCGCGGGCGCTAGGCCTACCCACACAAGTGAGGTATCATTTTTATCGGGAGATATGGGTGAACGCTGGGTGGAAGGAAATTTGTGGCTCCTCTCAGATTCCAGAACTTTCTGCCACAGAAATGTGAGGAACATGTGTTTTTTTAGCCAAATTTTGAGGTTTGCAATGGATTCTGGGTAACAGAACCTGGTCTGAGCCACACAAGTCACCCCATCTTGGATTCCCCTAGGTCTCTAGTTTTCAGAAATGCACAGGTTTGGTAGGTTTCCCTAGGTGGCGGCTGAGCTACAGGCCAAACCCTACAGGTAGGCACTTTGCAAAAAACACCTCTGTTTTCCTTCAAAAATTTGGCTGTGTCTACGTTGCGCTTTGGGGCGTTTCCTGTCGCGGGCGCTTGGCCTACCCACACAAGGGAGGTATCATTTTTATCGGGAGACGTGGGGGAACGCTGGGTGGAAGGAAATTTGTGGCTCCTCTCAGATTCCAGAACTTTCTGCCACAGAAATGTGAGGAACATTAGCCAAATTTTGAGGTTTGCAAAGGATTCTGGGTAATAGAACCTGGTCCCAGCCACACAAGTCACCCCATCTTGGATTCCCCTAGGTCTCTAGTTTTCAGAAATGCACAGGTTTGGTAGGTTTCCCTAGGTGGCGGCTGAGCTACAGGCCAAAATCTACAGGTAGGCACTTTGCAAAAAACACCTCTGTTTTCCTTCAAAAATTTGGCTGTGTCCACGTTGCGCTTTGGGGTGTTTCCTGTGGCGGGCGCTAGGCCTACCCACACAAGTGAGGTATCATTTTTATCGGGAGACGTGGGGGAACGCTGGGTGGAAGGAAATTTGTGGCTCCTCTCAGATTCCAGAACTTTCTGCCACAGAAATGTGAGGAACATTTTTAGCCAAATTTTGAGGTTTGCAAAGGATTCCGGGTAACAGAACCTGGTCCGAGCCACACAAGTCACCCCATCTTGGATTCCCCTAGGTCTCTAGTTTTCAGAAATGAACAGGTTTGGTAGGTTTCCCTAGGTAGCGGCTGAGCTACAGGCCAAAATCTACAGGTAGGCACTTTGCAAAAAACACCTCTGTTTTCCTTCAAAAATTTGGCTGTGTCCACGTTGCGCTTTGGGGCGTTTCCTGTCGCGGGCGCTAGGCCTACCCACACAAGTGAGGTATCATTTTTATCGGGAGACGTGGGGGAACGCTGGGTGGAAGGAAATTTGTGGCTCCTCTCAGATTCCAGAACTTTCTGCCACAGAAATGTGAGGAACATGTGTTTTTTTAGCCAAATTGTGAGGTTTGCAAAGGATTCTGGGTAACAGAACCTGGTCCGAGCCACACAAGTCACCCCATCTTGGATTCCCCTAGGTCTCTAGTTTTCATAAATGCACAGGTTTGGTAGGTTTCCCTAGGTGGCGGCTGAGCTACAGGCCAAAATCTACAGGTAGGCACTTTGCAAAAAACACCTCTGTTTTCCTTCAAAAATTTGGCTGTGTCCACGTTGCGCTTTGGGGTGTTTCCTGTCGCGGGCGCTAGGCCTACCCACACAAGTGAGGTATCATTTTTATCGGGAGACGTGGGGGAACGCTGGGTGGATGGAAATTTGTGGCTCCTCTCAGATTCCAGAACTTTCTGCCACAGAAATGTGAGGAACATGTGGTTTTTTAGCCATATTTTGGGGTTTGGAAAGGATTCTGGGTAACAGAACCTGGTCCGAGCCACACAAGTCACCCCATCTTGGATTCCCCTAGGTCTCTAGTTTTCAGAAATGCACAGGTTTGGTAGGTTTCCCTAGGTGGCGGCTGAGCTACAGGCCAAAATCTACAGGTAGGCACTTTGCAAAAAACACCTCTGTTTTCCTTCAAAAAATTGGCTGTGTCCACGTTGCGCTTTGGGGCGTTTCCTGACGCGGGCGCTAGGCCTACCCACACAAGTGAGGTATCATTTTTATCGGGAGACGTGGGGGAACGCTGGGTGGAAGGAAATTTGTGGCTCCTCTCAGATTCCAGAACTTTCTGCCACAGAAATGTGAGGAACATGTGTTTTTTTTGCCAAATTTTGAGGTTTGCAAAGGATTCTGGGTAACAGAACCTGGTCCGAGCCACGCAAGTCACCCCATCTTGGATTCCCCTAGGTCTCTAGTTTTCAGAAATGCACAGGTTAGGTAGGTTTCCCTAGGTGGCGGCTGAGCTACAGGCCAAAATCTACAGGTAGGCACTTTGCAAAAAACACCTCTGTTTTCCTTCAAAAATTTGGCTGTGTCCACGTTGCGCTTTGGGGCGTTTCCTGTCGCGGGCGCTAGGCCTACCCACACAAGTGAGGTATCATTTTTATCGGGAGACGTGGGGGAACGCTGGGTGGAAGGAAATTTGTGGCTCCTCTCAGATTCCAGAACTTTCTGCCACAGAAATGTGAGGAACATTAGCCAAATTTTGAGGTTTGCAAAGGATTCTGGGTAACAGAACCTGGTCCCAGCCACACAAGTCACCCCATCTTGGATTCCCCTAGGTCTCTAGTTTTCAGAAATGCACAGGTTTGGTAGGTTTCCCTAGGTGGCGGCTGAGCTACAGGCCAAAATCTACAGGTAGGCACTTTGCAAAAAACACACCTGTTTTCATCAAAAATTTGGATGTGTCCACATTGCGCTTTGGGGCGTTTCCTGTCGGGGGCGCTAGGCCTACCCACACAAGTGAGGTATCATTTTTATCGGGAGACATGGGGGAACGCTGGGTGGAAGGACATTTGTGGCTCCTCTCAGATTCCAGAACTTTCTGCCACAGAAATGTGAGGAACATGTGTATTTTTAGCCAAATTTTGAGGTTTGCAATGGATTCTGGGTAACAGAACCTGATCTGAGCCACACAAGTCACCCCATCTTGGATTCCCCTAGGTCTCTAGTTTTCAGAAATGCACAGGTTTGGTAGGTTTCCCTAGGTGGCGGCTGAGCTACAGGCCAAACTCTACAGGTAGGCACTTTGCAAAAAACACCTCTGTTTTCCTTCAAATATTTGGCTGTGTCTACGTTGCGCTTTGGGGCGTTTCCTGTCGCGGGCGCTAGGCCTACCCACACAAGTGAGGTATCATTTTTATCGGGAGACGTGGGGGAACGCTGGGTGGAAGGACATATGAGGCTGCTCTCAGATTCCAGAACTTTCTGCCACAGAAATGTGAGGAAAAATGTGTTTTTTTAGCCAAATTTTGAGGTTTGCAAAGGATTCTGGGTAACAGAACCTGGTCCCAGCCACACAAGTCACCCCATCTTGGATTCCCCTAGGTCTCTAGTTTTCAGAAATGCACAGGTTTGGTAGGTTTCCCTAGGTGGCGGCTGAGCTACAGGCCAAACTCTACAGGTAGGCACTTTGCAAAAAACACACCTGTTTTCATCAAAAATTTGGCTGTGTCCACGTTGCGGTTTGGGGCGTTTCCTGTCGCGGGCGCTAGGCCTACCCACACAAGTGAGGTATCATTTTTATCGGGAGACGTGGGGGAACGCTGGGTGGAAGGAAATTTGTGGCTCCTCTCAGATTCCAGAACTTTCTGCCACAGAAATATGAGGAACATGTGTTTTTTTAGCCAAATTTTGAGGTTTGCAAAGGATTCCGGGTAACAGAACCTGGTCCGAGCCACACAAGTCACCCCATCTTGGATTTCCCTAGGTCTCTAGTTTTCAGAAATGCACAGGTTTGGTAGGTTTCCCTAGGTGGCGGCTGAGCTACAGGCCAAAATCTACAGGTAGGCACTTTGCAAAAAACACCTCTGTTTTCCTTCAAATATTTGGCTGTGTCCACGATGCGCTTTGGGGCGTTTCCTGTCTCGGGCGCTAGGCCTACCCACACAAGTGAGGTATCATTTTTATCGGGAGACGTGGGGGAACGCTGGGTGGAAGGAAATTTGTGGCTCCTCTCAGATTCCAGAACATTCTGCCACAGAAATGTGAGGAACATGTGTTTTTTTAGCCAAATTTTGAGGTTTGCAAAGGATTCTGGGTAACAGAACCAGGTCCCAGCCACACAAGTCACCCCATCTTGGATTCCCCTAGGTCTCTAGGTTTCAGAAATGCACAGGTTTGGTAGGTTTTCCTAGGTGGCGGCTGAGCTACAGGCCAAAATCTACAGGTAGGCACTTTGCAAAAAACAACTCTGTTTTCCTTCAAAAACTTGGATGTGTCCACATTGCGCTTTGGGGCGTTTCCTGTCACGGGCGCTAGGCCTACCCACACAAGTGAGGTATCATTTTTATCGGGAGACATGGGTGAACGCTGGGTGGAAGGAAATTTGTGGCTCCTCTCAGATTCCAGAACTTTCTGGCACAGAAATGTGAGGAACATGTGTATTTTTAGCCAAATTTTGAGGTTTGCAATGGATTCTGGGTAACAGAACCTGGTCTGAGCCACACAAGTCACCCCATCTTGGATTCCCCTAGGTCTCTAGTTTTCAGAAATGCACAGGTTTGGTAGGTTTCCCTAGGTGGCGGCTGAGCTACAGGCCAAACCCTACAGGTAGGCACTTTGCAAAAAACACCTCTGTTTTCCTTCAAAAATTTGGCTGTGTCTACGTTGCGCTTTGGGGCGTTTCCTGTCGCGGGCGCTAGGCCTACCCACACAAGTGAGGTATCATTTTTATCGGGAGACGTGGGGGAACGCTGGGTGGAAGGAAATTTGTGGCTCCTCTCAGATTCCAGAACTTTCTGCCACAGAAATGTGAGGAACATTAGCCAAATTTTGAGGTTTGCAAAGGATTCTGGGTAACAGAACCTGGTCCCAGCCACACAAGTCACCCCATCTTGGATTCCCCTAGGTCTCTAGTTTTCAGAAATGCACAGGTTTGGTAGGTTTCCCTAGGTGGCGGCTGAGCTACAGGCCAAAATCTACAGGTAGGCACTTTGCAAAAAACAACTCTGTTTTCCTTCAAAAATTTGGATGTGTCCACATTGCGCTTTGGGGCGTTTCCTGTCGCGGGCGCTAGGCCTACCCACACACATGAGGTATCATTTTTATCAGGCGACGTGGGGGAACACTGGGTGCAAGGAAATTTGTGGCTCCTCTCAGATTCCAGAACTTTCTGCCACAGAAATGTGAGGAACATTAGCCAAATCTTGAGGTTTGCAAAGGATTCTGGGTAACAGAACCTGGTCCCAGCCACACAAGTCACCCCATCTTGGATTCCCCTAGGTCTCTAGTTTTCAGAAATGCACAGGTTTGGTAGGTTTCCCTAGGTGGCGGCTGAGCTACAGGCCAAACTCTACAGGTAGGCACTTTGCAAAAAACACCCCTGTTTTCCTTCAAAAATTTGGCTGTGTCCACGTTGCGGTTTGGGGCGTTTCCTGTCGCGGGCGCTAGGCCTACCCACACAAGAGAGGTATCATTTTTATCGGGAGACGTGGGGGAACGCTGGGTGGAAGGAAATTTGTGGCTCCTCTCAGATTCCAGAACTTTCTGCCACAGAAATATGAGGAACATGTGTTTTTTTAGCCAAATTTTGAGGTTTGCAAAGGATTCTGGGTAACAGAACCTGGTCCGAGCCACACAAGTCACCCCATCTTGGATTCCCCTAGGTCTCTAGTTTTCAGAAATGCACAGGTTTGGTAGGTTTTCCTAGGTGGCGGCTGAGCTACAGGCCAAAATCTACAGGTAGGCACTTTGCAAAAAACAACTCTGTTTTCCTTCAAAAATTTGGATGTGTCCACATTGCGCTTTGGGGCGTTTCTTGTCGCGGGCGCTAGGCCTACCCACACAAGTGAGGTATCATTTTTATCGGGAGATATGGGTGAACGCTGGGTGGAAGGAAATTTGTGGCTCCTCTCAGATTCCAGAACTTTCTGCCACAGAAATGTGAGGAACATGTGTATTTTTAGCCAAATTTTGAGGTTTGCAATGGATTCTGGGTAACAGAACCTGGTCTGAGCCACACAAGTCACCCCATCTTGGATTCCCCTAGTTCTCTAGTTTTCAGAAATGCACAGGTTTGGTAGGTTTCCCTAGGTGGCGGCTGAGCTACAGGCCAAACCCTACAGGTAGGCACTTTGCAAAAAACACCTCTGTTTTCCTTCAAAAATTTGGCTGTGTCTACGTTGCGCTTTGGGGCGTTTCCTGTCGCGGGCGCTAGGCCTACCCACACAAGTGAGGTATCATTTTTATCGGGAGACGTGGGGGAACGCTGGGTGGAAGGAAATTTGTGGCTCCTCTCAGATTCCAGAACTTTCTGTCACCGAAATGTGTGGAAAAAGTGTTTTTTTAGCCAAATTTTGAGGTTTGCAAAGGATTCTGTGTAACAGAACCTGGTCCGAGCCACACAAGTCACCCCATCTTGGATTCCCCTAGGTCTCTAGTTTTCAGAAATGCACAGGTTTGGTAGGTTTCCCTAGGTGGCGGCTGAGCTACAGGCCAAAATCTACAGGTAGGCACTTTGCAAAAAACACCTCTGTTTTCCTTCAAAAATTTGGCTGTATCCATGTTGCGCTTTGGGGCGTTTCCTGTCGCGGGCGCTAGGCCTACCCACACAAGTGAGGTATCATTTTTATCGGGAGACGTGGGGGAACGCTGGGTGGAAGGAAATTTGTGGCTCCTCTCAGATTCCAGAACTTTCTGCCACAGAAATGTGAGGAACATGTGTATTTTTAGCCAAATTTTGAGGTTTGCAAAGGATTCTGTGTAACAGAACCTGGTCCGAGCCACACAAGTCACCCCATCTTGGATTCCCCTAGGTCTCTAGTTTTCAGAAATGCACAGGTGTGGTAGGTTTCCTAGGTGGCGGCTGAGCTACAGGCCAAAATCTACAGGTAGGCACTTTGCAAAAAACACCTCTGTTTTCCTTCAAAAATTTGGCTGTGTCCACGTTGCGCTTTGGGGTGTTTCCTGTGGCGGGCGCTAGGCCTACCCACACAAGTGAGGTATCATTTTTATCGGGAGACGTGGGGGAACGCTGGGTGGATGGAAATTTGTGGCTCCTCTCAGATTCCAGAACTTTCTGCCACAGAAATGTGAGGAACATTTTTAGCCAAATTTTGAGGTTTGCAAAGGATTCCGGGTAACAGAACCTGGTCCGAGCCACACAAGTCACCCCATCTTGGATTCCCCTAGGTCTCTAGTTTTCAGAAATGAACAGGTTTGGTAGGTTTCCCTAGGTAGCGGCTGAGCTACAGGCCAAAATCTACAGGTAGGCACTTTGCAAAAAACACCTCTGTTTTCCTTCAAAAATTTGGCTGTGTCCACGTTGCGCTTTGGGGCGTTTCCTGTCGCGGGCGCTAGGCCTACCCACACAAGTGAGGTATCATTTTTATCGGGAGACGTGGTGGAACGCTGGGTGGAAGGAAATTTGTGGCTCCTCTCAGATTCCAGAACTTTCTGCCACAGAAATGTGAGGAACATGTGTTTTTTTAGCCAAATTGTGAGGTTTGCAAAGGATTCCTGGTAACAGAACCTGGTCCCAGCCACACAAGTCACCCCATCTTGGATTCCCCTAGGTCTCTAGTTTTCAGAAATGCACAGGTTTGGTAGGTTTCCCTAGGTGGCGGCTGAGCTACAGGCCAAACTCTACAGGTAGGCACTTTGCAAAAAACACCCCTGTTTTCCTTCAAAAATTTGGCTGTGTCCACGTTGCGGTTTGGGGCGTTTCCTGTCGCGGGCGCTAGGCCTACCCACACAAGTGAGGTATCATTTTTATCGGGAGACGTGGGGGAACGCTGGGTGGAAGGAAATTTGTGGCTCCTCTCAGATTCCAGAACTTTCTGCCACAGAAATATGAGGAACATGTGTTTTTTTAGCCAAATTTTGAGGTTTGCAAAGGATTCTGGGTAACAGAACCTGGTCCGAGCCACACAAGTCACCCCATCTTGGATTTCCCTAGGTCTCTAGTTTTCAGAAATGCACAGGTTTGGTAGGTTTCCCTAGGTGGCGGCTGAGCTACAGGCCAAAATCTACAGGTAGGCACTTTGCAAAAAACACCTCTGTTTTCCTTTAAATATTTGGCTGTGTCCACGATGCGCTTTGGGGCGTTTCCTGTCGCGGGCGCTAGGCCTACCCACACAAGTGAGGTATCATTTTTATCGGGAGACGTGGGGGAACGCTGGGTGGAAGGAAATTTGTGGCTCCTCTCAGATTCCAGAACATTTTGCCACAGAAATGTGAGGAACATGTGTTTTTTTAGCCAAATTTTGAGGTTTGCAAAGGATTCTGGGTAACAGAACCTGGTCCCAGCCACACAAGTCACCCCATCTTGGATTCCCCTAGGTCTCTAGGTTTCAGAAATGCACAGGTTTGGTAGGTTTTCCTAGGTGGCGGCTGAGCTACAGGCCAAAATCTACCGGTAGGCACTTTGCAAAAAACAACTCTGTTTTCCTTCAAAAATTTGGATGTGTCCACATTGCGCTTTGGGGCGTTTCTTGTCGCGGGCGCTAGGCCTACCCACACAAGTGAGGTATCATTTTTATTGGGAGATATGGGTGAACGCTGGGTGGAAGGAAATTTGTGGCTCCTCTCAGATTCCAGAACTTTCTGCCACAGAAATGTGAGGAACATGTGTATTTTTAGCCCAATTTTGAGGTTTGCAATGGATTCTGGGTAACAGAACCTGGTCTGAGCCACACAAGTCACCCCATCTTGGATTCCCCTAGGTCTCTAGTTTTCAGAAATGCACAGGTTTGGTAGGTTTCCGTAGGTGGCGGCTGAGCTACAGGCCAAACCCTACAGGTAGGCACTTTGCAAAAAACACCTCTGTTTTCCTTAAAAAATTTGGCTGTGTCTACGTTGCGCTTTGGGGCGTTTCCTGTCGCGGGCGCTAGGCCTACCCACACAAGTGAGGTATCATTTTTATCGGGAGACGTGGGGGAACGCTGGGTGGAAGGAAATTTGTGGCTCCTCTCAGATTCCAGAACTTTCTGCCACAGAAATGTGAGGAACATTAGCCAAATTTTGAGGTTTGCAAAGGATTCTGGGTAATAGAACCTGGTCCCAGCCACACAAGTCACCCCATCTTGGATTCCCCTAGGTCTCTAGTTTTCAGAAATGCACAGGTTTGGTAGGTTTCCCTAGGTGGCGGCTGAGCTACAGGCCAAAATCTACAGGTAGGCACTTTGCAAAAAACAACTCTGTTTTCCTTCAAAAATTTGGATGTGTCCACATTGCGCTTTGGGGCGTTTCCTGTCGCGGGCGCTAGGCCTACCCACACAAATGAGGTATCATTTTTATCAGGCGACGTGGGGGAACACTGGGTGCAAGGAAATTTGTGGCTCCTCTCAGATTCCAGAACTTTCTGCCACAGAAATGTGAGGAACATTAGCCAAATTTTGAGGTTTGCAAAGGATTCTGGGTAACAGAACCTGGTCCCAGCCACACAAGTCACCCCATCTTGGATTCCCCTAGGTCTCTAGTTTTCAGAAATGCACAGGTTTGGTAGGTTTCCCTAGGTGGCGGCTGAGCTACAGGCCAAAATCTACAGGTAGGCACTTTGCAAAAAACACCTCTGTTTTCCTTAAAAAATGTGGCTGTGTCCACGTTGCGCTTTGGGGCATTTCCTGTTGCGGGCGCTAGGCCTACCCTCACAAGTGAGGTATCATTTTTATCGGGAGACGTGGGGGAACGCTGGGTGGAAGGAAATTTGTGGCTCCTCTCAGATTCCAGAACTTTCTGCCACAGAAATGTGAGGAACATGTGTTTTTTTAGCCAAATTTTGAGGTTTGCAAAGGATTCTGGGTAACAGAACCTGGTCCGTGCCACGCAAGTCACCCCATCTTGGATTCCCCTAGGTCTCTAGTTTTCATAAATGCACAGGTTTGGTAGGTTTCCCTAGGTGGCGGCTGAGCTACAGGCCAAAATCTACAGGTAGGCACTTTGCAAAAAACACCTCTGTTTTCCTTCAAAAATTTGGCTGTGTCCACGTTGCGCTTTGGGGCGTTTCCTGTCGCGGGCGCTAGGCCTACCCACACAAGTGAGGTATCATTTTTATCGGGAGACGTGGGGGAACGCTGGGTGGAAGGAAATTTGTGGCTCCTCTCAGATTCCAGAACTTTCTGCCACAGAAATGTGAGGAACATTAGCCAAATTTTGAGGTTTGCAAAGGATTCTGGGTAACAGAACCTGGTCCCAGCCACACAAGTCACCCCATCTTGGATTCCCCTAGGTCTCTAGTTTTCAGAAATGCACAGGTTTGGTAGGTTTCCCTAGGTGGCGGCTGAGCTACAGGCCAAACTCTACAGGTAGGCACTTTGCAAAAAACAACTCTGTTTTCCTTCAAATATTTGGCTGTGTCTACGTTGCGCTTTGGGGCGTTTCCTGTCGCGGGCGCTAGGCCTACCCGCACAAGTGAGGTATCATTTTTATCGGGAGACGTGGGGGAACACTGGGTGGAAGGAAATTTGTGGCTCCTCTCAGATTCCAGAACTTTCTGCCACAGAAATGTGAGGAACATGTGTTTTTTTGCCACATTTTGAGGTTTGCAAAGGATTCTGGGTAACAGAACCTGGTCCCAGCCACACAAGTCACCCCATCTTGGATTCCCCTAGGTCTCTAGTTTTCAGAAATGCACAGGTTTGGTAGGTTTCCCTAGGTGGCGGCTGAGCTACAGGCCAAACTCTACAGGTAGGCACTTTGCAAAAAACACCCCTGTTTTCCTTCAAAAATTTGGCTGTGTCCACGTTGCGGTTTGGGGCGTTTCCTGTCGCGGGCGCTAGGCCTACCAACACAAGTGAGGTATCATTTTTATCGGGAGACGTGGGGGAACGCTGGGTGGAAGGAAATTTGTGGCTCCTCTCAGATTCCAGAACTTTCTGCCACAGAAATATGAGGAACATGTGTTTTTTTAGCCAAATTTTTAGGTTTGCAAAGGATTCTGGGTAACAGAACCTGGTCCGAGCCACACAAGTCACCCCATCTTGGATTTCCCTAGGTCTCTAGTTTTCAGAAATGCACAGGTTTGGTAGGTTTCCCTAGGTGGCGGCTGAGCTACAGGCCAAAATCTACAGGTAGGCACTTTGCAAAAAACACCTCTGTTTTCCTTTAAATATTTGGCTGTGTCCACGATGCGCTTTGGGGCGTTTCCTGTCGCGGGCGCTAGGCCTACCCACACAAGTGAGGTATCATTTTTATCGGGAGACGTGGGGGAACGCTGGGTGGAACGAAATTTGTGGCTCCTCTCAGATTCCAGAACATTCTGCCTCAGAAATGTGAGGAACATGTGTTTTTTTAGCCAAATTTTGAGGTTTGCAAAGGATTCTGGGTAACAGAACCTGGTCCCAGCCACACAAGTCACTCCATCTTGGATTCCCCTAGGTCTCTAGGTTTCAGAAATGCACAGGTTTGGTAGGTTTTCCTAGGTGGCGGCTGAGCTACAGGCCAAAATCTACAGGTAGGCACTTTGCAAAAAACAACTCTGTTTTCCTTCAAAAATTTGGATGTATCCACATTGCGCTTTGGGGCGTTTCTTGTCGCGGGCGCTAGGCCTACCCACACAAGTGAGGTATCATTTTTATCGGGAGATATGGGTGAACGCTGGGTGGAAGGAAATTTGTGGCTCCTCTCAGATTCCAGAACTTTCTGCCACAGAAATGTGAGGAACATGTGTTTTTTTAGCCAAATTTTGAGGTTTGCAATGGATTCTGGGTAACAGAACCTGGTCTGAGCCACACAAGTCACCCCATCTTGGATTCCCCTAGGTCTCTAGTTTTCAGAAATGCACAGGTTTGGTAGGTTTCCCTAGGTGGCGGCTGAGCTACAGGCCAAACCCTACAGGTAGGCACTTTGCAAAAAACACCTCTGTTTTCCTTCAAAAATTTGGCTGTGTCTACGTTGCGCTTTGGGGCATTTCCTGTCGCGGGCGCTAGGCCTACCCACACAAGGGAGGTATCATTTTTATCGGGAGACGTGGGGGAACGCTGGGTGGAAGGAAATTTGTGGCTCCTCTCAGATTCCAGAACTTTCTGCCACAGAAATGTGAGGAACATTAGCCAAATTTTGAGGTTTGCAAAGGATTCTGGGTAATAGAACCTGGTCCCAGCCACACAAGTCACCCCATCTTGGATTCCCCTAGGTCTCTAGTTTTCAGAAATGCACAGGTTTGGTAGGTTTCCCTAGGTGGCGGCTGAGCTACAGGCCAAAATCTACAGGTAGGCACTTTGCAAAAAACAACTCTGTTTTCCTTCAAAAATTTGGATGTGTCCACATTGCGCTTTGGGGCGTTTCCTGTCGCGGGCGCTAGGCCTACCCACACAAATGAGGTATCATTTTTATCAGGCGACGTGGGGGAACACTGGGTGCAAGGAAATTTGTGGCTCCTCTCAGATTCCAGAACTTTCTGCCACAGAAATGTGAGGAACATTAGCCAAATTTTGAGGTTTGCAAAGGATTCTGGGTAACAGAACCTGGTCCCAGCCACACAAGTCACCCCATCTTGGATTCCCCTAGGTCTCTAGTTTTCAGAAATGCACAGGTTTGGTAGGTTTCCCTAGGTGGCGGCTGAGCTACAGGCCAAAATCTACAGGTAGGCACTTTGCAAAAAACACCTCTGTTTTCCTTCAAAAATTTGGCTGTGTCCACGTTGCACTTTGGGGCGTTTCCTGTCGCGGGCGCTAGGCCTACCCACACAAGTGAGGTATCATTTTTATCGGGAGACATGGGTGAACGCTGGGTGGAAGGAAATTTGTGGCTCCTCTCAGATTCCAGAACTTTCTGCCACAGAAATGTGAGGAACATGTGTATTTTTAGCCAAATTTTGAGGTTTGCAATGGATTCTGGGTAACAGAACCTGGTCTGAGCCACACAAGTCACCCCATCTTGGATTCCCCTAGGTCTCTAGTTTTCAGAAATGCACAGGTTTGGTAGGTTTCCCTAGGTGGCGGCTGAGCTACAGGCCAAACCCTACAGGTAGGCACTTTGCAAAAAAACACCTCTGTTTTCCTTGAAAAATTTGGCTGTGTCTACGTTGCGCTTTGGGGCATTTCCTGTCGCGGGCGCTAGGCCTACCCACACAAGTGAGGTATCATTTTTATCGGGAGACGTGGGGGAACGCTGGGTGGAAGGAAATTTGTGGCTCCTCTCAGATTCCAGAACTTTCTGCCAGAGAAATGTGAGGAACATTAGCAAAATTTTGAGGTTTGCAAAGGATTCTGGGTAACAGAACCTGGTCCCAGCCACACAAGTCACCCCATCTTGGATTCCCCTAGGTCTCTAGTTTTCAGAAATGCACAGGTTTGGTAGGTTTCCCTAGGTGGCGGCTGAGCTACAGGCCAAACTCTACAGGTAGGCACTTTGCAAAAAACAACTCTGTTTTCCTTCAAATATTTGGCTGTGTCTACGTTGCGCTTTGGGGCGTTTCCTGTCGCGGGCGCTAGGCCTACCCGCACAAGTGAGGTATCATTTTTATCGGGAGACGTGGGGGAACACTGGGTGGAAGGAAATTTGTGGCTCCTCTCAGATTCCAGAACTTTCTGCCACAGAAATGTGAGGAACATGTGTTTTTTTGCCACATTTTGAGGTTTGCAAAGGATTCTGGGTAACAGAACCTGGTCCCAGCCACACAAGTCACCCCATCTTGGATTCCCCTAGGTCTCTAGTTTTCAGAAATGCACAGGTTTGGTAGGTTTCCCTAGGTGGCGGCTGAGCTACAGGCCAAACTCTACAGGTAGGCACTTTGCAAAAAACACCCCTGTTTTCCTTCAAAAATTTGGCTGTGTCCACGTTGCGGTTTGGGGCGTTTCCTGTCGCGGGCGCTAGGCCTACCAACACAAGTGAGGTATCATTTTTATCGGGAGACGTGGGGGAACGCTGGGTGGAAGGAAATTTGTGGCTCCTCTCAGATTCCAGAACTTTCTGCCACAGAAATATGAGGAACATGTGTTTTTTTAGCCAAATTTTGAGGTTTGCAAAGGATTCTGGGTAACAGAACCTGGTCCGAGCCACACAAGTCACCCCATCTTGGATTTCCCTAGGTCTCTAGTTTTCAGAAATGCACAGGTTTGGTAGGTTTCCCTAGGTGGCGGCTGAGCTACAGGCCAAAATCTACAGGTAGGCACTTTGCAAAAAACACCTCTGTTTTCCTTTAAATATTTGGCTGTGTCCACGATGCGCTTTGGGGCGTTTCCTGTCGCGGGCGCTAGGCCTACCCACACAAGTGAGGTATCATTTTTATCGGGAGACGTGGGGGAACGCTGGGTGGAACGAAATTTGTGGCTCCTCTCAGATTCCAGAACATTCTGCCACAGAAATGTGAGGAACATGTGTTTTTTTAGCCAAATTTTGAGGTTTGCAAAGGATTCTGGGTAACAGAACCTGGTCCCAGCCACACAAGTCACTCCATCTTGGATTCCCCTAGGTCTCTAGGTTTCAGAAATGCACAGGTTTGGTAGGTTTTCCTAGGTGGCGGCTGAGCTACAGGCCAAAATCTACAGGTAGGCACTTTGCAAAAAACAACTCTGTTTTCCTTCAAAAATTTGGATGTATCCACATTGCGCTTTGGGGCGTTTCTTGTCGCGGGCGCTAGGCCTACCCACACAAGTGAGGTATCATTTTTATCGGGAGATATGGGTGAACGCTGGGTGGAAGGAAATTTGTGGCTCCTCTCAGATTCCAGAACTTTCTGCCACAGAAATGTGAGGAACATGTGTTTTTTTAGCCAAATTTTGAGGTTTGCAATGGATTCTGGGTAACAGAACCTGGTCTGAGCCACACAAGTCACCCCATCTTGGATTCCCCTAGGTCTCTAGTTTTCAGAAATGCACAGGTTTGGTAGGTTTCCCTAGGTGGCGGCTGAGCTACAGGCCAAACCCTACAGGTAGGCACTTTGCAAAAAACACCTCTGTTTTCCTTCAAAAATTTGGCTGTGTCTACGTTGCGCTTTGGGGCGTTTCCTGTCGCGGGCGCTAGGCCTACCCACACAAGGGAGGTATCATTTTTATCGGGAGACGTGGGGGAACGCTGCGTGGAAGGAAATTTGTGGCTCCTCTCAGATTCCAGAACTTTCTGCCACAGAAATGTGAGGAACATTAGCCAAATTTTGAGGTTTGCAAAGGATTCTGGGTAATAGAACCTGGTCCCAGCCACACAAGTCACCCCATCTTGGATTCCCCTAGGTCTCTAGTTTTCAGAAATGCACAGGTTTGGTAGGTTTCCCTAGGTGGCGGCTGAGCTACAGGCCAAAATCTACAGGTAGGCACATTGCAAAAAACAACTCTGTTTTCCTTCAAAAATTTGGATGTGTCCACATTGCGCTTTGGGGCGTTTCCTGTCGCGGGCGCTAGGCCTACCCACACAAATGAGGTATCATTTTTATCAGGCGACGTGGGGGAACACTGGGTGCAAGGAAATTTGTGGCTCCTCTCAGATTCCAGAACTTTCTGCCACAGAAATGTGAGGAACATTAGCCAAATTTTGAGGTTTGCAAAGGATTCTGGGTAACAGAACCTGGTCCCAGCCACACAAGTCACCCCATCTTGGATTCCCCTAGGTCTCTAGTTTTCAGAAATGCACAGGTTTGGTAGGTTTCCCTAGGTGGCGGCTGAGCTACAGGCCAAAATCTACAGGTAGGCACTTTGCAAAAAACAACTCTGTTTTCCTTCAAAAATTTGGATGTGTCGACATTGCGCTTTGGGGCGTTTCCTGTCGCGGGCGCTAGGCCTACCCACACAAGTGAGGTATCATTTTTATCAGGAGACGTGGGGGAATGCTGGGTGGAAGGAAATTTGTGGCTCCTCTCAGATTCCAGAACTTTCTGCCACAGAAATGTGAGGAACATGTGTCTTTTTAGCCAAATTTTGAGGTTTGCAATGGATTCTGGGTAACAGAACCTGATCTGAGCCACACAAGTCACCCCATCTTGGATTCCCCTAGGTCTCTAGTTTTCAGAAATGCACAGCTTTGGTAGGTTTCCCTAGGTGGCGGTTGAGCTACAGGCCAAACTCTACAGGTAGGCACTTTGCAAAAAACACCTCTGTTTTCCTTCAAAAATTTGGCTGTATCCATGTTGCGCTTTGGGGCGTTTCCTGTCGCGGGCGCTAGGCCTACCCACACAAGTGAGGTATCATTTTTATCGGTAGACGTGGGGGAACGCTGGGTGGAAGGAAATTTGTGGCTCCTCTCAGATTCCAGAACTTTCTGCCACAGAAATGTGAGGAACATGTGTTTTTTTAGCCAAATTTTGAGGTTTGCACAGGATTCTGGGTAACAGAACCTGGTCCGAGCCACACAAGTCACCCCATCTTGGATTTCCCTAGGTCTCTAGTTTTCAGAAATGCACAGGTTTGGTAGGTTTCCCTAGGTGGCGGCTGAGCTACAGGCCAAAATCTACAGGTAGGCACTTTGCAAAAAACACCTCTGTTTTCATTCAAAAATTTGGCTGTGTCCACGTTGCGCTTTGGGGCGTTTCCTGTCGCAGGCGCTAGGCTTACCCACACAAGTGAGGTATCATTTTTATCGGGAGACGTGGGGGAACGCTGGGTGGAAGGAAATTTGTGGCTCCTCTCAGATTCCAGAACTTTCTGCCACAGAAATGTGAGGAACATGTGTTTTTTTAACCAAATGTTGAGGTTTGCAATGGTTTCTGGGTAACAGAACCTGGTCCCAGCCACACAAGTCACCCCATCTTGGATTCCCCTAGGTCTCTAGTTTTCAGAAATGCACAGGTTTGGTAGGTTTCCATAGGTGGCGGCTGAGCTACAGGCCAAAATCTACAGGTAGGCACTTTGCAAAAAACAACTCTGTTTTCCTTCAAAAATTTGGATGTGTCCACATTGCGCTTTGGGGCGTTTCCTGTCGCGGGCGCTAGGCCTACCCACACAAGTGAGGTATCATTTTTATCGGGAGACATGGGTGAACGCTGGGTGGAAGGAAATTTGTGGCTCCTCTCAAATTCCAGAACTTTCTGCCACAGAAATGTGAGGAACATGTTTATTTTTAGCCAAATTTTGAGGTTTGCAATGGATTCTGGGTAACAGAACCTGGTCTGAGCCTCACAAGTCACCCCATCTTGGATTCCCCTAGGTCTCTAGTTTTCAGAAATGCACAGGTTTGGTAGGTTTCCCTAGGTGGCGGCTGAGCTACAGGCCAAACTCTACAGGTAGGCACTTTGCAAAAAACACCTCTGTTTTCCTTCAAAAATTTGGCTGTGTCCATGTTGCGCTTTGGGGCGTTTCCTGTCGCGGGCGCTAGGCCTACCCACACAAGTGAGGTATCATTTTTATCGGGAGACGTGGGGGAACGCTGGGTGGAAGGAAATTTGTGGCTCCTCTCAGATTCCAGAACTTTCTGCCACAGAAATGTGAGGAACATTAGCCAAATTTTGAGGTTTGCAAAGGATTCTGGGTAACAGAACCTGGTCCCAGCCACACAAGTCACCCCATCTTGGATTCCCCTAGGTCTCTAGTTTTCAGAAATGCACAGGTTTGGTAGGTTTCCCTAGGTGGCGGCTGAGCTACAGGCCAAAATCTACAGGTAGGCACTTTGCAAAAAACAACTCTGTTTTCCTTCAAAAATTTGGATGTGTCCACATTGCGCTTTGGGACGTTTCCTGTTGCGGGCGCTAGGCCTACCCACACAAGTGAGGTAACATTTTTATCGGGAGACGTGGGGGAACGCTAGGTGGAAGGAAATTTGTGGCTCCTCTCAGATTCCAGAACTTTCTGCCACAGAAATGTGAGGAACATGTGTTTTTTCATCCAAATTTTGAGGTTTGCAAAGGATTCTGGGTAACAGAACCTGGTCCAAGCCACACAAGTCACCCCATCTTGGATTTCCCTAGGTCTCTAGTTTTCAGAAATGCACAGGTTTGGTAGGTTTCCCTAGGTGGCGGCTGAGCTACAGGCCAAAATCTACAGGTAGGCACTTTGCAAAAAACACCTCTGTTTTCCTTCAAAAATTTGGCTGTGTCCACGTTGCACTTTGGGGCGTTTCCTGTCGCGGGCGCTAGGCCTACCCACACAAGTGAGGTATCATTTTTATCGGGAGACATGGGTGAACGCTGGGTGGAAGGAAATTTGTGGCTCCTCTCAGATTCCAGAACTTTCTGCCACAGAAATGTGAGGAACATGTGTATTTTTAGCCAAATTTTGAGGTTTGCAATGGATTCTGGGTAACAGAACCTGGTCTGAGCCACACAAGTCACCCCATCTTGGATTCCCCTAGGTCTCTAGTTTTCAGAAATGCACAGGTTTGGTAGGTTTCCCTAGGTGGCGGCTGAGCTACAGGCCAAACCCTACAGGTAGGCACTTTGCAAAAAAACACCTCTGTTTTCCTTGAAAAATTTGGCTGTGTCTACGTTGCGCTTTGGGGCATTTCCTGTCGCGGGCGCTAGGCCTACCCACACAAGTGAGGTATCATTTTTATCGGGAGACGTGGGGGAACGCTGGGTGGAAGGAAATTTGTGGCTCTCTCAGATTCCAGAACTTTCTGCCAGAGAAATGTGAGGAACATTAGCAAAATTTTGAGGTTTGCAAAGGATTCTGGGTAACAGAACCTGGTCCCAGCCACACAAGTCACCCCATCTTGGATTCCCCTAGGTCTCTAGTTTTCAGAAATGCACAGGTTTGGTAGGTTTCCCTAGGTGGCGGCTGAGCTACAGGCCAAACTCTACAGGTAGGCACTTTGCAAAAAACAACTCTGTTTTCCTTCAAATATTTGGCTGTGTCTACGTTGCGCTTTGGGGCGTTTCCTGTCGCGGGCGCTAGGCCTACCCGCACAAGTGAGGTATCATTTTTATCGGGAGACGTGGGGGAACACTGGGTGGAAGGAAATTTGTGGCTCCTCTCAGATTCCAGAACTTTCTGCCACAGAAATGTGAGGAACATGTGTTTTTTTGCCACATTTTGAGGTTTGCAAAGGAATCTGGGTAACAGAACCTGGTCCCAGCCACACAAGTCACCCCATCTTGGATTCCCCTAGGTCTCTAGTTTTCAGAAATGCACAGGTTTGGTAGGTTTCCCTAGGTGGCGGCTGAGCTACAGGCCAAACTCTACAGGTAGGCACTTTGCAAAAAACACCCCTGTTTTCCTTCAAAAATTTGGCTGTGTCCACGTTGCGGTTTGGGGCGTTTCCTGTCGCGGGTGCTAGGCCTACCAACACAAGTGAGGTATCATTTTTATCGGGAGACGTGGGGGAACGCTGGGTGGAAGGAAATTTGTGGCTCCTCTCAGATTCCAGAACTTTCTGCCACAGAAATATGAGGAACATGTGTTTTTTTAGCCAAATTTTGAGGTTTGCAAAGGATTCTGGGTAACAGAACCTGGTCCGAGCCACACAAGTCACCCCATCTTGGATTTCCCTAGGTCTCTAGTTTTCAGAAATGCACAGGTTTGGTAGGTTTCCCTAGGTGGCGGCTGAGCTACAGGCCAAAATCTACAGGTAGGCACTTTGCAAAAAACACCTCTGTTTTCCTTTAAATATTTGGCTGTGTCCACGATGCGCTTTGGGGCGTTTCCTGTCGCGGGCGCTAGGCCTACCCACACAAGTGAGGTATCATTTTTATCGGGAGACGTGGGGGAACGCTGGGTGGAACGAAATTTGTGGCTCCTCTCAGATTCCAGAACATTCTGCCACAGAAATGTGAGGAACATGTGTTTTTTTAGCCAAATTTTGAGGTTTGCAAAGGATTCTGGGTAACAGAACCTGGTCCCAGCCACACAAGTCACTCCATCTTGGATTCCCCTAGGTCTCTAGGTTTCAGAAATGCACAGGTTTGGTAGGTTTTCCTAGGTGGCGGCTGAGCTACAGGCCAAAATCTACAGGTAGGCACTTTGCAAAAAACAACTCTGTTTTCCTTCAAAAATTTGGATGTATCCACATTGCGCTTTGGGGCGTTTCTTGTCGCGGGCGCTAGGCCTACCCACACAAGTGAGGTATCATTTTTATCGGGAGATATGGGTGAACGCTGGGTGGAAGGAAATTTGTGGCTCCTCTCAGATTCCAGAACTTTCTGCCACAGAAATGTGAGGAACATGTGTTTTTTCAGCCAAATTTTGAGGTTTGCAAAGGATTCTGGGTAACAGAACCTGGTCCGAGCCACACAAGTCACCCCATCTTGGATTTCCCTAGGTCTCTAGTTTTCAGAAATGCACAGGTTTGGTAGGTTTCCCTAGGTGGCGGCTGAGCTACAGGCCAAAATCTACAGGTAGGCACTTTGCAAAAAACACCTCTGTTTTCATTCAAAAATTTGGCTGTGTCCACGTTGCGCTTTGGGGCGTTTCCTGTCGCAGGCGCTAGGCTTACCCACACAAGTGAGGTATCATTTTTATCGGGAGACGTGGGGGAACGCTGGGTGGAAGGAAATTTGTGGCTCCTCTCAAATTCCAGAACTTTCTGCCACAGAAATGTGAGGAACATGTTTATTTTTAGCCAAATTTTGAGGTTTGCAATGGATTCTGGGTAACAGAACCTGGTCTGAGCCACACAAGTCACCCCATCTTGGATTCCCCTAGGTCTCTAGTTTTCAGAAATGCACAGGTTTGGTAGGTTTCCCTAGGTGGCGGCTGAGCTACAGGCCAAACTCTACAGGTAGGCACTTTGCAAAAAACACCTCTGTTTTCCTTCAAAAATTTGGCTGTGTCCATGTTGCGCTTTGGGGCGTTTCCTGTCGCGGGCGCTAGGCCTACCCACACAAGTGAGGTATCATTTTTATCGGGAGACGTGGGGGAACGCTGCGTGGAAGGAAATTTGTGGCTCCTCTCAGATTCCAGAACTTTCTGCCACAGAAATGTGAGGAACATTAGCCAAATTTTGAGGTTTGCAAAGGATTCTGGGTAACAGAACCTGGTCCCAGCCACACAAGTCACCCCATCTTGGATTCCCCTAGGTCTCTAGTTTTCAGAAATGCACAGGTTTGGTAGGTTTCCCTAGGTGGCGGCTGAGCTACAGGCCAAAATCTACAGGTAGGCACTTTGCAAAAAACAACTCTGTTTTCCTTCAAAAATTTGGATGTGTCCACATTGCGCTTTGGGACGTTTCCTGTTGCGGGCGCTAGGCCTACCCACACAAGTGAGGTAACATTTTTATCGGGAGACGTGGGGGAACGCTAGGTGGAAGGAAATTTGTGGCTCCTCTCAGATTCCAGAACTTTCTGCCACAGAAATGTGAGGAACATGTGTTTTTTCAGCCAAATTTTGAGGTTTGCAAAGGATTCTGGGTAACAGAACCTGGTCCAAGCCACACAAGTCACCCCATCTTGGATTTCCCTAGGTCTCTAGTTTTCAGAAATGCACAGGTTTGGTAGGTTTCCCTAGGTGGCGGCTGAGCTACAGGCCAAAATCTACAGGTAGGCACTTTGCAAAAAACACCTCTGTTTTCCTTCAAAAATTTGGCTGTGTCCACGTTGCACTTTGGGGCGTTTCCTGTCGCGGGCGCTAGGCCTACCCACACAAGTGAGGTATCATTTTTATCGGGAGACATGGGTGAACGCTGGGTGGAAGGAAATTTGTGGCTCCTCTCAGATTCCAGAACTTTCTGCCACAGAAATGTGAGGAACATGTGTATTTTTAGCCAAATTTTGAGGTTTGCAATGGATTCTGGGTAACAGAACCTGGTCTGAGCCACACAAGTCACCCCATCTTGGATTCCCCTAGGTCTCTAGTTTTCAGAAATGCACAGGTTTGGTAGGTTTCCCTAGGTGGCGGCTGAGCTACAGGCCAAACCCTACAGGTAGGCACTTTGCAAAAAAACACCTCTGTTTTCCTTGAAAAATTTGGCTGTGTCTACGTTGCGCTTTGGGGCATTTCCTGTCGCGGGCGCTAGGCCTACCCACACAAGTGAGGTATCATTTTTATCGGGAGACGTGGGGGAACGCTGGGTGGAAGGAAATTTGTGGCTCCTCTCAGATTCCAGAACTTTCTGCCAGAGAAATGTGAGGAACATTAGCAAAATTTTGAGGTTTGCAAAGGATTCTGGGTAACAGAACCTGGTCCCAGCCACACAAGTCACCCCATCTTGGATTCCCCTAGGTCTCTAGTTTTCAGAAATGCACAGGTTTGGTAGGTTTCCCTAGGTGGCGGCTGAGCTACAGGCCAAACTCTACAGGTAGGCACTTTGCAAAAAACAACTCTGTTTTCCTTCAAATATTTGGCTGTGTCTACGTTGCGCTTTGGGGCGTTTCCTGTCGCGGGCGCTAGGCCTACCCGCACAAGTGAGGTATCATTTTTATCGGGAGACGTGGGGGAACACTGGGTGGAAGGAAATTTGTGGCTCCTCTCAGATTCCAGAACTTTCTGCCACAGAAATGTGAGGAACATGTGTTTTTTTGCCACATTTTGAGGTTTGCAAAGGATTCTGGGTAACAGAACCTGGTCCCAGCCACACAAGTCACCCCATCTTGGATTCCCCTAGGTCTCTAGTTTTCAGAAATGCACAGGTTTGGTAGGTTTCCCTAGGTGGCGGCTGAGCTACAGGCCAAACTCTACAGGTAGGCACTTTGCAAAAAACACCCCTGTTTTCCTTCAAAAATTTGGCTGTGTCCACGTTGCGGTTTGGGGCGTTTCCTGTCGCGGGTGCTAGGCCTACCAACACAAGTGAGGTATCATTTTTATCGGGAGACGTGGGGGAACGCTGGGTGGAAGGAAATTTGTGGCTCCTCTCAGATTCCAGAACTTTCTGCCACAGAAATATGAGGAACATGTGTTTTTTTAGCCAAATTTTGAGGTTTGCAAAGGATTCTGGGTAACAGAACCTGGTCCGAGCCACACAAGTCACCCCATCTTGGATTTCCCTAGGTCTCTAGTTTTCAGAAATGCACAGGTTTGGTAGGTTTCCCTAGGTGGCGGCTGAGCTACAGGCCAAAATCTACAGGTAGGCACTTTGCAAAAAACACCTCTGTTTTCCTTTAAATATTTGGCTGTGTCCACGATGCGCTTTGGGGCGTTTCCTGTCGCGGGCGCTAGGCCTACCCACACAAGTGAGGTATCATTTTTATCGGGAGACGTGGGGGAACGCTGGGTGGAACGAAATTTGTGGCTCCTCTCAGATTCCAGAACATTCTGCCACAGAAATGTGAGGAACATGTGTTTTTTTAGCCAAATTTTGAGGTTTGCAAAGGATTCTGGGTAACAGAACCTGGTCCCAGCCACACAAGTCACTCCATCTTGGATTCCCCTAGGTCTCTAGGTTTCAGAAATGCACAGGTTTGGTAGGTTTTCCTAGGTGGCGGCTGAGCTACAGGCCAAAATCTACAGGTAGGCACTTTGCAAAAAACAACTCTGTTTTCCTTCAAAAATTTGGATGTATCCACATTGCGCTTTGGGGCGTTTCTTGTCGCGGGCGCTAGGCCTACCCACACAAGTGAGGTATCATTTTTATCGGGAGATATGGGTGAACGCTGGGTGGAAGGAAATTTGTGGCTCCTCTCAGATTCCAGAACTTTCTGCCACAGAAATGTGAGGAACATGTGTTTTTTCAGCCAAATTTTGAGGTTTGCAAAGGATTCTGGGTAACAGAACCTGGTCCGAGCCACACAAGTCACCCCATCTTGGATTTCCCTAGGTCTCTAGTTTTCAGAAATGCACAGGTTTGGTAGGTTTCCCTAGGTGGCGGCTGAGCTACAGGCCAAAATCTACAGGTAGGCACTTTGCAAAAAACACCTCTGTTTTCATTCAAAAATTTGGCTGTGTCCACGTTGCGCTTTGGGGCGTTTCCTGTCGCAGGCGCTAGGCTTACCCACACAAGTGAGGTATCATTTTTATCGGGAGACGTGGGGGAACGCTGGGTGGAAGGAAATTTGTGGCTCCTCTCAAATTCCAGAACTTTCTGCCACAGAAATGTGAGGAACATGTTTATTTTTAGCCAAATTTTGAGGTTTGCAATGGATTCTGGGTAACAGAACCTGGTCTGAGCCACACAAGTCACCCCATCTTGGATTCCCCTAGGTCTCTAGTTTTCAGAAATGCACAGGTTTGGTAGGTTTCCCTAGGTGGCGGCTGAGCTACAGGCCAAACTCTACAGGTAGGCACTTTGCAAAAAACACCTCTGTTTTCCTTCAAAAATTTGGCTGTGTCCATGTTGCGCTTTGGGGCGTTTCCTGTCGCGGGCGCTAGGCCTACCCACACAAGTGAGGTATCATTTTTATCGGGAGACGTGGGGGAACGCTGGGTGGAAGGAAATTTGTGGCTCCTCTCAGATTCCAGAACTTTCTGCCACAGAAATGTGAGGAACATTAGCCAAATTTTGAGGTTTGCAAAGGATTCTGGGTAACAGAACCTGGTCCCAGCCACACAAGTCACCCCATCTTGGATTCCCCTAGGTCTCTAGTTTTCAGAAATGCACAGGTTTGGTAGGTTTCCCTAGGTGGCGGCTGAGCTACAGGCCAAAATCTACAGGTAGGCACTTTGCAAAAAACAACTCTGTTTTCCTTCAAAAATTTGGATGTGTCCACATTGCGCTTTGGGACGTTTCCTGTTGCGGGCGCTAGGCCTACCCACACAAGTGAGGTAACATTTTTATCGGGAGACGTGGGGGAACGCTAGGTGGAAGGAAATTTGTGGCTCCTCTCAGATTCCAGAACTTTCTGCCACAGAAATGTGAGGAACATGTGTTTTTTCAGCCAAATTTTGAGGTTTGCAAAGGATTCTGGGTAACAGAACCTGGTCCAAGCCACACAAGTCACCCCATCTTGGATTTCCCTAGGTCTCTAGTTTTCAGAAATGCACAGGTTTGGTAGGTTTCCCTAGGTGGCGGCTGAGCTACAGGCCAAAATCTACAGGTAGGCACTTTGCAAAAAACACCTCTGTTTTCCTTTAAATATTTGGCTGTGTCCACGATGCGCTTTGGGGCGTTTCCTGTCGCGGGCGCTAGGCCTACCCACACAAGTGAGGTATCATTTTTATCGGGAGACGTGGGGGAACGCTGGGTGGAACGAAATTTGTGGCTCCTCTCAGATTCCAGAACATTCTGCCACAGAAATGTGAGGAACATGTGTTTTTTTAGCCAAATTTTGAGGTTTGCAAAGGATTCTGGGTAACAGAACCTGGTCCCAGCCACACAAGTCACTCCATCTTGGATTCCCCTAGGTCTCTAGGTTTCAGAAATGCACAGGTTTGGTAGGTTTTCCTAGGTGGCGGCTGAGCTACAGGCCAAAATCTACAGGTAGGCACTTTGCAAAAAACAACTCTGTTTTCCTTCAAAAATTTGGATGTATCCACATTGCGCTTTGGGGCGTTTCTTGTCGCGGGCGCTAGGCCTACCCACACAAGTGAGGTATCATTTTTATCGGGAGATATGGGTGAACGCTGGGTGGAAGGAAATTTGTGGCTCCTCTCAGATTCCAGAACTTTCTGCCACAGAAATGTGAGGAACATGTGTTTTTTCAGCCAAATTTTGAGGTTTGCAAAGGATTCTGGGTAACAGAACCTGGTCCGAGCCACACAAGTCACCCCATCTTGGATTTCCCTAGGTCTCTAGTTTTCAGAAATGCACAGGTTTGGTAGGTTTCCCTAGGTGGCGGCTGAGCTACAGGCCAAAATCTACAGGTAGGCACTTTGCAAAAAACACCTCTGTTTTCATTCAAAAATTTGGCTGTGTCCACGTTGCGCTTTGGGGCGTTTCCTGTCGCAGGCGCTAGGCTTACCCACACAAGTGAGGTATCATTTTTATCGGGAGACGTGGGGGAACGCTGGGTGGAAGGAAATTTGTGGCTCCTCTCAAATTCCAGAACTTTCTGCCACAGAAATGTGAGGAACATGTTTATTTTTAGCCAAATTTTGAGGTTTGCAATGGATTCTGGGTAACAGAACCTGGTCTGAGCCACACAAGTCACCCCATCTTGGATTCCCCTAGGTCTCTAGTTTTCAGAAATGCACAGGTTTGGTAGGTTTCCCTAGGTGGCGGCTGAGCTACAGGCCAAACTCTACAGGTAGGCACTTTGCAAAAAACACCTCTGTTTTCCTTCAAAAATTTGGCTGTGTCCATGTTGCGCTTTGGGGCGTTTCCTGTCGCGGGCGCTAGGCCTACCCACACAAGTGAGGTATCATTTTTATCGGGAGACGTGGGGGAACGCTGGGTGGAAGGAAATTTGTGGCTCCTCTCAGATTCCAGAACTTTCTGCCACAGAAATGTGAGGAACATTAGCCAAATTTTGAGGTTTGCAAAGGATTCTGGGTAACAGAACCTGGTCCCAGCCACACAAGTCACCCCATCTTGGATTCCCCTAGGTCTCTAGTTTTCAGAAATGCACAGGTTTGGTAGGTTTCCCTAGGTGGCGGCTGAGCTACAGGCCAAAATCTACAGGTAGGCACTTTGCAAAAAACAACTCTGTTTTCCTTCAAAAATTTGGATGTGTCCACATTGCGCTTTGGGACGTTTCCTGTTGCGGGCGCTAGGCCTACCCACACAAGTGAGGTAACATTTTTATCGGGAGACGTGGGGGAACGCTAGGTGGAAGGAAATTTGTGGCTCCTCTCAGATTCCAGAACTTTCTGCCACAGAAATGTGAGGAACATGTGTTTTTTCAGCCAAATTTTGAGGTTTGCAAAGGATTCTGGGTAACAGAACCTGGTCCAAGCCACACAAGTCACCCCATCTTGGATTTCCCTAGGTCTCTAGTTTTCAGAAATGCACAGGTTTGGTAGGTTTCCCTAGGTGGCGGCTGAGCTACAGGCCAAAATCTACAGGTAGGCACTTTGCAAAAAACACCTCTGTTTTCCTTTAAATATTTGGCTGTGTCCACGATGCGCTTTGGGGCGTTTCCTGTCGCGGGCGCTAGGCCTACCCACACAAGTGAGGTATCATTTTTATCGGGAGACGTGGGGGAACGCTGGGTGGAACGAAATTTGTGGCTCCTCTCAGATTCCAGAACATTCTGCCACAGAAATGTGAGGAACATGTGTTTTTTTAGCCAAATTTTGAGGTTTGCAAAGGATTCTGGGTAACAGAACCTGGTCCCAGCCACACAAGTCACTCCATCTTGGATTCCCCTAGGTCTCTAGGTTTCAGAAATGCACAGGTTTGGTAGGTTTTCCTAGGTGGCGGCTGAGCTACAGGCCAAAATCTACAGGTAGGCACTTTGCAAAAAACAACTCTGTTTTCCTTCAAAAATTTGGATGTATCCACATTGCGCTTTGGGGCGTTTCTTGTCGCGGGCGCTAGGCCTACCCACACAAGTGAGGTATCATTTTTATCGGGAGATATGGGTGAACGCTGGGTGGAAGGAAATTTGTGGCTCCTCTCAGATTCCAGAACTTTCTGCCACAAAAATGTGAGGAACATGTGTTTTTTCAGCCAAATTTTGAGGTTTGCAAAGGATTCTGGGTAACAGAACCTGGTCCGAGCCACACAAGTCACCCCATCTTGGATTTCCCTAGGTCTCTAGTTTTCAGAAATGCACAGGTTTGGTAGGTTTCCCTAGGTGGCGGCTGAGCTACAGGCCAAAATCTACAGGTAGGCACTTTGCAAAAAACACCTCTGTTTTCATTCAAAAATTTGGCTGTGTCCACGTTGCGCTTTGGGGCGTTTCCTGTCGCAGGCGCTAGGCTTACCCACACAAGTGAGGTATCATTTTTATCGGGAGACGTGGGGGAACGCTGGGTGGAAGGAAATTTGTGGCTCCTCTCAAATTCCAGAACTTTCTGCCACAGAAATGTGAGGAACATGTTTATTTTTAGCCAAATTTTGAGGTTTGCAATGGATTCTGGGTAACAGAACCTGGTCTGAGCCACACAAGTCACCCCATCTTGGATTCCCCTAGGTCTCTAGTTTTCAGAAATGCACAGGTTTGGTAGGTTTCCCTAGGTGGCGGCTGAGCTACAGGCCAAACTCTACAGGTAGGCACTTTGCAAAAAACACCTCTGTTTTCCTTCAAAAATTTGGCTGTGTCCATGTTGCGCTTTGGGGCGTTTCCTGTCGCGGGCGCTAGGCCTACCCACACAAGTGAGGTATCATTTTTATCGGGAGACGTGGGGGAACGCTGGGTGGAAGGAAATTTGTGGCTCCTCTCAGATTCCAGAACTTTCTGCCACAGAAATGTGAGGAACATTAGCCAAATTTTGAGGTTTGCAAAGGATTCTGGGTAACAGAACCTGGTCCCAGCCACACAAGTCACCCCATCTTGGATTCCCCTAGGTCTCTAGTTTTCAGAAATGCACAGGTTTGGTAGGTTTCCCTAGGTGGCGGCTGAGCTACAGGCCAAAATCTACAGGTAGGCACTTTGCAAAAAACAACTCTGTTTTCCTTCAAAAATTTGGATGTGTCCACATTGCGCTTTGGGACGTTTCCTGTTGCGGGCGCTAGGCCTACCCACACAAGTGAGGTAACATTTTTATCGGGAGACGTGGGGGAACGCTAGGTGGAAGGAAATTTGTGGCTCCTCTCAGATTCCAGAACTTTCTGCCACAGAAATGTGAGGAACATGTGTTTTTTCAGCCAAATTTTGAGGTTTGCAAAGGATTCTGGGTAACAGAACCTGGTCCAAGCCACACAAGTCACCCCATCTTGGATTTCCCTAGGTCTCTAGTTTTCAGAAATGCACAGGTTTGGTAGGTTTCCCTAGGTGGCGGCTGAGCTACAGGCCAAAATCTACAGGTAGGCACTTTGCAAAAAACACCTCTGTTTTCCTTCAAAAATTTGGCTGTTTCCACGTTGCACTTTGGGGCGTTTCCTGTCGCGGGCGCTAGGCCTACCCACACAAGTGAGGTATCATTTTTATCGGGAGACATGGGTGAACGCTGGGTGGAAGGAAATTTGTGGCTCCTCTTAGATTCCAGAACTTTCTGCCACAGAAATGTGAGGAACATGTGTATTTTTAGCCAAATTTTGAGGTTTGCAATGGATTCTGGGTAACAGAACCTGGTCTGAGCCACACAAGTCACCCCATCTTGGATTCCCCTAGGTCTCTAGTTTTCAGAAATGCACAGGTTTGGTAGGTTTCCCTAGGTGGCGGCTGAGCTACAGGCCAAACCCTACAGGTAGGCACTTTGCAAAAAAACACCTCTGTTTTCCTTCAAAAATTTGGCTGTGTCTACGTTGCGCTTTGGGGCATTTCCTGTCGCGGGCGCTAGGCCTACCCACACAAGTGAGGTATCATTTTTATCGGGAGACGTGGGGGAACGCTGGGTGGAAGGAAATTTGTGGCTCCTCTCAGATTCCAGAACTTTCTGCCACAGAAATGTGAGGAACATTAGCAAAATTTTGAGGTTTGCAAAGGATTCTGGGTAACAGAACCTGGTCCCAGCCACACAAGTCACCCCATCTTGGATTCCCCTAGGTCTCTAGTTTTCAGAAATGCACAGGTTTGGTAGGTTTCCCTAGGTGGCGGCTGAGCTACAGGCCAAACTCTACAGGTAGGCACTTTGCAAAAAACAACTCTGTTTTCCTTCAAATATTTGGCTGTGTCTACGTTGCGCTTTGGGGTGTTTCCTGTCGCGGGCGCTAGGCCTACCCGCACAAGTGAGGTATCATTTTTATCGGGAGACGTGGGGGAACACTGGGTGGAAGGAAATTTGTGGCTCCTCTCAGATTCCAGAACTTTCTGCCACAGAAATGTGAGGAACATGTGTTTTTTTGCCACATTTTGAGGTTTGCAAAGGATTCTGGGTAACAGAACCTGGTCCCAGCCACACAAGTCACCCCATCTTGGATTCCCCTAGGTCTCTAGTTTTCAGAAATGCACAGGTTTGGTAGGTTTCCCTAGGTGGCGGCTGAGCTTCAGGCCAAACTCTACAGGTAGGCACTTTGCAAAAAACACCCCTGTTTTCCTTCAAAAATTTGGCTGTGTCCACGTTGCGGTTTGGGGCGTTTCCTGTCGCGGGCGCTAGGCCTACCAACACAAGTGAGGTATCATTTTTATCGGGAGACGTGGGGGAACGCTGGGTGGAAGGAAATTTGTGGCTCCTCTCAGATTCCAGAACTTTCTGCCACAGAAATATGAGGAACATGTGTTTTTTTAGCCAAATTTTGAGGTTTGCAAAGGATTCTGGGTAACAGAACCTGGTCCGAGCCACACAAGTCACCCCATCTTGGATTTCCCTAGGTCTCTAGTTTTCAGAAATGCACAGGTTTGGTAGGTTTCCCTAGGTGGCGGCTGAGCTACAGGCCAAAATCTACAGGTAGGCACTTTGCAAAAAACACCTCTGTTTTCCTTTAAATATTTGGCTGTGTCCACGATGCGCTTTGGGGCGTTTCCTGTCGCGGGCGCTAGGCCTACCCACACAAGTGAGGTATCATTTTTATCGGGAGACGTGGGGGAACGCTGGGTGGAACGAAATTTGTGGCTCCTCTCAGATTCCAGAACATTCTGCCACAGAAATGTGAGGAACATGTGTTTTTTTAGCCAAATTTTGAGGTTTGCAAAGGATTCTGGGTAACAGAACCTGGTCCCAGCCACACAAGTCACTCCATCTTGGATTCCCCTAGGTCTCTAGGTTTCAGAAATGCACAGGTTTGGTAGGTTTTCCTAGGTGGCGGCTGAGCTACAGGCCAAAATCTACAGGTAGGCACTTTGCAAAAAACAACTCTGTTTTCCTTCAAAAATTTGGATGTATCCACATTGCGCTTTGGGGCGTTTCTTGTCGCGGGCGCTAGGCCTACCCACACAAGTGAGGTATCATTTTTATCGGGAGATATGGGTGAACGCTGGGTGGAAGGAAATTTGTGGCTCCTCTCAGATTCCAGAACTTTCTGCCACAGAAATGTGAGGAACATGTGTTTTTTTAGCCAAATTTTGAGGTTTGCAATGGATTCTGGGTAACAGAACCTGGTCTGAGCCACACAAGTCACCCCATCTTGGATTCCCCTAGGTCTCTAGTTTTCAGAAATGCACAGGTTTGGTAGGTTTCCCTAGGTGGCGGCTGAGCTACAGGCCAAACCCTACAGGTAGGCACTTTGCAAAAAACACCTCTGTTTTCCTTCAAAAATTTGGCTGTGTCTACGTTGCGCTTTGGGGCGTTTCCTGTCGCGGGCGCTAGGCCTACCCACACAAGTGAGGTATCATTTTTATCGGGAGACGTCGGGGAACGCTGGGTGGAAGGAAATTTGTGGCTCCTCTCAGATTCCAGAACTTTCTGCCACAGAAATGTGAGGAACATTAGCCAAATTTTGAGGTTTGCAAAGGATTCTGGGTAATAGAACCTGGTCCCAGCCACACAAGTCACCCCATCTTGGATTCCCCTAGGTCTCTAGTTTTCAGAAATGCACAGGTTTGGTAGGTTTCCCTAGGTGGCGGCTGAGCTACAGGCCAAAATCTACAGGTAGGCACTTTGCAAAAAACAACTCTGTTTTCCTTCAAAAATTTGGATGTGTCCACATTGCGCTTTGGGGCGTTTCCTGTCGCGGGCGCTAGGCCTACCCACACAAATGAGGTATCATTTTTATCAGGCGACGTGGGGGAACACTGGGTGCAAGGAAATTTGTGGCTCCTCTCAGATTCCAGAACTTTCTGCCACAGAAATGTGAGGAACATTAGCCAAATTTTGAGGTTTGCAAAGGATTCTGGGTAACAGAACCTGGTCCCAGCCACACAAGTCACCCCATCTTGGATTCCCCTAGGTCTCTAGTTTTCAGAAATGCACAGGTTTGGTAGGTTTCCCTAGGTGGCGGCTGAGCTACAGGCCAAAATCTACAGGTAGGCACTTTGCAAAAAACAACTCTGTTTTCCTTCAAAAATGTGGATGTGTCGACATTGCGCTTTGGGGCGTTTCCTGTCGCGGGTGCTAGGCCTACCCACACAAGTGAGGTATCATTTTTATCAGGAGACGTGGGGGAATGCTGGGTGGAAGGAAATTTGTGGCTCCTCTCAGATTCCAGAACTTTCTGCCACAGAAATGTGAGGAACATGTGTCTTTTTAGCCAAATTTTGAGGTTTGCAATGGATTCTGGGTAACAGAACCTGATCTGAGCCACACAAGTCACCCCATCTTGGATTCCCCTAGGTCTCTAGTTTTCAGAAATGCACAGGTTTGGTAGGTTTCCCTAGGTGGCGGTTGAGCTACAGGCCAAACTCTACAGGTAGGCACTTTGCAAAAAACACCTCTGTTTTCCTTCAAAAATTTGGCTGTGTCCACTTTGCGGTTTGGGGCGCTTCCTGTCGCGGGCGCTAGGCCTACCCACACAAGTGAGGTATCATTTTTATCGGTAGACGTGGGGGAACGCTGGGTGGAAGGAAATTTGTGGCTCCTCTCAGATTCCAGAACTTTCTGCCACAGAAATGTGAGGAACATGTGTTTTTTTAGCCAAATTTTGAGGTTTGCAAAGGATTCTGGGTAACAGAACCTGGTCCGAGCCACACAAGTCACCCCATCTTGGATTTCCCTAGGTCTCTAGTTTTCAGAAATGCACAGGTTTGGTAGGTTTCCCTAGGTGGCGGCTGAGCTACAGGCCAAAATCTACAGGTAGGCACTTTGCAAAAAACACCTCTGTTTTCATTCAAAAATTTGGCTGTGTCCACGTTGCGCTTTGGGGCGTTTCCTGTCGCAGGCGCTAGGCTTACCCACACAAGTGAGGTATCATTTTTATCGGGAGACGTGGGAGAACACTGGGTGGAAGGAAATTTGTGGCTCCTCTCAGATTCCAGAACTTTCTGCCACAGAAATGTGAGGAACATGTGTTTTTTTGCCACATTTTGAGGTTTGCAAAGGATTCTGGGTAACAGAACCTGGTCCCAGCCACACAAGTCACCCCATCTTGGATTCCCCTAGGTCTCTAGTTTTCAGAAATGCACAGGTTTGGTAGGTTTCCCTAGGTGGCGGCTGAGCTACAGGCCAAACTCTACAGGTAGGCACTTTGCAAAAAACACCCCTGTTTTCCTTCAAAAATTTGGCTGTGTCCACGTTGCGGTTTGGGGCGTTTCCTGTCGCGGGCGCTAGGCCTACCAACACAAGTGAGGTATCATTTTTATCGGGAGACGTGGGGGAACGCTGGGTGGAAGGAAATTTGTGGCTCCTCTCAGATTCCAGAACTTTCTGCCACAGAAATATGAGGAACATGTGTTTTTTTAGCCAAATTTTGAGGTTTGCAAAGGATTCTGGGTAACAGAACCTGGTCCGAGCCACACAAGTCACCCCATCTTGGATTTCCCTAGGTCTCTAGTTTTCAGAAATGCACAGGTTTGGTAGGTTTCCCTAGGTGGCGGCTGAGCTACAGGCCAAAATCTACAGGTAGGCACTTTGCAAAAAACACCTCTGTTTTCCTTTAAATATTTGGCTGTGTCCACGATGCGCTTTGGGGCGTTTCCTGTCGCGGGCGCTAGGCCTACCCACACAAGTGAGGTATCATTTTTATCGGGAGACGTGGGGGAACGCTGGGTGGAACGAAATTTGTGGCTCCTCTCAGATTCCAGAACATTCTGCCACAGAAATGTGAGGAACATGTGTTTTTTTAGCCAAATTTTGAGGTTTGCAAAGGATTCTGGGTAACAGAACCTGGTCCCAGCCACACAAGTCACTCCATCTTGGATTCCCCTAGGTCTCTAGGTTTCAGAAATGCACAGGTTTGGTAGGTTTTCCTAGGTGGCGGCTGAGCTACAGGCCAAAATCTACAGGTAGGCACTTTGCAAAAAACAACTCTGTTTTCCTTCAAAAATTTGGATGTATCCACATTGCGCTTTGGGGCGTTTCTTGTCGCGGGCGCTAGGCCTACCCACACAAGTGAGGTATCATTTTTATCGGGAGATATGGGTGAACGCTGGGTGGAAGGAAATTTGTGGCTCCTCTCAGATTCCAGAACTTTCTGCCACAGAAATGTGAGGAACATGTGTTTTTTTAGCCAAATTTTGAGGTTTGCAATGGATTCTGGGTAACAGAACCTGGTCTGAGCCACACAAGTCACCCCATCTTGGATTCCCCTAGGTCTCTAGTTTTCAGAAATGCACAGGTTTGGTAGGTTTCCCTAGGTGGCGGCTGAGCTACAGGCCAAACCCTACAGGTAGGCACTTTGCAAAAAACACCTCTGTTTTCCTTCAAAAATTTGGCTGTGTCTACGTTGCGCTTTGGGGCGTTTCCTGTCGCGGGCGCTAGGCCTACCCACACAAGGGAGGTATCATTTTTATCGGGAGACGTCGGGGAACGCTGGGTGGAAGGAAATTTGTGGCTCCTCTCAGATTCCAGAACTTTCTGCCACAGAAATGTGAGGAACATTAGCCAAATTTTGAGGTTTGCAAAGGATTCTGGGTAATAGAACCTGGTCCCAGCCACACAAGTCACCCCATCTTGGATTCCCCTAGGTCTCTAGTTTTCAGAAATGCACAGGTTTGGTAGGTTTCCCTAGGTGGCGGCTGAGCTACTGGCCAAAATCTACAGGTAGGCACTTTGCAAAAAACAACTCTGTTTTCCTTCAAAAATTTGGATGTGTCCACATTGCGCTTTGGGGCGTTTCCTGTCGCGGGCGCTAGGCCTACCCACACAAATGAGGTATCATTTTTATCAGGCGACGTGGGGGAACACTGGGTGCAAGGAAATTTGTGGCTCCTCTCAGATTCCAGAACTTTCTGCCACAGAAATGTGAGGAACATTAGCCAAATTTTAAGGTTTGCAAAGGATTCTGGGTAACAGAACCTGGTCCCAGCCACACAAGTCACCCCATCTTGGATTCCCCTAGGTCTCTAGTTTTCAGAAATGCACAGGTTTGGTAGGTTTCCCTAGGTGGCGGCTGAGCTACAGGCCAAAATCTACAGGTAGGCACTTTGCAAAAAACAACTCTGTTTTCCTTCAAAAATGTGGATGTGTCGACATTGCGCTTTGGGGCGTTTCCTGTCGCGGGTGCTAGGCCTACCCACACAAGTGAGGTATCATTTTTATCAGGAGACGTGGGGGAATGCTGGGTGGAAGGAAATTTGTGGCTCCTCTCAGATTCCAGAACTTTCTGCCACAGAAATGTGAGGAACATGTGTCTTTTTAGCCAAATTTTGAGGTTTGCAATGGATTCTGGGTAACAGAACCTGATCTGAGCCACACAAGTCACCCCATCTTGGATTCCCCTAGGTCTCTAGTTTTCAGAAATGCACAGGTTTGGTAGGTTTCCCTAGGTGGCGGTTGAGCTACAGGCCAAACTCTACAGGTAGGCACTTTGCAAAAAACACCTCTGTTTTCCTTCAAAAATTTGGCTGTGTCCACTTTGCGGTTTGGGGCGTTTCCTGTCGCGGGCGCTAGGCCTACCCACACAAGGGAGGTATCATTTTTATCGGTAGACGTGGGGGAACGCTGGGTGGAAGGAAATTTGTGGCTCCTCTCAGATTCCAGAACTTTCTGCCACAGAAATGTGAGGACATGTGTTTTTTTAGCCAAATTTTGAGGTTTGCAAAGGATTCTGGGTAACAGAACCTGGTCCGAGCCACACAAGTCACCCCATCTTGGATTTCCCTAGGTCTCTAGTTTTCAGAAATGCACAGGTTTGGTAGGTTTCCCTAGGTGGCGGCTGAGCTACAGGCCAAAATCTACAGGTAGGCACTTTGCAAAAAACACCTCTGTTTTCATTCAAAAATTTGGCTGTGTCCACGTTGCGCTTTGGGGCGTTTCCTGTCGCAGGCGCTAGGCTTACCCACACAAGTGAGGTATCATTTTTATCGGGAGACGTGGGGGAACGCTGGGTGGAAGGAAATTTGTGGCTCCTCTCAGATTCCAGAACTTTCTGCCACAGAAATGTGAGGAACATGTGTTTTTTTAACCAAATGTTGAGGTTTGCAATGGTTTCTGGGTAACAGAACCTGGTCCCAGCCACACAAGTCACCCCATCTTGGATTCCCCTAGGTCTCTAGTTTTCAGAAATGCACAGGTTTGGTAGGTTTCCCTAGGTGGCGGCTGAGCTACAGGCCAAAATCTACAGGTAGGCACTTTGCAAAAAACAACTCTGTTTTCCTTCAAAAATTTGGATGTGTCCACATTGCGCTTTGGGGCGTTTCCTGTCGCGGGCGCTAGGCCTACCCACACAAGTGAGGTATCATTTTTATCGGGAGATATGGGTGAACGCTGGATGGAAGGAAATTTGTGGCTCCTCTCAGATTCCAGAACTTTCTGCCACAGAAATGTGAGGAACATGTGTTTTTTTAGCCAAATTTTGAGGTTTGCAATGGATTCTGGGTAACAGAACCTGGTCTGAGCCACACAAGTCACCCCATCTTGGATTCCCCTAGGTCTCTAGTTTTCAGAAATGCACAGGTTTGGTAGGTTTCCCTAGGTGGCGGCTGAGCTACAGGCCAAACCCTACAGGTAGGCACTTTGCAAAAAACACCTCTGTTTTCCTTCAAAAATTTGGCTGTGTCTACGTTGCGCTTTGGGGCGTTTCCTGTCGCGGGCGCTAGGCCTACCCACACAAGGGAGGTATCATTTTTATCGGGAGACGTCGGGGAACGCTGGGTGGAAGGAAATTTGTGGCTCCTCTCAGATTCCAGAACTTTCTGCCACAGAAATGTGAGGAACATTAGCCAAATTTTGAGGTTTGCAAAGGATTCTGGGTAATAGAACCTGGTCCCAGCCACACAAGTCACCCCATCTTGGATTCCCCTAGGTCTCTAGTTTTCAGAAATGCACAGGTTTGGTAGGTTTCCCTAGGTGGCGGCTGAGCTACAGGCCAAAATCTACAGGTAGGCACTTTGCAAAAAACAACTCTGTTTTCCTTCAAAAATTTGGATGTGTCCACATTGCGCTTTGGGGCGTTTCCTGTCGCGGGCGCTAGGCCTACCCACACAAATGAGGTATCATTTTTATCAGGCGACGTGGGGGAACACTGGGTGCAAGGAAATTTGTGGCTCCTCTCAGATTCCAGAACTTTCTGCCACAGAAATGTGAGGAACATTAGCCAAATTTTGAGGTTTGCAAAGGATTCTGGGTAACAGAACCTGGTCCCAGCCACACAAGTCACCCCATCTTGGATTCCCCTAGGTCTCTAGTTTTCAGAAATGCACAGGTTTGGTAGGTTTCCCTAGGTGGCGGCTGAGCTACAGGCCAAAATCTACAGGTAGGCACTTTGCAAAAAACAACTCTGTTTTCCTTCAAAAATGTGGATGTGTCGACATTGCGCTTTGGGGCGTTTCCTGTCGCGGGTGCTAGGCCTACCCACACAAGTGAGGTATCATTTTTATCAGGAGACGTGGGGGAATGCTGGGTGGAAGGAAATTTGTGGCTCCTCTCAGATTCCAGAACTTTCTGCCACAGAAATGTGAGGAACATGTGTCTTTTTAGCCAAATTTTGAGGTTTGCAATGGATTCTGGGTAACAGAACCTGATCTGAGCCACACAAGTCACCCCATCTTGGATTCCCCTAGGTCTCTAGTTTTCAGAAATGCACAGGTTTGGTAGGTTTCCCTAGGTGGCGGTTGAGCTACAGGCCAAACTCTACAGGTAGGCACTTTGCAAAAAACACCTCTGTTTTCCTTCAAAAATTTGGCTGTGTCCACTTTGCGGTTTGGGGCGTTTCCTGTCGCGGGCGCTAGGCCTACCCACACAAGTGAGGTATCATTTTTATCGGTAGACGTGGGGGAACGCTGGGTGGAAGGAAATTTGTGGCTCCTCTCAGATTCCAGAACTTTCTGCCACAGAAATGTGAGGAACATGTGTTTTTTTAGCCAAATTTTGAGGTTTGCAAAGGATTCTGGGTAACAGAACCTGGTCCGAGCCACACAAGTCACCCCATCTTGGATTTCCCTAGGTCTCTAGTTTTCAGAAATGCACAGGTTTGGTAGGTTTCCCTAGGTGGCGGCTGAGCTACAGGCCAAAATCTACAGGTAGGCACTTTGCAAAAAACACCTCTGTTTTCATTCAAAAATTTGGCTGTGTCCACGTTGCGCTTTGGGGCGTTTCCTGTCGCAGGCGCTAGGCTTACCCACACAAGTGAGGTATCATTTTTATCGGGAGACGTGGGAGAACACTGGGTGGAAGGAAATTTGTGGCTCCTCTCAGATTCCAGAACTTTCTGCCACAGAAATGTGAGGAACATGTGTTTTTTTGCCACATTTTGAGGTTTGCAAAGGATTCTGGGTAACAGAACCTGGTCCCAGCCACACAAGTCACCCCATCTTGGATTCCCCTAGGTCTCTAGTTTTCAGAAATGCACAGGTTTGGTAGGTTTCCCTAGGTGGCGGCTGAGCTACAGGCCAAACTCTACAGGTAGGCACTTTGCAAAAAACACCCCTGTTTTCCTTCAAAAATTTGGCTGTGTCCACGTTGCGGTTTGGGGCGTTTCCTGTCGCGGGCGCTAGGCCTACCAACACAAGTGAGGTATCATTTTTATCGGGAGACGTGGGGGAACGCTGGGTGGAAGGAAATTTGTGGCTCCTCTCAGATTCCAGAACTTTCTGCCACAGAAATATGAGGAACATGTGTTTTTTTAGCCAAATTTTGAGGTTTGCAAAGGATTCTGGGTAACAGAACCTGGTCCGAGCCACACAAGTCACCCCATCTTGGATTTCCCTAGGTCTCTAGTTTTCAGAAATGCACAGGTTTGGTAGGTTTCCCTAGGTGGCGGCTGAGCTACAGGCCAAAATCTACAGGTAGGCACTTTGCAAAAAACACCTCTGTTTTCCTTTAAATATTTGGCTGTGTCCACGATGCGCTTTGGGGCGTTTCCTGTCGCGGGCGCTAGGCCTACCCACACAAGTGAGGTATCATTTTTATCGGGAGACGTGGGGGAACGCTGGGTGGAACGAAATTTGTGGCTCCTCTCAGATTCCAGAACATTCTGCCACAGAAATGTGAGGAACATGTGTTTTTTTAGCCAAATTTTGAGGTTTGCAAAGGATTCTGGGTAACAGAACCTGGTCCCAGCCACACAAGTCACTCCATCTTGGATTCCCCTAGGTCTCTAGGTTTCAGAAATGCACAGGTTTGGTAGGTTTTCCTAGGTGGCGGCTGAGCTACAGGCCAAAATCTACAGGTAGGCACTTTGCAAAAAACAACTCTGTTTTCCTTCAAAAAGTTGGATGTATCCACATTGCGCTTTGGGGCGTTTCTTGTCGCGGGCGCTAGGCCTACCCACACAAGTGAGGTATCATTTTTATCGGGAGATATGGGTGAACGCTGGGTGGAAGGAAATTTGTGGCTCCTCTCAGATTCCAGAACTTTCTGCCACAGAAATGTGAGGAACATTAGCCAAATTTTGAGGTTTGCAAAGGATTCTGGGTAATAGAACCTGGTCCCAGCCACACAAGTCACCCCATCTTGGATTCCCCTAGGTCTCTAGTTTTCAGAAATGCACAGGTTTGGTAGGTTTCCCTAGGTGGCGGCTGAGCTACTGGCCAAAATCTACAGGTAGGCACTTTGCAAAAAACAACTCTGTTTTCCTTCAAAAATTTGGATGTGTCCACATTGCGCTTTGGGGCGTTTCCTGTCGCGGGCGCTAGGCCTACCCACACAAATGAGGTATCATTTTTATCAGGCGACGTGGGGGAACACTGGGTGCAAGGAAATTTGTGGCTCCTCTCAGATTCCAGAACTTTCTGCCACAGAAATGTGAGGAACATTAGCCAAATTTTGAGGTTTGCAAAGGATTCTGGGTAACAGAACCTGGTCCCAGCCACACAAGTCACCCCATCTTGGATTCCCCTAGGTCTCTAGTTTTCAGAAATGCACAGGTTTGGTAGGTTTCCCTAGGTGGCGGCTGAGCTACAGGCCAAAATCTACAGGTAGGCACTTTGCAAAAAACAACTCTGTTTTCCTTCAAAAATGTGGATGTGTCGACATTGCGCTTTGGGGCGTTTCCTGTCGCGGGTGCTAGGCCTACCCACACAAGTGAGGTATCATTTTTATCAGGAGACGTGGGGGAATGCTGGGTGGAAGGAAATTTGTGGCTCCTCTCAGATTCCAGAACTTTCTGCCACAGAAATGTGAGGAACATGTGTCTTTTTAGCCAAATTTTGAGGTTTGCAATGGATTCTGGGTAACAGAACCTGATCTGAGCCACACAAGTCACCCCATCTTGGATTCCCCTAGGTCTCTAGTTTTCAGAAATGCACAGGTTTGGTAGGTTTCCCTAGGTGGCGGTTGAGCTACAGGCCAAACTCTACAGGTAGGCACTTTGCAAAAAACACCTCTGTTTTCCTTCAAAAATTTGGCTGTGTCCACTTTGCGGTTTGGGGCGTTTCCTGTCGCGGGCGCTAGGCCTACCCACACAAGTGAGGTATCATTTTTATCGGTAGACGTGGGGGAACGCTGGGTGGAAGGAAATTTGTGGCTCCTCTCAGATTCCAGAACTTTCTGCCACAGAAATGTGAGGACATGTGTTTTTTTAGCCAAATTTTGAGGTTTGCAAAGGATTCTGGGTAACAGAACCTGGTCCGAGCCACACAAGTCACCCCATCTTGGATTTCCCTAGGTCTCTAGTTTTCAGAAATGCACAGGTTTGGTAGGTTTCCCTAGGTGGCGGCTGAGCTACAGGCCAAAATCTACAGGTAGGCACTTTGCAAAAAACACCTCTGTTTTCATTCAAAAATTTGGCTGTGTCCACGTTGCGCTTTGGGGCGTTTCCTGTCGCAGGCGCTAGGCTTACCCACACAAGTGAGGTATCATTTTTATCGGGAGACGTGGGGGAACGCTGGGTGGAAGGAAATTTGTGGCTCCTCTCAGATTCCAGAACTTTCTGCCACAGAAATGTGAGGAACATGTGTTTTTTTAACCAAATGTTGAGGTTTGCAATGGTTTCTGGGTAACAGAACCTGGTCCCAGCCACACAAGTCACCCCATCTTGGATTCCCCTAGGTCTCTAGTTTTCAGAAATGCACAGGTTTGGTAGGTTTCCCTAGGTGGCGGCTGAGCTACAGGCCAAAATCTACAGGTAGGCACTTTGCAAAAAACAACTCTGTTTTCCTTCAAAAATTTGGATGTGTCCACATTGCGCTTTGGGGCGTTTCCTGTCGCGGGCGCTAGGCCTACCCACACAAGTGAGGTATCATTTTTATCGGGAGACATGGGTGAACGCTGGGTGGAAGGAAATTTGTGGCTCCTCTCAAATTCCAGAACATTCTGCCACAGAAATGTGAGGAACATGTTTATTTTTAGCCAAATTTTGAGGTTTGCAATGGATTCTGGGTAACAGAACCTGGTCTGAGCCACACAAGTCACCCCATCTTGGATTCCCCTAGGTCTCTAGTTTTCAGAAATGCACAGGTTTGGTAGGTTTCCCTAGGTGGCGGCTGAGCTACAGGCCAAACTCTACAGGTAGGCACTTTGCAAAAAACACCTCTGTTTTCCTTCAAAAATTTGGCTGTGTCCATGTTGCGCTTTGGGGCGTTTCCTGTCGCGGGCGCTAGGCCTACCCACACAAGTGAGGTATCATTTTTATCGGGAGACGTGGGGGAACGCTGGGTGGAAGGAAATTTGTGGCTCCTCTCAGATTCCAGAACTTTCTGCCACAGAAATGTGAGGAACATTAGCCAAATTTTGAGGTTTGCAAAGGATTCTGGGTAACAGAACCTGGTCCCAGCCACACAAGTCACCCCATCTTGGATTCCCCTAGGTCTCTAGTTTTCAGAAATGCACAGGTTTGGTAGGTTTCCCTAGGTGGCGGCTGAGCTACAGGCCAAAATCTACAGGTAGGCACTTTGCAAAAAACAACTCTGTTTTCCTTCAAAAATTTGGATGTGTCCACATTGCGCTTTGGGACGTTTCCTGTTGCGGGCGCTAGGCCTACCCACACAAGTGAGGTAACATTTTTATCGGGAGACGTGGGGGAACGCTGGGTGGAAGGAAATTTGTGGCTCCTCTCAGATTCCAGAACTTTCTGCCACAGAAATGTGAGGAACATGTGTTTTTTCAGCCAAATTTTGAGGTTTGCAAAGGATTCTGGGTAACAGAACCTGGTCCAAGCCACACAAGTCACCCCATCTTGGATTTCCCTGGGTCTCTAGTTTTCAGAAATGCACAGGTTTGGTAGGTTTCCCTAGGTGGCGGCTGAGCTACAGGCCAAAATCTACAGGTAGGCACTTTGCAAAAAACACCTCTGTTTTCCTTTAAATATTTGGCTGTGTCCACGATGCGCTTTGGGGCGTTTCCTGTCGCGGGCGCTAGGCCTACCCACACAAGTGAGGTATCATTTTTATCGGGAGACGTGGGGGAACGCTGGGTGGAACGAAATTTGTGGCTCCTCTCAGATTCCAGAACATTCTGCCACAGAAATGTGAGGAACATGTGTTTTTTTAGCCAAATTTTGAGGTTTGCAAAGGATTCTGGGTAACAGAACCTGGTCCCAGCCACACAAGTCACTCCATCTTGGATTCCCCTAGGTCTCTAGGTTTCAGAAATGCACAGGTTTGGTAGGTTTTCCTAGGTGGCGGCTGAGCTACAGGCCAAAATCTACAGGTAGGCACTTTGCAAAAAACAACTCTGTTTTCCTTCAAAAATTTGGATGTATCCACATTGCGCTTTGGGGCGTTTCTTGTCGCGGGCGCTAGGCCTACCCACACAAGTGAGGTATCATTTTTATCGGGAGATATGGGTGAACGCTGGGTGGAAGGAAATTTGTGGCTCCTCTCAGATTCCAGAACTTTCTGCCACAGAAATGTGAGGAACATGTGTTTTTTTAGCCAAATTTTGAGGTTTGCAATGGATTCTGGGTAACAGAACCTGGTCTGAGCCACACAAGTCACCCCATCTTGGATTCCCCTAGGTCTCTAGTTTTCAGAAATGCACAGGTTTGGTAGGTTTCCCTAGGTGGCGGCTGAGCTACAGGCCAAACCCTACAGGTAGGCACTTTGCAAAAAACACCTCTGTTTTCCTTCAAAAATTTGGCTGTGTCTACGTTGCGCTTTGGGGCGTTTCCTGTCGCGGGCGCTAGGCCTACCCACACAAGGGAGGTATCATTTTTATCGGGAGACGTCGGGGAACGCTGGGTGGAAGGAAATTTGTGGCTCCTCTCAGATTCCAGAACTTTCTGCCACAGAAATGTGAGGAACATTAGCCAAATTTTGAGGTTTGCAAAGGATTCTGGGTAATAGAACCTGGTCCCAGCCACACAAGTCACCCCATCTTGGATTCCCCTAGGTCTCTAGTTTTCAGAAATGCACAGGTTTGGTAGGTTTCCCTAGGTGGCGGCTGAGCTACAGGCCAAAATCTACAGGTAGGCACTTTGCAAAAAACAACTCTGTTTTCCTTCAAAAATTTGGATGTGTCCACATTGCGCTTTGGGGCGTTTCCTGTCGCGGGCGCTAGGCCTACCCACACAAATGAGGTATCATTTTTATCAGGCGACGTGGGGGAACACTGGGTGCAAGGAAATTTGTGGCTCCTCTCAGATTCCAGAACTTTCTGCCACAGAAATGTGAGGAACATTAGCCAAATTTTGAGGTTTGCAAAGGATTCTGGGTAACAGAACCTGGTCCCAGCCACACAAGTCACCCCATCTTGGATTCCCCTAGGTCTCTAGTTTTCAGAAATGCACAGGTTTGGTAGGTTTCCCTAGGTGGCGGTTGAGCTACAGGCCAAACTCTACAGGTAGGCACTTTGCAAAAAACACCTCTGTTTTCCTTCAAAAATTTGGCTGTGTCCACTTTGCGGTTTGGGGCGCTTCCTGTCGCGGGCGCTAGGCCTACCCACACAAGTGAGGTATCATTTTTATCGGTAGACGTGGGGGAACGCTGGGTGGAAGGAAATTTGTGGCTCCTCTCAGATTCCAGAACTTTCTGCCACAGAAATGTGAGGAACATGTGTTTTTTTAGCCAAATTTTGAGGTTTGCAAAGGATTCTGGGTAACAGAACCTGGTCCGAGCCACACAAGTCACCCCATCTTGGATTTCCCTAGGTCTCTAGTTTTCAGAAATGCACAGGTTTGGTAGGTTTCCCTAGGTGGCGGCTGAGCTACAGGCCAAAATCTACAGGTAGGCACTTTGCAAAAAACACCTCTGTTTTCATTCAAAAATTTGGCTGTGTCCACGTTGCGCTTTGGGGCGTTTCCTGTCGCAGGCGCTAGGCTTACCCACACAAGTGAGGTATCATTTTTATCGGGAGACGTGGGAGAACACTGGGTGGAAGGAAATTTGTGGCTCCTCTCAGATTCCAGAACTTTCTGCCACAGAAATGTGAGGAACATGTGTTTTTTTGCCACATTTTGAGGTTTGCAAAGGATTCTGGGTAACAGAACCTGGTCCCAGCCACACAAGTCACCCCATCTTGGATTCCCCTAGGTCTCTAGTTTTCAGAAATGCACAGGTTTGGTAGGTTTCCCTAGGTGGCGGCTGAGCTACAGGCCAAACTCTACAGGTAGGCACTTTGCAAAAAACACCCCTGTTTTCCTTCAAAAATTTGGCTGCGTCCACGTTGCGGTTTGGGGCGTTTCCTGTCGCGGGCGCTAGGCCTACCAACACAAGTGAGGTATCATTTTTATCGGGAGACGTGGGGGAACGCTGGGTGGAAGGAAATTTGTGGCTCCTCTCAGATTCCAGAACTTTCTGCCACAGAAATATGAGGAACATGTGTTTTTTTAGCCAAATTTTGAGGTTTGCAAAGGATTCTGGGTAACAGAACCTGGTCCGAGCCACACAAGTCACCCCATCTTGGATTTCCCTAGGTCTCTAGTTTTCAGAAATGCACAGGTTTGGTAGGTTTCCCTAGGTGGCGGCTGAGCTACAGGCCAAAATCTACAGGTAGGCACTTTGCAAAAAACACCTCTGTTTTCCTTTAAATATTTGGCTGTGTCCACGATGCGCTTTGGGGCGTTTCCTGTCGCGGGCGCTAGGCCTACCCACACAAGTGAGGTATCATTTTTATCGGGAGACGTGGGGGAACGCTGGGTGGAACGAAATTTGTGGCTCCTCTCAGATTCCAGAACATTCTGCCACAGAAATGTGAGGAACATGTGTTTTTTTAGCCAAATTTTGAGGTTTGCAAAGGATTCTGGGTAACAGAACCTGGTCCCAGCCACACAAGTCACTCCATCTTGGATTCCCCTAGGTCTCTAGGTTTCAGAAATGCACAGGTTTGGTAGGTTTTCCTAGGTGGCGGCTGAGCTACAGGCCAAAATCTACAGGTAGGCACTTTGCAAAAAACAACTCTGTTTTCCTTCAAAAATTTGGATGTATCCACATTGCGCTTTGGGGCGTTTCTTGTCGCGGGCGCTAGGCCTACCCACACAAGTGAGGTATCATTTTTATCGGGAGATATGGGTGAACGCTGGGTGGAAGGAAATTTGTGGCTCCTCTCAGATTCCAGAACTTTCTGCCACAGAAATGTGAGGAACATGTGTTTTTTTAGCCAAATTTTGAGGTTTGCAATGGATTCTGGGTAACAGAACCTGGTCTGAGCCACACAAGTCACCCCATCTTGGATTCCCCTAGGTCTCTAGTTTTCAGAAATGCACAGGTTTGGTAGGTTTCCCTAGGTGGCGGCTGAGCTACAGGCCAAACCCTACAGGTAGGCACTTTGCAAAAAACACCTCTGTTTTCCTTCAAAAATTTGGCTGTGTCTACGTTGCGCTTTGGGGCGTTTCCTGTCGCGGGCGCTAGGCCTACCCACACAAGGGAGGTATCATTTTTATCGGGAGACGTCGGGGAACGCTGGGTGGAAGGAAATTTGTGGCTCCTCTCAGATTCCAGAACTTTCTGCCACAGAAATGTGAGGAACATTAGCCAAATTTTGAGGTTTGCAAAGGATTCTGGGTAATAGAACCTGGTCCCAGCCACACAAGTCACCCCATCTTGGATTCCCCTAGGTCTCTAGTTTTCAGAAATGCACAGGTTTGGTAGGTTTCCCTAGGTGGCGGCTGAGCTACTGGCCAAAATCTACAGGTAGGCACTTTGCAAAAAACAACTCTGTTTTCCTTCAAAAATTTGGATGTGTCCACATTGCGCTTTGGGGCGTTTCCTGTCGCGGGCGCTAGGCCTACCCACACAAATGAGGTATCATTTTTATCAGGCGACGTGGGGGAACACTGGGTGCAAGGAAATTTGTGGCTCCTCTCAGATTCCAGAACTTTCTGCCACAGAAATGTGAGGAACATTAGCCAAATTTTAAGGTTTGCAAAGGATTCTGGGTAACAGAACCTGGTCCCAGCCACACAAGTCACCCCATCTTGGATTCCCCTAGGTCTCTAGTTTTCAGAAATGCACAGGTTTGGTAGGTTTCCCTAGGTGGCGGCTGAGCTACAGGCCAAAATCTACAGGTAGGCACTTTGCAAAAAACAACTCTGTTTTCCTTCAAAAATGTGGATGTGTCGACATTGCGCTTTGGGGCGTTTCCTGTCGCGGGTGCTAGGCCTACCCACACAAGTGAGGTATCATTTTTATCAGGAGACGTGGGGGAATGCTGGGTGGAAGGAAATTTGTGGCTCCTCTCAGATTCCAGAACTTTCTGCCACAGAAATGTGAGGAACATGTGTCTTTTTAGCCAAATTTTGAGGTTTGCAATGGATTCTGGGTAACAGAACCTGATCTGAGCCACACAAGTCACCCCATCTTGGATTCCCCTAGGTCTCTAGTTTTCAGAAATGCACAGGTTTGGTAGGTTTCCCTAGGTGGCGGTTGAGCTACAGGCCAAACTCTACAGGTAGGCACTTTGCAAAAAACACCTCTGTTTTCCTTCAAAAATTTGGCTGTGTCCACTTTGCGGTTTGGGGCGTTTCCTGTCGCGGGCGCTAGGCCTACCCACACAAGGGAGGTATCATTTTTATCGGTAGACGTGGGGGAACGCTGGGTGGAAGGAAATTTGTGGCTCCTCTCAGATTCCAGAACTTTCTGCCACAGAAATGTGAGGACATGTGTTTTTTTAGCCAAATTTTGAGGTTTGCAAAGGATTCTGGGTAACAGAACCTGGTCCGAGCCACACAAGTCACCCCATCTTGGATTTCCCTAGGTCTCTAGTTTTCAGAAATGCACAGGTTTGGTAGGTTTCCCTAGGTGGCGGCTGAGCTACAGGCCAAAATCTACAGGTAGGCACTTTGCAAAAAACACCTCTGTTTTCATTCAAAAATTTGGCTGTGTCCACGTTGCGCTTTGGGGCGTTTCCTGTCGCAGGCGCTAGGCTTACCCACACAAGTGAGGTATCATTTTTATCGGGAGACGTGGGGGAACGCTGGGTGGAAGGAAATTTGTGGCTCCTCTCAGATTCCAGAACTTTCTGCCACAGAAATGTGAGGAACATGTGTTTTTTTAACCAAATGTTGAGGTTTGCAATGGTTTCTGGGTAACAGAACCTGGTCCCAGCCACACAAGTCACCCCATCTTGGATTCCCCTAGGTCTCTAGTTTTCAGAAATGCACAGGTTTGGTAGGTTTCCCTAGGTGGCGGCTGAGCTACAGGCCAAAATCTACAGGTAGGCACTTTGCAAAAAACAACTCTGTTTTCCTTCAAAAATTTGGATGTGTCCACATTGCGCTTTGGGGCGTTTCCTGTCGCGGGCGCTAGGCCTACCCACACAAGTGAGGTATCATTTTTATCGGGAGATATGGGTGAACGCTGGGTGGAAGGAAATTTGTGGCTCCTCTCAGATTCCAGAACTTTCTGCCACAGAAATGTGAGGAACATGTGTTTTTTTAGCCAAATTTTGAGGTTTGCAAAGGATTCTGGGTAACAGAACCTGGTCCGAGCCACACAAGTCACCCCATCTTGGATTTCCCTAGGTCTCTAGTTTTCAGAAATGCACAGGTTTGGTAGGTTTCCCTAGGTGGCGGCTGAGCTACAGGCCAAAATCTACAGGTAGGCACTTTGCAAAAAACACCTCTGTTTTCATTCAAAAATTTGGCTGTGTCCACGTTGCGCTTTGGGGCGTTTCCTGTCGCAGGCGCTAGGCTTACCCACACAAGTGAGGTATCATTTTTATCGGGAGACGTGGGAGAACACTGGGTGGAAGGAAATTTGTGGCTCCTCTCAGATTCCAGAACTTTCTGCCACAGAAATGTGAGGAACATGTGTTTTTTTGCCACATTTTGAGGTTTGCAAAGGATTCTGGGTAACAGAACCTGGTCCCAGCCACACAAGTCACCCCATCTTGGATTCCCCTAGGTCTCTAGTTTTCAGAAATGCACAGGTTTGGTAGGTTTCCCTAGGTGGCGGCTGAGCTACAGGCCAAACTCTACAGGTAGGCACTTTGCAAAAAACACCCCTGTTTTCCTTCAAAAATTTGGCTGTGTCCACGTTGCGGTTTGGGGCGTTTCCTGTCGCGGGCGCTAGGCCTACCAACACAAGTGAGGTATCATTTTTATCGGGAGACGTGGGGGAACGCTGGGTGGAAGGAAATTTGTGGCTCCTCTCAGATTCCAGAACTTTCTGCCACAGAAATATGAGGAACATGTGTTTTTTTAGCCAAATTTTGAGGTTTGCAAAGGATTCTGGGTAACAGAACCTGGTCCGAGCCACACAAGTCACCCCATCTTGGATTTCCCTAGGTCTCTAGTTTTCAGAAATGCACAGGTTTGGTAGGTTTCCCTAGGTGGCGGCTGAGCTACAGGCCAAAATCTACAGGTAGGCACTTTGCAAAAAACACCTCTGTTTTCCTTTAAATATTTGGCTGTGTCCACGATGCGCTTTGGGGCGTTTCCTGTCGCGGGCGCTAGGCCTACCCACACAAGTGAGGTATCATTTTTATCGGGAGACGTGGGGGAACGCTGGGTGGAACGAAATTTGTGGCTCCTCTCAGATTCCAGAACATTCTGCCACAGAAATGTGAGGAACATGTGTTTTTTTAGCCAAATTTTGAGGTTTGCAAAGGATTCTGGGTAACAGAACCTGGTCCCAGCCACACAAGTCACTCCATCTTGGATTCCCCTAGGTCTCTAGGTTTCAGAAATGCACAGGTTTGGTAGGTTTTCCTAGGTGGCGGCTGAGCTACAGGCCAAAATCTACAGGTAGGCACTTTGCAAAAAACAACTCTGTTTTCCTTCAAAAAGTTGGATGTATCCACATTGCGCTTTGGGGCGTTTCTTGTCGCGGGCGCTAGGCCTACCCACACAAGTGAGGTATCATTTTTATCGGGAGATATGGGTGAACGCTGGGTGGAAGGAAATTTGTGGCTCCTCTCAGATTCCAGAACTTTCTGCCACAGAAATGTGAGGAACATTAGCCAAATTTTGAGGTTTGCAAAGGATTCTGGGTAATAGAACCTGGTCCCAGCCACACAAGTCACCCCATCTTGGATTCCCCTAGGTCTCTAGTTTTCAGAAATGCACAGGTTTGGTAGGTTTCCCTAGGTGGCGGCTGAGCTACTGGCCAAAATCTACAGGTAGGCACTTTGCAAAAAACAACTCTGTTTTCCTTCAAAAATTTGGATGTGTCCACATTGCGCTTTGGGGCGTTTCCTGTCGCGGGCGCTAGGCCTACCCACACAAATGAGGTATCATTTTTATCAGGCGACGTGGGGGAACACTGGGTGCAAGGAAATTTGTGGCTCCTCTCAGATTCCAGAACTTTCTGCCACAGAAATGTGAGGAACATTAGCCAAATTTTGAGGTTTGCAAAGGATTCTGGGTAACAGAACCTGGTCCCAGCCACACAAGTCACCCCATCTTGGATTCCCCTAGGTCTCTAGTTTTCAGAAATGCACAGGTTTGGTAGGTTTCCCTAGGTGGCGGCTGAGCTACAGGCCAAAATCTACAGGTAGGCACTTTGCAAAAAACAACTCTGTTTTCCTTCAAAAATGTGGATGTGTCGACATTGCGCTTTGGGGCGTTTCCTGTCGCGGGTGCTAGGCCTACCCACACAAGTGAGGTATCATTTTTATCAGGAGACGTGGGGGAATGCTGGGTGGAAGGAAATTTGTGGCTCCTCTCAGATTCCAGAACTTTCTGCCACAGAAATGTGAGGAACATGTGTCTTTTTAGCCAAATTTTGAGGTTTGCAATGGATTCTGGGTAACAGAACCTGATCTGAGCCACACAAGTCACCCCATCTTGGATTCCCCTAGGTCTCTAGTTTTCAGAAATGCACAGGTTTGGTAGGTTTCCCTAGGTGGCGGTTGAGCTACAGGCCAAACTCTACAGGTAGGCACTTTGCAAAAAACACCTCTGTTTTCCTTCAAAAATTTGGCTGTGTCCACTTTGCGGTTTGGGGCGTTTCCTGTCGCGGGCGCTAGGCCTACCCACACAAGTGAGGTATCATTTTTATCGGTAGACGTGGGGGAACGCTGGGTGGAAGGAAATTTGTGGCTCCTCTCAGATTCCAGAACTTTCTGCCACAGAAATGTGAGGACATGTGTTTTTTTAGCCAAATTTTGAGGTTTGCAAAGGATTCTGGGTAACAGAACCTGGTCCGAGCCACACAAGTCACCCCATCTTGGATTTCCCTAGGTCTCTAGTTTTCAGAAATGCACAGGTTTGGTAGGTTTCCCTAGGTGGCGGCTGAGCTACAGGCCAAAATCTACAGGTAGGCACTTTGCAAAAAACACCTCTGTTTTCATTCAAAAATTTGGCTGTGTCCACGTTGCGCTTTGGGGCGTTTCCTGTCGCAGGCGCTAGGCTTACCCACACAAGTGAGGTATCATTTTTATCGGGAGACGTGGGGGAACGCTGGGTGGAAGGAAATTTGTGGCTCCTCTCAGATTCCAGAACTTTCTGCCACAGAAATGTGAGGAACATGTGTTTTTTTAACCAAATGTTGAGGTTTGCAATGGTTTCTGGGTAACAGAACCTGGTCCCAGCCACACAAGTCACCCCATCTTGGATTCCCCTAGGTCTCTAGTTTTCAGAAATGCACAGGTTTGGTAGGTTTCCCTAGGTGGCGGCTGAGCTACAGGCCAAAATCTACAGGTAGGCACTTTGCAAAAAACAACTCTGTTTTCCTTCAAAAATTTGGATGTGTCCACATTGCGCTTTGGGGCGTTTCCTGTCGCGGGCGCTAGGCCTACCCACACAAGTGAGGTATCATTTTTATCGGGAGACATGGGTGAACGCTGGGTGGAAGGAAATTTGTGGCTCCTCTCAAATTCCAGAACATTCTGCCACAGAAATGTGAGGAACATGTTTATTTTTAGCCAAATTTTGAGGTTTGCAATGGATTCTGGGTAACAGAACCTGGTCTGAGCCACACAAGTCACCCCATCTTGGATTCCCCTAGGTCTCTAGTTTTCAGAAATGCACAGGTTTGGTAGGTTTCCCTAGGTGGCGGCTGAGCTACAGGCCAAACTCTACAGGTAGGCACTTTGCAAAAAACACCTCTGTTTTCCTTCAAAAATTTGGCTGTGTCCATGTTGCGCTTTGGGGCGTTTCCTGTCGCGGGCGCTAGGCCTACCCACACAAGTGAGGTATCATTTTTATCGGGAGACGTGGGGGAACGCTGGGTGGAAGGAAATTTGTGGCTCCTCTCAGATTCCAGAACTTTCTGCCACAGAAATGTGAGGAACATTAGCCAAATTTTGAGGTTTGCAAAGGATTCTGGGTAACAGAACCTGGTCCCAGCCACACAAGTCACCCCATCTTGGATTCCCCTAGGTCTCTAGTTTTCAGAAATGCACAGGTTTGGTAGGTTTCCCTAGGTGGCGGCTGAGCTACAGGCCAAAATCTACAGGTAGGCACTTTGCAAAAAACAACTCTGTTTTCCTTCAAAAATTTGGATGTGTCCACATTGCGCTTTGGGACGTTTCCTGTTGCGGGCGCTAGGCCTACCCACACAAGTGAGGTAACATTTTTATCGGGAGACGTGGGGGAACGCTGGGTGGAAGGAAATTTGTGGCTCCTCTCAGATTCCAGAACTTTCTGCCACAGAAATGTGAGGAACATGTGTTTTTTCAGCCAAATTTTGAGGTTTGCAAAGGATTCTGGGTAACAGAACCTGGTCCAAGCCACACAAGTCACCCCATCTTGGATTTCCCTAGGTCTCTAGTTTTCAGAAATGCACAGGTTTGGTAGGTTTCCCTAGGTGGCGGCTGAGCTACAGGCCAAAATCTACAGGTAGGCACTTTGCAAAAAACACCTCTGTTTTCCTTTAAATATTTGGCTGTGTCCACGATGCGCTTTGGGGCGTTTCCTGTCGCGGGCGCTAGGCCTACCCACACAAGTGAGGTATCATTTTTATCGGGAGACGTGGGGGAACGCTGGGTGGAACGAAATTTGTGGCTCCTCTCAGATTCCAGAACATTCTGCCACAGAAATGTGAGGAACATGTGTTTTTTTAGCCAAATTTTGAGGTTTGCAAAGGATTCTGGGTAACAGAACCTGGTCCCAGCCACACAAGTCACTCCATCTTGGATTCCCCTAGGTCTCTAGGTTTCAGAAATGCACAGGTTTGGTAGGTTTTCCTAGGTGGCGGCTGAGCTACAGGCCAAAATCTACAGGTAGGCACTTTGCAAAAAACAACTCTGTTTTCCTTCAAAAATTTGGATGTATCCACATTGCGCTTTGGGGCGTTTCTTGTCGCGGGCGCTAGGCCTACCCACACAAGTGAGGTATCATTTTTATCGGGAGATATGGGTGAACGCTGGGTGGAAGGAAATTTGTGGCTCCTCTCAGATTCCAGAACTTTCTGCCACAGAAATGTGAGGAACATGTGTTTTTTTAGCCAAATTTTGAGGTTTGCAATGGATTCTGGGTAACAGAACCTGGTCTGAGCCACACAAGTCACCCCATCTTGGATTCCCCTAGGTCTCTAGTTTTCAGAAATGCACAGGTTTGGTAGGTTTCCCTAGGTGGCGGCTGAGCTACAGGCCAAACCCTACAGGTAGGCACTTTGCAAAAAACACCTCTGTTTTCCTTCAAAAATTTGGCTGTGTCTACGTTGCGCTTTGGGGCGTTTCCTGTCGCGGGCGCTAGGCCTACCCACACAAGGGAGGTATCATTTTTATCGGGAGACGTCGGGGAACGCTGGGTGGAAGGAAATTTGTGGCTCCTCTCAGATTCCAGAACTTTCTGCCACAGAAATGTGAGGAACATTAGCCAAATTTTGAGGTTTGCAAAGGATTCTGGGTAATAGAACCTGGTCCCAGCCACACAAGTCACCCCATCTTGGATTCCCCTAGGTCTCTAGTTTTCAGAAATGCACAGGTTTGGTAGGTTTCCCTAGGTGGCGGCTGAGCTACAGGCCAAAATCTACAGGTAGGCACTTTGCAAAAAACAACTCTGTTTTCCTTCAAAAATTTGGATGTGTCCACATTGCGCTTTGGGGCGTTTCCTGTCGCGGGCGCTAGGCCTACCCACACAAATGAGGTATCATTTTTATCAGGCGACGTGGGGGAACACTGGGTGCAAGGAAATTTGTGGCTCCTCTCAGATTCCAGAACTTTCTGCCACAGAAATGTGAGGAACATTAGCCAAATTTTGAGGTTTGCAAAGGATTCTGGGTAACAGAACCTGGTCCCAGCCACACAAGTCACCCCATCTTGGATTCCCCTAGGTCTCTAGTTTTCAGAAATGCACAGGTTTGGTAGGTTTCCCTAGGTGGCGGCTGAGCTACAGGCCAAAATCTACAGGTAGGCACTTTGCAAAAAACAACTCTGTTTTCCTTCAAAAATGTGGATGTGTCGACATTGCGCTTTGGGGCGTTTCCTGTCGCGGGTGCTAGGCCTACCCACACAAGTGAGGTATCATTTTTATCAGGAGACGTGGGGGAATGCTGGGTGGAAGGAAATTTGTGGCTCCTCTCAGATTCCAGAACTTTCTGCCACAGAAATGTGAGGAACATGTGTCTTTTTAGCCAAATTTTGAGGTTTGCAATGGATTCTGGGTAACAGAACCTGATCTGAGCCACACAAGTCACCCCATCTTGGATTCCCCTAGGTCTCTAGTTTTCAGAAATGCACAGGTTTGGTAGGTTTCCCTAGGTGGCGGTTGAGCTACAGGCCAAACTCTACAGGTAGGCACTTTGCAAAAAACACCTCTGTTTTCCTTCAAAAATTTGGCTGTGTCCACTTTGCGGTTTGGGGCGCTTCCTGTCGCGGGCGCTAGGCCTACCCACACAAGTGAGGTATCATTTTTATCGGTAGACGTGGGGGAACGCTGGGTGGAAGGAAATTTGTGGCTCCTCTCAGATTCCAGAACTTTCTGCCACAGAAATGTGAGGAACATGTGTTTTTTTAGCCAAATTTTGAGGTTTGCAAAGGATTCTGGGTAACAGAACCTGGTCCGAGCCACACAAGTCACCCCATCTTGGATTTCCCTAGGTCTCTAGTTTTCAGAAATGCACAGGTTTGGTAGGTTTCCCTAGGTGGCGGCTGAGCTACAGGCCAAAATCTACAGGTAGGCACTTTGCAAAAAACACCTCTGTTTTCATTCAAAAATTTGGCTGTGTCCACGTTGCGCTTTGGGGCGTTTCCTGTCGCAGGCGCTAGGCTTACCCACACAAGTGAGGTATCATTTTTATCGGGAGACGTGGGAGAACACTGGGTGGAAGGAAATTTGTGGCTCCTCTCAGATTCCAGAACTTTCTGCCACAGAAATGTGAGGAACATGTGTTTTTTTGCCACATTTTGAGGTTTGCAAAGGATTCTGGGTAACAGAACCTGGTCCCAGCCACACAAGTCACCCCATCTTGGATTCCCCTAGGTCTCTAGTTTTCAGAAATGCACAGGTTTGGTAGGTTTCCCTAGGTGGCGGCTGAGCTACAGGCCAAACTCTACAGGTAGGCACTTTGCAAAAAACACCCCTGTTTTCCTTCAAAAATTTGGCTGTGTCCACGTTGCGGTTTGGGGCGTTTCCTGTCGCGGGCGCTAGGCCTACCAACACAAGTGAGGTATCATTTTTATCGGGAGACGTGGGGGAACGCTGGGTGGAAGGAAATTTGTGGCTCCTCTCAGATTCCAGAACTTTCTGCCACAGAAATATGAGGAACATGTGTTTTTTTAGCCAAATTTTGAGGTTTGCAAAGGATTCTGGGTAACAGAACCTGGTCCGAGCCACACAAGTCACCCCATCTTGGATTTCCCTAGGTCTCTAGTTTTCAGAAATGCACAGGTTTGGTAGGTTTCCCTAGGTGGCGGCTGAGCTACAGGCCAAAATCTACAGGTAGGCACTTTGCAAAAAACACCTCTGTTTTCCTTTAAATATTTGGCTGTGTCCACGATGCGCTTTGGGGCGTTTCCTGTCGCGGGCGCTAGGCCTACCCACACAAGTGAGGTATCATTTTTATCGGGAGACGTGGGGGAACGCTGGGTGGAACGAAATTTGTGGCTCCTCTCAGATTCCAGAACATTCTGCCACAGAAATGTGAGGAACATGTGTTTTTTTAGCCAAATTTTGAGGTTTGCAAAGGATTCTGGGTAACAGAACCTGGTCCCAGCCACACAAGTCACTCCATCTTGGATTCCCCTAGGTCTCTAGGTTTCAGAAATGCACAGGTTTGGTAGGTTTTCCTAGGTGGCGGCTGAGCTACAGGCCAAAATCTACAGGTAGGCACTTTGCAAAAAACAACTCTGTTTTCCTTCAAAAATTTGGATGTATCCACATTGCGCTTTGGGGCGTTTCTTGTCGCGGGCGCTAGGCCTACCCACACAAGTGAGGTATCATTTTTATCGGGAGATATGGGTGAACGCTGGGTGGAAGGAAATTTGTGGCTCCTCTCAGATTCCAGAACTTTCTGCCACAGAAATGTGAGGAACATGTGTTTTTTTAGCCAAATTTTGAGGTTTGCAATGGATTCTGGGTAACAGAACCTGGTCTGAGCCACACAAGTCACCCCATCTTGGATTCCCCTAGGTCTCTAGTTTTCAGAAATGCACAGGTTTGGTAGGTTTCCCTAGGTGGCGGCTGAGCTACAGGCCAAACCCTACAGGTAGGCACTTTGCAAAAAACACCTCTGTTTTCCTTCAAAAATTTGGCTGTGTCTACGTTGCGCTTTGGGGCGTTTCCTGTCGCGGGCGCTAGGCCTACCCACACAAGGGAGGTATCATTTTTATCGGGAGACGTCGGGGAACGCTGGGTGGAAGGAAATTTGTGGCTCCTCTCAGATTCCAGAACTTTCTGCCACAGAAATGTGAGGAACATTAGCCAAATTTTGAGGTTTGCAAAGGATTCTGGGTAATAGAACCTGGTCCCAGCCACACAAGTCACCCCATCTTGGATTCCCCTAGGTCTCTAGTTTTCAGAAATGCACAGGTTTGGTAGGTTTCCCTAGGTGGCGGCTGAGCTACTGGCCAAAATCTACAGGTAGGCACTTTGCAAAAAACAACTCTGTTTTCCTTCAAAAATTTGGATGTGTCCACATTGCGCTTTGGGGCGTTTCCTGTCGCGGGCGCTAGGCCTACCCACACAAATGAGGTATCATTTTTATCAGGCGACGTGGGGGAACACTGGGTGCAAGGAAATTTGTGGCTCCTCTCAGATTCCAGAACTTTCTGCCACAGAAATGTGAGGAACATTAGCCAAATTTTAAGGTTTGCAAAGGATTCTGGGTAACAGAACCTGGTCCCAGCCACACAAGTCACCCCATCTTGGATTCCCCTAGGTCTCTAGTTTTCAGAAATGCACAGGTTTGGTAGGTTTCCCTAGGTGGCGGCTGAGCTACAGGCCAAAATCTACAGGTAGGCACTTTGCAAAAAACAACTCTGTTTTCCTTCAAAAATGTGGATGTGTCGACATTGCGCTTTGGGGCGTTTCCTGTCGCGGGTGCTAGGCCTACCCACACAAGTGAGGTATCATTTTTATCAGGAGACGTGGGGGAATGCTGGGTGGAAGGAAATTTGTGGCTCCTCTCAGATTCCAGAACTTTCTGCCACAGAAATGTGAGGAACATGTGTCTTTTTAGCCAAATTTTGAGGTTTGCAATGGATTCTGGGTAACAGAACCTGATCTGAGCCACACAAGTCACCCCATCTTGGATTCCCCTAGGTCTCTAGTTTTCAGAAATGCACAGGTTTGGTAGGTTTCCCTAGGTGGCGGTTGAGCTACAGGCCAAACTCTACAGGTAGGCACTTTGCAAAAAACACCTCTGTTTTCCTTCAAAAATTTGGCTGTGTCCACTTTGCGGTTTGGGGCGTTTCCTGTCGCGGGCGCTAGGCCTACCCACACAAGGGAGGTATCATTTTTATCGGTAGACGTGGGGGAACGCTGGGTGGAAGGAAATTTGTGGCTCCTCTCAGATTCCAGAACTTTCTGCCACAGAAATGTGAGGACATGTGTTTTTTTAGCCAAATTTTGAGGTTTGCAAAGGATTCTGGGTAACAGAACCTGGTCCGAGCCACACAAGTCACCCCATCTTGGATTTCCCTAGGTCTCTAGTTTTCAGAAATGCACAGGTTTGGTAGGTTTCCCTAGGTGGCGGCTGAGCTACAGGCCAAAATCTACAGGTAGGCACTTTGCAAAAAACACCTCTGTTTTCATTCAAAAATTTGGCTGTGTCCACGTTGGTCTTTGGGGCGTTTCCTGTCGCAGGCGCTAGGCTTACCCACACAAGTGAGGTATCATTTTTATCGGGAGACGTGGGGGAACGCTGGGTGGAAGGAAATTTGTGGCTCCTCTCAGATTCCAGAACTTTCTGCCACAGAAATGTGAGGAACATGTGTTTTTTTAACCAAATGTTGAGGTTTGCAATGGTTTCTGGGTAACAGAACCTGGTCCCAGCCACACAAGTCACCCCATCTTGGATTCCCCTAGGTCTCTAGTTTTCAGAAATGCACAGGTTTGGTAGGTTTCCCTAGGTGGCGGCTGAGCTACAGGCCAAAATCTACAGGTAGGCACTTTGCAAAAAACAACTCTGTTTTCCTTCAAAAATTTGGATGTGTCCACATTGCGCTTTGGGGCGTTTCCTGTCGCGGGCGCTAGGCCTACCCACACAAGTGAGGTATCATTTTTATCGGGAGATATGGGTGAACGCTGGATGGAAGGAAATTTGTGGCTCCTCTCAGATTCCAGAACTTTCTGCCACAGAAATGTGAGGAACATGTGTTTTTTTAGCCAAATTTTGAGGTTTGCAATGGATTCTGGGTAACAGAACCTGGTCTGAGCCACACAAGTCACCCCATCTTGGATTCCCCTAGGTCTCTAGTTTTCAGAAATGCACAGGTTTGGTAGGTTTCCCTAGGTGGCGGCTGAGCTACAGGCCAAACCCTACAGGTAGGCACTTTGCAAAAAACACCTCTGTTTTCCTTAAAAAATTTGGCTGTGTCTACGTTGCGCTTTGGGGCGTTTCCTGTCGCGGGCGCTAGGCCTACCCACACAAGGGAGGTATCATTTTTATCGGGAGACGTCGGGGAACGCTGGGTGGAAGGAAATTTGTGGCTCCTCTCAGATTCCAGAACTTTCTGCCACAGAAATGTGAGGAACATTAGCCAAATTTTGAGGTTTGCAAAGGATTCTGGGTAATAGAACCTGGTCCCAGCCACACAAGTCACCCCATCTTGGATTCCCCTAGGTCTCTAGTTTTCAGAAATGCACAGGTTTGGTAGGTTTCCCTAGGTGGCGGCTGAGCTACAGGCCAAAATCTACAGGTAGGCACTTTGCAAAAAACAACTCTGTTTTCCTTCAAAAATTTGGATGTGTCCACATTGCGCTTTGGGGCGTTTCCTGTCGCGGGCGCTAGGCCTACCCACACAAATGAGGTATCATTTTTATCAGGCGACGTGGGGGAACACTGGGTGCAAGGAAATTTGTGGCTCCTCTCAGATTCCAGAACTTTCTGCCACAGAAATGTGAGGAACATTAGCCAAATTTTGAGGTTTGCAAAGGATTCTGGGTAACAGAACCTGGTCCCAGCCACACAAGTCACCCCATCTTGGATTCCCCTAGGTCTCTAGTTTTCAGAAATGCACAGGTTTGGTAGGTTTCCCTAGGTGGCGGCTGAGCTACAGGCCAAAATCTACAGGTAGGCACTTTGCAAAAAACAACTCTGTTTTCCTTCAAAAATGTGGATGTGTCGACATTGCGCTTTGGGGCGTTTCCTGTCGCGGGTGCTAGGCCTACCCACACAAGTGAGGTATCATTTTTATCAGGAGACGTGGGGGAATGCTGGGTGGAAGGAAATTTGTGGCTCCTCTCAGATTCCAGAACTTTCTGCCACAGAAATGTGAGGAACATGTGTCTTTTTAGCCAAATTTTGAGGTTTGCAATGGATTCTGGGTAACAGAACCTGATCTGAGCCACACAAGTCACCCCATCTTGGATTCCCCTAGGTCTCTAGTTTTCAGAAATGCACAGGTTTGGTAGGTTTCCCTAGGTGGCGGTTGAGCTACAGGCCAAACTCTACAGGTAGGCACTTTGCAAAAAACACCTCTGTTTTCCTTCAAAAATTTGGCTGTGTCCACTTTGCGGTTTGGGGCGTTTCCTGTCGCGGGCGCTAGGCCTACCCACACAAGTGAGGTATCATTTTTATCGGTAGACGTGGGGGAACGCTGGGTGGAAGGAAATTTGTGGCTCCTCTCAGATTCCAGAACTTTCTGCCACAGAAATGTGAGGAACATGTGTTTTTTTAGCCAAATTTTGAGGTTTGCAAAGGATTCTGGGTAACAGAACCTGGTCCGAGCCACACAAGTCACCCCATCTTGGATTTCCCTAGGTCTCTAGTTTTCAGAAATGCACAGGTTTGGTAGGTTTCCCTAGGTGGCGGCTGAGCTACAGGCCAAAATCTACAGGTAGGCACTTTGCAAAAAACACCTCTGTTTTCATTCAAAAATTTGGCTGTGTCCACGTTGCGCTTTGGGGCGTTTCCTGTCGCAGGCGCTAGGCTTACCCACACAAGTGAGGTATCATTTTTATCGGGAGACGTGGGAGAACACTGGGTGGAAGGAAATTTGTGGCTCCTCTCAGATTCCAGAACTTTCTGCCACAGAAATGTGAGGAACATGTGTTTTTTTGCCACATTTTGAGGTTTGCAAAGGATTCTGGGTAACAGAACCTGGTCCCAGCCACACAAGTCACCCCATCTTGGATTCCCCTAGGTCTCTAGTTTTCAGAAATGCACAGGTTTGGTAGGTTTCCCTAGGTGGCGGCTGAGCTACAGGCCAAACTCTACAGGTAGGCACTTTGCAAAAAACACCCCTGTTTTCCTTCAAAAATTTGGCTGTGTCCACGTTGCGGTTTGGGGCGTTTCCTGTCGCGGGCGCTAGGCCTACCAACACAAGTGAGGTATCATTTTTATCGGGAGACGTGGGGGAACGCTGGGTGGAAGGAAATTTGTGGCTCCTCTCAGATTCCAGAACTTTCTGCCACAGAAATATGAGGAACATGTGTTTTTTTAGCCAAATTTTGAGGTTTGCAAAGGATTCTGGGTAACAGAACCTGGTCCGAGCCACACAAGTCACCCCATCTTGGATTTCCCTAGGTCTCTAGTTTTCAGAAATGCACAGGTTTGGTAGGTTTCCCTAGGTGGCGGCTGAGCTACAGGCCAAAATCTACAGGTAGGCACTTTGCAAAAAACACCTCTGTTTTCCTTTAAATATTTGGCTGTGTCCACGATGCGCTTTGGGGCGTTTCCTGTCGCGGGCGCTAGGCCTACCCACACAAGTGAGGTATCATTTTTATCGGGAGACGTGGGGGAACGCTGGGTGGAACGAAATTTGTGGCTCCTCTCAGATTCCAGAACATTCTGCCACAGAAATGTGAGGAACATGTGTTTTTTTAGCCAAATTTTGAGGTTTGCAAAGGATTCTGGGTAACAGAACCTGGTCCCAGCCACACAAGTCACTCCATCTTGGATTCCCCTAGGTCTCTAGGTTTCAGAAATGCACAGGTTTGGTAGGTTTTCCTAGGTGGCGGCTGAGCTACAGGCCAAAATCTACAGGTAGGCACTTTGCAAAAAACAACTCTGTTTTCCTTCAAAAATTTGGATGTATCCACATTGCGCTTTGGGGCGTTTCTTGTCGCGGGCGCTAGGCCTACCCACACAAGTGAGGTATCATTTTTATCGGGAGATATGGGTGAACGCTGGGTGGAAGGAAATTTGTGGCTCCTCTCAGATTCCAGAACTTTCTGCCACAGAAATGTGAGGAACATGTGTTTTTTTAGCCAAATTTTGAGGTTTGCAATGGATTCTGGGTAACAGAACCTGGTCTGAGCCACACAAGTCACCCCATCTTGGATTCCCCTAGGTCTCTAGTTTTCAGAAATGCACAGGTTTGGTAGGTTTCCCTAGGTGGCGGCTGAGCTACAGGCCAAACCCTACAGGTAGGCACTTTGCAAAAAACACCTCTGTTTTCCTTCAAAAATTTGGCTGTGTCTACGTTGCGCTTTGGGGCGTTTCCTGTCGCGGGCGCTAGGCCTACCCACACAAGGGAGGTATCATTTTTATCGGGAGACGTCGGGGAACGCTGGGTGGAAGGAAATTTGTGGCTCCTCTCAGATTCCAGAACTTTCTGCCACAGAAATGTGAGGAACATTAGCCAAATTTTGAGGTTTGCAAAGGATTCTGGGTAATAGAACCTGGTCCCAGCCACACAAGTCACCCCATCTTGGATTCCCCTAGGTCTCTAGTTTTCAGAAATGCACAGGTTTGGTAGGTTTCCCTAGGTGGCGGCTGAGCTACTGGCCAAAATCTACAGGTAGGCACTTTGCAAAAAACAACTCTGTTTTCCTTCAAAAATTTGGATGTGTCCACATTGCGCTTTGGGGCGTTTCCTGTCGCGGGCGCTAGGCCTACCCACACAAATGAGGTATCATTTTTATCAGGCGACGTGGGGGAACACTGGGTGCAAGGAAATTTGTGGCTCCTCTCAGATTCCAGAACTTTCTGCCACAGAAATGTGAGGAACATTAGCCAAATTTTGAGGTTTGCAAAGGATTCTGGGTAACAGAACCTGGTCCCAGCCACACAAGTCACCCCATCTTGGATTCCCCTAGGTCTCTAGTTTTCAGAAATGCACAGGTTTGGTAGGTTTCCCTAGGTGGCGGCTGAGCTACAGGCCAAAATCTACAGGTAGGCACTTTGCAAAAAACAACTCTGTTTTCCTTCAAAAATGTGGATGTGTCGACATTGCGCTTTGGGGCGTTTCCTGTCGCGGGTGCTAGGCCTACCCACACAAGTGAGGTATCATTTTTATCAGGAGACGTGGGGGAATGCTGGGTGGAAGGAAATTTGTGGCTCCTCTCAGATTCCAGAACTTTCTGCCACAGAAATGTGAGGAACATGTGTCTTTTTAGCCAAATTTTGAGGTTTGCAATGGATTCTGGGTAACAGAACCTGATCTGAGCCACACAAGTCACCCCATCTTGGATTCCCCTAGGTCTCTAGTTTTCAGAAATGCACAGGTTTGGTAGGTTTCCCTAGGTGGCGGTTGAGCTACAGGCCAAACTCTACAGGTAGGCACTTTGCAAAAAACACCTCTGTTTTCCTTCAAAAATTTGGCTGTGTCCACTTTGCGGTTTGGGGCGTTTCCTGTCGCGGGCGCTAGGCCTACCCACACAAGTGAGGTATCATTTTTATCGGTAGACGTGGGGGAACGCTGGGTGGAAGGAAATTTGTGGCTCCTCTCAGATTCCAGAACTTTCTGCCACAGAAATGTGAGGACATGTGTTTTTTTAGCCAAATTTTGAGGTTTGCAAAGGATTCTGGGTAACAGAACCTGGTCCGAGCCACACAAGTCACCCCATCTTGGATTTCCCTAGGTCTCTAGTTTTCAGAAATGCACAGGTTTGGTAGGTTTCCCTAGGTGGCGGCTGAGCTACAGGCCAAAATCTACAGGTAGGCACTTTGCAAAAAACACCTCTGTTTTCATTCAAAAATTTGGCTGTGTCCACGTTGCGCTTTGGGGCGTTTCCTGTCGCAGGCGCTAGGCTTACCCACACAAGTGAGGTATCATTTTTATCGGGAGACGTGGGGGAACGCTGGGTGGAAGGAAATTTGTGGCTCCTCTCAGATTCCAGAACTTTCTGCCACAGAAATGTGAGGAACATGTGTTTTTTTAACCAAATGTTGAGGTTTGCAATGGTTTCTGGGTAACAGAACCTGGTCCCAGCCACACAAGTCACCCCATCTTGGATTCCCCTAGGTCTCTAGTTTTCAGAAATGCACAGGTTTGGTAGGTTTCCCTAGGTGGCGGCTGAGCTACAGGCCAAAATCTACAGGTAGGCACTTTGCAAAAAACAACTCTGTTTTCCTTCAAAAATTTGGATGTGTCCACATTGCGCTTTGGGGCGTTTCCTGTCGCGGGCGCTAGGCCTACCCACACAAGTGAGGTATCATTTTTATCGGGAGACATGGGTGAACGCTGGGTGGAAGGAAATTTGTGGCTCCTCTCAAATTCCAGAACATTCTGCCACAGAAATGTGAGGAACATGTTTATTTTTAGCCAAATTTTGAGGTTTGCAATGGATTCTGGGTAACAGAACCTGGTCTGAGCCACACAAGTCACCCCATCTTGGATTCCCCTAGGTCTCTAGTTTTCAGAAATGCACAGGTTTGGTAGGTTTCCCTAGGTGGCGGCTGAGCTACAGGCCAAACTCTACAGGTAGGCACTTTGCAAAAAACACCTCTGTTTTCCTTCAAAAATTTGGCTGTGTCCATGTTGCGCTTTGGGGCGTTTCCTGTCGCGGGCGCTAGGCCTACCCACACAAGTGAGGTATCATTTTTATCGGGAGACGTGGGGGAACGCTGGGTGGAAGGAAATTTGTGGCTCCTCTCAGATTCCAGAACTTTCTGCCACAGAAATGTGAGGAACATTAGCCAAATTTTGAGGTTTGCAAAGGATTCTGGGTAACAGAACCTGGTCCCAGCCACACAAGTCACCCCATCTTGGATTCCCCTAGGTCTCTAGTTTTCAGAAATGCACAGGTTTGGTAGGTTTCCCTAGGTGGCGGCTGAGCTACAGGCCAAAATCTACAGGTAGGCACTTTGCAAAAAACAACTCTGTTTTCCTTCAAAAATTTGGATGTGTCCACATTGCGCTTTGGGACGTTTCCTGTTGCGGGCGCTAGGCCTACCCACACAAGTGAGGTAACATTTTTATCGGGAGACGTGGGGGAACGCTGGGTGGAAGGAAATTTGTGGCTCCTCTCAGATTCCAGAACTTTCTGCCACAGAAATGTGAGGAACATGTGTTTTTTCAGCCAAATTTTGAGGTTTGCAAAGGATTCTGGGTAACAGAACCTGGTCCAAGCCACACAAGTCACCCCATCTTGGATTTCCCTAGGTCTCTAGTTTTCAGAAATGCACAGGTTTGGTAGGTTTCCCTAGGTGGCGGCTGAGCTACAGGCCAAAATCTACAGGTAGGCACTTTGCAAAAAACACCTCTGTTTTCCTTCAAAAATTTGGCTGTGTCCACGTTGCACTTTGGGGCGTTTCCTGTCGCGGGCGCTAGGCCTACCCACACAAGTGAGGTATCATTTTTATCGGGAGACATGGGTGAACGCTGGGTGGAAGGAAATTTGTGGCTCCTCTCAGATTCCAGAACTTTCTGCCACAGAAATGTGAGGAACATGTGTATTTTTAGCCAAATTTTGAGGTTTGCAATGGATTCTGGGTAACAGAACCTGGTCTGAGCCACACAAGTCACCCCATCTTGGATTCCCCTAGGTCTCTAGTTTTCAGAAATGCACAGGTTTGGTAGGTTTCCCTAGGTGGCGGCTGAGCTACAGGCCAAACCCTACAGGTAGGCACTTTGCAAAAAAACACCTCTGTTTTCCTTCAAAAATTTGGCTGTGTCTACGTTGCGCTTTGGGGCATTTCCTGTCGCGGACGCTAGGCCTACCCACACAAGTGAGGTATCATTTTTATCGGGAGACGTGGGGGAACGCTGGGTGGAAGGAAATTTGTGGCTCCTCTCAGATTCCAGAACTTTCTGCCACAGAAATGTGAGGAACATTAGCAAAATTTTGAGGTTTGCAAAGGATTCTGGGTAACAGAACCTGGTCCCAGCCACACAAGTCACCCCATCTTGGATTCCCCTAGGTCTCTAGTTTTCAGAAATGCACAGGTTTGGTAGGTTTCCCTAGGTGGCGGCTGAGCTACAGGCCAAAATCTACAGGTAGGCACTTTGCAAAAAACAACTCTGTTTTCCTTCAAAAATTTGGATGTGTCCACATTGCGCTTTGGGGCGTTTCCTGTCGCGGGCGCTAGGCCTACCCACACAAATGAGGTATCATTTTTATCAGGCGACATGGGGGAACACTGGGTGCAAGGAAATGTGTGGTTCCTCTCAGATTCCAGAACTTTCTGCCACAGAAATGTGAGGAACATTAGCCAAATTTTGAGGTTTGCAAAGGATTCTGGGTAACAGAACCTGGTCCCAGCCACACAAGTCACCCCATCTTGGATTCCCCTAGGTCTCTAGTTTTCAGAAATGCACAGGTTTGGTAGGTTTCCCTAGGTGGCGGCTGAGCTACAGGCCAAACTCTACAGGTAGGCACTTTGCAAAAAACACCTCTGTTTTCCTTCAAATATTTGGCTGTGTCTAGGTTTCGCTTTGGGGTGTTTCCTGTCGCGGGCGCTAGGCCTACCCACACAAGTGAGGTATCATTTTTATCGGGAGACGTGGGGGAACGCTGGGTGGAAGGAAATTTGTGGCTCCTCTCAGATTCCAGAACTTTCTGCCACAGAAATGTGAGGAACATGTGTTTTTTTAGCCAAATTTTGAGGTTTGCAAAGGATTCTGGGTAACAGAACCTGGTCCCAGCCACACAAGTCACCCCATCTTGGATTCCCCTAGGTCTCTAGTTTTCAGAAATGCACAGGTTTGATAGGTTTCCCTAGGTGGCGGCTGAGCTACAGGTCAAACTCTACAGGTAGGCACTTTGCAAAAAACACCCCTGTTTTCCTTCAAAAATTTGGCTGTGTCTACGTTGCGGTTTGGGGCGTTTCCTGTCGCGGGCGCTAGGCCTACCCACACAAGTGAGGTATCATTTTTATCGGGAGACGTGGGGGAACGCTGGGTGGAAGGAAATTTGTGGCTCCTCTCAGATTCCAGAACATTCTGCCACAGAAATGTGAGGAACATGTGTTTTTTTAGCCAAATTTTGAGGTTTGCAAAGGATTCTGGGTAACAGAACCTGGTCCCAGCCACACAAGTCACCCCATCTTGGATTCCCCTAGGTCTCTAGGTTTCAGAAATGCACAGGTTTGGTAGGTTTTCCTAGGTGGCGGCTGAGCTACAGGCCAAAATCTACAGGTAGGCACTTTGCAAAAAACAACTCTGTTTTCCTTCAAAAATTTGTATGTGTCCACATTGCGCTTTGGGGCGTTTCTTGTCGCGGGCGCTAGGCCTACCCACACAAGTGAGGTATCATTTTTATCGGGAGATATGGGTGAACGCTGGGTGGAAGGAAATTTGTGGCTCCTCTCAGATTCCAGAACTTTCTGCCACAGAAATGTGAGGAACATGTGTATTTTTAGCCAAATTTTGAGGTTTGCAATGGATTCTGGGTAACAGAACCTGGACTGAGCCACACAAGTCACCCCATCTTGGATTCCCCTAGGTCTCTAGTTTTCAGAAATGCACAGGTTTGGTAGGTTTCCCTAGGTGGCGGCTGAGCTACAGGCCAAACCCTACAGGTAGGCACTTTGCAAAAAACACCTCTGTTTTCCTTCAAAAATTTGGCTGTGTCTACGTGGCGCTTTGGGGCGTTTCCTGTCGCGGGCGCTAGGCCTACCCACACAAGGGAGGTATCATTTTTATCGGGAGACGTGGGGGAACGCTGGGTGGAAGGAAATTTGTGGCTCCTCTCAGATTCCAGAACTTTCTGCCACAGAAATGTGAGGAACATTAGCCAAATTTTGAGGTTTGCAAAGGATTCTGGGTAACAGAACCTGGTCCCAGCCACACAAGTCACCCCATCTTGGAATCCCCTAGGTCTCTAGTTTTCAGAAATGCACAGGTTTGGTAGGTTTCCCTAGGTGGCGGCTGAGCTACAGGCCAAAATCTACAGGTAGGCACTTTGCAAAAAACAACTCTGTTTTCCTTCAAAAATTTGGATGTGTCCACATTGCGCTTTGGGGCGTTTCCTGTCGCGGGCGCTAGACCTACCCACACAAATGAGGTATAATTTTTATCAGGCGACGTGGGGGAACACTGGGTGCAAGGAAATTTGTGGCTCCTCTCAGATTCCAGAACTTTCTGCCACAGAAATGTGAGGAACATTAGCCAAATTTTGAGGTTTGCAAAGGATTCTGGGTAACAGAACCTGGTCCCAGCCACACAAGTCACCCTATCTTGGATTCCCCTAGGTCTCTAGTTTTCAGAAATGCACAGGTTTGGTAGGTTTCCCTAGGTGGCAGCTGAGCTACAGGCCAAAATCTACAGGTAGGCACTTTGCAAAAAACAACTCTGTTTTCCTTAAAAAATTTGGATGTGTCCACATTGCGCTTTGGGGCGTTTCCTGTCGCGGGCGCTAGGCCTACCCACACAAGTGAGGTATCATTTTTATCAGGAGACGTGGGGGAACGCTGGGTGGAAGGAAATTTGTGGCTCCTCTCAGATTCCAGAACTTTCTGCCACAGAAATGTGAGGAACATGTGTTTTTTTAGCCAAATTTTGAGGTTTGCAAAGGATTCTGGGTAACAGAACCTGGTCCGAGCCACACAAGTCACCCCATCTTGGATTTCCCTAGGTCTCTAGTTTTCAGAAATGCACAGGTTTGGTAGGTTTCCATAGGTGGCGGCTGAGCTACAGGCCAAAATCTACAGGTAGGCACTTTGCAAAAAACACCTCTGTTTTCATTCAAAAATTTGGCTGTGTCCACGTTGCGCTTTGGGGCGTTTCCTGTCGCAGGCGCTAGGCCTACCCACACAAGTGAGGTATCATTTTTATCGGGAGACGTGGGGGAACGCTGGGTGGAAGGAAATTTGTGGCTCCTCTCAGATTCCAGAACTTTCTGCCACAGAAATGTGAGGAACATGTGTTTTTTTAGCCAAATGTTGAGGTTTGCAATGGATTCTGGGTAACAGAACCTGGTCCCAGCCACACAAGTCACCCCATCTTGGATTCCCCTAGGTCTCTAGTTTTCAGAAATGCACAGGTTTGGTAGGTTTCCCTAGGTGGCGGGTGAGCTACTGGCCAAAATCTACAGGTAGGCACTTTGCAAAAAACAACTCTGTTTTCCTTCAAAAATTTGGATGTGTCCACATTGCGCTTTGGGGCGTTTCCTGTCACGGGCGCTAGGCCTACCCACACAAGTGAGGTATCATTTTTATCGGGAGACATGGGTGAACGCTGGGTGGAAGGAAATTTGTGGCTCCTCTCAGATTCCAGAACTTTCTGCCACAGAAATGTGAGGAACATGTTTATTTTTAGCCAAATTTTGAGGTTTGCAATGGATTCTGGGTAACAGAACCTGGTCTGAGCCACACAAGTCACCCCATCTTGGATTCCCCTAGGTCTCTAGTTTTCAGAAATGCACAGGTTTGGTAGGTTTCCCTAGGTGGCGGCTGAGCTACAGGCCAAACTCTACAGGTAGGCACTTTGCAAAAAACACCTCTGTTTTCCTTCAAAAATTTGGCTGTGTCCATGTTGCGCTTTGGGGCGTTTCCTGTCGCGGGCGCTAGGCCTACCCACACAAGTGAGGTATCATTTTTATCGGGAGACGTGGGGGAACGCTGGGTGGAAGGAAATTTGTGGCTCCTCTCAGATTCCAGAACTTTCTGCCACAGAAATGTGAGGAACATTAGCCAAATTTTGAGGTTTGCAAAGGATTCTGGGTAACAGAACCTGGTCCCAGCCACACAAGTCACCCCATCTTGGATTCCCCTAGGTCTCTAGTTTTCAGAAATGCACAGGTTTGGTAGGTTTCCCTAGGTGGCGGCTGAGCTACAGGCCAAAATCTACAGGTAGGCACTTTGCAAAAAACAACTCTGTTTTCCTTCAAAAATTTGGATGTGTCCACATTGCGCTTTGGGGCGTTTGCTGTTGCGGGCGCTAGGCCTACCCACACAAGTGAGGTAACATTTTTATCGGGAGACGTGGGGGAACGCTGGGTGGAAGGAAATGTGTGGCTCCTCTCAGATTCCAGAACTTTCTGCCACAGAAAGGTGAGGAACATTTGTTTTTTCAGCCAAATTTTGAGGTTTGCAAAGGATTCTGGGTAACAGAACCTGGTCCAAGCCACACAAGTCACCCCATCTTGGATTTCCCTAGGTCTCTAGTTTTCAGAAATGCACAGGTTTGGTAGGTTTCCCTAGGTGGCGGCTGAGCTACAGGCCAAAATCTACAGGTAGGCACTTTGCAAAAAACACCTCTGTTTTCCTTCAAAAATTTGGCTGTGTCCACGTTGCACTTTGGGGCGTTTCCTGTCGCGGGCGCTAGGCCTACCCACACAAGTGAGGTATCATTTTTATCGGGAGACATGGGGGAACGCTGGGTGGAAGGAAATTTGTGGCTCCTCTCAGATTCCAGAACTTTCTGCCACAGAAATGTGAGGAACATGTGTTTTTTTAGCCACATTTTGAGGTTTGCAAAGGATTCTGAGTAACAGAACCTGGTCCCAGCCACACAAGTCACCCCATCTTGGATTCCCCTAGGTCTCTAGTTTTCAGAAATGCACAGGTTTGGTAGGTTTCCCTAGGTGGCGGCTGAGCTACAGGCCAAACTCTACAGGTAGGCACTTTGCAAAAAACACCTCTGTTTTCCTTCAAAAATTTGGCTGTGTCCACGTTGCGCTTTGGGGCGTTTCCTGTCGCGGGCGCTAGGCCTACCCACACAAGTGAGGTATCATTTTTATCGGGAGACGTGGGGGAACGCTGGGTGGAAGGAAATTTGTGGCTCCTCTAAGATTTCAGAACTTTCTGCCACAGAAATGTGAGGAACATGTGTTTTTTGTTGCCAAATTTTGAGGTTTGCAAAGGATTCTGGGTAACAGAACCTGGTCCGAGCCACACAAGTCACCCCATCTTGGATTCCCCTAGGTCTCTAGTTTTCATAAATGCACAGGTTTGGTAGGTTTCCCTAGGTGGCGGCTGAGCTACAGGCCAAAATCTACAGGTAGGCACTTTGCAAAAAACACCTCTGTTTTCCTTCAAAAATTTGGCTGTGTCCACGTTGCGCTTTGGGGCGTTTCCTGATGCGGGTGCTAGGCCTACCCACACAAGTGAGGTATCATTTTTATCGGGAGATGTGGGGGAACGCTGGGTGGAAGGAAATTTGTGGCTCGTCTCAGATTCCAGAACTTTCTGCCACAGAAATGTGAGGAACATGTGTTTGTTTAGCCAAATTTTGAGGTTTGCAAAGGATTCTGGGTAACAGAACCTGGTCCCAGCCACACAAGTCACCCCATCTTGGATTCCCCTAGGTTTCTAGTTTTCAGAAATGCACAGGTTTGGTAGGTTTCCCTAGGTGGCGGCTGAGCTTGAGGCCAAAATCTACAAGTAGGCACTTTGCAAAAAACACCTCTGTTTTCCTTAAAAAATTTGGCTGTGTCCACGTTGCGCTTTGGGGCGTTTCCTGTCACGGGCGCTAGGCCTACCCACACAAGTCAGGTATCATTTTTATCGGGCGACGTGGGGGAATGCTGGGTGGAAGGAAATTTGTGGCTCCTCTCAGATTCCAGAACTTTCTGCCACAGAAATGTGAGGAACATGTGTTTTTTTAGCCAAATTGTGAGGTTTGCAAAGGATTCTGGGTAACTGAACCTGGTCCGAGCCACACAAGTCACCCCATCTTGGATTCCCCTAGGTCTCTAGTTTTCAGAAATGCACAGGTTTGGTAGGTTTCCCTAGGTGGCGGCTGAGCTACAGGCCAAAATCTACAGGTAGGCACTTTGCAAAAAACACCTCTGTTTTCCTTAAAAAATTTGGCTTTGTCCACGTTGCGCTTTGGGGCGTTTCCTGTCACGGGCGCTAGGCCTACCCACACAAGTCAGGTATCATTTTTATCGGACGACGTGGGGGAATGCTGGGTGGAAGGAAATTTGTGGCTCCTCTCAGATTCCAGAACTTTCTGCCACAGAAATGTGAGGAACATGTGTTCTTTTAGCCAAATTTTGAGGTTTGCAAAGGATTCTGGGTAACTGAACCTGGTCCGAGCCACACAAGTCACCCCATCTTGGATTCCCCTAGGTCTCTAGTTTTCAGAAATGCACAGGTTTGGTAGGTTTCCCTAGGTGGCGGCTGAGCTACAGGCCAAAATCTACAGGTAGGCACTTTGCAAAAAACAACTCTGTTTTCCTTCAAAAATTTGGATGTGTCCACGTTGCGCTTTGGGGCGTTTCCTGTCGCGGGCGCTAGGCCTACCCACACAAGTGAGGTATCATTTTTATCGGGAGACGTGGGAGAACGCTGGGTGGAAGGAAATTTGTGGCTCCTCTCAGATTCCAGAACTGTCTGCCACAGAAATGTGAGGAACATGTGTTTTTTTAGCCAAATGTTCAGGTTTGCAAAGGATTCTGGGTAACAGAACCTGGTCCGAGCCACACAAGTCACCCCATCTTGGATTCCCATAGGTCTCTAGTTTTCAGAAATGCACAGGTTTGGTAGGTTTCCCTAGGTGGCGGCTGAGCTACAGGCCAAAATCTACAGGTAGGCACTTTGCAAAAAACACCTCTGTTTTCCTTAAAAAATTTGGCTGTGTCCACGTTGCGCTTTGGGGCGTTTCCTGTCGCGGGCGCTAGGCCTACCCACACAAGTCAGGTATCATTTTTATCGGGCGACGTGGGGGAATGCTGGGTGGAAGGAAATTTGTGGCTCCTCTCAGATTCCAAAACTTTCTGCCACAGAAATGTGAGGAATATGTGTTTTTTTAGCCAAATTTTGAGGTTTGCAAAGGATTCTGGGTAACAGAACCTGGTCCGAGCCACACAAGTCACCCCATCTTGGATTCCCCTAGGTCTCTACTTTTCAGAAATGAACAGGTTTGGTAGGTTTCCCTAGGTGGCGGTTGAGCTAGAGGCCAAAATCTACAGGTAGGCACTTTGCAAAAAACACCTCTGTTTTCCTTCAAAAATTGGCTGTGTCCACGTTGCGCTTTGGGGCGTTTCCTGTTGCGGGACGATAGGCCTACCCACACAAGTGAGGTATCATTTTTATCGGGAGACGTGGGGGAATGGTGGGTGGAAGGAAATTTGTGGCTCCTCTCAGATTCCAGAACTTTCTGCTACAGAAATGTGAGGAACATGTGTTCTTTTAGCCAAATTGTGAGGTTTGCAAAGGATTCTGGGTAACAGAACCTGGTCCGAGCCACACAAGTCACCCGATCTTGGATTCCCCTAGGTCTCTAGTTTTCAGAAATGCACAGGTTTGGTAGGTTTCCCTAGGTGGCGGCTGAGCTACAGGCCAAAATCTACAGGTAGGCACTTTGCAAAAAACACCTCTGTTTTCCTTCAAAAATTTGGCTGTGTCCACGTTGCGCGGTGGGGCGTTTCCTATCGCGGGCGCTAGGCCTACCCACACACGTGAGGTATCATTTTTATCGGGAGACGTGGGGGAACGCTGGGTGGAAGGAAATTTGTGGCTCCTCTCAGATTCCAGAACTTTCTGCCACAGAACTGTGAGGAACATGTGTATTTTTAGCCAAATTGTGAGGTTTGCAAAGGATTCTGGGTAACAGAACCTGGTCCCAGCCACACAAGTCACCCCATCTTGGATTCCCCTAGGTCTCTAGTTTTCAGAAATGCACAGGTTTGGTAGGTTTCCCTAGGTGGCGACTGAGCTACAGGCCAAAATGTACAGGTAGGCACTTTGCAAAAAACACCTCTGTTTTCCTTCAAAAATTTGTCTGTGTCAACGTTGCGCTTTGGGGCGTTTCCTGTCACGGGCGCTAGGCCTATCCACACAAGTGAGGTATCATTTTTATCGGGAGACAGGGGGGAACGCTGGGTGGAAGGAAATTTGTGGCTCTTCTCAGATTCCAGAACTTTCAGCCACAGAAATGTGAGGAACATGTGTATTTTTAGCCACATTTTGAGGTTTGCAATGGATTCTGGGTAACAGAACCTGGTCTGAGCCACACAAGTCACCCCATCTTGGATTCCCCTAGGTCTCTAGTTTTCAGAAATGCACAGGTTTGGTAGGTTTCCCTAGGTGGCGGCTGAGCTACAGGCCAAACTCTACAGGTAGGCACTTTGCAAAAAACACCTCTGTTTTCTTTAAAAAATTTGGCTGTGTCCACGTTGCGCTTTGGGGCGTTTCCTGTCGCAGGCGCTAGGCCTACCCACACAAGTGAGGTATCATTTTTATCGGGAGACGTGGGGGAACGCTGGGTGGAAGGAAATTTGTGGCTCCTCTCAGATTCCAGAACTTTCTGCCACAGAAATGTGAGGAACATTAGCCAAATTTTGAGTTTTGCAAAGGATTCTGGGTAACAGAACCTGGTCCCAGCCACACAAGTCACCCCATCTTGGATTCCCCTAGGTCTCTAGTTTTCAGAAATGCACAGGTTTGGTAGGTTTCCCTAGGTGGCGGCTGAGCTACAGGCCAAAATCTACAGGTAGGCACTTTGCAAAAAACAACTCTGTTTTCCTTCAAAAATTTGGATGTGTCCACATTGCGCTTTGGGACGTTTCCTGTTGCGGGCGCTAGGCCTACCCACACAAGTGAGGTAACATTTTTATCGGGAGACGTGGGGGAACGCTGGGTGGAAGGAAATTTGTGGCTCCTCTCAGATTCCAGAACTTTCTGCCACAGAAATGTGAGGAACATGTGTTTTTTCAGCCAAATTTTGAGGTTTGCAAAGGATTCTGGGTAACAGAACCTGGTCCAAGCCACACAAGTCACCCCATCTTGGATTTCCCTAGGTCTCTAGTTTTCAGAAATGCACAGGTTTGGTAGGTTTCCCTAGGTGGCGGCTGAGCTACAGGCCAAAATCTACAGGTAGGCACTTTGCAAAAAACACCTCTGTTTTCCTTCAAAAATTTGGCTGTGTCCACGTTGCACTTTGGGGCGTTTCCTGTCGCGGGCGCTAGGCCTACCCACACAAGTGAGGTATCATTTTTATCGGGAGACATGGGTGAACGCTGGGTGGAAGGAAATTTGTGGCTCCTCTCAGATTCCAGAACTTTCTGCCACAGAAATGTGAGGAACATGTGTATTTTTAGCCAAATTTTGAGGTTTGCAATGGATTCTGGGTAACAGAACCTGGTCTGAGCCACACAAGTCACCCCATCTTGGATTCCCCTAGGTCTCTAGTTTTCAGAAATGCACAGGTTTGGTAGGTTTCCCTAGGTGGCGGCTGAGCTACAGGCCAAACCCTACAGGTAGGCACTTTGCAAAAAAACACCTCTGTTTTCCTTCAAAAATTTGGCTGTGTCTACGTTGCGCTTTGGGGCATTTCCTGTCGCGGACGCTAGGCCTACCCACACAAGTGAGGTATCATTTTTATCGGGAGACGTGGGGGAACGCTGGGTGGAAGGAAATTTGTGGCTCCTCTCAGATTCCAGAACTTTCTGCCACAGAAATGTGAGGAACATTAGCAAAATTTTGAGGTTTGCAAAGGATTCTGGGTAACAGAACCTGGTCCCAGCCACACAAGTCACCCCATCTTGGATTCCCCTAGGTCTCTAGTTTTCAGAAATGCACAGGTTTGGTAGGTTTCCCTAGGTGGCGGCTGAGCTACAGGCCAAAATCTACAGGTAGGCACTTTGCAAAAAACAACTCTGTTTTCCTTCAAAAATTTGGATGTGTCCACATTGCGCTTTGGGGCGTTTCCTGTCGCGGGCGCTAGGCCTACCCACACAAATGAGGTATCATTTTTATCAGGCGACATGGGGGAACACTGGGTGCAAGGAAATGTGTGGTTCCTCTCAGATTCCAGAACTTTCTGCCACAGAAATGTGAGGAACATTAGCCAAATTTTGAGGTTTGCAAAGGATTCTGGGTAACAGAACCTGGTCCCAGCCACACAAGTCACCCCATCTTGGATTCCCCTAGGTCTCTAGTTTTCAGAAATGCACAGGTTTGGTAGGTTTCCCTAGGTGGCGGCTGAGCTACAGGCCAAACTCTACAGGTAGGCACTTTGCAAAAAACACCTCTGTTTTCCTTCAAATATTTGGCTGTGTCTAGGTTTCGCTTTGGGGTGTTTCCTGTCGCGGGCGCTAGGCCTACCCACACAAGTGAGGTATCATTTTTATCGGGAGACGTGGGGGAACGCTGGGTGGAAGGAAATTTGTGGCTCCTCTCAGATTCCAGAACTTTCTGCCACAGAAATGTGAGGAACATGTGTTTTTTTAGCCAAATTTTGAGGTTTGCAAAGGATTCTGGGTAACAGAACCTGGTCCCAGCCACACAAGTCACCCCATCTTGGATTCCCCTAGGTCTCTAGTTTTCAGAAATGCACAGGTTTGATAGGTTTCCCTAGGTGGCGGCTGAGCTACAGGCCAAACTCTACAGGTAGGCACTTTGCAAAAAACACCCCTGTTTTCCTTCAAAAATTTGGCTGTGTCTACGTTGCGGTTTGGGGCGTTTCCTGTCGCGGGCGCTAGGCCTACCCACACAAGTGAGGTATCATTTTTATCGGGAGACGTGGGGGAACGCTGGGTGGAAGGAAATTTGTGGCTCCTCTCAGATTCCAGAACATTCTGCCACAGAAATGTGAGGAACATGTGTTTTTTTAGCCAAATTTTGAGGTTTGCAAAGGATTCTGGGTAACAGAACCTGGTCCCAGCCACACAAGTCACCCCATCTTGGATTCCCCTAGGTCTCTAGGTTTCAGAAATGCACAGGTTTGGTAGGTTTTCCTAGGTGGCGGCTGAGCTACAGGCCAAAATCTACAGGTAGGCACTTTGCAAAAAACAACTCTGTTTTCCTTCAAAAATTTGTATGTGTCCACATTGCGCTTTGGGGCGTTTCTTGTCGCGGGCGCTAGGCCTACCCACACAAGTGAGGTATCATTTTTATCGGGAGATATGGGTGAACGCTGGGTGGAAGGAAATTTGTGGCTCCTCTCAGATTCCAGAACTTTCTGCCACAGAAATGTGAGGAACATGTGTATTTTTAGCCAAATTTTGAGGTTTGCAATGGATTCTGGGTAACAGAACCTGGACTGAGCCACACAAGTCACCCCATCTTGGATTCCCCTAGGTCTCTAGTTTTCAGAAATGCACAGGTTTGGTAGGTTTCCCTAGGTGGCGGCTGAGCTACAGGCCAAACCCTACAGGTAGGCACTTTGCAAAAAACACCTCTGTTTTCCTTCAAAAATTTGGCTGTGTCTACGTTGCGCTTTGGGGCGTTTCCTGTCGCGGGCGCTAGGCCTACCCACACAAGGGAGGTATCATTTTTATCGGGAGACGTGGGGGAACGCTGGGTGGAAGGAAATTTGTGGCTCCTCTCAGATTCCAGAACTTTCTGCCACAGAAATGTGAGGAACATTAGCCAAATTTTGAGGTTTGCAAAGGATTCTGGGTAACAGAACCTGGTCCCAGCCACACAAGTCACCCCATCTTGGAATCCCCTAGGCCTCTAGTTTTCAGAAATGCACAGGTTTGGTAGGTTTCCCTAGGTGGCGGCTGAGCTACAGGCCAAAATCTACAGGTAGGCACTTTGCAAAAAACAACTCTGTTTTCCTTCAAAAATTTGGATGTGTCCACATTGCGCTTTGGGGCGTTTCCTGTCGCGGGCGCTAGACCTACCCACACAAATGAGGTATAATTTTTATCAGGCGACGTGGGGGAACACTGGGTGCAAGGAAATTTGTGGCTCCTCTCAGATTCCAGAACTTTCTGCCACAGAAATGTGAGGAACATTAGCCAAATTTTGAGGTTTGCAAAGGATTCTGGGTAACAGAACCTGGTCCCAGCCACACAAGTCACCCTATCTTGGATTCCCCTAGGTCTCTAGTTTTCAGAAATGCACAGGTTTGGTAGGTTTCCCTAGGTGGCAGCTGAGCTACAGGCCAAAATCTACAGGTAGGCACTTTGCAAAAAACAACTCTGTTTTCCTTAAAAAATTTGGATGTGTCCACATTGCGCTTTGGGGCGTTTCCTGTCGCGGGCGCTAGGCCTACCCACACAAGTGAGGTATCATTTTTATCAGGAGACGTGGGGGAACGCTGGGTGGAAGGAAATTTGTGGCTCCTCTCAGATTCCAGAACTTTCTGCCACAGAAATGTGAGGAACATGTGTTTTTTTAGCCAAATTTTGAGGTTTGCAAAGGATTCTGGGTAACAGAACCTGGTCCGAGCCACACAAGTCACCCCATCTTGGATTTCCCTAGGTCTCTAGTTTTCAGAAATGCACAGGTTTGGTAGGTTTCCATAGGTGGCGGCTGAGCTACAGGCCAAAATCTACAGGTAGGCACTTTGCAAAAAACACCTCTGTTTTCATTCAAAAATTTGGCTGTGTCCACGTTGCGCTTTGGGGCGTTTCCTGTCGCAGGCGCTAGGCCTACCCACACAAGTGAGGTATCATTTTTATCGGGAGACGTGGGGGAACGCTGGGTGGAAGGAAATTTGTGGCTCCTCTCAGATTCCAGAACTTTCTGCCACAGAAATGTGAGGAACATGTGTTTTTTTAGCCAAATGTTGAGGTTTGCAATGGATTCTGGGTAACAGAACCTGGTCCCAGCCACACAAGTCACCCCATCTTGGATTCCCCTAGGTCTCTAGTTTTCAGAAATGCACAGGTTTGGTAGGTTTCCCTAGGTGGCGGGTGAGCTACTGGCCAAAATCTACAGGTAGGCACTTTGCAAAAAACAACTCTGTTTTCCTTCAAAAATTTGGATGTGTCCACATTGCGCTTTGGGGCGTTTCCTGTCACGGGCGCTAGGCCTACCCACACAAGTGAGGTATCATTTTTATCGGGAGACATGGGTGAACGCTGGGTGGAAGGAAATTTGTGGCTCCTCTCAGATTCCAGAACTTTCTGCCACAGAAATGTGAGGAACATGTTTATTTTTAGCCAAATTTTGAGGTTTGCAATGGATTCTGGGTAACAGAACCTGGTCTGAGCCACACAAGTCACCCCATCTTGGATTCCCCTAGGTCTCTAGTTTTCAGAAATGCACAGGTTTGGTAGGTTTCCCTAGGTGGCGGCTGAGCTACAGGCCAAACTCTACAGGTAGGCACTTTGCAAAAAACACCTCTGTTTTCCTTCAAAAATTTGGCTGTGTCCATGTTGCGCTTTGGGGCGTTTCCTGTCGCGGGCGCTAGGCCTACCCACACAAGTGAGGTATCATTTTTATCGGGAGACGTGGGGGAACGCTGGGTGGAAGGAAATTTGTGGCTCCTCTCAGATTCCAGAACTTTCTGCCACAGAAATGTGAGGAACATTAGCCAAATTTTGAGGTTTGCAAAGGATTCTGGGTAACAGAACCTGGTCCCAGCCACACAAGTCACCCCATCTTGGATTCCCCTAGGTCTCTAGTTTTCAGAAATGCACAGGTTTGGTAGGTTTCCCTAGGTGGCGGCTGAGCTACAGGCCAAAATCTACAGGTAGGCACTTTGCAAAAAACAACTCTGTTTTCCTTCAAAAATTTGGATGTGTCCACATTGCGCTTTGGGGCGTTTGCTGTTGCGGGCGCTAGGCCTACCCACACAAGTGAGGTAACATTTTTATCGGGAGACGTGGGGGAACGCTGGGTGGAAGGAAATGTGTGGCTCCTCTCAGATTCCAGAACTTTCTGCCACAGAAAGGTGAGGAACATTTGTTTTTTCAGCCAAATTTTGAGGTTTGCAAAGGATTCTGGGTAACAGAACCTGGTCCAAGCCACACAAGTCACCCCATCTTGGATTTCCCTAGGTCTCTAGTTTTCAGAAATGCACAGGTTTGGTAGGTTTCCCTAGGTGGCGGCTGAGCTACAGGCCAAAATCTACAGGTAGGCACTTTGCAAAAAACACCTCTGTTTTCCTTCAAAAATTTGGCTGTGTCCACGTTGCACTTTGGGGCGTTTCCTGTCGCGGGCGCTAGGCCTACCCACACAAGTGAGGTATCATTTTTATCGGGAGACATGGGGGAACGCTGGGTGGAAGGAAATTTGTGGCTCCTCTCAGATTCCAGAACTTTCTGCCACAGAAATGTGAGGAACATGTGTTTTTTTAGCCACATTTTGAGGTTTGCAAAGGATTCTGAGTAACAGAACCTGGTCCCAGCCACACAAGTCACCCCATCTTGGATTCCCCTAGGTCTCTAGTTTTCAGAAATGCACAGGTTTGGTAGGTTTCCCTAGGTGGCGGCTGAGCTACAGGCCAAACTCTACAGGTAGGCACTTTGCAAAAAACACCTCTGTTTTCCTTCAAAAATTTGGCTGTGTCCACGTTGCGCTTTGGGGCGTTTCCTGTCGCGGGCGCTAGGCCTACCCACACAAGTGAGGTATCATTTTTATCGGGAGACGTGGGGGAACGCTGGGTGGAAGGAAATTTGTGGCTCCTCTAAGATTTCAGAACTTTCTGCCACAGAAATGTGAGGAACATGTGTTTTTTGTTGCCAAATTTTGAGGTTTGCAAAGGATTCTGGGTAACAGAACCTGGTCCGAGCCACACAAGTCACCCCATCTTGGATTCCCCTAGGTCTCTAGTTTTCATAAATGCACAGGTTTGGTAGGTTTCCCTAGGTGGCGGCTGAGCTACAGGCCAAAATCTACAGGTAGGCACTTTGCAAAAAACACCTCTGTTTTCCTTCAAAAATTTGGCTGTGTCCACGTTGCGCTTTGGGGCGTTTCCTGACGCGGGTGCTAGGCCTACCCACACAAGTGAGGTATCATTTTTATCGGGAGATGTGGGGGAACGCTGGGTGGAAGGAAATTTGTGGCTCCTCTCAGATTCCAGAACTTTCTGCCACAGAAATGTGAGGAACATGTGTTTGTTTAGCCAAATTTTGAGGTTTGCAAAGGATTCTGGGTAACAGAACCTGGTCCCAGCCACACAAGTCACCCCATCTTGGATTCCCCTAGGTTTCTAGTTTTCAGAAATGCACAGGTTTGGTAGGTTTCCCTAGGTGGCGGCTGAGCTTGAGGCCAAAATCTACAAGTAGGCACTTTGCAAAAAACACCTCTGTTTTCCTTAAAAAATTTGGCTGTGTCCACGTTGCGCTTTGGGGCGTTTCCTGTCACGGGCGCTAGGCCTACCCACACAAGTCAGGTATCATTTTTATCGGGCGACGTGGGGGAATGCTGGGTGGAAGGAAATTTGTGGCTCCTCTCAGATTCCAGAACTTTCTGCCACAGAAATGTGAGGAACATGTGTTTTTTTAGCCAAATTGTGAGGTTTGCAAAGGATTCTGGGTAACTGAACCTGGTCCGAGCCACACAAGTTACCCCATCTTGGATTCCCCTAGGTCTCTAGTTTTCAGAAATGCACAGGTTTGGTAGGTTTCCCTAGGTGGCGGCTGAGCTACAGGCCAAAATCTACAGGTAGGCACTTTGCAAAAAACACCTCTGTTTTCCTTAAAAAATTTGGCTTTGTCCACGTTGCGCTTTGGGGCGTTTCCTGTCACGGGCGCTAGGCCTACCCACACAAGTCAGGTATCATTTTTATCGGGCGACGTGGGGGAATGCTGGGTGGAAGGAAATTTGTGGCTCCTCTCAGATTCCAGAACTTTCTGCCACAGAAATGTGAGGAACATGTGTTCTTTTAGCCAAATTTTGAGGTTTGCAAAGGATTCTGGGTAACTGAACCTGGTCCGAGCCACACAAGTCACCCCATCTTGGATTCCCCTAGGTCTCTAGTTTTCAGAAATGCACAGGTTTGGTAGGTTTCCCTAGGTGGCGGCTGAGCTACAGGCCAAAATCTACAGGTAGGCACTTTGCAAAAAACAACTCTGTTTTCCTTCAAAAATTTGGATGTGTCCACGTTGCGCTTTGGGGCGTTTCCTGTCGCGGGCGCTAGGCCTACCCACACAAGTGAGGTATCATTTTTATCGGGAGACGTGGGAGAACGCTGGGTGGAAGGAAATTTGTGGCTCCTCTCAGATTCCAGAACTGTCTGCCACAGAAATGTGAGGAACATGTGTTTTTTTAGCCAAATGTTCAGGTTTGCAAAGGATTCTGGGTAACAGAACCTGGTCCGAGCCACACAAGTCACCCCATCTTGGATTCCCATAGGTCTCTAGTTTTCAGAAATGCACAGGTTTGGTAGGTTTCCCTAGGTGGCGGCTGAGCTACAGGCCAAAATCTACAGGTAGGCACTTTGCAAAAAACACCTCTGTTTTCCTTAAAAAATTTGGCTGTGTCCACGTTGCGCTTTGGGGCGTTTCCTGTCGCGGGCGCTAGGCCTACCCACACAAGTCAGGTATCATTTTTATCGGGCGACGTGGGGGAATGCTGGGTGGAAGGAAATTTGTGGCTCCTCTCAGATTCCAGAACTTTCTGCCACAGAAATGTGAGGAATATGTGTTTTTTTAGCCAAATTTTGAGGTTTGCAAAGGATTCTGGGTAACAGAACCTGGTCCGAGCCACACAAGTCACCCCATCTTGGATTCCCCTAGGTCTCTACTTTTCAGAAATGAACAGGTTTGGTAGGTTTCCCTAGGTGGCGGTTGAGCTAGAGGCCAAAATCTACAGGTAGGCACTTTGCAAAAAACACCTCTGTTTTCCTTCAAAAATTGGCTGTGTCCACGTTGCGCTTTGGGGCGTTTCCTGTTGCGGGACGATAGGCCTACCCACACAAGTGAGGTATCATTTTTATCCGGAGACGTGGGGGAATGGTGGGTGGAAGGAAATTTGTGGCTCCTCTCAGATTCCAGAACTTTCTGCTACAGAAATGTGAGGAACATGTGTTCTTTTAGCCAAATTGTGAGGTTTGCAAAGGATTCTGGGTAACAGAACCTGGTCCGAGCCACACAAGTCACCCGATCTTGGATTCCCCTAGGTCTCTAGTTTTCAGAAATGCACAGGTTTGGTAGGTTTCCCTAGGTGGCGGCTGAGCTACAGGCCAAAATCTACAGGTAGGCACTTTGCAAAAAACACCTCTGTTTTCCTTCAAAAATTTGGCTGTGTCCACGTTGCGCGGTGGGGCGTTTCCTATCGCGGGCGCTAGGCCTACCCACACACGTGAGGTATCATTTTTATCGGGAGACGTGGGGGAACGCTGGGTGGAAGGAAATTTGTGGCTCCTCTCAGATTCCAGAACTTTCTGCCACAGAACTGTGAGGAACATGTGTATTTTTAGCCAAATTGTGAGGTTTGCAAAGGATTCTGGGTAACAGAACCTGGTCCCAGCCACACAAGTCACCCCATCTTGGATTCCCCTAGGTCTCTAGTTTTCAGAAATGCACAGGTTTGGTAGGTTTCCCTAGGTGGCGACTGAGCTACAGGCCAAAATGTACAGGTAGGCACTTTGCAAAAAACACCTCTGTTTTCCTTCAAAAATTTGTCTGTGTCAACGTTGCGCTTTGGGGCGTTTCCTGTCGCGGGCGCTAGGCCTATCCACACAAGTGAGGTATCATTTTTATCGGGAGACAGGGGGGAACGCTGGGTGGAAGGAAATTTGTGGCTCTTCTCAGATTCCAGAACTTTCAGCCACAGAAATGTGAGGAACATGTGTATTTTTAGCCACATTTTGAGGTTTGCAATGGATTCTGGGTAACAGAACCTGGTCTGAGCCACACAAGTCACCCCATCTTGGATTCCCCTAGGTCTCTAGTTTTCAGAAATGCACAGGTTTGGTAGGTTTCCCTAGGTGGCGGCTGAGCTACAGGCCAAACTCTACAGGTAGGCACTTTGCAAAAAACACCTCTGTTTTCTTTAAAAAATTTGGCTGTGTCCACGTTGCGCTTTGGGGCGTTTCCTGTCGCAGGCGCTAGGCCTACCCACAAAAGTGAGGTATCATTTTTATCGGGAGACGTGGGGGAACGCTGGGTGGAATGACATTTGTGGCTCCTCTAAGATTCCAGAACTTTCTGCCACAGAAATGTGAGGAACATGTGTTTTTTTTTGCCAAATTTTGAGGTTTGCAAAGGATTCTGGGTAACAGAACCTGGTCCGAGCCACACAAGTCACCCCATCTTGGATTCCCCTAGGTCTCTAGTTTTCATAAATGCACAGGTTTGGTAGGTTTCCCTAGGTGGCGGCTGAGCTACAGGCCAAAATCTACAGGTAGGCACTTTGCAAAAAACACCTCTGTTTTCCTTCAAAAATTTGGCTGTGTCCACGTTGCGCTTTGGGGCGTTTCCTGTCGCGGGCGCTAGGCCTACCCACACAAGTGAGGTATCATTTTTATCGGGAGACGTGGGGGAACGCTGGGTGGAAGGAAATTTGTGGCTCCTCTCAGATTCCAGAACTTTCTGCCACAAAAATGTGAGGAACATGTGTTTTTTTAGCCAAATTTTGAGGTTTGCAAAGGATTCTGGGTAACAGAACCTGGTCCCAGCCACACAAGTCACCCCATCTTGGATTCCCCTAGGTCTCTAGTTTTCAGAAATGCACAGGTTTGGTAGGTTTCCCTAGGTGGCGGCTGAGCTACAGGCCAAACTCTACAGGTAGGCACTTTGCAAAAAACAACTCTGTTTTCCTTCAAAAATGTGGATGTGTCCACATTGCGCTTTGGGGCGTTTCCTGTCGCGGGCGCTAGGCCTACCCAAACAAGTGAGGTATCATTTTTATCGGGAGACGTGGGAGAACGCTGGGTGGAAGGAAATTTGTGGCTCCTCTCAGATTCCAGAACTGTCTGCCACAGAAATGTGAGGAACATGTGTTTTTTTAGCCAATTTTGAGGTTTGCAAAGGATTCTGGGTAACAGAACCTGGTCCGAGCCACACAAGTCACCCCGTCTTGGATTCCCCTAGGTCTCTAGTTTTCAGAAATGCACAGGTTTGGTAGGTTTCCCTAGGTGGCGGCTGAGCTACAGGCCAAAATCTACAGGTAGGCACTTTGCAAAAAACACCTCTGTTTTCCTTCAAAAATTTGGCTGTGTCCACGTTGCGCTTTGGGGCGTTTCCTGTCGCGGGCGCTAGGCCTACCCACACAAGTCAGGTATCATTTTTATCGGGCGACGTGGGGAATGCTGGGTGGAAGGAAATTTGTGGCTCCTCTCAGATTCCAGAACTTTCTGCCACAGAAATGTGAGGAACATGTGTTTTTTTAGCAAAATTTTGAGGTTTGCAAAGGATTCTGGGTAACAGAACCTGGTCCGAGCCACACAAGTCACCCCATCTTGGATTCCCCTAGGCCTCTAGTTTTCAGAAATGAACAGGTTTGGTAGGTTTCCCTAGGTGGCGGTTGAGCTACAGGCCAAAATCTACAGGTAGGCACTTTGCAAAAAACACCTCTGTTTTCCTTCAAAAATTTGGCTGTGTCCACGTTGCGCTTTGGGGCGTTTCCTGTCGCGGGCGCTAGGCCTACCCACACAAGTGAGGTATCATTTTTATCGGGAGACGTGGGGGAACGCTGGGTGGAAGGAAATTTGTGTCTCCTCTCAGATTCCAGAACTTTCTGCCACAGAAATGTGAGGAACATGTGTTTTTTTAGCCAAATTTTGAGGTTTGCAAAGGATTCTGGGTAACAGAACCTGGTCCCAGCCACACAAGTCACCCCATCTTGGATTCCCCTAGGTCTCTAGTTTTCAGAAATGCACAGGTTTGGTAGGTTTCCCTAGGTGGCGGCTGAGCTACAGGCCAAAATCTACAGGTAGGCACTTTGCAAAAAACATCTCTGTTTTCCTTCAAATATTTGGCTGTGTCCACGATGCGCTTTGGGGCGTTTCCTGTCGCGGGCGCTAGGCCTACCCACACAAGTGAGGTATCATTTTTATCGGGAGACGTGGGGGAACGCTGGGTGGAAGGAAATTTGTGGCTCCTCTCAGATTCCAGAACATTCTGCCACAGAAATGTGAGGAACATGTGTTTTTTTAGCCAAATTTTGAGGTTTGCAAAGGATTCTGGATAACAGAACCTGGTCCCAGCCACACAAGTCACCCCATCTTGGATTCCCCTAGGTCTCTAGTTTTCAGAAATGCACAGGTTTGGTAGGTTTCCCTAGGTGGCGGCTGAGCTACAGGCCAAAATCTACAGGTAGGCACTTTGCAAAAAACACCTCTGTTTTCCTTCAAATATTTGGCTGTGTCCACGATGCGCTTTGGGGCGTTTCCTGTCGCGGGCGCTAGGCCTACCCACACAAGTGAGGTATCATTTTTATCGGGAGACGTGGGGGAACGCTGGGTGGAAGGAAATTTGTGGCTCCTCTCAGATTCCAGAACATTCTGCCACAGAAATGTGAGGAACATGTGTTTTTTTAGCCAAATTTTGAGGTTTGCAAAGGATTCTGGGTAACAGAACCTGGTCCCAGCCACACAAGTCACCCCATCTTGGATTCCCCTAGGTCTCTAGGTTTCAGAAATGCACAGGTTTGGTAGGTTTTCCTAGGTGGCGGCTGAGCTACAGGCCAAAATCTACAGGTAGGCACTTTGCAAAAAACAACTCTGTTTTCCTTCAAAAATTTGGATGTGTCCACATTGAGCTTTGGGGCATTTCTTGTCGCGGGCGCTAGGCCTACCCACACAAGTGAGGTATCATTTTTATCGGGAGATATGGGTGAACGCTGGGTGGAAGGAAATTTGTGGCTCCTCTCAGATTCCAGAACTTTCTGCCACAGAAATGTGAGGAACATGTGTATTTTTAGCCAAATTTTGAGGTTTGCAATGGATTCTGGGTAACAGAACCTGGTCTGAGCCACACAAGTCACCCCATCTTGGATTCCCCTAGGTCTCTAGTTTTCAGAAATGCACAGGTTTGGTAGGTTTCCCTAGGTGGCGGCTGAGCTACAGGCCAAACCCTACAGGTAGGCACTTTGCAAAAAACACCTCTGTTTTCCTTCAAAAATTTGGCTCTGTCTACGTTGCGCTTTGGGGCGTTTCCTGTCGCGGGCGCTAGGCCTACCCACACAAGTGAGGTATCATTTTTATCGGGAGACGTGGGGGAACGCTGGGTGGAAGGAAATTTGTGGCTCCTCTCAGATTCCAGAACTTTCTGCCACAGAAATGTGAGGAACATTAGCCAAATTTTGAGGTTTGCAAAGGATTCTGGGTAACAGAACCTGGTCCCAGCCACACAAGTCACCCCATCTTGGATTCCCCTAGGTCTCTAGTTTTCAGAAATGCACAGGTTTGGTAGGTTTCCCTAGGTGGCGGCTGAGCTACAGGCCAAAATCTACAGGTAGGCACTTTGCAAAAAACAACTCTGTTTTCCTTCAAAAATTTGGATGTGTCCACATTGCGCTTTGGGGCGTTTCCTGTCGCGGGCGCTAGGCCTACCCACACAAATGAGGTATCATTTTTATCAGGCGACGTGGGGGAACACTGGGTGCAAGGAAATTTGTGGCTCCTCTCAGATTCCAGAACTTTCTGCCACAGAAATGTGAGGAACATTAGCCAAATTTTGAGGTTTGCAAAGGATTCTGGGTAACAGAACCTGGTCCCAGCCACACAAGTCACCCCATCTTAGATTCCCCTAGGTCTCTAGTTTTCAGAAATGCACAGGTTTGGTAGGTTTCCCTAGGTGGCGGCTGAGCTACAGGCCAAAATCTACAGGTAGCCACTTTGCAAAAAACAACTCTGTTTTCCTTCAAAAATTTGGATGTGTCCACATTGCGCTTTGGGGCGTTTCCTGTCGCGGGCGCTAGGCCTACCCACACAAGTGAGGTATCATTTTTATCAGGAGATGTGGGGGAATGCTGGGTGGAAGGAAATTTGTGGCTCCTCTCAGATTCCAGAACTTTCTGCCACAGAAATGTGAGGAACATGTGTTTTTTTAGCCAAATTTTGAGGTTTGCAAAGGATTCTGGGTAACAGAACCTGGTCCGAGCCACACAAGTCACCCCATCTTGGATTTCCCTAGGTCTCTAGTTTTCAGAAATGCACAGGTTTGGTAGGTTTCCCTAGGTGGCGGCTGAGCTACAGGCCAAAATCTACAGGTAGGCACTTTGCAAAAAACACCTCTGTTTTCATTCAAAAATTTGGCTGTGTCCACGTTGCGCTTTGGGGCGTTTCCTGTCGTAGGCGCTAGGCCTACCCACACAAGTGAGGTATCATTTTTATCGGGAGACGTGGGGGAACGCTGGGTGGAAGGAAATTTGTGGCTCCTCTCAGATTCCAGAACTTTCTGCCACAGAAATGTGAGGAACATGTGTTTTTTTAGCCAAATGTTGAGGTTTGCAATGGATTCTGGGTAACAGAACCTGGTCCCAGCCACACAAGTCACCCCATCTTGGATTCCCCTAGGTCTCTAGTTTTCAGAAATGCACAGGTTTGGTAGGTTTCCCTAGGTGGCGGCTGAGCTACAGGCCAAAATCTACAGGTAGGCACTTTGCAAAAAACACCTCTGTTTTCCTTCAAAAATGTGGCTGTGTCCACGTTGCGCTTTGGGGCGTTTCCTGTCGCGGGCGCTAGGCCTACCCACACAAGTGAGGTATCATTTTTATCGGGAGACGTGGGGGAACGCTGGGTGGAAGGAAATTTGTGGCTCCTCTCAGATTCCAGAACTATCTGCCACAGAAATGTGAGGAAAATGTGTTTTTTTAGCCAAATTTTGAGGTTTGCAAAGGATTCTGGGTAACAGAACCTGGTCCGAGCCACACAAGTCACCCCATCTTGGATTCCCCTAGGTCTCTAGTTTTCAGAAATGCACAGGTTTGGTAGGTTTCCCTAGGTGGCGGCTGAGCTACAGGCCAAAATCTACAGGTAGGCACTTTGCAAAAAACACCTCTGTTTTCCTTAAAAAATTTGGCTGTGTCCACGTTGCGCTTTGGGGTATTTCCTGTTGCGGGCGCTAGGCCTACCCACACAAGTGAGGTATCATTTTTATCGGGAGACGTGGGGGAACGCTGGGTGGAAGGAAATTTGTGGCTCCTCTCAGATTCCAGAACTTTCTGCCACAGAAATGTGAGGAACATGTGTTTTTTTAGCCAAATTTTGAGGTTTGCAAAGGATTCTGGGTAACAGAACCTGGTCCGAGCCACACAAGTCACCCCATCTTGGATTCCCCTAGGTCTCTAGTTTTCAGAAATGAACAGGTTTGGTAGGTTTCCCTAGGTGGCGGCTGAGCTACAGGCCAAAATCTACAGGTAGGCACTTTGCAAAAAACACCTCTGTTTTCCTTCAAAAATTTGGCTGTATCCACGTTGCGCTTTGGGGCGTTTCCTGTCGCGGGCGCTAGGCCTACCCACACAAGTGAGGTATCATTTTTATCGGGAGACGTGGGGGAACGCTGGGTGGATGGAAATTTGTGGCTCCTCTCAGATTCCAGAACTTTCTGCCACAGAAATGTGAGGAACATGTGTTTTTTTAGCCAAATTTTGGGGTTTGCAAAGGATTCTGGGTAACAGAACCTGATCTGAGCCACACAAGTCACCCCATCTTGGATTCCCCTAGGTCTCTAGTTTTCAGAAATGAACAGGTTTGGTAGGTTTCCCTAGGTTGCGGCTCAGCTACAGGCCAAACTCTACAGGTAGGCACTTTGCAAAAAACACCTCTGTTTTCCTTCAAACATTTGGCTGTGTCCACGTTGCGCTTTGGGGCGTTTCCTGTTGCGGGCGCTAGGCCTACCCACACAAGTGAGGTATCATTTTCATCGGGAGACGTGGGGGAATGTGGGTGGAAGGAAATTTGTGGCTCCTCTCAGATTCCAGAACTTTCTGCCACAGAAATGTGAGGAACATGTGTTTTTTTAGCCAAATTTTGAGGTTTGCAAAGGATTCTGGGTAACAGAACCTGGTCCGAGCCACACAAGTCACCCCATCTTGGATTCCCCTAGGTCTCTAGTTTTCAGAAATGCACAGGTTTGGTAGGTTTCCCTAGGTGGCGGCTGAGCTTGAGTCCAAAATCTACAGGTAGGCACTTTGCAAAAAACACCTCTGTTTTCCTTCAAAAATTTGGCTGTGTCCACGTTGCACTTTGGGGCGTTTCCTGTCGCGGGCGCTAGGCTTACCCACACAAGTGAGGTATCATTTTTATCGGGAGACGTGAGGGAACGCTGGGTGGAATGAAATTTGTGGCTCCTCTCAGATTCCAGAACTTTCTGCCACAGAAATGTGAGGAACATTAGCCAAATTTTGAGGTTTGCAAAGGATTCTGGGTAACAGAACCTGGTCCCAGCCACACAAGTCACCCCATCTTGGATTCCCCTAGGTCTCTAGTTTTCAGAAATGCACAGGTTTGGTAGGTTTCCCTAGGAGGCGGCTGAGCTGCAGGCCAAAATCTACAGGTAGGCACTTTGCAAAAAACAACTCTGTTTTCCTTCAAAAATTTGGATGTGTCCACATTGCGCTTTGGGGCGTTTCCTGTCGCGGGCGCTAGGCCTACCCACACAAGTGAGGTATCATTTTTATCGGGAGACGTGGGAGAACGCTGGGTGGAAGGAAATTTGTGGCTCCTCTCAGATTCCAGAACTGTCTGCCACAGAAATGTGAGGAACATGTGTTTTTTTAGCCAAATTTTGAGGTTTGCAAAGGATTCTGGGTAACAGAACCTGGTCCGAGCCACACACGTCACCCCATCTTGGATTCCCCTAGGTCTCTAGTTTTCAGAAATGCACAGGTTTGGTAGGTTTCCCTAGGTGGCGGCTGAGCTACAGGCCAAAATCTACAGGTAGGCACTTTGCAAAAAACACCTCTGTTTTCCTTCAAAAATTTGGCTGTATCCACGTTGCGCTTTGGGGCGTTTCCTGTCGCGGGCGCTAGGCCTACCCACACAAGTGAGGTATCATTTTTATCGGGAGACGTGGGGGAACGCTGGGTGGAAGGAAATTTGTGGCTCCTCTCAGATTACAGAACTTTCTGCCACAGAAATGTGAGGAACATGTGTATTTTTAGCCAAATTTTGAGGTTTGCAATGGATTCTGGGTAACAGAACCTGATCTGAGCCACACAAGTCACCCCATCTTGGATTCCCCTAGGTCTCTAGTTTTCATAAATGCACAGGTTTGGTAGGTTTCCCTAGGTGGCGGCTGAGCTACAGGCCAAACTGTACTGGTAGGCACTTTGCAAAAAACACCTCTGTTTTCCTTCAAAAATTTGGCTGTGTCTACGTTGCGCTTTGGGGCGTTTCCTGTCGCTGGCGCTAGGCCTACCCACACAAGTGAGGTATCATTTTTATCGGGAGACGTGGGGGAACGCTGGGTGGAAGGAAATTTGTGGCTCCTCTCAGATTCCAGAACTTTCTGTCACCGAAATGTGTGGAAAATGCGTTTTTTTAGCCAAATTTTGAGGTTTGCAAAGGATTCTGTGTAACAGAACCTGGTCCGAGCCACACAAGTCACCCCATCTTGGATTCCCCTAGGTCTCTAGTTTTCAGAAATGCACAGGTTTGGTAGGTTTCCCTAGGTGGCGGCTGAGCTACAGGCCAAAATCTACAGGTAGGCACTTTGCAAAAAACACCTCTGTTTTCCTTCAAAAATTTGGCTGTATCCACGTTGCGCTTTGGGGCGTTTCCTATCGCGGGCGCTAGGCCTACCCACACAAGTGAGGTATCATTTTTATCGGGAGACGTGGGGGAACGCTGGGTGGATGGAAATTTGTGGCTCCTCTCAGATTCCAGAACTTTCTGCCACAGAAATGTGAGGAACATGTGTTTTTTTAGCCAAATTTTGGGGTTTGCAAAGGATTCTGGGTAACAGAACCTGATCTGAGCCACACAAGTCACCCCATCTTGGATTCCCCTAGGTCTCTAGTTTTCAGAAATGAACAGGTTTGGTAGGTTTCCCTAGGTTGCGGCTCAGCTACAGGCCAAACTCTACAGGTAGGCACTTTGCAAAAAACACCTCTGTTTTCCTTCAAACATTTGGCTGTGTCCACGTTGCGCTTTGGGGCGTTTCCTGTTGCGGGCGCTAGGCCTACCCACACAAGTGAGGTATCATTTTTATCGGGAGACGTGGGGGAATGTGGGTGGAAGGAAATTTGTGGCTCCTCTCAGATTCCAGAACTTTCTGCCACAGAAATGTGAGGAACATGTGTTTTTTTAGCCAAATTTTGAGGTTTGCAAAGGATTCTGGGTAACAGAACCTGGTCCGAGCCACACAAGTCACCCCATCTTGGATTCCCCTAGGTCTCTAGTTTTCAGAAATGCACAGGTTTGGTAGGTTTCCCTAGGTGGCGGCTGAGCTTGAGGCCAAAATCTACAGGTAGGCACTTTGCAAAAAACACCTCTGTTTTCCTTCAAAAATTTGGCTGTGTCCACGTTGCACTTTGGGGCGTTTCCTGTCGCGGGCGCTAGGCTTACCCACACAAGTGAGGTATCATTTTTATCGGGAGACGTGAGGGAACGCTGGGTGGAATGAAATTTGTGGCTCCTCTCAGATTCCAGAACTTTCTGCCACAGAAATGTGAGGAACATTAGCCAAATTTTGAGGTTTGCAAAGGATTCTGGGTAACAGAACCTGGTCCCAGCCACACAAGTCACCCCATCTTGGATTCCCCTAGGTCTCTAGTTTTCAGAAATGCACAGGTTTGGTAGGTTTCCCTAGGAGGCGGCTGAGCTGCAGGCCAAAATCTACAGGTAGGCACTTTGCAAAAAACAACTCTGTTTTCCTTCAAAAATTTGGATGTGTCCACATTGCGCTTTGGGGCGTTTCCTGTCGCGGGCGCTAGGCCTACCCACACAAGTGAGGTATCATTTTTATCGGGAGACGTGGGAGAACGCTGGGTGGAAGGAAATTTGTGGCTCCTCTCAGATTCCAGAACTGTCTGCCACAGAAATGTGAGGAACATGTGTTTTTTTAGCCAAATTTTGAGGTTTGCAAAGGATTCTGGGTAACAGAACCTGGTCCGAGCCACACACGTCACCCCATCTTGGATTCCCCTAGGTCTCTAGTTTTCAGAAATGCACAGGTTTGGTAGGTTTCCCTAGGTGGCGGCTGAGCTACAGGCCAAAATCTACAGGTAGGCACTTTGCAAAAAACACCTCTGTTTTCCTTCAAAAATTTGGCTGTATTCACGTTGCGCTTTGGGGCGTTTCCTGTCGCGGGCGCTAGGCCTACCCACACAAGTGAGGTATCATTTTTATCGGGAGACGTGGGGGAACGCTGGGTGGAAGGAAATTTGTGGCTCCTCTCAGATTCCAGAACTTTCTGCCACAGAAATGTGAGGAACATGTGTATTTTTAGCCAAATTTTGAGGTTTGCAATGGATTCTGGGTAACAGAACCTGATCTGAGCCACACAAGTCACCCCATCTTGGATTCCCCTAGGTCTCTAGTTTTCATAAATGCACAGGTTTGGTAGGTTTCCCTAGGTGGCGGCTGAGCTACAGGCCAAACTGTACTGGTAGGCACTTTGCAAAAAACACCTCTGTTTTCCTTCAAAAATTTGGCTGTGTCTACGTTGCGCTTTGGGGCGTTTCCTGTCGCTGGCGCAAGGCCTACCCACACAAGTGAGGTATCATTTTTATCGGGAGACGTGGGGGAACGCTGGGTGGAAGGAAATTTGTGGCTCCTCTCAGATTCCAGAACTTTCTGTCACCGAAATGTGTGGAAAATGCGTTTTTTTAGCCAAATTTTGAGGTTTGCAAAGGATTCCGGGTAACATAACCTGGTCCGAGCCACACAAGTCACCCCATCTTGGATTCCCCTAGGTCTCTAGTTTTCAGAAATGAACAGGTTTGGTAGGTTTCCCTAGGTAGCGGCTGAGCTACAGGCCAAAATCTACAGGTAGGCACTTTGCAAAAAACACCTCTGTTTTCCTTCAAAAATTTGGCTGTGTCCACGTTGCGCTTTGGGGCGTTTCCTGTCGCGGGCGCTAGGCCTACCCACACAAGTGAGGTATCATTTTTATCGGGAGACGTGGGGGAACGCTGGGTGGAAGGAAATTTGTGGCTCCTCTCAGATTCCAGAACTTTCTGCCACAGAAATGTGAGGAACATGTGTTTTTTTAGCCAAATTGTGAGGTTTGCAAAGGATTCTGGGTAACAGAACCTGGTCCGAGCCACACAAGTCACCCCATCTTGGATTCCCCTAGGTCTCTAGTTTTCATAAATGCACAGGTTTGGTAGGTTTCCCTAGGTGGCGGCTGAGCTACAGGCCAAAATCTACAGGTAGGCACTTTGCAAAAAACACCTCTGTTTTCCTTCAAAAATTTGGCTGTGTCCACGTTGCGCTTTGGGGCGTTTCCTGTCGCGGGCGCTAGGCCTACCCACACAAGTGAGGTATCATTTTTATCGGGAGACGTGGGGGAACGCTGGGTGGATGGAAAATTGTGGCTCCTCTCAGATTCCAGAACTTTCTGCCACAGAAATGTGAGGAACATGTGTTTTTTTAGCCAAATTTTGGGGTTTGCAAAGGATTCTGGGTAACAGAACCTGGTCCGAGCCACACAAGTCACCCCATCTTGGATTCCCCTAGGTCTCTAGTTTTCAGAAATGCACAGGTTTGGTAGGTTTCCCTAGGTGGCGGCTGAGCTACAGGCCAAAATCTACAGGTAGGCACTTTGCAAAAAACACCTCTGTTTTCCTTCAAAAAATTGGCTGTGTCCACGTTGCGCTTTGGGGCGTTTCCTGACGCGGGCGCTAGGCCTACCCACACAAGTGAGGTATCATTTTTATCGGGAGACGTGGGGGAACGCTGGGTGGAAGGAAATTTGTGGCTCCTCTCAGATTCCAGAACTTTCTGCCACAGAAATGTGAGGAACATGTGTTTTTTTTGCCAAATTTTGAGGTTTGCAAAGGATTCTGGGTAACAGAACCTGGTCCGAGCCACGCAAGTCACCCCATCTTGGATTCCCCTAGGTCTCTAGTTTTCAGAAATGCACAGGTTTGGTAGGTTTCCCTAGGTGGCGGCTGAGCTACAGGCCAAAATCTACAGGTAGGCACTTTGCAAAAAACACCTCTGTTTTCCTTCAAAAATTTGGCTGTGTCCACGTTGCGCTTTGGGGCGTTTCCTGTCGCGTGCGCTAGGCCTACCCACACAAGTGAGGTATCATTTTTATCGGGAGACGTGGGGGAACGCTGGGTGGAAGGAAATTTGTGGCTCCTCTCAGATTCCAGAACTTTCTGCCACAGAAATGTGAGGAACATTAGCCAAATTTTGAGGTTTGCAAAGGATTCTGGGTAACAGAACCTGGTCCCAGCCACACAAGTCACCCCATCTTGGATTCCCCTAGGTCTCTAGTTTTCAGAAATGCACAGGTTTGGTAGGTTTCCCTAGGTGGCGGCTGAGCTACAGGCCAAAATCTACAGGTAGGCACTTTGCAAAAAACAACTCTGTTTTCCTTCAAAAATTTGGATGTGTCCACATTGCGCTTTGGGGCGTTTCCTGTCGGGGGCGCTAGGCCTACCCACACAAGTGAGGTATCATTTTTATCGGGAGACATGGGGGAACGCTGGGTGGAAGGACATTTGTGGCTCCTCTCAGATTCCAGAACTTTCTGCCACAGAAATGTGAGGAACATGTGTATTTTTAGCCAAATTTTGAGGTTTGCAATGGATTCTGGGTAACAGAACCTGATCTGAGCCACACAAGTCACCCCATCTTGGATTCCCCTAGGTCTCTAGTTTTCAGAAATGCACAGGTTTGGTAGGTTTCCCTAGGTGGCGGCTGAGCTACAGGCCAAACTCTACAGGTAGGCACTTTGCAAAAAACACCTCTGTTTTCCTTCAAATATTTGGCTGTGTCTACGTTGCGCTTTGGGGCGTTTCCTGTCGCGGGCGCTAGGCCTACCCACACAAGTGAGGTATCATTTTTATCGGGAGACGTGGGGGAACGCTGGGTGGAAGGACATTTGTGGCTCCTCTCAGATTCCAGAACTTTCTGCCACAGAAATGTGAGGAACATGTGTTTTTTTAGCCAAATTTTGAGGTTTGCAAAGGATTCTGGGTAACAGAACCTGGTCCCAGCCACACAAGTCACCCCATCTTGGATTCCCCTAGGTCTCTAGTTTTCAGAAATGCACAGGTTTGGTAGGTTTCCCTAGGTGGCGGGTGAGCTACAGGCCAAACTCTACAGGCAGGCACTTTGCAAAAAAAACCCCTGTTTTCCATCAAAAATTTGGCTGTGTCCACGTTGCGGTTTGGGGCGTTTCCTGTCGCGGGCGCTAGGCCTACCCACACAAGTGAGGTATCATTTTTATCGGGAGACGTGGGGGAACGCTGGGTGGAAGGAAATTTGTGGCTCCTCTCAGATTCCAGAACTTTCTGCCACAGAAATATGAGGAACATGTGTTTTTTTAGCCAAATTTTGAGGTTTGCAAAGGATTCTGGGTAACAGAACCTGGTCCGAGCCACACAAGTCACCCCATCTTGGATTTCCCTAGGTCTCTAGTTTTCAGAAATGCACAGGTTTGGTAGGTTTCCCTAGGTGGCGGCTGAGCTACAGGCCAAAATCTACAGGTAGGCACTTTGCAAAAAACACCTCTGTTTTCCTTTAAATATTTGGCTGTGTCCACAATGCGCTTTGGGGCGTTTCCTGTCGCGGGCGCTAGGCCTACCCACACAAGTGAGGTATCATTTTTATCGGGAGACGTGGGGGAACGCTGGGTGGAAGGAAATTTGTGGCTCCTCTCAGATTCCAGAACATTCTGCCACAGAAATGTGAGGAACATGTGTTTTTTTAGCCAAATTTTGAGGTTTGCAAAGGATTCTGGGTAACAGAACCTGGTCCCAGCCACACAAGTCACCCCATCTTGGATTCCCCTAGGTCTCTAGGTTTCAGAAATGCACAGGTTTGGTAGGTTTTCCTAGGTGGCGGCTGAGCTACAGGCCAAAATCTACAGGTAGGCACTTTGCAAAAAACAACTCTGTTTTCCTTCCAAAATTTGGATGTGTCCACAATGCGCTTTGGGGCGTTTCTTGTCGCGGGCGCTAGGCCTACCCACACAAGTGAGGTATCATTTTTATCGGGAGATATGGGTGAACGCTGGGTGGAAGGAAATTTGTGGCTCCTCTCAGATTCCAGAACTTTCTGCCACAGAAATGTGAGGAACATGTGTATTTTTAGCCAAATTTTGAGGTTTGCAATGGATTCTGGGTAACAGAATCTGGTCTGAGCCACACAAGTCACCCCATCTTGGATTCCCCTAGGTCTCTAGTTTTCAGAAATGCACAGGTTTGGTAGGTTTCCCTAGGTGGCGGCTGAGCTACAGGCCAAACCCTACAGGTAGGCACTTTGCAAAAAACACCTCTGTTTTCCTTCAAAAATTTGGCTGTGTCTACGTTGCGCTTTGGGGCGTTTCCTGTCGCGGGCGCTAGGCCTACCCACACAAGTGAGGTATCATTTTTATCGGGAGACGTGGGGGAACACTGGGTGGAAGGAAATTTGTGGCTCGTCTCAGATTCCAGAACTTTCTGTCACCGAAATGTGTGGAAAATGCGTTTTTTTAGCCAAATTTTGAGGTTTGCAAAGGATTCTGTGTAACAGAACCTGGTCCGAGCCACACAAGTCACCCCATCTTGGATTCCCCTAGGTCTCTAGTTTTCAGAAATGCACAGGTTTGGTAGGTTTCCCTAGGTGGCGGCTGAGCTACAGGCCAAAATCTACAGGTAGGCACTTTGCAAAAAACACCTCTGTTTTCCTTCAAAAATTTGGCTGTATCCATGTTGCGCTTTGGGGCGTTTCCTGTCGCGGGCGCTAGGCCTACCCACACAAGTGAGGTATCATTTTTATCGGGAGACGTGGGGGAACGCTGGGTGGAAGGAAATTTGTGGCTCCTCTCAGATTCCAGAACTTTCTGCCACAGAAATGTGAGGAACATGTGTTTTTTTAGCCAAATTTTGAGGTTTGCAAAGGATTCTGGGTAACAGAACCTGGTCCCAGCCACACAAGTCACCCCATCTTGGATTCCCCTAGGTCTCTAGGTTTCAGAAATGCACAGGTTTGGTAGGTTTTCCTAGGTGGCGGCTGAGCTACAGGCCAAAATCTACAGGTAGGCACTTTGCAAAAAACAACTCTGTTTTCCTTCCAAAATTTGGATGTGTCCACAATGCGCTTTGGGGCGTTTCTTGTCGCGGGCGCTAGGCCTACCCACACAAGTGAGGTATCATTTTTATCGGGAGATATGGGTGAACGCTGGGTGGAAGGAAATTTGTGGCTCCTCTCAGATTCCAGAACTTTCTGCCACAGAAATGTGAGGAACATGTGTATTTTTAGCCAAATTTTGAGGTTTGCAATGGATTCTGGGTAACAGAATCTGGTCTGAGCCACACAAGTCACCCCATCTTGGATTCCCCTAGGTCTCTAGTTTTCAGAAATGCACAGGTTTGGTAGGTTTCCCTAGGTGGCGGCTGAGCTACAGGCCAAACCCTACAGGTAGGCACTTTGCAAAAAACACCTCTGTTTTCCTTCAAAAATTTGGCTGTGTCTACGTTGCGCTTTGGGGCGTTTCCTGTCGCGGGCGCTAGGCCTACCCACACAAGTGAGGTATCATTTTTATCGGGAGACGTGGGGGAACACTGGGTGGAAGGAAATTTGTGGCTCGTCTCAGATTCCAGAACTTTCTGTCACCGAAATGTGTGGAAAATGCGTTTTTTTAGCCAAATTTTGAGGTTTGCAAAGGATTCTGTGTAACAGAACCTGGTCCGAGCCACACAAGTCACCCCATCTTGGATTCCCCTAGGTCTCTAGTTTTCAGAAATGCACAGGTTTGGTAGGTTTCCCTAGGTGGCGGCTGAGCTACAGGCCAAAATCTACAGGTAGGCACTTTGCAAAAAACACCTCTGTTTTCCTTCAAAAATTTGGCTGTATCCATGTTGCGCTTTGGGGCGTTTCCTGTCGCGGGCGCTAGGCCTACCCACACAAGTGAGGTATCATTTTTATCGGGAGACGTGGGGGAACGCTGGGTGGAAGGAAATTTGTGGCTCCTCTCAGATTCCAGAACTTTCTGCCACAGAAATGTGAGGAACATGTGTATTTTTAGCCAAATTTTGAGGTTTGCAAAGGATTCTGTGTAACAGAACCTGGTCCGAGCCACACAAGTCACCCCATCTTGGATTCCCTTAGGTCTCTAGTTTTCAGAAATGCACAGGTTTGGTAGGTTTCCCTAGGTGGCGGCTGAGCTACAGGCCAAAATCTACAGGTAGGCACTTTGCAAAAAACACCTCTGTTTTCCTTCAAAAATTTGGCTGTGTCCACGTTGCGCTTTGGGGCGTTTCCTGTGGCGGGCGCTAGGCCTACCCACACAAGTGAGGTATCATTTTTATCGGGAGACGTGGGGGAACGCTGGGTGGAAGGAAATTTGTGGCTCCTCTCAGATTCCAGAACTTTCTGCCACAGAAATGTGAGGAACATTTTTACCCAAATTTTGAGGTTTGCAAAGGATTCCGGGTAACAGAACCTGGTCCGAGCCACACAAGTCACCCCATCTTGGATTCCCCTAGGTCTCTAGTTTTCAGAAATGAACAGGTTTGGTAGGTTTCCCTAGGTAGCGGCTGAGCTACAGGCCAAAATCTATAGGTAGGCACTTTGCAAAAAACACCTCTGTTTTCCTTCAAAAATTTGGCTGTGTCCACGTTGCGCTTTGGGGCGTTTCCTGTCGCGGGCGCTAGGCCTACCCACACAAGTGAGGTATCATTTTTATCGGGAGACGTGGGGGAACGCTGGGTGGAAGGAAATTTGTGGCTCCTCTCAGATTCCAGAACTTTCTGCCACAGAAATGTGAGGAACATGTGTTTTTTTAGCCAAATTGTGAGGTTTGCAAAGGATTCTGGGTAACAGAACCTGGTCCCAGCCACACAAGTCACCCCATCTTGGATTCCCCTAGGTCTCTAGTTTTCAGAAATGCACAGGTTTGGTAGGTTTCCCTAGGTGGCGGCTGAGCTACAGGCCAAACTCTACAGGTAGGCACTTTGCAAAAAACACCCCTGTTTTCCTTCAAAAATTTGGCTGTGTCCACGTTGCGGTTTGGGGCGTTTCCTGTCGCGGGCTCTAGGCCTACCCACACAAGTGAGGTATCATTTTTATCGGGAGACGTGGGGGAACGCTGGGTGGAAGGAAATTTGTGGCTCCTCTCAGATTCCAGAACTTTCTGCCACAGAAATATGAGGAACATGTGTTTTTTTAGCCAAATTTTGAGGTTTGCAAAGGATTCTGGGTAACAGAACCTGGTCCGAGCCACACAAGTCACCCCATCTTGGATTTCCCTAGGTCTCTAGTTTTCAGAAATGCACAGGTTTGGTAGTTTTCCCTAGGTGGCGGCTGAGCTACAGGCCAAAATCTACAGGTAGGCACTTTGCAAAAAACACCTCTGTTTTCCTTTAAATATTTGGCTGTGTCCACGATGCGCTTTGGGGCGTTTCCTGTCGCGGGCGCTAGGCCTACCCACACAAGTGAGGTATCATTTTTATCGGGAGACGTGGGGGAACGCTGGGTGGAAGGAAATTTGTGGCTCCTCTCAGATTCCAGAACATTCTGCCACAGAAATGTGAGGAACATGTGTTTTTTTAGCCAAATTTTGAGGTTTGCAAAGGATTCTGGGTAACAGAACCTGGTCCCAGCCACACAAGTCACCCCATCTTGGATTCCCCTAGGTCTCTAGGTTTCAGAAATGCACAGGTTTGGTAGGTTTTCCTAGGTGGCGGCTGAGCTACAGGCCAAAATCTACAGGTAGGCACTTTGCAAAAAACAACTCTGTTTTCCTTCAAAAATTTGGATGTGTCCACATTGCGCTTTGGGGCGTTTCTTGTCGCGGGCGCTAGGCCTACCCACACAAGTGAGGTATCATTTTTATCGGGAGATATGGGTGAACGCTGGGTGGAAGGAAATTTGTGGCTCCTCTCAGATTCCAGAACTTTCTGCCACAGAAATGTGAGGAACATTAGCCAAATTTTGAGGTTTGCAAAGGATTCTGGGTAATAGAACCTGGTGCCAGCCACACAAGTCACCCCATCTTGGATTCCCCTAGGTCTCTAGTTTTCAGAAATGCACAGGTTTGGTAGGTTTCCCTAGGTGGTGGCTGAGCTACAGGCCAAAATCTACAGGTAGGCACTTTGCAAAAAACAACTCTGTTTTCCTTCAAAAATTTGGATGTGTCCACATTGCGCTTTGGGGCGTTTCCTGTCGCGGGCGCTAGGCCTACCCACACAAATGAAGTATCATTTTTATCAGGCGACGTGGGGGAACACTGGGTGCAAGGAAATTTGTGGCTCCTCTCAGATTCCAGAACTTTCTGCCACAGAAATATGAGGAACATGTGTTTTTTTAGCTAAATTTTGAGGTTTGCAAAGGATTCTGGGTAACAGAACCTGGTCCGTGCCACGCAAGTCACCCCATCTTGGATTCCCCTAGGTCTCTAGTTTTCATAAATGCACAGGTTTGGTAGGTTTCCCTAGGTGGCGGCTGAGCTACAGGCCAAAATCTACAGGTAGGCACTTTGCAAAAAACACCTCTGTTTTCCTTAAAAAATTTGGCTGTGTCCACGTTGCGCTTTGGGGCGTTTCCTGTCGCGGGCGCTAGGCCTACCCACACAAGTGAGGTATCATTTTTATCGGGAGACGTGGGGGAACGCTGGGTGGAAGGAAATTTGTGGCTCCTCTCAGATTCCAGAACTTTCTGCCACAGAAATGTGAGGAACATGTGTTTTTTTAGCCACATTTTGAGGTTTGCAAAGGATTCTGGGTAACAGAACCTGGTCCCAGCCACACAAGTCACCCCATCTTGGATTCCCCTAGGTCTCTAGTTTTCAGAAATGCACAGGTTTGGTAGGTTTCCCTAGGTGGCGGCTGAGCTACAGGCCAAACTCTACAGGTAGGCACTTTGCAAAAAACACCCCTGTTTTCCTTCAAAAATTTGGCTGTGTCCACGTTGCGGTTTGGGGCGTTTCCTGTCGCGGGCGCTAGGCCTACCCACACAAGTGAGGTATCATTTTTATCGGGAGACGTGGGGGAACGCTGGGTGGAAGGAAATTTGTGGCTCCTCTCAGATTCCAGAACTTTCTGCCACAGAAATATGAGGAACATGTGTTTTTTTAGCCAAATTTTGAGGTTTGCAAAGGATTCTGGGTAACAGAACCTGGTCCGAGCCACACAAGTCACCCCATCTTGGATTTCCCTAGGTCTCTAGTTTTCAGAAAAGCACAGGTTTGGTAGGTTTCCCTAGGTGGCGGCTGAGCTACAGGCCAAAATCTACAGGTAGGCACTTTGCAAAAAACACCTCTGTTTTCCTTTAAATATTTGGCTGTGTCCACGATGCGCTTTGGGGCGTTTTTCTGTCGCGGGCGCTAGGCCTACCCACAAGTGAGGTATCATTTTTATCGGGAGACGTGGGGGAACGCTGGGTGGAACGAAATTTGTGGCTCCTCTCAGATTCCAGAACATTCTGCCACAGAAATGTGAGGAACATGTGTTTTTTTAGCCAAATTTTGAGGTTTGCAAAGGATTCTGGGTAACAGAACCTGGTCCCAGCCACACAAGTCACTCCATCTTGGATTCCCCTAGGTCTCTAGGTTTCAGAAATACACAGGTTTGGTAGGTTTTCCTAGGTGGCGGCTGAGCTACAGGCCAAAATCTACAGGTAGGCACTTTGCAAAAAACAACTCTGTTTTCCTTCAAAAATTTGGATGTGTCCACATTGCGCTTTGGGGCGTTTCTTGTCGCGGGCGCTAGGCCTACCCACACAAGTGAGGTATCATTTTTATCGGGAGATATGGGTGAACGCTGGGTGGAAGGAAATTTGTGGCTCCTCTCAGATTCCAGAACTTTCTGCCACAGAAATGTGAGGAACATGTGTTTTTTTAGCCAAATTTTGAGGTTTGCAATGGATTCTGGGTAACAGAACCTGGTCTGAGCCACACAAGTCACCCCATCTTGGATTCCCCTAGGTCTCTAGTTTTCAGAAATGCACAGGTTTGGTAGGTTTCCCTAGGTGGCGGCTGAGCTACAGGCCAAACCCTACAGGTAGGCACTTTGCAAAAAACACCTCTGTTTTCCTTCAAAAATTTGGCTGTGTCTCCGTTGCGCTTTGGGGCGTTTCCTGTCGCGGGCGCTAGGCCTACCCACACAAGTGAGGTATCATTTTTATCGGGAGACGTGGGGAAATGCTGGGTGGAAGGAAATTTGTGGCTCCTCTCAGATTCCAGAACTTTCTGCCACAGAAATGTGAGGAACATTAGCCAAATTTTGAGGTTTGCAAAGGATTCTGGGTAATAGAACCTGGTCCCAGCCACACAAGTCACCCCATCTTGGATTCCCCTAGGTCTCTAGTTTTCAGAAATGCACAGGTTTGGTAGGTTTCCCTAGGTGGCGGCTGAGCTACAGGCCAAAATCTACAGGTAGGCACTTTGCAAAAAACAACTCTGTTTTCCTTCAAAAATTTGGATGTGTCCACATTGCGCTTTGGGGCGTTTCCTGTCGCGGGCGCTAGGCCTACCCACACAAATGAGGTATCATTTTTATCAGGCGACGTGGGGGAACACTGGGTGCAAGGAAATTTGTGGCTCCTCTCAGATTCCATAACTTTCTGCCACAGAAATGTGAGGAACATTAGCCAAATTTTGAGGTTTGCAAAGGATTCTGGGTAACAGAACCTGGTCCCAGCCACACAAGTCACCCCATCTTGGATTCCCCTAGGTCTCTAGTTTTCAGAAATGCACAGGTTTGGTAGGTTTCCCTAGGTGGCGGCTGAGCTACAGGCCAAAATCTACAGCTAGGCACTTTGCAAAAAACAACTCTGTTTTCCTTCAAAAATTTGGATGTGTCCACATTGCGCTTTGGGGCGTTTCCTGTCGCGGGCGCTAGGCCTACCCACACAAGTGAGGTATCATTTTTATCAGGAGACGTGGGGGAACGCTGGGTGGAAGGAAATTTGTGGCTCCTCTCAGATTCCAGAACTTTCTGCCACAGAAATGTGAGGAACATGTGTATTTTTAGCCAAATTTTGAGGTTTGCAATGGATTCTGGGTAACAGAACCTGATCTGAGCCACACAAGTCACCCCATCTTGGATTCCCCTAGGTCTCTAGTTTTCAGAAATGCACAGGTTTGGTAGGTTTCCCTTGGTGGCGGTTGAGCTACAGGCCAAACTCTACAGGTAGGCACTTTGCAAAAAACACCTCTGTTTTCCTTCAAAAATTTGGCTGTGTCCACGTTGCGCTTTGGGGCGTTTCCTGTCGCGTGCGCTAGGCCTACCCACACAAGTGAGGTATCATTTTTATCGGGAGACGTGGGGGAACGCTGGGTGGAAGGAAATTTGTGGCTCCTCTCAGATTCCAGAACTTTCTGCCACAGAAATGTGAGGAACATTAGCCAAATTTTGAGGTTTGCAAAGGATTCTGGGTAACAGAACCTGGTCCCAGCCACACAAGTCACCCCATCTTGGATTCCCCTAGGTCTCTAGTTTTCAGAAATGCACAGGTTTGGTAGGTTTCCCTAGGTGGCGGCTGAGCTACAGGCCAAAATCTACAGGTAGGCACTTTGCAAAAAACAACTCTGTTTTCCTTCAAAAAATTGGATGTGTCCACATTGCGCTTTGGGGCGTTTCCTGTCGGGGGCGCTAGGCCTACCCACACAAGTGAGGTATCATTTTTATCGGGAGACATGGGGGAACGCTGGGTGGAAGGACATTTGTGGCTCCTCTCAGATTCCAGAACTTTCTGCCACAGAAATGTGAGGAACATGTGTATTTTTAGCCAAATTTTAAGGTTTGCAATGGATTCTGGGTAACAGAACCTGATCTGAGCCACACAAGTCACCCCATCTTGGATTCCCCTAGGTCTCTAGTTTTCAGAAATGCACAGGTTTGGTAGGTTTCCCTAGGTGGCGGCTGAGCTACAGGCCAAACTCTACAGGTAGGCACTTTGCAAAAAACACCTCTGTTTTCCTTCAAATATTTGGCTGTGTCTACGTTGCGCTTTGGGGCGTTTCCTGTCGCGGGCGCTAGGCCTACCCACACAAGTGAGGTATCATTTTTATCGGGAGACGTGGGGGAACGCTGGGTGGAAGGACATTTGTGGCTCCTCTCAGATTCCAGAACTTTCTGCCACAGAAATATGAGGAACATGTGTTTTTTTAGCTAAATTTTGAGGTTTGCAAAGGATTCTGGGTAACAGAACCTGGTCCGTGCCACGCAAGTCACCCCATCTTGGATTCCCCTAGGTCTCTAGTTTTCATAAATGCACAGGTTTGGTAGGTTTCCCTAGGTGGCGGCTGAGCTACAGGCCAAAATCTACAGGTAGGCACTTTGCAAAAAACACCTCTGTTTTCCTTCAAAAATTTGGCTGTGTCCACGTTGCGCTTTGGGGCGTTTCCTGTCGCGGGCGCTAGGCCTACCCACACAAGTGAGGTATCATTTTTATCGGGAGACGTGGGGGAACGCTGGGTGGAAGGAAATTTGTGGCTCCTCTCAGATTCCAGAACTTTCTGCCACAGAAATGTGAGGAACATGTGTTTTTTTAGCCACATTTTGAGGTTTGCAAAGGATTCTGGGTAACAGAACCTGGTCCCAGCCACACAAGTCACCCCATCTTGGATTCCCCTAGGTCTCTAGTTTTCAGAAATGCACAGGTTTGGTAGGTTTCCCTAGGTGGCGGCTGAGCTACAGGCCAAACTCTACAGGTAGGCACTTTGCAAAAAACACCCCTGTTTTCCTTCAAAAATTTGGCTGTGTCCACGTTGCGGTTTGGGGCGTTTCCTGTCGCGGGCGCTAGGCCTACCCACACAAGTGAGGTATCATTTTTATCGGGAGACGTGGGGGAACGCTGGGTGGAAGGAAATTTGTGGCTCCTCTCAGATTCCAGAACTTTCTGCCACAGAAATATGAGGAACATGTGTTTTTTTAGCCAAATTTTGAGGTTTGCAAAGGATTCTGGGTAACAGAACCTGGTCCGAGCCACACAAGTCACCCCATCTTGGATTTCCCTAGGTCTCTAGTTTTCAGAAAAGCACAGGTTTGGTAGGTTTCCCTAGGTGGCGGCTGAGCTACAGGCCAAAATCTACAGGTAGGCACTTTGCAAAAAACACCTCTGTTTTCCTTTAAATATTTGGCTGTGTCCACGATGCGCTTTGGGGCGTTTCCTGTCGCGGGCGCTAGGTCTACCCACAAGTGAGGTATCATTTTTATCGGGAGACGTGGGGGAACGCTGGGTGGAACGAAATTTGTGGCTCCTCTCAGATTCCAGAACATTCTGCCACAGAAATGTGAGGAACATGTGTTTTTTTAGCCAAATTTTGAGGTTTGCAAAGGATTCTGGGTAACAGAACCTGGTCCCAGCCACACAAGTCACTCCATCTTGGATTCCCCTAGGTCTCTAGGTTTCAGAAATACACAGGTTTGGTAGGTTTTCCTAGGTGGCGGCTGAGCTACAGGCCAAAATCTACAGGTAGGCACTTTGCAAAAAACAACTCTGTTTTCCTTCAAAAATTTGGATGTGTCCACATTGCGCTTTGGGGCGTTTCTTGTCGCGGGCGCTAGGCCTACCCACACAAGTGAGGTATCATTTTTATCGGGAGATATGGGTGAACGCTGGGTGGAAGGAAATTTGTGGCTCCTCTCAGATTCCAGAACTTTCTGCCACAGAAATGTGAGGAACATGTGTTTTTTTAGCCAAATTTTGAGGTTTGCAATGGATTCTGGGTAACAGAACCTGGTCTGAGCCACACAAGTCACCCCATCTTGGATTCCCCTAGGTCTCTAGTTTTCAGAAATGCACAGGTTTGGTAGGTTTCCCTAGGTGGCGGCTGAGCTACAGGCCAAAATCTACAGGTAGGCACTTTGCAAAAAACAACTCTGTTTTCCTTCAAAAATTTGGATGTGTCCACATTGCGCTTTGGGGCGTTTCTTGTCGCGGGCGCTAGGCCTACCCACACAAGTGAGGTATCATTTTTATCGGGAGACATGGGGGAACGCTGGGTGGAAGGACATTTGTGGCTCCTCTCAGATTCCAGAACTTTCTGCCACAGAAATGTGAGGAACATGTGTATTTTTAGCCAAATTTTAAGGTTTGCAATGGATTCTGGGTAACAGAACCTGATCTGAGCCACACAAGTCACCCCATCTTGGATTCCCCTAGGTCTCTAGTTTTCAGAAATGCACAGGTTTGGTAGGTTTCCCTAGGTGGCGGCTGAGCTACAGGCCAAACTCTACAGGTAGGCACTTTGCAAAAAACACCTCTGTTTTCCTTCAAATATTTGGCTGTGTCTACGTTGCGCTTTGGGGCGTTTCCTGTCGCGGGCGCTAGGTCTACCCACAAGTGAGGTATCATTTTTATCGGGAGACGTGGGGGAACGCTGGGTGGAACGAAATTTGTGGCTCCTCTCAGATTCCAGAACATTCTGCCACAGAAATGTGAGGAACATGTGTTTTTTTAGCCAAATTTTGAGGTTTGCAAAGGATTCTGGGTAACAGAACCTGGTCCCAGCCACACAAGTCACTCCATCTTGGATTCCCCTAGGTCTCTAGGTTTCAGAAATACACAGGTTTGGTAGGTTTTCCTAGGTGGCGGCTGAGCTACAGGCCAAAATCTACAGGTAGGCACTTTGCAAAAAACAACTCTGTTTTCCTTCAAAAATTTGGATGTGTCCACATTGCGCTTTGGGGCGTTTCTTGTCGCGGGCGCTAGGCCTACCCACACAAGTGAGGTATCATTTTTATCGGGAGATATGGGTGAACGCTGGGTGGAAGGAAATTTGTGGCTCCTCTCAGATTCCAGAACTTTCTGCCACAGAAATGTGAGGAACATGTGTTTTTTTAGCCAAATTTTGAGGTTTGCAATGGATTCTGGGTAACAGAACCTGGTCTGAGCCACACAAGTCACCCCATCTTGGATTCCCCTAGGTCTCTAGTTTTCAGAAATGCACAGGTTTGGTAGGTTTCCCTAGGTGGCGGCTGAGCTACAGGCCAAACCCTACAGGTAGGCACTTTGCAAAAAACACCTCTGTTTTCCTTCAAAAATTTGGCTGTGTCTCCGTTGCGCTTTGGGGCGTTTCCTGTCGCGGGCGCTAGGCCTACCCACACAAGTGAGGTATCATTTTTATCGGGAGACGTGGGGAAATGCTGGGTGGAAGGAAATTTGTGGCTCCTCTCAGATTCCAGAACTTTCTGCCACAGAAATGTGAGGAACATTAGCCAAATTTTGAGGTTTGCAAAGGATTCTGGGTAATAGAACCTGGTCCCAGCCACACAAGTCACCCCATCTTGGATTCCCCTAGGTCTCTAGTTTTCAGAAATGCACAGGTTTGGTAGGTTTCCCTAGGTGGCGGCTGAGCTACAGGCCAAAATCTACAGGTAGGCACTTTGCAAAAAACAACTCTGTTTTCCTTCAAAAATTTGGATGTGTCCACATTGCGCTTTGGGGCGTTTCCTGTCGCGGGCGCTAGGCCTACCCACACAAATGAGGTATCATTTTTATCAGGCGACGTGGGGGAACACTGGGTGCAAGGAAATTTGTGGCTCCTCTCAGATTCCAGAACTTTCTGCCACAGAAATGTGAGGAACATTAGCCAAATTTTGAGGTTTGCAAAGGATTCTGGGTAACAGAACCTGGTCCCAGCCACACAAGTCACCCCATCTTGGATTCCCCTAGGTCTCTAGTTTTCAGAAATGCACAGGTTTGGTAGGTTTCCCTAGGTGGCGGCTGAGCTACAGGCCAAAATCTACAGCTAGGCACTTTGCAAAAAACAACTCTGTTTTCCTTCAAAAATTTGGATGTGTCCACATTGCGCTTTGGGGCGTTTCCTGTCGCGGGCGCTAGGCCTACCCACACAAGTGAGGTATCATTTTTATCAGGAGACGTGGGGGAACGCTGGGTGGAAGGAAATTTGTGGCTCCTCTCAGATTCCAGAACTTTCTGCCACAGAAATGTGAGGAACATGTGTATTTTTAGCCAAATTTTGAGGTTTGCAATGGATTCTGGGTAACAGAACCTGATCTGAGCCACACAAGTCACCCCATCTTGGATTCCCCTAGGTCTCTAGTTTTCAGAAATGCACAGGTTTGGTAGGTTTCCCTTGGTGGCGGTTGAGCTACAGGCCAAACTCTACAGGTAGGCACTTTGCAAAAAACACCTCTGTTTTCCTTCAAAAATTTGGCTGTGTCCACGTTGCGCTTTGGGGCGTTTCCTGTCGCGTGCGCTAGGCCTACCCACACAAGTGAGGTATCATTTTTATCGGGAGACGTGGGGGAACGCTGGGTGGAAGGAAATTTGTGGCTCCTCTCAGATTCCAGAACTTTCTGCCACAGAAATGTGAGGAACATTAGCCAAATTTTGAGGTTTGCAAAGGATTCTGGGTAACAGAACCTGGTCCCAGCCACACAAGTCACCCCATCTTGGATTCCCCTAGGTCTCTAGTTTTCAGAAATGCACAGGTTTGGTAGGTTTCCCTAGGTGGCGGCTGAGCTACAGGCCAAAATCTACAGGTAGGCACTTTGCAAAAAACAACTCTGTTTTCCTTCAAAAATTTGGATGTGTCCACATTGCGCTTTGGGGCGTTTCCTGTCGGGGGCGCTAGGCCTACCCACACAAGTGAGGTATCATTTTTATCGGGAGACATGGGGGAACGCTGGGTGGAAGGACATTTGTGGCTCCTCTCAGATTCCAGAACTTTCTGCCACAGAAATGTGAGGAACATGTGTATTTTTAGCCAAATTTTAAGGTTTGCAATGGATTCTGGGTAACAGAACCTGATCTGAGCCACACAAGTCACCCCATCTTGGATTCCCCTAGGTCTCTAGTTTTCAGAAATGCACAGGTTTGGTAGGTTTCCCTAGGTGGCGGCTGAGCTACAGGCCAAACTCTACAGGTAGGCACTTTGCAAAAAACACCTCTGTTTTCCTTCAAATATTTGGCTGTGTCTACGTTGCGCTTTGGGGCGTTTCCTGTCGCGGGCGCTAGGCCTACCCACACAAGTGAGGTATCATTTTTATCGGGAGACGTGGGGGAACGCTGGGTGGAAGGACATTTGTGGCTCCTCTCAGATTCCAGAACTTTCTGCCACAGAAATGTGAGGAACATGTGTTTTTTTAGCCAAATATTGAGGTTTGCAAAGGATTCTGGGTAACAGAACCTGGTCCCAGCCACACAAGTCACCCCATCTTGGATTCCCCTAGGTCTCTAGTTTTCAGAAATGCACAGGTTTGGTAGGTTTCCCTAGGTGGCGGGTGAGCTACAGGCCAAACTCTACAGGCAGGCACTTTGCAAAAAACACCCCTGTTTTCCATCAAAAATTTGGCTGTGTCCACGTTGCGGTTTGGGGCGTTTCCTGTCGCGGGCGCTAGGCCTACCCACACAAGTGAGGTATCATTTTTATCGGGAGACGTGGGGGAACGCTGGGTGGAAGGAAATTTGTGGCTCCTCTCAGATTCCAGAACTTTCTGCCACAGAAATATGAGGAACATGTGTTTTTTTAGCCAAATTTTGAGGTTTGCAAAGGATTCTGGGTAACAGAACCTGGTCCGAGCCACACAAGTCACCCCATCTTGGATTTCCCTAGGTCTCTAGTTTTCAGAAATGCACAGGTTTGGTAGGTTTCCCTAGGTGGCGGCTGAGCTACAGGCCAAAATCTACAGGTAGGCACTTTGCAAAAAACACCTCTGTTTTCCTTTAAATATTTGGCTGTGTCCACAATGCGCTTTGGGGCGTTTCCTGTCGCGGGCGCTAGGCCTACCCACACAAGTGAGGTATCATTTTTATCGGGAGACGTGGGGGAACGCTGGGTGGAAGGAAATTTGTGGCTCCTCTCAGATTCCAGAACATTCTGCCACAGAAATGTGAGGAACATGTGTTTTTTTAGCCAAATTTTGAGGTTTGCAAAGGATTCTGGGTAACAGAACCTGGTCCCAGCCACACAAGTCACCCCATCTTGGATTCCCCTAGGTCTCTAGGTTTCAGAAATGCACAGGTTTGGTAGGTTTTCCTAGGTGGCGGCTGAGCTACAGGCCAAAATCTACAGGTAGGCACTTTGCAAAAAACAACTCTGTTTTCCTTCAAAAATTTGGATGTGTCCACAATGCGCTTTGGGGCGTTTCTTGTCGCGGGCGCTAGGCCTACCCACACAAGTGAGGTATCATTTTTATCGGGAGATATGGGTGAACGCTGGGTGGAAGGAAATTTGTGGCTCCTCTCAGATTCCAGAACTTTCTGCCACAGAAATGTGAGGAACATGTGTATTTTTAGCCAAATTTTGAGGTTTGCAATGGATTCTGGGTAACAGAATCTGGTCTGAGCCACACAAGTCACCCCATCTTGGATTCCCCTAGGTCTCTAGTTTTCAGAAATGCACAGGTTTGGTAGGTTTCCCTAGGTGGCGGCTGAGCTACAGGCCAAACCCTACAGGTAGGCACTTTGCAAAAAACACCTCTGTTTTCCTTCAAAAATATGGCTGTGTCTACGTTGCGCTTTGGGGCGTTTCCTGTCGCGGGCGCTAGGCCTACCCACACAAGTGAGGTATCATTTTTATCGGGAGACGTGGGGGAACGCTGGGTGGAAGGAAATTTGTGGCTCGTCTCAGATTCCAGAACTTTCTGTCACCGAAATGTGTGGAAAATGCGTTTTTTTAGCCAAATTTTGAGGTTTGCAAAGGATTCTGTGTAACAGAACCTGGTCCGAGCCACACAAGTCACCCCATCTTGGATTCCCCTAGGTCTCTAGTTTTCAGAAATGCACAGGTTTGGTAGGTTTCCCTAGGTGGCGGCTGAGCTACAGGCCAAAATCTACAGGTAGGCACTTTGCAAAAAACACCTCTGTTTTCCTTCAAAAATTTGGCTGTATCCATGTTGCGCTTTGGGGCGTTTCCTGTCGCGGGCGCTAGGCCTACCCACACAAGTGAGGTATCATTTTTATCGGGAGACGTGGGGGAACGCTGGGTGGAAGGAAATTTGTGGCTCCTCTCAGATTCCAGAACTTTCTGCCACAGAAATGTGAGGAACATGTGTATTTTTAGCCAAATTTTGAGGTTTGCAAAGGATTCTGTGTAACAGAACCTGGTCCGAGCCACACAAGTCACCCCATCTTGGATTCCCTTAGGTCTCTAGTTTTCAGAAATGCACAGGTTTGGTAGGTTTCCCTAGGTGGCGGCTGAGCTACAGGCCAAAATCTACAGGTAGGCACTTTGCAAAAAACACCTCTGTTTTCCTTCAAAAATTTGGCTGTGTCCACGTTGCGCTTTGGGGCGTTTCCTGTGGCGGGCGCTAGGCCTACCCACACAAGTGAGGTATCATTTTTATCGGGAGACGTGGGGGAACGCTGGGTGGAAGGAAATTTGTGGCTCCTCTCAGATTCCAGAACTTTCTGCCACAGAAATGTGAGGAACATTTTTAGCCAAATTTTGAGGTTTGCAAAGGATTCCGGGTAACAGAACCTGGTCCGAGCCACACAAGTCACCCCATCTTGGATTCCCCTAGGTCTCTAGTTTTCAGAAATGAACAGGTTTGGTAGGTTTCCCTAGGTAGCGGCTGAGCTACAGGCCAAAATCTATAGGTAGGCACTTTGCAAAAAACACCTCTGTTTTCCTTCAAAAATTTGGCTGTGTCCACGTTGCGCTTTGGGGCGTTTCCTGTCGCGGGCGCTAGGCCTACCCACACAAGTGAGGTATCATTTTTATCGGGAGACGTGGGGGAACGCTGGGTGGAAGGAAATTTGTGGCTCCTCTCAGATTCCAGAACTTTCTGCCACAGAAATGTGAGGAACATGTGTTTTTTTAGCCAAATTGTGAGGTTTGCAAAGGATTCTGGGTAACAGAACCTGGTCCCAGCCACACAAGTCACCCCATCTTGGATTCCCCTAGGTCTCTAGTTTTCAGAAATGCACAGGTTTGGTAGGTTTCCCTAGGTGGCGGCTGAGCTACAGGCCAAACTCTACAGGTAGGCACTTTGCAAAAAACACCCCTGTTTTCCTTCAAAAATTTGGCTGTGTCCACGTTGCGGTTTGGGGCGTTTCCTGTCGCGGGCTCTAGGCCTACCCACACAAGTGAGGTATCATTTTTATCGGGAGACGTGGGGGAACGCTGGGTGGAAGGAAATTTGTGGCTCCTCTCAGATTCCAGAACTTTCTGCCACAGAAATATGAGGAACATGTGTTTTTTTAGCCAAATTTTGAGGTTTGCAAAGGATTCTGGGTAACAGAACCTGGTCCGAGCCACACAAGTCACCCCATCTTGGATTTCCCTAGGTCTCTAGTTTTCAGAAATGCACAGGTTTGGTAGTTTTCCCTAGGTGGCGGCTGAGCTACAGGCCAAAATCTACAGGTAGGCACTTTGCAAAAAACACCTCTGTTTTCCTTTAAATATTTGGCTGTGTCCACGATGCGCTTTGGGGCGTTTCCTCTCGCGGGCGCTAGGCCTACCCACACAAGTGAGGTATCATTTTTATCGGGAGACGTGGGGGAACGCTGGGTGGAAGGAAATTTGTGGCTCCTCTCAGATTCCAGAACATTCTGCCACAGAAATGTGAGGAACATGTGTTTTTTTAGCCAAATTTTGAGGTTTGCAAAGGATTCTGGGTAACAGAACCTGGTCCCAGCCACACAAGTCACCCCATCTTGGATTCCCCTAGGTCTCTAGGTTTCAGAAATGCACAGGTTTGGTAGGTTTTCCTAGGTGGCGGCTGAGCTACAGGCCAAAATCTACAGGTAGGCACTTTGCAAAAAACAACTCTGTTTTCCTTCAAAAATTTGGATGTGTCCACATTGCGCTTTGGGGCGTTTCTTGTCGCGGGCGCTAGGCCTACCCACACAAGTGAGGTATCATTTTTATCGGGAGATATGGGTGAACGCTGGGTGGAAGGAAATTTGTGGCTCCTCTCAGATTCCAGAACTTTCTGCCACAGAAATGTGAGGAACATTAGCCAAATTTTGAGGTTTGCAAAGGATTCTGGGTAATAGAACCTGGTCCCAGCCACACAAGTCACCCCATCTTGGATTCCCCTAGGTCTCTAGTTTTCAGAAATGCACAGGTTTGGTAGGTTTCCCTAGGTGGCGGCTGAGTTACAGGCCAAAATCTACAGGTAGGCACTTTGCAAAAAACAACTCTGTTTTCCTTCAAAAATTTGGATGTGTCCACATTGCGCTTTGGGGCGTTTCCTGTCGCGGGCGCTAGGCCTACCCACACAAATGAAGTATCATTTTTATCAGGCGACGTGGGGGAACACTGGGTGCAAGGAAATTTGTGGCTCCTCTCAGATTCCAGAACTTTCTGCCACAGAAATATGAGGAACATGTGTTTTTTTAGCTAAATTTTGAGGTTTGCAAAGGATTCTGGGTAACAGAACCTGGTCCGTGCCACGCAAGTCACCCCATCTTGGATTCCCCTAGGTCTCTAGTTTTCATAAATGCACAGGTTTGGTAGGTTTCCCTAGGTGGCGGCTGAGCTACAGGCCAAAATCTACAGGTAGGCACTTTGCAAAAAACACCTCTGTTTTCCTTCAAAAATTTGGCTGTGTCCACGTTGCGCTTTGGGGCGTTTCCTGTCGCGGGCGCTAGGCCTACCCACACAAGTGAGGTATCATTTTTATCGGGAGACGTGGGGGAACGCTGGGTGGAAGGAAATTTGTGGCTCCTCTCAGATTCCAGAACTTTCTGCCACAGAAATGTGAGGAACATTAGCCAAATTTTGAGGTTTGCAAAGGATTCTGGGTAACAGAACCTGGTCCCAGCCACACAAGTCACCCCATCTTGGATTCCCCTAGGTCTCTAGTTTTCAGAAATGCACAGGTTTGGTAGGTTTCCCTAGGTGGCGGCTGAGCTACAGGCCAAACTCTACAGGTAGGCACTTTGCAAAAAACACCTCTGTTTTCCTTCAAATATTTGGCTGTGTCTACGTTGCGCTTTGGGGCGTTTCCTGTCGCGGGCGCTAGACCTACCCGCACAAGTGAGGTATCATTTTTATCGGGAGACGTGGGGGAACACTGGGTGGAAGGAAATTTGTGGCTCCTCTCAGATTCCAGAACTTTCTGCCACAGAAATGTGAGGAACATGTGTTTTTTTAGCCACATTTTGAGGTTTGCAAAGGATTCTGGGTAACAGAACCTGGTCCCAGCCACACAAGTCACCCCATCTTGGATTCCCCTAGGTCTCTAGTTTTCAGAAATGCACAGGTTTGGTAGGTTTCCCTAGGTGGCGGCTGAGCTACAGGCCAAACTCTACAGGTAGGCACTTTGCAAAAAACACCCCTGTTTTCCTTCAAAAATTTGGCTGTGTCCACGTTGCGGTTTGGGGCGTTTCCTGTCGCGGGCGCTAGGCCTACCCACACAAGTGAGGTATCATTTTTATCGGGAGACGTGGGGGAACGCTGGGTGGAAGGAAATTTGTGGCTCCTCTCAGATTCCAGAACTTTCTGCCACAGAAATATGAGGAACATGTGTTTTTTTAGCCAAATTTTGAGGTTTGCAAAGGATTCTGGGTAACAGAACCTGTTCCGAGCCACACAAGTCACCCCATCTTGGATTTCCCTAGGTCTCTAGTTTTCAGAAAAGCACAGGTTTGGTAGGTTTCCCGAGGTGGCGGCTGAGCTACAGGCCAAAATCTACAGGTAGGCACTTTGCAAAAAACACCTCTGTTTTCCTTTAAATATTTGGCTGTGTCCACGATGCGCTTTGGGGCGTTTCCTGTCGCGGGCGCTAGGCCTACCCACAAGTGAGGTATCATTTTTATCGGGAGACGTGGGGGAACGCTGGGTGGAACGAAATTTGTGGCTCCTCTCAGATTCCAGAACATTCTGCCACAGAAATGTGAGGAACATGTGTTTTTTTAGCCAAATTTTGAGGTTTGCAAAGGATTCTGGGTAACAGAACCTGGTCCCAGCCACACAAGTCACTCCATCTTGGATTCCCCTAGGTCTCTAGGTTTCAGAAATACACAGGTTTGGTAGGTTTTCCTAGGTGGCGGCTGAGCTACAGGCCAAAATCTACAGGTAGGCACTTTGCAAAAAACAACTCTGTTTTCCTTCAAAAATTTGGATGTGTCCACATTGCGCTTTGGGGCGTTTCTTGTCGCGGGCGCTAGGCCTACCCACACAAGTGAGGTATCATTTTTATCGGGAGACGTGGGGGAACGCTGGGTGGAAGGAAATTTGTGGCTCCTCTCAGATTCCAGAACTTTCTGCCACAGAAATGTGAGGACCATTAGCCAAATTTTGAGGTTTGCAAAGGATTCTGGGTAACAGAACCTGGTCCCAGCCACACAAGTCACCCCATCTTGGATTCCCCTAGGTCTCTAGTTTTCAGAAATGCACAGGTTTGGTAGGTTTCCCTAGGTGGCGGCTGAGCTACAGGCCAAACTCTACAGGTAGGCACTTTGCAAAAAACACCTCTGTTTTCCTTCAAATATTTGGCTGTGTCTACGTTGCGCTTTGGGGCGTTTCCTGTCGCGGGCGCTAGACCTACCCGCACAAGTGAGGTATCATTTTTATCGGGAGACGTGGGGGAACACTGGGTGGAAGGAAATTTGTGGCTCCTCTCAGATTCCAGAACTTTCTGCCACAGAAATGTGAGGAACATGTGTTTTTTTAGCCACATTTTGAGGTTTGCAAAGGATTCTGGGTAACAGAACCTGGTCCCAGCCACACAAGTCACCCCATCTTGGATTCCCCTAGGTCTCTAGTTTTCAGAAATGCACAGGTTTGGTAGGTTTCCCTAGGTGGCGGCTGAGCTACAGGCCAAACTCTACAGGTAGGCACTTTGCAAAAAACACCCCTGTTTTCCTTCAAAAATTTGGCTGTGTCCACGTTGCGGTTTGGGGCGTTTCCTGTCGCGGGCGCTAGGCCTACCCACACAAGTGAGGTATCATTTTTATCGGGAGACGTGGGGGAACGCTGGGTGGAAGGAAATTTGTGGCTCCTCTCAGATTCCAGAACTTTCTGCCACAGAAATATGAGGAACATGTGTTTTTTTAGCCAAATTTTGAGGTTTGCAAAGGATTCTGGGTAACAGAACCTGGTCCGAGCCACACAAGTCACCCCATCTTGGATTTCCCTAGGTCTCTAGTTTTCAGAAAAGCACAGGTTTGGTAGGTTTCCCTAGGTGGCGGCTGAGCTACAGGCCAAAATCTACAGGTAGGCACTTTGCAAAAAACACCTCTGTTTTCCTTTAAATATTTGGCTGTGTCCACGATGCGCTTTGGGGCGTTTCCTGTCGCGGGCGCTAGGCCTACCCACAAGTGAGGTATCATTTTTATCGGGAGACGTGGGGGAACGCTGGGTGGAACGAAATTTGTGGCTCCTCTCAGATTCCAGAACATTCAGCCACAGAAATGTGAGGAACATGTGTTTTTTTAGCCAAATTTTGAGGTTTGCAAAGGATTCTGGGTAACAGAACCTGGTCCCAGCCACACAAGTCACTCCATCTTGGATTCCCCTAGGTCTCTAGGTTTCAGAAATACACAGGTTTGGTAGGTTTTCCTAGGTGGCGGCTGAGCTACAGGCCAAAATCTACAGGTAGGCACTTTGCAAAAAACAACTCTGTTTTCCTTCAAAAATTTGGATGTGTCCACATTGCGCTTTGGGGCGTTTCTTGTCGCGGGCGCTAGGCCTACCCACACAAGTGAGGTATCATTTTTATCGGGAGATATGGGTGAACGCTGGGTGGAAGGAAATTTGTGGCTCCTCTCAGATTCCAGAACTTTCTGCCACAGAAATGTGAGGAACATGTGTTTTTTTAGCCAAATTTTGAGGTTTGCAATGGATTCTGGGTAACAGAACCTGGTCTGAGCCACACAAGTCACCCCATCTTGGATTCCCCTAGGTCTCTAGTTTTCAGAAATGCACAGGTTTGGTAGGTTTCCCTAGGTGGCGGCTGAGTTACAGGCCAAAATCTACAGGTAGGCACTTTGCAAAAAACAACTCTGTTTTCCTTCAAAAATTTGGATGTGTCCACATTGCGCTTTGGGGCGTTTCCTGTCGCGGGCGCTAGGCCTACCCACACAAATGAAGTATCATTTTTATCAGGCGACGTGGGGGAACACTGGGTGCAAGGAAATTTGTGGCTCCTCTCAGATTCCAGAACTTTCTGCCACAGAAATATGAGGAACATGTGTTTTTTTAGCTAAATTTTGAGGTTTGCAAAGGATTCTGGGTAACAGAACCTGGTCCGTGCCACGCAAGTCACCCCATCTTGGATTCCCCTAGGTCTCTAGTTTTCATAAATGCACAGCTTTGGTAGGTTTCCCTAGGTGGCGGCTGAGCTACAGGCCAAAATCTACAGGTAGGCACTTTGCAAAAAACACCTCTGTTTTCCTTCAAAAATTTGGCTGTGTCCACGTTGCGCTTTGGGGCGTTTCCTGTCGCGGGCGCTAGGCCTACCCACACAAGTGAGGTATCATTTTTATCGGGAGACGTGGGGGAACGCTGGGTGGAAGGAAATTTGTGGCTCCTCTCAGAATCCAGAACTTTCTGCCACAGAAATGTGAGGAACATTAGCCAAATTTTGAGGTTTGCAAAGGATTCTGGGTAACAGAACCTGGTCCCAGCCACACAAGTCACCCCATCTTGGATTCCCCTAGGTCTCTAGTTTTCAGAAATGCACAGGTTTGGTAGGTTTCCCTAGGTGGCGGCTGAGCTACAGGCCAAACTCTACAGGTAGGCACTTTGCAAAAAACACCTCTGTTTTCCTTCAAATATTTGGCTGTGTCTACGTTGCGCTTTGGGGCGTTTCCTGTCGCGGGCGCTAGACCTACCCGCACAAGTGAGGTATCATTTTTATCGGGAGACGTGGGGGAACACTGGGTGGAAGGAAATTTGTGGCTCCTCTCAGATTCCAGAACTTTCTGCCACAGAAATGTGAGGAACATGTGTTTTTTTAGCCACATTTTGAGGTTTGCAAAGGATTCTGGGTAACAGAACCTGGTCCCAGCCACACAAGTCACCCCATCTTGGATTCCCCTAGGTCTCTAGTTTTCAGAAATGCACAGGTTTGGTAGGTTTCCCTAGGTGGCGGCTGAGCTACAGGCCAAACTCTACAGGTAGGCACTTTGCAAAAAACACCCCTGTTTTCCTTCAAAAATTTGGCTGTGTCCACGTTGCGGTTTGGGGCGTTTCCTGTCGCGGGCGCTAGGCCTACCCACACAAGTGAGGTATCATTTTTATCGGGAGACGTGGGGGAACGCTGGGTGGAAGGAAATTTGTGGCTCCTCTCAGATTCCAGAACTTTCTGCCACAGAAATATGAGGAACATGTGTTTTTTTAGCCAAATTTTGAGGTTTGCAAAGGATTCTGGGTAACAGAACCTGTTCCGAGCCACACAAGTCACCCCATCTTGGATTTCCCTAGGTCTCTAGTTTTCAGAAAAGCACAGGTTTGGTAGGTTTCCCTAGGTGGCGGCTGAGCTACAGGCCAAAATCTACAGGTAGGCACTTTGCAAAAAACACCTCTGTTTTCCTTTAAATATTTGGCTGTGTCCACGATGCGCTTTGGGGCGTTTCCTGTCGCGGGCGCTAGGCCTACCCACAAGTGAGGTATCATTTTTATCGGGAGACGTGGGGGAACGCTGGGTGGAACGAAATTTGTGGCTCCTCTCAGATTCCAGAACATTCTGCACAGAAATGTGAGGAACATGTGTTTTTTTAGCCAAATTTTGAGGTTTGCAAAGGATTCTGGGTAACAGAACCTGGTCCCAGCCACACAAGTCACTCCATCTTGGATTCCCCTAGGTCTCTAGGTTTCAGAAATACACAGGTTTGGTAGGTTTTCCTAGGTGGCGGCTGAGCTACAGGCCAAAATCTACAGGTAGGCACTTTGCAAAAAACAACTCTGTTTTCCTTCAAAAATTTGGATGTGTCCACATTGCGCTTTGGGGCGTTTCTTGTCGCGGGCGCTAGGCCTACCCACACAAGTGAGGTATCATTTTTATCGGGAGACGTGGGGGAACGCTGGGTGGAAGGAAATTTGTGGCTCCTCTCAGATTCCAGAACTTTCTGCCACAGAAATGTGAGGAACATTAGCCAAATTTTGAGGTTTGCAAAGGATTCTGGGTAACAGAACCTGGTCCCAGCCACACAAGTCACCCCATCTTGGATTCCCCTAGGTCTCTAGTTTTCAGAAATGCACAGGTTTGGTAGGTTTCCCTAGGTGGCGGCTGAGCTACAGGCCAAACTCTACAGGTAGGCACTTTGCAAAAAACACCTCTGTTTTCCTTCAAATATTTGGCTGTGTCTACGTTGCGCTTTGGGGCGTTTCCTGTCGCGGGCGCTAGACCTACCCGCACAAGTGAGGTATCATTTTTATCGGGAGACGTGGGGGAACACTGGGTGGAAGGAAATTTGTGGCTCCTCTCAGATTCCAGAACTTTCTGCCACAGAAATGTGAGGAACATGTGTTTTTTTAGCCACATTTTGAGGTTTGCAAAGGATTCTGGGTAACAGAACCTGGTCCCAGCCACACAAGTCACCCCATCTTGGATTCCCCTAGGTCTCTAGTTTTCAGAAATGCACAGGTTTGGTAGGTTTCCCTAGGTGGCGGCTGAGCTACAGGCCAAACTCTACAGGTAGGCACTTTGCAAAAAACACCCCTGTTTTCCTTCAAAAATTTGGCTGTGTCCACGTTGCGGTTTGGGGCGTTTCCTGTCGCGGGCGCTAGGCCTACCCACACAAGTGAGGTATCATTTTTATCGGGAGACGTGGGGGAACGCTGGGTGGAAGGAAATTTGTGGCTCCTCTCAGATTCCAGAACTTTCTGCCACAGAAATATGAGGAACATGTGTTTTTTTAGCCAAATTTTGAGGTTTGCAAAGGATTCTGGGTAACAGAACCTGGTCCGAGCCACACAAGTCACCCCATCTTGGATTTCCCTAGGTCTCTAGTTTTCAGAAAAGCACAGGTTTGGTAGGTTTCCCTAGGTGGCGGCTGAGCTACAGGCCAAAATCTACAGGTAGGCACTTTGCAAAAAACACCTCTGTTTTCCTTTAAATATTTGGCTGTGTCCACGATGCGCTTTGGGGCGTTTCCTGTCGCGGGCGCTAGGCCTACCCACAAGTGAGGTATCATTTTTATCGGGAGACGTGGGGGAAAGCTGGGTGGAACGAAATTTGTGGCTCCTCTCAGATTCCAGAACATTCAGCCACAGAAATGTGAGGAACATGTGTTTTTTTAGCCAAATTTTGAGGTTTGCAAAGGATTCTGGGTAACAGAACCTGGTCCCAGCCACACAAGTCACTCCATCTTGGATTCCCCTAGGTCTCTAGGTTTCAGAAATACACAGGTTTGGTAGGTTTTCCTAGGTGGCGGCTGAGCTACAGGCCAAAATCTACAGGTAGGCACTTTGCAAAAAACAACTCTGTTTTCCTTCAAAAATTTGGATGTGTCCACATTGCGCTTTGGGGCGTTTCTTGTCGCGGGCGCTAGGCCTACCCACACAAGTGAGGTATCATTTTTATCGGGAGATATGGGTGAACGCTGGGTGGAAGGAAATTTGTGGCTCCTCTCAGATTCCAGAACTTTCTGCCACAGAAATGTGAGGAACATGTGTTTTTTTAGCCAAATTTTGAGGTTTGCAATGGATTCTGGGTAACAGAACCTGGTCTGAGCCACACAAGTCACCCCATCTTGGATTCCCCTAGGTCTCTAGTTTTCAGAAATGCACAGGTTTGGTAGGTTTCCCTAGGTGGCGGCTGAGCTACAGGCCAAACCCTACAGGTAGGCACTTTGCAAAAAACACCTCTGTTTTCCTTCAAAAATTTGGCTGTGTCTCCGTTGCGCTTTGGGGCGTTTCCTGTCGCGGGCGCTAGGCCTACCCACACAAGTGAGGTATCATTTTTATCGGGAGACGTGGGGAAATGCTGGGTGGAAGGAAATTTGTGGCTCCTCTCAGATTCCAGAACTTTCTGCCACAGAAATGTGAGGAACATTAGCCAAATTTTGAGGTTTGCAAAGGATTCTGGGTAATAGAACCTGGTCCCAGCCACACAAGTCACCCCATCTTGGATTCCCCTAGGTCTCTAGTTTTCAGAAATGCACAGGTTTGGTAGGTTTCCCTAGGTGGCGGCTGAGCTACAGGCCAAAATCTACAGGTAGGCACTTTGCAAAAAACAACTCTGTTTTCCTTCAAAAATTTGGATGTGTCCACATTGCGCTTTGGGGCGTTTCCTGTCGCGGGCGCTAGGCCTACCCACACAAATGAGGTATCATTTTTATCAGGCGACGTGGGGGAACACTGGGTGCAAGGAAATTTGTGGCTCCTCTCAGATTCCAGAACTTTCTGCCACAGAAATGTGAGGAACATTAGCCAAATTTTGAGGTTTGCAAAGGATTCTGGGTAACAGAACCTGGTCCCAGCCACACAAGTCACCCCATCTTGGATTCCCCTAGGTCTCTAGTTTTCAGAAATGCACAGGTTTGGTAGGTTTCCCTAGGTGGCGGCTGAGCTACAGGCCAAAATCTACAGGTAGGCACTTTGCAAAAAACAACTCTGTTTTCCTTCAAAAATTTGGATGTGTCCACATTGCGCTTTGGGGCGTTTCCTGTCGCGGGCGCTAGGCCTACCCACACAAGTGAGGTATCATTTTTATCAGGAGACGTGGGGGAACGCTGGGTGGAAGGAAATTTGTGGCTCCTCTCAGATTCCAGAACTTTCTGCCACAGAAATGTGAGGAACATGTGTATTTTTAGCCAAATTTTGAGGTTTGCAATGGATTCTGGGTAACAGAACCTGATCTGAGCCACACAAGTCACCCCATCTTGGATTCCCCTAGGTCTCTAGTTTTCAGAAATGCACAGGTTTGGTAGGTTTCCCTTGGTGGCGGTTGAGCTACAGGCCAAACTCTACAGGTAGGCACTTTGCAAAAAACACCTCTGTTTTCCTTCAAAAATTTGGCTGTGTCCACGTTGCGCTTTGGGGCGTTTCCTGTCGCAGGCGCTAGGCCTACCCACACAAGTGAGGTATCATTTTTATCGGGAGACGTGGGGGAACGCTGGGTGGAAGGAAATTTGTGGCTCCTCTCAGATTCCAGAACTTTCTGCCACAGAAATGTGAGGAACATGTGTTTTTTTAGCCAAATGTTGAGGTTTGCAATGGATTCTGGGTAACAGAACCTGGTCGCAGCCACACAAGTCACCCCATCTTGGATTCCCCTAGGTCTCTAGTTTTCAGAAATGCACAGGTTTGGTAGGTTTCCCTAGGTGGCGGCTGAGCTACAGGCCAAACTCTACAGGTAGGCACTTTGCAAAAAACACCCCTGTTTTCCTTAAAAAATTTGGCTGTGTCCACGTTGCGGTTTGGGGCGTTTCCTGTCGCAGGCGCTAGGCCTACCCACACAAGTGAGGTATCATTTTTATCGGGAGACGTGGGGGAACGCTGGGTGGAAGGAAATTTGTGGCTCCTCTCAGATTCCAGAACTTTCTGCCACAGAAATATGAGGAACATGTGTTTTTTTAGCCAAATTTTGAGGTTTGCAAAGGATTCTGGGTAACAGAACCTGGTCCCAGCCACACAAGTCACTCCATCTTGGATTCCCCTAGGTCTCTAGGTTTCAGAAATACACAGGTTTGGTAGGTTTTCCTAGGTGGCGGCTGAGCTACAGGCCAAAATCTACAGGTAGGCACTTTGCAAAAAACAACTCTATTTTCCTTCAAAAATTTGGATGTGTCCACATTGCGCTTTGGGGCGTTTCTTGTCGCGGGCGCTAGGCCTACCCACACAAGTGAGGTATCATTTTTATCGGGAGATATGGGTGAACGCTGGGTGGAAGGAAATTTGTGGCTCCTCTCAGATTCCAGAACTTTCTGCCACAGAAATGTGAGGAACATGTGTATTTTTAGCCAAATTTTGAGGTTTGCAATGGATTCTGGGTAACAGAACCTGGTCTGAGCCACACAAGTCACCCCATCTTGGATTCCCCTAGGTCTCTAGTTTTCAGAAATGCACAGGTTTGGTAGGTTTCCCTAGGTGGCGGCTGAGCTACAGGCCAAACCCTACAGGTAGGCACTTTGCAAAAAACACCTCTGTTTTCCTTCAAAAATTTGGCTGTGTCTACGTTGCGCTTTGGGGCGTTTCCTGTCGCGGGCGCTAGGCCTACCCACACAAGTGAGGTATCATTTTTATCGGGAGACGTGGGGGAATGCTGGGTGGAAGGAAATTTGTGGCTCCTCTCAGATTCCAGAACTTTCTGCCACAGAAATGTGAGGAACATTAGCCAAATTTTGAGGTTTGCAAAGGATTCTGGGTAATAGAACCTGGTCCCAGCCACACAAGTCACCCCATCTTGGATTCCCCTAGGTCTCTAGTTTTCAGAAATGCAGAGGTTTGGTAGGTTTCCCTAGGTGGCGGCTGAGCTACAGGCCAAAATCTACAGGTAGGCACTTTGCAAAAAACAACTCTGTTTTCCTTCAAAAATTTGGATGTGTCCACATTGCGCTTTGGGGCGTTTCCTGTCGCGGGCGCTAGGCCTACCCACACAAATGAGGTATCATTTTTATCAGGCGACGTGGGGGAACACTGGGTGCAAGGAAATTTGTGGCTCCTCTAAGATTCCAGAACTTTCTGCCACAGAAATGTGAGGAACATTAGCCAAATTTTGAGGTTTGCAAAGGATTCTGGGTAACAGAACCTGGTCCCAGCCACACAAGTCACCCCATCTTGGATTCCCCTAGGTCTCTAGTTTTCAGAAATGCACAGGTTTGGTAGGTTTCCCTAGGTGGCGGCTGAGCTACAGGCCAAAATCTACAGGTAGGCACTTTGCAAAAAACAACTCTGTTTTCCTTCAAAAATTTGGATGTGTCCACATTGCGCTTTGAGGCGTTTCCTGTCGCGGGCGCTAGGCCTACCCACACAAGTGAGGTATCATTTTTATCAGGAGACGTGGGGGAACGCTGGGTGGAAGGAAATTTGTGGCTCCTCTCAGATTCCAGAACTTTCTGCCACAGAAATGTGAGGAACATGTGTATTTTTAGCCAAATTTTGAGGTTTGCAATGGATTCTGGGTAACAGAACCTGGTCCCAGCCACACAAGTCACTCCATCTTGGATTCCCCTAGGTCTCTAGGTTTCAGAAATACACAGGTTTGGTAGGTTTTCCTAGGTGGCGGCTGAGCTACAGGCCAAAATCTACAGGTAGGCACTTTGCAAAAAACAACTCTGTTTTCCTTCAAAAATTTGGATGTGTCCACATTGCGCTTTGGGGCGTTTCTTGTCGCGGGCGCTAGGCCTACCCACACAAGTGAGGTATCATTTTTATCGGGAGATATGGGTGAACGCTGGGTGGAAGGAAATTTGTGGCTCCTCTCAGATTCCAGAACTTTCTGCCACAGAAATGTGAGGAACATGTGTTTTTTTAGCCAAATTTTGAGGTTTGCAATGGATTCTGGGTAACAGAACCTGGTCTGAGCCACACAAGTCACCCCATCTTGGATTCCCCTAGGTCTCTAGTTTTCAGAAATGCACAGGTTTGGTAGGTTTCCCTAGGTGGCGGCTGAGCTACAGGCCAAAATCTACAGGTAGGCACTTTGCAAAAAACACCTCTGTTTTCCTTCAAAAATTTGGATGTGTCCACATTGCGCTTTGGGGCGTTTCCTGTCGCGGGCGCTAGGCCTACCCACACAAATGAGGTATCATTTTTATCAGGCGACGTGGGGGAACACTGGGTGCAAGGAAATTTGTGGCTCCTCTCAGATTCCAGAACTTTCTGCCACAGAAATGTGAGGAACATTAGCCAAATTTTGAGGTTTGCAAAGGATTCTGGGTAACAGAACCTGGTCCCAGCCACACAAGTCACCCCATCTTGGATTCCCCTAGGTCTCTAGTTTTCAGAAATGCACAGGTTTGGTAGGTTTCCCTAGGTGGCGGCTGAGCTACAGGCCAAAATCTACAGGTAGGCACTTTGCAAAAAACAACTCTGTTTTCCTTCAAAAATTTGGATGTGTCCACATTGCGCTTTGGGGCGTTTCCTGTCGCGGGCGCTAGGCCTACCCACACAAGTGAGGTATCATTTTTATCAGGAGACGTGGGGGAACGCTGGGTGGAAGGAAATTTGTGGCTCCTCTCAGATTCCAGAACTTTCTGCCACAGAAATGTGAGGAACATGTGTATTTTTAGCCAAATTTTGAGGTTTGCAATGGATTCTGGGTAACAGAACCTGATCTGAGCCACACAAGTCACCCCATCTTGGATTCCCCTAGGTCTCTAGTTTTCAGAAATGCACAGGTTTGGTAGGTTTCCCTTGGTGGCGGTTGAGCTACAGGCCAAACTCTACAGGTAGGCACTTTGCAAAAAACACCTCTGTTTTCCTTCAAAAATTTGGCTGTGTCCACGTTGCGCTTTGGGGCGTTTCCTGTCGCAGGCGCTAGGCCTACCCACACAAGTGAGGTATCATTTTTATCGGGAGACGTGGGGGAACGCTGGGTGGAAGGAAATTTGTGGCTCCTCTCAGATTCCAGAACTTTCTGCCACAGAAATGTGAGGAACATGTGTTTTTTTAGCCAAATGTTGAGGTTTGCAATGGATTCTGGGTAACAGAACCTGGTCGCAGCCACACAAGTCACCCCATCTTGGATTCCCCTAGGTCTCTAGTTTTCAGAAATGGACAGGTTTGGTAGGTTTCCCTAGGTGGCGGCTGAGCTACAGGCCAAACTCTACAGGTAGGCACTTTGCAAAAAACACCCCTGTTTTCCTTCAAAAATTTGGCTGTGTCCACGTTGCGGTTTGGGGCGTTTCCTGTCGCGGGCGCTAGGCCTACCCACACAAGTGAGGTATCATTTTTATCGGGAGACGTGGGGGAACGCTGGGTGGAAGGAAATTTGTGGCTCCTCTCAGATTCCAGAACTTTCTGCCACAGAAATATGAGGAACATGTGTTTTTTTAGCCAAATTTTGAGGTTTGCAAAGGATTCTGGGTAACAGAACCTGGTCCCAGCCACACAAGTCACTCCATCTTGGATTCCCCTAGGTCTCTAGGTTTCAGAAATACACAGGTTTGGTAGGTTTTCCTAGGTGGCGGCTGAGCTACAGGCCAAAATCTACAGGTAGGCACTTTGCAAAAAACAACTCTGTTTTCCTTCAAAAATTTGGATGTGTCCACATTGCGCTTTGGGGCGTTTCTTGTCGCGGGCGCTAGGCCTACCCACACAAGTGAGGTATCATTTTTATCGGGAGATATGGGTGAACGCTGGGTGGAAGGAAATTTGTGGCTCCTCTCAGATTCCAGAACTTTCTGCCACAGAAATGTGAGGAACATGTGTATTTTTAGCCAAATTTTGAGGTTTGCAATGGATTCTGGGTAACAGAACCTGGTCTGAGCCACACAAGTCACCCCATCTTGGATTCCCCTAGGTCTCTAGTTTTCAGAAATGCACAGGTTTGGTAGGTTTCCCTAGGTGGCGGCTGAGCTACAGGCCAAACCCTACAGGTAGGCACTTTGCAAAAAACACCTCTGTTTTCCTTCAAAAATTTGGCTGTGTCTACGTTGCGCTTTGGGGCGTTTCCTGTCGCGGGCGCTAGGCCTACCCACACAAGTGAGGTATCATTTTTATCGGGAGACGTGGGGGAATGCTGGGTGGAAGGAAATTTGTGGCTCCTCTCAGATTCCAGAACTTTCTGCCACAGAAATGTGAGGAACATAAGCCAAATTTTGAGGTTTGCAAAGGATTCTGGGTAATAGAACCTGGTCCCAGCCACACAAGTCACCCCATCTTGGATTCCCCTAGGTCTCTAGTTTTCAGAAATGCAGAGGTTTGGTAGGTTTCCCTAGGTGGCGGCTGAGCTACAGGCCAAAATCTACAGGTAGGCACTTTGCAAAAAACAACTCTGTTTTCCTTCAAAAATTTGGATGTGTCCACATTGCGCTTTGGGGCGTTTCCTGTCGCGGGCGCTAGGCCTACCCACACAAATGAGTTATCATTTTTATCAGGCGACGTGGGGGAACACTGGGTGCAAGGAAATTTGTGGCTCCTCTCAGATTCCAGAACTTTCTGCCACAGAAATGTGAGGAACATTAGCCAAATTTTGAGGTTTGCAAAGGATTCTGGGTAACAGAACCTGGTCCCAGCCACACAAGTCACCCCATCTTGGATTCCCCTAGGTCTCTAGTTTTCAGAAATGCACAGGTTTGGTAGGTTTCCCTAGGTGGCGGCTGAGCTACAGGCCAAAATCTACAGGTAGGCACTTTGCAAAAAACAACTCTGTTTTCCTTCAAAAATTTGGATGTGTCCACATTGCGCTTTGAGGCGTTTCCTGTCGCGGGCGCTAGGCCTACCCACACAAGTGAGGTATCATTTTTATCAGGAGACGTGGGGGAACGCTGGGTGGAAGGAAATTTGTGGCTCCTCTCAGATTCCAGAACTTTCTGCCACAGAAATGTGAGGAACATGTGTATTTTTAGCCAAATTTTGAGGTTTGCAATGGATTCTGGGTAACAGAACCTGATCTGAGCCACACAAGTCACCCCATCTTGGATTCCCCTAGGTCTCTAGTTTTCAGAAATGCACAGGTTTGGTAGGTTTCCCTTGGTGGCGGTTGAGCTACAGGCCAAACTCTACAGGTAGGCACTTTGCAAAAAACACCTCTGTTTTCCTTCAAAAATTTGGCTGTGTCCACGTTGCGCTTTGGGGCGTTTCCTGTCGCAGGCGCTAGGCCTACCCACACAAGTGAGGTATCATTTTTATCGGGAGACGTGGGGGAACGCTGGGTGGAAGGAAATTTGTGGCTCCTCTCAGATTCCAGAACTTTCTGCCACAGAAATGTGAGGAACATGTGTTTTTTTAGCCAAATGTTGAGGTTTGCAATGGATTCTGGGTAACAGAACCTGGTCGCAGCCACACAAGTCACCCCATCTTGGATTCCCCTAGGTCTCTAGTTTTCAGAAATGCACAGGTTTGGTAGGTTTCCCTAGGTGGCGGCTGAGCTACAGGCCAAAATCTACAGGTAGGCACTTTGCAAAAAACAACTCTGTTTTCCTTCAAAAATTTGGATGTGTCCACATTGCGCTTTGGGGCGGTTCCTGTCGCGGGCGCTAGGCCTACCCACACAAGTGAGGTATCATTTTTATCGGGAGACATGGGTGAACGCTGGGTGGAAGGAAATTTGTGGCTCCTCTCAGATTCCAGAACTTTCTGCCACAGAAATGTGAGGAACATGTTTATTTTTAGCCAAATTTTGAGGTTTGCAATGGATTCTGGGTAACAGAACCTGGTCTGAGCCACACAAGTCACCCCATCTTGGATTCCCCTAGGTCTCTAGTTTTCAGAAATGCACAGGTTTGGTAGGTTTCCCTAGGTGGCGGCTCAGCTACAGGCCAAACTCTACAGGTAGGCACTTTGCAAAAAACACCTCTGTTTTCCTTCAAAAATTTGGCTGTGTCCATGTTGCGCTTTGGGGCGTTTCCTGTCGCGGGCGCTAGGCCTACCCACACAAGTGAGGTATCATTTTTATCGGGAGACGTGGGGGAACGCTGGGTGGAAGGAAATTTGTGGCTCCTCTCAGATTCCAGAACCCTCTGCCACAGAAATGTGAGGAACATTAGCCAAATTTTGAGGTTTGCAAAGGATTCTGGGTAACAGAACCTGGTCCCAGCCACACAAGTCACCCCATCTTGGATTCCCCTAGGTCTCTAGTTTTCAGAAATGCACAAGTTTGGTAGGTTTCCCTAGGTGGCGGCTGAGCTACAGGCCAAAATCTACAGGTAGGCACTTTGCAAAAAACAACTCTGTTTTCCTTCAAAAATTTGGATGTGTCCACATTGCGCTTTGGGGCGTTTCCTGTTGCGGGCGCTAGGCCTACCCACACAAGTGAGGTAACATTTTTATCGGGAGACGTGGGGGAACGCTGGGTGGAAGGAAATTTGTGGCTCCTCTCAGATTCCAGAACTTTCTGCCACAGAAATGTGAGGAACATGTGTTTTTTCAGCCAAATTTTGAGGTTTGCAAAGGATTCTGGGTAACAGAACCTGGTCCAAGCCACACAAGTCACCCCATCTTGGATTTCCCTAGGTCTCTAGTTTTCAGAAATGCACAGGTTGGGTAGGTTTCCCTAGGTGGCGGCTGAGCTACAGGCCAAAATCTACAGGTAGGCACTTTGCAAAAAACACCTCTGTTTTCCTTCAAAAATTTGGCTGTGTCCACGTTGCACTTTGGGGCGTTTCCTGTCGCGGGCGCTAGGCCTACCCACACAAGTGAGGTATCATTTTTATCGGGAGACATGGGTGAACGCTGGGTGGAAGGAAATTTGTGGCTCCTCTCAGATTCCAGAACTTTCTGCCACAGAAATGTGAGGAACATGTGTATTTTTAGCCAAATTTTTAGGTTTGCAATGGATTCTGGGTAACAGAACCTGGTCTGAGCCACACAAGTCACCCCATCTTGGATTCCCCTAGGTCTCTAGTTTTCAGAAATGCACAGGTTTGGTAGGTTTCCCTAGGTGGCGGCTGAGCTACAGGCCAAACCCTACAGGTAGGCACTTTGCAAAAAACACCTCTGTTTTCCTTCAAAAATTTGGCTGTGTCTACGTTGCGCTTTGGGGCATTTCCTGTCGCGGGCGCTAGGCCTACCCACACAAGTGAGGTATCATTTTTTTCGGGAGACGTGGGGGAACGCTGGGTGGAAGGAAATTTGTGGCTCCTCTCAGATTCCAGAACTTTCTGCCACAGAAATGAGAGGAACATTAGCAAAATGTTGAGGTTTGCAAAGGATTCTGGGTAACAGAACCTGGTCCCAGCCACACAAGTCACCCCATCTTGGATTCCCCTAGGTCTCTAGTTTTCAGAAATGCACAGGTTTGGTAGCTTTCCCTAGGTGGCGGCTGAGCTACAGGCCAAAATCTACAGGTAGGCACTTTGCAAAAAACAACTCTGTTTTCCTTCAAAAATTTGGATGTGTCCACATTGCGCTTTGGGGCATTTCCTGTCGCGGGCGCTAGGCCTACCCACACAAATGAGGTATCATTTTTATCAGGCGACATGGGGGAACACTGGGTGCAAGGAAATGTGTGGCTCCTCTCAGATTCCAGAACTTTCTGCCACAGAAATGTGAGGAACATTAGCCAAATTTTGAGGTTTGCAAAGGATTCTGGGTAACAGAACCTGGTCCCAGCCACACAAGTCACCCCATCTTGGATTCCCCTAGGTCTCTAGTTTTCAGAAATGCACAGGTTTGGTAGGTTTCCCTAGGTGGCGGCTGAGCTACAGGCCAAACTCTACAGGTAGGCACTTTGCAAAAAACACCTCTGTTTTCCTTCAAATATTTGGCTGTGTCTACGTTGCGCTTTGGGGCGTTTCCTGTCGCGGGCGCTAGGCCTACCCACACAAGTGAGGTATCATTTTTATCGGGAGACGTGGGGGAACGCTGGGTGGAAGGAAATTTGTGGCTCCTCTCAGATTCCAGAACTTTCTGCCACAGAAATGTGAGGAACATGTGTTTTTTTAGCCAAATTTTGAGGTTTGCAAAGGATTCTGGGTAACAGAACCTGGTCCCAGCCACACAAGTCACCCCATCTTGGATTCCCCTAGGTCTCTAGTTTTCAGAAATGCACAGGTTTGGTAGGTTTCCCTAGGTGGCGGCTGAGCTACAGGCCAAACTCTACAGGTAGGCACTTTGCAAAAAACACCCCTGTTTTCCTTCAAAAATTTGGCTGTGTCCACGTTGCGGTTTGGGGCGTTTCCTGTCGCGGGCGCTAGGCCTACCCACACAAGTGAGGTATCATTTTTATCGGGAGACGTGGGGGAACGCTGGGTGGAAGGAAATTTGTGGCTCCTCTCAGATTCCAGAACTTTCTGCCACAGAAATGTGAGGAACATGTGTATTTTTAGCCAAATTTTGAGGGTTGCAATGGATTCTGGGTAACAGAACCTGGTCTGAGCCACACAAGTCACCCCATCTTGGATTCCCCTAGGTCTCTAGTTTTCAGAAATGCACAGGTTTGGTAGGTTTCCCTAGGTGGCGGCTGAGCTACAGGCCAAACCCTAAAGGTAGGCACTTTGCAAAAAACACCTCTGTTTTCCTTCAAAAATTTGGCTGTGTCTACGTTGCGCTTTGGGGCGTTTCCTGTCGCGGGCGCTAGGCCTACCCACACAAGTGAGGTATCATTTTTATCGGGAGACGTGGGGGAACGCTGGGTGGAAGGAAATTTGTGGCTCCTCTCAGATTCCAGAACTTTCTGCCACAGAAATGTGAGGAACATTAGCCAAATTTTGAGGTTTGGAAAGGATTCTGGGTAACAGAACCTGGTCCCAGCCACACAAGTCACCCCATCTTGGATTCCCCTAGGTCTCTAGTTTTCAGAAATGCACAGGTTTGGTAGGTTTCCGTAGGTGGCGGCTGAGCTACAGGCCAAAATCTACAGGTAGGCACTTTGCAAAAAACAACTCTGTTTTCCTTCAAAAATTTGGATGTGTCCACATTGCGCGTTGGGGCGTTTCCTGTCGCGGGCGCTAGGCCTACCCACACAAATGAGGTATCATTTTTATCAGGCGACGGGGGGGAACACTGGGTGCAAGGAAATGTGTGGCTCCTCTCAGATTCCAGAACTTTCTGCCACAGAAATGTGAGGAACATTAGCCAATTTTTGAGGTTTGCAAAGGATTCTGGGTAACAGAACCTGGTCCCAGCCACACAAGTCACCCCATCTTGGATTCCCCTAGGTCTCTAGTTTTCAGAAATGCACAGGTTTGGTAGGTTTCCCTAGGTGGCGGCTGAGCTACAGGCCAAAATCTACAGGTAGGCACTTTGCAAAAAACAACTCTGTTTTCCTTCAAAAATTTGGATGTGTCCACATTGCGCTTTGGGGCGTTTCCTGTCGCGGGCGCTAGGCCTACCCACACAAGTGAGGTATCATTTTTATCAGGAGACGTGGGGGAACGCTGGGTGGAAGGAAATTTGTGGCTCCTCTCAGATTCCAGAACTTTCTGCCACAGAACTGTGAGGAACATGTGTTTTTTTAGCCAAATTTTGAGGTTTGCAAAGGATTCTGGGTAACAGAACCTGGTCCGAGCCACACAAGTCACCCCATCTTGGATTTCCCTAGGTCTCTAGTTTTCAGAAATGCACAGGTTTGGTAGGTTTCCCTAGGTGGCGGCTGAGCTACAGGCCAAAATCTACAGGTAGGCACTTTGCAAAAAACACCTCTGTTTTCATTCAAAAATTTGGCTGTGTCCACGTTGCGCTTTGGGGCGTTTCCTGTCGCAGGCGCTAGGCCTACCCACACAAGTGAGGTATCATTTTTATCGGGAGACGTGGGGGAGCACTGGGTGGAAGGAAATTTGTGGCTCCTCTCAGATTCCAGAACTTTCTGCCACAGAAATGTGAGGAACATGTGTTTTTTTAGCCAAATGTTGAGGTTTGCAATGGATTCTGGGTAACAGAACCTGGTCCCAGCCACACAAGTCACCCCATCTTGGATTCCCCTAGGTCTCTAGTTTTCAGAAATGCACAGGTTTGGTAGGTTTCCGTAGGTGGCGGCTGAGCTACAGGCCAAAATCTACAGGTAGGCACTTTGCAAAAAACAACTCTGTTTTCCTTCAAAAATTTGGATGTGTCCACATTGCGCTTTGGGGCGTTTCCTGTCGCGGGCGCTAGGCCTACCCACACAAGTGAGGTATCATTTTTATCGGGAGACATGGGTGAACGCTGGGTGGAAGGAAATTTGTGGCTCCTCTCAGATTCCAGAACTTTCTGCCACAGAAATGTGAGGAACATATTTATTTTTAGCCAAATTTTGAGGTTTGCAATGGATTCTGGGTAACAGAACCTGGTCTGAGCCACACAAGTCACCCCATCTTGGATTCCCCTAGGTCTCTAGTTTTCAGAAATGCACAGGTTTGGTAGGTTTCCCTAGGTGGCGGCTGAGCTACAGGCCAAACTCTACGGGTAGGCACTTTGCAAAAAACACCTCTGTTTTCCTTCAAAAATTTGGCTGTGTCCATGTTGCGCTTTGGGGCGTTTCCTGTCGCGGGCGCTAGGCCTACCCACACAAGTGAGGTATCATTTTTATCGGGAGACGTGGGGGAACGCTGGGTGGAAGGAAATTTGTGGCTCCTCTCAGATTCCAGAACTTTCTGCCACAGAAATGTGAGGAACATTAGCCAAATTTTGAGGTTTGCAAAGGATTCTGGGTAACAGAACCTGGTCCCAGCCACACAAGTCACCCCATCTTGGATTCCCCTAGGTCTCTAGTTTTCAGAAATGCACAGGTTTGGTAGGTTTCCCTAGGTGGCGGCTGAGCTACAGGCCAAAATCTACAGGTAGGCACTTTGCAAAAAACAACTCTGTTTTCCTTCAAAAATTTGGATGTGTCCACATTGCGCTTTGGGGCGTTTGCTGTTGCGGGCGCTAGGCCTACCCACACAAGTGAGGTAACATTTTTATCGGGAGACGTGGGGGAAAACTGGGTGGAAGGAAATTTGTGGCTCCTCTCAGATTCCAGAACTTTCTGCCACAGAAATGTGAGGAACATGTGTTTTTTCAGCCAAATTTTGAGGTTTGCAAAGGATTCTGGGTAACAGAACCTGGTCCAAGCCACACAAGTCACCCCATTTTGGATTTCCCTAGGTCTCTAGTTTTCAGAAATGCACAGGTTTGGTAGGTTTCCCTAGGTGGCGGCTGAGCTACAGGCCAAAATCTACAGGTAGGCACTTTGCAAAAAACACCTCTGTTTCCTTCAAAAATTTGGCTGTGTCAACGTTGCACTTTGGGGCGTTTCCTGTCGCGGGCGCTAGGCCTACCCACACAAGTGAGGTATCATTTTTATCGGGAGACGTGGGGGAACGCTGGGTGGAAGGAAATTTGTGGCTCCTCTCAGATTCCAGAACTTTCTGCCACAGAAATGTGAGGAACATGTGTTTTTTTAGCCACATTTTGAGGTTTGCAAAGGATTCTGGGTAACAGAACCTGGTCCCAGCCACACAAGTCACCCCATCTTGGATTCCCCTAGGTCTCTAGTTTTCAGAAATGCACAGGTTTGGTAGCTTTCCCTAGGTGGCGGCTGAGCTACAGGCCAAAATCTACAGGTAGGCACTTTGCAAAAAACAACTCTGTTTTCCTTCAAAAATTTGGATGTGTCCACATTGCGCTTTGGGGCGTTTCCTGTCGCGGGCGCTAGGCCTACCCACACAAGTGAGGTATCATTTTTATCGGGAGACGTGGGAGAACGCTGGGTGGAAGGAAATTTGTGGCTCCTCTCAGATTCCAGAACTGTCTGCCACAGAAATGTGAGGAACATGTGTTTTTTTAGCCAAATGTTGAGGTTTGCAAAGGATTCTGGGTAACAGAACCTGGTCCGAGCCACACAAGTCACCCCATCTTGGATTCCCATAGGTCTCTAGTTTTCAGAAATGCACAGGTTTGGTAGGTTTCCCTAGGTGGCGGCTGAGCTACAGGCCAAAATCTACAGGTAGGCACTTTGCAAAAAACACCTCTGTTTTCCTTAAAAAATTTGGCTGTGTCCACATTGCGCTTTGGGGCGTTTCCTGTCGCGGGCGCTAGGCCTACCCACACAAGTCAGGTATCATTTTTATCGGGCGACGTGGGGGAATGCTGGGTGGAAGGAAATTTGTGGTTCCTCTCAGATTCCAGAACTTTCTGCCACAGAAATGTGAGGAACGTGTTTTTTTAGCCAAATTTTGAGGTTTGCAAAGGATTCTGGGTAACAGAACCTGGTCCGAGCCACACAAGTCACCCCATCTTGGATTCCCCTAGGTCTTTACTTTTCAGAAATGAACAGGTTTGGTAGGTTTCCCTAGGTGGCGGTTGAGCTACAGGCCAAAATCTACAGGTAGGCACTTTGCAAAAAACACCTCTGTTTTCCTTCAAACATTTGGCTGTGTCCACGTTGCGCTTTGGGGCGTTTCCTGTTGCGGGCGCTAGGCCTACCCACACAAGTGAGGTATCATTTTTATCGGGAGACGTGGGGGAATGGTGGGTGGAAGGAAATTTGTGGCTCCTCTCAGATTCCAGAACTTTCTGCCACAGAACTGTGAGGAACATGTGTTTTTTTAGCCAAATTTTGAGGTTTGCAAAGGATTCTGGGTAACAGAACCTGGTCCGAGCCACACAAGTCACCCCATCTTGGATTTCCCTAGGTCTCTAGTTTTCAGAAATGCACAGGTTTAGTAGGTTTCCCTAGGTGGCGGCTGAGCTACAGGCCAAAATCTACAGGTAGGCACTTTGCAAAAAACACCTCTGTTTTCATTCAAAAATTTGGCTGTGTCCACGTTGCGCTTTGGGGCGTTTCCTGTCGCAGGCGCTAAGCCTACCCACACAAGTGAGGTATCATTTTTATCGGGAGACGTGGGGGAACACTGGGTGGAAGGAAATTTGTGGCTCCTCTCAGATTCCAGAACTTTCTGCCACAGAAATGTGAGGAACATGTGTTTTTTTAGCCAAATGTTGAGGTTTGCAATGGATTCTGGGTAACAGAACCTGGTCCCAGCCACACAAGTCACCCCATCTTGGATTCCCCTAGGTCTCTAGTTTTCAGAAATGCACAGGTTTGGTAGGTTTCCCTAGGTGGCGGCTGAGCTACAGGCCAAAATCTACAGGTAGGCACTTTGCAAAAAACAACTCTGTTTTCCTTCAAAAATTTGGATGTGTCCACATTGCTCTTTGGGGCGTTTCCTGTCGCGGGCGCTAGGCCTACCCACACAAGTGAGGTATCATTTTTATCGGGAGACATGGGTGAACGCTGGGTGGAAGGAAATTTGTGGCTCCTATCAGATTCCAGAACTTTCTGCCACAGAAATGTGAGGAACATGTTTATTTTTAGCCAAATTTTGAGGTTTGCAATGGATTCTGGGTAACAGAACCTGGTCTGAGCCACACAAGTCACCCCATCTTGGATTCCCCTAGGTCTCTAGTTTTCAGAAATGCACAGGTTTGGTAGGTTTCTCTAGGTGGCGGCTGAGCTACAGGCCAAACTCTACGGGTAGGCACTTTGCAAAAAACACCTCTGTTTTCCTTCAAAAATTTGGCTGTGTCCATGTTGCGCTTTGGGGCGTTTCCTGTCGCGGGCGCTAGGCCTACCCACACAAGTGAGGTATCATTTTTATCGGGAGACGTGGGGGAACGCTGGGTGGAAGGAAATTTGTGGCTCCTCTCAGATTCCAGAACTTTCTGCCACAGAAATGTGAGGAACATTAGCCAAATTTTGAGGTTTGCAAAGGATTCTGGGTAACAGAACCTGGTCCCAGCCACACAAGTCACCCCATCTTGGATTCCCCTAGGTCTCTAGTTTTCAGAAATGCACAGGTTTGGTAGGTTTCCCTAGGTGGCGGCTGAGCTACAGGCCAAAATCTACAGGTAGGCACTTTGCAAAAAACAACTCTGTTTTCCTTCAAAAATTTGGATGTGTCCACATTGCGCTTTGGGGCGTTTGCTGTTGCGGGCGCTAGGCCTACCCACACAAGTGAGGTAACATTTTTATCGGGAGACGTGGGGGAACGCTGGGTGGAAGGAAATTTGTGGCTCCTCTCAGATTCCAGAACTTTCTGCCACAGAAATGTGAGGAACATGTGTTTTTTCAGCCAAATTTTGAGGTTTGCAAAGGATTCTGGGTAACAGAACCTGGTCCAAGCCGCACAAGTCACCCCATCTTGGATTTCCCTAGGTCTCTAGTTTTCAGAAATGCACAGGTTTGGTAGGTTTCCCTAGGTGGCGGCTGAGCTACAGGCCAAAATCTACAGGTAGGCACTTTGCAAAAAACACCTCTGTTTTCCTTCAAAAATTTGGCTGTGTCAACGTTGCACTTTGGGGCGTTTCCTGTCGCGGGCGCTAGGCCTACCCACACAAGTGAGGTATCATTTTTATCGGGAGACGTGGGGGAACGCTGGGTGGAAGGAAATTTGTAGCTCCTCTCAGATTCCAGAACTTTCTGCCACAGAAATGTGAGGAACATGTGTTTTTTTAGCCACATTTTGAGGTTTGCAAAGGATTCTGGGTAACAGAACCTGGTCCCAGCCACACAAGTCACCCCATCTTGGATTCCCCTAGGTCTCTAGTTTTCAGTAATGCACAGGTTTGGTAGGTTTCCCTAGGTGGCGGCTGAGCTACAGGCCAAACTCTACAGGTAGGCACTTTGCAAAAAACACCTCTGTTTTCCTTCAAAAATTTGGCTGTGTCCACGTTGCGGTTTGGGGCGTTTCCTGTTGCGGGCGCTAGGCCTACCCACACAAGTGAGGTATCATTTTTATCGGGAGACGTGGGGGAACGCTGGGTGGAAGGAAATTTGTGGCTCCTCTAAGATTCCAGAACTTTCTGCCACAGAAATGTGAGGAACATGTGTTTTTTTTTGCCAAATTTTGAGGTTTGCAAAGGATTCTGGGTAACAGAACCTGGTCCGAGCCACACAAGTCACCCCATCTTGGATTCCCCTAGGTCTCTAGTTTTCATAAATGCACAGGTTTGGTAGCTTTCCCTAGGTGGCGGCTGAGCTACAGGCCAAAATCTACAGGTAGGCACTTTGCAAAAAACAACTCTGTTTTCCTTCAAAAATTTGGATGTGTCCACATTGCGCTTTGGGGCGTTTCCTGTCGCGGGCGCTAGGCCTACCCACACAAGTGAGGTATCATTTTTATCGGGAGACGTGGGAGAACGCTGGGTGGAAGGAAATTTGTGGCTCCTCTCAGATTCCAGAACTTTCTGCCACAGAAATGTGAGGAACATGTGTTTTTTTAGCCAAATGTTGAGGTTTGCAAAGGATTCTGGGTAACAGAACCTGGTCCGAGCCGCACAAGTCACCCCATCTTGGATTCCCATAGGTCTCTAGTTTTCAGAAATGCACAGGTTTGGTAGGTTTCCCTAGGTGGCGGCTGAGCTACAGGTCAAAATCTACAGGTAGGCACTTTGCAAAAAACACCTCTGTTTTCCTTAAAAAATTTGGCTGTGTCCACGTTGCGCTTTGGGGCATTTCCTGTCACGGGCGCTAGGCCTACCCACACAAGTCAGGTATCATTTTTATCGGGCGACGTGGGGGAATGCTGGGTGGAAGGAAATTTGTGGCTCCTCTCAGATTCCAGAACTTTCTGCCACAGAAATGTGAGGAACATGTGTTTTTTTAGCCAAATTTTGAGGTTTGCAAAGGATTCTGGGTAACAGAACCTGGTCCGAGCCACACAAGTCACCCCATCTTGGATTCCCCTAGGTCTTTACTTTTCAGAAATGAACAGGTTTGGTAGGTTTCCCTAGGTGGCGGTTGAGCTACAGGCCAAAATCTACAGGTAGGCACTTTGCAAAAAACACCTCTGTTTTCCTTCAAACATTTGGCTGTGTCCACGTTGCGCTTTGGGGTGTTTCCTGTTGCGGGCGCTAGGCCTACCCACACAAGTGAGGTATCATTTTTATCGGGAGACGTGGGGGAATGTGGGTGGAAGGAAATTTGTGGCTCCTCTCAGATTCCAGAACTTTCTGCCACAGAAATGTGAGGAACATGTGTTTTTTTAGCCAAATTTTGAGGTTTGCAAAGGATTCTGGGTAACAGAACCTGGTCCGAGCCACACAAGTCACCCCATCTTGGATTCCCCTAGGTCTCTAGTTTTCAGAAATGCACAGGTTTGGTAGGTTTCCCTAGGTGGCGGCTGAGCTTGAGGCCAAAATCTACAGGTAGGCACTTTGCAAAAAACACCTCTGTTTTCCTTCAAAAATTTGGCTGTGTCCACGTTGCGCTTTGGGGCATTTCCTGTCGCGGGCCCTAGGCCTACCCACACAAGTGAGGTATCATTTTTATCGGGAGATGTGGGGGAACGCTGGGTGGAAGGAAATTTGTGGCTCCTCTCAGATTCCAGAACTTTCTGCCACAGAAATGTGAGGAACATGTGTTTGTTTAGCCAAATTTTGAGGTTTGCAAAGGATTCTGGGTAACAGAACCTGGTCCCAGCCACACAAGTCACCCCATCTTGGATTCCCCTAGGTTTCTAGTTTTCAGAAATGCACAGGTTTGGTAGGTTTCCCTAGGTGGCGGCTGAGCTTGAGGCCAAAATCTACAGGTAGGCACTTTGCAAAAAACACCTCTGTTTTCCTTAAAAAATTTGGCTGTGTCCACGTTGCGCTTTGGGGCATTTCCTGTCACGGGCGCTAGGCCTACCCACAGAAGTCAGGTATCATTTTTATCGGGCGACGTGGGGGAACGCTGGGTGGAAGGAAATTTGTGGCTCCTCTCAGATTCCAGAACTTTCTGCCACAGAAATGTGAGGAACATGTGTTTTTTTAGCCAAATTTTGAGGTTTGCAAAGGATTCTGGGTAACTGAACCTGGTCCGAGCCACACAAGTCACCCCATCTTGGATTCCCCTAGGTCTCTAGTTTTCAGAAATGCACAGGTTTGGTAGCTTTCCCTAGGTGGCGGCTGAGCTACAGGCCAAAATCTACAGGTAGGCACTTTGCAAAAAACAACTCTGTTTTCCTTCAAAAATTTGGATGTGTCCACATTGCGCTTTGGGGCGTTTCCTGTCGCGGGCGCTAGGCCTACCCACACAAGTGATGTATCATTTTTATCGGGAGACGTGGGAGAACGCTGGGTGGAAGGAAATTTGTGGCTCCTCTCAGATTCCAGAACTGTCTGCCACAGAAATGTGAGGAACATGTGTTTTTTTAGCCAAATGTTGAGGTTTGCAAAGGATTCTGGGTAACAGAACCTGGTCCGAGCCGCACAAGTCACCCCATCTTGGATTCCCATAGGTCTCTAGTTTTCAGAAATGCACAGGTTTGGTAGGTTTCCCTAGGTGGCGGCTGAGCTACAGGCCAAAATCTACAGGTAGGCACTTTGCAAAAAACACCTCTGTTTTCCTTAAAAAATTTGGCTGTGTCCACGTTGCGCTTTGGGGCGCTTCCTGTCGCGGGCGCTAGGCCTACCCACACAAGTCAGGTATCATTTTTATCGGGCGACGTGGGGGAATGCTGGGTGGAAGGAAATTTGTGGCTCCTCTCAGATTCCAGAACTTTCTGCCACAGAAATGTGAGGAACATGTGTTTTTTTAGCCAAATTTTGAGGTTTGCAAAGGATTCTGGGTAACAGAACCTGGTCCGAGCCACACAAGTCACCCCATCTTGGATTCCCCTAGGTCTTTACTTTTCAGAAATGAACAGGTTTGGTAGGTTTCCCTAGGTGGCGGTTGAGCTACAGGCCAAAATCTACAGGTAGGCACTTTGCAAAAAACACCTCTGTTTTCCTTCAAACATTTGGCTGTGTCCACGTTGCGCTTTGGGGCGTTTCCTGTTGCGGGCGCTAGGCCTACCCACACAAGTGAGGTATCATTTTTATCGGGAGACGTGGGGGAATGTGGGTGGAAGGAAATTTGTGGCTCCTCTCAGATTCCAGAACTTTCTGCCACAGAAATGTGAGGAACATGTGTTTTTTTAGCCAAATTTTGAGGTTTGCAAAGGATTCTGGGTAACAGAACCTGGTCCGAGCCACACAAGTCACCCCATCTTGGATTCCCCTAGGTCTCTAGTTTTCAGAAATGCACAGGTTTGGTAGGTTTCCCTAGGTGGCGGCTGAGCTTGAGGCCAAAATCTACAGGTAGGCACTTTGCAAAAAACACCTCTGTTTTCCTTCAAAAATTTGGCTGTGTCCATGTTGCGCTTTGGGGCGTTTCCTGTCGCGGGCCCTAGGCCTACCCACACAAGTGAGGTATCATTTTTATCGGGAGACGTGGGGGAACGCTGGGTGGAAGGAAATTTGTGGCTCCTCTCAGATTCCAGAACTTTCTGCCACAGAAATGTGAGGAACATGTGTTCTGTTAGCCAAATTGTGAGGTTTGCAAAGGATTCTGGGTAACAGAACCTGGTCCGAGCCACACAAGTCACCCCATCTTGGATTCCCCTAGGTCTCTAGTTTTCAGAAATGCACAGGTTTGGTAGGTTTCCCTAGGTGGCGGCTGAGCTACAGGCCAAAATCTACAGGTAGGCACTTTGCAAAAAACAACTCTGTTTTCCTTCAAAAATTTGGATGTGTCCACATTGCGTTTTGGGGCGTTTCCTGTCGCGGGCGCTAGGCCTACCCACACAAGTGAGGTATCATTTTTATCGGGAGACGTGGGAGAACGCTGGGTGGAAGGAAATTTTTGGCTCCTCTCAGATTCCAGAACTGTCTGCCACAGAAATGTGAGGAACATGTGTTTTTTTAGCCAATTTTTGAGGTTTGCAAAGGATTCTGGGTAACAGAACCTGGTCCGAGCCACACAAGTCACCCCATCTTGGATTCCCCTAGGTCTCTAGTTTTCAGAAATGCACAGGTTTGGTAGGTTTCCCTAGGTGGCGGCTGAGCTTGAGGCTAAAATCTACAGGTAGGCACTTTGCAAAAAACACCTCTGTTTTCCTTGAAAAATTTGGCTGTGTCCACGTTGCGCTTTGGGGCGTTTCCTGTCACGGGCGCTAGGCCTACCCACACAAGTCAGGTATCATTTTTATCGGGCGACGTGGGGGAATGCTGGGTGGAAGGAAATTTGTGGCTCCTCTCAGATTCCAGAACTTTCTGCCACAGAAATGTGAGGAACATGTGTTCTTTTAGCCAAATTTTGAGGTTTGCAAAGGATTCTGGGTAACTGAACCTGGTCCGAGCCACACAAGTCACCCCATCTTGGATTCCCCTAGGTCTCTAGTTTTCAGAAATGCACAGGTTTGGTAGGTTTCCCTAGGTGGCGGCTGAGCTACAGGCCAAAATCTACAGGTAGGCACTTTGCAAAAAACAACTCTGTTTTCCTTCAAAAATTTGGATGTGTCCACATTGCGCTTTGGGGCGTTTCCTGTCGCGGGCGCTAGGCCTACCAACACAAGTGAGGTATCATTTTTATCGGGAGACGTGGGAGAACGCTGGGTGGAAGGAAATTTGTGGCTCCTCTCAGATTCCAGAACTGTCTGCCACAGAAATGTGAGGAACATGTGTTTTTTTAGCCAAATTTTGAGGTTTGCAAAGGATTCTGGGTAACAGAACCTGGTCCGAGCCACACAAGTCACCCCATCTTGGATTCCCCTAGGTCTCTAGTTTTCAGAAATGCACAGGTTTGGTAGGTTTCCCTAGGTGGCGGCTGAGCTACAGGCCAAAATCTACAGGTAGGCACTTTGCAAAAAACACCTCTGTTTTCCTTAAAAAATTTGTCTGTGTCCACGTTGCGCTTTGGGGCGTTTCCTGTCGCGGGCGCTAGGCCTACCCATACAAGTCAGGTATCATTTTTATCGGGCGACGTGGGGGAATGCTGGGTGGAAGGAAATTTGTGGCTCCTCTCAGATTCCAGAACTTTCTGCCACAGAAATGTGAGGAACATGTGTTTTTTTAGCCAAATTTTGAGGTTTGCAAAGGATTCTGGATAACAGAACCTGGTCCGAGCCACACAAGTCACCCCATCTTGGATTCCCCTAGGTCTCTACTTTTCAGAAATGAACAGGTTTGGTAGGTTTCCCTAGGTGGCGGTTGAGCTAGAGGCCAAAATCTACAGGTAGGCACTTTGCAAAAAACACCTCTGTTTTCCTTCAAAAATTTGGCTGTGTCCACGTTGCGCTTTGGGGCGTTTCCTGTTGCGGGCGCTAGGCCTACCCACACAAGTGAGGTATCATTTTTATCGGGAGACGTGGGGGAATGGTGGGTGGAAGGAAATTTGTGGCTCCTCTCAGATTCCAGAACTTTCTGCCACAGAAATGTGAGGAACATGTGTTTTTTTTGCCAAATTTTGAGGTTTGCAATGGATTCTGGGTAACAGAACCTGGTCCGAGCCACACAAGTCACCCCATCTTGGATTCCCCTAGGTCTCTAGTTTTCAGAAATGCACAGGTTTGGTAGGTTTCCCTAGTTGGCGGCTGAGCTACAGTCCAAAATCTACAGGTAGGCACTTTGCAAAAAACACCTCTGTTTTCCTTCAAAAATTTGGCTGTGTCCATGTTGCGCTTTGGGGCGTTTCCTGTCGCGGGCCCTAGGCCTACCCACACAAGTGAGGTATCATTTTTATCGGGAGACGTGGGGGAACGCTGGGTGGAAGGAAATTTGTGGCTCCTCTCAGATTCCAGAACTTTCTGCCACAGAAATGTGAGGAACATGTGTTCTTTTAGCCAAATTGTGAGGTTTGCAAAGGATTCTGGGTAACAGAACCTGGTCCGAGCCACACAAGTCACCCGATCTTGGATTCCCCTAGGTCTCTAGTTTTCAGAAATGCACAGGTTTGGTAGGTTTCCCTAGGTGGCGGCTGAGCTACAGGCCAAAATCTACAGGTAGGCACTTTGCAAAAAACACCTCTGTTTTCCTTCAAAAATTTGGCTGTGTCCACGTTGCGCGTTGGGGCGTTTCCTATCGCGGGCGCTAGGCCTACCCACACACGTGAGGTATCATTTTTATCGGGAGACGTGGGGGAACGCTGGGTGGAAGGAAATTTGTGGCTCCTCTCAGATTCCAGAACTTTCTGCCACAGAACTGTGAGGAACATGTGTATTTTTAGCCAAATTGTGAGGTTTGCAAAGGATTCTGGGTAACAGAACCTGGTCCCAGCCACACAAGTCACCCCATCTTGGATTCCCCTAGGTCTCTAGTTTTCAGAAATGTACAGGTTTGGTAGGTTTCCCTAGGTGGCGGCTGAGCTACAGGCCAAAATCTACAGGTAGGCACTTTGCAAAAAACACCTCTGTTTTCCTTCAAAAATTTGTCTGTGTCCACGTTGCGCTTTGGGGCGTTTCCTGTCGCGGGCGCTAGGCCTATCCACACAAGTGAGGTATCATTTTTATCGGGAGACAGGGGGGAACGCTGGGTGGAAGGAAATTTGTGGCTCTTCTCAGATTCCAGAACTTTCAGCCACAGAAATGTGAGGAACATGTGTATTTTTAGCCACATTTTGAGGTTTGCAGTGGATTCTGGGTAACAGAACCTGGTCTGAGCCACACAAGTCACCCCATCTTGGATTCCCCTAGGTCTCTAGTTTTCAGAAATGCACAGGTTTGGTAGGTTTCCCTAGGTGGCGGCTGAGCTACAGGCCAAACTCTACAGGTAGGCACTTTGCAAAAAACACACCTGTTTTCCTTCAAAAATTTGGCTGTGTCCACGTTGCGCTTTGGGGCGTTTCCTGTCGCGGGCGCTAGGCCTACCCACACAAGTGAGGTATCATTTTTATCGGGAGACGTGGGGGAACGCTGGGTGGAAGGAAATTTGTGGCTCCTCTCAGATTCCAGAACTTTCTGCCACAGAAATGTGAGGAACATGTGTTTTTTTTTGCCAAATTTTGAGGTTTGCAAAGGATTCTGGGTAACAGAACCTGGTCCGAGCCACACAAGTCACCCCATCTTGGATTCCCCTAGGTCTCTAGTTTTCATAAATGCACAGGTTTGGTAGGTTTCCCTATGTGGCGGCTGAGCTACAGGCCAAAATCTACAGGTAGGCACTTTGCAAAAAACACCTCTGTTTTCCTTCAAAAATTTGGCTGTGTCCACGTTGCGCTTTGGGGCGTTTCCTGTTGCGGGCGCTAGGCCTACCCACACAAGTGAGGTATCATTTTTATCGGGAGACGTGGGGGAACGCTGGGTGGAAGGAAATTTGTGGCTCCTCTCAGATTCCAGAACTTTCTGCCACAAAAATGTGAGGAACATGTGTTTTTTTAGCCAAATTTTGAGGTTTGCAAAGGATTCTGGGTAACAGAACCTGGTCCCAGCCACACAAGTCACCCCATCTTGGATTCCCCTAGGTCTCTAGTTTTCAGAAATGCACAGGTTTGGTAGGTTTCCCTAGGTGGCGGCTGAGCTACAGGCCAAACTCTACAGGTAGGCACTTTGCAAAAAACAACTCTGTTTTCCTTCAAAAATGTGGATGTGTCCACATTGCGCTTTGGGGCGTTTCCTGTCGCGGGCGCTAGGCCTACCCAAACAAGTGAGGTATCATTTTTATCGGGAGACGTGGGAGAACGCTGGGTGGAAGGAAATTTGTGGCTCCTCTCAGATTCCAGAACTGTCTGCCACAGAAATGTGAGGAACATGTGTTTTTTTAGCCAATTTTGAGGTTTGCAAAGAATTCTAGGTAACAGAACCTGGTCCGAGCCACACAAGTCACCCCGTCTTGGATTCCCCTAGGTCTCTAGTTTTCAGAAATGCACAGGTTTGGTAGGTTTCCCTAGGTGGCGGCTGAGCTACAGGCCAAAATCTACAGGTAGGCACTTTGCAAAAAACACCTCTGTTTTCCTTCAAAAATTTGGCTGTGTCCACGTTGCGCTTTGGTGCGTTTCCTGTCGCGGGCGCTAGGCCTACCCACACAAATGAGGTATCATTTTTATCAGGCGACGTGGGGGAACACTGGGTGCAAGGAAATTTGTGGCTCCTCTCAGATTCCAGAACTTTCTGCCACAGAAATGTGAGGAACATTAGCCAAATTTTGAGGTTTGCAAAGGATTCTGGGTAACAGAACCTGGTCCCTGCCACACAAGTCACCCCATCTTGGATTCCCCTAGGTCTCTAGTTTTCAGAAATGCACAGGTTTGGTAGGTTTCCCTAGGTGGCGGCTGAGCTACAGGCCAAAATCTACAGGTAGGCACTTTGCAAAAAACAACTCTGTTTTCCTTCAAAAATTTGGATGTGTCCACATTGCGCTTTGGGGCGTTTCCTGTCGCGGGCGCTAGGCCTACCCACACAAGTGAGGTATCATTTTTATCAGGAGACGTGGGGGAACGCTGGGTGGAAGGAAATTTGTGGCTCCTCTCAGATTCCAGAACTTTCTGCCACAGAAATGTGAGGAACATGTGTTTTTTTAGCCAAATTTTGAGGTTTGCAAAGGATTCTGGGTAACAGAACCTGGTCCGAGCCACACAAGTCACCCCATCTTGGATTTCCCTAGGTCTCTAGTTTTCAGAAATGCACAGGTTTGGTAGGTTTCCCTAGGTGGCGGCTGAGCTACAGGCCAAAATCTACAGGTAGGCACTTTGCAAAAAACACCTCTGTTTTCATTCAAAAATTTGGCTGTGTCCACGTTGCGCTTTGGGGCGTTTCCTGTCGCAGGCGCTAGGCCTACCCACACAAGTGAGGTATCATTTTTATCGGGAGACGTGGGGGAACGCTGGGTGGAAGGAAATTTGTGGCTCCTCTCAGATTCCAGAACTTTCTGCCACAGAAATGTGAGGAACATGTGTTTTTTTAGCCAAATGTTGAGGTTTGCAATGGATTCTGGGTAACAGAACCTGGCCCCAGCCACACAAGTCACCCCATCTTGGATTCCCCTAGGTCTCTAGTTTTCAGAAATGCACAGGTTTGGTAGGTTTCCCTAGGTGGCGGCTGAGCTACAGGCCAAAATCTACAGGTAGGCACTTTGCAAAAAACAACTCTGTTTTCCTTCAAAAATTTGGATGTGTCCACATTGCGCTTTGGGGTGTTTCCTGTCGCGGGCGCTAGGCCTACCCACACAAGTGAGGTATCATTTTTATCGGGAGACATGGGTGAACGCTGGGTGGAAGGAAATTTGTGGCTCCTCTCAGATTCCAGAACTTTCTGCCACAGAAATGTGAGGAACATGTTTATTTTTAGCCAAATTTTGAGGTTTGCAATGGATTCTGGGTAACAGAACCTGGTCTGAGCCACACAAGTCACCCCATCTTGGATTCCCCTAGGTCTCTAGTTTTCAGAAATGCACAGGTTTGGTAGGTTTCCCTAGGTGGCGGCTGAGCTACAGGCCAAACTCTACAGGTAGGCACTTTGCAAAAAACACCTCTGTTTTCCTTCAAAAATTTGGCTGTGTCCATGTTGCGCTTTGGGGCGTTTCCTGTCGCGGGCGCTAGGCCTACCCACACAAGTGAGGTATCATTTTTATCGGGAGACGTGGGGGAACGCTGGGTGGAAGGAAATTTGTGGCTCCTCTCAGATTCCAGAACTTTCTGCCACAGAAATGTGAGGAACATGTGTTTTTTTAGCCACATTTTGAGGTTTGCAAAGGATTCTGGGTAACAGAACCTGGTCCCAGCCACACAAGTCACCCCATCTTGGATTCCCCTAGGTCTCTAGTTTTCAGAAATGCACAGGTTTGGTAGGTTTCCCTAGGTGGCGGCTGAGCTACAGGCCAAACTCTACAGGTAGGCACTTTGCAAAAAACACCTCTGTTTTCCTTCAAAAATTTGGCTGTGTCCACGTTGCGCCTTGGGGCGTTTCCTGTCGCGGGCGCTAGGCCTACCCACACAAGTGAGGTATCATTTTTATCGGGAGACGTGGGGGAACGCTGGGTGGAAGGAAATTTGTGGCTCCTCTCAGATTCCAGAACTTTCTGCCACAGAAATGTGAGGAACATTAGCCAAATTTTGAGGTTTGCAAAGGATTCTGGGTAACAGAACCTGGTCCCAGCCACACAAGTCTCCCCATCTTGGATTCCCCTAGGTCTCTAGTTTTCAGAAATGCACAGGTTTGGTAGGTTTCCCTAGGTGGCGGCTGAGCTACAGGCCAAAATCTACAGGTAGGCACTTTGCAAAAAACAACTCTGTTTTCCTTCAAAAATTTGGATGTGTCCACATTGCGCTTTGGGGCGTTAGCTGTTGCGGGCGCTAGGCCTGCCCACACAAGTGAGGTAACATTTTTATCGGGAGACGTGGGGGAACGCTGGGTGGAAGGAAATTTGTGGCTCTTCTCAGATTCCAGAACTTTCTGCCACAGAAATGTGAGGAACATGTGTTTTTTCAGCCAAATTTTGAGGTTTGCAAAGGATTCTGGGTAACAGAACCTGGTCCAAGCCACACAAGTCACCCCATCTTGGATTTCCCTAGGTCTCTAGTTTTCAGAAATGCACAGGTTTGGTAGGTTTCCCTAGGTGGCGGCTGAGCTACAGGCCAAAATCTACAGGTAGGCACTTTGCAAAAAACACCTCTGTTTTCCTTCAAAAATTTGGCTGTGTCCACGTTGCACTTTGGGGCGTTTTCTGTCGCGGGCGCTAGGCCTACCCACACAAGTGAGGTATCATTTTTATCGGGAGACGTGGGTGAACGCTGGGTGGAAGGAAATTTGTGGCTCCTCTCAGATTCCAGAATTTTCTGCCACAGAAATGTGAGGAACATGTGTTTTTTTAGCCACATTTTGAGGTTTGCAAAGGATTCTGGGTAACAGAACCTGGTCTGAGCCACACAAGTCACCCCATCTTGGATTCCCCTAGGTCTCTAGTTTTCAGAAATGCACAGGTTTGGTAGGTTTCCCTAGGTGGCGGCTGTGCTACAGGCCAAACTCTACAGGTAAGCACTTTGCAAAAAACACCTCTGTTTTCCTTCAAAAATTTGGCTGTGTCCACGTTGCGCCTTGGGGCGTTTCCTGTCGCGGGCGCTAGGCCTACCCACACAAGTGAGGTATCATTTTTATCGGGAGACGTGGGGGAACGCTGGGTGGAAGGAAATTTGTGGCTCCTCTAAGATTCCAGAACTTTCTGCCACAGAAATGTGAGGAACATGTGGTTTTTTTTGCCAAATTTTGAGGTTTGCAAAGGATTCTGGGTAACAGAACCTGGTCCGAGCCACACAAGTCACCCCATCTTGGATTCCCCTAGGTCTCTAGTTTTCATAAATGCACAGGTTTGGTAGGTTTCCCTAGGTGGCGGCTGAGCTACAGGCCAAAATCTACAGGTAGGCACTTTGCAAAAAACTCCTCTGTTTTCCTTCAAAAATTTGGCTGTGTCCACGTTGCGCTTTGGGGCGTTTCCTGACTCGGGTGCTAGGCCTACTCACACAAGTGAGGTATCATTTTTATCGGGAGATGTGGGGGAACGCTGGGTGGAAGGAAATTTGTGGCTCCTCTCAGATTCCAGAACTTTCTGCCACAGAAATGTGAGGAACATGTGTTTGTTTAGCCAAATTTTGAGGTTTGCAAAGGATTCTGGGTAACAGAACCTGGTCCCAGCCACACAAGTCACCCCATCTTGGATTCCCCTAGGTTTCTAGTTTTCAGAAATGCACAGGTTTGGTAGGTTTCCCTAGGTGGCGGCTGAGCTACAGGCCAAAATCTACAGGTAGGCACTTTGCAAAAAACAACTCTGTTTTCCTTCAAAAATTTGGATGTGTCCACATTGCGCTTTGGGGCGTTTCCTGTCACGGGCGCTAGGCCTACCCACACAAGTGAGGTATCATTTTTATCGGGAGACTTGGGAGAACGCTGGGTGGAAGGAAATTTGTGGCTCCTCTCAGATTCCAGAACTGTCTGCCACAGAAATGTGAGGAACATGTGTTTTTTTAGCCAAATTTTGAGGTTTGCAAAGGATTCTGGGTAACAGAACCTGGTCCGAGCCACACAAGTCACCCCATCTTGGATTCCCCTAGGTCTCCAGTTTTCAGAAATGCACAGGTTTGGTAGGTTTCCCTAGGTGGCGGCTGAGCTTGAGGCCAAAATCTACAGGTAGGCACTTTGCAAAAAACAACTCTGTTTTCCTTAAAAAATTTGGCTGTGTCCACGTTGCGCTTTGGGGCGTTTCCTGTCACGGGCGCTAGGCCTACCCACACAAGTCAGGTATCATTTTTATCGGGCGACGTGGGGGAATGCTGGGTGGAAGGAAATTTGTGGCTCCTCTCAGATTCCAGAACTTTCTGCCACAGAAATGTGAGGAACATGTGATTTTTTAGCCAAATTTTGAGGTTTGCAAAGGATTCTGGGTAACTGAACCTGGTCCGAGCCACACAAGTCACCCCATCTTGGATTCCCCTAGGTCTCTAGTTTTCAGAAATGCACAGGTTTGGTAGGTTTCCCTAGGTGGCGGCTGAGCTACAAGCCAAAATCTACAGGTAGGCACTTTGCAAAAAACAACTCTGTTTTCCTTCAAAAATTTGGATGTGTCCACATTGCGCTTTGGGGTGTTTCCTGTCGCGGGCGCTAGGCCTACCCACACAAGTGAGGTATCATTTTTATCGGGAGACGTGGGGGAACGCTGGGTGGAAGGAAATTTGTGGCTCCTCTCAGATTCCAGAACTTTCTGCCACAGAAATGTGAGGAACATGTGTTTTTTTAGCCACATTTTGAGGTTTGCAAAGGATTCTGGGTAACAGAACCTGGTCCCAGCCACACAAGTCACCCCATCTTGGATTCCCCTAGGTCTCTAGTTTTCAGAAATGCACAGGTTTGGTAGGTTTCCCTAGGTGGCGGCTGAGCTACAGGCCAAACTCTACAGGTAGGCACTTTGCAAAAAACACCTCTGTTTTCCTTCAAAAATCTGGCTGTGTCCACGTTGCGCCTTGGGGCGTTTCCTGTCGCGGGCGCAAGGCCTACCCACACAAGTGAGGTATCATTTTTATCGGGAGACGTGGGGGAACGCTGGGTGGAAGGAAATTTGTGGCTCCTCTCAGATTCCAGAACTTTCTGCCACAGAAATGTGAGGAACATTAGCCAAATTTTGAGGTTTGCAAAGGATTCTGGGTAACAGAACCTGGTCCCAGCCACACAAGTCTCCCCATCTTGGATTCCCCTAGGTCTCTAGTTTTCAGAAATGCACAGGTTTGGTAGGTTTCCCTAGGTGGCGGCTGAGCTACAGGCCAAAATCTACAGGTAGGCACTTTGCAAAAAACAACTCTGTTTTCCTTCAAAAATTTGGATGTGTCCACATTACGCTTTGGGGCGTTTGCTGTTGCGGGCGCTAGGCCTGCCCACACAAGTGAGGTAACATTTTTATCGGGAGACGTGGGGGAACGCTGGGTGGAAGGAAATTTGTGGCTCCTCTCAGATTCCAGAATTTTCTGCCACAGAAATGTGAGGAACATGTGTTTTTTTAGCCACATTTTGAGGTTTGCAAAGGATTCTGGGTAACAGAACCTGGTCCCAGCCACACAAGTCACCCCATCTTGGATTCCCCTAGGTCTCTAGTTTTCAGAAATGCACAGGTTTGGTAGGTTTCCCTAGGTGGCGGCTGTGCTACAGGCCAAACTCTACAGGTAAGCACTTTGCAAAAAACACCTCTGTTTTCCTTCAAAAATTTGGCTGTGTCCACGTTGCGCCTTGGGGCGTTTCCTGTCGCGGGCGCTAGGCCTACCCACACAAGTGAGGTATCATTTTTATCGGGAGACGTGGGGGAACGCTGGGTGGAAGGAAATTTGTGGCTCCTCTAAGATTCCAGAACTTTCTGCCACAGAAATGTGAGGAACATGTGGTTTTTTTTGCCAAATTTTGAGGTTTGCAAAGGATTCTGGGTAACAGAACCTGGTCCGAGCCACACAAGTCACCCCATCTTGGATTCCCCTAGGTCTCTAGTTTTCATAAATGCACAGGTTTGGTAGGTTTCCCTAGGTGGCGGCTGAGCTACAGGCCAAAATCTACAGGTAGGCACTTTGCAAAAAACTCCTCTGTTTTCCTTCAAAAATTTGGCTGTGTCCACGTTGCGCTTTGGGGCGTTTCCTGACTCGGGTGCTAGGCCTACTCACACAAGTGAGGTATCATTTTTATCGGGAGATGTGGGGGAACGCTGGGTGGAAGGAAATTTGTGGCTCCTCTCAGATTCCAGAACTTTCTGCCACAGAAATGTGAGGAACATGTGTTTGTTTAGCCAAATTTTGAGGTTTGCAAAGGATTCTGGGTAACAGAACCTGGTCCCAGCCACACAAGTCACCCCATCTTGGATTCCCCTAGGTTTCTAGTTTTCAGAAATGCACAGGTTTGGTAGGTTTCCCTAGGTGGCGGCTGAGCTACAGGCCAAAATCTACAGGTAGGCACTTTGCAAAAAACAACTCTGTTTTCCTTCAAAAATTTGGATGTGTCCACATTGCGCTTTGGGGCGTTTCCTGTCACGGGCGCTAGGCCTACCCACACAAGTGAGGTATCATTTTTATCGGGAGACTTGGGAGAACGCTGGGTGGAAGGAAATTTGTGGCTCCTCTCAGATTCCAGAACTGTCTGCCACAGAAATGTGAGGAACATGTGTTTTTTTAGCCAAATTTTGAGGTTTGCAAAGGATTCTGGGTAACAGAACCTGGTCCGAGCCACACAAGTCACCCCATCTTGGATTCCCCTAGGTCTCCAGTTTTCAGAAATGCACAGGTTTGGTAGGTTTCCCTAGGTGGCGGCTGAGCTTGAGGCCAAAATCTACAGGTAGGCACTTTGCAAAAAACAACTCTGTTTTCCTTAAAAAATTTGGCTGTGTCCACGTTGCGCTTTGGGGCGTTTCCTGTCACGGGCGCTAGGCCTACCCACACAAGTCAGGTATCATTTTTATCGGGCGACGTGGGGGAATGCTGGGTGGAAGGAAATTTGTGGCTCCTCTCAGATTCCAGAACTTTCTGCCACAGAAATGTGAGGAACATGTGATTTTTTAGCCAAATTTTGAGGTTTGCAAAGGATTCTGGGTAACTGAACCTGGTCCGAGCCACACAAGTCACCCCATCTTGGATTCCCCTAGGTCTCTAGTTTTCAGAAATGCACAGGTTTGGTAGGTTTCCCTAGGTGGCGGCTGAGCTACAAGCCAAAATCTACAGGTAGGCACTTTGCAAAAAACAACTCTGTTTTCCTTCAAAAATTTGGATGTGTCCACATTGCGCTTTGGGGTGTTTCCTGTCGCGGGCGCTAGGCCTACCCACACAAGTGAGGTATCATTTTTATCGGGAGACGTGGGGGAACGCTGGGTGGAAGGAAATTTGTGGCTCCTCTCAGATTCCAGAACTTTCTGCCACAGAAATGTGAGGAACATGTGTTTTTTTAGCCACATTTTGAGGTTTGCAAAGGATTCTGGGTAACAGAACCTGGTCCCAGCCACACAAGTCACCCCATCTTGGATTCCCCTAGGTCTCTAGTTTTCAGAAATGCACAGGTTTGGTAGGTTTCCCTAGGTGGCGGCTGAGCTACAGGCCAAACTCTACAGGTAGGCACTTTGCAAAAAACACCTCTGTTTTCCTTCAAAAATTTGGCTGTGTCCACGTTGCGCCTTGGGGCGTTTCCTGTCGCGGGCGCTAGGCCTACCCACACAAGTGAGGTATCATTTTTATCGGGAGACGTGGGGGAACGCTGGGTGGAAGGAAATTTGTGGCTCCTCTCAGATTCCAGAACTTTCTGCCACAGAAATGTGAGGAACATTAGCCAAATTTTGAGGTTTGCAAAGGATTCTGGGTAACAGAACCTGGTCCCAGCCACACAAGTCTCCCCATCTTGGATTCCCCTAGGTCTCTAGTTTTCAGAAATGCACAGGTTTGGTAGGTTTCCCTAGGTGGCGGCTGAGCTACAGGCCAAAATCTACAGGTAGGCACTTTGCAAAAAACAACTCTGTTTTCCTTCAAAAATTTGGATGTGTCCACATTACGCTTTGGGGCGTTTGCTGTTGCGGGCGCTAGGCCTGCCCACACAAGTGAGGTAACATTTTTATCGGGAGACGTGGGGGAACGCTGGGTGGAAGGAAATTTGTGGCTCCTCTCAGATTCCAGAACTTTCTGCCACAGAAATGTGAGGAACATGTGTTTTTTCAGCCAAATTTTGAGGTTTGCAAAGGATTCTGGGTAACAGAACCTGGTCCAAGCCACACAAGTCACCCCATCTTGGATTTCCCTAGGTCTCTAGTTTTCAGAAATGCACAGGTTTGGTAGGTTTCCCTAGGTGGCGGCTGAGCTACAGGCCAAAATCTACAGGTAGGCCCTTTGCAAAAAACACCTCTGTTTTCCTTCAAAAATTTGGCTGTGTCCACGTTGCACTTTGGGGCGTTTTCTGTCGCGGGCGCTAGGCCTACCCACACAAGTGAGGTATCATTTTTATCGGGAGACGTGGGGGAACGCTGGGTGGAAGGAAATTTGTGGCTCCTCTCAGATTCCAGAATTTTCTGCCACAGAAATGTGAGGAACATGTGTTTTTTTAGCCACATTTTGAGGTTTGCAAAGGATTCTGGGTAACAGAACCTGGTCCCAGCCACACAAGTCACCCCATCTTGGATTCCCCTAGGTCTCTAGTTTTCAGAAATGCACAGGTTTGGTAGGTTTCCCTAGGTGGCGGCTGTGCTACAGGCCAAACTCTACAGGTAGGCACTTTGCAAAAAACACCTCTGTTTTCCTTCAAAAATTTGGCTGTGTCCACGTTGCGCCTTGGGGCGTTTCCTGTCGCGGGCGCTAGGCCTACCCACACAAGTGAGGTATCATTTTTATCGAGAGACGTGGGGGAACGCTGGGTGGAAGGAAATTTGTGGCTCCTCTAAGATTCCAGAACTTTCTGCCACAGAAATGTGAGGAACATGTGGTTTTTTTTGCCAAATTTTGAGGTTTGCAAAGGATTCTGGGTAACAGAACCTGGTCCGAGCCACACAAGTCACCCCATCTTGGATTCCCCTAGGTCTCTAGTTTTCATAAATGCACAGGTTTGGTAGGTTTCCCTAGGTGGCGGCTGAGCTACAGGCCAAAATCTACAGGTAGGCACTTTGCAAAAAACACCTCTGTTTTCCTTCAAAAATTTGGCTGTGTCCACGTTGCGCTTTGGGGCGTTTCCTGACGCGGGTGCTAGGCCTACTCACACAAGTGAGGTATCATTTTTATCGGGAGATGTGGGGGAACGCTGGGTGGAAGGAAATTTGTGGCTCCTCTCAGATTCCAGAACTTTCTGCCACAGAAATGTGAGGAACATGTGTTTGTTTAGCCAAATTTTGAGGTTTGCAAAGGATTCTGGGTAACAGAACCTGGTCCGAGCCACACAAGTCACCCCATCTTGGATTCCCCTAGGTTTCTAGCTTTCAGAAATGCACAGGTTTGGTAGGTTTCCCTAGGTGGCGGCTGAGCTACAGGCCAAAATCTACAGGTAGGCACTTTGCAAAAAACAACTCTGTTTTCCTTCAAAAATTTGGATGTGTCCACATTGCGCTTTGGGGCGTTTCCTGTCACGGGCGCTAGGCCTACCCACACAAGTGAGGTATCATTTTTATCGGGAGACTTGGGAGAACGCTGGGTGGAAGGAAATTTGTGGCTCCTCTCAGATTCCAGAACTGTCTGCCACAGAAATGTGAGGAACATGTGTTTTTTTAGCCAAATTTTGAGGTTTGCAAAGGATTCTGGGTAACAGAACCTGGTCCGAGCCACACAAGTCACCCCATCTTGGATTCCCCTAGGTCTCTAGTTTTCAGAAATGCACAGGTTTGGTAGGTTTCCCTAGGTGGCGGCTGAGCTTGAGGCCAAAATCTACAGGTAGGCACTTTGCAAAAAACAACTCTGTTTTCCTTAAAAAATTTGGCTGTGTCCACGTTGCGCTTTGGGGCGTTTCCTGTCACGGGCGCTAGGCCTACCCACACAAGTCAGGTATCATTTTTATCGGGCGACGTGGGGGAATGCTGGGTGGAAGGAAATTTGTGGCTCCTCTCAGATTCCAGAACTTTCTGCCACAGAAATGTGAGGAACATGTGATTTTTTAGCCAAATTTTGAGGTTTGCAAAGGATTCTGGGTAACTGAACCTGGTCCGAGCCACACAAGTCACCCCATCTTGGATTCCCCTAGGTCTCTAGTTTTCAGAAATGCACAGGTTTGGTAGGTTTCCCTAGGTGGCGGCTGAGCTACAGGCCAAAATCTACAGGTAGGCACTTTGGAAAAAACAACTCTGTTTTCCTTCAAAAATTTGGATGTGTCCACATTGCGCTTTGGGGTGTTTCCTGTCGCGGGCTCTAGGCCTACCCACACAAGTGAGGTATAATTTTTATCGGGAGACGTGGGAGAACGCTGGGTGGAAGGAAATTGGTGGCTCCTCTCAGATTCCAGAACTGTCTGCCACAGAAATGTGAGGAACATGTGTTTTTTTAGCCAAATTTTGAGGTTTGCAAAGGATTCTGGGTAACAGAACCTGGTCCGAGCCACACAAGTCACCCCATCTTGGATTCCCATAGGTCTCTAGTTTTCAGAAATGCACAGGTTTGGTAGGTTTCCCTAGGTGGCGGCTGAGCTACAGGCCAAAATCTACAGGTAGGCACTTTGCAAAAAACACCTCTGTTTTCCTTAAAAAATTTGGCTGTGTCCACGTTGCGCTTTGGGGCGTTTCCTGTCGCGGGCGCTAGGCCTACCCACACAAGTCAGGTATCATTTTTATCGGGCGACGTGGGAGAATGCTGGGTAGAAGGAAATTTGTGGCTCCTCTCAGATTCCAGAACTTTCTGCCACAGAAATGTGAGGAACATGTGTTTTTTTAGCCAAATTTTGAGGTTTGCAAAGGATTCTGGGTAACAGAACCTGGTCCGAGCCACACAAGTCACCCCATCTTGGATTCCCCTAGGTCTCTACTTTTCAGAAATGAACAGGTTTGGTAGGTTTCCCTAGGTGGCGGTTGAGCTACAGGCCAAAATCTACAGGTAGGCACTTTGCAAAAAACACCTCTGTTTTCCTTCAAAAATTTGGCTGTGTCCACGTTGCGCTTTGGGGCGTTTCCTGTTGCGGGCGCTAGGCCTACCCACACAAGTGAGGTATCATTTTTATCGGGAGACGTGGGGGAATGGTGGGTGGAGGAAATTTGTGGCTCCTCTCAGATTCCAGAACTTTCTGCCACAGAAATGTGAAGAACATGTGTTTTTTTAGCCAAATTTTGAGGTTTGCAAAGGATTCTGGGTAACAGAACCTGGTCCGAGCCACACAAGTCACCCCATCTTGGATTCCCCTAGGTCTCTAGTTTTCAGAAATGCACAGGTTTGGTAGGTTTCCCTAGTTGGCGGCTGAGCTACAGTCCAAAATCTACAGGTAGGCACTTTGCAAAAAACACCTCTGTTTTCCTTCAAAAATTCGGCTGTGTCCATGTTGCGCTTTGGGGCGTTTCCTGTCGCGGGCCCTAGGCCTACCCACACAAGTGAGGTATCATTTTTATCGGGAGACGTGGGGGAACGCTGGGTGGAAGGAAATTTGTGGCTCCTCTCAGATTCCAGAACTTTCTGCCACAGAAATGAGGAACATGTGTTCTTTTAGCCAAATTGTGAGGTTTGCAAAGGATTCTGGGTAACAGAACCTGGTCCGAGCCACACAAGTCACCCCATCTTGGATTCCCCTAGGTCTCTAGTTTTCAGAAATGCACAGGTTTGGTAGGTTTCCCTAGGTGGCGGCTGAGCTACAGGCCAAAATCTACAGGTAGGCACTTTGCAAAAAACAACTCTGTTTTCCTTCAAAAATTTGGATGTGTCCACATTGCGCTTTGGGGCGTTTCCTGTCGCGGGCGCTAGGCCTACCCACACAAGTGAGGTATCATTTTTATCGGGAGACGTGGGAGAACGCTGGGTGGAAGGAAATTTTTGGCTCCTCTCAGATTCCAGAACTGTCTGCCACAGAAATGTGAGGAACATGTGTTTTTTTAGCCAAATTTTGAGGTTTGCAAAGGATTCTGGGTAACAGAACCTGGTCCGAGCCACACAAGTCACCCCATGTTGGATTCCCCTAGGTCTCTAGTTTTCAGAAATGCACAGGTTTGGTAGGTTTCCCTAGGTGGCGGCTGAGCTTGAGGCCAAAATCTACAGGTAGGCACTTTGCAAAAAACACCTGTTTTCCTTCAAAAATTTGGCTGTGTCCATGTTGCGCTTTGGGGCGTTTCCTGTCGCGGGCCCTAGGCCTACCCACACAAGTGAGGTATCATTTTTATCGGGAGACGTGGGGGAACGCTGGGTGGAAGGAAATTTGTGGCTCCTCTCAGATTCCAGAACTTTCTGCCACAGAAATGTGAGGAACATGTGTTCTTTTAGCCAAATTGTGAGGTTTGCAAAGGATTCTGGGTAACAGAACCTGGTCCGAGCCACACAAGTCACCCCATCTTGGATTCCCCTAGGTCTCTAGTTTTCAGAAATGCACAGGTTTGGTAGGTTTCCCTAGGTGGCGGCTGAGCTACAGGCCAAAATCTACAGGTAGGCACTTTGCAAAAAACAACTCTGTTTTCCTTCAAAAATTTGGATGTGTCCACATTGCGCTTTGGGGCGTTTCCTGTCGCGGGCGCTAGGCCTACCCACACAAGTGAGGTATCATTTTTATCGGGAGACGTGGGAGAACGCTGGGTGGAAGGAAATTTTTGGCTCCTCTCAGATTCCAGAACTGTCTGCCACAGAAATGTGAGGAACATGTGTTTTTTTAGCCAAATTTTGAGGTTTGCAAAGGATTCTGGGTAACAGAACCTGGTCCGAGCCACACAAGTCACCCCATCTTGGATTCCCCTAGGTCTCTAGTTTTCAGAAATGCACAGGTTTGGTAGGTTTCCCTAGGTGGCGGCTGAGCTACAGGCCAAAATCTACAGGTAGGCACTTTGCAAAAAACACCTCTGTTTTCCTTCAAAAATTTGGCTGAGTCCACGTTGCGCTTTGGGGCGTTTCCTGTCGCGGGCGCTAGGCCTACCCACACAAGTCAGGTATCATTTTTATCGGGAGACGTGGGGGAATGCTGGGTGGAAGGAAATTTGTGGCTCCTCTCAGATTCCAGAACTTTCTGCCACAGAAATGTGAGGAACATGTGTTTTTTTAGCCAAATTTTGAGGTTTGCAAAGGATTCTGGGTAACAGAACCTGGTCCCAGCCACACAAGTCACCCCATCTTGGATTCCCCTAGGTCTCTAGTTTTCAGAAATGCACAGGTTTGGTAGGTTTCCCTAGGTGGCGGCTGAGCTACAGGCCAAAATCTACAGGTAGGCACTTTGCAAAAAACACCTCTGTTTTCCTTCAAAAATTTGGGTGTGTCCACGTTGCGCTTTGGGGCGTTTCCTGTCGCGGGCGCTAGGCCTACCCACACAAGTGAGGTATCATTTTTATCGGGAGACGTGGGGGAACGCTGGGTGGAAGGAAATTTGTGGCTCCTCTCAGATTCCAGAACTTTCCGCCACAAAAATGTGAGGAACATGTGTTTTTTTAGCCACATTTTGAGGTTTGCAAAGGATTCTGGGTAACAGAACCTGGTCCCAGCCACACAAGTCACCCCATCTTGGATTCCCCTAGGTCTCTAGTTTTCAGAAATGCACAGGTTTGGTAGGTTTCCCTAGGTGGCGGCTGAGCTACAGGCCAAACTCTACAGGTAGGCACTTTGCAAAAAACATCTCTGTTTTATTTAAAAAATTTGGGTGTGTCCACATTGCGCTTTGAGGCGTTTCCTGTCGCCGGCGCTAGGCCTACCCAAACAAGTGAGGTATCATTTTTATCGGGAGACGTGGGAGAACGCTGGGTGGAAGGAAATTTGTGGCTCCTCTCAGATTCCAGAACTGTCTGCCACAGAAATGTGAGGAACATGTGTTTTTTTAGCCAATTTTGAGGTTTGCAAAGGATTCTGGGTAACAGAACCTGGTCCGAGCCACACAAGTCACCCCGTCTTGGATTCCCCTAGGTCTCTAGTTTTCAGAAATGCACAGGTTTGGTAGGTTTCCCTAGGTGGCGGCTGAGCTACAGGCCAAAATCTACAGGTAGGCACTTTGCAAAAAACACCTCTGTTTTCCTTCAAAAATTTGGCTGTGTCCACGTTGCGCTTTGGGGCGTTTCCTGTCGCGGGCGCTAGGCCTACCCACACAAGTCAGGTATCATTTTTATCGGGCGACGTGGGGGAATGCTGGGTGGAAGGAAATTTGTGGCTCCTCTCAGATTCCAGAACTTTCTGCCACAGAAATGTGAGGAACATGTGTTTTTTTAGCAAAATTTTGAGGTTTGCAAAGGATTCTGGGTAACAGAACCTGGTCCGAGCCGCACAAGTCACCCCATCTTGGATTCCCCTAGGCCTCTAGTTTTCAGAAATGAACAGGTTTGGTAGGTTTCCCTAGGTGGCGGTTGAGCTACAGGCCAAAATCTACAGGTAGGCACTTTGCAAAAAACACCTCTGTTTTCCTTCAAAAATTTGGCTGTGTCCACGTTGCGCTTTGGGGCGTTTCCTGTCGCGGGCGCTAGGCCTACCCACACAAGTGAGGTATCATTTTTATCGGGAGACGTGGGGGAACGCTGCGTGGAAGGAAATTTGTGGCTCCTCTCAGATTCCAGAACTTTCTGCCACAGAAATGTGAGGAACATGTGTTTTTTTAGCCAATTTTGAGGTTTGCAAAGGATTCTCGGTAACAGAACCTGGTCCGAGCCACACAAGTCACCCCGTCTTGGATTCCCCTAGGTCTCTAGTTTTCAGAAATGCACAGGTTTGGTAGGTTTCCCTAGGTGGCGGCTGAGCTACAGGCCAAAATCTACAGGTAGGCACTTTGCAAAAAACACCTCTGTTTTCCTTCAAAAATTTGGCTGTGTCCACGTTGCGCTTTGGGGCGTTTCCTGTCGCGGGCGCTAGGCCTACCCACACAAGTCAGGTATCATTTTTATCGGGCGACGTGGGGAATGCTGGGTGGAAGGAAATTTGTGGCTCCTCTCAGATTCCAGAACTTTCTGCCACAGAAATGTGAGGAACATGTGTTTTTTTAGCAAAATTTTGAGGTTTGCAAAGGATTCTGGGTAACAGAACCTGGTCCGAGCCACACAAGTCACCCCATCTTGGATTCCCCTAGGCCTCTAGTTTTCAGAAATGAACAGGTTTGGTAGGTTTCCCTAGGTGGCGGTTGAGCTACAGGCCAAAATCTACAGGTAGGCACTTTGCAAAAAACACCTCTGTTTTCCTTCAAAAATGTGGCTGTGTCCACGTTGCGCTTTGGGGCGTTTCCTGTCGCGGGCGCTAGGCCTACCCACACAAGTGAGGTATCATTTTTATCGGGAGACGTGGGGGAACGCTGGGTGGAATGAAATTTGTGGCTCCTCTCAGATTCCAGAACTTTCTGCCACAGAAATGTGAGGAACATGTGTTTTTTTAGCCAAAGTTTGAGGTTTGCAAAGGATTCTGGGTAACAGAACCTGGTCCCAGCCACGCAAGTCACCCCATCTTGGATTCCCCTAGGTCTCTAGTTTTCAGAAATGCACAGGTTTGGTAGGTTTCCCTAGGTGGCGGCTGAGCTACAGGCCAAAATCTACAGGTAGGCACTGTGCAAAAAACAACTCTGTTTTCCTTCAAAAATTTGGATGTGTCCACATTGCGCTTTGGGGCGTTTCCTGTCGCGGGCGCTAGGCCTACCCACACAAGTGAGGTATCATTTTTATCGGGAGACGTGGGAGAACGCTGGGTGGAAGGAAATTTGTGGCTCCTCTCAGATTCCAGAACTGTCTGCCACAGAAATGTGAGGAACATGTGTTTTTTTAGCCAAATTTTGAGGTTTGCAAAGGATTCTGGGTAACAGAACCTGGTCCGAGCCACACAAGTCACCCCATCTTGGATTTCCCTAGGTCTCTAGTTTTCAGAAATGCACAGGTTTGGTAGGTTTCCCTAGGTGGCGGCTGAGCTACAGGCCAAAATCTACAGGTAGGCACTTTGCAAAAAACACCTCTGTTTTCATTCAAAAATTTGGCTGTGTCCACGTTGCGCTTTGGGGCGTTTCCTGTCGCAGGCGCTAGGCCTACCCACACAAGTGAGGTATCATTTTTATCGGGAGACGTGGGGGAACGCTGGGTGGAAGGAAATTTGTGGCTCCTCTCAGATTCCAGAACTTTCTGCAACAGAAATGTGAGGAACATGTGTTTTTTTAGCCAAATGTTGAGGTTTGCAATGGATTCTGGGTAACAGAACCTGGTCCCAGCCACACAAGTCACCCCATCTTGGATTCCCCTAGGTCTCTAGTTTTCAGAAATGCACAGGTTTGGTAGGTTTCCCTAGGTGGCGGCTGAGCTACAGGCCAAAATCTACAGGTAGGCACTTTGCAAAAAACAACTCTGTTTTCCTTCAAAAATTTGGATGTGTCCACATTGCGCTTTGGGGTGTTTCCTGTCGCGGGCGCTAGGCCTACCCACACAAGTGAGGTATCATTTTTATCGGGAGACATGGGTGAACGCTGGGTGGAAGGAAATTTGTGGCTCCTCTCAGATTCCAGAACTTTCTGCCACAGAAATGTGAGGAACATGTTTATTTTTAGCCAAATTTTGAGGTTTGCAATGGATTCTGGGTAACAGAACCTGGTCTGAGCCACACAAGTCACCCCATCTTGGATTCCCCTAGGTCTCTAGTTTTCAGAAATGCACAGGTTTGGTAGGTTTCCCTAGGTGGCGGCTGAGCTACAGGCCAAATTCTACAGGTAGGCACTTTGCAAAAAACACCTCTGTTTTCCTTCAAAAATTTGGCTGTGTCCATGTTGCGCTTTGGGGCGTTTCCTGTCGCGGGCGCTAGGCCTACACACACAAGTGAGGTATCATTTTTATCAGGAGACGTGGGGGAACGCTGGGTGGAAGGAAATTTGTGGCTCCTCTCAGATTCCAGAACTTTCTGCCACAGAAATGTGAGGAACATGTGTTTTTTTAGCCACATTTTGAGGTTTGCAAAGGATTCTGGGTAACAGAACCTGGTCCCAGCCACACAAGTCACCCCATCTTGGATTCCCCTAGGTCTCTAGTTTTCAGAAATGCACAGGTTTGGTAGGTTTCCCTAGGTGGCGGCTGAGCTACAGGCCAAACTCTACAGGTAGGCATTTTGCAAAAAACACCTCTGTTTTCCTTAAAAAAATTGGCTGTGTCCACGTTGCGCCTTGGGGCGTTTCCTGTCGCGGGCGCTAGGCCTACCCACACAAGTGAGGTATCATTTTTATCGGGAGACGTGGGGGAACGCTGGGTGGAATGAAATTTGTGGCTCCTCTCAGATTCCAGAACTTTCTGCCACAGAAATGTGAGGAACATTAGCCAAATTTTGAGGTTTGCAAAGGATTCTGGGTAACAGAACCTGGTCCCAGCCACACAAGTCTCCCCATCTTGGATTCCCCTAGGTCTCTAGTTTTCAGAAATGCACAGGTTTGGTAGGTTTCCCTAGGTGGCGGCTGAGCTACAGGCCAAAATCTACAGGTAGGCACTTTGCAAAAAACACCTCTGTTTTCCTTCAAAAATTTGGCTGTGTCCACATTGCGCTTTGGGGCGTTTGCTGTTGCGGGCGCTAGGCCTGCCCACACAAGTGAGGTAACATTTTTATCGGGAGACGTGGGGGAACGCTGGGTGGAAGGAAATTTGTGGCTCCTCTCAGATTCCAGAACTTTCTGCCACAGAAATGTGAGGAACATGTGTTTTTTCAGCCACATTTTGAGGTTTGCAAAGGATTCTGGGTAACAGAACCTGGTCCAAGCCACACAAGTCACCCCATCTTGGATTTCCCTAGGTCTCTAGTTTTCCGAAATGCACAGGTTTGGTAGGTTTCCCTAGGTGGCGGCTGAGCTACAGGCCAAAATCTACAGGTAGGCACTTTGCAAAAAACACCTCTGTTTTCCTTCAAAAATTTGGCTGTGTCCACGTTGCACTTTGGGGCGTTTCCTGTCGCGGGCGCTAGGCCTACCCACACAAGTGAGGTATCATTTTTATCGGGAGACGTGGGGGAACGCTGGGTGGAAGGAAATTTGTGGCTCCTCTCAGATTCCAGAATTTTCTGCCACAGAAATGTGAGGAACATGTGTTTTTTTAGCCACATTTTGAGGTTTGCAAAGGATTCTGGGTAACAGAACCTGGTCCCAGCCACACAAGTCACCCCATCTTGGATTCCCCTAGGTCTCTAGTTTTCAGAAATGCACAGGTTTGGTAGGTTTCCCTAGGTGGCGGCTGTGCTACAGGCCAAACTCTACAGGTAGGCACTTTGCAAAAAACACCTCTGTTTTCCTTCAAAAATTTGGCTGTGTCCACGTTGCGCCTTGGGGCGTTTCCTGTCGCGGGCGCTAGGCCTACCCACACAAGTGAGGTATCATTTTTATCGGGAGACGTGGGGGAACGCTGGGTGGAAGGAAATTTGTGGCTCCTTTAAGATTCCAGAACTTTCTGCCACAGAAATGTGAGGAACATGTGTTTTTTTTTGCCAAATTTTGAGGTTTGCAAAGGATTCTGGGTAACAGAACCTGGTCTGAGCCACACAAGTCACCCCATCTTGGATTCCCCTAGGTCTCTAGTTTTCATAAATGCACAGGTTTGGTAGGTTTCCCTAGGTGGCGGCTGAGCTACAGGCCAAACTCTACAGGTAGGCACTTTGCAAAAAACACCTCTGTTTTCCTTCAAAAATTTGGCTGTGTCCATGTTGCGCTTTGGGGCGTTTCCTGTCGCGGGCGCTAGGCCTACCCACACAAGTGAGGTATCATTTTTATCGGGAGACGTGGGGGAACGCTGGGTGGAAGGAAATTTGTGGCTCCTCTCAGATTCCAGAACTTTCTGCCACAGAAATGTGAGGAACATGTGTTTTTTTAGCCACATTTTGAGGTTTGCAAAGGATTCTGGGTAACAGAACCTGGTCCCAGCCACACAAGTCACCCCATCTTGGATTCCCCTAGGTCTCTAGTTTTCAGAAATGCACAGGTTTGGTAAGTTTCCCTAGGTGGCGGCTGAGCTACAGGCCAAACTCTACAGGTAGGCACTTTGCAAAAAACACCTCTGTTTTCCTTCAAAAATTTGGCTGTGTCCACGTTGCGCCTTGGGGCGTTTCCTGTCGCGGGCGCTAGGCCTACCCACACAAGTGAGGTATCATTTTTATCGGGAGACGTGGGGGAACGCTGGGTGGAAGGAAATTTGTGGCTCCTCTCAGATTCCAGAACTTTCTGCCACCGAAATGAGGAACATGTGTTCTTTTAGCCAAATTGTGAGGTTTGCAAAGGATTCTGGGTAACAGAACCTGGTCCGAGCCACACAAGTCACCCCATCTTGGATTCCCCTAGGTCTCTAGTTTTCAGAAATGCACAGGTTTGGTAGGTTTCCCTAGGTGGCGGCTGAGCTACAGGCCAAAATCTACAGGTAGGCACTTTGCAAAAAACAACTCTGTTTTCCTTCAAAAATTTGGATGTGTCCACATTGCGCTTTGGGGCGTTTCCTGTCGCGGGCGCTAGGCCTACCCACACAAGTGAGGTATCATTTTTATCGGGAGACGTGGGAGAACGCTGGGTGGAAGGAAATTTTTGGCTCCTCTCAGATTCCAGAACTGTCTGCCACAGAAATGTGAGGAACATGTGTTTTTTTAGCCAAATTTTGAGGTTTGCAAAGGATTCTGGGTAACAGAACCTGGTCCGAGCCACACAAGTCACCCCATCTTGGATTCCCCTAGGTCTCTAGTTTTCAGAAATGCACAGGTTTGGTAGGTTTCCCTAGGTGGCGGCTGAGCTTGAGGCCAAAATCTACAGGTAGGCACTTTGCAAAAAACACCTGTTTTCCTTCAAAAATTTGGCTGTGTCCATGTTGCGCTTTGGGGCGTTTCCTGTCGCGGGCCCTAGGCCTACCCACACAAGTGAGGTATCATTTTTATCGGGAGACGTGGGGGAACGCTGGGTGGAAGGAAATTTGTGGCTCCTCTCAGATTCCAGAACTTTCTGCCACAGAAATGTGAGGAACATGTGTTCTTTTAGCCAAATTGTGAGGTTTGCAAAGGATTCTGGGTAACAGAACCTGGTCCGAGCCACACAAGTCACCCCATCTTGGATTCCCCTAGGTCTCTAGTTTTCAGAAATGCACAGGTTTGGTAGGTTTCCCTAGGTGGCGGCTGAGCTACAGGCCAAAATCTACAGGTAGGCACTTTGCAAAAAACACCTCTGTTTTCCTTCAAAAATTTGGCTGTGTCCATGTTGCGCTTTGGGGCGTTTCCTGTCGCGGGCGCTAGGCCTACACACACAAGTGAGGTATCATTTTTATCGGGAGACGTGGGGGAACGCTGGGTGGAAGGAAATTTGTGGCTCCTCTCAGATTCCAGAACTTTCTGCCACAGAAATGTGAGGAACATGTGTTTTTTTAGCCACATTTTGAGGTTTGCAAAGGATTCTGGGTAACAGAACCTGGTCCCAGCCACACAAGTCACCCCATCTTGGATTCCCCTAGGTCTCTAGTTTTCAGAAATGCACAGGTTTGGTAGGTTTCCCTAGGTGGCGGCTGAGCTACAGGCCAAACTCTACAGGTAGGCACTTTGCAAAAAACACCTCTGTTTTCCTTCAAAAAATTGGCTGTGTCCACGTTGCGCCTTGGGGCGTTTCCTGTCGCGGGCGCTAGGCCTACCCACACAAGTGAGGTATCATTTTTATCGGGAGACGTGGGGGAACGCTGGGTGGAATGAAATTTGTGGCTCCTCTCAGATTCCAGAACTTTCTGCCACAGAAATGTGAGGAACATTAGCCAAATTTTGAGGTTTGCAAAGGATTCTGGGTAACAGAACCTGGTCCCAGCCACACAAGTCTCCCCATCTTGGATTCCCCTAGGTCTCTAGTTTTCAGAAATGCACAGGTTTGGTAGGTTTCCCTAGGTGGCGGCTGAGCTACAGGCCAAAATCTACAGGTAGGCACTTTGCAAAAAACACCTCTGTTTTCCTTCAAAAATTTGGCTGTGTCCACATTGCGCTTTGGGGCGTTTGCTGTTGCGGGCGCTAGGCCTGCCCACACAAGTGAGGTAACATTTTTATCGGGAGACGTGGGGGAACGCTGGGTGGAAGGAAATTTGTGGCTCCTCTCAGATTCCAGAACTTTCTGCCACAGAAATGTGAGGAACATGTGTTTTTTCAGCCACATTTTGAGGTTTGCAAAGGATTCTGGGTAACAGAACCTGGTCCAAGCCACACAAGTCACCCCATCTTGGATTTCCCTAGGTCTCTAGTTTTCCGAAATGCACAGGTTTGGTAGGTTTCCCTAGGTGGCGGCTGAGCTACAGGCCAAAATCTACAGGTAGGCACTTTGCAAAAAACACCTCTGTTTTCCTTCAAAAATTTGGCTGTGTCCACGTTGCACTTTGGGGCGTTTCCTGTCGCGGGCGCTAGGCCTACCCACACAAGTGAGGTATCATTTTTATCGGGAGACGTGGGGGAACGCTGGGTGGAAGGAAATTTGTGGCTCCTCTCAGATTCCAGAATTTTCTGCCACAGAAATGTGAGGAACATGTGTTTTTTTAGCCACATTTTGAGGTTTGCAAAGGATTCTGGGTAACAGAACCTGGTCCCAGCCACACAAGTCACCCCATCTTGGATTCCCCTAGGTGTCTAGTTTTCAGAAATGCACAGGTTTGGTAGGTTTCCCTAGGTGGCGGCTGTGCTACAGGCCAAACTCTACAGGTAGGCACTTTGCAAAAAACACCTCTGTTTTCCTTCAAAAATTTGGCTGTGTCCACGTTGCGCCTTGGGGCGTTTCCTGTCGCGGGCGCTAGGCCTACCCACACAAGTGAGGTATCATTTTTATCGGGAGACGTGGGGGAACGCTGGGTGGAAGGAAATTTGTGGCTCCTCTAAGATTCCAGAACTTTCTGCCACAGAAATGTGAGGAACATGTGTTTTTTTTTGCCAAATTTTGAGGTTTGCAAAGGATTCTGGGTAACAGAACCTGGTCTGAGCCACACAAGTCACCCCATCTTGGATTCCCCTAGGTCTCTAGTTTTCATAAATGCACAGGTTTGGTAGGTTTCCCTAGGTGGCGGCTGAGCTACAGGCCAAACTCTACAGGTAGGCACTTTGCAAAAAACACCTCTGTTTTCCTTCAAAAATTTGGCTGTGTCCATGTTGCGCTTTGGGGCGTTTCCTGTCGCGGGCGCTAGGCCTACCCACACAAGTGAGGTATCATTTTTATCGGGAGACGTGGGGGAACGCTGGGTGGAAGGAAATTTGTGGCTCCTCTCAGATTCCAGAACTTTCTGCAACAGAAATGTGAGGAACATGTGTTTTTTTAGCCACATTTTGAGGTTTGCAAAGGATTCTGGGTAACAGAACCTGGTCCCAGCCACACAAGTCACCCCATCTTGGATTCCCCTAGGTCTCTAGTTTTCAGAAATGCACAGGTTTGGTAGGTTTCCCTAGGTGGCGGCTGAGCTACAGGCCAAACTCTACAGGTAGGCACTTTGCAAAAAACACCTCTGTTTTCCTTCAAAAATTTGGCTGTGTCCACGTTGCGCCTTGGGGCGTTTCCTGTCGCGGGCGCTAGGCCTACCCACACAAGTGAGGTATCATTTTTATCGGGAGACGTGGGGGAACGCTGGGTGGAAGGAAATTTGTGGCTCCTCTCAGATTCCAGAACTTTCTGCCACAGAAATGAGGAACATGTGTTCTTTTAGCCAAATTGTGAGGTTTGCAAAGGATTCTGGGTAACAGAACCTGGTCCGAGCCACACAAGTCACCCCATCTTGGATTCCCCTAGGTCTCTAGTTTTCAGAAATGCACAGGTTTGGTAGGTTTCCCTAGGTGGCGGCTGAGCTACAGGCCAAAATCTACAGGTAGGCACTTTGCAAAAAACAACTCTGTTTTCCTTCAAAAATTTGGATGTGTCCACATTGCGCTTTGGGGCGTTTCCTGTCGCGGGCGCTAGGCCTACCCACACAAGTGAGGTATCATTTTTATCGGGAGACGTGGGAGAACGCTGGGTGGAAGGAAATTTTTGGCTCCTCTCAGATTCCAGAACTGTCTGCCACAGAAATGTGAGGAACATGTGTTTTTTTAGCCAAATTTTGAGGTTTGCAAAGGATTCTGGGTAACAGAACCTGGTCCGAGCCACACAAGTCACCCCATCTTGGATTCCCCTAGGTCTCTAGTTTTCAGAAATGCACAGGTTTGGTAGGTTTCCCTAGGTGGCGGCTGAGCTTGAGGCCAAAATCTACAGGTAGGCACTTTGCAAAAAACACCTGTTTTCCTTCAAAAATTTGGCTGTGTCCATGTTGTGCTTTGGGGCGTTTCCTGTCGCGGGCCCTAGGCCTACCCACACAAGTGAGGTATCATTTTTATCGGGAGACGTGGGGGAACGCTGGGTGGAAGGAAATTTGTGGCTCCTCTCAGATTCCAGAACTTTCTGCCACAGAAATGTGAGGAACATGTGTTCTTTTAGCCAAATTGTGAGGTTTGCAAAGGATTCTGGGTAACAGAACCTGGTCCGAGCCACACAAGTCACCCCATCTTGGATTCCCCTAGGTCTCTAGTTTTCAGAAATGCACAGGTTTGGTAGGTTTCCCTAGGTGGCGGCTGAGCTACAGGCCAAAATCTACAGGTAGGCACTTTGCAAAAAACAACTCTGTTTTCCTTCAAAAATTTGGATGTGTCCACATTGCGCTTTGGGGCGTTTCCTGTCGCGGGCGCTAGGCCTACACACACAAGTGAGGTATCATTTTTATCGGGAGACGTGGGAGAACGCTGGGTGGAAGGAAATTTTTGGCTCCTCTCAGATTCCAGAACTGTCTGCCACAGAAATGTGAGGAACATGTGTTTTTTTAGCCAAATTTTGAGGTTTGCAAAGGATTCTGGGTAACAGAACCTGGTCCGAGCCACACAAGTCACCCCATCTTGGATTCCCCTAGGTCTCTAGTTTTCAGAAATGCACAGGTTTGGTAGGTTTCCCTAGGTGGCGGCTGAGCTACAGGCCAAAATCTACAGGTAGGCACTTTGCAAAAAACACCTCTGTTTTCCTTCAAAAATTTGGCTGAGTCCACGTTGCGCTTTGGGGCGTTTCCTGTCGCGGGCGCTAGGCCTACCCACACAAGTCAGGTATCATTTTTATCGGGAGACGTGGGGGAATGCTGGGTGGAAGGAAATTTGTGGCTCCTCTCAGATTCCAGAACTTTCTGCCACAGAAATGTGAGGAACATGTGTTTTTTTAGCCACATTTTGAGGTTTGCAAAGGATTCTGGGTAACAGAACCTGGTCCCAGCCACACAAGTCACCCCATCTTGGATTCCCCTAGGTCTCTAGTTTTCAGAAATGCACAGGTTTGGTAGGTTTCCCTAGGTGGCGGCTGAGCTACAGGCCAAAATCTACAGGTAGGCACTTTGCAAAAAACACCTCTGTTTTCCTTCAAAAATTTGGGTGTGTCCACGTTGCGCTTTGGGGCGTTTCCTGTCGCGGGCGCTAGGCCTACCCACACAAGTGAGATATCATTTTTATCGGGAGACGTGGGGGAACGCTGGGTGGAAGGAAATTTGTGGCTCCTCTCAGATTCCAGAACTTTCCGCCACAAAAATGTGAGGAACATGTGTTTTTTTAGCCACATTTTGAGGTTTGCAAAGGATTCTGGGTAACAGAACCTGGTCCCAGCCACACAAGTCACCCCATCTTGGATTCCCCTAGGTCTCTAGTTTTCAGAAATGCACAGGTTTGGTAGGTTTCCCTAGGTGGCGTCTGAGCTACAGGCCAAACTCTACAGGTAGGCACTTTGCAAAAAACATCTCTGTTTTATTTAAAAAATTTGGGTGTGTCCACATTGCGCTTTGAGGCGTTTCCTGTCGCCGGCGCTAGGCCTACCCAAACAAGTGAGGTATCATTTTTATCGGGAGACGTGGGAGAACGCTGGGTGGAAGGAAATTTGTGGCTCCTCTCAGATTCCAGAACTGTCTGCCACAGAAATGTGAGGAACATGTGTTTTTTTAGCCAATTTTGAGGTTTGCAAAGGATTCTGGGTAACAGAACTGGTCCGAGCCACACAAGTCACCCCGTCTTGGATTCCCCTAGGTCTCTAGTTTTCAGAAATGCACAGGTTTGGTAGGTTTCCCTAGGTGGCGGCTGAGCTACAGGCCAAAATCTACAGGTAGGCACTTTGCAAAAAACACCTCTGTTTTCCTTCAAAAATTTGGCTGTGTCCACGTTGCGCTTTGGGGCGTTTCCTGTCGCGGGCGCTAGGCCTACCCACACAAGTCAGGTATCATTTTTATCGGGCGACGTGGGGGAATGCTGGGTGGAAGGAAATTTGTGGCTCCTCTCAGATTCCAGAACTTTCTGCCACAGAGATGTGAGGAACATGTGTTTTTTTAGCAAAATTTTGAGGTTTGCAAAGGATTCTGGGTAACAGAACCTGGTCCGAGCCAAACAAGTCACCCCATCTTGGATTCCCCTAGGCCTCTAGTTTTCAGAAATGAACAGGTTTGGTAGGTTTCCCTAGGTGGCGGTTGAGCTACAGGCCAAAATCTACAGGTAGGCACTTTGCAAAAAACACCTCTGTTTTCCTTCAAAAATTTGGCTGTGTCCACGTTGCGCTTTGGGGCGTTTCCTGTCGCGGGCGCTAGGCCTACCCACACAAGTGAGGTATCATTTTTATCGGGCGATGTGGGGAATGCTGGGTGGAAGGAAATTTGTGGCTCCTCTCAGATTCCAGAACTTTCTGCCACAGAAATGTGAGGAACATGTGTTTTTTTAGCAAAATTTTGAGGTTTGCAAAGGATTCTGGGTAACAGAACCTGGTCCGAGCCACACAAGTCACCCCATCTTGGATTCCACTAGGCCTCTAGTTTTCAGAAATGAACAGGTTTGGTAGGTTTCCCTAGGTGGCGGTTGAGCTACAGGCCAAAATCTACAGGTAGGCACTTTGCAAAAAACACCTCTGTTTTCCTTCAAAAATGTGGCTGTGTCCACGTTGCGCTTTGGGGCGTTTCCTGTCGCGGGCGCTAGGCCTACCCACACAAGTGAGGTATCATTTTTATCGGGAGACGTGGGGGAACGCTGGGTGGAAGGAAATTTGTGGCTCCTCTCAGATTCCAGAACTTTCTGCCACAGAAATGTGAGGAACATGTGTTTTTTTAGCCAAATTTTGAGGTTTGCAAAGGATTCTGGGTAACAGAACCTGGTCCCAGCCACGCAAGTCACCCCATCTTGGATTCCCCTAGGTCTCTAGTTTTCAGAAATGCACAGGTTTGGTAGGTTTCCCTAGGTGGCGGCTGAGCTACAGGCCAAAATCTACAGGTAGGCACTGTGCAAAAAACAACTCTGTTTTCCTTCAAAAATTTGGATGTGTCCACATTGCGCTTTGGGGCGTTTCCTGTCGCGGGCGCTAGGCCTACCCACACAAGTGAGGTATCATTTTTATCGGGAGACGTGGGAGAACGCTGGGTGGAAGGAAATTTGTGGCTCCTCTCAGATTCCAGAACTGTCTGCCACAGAAATGTGAGGAACATGTGTTTTTTTAGCCAAATTTTGAGGTTTGCAAAGGATTCTGGGTAACAGAACCTGGTCCGAGCCACACAAGTCACCCCATCTTGGATTCCCCTAGGTCTCTAGTTTTCAGAAATGCACAGGTTTGGTAGGTTTCCCTAGGTGGCGGCTGAGCTACAGGCCAAAATCTACAGGTAGGCATTTTGCAAAAAACACCTCTGTTTTCCTTCAAAAATTTGGCTGTGTCCACGTTGCGCTTTGGGGCGTTTCCTGTCGCGGGCGCTAGGCCTACCCACACAAGTCAGGTATCATTTTTATCGGGCGACGTGGGGGAATGCTGGGTGGAAGGAAATTTGTGGCTCCTCTCAGATTCCAGAACTGTCTGCCACAGAAATGTGAGGAACATGTGTTTTTTTAGCCAAATTTTGAGGTTTGCAAAGGATTCTGGGTAACAGAACCTGGTCCGAGCCACACAAGTCACCACATCTTGGATTCCCCTAGGTCTCTAGTTTTCAGAAATGCACAGGTTTGGTAGGTTTCCCTAGGTGGCGGCTGAGCTACAGGCCAAAATCTACAGGTAGGCACTTTGCAAAAAACACCTCTGTTTTCCTTCAAAAATTTGGCTGAGTCCACGTTGCGCTTTGGGGCGTTTCCTGTCGCGGGCGCTAGGCCTACCCACACAAGTCAGGTATCATTTTTATCGGGAGACGTGGGGGAATGCTGGGTGGAAGGAAATTTGTGGCTCCTCTCAGATTCCAGAACTTTCTGCCACAGAAATGTGAGGAACATGTGTTTTTTTAGCCACATTTTGAGGTTTGCAAAGGATTCTGGGTAACAGAACCTGGTCCCAGCCACACAAGTCACCCCATCTTGGATTCCCCTAGGTCTCTAGTTTTCAGAAATGCACAGGTTTGGTAGGTTTCCCTAGGTGGCGGCTGAGCTACAGGCCAAAATCTACAGGTAGGCACTTTGCAAAAAACACCTCTGTTTTCCTTCAAAAATTTGGGTGTGTCCACGTTGCGCTTTGGGGCGTTTCCTGTCGCGGGCGCTAGGCCTACCCACACAAGTGAGGTATCATTTTTATCGGGAGACGTGGGGGAACGCTGGGTGGAAGGAAATTTGTGGCTCCTCTCAGATTCCAGAACTTTCCGCCACAAAAATGTGAGGAACATGTGTTTTTTTAGCCACATTTTGAGGTTTGCAAAGGATTCTGGGTAACAGAACCTGGTCCCAGCCACACAAGTCACCCCATCTTGGATTCCCCTAGGTCTCTAGTTTTCAGAAATGCACAGGTTTGGTAGGTTTCCCTAGGTGGCGGCTGAGCTACAGGCCAAACTCTACAGGTAGGCACTTTGCAAAAAACATCTCTGTTTTATTTAAAAAATTTGGCTGTGTCCACATTGCGCTTTGAGGCGTTTCCTGTCGCCGGCGCTAGGCCTACCCAAACAAGTGAGGTATCATTTTTATCGGGAGACGTGGGAGAACGCTGGGTGGAAGGAAATTTGTGGCTCCTCTCAGATTCCAGAACTGTCTGCCACAGAAATGTGAGGAACATGTGTTTTTTTAGCCAATTTTGAGGTTTGCAAAGGATTCTGGGTAACAGAACCTGGTCCGAGCCACACAAGTCACCCCGTCTTGGATTCCCCTAGGTCTCTAGTTTTCAGAAATGCACAGGTTTGGTAGGTTTCCCTAGGTGGCGGCTGAGCTACAGGCCAAAATCTACAGGTAGGCACTTTGCAAAAAACACCTCTGTTTTCCTTCAAAAATTTGGCTGTGTCCACGTTGCGCTTTGGGGCGTTTCCTGTCGTGGGCGCTAGGCCTACCCACACAAGTCAGGTATCATTTTTATCGGGCGACGTGGGGGAATGCTGGGTGGAAGGAAATTTGTGGCTCCTCTCAGATTCCAGAACTTTCTGCCACAGAGATGTGAGGAACATGTGTTTTTTTAGCAAAATTTTGAGGTTTGCAAAGGATTCTGGGTAACAGAACCTGGTCCGAGCCAAACAAGTCACCCCATCTTGGATTCCCCTAGGCCTCTAGTTTTCAGAAATGAACAGGTTTGGTAGGTTTCCCTAGGTGGCGGTTGAGCTACAGGCCAAAATCTACAGGTAGGCACTTTGCAAAAAACACCTCTGTTTTCCTTCAAAAATTTGGCTGTGTCCACGTTGCGCTTTGGGGCGTTTCCTGTCGCGGGCGCTAGGCCTACCCACACAAGTGAGGTATCATTTTTATCGGGAAACGTGGGGGAACGCTGCGTGGAAGGAAATTTGTGGCTCCTCTCAGATTCCAGAACTTTCTGCCACAGAAATGTGAGGAACATGTGTTTTTTTAGCCAATTTTGAGGTTTGCAAAGGATTCTGGGTAACAGAACCTGGTCCGAGCCACACAAGTCACCCCGTCTTGGATTCCCCTAGGTCTCTAGTTTTCAGAAATGCACAGGTTTGGTAGGTTTCCCTAGGTGGCGGCTGAGCTACAGGCCAAAATCTACAGGTAGGCACTTTGCAAAAAACACCTCTGTTTTCCTTCAAAAATTTGGCTGTGTCCACGTTGCGCTTTGGGGCGTTTCCTGTCGCGGGCGCTAGGCCTACCCACACAAGTCAGGTATCATTTTTATCGGGCGATGTGGGGAATGCTGGGTGGAAGGAAATTTGTGGCTCCTCTCAGATTCCAGAACTTTCTGCCACAGAAATGTGAGGAACATGTGTTTTTTTAGCAAAATTTTGAGGTTTGCAAAGGATTCTGGGTAACAGAACCTGGTCCGAGCCACACAAGTCACCCCATCTTGGATTCCACTAGGCCTCTAGTTTTCAGAAATGAACAGGTTTGGTAGGTTTCCCTAGGTGGCGGTTGAGCTACAGGCCAAAATCTACAGGTAGGCACTTTGCAAAAAACACCTCTGTTTTCCTTCAAAAATGTGGCTGTGTCCACGTTGCGCTTTGGGGCGTTTCCTGTCGCGGGCGCTAGGCCTACCCACACAAGTGAGGTATCATTTTTATCGGGAGACGTGGGGGAACGCTGGGTGGAAGGAAATTTGTGGCTCCTCTCAGATTCCAGAACTTTCTGCCACAGAAATGTGAGGAACATGTGTTTTTTTAGCCAAATTTTGAGGTTTGCAAAGGATTCTGGGTAACAGAACCTGGTCCCAGCCACGCAAGTCACCCCATCTTGGATTCCCCTAGGTCTCTAGTTTTCAGAAATGCACAGGTTTGGTAGGTTTCCCTAGGTGGCGGCTGAGCTACAGGCCAAAATCTACAGGTAGGCACTGTGCAAAAAACAACTCTGTTTTCCTTCAAAAATTTGGATGTGTCCACATTGCGCTTTGGGGCGTTTCCTGTCGCGGGCGCTAGGCCTACCCACACAAGTGAGGTATCATTTTTATCGGGAGACGTGGGAGAACGCTGGGTGGAAGGAAATTTGTGGCTCCTCTCAGATTCCAGAACTGTCTGCCACAGAAATGTGAGGAACATGTGTTTTTTTAGCCAAATTTTGAGGTTTGCAAAGGATTCTGGGTAACAGAACCTGGTCCGAGCCACACAAGTCACCCCATCTTGGATTCCCCTAGGTCTCTAGTTTTCAGAAATGCACAGGTTTGGTAGGTTTCCCTAGGTGGCGGCTGAGCTACAGGCCAAAATCTACAGGTAGGCATTTTGCAAAAAACACCTCTGTTTTCCTTCAAAAATTTGGCTGTGTCCACGTTGCGCTTTGGGGCGTTTCCTGTCGCGGGCGCTAGGCCTACCCACACAAGTCAGGTATCATTTTTATCGGGCGACGTGGGGGAATGCTGGGTGGAAGGAAATTTGTGGCTCCTCTCAGATTCCAGAACTTTCTGCCACAGAAATGTGAGGAACATGTGTTTTTTTAGCCAAATTTTGAGGTTTGCAAAGGATTCTGGGTAACAGAACCTGGTCCCAGCCACACAAGTCACCCCATCTTGGATTCCCCTAGGTCTCTAGTTTTCAGAAATGCACAGGTTTGGTAGGTTTCCCTAGGTGGCGGCTGAGCTACAGGCCAAAATCTACAGGTAGGCGCTTTGCAAAAAACACCTCTGTTTTCCTTCAAAAATTTGGCTGAGTCCACGTTGCGCTTTGGGGCGTTTCCTGTCGCGGGCGCTAGGCCTACCCACACAAGTGAGGTATCATTTTTATCGGGAGACGTGGGGGAACGCTGGGTGGAAGGAAATTTGTGGCTCCTCTCAGATTCCAGAACTTTCTGCCACAAAAATGTGAGGAACATGTGTTTTTTTAGCCACATTTTGAGGTTTGCAAAGGATTCTGGGTAACAGAACCTGGTCCCAGCCACACAAATCACCCCATCTTGGATTCCCCTAGGTCTCTAGTTTTCAGAAATGCACAGGTTTGGTAGGTTTCCCTAGGTGGCGGCTGAGCTACAGGCCAAACTCTACAGGTAGGCACTTTGCAAAAAACACCTCTGTTTTCCTTCAAAAATTTGGCTGTGTCCACGTTGCGCCTTGGGGCGTTTCCTGTCGCGGGCGCTAGGCCTACCCACACAAGTGAGGTATCATTTTTATCGGGAGACGTGGGGGAACGCTGGGTGGAAGGAAATTTGTGGCTCCTCTCAGATTCCAGAACTTTCTGCCACAGAAATGAGGAACATGTGTTCTTTTAGCCAAATTGTGAGGTTTGCAAAGGATTCTGGGTAACAGAACCTGGTCCGAGCCACACAAGTCACCCCATCTTGGATTCCCCTAGGTCTCTAGTTTTCAGAAATGCACAGGTTTGGTAGGTTTCCCTAGGTGGCGGCTGAGCTACAGGCCAAAATCTACAGGTAGGCACTTTGCAAAAAACAACTCTGTTTTCCTTCAAAAATTTGGATGTGTCCACATTGCGCTTTGGGGTGTTTCCTGTCGCGGGCGCTAGGCCTACCCACACAAGTGAGGTATCATTTTTATCGGGAGACGTGGGAGAACGCTGGGTGGAAGGAAATTTTTGGCTCCTCTCAGATTCCAGAACTGTCTGCCACAGAAATGTGAGGAACATGTGTTTTTTTAGCCAAATTTTGAGGTTTGCAAAGGATTCTGGGTAACAGAACCTGGTCCGAGCCACACAAGTCACCCCATCTTGGATTCCCCTAGGTCTCTAGTTTTCAGAAATGCACAGGTTTGGTAGGTTTCCCTAGGTGGCGGCTGAGCTTGAGGCCAAAATCTACAGGTAGGCACTTTGCAAAAAACACCTGTTTTCCTTCAAAAATTTGGCTGTGTCCATGTTGCGCTTTGGGGCGTTTCCTGTCGCGGGCCCTAGGCCTACCCACACAAGTGAGGTATCATTTTTATCGGGAGACGTGGGGGAACGCTGGGTGGAAGGAAATTTGTGGCTCCTCTCAGATTCCAGAACTTTCTGCCACAGAAATGTGAGGAACATGTGTTCTTTTAGCCAAATTGTGAGGTTTGCAAAGGATTCTGGGTAACAGAACCTGGTCCGAGCCACACAAGTCACCCCATCTTGGATTCCCCTAGGTCTCTAGTTTTCAGAAATGTACAGGTTTGGTAGGTTTCCCTAGGTGGCGGCTGAGCTACAGGCCAAAATCTACAGGTAGGCACTTTGCAAAAAACAACTCTGTTTTCCTTCAAAAATTTGGATGTGTCCACATTGCGCTTTGGGGCGTTTCCTGTCGCGGGCGCTAGGCCTACCCACACAAGTGAGGTATCATTTTTATCGGGAGACGTGGGAGAACGCTGGGTGGGAGAACATTTTTGGCTCCTCTCAGATTCCAGAACTGTCTGCCACAGAAATGTGAGGAACATGTGTTTTTTTAGCCAAATTTTGAGGTTTGCAAAGGATTCTGGGTAACAGAACCTGGTCCGAGCCACACAAGTCACCCCATCTTGGATTCCCCTAGGTCTCTAGTTTTCAGAAATGCACAGGTTTGGTAGGTTTCCCTAGGTGGCGGCTGAGCTACAGGCCAAAATCTACAGGTAGGCACTTTGCAAAAAACACCTCTGTTTTCCTTCAAAAATTTGGCTGAGTCCACGTTGCGCTTTGGGGCGTTTCCTGTCGCGGGCGCTAGGCCTACCCACACAAGTCAGGTATCATTTTTATCGGGAGACGTGGGGGAATGCTGGGTGGAAGGAAATTTGTGGCTCCTCTCAGATTCCAGAACTTTCTACCACAGAAATGTGAGGAACATGTGTTTTTTTAGCCACATTTTGAGGTTTGCAAAGGATTCTGGGTAACAGAACCTGGTCCCAGCCACACAAGTCACCCCATCTTGGATTCCCCTAGGTCTCTAGTTTTCAGAAATGCACAGGTTTGGTAGGTTTCCCTAGGTGGCGGCTGAGCTACAGGCCAAAATCTACAGGTAGGCACTTTGCAAAAAACACCTCTGTTTTCCTTCAAAAATTTGGGTGTGTCCACGTTGCGCTTTGGGGCGTTTCCTGTCGCGGGCGCTAGGCCTACCCACACAAGTGAGGTATCATTTTTATCGGGAGACGTGGGGGAACGCTGGGTGGAAGGAAATTTGTGGCTCCTCTCAGATTCCAGAACTTTCCGCCACAAAAATGTGAGGAACATGTGTTTTTTTAGCCACATTTTGAGGTTTGCAAAGGATTCTGGGTAACAGAACCTGGTCCCAGCCACACAAGTCACCCCATCTTGGATTCCCCTAGGTCTCTAGTTTTCAGAAATGCACAGGTTTGGTAGGTTTCCCTAGGTGGCGGCTGAGCTACAGGCCAAACTCTACAGGTAGGCACTTTGCAAAAAACATCTCTGTTTTATTTAAAAAATTTGGGTGTGTTCACATTGCGCTTTGAGGCGTTTCCTGTCGCCGGCGCTAGGCCTACCCAAACAAGTGAGGTATCATTTTTATCGGGAGACGTGGGAGAACGCTGGGTGGAAGGAAATTTGTGGCTCCTCTCAGATTCCAGAACTGTCTGCCACAGAAATGTGAGGAACATGTGTTTTTTTAGCCAATTTTGAGGTTTGCAAAGGATTCTGGGTAACAGAACCTGGTCCGAGCCACACAAGTCACCCCGTCTTGGATTCCCCTAGGTCTCTAGTTTTCAGAAATGCACAGGTTTGGTAGGTTTCCCTAGGTGGCGGCTGAGCTACAGGCCAAAATATACAGGTAGGCACTTTGCAAAAAACACCTCTGTTTTCCTTCAAAAATTTGGCTGTGTCCACGTTGCGCTTTGGGGCGTTTCCTGTCGCGGGCGCTAGGCCTACCCACACAAGTCAGGTATCATTTTTATCGGGCGACGTGGGGGAATGCTGGGTGGAAGGAAATTTGTGGCTCCTCTCAGATTCCAGAACTTTCTGCCACAGAGATGTGAGGAACATGTGTTTTTTTAGCAAAATTTTGAGGTTTGCAAAGGATTCTGGGTAACAGAACCTGGTCCGAGCCAAACAAGTCACCCCATCTTGGATTCCCCTAGGCCTCTAGTTTTCAGAAATGAACAGGTTTGGTAGGTTTCCCTAGGTGGCGGTTGAGCTACAGGCCAAAATCTACAGGTAGGCACTTTGCAAAAAACACCTCTGTTTTCCTTCAAAAATTTGGCTGTGTCCACGTTGCGCTTTGGGGCGTTTCCTGTCGCGGGCGCTAGGCCTACCCACACAAGTGAGGTATCATTTTTATCGGGAGACGTGGGGGAACGCTGCGTGGAAGGAAATTTGTGGCTCCTCTCAGATTCCAGAACTTTCTGCCACAGAAATGTGAGGAACATGTGTTTTTTTAGCCAATTTTGAGGTTTCCAAAGGATTCTGGGTAACAGAACCTGGTCCGAGCCACACAAGTCACCCCGTCTTGGATTCCCCCAGGTCTCTAGTTTTCAGAAATGCACAGGTTTGGTAGGTTTCCCTAGGTGGCGGCTGAGCTACAGGCCAAACTCTACAGGTAGGCACTTTGCAAAAAACACCTCTGTTTTCCTTCAAAAATTTGGCTGTGTCCACGTTGCGCTTTGGGGCGTTTCCTGTCGCGGGCGCTAGGCCTACCCACACAAGTCAGGTATCATTTTTATCGGGCGACGTGGGGAATGCTGGGTGGAAGGAAATTTGTGGCTCCTCTCAGATTCCAGAACTTTCTGCCACAGAAATGTGAGGAACATGTGTTTTTTTAGCAAAATTTTGAGGTTTGCAAAGGATTCTGGGTAACAGAACCTGGTCCGAGCCACACAAGTCACCCCATCTTGGATTCCCCTAGGCCTCTAGTTTTCAGAAATGCACAGGTTTGGTAGGTTTCCCTAGGTGGCGGCTGAGCTACAGGCCAAAATCTACAGGTAGGCACTGTGCAAAAAACAACTCTGTTTTCCTTCAAAAATTTGGATGTGTCCACATTGCGCTTTGGGGCGTTTCCTGTCGCGGGCGCTAGGCCTACCCACACAAGTGAGGTATCATTTTTATCGGGAGACGTGGGAGAACGCTGGGTGGAAGGAAATTTGTGGCTCCTCTCAGATTCCAGAACTGTCTGCCACAGAAATGTGAGGAACATGTGTTTTTTTAGCCAAATTTTGAGGTTTGCAAAGGATTCTGGGTAACAGAACCTGGTCCGAGCCACACAAGTCACCCCATCTTGGATTCCCCTAGGTCTCTAGTTTTCAGAAATACACAGGTTTGGTAGGTTTCCCTAGGTGGCGGCTGAGCTACAGGCCAAAATCTACAGGTAGGCATTTTGCAAAAAACACCTCTGTTTTCCTTCAAAAATTTGGCTGTGTCCACTTTGCGCTTTGGGGCATTTCCTGTCGCGGGCGCTAGGCCTACCCACACAAGTCAGGTATCATTTTTATCGGGCGACGTGGGGGAATGCTGGGTGGAAGGAAATTTGTGGCTCCTCTCAGATTCCAGAACTTTCTGCCACAGAAATGTGAGGAACATGTGTTTTTTTAGCCAAATTTTGAGGTTTGCAAAGGATTCTGGGTAACAGAACCTGGTCCCAGCCACACAAGTCACCCCATCTTGGATTCCCCTAGGTCTCTAGTTTTCAGAAATGCACAGGTTTGGTAGGTTTCCCTAGGTGGCGGCTGAGCTACAGGCCAAAATCTACAGGTAGGCGCTTTGCAAAAAACACCTCTGTTTTCCTTCAAAAATTTGGCTGAGTCCACGTTGCGCTTTGGGGCGTTTCCTGTCGCGGGCGCTAGGCCTACCCACACAAGTGAGGTATCATTTTTATCAGGAGACGTGGGGGAACGCTGGGTGGAAGGAAATTTGTGGCTCCTCTCAGATTCCAGAACTTTCTGCCACAAAAATGTGAGGAACATGTGTTTTTTTAGCCACATTTTGAGGTTTGCAAAGGATTCTGGGTAACAGAACCTGGTCCCAGCCACACAAATCACCCCATCTTGGATTCCCCTAGGTCTCTAGTTTTCAGAAATGCACAGGTTTGGTAGGTTTCCCTAGGTGGCGGCTGAGCTACAGGCCAAACTCTACAGGTAGGCACTTTGCAAAAAACAACTCTGTTTTCCTTCAAAAATTTGGGTGTGTCCACATTGCGCTTTGAGGCGTTTCCTGTCGCGGGCGCTAGGCCTACCCAAACAAGTGAGGTATCATTTTTATCGGGAGACGTGGGAGAACGCTGGGTGGAAGGAAATTTGTGGCTCCTCTCAGATTCCAGAACTGTCTGCCACAGAAATGTGAGGAACATGTGTTTTTTTAGCCAATTTTGAGGTTTGCAAAGGATTCTGGGTAACAGAACCTGGTCCGAGCCACACAAGTCACCCCGTCTTGGATTCCCCTAGGTCTCTAGTTTTCAGAAATGCACAGGTTTGGTAGGTTTCCCTAGGTGGCGGCTGAGCTACAGGCCAAAATCTACAGGTAGGCACTTTGCAAAAAACACCTCTGTTTTCCTTCAAAAATTTGGCTGTGTCCACGTTGCGCTTTGGGGCGTTTCCTGTCGCGGGCGCTAGGCCTACCCACACAAGTCAGGTATCATTTTTATCGGGCGACGTGGGGGAATGCTGGGTGGAAGGAAATTTGTGGCTCCTCTCAGATTCCAGAACTTTCTGCCACAGAGATGTGAGGAACATGTGTTTTTTTAGCAAAATTTTGAGGTTTGCAAAGGATTCTGGGTAACAGAACCTGGTCCGAGCCAAACAAGTCACCCCATCTTGGATTCCCCTAGGCCTCTAGTTTTCAGAAATGAACAGGTTTGGTAGGTTTCCCTAGGTGGCGGTTGAGCTACAGGCCAAAATCTACAGGTAGGCACTTTGCAAAAAACACCTCTGTTTTCCTTCAAAAATTTGGCTGTGTCCACGTTGCGCTTTGGGGCGTTTCCTGTCGCGGGCGCTAGGCCTACCCACACAAGTGAGGTATCATTTTTATCGGGAATCGTGGGGGAACGCTGCGTGGAAGGAAATTTGTGGCTCCTCTCAGATTCCAGAACTTTCTGCCACAGAAATGTGAGGAACATGTGTTTTTTTAGCCAATTTTGAGGTTTGCAAAGGATTCTGGGTAACAGAACCTGGTCCGAGCCACACAAGTCACCCCGTCTTGGATTCCCCTAGGTCTCTAGTTTTCAGAAATGCACAGGTTTGGTAGGTTTCCCTAGGTGGCGGCTGAGCTACAGGCCAAAATCTACAGGTAGGCACTTTGCAAAAAACACCTCTGTTTTCCTTCAAAAATTTGGCTGTGTCCACGTTGCGCTTTGGGGCGTTTCCTGTCGTGGGCGCTAGGCCTACCCACACAAGTCAGGTATCATTTTTATCGGGCGATGTGGGGAATGCTGGGTGGAAGGAAATTTGTGGCTCCTCTCAGATTCCAGAACTTTCTGCCACAGAAATGTGAGGAACATGTGTTTTTTTAGCAAAATTTTGAGGTTTGCAAAGGATTCTGGGTAACAGAACCTGGTCCGAGCCACACAAGTCACCCCATCTTGGATTCCACTAGGCCTCTAGTTTTCAGAAATGAACAGGTTTGGTAGGTTTCCCTAGGTGGCGGTTGAGCTACAGGCCAAAATCTACAGGTAGGCACTTTGCAAAAAACACCTCTGTTTTCCTTCAAAAATGTGGCTGTGTCCACGTTGCGCTTTGGGGCGTTTCCTGTCGCGGGCGCTAGGCCTACCCACACAAGTGAGGTATCATTTTTATCGGGAGACGTGGGGGAACGCTGGGTGGAAGGAAATTTGTGGCTCCTCTCAGATTCCAGAACTTTCTGCCACAGAAATGTGAGTAACATGTGTTTTTTTAGCCAAATTTTGAGGTTTGCAAAGGATTCTGGGTAACAGAACCTGGTCCCAGCCACGCAAGTCACCCCATCTTGGATTCCCCTAGGTCTCTAGTTTTCAGAAATGCACAGGTTTGGTAGGTTTCCCTAGGTGGCGGCTGAGCTACAGGCCAAAATCTACAGGTAGGCACTGTGCAAAAAACAACTCTGTTTTCCTTCAAAAATTTGGATGTGTCCACATTGCGCTTTGGGGCGTTTCCTGTCGCGGGCGCTAGGCCTACCCACACAAGTGAGGTATCATTTTTATCGGGAGACGTGGGAGAACGCTGGGTGGAAGGAAATTTGTGGCTCCTCTCAGATTCCAGAACTGTCTGCCACAGAAATGTGAGGAACATGTGTTTTTTTAGCCAAATTTTGAGGTTTGCAAAGGATTCTGGGTAACAGAACCTGGTCCGAGCCACACAAGTCACCCCATCTTGGATTCCCCTAGGTCTCTAGTTTTCAGAAATGCACAGGTTTGGTAGGTTTCCCTAGGTGGCGGCTGAGCTACAGGCCAAAATCTACAGGTAGGCATTTTGCAAAAAACACCTCTGTTTTCCTTCAAAAATTTGGCTGTGTCCACGTTGCGCTTTGGGGCGTTTCCTGTCGCGGGCGCTAGGCCTACCCACACAAGTCAGGTATCATTTTTATCGGGCGACGTGGGGGAATGCTGGGTGGAAGGAAATTTGTGGCTCCTCTCAGATTCCAGAACTTTCTGCCACAGAAATGTGAGGAACATGTGTTTTTTTAGCCAAATTTTGAGGTTTGCAAAGGATTCTGGGTAACAGAACCTGGTCCCAGCCACACAAGTCACCCCATCTTGGATTCCCCTAGGTCTCTAGTTTTCAGAAATGCACAGGTTTGGTAGGTTTCCCTAGGTGGCGGCTGAGCTACAGGCCAAAATCTACAGGTAGGCGCTTTGCAAAAAACACCTCTGTTTTCCTTCAAAAATTTGGCTGAGTCCACGTTGCGCTTTGGGGCGTTTCCTGTCGCGGGCGCTAGGCCTACCCACACAAGTGAGGTATCATTTTTATCGGGAGACGTGGGGGAACGCTGGGTGGAAGGAAATTTGTGGCTCCTCTCAGATTCCAGAACTTTCTGCCACAAAAATGTGAGGAACATGTGTTTTTTTAGCCACATTTTGAGGTTTGCAAAGGATTCTGGGTAACAGAACCTGGTCCCAGCCACACAAATCACCCCATCTTGGATTCCCCTAGGTCTCTAGTTTTCAGAAATGCACAGGTTTGGTAGGTTTCCCTAGGTGGCGGCTGAGCTACAGGCCAAACTCTACAGGTAGGCACTTTGCAAAAAACACCTCTGTTTTCCTTCAAAAATTTGGCTGTGTCCACGTTGCGCCTTGGGGCGTTTCCTGTCGCGGGCGCTAGGCCTACCCACACAAGTGAGGTATCATTTTTATCGGGAGACGTGGGGGAACGCTGGGTGGAAGGAAATTTGTGGCTCCTCTCAGATTCCAGAACTTTCTGCCACAGAAATGAGGAACATGTGTTCTTTTAGCCAAATTGTGAGGTTTGCAAAGGATTCTGGGTAACAGAACCTGGTCCGAGCCACACAAGTCACCCCATCTTGGATTCCCCTAGGTCTCTAGTTTTCAGAAATGCACAGGTTTGGTAGGTTTCCCTAGGTGGCGGCTGAGCTACAGGCCAAAATCTACAGGTAGGCACTTTGCAAAAAACAACTCAGTTTTCCTTCAAAAATTTGGATGTGTCCACATTGCGCTTTGGGGCGTTTCCTGTCGCGGGCGCTAGGCCTACCCACACAAGTGAGGTATCATTTTTATCGGGAGACGTGGGAGAACGCTGGGTGGAAGGAAATTTTTGGCTCCTCTCAGATTCCAGAACTGTCTGCCACAGAAATGTGAGGAACATGTGTTTTTTTAGCCAAATTTTGAGGTTTGCAAAGGATTCTGGGTAACAGAACCTGGTCCGAGCCACACAAGTCACCCCATCTTGGATTCCCCTAGGTCTCTAGTTTTCAGAAATGCACAGGTTTGGTAGGTTTCCCTAGGTGGCGGCTGAGCTTGAGGCCAAAATCTACAGGTAGGCACTTTGCAAAAAACACCTGTTTTCCTTCAAAAATTTGGCTGTGTCCATGTTGCGCTTTGGGGCGTTTCCTGTCGCGGGCCCTAGGCCTACCCACACAAGTGAGGTATCATTTTTATCGGGAGACGTGGGGGAACGCTGGGTGGAAGGAAATTTGTGGCTCCTCTCAGATTCCAGAACTTTCTGCCACAGAAATGTGAGGAACATGTGTTCTTTTAGCCAAATTGTGAGGTTTGCAAAGGATTCTGGGTAACAGAACCTGGTCCGAGCCACACAAGTCACCCCATCTTGGATTCCCCTAGGTCTCTAGTTTTCAGAAATGTACAGGTTTGGTAGGTTTCCCTAGGTGGCGGCTGAGCTACAGGCCAAAATCTACAGGTAGGCACTTTGCAAAAAACAACTCTGTTTTCCTTCAAAAATTTGGATGTGTCCACATTGCGCTTTGGGGCGTTTCCTGTCGCGGGCGCTAGGCCTACCCACACAAGTGAGGTATCATTTTTATCGGGAGACGTGGGAGAACGCTGGGTGGGAGCAAATTTTTGGCTCCTCTCAGATTCCAGAACTGTCTGCCACAGAAATGTGAGGAACATGTGTTTTTTTAGCCAAATTTTGAGGTTTGCAAAGGATTCTGGGTAACAGAACCTGGTCCGAGCCACACAAGTCACCCCATCTTGGATTCCCCTAGGTCTCTAGTTTTCAGAAATGCACAGGTTTGGTAGGTTTCCCTAGGTGGCGGCTGAGCTACAAGCCAAAATCTACAGGTAGGCACTTTGCAAAAAACACCTCTGTTTTCCTTCAAAAATTTGGCTGAGTCCACGTTGCGCTTTGGGGCGTTTCCTGTCGCGGGCGCTAGGCCTACCCACACAAGTCAGGTATCATTTTTATCGGGAGACCTGGGGGAATGCTGGGTGGAAGGAAATTTGTGGCTCCTCTCAGATTCCAGAACTTTCTGCCACAGAAATGTGAGGAACATGTGTTTTTTTAGCCACATTTTGAGGTTTGCAAAGGATTCTGGGTAACAGAACCTGGTCCCAGCCACACAAGTCACCCCATCTTGGATTCCCCTAGGTCTCTAGTTTTCAGAAATGCACAGGTTTGGTAGGTTTCCCTAGGTGGCGGCTGAGCTACAGGCCAAAATCTACAGGTAGGCACTTTGCAAAAAACACCTCTGTTTTCCTTCAAAAATTTGGGTGTGTCCACGTTGCGCTTTGGGGCGTTTCCTGTCGCGGGCGCTAGGCCTACCCACACAAGTGAGGTATCATTTTTATCGGGAGACGTGGGGGAACGCTGGGTGGAAGGAAATTTGTGGCTCCTCTCAGATTCCAGAACTTTCCGCCACAAAAATGTGAGGAACATGTGTTTTTTTAGCCACATTTTGAGGTTTGCAAAGGATTCTGGGTAACAGAACCTGGTCCCAGCCACACAAGTCACCCCATCTTGGATTCCCCTAGGTCTCTAGTTTTCAGAAATGCACAGGTTTGGTAGGTTTCCCTAGGTGGCGGCTGAGCTACAGGCCAAACTCTACAGGTAGGCACTTTGCAAAAAACATCTCTGTTTTATTTAAAAAATTTGGGTGTGTCCACATTGCGCTTTGAGGCGTTTCCTGTCGCCGGCGCTAGGCCTACCCAAACAAGTGAGGTATCATTTTTATCGGGAGACGTGGGAGAACGCTGGGTGGAAGGAAATTTGTGGCTCCTCTCAGATTCCAGAACTGTCTGCCACAGAAATGTGAGGAACATGTGTTTTTTTAGCCAATTTTGAGGTTTGCAAAGGATTCTGGGTAACAGAACCTGGTCCGAGCCACACAAGTCACCCCGTCTTGGATTCCCCTAGGTCTCTAGTTTTCAGAAATGCACAGGTTTGGTAGGTTTCCCTAGGTGGCGCCTGAGCTACAGGCCAAAATATACAGGTAGGCACTTTGCAAAAAACACCTCTGTTTTCCTTCAAAAATTTGGCTGTGTCCACGTTGCGCTTTGGGGCGTTTCCTGTCGCGGGCGCTAGGCCTACCCACACAAGTCAGGTATCATTTTTATCGGGCGACGTGGGGGAATGCTGGGTGGAAGGACATTTGTGGCTCCTCTCAGATTCCAGAACTTTCTGCCACAGAGATGTGAGGAACATGTGTTTTTTTAGCAAAATGTTGAGGTTTGCAAAGGATTCTGGGTAACAGAACCTGGTCCGAGCCAAACAAGTCACCCCATCTTGGATTCCCCTAGGCCTCTAGTTTTCAGAAATGAACAGGTTTGGTAGGTTTCCCTAGGTGGCGGTTGAGCTACAGGCCAAAATCTACAGGTAGGCACTTTGCAAAAAACACCTCTGTTTTCCTTCAAAAATTTGGCTGTGTCCACGTTGCGCTTTGGGGCGTTTCCTGTCGCGGGCGCTAGGCCTACCCACACAAGTGAGGTATCATTTTTATCGGGAGACGTGGGGGAACGCTGCGTGGAAGGAAATTTGTGGCTCCTCTCAGATTCCAGAACTTTCTGCCACAGAAATGTGAGGAACATGTGTTTTTTTAGCCAATTTTGAGGTTTGCAAAGGATTCTGGGTAACAGAACCTGGTCCGAGCCACACAAGTCACCCCGTCTTGGATTCCCCTAGGTCTCTAGTTTTCAGAAATGCACAGGTTTGGTAGGTTTCCCTAGGTGGCGGCTGAGCTACAGGCCAAACTCTACAGGTAGGCACTTTGCAAAAAACACCTCTGTTTTCCTTCAAAAATTTGGCTGTGTCCACGTTGCGCTTTGGGGCGTTTCCTGTCGCGGGCGCTAGGCCTACCCACACAAGTCAGGTATCATTTTTATCGGGCGACGTGGGGAATGCTGGGTGGAAGGAAATTTGTGGCTCCTCTCAGATTCCAGAACTTTCTGCCACAGAAATGTGAGGAACATGTGTTTTTTTAGCAAAATTTTGAGGTTTGCAAAGGATTCTGGGTAACAGAACCTGGTCCAAGCCACACAAGTCACCCCATCTTGGATTCCCCTAGGCCTCTAGTTTTCAGAAATGCACAGGTTTGGTAGGTTTCCCTAGGTGGCGGCTGAGCTACAGGCCAAAATCTACAGGTAGGCACTGTGCAAAAAACAACTATGTTTTCCTTCAAAAATTTGGATGTGTCCACATTGCGCTTTGGGGCGTTTCCTGTCGCGGACGCTAGGCCTACCCACACAAGTGAGGTATCATTTTTATCGGGAGACGTGGGAGAACGCTGGGTGGAAGGAAATTTGTGGCTCCTCTCAGATTCCAGAACTGTCTGCCACAGAAATGTGAGGAACATGTGTTTTTTTAGCCAAATTTTGAGGTTTGCAAAGGATTCTGGGTAACAGAACCTGGTCCGAGCCACACACGTCACCCCATCTTGGATTCCCCTAGGTCTCTAGTTTTCAGAAATACACAGGTTTGGTAGGTTTCCCTAGGTGGCGGCTGAGCTACAGGCCAAACTCTACAGGTAGGCACTTTGCAAAAAACACCTCTGTTTTCCTTCAAAAATTTGGCTGTGTCCACTTTGCGCTTTGGGGCATTTCCTGTCGCGGGCGCTAGGCCTACCCACACAAGTCAGGTATCATTTTTATCGGGCGACGTGGGGGAATGCTGGGTGGAAGGAAATTTGTGGCTCCTCTCAGATTCCAGAACTTTCTGCCACAGAAATGTGAGGAACATGTGTTTTTTTAGCCAAATTTTGAGGTTTGCAAAGGATTCTGGGTAACAGAACCTGGTCCCAGCCACACAAGTCACCCCATCTTGGATTCCCCTAGGTCTCTAGTTTTCAGAAATGCACAGGTTTGGTAGGTTTCCCTAGGTGGCGGCTGAGCTACAGGCCAAAATCTACAGGTAGGCGCTTTGCAAAAAACACCTCTGTTTTCCTTCAAAAATTTGGCTGAGTCCACGTTGCGCTTTGGGGCGTTTCCTGTCGCGGGCGCTAGGCCTACCCACACAAGTGAGGTATCATTTTTATCGGGAGACGTGGGGGAACGCTGGGTGGAAGGAAATTTGTGGCTCCTCTCAGATTCCAGAACTTTCTGCCACAAAAATGTGAGGAACATGTGTTTTTTTAGCCACATTTTGAGGTTTGCAAAGGATTCTGGGTAACAGAACCTGGTCCCAGCCACACAAATCACCCCATCTTGGATTCCCCTAGGTCTCTAGTTTTCAGAAATGCACAGGTTTGGTAGGTTTCCCTAGGTGGCGGCTGAGCTACAGGCCAAACTCTACAGGTAGGCACTTTGCAAAAAACACCTCTGTTTTCCTTCAAAAATTTGGGTGTGTCCACATTGCGCTTTGAGGCGTTTCCTGTCGCGGGCGCTAGGCCTACCCAAACAAGTGAGGTATCATTTTTATCGGGAGACGTGGGAGAACGCTGGGTGGAAGGAAATTTGTGGCTCCTCTCAGATTCCAGAACTGTCTGCCACAGAAATGTGAGGAACATGTGTTTTTTTAGCCAAATTTTGAGGTTTGCAAAGGATTCTGGGTAACAGAACCTGGTCCGAGCCACACAAGTCACCCCATCTTGGATTCCCCTAGGTCTCTAGTTTTCAGAAATGCACAGGTTTGGTAGGTTTCCCTAGGTGGCGGCTGAGCTACAGGCCAAAATCTACAGGTAGGCACTTTGCAAAAAACACCTCTGTTTTCCTTCAAAAATTTGGCTGTGTCCACGTTGCGCTTTGGGGCGTTTCCTGTCGCGGGCGCTAGGCCTACCCACACAAGTCAGGTATCATTTTTATCGGGCGACGTGGGGGAATGCTGGGTGGAAGGAAATTTGTGGCTCCTCTCAGACTCCAGAACTTTCTGCCACAGAAATGTGAGGAACATGTGTTTTTTTAGCCAAATTTTGAGGTTTGCAAAGGATTCTGGGTAACAGAACCTGGTCCCAGCCACACAAGTCACCCCATCTTGGATTCCCCTAGGTCTCTAGTTTTCAGAAATGCACAGGTTTGGTAGGTTTCCCTAGGTGGCGGCTGAGCTACAGGCCAAAATCTACAGGTAGGCACTTTGCAAAAAACACCTCTGTTTTCCTTCAAAAAATTTGGCTGAGTCCACGTTGCGCTTTGGGGCGTTTCCTGTCGCGGGCGCTAGGCCTACCCACACAAGTGAGGTATCATTTTTATCGGGAGACGTGGGGGAACGCTGGGTGGAAGGAAATTTGTGGATCCTCTCAGATTCCAGAACTTTCTGCCACAAAAATGTGAGGAACATGTGTTTTTTTAGCCACATTTTGAGGTTTGCAAAGGATTCTGGGTAACAGAACCTGGTCCCAGCCACACAAGTCACCCCATCTTGGATTCCCCTAGGTCTCTAGTTTTCAGAAATGCACAGGTTTGGTAGGTTTCCCTAGGTGGCGGCTGAGCTACAGGCCAAACTCTACAGGTAGGCACTTTGCAAAAAACATCTCTGTTTTCCTTCAAAAATTTGGGTGTGTCCACATTGCGCTTAGAGGCGTTTCCTGTCGCCGGCGCTAGGCCTACCCAAACAAGTGAGGTATCATTTTTATCGGGAGACGTGGGAGAACGCTGGGTGGAAGGAAATTTGTGGCTCCTCTCAGATTCCAGAACTGTCTGCCACAGAAATGTGAGGAACATGTGTTTTTTTAGCCAATTTTGAGGTTTGCAAAGGATTCTGGGTAACAGAACCTGGTCCGAGCCACACAAGTCACCCCGTCTTGGATTCCCCTAGGTCTCTAGTTTTCAGAAATGCACAGGTTTGGTAGGTTTCCCTAGGTGGCGGCTGAGCTACAGGCCAAAATCTACAGGTAGGCACTTTGCAAAAAACACCTCTGTTTTCCTTCAAAAATTTGGCTGTGTCCACGTTGCGCTTTGGGGCGTTTCCTGTCGCGGGCGCTAGGCCTACCCACACAAGTCAGGTATCATTTTTATCGGGCGACGTGGGGGAATGCTGGGTGGAAGGAAATTTGTGGCTCCTCTCAGATTCCAGAACTTTCTGCCACAGAAATGTGAGGAACATGTGTTTTTTTAGCAAAATTTTGAGGTTTGCAAAGGATTCTGGGTAACAGAACCTGGTCCGAGCCACACAAGTCACCCCATCTTGGATTCCCCTAGGCCTCTAGTTTTCAGAAATGAACAGGTTTGGTAGGTTTCCCTAGGTGGCGGTTGAGCTACAGGCCAAAATCTACAGGTAGGCACTTTGCAAAAAACACCTCTGTTTTCCTTCAAAAATTTGGCTGTGTCCACGTTGCGCTTTGGGGCGTTTCCTGTCGCGGGCGTTAGGCCTACCCACACAAGTGAGGTATCATTTTTATCGGGAGATGTGGGGGAACGCTGGGTGGAAGGAAATTTGTGGCTCCTCTCAGATTCCAGAACTTTCTGCCACAGATATGTGAGGAACATGTGTTTTTTTAGCCAATTTTGAGGTTTGCAAAGGATTCTGGGTAACAGAACCTGGTCCGAGCCACACAAGTCACCCCGTCTTGGATTCCCCTAGGTCTCTAGTTTTCAGAAATGCACAGGTTTGGTAGGTTTCCCTAGGTGGCGGCTGAGCTACAGGCCAAAATCTACAGGTAGGCACTTTGCAAAAAACACCTCTGTTTTCCTTCAAAAATTTGGCTGTGTCCACGTTGCGCTTTGGGGCGTTTCCTGTCGCGGGCGCTAGGCCTACCCACACAAGTCAGGTATCATTTTTATCGGGCGACGTGGGGAATGCTGGGTGGAAGGAAATTTGTGGCTCCTCTCAGATTCCAGAACTTTCTGCCACAAAAATGTGAGGAACATGTGTTTTTTTAGCCACATTTTGAGGTTTGCAAAGGATTCTGGGTAACAGAACCTGGTCCCAGCCACACAAGTCACCCCATCTTGGATTCCCCTAGGTCTCTAGTTTTCAGAAATGCACAGGTTTGGTAGGTTTCCCTAGGTGGCGGCTGAGCTACAGGCCAAACTCTACAGGTAGGCACTTTGCAAAAAACATCTCTGTTTTCCTTCAAAAATTTGGGTGTGTCCACATTGCGCTTTGAGGCGTTTCCTGTCGCCGGCGCTAGGCCTACCCAAACAAGTGAGGTATCATTTTTATCGGGAGACGTGGGAGAACGCTGGGTGGAAGGAAATTTGTGGCTCCTCTCAGATTCCAGAACTGTCTGCCACAGAAATGTGAGGAACATGTGTTTTTTTAGCCAATTTTGAGGTTTGCAAAGGATTCTGGGTAACAGAACCTGGTCCGAGCCACACAAGTCACCCCGTCTTGGATTCCCCTAGGTCTCTAGTTTTCAGAAATGCACAGGTTTGGTAGGTTTCCCTAGGTGGCGGCTGAGCTACAGGCCAAAATCTACAGGTAGGCACTTTGCAAAAAACACCTCTGTTTTCCTTCAAAAATTTGGCTGTGTCCACGTTGCGCTTTGGGGCGTTTCCTGTCGCGGGCGCTAGGCCTACCCACACAAGTCAGGTATCATTTTTATCGGGCGACGTGGGGAATGCTGGGTGGAAGGAAATTTGTGGCTCCTCTCAGATTCCAGAACTTTCTGCCACAGAAATGTGAGGAACATGTGTTTTTTTAGCAAAATTTTGAGGTTTGCAAAGGATTCTGGGTAACAGAACCTGGTCCGAGCCACACAAGTCACCCCATCTTGGATTCCCCTAGGCCTCTAGTTTTCAGAAATGAACAGGTTTGGTAGGTTTCCCTAGGTGGCGGTTGAGCTACAGGCCAAAATCTACAGGTAGGCACTTTGCAAAAAACACCTCTGTTTTCCTTCAAAAATGTGGCTGTGTCCACGTTGCGCTTTGGGGCGTTTCCTGTCGCGGGCGCTAGGCCTACCCACACAAGTGAGGTATCATTTTTATCGGGAGACGTGGGGGAACGCTGGGTGGAAGGAAATTTGTGGCTCCTCTCAGATTCCATAACTTTCTGCCACAGAAATGTGAGGAACATGTGTTTTTTTAGCCAAATTTTGAGGTTTGCAAAGGATTCTGGGTAACAGAACCTGGTCCCAGCCACGCAAGTCATCCCATCTTGGATTCCCCTAGGTCTCTAGTTTTCAGAAATGCACAGGTTTGGTAGGTTTCCCTAGGTGGCGGCTGAGCTACAGGCCAAAATCTAAAGGTAGGCACTTTGCAAAAAACAACTCTGTTTTCCTTCAAAAATTTGGATGTGTCCACATTGCGCTTTGGGGCGTTTCCTGTCGCGGGCGCTAGGCCTACCCACACAAGTCAGGTATCATTTTTATTGGGCGACGTGGGGGAATGCTGGGTGGAAGGAAATTTGTGGCTCCTCTCAGATTCCAGAACTTTCTGCCACAGAAATGTGAGGAACATGTGTTTTTTTAGCCAAATTTTGAGGTTTGCAAAGGATTCTGGGTAACAGAACCTGGTCCCAGCCACACAAGTCACCCCATCTTGGATTCCCCTAGGTCTCTAATTTTCAGAAATGCACAGGTTTGGTAGGTTTCCCTAGGTGGCGGCTGAGCTACAGGCCAAAATCTACAGGTAGGCACTTTGCAAAAAACAACTCTGTTTTCCTTCAAAAATTTGGATGTGTCCACATTGCGCTTTGGGGCGTTTCCTGTCGCGGGCGCTAGGCCTACCCACACAAGTGAGGTATCATTTTTATCGGGAGACGTGGGAGAACGCTGGGTGGAAGGAAATTTGTGGCTCCTCTCAGATTCCAGAACTGTCTGCCACAGAAATGTGAGGAACATGCGTTTTTTTAGCCAAATTTTGAGGTTTGCAAAGGATTCTGGGTAACAGAACCTGGTCCGAGCCACACAAGTCACCCCATCTTGGATTCCCCTAGGTCTCTAGTTTTCAGAAATGAACAGGTTTGGTAGGTTTCCCTAGGTGGCGGTTGAGCTACAGGCCAAAATCTACAGGTAGGCACTTTGCAAAAAACACCTCTGTTTTCCTTCAAAAATTTGGCTGTGTCCACGTTGCGCTTTGGGGCGTTTCCTGTCGCGGGCGCTAGGCCTACCCACACAAGTGAGGTATCATTTTTATCGGGAGACGTGGGGGAACGCTGAGTGGAAGGAAATTTGTGGCTCCTCTCAGATTCCAGAACTTTCTGCCACAGAAATGTGAGGAACATGTGTTTTTTTTAGCCAAAATTTGAGGTTTGCAAAGGATTCTGGGTAACAGAACCTAGTCCGAGCCACACAAGTCACCCCATCTTGGATTCCCCTAGGTCTTTAGTTTTCAGAAATGCACAGGTTTGGTAGGTTTCCCTAGGTGGCGGCTGAGCTACAGGCCAAAATCTACAGGTAGGCACTTTGCAAAAAACACCTCATTTTTCCTTCAAAAATTTGGCTGTGTCCACGTTGCGCTTTGGGGCGTTTCCTGTTGCGGGCGCTAGGCCTACCCACACAAGTGAGGTATCATTTTTATCGGGAGACGTGGGGGAATGCTGGGTGGAAGGAAATTTGTGGCTCCTCTCAGATTCCAGAACTTTCTGCCACAGAAATGTGAGGAACATGTGTTTTTTTAGCCAAATTTTGAGGTTTGCAAAGGATTCTGGGTAACAGAACCTGGTCCCAGCCACACAAGTCACCCCATCTTGGATTCCCCTAGGTCTCTAGTTTTCAGAAATGCACAAGTTTGGTAGGTTTCCCTAGGTGGCGGCTGAGCTACAGGCCAAAATCTACAGGTAGGCACTTTGCAAAAAACAACTCTGTTTTCCTTCAAAAATTTGGATGTGTCCACATTGCGCTTTGGGGCGTTTCCTGTCGCGGGCGCTAGGCCTACCCACACAAGTGAGGTATCATTTTTATCGGGAGACGTGGGAGAACGCTGGGTGGAAGGAAATTTGTGGCTCCTCTCAGATTCCAGAACTGTCTGCCACAGAAATGTGAGGAACATGCGTTTTTTTAGCCAAATTTTGAGGTTTGCAAAGGATTCTGGGTAACAGAACCTGGTCCGAGCCACACAAGTCACCCCATCTTGGATTCCCCTAGGTCTCTAGTTTTCAGAAATGCACAGGTTTGGTAGGTTTCCCTAGGTGGCGGCTGAGCTACAGGCCAAAATCTACAGGTAGGCACTTTGCAAAAAACACCTCTGTTTTCCTTCAAAAATTTGGCTGTGTCCACGTTGCGCTTTGGGGCGTTTCCTGTCGCGGGCGCTAGGCCTACCCACACAAGTCAGGTATCATTTTTATCGGGCGACGTGGGGGAATGCTGGGTGGTAGGAAATTTGTGGCTCCTCTCAGATTCCAGAACTTTCTGACTCAGAAATGTGAGGAACATGTGTTTTTTTAGCCAAATTTTGAGGTTTGCAAAGGATTCTGGGTAACAGAACCTGGTCCGAGCCACACAAGTCACCCCATCTTGGATTCCCCTAGGGCTCTAGTTTTCAGAAATGAACAGGTTTGGTAGGTTTCCCTAGGTGGCGGTTGAGCTACAGGCCAAAATCTACAGGTAGGCACTTTTCAAAAAACACCTCTGTTTTCCTTCAAAAATTTGGCTGTGTCCACGTTGCGCTTTGGGGCGTTTCCTGTCGCGGGCGCTAGGCCTACCCACACAAGTGAGGTATCATTTTTATCGGGAGACGTGGGGGAACGCTGAGTGGAAGGAAATTTGTGGCTCCTCTCAGATTCCAGAACTTTCTGCCACAGAAATGTGAGGAACATGTGTTTTTTTAGCCAAAATTTGAGGTTTGCAAAGGATTCTGGGTAACAGAACCTGGTCCGAGCCACACAAGTCACCCCATCTTGGATTCCCCTAGGTCTCTAGTTTTCAGAAATGCACAGGTTTGGTAGGTTTCCCTAGGTGGCGGCTGAGCTACAGGCCAAAATCTACAGGTAGGCACTTTGCAAAAAACACCTCTGTTTTCCTTCAAAAATTTGGCTGTGTCCACGTTGCGCTTTGGGGCGTTTCCTGTTGCGGGCGCTAGGCCTACCCACACAAGTGAGGTATCATTTTTATCGGGAGACGTGGGGGAATGCTGGGTGGAAGGAAATTTGTGGCTCCTCTCAGATTCCAGAACTTTCTGCCACAGAAATGTGAGGAATATGTGTTTTTTTAGCCAAATTTTGAGGTTTGCAAAGGATTCTGGGTAACAGAACCTGGTCCGAGCCACACAAGTCACCCCATCTTGGATTCCCCTAGGTCTCTAGTTTTCAGAAATGCACAGGTTTGGTAGGTTTCCCTAGTTGGCGGCTGAGCTATAGTCCAAAATCTACAGGTAGGCACTTTGCAAAAAACACCTCTGTTTTCCTTCAAAAATTTGGCTGTGTCCACATTGCGCTTTGGGGCGTTTCCTGTCGCGGGCGCTAGGCCTACCCACACAAGTGAGGTATCATTTTTATCGGGAGACGTGGGAGAACGCTGGGTGGAAGGAAATTTGTGGCTCCTCTCAGATTCCAGAACTGTCTGCCACAGAAATGTGAGGAACATGCGTTTTTTTAGCCAAATTTTGAGGTTTGCAAAGGATTCTGGGTAACAGAACCTGGTCCGAGCCACACAAGTCACCCCATCTTGGATTCCCCTAGGTCTCTAGTTTTCAGAAATGCACAGGTTTGGTAGGTTTCCCTAGGTGGCGGCTGAGCTACAGGCCAAAATCTACAGGTAGGCACTTTGCAAAAAACACCTCTGTTTTCCTTCAAAAATTTGGCTGTGTCCACGTTGCGCTTTGGGGCGTTTCCTGTCGCGGGCGCTAAGCCTACCCACACAAGTCAGGTATCATTTTTATCGGGCGACGTGGGGGAATGCTGGGTGGTAGGAAATTTGTGGCTCCTCTCAGATTCCAGAACTTTCTGACACAGAAATGTGAGGAACATGTGTTTTTTTAGCCAAATTTTGAGGTTTGAAAAGGATTCTGGGTAACAGAACCTGGTCCGAGCCACACAAGTCACCCCATCTTGGATTCCCCTAGGTCTCTAGTTTTCAGAAATAAACAGGTTTGGTAGGTTTCCCTAGGTGGCGGTTGAGCTACAGGCCAAAATCTACAGGTAGGCCCTTTGCAAAAAACACCTCTGTTTTCCTTCAAAAATTTGGCTGTGTCCACGTTGCGCTTTGGGGCGTTACTTGTCGCGGGCGCTAGGCCTACCCACACAAGTGAGGTATCATTTTTATCGGGAGACGTGGGGGAACGCTGAGTGGAAGGAAATTTGTGGCTCCTCTCAGATTCCAGAACTTTCTGCCACAGAAATGTGAGGAACATGTGTTTTTTTAGCCACATTTTGAGGTTTGCAAAGGATTCTGGGTAACAGAACCTGGTCCCAGCCACACAAGTCACCCCATCTTGGATTCCCCTAGGTCTCTAGTTTTCAGAAATGCACAGGTTTGGTAGGTTTCCCTAGGTGGCGGCTGAGCTACAGGCCAAACTCTACAGGTAGGCACTTTGCAAAAAACATCTCTGTTTTCCTTCAAAAATTTGGGTGTGTCCACATTGCGCTTAGAGGCGTTTCCTGTCGCCGGCGCTAGGCCTACCCAAACAAGTGAGGTATCATTTTTATCGGGAGACGTGGGAGAACGCTGGGTGGAAGGAAATTTGTGGCTCCTCTCAGATTCCAGAACTGTCTGCCACAGAAATGTGAGGAACATGTGTTTTTTTAGCCAATTTTGAGGTTTGCAAAGGATTCTGGGTAACAGAACCTGGTCCGAGCCACACAAGTCAAACCGTCTTGGATTCCCCTAGGTCTCTAGTTTTCAGAAATGCACAGGTTTGGTAGGTTTCCCTAGGTGGCGGCTGAGCTACAGGCCAAAATCTACAGGTAGGCACTTTGCAAAAAACACCTCTGTTTTCCTTCAAAAATTTGGCTGTGTCCACGTTGCGCTTTGGGGCGTTTCCTGTCGCGGGCGCTAGGCCTACCCACACAAGTCAGGTATCATTTTTATCGGGCGACGTGGGGAATGCTGGGTGGAAGGAAATTTGTGGCTCCTCTCAGATTCCAGAACTTTCTGCCACAGAAATGTGAGGAACATGTGTTTTTTTAGCAAAATTTTGAGGTTTGCAAAGGATTCTGGGTAACAGAACCTGGTCCGAGCCACACAAGTCACCCCATCTTGGATTCCCCTAGGCCTCTAGTTTTCAGAAATGAACAGGTTTGGTAGGTTTCCCTAGGTGGCGGTTGAGCTACAGGCCAAAATCTACAGGTAGGCACTTTGCAAAAAACACCTCTGTTTTCCTTAAAAAATGTGGCTGTGTCCACGTTGCGCTTTGGGGCGTTTCCTGTCGCGGGCGCTAGGCCTACCCACACAAGTGAGGTATCATTTTTATCGGGAGACGTGGGGGAACGCTGGGTGGAAGGAAATTTGTGGCTCCTCTCAGATTCCATAACTTTCTGCCACAGAAATGTGAGGAACATGTGTTTTTTTAGCCAAATTTTGAGGTTTGCAAAGGATTCTGGGTAACAGAACCTGGTCCCAGCCACGCAAGTCATCCCATCTTGGATTCCCCTAGGTCTCTAGTTTTCAGAAATGCACAGGTTTGGTAGGTTTCCCTAGGTGGCGGCTGAGCTACAGGCCAAAATCTACAGGTAGGCACTTTGCAAAAAACAACTCTGTTTTCCTTCAAAAATTTGGATGTGTCCACATTGCGCTTTGGGGCGTTTCCTGTCGCGGGCGCTAGGCCTACCCACACAAGTCAGGTATCATTTTTATTGGGCGACGTGGGGGAATGCTGGGTGGAAGGAAATTTGTGGCTCCTCTCAGATTCCAGAACTTTCTGCCACAGAAATGTGAGGAACATGTGTTTTTTTAGCCAAATTTTGAGGTTTGCAAAGGATTCTGGGTAACAGAACCTGGTCCCAGCCACACAAGTCACCCCATCTTGGATTCCCCTAGGTCTCTAATTTTCAGAAATGCACAGGTTTGGTAGGTTTCCCTAGGTGGCGGCTGAGCTACAGGCCAAAATCTACAGGTAGGCACTTTGCAAAAAACAACTCTGTTTTCCTTAAAAAATTTGGATGTGTCCACATTGCGCTTTGGGGCGTTTCCTGTCGCGGGCGCTAGGCCTACCCACACAAGTGAGGTATCATTTTTATCGGGAGACGTGGGAGAACGCTGGGTGGAAGGAAATTTGTGGCTCCTCTCAGATTCCAGAACTGTCTGCCACAGAAATGTGAGGAACATGCGTTTTTTTAGCAAATTTTGAGGTTTGCAAAGGATTCTGGGTAACAGAACCTGGTCCGAGCCACACAAGTCACCCCATCTTGGATTCCCCTAGGTCTCTAGTTTTCAGAAATGCACAGGTTTGGTAGGTTTCCCTAGGTGGCGGCTGAGCTACAGGCCAAAATCTACAGGTAGGCACTTTGCAAAAAACACCTCTGTTTTCCTTCAAAAATTTGGCTGTGTCCACGTTGCGCTTTGGGGCGTTTCCTGTCGCGGGCGCTAAGCCTACCCACACAAGTCAGGTATCATTTTTATCGGGCGACGTGGGGGAATGCTGGGTGGTAGGAAATTTGTGGCTCCTCTCAGATTCCAGAACTTTCTGCCACAGAAATGTGAGGAACATGTGTTTTTTTAGCCAAATTTTGAGGTTTGCAAAGGATTCTGGGTAACAGAACCTGGTCCGAGCCACACAAGTCACCCCATCTTGGATTCCCCTAGGTCTCTAGTTTTCAGAAATGAACAGGTTTGGTAGGTTTCCCTAGGTGGCGGTTGAGCTACAGGCCAAAATCTACAGGTAGGCACTTTGCAAAAAACACCTCTGTTTTCCTTCAAAAATTTGGCTGTGTCCACGTTGCGCTTTGGGGCGTTTCCTGTCGCGGGCGCTAGGCCTACCCACACAAGTGAGGTATCATTTTTATCGGGAGACGTGGGGGAACGCTGAGTGGAAGGAAATTTGTGGCTCCTCTCAGATTCCAGAACTTTCTGCCACAGAAATGTGAGGAACATGTGTTTTTTTTAGCCAAAATTTGAGGTTTGCAAAGGATTCTGGGTAACAGAACCTAGTCCGAGCCACACAAGTCACCCCATCTTGGATTCCCCTAGGTCTTTAGTTTTCAGAAATGCACAGGTTTGGTAGGTTTCCCTAGGTGGCGGCTGAGCTACAGGCCAAAATCTACAGGTAGGCACTTTGCAAAAAACACCTCATTTTTCCTTCAAAAATTTGGCTGTGTCCACGTTGCGCTTTGGGGCGTTTCCTGTTGCGGGCGCTAGGCCTACCCACACAAGTGAGGTATCATTTTTATCGGGAGACGTGGGGGAATGCTGGGTGGAAGGAAATTTGTGGCTCCTCTCAGATTCCAGAACTTTCTGCCACAGAAATGTGAGGAACATGTGTTTTTTTAGCCAAATTTTGAGGTTTGCAAAGGATTCTGGGTAACAGAACCTGGTCCCAGCCACACAAGTCACCCCATCTTGGATTCCCCTAGGTCTCTAGTTTTCAGAAATGCACAAGTTTGGTAGGTTTCCCTAGGTGGCGGCTGAGCTACAGGCCAAAATCTACAGGTAGGCACTTTGCAAAAAACAACTCTGTTTTCCTTCAAAAATTTGGATGTGTCCACATTGCGCTTTGGGGCGTTTCCTGTCGCGGGCGCTAGGCCTACCCACACAAGTGAGGTATAATTTTTATCGGGAGACGTGGGAGAACGCTGGGTGGAAGGAAATTTGTGGCTCCTCTCAGATTCCAGAACTGTCTGCCACAGAAATGTGAGGAACATGCGTTTTTTTAGCCAAATTTTGAGGTTTGCAAAGGATTCTGGGTAACAGAACCTGGTCCGAGCCACACAAGTCACCCCATCTTGGATTCCCCTAGGTCTCTAGTTTTCAGAAATGCACAGGTTTGGTAGGTTTCCCTAGGTGGCGGCTGAGCTACAGGCCAAAATCTACAGGTAGGCACTTTGCAAAAAACACCTCTGTTTTCCTTCAAAAATTTGGCTGTGTCCACGTTGCGCTTTGGGGCGTTTCCTGTCGCGGGCGCTAGGCCTACCCACACAAGTCAGGTATCATTTTTATCGGGCGACGTGGGGGAATGCTGGGTGGTAGGAAATTTGTGGCTCCTCTCAGATTCCAGAACTTTCTGACTCAGAAATGTGAGGAACATGTGTTTTTTTAGCCAAATTTTGAGGTTTGTAAAGGATTCTGGGTAACAGAACCTGGTCCGAGCCACACAAGTCACCCCATCTTGGATTCCCCTAGGGCTCTAGTTTTCAGAAATGAACAGGTTTGGTAGGTTTCCCTAGGTGGCGGTTGAGCTACAGGCCAAAATCTACAGGTAGGCACTTTGCAAAAAACACCTCTGTTTTCCTTCAAAAATTTGGCTGTGTCCACGTTGCGCTTTGGGGCGTTTCCTGTCGCGGGCGCTAGGCCTACCCACACAAGTGAGGTATCATTTTTATCGGGAGACGTGGGGGAACGCTGAGTGGAAGGAAATTTGTGGCTCCTCTCAGATTCCAGAACTTTCTGCCACAGAAATGTGAGGAACATGTGTTTTTTTAGCCAAAATTTGAGGTTTGCAAAGGATTCTGGGTAACAGAACCTGGTCCGAGCCACACAAGTCACCCCATCTTGGATTCCCCTAGGTCTCTAGTTTTCAGAAATGCACAGGTTTGGTAGGTTTCCCTAGGTGGCGGCTGAGCTACAGGCCAAAATCTACAGGTAGGCACTTTGCAAAAAACACCTCTGTTTTCCTTCAAAAATTTGGCTGTGTCCACGTTGCGCTTTGGGGCGTTTCCTGTTGCGGGCGCTAGGCCTACCCACACAAGTGAGGTATCATTTTTATCGGGAGACGTGGGGGAATGCTGGGTGGAAGGAAATTTGTGGCTCCTCTCAGATTCCAGAACTTTCTGCCACAGAAATGTGAGGAATATGTGTTTTTTTAGCCAAATTTTGAGGTTTGCAAAGGATTCTGGGTAACAGAACCTGGTCCGAGCCACACAAGTCACCCCATCTTGGATTCCCCTAGGTCTCTAGTTTTCAGAAATGCACAGGTTTGGTAGGTTTCCCTAGTTGGCGGCTGAGCTATAGTCCAAAATCTACAGGTAGGCACTTTGCAAAAAACACCTCTGTTTTCCTTCAAAAATTTGGCTGTGTCCATGTTGCGCTTTGGGGCGTTTCCTGTCGCGGGCCCTAGGCCTACCCACACAAGTGAGGTATCATTTTTATCGGGAGACGTGGGGGAACGCTGGGTGGAAGGAAATTTGTGGCTCCTCTCAGATTCCAGAACTTTCTGCCACAGAAATGTGAGGAACATGTGTTTTTTTAGCCAAATTTTGAGGTTTGTAAAGGATTCTGGGTAACAAAACCTGGTCCGAGCCACACAAGTCACCCCATCTTGGATTCCCCTAGGTCTCTAGTTTTCAGAAATGCACAGGTTTGGTAGGTTTCCCTAGGTGGCGGCTGAGCTACAGGCCAAAATCTACAGGTAGGCACTTTGCAAAAAACACCTCTGTTTTCCTTCAAAAATTTGGCTGTGTCCACGTTGCGCTTTGGGGCGTTTCCTATCGCGGGCGCTATGCCTACCCACACACGTGAGGTATCATTTTTATCGGGAGACGTGGGGGAACGCTGGGTGGAAGGAAATTTGTGGCTCCTCTCAGATTCCAGAACTTTCTGCCACAGAACTGTGAGGAACATGTGTATTTTTAGCCAAATTGTGAGGTTTGCAAAGGATTCTGGGTAACAGAACCTGGTCCCAGCCACACAAGTCACCCCATCTTGGATTCCCCTAGGTCTCTAGTTTTCAGAAATGCACAGGTTTGGTAGGTTTCCCTAGGTGGCGGCTGAGCTACAGGCCAAAATCTACAGGTAGGCACTTTGCAAAAAACAACTCTGTTTTCCTTCAAAAATTTGGATGTGTCCACATTGCGCCTTGGGGCGTTTCCTGTCACGGGCGCTAGGCCTACCCACACAAGTGAGGTATCATTTTTATCGGGAGACGTGGGAGAACCCTGGGTGGAAGGAAATTTGTGGCTCCTCTCAGATTCCAGAACTGTCTGCCACAGAAATGTGAGGAACATGTGTTTTTTTAGCCAAATTTTGAGGTTTGCAAAGGATTCTGGGTAACAGAACCTGGTCCGAGCCACACAAGTCACCCCATCTTGGATTCCCCTAGGTCTCTAGTTTTCAGAAATGCACATGTTTGGTAGGTTTCCCTAGGTGGCGGCTGAGCTACAGGCCAAAATCTACAGGTAGGCACTTTGCAAAAAATACCTCTGTTTTCCTTCAAAAATTTGGCTGTGTCCACGTTGCGCTTTGGGGCGTTTCCTGTCGCGGACGCTAGGCCTACCCACACAAGTCAGGTATCATTTTTATCGGGCGACGTGGGGGAATGCTGGGTGGAAGGAAATTTGTGGCTCCTCTCAGATTCCAGAACTTTCTGCAACAGAAATGTGAGGAACATTTGTTTTTTTAGCCAAATTTTGAGGTTTGCAAAGGATTCTGGGTGACAGAACCTGGTCCCAGCCACACAAGTCACCCCATCTTGGATTCCCCTAGGTCTCTAGTTTTCAGAAATGCACAGGTTTGGTAGGTTTCCCTAGGTGGCGGCTGAGCTACAGGCCAAAATCTACAGGTAGGCACTTTGCAAAAAACACCTCTGTTTTCCTTCAAAAATTTGGCTGTGTCCACGTTGCGCTTTGGGGCGTTTCCTGTCGCGGACGCTAGGCCTACCCACACAAGTCAGGTATCATTTTTATCGGGCGACTTGGGGGAATGCTGGGTGGAAGGAAATTTGTGGCTCCTCTCAGATTCCAGAACTTTCTGCCACAGAAATGTGAGGAACATGTGTTTTTTTAGCAAAAGTTTGAGGTTTGCAAAGGATTCTGGGTAACAGAACCTGGTCCGAGCCACACAAGTCACCCCATCTTGGATTCCCCTAGGCCTCTAGTTTTCAGAAATGAACAGGTTTGGTAGGTTTCCCTAGGTGGCGGTTGAGCTACAGGCCAAAATCTACAGGTAGGCACTTTGCAAAAAACACCTCTGTTTTCCTTCAAAAATTTGGCTGTGTCCACGTTGCGCTTTGGGGCGTTTCCTGTCGCGGGCGCTAGGCCTACCCACACAAGTGAGGTATCATTTTTATCGGGAGACGTGGGGGAACGCTGGGTGGAAGGAAATTTGTGGCTCCTCTCAGATTCCAGAACTTTCTGCCACAGAAATGTGAGGAACATGTGTTTTTTTAGCCAAAATTTGAGGTTTGCAAAGGATTCTGGGTAACAGAACCTGGTCCGAGCCACACAAGTCACCCCATCTTGGATTCCCCTAGGTCTCTAGTTTTCAGAAATGCACAGGTTTGGTAGGTTTCCCTAGGTGGCGGCTGAGCTACAGGCCAAAATCTACAGGTAGGCACTTTGCAAAAAACACCTCTGTTTTCCTTCAAAAATTTGGCTGTGTCCACGTTGCGCTTTGGGGCGTTTCCTGTTGCGGGCGCTAGGCCTACCCACACAAGTGAGGTATCATTTTTATCGGGAGACGTGGGGGAATGCTGGGTGGAAGGAAATTTGTGGCTCCTCTCAGATTCCAGAACTTTCTGCCACAGAAATGTGAGGAATATGTGTTTTTTTAGCCAAATTTTGAGGTTTGCAAAGGATTCTGGGTAACAGAACCTGGTCCGAGCCACACAAGTCACCCCATCTTGGATTCCCCTAGGTCTCTAGTTTTCAGAAATGCACAGGTTTGGTAGGTTTCCCTAGTTGGCGGCTGAGCTATAGTCCAAAATCTACAGGTAGGCACTTTGCAAAAAACACCTCTGTTTTCCTTCAAAAATTTGGCTGTGTCCATGTTGCGCTTTGGGGCGTTTCCTGTCGCGGGCCCTAGGCCTACCCACACAAGTGAGGTATCATTTTTATCGGGAGACGTGGGGGAACGCTGGGTGGAAGGAAATTTGTGGCTCCTCTCAGATTCCAGAACTTTCTGCCACAGAAATGTGAGGAACATGTGTTTTTTTAGCCAAATTTTGAGGTTTGTAAAGGATTCTGGGTAACAAAACCTGGTCCGAGCCACACAAGTCACCCCATCTTGGATTCCCCTAGGTCTCTAGTTTTCAGAAATGCACAGGTTTGGTAGGTTTCCCTAGGTGGCGGCTGAGCTACAGGCCAAAATCTACAGGTAGGCACTTTGCAAAAAACACCTCTGTTTTCCTTCAAAAATTTGGCTGTGTCCACGTTGCGCTTTGGGGCGTTTCCTATCGCGGGCGCTATGCCTACCCACACACGTGAGGTATCATTTTTATCGGGAGACGTGGGGGAACGCTGGGTGGAAGGAAATTTGTGGCTCCTCTCAGATTCCAGAACTTTCTGCCACAGAACTGTGAGGAACATGTGTATTTTTAGCCAAATTGTGAGGTTTGCAAAGGATTCTGGGTAACAGAACCTGGTCCCAGCCACACAAGTCACCCCATCTTGGATTCCCCTAGGTCTCTAGTTTTCAGAAATGCACAGGTTTGGTAGGTTTCCCTAGGTGGCGGCTGAGCTACAGGCCAAAATCTACAGGTAGGCACTTTGCAAAAAACAACTCTGTTTTCCTTCAAAAATTTGGATGTGTCCACATTGCGCCTTGGGGCGTTTCCTGTCACGGGCGCTAGGCCTACCCACACAAGTGAGGTATCATTTTTATCGGGAGACGTGGGAGAACCCTGGGTGGAAGGAAATTTGTGGCTCCTCTCAGATTCCAGAACTGTCTGCCACAGAAATGTGAGGAACATGTGTTTTTTTAGCCAAATTTTGAGGTTTGCAAAGGATTCTGGGTAACAGAACCTGGTCCGAGCCACACAAGTCACCCCATCTTGGATTCCCCTAGGTCTCTAGTTTTCAGAAATGCACATGTTTGGTAGGTTTCCCTAGGTGGCGGCTGAGCTACAGGCCAAAATCTACAGGTAGGCACTTTGCAAAAAATACCTCTGTTTTCCTTCAAAAATTTGGCTGTGTCCACGTTGCGCTTTGGGGTGTTTCCTGTCGCGGGCGCTAGGCCTACCCACACAAGTCAGGTATCATTTTTATCGGGCGACGTGGGGGAATGCTGGGTGGAAGGAAATTTGTGGCTCCTCTCAGATTCCAGAACTTTCTGCCACAGAAATGTGAGGAACATGTGTTTTTTTAGCAAAAGTTTGAGGTTTGCAAAGGATTCTGGGTAACAGAACCTGGTCCGAGCCACACAAGTCACCCCATCTTGGATTCCCCTAGGCCTCTAGTTTTCAGAAATGAACAGGTTTGGTAGGTTTCCCTAGGTGGCGGTTGAGCTACAGGCCAAAATCTACAGGTAGGCACTTTGCAAAAAACACCTCTGTTTTCCTTCAAAAATTTGGCTGTGTCCACGTTGCGCTTTGGGGCGTTTCCTGTCGCGGGCGCTAGGCCTACCCACACAAGTGAGGTATCATTTTTATCGGGAGACGTGGGGGAACGCTGGGTGGAAGGAAATTTGTGGCTCCTCTCAGATTCCAGAACTTTCTGCCACAGAAATGTGAGGAACATGTGTTTTTTTAGCCAATTTTGAGGTTTGCAAAGGATTCTGGGTAACAGAACCTGGTCCGAGCCACACAAGTCACCCCGTCTTGGATTCCCCTAGGTCTCTAGTTTTCAGAAATGCACAGGTTTGGTAGGTTTCCCTAGGTGGCGGCTGAGCTACAGGCCAAAATCTACAGGTAGGCACTTTGCAAAAAACACCTCTGTTTTCCTTCAAAAATTTGGCTGTGTCCACGTTGCGCTTTGGGGCATTTCCTGTCGCGGGCGCTAGGCCTACCCACACAAGTCAGGTATCATTTTTATCGGGCGACGTGGGGAATGCTGGGTGGAAGGAAATTTGTGGCTCCTCTCAGATTCCAGAACTTTCTGCCACAGAAATGTGAGGAACATGTGTTTTTTTAGCAAAATTTTGAGGTTTGCAAAGGATTCTGGGTAACAGAACCTGGTCCGAGCCACACAAGTCACTCCATCTTGGATTCCCCTAGGCCTCTAGTTTTCAGAAATGAACAGGTTTGGTAGGTTTCCCTAGGTGGCGGTTGAGCTACAGGCCAAAATCTACAGGTAGGCACTTTGCAAAAAACACCTCTGTTTTCCTTCAAAAATTTGTCTGTGTCCACGTTGCGCTTTGGGGCGTTTCCTGTCGCGGGCGCTAGGCCTACCCACACAAGTGAGGTATCATTTTTATCGGGAGATGTGGGGGAACGCTGGGTGGAAGGAAATTTGTGGCTCCTCTCAGATTCCAGAACTTTCTGCCACAGAAATGTGAGGAACATGTGTTTTTTTAGCCAAATTTTGAGGTTTGCAAAGGATTCTGGGTAACAGAACCTGGTCCCAGCCACGCAAGTCACCCCATCTTGGATTCCCCTAGGTCTCTAGTTTTCAGAAATGCACAGGTTTGGTAGGTTTCCCTAGGTGGCGGCTGAGCTACAGGCCAAAATCTACAGGTAGGCACTTTGCAAAAAACAACTCTGTTTTCCTTCAAAAATTTGGATGTGTCCACGTTGCGCTTTGGGGCGTTTCCTGTCGCGGGAGCTAGGCCTATCCACACAAGTGAGGTATCATTTTTATCGGAAGACAGGGGGGAACGCTGGGTGGAAGGAAATTTGTGGCTCTTCTCAGATTCCAGAACTTTCTGACACAGAAATGTGAGGAACATCTATTTTTTTCGCCAAATTTTGAGGTTTGCAAAGGATTCTGGGTAACAGAACCTGGTCCCATTCACACAAGTCACCCCATCTTGGATTCCCCTAGGTCTCTAGTTTTCAGAAATGCACAGGTTTGGTAGGTTTCCCTAGGTGGCGGCTGAGCTACAGGCCAAAATCTACAGGTAGGCACTTTGCAAAAAACAACTCTGTTTTCCTTCAAAAATTTGGATGTGTCCACATTGCGCTTTGGGGCGTTTCCTGTCGCGGGCGCTAGGCCTACCCACACAAGTGAGGTATCATTTTTATCGGGAGACGTGGGGGAACGCTGCGTGGAAGGAAATTTGTGGCTCCTCTCAGATTCCAGAACTTTCTGCCACAGAAATGTGAGGAACATGTGTATTTTTAGCCAAATTTTGAGGTTTGCAATGGATTCTGGGTAACAGAACCTGGTCTGAGCCACACAAGTCACCCCATCTTGGATTCCCCTAGGTCTCTAGTTTTCAGAAATGCACAGGTTTGGTAGGTTTCCCTAGGTGGCGGCTGAGCTACAGGCCAAACTCTACAGGTAGGCACTTTGCAAAAAACACCTCTGTTTTCCTTCAAAAATTTGGCTGTGTCCACGTTGCACTTTGGGGCGTTTCCTGTCGCGGGCGCTAGGCCTACCCACACAAGTGAGGCATCATTTTTATCGAGCGACGTGGGGGAATGCTGGGTGGAAGGAAATTTGTGGCTCCTCTCAGATTCCAGAACTTTCTGCCACAGAAATGTGAGGAACATGTGTTTTTTTAGCCAAATTTTGAGGTTTGCAAAGGATTCTGGGTAACAGAACCTGGTCCCCGCCACACAAGTCACCCCATCTTGGATTCCCCTAGGTCTCTAGTTTTCATAAATGCACAGGTTTGGTAGGTTTCCCTAGGTGGCGGATGAGCTACAGGCCAAAATCTACAGGTAGGCACTTTGCAAAAAACAACTCTGTTTTCCTTCAAAAATTTGGATGTGTCCACATTGCGCTTTGGGGCGTTTCCTGTCGCGGGCGCTAGGCCTACCCACACAAGTGAGGTATCATTTTTATCGGGAGACATGGGTGAACGCTGGGTGGAAGGAAATTTGTGGCTCCTCTCAGATTCCAGAACTTTCTGCCACAGAAATGTGAGGAACATGTGTATTTTTAGCCAAATTTTGAGGTTTGCAATGGATTCTGGGTAACAGAACCTGGTTTGAGCCACACAAGTCACCCCATCTTGGATTCCCCTAGGTCTCTAGTTTTCAGAAATGCACATGTTTGGTAGGTTTCCCTAGGTGGCGGCTGAGCTACAGGCCAAAATCTACAGGTAGGCACTTTGCAAAAAACACCTCTGTTTTCCTTCAAAAATTTGGCTGTGTCCACGGTGCGCTTTGGGGCGTTTCCTATCGCGGGCGCTAGGCCTACCGACACACGTGAGGTATCATTTTTATCGGGAGACGTGGGGGAACGCTGGGTGGAAGGAAATTTGTGGCTCCTCTCAGATTCCAGAACTTTCTGCCACAGAACTGTGAGGAACATGTGTATTTTTAGCCAAATTGTGAGGTTTGCAAAGGATTCTGGGTAACAGAACCTGGTCCCAGCCACACAAGTCACCCCATCTTGGATTCCCCTAGGTCTCTAGTTTTCAGAAATGCACAGGTTTGGTAGGTTTCCCTAGGTGGCGGCTGAGCTACAGGCCAAAATCTACAGGTAGGCACTTTGCAAAAAACAACTCTGTTTTCCTTCAAAAATTTGGATGTGTCCACATTGCGCTTTGGGGCGTTTCCTGTCGCGGGCGCTAGGCCTACCCACACAAGTGAGGCATCATTTTTATCGAGCGACGTGGGGGAATGCTGGGTGGAAGGAAATTTGTGGCTCCTCTCAGATTCCAGAACTTTCTGCCACAGAAATGTGAGGAACATGTGTTTTTTTAGCCAAATTTTGAGGTTTGCAAAGGATTCTGGGTAACAGAACCTGGTCCCAGCCACACAAGTCACCCCATCTTGGATTCCCCTAGGTCTCTAGTTTTCAGAAATGCACAGGTTTGGTAGGTTTCCCTAGGTGGCGGATGAGCTACAGGCCAAAATCTACAGGTAGGCACTTTGCAAAAAACAACTCTGTTTTCCTTCAAAAATTTGGATGTGTCCACATTGCGCTTTGGGGCGTTTCCTGTCGCGGGCGCTAGGCCTACCCACACAAGTGAGGTATCATTTTTATCTGGAGAAATGGGTGAACGCTGGGTGGAAGGAAATTTGTGGCTCCTCTCAGATTCCAGAACTTTCTGCCACAGAAATGTGAGGAACATGTGTATTTTTAGCCAAATTTTGAGGTTTGCAAAGGATCCTTGGTAACAGAACCTGGTCCGAGCCACACAAGTCACCCCATCTTGGATTCCCCTAGGTCTCTAGTTTTCAGAAATGCACAGGTTTGGTAGGTTTCCCTGGTTGGCGGCTGAGCTACAGGCCAAAATCTACAGGTAGGCACTTTGCAAAAAACACCTCTGTTTTCCTTCAAACATTTGGCTGTGTCCACATTGCGCTTTGGGGCGTTTCCTGTCGCGGGCCACAGGCCTACCCACACAAGTGAGGTATCATTTTTATCGGGAGCCGTGGGGGAACGCTGGGTAGAAGGAAATTTGTGGCTCCTCTCAGATTCCAGAACTTTCTGCCACAGAAATGTGAGGAACAAGTGTATTTTTAGCCAAATTTTGAGGTTTGCAATGGATTCTGGGTAACAGAACCTGGTTTGAGCCACACAAGTCACCCCATCTTGGATTCCCCTAGGTCTCTAGTTTTCAGAAATGCACATGTTTGGTAGGTTTCCCTAGGTGGCGGCTGAGCTACAGGCCAAACTCTACAGGTAGGCACTTTGCAAAAAACACCTCTGTTTTCCTTCAAAAATTTGGCTGTGTCCACGTTGCGCTTTGGGGCGTTTCCTGTCGCGGGGGCTAGGCCTACCCACACAAGTGAGGTATCATTTTTATCGGGAGACGTGGGGGAACGCTGGGTGGAAGGAAATTTGTGGCTCCTCTCAGATTCCAGAACTTTCTGCCACAGAAATGAGAGGAACATGTGGTTTTTTTTGCCAAATTTTGAGGTTTGCAAAGGATTCTGGGTAACAGAACCTGGTCCCAGCCACACAAGTCACCCCATCTTGGATTCCCCTAGGTCTCTAGTTTTCAGAAATGCACAGGTTTGGTAGGTTTCCCTAGGTGGCGGCTGAGCTACAGGCCAAAATCTACAGGTAGGCACTTTGCAAAAAACACCTTTGTTTTCCTTCAAAAATTTGGATGTGTCCACATTGCGCTTTGGGGCGTTTCCTGTCGCGGGCGCTAGGCCTACCCACACAAGTGAGGTATCATTTTTATCGGGAGACGTGGGGGAACGCTGGGTGGAAGGAAATTTGTGGCTCCTCTCAGATTCCAGAACTTTCTGCCACAGAAATGTGAGGAATATGTGTATTTTTAGCCAAATATTGAGGTTTGCAATGGTTTCTGGGTAACAGAACCTGATCTGAGCCACACAAGTCACCCCATCTTGGATTCCCCTAGGTCTCTAGTTTTCAGAAATGCACAGGTTTGGTAGGTTTCCCTAGGTGGCGGCTGAGCTACAGGCCAAAATCTACAGGTAGGCACTTTGCAAAAAACACCTCTGTTTTCCTTCAAAAATTTGGCTGTGTCCACGTTGCGCTTTGGGGCGTTTCCTGTCGCGGGCGCTAGGCCTACCCACACAAGTGAGGTATCATTTTTATCGGGAGACGTGGGGGAACGCTGGGTGGAAGGAAATTTGTGGCTCCTCTCAGATTCCAGAACTTTCTGCCACAGAAATGTGAGGAACATGTGTTTTTTTAGCCAAATTTTGAGGTTTGCAAAGGATCCTTGGTAACAGAACCTGGTCCGAGCCACACAAGTCACCCCATCTTGGATTCCCCTAGGTCTCTAGTTTTCAGAAATGCACAGGTTTGGTAGGTTTCCCTAGGTGGCGGCTGAGCTACAGGCCAAACTCTACAGGTAGTAACTTTGCATAAAACACCTCTGTTTTCCTTCAAAAATTTGGCTGTGTCCACGTTGCGCTTTGGGGCGTTTCCTGTCGCGGGCGCCAGGCCTACCCACACAAGTGAGGTATCATTTTTATCGGGAGACGTGGGGGAACGCTGGGTGGAAAGAAATTTGTGGCTCCTCTCAGATTCCAGAACTTTCTGCCACAGAAATGTGAGGAACATGTGGTTTTTTTAGCCAAATTTTGAGGTTTGCAAAGGATTCTTGGTAACAGAACCTGGTCCGAGCCACACAAGTCACCCCATCTTGGATTCCCCAAGGTCTCTAGTTTTCATAAATGCACAGGTTTGGTAGGTTTCCCTAGGTGGCGGCTGAGCTACAGGCCAAAATCTACAGGTAGGCACTTTGCAAAAAACACCTCTGTTTTCCTTCAAAAATGTGGCTGTGTCCACGTTGCGCTTTGGGGCGTTTCCTGTCGCGGGAGCTAGGCCTATCCACACAAGTGAGGTATCATTTTTATCGGGAGACAGGGGGGAACGCTGGGTGGAAGGAAATTTGTGGCTCTTCTCAGATTCCAGAACTTTCTGACACAGAAATGTGAGGAACATCTGTTTTTGTCGCCAAATTTTGAGGTTTGCAAAGGATTCTGGGTAACAGAACCTGGTCCCAGCCACACAAGTCACCCCATCTTGGATTCCCCTAGGTCTCTAGGTTTCAGAAATGCACAGGTTTGGTAGGTTTCCCTAGGTGGCGGCTGAGCTACAGGCCAAAATCTACAGGTAGGCACTTTGCAAAAAACAACTCTGTTTTCCTTCAAAAATGTGGATGTGTCCACATTGCGCTTTGGGGCGTTTCCTGTCGCGGGCGCTAGGCCTACCCACACAAGTGAGGTATCATTTTTATCGGGAGACGTGGGGGAACGCTGCGTGGAAGGAAATTTGTGGCTCCTCTCAGATTCCAGAACTTTCTGCCACAGAAATGTGAGGAACATGTGTATTTTTAGCCAAATTTTGAGGTTTGCAATGGATTCTGGGTAACAGAACCTGGTCTGAGCCACACAAGTCACCCCATCTTGGATTCCCCTAGGTCTCTAGTTTTCAGAAATGCACAGGTTTGGTAGGTTTCCTAGGTGGTGGCTGAGCTACAGGCCAAACTCTACAGGTAGGCACTTTGCAAAAAACACCTCTGTTTTCCTTCAAAAATTTGGCTGTATCCACGTTGTGCTTTGGGGCGTTTCCTGTCGCGGGCGCTGGGCCTACCCACACAAGTGAGGTATCCTTTTTATCGAGCGACGTGGGGGAATGCTGGGTGGAAGGAAATTTGTGGCTCCTCTCAGATTCCAGAACTTTCTGCCACAGAAATGTGAGGAACATGTGTTTTTTTAGCCAAATTTTGAGGTTTGCAAAGGATTCTTGGTAACAGAACCTGGTCCGAGCCACACAAGTCACACCATCTTGGATTCCCCAAGGCCTCTAGTTTTCATAAATGCACAGGTTTGGTAGGTTTCCCTAGGTGGCGGCTGAGCTACAGGCCAAAATCTACAGGTAGGCACTTTGCAAAAAACACCTCTGTTTTCCTTCAAAAATTTGGCTGAGTCCACGTTGCGCTTTGGGGCGTTTCCTGTCGCGGGAGCTAGGCCTATCCACACAAGTGAGGTATCATTTTTATCGGGAGACAGGGGGGAACGCTGGGTGGAAGGAAATTTGTGGCTCTTCTCAGATTCCAGAACTTTCTGACACAGAAATGTGAGGAACATCTGTTTTTTTCGCCAAATTTTGAGATTTGCAAAGGATTCTGGGTAACAGAACCTGGTCCCAGCCACACAAGTCACCCCATCTTGGATTCCCCTAGGTCTCTAGTTTTCAGAAATGCACAGGTTTGGTAGGTTTCCCTAGGTGGCGGCTGAGCTACAGGCCAAAATCTACAGGTAGGCACTTTGCAAAAAACAACTCTGTTTTCCTTCAAAAATTTGGATGTGTCCACATTGCGCTTTGGGGCGTTTCCTGTCGCGGGCGCTAGGCCTACCCACACAAGTGAGGTATCATTTTTATCGGGAGAAATGGGTGAACGCTGGGTGGAAGGAAATTTGTGGCTCCTCTCAGATTCCAGAACTTTCTGCCACAGAAATGTGAGGAACATGTGTATTTTTAGCCAAATTTTGAGGTTTGCAATGGATTCTGGGTAACAGAACCTGGTTTGAGCCACACAAGTCACCCCATCTTGGATTCCCCTAGGTCTCTAGTTTTCAGAAATGCACATGTTTGGTAGGTTTCCCTAGGTGGCGGCTGAGCTACAGGCCAAAATCTACAGGTAGGCACTTTGCAAAAAACACCTCTGTTTTCCTTCAAAAATTTGGCTGTGTCCACGTTGCGCTTTGGGGCGTTTCCTATCGCGGGCGCTAGGCCTACCCACACACGTGAGGTATCATTTTTATCGGGAGACGTGGGGGAACGCTGGGTGGAAGGAAATTTGTGGCTCCTCTCAGATTCCAGAACTTTCTGCCACAGAAATGTGAGGAACAAGTATATTTTTAGCCAAATTGTGAGGTTTGCAAAGGATTCTGGGTAACAGAACCTGGTCCCAGCCACACAAGTCACCCCATCTTGGATTCCCCTAGGTCTCTAGTTTTCAGAAATGCACAGGTTTGGTAGGTTTCCCTAGGTGGCGGCTGAGCTACAGGCCAAAATCTACAGGTAGGCACTTTGCAAAAAACACCTCTGTTTTCCTTCAAAAATTTGGATGTGTCCACATTGCGCTTTGGGGCGTTTCCTGTCGCGGGCGCTAGGCCTACCCACACAAGTGAGGTATCATTTTTATCGGGAGACGTGGGGGAACGCTGGGTGGAAGGAAATTTGTGGCTCCTCTCAGATTCCAGAACTTTCTGCCACAGAAATGTGAGGAATATGTGTATTTTTAGCCAAATATTGAGGTTTGCAATGGTTTCTGGGTAACAGAACCTGATCTGAGCCACACAAGTCACCCCATCTTGGATTCCCCTAGGTCTCTAGTTTTCAGAAATGCACAGGTTTGGTAGGTTTCCCTAGGTGGCGGCTGAGCTACAGGCCAAACTCTACAGGTAGGCACTTTGCAAAAAACACCTCTGTTTTCCTTCAAAAATTTGGCTGTGTCCACGTTGCGCTTTGGGGCGTTTCCTGTCGCGGGCGCTAGGCCTATCCACACAAGTGAGGTATCATTTTTATCGGGAGACAGGGGGGAACTCTGGGTGGAAGGAAATTTGTGGCTCTTCTCAGATTCCAGAACTTTCTGACACAGAAATGTGAGGAACATCTGTTTTTTTAGCCAAATTTTGAGGTTTGCAAAGGATTCTGGGTAACAGAACCTGGTCCCAGCCACACAAGTCACCCCATCTTGGATTCCCCTAGGTCTCTAGTTTTCAGAAATGCACAGGTTTGGTAGGTTTCCCTAGGTGGCGGCTGAGCTACAGGCCAAACTCTACATGTAGGCACTTTGCAAAAAACAGCTCTGTTTTCCTTCAAAAATTTGGATGTGTCCACATTGCGCTTTGGGGCGTTTCCTGACGCGGGCGCTAGGCCTACCCACACAAGTGAGGTATCATTTTTATCGGGAGACATGGGGGAACGCTGGGTGGAAGGAAATTTGTGGCTCCTCTCAGATTCCAGAACTTTCTGCCACAGAAATGTGAGGAATATGTGTATTTTTAGCCAAATATTGAGGTTTGCAATGGTTTCTGGGTAACAGAACCTGATCTGAGCCACACAAGTCACCCCATCTTGGATTCCCCTAGGTCTCTAGTTTTCAGAAATGCACAGGTTTGGTAGGTTTCCCTAGGTGGCGGCTGAGCTACAGGCCAAACTCTACAGGTAGTAACTTTGCAAAAAACACCTCTGTTTTCCTTCAAAAATTTGGCTGTGTCCACGTTGCGCTTTGGGGCGTTTCCTGTCGCAGGCGCCAGGCCTACCCACACAAGTGAGGTATCATTTTTATCGGGAGACGTGGGGGAACGCTGGGTGGAAGGAAATTTGTGGCTCCTCTCAGATTCCAGAACTTTCTGCCACAGAAATGTGAGGAACATGTGTTTTTTTTAGCCAAATTTTGAGGTTTGCAAAGGATTCTTGGTAACAGAACCTGGTCCGAGCCACACAAGTCACCCCATCTTGGATTCCCCAAGGTCTCTAGTTTTCATAAATGCACAGGTTTGGTAGGTTTCCCTAGGTGGCGGCTGAGCTACAGGCCAAAATCTACAGGTAGGCACTTTGCAAAAAACACCTCTGTTTTCCTTCAAAAATGTGGCTGTGTCCACGTTGCGCTTTGGGGCGTTTCCTGTCGCGGGAGCTAGGCCTATCCACACAAGTGAGGTATCATTTTTATCGGGAGACAGGGGGGAACGCTGGGTGGAAGGAAATTTGTGGCTCTTCTCAGATTCCAGAACTTTCTGACACAGAAATGTGAGGAACATCTATTTTTGTCGCCAAATTTTGAGGTTTGCAAAGGATTCTGGGTAACAGAACCTGGTCCGAGCCACACAAGTCACCCCATCTTGGATTCCCCTAGGTCATTAGTTTTCAGAAATGCACAGGTTTGGTAGGTTTCCCTAGTTGGCGGCTGAGCCACAGGCCAAAATCTACAGGTAGGCACTTTGCAAAAAACACCTCTGTTTTCCATCAAACATTTGGCTGTGTCCACATTGCGCTTTGGGGCGTTTCCTGTCGCGGGCCACAGGCCTACCCACACAAGTGAGGTATCATTTTTATCGGGAGCCGTGGGGGAACGCTGGGTAGAAGGAAATTTGTGGCTCCTCTCAGATTCCAGAACTTTCTGCCACAGAAATGTGAGGAACAAGTGTATTTTTAGCCAAATTTTGAGGTTTGCAATGGATTCTGGGTAACAGAACCTGGTTTGAGCCACACAAGTCACCCCATCTTGGATTCCCCTAGGTCTCTAGTTTTCAGAAATGCACATGTTTGGTAGGTTTCCCTAGGTGGCGGCTGAGCTACAGGCCAAACTCTACAGGTAGGCACTTTGCAAAAAACACCTCTGTTTTCCTTCAAAAATGTGGCTGTGTCCACGTTGCGCTTTGGGGCGTTTCCTGTCGCGGGGGCTAGGCCTACCCACACAAGTGAGGTATCATTTTTATAGGGAGACGTGGGGGAACGCTGGGTGGAAGGAAATTTGTGGCTCCTCTCAGATTCCAGAACTTTCTGCCACAGAAATGAGAGGAACATGTGTTTTTTTTTGCCAAATTTTGAGGTTTGCAAAGGATTCTGGGTAACAGAACCTGGTCCGAGCCACACAAGTCACCCCATCTTAGATTCCCCTAGGTCTCTAGTTTTCATAAATGCACAGGTTTGGTAGGTTTCCCTAGGTGGCGGCTGAGCTATAGGCCAAAATCTACAGGTAGTCACTTTGCAAAAAACACCTATGTTTTCCTTCAAAAATTTGGCTGTGTCCACGTTGCGCTTTGGGGCGCTTCCTGTCGCGGGCGCTAGGCCTACCCACACAAGTGAGGTATCATTTTTATCGGGAGACGTGGGGGAACGCTGGGTGGAAGGAAATTTGTGGCTCCTCTCAGATTCCAGAACTTTCTGCCACAGAAATGTGAGGAACATGTGTTTTTTTAGCCAAATTTTGAGGTTTGCAAAGGATTCTGGGTAACAGAACCTGGTCCCAGCCACACAAGTCACCCCATCTTGGATTCCCCTAGGTCTCTAGTTTTCAGAAATGCACAGGTTTGGTAGGTTTCCCTAGGTGGCGGCTGAGCTACAGGCCAAAATCTACAGGTAGGCACTTTGCAAAAAACACCTCTGTTTTCCTTCAAAAATTTGGCTGTGTCCACGTTGCGCTTTGGGGCGTTTCCTGTCGCGGGCGCTAGGCCTACCCACACAAGTGAGGTATCATTTTTATCGGGAGACGTGGGGGAACGCTGGGTGGAAGGAAATTTGTGGCTCCTCTCAGATTCCAGAACTTTCTGCCACAGAACTGTGAGGAACATGTGTATTTTTAGCCAAATTGTGAGGTTTGCAAAGGATTCTGGGTAACAGAACCTGGTCCCAGCCACACAAGTCACCCCATCTTGGATTCCCCTAGGTCTATAGTTTTCAGAAATGCACAGGTTTGGTAGGTTTCCCTAGGTGGCGGCTGAGCTACAGGCCAAAATCTACAGGTAGGCACTTTGCAAAAAACACCTCTGTTTTCCTTCAAAAATTTGGATGTGTCCACATTGCGCTTTAGGGCGTTTCCTGTCGCGGGCGCTGGGCCTACCCACACAAGTGAGGTATCATTTTTATCGGGAGACGTGGGGGAACGCTGGGTGGAAGGAAATTTGTGGCTCCTCTCAGATTCCAGAACTTTTTGCCACAGAAATGTGAGGAACATGTGTATTTTTAGCCAAATATTGAGGTTTGCAATGGTTTCTGGGTAACAGAACCTGATCTGAGCCACACAAGTCACCCCATCTTGGATTCCCCTAGGTCTCTAGTTTTCAGAAATGCACAGGTTTGGTAGGTTTCCCTAGGTGGCGGCTGAGCTACAGGCCAAACTCTACAGGTAGGCACTTTGCAAAAAACACCTCTGTTTTCCTTCAAAAATTTGGCTGTGTCCACGTTGCGCTTTGGGGCGTTTCCTGTCGCGGGCGCTAGGCCTACCCACACAAGTGAGGTATCATTTTTATCGAGCGACGTGGGGGAATGCTGGGTGGAAGGAAATTTGTGGCTCCTCTCAGATTCCAGAACTTTCTGCCACAGAAATGTGAGGAACATGTGTTTTTTTAGCCAAATTTTGAGGTTTGCAAAGGATTCTGGGTAACAGAACCTGGTCCGAGCCACACAAGTCACCCCATCTTGGATTCCCCTAGGTCTCTAGTTTTCAGAAATGCACAGGTTTGGTAGGTTTCCCTAGTTGGCGGCTGAGCCACAGGCCAAAATCTACAGGTAGGCACTTTGCAAAAAACACCTCTGTTTTCCTTCAAACATTTGGCTGTGTCCACATTGCGCTTTGGGGCGTTTCCTGTCGCGGGCCACAGGCCTACCCACACAAGTGAGGTATCATTTTTATCGGGAGCCGTGGGGGAACGCTGGGTAGAAGGAAATTTGTGGCTCCTCTCAGATTCCAGAACTTTCTGCCACAGAAATGTGAGGAACAAGTGTATTTTTAGCCAAATTTTGAGGTTTGCAATGGATTCTGGGTAACAGAACCTGGTTTGAGCCACACAAGTCACCCCATCTTGGATTCCCCTAGGTCTCTAGTTTTCAGAAATGCACATGTTTGGTAGGTTTCCCTAGGTGGCGGCTGAGCTACAGGCCAAAATCTACAGGTAGGCACTTTGCAAAAAACACCTCTGTTTTCCTTCAAAAATTTGGATGTGTCCACATTGCGCTTTAGGGCGTTTCCTGTCGCGGGCGCTGGGCCTACCCACACAAGTGAGGTATCATTTTTATCGGGAGACGTGGGGGAACGCTGGGTGGAAGGAAATTTGTGGCTCCTCTCAGATTCCAGAACTTTTTGCCACAGAAATGTGAGGAACATGTGTATTTTTAGCCAAATATTGAGGTTTGCAATGGTTTCTGGGTAACAGAACCTGATCTGAGCCACACAAGTCACCCCATCTTGGATTCCCCTAGGTCTCTAGTTTTCAGAAATGCACAGGTTTGGTAGGTTTCCCTAGGTGGCGGCTGAGCTACAGGCCAAACTCTACAGGTAGGCACTTTGCAAAAAACACCTCTGTTTTCCTTCAAAAATTTGGCTGTGTCCACGTTGCGCTTTGGGGCGTTTCCTGTCGCGGGCGCTAGGCCTATCCACACAAGTGAGGTATCATTTTTATCGGGAGACAGGGGGGAACTCTGGGTGGAAGGAAATTTGTGGCTCTTCTCAGATTCCAGAACTTTCTGACACAGAAATGTGAGGAACATGTGTTTTTTTAGCCAAATTTTGAGGTTTGCAAAGGATTCTGGGTAACAGAACCTGGTCCCAGCCACACAAGTCACCCCATCTTGGATTCCCCTAGGTCTCTAGTTTTCAGAAATGCACAGGTTTGGTAGGTTTCCCTAGTTGGCGGCTGAGCCACAGGCCAAAATCTACAGGTAGGCACTTTGCAAAAAACACCTCTGTTTTCCTTCAAACATTTGGCTGTGTCCACATTGCGCTTTGGGGCGTTTCCTGTCGCGGGCCACAGGCCTACCCACACAAGTGAGGTATCATTTTTATCGGGAGCCGTGGGGGAACGCTGGGTAGAAGGAAATTTGTGGCTCCTCTCAGATTCCAGAACTTTCTGCCACAGAAATGTGAGGAACAAGTGTATTTTTAGCCAAATTTTGAGGTTTGCAATGGATTCTGGGTAACAGAACCTGGTTTGAGCCACACAAGTCACCCCATCTTGGATTCCCCTAGGTCTCTAGTTTTCAGAAATGCACATGTTTGGTAGGTTTCCCTAGGTGGCGGCTGAGCTACAGGCCAAACTCTACAGGTAGGCACTTTGCAAAAAACACCTCTGTTTTCCTTCAAAAATGTGGCTGTGTCCACGTTGCGCTTTGGGGCGTTTCCTGTCGCGGGGGCTAGGCCTACCCACACAAGTGAGGTATCATTTTTATCGGGAGACGTGGGGGAACGCTGGGTGGAAGGAAATTTGTGGCTCCTCTCAGATTCCAGAACTTTCTGCCACAGAAATGAGAGGAACATGTGGTTTTTTTTGCCAAATTTTGAGGTTTGCAAAGGATTCTGGGTAACAGAACCTGGTCCCAGCCACACAAGTCACCCCATCTTGGATTCCCCTAGGTCTCTAATTTTCAGAAATGCACAGGTTTGGTAGGTTTCCCTAGGTGGCGGCTGAGCTACAGGCCAAAATCTACAGGTAGGCACTTTGCAAAAAACACCTCTGTTTTCCTTCAAAAATTTGGCTGTGTCCACGTTGCGCTTTGGGGCGTTTCCTGTCGCGGGCGCTAGGCCTACCCACACAAGTGAGGTATCATTTTTATCGGGAGACGTGGGGGAACGCTGGGTGGAAGGAAATTTGTGGCTCCTCTCAGATTCCAGAACTTTCTGCCACAGAACTGTGAGGAACATGTGTATTTTTAGCCAAATTGTGAGGTTTGCAAAGGATTCTGGGTAACAGAACCTGGTCCCAGCCACACAAGTCACCCCATCTTGGATTCCCCTAGGTCTATAGTTTTCAGAAATGCACAGGTTTGGTAGGTTTCCCTAGGTGGCGGCTGAGCTACAGGCCAAAATCTACAGGTAGGCACTTTGCAAAAAACACCTCTGTTTTCCTTCAAAAATTTGGATGTGTCCACATTGCGCTTTAGGGCGTTTCCTGTCGCGGGCCACAGGCCTACCCACACAAGTGAGGTATCATTTTTATCGGGAGCCGTGGGGGAACGCTGGGTAGAAGGAAATTTGTGGCTCCTCTCAGATTCCAGAACTTTCTGCCACAGAAATGTGAGGAACAAGTGTATTTTTAGCCAAATTTTGAGGTTTGCAATGGATTCTGGGTAACAGAACCTGGTTTGAGCCACACAAGTCACCCCATCTTGGATTCCCCTAGGTCTCTAGTTTTCAGAAATGCACATGTTTGGTAGGTTTCCCTAGGTGGCGGCTGAGCTACAGGCCAAACTCTACAGGTAGGCACTTTGCAAAAAACACCTCTGTTTTCCTTCAAAAATGTGGCTGTGTCCACGTTGCGCTTTGGGGCGTTTCCTGTCGCGGGGGCTAGGCCTACCCACACAAGTGAGGTATCATTTTTATCGGGAGACGTGGGGGAACGCTGGGTGGAAGGAAATTTGTGGCTCCTCTCAGATTCCAGAACTTTCTGCCACAGAAATGAGAGGAACATGTGGTTTTTTTTGCCAAATTTTGAGGTTTGCAAAGGATTCTGGGTAACAGAACCTGGTCCCAGCCACACAAGTCACCCCATCTTGGATTCCCCTAGGTCTCTAATTTTCAGAAATGCACAGGTTTGGTAGGTTTCCCTAGGTGGCGGCTGAGCTACAGGCCAAAATCTACAGGTAGGCACTTTGCAAAAAACACCTCTGTTTTCCTTCAAAAATTTGGCTGTGTCCACGTTGCGCTTTGGGGCGTTTCCTGTCGCGGGCGCTAGGCCTACCCACACAAGTGAGGTATCATTTTTATCGGGAGACGTGGGGGAACGCTGGGTGGAAGGAAATTTGTGGCTCCTCTCAGATTCCAGAACTTTCTGCCACAGAACTGTGAGGAACATGTGTATTTTTAGCCAAATTGTGAGGTTTGCAAAGGATTCTGGGTAACAGAACCTGGTCCCAGCCACACAAGTCACCCCATCTTGGATTCCCCTAGGTCTATAGTTTTCAGAAATGCACAGGTTTGGTAGGTTTCCCTAGGTGGCGGCTGAGCTACAGGCCAAAATCTACAGGTAGGCACTTTGCAAAAAACACCTCTGTTTTCCTTCAAAAATTTGGATGTGTCCACATTGCGCTTTAGGGCGTTTCCTGTCGCGGGCGCTGGGCCTACCCACACAAGTGAGGTATCATTTTTATCGGGAGACGTGGGGGAACGCTGGGTGGAAGGAAATTTGTGGCTCCTCTCAGATTCCAGAACTTTTTGCCACAGAAATGTGAGGAACATGTGTATTTTTAGCCAAATATTGAGGTTTGCAATGGTTTCTGGGTAACAGAACCTGATCTGAGCCACACAAGTCACCCCATCTTGGATTCCCCTAGGTCTCTAGTTTTCAGAAATGCACAGGTTTGGTAGGTTTCCCTAGGTGGCGGCTGAGCTACAGGCCAAACTCTACAGGTAGGCACTTTGCAAAAAACACCTCTGTTTTCCTTCAAAAATTTGGCTGTGTCCACGTTGCGCTTTGGGGCGTTTCCTGTCGCGGGCGCTAGGCCTACCCACACAAGTGAGGTATCATTTTTATCGAGCGACGTGGGGGAATGCTGGGTGGAAGGAAATTTGTGGCTCCTCTCAGATTCCAGAACTTTCTGCCACAGAAATGTGAGGAACATGTGTTTTTTTAGCCAAATTTTGAGGTTTGCAAAGGATTCTGGGTAACAGAACCTGGTCCGAGCCACACAAGTCACCCCATCTTGGATTCCCCTAGGTCTCTAGTTTTCAGAAATGCACAGGTTTGGTAGGTTTCCCTAGTTGGCGGCTGAGCCACAGGCCAAAATCTACAGGTAGGCACTTTGCAAAAAACACCTCTGTTTTCCTTCAAAAATGTGGCTGTGTCCACGTTGCGCTTTGGGGCGTTTCCTGTCGCGGGGGCTAGGCCTACCCACACAAGTGAGGTATCATTTTTATCGGGAGACGTGGGGGAACGCTGGGTGGAAGGAAATTTGTGGCTCCTCTCAGATTCCAGAACTTTCTGCCACAGAAATGAGAGGAACATGTGGTTTTTTTTGCCAAATTTTGAGGTTTGCAAAGGATTCTGGGTAACAGAACCTGGTCCCAGCCACACAAGTCACCCCATCTTGGATTCCCCTAGGTCTCTAATTTTCAGAAATGCACAGGTTTGGTAGGTTTCCCTAGGTGGCGGCTGAGCTACAGGCCAAAATCTACAGGTAGGCACTTTGCAAAAAACACCTCTGTTTTCCTTCAAAAATTTGGCTGTGTCCACGTTGCGCTTTGGGGCGTTTCCTGTCGCGGGCGCTAGGCCTACCCACACAAGTGAGGTATCATTTTTATCGGGAGACGTGGGGGAACGCTGGGTGGAAGGAAATTTGTGGCTCCTCTCAGATTCCAGAACTTTCTGCCACAGAACTGTGAGGAACATGTGTATTTTTAGCCAAATTGTGAGGTTTGCAAAGGATTCTGGGTAACAGAACCTGGTCCCAGCCACACAAGTCACCCCATCTTGGATTCCCCTAGGTCTATAGTTTTCAGAAATGCACAGGTTTGGTAGGTTTCCCTAGGTGGCGGCTGAGCTACAGGCCAAAATCTACAGGTAGGCACTTTGCAAAAAACACCTCTGTTTTCCTTCAAAAATTTGGATGTGTCCACATTGCGCTTTAGGGCGTTTCCTGTCGCGGGCCACAGGCCTACCCACACAAGTGAGGTATCATTTTTATCGGGAGCCGTGGGGGAACGCTGGGTAGAAGGAAATTTGTGGCTCCTCTCAGATTCCAGAACTTTCTGCCACAGAAATGTGAGGAACAAGTGTATTTTTAGCCAAATTTTGAGGTTTGCAATGGATTCTGGGTAACAGAACCTGGTTTGAGCCACACAAGTCACCCCATCTTGGATTCCCCTAGGTCTCTAGTTTTCAGAAATGCACATGTTTGGTAGGTTTCCCTAGGTGGCGGCTGAGCTACAGGCCAAACTCTACAGGTAGGCACTTTGCAAAAAACACCTCTGTTTTCCTTCAAAAATGTGGCTGTGTCCACGTTGCGCTTTGGGGCGTTTCCTGTCGCGGGGGCTAGGCCTACCCACACAAGTGAGGTATCATTTTTATCGGGAGACGTGGGGGAACGCTGGGTGGAAGGAAATTTGTGGCTCCTCTCAGATTCCAGAACTTTCTGCCACAGAAATGAGAGGAACATGTGGTTTTTTTTGCCAAATTTTGAGGTTTGCAAAGGATTCTGGGTAACAGAACCTGGTCCCAGCCACACAAGTCACCCCATCTTGGATTCCCCTAGGTCTCTAATTTTCAGAAATGCACAGGTTTGGTAGGTTTCCCTAGGTGGCGGCTGAGCTACAGGCCAAAATCTACAGGTAGGCACTTTGCAAAAAACACCTCTGTTTTCCTTCAAAAATTTGGCTGTGTCCACGTTGCGCTTTGGGGCGTTTCCTGTCGCGGGCGCTAGGCCTACCCACACAAGTGAGGTATCATTTTTATCGGGAGACGTGGGGGAACGCTGGGTGGAAGGAAATTTGTGGCTCCTCTCAGATTCCAGAACTTTCTGCCACAGAACTGTGAGGAACATGTGTATTTTTAGCCAAATTGTGAGGTTTGCAAAGGATTCTGGGTAACAGAACCTGGTCCCAGCCACACAAGTCACCCCATCTTGGATTCCCCTAGGTCTATAGTTTTCAGAAATGCACAGGTTTGGTAGGTTTCCCTAGGTGGCGGCTGAGCTACAGGCCAAAATCTACAGGTAGGCACTTTGCAAAAAACACCTCTGTTTTCCTTCAAAAATTTGGATGTGTCCACATTGCGCTTTAGGGCGTTTCCTGTCGCGGGCGCTGGGCCTACCCACACAAGTGAGGTATCATTTTTATCGGGAGACGTGGGGGAACGCTGGGTGGAAGGAAATTTGTGGCTCCTCTCAGATTCCAGAACTTTTTGCCACAGAAATGTGAGGAACATGTGTATTTTTAGCCAAATATTGAGGTTTGCAATGGTTTCTGGGTAACAGAACCTGATCTGAGCCACACAAGTCACCCCATCTTGGATTCCCCTAGGTCTCTAGTTTTCAGAAATGCACAGGTTTGGTAGGTTTCCCTAGGTGGCGGCTGAGCTACAGGCCAAACTCTACAGGTAGGCACTTTGCAAAAAACACCTCTGTTTTCCTTCAAAAATTTGGCTGTGTCCACGTTGCGCTTTGGGGCGTTTCCTGTCGCGGGCGCTAGGCCTACCCACACAAGTGAGGTATCATTTTTATCGAGCGACGTGGGGGAATGCTGGGTGGAAGGAAATTTGTGGCTCCTCTCAGATTCCAGAACTTTCTGCCACAGAAATGTGAGGAACATGTGTTTTTTTAGCCAAATTTTGAGGTTTGCAAAGGATTCTGGGTAACAGAACCTGGTCCGAGCCACACAAGTCACCCCATCTTGGATTCCCCTAGGTCTCTAGTTTTCAGAAATGCACAGGTTTGGTAGGTTTCCCTAGTTGGCGGCTGAGCCACAGGCCAAAATCTACAGGTAGGCACTTTGCAAAAAACACCTCTGTTTTCCTTCAAACATTTGGCTGTGTCCACATTGCGCTTTGGGGCGTTTCCTGTCGCGGGCCACAGGCCTACCCACACAAGTGAGGTATCATTTTTATCGGGAGCCGTGGGGGAACGCTGGGTAGAAGGAAATTTGTGGCTCCTCTCAGATTCCAGAACTTTCTGCCACAGAAATGTGAGGAACAAGTGTATTTTTAGCCAAATTTTGAGGTTTGCAATGGATTCTGGGTAACAGAACCTGGTTTGAGCCACACAAGTCACCCCATCTTGGATTCCCCTAGGTCTCTAGTTTTCAGAAATGCACATGTTTGGTAGGTTTCCCTAGGTGGCGGCTGAGCTACAGGCCAAAATCTACAGGTAGGCACTTTGCAAAAAACACCTCTGTTTTCCTTCAAAAATTTGGATGTGTCCACATTGCGCTTTAGGGCGTTTCCTGTCGCGGGCGCTGGGCCTACCCACACAAGTGAGGTATCATTTTTATCGGGAGACGTGGGGGAACGCTGGGTGGAAGGAAATTTGTGGCTCCTCTCAGATTCCAGAACTTTTTGCCACAGAAATGTGAGGAACATGTGTATTTTTAGCCAAATATTGAGGTTTGCAATGGTTTCTGGGTAACAGAACCTGATCTGAGCCACACAAGTCACCCCATCTTGGATTCCCCTAGGTCTCTAGTTTTCAGAAATGCACAGGTTTGGTAGGTTTCCCTAGGTGGCGGCTGAGCTACAGGCCAAACTCTACAGGTAGGCACTTTGCAAAAAACACCTCTGTTTTCCTTCAAAAATTTGGCTGTGTCCACGTTGCGCTTTGGGGCGTTTCCTGTCGCGGGCGCTAGGCCTACCCACACAAGTGAGGTATCATTTTTATCGAGCGACGTGGGGGAATGGTGGGTGGAAGGAAATTTGTGGCTCCTCTCAGATTCCAGAACTTTCTGCCACAGAAATGTGAGGAACATGTGTTTTTTTAGCCAAATTTTGAGGTTTGCAAAGGATTCTGGGTAACAGAACCTGGTCCGAGCCACACAAGTCACCCCATCTTGGATTCCCCTAGGTCTCTAGTTTTCAGAAATGCACAGGTTTGGTAGGTTTCCCTAGTTGGCGGCTGAGCCACAGGCCAAAATCTACAGGTAGGCACTTTGCAAAAAACACCTCTGTTTTCCTTCAAACATTTGGCTGTGTCCACATTGCGCTTTGGGGCGTTTCCTGTCGCGGGCCACAGGCCTACCCACACAAGTGAGGTATCATTTTTATCGGGAGCCGTGGGGGAACGCTGGGTAGAAGGAAATTTGTGGCTCCTCTCAGATTCCAGAACTTTCTGCCACAGAAATGTGAGGAACAAGTGTATTTTTAGCCAAATTTTGAGGTTTGCAATGGATTCTGGGTAACAGAACCTGGTTTGAGCCACACAAGTCACCCCATCTTGGATTCCCCTAGGTCTCTAGTTTTCAGAAATGCACATGTTTGGTAGGTTTCCCTAGGTGGCGGCTGAGCTACAGGCCAAACTCTACAGGTAGGCACTTTGCAAAAAACACCTCTGTTTTCCTTCAAAAATGTGGCTGTGTCCACGTTGCGCTTTGGGGCGTTTCCTGTCGCGGGGGCTAGGCCTACCCACACAAGTGAGGTATCATTTTTATCGGGAGACGTGGGGGAACGCTGGGTGGAAGGAAATTTGTGGCTCCTCTCAGATTCCAGAACTTTCTGCCACAGAAATGAGAGGAACATGTGGTTTTTTTTGCCAAATTTTGAGGTTTGCAAAGGATTCTGGGTAACAGAACCTGGTCCGAGCCACACAAGTCACCCCATCTTAGATTCTCCTAGGTCTCTAGTTTTCATAAATGCACAGGTTTGGTAGGTTTCCCTAGGTGGCGGCTGAGCTATAGGCCAAAATCTACAGGTAGTCACTTTGCAAAAAACACCTATGTTTTCCTTCAAAAATTTGGCTGTGTCCACGTTGCGCTTTGGGGCGTTTCCTGTCGCGGGCGCTAGGCCTACCCACACAAGTGAGGTATCATTTTTATCGGGAGACGTGGGGGAACGCTGGGTGGAAGGAAATTTGTGGCTCCTCTCAGATTCCAGAACTTTCTGCCACAGAAATGTGAGGAACATGTGTTTTTTTAGCCAAATTTTGAGGTTTGCAAAGGATTCTGGGTAACAGAACCTGGTCCCAGCCACACAAGTCACCCCATCTTGGATTCCCCTAGGTCCCTAGTTTTCAGAAATGCACAGGTTTGGTAGGTTTCCCTAGGTGGCGGCTGAGCTACAGGCCAAAATCTACAGGTAGGCACTTTGCAAAAAACACCTCTGTTTTCCTTCAAAAATTTGGCTGTGTCCACGTTGCGCTTTGGGGCGTTTCCTGTCGCGGGCGCTAGGCCTACCCACACAAGTGAGGTATCATTTTTATCGGGAGACGTGGGGGAACGCTGGGTGGAAGGAAATTTGTGGCTCCTCTCAGATTCCAGAACTTTCTGCCACAGAACTGTGAGGAACATGTGTATTTTTAACCAAATTGTGAGGTTTGCAAAGGATTCTGGGTAACAGAACCTGGTCCCAGCCACACAAGTCACCCCATCTTGGATTCCCCTAGGTCTATAGTTTTCAGAAATGCACAGGTTTGGTAGGTTTCCCTAGGTGGCGGCTGAGCTACAGGCCAAAATCTACAGGTAGGCACTTTGCAAAAAACACCTCTGTTTTCCTTCAAAAATTTGGATGTGTCCACATTGCGCTTTAGGGCGTTTCCTGTCGCGGGCGCTAGGCCTACCCACACAAGTGAGGTATCATTTTTATCGGGAGACGTGGGGGAACGCTGGGTGGAAGGAAATTTGTGGCTCCTCTCAGATTCCAGAACTTTTTGCCACAGAAATGTGAGGAACATGTGTATTTTTAGCCAAATATTGAGGTTTGCAATGGTTTCTGGGTAACAGAACCTGATCTGAGCCACACAAGTCACCCCATCTTGGATTCCCCTAGGTCTCTAGTTTTCAGAAATGCACAGGTTTGGTAGGTTTCCCTAGGTGGCGGCTGAGCTACAGGCCAAACTCTACAGGTAGGCACTTTGCAAAAAACACCTCTGTTTTCCTTCAAAAATTCGGCTGTGTCCACGTTGCGCTTTGGGGCGTTTCCTGTCGCGGGCGCTAGGCCTACCCACACAAGTGAGGTATCATTTTTATCGGGAGACGTGGGGGAACGCTGGGTGGAAGGAAATTTGTGGCTCCTCTCAGATTCCAGAACTTTCTGCCACAGAAATGTGAGGAACATGTGTTTTTTTAGCCAAATTTTGAGGTTTGCAAAGGATTCTTGGTAACAGAACCTGGTCCGAGCCACACAAGTCACCCCATCTTGGATTCCCCTATGTCTCTAGTTTTCATAAATGCACACGTTTGGTAGGTTTCCCTAGGTGGCGGCTGAGCTACAGGCCAAAATCTACAGGTAGGCACTTTGCAAAAAACACCTCTGTTTTCCTTCAAAAATTTGGCTGTGTCCACGTTGCGCTTTGGGGCGTTTCCTGTCGCGGGCGCTAGGCCTACCCACACAAGTGAGGTATCATTTTTATCGGGAGACGTGGGGGAACGCTGGGTGGAAGGAAATTTGTGGCTCCTCTCAGTTTCCAGAACTTTCTGCCACAGAAATGTGAGGAATATGTGTATTTTTAGCCAAATATTGAGGTTTGCAATGGTTTCTGGGTAACAGAACCTGATCTGAGCCACACAAGTCACCCCATCTTGGATTCCCCTAGGTCTCTAGTTTTCAGAAATGCACAGGTTTGGTAAGTTTCCCTAGGTGGCGGCTGAGCTACAGGCCAAACTCTACAGGTAGGCACTTTGCAAAAAACACCTCTGTTTTCCTTCAAAAATTTGGCTGTGTCCACGTTGCGCTTTGGGGCGTTTCCTGTCGCGGACGCCAGGCCTACCACACAAGTGAGGTATCATTTTTATCGGGAGACGTGGGGGAACGCTGGGTGGAAGGAAATTTGTGGCTCCTCTCAGATTCCAGAACTTTCTGCCACAGAAATGTGAGGAACGTGTGTTTTTTTAGCCAAATTTTGAGGTTTGCAAAGGATTCTGGGTAACAGAACCTGGTCCGAGCCACACAAGTCACCCCATCTTGGATTCCCCTAGGTCTCTAGTTTTCAGAAATGCACAGGTTTGGTAGGTTTCCCTAGGTGGCGGCTGAGCTACAGGCCAAAATCTACAGGTAGGCACTTTGCAAAAAACACCTCTGTTGTCCTTCAAAAATTTGGCTGTGTCCACGTTGCGCTTTGGGGCGCTTCCTGTCGCGGGCGCTAGGCCTACCCACACAAGTGAGGTATCATTTTTATCGGGAGACATGGGGGAACGCTGGGTGGAAGGAAATTTGTGGCTCCTCTCAGATTCCAGAACTTTCTGCCACAGAAATGTGAGGAACATGTGTTTTTTTAGCCAAATTTTGAGGTTTGCAAAGGATTCTGGGTAACAGAACATAGTCCTAGCCACACAAGTCACCCCATCTTGGATTCCCCTAGGTCTCTAGTTTTCAGAAATGCACAGGTTTGGTAGGTTTCCCTAGGTGGCGGCTGAGCTACAGGCCAAAATCTACAGGTAGGCACTTTGCAAAAAACACCTCTGTTTTCCTTCAAAAATTTGGATGTGTCCACGTTGAGCTTTGGGGCGTTTCCTGTCGCGGGCGCTAGGCCTACCCACACAAGTGAGGTATCATTTTTATCGGGAGACGTGGGGGAACGCTGGGTGGAAGGAAATTTGTGGCTCCTCTCAGATTCCAGAACTTTCTGCCACAGAAATGTGAGGAACATGTGTTTTTTTAGCCAAATTTTGAGGTTTGCAATGGATTCTGGGTAACAGAACCTGGTCCGAGCCACACAAGTCACCCCATCTTGGATTCCCCTAGGTCTCTAGTTTTCAGAAATGCACAGGTTTGGTAGGTTTCCCTAGGTGGCGGCTGAGCTACAGGCCAAACTCTACAGGTAGGCACTTTGCAAAAAACACCTCTGTTTTCCTTAAAAAATGTGGCTGTTTCCACGTTGCGCTTTGGGGCGTTTCCTGTTGCGGGCGCTAGGCCTACCCACACAAGTGAGGTATCATTTTTATCGGGAGACGTGGGGGAACGCTGGGTGGAAGGAAATTTGTGGCTCCTCTCAGATTCCAGAACTTTTTGCCACAGAAATGTGAGGAACATGTGTTTTTTTAGCCAAATTTTGAGGTTTGCAAAGGATTCTGGTAACAGAACCTGGTCCGAGCCACACAAGTCACCCCATCTTGGACTCCCCTAAGTCTCTAGTTTTCAGAAATGCACAGGTTTGGTAGGTTTCCCTAGGTGGCGGCTGAACTACAGGCCAAAATCTACAGGTAGGCACTTTGCAAAAAACACCTCTGTTTTCCTTCAAAAATGTGGCTGTGTCCACGTTGTGCTTTGGGGTGTTTCCTGTCGCGGGCGCTAGGCCTACCCAGACAAGTGAGGTATCATTTTTATCGGGAGACGTGGGGGAACGCTGGGTGGAAGGAAATTTGTGGCTCCTCTCAGATTCAAGAACTTTCTGCCACAGAAATGTGAGCAACATGTGTTTTTTTAGCCAAATTTTGAGGTTTGCAAAGGATTCTGGGTAACAGAACCTGGTCCGAGCCACACAAGTCACCCCAACATGGATTCCCCTAGGTCTCTAGTTTTCAGAAATGCACAGGTTTGGTAGGTTTCCCTAGGTGGCGGCTGAGCTACAGGCCAAAATCTACAGGTAGGCACTTTGCAAAAAACACCTCTGTTTTCCTTCAAAAATGTGGATGTGTCCACGTTGCGCTTTGGGACGTTTCCTGTCGCGGGCGCTAGGCCTACCCACACAAGTGAGGTATCATTTTTATCGGGAGACGTGAGGGAACGCTGGGTGGAAGGGAATTTGTGGCTCCTATCAGATTCCAGAACTTTCTGCCACAGAAATGTGAGGAACATGTGTTTTTTTAGCCAAATTTTGAGGTTTGCAAAGGATTCTGGGTAACAGAACCTGGTCCGAGCCACACAAGTCACCCCATCTTGGATTCCCCTAGGTCTCTAGTTTTCAGAAATGCACAGGTTTGGTAGGTTTCCCTAGGTGGCGGCTGAGCTACAGGCCAAAATCTACAGGTAGGCACTTTGCTAAAAACAGCTCTGTTTTCTGTGATGTGTCCACGTTGTGTTTTGGGGCATATCCTGTCGCGGGCGCTAGGCCTACCCACACAAGTGGGGTATCATTTTTATCGGGAGACTTGGGGGAACATAGAATAGCAAAACAAGTGTTATTGCCCCTTGTCTTTCTCTACATTTTTCTCTTCCAAATGTAAGACAGAGTGTAAAAAAGACGTCTATTTGAGAAATGCCCTGTAATTCACATTCTAGTATGGGCACCCCGGAATTCAGAGATGTGCAAATAACCACTGCTTCTCAACACCTTGTCTTGTGCCCATTTTGGAAATGCAAAGGTTTTCTTGATAGCTATTTTTTACTCTTTATATTTCAGCAAATGAATTGCTGTATACCCGGCATAGAATGAAAACCCACTGCAGGGTGCAGGTCATTTATTGACTCTGGGTACCTAGAGTTCTTGATGAACCTACAAGCCCTATATATCCCCACAACCAGAAGAGTCCAGCAGACGTAACGGTATATTGCTTTTGAAAATCTGACATTGCAGGAAAAAGTTACAGAGTAAAACTTAGAGAAAAATTGATGTTTTTTTCACCTCAATTTCAATATTTTTCTTTTTCAGTTGTTATTTTCTGTAGGAAACCCTTGTAGGATCTACACAAATTACCCCTTGCTGAATTCAGAATTTTGTCTACTTTTCAGAAATGCTGCGGTGTCTGGGATCCAGCATTGGTTTCATGCCCATTTCTGTCACTGACTGGAAGGAGGCTGAAAGCACAAAAAATTGTAAAAATGGGGTATGTCCCAGTAAAATGCCAAAATTGTGTTGAAAAATTGAGTTTTATGATTCAAGTCTGCCTGTTCCTGAAAGCTGGGAAGCTGGTGATTTTATCACCGCAAACCCTTTGTTGATGCCCTTTTCAGGGAAAAAACCACAAGCCTTCTTCTGCAGCCCATTTTTCCCATTTGTTTTGAAAAAAACGAAATTTTCACTGTTTTTTGGCTAATTTCTTGGCCTCCTTCTGGGGAACCCACAAAGTCTGGGTACCTCTAGAATCCCTAGGATGTTGGAAAAAAAGGACGCAAATTTGGCATGGGTAGCTTATGTGAACGAAAAGTTAGAAGGGCCTATGCGCGAACTGCTCCAAATAGCCAAAAAAAGGCTCGGCACAGGAGGGGGAAAAGGCCTGGCAGTGAAGGGGTTAAACCCCAGGCCACCAGCACTCTAAAATTGAAAAATCAAATTAAAGTACAAAGAAATACTGGTGCATGCCCAAGCAAACAAACAACACCCTTATACATTCGTTTTTTAACTTACTTGTGGATTTAAAAAAAAAGTCCTTAAATCAAAAGGTATATCCAGGAGACAAAGAGAGTGATCCTTCCACCTCCAAAATCCAAGTGAAAAGTGACCAGGAGATGGACAAATCACTGGTAGGAGATGGGGCACTTCCTTCCTGTTTGGAAAAAAAGGATTTTCACACTAAAAAACAACTTGAAGGGTCCATTAGAGAAGAAAATGCACTCAAAAACCTCTTTTTCTAGTTTTAGATGCATCTCGAATAGAAAATGTACTCTAGGTGAGTTCATGCTTGCTCGATATCCTGTTTTGGCTACCGTTAAGGCTGGAAGCACTGCAAGACAATGAGAAGTCTTGTGCGGCCAGAAGCAGCGCCATTGAATGCGAAATCTCATGTGCGTGACAGCCAGCAGCATGATGAGATGCAAAGTCTTGCACGCACTCACTATCAGCTCGAGAGTTTTGTGGCTCTCGGCAGCACCAAGCCCAAATCTTGCACATGTAAACAAATTCTACTCCACACCAGACGTCAGAATCCAAGAACTCTTCACTACTCTGCGTAGCGCGAACTGCCTGAATTCCGAAAACACCACAAGCGGAGCACAGTTCTGCGCCTCGGCCTAGTTCTAGTTGCATATGCCAAGAGAGCCCTCATAGCCATGGCACTCACAGATTGAGAGGGAGGCCCTGGCCATCAGGTGGGATGGTTTCCATTTGTATCTCTACTTGTGCGGCCATCATATCGGGTTGTTACGTATCAAAAACCGCTGGTCCTACTCTTCAACGAGATATCACTCAACCCGCCACCCAGGATTGAGCGATGGGCCATTCAGCTGCACTTTACAGTGGTGTACAACCCCAGAGTTCACAACCTTGTGGACTTCCTATCCAGGCACCTTCAGTCAAGTGAGAAGGACGACAAAGATGAAAATGAGTGGGCAGAGGATTTCATCAATATTGTCGTGCAAGGGCCTGCACCACGGCAATGTTGTCTGAAGACATCTGGATTGATGCTAGAGCAGACCCCTGCCTTGGAATGGTGGTGGATACCCTTTGGAACCGAACATGAAACCATTTTCTGGATGGAGCCCAGAGAAGAAACACAGAAGGCAAAGCTTTGCTCACTTAACTGTGGTGTGTCAGCCATGAGCTTAGCTACACCATGGATGGGTTCCTGCTGGGAGGCTCCTGCATTGTGATCCAAAGGACATTATGGTCCTGAGCGTAATACTTGGCACACTAAGGACACCGGGGCAAGGCCAAGACCAAAGCCAGACAAAGGAGGAAGATTTGGTTCCCACGGATGGGCGAACGGGTAGACAAGGTGGGCCATGAATGTGTGTCATGCTAGATCACTAGGGTGGACCTGCACAAGCCTCAGTGTCTATAGAGTTCAGCCTTCAACATCCATAGACTCACCTCAGAGTGGACTTTAGGAGTTTCCAGGGAAGATTCACCATCGTAATTATGAATGACTGTTCCAAATACCGGCTGGTGGAGGTACTTTAATCTAAAGTCTTCAAGCTTTCCTCCTGGTGCTTCAGAAGACATATGCTGTGTTTGATCTGCCGCATGTGATTAAGACCGATGATGGACCACACTTTCAGGGTATACACTTTGAGAACTATCTCCAGAGCCTCAGGGTACACCTTAGAATGGTCATGGCCCTAGGACAATAGAGAATTTCAGAGCTTCAAGAGGACCCTCAACAAGACCCTAAGGACAGGGGTAAATTGAGGAGAGGACCTTGATTTACACCTCCAGAAGTTCCTTAAGGCTTGATGGCAAGCCCCAACTGGATGTGCACCTGTGGATCTTTGGCTAAAGTGACCCACCTGGGACCCAATTGCTCTAGCCGCCACTGATGGTTGGCTGTTTTAGATGAAGGAGCTGTGCTAGACAAGAACCAAGGCATCAACATGAAAGCCAGCCTAGAACAAGGCACTCACCGGCCAACCTACTGGGTTGGGGACATAGTGTGTATTAAAGGCCTGTACCCTGCACCAGCACACATTCTGGACACCCCTCGAAAAAGACTCATGGCAATGCACCAGGATTCAAGTGACCATGGTTGACTGAAGAGGATAAATAAATGGGTGGCGGACTGCTCAAGGCCATACCCGGACATTAGCTGTGTGTCCAGTGTTTCTGTTGCATGCTGGGCTGAGGCCCTAAATCACCTTCTAGGTCCGGGCCCATTAAACCCAAAACGTCAGATTCAGTGTGGCTGGTAAAACACAAATATTCAACAACTGCAGTTAGCATTCCAAATCATCAACAAGCACAGCAAATATATATACACCTTCCTATGACGGTTACAATATGTTTGTGATACAGACAACAAAGATTCAAATCGCTAATGCTGACAGAGGAGGAAAATGGTTCTGACTGGCCTAGAAGAGTTGATGCATGAACTTCTGACACTAGGAGTAGGTTCATATCTAGATGAAAGGACCACATAAACTTTTCTTCATTTCTGTCACGCACTGAACTCACAAGTGGTTTCAAATGCTACTTAAGTTTACATGTTTTTATTAGGTAGGTGGGGATATTTAGACTTGTAACATTAGTAACACTGATTAGTAGGCGGACAGCGGGATAAAACTAACAAAAAGCTTAAATCCATGTCTGTCACTTAGTTCAGCCATCACTGTGACTGCACAGTAGTTTAAACATGGGCATTGCCCCTGAACCCTAGTGCATTCTGCTATATTTGATTAATTACAGTGCTGGGATGGACAGAAGACGGTAGCCACTGAATTTTGGTGATTTCAGTACATTTGCATTGAGGATGAAGTTTTGAAGTGTTTGGAGGGAATTGGAAACTATTTATGTATGGCTACTGGCTCAGATAACAATTCACATTACAGAGCCAGTGGATGCCCATGGTAACAACACAGCAAAGAAACAAACCAGTGTGAAGGCAAGTCAGTACACATTTGTAAGGAAATGCCCCTTTTTGCATGTTCGCCCCCACATTCTTGGACTGATGCCGATGTTTTTTCAACTCTGATTGTGCACTGAGGCCTGTGAACCAGATTTCAGTGCCAGTGTTCTGACCCCATTCAAAGTATATGTCGAATTGGAGACACCCAAAAGGCCTGACTTACTACTAAGTCCCTAGTATGTGGCACCCAGGGTAACCAGGGCATGGAATGAAGAGTGTCCAGTTAGAGCTGCAGCACTGTTTGTGCCACTATCATGTGACATGGTGCTAAATGGCTCCCAGCCTCAAACTGCAGACTGGAGGTACAGTTATCTCACTGTCAGTTCGGCTTTGCCATTTAAAGCAATGGCAAAGCCACCCTGACCCTTAACATTATGCATCTCCCCTAAAGAAGGCCAAATGAGCCCCATGGTAGGGAGCCTCATTTTGTTAAGTGAGACATATATATTTTGATAAGTCTCAACAGCAACACTTCCAAATTGTTGTTTTGTTGTCGGTAAAGTTGGTAGCCCCATTGGCTAACACTGGGCTACCAGGTGGCAACCCCACCCAGCTAACGTTTGACTGGGACTACCAAACTGGGACATGTGAGGTACCAAATTAATCATGATGTTAAATGCGATCTGAATCTCAGGTCAAAATTAATGTCACTATTAATAGTGGCCACTTTTAGAAAAGTGACCACTCCTCTCTTTCCACATGGCTATCACTTGATTCCCTTTTCTCTCCCTATAGCTCTTCTCTCTCTCCCTTTCTCTTTCTTCTTTCTTTATTCAAACTTGGAGTCTTTGATACTATATTGCTGTATGTGCCTAATTCATTTACGTGTTTAATATGCATTAATAAGTACAATCTTCTTTATGCATATATATTTACAACTGCATATCTCTGTCCTGGCAATGTTAAGTTAATGTTCCTGTATTCGACTCAATAAAAAACATCTTTAAAAAAAAAAAAAAAAAAAAAAAAAAAGTGACCACTCTGTGCTCTGCTCATCCAGCAGCCTCACAAAGGCACACTTTTACAGACAGCATTCTGGCCGCCTGGGGAGTGGTGTGAATGACTCCCAGGCCCAAGGACAAAGGTAGGTCACAGTAACGATGTGTTATCTCCTCCGCCTAGATGCCCACTCAGGGAATTAGCACAGATGGACGATTCAAAAAGGAAACCTGGCTGAATACCGCAAAACAGACAGTATGGATACAGGGTCAGAGGTGGGAAAGTTGCCCCAAAACCAGTGCTACTGTAGGCATGTTTTCCTCAGGTAGCAATACCTCTAGTGTGGGCTACCTTGCCCCGCATGACTGAAGAATGGTCGTGGCATCTTGAAGGGGCAAAGATGTGGTAATCTGGATAGCCAGATGCCACACATGATAAGAATTTTGTCACTAGGGAGGAGGAGACACAGTAGCCCATTGTCTAGTGACTGCATGGTCCCCTCAGAACTCATTCCTGGGATAAATATGGCACCCCTGGCATGATGACCTGCAGTACTCAATGGGTCTGGAAAAAGGACAAGAAGAAGACCACTCTGCATCTGTTGGAAGTGCACAAAGAGAGGCTGGGACATTGGAGCAACTGCATCTGCTGCACTTTGGACTAGTGGAGTTTGGACCCTGTTCTGCATGCCTAACTCGAGAAAACACTGATCCCAGTCCACAGTCTGAAGCAGAGACTCCAAGGGTCAGTTGGCTGGCTCTCCAGGACAGCACAGGTGACATTAAAGAAAGCTGCATGATCCTAAGTCACATCCTTGGTAGCCATTGCAGAAGTCATGCTGCTAGCTGATGCCGGGTACCGCCAAGGACAATTCGGAAATAGCCAAAAGCTGCACCCATGTCTGCTGAACTTGTGTATGTTGGTTGGCAATAGATTTGCCACCTGAGAGGGACACCAGCCTCCACCAAAGATTTAAACTTTGACTGCTGTCTTTCAAAAGTGCAAGATCTGCATCAGCAGCCCTTGGAAGCTTGCAAAGAGAACTTTGTGGGACTCTGAAATCCATGACCAGAGTTGCCCCCACTCACCTGTAGACCGAGAACTCGACCGGACGTCACCCCCGTGGATCTGCACAGCACTGGGAGCATCCTTGAGCATCTTTGAGCCTGCATCCCTCAGCATCAGGACCACTCCATTATCGCCTATGGCAGTCATCCTGTAAAGTTTGGACCTTGTTCTAAAACTACTCTCTTGGCCAGGTAACTGTCAAAATTATCCTCCTTAGCCCCCGCACCTCTAGCACGCTGGACTTGGTTGTCCAACTTGGCTGAAGTTGTCAAACTAATTTTTCCAAACTTTTAAAAAGCTTCTAAAATGTTTGTTGACTAATGCTTGTTTGCAGTTGATGATGACGTTATTTATTCCTTTAAATATCTATGGGCCAGATGTACTTAAGTGCAGTTTTGCATTTCCTAAAAAGCGACTTCATACAAATCGCTATTTAGGAAATGCTAAAAGTTATGTACAGAGATACCCATTGCTTAACAGTGATTCCTACAAAGTAGGAAATTGCAGATAAGGAAAACCCCATTGCATTTGTGCCAATGGGCCAGTTTTGCATTTCCCAAATAGTTATTTCCTACTAGGAAATCACCATTTGGGAAATGCAAAACCAAGGATAGCAATGGGCAAAAGGTCCCCCCAGGTGCACCCCAAAAATAGTGGTGCACATGTAGAGTACACATATGCCCAAGGGACATGTGTGTGTTTTATTGCAGTTTTAAAAAAAGCATTTTGGGCTGCTTTTTAAAAAAAAAAAATGTATTGCACCCGGTTACCATCGACTTCAAGTTGATGGTAATTGCATTTCCTAAATGCCCAAATCGCATTTAGAAAATGCTTTGTCCACCAGAATAGGAATCGCAAATAGGTAATCCCTATTTGTGATTTCCTATTTTGGGGATCGCAAATTGCGATTTTTATGAGGCCTTTGTACATCAGAAAAGGCCATTTTGCATTTCTTAATGGTCCAAATACTGATTCGGACTGTTAAGAAGTACAAAAGGGCTTTGTACAGCAGGCCCTATATCTCCGGAACCCTCTGGTAGATTTTGATGACCGAGGTCTTTAAAGATAGAGAAAAATCAAATCTATTGTTCTAACATGGTATCTTGTTTCTCTCATGTCGTGTGACTTTCTTGTTCTGTTGTTTGGTACTGTTAAATGCTTTATACATTGTTCCTTTGCAAAGCCCTACTGCTCGCAGCCACTGCTACCCATGGTTGAGCTTAAGGTTGACTAAACGTACCTGACCGGACCGAAGACAGTATTTGTGTGTGTACTCCACTGTAGGTCTTCCCAGCTATACCATTTAGTACATCCCATATCTCTACATTGGTGCCTAGCGGTTGGATGTAGAAATTGTGCTTAGTTGTACCAGACAACAAATAAGTTGGTAACTGACTGAAAGTGTTCTTGTGCCAAGTCGATTAGTAAAAGTTTGACTAAATTCTGTCACTTAAGGCTCCTGCTTCTGTGAAGAAAAGTCAAAGGAGTTGCAAAAAGTTTTTTCTTGCTACTAAAGTCTTCAAGGATGAACGGCAGTGTAAAAAAGTGTTAAAAAAATGACATTACTCGGGTGGGGCTGGCGGAATGGGAGAAGGGGATTTTGCACCAAAAAATGACGTTAGGCAGGTTAGAGTAAAAAAAATGACTCTAACGTGCCTAGAGTCATTTTCTGACGCAAAACCTTCCATACCACATGACTCCTGTCTTAGAAAAGACAGGAGTCATGCCCACCACCCCAATGGCCAGTACAGGGGAACAGGGTCCCTGGGCCTGGCCAATGCACCCTGTGCCATGTATGGGGGCCCATTTCAGGGCCCCCTATGGCACTTAAAAAAAAGAAAAAAAAGAAAATAATTACCTGTACTTATCTGGGATGGGGTCCCCCATTCTCCGCTGTCCCTCTGGTGTGGGTGGGGGTGTCCCTGGGGCCTGGGGAGGGCACCTGTGGGCTTATTCCATGGGGTTCCACCATGGAAATAGGCCCACAGGTCCCCTAAAGCCTGCCCCCAGTGTTACAAATGGGGCAAAGCAAGCTTTGACAAATTTTTTCACCTCTCCTCCCTCCCGTGCACCATTTTTGCACGGGAGTATAAATATGGCGCTAAGGCCATTGAGTCATTGTTTGCACAGGAACGCCTACCTTGCACCTCATTAAGGCCATGTAGATTTACACGTCCAGAAAATGACTTTAACTCCATAAATTTGGTGATAGACAGGTCTAGCACCAAAGCATAAATATGGAGTTAGTTTTGCACTGAATTAGAGTAAGAAAAAAGACGCTAATTCTGTGCAAACAGAGTATAAATGTGCCCCTTAGTTATCTGGCCCTAGGGAGCTGGGGAAGATAGCTTGGTACACATTAGGGTATCCAAGCAGTCCTCTGGTGGTGAACACAAGAAGGGAGGACAGCCTCCTCTCCAGGAGAAAGATGGTTGGAAGTTTAAAAAGTCAGAGAAGCCCAATGAGGCCCCAAAATAAGCCCAAAGGGGGTGCCCAGAGCCACATCCCAAACTAAGGAGTGAGGTATCAGGGAAAAACATTTTGACCCTTCAAAGGCTGGGATGTGCTTTGACTGTAGACTGCCAGTGCACAAGACGGGTGATACAGCATGCACCAAAAAGTCACCCACTGCTCATACCCCAAAGGGAATTGCCAGTGTAGGGATGGAGGTTGAAATCATCCACAGGTAGTGCAAGAGACATACTGAAGCCAAATTAATGTTTCTGGGTGGTGAGGAAATTGAACCTTTGGCCCACTGGCCTGCTAGCATGGTAAAGTACAGGCAGTGACCAAAAATTAATGGGATGAAAGTTCAGGGCTTTAGGGATACAAGTGCCAGCATACCTGTGGTGATGGCCAAACCCGGTTTCCCCAAGCCAGACCTTACCAACTGAGGTGCATGAAATAGTCAACTCTGACAATGTTACAATGTGACATCCCATAGCTTTGGTAGAGTTTGAGTGGGGAGGGGTTACTGGCCCTAAGAAGTAGTTGTACCCATGCAATCCCAGTGGAGCGACTGCTGGGTAATGACCTTGAAACTCTTGAAACTTCTGCCTGGGCAGAGGTGGAAAGAGAGACTCATGCAGCAATGCTGGGTCTCCCTGAGTGGGTTTGTGTCTACACTAGAGCACAGAGAGCCTAAATGGAAAGCGCAGGGACTGTGGAACCCGAAACAGCAGACCCAGTCGCTAGTGACAAGAGGAAGGACAGGAAGCCTCAGAAGGTTTCTACAAAAAGTCCACAGAGGCAGAAGGAGCCCAGCCCTCAGAAGTATGGTCTGGTCTCTGAAGAGAAGGCTGCTGCCTTGACAGATTCGCCTGACATGGAGGAACTTCAAGGAGCAGTTGGGTAGAGGACTTGAGCCAGGGGCAGAAGACTTGTCCCACTCTTGAAGGCCAGACACAGTTTGGTGTCAGAAAAGAAAACAGTACAGAGATGTCAGTGGCACCTATAAGGTATACTAGGAGGAGAGAATCCTGTATAGTGAGACAAGGGACACCAAATCAGGGGCAACTAGGAGAGTGGTATCCCCCAAAATACAGAGAAATCCTTTTTAACATAGCCTATGACATCCCCTTGGCTCAACATATAGGGAAGACTAAAACCTGAGACAGGTTAGTCAACCATTTCTACTGGCCCCAAGATGTCAGAAAAAGTAAAGGAGTTCTGTCGCTCCTGTGTGACCTGCGAGGCCGGGGGCAAGCCAAAGTTCCCCAAGATGCTACTACCTGTGATAAGAGTCCAATTTGAGACAGTGAGGTTTGACATTGTTGGTCCTGTAGACCCACCTACTGCCTCACAGCATAGGTTTATTCTAGTTGCAGTGGATTATGCCACTAGATATCTAAAAGCTATTCCCTTAAGACTGCTACAGCCCCTGCAGTAGCTAGAGCCATACTCAGTATTTTTACTTGGGTGAGCTACCCTAAGGAGGTCATCTCAGATGGGGGCAGTCATTTGTTTATCTGCCTATCTGAAGGAAATGAGGAATTAATGTGGCGTGACTTGCAAGTTAACCACCCCATATCACCCACAAGGCAATGGTCTTGTTGAAGGATTTAACAAAACCTTGAAGGGCATGATGATGGGTTTATCAGAGAAACTCAGGAAAAGATGGGATGATCTTCTGCCACACCTACCCTTTTCCTACAGGGAAGTTCCTCAGAAAGGAGTAGTCCTCAGCCCATTTGAATTGCTCTTTGGAAGCCATGTCAGTGGTTCCTTAAGTTTGAAGGTTGGAAAAGACCTCTCAAGGAGGTCAAACAGAACATCCTAGATTATGTACTATTCCTTTGCTCCAAGATGGCTGAGTACATAAAAAAGGCAAACAAGAACTTGGTGGCCAGCCAGGAGCTTGTCAAGCACTGGCATGACCAAAAGTGGGCCATGGGGGAATACCAGCCTGGGCAATTGGTTTGTGTGTTAGAACCTGTAGCACCCTGAGCACTCCAAAACAAATGGACTGGGTCTTACTCTTTGCTGGAAAATAAGAGAAATGTAACATCGCTATTGGATTTGGATACCCCAAGAAACCCCCAAGGGTGATTCATGTGGACAGGCTCAAGTTGCATCATGACAGAGCAGATATGACAATGCTCATGGTGATAGGTGGTGAGGAAATGACCCTCTCCCAGACCTCCTCTTCACCAATGTCAGTGATGGGTGAGTAGAAGGAGTAGCACTCTCTCCCACTTTGACAGCTTAACAACAGGAGGATGTTTTACCTTACTTAAATAGTCCTCTGGTTTCTTTTCTTTGACACCAGGTCTGACAACATGGTGTACCCATGATGAGGATACAGGTGACAGTTTACCTGTCAAAAGTAAAATTTACTGGGGCAGGCCAGACGAGCTGTGAAGCGGTGGGCACTGGCCTCTCCCCACATGGCAGTGAATTTGCTTGAGCCCCAGGGTCAGTGACACGCACTGCCCCCAGAGGGGGCAACCCTCCTTGCCTGAACAAGGCCACTTCTCCTTGGCTGACCACTGTGTTGTAAGTTGAGCCCTGGTCCTACTTCGGACATCAGTGGTGCAGCAACGCTGCCCCAGTCAGAGCTCCTGATGACAGCCAGCCAGCCCTGAAGTCGCAGGTCTCATGGGGCCCAGATTTGAGCCCTGTGCCTCAGACTGAGGGTACATGGCTTGACCTGTGGAGAAAGCATGAGACAGCATCATCAGAGAAGCGGGTCTGAATTGGGGCGTAAAAGTCAATCCTCTCTCTTCTGAGCCATTGGAACTTTAACAGGTAATCTCTGAGGCAGCTCCCCTCACCGCACCTCATACCTAGGAGCCAAAAGGTGAGCTTGATGACAGAGGTGGGTGCTGTATGACTACTGAGCTGCTCAAAGTTTGCCATGGGTGGCGGGGGTATTAAGAAGATGGGTTGGTGGACCTAGCCTTGATTGGCCCTGTGCTGCTCCAACCATCCCAGCACCTTAGGCGTCTCTGATTTTACGACTGCTGCACATTGGTCCTGAATTGTCTCTCCAGTCCTCGGTCTTTTCATGGTCCAGGCCAGTGTGCTCCCCTGGGACACATGACTTTAGTTCCACATCTAGGGCTCTGAACACTGCGAAGGCTAACCCGAGGGGGGAGTGCAGTGTGGAGGCCTTCATTGGTGTGGCGACAGCTGTGCAGCCTGCTTGGCTGTCAACATTCAGCTGCACATTTGAGCCATGTGACATATGTGGACTCTGGCTGGAGGGGCCTCTGGCACAGTGACACAGGCAACCTTTGCCTGCTCAGGTGCTCTGGTAGGGCCCGCAACAACATCTTTGCATCAGGACACCCTCTGGCTGGCACTTTGGTGATGGAGCTGCTGGAAGTGTGAAACAACTACCTGTTTCAGGGGAGCTCCAGAGATGCATGCCCTACTTACCCATTGATCTGATGGTGCTGGGCACCCCAATGGGCTGGAAACCTCCCTTGCCTACACCCCTCTTCCAGTGTCATTTTCTTCCCCTTACCACACATAGGATATGGCGAGAGACAAACCAACAAACTCTGTATCCCAGCAGAAAATAGATACATTTGACAAACAGACAGCCCCAACTGAAGACGATGTTGCGGCGGGGAGCGACATGCCACAGACTGAGTGGTTTAAAATGTCCTACATACTGCAAGTGATCAGAGACCTCAAAGATACTTTGGAGGGTAAAATGGGTGAACGAAAAGTGGATCTTACTTTCATCTGGCAGGACTTGCAGGAGAGGACACACAGCATCACAGAGGCGGAAGGCAGGGTCTCTGAAACCCACCTTGTCATTGTGAAACACATGATGTGTCAGTTGGAGGTACAAATGGAAGATGCAGAGCAGGTCAAATGCAACAACCTGCTCATTGAGGGCATCCCTTAGAGTGCAGAGGGGAATGCTCTCACCTCATTCATTGCAGACTGGTTGAAAAGTTGGGTGCCCGCAGTAGATGTCTCAAGATGATTCATTGTTGAGAGATTACCATGCCCCAGGTTGGGTCCCCCTACCACCACTTTCAATGCCTGAGTACTTAATTATGCAGATAGCAATGCCGACCTTCGGCATGCAAAGCAGGTTTGTTGTCTTGTCTGTCCTCCCAAGTGATAATTTTCCCTGACTATACCCTAAAGGTCCAGTAGCAGCGGCGATCCTTTCAAGAGGTGAAGCTGAAACTCAGTGCCATTGGTACCACCTATATGCTCCTCTTTCCGGCCTGCCTGAAAGTCATTTTCCAAGACAAGACTGTTTTCTTTGACACTCCTGAGGCAGTTTGGACTGGCTAGAGGAACATCTCAACCAACATAATGGGGGGGCCTTCCTCTAGGAGGGATGTGGGGGAGCGCCAGAGGCCCTCTGGGTGAGTGAAGGCATGGGCCTTAGATGATGACCCTATGCCATCGGGAGCCAAGAGCACAATCCCTTTGGCCCAAAAGACCCCTTAGACAGCATGACCCTTCTACACTGACTGAGGGCCCACCTGCAAACTCTACATTAACAGACTCTTCTATGGCCCCTCTGGACTTCACTTAAAGACACGTAGACCTCTACTGCTGCAGGGCAATCTAATACACACTCACAATGGTAAATGATGACTTTCACACTGCTCCCTGTGCTACCACCCCACCACTTACTTTTTCTTTATTTAGTGGGTTTGTTTGTTGAAAGGCCAGGCTTCTTTGAGTTGTTGGGGAGGGGGTTGGCTCAAGGGGGGAGATTCACATCTCAGGAGCCCAGTTGACTCAAATCCCTAGTTGCACCATGAAAGGTACTTCTAGTTTGCAAAGTATGGGGAGGGTGTTATGGGTGGGAGATGGTGGGAAGGGGTTCTTTTGTTTAGATTCACAGTTGGTAATACATGCTACAGAGACACACTTGAGCTATTCCCATTGCAACTACCGATGTCACTTCACTATGCTTGCCAGACCAGAGCATGGAAGCAGGGTCACAGGGTAGGCTGTCGGACCTCTCATTGAACATAAAAGGTATGCTTGATAGGATTAAATGTGGAGTGGGGCTCAAAGCAGCCTATTCGGACTCGACATCCTCTTGCTCCAAGAAACGTACCTTATGGGCAATAATTGTCCATTCCTGGTATGGCTAGGGTTCTCACAGATCTACCACTCAGGATTCCACAAGGCTTGAGGGACATGGGCATTCTGGTGCGCAAACATATCCTCCTGATGGTGTTTGAGGTGTGACATGACAGCCTAGGCCGTTATGTGGTGGTGACAAGCACACTGGGGGTTTCCTGATCTCCATAATCAGCATGCCTGCCTCCCACCGGACCGTAGACTTCCTGGGCAGGATAGGCACTCTTCTTAGCAAGATCCTAGATGCTCTGTGGATTCTGGGGTGTGAGCTCAATGAAATCTGCGATCAAGGTCTGGACCGCTTTAAAGTGCCTGTGGGTGCTGGTTGGAGTCCCATGTTGCTCTCTCCCTTTCTACACAATCTTTCCCTGGTAGATGTGTGGAGGGCTCACCACCAGACTGAGCAAGGTTATACCGTTTACTCTGGGGCCCATCGATCCTGGTCCCACTTAGACTAATTCCCACTGCCATGTTGAGAGGGCCATCAAGTTTGATGGTAATTAATGTGGCTTGGGGCCCTTGGTCTGCACGGGCGGTTGGCTGAGTCAAAGGTTCCTTCGGGTTGCGGGGGAGTTTCAGGAAGCTTGCATACATATGTGTCAGAGATTCTCAAAGGAAAATCATGGGTAGGTCGACTCTCTAGGCGTCCTGTTGGAGGCCCAAAAGGCCATGCTTTGTGTCGCCATTATTAGTTTCTGCAAAAGTCAAGGAGACCCTACCTGATGGATGGTGGAGGACCTTGAGACATGGGTGCTCAACCTTGAGTGACGCTATCTTGGCGCCCTAGAAGATGATCTCCTTTGCGATTTCCTCCATGCTCTATTGATGCTCAAACAAGAGCTCATTCAAGAGGCTCGGGAAGCCTGGTGGGCCGCCCTCAGCCATGTGGATCAATAGGCAATAAAGCAAGAAAAACACTACAGTGGTTATGCACTCCCTGCACTGCAGGCACTCCAGTAGCATACCTTGAGACGAATGAAGATTCCAAATTAACAGGCAGTAACGATGTAGTGGCTGCATTTGCAGCCTGCTATGGCACCCTATATAGTCGGATTCTGCAGGTCCCCTGAAAGACCTATTTCATTTAATGGCAGACGTGCCGTGCCTTCCTCCTGAAGATGGCAAATCTTTTCTGGTGAAGGTTGCCTATGAGGAGCTTGGGGTGGCTTTTGGCCAGCTTCACACAGGTAGGGAGCAGGACCTAACGGTTTCCTGGTCAAGCCCCTACATTTTCTCTGGCCACATAGGCCTCTTGCTACTAAACACCTTCAAAGAGGCTCTGGAACTGGGTGATTGCCTCATGACCTCAGGATAGCCAAGATCATGGTAATCATTAAGCTGGGTCTTACTGGTATTAAATGTGAAGGATACTGGCTGATCACTTTGTTGAACTCAGAGATGAAAATCTGGTCCAAAAATCTTGTCATTCTGCTTGCGGGAGTTATTTTCCACCTCGTTCACTCTGTCCAATCCCGGTTTATGCCACACCAGGCCACTCAGCGCTATATCTGCAGGGTTCAAAATGCCATATAGCTGAGCAAGGTTTATCTGGCCACCAGGCCCTGCTTATGGTCGACTTTCAAAAAGCATTCAACTCTGTCAATTGAGACTATTTGTTCACTCTTCTGAGTCGATACGGCTTCGGCCAGCGCTTCATTAGCTATCTGCACTTACCCCATTGCAATCTCACAATGAGGTTATGAGTTGGGGATGGCAGTTTCCGAGTAGTTCAACATACAGAGGTGCACTTGTCAAGGTTGCCCCCTCTCCACTTTATTGTTTGAGCTGGCTATTGAACCTTTAGCAGCTTGTGTGCACATCCATGCTTTATTTTGCAGATTACAGTGGTCCTCCGGTACGAGTAATAGAGTATTCCTCAATGCAGACAATGTCCTGATGTTTTAGAAGACGCAGAAGAGTATGGGCCTCGATCTCTGCAAATCGTCTGGATATTCAGGTTTTATTCTGGCTTTTGAATGAACAAGGCCAAATTGTCCATCCATTCCATTGCTTCCTGCTCTCCACTCTTGTCCTGGGTACCCAGGCTGCAGGTGCTCCCTATGGGCTTCAAATAACTGGAAATGATTATATCCTTGGACAGGGCCCTAGCGAACAAGTCTAACTTACAAACCCAACTGAATAGTCCGACTAAAGATGTGAAATTTTGGTCCACTCTTCTGTTGTCCCTGCTGAGTCGCTTGGACATCTTCAAAATGATCTCCTTCTCAAGCCTCCAATACCAACTTCAGAATTACCCTTTCTCACAGGATGTACGTTCTTCACAAGAGTCAAAGCCTTACTTCAAACTTTGATGTGGGGTGGGGTGTCCCTATGGATCTCCTTTGGGAAGTGCTGCTGCCCCAGGTGGGACAGCTACACTAAATATACTCTTATGCTACCAGGCTGTCATTCTCCTAGTTCTAAATAACTGGTGGTTTAAGGGGTTTGACAATCTGGTGTACGCGACCGAGGGGTGGATCATGGGCTGCAGTAATCTCCCATACTTGCTAGACGAGGGTGACTCCCTAAGCCTTTTACCCACCACTACAAGAGTTGTGTTGATGACATGGGCAGATGTGCTTAAATACACGGGATGGGTGGGTAGACTTGCCTTAAAGAGCCCATTGTATAAGGTGAACCATTTCCCACAGGTAACAGCACTTCATGGCTTTTCTACCTGGGACAATATAGGTATTGCTGTGCTCAGAGACTTCATCCCCGATGGGCTGCTGACATCCTTTCAGGACTTGCAGTCAGACTATGATCTCCACCGCACCCAATACTTTTGGTACCTCCAGTTCTGCCAAGACGTTGTACCTTACATACATTCTGTGGTGGTTATTCCAGAATATTCCTCACTAGAGGCCAAAATCCTCCTTACTAACGTAAAAAAACACAAACTATTGGACATATACTGGATGCTTCTCTGCAACATACCAGACTCTTTGGCTGGATTGAGGGAGGCATGGGAGCAAGACTTGGGTCAGCTGGAAGATGAGGACTTGATTAAGGCAGTGGCCTCCAGAGAGGCGGCGATCGTGTCCCAGTTTCTTCTTATCCAACTATAATTGCTGCACCGCACTTATCTCACCCATGCTTGGTTGTTCAAAATGGGACTGATCCCCACGAGTAATTCCCTATGATGTAACAACCCTACCAGAGACCTACTATACACATTTTGGCACTGTCCTGCCCTCTCCCCCTTCTGGATGTAGGTGCTGGGAACCGTAGATGGTATTCTGGCCTGGATAATTTCCAGAGACCTTAAATTAATCCTGTAACATTCATAGAGGGTATCGAAGGGAACATGTATCAGAGGCCACTGCTGTAGTTGGGCTTGGTAATTGCTAAACAGGACATAGCACAGACGTGGAAGGCCACATCTGCCCCATCACTAAATGGGGCATTGGCATGGATCATTTCATGGGCCTGGGCACCTGATATACCTAGTGTGAGTGTCCCCCACGAAACATCCCAAAATTTGGAAGGGATGGGCTGACTTTAGAGGCATCACATTACTGTAGAACCATGCCCACCACAGCCCTGGTCCATGATTGTGGTCTTGCTATCCTGTGGAGACATTTTGGATTGTACATGAGATGGTCGGGCCACGTGGGGTATGTCTTGCAGGGTCAAATTGAAACAGTGCTTATGTAGACTTTTTCATGGTGAATCAGTAGTCACTTTATAATGTCTTGCTGTAACTTTGCCTCACCAGATATTTGCAATGTACCAACTGTGGGAGTTGTAAGGTTAAAGCAGAAATCAATAAAATGTTTTAATAACAAACAAAAAAGTAAGATTTGCAGACCTTCAGACAAAGTCAAGGCTAGCATAAAAGCAGAAGTTGACAAAATGCTAGAGTGAGGGGTGATTAAGCCATCTAATAGTCCCTGGGCCAGCCCAGTGGTTCTGGTAACCAAAGCTAGTCGCAAAGGAGGTAACCCTCAGCTAAGAAATAGTGTGGCTATAGAGAAATGAATACAGTCACTAAAACTGATGCTCACCCGTACCAAGAGCTGCTGAGCCCATAGGCTGGGGGTTGCAAAATTTCTGAGTACCTTTGACCTGAAATCAGGTTATTGACAGATAGCCCCCACCGCAGCAGCTAAGGAGAGGTCTGTCTTTTCAACCCCAGAATGTCACTTCCAATTCAGAGTGATGCCCTTTGGGTTGACAAATGCACCTGGGATGCTCCAAAGGCAGAGATCCAAGTCAAAACATTCTTAGGCCTCACAGGCAATTTCATAGGCCTATGTGGAACTTGTGGAGTTCTGCTATGTGGAATTCCACGGAGTGCCTAAAATACTCCATGCGAGTGGGCAGAATTGTGCTCGGCCACCCGTTTGTGCTGATTGGTGCCGGCAGCACGCTCCATAATGCAAAGCAAGCACGAATGGCACCACGCAGTCGTATGCGCATACGGCCATTTTGTTTTACCTGTTCTGTGCATAGTGCTGGGCCTATTTATTAATATATCCTAAACCTTTCAATCCTCCCCAATGCAACTCATCCACTGATTCTCCCACTATAGTATTAATGTGTGTATTTGTGTTTGAGTATTTTATGTTTTTGTCTTTTTTTATTTGTCTGTGACTTTTCAAACTATTTTTTTGGTTTTCCCATTACTTTCACATTTCTTCCTTTCTTTTCCATCCTTTTTCCTATTTCTTTTTTTATCCAGGGCACAGCATGGGCAATGTGGTGCCAGTGCAGCTGCTAACACCTTGCGTTGCTGGCTACACCAAGAGAAGCAGCCCCATGCCATTTTTTCAAAGGTAGACGTGGCCACTCTTTTTTTGTGCTGCGCTATCTCCCCTCCATGCTGACATCAGGCGGCAGGTCCGGGAGCATTGACTGTTAAGAGGTAGGGTACACCAGTGTGTGCGGAGGAGAACTGGAGTCAGGCGCACCCAGCAGCAGTTGACACCACTGGGTCAACATCCTGAAACGGGAGCAGGGCCTTCTGGGTGTCCAGGTTATGGGGCTCTGTGAGTAATTTTGTATTTATTGTGTCCTACAATGCTAACATTCAGAGGTAAGTTAAGTTTGCATAACGTTACAAATATTATTTGCTCCAATTTGAGTGACCCAGTTGCTCAGTGCTACCTAATTGTACTTGTCACTCTAGGTGCATGCTTGGGCTGATTATTTAACAAATCATGCATACTCCTGTGTCCTGTCACTAAGAAAGTGGTAGTAGTCAAAACAGTGAACTAGCATTCTCTGTGTCTTTTGTTTTTATGTAGATTGTACAGTCCAAAGCATCCTCCCTGTGATATGTAGTATTCATCTATGCATTGAGAAGGAAAACGGAGTTGGCCCATCACAGGGCGTTGAGAAGCAAAAATATTTTGTTGCAATTCATTAGTAGTTCCACTAGTGCCTCAATGAATGGAAGTGCCACCCCCACCCCCAGCACTGTGGCCTCGACTGAGAGTTTTGCTGGCCTCAGTAAGTCCTCCTGTTAAAATTATTTCCCTAAGTTCCACCTCTCACATTTACAATAAATTTTCCTTGTTTTTTTATACTGTGACTGTTTTTTTTTCCAAATCCTCTTCATTCTATTTAATGTTTGTTAATTCTTGCATTATCCTTCTTTCTATAATTCACGTTTCTGTAGCTAACGTCTTCCTGGCTGTACTAATGCTTTCTTCTGCTTTGTTATTAAGCCTTTTCTCCCCTCTATCCTATATATCCTTGGTCTGGTACTATAAGACAAAGAAAATACCTTTTAGGTACTCTACTTTGAAGATTGAAGACCAAGCAAGTGATTCTATGCTTGTTTTTTTAGAAGGCTTTCTTTATCCTGCTCATACTCAATCAGTAAAATGAGAGCATGTCCATGGTCACCGTGACTCCACCAGTGTTGTGTTATATTTATTATTCAGTGTACCAGAGGTTTTGATGATGCTGCAGCATGGCAGGAAAGTAGTATGAGGACGGTACCATTGCATTTGCCAACCAAAACCATATGTCCTTCATTGACCAATTTACCATACCCCTTCATTGCACTTCAAATGACTGATAGTCATCATAACTCTGCCCCTTTGGTTGGCTTGACTAACTGGCTTTTCCAACATTGTCAATCAACAAATTGCCCAAAGTGATATTTTCAATAGAAGAGAAGATGCAGCTAACCAAACTGTAGTGATGCGTTGCAGTTGTATTATTTGTTTAAAATAATAAAAAGTGGAGGTGTATCTGGCATCTAAAATGTGTGATGTTTTTTCTAGCCGCACAGACCACCAGTTTCGGGGCCAGCGCCAGTGCTCCAGGCAAAGATTAGATTGGAGGAAAAGTCCCACTGGTGGCAGTGGTGGCTAGTGGTAAGTGACATTGCTTGGTTATTGACAATTACTAGTATACTCACTGTATTTCTTAGGTAGGCAGATACCACCCATTGTCATTCATGACCTCCCTTCCAATGGCATTTCACAACCCATGACCTAACTGCAGCATGGTTCAATTGGAACTGCAGTGTTCACTGTGCAATGTGTGTCTGCTTCAGTTAATGCAGCATTTACAAAGTTTTCAATGCATTGAAAACCAAAACAAAAACAAGGTGTGTTTTCCTTCCCTCCCAGTGCGAACTCAGTCACCTCCTAGTAATTCACTCCATTATTCTTTCCTACGTTCTGTTACAGCCTTCCAAAAAAATTGAAAAATTCAATTCTTGGCATGAGACACATTTTTCTGGCCAAGTGGTTCGTATATTTAATGGCTTCGAAAACGGATTTAAGCCTGTTGAAATTAGACCTTTTTGACATTTGCCAACTTTCAACTACAGCGACTGACTAAGCCAAAGCTTAGGCAAATGATGATGATCACTGATACCCCACTATTCTATAGCAAAATCTCTACCTACCCAGCCTTATGCTTCTAACTTACCCTGCCGTAGAGTAAGTCGTTTCCTTTCCTTACTGCCAAGCAAATGTGTTTATTTGAAATAATTTGGGTTTGAGGGTGAGTCTATGGAGCAAAGTGGGATTAAGTGCTTGTGATTTTGTGTTTTGCGGATAAGAAACTCTGTGACAAATGTGTCCAATAAAATCTATATATCCTGTTTCTTTCTCTGCACTGCAGTAAATTGTTGTTCCCACCGTCTACCTACCGCAGATAGGATATCTCTTATCCGCATGTGTTATACATGGCATGTGTGACGTATATTATTATTGTGCCTTGTTAGAGCTGTCAGTTCTTGGCGTAGTTCCCCCTGTCTTTTTGACCTCTGACCTCCCGTTTTTTGATCCTGTGCTGAATTTTGTTTTTGTTGTCTTTAGGACTCTGGGCACTTTACCACCGCTAAAGTGCATGTGCTCTCTGCCTAAATGGTACTGGTGATTGATTTATCCATTATTGGCATCTCTGATTTACTAGTAAGTCCCTAGTACAGTGCACAGTGTGTGCCCACGGCCTGTAAATCAAATGCTATTAGTAGACCTGCCACAAACCACAGAGGGTAACCCAGAAAAGAACCCAAAAGGGAGCTAGGTAAAGACTAATTACAAAACTATATTGCCCCCTCAGGGAACAACAATATATACATCACATCTAATTTACGTGCAGCATAGATACATAGCTATATGAAAAATCAACTTTATTTTACATACAAAAATATATTCCATACTTATGTACAATTTCTAAATAAATCAATCCCCTATCAAACCACCAGAAAAAGAAGGACAGTCAAAGAGTGCAAAAAGATCAAATGCTCATGATTGAAAAAAAGAAAAGGAGAACATAAATCTCACACCTATCACTTCAAGAGACAAATAATTATTAAAAGAAAAGAAAAGCCTGTCGGTTAATCCTTTTCCGCATTGAATCATTTCTATAATTCCAATGGTATTGAATCCCCATTAAAGTCCTTCCTTCATAGTACGGAAAAAAGAAACACATCCAGGCACAACCAACATCGTTGACGTTTCGACCCTCTCTCGCTCTCGGGGTAGTTCCAGGCTCACACACGGGTCTTCTTCAGGACTAAAATGATGCAGGACCTCTAAAATGATCCAGAAAGTCTTAATTACTCAAACTATTCAAATCCCTCTTATTTATGCAATAACACATTGCTGCACAATTATTCTGCACCAAACTTACACTCAGTACACGCTCTCTCCTGAGGTACCAATCTTCTTCCAACAACAATTCTCCTCGCCTCACATGTACAAAATATAAACTATCTCTATTAATTAATTAATCCAGTTCCTAGAGTGTTCCAACAAAACTCAATCCTGCAATTCACTCTTACCTGGAATTTATGTGAATAATCCTTCGATTTTTTATTTCAACCAATTTTTCTCCAAAGGTCCTCTCTTTCACTTTGACTTATTTTCTTAAAAACAGAACCAAAACAAAAACAAAAGACCTCATTTATGTATATTCCTATAAAGAAAATTATTTAATCTACAAATTCTCTATATTCTGGGGAAATTATCACTTGTTATTCATTTCCTTCCAGATAATACAATCCATTTCTCTTGTATTATTACTTATTTTGCACATAACCACCCTATCCAAAATATTATAAAAATTCAAATTGAAATTAACAACAGCATCACATTTTTGATAGAATATCACCATATTTTTCACAGATAACTCTATGGAAACGCTATATTGAAGATGCGATAATGATTTGGACAGGCACCCAAGATGCCCTGTTGAAGTTTCACAAATGGTTTAATGGATGATCAGATGATATCCAATTTACTATACATTCTAGCTCATGAATATATACTGATGTTTGAAACCACCACACTTCATTTAATGACTTACATATATTTTGCTGAAAAGAGCCCATTTGTATTTACAATCTATAAAAAAACAGAAGTAACATAACCCTTACATTTTCATACAATTTCGAACAGCAGAGGAAAAAACTGAAACAAATAAGAACAAAAGTGTGGGAACTCACATGGACGGAGGACCCCAGCAAGCTGTTCAAGTTACAAGCTGATCACTTAAATGTATAGCTGGACCAACGGCAGAGGTGTGGTCCTTCAAGAAAAATATACAAACTAAACCGTATATGAGAAAGAGAGTGGTGTGTAACTGGTCTGAAAAATGGAAACGTGCACGGACCAGTGTCACGAATAGTATGGCTTTGTTAATACTTGCTGTGTATCAAAAAACTAAAGCATGCACTGCATCAAGAAGCAGCAAATGAATAAACAAATAGGGCAGGAGCTGCAGGGAAATAGAATCTTCCCACACTTGATAAAATGAAGTAACCGGTATTTTAACAGGATAATATCGCACAAAGGAAATGAACGTTTTAGGAGGAACTCTCAATCGGCGCGAGCCTCAGATAGTGTACATAAAAGTCATCAAGCAGGGGAAAAAACGAACAAATGGTTCAGCAGAGTTGAAAACACTACTTTGTATCTCTAGCTTTTGTTGTAAACTACAAGCAAAATGTATCAATGGGAGATCATGACCATAAAATGGAAAATAAAGCAGGGAGGTAACTTACTTGACTGATTCGCCAACCATGCCAGAGTCAAGCAATCAATGAGTGAGGCACTTCGAGGATCACTCTTTGCCAGGAAAATTCCAGGGTGATCAACAGAAAGGGAATTGATAGCAATCGTAAATGGGAAATGGTGTAGTGAACCTACAGCAGAGGCATTTTGGGAATTGTAGTTTAAACTTGCTTAAATGGGCAGCCTCCATCTTAATATATGTGAGAAAAAGGAAAGTGAAACCCCAAACATACATTTTAAGGGAGTGCCCAACAATGTTTTTTGTGAGGAAAAGATTGAAAATGATAAAAGGGAAGCACAAATCTACTATTATAAAAACTATTTGGGTTTTACAAACTCAAATCAATTTTTGAACTAGAATGCTAGGGACTGTGGACCTAGGGCAGAAAGGACAGCCAGTGACTGACAATTCTGCTTTTTTGGATGAGGGCCGTGTTCAGCATAGCAGCACGCAATCACTGCTTTTCTGACGTGTTGGTATCTATCTGGGCTTTTAACCACACCCACCACACGCTCATCATTATCACTCGTTCATGGGCTTGCCTTTCAAAAATCCTTACTTTTCGTTTGTAAATGCTTTACATTTGTCCCTTCTTAGGGCGTTTTTGTTACTGTCTTGGCCATCGCCCCTGTTACATGGCTAATTGCACTTTTGCCAATATGTTTGACTGCCAGCAAACTTCTTTTTCCTTTTGTGTCTCTTCACAGAGTCAGCTTGATCTAAAAAAGGCACACATATTATGTTCTCAATGCTTAATTTGAGCTGGTGTGTTCTGATGGAGGGCAAAAGGTTTTTTGTTAAGGGGCCATCAGTTATTTTTCTGCCTCACTGATTTACTGTGGGCAAAATAAAGAATAATTTATTAGAAATGCAAACTCTAACATGTGAAAATATCCTTCCGCTCCAAACTATAAACAAGCTGCCAGGCTGGAAGTTTAAACAGCAAGATGTTATCATGCTATAGAAATCATTTTGAACACAACGGCATAAATCACTCTTTACTCGTAAACAACAGCAAATTAACGTAAAAAAGACTACTGGGGAGACAAAAGTTTAACGTGAAAAACAGAAACACACAGCAGAAATATTAGCATGTGTTCATGAAAGGGCAGCATCACCCAGATGAAAGAGTGTAAATGACTGGCTGGCTGGCTTGCTCTGTAGACAGCAGCAATGTTATCAGATGCTATAAAACTTTGTGGAGTGAATCGTGTGGCCAATGTGTTCCGTGGTTCAGCTATAGTTTTTACGTGGAATTCGCGTATTTTGTAAGCGTATATTTGCCTTCAGTAAACACAACGTAAGTGTGCTTCAATTAAGCTTAACCCAATTGAATACTCCTAAATAGCAACATTTTCATGTTTTGCTGCAGAAAGAGGAACAAGGTGGATGAAAGTGCTTTAGTTTTATGCAGGACCACTGTAATTATATGGCAGGAAATGTTAAAATTATGAGGCAAGGTTGACGAATTCATTTGGCAAGAAAAGTCTGGTTTTGAATTTACAATGTCAGTAGCTCGGACTCGAGAAAATGCGAGACCTATTACATTGCAAAGGCTTGTTTCTCATTTGTTTCAGTTTATTCATTTGCTGTTCAAAGTTGTACGAAGATTGTAACGAGTTCTGTTACTACTTTTGTAGATTTCAAATACAAATGGACTCTTTTCAGCAAAATATACGTATGTTTTAAGTAAAGTATGGTGGTTTCAAACATCAGTAGACAATTCTGTGCACTTATGTGTTAATGTGTTGTCTTTGGATTTTTGTGTTGTTTTCTTTTCACAGTGGTTCTTACCTCTGTGTCCTGATGAGAACACTAGAATTGCTGTGGGGTTTGAAATGCGTTGACTCCTCATGAGTGCTTGGCATGAGTGCTAATCAACAAATGGCTGGGCACACAGGGAATATTGAACATAAACTGAATATGGACATTATCCATGTTGTGGGCTTCCTTTTGTGAACTATGTTTTATGTTCCTCCCTCTGGTGCTATTCCATTAATTACAAGTCGTGAAATAAACTTGATGCAAGCCCCTTTTAGGTATTGATTTTCAGAACTGAGACATATTTGTCCATGTGTCCCAAATTTTGCATTGTCCATGATTGTTTTCTATGTGTTAATGTCTATGGGCTTACTAAATCTTTGTACGTCAATATGTTGTTGATTGCGGGTTTCTGTTTACAACAATGTATTCAATTATTTTTGTATGACGCCTGTTGCATAATACATGTAGATCACCTTGATTAAGTCGTGTGGTCTTGCATATAAATAGTGTCAATGTAACACCTTCGTCAGTAATGGCAGTTTTTTGTTGTTGTATGGTGTTTTTGTGAATTAGCCTTGCTGATTCTGAAATGAGACCAACCCCACTTATGCTTTGGACATTTAGAAAGTCAGAACTTTCTTACTTAACCATTCTGTGCCTCTGCCTGGCTGTGGAATACACATATGGGTCAGGATGACAGTTGGGCTGCTTGTGAATTCACTCTAGCTAGTGACACAAAGGGAGCTAAGGTGTGTCCTGCATATCCTGATGGGTCTTCCTGGGATAGAGTGGTGGGAGGAGCTGACACCGTAGGCCCAAAGCCGCTGCAGAACCTCCAAAGCCACACCACAGGGTGAGTCATGAGTGCTGTATTACTGACATCTGTAACGCCCAACTCCGACCCACACTTGTGGCCTCGTGGTGTGATCACAACACTGCAAAGTCAACGCCTCACCTCTTGACCTGCCAAATTCATTGACCACCCCGGATCGTAAGCAACCGATGCCTCACCACCGATACCGCATCACCTCCCCTGCATCTGTAAGGAACCAACACCTCATCTCCCTTGCCTTGCAGTAAGGAACCAAAGCCACACTTCTCCAGTGGCAGTAAGGAAGTGACACTGTGCCGGCTCCAGTGACGTCTCACTTCCTCGACTTAGTGCAGTGTCTTTGTTTTCTCATCATTTTCAAAGGTACTTTGCCTGGAGTACATGTGACTCCATGACCGGCACGCACTCCCTTGTGAATGGCATCAGACTGTTGGGAATTACTCTGTCAAGATGTTCTGATAGTCCTAGTTGGAGCTATTGTGTTTCTAAGTGCTTTTCTGAGATTTGATCTTTCAAAATGCATATCTTTGCTTGTGCATGTTAATTGTTTTTCTTGTTGGTCTTGTTTTACTCAGATAAATGTTGCATACGTTTCTAAATGGGTGTGGAATACTTTTGTGGTATTTTCACTGTGTTAGTGTGTGTGTTATAAATACTTTACACTTTGCCTCTGAGATAAGCCTGACTGTTTGTGCCAAGCCACCAAGGGAACGAGCAGGGGTTCTCTTAGGCATGTGACTCCCTACCCTGACTAGAGTGGAGATCCTTACTTGGACAGGGTGCAAACCACTGCCAACCCTATTTATCACATTGGAGTTCAGAGGTGAGGATTGGACTTGTATTTGTATTTTACATACAGTGAATGGTGTACACTACTCACATATCACAGACCATTACACCCCAACATACTGGCTTGATTTTTCTCTTTTTGCAACTTTTGCGTTTGATTGCTTATCATGCCTCATTCTAGTAAGCTATCAGTTGGAGCTGCAGAGTTGGTGTTTGAGCAGGAGAGGTTGGAAACCTACTCGGTGCCTCAGCTCAAAAAGTCCTAGTAGGAGCTGAAATGTCATATTGAAGGCCTTACTAAAAAGGAGGAGCTGCAAAAGGCTCTGAGGGCCTGGTTGGCACCAAAGGAGACTGATGACCACACAGGGGATGAGATTGCTATTGTGAAGGGAGAGGAGCAAAACCTGTAATATGATTTGATGGAGAATCATGATCTGCTTGGAGGAAAGCACCTTCCAGGGCAAGCAGCAGTGTTTCCTCAAGAGGTCTGACCTCAGAGGAGCTGGAGGGTAGGCAGGAGACAAGGAGGGTCCAGATGGAGCTGGAGAAGCTGAAGCTGAAGCATGAGATGGAGCTTGAGTTGAAATTATCCAGGTTGAAAAAGGAGGCAGTGAACAAGAAAAACACCATGGAGAAAGAGGAAATCACCATAGGGGAAAAGAAAATGCTTTTAACTCAAGAGCTGAGCTTGAAGGAGCTAGATCTAAAAGGCAGGTCCAGCACAGTTGGTGGAAGCAGTTCTATAGCATGGTCTGAGGGGAAGGTGCATATACCCAAGGATTTGGTATAGGATTTTGTTGTAGGGGAGGACATAGAGCAGTCGTTCAAAGGTTATGATGTGGCACTGAGGATGTACAGGGTCCCTGAGAGAGAATGGGGTGCAGGCCTGTGGAAGTTTTTTCTTTGTGGAGAGGAGGGACACCTTGTTGGCCTTAGAAGAAGAGGATAGGATGAGGTACCCTGCCAAGAAGGACACCCTGACCATGAAATATGGGCTCAGCCCAAAGAGTTGCAGGGTAAAGTTTAGGTAGTGTGCTAAACTTAGGTCTCAGACTTGGGTGGAATATGTTAATTCTTTCTGCAGAGCACTGGATGGTTGGGTTAAGGGCAGCAAGGTAACAGACTATCAGGGGCTGTAAAATTTGATTGCATGGGAGTAGTTGTCTAGCCGTTGTCTTCTAGAGCTGCACCAGCACTTGATTGACATTAAGCTTACTGTCCCCATCAAGCTTGCCAAGGAGGTGGCTTCTGGCTCAGCACCAGGGTCCAGAAGAAGTTGTATGTGGGAGACTCAGCAGTCGGTGGGCAGGGTCCCCAAAAGAAGAAGAAGGGGAGAGACAGGGATAAAAGTAAGGAGTTCTCAAAAGGGCCCCAAACTAGTTGCTATGGTAAGGATTCCCAAAACCCAGTTGAAAGTAAAAGTTGGTTCCCTTTAGCAAAGCCTGCAGAGAAAGGACCCTGAAGTGTTTTGCCTGTGGCAAAAGAGGGCATTACAGGGGGGGTCCCAAGTGTACCACTCAGGAACAGCCCCCCTTAAGTGGGCAGGCACTAGGGGTGGTGAGTGTAGTGCTTGGGGTGAAGTTGGTCCCAGTTAGTGGTGAGGAGCCATCTGAGTTAACCCTAGTTTTCCTGGGTGAGGGTGAGGTGGTCCAGAAAACCCTCATGCCTGACAACACTAAGAAGTAAAGGCACTGGATGACCATCAGTGGGTGGAGGCTCTGAGAGACACAGGCGCCAGTATGACAACTGTCCACTGTCATCTGGTGTATCAGGAGCAGATAATCCCACATATAGGTCCACCAGTTTGTAGCAGTATAGACAATGAGTGGCAATGCTTGTTAGCTCAGCTTCCCTTTGAAAGGGGAGAGTCTCAGGTTCCTTGATGGTAGCTGTGAGTCCATCCATCCCTGTTGACTGTTGGCTAGAGAATGACCTGGAGCATACAACCTAGAAGGTGATGGGGCTCAGGTCGCACTTAGAGATGTTAGGGTTGCCAGAGTGGGTGTGCATGACCATACGCTCCATGGCCACCAGAAAGGGTGATCAGAAGGACCTTGAGCCTGAAACAGTGGCCTAGGTGCCTGCCAGGAGAAGGAGGGGCAAGGGGGGTGCGGGAAACCGACTCCTGAGATTCTCACGGTCCCGGAGGAGGCTGAACCTGAGGGGGACACCCCAGAACCTCCAGGGTAGAAGTGGCCAAACTGGGGGACCGAACTGAGCTGACCTATTGGCAGTGGGAAGGAGGCCCCACCAGGGAGGAGATCTGTACCGCACAGAAAGTGTGCCACACTCTTGAGGGTCTTCAGAGACAGACAGAAGCCCAGGCAGCTGGTGATACCTCTGGATCTCACCCGATCTACTGGGAGAATTATATCCTTTATAGTGAGCCTAAGGTTGGTGAGTCTGGGACAGCCTGTGTGCTGGTGGTAAATCATTGTTCAGAGCCTTCCTACTGGGTTTGACTAATGATGTGCCACTGGCAGGTCATTTTGGGCAGGACAAGATGTTTGACAGGCTTTTCACCCACTTCTATTAGCCCGAAATGAGGAAGACCTCAGATGAGTTCTGAAGGACTTGTCAAACCTGCCAGGCAAGTGGCAAAATCTAGAAGAGGTGCCAGGATCCTCTTTAAATGTTTCCTTTTGTGAGCACTCCTTTTGAGCACATGACCATTGACATTGTGGGGCCTCTGAATCACAAGACAGCCATGGACAACAGGTTTATCTTTGTTTTGGTGGACCATGCCACCCAGTATCCAGAGGCTATCCCTCTCAGGACAGTGACTGTGCCCAACATGGCCAGGGCAATTATGGGGATCTTTACCAGTGTGGCTTTCCCCGAGGAGGTGGTATCTGACCGGGGTACCAATTTCATCTTGTTGTGCATGAAGGTCAGGTGGAAGGCATGTGGTGTTACCTACACGTACACCATACCTTACCACCCTCAAAGCAATGGGTTGGTTGAAAGTTTCAACCGTTCCCTGAAGGGCATGATTGCGGGTCTCTCAGAACTCATAAGGCCTAAGTGGAACGTCCTGATACCATGTCCGTTTGTGTACAGGGAGGTACTGCAGAAGGGGGTTGGTTTCAGCCCTTTTGAACTTCTGTATGTATACCCTGTGAGAGGGCTCTCAGTTTGGTGAAGGGGGACTGGAAGCAAGCTCCGAAGAGACACCCCAGGATGCATACAGTTACATGCTTGTTTTCAGGAACCAGGCAGCCCACTTCCGGAAGCACACCTAGGAGAAATTGGAAGCTAGCCTGGAGAATATGAAACATTGGTACGACCAGAATACCACTCTGGTTGAGTTTCAGTCTGTCCAGAAGGTGTGGGTGATGGCCCCAGTAGAGCCCTTTGCTCTACAAGATCTTTGGCTAGGGCCATTTGCAATGAATAGAACAAGAGTAATGTCACCTACCTTGTAGATGTGCAGATTCCTAGGAACACTTTGAGGGTCCTGCACGTGAACCACCTTAAGCAGTACTTCTAGAAGTCTGAGGAGACCATGCTCTTGGTCATAGATGATGGGGTACAAGAGGAGAGTAAGCCTCTCCCCGATCTCCTGGCTTCCAAAGAGCAGGATGGTTCAGTGGTGGGTGTGAAACCCTTTCCCCTACTCTAACCCTAGAGCAGCAGAGGGACTGTCACCAGTTACTGGGACAGTTCACATCCATGTTCTCACTCACACTTGGAGTCACCCAATGGTGTACTCATGATATTGACACTGGGGACAGCCTACCTGTTAAGTACAAGTCTTATCATGTGAATGATAGAGTGAAGAATAGTATCAAAAGACGAAGTCTCTAAGGTGCTGGAGTTACGGGTAATTGAGCACTCCAACAGTCCTTGGTCCAGCCCAGTGTTTCTGGTCCCCAAGGCTAGTCTGCCCGGTGTCACACCTGAACTGAGGTTCTGTGTTGACTACCTGGGTTCAATGTCTTCACTAAGACTGATGTACACCCCATCCACTGAGCTGATGAGCTTATCAATTGGTTGGGAGCTGCCAAGTTCCTCAGCACATTTAGGCCCATATTTATACTTTTTGATGCAAAACTGCGCTAACGCAGTTTTGCGTCAAAAAAATTAGCGCCGGCTAACGCCATTCTGAAGCGCCATGCGGGCGCCGTATTTATTGAATGACGTTAGCCGGCGTTAGCCGCCGGCGCCATCTGGTGTGCATTAAAAAAAACGACGTACACCAGGCAGCGCCGGCGTAGGGGGATAAGGGGCTTGGGCGTCAAGAAATGGGGCAAGTCAGGTTGAGGCAATTTTTTCGCCTCAACCCGATTTGCGCCATTTTGTTTTCACTCCCAACCCCCATAGAAATTACTCCTGTCTTAGCAAAGACAGGAGTCATGCCCCCTTGCCCAATGGCCATGCCCAGGGGACTTCTGTCCCCTGGGCATGGTCATTGGGCATAGTGGCATGTAGGGGGGCACAAATCAGGCCCCCCTATGCCACAAAAAAAATAAAAAAAAACACTTACCTGAACTTACCTTAATGTCCCTGGGATGGGTCCCTCCAGCCTTGGGTGTCCTCCTGGGGTGGCCAAGGGTGACAGGGGGTGTCCCTGGGGGCATGGGAGGGCACCTCTGGGCTCCTTCAGAGCCCACAGGTCCCTTAACGCCTGCCTTTTGCAGGCGCTAAAAAACGGCGCAAAAGCGGCTGTGCGTCATTTTTTTTGACCCGCCCACTCCCGGGCGTGATTTTTGCCCGGGAGTATAAATCCGACGCACATGCCTCGGAGTCGATTTTTTAGATGGGAACGCCTACCTTGCATATAATTAACGCAAAGTAGGTGTCCACGCTAAAAAATGACGCTAACTCCATGGACTTTGGCGCTAGACGTGTCTAACGCCAAAGTATAAATATGGAGTTAGTTTTGCGTCGAAATTGCGTCAAAAAAACGACGCAATTCAGGCGCAAACGGTGTATAAATATGCCCCTTAAACTAACATCTAGATATTGGCAGACTGCCTTAACCGAGGGGGCCAAGGAGAGGTCAGCGTTCTAAATGTCAGAGGGGCATTACCAATTCAGTGTTATGCCCTTGGGGTTGAAGAGTGCCCCAGGCACCTTCCAGAGGCTGGTCAACCAGCTCCTGGCTGGGTTGGAGAACTTCAGTGCCACCTGCCTGTATGATATTACTGTCTTCAGCTCTAGCTGGGAGGACCACTTGTACCACCTCCAGGAAGTGTTGAGGGCTCTGCAGAAAGCATGCCTCATCATCAAGGCCAGTAAGTGCCAGATAGGACAGGGGTCTGTAGTGTATTTGGGATACCAGGTAGGGAGCGGCTAGGTGGCACCCCTACAAGTAAATATTGACACCATTCTGGCTTTGGCATCCCCCAAAATCCACACAGGTGAAATACTTTTTAGGTCTCACTGCGTACTACAGTCGATTTGTCAAGGGGTAGGGCACCATGTTGCCACCTTGATGGAGCTGACTTCCAAGAAGCAGCCCCTTCAGGTGAACTGGACAGAGGCGTGCCAAACCGCTTTTGACACTCTAAAGGAGGCAGTGCGCACAGCACTATGCTCAAGGCTCCTGACTTCTCCAAAGAGTTTGTGGTGCTGACAGATGCATCAGAGCATGGTTTGGGAGTCATGCTCTCACAGCTAAATGAAGAGGGCCTAGATCAACCTGTAGCCTTCATTAGTAGGTGGTTGTTTTCCTGGGAACAGAGGTAGAGCACAATAGAAATGGAAGCTTTTGCTGTGGCCTGGGCACTGAAGAAGCTAAGATGCTACTTGTTTGGGACTCACTTTTGGGTTCAGGGAGACCACAGGACCCTTAGATGGTTAATGCAGATGAGGGGCAAGAATCCTAAACTGTTAAGTGGTCCATCTCCCATTAGGTAATGGACTTTATGTTGGAACACCACCCTGGCACAGAGCACTCCAATGCTGATGGTCTGTCCAGGTTCTTCCGCCTTAGTGATGAGATCTACCAAGAGGTTCAGCAGTTCTCCCCATTTTCATCTGGGGAGACACATGTGAGACCTGCCAGCTCTTGGTATGGTTTTCCCTGTCTTTTTGGCTTATGGCCTCCTGTTTTCTGATCCTGTGCTGAATTTTGTTTTTGCAGGCACTGTACCACTGCTGAGCAGCGCTAAAGTACAAGTGCTTTCTGTATAAATGGTATTTGTGATTAGTTTATCCATGATTGGCATATTTGATTTACTAGTAAGTCAATAGTACAGTGCACAGTGTGTGCCCAGGGCATGCAAATCAAATGCTACTAGTGGGCCTGCAGCATTGATTGTTCCACCCACATGAGTAGTCCTGCAAACATGTCTCAGGCCTGCCATTGCAGTGCCTGTGTGTGCAGTTTTAAACTACCATTTTGACCTGGCACAGATATCTACCTGCCAGGCTAAGCGTTCCCTTTAACTATATGTAAGTCACAAAGAAGGTAGGCCCAAGACAGCACTATGGGCACCGTGCAGTATATTTGAAAGGTAGGTCATGTACTGGTGTGTTTTATATGTCCTGATAGTGAAATACTGCTAAATTTGTGTTTCACTATTGCAAGGCCTATCTCTCCCATAAGGTAACATGGGGATTGCCATGAAATATCTTTTAAATGTAATTTCCCTTTGGGAGAAGACAGAGATTGGAGTTTGGCATCTCTGGACACACAATTTAAAAATACATATTTTTGTGAAGTTGTTTTTTAAATTTTAAGTTTGAAAATGCCACTTTTAGAAAGTGGCATTTTCTTGCTTAACCATTCTGTGGCTCTTCCTGGCTGTAGAATACACGACTGGATCAGCATGACAGTTGGGCTGTTGGTGAATTCACTCTAGACAGTGACACAAAGGGAGCTGAGGTGTGCCTTGCATATCCTGATTGATCTCGGTGGGCTAGAGTGGTGGGAGGAGCTGACACTTGCACCTGAATAGGGCTGTGCCTGTCCTTACACAAAGCAGTGTGCAACCCCCTGAAGAGTGTCTGGGGCCAAGGCCAGAAAGGCAGGGTCTTGTGCACTATAAAGACTTTCCCTTGGTGTTTGCCTACTTCAAAGGCAGAAATGAGTATAAGTATTGGACCTCTGAGACCACAACTTTAGAATCCTTCTGGACTGAGGACATTCTGCCAGGAAGCAGAGTTAGATGGTGTAGGAGGGACTGCCACTCTGCCTGTTGCTTTGATGTGCTGGCCTGCTGCTTACTGCTTCTGTCCTCGGAGTGAAAGGACTGGACTTTGCTTTCTACATTATGCTTGTAAAGGTTCTCCAAAGGTTTGGATTGAGCTTGCCTCCTGTTAGAAGTCTCAGGGAGATCAAAGTCTTCATCTGCCAGCACCAGGGCTCTCTTGCTGGGAGCCCTGACTCGTCAATTGGTGCCAAATCCAGTTCCTGGGTCCTTGGGAATGAGGTCAGGTGTAACAAATAAGAAACCAAGTACATTGACTCCAGAGTGACTTCTGAACCAGCACCACTGTCCGACTCCACATCGCTGCCTGAACCAGAGCCATGGTTCCCAGTGAGTACAATGACTGTGACCGACGCCACAGGCCCGACACTTCTGCACTGCTTCTGAAGTCCTGCTACAGTGTGAGTCCAAAGTGCTGAGTGTCCGACATCCGTGACAGCTGACTCCGAAGCAGAACCTCTGTCCCTGTTGTGTGATCACAACAACGCAAATGTGACATCTTGGATCTTGACCTGCTAGATTCACCAACCATGCCAGATCATAAGGAACCTACGCCTTGCCTGAAGTTTGTACGACTTCATGACCGATCCGCACTCCTTGCAAGTGGCTTCGGACTTTTGGGAATGACTCCGTCAAGACATGGTGATAGCCTGAATTGGAGCTATTGTGTTTCTCTGTGTTTTACTGAGTTTATGGGGCTCATTATGAGTTTGGTGGTTGGATAAGTCAACTGCCAAACTCACAGAAAAGAGACCACCGCAGAGCTGGCAGTCTCTTTCTCGGGCCCATTACAAGGTTTCCACTGGACCGACAGGCAGAAACCTCTGAAATCAGAGGTTTCTGCTGGTCAGCCTAGTGGACCATGCAGCGGTATTGGCCTCATGGAGCCTAGGCCAGTGCCGTCGCACAGAGTGGGCCTCCAGCACCCTTGGAATGAGCACTGTCTGCACAGCAGACAGTGCCCATTCAGGGGGTGCTGGGCAGGGAGGCCCATGCACTGCCTATGAAATGGTCATGGACAGTGCACGGGCCCCCTGTGGCCCTCTGCACTGTGTTTCTGCCAGCCTTTCCGTGGCAGAGACCCCGCCATGGAATGGCTGGCGAAACTGGACTCATGATCAGTGCAGCAGCACTGAACTCAGCGTGTCGTAGCTGAACACAATTTTGACCGCCATCATGCCACTGGGAACCAAGCTCCTGGTGGGGACGGCGGTCCCCTGGCTGTTGGACCACAAGGGTCATAATGTGACAGTTGGGCTGCCTGGAGTGAGGCGGTCTGACTATCAAAGCAAGTCTGGTGATCCTTGGACAGCCAGACTCATAATGAGTCCATTAATCTTTAAAAATTCATATCTTTGCCTGTGTGTGTTGGGTTTTGGTCTTGTTTTACTCAGATAAATATTGGCTATTTTACTAAATGGGTGTGGAATACTTTTGTGGTGTTTTCACTGACTTAGTGTGTGTACGTATGTGTGTGTGTGTGTGTGATTCCAATACTTTAAACATTGCCTCTGAGGTAAGCCTGACTGCTTGTGCCAAACTACCAGCAGGGGTTATCTTAGGTGTGTGACTCCCTTACCCTGACTAGAGTGGCGATCCCTACTTGGGCAGCGGGCAAACCACTGCTAACTAGAGACCCCATTTCTAACATCCCTCTTTGGAGTCAGGATAAAATTGGAAGACATTTGGAGAAGTGCAGGACCATTGGAATTTAAGTGAGATAATTTGTCCATTGCAGCAATGTAGGAGGCTGGCCTGGCTTGTAGTGGGTACCAGAGGTACTTACACCTTGTGCCAGGTCCAGTTATCCCTTATTAGTGTAGAAGAGGTGTTTCTAGCAGCTTAGGCTGATAGAAGGCAGCTATGGCAAAGCAGCTTTGGCTGAACTAGGAGACATGTAAAGCTCCTACTATACCACTGGTGTCATATGCACAATATCATAAGAAAACACAATACACAGAAGTACTAAAAATAAAGGTACTTTATTTTTATGACAATATGCCAAAAGTATCTCAGTGAGTACCCTCAGTATGAGGATAAGTTATATACACAAGATATATGTACACAAACCAAACTTAGGTAAGTAATAGCAAGAAAAGTAATGCAAACAGTGTAGAATTACAGTAGATTGCATTAGGAGCACATAGGTATAGGGGCAACACAAACCATATACTCCAAAAGTGGAATGCGAACTATGAATGTACCCCAAACCTATGTGAGCTTGTAGAGGGTCGCTGGGACTGTAAGAAAACAGTGAGGGTTAGAAAAATAGCCCACCCCAAGACCCTGAAAGGTAGGTGTAAAGTGCACATACTACCCCCAGAGAGCACAGAAGTCGTGATAGGGGGATTCTGCAGGAAGAACAAACACCAGCAATGCAACAACAGTGGATTTCCAGACCTGAGTACTTGTAAGACAAGGGGACCAAGTCCAATAGTTGCAACAGTGTCGAGAGTGGGCAGGAGCCCAGGAAATGCCAGCTGAGGGTGGAAGGAAGCTGGCACCGGATGGAAGAAGCTTGGAGTTCTGCAAGAAAGAAGAGAGCTAGGGACTTCTTCTTTAGAAGACGGATGTCCCACGTCGCGATGAAGCTTGCAGAGGTATTCCCATGCAGAAAGACCACAAACAAGCCTTGCTAGCTGCAAGGGTTGTGGTAGAGGATTTTGGGTGCTGCTGTGGTCAATGAAGGACCAGGATGTAGCCACTTGGAGGAGGAGACAGAGGGGGCACCCAGCAACTCAGGGAACCCTCACAGAGCAGGCAGCATCCACAGAAGTACCTGGACAGGCACTTGGATGTAAAGCGAACCGGAGTCCATGCAAAGTCACAAAAGGGAGTCCCACGATGCCGGAGGACAACTCAGAAGGTTGTGCACTGCAGGAAAGAGTGTCGGGGACCCAGGCTTGGCTGTGTACAAAGGAAATCATGGAAGAGTGCACAGGAGCCGGAGCAGCTGCAAATCACGCGATACCCAGCAATGCAGTCTAGCGTGGGGAGGCAAGGACTTACCTCCACCAAACTTGGACTGAAGAGTCACTGGACTGTGGGAATCACTTGGACAGAGTTGCTGAGTTCCAGGGACCACGCTTGTTGGGCTGAGAGGGGACCCAGAGGACCAGTGATGCAGTCTTTTGGTGCTTGCTTTAGCAGGGCGAAGATTCTGTCGACCCACAGGAGATATCTTCAGAGCTACTGGTGCAGAGAGGAGGCAGGCTACCCCCAGAGCATGCACCACCTGGAAACAGTCGAGAAAGCCGGCAGGATGAGGCGATTCAAAGTTGCTAGTAGTCGTCTTGCCACTTTGTTGCAGTTTTGCAGGTGTCCTGAGCAGTCAGCGGTCGATCCTTTGGCAGAAGGTGAAGAGGGAGATGCAGAGGAACTCTGGTAAGCTCTTGCATTCGTTATCTGAAGAATTCCCCAAAGCAGAGACCCTAAATAGCCAGAAAAGGAGGTTTGGCTACCGAGGAAGGAGGATTGGCTACCAAGAGAGGTAAGAGCCTATCAGAAGGAGTCTCTGGTGTCACCTGCTGGCACTGGCCACTCAGAGTGGTCCAGTGTGTCCCCAGCATCTCTAAATCTAAGATGGCAGAGGTCTGGGACACACTGGAGGAGCTCTGGGCAACTCCCCTGGGAAGTGCAGGTCAGGGGAGTGGTCACTCCCCTTTCCTTTGTCCAGTTTCACACCAGAGCAGGGCTGGGGGATCCCTGAACCGGTGTAGACTGGCTTATGCAGAGATGGGCACCATCTGTGCCCATCAAAGCATTTCCAGAGGCTGGGGGAGGATACTCCTCCCCAGCCCTCACACCTATTTCCAAAGTGAGAGGGTGTGACACCCTCTCTCAGAGGAAATCCTTTGTTCTGCCTTCCTGGGCCAGGGCTGCCTGGACCCCAGGAGGGCAGAAACCTGTCTGAGGGGTTGGCAGCAGCAGCAGCTGCAGTGGAGACCCCGGAAAGGCAGTTTGGCAGTACCCGGGTACAATGCTAGAGACCCGGGGGATCGTGGAATTGTCCCCCCAATGCCAGAATGGCATTGGGGTGACAATTCCATGATCTTAGACATGTTACATGGCCATGTTCGGAGTTACTATTGTGACGCTATACATAGGTAGTGACCTATGTATAGTGCACACGTGTAATGGTGTCCCCGCACTCACAAAGTCCGGGGAATTTGCCATGAACGATGTTGGGGCACCTTGGCTAGTGCCAGGGTGCCCACACACTAAGTAACTTTGCACCCAACCTTCACCAGGTGAAGGTTAGACATATGGGTGACTTATAAGTTACTTAAGTGCAGTGGTAAATGGCTGTGAAATAACGTGGACATTATTTCACTCAGGCTGCACTGGCAGGCCTGTGTAAGAATTGTCAGAGCTCCCTATGGGTGGCAAAAGAAATGCTGCAGCCCATAGGGATCTCCTGGAACCCCAATACACTGGGTACCTCAGTACCATATACTAGGGAATTATATGGGTGTACCAGTATGCCAATGTGAATTGGTAAATTTAGTCACTAGCCTGTTAGTGACAAATTTGGAAAGCAGAGAGAGCATAACCACTGAGGTTCTGGTTAGCAGAGCCTCAGTGAGACAGTTAGGCATCACACAGGGAACACATACAGAGCACATACTTATGAGCACTGGGGCCCTGCCTGGCAGGGTCCCAGTGACACATAGACCAAAACAACATATATACAGTGAAATATGGGGGTAACATGCCAGGCAAGATGGTACTTTCCTACAAGCTACCTCAGCTGAAGGCTGCATAGACTAGCAAAGTAGTACCCAATTCACTAGGTAGCGTTCCTCCATTATTTTTCACAACAAGAATACTTGGATTCCATAGGGGATGATGCCTTACTTATTAATGAGAGTTCATTTGTTTTTTATTTTCCACACCAAGGGGGTTATTCTAACTTTGGAGGAGTGTTAATCCGTCCCAAAAGTGACGGTAAAGTGACGGATATACCACCAGCCGTATTACGAGTTCCATAGGATATAATGGACTCGTAATACGGCTGGTGGTAAATCCGTCACTTTTCCGTCACTTTTGGGATGGATTAACACCTCCTCCAAAGTTAGAATAACCCCCCAAGTATCTGTTTAGGTTTTCTAGTGTTTGCCCACATCATTGTTTACAATTTGTCTTTTCTATTTTTTTTTCTTTCTTGATATAGCCACTCCTGCTGGTCCACCACCAACCTGGCAGAAGATAGCAGCCAGGCTGCAGTGACATAGGCTGGAAGTTACCTGGTTGGAACACCAAAGCCTGGAGGAAGGTGAGGCACAAGCTGCTGTCCTGGGCCCCAGTCCCTCCAGCTAGCCTCCTGTGCTTCCATCCTCCTGACTACATCAATGTCAGTGCCACTGGCATTCGTCCACTCATGTACCAGCATTGCTTCCCCCCTCACACGGCTTGTTCCAACACTGCGTGCTTCATGAGCTGCTGAACATGGGCCATCAGATGGCACGCCTCGAGGCCCAGCAACAAGAACTGCTGACCCTCATAGAGAATTTGCATTCTTTTTTTGGGGGGAGGGACGTTTATTGTGGGTGGAGAGGGTCGGAATTGGGAAGGGTCTTTTTGCACTCTTTGGACTTTCATTTTTTTGGACATTGGTTGGGGACAGAGTGATTTTTTGGGGGGAGAGGGGTGGGCCTGTTGCGTATAGATAGGGTGGGCATTCTACTTTTCTTAAAACTCAAGACCCTAGAAGGGTTATTCCTACACCTTATGCCTGGAATAGTTTTTTTTGTTTTTACTTATACTTTGTACTGCTGCCTCAGCGTATGGCAAATTATCACACGGTATTCCATTTAGTTGTAGTTAGTTATACTCTTGTCCTACTACCCTCCGTAACTATATTGACATTTGGGGGGTTTGCTGTCATAGGCTATATTGCCTACAACAACCTAGATAGACCGGAACATACCACTTATCTGCAGTAGAGGTACAATACTTGATAACTAAAAAAGTTCACTTCACTCTATATTTCTCTCACCTGAAAAGATGAAGCAATGGCTGCTACCTCTCTCTCTTACTTATTGCAGGGTGTCCCAAGGTACCTTCTTAGTGGTGGTGGTAGTGCGCTAACAGGTAAAGTATTATAAGTGAGGGCCCACTCCCACCTAGGTGAGCTCCAACTGCAGAACTAATCAAAAGGATTATCCATCACAGGCAACTAAATTGAAGGAAAAACATAGAGTTAGTGGGTTATACATATACATCATAGCTTTAGAAAGACTGAAACCAAACTACTGCTCTAAGTGCACAATATGCATACATGGTCTTCGTGTCACCATTGCACAATAAAGAAAAACAGCTACTATAACAAAAAATAACTATGATAAATTGTTTTGATCAATGGGGAGCATGGAATTTCAGGAAAACTAAAGTTAGAAAATCGAAAAATCAGGAAAAGTGTACTCAAAGTCTAAAAGTGGACAAGGTTAAGCATTTACACAACAAAAGGCCTGAATGGTGATGTTGACATTGGCAAATGCTGTTCTTCTAAAATATATGTATCTCTTTTATGTGTGGGGCTGGTGTGGACAATTGCAGTGAGTTGGTGTCACATTTAACCACATCTGCCCCACCAGGCATGTGATCCATTTGGTGTAAATTAAGACACACCTCAATAAATCACACATCCTGGGGGAAGAGGCTTAGGGGTTTGATGAATGGATATGAAAGAGGATTGGGGAAAGGTGTGACAAAGACAAACACTGCACAACACAACAACAATATTCATCGGGGCAATATCAGCACATCATCATCAATCTGTTGTAGAAGGAAATGAAGGAATGTATATGACACAGTTCAGTTAGATGGATTGTAAACAATCTTTCAGCCCCAGAGACCCATTCAATGTTCTGTCATCTAGTTTGAAAAATACAAATTATGTAGGAGTGAAGTGAACTCACCCAGTTCTAGAAACCATGGGGCCGATTTAAGAAAAGTGGCACTGTACCCAGTGCAGTGCCATTTTCCTTGCATCCCTTAGGACCCCCCTACCGCCACCATGTGTGCGCCATATTTAAAATACGCTGCACCATGGCACAGGGTAGGGGGCAATAGAGTCATTTTTTCTTACACCTTATATGTACTCTGCAGGAGTTGTGCCCAAACTATTGGTGCTACTCCTGCAGAGTACACAGGAGCCCATTATAAATAATGGAAGCCCCCCTTTTAATGACTGCTCTGAGCAGGTGTTAACACTGCCAAAAAATGGTGCAAGAAAATCTCTTGGATTTCCTTGCGCCATTTTTTTGACCCCCCCCCTAATAGAGGAATGCCCCCCTTGCATATGTATGCACTGCGCCACTTTGTAAATATGGCACGGGGAAAATGCCACTTTAGCACTGCCTTAGCCTAAAACAAATAATGCTATGGTTACGATAAGGGGGCGCTGGGGGCACTTAAATCTCTCCTTATGATTTTTAAAAGAAAAGTTATACTGTGTTGCCAAATTGGGTGGTGCATCTGTTTTCTTCTCGGAATGTCCTTCATGTTCGCCATTCCTTCATGCAGGAGAGGAGAAGGCCTGCGTATTGTAAAACAGAAACTGAATTGTAGAGTCAAGGAGAAGGGTGGAAGGAAGGTAAGCTTCATGAGAAGCATACCAAGAAGACTCAGAGGCAGAGCAAAAACATCAGAGCAGTTTCAAGTTTGCTACCATTGCAGCACACACTCAGCAACATTTTCCAAATCAACGCACCTCTCTCCATTCCACGGAGCTGAGTACTAGGCCTCAGATTCATCATCATGGTTTCCCTTTGAAGTCAATCACTCCTTCCTTCTGACTATTGAGGTAGTCCCACCTTGAGTCCTTCAATCCACCTCCAGACTATAAGTAACTCTATCCCTCTCCAACCCAATCGAGATAGATCTGTAGTGCCCTGCTGTTGAAGAACAAGTAGCGAAACAGAATTGAAGAATTTGGTGTAGATTTGTGTTTTTTAACTAAAGTGACTGGTCTGGTCTCTGAAGAACCAGAAAAAAGGAGTGGACCCTGCAGGTAAATTTTGCTGAGTTTGAAAGGGCCAATCACCTTCAGGAAAAATTATCAGCCATCAGGCACAAACATTGAAATCATCGAAATCAAGTTTACAAATTAGTTGAACACCCTCCCTCTCTGCTACTACATGCATCATCAATCATCACTCACAATCACTCAATAATATATCATTACTCACTGATGCAATAGTTAGTTCTTTCAGTCTAAGCACCTTGGTAGTTACACAATTGTATCTCCTTTCTGATGCAAGTAACACTTTGGAATTTGACAGTCTTGTAAATCAATGATCTACGGTGGCAGTCCTACTAGGTGATGGAAAAAAAGGATAAATATGGTACGGAGGTAGGCATTGTCTCCAATGTGCCTAGAAATGGTGGAGCAGCATAAGTCAGACTTAAACATGGGGGCATATTTATATTCTGTTTGCGCCGAATGTGAGTGCACCAGGGGACGTCAAAATTCCTCTGTGTGCCTCATTTTTTGGATGTGGGAAACTGTCTTGCATTAATGACATGCAAGGTAGGCGTTCCCGCCCAAAAAATGACTTTAAGGCCTGTGCGCCTTATTTATACTCCAGCATCATTTTGATGCACAGGAGGGGGCGGGCTTAAAAACACTGGGTCAGGGCAGGCATTAAGGGACCTGTGGGCTCACTTCCATAGTCTCTGACCATGGAAGGAGTCCAGAGGTGCCCTTCCCTGCCCCCAGGGACACCCCCTTCCACCCTCGCCCACCCCTGGAGGGCGCCCATGGATGGTGGGACCCATCCCAGGTAAGTACAGGTGTATATATATATTTTTTTAAAGTGGCATGGGGGGCCTAATTTGGGCCCCCCTACATGCCACTGTGCCCAATGACCATGCCCAGGGGACAGACGTCCCCTGGGCATGGCCATTGGGCAAGGGAGCATGACTCCTGTCTTTGCTAAGACAGGAGTCATTTTAATGGGGGTTGTGTGTCAAAAAATAGCGCAAGTCCGATTTGAGGCATGATTTTTGCCTCAAACCTGACTTGCACCATTTTTTGATGCACAACCCCCATTTTCCCCTACGCAGGCGCTGTCTGGTTTGAGTCTTTTTTTGTTTACTCTGAAGAGCCCGCAGCCCCGGCTAACGTAATTCCTTAAATAAGGCGTCCGCATGGTGCGTAGGAATGGCGTTAGCCGGCGGTAATATTTTTGACGCAAACCAGCGCCAACGCTGGTTTGCGTCAAAAAGTATAAATATGGACCATAATGTTTCACCTGAAATAACCACCATCTGTCAAGGCCTTGACTATATTTTTGCAGCTGTATGAGATTTCTCTATGGTGAACATGGCAACTTTTGCATGCAACTGAACACCCTTAAAAGTATCTTCAGTGCTGAGGCCTGCATATAGCTGTTGCCTAACCGCACAAAAGAGATACAGTGTGCAGTGATACACATATAATCAGTTGTTTGACAAACGGTCCACATGTCTGTCGTCAGGTTGATAGTGTGAACAGCACTTTGGCGCAAAGCTTGTCCAATCAATTGCAACACATCAAAGTAGAGCGCTGGAACACCAACTCTGACAAAGTAGGTCTAACTGGGAACCTTCCATTTTGTGTAGATGGCCACTACAAATTCTAAAACTCCTACTCCTTCCACATTAGAAAAAGAAAGGAGGTCCAGCGCTAACATTTTAGCCAGCTTCTCTTTGTACAATCATGCCATTGGGTGGTTGCAGTTGTAGGGCTTCTCCTGCTTAAACAATCCCATAATAGTAGACTAGATTTATTTATTTTCTGGGGCCACTGAGACAGGTAACTTCCAAGAATGAGGAGATGGAAAACTCAATATGCGTCTTGGGGCAGTCACTGTATGCCATGGTGTCTCCATCTGACTTTTGTGCTATGTTGAGGTTGTTGAGGTGGATGATACTGGTGCACTTCTGGGGACAGGGCTGCTTTGCTTAAGGATGTCATCCTGTTATTTCTCATCACCTCCCACTGTGATTGGAGCTGATGATTCCCTGTTGTATCCACCTTCACCACCACCAATTGTAGCAATTGTTTTAACGTGCTCTTCCCACCGGATTGCGTGATGTTTTTTCATATGGATTGCTTGGCCTCCAGTATCATAGTGTGAACCAGGCTTACCTCGACAAACACTTGTGTGATGAATAGAGCATAGTGCAATGTTACCCTCCTGCTTGCTAATCATATAAAAGTTCCAAACTGGAAAGGAAAACTTTTTTAGTGTGCCAGTGCCAAGCCTGAAGAAGTGGAGGTAGGTGGGTGTGTCATTGATTGCCTCTCTGCAGTTCATACGTCTACTGAGATAGGGGTTGTTGTAGATCTCAGAAGGTACCTTACAAATTTGGGAGCTGGTGGTGGTACCTGTGCCACATCCTTTGGAGCAAGTTGAATAGGAGGGATAATGTTGGTCTCCTCTGTGTCAGGTTCTATAACAATGACTGGCTTGTCGTCATCCTCCTCATACCCTTCCATAACTCCAAGGCTTTCAGGAGCATTTATTTTCCCTTACCTCCCATGGCATGTCTTGGACTCTACTGGGATACAATCCATGTCCAGATCATCATATAGTATGCTTGGAGAAGATGGTAGAGACCCCTTCCGTTTTCTACCTGGAGATTTGGGAGCCAGTAATTCAAAGAAGAGGTTCTTGCTCATCCGGAAGCTCAAGCTCCTGTTCTGCTCCAACTTCAGAAAGATCTACTATTGCTGACTGTGGCTGCTGTCCACTTTGCTTTGTTTCCTGAAACGATTGGCTACTATTTTTGAATGGGACAAATCGAATTCAACATCACTGCTCGTCATGGTCTCCATGATTGCAGTGGCTGCCTCAATGACATACATGGGCTTGGGCTTGGGCTTAGGTTGGGGTGGTGCTCTTGATGTGGGAGTGCTGCTCCCAGGTTCCTCTCCAGAGGCCAGTGCGGAAGGCACAAGCTTCTGGAAAAAGTTGTGGTCAACATGCCAGTGGTGAAAAGCTGTTTCTTCTCACCGGTCCCTTTCTTGGCAGCACCTTTCTTTGGGGCCATCTTAAAACTGTTGATTAACAGTGGCACTGAGCTACACAAGCGGACAATATTGGAGGACTGATGTCATGTACAGACAAAGACAATATAATTTATTGTGGTTAGTTACTTAAGTTATTATCCTAAATATTTATCACCAAGATATCCATTCAATTTAAGGTCAAACCACACCACCATAACATACAATTTCATTTCCAATCAGGATAACAACATACAGATGTAACTCTTTACTTTATGTGCATCTCTTCTAAGGGAGACACCTGTGGCAGTCAGGGAGGTGCATGGGAAAATTCCTTAAAAATGAAGGCTGAAGTGCGCCTATGGCAGGCAGGGAGTCCAGGAGGAAATGGAGTAATACTTTAAATATTAATGCTGTTGTGCAGCTGTGTGCCTATGGCAATCAGAGGGTGGATGGATGGGGGTAAAACTGCAAACATTTTTTAAAAAAGAACTAATAAAAAGTTAATAAAAAATAAAATTAAAAAACCTAGAAAAGTAAAATGAAAAATTAAATTAAAAAAATCATTAAAAAAAGTTAAAATAAAAAACAAAAATTAATTGCTGATGGTAAGAGAAACCCATTGGGAGGCTACGAGGTGCAGGTGAAAAATGCAAAAAATTGCATGTAATATAAAGCGATGTTCAACATAATCATATTCATAATATACCTACACTTCAATTATTATCAAGCAAATTATTAAACTGTTATCAGGGAAAAGTAAAAAATTAACCAAAACAAAAAGCCATAGCTCTTTCCTATAAATCTCCCTGGAAAATGGCTTTGAAAAATGGAACAAATAAAGAATGGCAGACAAAATGGCCTCTGACCACATAGTCAACCAACAACAGCCAGCAAGGAAGTATGTAGAACTAAGAACACATGCAAACCTAAGGCAATAGCACGCTGACTGGCTGCACAAAATGCCGCTGGCCACATGCTCAAAATCACACAACAGCGACCAAGGTGGCATTGAGAACAAACAACATATGCAAGCTTATGGCAAAGCACACTGGCTGGCTGCACAAAATGATTCTCTGGCCATATGGTCAAACCAGCAACCGCAAGCAAGGAGGCTTGGAGAAATAGAAAACATGCAAGCTTATGGTATAAGCACACGAACTGGCTACACAAAATGGCTTGCGCCACATGGTCAAACCAACAGCAAGCAAGGAGGCATGGAGAACAAAGAACACATGCAAGCCTGTGGCAAAACAGACAGGCTGGCTACACAAAATGGCCACAAGCCTCATGGTCAACCAACAAATAAGAAGGAGTGGAAAACAAATACCACACTCTGGCTAAATGACAAAACTTAGACTAAAGGACCCCTGGCCACATGGCCTGGAGAACAAATACAAATGGAGGCATATGGCAAACACACTCTCACAGACACAGGCCAGACAAATGAGGCATGGTAGCCCTGAAGAAATCACTACCATTAATTCAGCAATGCCAAACAAAAAAAATAACTGAGCTCTGAAAATTTTGCAGCAACATATATCCTACTCTGGCATCACATGTTACCCCACATATACACTTTTTGTAGATGTTTTTACTAAGGGAGTCTGAGAAATCCATTGGGGGGCAAGGAGGTGCAGGTAAAAATGCAAAAAAATGCATGTAATATAAAGCATTATTCATCATAGTCAAATTCATAATATACCTATACCACATTTATGCTCAAGCATATTATTAAACTGATATCAGGGAAAAGTAAAAAATGAACAAAAAGAAAAAGCCAGAGCCCTCTCCTATAAATCTCCCTAGAAAATGGCTTTGAAAGCTGGAATACATAAAGGGAGGCAGCACAAAATGGCATCTGGCCACATGTCAGCCAACAACATCCAGCAAGGAGGCATGGAGAATAAAGAACACATGCAAACTTATGGCAAAAGCACACTCAATCAATCAATCAATCAATCACTCAATTTTTGTAGAGTGGAGCGCTGTCATACCTGCGGGTATCTGAGCATTGGGGTATGAGTTCTCCATCAAAGAGCCAGGTCTTGAGTTTCTTTGTGAGTCTGCAAGGGGGGTGCTGTTCAGAGGTGCAGGGTCAGGTTGTTCCAAGCATTGGCAGCGATGTAGGTAAAGGAGAGGACTCCAAAGTAGCTACAATGGATTCAGGGTGTGTGTGTGAGGGCTACTGAGGAGGAGAGCATATGTCTGGTGGGTTGGTGGAAGCTCAGTTGGAGGTTGATATAGGCCAGTCCCTGATCGTGTAAAGCCTTGTAGGCATGCATAAGGATCTTTAACTGGCATCTCTTCTGTATAGGCAGCCAATGGGGGTACCTGAGTTAGGTGGTGATGTAGGCCCGTTTGAGGAGGTCCAGGATGAGTCTGGCTGCTGAGTTCTGTAAAGTATGGAGTCTTTTGAGGAGTTGGATGGAGATGCTGGCATAGAGTGCGTTGCAGTAGTCAAAGCAGCTGATGACAAGGGCCTTGGTGATGGTTTTCTTGGTGTCAACTGGGATCCTTCTGAAAATTCTGTGTAGAATATGGAATCAGGAGGACGCGATTCCATTGCTTCGTCACTTCATGGTCACTTTGCTGTTGAGGATGATGCTGAGGTTGCGTGCATGGCCTGTTGGTGAGGGAGGGGGTCTAAGATCGACTGGCCACCAGTTGTGTCCCATATGGTAGTGTTTCTCCCAAAGATCAGTACTTCCGTTTTGTTTGAGTTAATTTTGAGGCAGTTTGCGATCATCCAGTTGGCTACATTGGTCATGGTGGTGCATAAGTTTGTTCTGGTGTTGGTGTGGAGTCTGTTGATGAGGGTGGCACAAAATCTTGTGCGTGTTCGCAAGCAGCCTGAGAGTGTCATGGTGCTCGCTAGTGTTCACCAAAGCAAGTCCCACATACGCTAACGAAAAAAAATCCTGTCGATAGCGAATTTAGGGAAATACATATTACTCTGCATATCACAGAGTGCCACGAGTGGAGTAATTTTTTCTTCCCACCCCTAGTATTACAGGAGATTTGTGAAAGGCTATAGTACCATTTTGGCACCATTAACTGAAAGAACCTCAAAGAAACAGCAAAGGAAGGGCATATGGACTGACTCATGTCCAAAGGCCTTTTATAGCCTAAATGACGCTTTGTACTCAGCACCTGTCCTAAAATAATGATGCTTCAGAGCATGGGATTGGGGCATTTGTCATAGTTAAATGGTCAGGATCAACCTGTTGCCTTTATTAGTAGGGGACTCATCCCAGGGAACAGCATTGGAGTGCCATTGAGAGGGAAACCTTTGCTGTAGTTTGGTCCCTGAAGAAGCTAAGACCCTACTTGCTTGGGCTCACTTCAAAGTTCAAACTGACTACAGACCTCTCAGGTGGCGTATGCAGATGAAAGGAGAGAATCCCAAATTGTTGAGGTGATCCATATCCCTACTGGTTATGGACTTTCCAGTGGAACACAGACCTGGGAATGACCATGCCAATGCAGATGGCCTTTTCAGTTTCTTCCTCTTAGATGATGCGAGCCAGCAGGGAAATGGGTGGTTTGCTCATCACCTTTTGTCTGGAGGGGGACCATGCACTTTTGGTTTGATTCATTTTAATAGCTGCACTGAAGTAGCATATTTATTCTCCAACCTCTCAAGATATTCAACGGTATAAATGGAATTGGAGACCTTTAATTCTAGACAATGGATGAGTTTCTAGAATTTTCCCATCAAACAAAGAGATGATCTTTAAGGCTGAGATTGCCAAAATCATTAAAAAACATTTAACATTTAATATAAACACTGTGATTAAATACTCAATACTTTGGGAAGAATATAAGATTGTTATTAGAGGGACACAAATCAGTAAACAAGCAGGATGATAAAAAAACGATATGTTATTATTTGGCAGATTAGAAAACAAAGTGAAAGAAGTAGATGAGAAAGCGATTTCAGATGCAGCTTCTCTATGCAGGCTGAAATAAATTTGACAACGGTTGTTGAAGGAGGTACAGGCCTGATATTATGGGAAAGGTGATAGTCCCAGTAGGACATTGGCATGATTACCTACAGATTTCTTCAAGCTCAACATTATAACAAAAGTAACATAGCAACAAACTTTAGAAGTCCAAAGGAGGAAGCAGAAACATATAGCAAAAGAAAATCTGGAAATGTTTACAAAATATATACCACCAATTCTATACCCAAAACAGATTCTCTATATATTTATAGGGCTTCACCATGACCTGGGTGGAGGTTACACACAGATGACTATTAAGTGATCCCTTAACTGTAGAAAAGATTCAATATGCTATAAACAGTCTGGTTGATGGTAAGGCGCCTAGTTCAGATGGACTCACAGCCAAGTTTTCAAAGCATGTAAAAAGATGTTAAGTAAAGTAATACTAGCACTATTGTTAGACCTATCAGCCTTAGGGTGGTCTTCCCCCAAACCCTTTGCCTGCTTGCCTCATCTATTTGCTGAATCTTTTTGTTGCTCTTAGGCCCCCGAGCACTTTACCATTGGTGACCAGTACAAAAGTGCATGTGCTTGTCCACTAAACATGGTAACATTGGTATATACACAATTGCCAAATTTAATTTACTTGTACGTCCCTTGTAAAGTGGGATATGATATACCCAGGGCCTGTAAATAAATTCTACTAGTGGGCTTTCAGCACTGCTTGTGCCATCTACACAAGTAGCCATTTAAAACATGTCTCAGGCCTGCCACTTCAAAGCCTGTGTGTGCAGTCTTACTGCCACCTCGATTTGGCATTTAAAACCATTTGTCACACATAAGTCAGCCCTATGGTCGACCTTAGGTAGCCCATAGGGCATCATTCTGTAAGTCAAAGGTATGGCATGTACTATTAAGTCTTGTCTGAGTAGCGAAAAACACCTACATTTGTTTTACACTACTGTGAGTTCTACTTCTCTCAGAGGTTAATATTGTGAATTCCTTATTACACTTTTAAGCTAAAATTCCTAAGGGTATGCAGATCTCACAGATTTCAACTTTGTGGGATTCCGCGGAGTTAGATAAAGGCCCATATTATACTTTTTTAGCGCCACATTTGCGTCATTTTTTTTACACAAAAGCGGCGCAAACTTACAAAATACAGTTGTATTTTGTAAGTTTGCTTCACTTTTGCGTCAAAAAGTGGCTCAAATGCGGTGCTAAAAAAGTATAAATATGGGCCAAAGACTCCGAGAACTCTACAGAGATCCGCCCATCTTACTTTACTCTTTTCACAGGAGGCAGCTTTGCTAAAGAGTGAGAGTTTTGCCCTTAATGTATACCAGGTCTGTTGCAAGGTGCGTGTAATGAACCAATGAAAGCATAGGTCCTCAATTAAGTCTTGCCATATATATAATAATCACACAATCTGCCATCTCCTTGGGCAGAGATAAAAGTCACAGTAAGTTTAGTTTATTTCTAAAAGGGTTGGATTACTTTGAAAATGTGTCCTTATGCTACCTTTAAATTACAGTCCTTCTTCTTAGCAGTGCACTCAAGCGGTAAACTCTGCCACAAGGCGGTTGTTGGAGTTTTTACCAAACTCTGAGTTTCAAACGGAGCATAGAGTCAGCAATCTCTAACCATGCAGCACAGTTTACCACCCACCCTTGGAAATTCCTGAATAAGAAGGAGTAACTATGTCATCTTTCATATCATTGGAAATGTAATGATAAATCCTCTTTACTGGTAAAGTCAGATTTAACATTACTATTTTAGAAATCCAACTTTTAGAAAGTGAACAAACACAAATGATGGACGGAATGCAGAACCAATCAAACATTCACCCCCAATCACAGATCTGGGTTTAATCCATCAATACTTTTGCTGACTCTGTCAACCCAGTTTGAACCCAGCCATATGCAAATCAGTCTTGGCCATGTGCCCCATGGGGACAGTTAGCCCAAACTGCCAGGCCAGGTCCTTCTTGGACTGGAAACAAACACCCTGGGACAGGTTTAAGGGTATCACCCTTCATCAGCAAGGCTAGCTTGAATCCAGTGGCAAAATGAGCCCAGGACCCAAGTCTGGGCATACCCGGCGCACTTATGGCGACAAAAGCGAACAAACACAAAGGATGGATGGAATGCAGAACCAATCAAACATTCACCCACAGTCACAGATCTGGGTTTAATCCATCAAATCTTTGCTCAACATGCCACCCCAGTTTGGACCCAATCATATGCAAATCAGTCTTGGCCCTGTTCCCCATGGGAACAGTCCAGCCTGAATTGCCAGGCCAGGTCCTCCCTGTACCAGAAACAAGCATCCTGGAAATGATTTCAGGGTATCACCCTTCGTAAGCCAGGCAAGCTTAAATCCAGTGGCATAGTGAGGTGGGGACCCATGACTGGGCATAACCAGCGCACTTATGGCAACAAAAGTGAACAAACACAAATTATGGATGGAATGCAAAACCAATCAAACATTCACCCCTGTCACAGATCTGGGTTTAATCTATCAAATCGTTTGCTCACCATGCTATCCCAGTTTGGACCCAGCCATATAAAAATCAGTCTTGGCTCTGTTCCCCATGGGAACAATCAGCCCAAACTGCCAGACCAAGTCCTCCTTGGACCAGAAACAAGCCCACTGGGGCTGGTTTCAAGATATTACCTTTCATCATCCAGGTTAGCTTGAATCCAGTAGTATAGTGAGCCCGGGACCCACGACTAGGCATACCCGGCACACTTATGGCGACAAAATCAAAGAAACACAAATGATGGATGGAATGCAGAACCAATCAAACATTCATCCCCAGTCACAGATTTGGGTTTAATTCATGAAATCTTTTGTTCAACATGGAACCCCAGTTTGGACCCAACCATATGCAAATCAGTCTTGGCCCTGTTCCCCATGGGAACAGTCCGGCCCGAATTGCTAGGCCAGGTCCTCCCTGTACTGGAAACAGGCATCCTGGGAATGATTTCAGGATATCATCCTTCATCAACCAGGCTAGCTTGAATCCAGTGGCACAGTGAGCCCGGGACCCACGACTGGGCATACCCGGAGCTCTTATGGAGACAAAAGTGAACAAACACAAATGAGTGATGGAACGCAGAACCAATCAAACATTCACCCCCAATCACAGATCTGGGTTTAATCTATCAAATCTTTTGCTCACCATGCCACCCCAGTTTGGACCCAGCCATATGCAAATCAGTCTTTGCCCTGTTTCCCATGGGAACAGTCCAGCCCGAACTGCCAGGACAGGTCCTCCCTGGACTGGAAACAAGCATCCTGAGACCAGTTTGAGGGTATCACCTTTAATCAGCCAGGCTAGCTTGAACCCAGTGGCATAGTGAGCCCAGGACCCACATCTGGCCATTCCCAGGACATTTATGGTGACAAAAGCAAACAAACACGAATGATGGACAGAATACATAACCAATCAAACATTCACCCCCAGTCACAGACATGGATTTAATCCATCAATTATTTTTCTCACCATGGCACCCTAGGTTGGACCCATCCACAGACAAATCAGGCAGGGCCCTTTTCCCTATAGCATAGGAACAGTCCAGCCCAAATACTCCCTGAACTGGAATCAAACATCATGAGACCAGTTTCAGAGACTCACCTTTCAACAGCCAGGCTAGCTTCAACCTAGTGACAAAGCGAGCCTGGGAACCATGTCTGGGCATACCTGGCACACTTATGGTGACAAAAGCAAACAAACACAAATGATGGACGGAATGCTGAGCCAATCAAACATTCACCCCATTCACAGATCTGGGTTTAATCCATCAATTCTTTTGCTCATCATGCCACACTAGTTTGGACCCAGCCATATGCAAATCAGTTTTGGCCCTGTTCCCATGGAACAGTCCAGCCCAAACTGGCAGGCCAGGTCCTTGACCGGAAACAAGCATTCTGGGACCGGTTTCAGGGTATCACCTTTCATCAGCCAAGCTAACTTGAATCCAGTGGCATAGTGAGCCTGGGACCCACGTCTGGGCATACCCGGTTCCGCATTCCGTCCATCGTTTGTGTTTGTTTACTTTTAGAAAGTAGCCATTTCTCTGCTCCAATAGCTCCGTGTTCCTGCAGCCTATTTCCAATACACGTCTGGGGTGGGTGACAGCTACACTTTCTGCATTCCCTCTGGACAGCCACAAACACAGGAAGAAAAGGTGTGTCTGAGCACTCATCTGCCATCTGATGGCTCTTCCTGGGCAAGAGGGGAGGGAGGGGCTGACACTTACACCTGAAGAGGCAGTGCCTCTTCTCACCTAAAAGGCTGATTGCCCCCTACTGATAGACTGTAGACAGTGCTTGCGAGAAAGGACCTCTGTGCACTTCAAAGACTCTTCTTGGAAGTCACCCAACCCCAAGACCACCCTCAGAGGCACTCTCATCTACAGACCCCCGGGACCACGCACACAATTCAGCGAAGCCATCGCAGACTTCATCATCCCGCACGCCCTCGCCTGACTACATCCTCCTAGGGGACCTCAACTTCCACCTGGAGAACAACACTGACAGCAACAACACCACCCTGCTGGACAACCTCACCAACCTCGGACTCAAGCAACTGGTGAACACCCCCACCCACTACGCCGGCCATACGCTTGACCCCGTCTTCTCCTCCAGCAAGCACATCTCCTTCAGCCACTCCACCGGATTTCATTGGACTGATCACAGCTGCGTCCACTTCAACTTCAGGAGAACCACGACCCACCACCACCCGCAACAGGCTCCCCGCAGGAGCTGGAGCAAGATCACTGCCGACCAGCTCACCTCCTCCCTCAGCCAAAACCCTCCTGCCACTGCAACGGAACCCAACGAAGCAGCCCGCAACTTCACATAGTGGCTCACCAACTGCGCCGACGATCTCGCACCTCTGAAGAACCCACCCAGCAGACCCAGCAGCAAGAAAGCCTTGTGGTTCACCAACAAACTCAAAACATCCAAGGAAAACTGCCGCACCCTCGAGAAAGCCTGGCGCCACGACCAGACTACAGAAAACATGACAGCCCTCAAGAACGCCACCCGCATACACCACCAGCTGATCCGCACCACCAAAAGAGCAACATTCAAAGAATGACTGGACAACAACACCCACAACAGCAAGGAACTCTTCAGCATCGTCAAAGAGCTCTCCAACCCCAGCGCCGGAAACAACGACATCACACCCTCGCAAGACCTCTGCGATTCACTTGCCTCATTCTTCCACCGCAAGATCGCTGACATACACAACAGCTTCGGCGCACAGACCGCGCACCCAACCACCGAACCAACGCCCCCCACCACCACCCTCTGCAACTGGACCCTGGTCAGCACCGAAAACACCACCCGCACGATGAACACCATCCACTCCGGATCCCCTGCCGACCCCTGCCCCCACCACGTCTTCAACAAGGCCGACTCCATCATCGCACCCCAACTCCGAGACATCATCAACATCTCCTTCACCACCGCCACCTTCCTGGATAGCTGGAAGCACGCCGAGCACCCCACCGACCTCAAGAACTTCTGCCCCATCTCGCTCCTCCCTTTTCCTGCCAAAGTCCTCGAGAAGACCGTCAACAAACAGCTCACCGCCTTCCTCGAGACCAACGGATCCCTCGACCCCTCAGAGTCCAGTTTCCGAGCCAACCACAGCACCGAGACCGCCCTCATCGCAGCCACCGACGACATCAGATCCCTGCTCGACAACGGGGAAACAGCTGCCCTCATTCTCCTGGACCTCTCTGCAGCGTTCGACACAGTCTGCCACCGCACACTGATACAGCGCCTCAGCAACACCGGAATCCAAGAAAAGGCATTGGATTGGATCATCTCGTTCCTCGACGGAAGAACCCAGAGAGTCCGCCTCCCCCCGTTCCGGTCCGCAGCCACCGAAGTCATCTGTGGCGTACCTCAAGGATCCTCGCTCAGCCCCACCCTCTTCAACGTCTACATGAGCCCCCTCGCGGCCATCGCACGGCAACACAACCTCAATATCATTTCCTACGCCGACGACACCCAGCTGATCCTCTCCCTCACCAACGACCCCGCCACCGCCAGAGCCAGCCTACACGAAGGAATGAAAGACGTCGCCGAGTGGATGAAGAACAGCCGTCTGAAACTGAACTCAGACAAGACGGAAGTCCTCATCCTGGGATCATCTCCATCCGCCTGGGACGACTCCTGGTGGCCCCCTGCCCTGGGCACCACCCCCAAGCCAACGGACCACGCACGAAACCTGGGCTTCATCCTGGACTCCTCCCTCTCGATGACCAAACAAGTCAACGCCTTCTCGTCATCCTGTTTCAACACCCTGTGCATGCTCCGAAAGATCTTTCGTTGGATCCCCACTGAAACCAGGAAAACGGTCACCCAGGTGCTCGTCACCAGCCGACTGGACTACGGGAACGCCCTCTACGCAGGAACCACAGCCAAGCTTCAGAAAGGACTCCAGCGCATACAGAATGCCTCCGCACGACTTGTCTTGGACATCCCCGCCACGCCCACATCTCCGCCCACCTGAGAGACCTGCACTGGCTCCCTGTCAACAAGAGAATCACGTTCAGACTCCTCACCCACGAACACAAGGCTCTCCACGACCTGGGCCCCAAGTACCTCAACAACTGCCTCACCTTCTACACGCCCACCCGCCAGCTGCGATCGACCAGCCTCGCCCTCGCCCTCGCCGCCGTACCACGCATTCGCAGAACCACCGCCGGAGGAAGATCCTTCTCCTACCTGGCGGCTAAGACATGGAACTCCCTCCCCATCCACCTACGGCAGACCCAGGACCATCTCTCCTTCAGGAAGCAACTCAAGACCTGGCTTTTCGAGCAGTAATGGACCCCCCCCTCCCCCCCTACCCAGCGCCTTGAGACCCTTGCGGGTGAGTAGCGCGCTATATAAATTGTTGATTGATTGATTGACCCCCACTTCAAAGGCACAGCTTCAAAGGCACAACTTCAAAGGCTGGGTATATGTGCTGGGTCTCTGATCCCACCAAATCAGACACATCTGGACCCACAACTGGACTCTGTCAGAAGAACTGCTGGGCTGCATCAAGGACTGTTACTCTGCTAGCTGCTGACCTGGAAGGACTGCTTTTCTACTGAGCATTCCTTCGGTCTGCTGCCCTCTGACTCTGTACTGGACTCTGCCTTGCACTTCAAGTGCTCTCCAAGGGCTTGTCTCTTGTTGCTTAAGACTCAGGGATATCAAAGTCTCTATCCTTGCTCCTGTGCCTGGTTCACTGGAAGTGGACACAGATACCCGCAACAGAGAAATTAATGCATCTCCAGTCTGCCTGAAGCACAATCAGAGTATCAACACTTGCAGGAGTAGAACCGGCGCAATTCTCTCGGTACCAATGCATCACCTTGAGAGACCCGGTGCTCGGAAACATGCATTGCCATCGCAGTACCTCAGAGAGATTGGCGCATACCCTCCACTGCGCAGTGAAACCCAGTGCATCGCACTAAGGAACCAACACATTGAGGCTAGGCTTTGCTCCTTAGAGACAACACATCACCTCAAATGTGTGAAGAAAACTGACTGCGGGCCCAGCATTGATGCATCGCTTGATGCATCTTTCATCAGCACCCCACATCTAGCTGTTGAGACCAGGATCAAGGTCACTGGGCCTGATAGGCTCTTGTCCTCAGCCTGTAGTCCATCGTGGCCAGCCTGAGCTTTAGACGTTATCCTTGTCCAGCACAATCAAATAATCCTCACTGGTGCTTGTTGCTTCTAAGCACTAGAACACTTTTTAGTCTTTAAAAAATCAGAAATGTACGTCTGCTTATTGGATTTCTGTTGTTTTGTACTTGATTTATTTATAAAATCATTATTTATTTTTCTAAGTGGGTGTGGAGTCTATTTGTGATGTTTTCATTGTGTGACTGTGTATTGTGTTGCACAAATACCTTACACATTGCCACTTTTGATTAGCCTGACTGCTCTGAACCAAGCTACAGCTACCAGAGAGGGAGCACAGGTAATCTTTTTATGTTTATTTGACTTACCCATACAAGGATTGTGGTATCTGCTTGTACAGGGTGCATACTCTGACAACCAGAAACCTCAATTTCTAACAACTATATCATGAATCACTTCACTATGGTTTACTATCAGAAATTACATGAGAAGCAATAATCATAACATTGTTAAAACCTAGCAAAGACCCACAGAGCTCCCATTATACCTCTACTTTCATTGTTAAATCTAGACAGTAAAATACTGACATAGGTAATAGCCAAATGGCTGACACCTATCACGCAGGGATTGGTGTTCATTGACCAAACTGGGTTCATACCTGCTAGTTCAATCATACATAATATTCACTCTCTATTTGCCAATAACTAAATCTGCAACCACTAAAGCTAACAAGAGGCAGCAGGCAAGGGTGTCCCTGGTTGCCCTGCTGCAGACTAAAATGGTATCTATGTCATGGGGGTGGCATTTAATAATATGAAACTGGTGGTATCAATGTATGCTGAATATCTTTTGACGACTCTAAACAATCCAAAAATGAGTCTCATAATAGGGATGCATGACATTATGAGAGTTTGGACAATATTTTGTCATAAAAAGAAATTGAAATAAATATGAGCTATACCCAATAACATCATGCACAAGACCAGTAGAATTGTATAATAGGCTACCTCAGCTGTCAAACAGGTCATATTACGGTGGGAAATAAAGATGCTACTCTTTGAAAAGGAGTTTTTTCTCTGCCAGCCCCGTAGAAATATAACTTATTGGCACAGATATATTATGCCATACAGTGGTACCTGCCTCCAACACTCATGCCCCACATAATAGAAGAAATTCATTTGACTGATAAGGGTACACTTTAGCAACCACCTTTGCATTAACCACTCATGTATTGCGGATGTCAGGTTGAGCCTTAACCAATAGGACTTGGTATGTCTTGTTTAGGCAAGTAAAGTTGTGGCAGGTATACTCAGCACTGCTTGACAACCTGGCACTACTCATGATAGCAGACGGAGTAGTGAATCATTAACCAACATTAGTATAATAACTAGACTAATACAACAACATTTTTATATCCCTGGTATGATTTAAATGTAAATGGAATTCTAATGCCATTAGTTATTTTTAGCCCACACTTACACCAAGCTGCACCAAGAGTACTTCCAATTACACTTCATCAAGGTGTCTTATTTTATTAGACCTCTGGAAAAGAGCCCCCTCTAAGGACCCATTGTCCATTGCAACACCAGCCAAACAAGGAGCTACCCTATGATAAAGCATGACACCCCTCTGAGTGGGTAAAGGCTCTAGCTTCTGAGCAATCAGATCCCATCTGCTTGCCCAGACCCATCTGACCCACTGCCTGTTCTGATTCCTTTTCTGATTCTTTTACAAACTGCATACGCCACTTGTACACCTGTTATCGAGATGTGGCTGAACAGAAAAAGAAGGGATTCCAGAAAAGTAAAAAAAATAAGTGGTTTAATTGTCTCCTAACCCTCGTGTCCTGCTAGGAATTCACTCCTCACAATATTCTGTTAACCGCCTACTGGCAGTGAGGCAGTCAACTGAGCACAAGAGCAGTGCTGAGAAGCCTTGTGCTGAGGGACAAACCAATGTGATACAGAGGGGGAATATAACCTATTTTCTTTGATTCACACAATTAACAGCAGGATATAACAAAGATAAAATATCACATTAATTAATTTTGTAAAATAGAATAAAGACAAAAAACAGTCATATTCAATGTTGATATGCTCAATAAGAATGACAAAATATATCTATATGAACCATACAAACAGGCTATTAGTCCCAAAGGATAAAGAAGATATCAGCGAAATGTAAAAATGCAGGCCAATGAAATAATACCTTTGGGCTTCCCTGTGTAATCTTTCAATCAATATGGTGTACTGCATTCCCTTGATGAGCTCTTCTTTCCTTGATAAGATAACATGATGCCATTATAATCCTGTTGTGCATTAATGGGGTTCGGAACAGTAGCATCTTTACTGGAATGCAATAATTTCACAAAAACCTTAATACCACACTTACTTACATCTTCCAATACATCCTTTGTATTGAATTTACAGATACCTTTCAGTTTAAGTTTCCAACAGTTGCCTTTACAAAATGTCCAAATCTAAATGGTAGCAGTATTTCTCATAAGCAATTTTACTGTTGCATTGGAACTGTTTAATAACCATAGAGATCTTCTTGGCTTTTTTCATGTCAAATTTTATAGCAGGTACTCTTGTCATCCATCTAAGGCCTAAATTGGAATTCTCAGGTGCACCTCTAAACAGAAAGAGTGTAGAAAACCAGTAGTACTGTGCTTTGTATTTCTGTATGACCAAAGCATAATTGCAATAGACTTTTCTACAGATTTTTTGTATGCAATGGACTATTGGACACAATCATTTCAGCTAACCCATTAGACTGAGGGCAATATAATGACGTTCTTCAATGTTTGATTCCTGAATGTTTTCGTAAAGAAGCTATCTTCAGAGGTGAATCCCACTCGATTATTGCACTCCATCTTTGGAGGCTATTTATTTGAGTAATCCCTCTCTACTGAATATATCTGATAAGAAGTTTATCATACATTCTCTATTAAGTTCATTAATAAATGTTACTACAATTCATTTGTTGAAGCAGTCAACTGAAAAACCAGCATGTTGGTACTGTCTCGGTAAAACCCCAAAAAGACCAAGAAATATGCACCATTACTGATCAGGAACTTCAATTGAAACTATTGTGGGAAGTTTAGTTTTGTAATTTGTATCACTTGTAAGGCAAACAGTGCAATGTTCAATTTTGAGATCAAGGGCCAGATGTATCAAGCGATTTTGCATTTGCAAACGGTGCGAATTGCAAAATTCGGCCGTTTGCAAATGCAAAAATGCCTTTCAGAATGTATGAAAGGCATTCGCAGTGCAATTTTAAGGAATCGCTAAAATAGCGATTCCTTTAAATTGCGACCCCATTTAGAGAATCGCAAATTGTGAGTCTTTAAATAGGAATTCGCAAATAAGGAATCCTTATTTGCGATTTCTTAAGCACATGTATCAAGCATTTCCTAAATGCAAATTGGGCATTTAGGAAATGCAATTACCACCAACAAAAGTTTGGTGGTACACATGTGCAAATTTTAAAAATGCATTTTAAATGCATTTTTAAAATTGACATGTAGCGCACACATGCCCCTAAGGCATGTGTGTGCTTCACATGTCCGCAAAAATATTTTTGGGGTGCAGCAGAGGGGGCCTTAGGCTCCCAGCACCCTGGGATTTGCATTTCCTAAATTGCAAATTCCTAACTGGAATTTAGGAAGTGCAAAACCATTTGCAGCAGGCCCATAGGTGCAAATGGAGTTGGATTCTCTATTTGCAATTCGGTAATAGCATTTGCGAATTTTAAGAAATCGCTATTACCGAATCGCAAAAATCATACATACCATTTTGCATTTCTTAAATAGCGATTTCTTAAAATTCGCTATTTAAGAAATGCAATTTGGTTTTTTGATACATCTGGCCCCAAGTTCTTTGTTCCTTAATGGCCACCAATCATTACACTTCTTGAGCACTATGCCAAGATGACCTTTGTGTGCAATATCAATCATATTACTTTTTAATGTTATATGTGTTATCACTTTATGTTCTTTAAATTGTATAACATTGGTTATAGACAATTCTTGAGCTATCTCAATGAGAAAGTGGATGATTAGTTGGGGTGGATTGTAGTCCACTACATGTAATAATGTCACGATCCTTTTTCGGTCCAGTAAAGGTTTCAGTATTTCAAAACTGAGCTCAGCCATCGGTAGCTGTCAAGGTCCACTCACCTGAAGTCCAGGCTCCTGCAGGAGCAGAGAGTCAGCCTATTCCCCTCAGGGACCAATTCCCCACATGCTCTGTTTCACAAGTGTTGGCGAGAGACCCCAAGGGAAGACAGGTTGTGGATAGGAGAAGGAGATTCCTAGTGGCACTTGTCCTCTGATTCTTGGGACTGAACTTAGTTGGTTTGTTATTCTCCGGCTGCTCCTCATTCCAGGTTCTATGTCTGCATCACTAAGCTGGGTTTTTATGCACAGGTTGTCTGGGATAAAGATTAAGGGCCTGATGTAGATACTGGCGACAATGGTGACAGATATCCCATCCGCCGAAATATAAATCCCATGGAATATAATGGAATTTAGATTTCGGCAGACAGGATATTCATCAATGTTGTGAGAGAGTAATGCACACACGAAATTCTAAATCAGGCCCTAAGCATGCAATTTTAATACACTATTTACGTATTTTCATAAAATCTTCCAATGCTCTTATGCACTCACCAAACGTGATTACACTGCTTGATTTATTGTCCCACTATTTTCCGCATAGAGAGTGGGGGTAGGAACTGAGTGTTCCTTCTTTCAAAAAGTCTTAGAGGCTCTACTTTTAACAAAGTCTAACCCTCTAACTCAGAGATCATGAAATGAAGGATTTAATTTTCAGTACTTCGCTCTGTTTGTTCTATCCTTTTAACTACTGATCTAGAGCAGTAAACTACAAGAAAACATAGGCGGTCATTCTGACCGCGGCGGGCGGTGGTCGCCGCCCGCCATGCGGTCACCGGTCGCCGCCCGCCATGCGGTCACCGCCAAATGGCCGCTCCGCAGTCAGGAGACCGCGGATGCCATTCTGGCTTTCCTGCTGGGCTGGCGGGCGACCGCCAAAAGGCCGCCCGCCGGCCCAGCGGGAAAGACCCTGCAACAAGGAAGCCGGCTCCGAATGGAGCCGGCGGAGTTGCAGGGGTGCGACGGGTGCAGTGGCACCCGTCGCGATTTTCACTGTCTGCAAAGCAGACAGTGAAAATCTTCATGGGGCCCTGTTAGGGGGCCCCTGCACTGCCCATGCCAGTGGCATGGGCAGTGCAGGGGCCCCCAGGGGCCCCACGACACCCGTTCCCACCATCCTGGTTCTGGCGGTGAAAACCGCCAGAAACAGGCTGGCGGGAAGGGGGTCAGAATCCCCATGAGGATTCCCTGGGCCAGGGGAAAACCGGCGGGAAACCGCCGGTTCCCCTTTTCTGACCGCGGCTTTACCGCCGCGGTCAGAATAGCCCTGGAAGCACCGCCAGCCTGTTGGCGGTGCTTACGCTGCCCTCCGCCCTGGGAGGGCCATAGTCTTTCCACTTTCTTTGATCTTTTAGCAAGGTATGACATTAACCTTCTTTGTGAGCTGCACAGCATTCTGAGTTGAGGTCTAAAACACCGCTTGTCACCTTTGTTTCATTGTTCTTCTTTGGAGATTCTGGAGAGTCAGGATGTGAAATAGTTGAGATGAGCAGGAAACAGGGTTGGGATTATTGTAGCAGGTCTGGGCTTGGAGGTAAGTCTCACCAAACTGTGAGTGCCATGTCTTCTTGATTCGCAGTCTTGAAGCCAAGCAATGCTAAGTGAAGTGGGTGTGGTATTTAAACAACTGCTGTAAATCTCACGAGAACCCAACCGCTGCAAATCTCACAATAACCCAAAATCTTCAGGTCCTGCTCTAATAACTAAATTAAGCAGCTCAGGCTTTTGCAGAACACAGCTGGGAATGCCTTTTGTGCCAGCTACAAGGTCATCTCAGTAAGAGAGCATATCATAAATGCAATAAACAGCATGCTCCTTTCTTAGAGGTTATCTTTTAAGACAAAAGACTGAGAGCAAGCAGTGTAACACTAGCTATGGCACAGAGCAGACAGGTTTAACTATGTAAAGCATTTAGAAGTATACAACACAATGAAAATCCCACTCCAACTTAAAAAATAGAGGATATTTTGTGACCAAAGTTACACTAAATAATAAAAATGTAATAATGGGAACTGGAGATAAGACTTTTTAAAGTTTTAAATAAAAATAGCAACAAAAGCGCAAACCGCAGGATACTGGTTGCCCTAGACTAGGACAAAGGTAAGTTTTAGGGTGGGCTGTGATAGATCATGGGTCAGATAACAAAGACCAGGTTTGTCCCAGTCAAAGAGTTATCATCTGACTCAGCAAATTTCTGAGAAGGTAGAATCCTCAGTGGGACAAGACAGGAGGCTGGGTCCAAAAATGGGTTAGTTGACTTTGGGCTACAGAAGGACAATGTTGCAATGGAGCCATCAACAAAGGCAGTAAAAGCAATGAGTTTGAAAAGTCTGGAGCATGGTCGCAAGAAGTCATTGATGCCAATCAGATGCTGCTTGGCGCCGGGCCCAGTGAAGGTTTCTAGTTCAGACTTAGACTATTTTCTGGAAGTCAGATTCCTTCAGCGGGGCAAGGCTGCAGGAAGATACTGGAGAGGCTTTGATGTTGTCGTATGCTGGTTGGCATAAGGTCTACTGAATCAGATTTGCATCTGCAGAGGAGAACACAGTGCGAGTTGCTGCAAAGTTAGGCCCACTGGTGGAATACTCTTGGTGGAGTGGCTTGCAGGCTGGTCTGGGTCTTCTGTCAGTTCTCCAAATAAAAATTCATGTAAAAGATTCTAGGTGTCAGGTTTTTGGGGTAGGTAGAAGGAGTATACTTCAACACCACCAAAGGGTTCGGGGTCCTCAGGAACAGTACTTTGGGGTCAGGACTCATTCCACAGAAGCTACAGGTCCAGCTGAAACTGGTCAACTGGACTCCTTCAGAAATGTGGGCTTCTTGAAGAGTTTGTCCCCCTGTAGCTTAGCAGTAGGCTAGCCAACTGACTCTCAGAGTCCACTTCTTTCTCCTGGGTACAAGTGAGAGCAGGTCCATCTCCTATGGTTGTGCTCACAGATCATAATAGAAGATAAAGTCTTTCTTCTGTCTTTCACCGGTCCAGTAGAGTTCTGAACAGGGTGCCCAGGGGGGCTACATTTATGCCTGGCACAAGCCTGTGGGTGGGGATAACTCCTGGCCGCTCCTTGATCAATAGGGAAATATGTCCCTGGGGTAACCCTACCTACTTTTGCAACACTTCATTTGTGTCCTACTGCAAAAAAATCCCTCAGTGCCCTTCTCTGTCAAAATACAGCATGTCAGAACGTTTCCTCTCTTATGCAGAGATCCTGTGCCTATTCTAGAGGAAATGAACAAATCTTTCCTCTCACTCAAAACCGGTTTAGGGGGAGCTCCTCTCCACTGTGAGTACATCCTTTGATGATATGCAAGGGGCTAGGCACAGCTCCCAGGCCATCTTTTCAGGGAAAGGTCAACTCCTCCTCACATCCAAGGCCTTCATCTCAGCTTTATGAACCAATTCACACCTAATCAAAAAGCTATTCAGCTCTTTGGAAACAGCTGGAAGCTCAGGCAAATAGGCATCTAGGGGGTTTGAGCAGGCTAAGATGATCTTAAAAATATATAATATATAAAATATTTGTACAGATCCTTCTTTACCAATAAATTGGATATGTAATACATATTTTAAAAAGTCAAAAAATAGCTTTTCTCTCTGGTTCCTAGACGGAGATAAGTGTATTAACTTTAATGGAGTATCCCAATGCTTCTCTATGGAGCAGCTAACCCTTCCACAGTAAAATTCACTTTTAGGCCACTTCTGTTTCAAGATATGTTTAACATTAAACTTTACATGCCCTACTTTTAAATATCATGCATCCTAGTCTATTATTGTTTAAGGCATACGTAGGGGTGTATAGTTAATATTTAAATGGAGGGTTTAAACCTGTAAAAATTGATTACTTTGACAGGTCAGATTTGCAGGTTAAACCTGCACAGCCAGGTTACTGGTTGCAGTCCTGCAGTCATGTTTTGCATTGTCACTTTAGTGGTGGCGCAAATAAATGCTTCAGTCAGCTAGTAATATATAACTTACAGGCACTGGGTACACTTTGTACCATATGCTAGGGACTTCTAAGTAAGTTAAATTTGGCAATTAATGGTATACCAATTCCACATGTTTTTAGGGGTCAGAGCACAAGAATTGGTCTTTGGAAAGAAGTAGGGGTGGCCACAAAAACAGGCACATTTTCCTACTTTTTGTAATATGTGTTAGAGTGGCATGGAATTTGTTCTCTTGCTGCCAACCCTCTTGAATAACTCTGACCACATAATTTAAGATAGAATCACACTCCATAGCCTTTGTCCATTCATTGTGAGTCATGCTGAATTGAGAAAAAAATAAGTTGAGGGCTACATAAAAACAATTGTTATCATTCTCATCACTATGACATTCCTCTAAGGATGAAGAGCGTGATAAGAAATGAGCTGAATAATTTTTTTAACCTCATGTTCTGCAACATATCTGTACTTAAACTCAAGTAATTTTGCACTTAATCTTTCAATTCTAGCATTGCATGTGCTCTTAGTTGTCCTATTAATAATATATATTAATAATGGAAAGTGGTCAGTTCTTAATATACTTTGCCAATATGAATGTCTGAAATATGTCAACTGCCAGTGTTCAGGCTCATAGTTACTTCTCACTTACTCAGTAAGGATTTTCATGTTCTGTTATAACTTGAAGCAAATCTGATAACTATTTCTCTCTGGCCATCCATTTGATTAAGAATCGCTCCAAGCTCATGTCTGAAGCATCAACTGTAAGTAAAAGGTTAAGAACATCTCCAAAGTTCTGTCATGCAGGAGCATATAAAATGGAATGTTTTACCCATTCAGAACTTTCTTGCTGTGGATTAGACCATAAATGTTGCAATATGTTTGTAAAACGTCTATTAAGGGTACAGTGTTGCTTGAAAAAACTTGCATGAACTTTTGTAACATTCACAGAACCCTAGGAATTATGTAAGTTCTTCTTTATTGATAGAGGGTGCTAGTCCTGACAGCCTGAAAGTGGTCTTACTCCAAACCTTTTGCCTCCTACCTCCAGTTTTGCTGGTCATTTTTGTTGACCTTGGAGCTCTGTGCAAATTAGCACTGCTAACCAGTGTTCTTCTGCTCTCTCCTTAAAACATGGATTGATTGGTATATACTTAATTGGCATAGTTAATTTACTTATACGTTCATAGTGAAGTGCACTACCTGTGCCTGGGGACTGTAAATTAAATGCAAATTATGGACCTGCAGCACTGCTAGTGCCACTGAAATAAGTAGCACTTTAAACATGTATCAGGTTGCCATTGCAGCCTGAATGCAGTGTTGCACTGCCGTGGACTTGGCATTTAAAATTGCAAGACTTAAACGCCTCTTTTATTACATATAAGTCACCGTTAAGGTAGGCACTATGTAACTCATAGGCTAGTGTGCTATTTAATTAAAAGGGAGAACATAATACCTTCAAGTTTTAAATGTCCTGGTAGTGAAAAACTCTCAAATTCTTTTTTTTCACTACCGTGGTGAGACCTATCCATTCCATAGGATAATATTAGGTATTCCTTATTGTAATTTATAATTTGTAATTTCTGATTGTGAAGGGGTAAATCTATAACGTTTAGTACCTATGGAACTGTAATAATAAATCCTCTTTAATGGTAAAGTGATATTTTAGGTTACACTTTTAGAAAGATATATAACAATAAGAAAAAAAGGCTACACTGACACTATTGAAAACTAATGTAAACGATAGGACGCAAAATCATGTTTAATGCGGCCAAACGTTTTATTTATTTGATAACTTTTGTTTTATTTCACACTATTAGACAGTTCGACAAAAGGACGTCATCTACTTCAGATAGACAACACGATTCCACACCCAAATACAACAAATAGCTTAACCACCTTACTGTGAGAGAACTTGACCGACACAACACAAATATGTTAAGAATACATTCAACACTGACACGATGAATGGACTGTTGACAATACACAAATGACAATATTACCATTACCCGAATGAAACCATTTCAATCATTCAAAAAAGGAAGAAGAGGGAAATTACAAAAACATTTCAACAGAAAAATACTTTCCTAACTCTTGTACTAAGGGAATGGACGGTATATATAATTTCACATTTAAAGGACTATAATAGAAAAGGGACTTAAATGACTTGTGAATTTCTTAAAAGTTCCCTTCAACCCAGCCAAATTCCCAGCCAAATCCCTAGTGAAGAACTGTTGAAGCATTTCTAAGCCTTTGAGTCAGAGTTTTCCTCAGGAGTATGAACTGGATCAAGGCTACAACCTAAAGGAATGTTTTTTTTTTTACCAGACTAAAGAAAAGTATGTTAAAGTTATTATGTGTATTATCATTTTTCTATTGACCATGAGACTTACTTCTTAAGGTCCGGAAACAATTCTTGCTTATTAGACAACTGAAAAAGAAACAGAAGGGCAATTTTCTTTAGCAAATATGTCCTAAGCAAACCTTATGATTTAGACCAACTCCAAAGTATTTCAATTGCTCAGAATTTCCAAAACTCCTGGATTTATATTGAGCCAAGCAACACACTACTCAACTAGAACAACAAAAAGAAACAGAAAACTCTTTGCAATTTAATAAGAGTTCACGAAAATGGAATCAAAAGTTTGCATTGAAAGAGGTACTTTGATTAAAACAGTGACTAACTGATTTATTATTGAAATTACATCTTGAAATGGCAGTCCATCTTCGAATGATACAAGCTTAGAGTGATACACCTCAAATTTCAGTTTAACACAGAAAAGTGACAACGCTCGTCCGTCTTTTGTATGCGCTATCATAACTTGCCAAGCACCAGAAAAAGCATTTTGAAATGCTTTCTCGACTGCACATTACCACATCCAACCAAGCACAACAATTCAAATGTGCCCGAGAGAATCATTTTCAACACTGAGAAGGAGCAATCAATAAAGCACCCGTTTTGATTGAAGAATACACGCCTAACCCAGTGCTTACAATAAATGTGTGAATCAAGCTACAGCAACACTCCAGCTCACCCGTATTCCAAACATTAGACCCACACTGTTTATAAAAGGTCAACTCCATCAACCTTTTAGTTTGAAAAAGCTTGTGGTACAATGTAAAAGTGCTAACAGAAAGGCTTACCCGTCGCCAAATCCAATGGGCCCGACCAATTCACATGGGAGCTCCGCTTAAAACCTACCCTGAGTTTACAAACACCAGTTGATAACCCAATACTAAAACGAGCACTAGTTTCAACAAGCAATCCATTCTAAATGAAGTGCACTCGCCTAGTGCTTACAGTGTCGGTGCTAATCCAGCCAGACAGCATGACAGCTCACACGTCTTGTTTTTTAAACAAAGGTGGTCATTCTGACCTCGGTGGTAAAAGGCGCTTACCGCCGGTCAGAAGGCCGCCACAACACCGCCGCGGTAGCGGTAAACCACCACGGTCATTCTGACCCTCAAGAGGCAAACCGCCAAAAACCCGACATCCACAAAAGTCCGCCACACCAACGGCCAGCGTTAAACTGGCAAAGACCAAACCTCCACCGTCACGCCAACAGAAATACGCCCATGCCATTACGACCCACGAATCCACGCGGCGGTCTTTCAACCGCGGTATTCCATTGGCGGTACACACCGCCGTGCTCAAAATACACATACAGCTCCAAAACACAGCCACATTGGACAATTTGAAATACACACACCTGAGACACATACACACAACACTCCCACACACCCAATTAACTATAAAACACACACCCACATCACCCACAAACCCCTACGACCACAAATCAGAGACGAAGCCCAGAGAGAGACAGCACAGAATAGAGAACACCATCACACAGAGGCACACTACACCATCACCCACACAACAACCACGCACAAAACACCACACACCACTACACTCACCACACTCATCACCGCAAACACCACCCCACACCTCATCCTCACCACCCCATGGCACCCCCAAGACACCCCAGGTTCTCAGACCCAGAACTCAGGGTCATGGTGGAGGAAATAGTTCGGGTAGAGCCCCAGCTCTTCGGGACACAGGTGCAGCACACCACCATTGCCAGGAAGATGGAGCTATGGCAAAGAATAGTGGACAGGGTCAACGCTGTGGGACAGTATCCACGAAATCGGTACGACATCAGGAAGCGGTGGAACGACCTACGGGGGAAGGTGCGTTCCATGGTATCCAGGCACAACATCGCGGTGCAGAGGACTGGCAGCGGACCCCCACCTCAACCCCCAGAATTTACAACATGGGAGGAACAGGTCTTGAACATCCTGCATCCTGAGGGCCTCGCAGGAGTATCTGGAGGAATGGACTCTGGTAAGTCTAATCTCAACTACTTCATCCCCCCCACCCACCAGCATGCCAACTCATACCCCCACCCTCCCCCCCACCCCATCACACATCCTCCTTGCTAATGTCTCACCATCACAACCCACCCATCCCAACACCAAACCCTGCATGCCACCACAAACCATCGACACCCATCACCTAAGCATGCCCACTGCACATACCCATCTCCCCCACAAACCGCCATCACAACAGCCCCCACAAAGGAATGCCAGCACTGGGGTACACAGGCACCCACCCATTGCACGCTATGGCACACACAGAAGCAATAACCATACTCTTATACCCCTGCAGGACCCGAACGCCACCACACCGCCCAGGAGGGTCCAGAAATGTCCATCCCACCCCCAGAAGAGGCCCCCAGTGATGACAGCAGCTCTGTCTCCCTGGACCCAGATGACCAGCCCGGCCCATCGGGGACCTCGGGACAGTCGGTTCCCCTCAGACAGCCACAGGCCACAGCAGACCTACCCCCCTCTGGGAACACCAGCACAGCACCCACCCAGCGGGCCCATGCCTCTGTCTCCAGGACACGTCAATCAGCGGTGTGTCCACCACTACAGGGCACCCAGGTTAACCCACCACCCCAACAACAACGGGGACCTGGGGGCAGTGGTAGTGGGCACACGGTCCAGGGGACAGAGGCCCAGGGAAACAGGGGAACTGGGAGGGCTGCTGTGCGACAGGGGGGGGACAGGCCCAGGGAACACACTCTCCACGAGGCCCTCACCTCCATCATGGGAGCATACCACCACTCCCAGGAGACGATGGTGACGGTCCTGGCCAGGTTCCAGGAGATCCAGGTACTGCAGGAGGAACAGTTTATGGGGTTCAGGGAAGAACTGAGAAACATTAGTTCCGCAATGGGCACCATCGTTGTGGCTCTCAACCAGATTGTCACCACATTGCGGGACCATGTGGCACCACAAAGGGCCCCTGTCACTAGCATGGAACAGGCTACCACCTCCGCCGGCGCTAGTGGACAGGAGGCCCCGACACAGGAACAACCGGCCACCAGAACCCCACCTCCTGCAGAAGAAGAACCACCCCGCAAGCGGGGCCTGAGATATAGGAAGAAGACAGAGTAGGACGCCAAGACCCCCGCCAGGAAAGGATACCCCCTGATGTCATCCCACTGTCCCACATTGTCACCTTGTCCAACCTTAAACTGCCCCTGCTCCACCTTCCACAGGCATATGGACAATGCACCTGTGAGACTGAGAATCTGGACTCTGCCATGGACATTCCTCCAGCATCACCCATCACCGATTTTCAACCATGTCCCAAAATTGAGCACTTTAATAAACACACTTATTGCACGCAAATAATCTGGAGTCTGCCTGTATTTTTGAAAATATGTATTAGACATAAACGTGCCAAAATGACCAGTTACATTGTGATGACAACATACCACTGTCACACAACTGTAGTCCATGGGCAAATAAAGCAGAGGTCACGCAGTGGGGCCCACATCTCTGAAATTGGAAGGGAAAGTCACAACTCTGTTAGCATACACTGGGAGAAAAGGACAGACAGTAGAGAGGCAGGAGACTGTAAGTAAATGTAAAATGCCGGTGTTGATTCTTACCTGTGTGTTATTGAAAATACTGCTGTATCACTGTGTCCCTGTTGTCTGTGTCGTCCTCTTCGTCTTCCTCCTCTTCACTCTCCGCAGGCTCCACAGCTGCTACAACACCACCATCTGGACCATCCTCCTGCAGAAAAGGCACCTGGCGTCGCAAAGCCAGGTTGTGAAGCATACAGCAGGCCACGATGATCTGGCACACCTTCTTTGGTGAGTACATTAGGGATCCACCTGTCATATGCAGGCACCTAAACCTGGCCTTCAGGAGACCGAAGGTCCGCTCGATCACCCTCCTAGTATGCCCATGTGCCTCATTGTACCGTTCCTCTTCCCTTGTCCTGGGATTCCTCACTGGGGTCAGTAACCACGACAGGTTGGGGTAACCTGAGTCACCAATTAGCCACACACGGTGTCTCTGTAGTTGTTCCATCACATAAGGGATGCTGCCATTTCGCATGATGTACGCGTCATGCACTGACCCAGGGAACTTGGCATTTACATGGGAGATGTACTGGTCAGCCAAACAGACCACCTGGAAATTCATGGAATGATTACTTTTTCTGTTCCTGTACACCTGTTCACTTTCTCTGGGGGGTACCAAAGCCACATGTGTCCCATCAATGGCACCAATGATGTTGGGAATATGTCCAAGGGCATAGAAATCACCCTTCACTGTAGGCAAATCCCCCACCTCAGAGAAAACAATGTATCTCCGCATGTGTTTGAGCAGGGCAGACAACACTCTGGACAACACCTTTGAAAACATAGGCTGAGACATCCCTGATGAAATGGCCACTGTAGTTTGAAATGACCCACTTGCCAAAAAATGGAGTACTGACAGCACCTGCACTAGAGGGGGGATCCCTGTGGGTTGGCGGATGGGTGACATCAGGTCTGGCTCCAGCTGGGCACACAGTTCCTGTATAGTGGCTCGGTCAAGCCTGTATGTCAGAATGACATGTCGTTCCTGCATTGTCGACAGGTCCACCAGCGGTCTGTACACGGGAACATTCCTCCATCTCCTCGCAAGGCCCAGCGGACGGTGCCTAGGAAGGACAACAGCGAGCACAGAGTCAATCAACCCACAGGTACGTTCCCACAGCTTGCACAGTACACGATTCTCTATGCATTGAATAGCTTGTATGAATGTCGATGCAAGACCTAGGCATGTGTGACGCAGTAGAAATTAAGCCATGTGGGCCCTTGAAATGGCGGCTGCCTGACCTGTGAAGTGCGACAATGGGATGTGAGGTCAATGCGCTAGCGTGGCACACCGTGGCGCAAAGCCGCATTGGTTAACATGGAACCCTATGGGTTTCAGGAGCCAATGACGAAGTGCGCCGGCGGTCGCGGTACGCACCGCCGCGGTACGCACCGCCGCGGACGTGACCGCCATTTTCTATCTGCTTAATCACTCGAGACCTGATCATCCACAGGAGAGGACCTATACTGCAAGTGCTGCTGTGACCTCAGTCTGGAAGATACAATGGCTGCTGCGACTGGGGAAAGGGCCCCTGCCTTCACTTCTGAAGAATTGGAGAAACTCGTGGATGGGGTCCTCCCCCAGTATGCGCTACTCTACCATCCTCCAGACCAACAGGTAAGTACACTGGGAGCATGCTTTGGGGGCAATGCCTGTTTTGAGTCGGGTGGATGAAAGATGGTGGGGAGGGGAGCGATTGAGGCATGCATCAAACGGCGGATGAGAGCATGTGCCACATGGCAAGGGTGGGGATGGGGGGCCACTCACATCGAGCATGCAGAAAATTATGACAATGTTATTTCTCCCCCTGTACATGTGACATAGGTCAGCGCCCATCAGAAAATCGACATTTGGCGTGCCATCGCCAAGGACGTCCGGACCCTGGGGGTCCACAACAGACGGGGCACCCACTGCCGCAAGAGGTGGGAGGACATCCGCCGTGGGAGCAGGAAGACCGCGGAGGCTCTGCTGGGGATGGCCTCCCAACATAGGAGGGGTGGCTCCCGTCAATTGACCCCCCTGATGTCCCGGATCCTGGCGGTGGCCTACCCCGATTTGGATGGGCGCGTGAGGACATCACAGCAGACACAAGGGGGTGAGTACAAGCACATTCTGCTGATTTAGCGCACATTGGAGGTGTCTGGGTGGGGGAGGAGGGCTGTGGTTATCCCTAGGCCAGGGCGATTTCCGTAGGCTAGGCCCCTCCGTTAGGCATGGCCCTGTGCCCCCGCCCCCCCCTCTGTAGGTTGCCAAGTACAGCTGATCATGGCCCTTTGTCACCTATGTGTGGATTTGTCGTCCATAGGCATGTAGGCCATGTCCCACGGATTGAGTAGTGTACCCCAAGTGCGAGGCGTTGTGCAGGGGGCTTCTGTGTCTGTCCTCTCTGCCAACGGTGTCGCCAATGCATGCACTCAACATGTCTTTATTTCTCCCCCCCCCCTTTTTTGTTGGTCTTCCTGTTCATGTGTGCATTAGCATCATCAGGCGGAGGAGAAGTGGCATCGGAGCACGAGGGAGCTGCATCTCACATGGCCCTGGAGGGCCATGCAACCGACTTGGAGTTCACAAGTGAGACGGAGGGCGAGGGGAGCTCCACAGCGGGGACACGTGGTGACACCAGCGACACAGACACGTCCTCGGAAGGGAGCTCCCTTGTGGTGGCGGCAACATCTGTGCCCACCGCAACAACAGGTACAGCTGCCACCCAGCACACCAGCTCCACCCTCCCAGCAGCCCCTCAGCGTTCGCCCCGTGCCCGCTCACCCAGGAAGGTGGGCATCTCCTTCGCCCCAGGCACCTCAGGCCCTGCCCCAGTTACCCCTGCTGCCCTCAGTGAGGAGATCATTGACCTCCTCAGGATGCTCATTGTTGGGCAGTCTACCCTTTTGAATGCCATCCAGGGTGTAGAAAGGGAGGTGCACCGGAGTAATGCATACCTGGAGGGCATTCATTCGGGTCAGGCTGCCCATCAGCGATCGTTCAACGCTCTGGCCTCAGCACTGACGGCAGCCATTGTCCCTGTCTCCTGCCTCCCTCCTCCAACCTCCTCAACCCAGTCCCACTCCCCTGTTCCTCTGCCTATCCCAGACACACCTACAGACCAGCCTGCACACACCTCAACACCCAAGGCAAGCTCATCCAGACATAAGCACCACACATCACACAAGCATTCACCCAAGCAACATCCACATGCAGACATGCCAACAGCCACTGCCTCCTCTGTGTCCCCCTCCTCCTCGTCTCCCTCCTCCTTCCCTGTGACGTCTCCACTCACACTTGCATGCACAACATCATCAGCCACTACGTCCATCACCAGCACACCCACCAGGACACTTCGCACACGTGCAGTCACCACCCCACTGCCATTTACAAGTCCCCTGTGACCTCTCCCAGTGTGTCTGTCACCCCCTCTTCCAAACCACACAAACGCAGGCGGCCACCCACCCAACACCCATCCACCTCACGACAGCCTCCAGCACAAGCACCTGCACCCAAAGACACCAGACCTGACTCACCCACAACCACATCCTCTTCCCCCACTCCCATACCCACTGCACCTACCCTTCCCACTGCTCCTAAAAAAAAAATCCTGTCCAAAATTAACCTCTTTCCATCACCTGACCCACCCCCTCCATCTCTTAAGAGTCGAATCAGCACCTCAGCCACCACATCCCCTGGACCTACAAGGACAATAGTCCAGGGATTTTGGAGTCCACCACCTTCAATGGCAGCTACTTCGGCTAGCAGTAAAGGGACAGCCAGCCCACCCCCTGGTAAAAAATCTATGAAAGGCAAGGCCCGGCGCGAGAGGCCAGAGACAGCAGGCTCCAATGGCACTACCCTGGCACCGTCAGGAAGTGGGGTGCTACCTGTCACACCGACAAAGGGAGGAAAGGGCCACAGAGGAGCAGGGAAGGGTGGCAAGGGCAGCACGCCTGACAAGTCCGGCAGCAGGCGAGCTGCCCAGGAGGGCCCCACCAGCCCCATTCCAGGTGTGAAGGAGGACACCCACGGGCCCGGCACAGCAGCACAGGAGGGCCCGCAAGCGAAAAGACAGATGTGCACAAAGGGCCCGGCAGCCAAATGTCGGGTGGCGAGTGAACTCCATCTCATGGCCAGATTTGGTGCCCCGGAGACACATGTCAAGAACCGCTGAACAGGGCCCTTCAAGACAAGCACCGCTGAACAGGGCCCTTCAAGACAGGCACCGCTGAACAGGGCACCGCCGTGTCAAGAACCGCTGAACAGGGTACTGCTGTGTCAAGAACCGCTGAACAGGGCCCTTCAAGACAAGCACCGCTGAACAGGGCCCTTCAAGACAGGCACCGCTGAACAGGGCACCGCCGTGTCAAGAACCGCTGAACAGGGCCCTTCAAGACAAGCACTGCTGAACAGGGCCCTTCAAGACAGGCACCGCTGAACAGGGCACCGCCGTGTCAAGAACCGCTGAACAGGGCCCTTCAAGACAGGAACCGCTGAACAGGGCACCGCTGTGTCAAGAACCGCTGAACAGGGCCCTTCAAGACAAGCACCGCTGAACAGGGCCCTTCAAGACAGGCACCGCTGAACAGGGCACCGCCGTGTCAAGAACCGCTGAACAGGGCCCTTCAAGACAAGCACTGCTGAACAGGGCCCTTCAAGACAGGCACCACTGAACAGGGCACCGCCGTGTCAAGACCGCTGAACAGGGCCCTTCAAGACAAGAACCGCTGAACAGGGCACCGCCGTGTCAAGAACCGCTGAACAGGGCCCTTCAAGACAAGCACCGCTGAACAGGGCCCTTCAAGACAGGCACCGCTGAACAGGGCCCTTCAAGACAGGCACCGCTGAACAGGGCACCGCCGTGTCAAGAACCGCTGAACAGGGCCCTTCAAGACAGGCACCACTGAACAGGGCACCGCCGTGTCAAGAACCGCTGAACAGGGCCCTTCATCTCAAGCACCGCTCGGCTGGCTCCTTCATCTCAAGCACCGCTCCGCTGCTCCCTTCATCTCAAGCACCGCTCCACTGGGCCCTTCATCTCAAGCACCGCTGGCCCATTGGCAGAAGGGGCAGGGCCGGATCTGTGTCGGGCAGGGCTGCACGAAGCACTCTGGGCACCATGCCTCCTCCAGAACCAGTGGAGTCTGCAATCCACTTGATAGACTGTGGCTTTGCACTCCCCAGGATGGTACAGTGGGCAATCCACCCACTGTAGAGACTTGTGAGACTGTGGCTTTGCACTCTCCAGAATGGTACAGTGGGCAATCCACCCACTGTAGAGACTTGTGAGACTGTGGCTTTGCACTCCCCAGGATGGAACAGTAGCCATGGAGGCCCCTCGTGGATCTGGCGTCGTGGACTCATCTGGCTGAGGTGCCCCCCCTTCCCCTCCCCCTGAGGTGCCTGTAGTTTTGATATCTGATGCCCCTGCAGTGTTCTCTCCGATGGATTCGGGTCTCCTGTGTGGGCTTTGCCCATGTGTTTCGGCCCATTGGCCCACGTACAATGGCTGATACCCAATTTGGACAAGACAATTTACACATGTATATATAGTTATAGTTGTTTGTTATATTTATTTACTTAGCCGTACAATATACTTCAATTTTCATGATCATTTTATTTTGTCTTTGCATTCTTCCGGGGGGTTTGGCGGGTGTCACTCTGAGTTGTTGCTCTGCATTGATGTGTATGTAGTTGTGGGTGAGGGTGAGGGTGGGTGTGTCGCGTATGTGTGTGCCCGTAATCTTTTCTCCTCCCCCCTCCCCTGTGTCGTAGGTGCAGTACTCACCGTTGTCTCCTGCGGCAGCGTTCGTGCTCCTTATGGAGGAGCAGGCAGACAATAGCTGGTAGGGTGTGTAATTCGGGTTCCATGCTGTCCAGATTCCTCGTGGAGTGTGTAGAAGTGAGCGTTTTCCTTTCGTACTGTCTGTTTCCGCCGTGTTTTTATCGGCGGGGCTACCGCCCCGGAAAAGGTGGCGGATTGGTGGGTTGTGATAGGGTGGGCGGTACATTGTCTCCCGCCTGTCTGTTGGCGGTGACCGCCGCGCTGTTTGTTTGTCCCGCCGTGGCGGTCGGAGTGTTAAAGTGGCGGACTCTGTTGGCGGTTCCCGCCAGGGTCAGAATTCAATTTTTTTTACCGCCTGCCTGTTGGCGGGTTGGCCGCCGCTTTAACACCGACCGCCAGGGTTGGAATGAACCCCAAAGTTTATTGTAGTTTCATTTAACCATTGGTGGGTGAACATAATACAGCACAATATAAAATAATCTTGTATCCATTGTCATAGTCCAATCCTGTTCCTTAACACCCTGTTTCCTCAATGGACAAAGATCTCAACAGTTCCCTCCCTGCCCCTCCCCTCTCCCCCCCTAGAACCCCTCCCCCCCAGGTGAACCTATCAGTACAGTATAGTACCATCAGTGCGTCTAACTGTGTCGTGCTTGGGGTATGAGATACCTCTCCTCAACTATGAGGACATTAAACCCCTGCCGTGTTCCCAAACCCACTGCCCCTGTAGCTCTGAGGAGAAACCCCAGTAGTTGAGATGTAAATGTGACTCAGTAGCCTATTAAGCAGCTCCTCCATCAGGGTCCGTGACTACCTGGCTTTCCTCTCGAAGGGCCTCCAATAGTAGTTCCCAACCCTGCGCCACCTCCAGTGGTCTCAGTCCCCTCATGGCCTCCCTATGGAGGGCATTCCCCTCACAACCGGCCCATTTGACCAGTTCTCTAGTCCACTAGGGTACCCTCGGGCCTACTGGGTTCTTCCAGGACATAGCGATTTCCCTTTTTGCCAACACACAGGCCAGATCTTGAAACTTGTTGGTTACCTTGTACTTAGCAATATGTGGGAACCACCCCAGCAAGCAATGGCCCATCGTGCAAGGAGTTTCCCTCCCTATAGTTTTAGCCACCATCCTGCACACCGTCGTCCAGAATACCTCCAACGTAGGACAGTCCCAGAACATGTGTTTAAACTCAGCGCTCACCAATCCACATTTCGGGCACTCCACGCTTTCCGTTCCAAAGTACTTATTAATCCGTCCAGGAGTGAGGTATGCCAGATGCAATACGTAGAAGTTGATAAGCTTGAATCTGGCATTTTGGGTCGTTTTGGGGAACCCCTCAAGGATGCACCCCCAGTCTTCATCAGAGATGTCAGTCCCCAGGTCCTCCCCAAATGTCGTTTTAAGTTGGGACAAGGGAAGGGACCTGTCAGCCCGAATCCTATGGTATAGATTTGACACTGCTTTATATTTGCCGGTAGAAGTCGCCAAATATGTACAGGTTGCTTGTGCAGAAGGCTCTCTCAACCCCACACGCTAATGCTTGCAAATACTGGCCATAAGTGAACCATACAGTAAGAAATGTCCTCTCGGCAGCTCGAATTCTGCCCTGAGGGTCTCAAAGGGTATCTTTGACTCTTCTCTAAACAGTGTTCCCACTGTCTGAATTCCAGCCTCTACCCAAGTCTGGATTCCCCCCCAATCACCCCGCTGAGGCAAAGCCAGCAATGACCACAGAGGAAGCTCCGGGGAATAAGGGGTCCTATTCTTAATTTTTCGGAGGAAACTTTTCCAGCATTGAGTTAAAATTGTAAATTCAGGAGGGTCTTGCCTCCCAATGCCCGGGCAGCCCAATAACACTTCAAACATTCTAGTCCTAGTGGGGTGAACGGTTTCACTCTCGCCTCCGGTTCTATTCTACTCGCAATCCGTTGCGCCAACCACTGGAGCTGAGCCGGCAAGTAGTAGGCTTAAAAATCCAGGACCGCTAACCCTCTGCCCATGGATTGTCTCTAAAGCTTGGCCAGGGTGACTCTCTTCCATCCACTACCCCACAGGAATGCGATGACCATTGACTCCAGCTCCTTAAATATGGCCTTGGGTATCCACACCAGTAGTACATTAAAATGTTATAAGAGACGTGGTAACACTATCATTTTAAGAATCGCAACCCTCCGTGCTACAGATAAAGGCATGGTTTGCCAAAAAACCATACTAGATCGTAGTGACCTCAGTGAGCCCCCTACATTACTCTCTGGAATATCTTGTGGGTTGTGAAAAACTTTAACCCCCAAATAGGGAAGAAAGCTTGGAACCCACTTGACCATTCCCAACCCCAACGGGGGCGCCACTGATGACTTCAAAGGGAACAATCCGGTTTTAACCAAGTTCACTCCTTATCCGGAGTGCCTGGTGAATTGAGCAAGCATCTGCTCCTGGTAGATCCCTGTGTATACCCTCCAGAAAGATCAGTAAGTCATCTGCATACAAGGCTATCTGGTGTCTCTCACCCCCTACTAGTATTCCGGGACCTCACCCACTGCTCCTCACCGCAGCCGCCAATGGTTCCATTGCCACCGCAAAAAGCTGCGGTGACAGGGGGCATCCCTGTCTAGTGCCACACCCAACCGAAAAACATCTGGAAATTGTCTGTCAAGTGCATACTCTGGCAGTGGGCTCGGTGTACAACAGTCTTACTCAAGCAATATACTCGGGACCCAGCCTGAGCCGGGACATTACCACATGAAGAAAATCCCATTCTAGGCTGTCAAAGGCTTTCTCTATGTCAACCTCTGGGACCCCGGGTGCTGTACTGTCTGGAGTCTGGTCCCTCATGATGGCTACCAATCTGTGAATGCTATCTGCCGCGTTTCGCGCAGGGACAAAACCCGCCTGATCTGAGTGTATTAAAGTAGTCATATATGGAAGGAGTTGAGTGGCCAATATTTTACTGAGGATCTTATAATTGAGGTTCAACATAGATAGTGGTCTGTATGCCCCAGTCTATGTGGGATGTTTCCCAGGTTTTAGCAGGGGAATTATTATAGCTTCTCGCACCGATGTTGGTAGAACTCCTTGCTCTTCGCCGTCCCATATAACGTCTCTAACCTCGGAACTAACAAGTCTATTTAAGTGGTGTAGAATTCAACAGGGAGACCATCCGTCCCTGGTGTCTTCCCCCTTGCTAACTCTCCAATAGCCTTCCTAAGTTCTGGCTGTGTAATAGCACCCCCAACTTCTCCGCAATATCTGGTGGTAATGCCCTAAGTAGCATCTGGGATAAATAACCCTCAGTAGATTCCCTGTCATATCGGCGTCCACTTGTGTATAGGCGTTCATAGTAGCTCATAAAGTGTGCATTAATTTGTTCCTGGCCATATATATGTTCTCCTTGGTCTGATATTATGTCAAGTATGGCTGAATTCTTATGAGTTTGTGACACCACCCAAGCTAGCATCTGTCCCACCTTGTCTTTCTCCCCATGTGCCGTAGTAAGGTAATTTCAGTAATCAAAGCACTGGAGACGCTCCACACATTCTGCAACGGTTTCTCTAAGCTCCAGTAAGGAATGTTGTAGATGTGGATTCTCAGGTCTATTTTTTTACCACCTCTCTCAGCTTGGCTTCCGCCTGCTCAATATCTCTGAGGAGAGTCCTGCAAACCCCCCTGCTCCCTCTATGCATCTCCCCCTCATTACCACCTTGAAAACATCCCATTCAAGCAATGGGCTGCTGGTCGAGGCCTCGTTATCTGTGAAGAATTGGGAGATATGTTGTTTCAATTCCCCCTTAAAATGTGCATCTTCTAAAGATTCTGGCTTAAGTTTCCAAGTCGGGATGCGAGGAGGGGTCGAGCCCAACCACAGAGAAAGCAAGAGAGGGTTATGATCGGAAAGTGTGAGGGCCAAGTACACAGCGTTAGATATAAGCGACAAGACCTCTGACATGCAAAGAAACACATCCAGTCTAACATGAAGCTCATGTAGGTGAGAAAAATATGAGTAGTCCACCGGGTGCAACCGTCGCCAGGTATCTATCAGACCCCAATTCGTTTGCCAGACCGAAAAATGTCGTGCCACCCTCACCAAAGGGGAGTCGCGCAGAGGGGGCTGTGAGCGGTCCCTAGCGGGGTCTGCTACCCTTTAAACTCTCCCCCCATCACCAAGGGGTATTGTAAATATGTTGCTAATTGCCCTGATATGCGTGTGAGTATTTTTCCTTGGTCTGAGTTGAGTGCATATATATTAATTAATGTGAACTCCCTGCCCTTCAGCCGTCCCCGAACAGCTACAAAGCAGCCCTCCGGATCTATGAGATTGTCCAACATCTAAAATGGGACCCCAGACCTTATCCAAATCAATGTTCCTCTCGCAAATGCTGAGTATGAAGTGTAATACACTTGTCCCCTCCAACACTTTTGTAGGGCTTTCCCCTCTGTGTGGATCAGATGTGTTTCTTGGAGCATTGCAATTTGAATCCCCGTCATTGTATATATGAAAAAACCTTGTATCTCTTGGTCATCGTATGCATGCCCCTTATATTCCACGAGAGGAATTTGTATGAGTCTAACGATGCCATGTCATTGCTGCACCTGCCTCCCAGGATATGCCCCCCACTGAGTCAACAACTACCATTAAGATGCCTACCCTCCTACAGCGTCGTGCCCGTTCCATTGTTAGATCGCTCTGTGTTTCACCTAGCCCCGTAAACAGATCCCAACAATTAACATCCCAACTCCCCTTCCCCAGGACAAAAGTTTGAACTACTCTCATCCAAACATAATGAGTATTTCAACTAGTCTATTTGAACAGGGGGTACTCCTAGCAAGTAAACGAGTTTTCCATAGTGCAATCTCCACTCCCAGACCATCAGATCTACAAGGAAATCATGGACCCAATCTCTGTCTGGTAGGTGAGTTCTTCCACTGCCACAGCATCGATCGCTCCAGCGCTGACAGTCTTAGTTGAAAGGAAGCCAATGATTTTCATGCTTATTCCAGATAGTTCTATGGGAGCACAGAGGTGAACCCCTCAGATGAGGCAATCAGATGTGCCTGGGGTTTCTTCTGGGCCTGATCTGTCTGAATTGTGCAAAGCCATTGATTCTTGGTCCGATTCTGACTGTTCCTGCTCCTCAGTTATTCGTTCTTGGGTTCCCATATCGGAACCGTTCAATGAAGCAGCCGCCTCCTTTGCCTTTTGTCGTTCCTTTTGCATCTCCATATGGTAGGGACTCCTCACTTTCTGGATCTTATTCTGCCTACTTACCCTTTGCTGTTCTGTAAGCGGGCCACTCTTCAATAGATCTCTTTCCGTCGGAATCTGTGTTTCCATCCATTGCCAAACCTCTTCAGGTGTAGTAAAAAACTGTGTGCCCTCTTTAGACACTACCCTGAGTTTTGCTGGGAACATCATCCCATACTGAAACCCCAGTTGGTGCAGTTATTGTTTAGCCTCTCGGAACCTGGCTCTTTGTTTCTGTACTTTACAAGAGAAATCGGGGAAGATACGAATTGTATGGTAATCCAACATGCAATCTCCTTTTTTCCTGCTTTGGCTCAGTAAGTAGTCCCTGTCCCTATGGTGAAGAAGCCGGGCTATTATTGGTCTTGGAGGGGCTCCCGGGGGTGGGGGGCACGCCGGAACTCTATGTGCTCTTTCAATCGCGAAGAAAGGAGAGAGTCCATCATCTGTCACTTCCTCTTTCAGCCATCGCTCCAGGAATTCCACCAGGTCAGCCCTTTCTATGCGCTCCGGCATACCGATCACCCAGATGTTATTTCGTCATGATCTGTTTTCTGCATCCTCGTTGCACACTTCGAGGTCCCGGATTCGTTTCTCCAACTGACGTGCAGTCGCTGCTGTATCCTTAACCTCTGGCTGAAGCTCCTTAAGTTGCCTATACGTAGTGCCCACCTTTTCAGCTAGACGGCGGTGATCATCTCTAAGTACTGTGAGGTCCGTGGCCAGGGCATCAATTTTCCCTTCTAGGGCTACTCAGGAGGCCGTTATGGCCTGCAGCACATCCTGAAGCGTGGGGTCCCCGCTCTTTCCTTCAGGAAATACATTCTTTGCTGCTGGCTGGACCGCCATCAACGACCCACTTCTTTGTTCCATGTCCCTCTTCCGGCCAGTCCTTCCCATCTTCTGGGACTCTTTCTATTTCCACTCGCCGTTGGAGGTACGTTACTGCCCCCCCAGGTTCTATATAAATTGTCCAAGTGTCAAAGTTTAACCAGTGTTTTCGTATAAACTTTGTTTCGTCCCCAGGCTTTTACCCTGCTGTGGGGTCGGCTCCTGTCGACAGATGCAGCTGCCAGCACACTGGCCAATCTCTTTGTACAAACTCCATGCATCTCCTGGGACTTGGGGCAGTTGAGTTCCCGGGGGGCCACTCTCCTTTCTTGACAGGATTCTTCTTTGTTGTCTGCCCTAGGTGGGGCCCCGCCGGTTCAGTCCTCCAATTTCTTCTCTGTGCGCAGAGTTCCACCCAGCTCTCTCAGCCTCGGGAGGTTCAACTGGGCCCCTCGCTGCCGCATCGCTTTTAGTGCGTCCCCACTGGGTGGTCCCACCCTCCTCAGGTGTTCAGTTCAGCGTGCACAGGTCTGGGACTGAGGGCCCCCCATTACGGGCCCCTCCCCGACGGGGCCCTCGATCCAGGAGGGGCAGTCACGGCCCGCCAAGGACTCATCTCCACAAGTCCTCAGACATGCCATTTCCAACCGCGCCCCATCTCTCCTCATTCACTGCTTTTCACCATTTCTCACTGGCGAACGCTCGGAGCCCAGGGCACCACTATCGGCTCCCCTCTTTTTGAGGACAGGGGTGCCATCAGAGGTCAGGCAAGCCTCAGCGGCCTCGTCCATGACCAGCAGTCCGTCAGCTCCGACCTCTACCTCGTGGACGCTATCTTTAGCGTCTCGATGCGCTCGGTTGCTCGAAACATCGCTTCCCTTCTCGTGTTCTACGGGGGTCAGTCGGCTCACCACCAGTATCAGAGCCTCTCCCTACCTTCAGCCACACATTCGGCTGGGCTGGGGGTCCATAATCATTCAGGATGGGCCAGGGTGGGAGATTACGTGCGGGAGTCTCACCAGGAAACTTCTTCTGAGGAAAATCTCATCCTTCCAACTCATGGTGAACCAAACAAACGTTCCTACATCACCTAATCTGTGGAGAACTCTGAGTCACTTTCAAAATGCCCATAAATATACATGTCACAACAAGGTGCATTAATGGGACACTTAGGGCCTCATTTCGAGTTTGGAGGATGGGAAAGCCCATCTGCCAAACTCCCAACAGGGTGGCCACTGCCTTCGTGGTGACCATCTCGCCTGAGTCATTTAGAGATTTCTGCTAGGTCGGTGGGAGGAAACACACGTTTCTGCCCACTGGCCTAGCAGGAAACAGGTTACAACATTGTCTCCTGCTCGTAATTGAGCCAGCGGCAATGCTGTAGTCCACAGGCAATGCTGTAGTCCACAGGGTGCACCATCGCAATTTCCACGGTCTGCAAAGCAGACAGTGAACATTGCGAGGGTGCTGAGCAGGGGGTGCCCCTGGACTGCCCATGCCAAGTGGCCTCCTGCACCTGTCATGCAGCACTGCCCTGGCAGATTATGACCTCCACCACCATCAGGCTGCCATGATCATGGATCCTGGTGAAGCTGGGGGCTCCCTGGTGGGCTGACAACCAGGCTTTTAATGTGGTGGTCGGAACACCACAACAGCATCTGTCCTGACCACTGACTGCGAGTGTGGTGGTCTGTAGACCGCAACACTCGTAATGAGGGCCTTAGTTTCATCAGTTTGCTGCCCCAAACAAATACCAGAATATACCAATCTGAAGCCAATTATGATCAGTGCTGTAGAGAAGCTCCTAGAATCCCGTTATGAAAAGCCTAATCTGGGCAGGCTCTCGCTTACAGATGTTGTAACTCAGACATTTAATTAACTCATCAATCGCAGTTTTGAATTTAAAAATTAAATAAGCTTCAATGTGAGGAAGACATTCTTCTACGTTGCCATCCCTTTGGGCTGAGTCAATAAAAGATAACACTGTCCAACACAATTCATCTTCTGTATGCTGTTTATCCAAAAAGTAATTCACTAAGGGCACCGTGAGAACTTTGCAGTGAATCCTGGATTTATGTTGGATTATCTTTTGCTGCACCTCTTGATTAGTTTTACCTATGTACAATTTATTACATGAGCATATAATCCTATAAATTACAGTTTTCATCTTGCAGTTAAAGAAAGATCAATGGTAACATTTCACATTGTTGTATACAAATTCCGAGCGCACAGATCTTGTTTCTTAGAAGTTGGAGAGATGTACGCCCATACAATCTGTTCCCCAAATACCGGTGTCTTTTTTAATGCGAACAACGGATGTTGAACCAAGCAATCAAGGCTTGAAAGTAAGTGTCAATTTTGTGGAACAATTTTCTTCAAATGATTCATTTGTGGGTAAAACGTAGATACACAAACAAGACGTTCCAATTTCTGAATGTCTTTTTTCTCCTATAAACATTCTCTTGGTGTGAACCAAGCTCTTTTCATGACATTTTTAACCAATTTTTTAGGGTACCTTCTTTCTTTTAATTTTACAACCAGGATCTCAGCATGATAGAAATAGTCATTCTTGCAGGAGCAATTACATCTAATCCATAGAAATTGCCCATAAGGTGAATTATCCTGCAAGCTTCTTGGAAGAAAACTTGAATAATGCAGTGCCTTATTCCTGTCAGTTGATTTTCGGTGGAGGGGTGTCAATAATCTACCATCACTGAACATAATTTCAATGTTCAAAAAAGTAATCAACTTTTGATTTTTAGCCACACTGAACTTTATGTCAGGAGATCTGTCATTTAACCAATTGGAAAACTGGTCCAAAGAATTTGCATCACCTGTCAAATGCATTAAGGCCCATATTTATACTTTTTGACGCAAAACTGCGCTAACGCAGTTTTGCGTCAAAAAAATTAGCGCCGGCTAATGCCATTCTGAAGCGCCATGCGGGCGCCGTATTTATTGAATGACGTTAGCCGGCGTTAGCCGCCGTCGCCGTCTGGTGTGCGTTAAAAAAAACGACGTACACCAGGCAGCGCCGGCATAGGGGGGTATGGGGCTTGGGCGTCAAGAAATGGGGCAAGTCAGGTTGAGGCAATTTTTTCGCCTCAACCCGATTTGCGCCATTTTTTTTCACTCCCAACCCCCATAGAAATGACTCCTGTCTTAGCAAAGACAGGAGTCATGCCCCCTTGCCCAATGGCCATGCCCAGGGGACTTCTGTCCCCTGGGCATGGTCATTGGGCATAGTGGCATGTAGGGGGGCACAAATCAGGCCCCCCTATGCCACAATTCTTTTTTTTTTTTAAACTTACCTGAACTTACCTTAATGTCCCTGGGTGTCCTCCTGGGGTGGGCAAGGGTGACAGGGGGTGTCCCTGGGGGCATGGGAGGGCACCTCTGGGCTCCTTCAGAGCCCAGAGGTCCCTTAACGCCTGCCTTTTACAGGCGCTAAAAAACGGCGCAAAAGCGGCCGTACGTCATTTTTTTTGACCCGCCCACTCCCGGGCATGAATTTTGCCCGGGAGTATAAATCCGACGCACATGCCTCGGAGTCGATTTTTTAGACGGGAACGCCTACCTTGCATATAATTAACGCAAAGTAGGTGTCCACGCTAAAAAATGACGCTAACTCCATGGACTTTGGCGCTAGACGCGTCTAACGCCAAAGTATGAATATGGAGTTAGTTTTGCGTCGGAATTATGTAAAAAAAAACGACGCAATTCCGGCGCAAACGGAGTATAAATATGCCCCCAAATATCATCAATGACCTGAAACTAACCAGTTATTTGGTTAAAAAAAGGATTAATATTATAGAGAATCGCTGTTCAGACCGAGACATGTGAAGTACTGCCAGCTCCAGTGCAAAGGAACAACCCATCGCTGTCCCTTTTTTCTGGAAATAATACTCATCCTCAAATTTGAAATAATTTCTTTTCAAAGCCAGCTGTGCCAACTCATTCAAAAAATCAATGGGGACACAATGAGGCCTTAATCTTTAATCTAAATATGATTCAGTGGCCTCAAGTCCATCCTCCTGGGGAATTTGGGTGTAAAGAGAAACAATGTCAAGGGTGACCAACCATTGTGTTTCAGAGCTAGGTTCTACCCCTTCTATTTTATTAATTACGTCTGTTGTGTCACTCAGGCATGATGGTACTTTCTGAACTAAAGGTTTCAAAAATGTCTCTATGTATTGTGAAATTGGTTCCAACACTGAATCACAATCTGACACTATTGGAGGCCCCAGAGGGGATCTTTCATCTTTGTGGATTTTAGGAAGGAAGTAAATCACAGGATTCCATGCATTAACCTTTTTAAGGAATTCAGACACTTTTGGCCTGATGTAATATTTTCAAAAGCTCTTTGAACAAGTCCCAAAAATTTGCCTTGAATCTCCTTTGTGGGATCCATAGTGATTTTCCGATAGTGGTCTTGGTTGAGAATTTGTCTGTAGATTTGCATTTGGGCATGTGATGCTGATTTTCTGGACCAGTTTTCCAAGTGGTTAAATGACCGATATTCTGACCTTAAGGACATCATTACGAGTTTGGCAGTCTAACTGCCAGACCGCCATGGTGGCGTCGTCACAAGACCACCACTTTGGCGGTAATACAGTCTGCCATTGTATGAGTTACACAGGCAGTACCACCAGAAGCCAGACAAATACCAACACCGCCAGGACTCTGGAAGGCAGGAAAGAGGCGGTCCCACAACCAGCCACCGAACCTATTATGACACACAAATCACATTGGCAGTTCGTCCATGGAGGACAACCAATGGCAGTATGAACTGTGACGTTCAGCGGTCACCACAGTATAACACAACACTGGATAGTTCAAATTCCACACAGCTGACACACATGCACACACCCAACTCACCGACAAACTGCACTACAAAACACACTCCTTTACACACCTCAATCCTTTGCAACAAGAATGCCACATATAGAAGCCAGAGCCGGAAAGCAGAGACACACAGTACCATAGATTAGGCCCCCCTCCACACATAACACAACACTCACCTCACAACCGCACAACACACCCACCACACAAAATAGCACATAGACACATCACACACCAACCATCACCCCCTCACAACACAGTACCCACACCTCATCATCCGTGTTTGTACTTTTATGTGTCGTCAACCAACACCATGTCACCACAGAAACATCTGCATTTCACTGACAATGAGTTAAGGGTCATGGTGGATGAAATTAGAGTAGAGCCACACTTATTTGGAGCCCAAGTCCAGCAAACTATTATTACTTGTAAAATAGAAATATGGCATAGAATAGACAACAGGGTGAATTCTGTAAGCAGAAATCCACGCATAAGGGAGTTTATCAGGAAAAGTTGGAAAGACCACAGGGGAAATGTCAGTTTCATGGCCGCCAGGCACCAGTTGGTGGTCAGCAAGATTAGTGGTGGTCCCCTACCTCCACCCCCAATGTTCACATTATGGGAGTAGAAGGTCTTGAACATCCTGCATCCTGAGGGACTGACAGGAATTCCTGGTGAGTCAAGTCGGGCAAGGCACAACACAAAAGATTGTCACCATAATGTATTGGCATGCATGCTCACTGATCATCTTTTGCCATCTAACCACCCATGTGTTCAACTCTCTGAATACCCCATCTGGTATCTCACATGTGAACTTGACTCACCTGGGGACACAGTATCTGTGTATGGTGTGGGTAGTACAGGGACTGACAGCACTACAACTCCCAGGATACACTGTTCCACCATTAAGAAAACCTGAACTGTGTACCATATGGAAAATAGCCTTGCATGTAAACTGAACAATGGAATAAACCCTCCTGAATGCTCCACAATTGTACAGTTTGTAGCAATGATAGCAAGGCTATGGACATCTACCAGTACAATGCCACTAACACACAACTACAACTGTGTCCTCTGCTAAACTGTCCCTTTTACCTCCTATTAACTATTGAACTGTACTCACCTGGGGGGATCTCACATAAATGCTGTGTTGTTGCATTTGGTGTAACCTGACACATATGGCCAGGTAGAATGGTTACTCCTAATCTGGTGGCCAGGTCAGTGTCCATATGATGTTGTGCAGCTGTTTGTTGACTCAATAATGAAATCATGCAAACTGGGAGGTACCATTAAACAAATAAAGCTACACAGCTGCCAAGTTTTAAGTCAATGAACAGACATCCAACAGTCATGATACTCTGATATCCTGTTGCGAGGTGACTTAAATAGGAATTGTCTGCATCACATATATCATGTCTCCAGTATTGAAAGCAAGTGTCACTGTCATATGAGGGGATCAAGAAAAGCCAATCTGTATGTGGCCAAAGCATATCTATCTCGCAAATTCGGTACCACATGTTACATAACAATCTGTGTCTCTCTGCTCCACATTTTCAACAGGTCTACTTGCCACTGAGACCATGGAGCGCATACCTCTAACAACCATCTCCCCCATGTATGACTGCCTCAGTGAGGGCAGCACTCCTGGATGTGTGAACAATGAGGACAGCCCTGGCCAATCTGGGCTACCTGGTTAGACCACAACTGTCAGCCACACCCTGCCAACATCGACACCTCCCAGCTCTGTTCCATCTACATCCCAGGCAACCAGTCACTTCCAATCCTGTGTCCAAAGGACAGTTACCATCATGTGCCCCACACTACAGGTACCGGAGGTACAACTCAACAACCCTGACAATGAAGGACCTGGCACCAGTGGCAGTGGACAAACTGTGCCAAGGTCACAGGCATGTGTGTGTAGGGTGCATGGAAGGGATAGTGTAAGCCAGTGACATGAGGCAGCTAGGGACAGTTCTGACCATGGCACTATCTCCCAAGTCTTGGAAGCCTACCAACAATACTAAGGTCTGATGGGCCAGGTACTTGCCATGACGGGGAGATCAAGCAGCTTCAGAGGGACATCTACCAGGAAGTCATGCAACAGTGGGAGGCCCTCGGTGTCAACATGATCTCCCTAAGAGGGATGCTGAGAGATATCAACACAACCCTGAGCAGGGTTTGTACACAACACCAGACCCCTTCCATTGGACAAGTAACACCTGCCCCTTCAACATCTGTGGCAGACAGTGGAATAGAGGCTCTACCAGGGCAAGGACATGCCTCAGGCATCTCTGCCTCTGTAGCTGAAGAATCCCCCACGCAAGCTTGGACATCCACCCAAACAATGAAGAGGTGCAGATGCTAAGATTGCAACTAGTGCCAGGAAGTGATCCTCTATTGACCAATTCCCTTTCTGTGCCACAGATGCACCCTTTCAACTATCCTACAACCACTGTCCAATTTACAGGGATAGCAGGACACTGGGCTTGGGACTTCAAATGTTGTGGCAGCTACCTTAATGATAACATCCACCATGACTGAAACCTTCAATGTTTTAACCTTATTTTGTTTGCGCACAATCATCCTAATATCCTATGCACATGTAAATCAACACAGCTAAAACACAAACAATCTTTGAGAGTCATTTGTTATCTAAGTTGAACAGTCAACTATTAAATATTTTGCATGCACATGAATGGCTCATATGAAGGAAATGTGAAAAGAGACATGTCACAGGTACTGTCATTCCTGGGTTCAATACAAATATAATGACATAAGTGGAGAATCATCAATCCCCATTTATTGCACTGTGCTGCACATAGGCTGACCAAAAATCTGGGATATCATAGTAAAGTAAGTTTTCACACCTTTTTGCATCTGCATAGGTGTCACTAACATCCCATAGACCACTTAAGTAAGGCACATGTCAGACTTTGTCAATCCAAATAGGCAAACAGATTAGTGGAAATTGTCATCTGCTAAACGTTTATCAAATACCAATACCATGCCTACCAAATGAACATTCCCCATAATACAGACAGAGGTCCATACAACTGTCCCTACTCAGGGAACCTTCCTCTTACCATGCTCAAGTATATGTAGGCATGCTACTCACCCATGTGAGTCTTGATACACATGCACAGTGGCTTGCAATGAGGTAACACAGTGACAGCTACATAGAAGTGAAATAGTATTATTACCAAAACAAAAAGAAGGTTGAGTGAATGGATTGCACAGGACGACATATTTCAAAGACACATTGGCGGTCATTCTGACCCTGGCGGTCATGGACCGCCAGGGCCGGGGACCGCGGGAGCACCGCCAACAGGCTGGCGGTGCTCCCAAGGGCATTCTGACCGCGGCGGTATGGCCGCGGTCAGAAACGGAAAACCGGCGGTATTCCGCGGGTTTTCCGCTGCCCTGAGGAATCCTCCATGCTGCGCCGCCATGGGGATTCCGACCCCCTCACCGCCATCCTGTTCCAGATGGCGGTGAGGGGTGTCGTGGGGCCCCTGGGGGCCCCTGCAGTGCCCATGCCAATGGCATGGGCACTGCAGGGGCCCCCGTAAGAGGGCCCCTAAAAGATTTTCAGTGTCTGCCATGCAGACACTGAAAATCGCGACGGGTGCTACTGCACCCGTCGCACCCTTCCCACTCCGCCGGCTCCATTCGGAGCCTGCTTCCTCGTGGGAAGGGGTTTCCCGCTGGGCTGGCAGGTGGCCTTCTGGCGGTCGCCCGCCAGCCCAGCGGGAAACACAGAATAACGCGGCGGTCTTCTGACCACGCAGCGGTATACTGGCGGCTCCCGCCGGCACCGCGGTTACCGCGGCCGGCGGGAGTCAGAATGACCCCCATTATTACACACCATTGGACCAAGATAACATGGCAAACAGGTTTATTGTGTAGAATACAACCCAGCCATCCCACTCTCCTGACAGCCTGGGCATGGGGCTCATACACCACCAAAATTATGTCACACAGTTCTTGAATCAATCCATGTCCTCTTCACATGTCAGATCAGCTAAACCCACCTGTCAGTGACACAATTAAGAAACGTTCACATGAGGATGGCTTTGCAAAGAGATCTGGAAGGAAACAGTGGTTAACAAAGAGTTTAGGCGGGTGAAGGAAAACATAACCTAGAAATACATGTTCCACATACAACGCTTCTTTGAATGTGTATTTTGACTGCCCCTAACAAAGAAGATTCTCACAAGAGTCACAACTCCATGCCCTATTTGGCCTCAAAAGTGGAGCTGTATACTGCTAAGCACCAAATAACCTGTCTGATGGTCACACAAAGACCCTTTTCAAACATTCCTGACCCCCATTCAACCTCACTGAGTCAGTCAAATTACGGACCATCACATACTTACACTGAGGTGAAGGACTGATAGATGAGATCTGCCTGAGATCTTCCTCTTCATCATTGTCATCCTCACTTGGCACTTCTGCATTCTCAACCGGTGGAACTGCTGGCTCCCCTTCATCTGGGATGAATGGGATCTGACGAGGTTGTGGAGCAGGCAGCACGCGACAATGATCTGACACACTTTGGCAATTGAGTAGAGGAGGGCTCCACCAGACTTATAGATGCTATGGAATCTTGCCTTCAGGAGCCCAAAAGTCAGCTGTACGACATGCAGTGTCCTTACGTGGGCCTCGTTGAAGTGGACTTCTCCTGGCGTGGTTGGTATCCTCACTGGTGTCAACAACCAAGGTCAGCTTGGGTAGCCAGAGTCCCTTGTAAGTAATCATTACATGTGAGCAACCATTAGTATAGGACATCATTACATTTGGCAGCAGACATAGCATACTAGCGCAAATAACATGTGACATACCAAGCAACCAGGCCCTCTCTGGGTACAGTTGTGTCATCAGCTGTGGGATAGCGCTGTACGGCATTATGAAAGCATCATGGACTGAACCTGGGTACTGCGCATATACCTGGGAAATGTAGAGGTCCACCAAACAGACTACGTGGCCATTTATGGAGTGGAAGTTTTTCCTGCTCCGATATACCTGTTCATTGCCATGTGAGGGAACTAAGGCTACATGGGAAACATCAATGGCTCCCACTACATGTGGGATGTGTGCCAAAACATAAAAATCAGCCTTCACATGGGCCAAATCCTCACTTTATAGAAATCAGATGTAGCTGTCCAGGTGTTTCTACAATGCAGACAGTACAGCCTTTTAGACCAGACTGAACATAGGCTGACACATCCCTGTAGTTAGGGTCACTGTATTTTGGAAGGAGCCTGTGGCCAGGAAGTGAAGCACTGACATGACTTGTACTGTGGGTGGTATGCCATTAGGATGACAAATGGCAGGCATCAGATCTGGCTCCAACTGACGACAGAGATCCATGATTGTCTGCCTATCCAGGAGGAAGATCTGAATCACATGTTGATCCTCCATGTTCATCAGGTCTGCTAGTGGACTGTACACTGTAGGTTGTCTGACCATCATCATTCCAGGGAAACTATGTGGGAGAAAATAAGGAGGCATGACTATCACTCATTGTGTCCATTATAAGTGTCAATACATGTCTCATATAATGATGTGACATGCCATATGAGACAGTTGAAACATGGTACACAGCACATACCAATGGTAATAATTGCATATCAGTGATATGTCATTCCCTTGCCTCAATTACGACATGATAATGTAAATGGATGCCTCATTGAGTCTCTGTGATACTGACGTCTAACTAGGCATTTCATTAAGAAACCACAAAAACTTTCTTGACAATTGCCAAGAGGGTGCTGACTGTGCCACCAAAGATTCCTGATATTTAGCTAGACAACATAACATGTTCCTTCATTCTAGACATTCATACATGTTTGGTCAATGTCAGCACTGGATATAATTTGGTAGATATGTTTCTTAACTTGTGATTGATCATGAAATTAACTTTTCTGACCATCTGTGGGCTTTAAAATGGTGACCGCCTGACCTACTATACTGGACAATAGGAAATTACCGCGACAGCAGCAGAAGTTGTCATGAGATAGACGGATGTTACTGCGGCGGACATTGCCATTGGAACACATTGCTGTCTATAAAAGTGTTCACCGAGTGGCAGTGTCAGCCGGTGGTGATGGCCGTGTACATATTGGACATGACCACCATCTCCTGATGAATCTCTCACTTGACTTCTGACACTGCTGCCAGCAAGACCTCCACAACTTGAGCTGCTGTGTACTGCCTCAGGGAGCAATCAAGCCATGTCCTACAGGTGATAGGGCTCCTGCCTTCTAAACAAAAGAGATGTAAAAGCTTGTGGAGGGGGTCCTACCCCTACAGGACAGCTCTATGGTGCACCAGAGGAGCAGGTAAGGTAACCATGTGCACATATTTTTCTGTAGCTCGACTAAGCTTTGATTTGTTTAGCCTAGGCTTATGGACAATATGTGAGAATGAGTCCTTAAAGCCCTGTAGGAACTATAAGTGTGCTTAAATGGTTGAGTTCCTGGGCATGTCCTTTTGTGTGGAGCTTTGCGACATTGTGGAGAGTGTGCAATGAATATTCCTTGACCCACCTTGTGATTGTTACACATGGGTAGCTGAAGTGTGATGCCACCCATCACCAGGTAAATCCCTTCATCTGATGTGCTTGATGTGTGGACATATGTGCTAAAATGACAGCAGGAGATATTGATGCATGTTGGTTGCCGATTTCTAACCAAACTTGTGCCCTCACTGTATCTGCACATAAGATTTTGGCCACATCTGGCATTGTTGTAGTGTTGTACTGAAGCCAATTGATGACACTGTGGTCCTAAGCTATGCCCAGTGACAGCCCTTGCCAATAGGCTATGCAATATATGAAGTTCTTCTGATGCATCCAACCTCTTGGGACATGGTAGTTTGTGTTGATTTGAGTGCTTGGCTTCCAGAGAAATTTGGCATTCAATTGACAATTTCTTGAAATATTGCCATCTGGACTGCTATTGTATAGCGTCAGCACTGCTAGTGTAAGCCTGTAGCTACACCCTGTATCCATGTACAGCCTGTGATGGTTACATATCATTCCCCACTACTGAGATTCCTTAACTTCAGTGTCTGTGTTTGACTTGTTGAACTGACTTGTCATTAACTCTGCCTGCTTTTGTGTGGTACTTGCGAACATGATTTTCTATCATATATATGTCATCCATACAGGTCAACTCTCATCAGAAGAAGGCGATTTCTCTGCCATCGCCAAGAAGGTGTGGACCCTAAGGGACCCTAGGCAGAGCACCCACTGTTGGAAGAGGGAGGAGGAGCTGAGACGCTGGGCCGGGAAGAGCACAAAGGTCTAGCTGGGGATGTCCTCCCAATGAGGACGGTGTGCCGTCGGACCATGACCCCCCTAAAGGCCTGCATTTTGGTGATGTCCTATCCTGAGTTGGATGGGCATTTGAAGGCAGCACAGCAGTCATATGGGGGTAAGTACATGACAAAGACATGTTTGCCCCTTTAACAGGTGGTTGATTGTGGGACAGGATGTTAGCTCTGACAATGTGATAAGTGTAATGTGTCACAGATTTTCTGTGATCAGATTGATGTACACGGGCCATGTATTGGCAACAGGTGTGCACATTCATTTTGTTTTGAGACATGGTGCTCAACTATGAGGGCCTCTCAGTCCTATAGCACAGAAAGGAGCTCATATGAGAGTTTATTTTTGTTTTTCAGCAATCTGTTTTTACTACCCTGGTGGGTTAGTTAGTGCTGATTGACAAGAAACATATGTGGTGCAGTTGTAGTAGTTCTTGAACATCTGTGTGTAGGTTGGTAAGTGTGACCTGGCTGTTGCCTTGCGTCATGTTTGTTCTACCAGTTATGTTGACATCACTTATGCTTTTCCTCTGGGAATTCACCACAGACAGATGCTAGGCTTCCCTTGTCTGATATGCGTGTAGTGATGCTTCTCATACTGTGACAAAATGGTTTACTCATGTTGGTATTAGCAAGGTCTGTTTCCCCAGTTTCCTTACAGCACAGTAGTCTATGTGATACGTAAACAATATAATGAACTGCTCATTGTTTGTGTGACATTGGTGTGAGCAGACTTGGTCCCTAAATGACCATTATTGTTTGCCTTTTGTAGACATTTTTCATACATTGCATGGGCCTGAGTCTATTGTCACTCCTTGTTACATCACAATTGGTGTATGTGTGTGTGACATGTGTCTCCTTGACCAACATTTGGCAGGTGTATCATGTTGACATCTCATATGATGGTATGTGTCCACTGTGATTTGGTTGAATCAATGTCACTTGATGTAGGTATGGTTTGTTTGAACCAAGTTTACCTGCCTTTAATTGGCAACAAATGTTATTGCCTTGTACATGACATCTGGCTGATGTATATGTGTAGTAAGGATTGGGTCTGTGTAATTGTTCAGCTACCTTACAATGGTAATCCATTGCTTGTCTACTATTTGCCTATATTATTGTGATTAGGGCATCTGCATTAATTAAGTATTGCTAGTGTGATTTGTCTACTTCATTCATACTGCTTGGGGAGGAGTTTGTCCCAGTCACTGGGGTGGGAGGGGAGTTAGTGAATGTACCTTAGTCTTTGGGTGACATGGGGATGGTGCCTAAAGTCCATGTGCCTTCCAATAGTGCAGAGTATAAGCTGTGGGTTACCATTAATGGGCAATGTATTGATGCTTTGAGGGACACAGGAGTCAGCATGACTATAGCAATGAGTCAGCTGGTGGCCCCAGAGCAGATTTTTCTCAGTACACTCCACCAGGTTGTAGTAGCTGACAACCATTAGAGTCACTAGAGAATAGCACTTGTTCTGTTTCAGTTGGGGCGGAGTCCCTTGCTTTGCCTGTGGACAGTTTTGTTGTATAGCTATTTTAGTCAAATTTTAGACACAGTATTTTAGCTAAACTAGGCCGGCTGTTGTGCACTTTAGCCCAGTTACATTTTATTCAGCAACGCTTTCTTTTTCCAACATTAGCCACATTTGCGATATTGTTTTATTTTTCTCTATCTAGTTGTTATTTCACCTAGGGAAGCATTACGTTGTTAGCAGGATGTTCATTTCACTTTGTGCTTTCCTCAAAGCTGCATTCAGATAGGGTTGCTAGTAAAAGTGGTATGCTGTGTCTCCAACATTCACACAAACACACATGCTCCTTCATGGAGACCTTTTCTTAGAAAGTCAATTGTTTTATAATAAAAGCACTCCTTTGTCCCATATACGTTAGAGGAAGATTCCAGCCAGACAACCACAACTGCAGGCTGATTGCTTTCACTACAGCAGCCTTCTTAGGCTTCCGAATCCCTTATCTATATGGGGATGGTGTCACTCTAGATTACAGGCTTTCTTGCTCAGGAATAGGGGATGATGTCTTCCCAGGGGGAAAACCTGAAGGGTGGATTAGGCTTATTATGCTGTGCTCTAACATAGCTTAAGTAGGAAAGATATATATCTCACTCCTAGTGACAGTATGGTGAGACTGTTTTTGTTTTTCACACTCCTTGTCACCCTTTTGCTTTTAGTGTGTTTTCTCATCCTAGTTATTGCAATACATGCCATTTTATCTGAGATGCAGTTACTTCAATAAATCCTTATTGAACGTATTGTGCCTCTGTTGTCTCTGCCTGTGTGAGACTAACGTAACTGAGAGAAAGGGGTGAGATCTGATCGACCATGATTCCCCTGAGGAGTCTTTCTTTTCATGTACCTCGTTGCCACAATCATCCCTGTAATTAGACAGAGATGAGGCGCTGCTAGTTAGCCGGAAAACCCGGATTAAGCCAACAGGTGTCACGTGCTGTTGACTTGTACTCAGTACCCCAAAATCTATGCGATTCTGCCACCCAAATCCAGTAGCCTCATCAGGGTAATGAGAACCTAAATGAAATGATGCCACCAACATTTGGTCAGGCACTAATTATTGGATCCTCCTAAGTGTCTCAGTCTCACTAAAGGCTAAAGACACCTCAATACTATTTGCGGGGTTGTCCGTGGAATTGAGGATTTCTTCCTCATCCAAGTAGTACATATATAACGCTATAGGTTGTTCAAGCTTGAACCTTAAAAGGATCAGTCCCCAGTTGGTGTCCTTATCTCTGAACAAACACCTTCATCATTAACATGGCAAACCTGCAACGGATAGCAACTGCAGTAAATATGCGACCGCCCCTTACTGAACACTTGTTGACAAATGGCCTAACGGCCTGGGGGGGTCACGTCACATTTGTTGTTGAGGCTCATTCAGCCCACACAACAGAAACATTTTATTCTTAGGTCACTTTTCCAGCAGTTGATTGAAACACAAATATATTTCATCACTATACACCTGCAAACATACCTGCACAATACAGAGCGTATGCATATTTAGAAATACCCTTATCTTATCAAGAACATAATAATTGGCTTGATGGGGCCCTACCATATAAAGAATTACACATTAGGTTAGGTCCTCTGAGCAATCATTGCCCGACCTGGCCTTTATTGGGCCATATACGTTGCATCCTCATGCAGCAACCTTAGCGGTAGCTGAGGTTTGCCACTTATATACAGAGCTCACTGGAATATACAGACTGTTAGTACAGCTTGTAATGCAAACATTAAATACTAACCCAGCATGTGCTGCCCCAGCGCAACCACGTGCAATTATGCCTGGCATTAACCCTGCAACTGTACATTCGATCATGGGTAAAGCACCTGCCATGCAGGAGCAAATTCCTTTTTGGATAGCTCAAAAAATAAATGTGCTGGAAGCAGTCTTTTCCCATATGGGTCCTCTGGACAAACATAGAATCCTCACTATGTGCTTGCCATTAGGGATGGTTCCCTCAGTAGATAACTGCAACACATTGGGCACAGTTTTTGCCATGCTCCATACTACCACACACAGTACACCAACACATAACAATTTTCCTGGACTTGGGGATGCAATTAATGGGCAATTTTGCCACTGTGTCTGCAATCATATTAAGTAACCTTAAAGGGGAAGCAGTTGCATTTGCAGTATCCATGCAGCTCGGAGATGTTCCTGTACAGTATCAAGAACGTGAGCTACCAAAGATTATTCTAGTATTGGCCGAGATAGTCTGGGGCCAGACCCATTAAACCACAATTACAAGATAGATCTAATAAAGATTCTACTAAGCAAGCACCTGATGTTTCCAAAAAGCGCTGGGATAAAAAACAACCAGCACCTAAAAAAGAAAGGGGAGAATCTCCGCATAGAGATAATTTGAAAAACGCCTGACAGATATCAATATACTGATACACGCCAATCTCGTTCCTTTCAGGACTCACTGGAAAAACACAGTGAGAGAGGTGGGCGGTCAGAGCAGCGAACAGAGTACATGAAACAGAGAAAGGACTCACAGCATTCGTCCAAAGTTTCTGTTAAGAAACAAGAGAAACGTCCCCAAGAAAAACCCCTCTTCAAAAAGAAAAACGTGGCAGCAGTTGCAAAACGACATGCCACTCAGGAAGAGGGCTTTACTGAAGAACAAGAAGTGGGCATTGGCACTGCTAGATAGTGCAGCAGGGATCACAATAGTTCGCCAGGATCTTCAAGAGCATCTGGAGATGAAAGCAACTGATGATTTCTTATAAGTTGAGATTGCGGACATGTGTGTCTCCACACCCGACAGGGTGTATAAAATAACTATACAGTAGGAAGGAGACACTGAAAACACAGTCAACGCTATCTTTTGGGACAGCGTCATCACCATTTATCATATTTTTCCAGCCGAAAAGGATTGGCCACCACAATTTGTCCGTGATCTTGTTTATGATGAAGAGATTATTGAAAAATCTTTCTTGCTCCTTATTCCCAGAAAGCTCATATAAATACACACCATTGATCGGGCAGTGGCGCAGGCGTTATACCACAACCAGGCAATGTGGGATAAGGATTCCCCCATCACATAATATCAATCAAACCCAAACCTCAACCTCAACCCCAATATCCAATAAAACATGAAGCTAAAGCATCCATTAGGGAAATCCTCAAACAATTAAATTACCAATGCATAATTGAACCCTGTATCTCACCAATGAACAATCCATTGTTCCCTATTGCTAAACCTCACCATTCTTACAGAATAGTTATAGACTATAGACATTTAAACGGACACACTCACACATTTGCTACACAAAATGCACACAGCCAAGCACTTATGAAAAATATAGTACACAAAAAAAAAACAGAACGTCCCTGGATATTTCCTTTTTTTTTTTTTATTCTTACATCACTTTGCACTGAAAGCATAACAATCTAAACCGATAGTGGAGAAACAGACAGGGGATAGGAAAAAACAAAAACGAACAATGCATGACCACCCGACTAATCCAAATTAGGAGTAATACCCAACACTGAAAAGGGGGGGGTTTATTTAAACGCTAATCATTGTGAGTCCGGATCCAAACCTGAAGTGGCCCCCATATTGCTTTCCCTCTCCTCCTAGCGTGTTTCCCCTTACGTTCATATAATGCCATCTCCAAATGATATACAGAAAGCAGCCTAGCCAGCCATTGCTGCCAGGACAGGGGTCGTACATTCAGCCATGCGGATGATATGCATATTCGATACACTGCCATAGGTACAAAAATAAATGCTCTATGTGGACCATCCAAATCGCCAGCAACCCCGAAAACCATAATCTCAGGTGTAAGGGAAAAATCACATCCCAAAACCTCCTTCAAAACAGATTGAATACCTTCCCTCGGGGCCTCTAGTTCCCCACATGTAGCCATCATATGTACGATATCTGTGCCATACATCAACATCTTGGACAGTTTGTTCCTGCCACACACCCCCATTTGGCGAGGTGAGCTGGAGTATGGTACAGGTCGAATATGGTCTTATAATGTTGTGCTTGCAAGGAAGAAGATAATAAAATGGTGCATCCCAACTCCAATGACCTCATAAAGTTATTACTCCCATCCACCAGCATTTTGCTCCACCTCTCCTTATGCTTCTCTAAATCATCTGGCTGATCCGCCAACATTGAAGGGTAAATCGACCTGATGGTTATATTAGGATTAGCCAGGATATCATTCAGCAGTTTGTTACTTCTAAATCCCTGCACACCACCTGTTTTTTTCCCTAAAAAATCCTGTATCTGTAAATATTTGAAAAAGTCCCTTTGCTCTAGGCCATACTGCTCCTGTAAATCTCCAAATGCCTTAACCCCGAGATTATCAAAAACATTCCCTAACCTACTTATGCCTAAAGAAGACCAGTTTGTCATGTATTTATCCTGAAAAATCTCGGGGAGCAATGGATTCTTCTCAATCATGGTATAATGATTATATCTACCAAATCCTTTCTTCTTATACCATAATCGCCAGCACTTATAGGCTGCTCCCAAAACCTTATATCTAGTTTTCTTATAATATCCAGGCTCATGATATGTTACCAGACACCCATTGGCAACTGATCCTATCTGCAACTCATATATATTGGGGCAGTCCACTTCCGTAATTCCTTCTTTCTTGGGACCCCATAGTGGGCGCATATACTGAAAAGCTGCTGCCATTTGATATAATTTTACATTCGGTAAAGACCACCCCCCCTCTCTCGAGGAAGAGACATGAATTTGCTTGCTCTTCTACACTTACCATATGCCCAAATAAATCTCATAATCACTCTTTCTATCTCTTTAAATCTGAGATTAGTAAAGCTCAATGGTATGGCACAAAATAGATACAACAGTTTCGGGAGGAAGATCATTTTCACCATATTACACCTCCCCACAATAGTCAGATACCAATTATTCCATCAGCACATATCTTCTCTGGCTTTCGCCAGTATAGGATCTATATTCAGATTAACAATTTCATCTATCATTGGTGTAATATTGATACCTAAATATAATGCATGATCCACCCTCCGAATGTCTTTAGTATTTGTGTATTGATTAGCCAACAACTGCGTTTTAGCACTGTTTAACAGGTATCCAGAAAACTTTCCAAATTTTGTCGTCACCTCTTCAACCTCTCTCAATGCTAAATCGGGGGAGGGCGTTAATATGGCTATATCATCTGCATATGCTAAACTTTTGTATCCCATCCCTGCCTATGTATTGGTGGAATCTTGCTATTTGCCTCCAACAGTCTGAGCAGGGGGTCTATATACAAAGCAAACAAGAGGGGGGAGCAGGGGCATCCCTGCCTAGTGCCTCTCCTGATCAGAATACTCTCCGATTGTCCTCCCATTAATTGTATTTTCACGACCGGTGATCTATATAGAGCCCTTACTGCTATAATACATTTCTTCCCTAACCCATAATATTCTATAACATACCACAGATAGTTCCAGTTCACCCGGTCAAACGCCTTCTCTGCGTCTAATAATGCGACCGCCATAGGCTCCTTTGCTGCAGCCGTAGCATCCAAGAGTGCTATAACTCTCTGAATATGATTAGTAGTATCTCTTCCTGGGACAAACCCATGCTGCCTAGGGGAGACAAGCTTCTTGATCACCAGCGATAGTCGTGCGGCCAGTATCTTTGAATATATTTTAACATCACTATTTATTAATGTCATCGGGCGGTATGAGGCCGGATTTAACGAAGGTTTCCCCTTTTTCAGAAACATAACTATATTGGCCAGATCCCAAGATGGGGGGATTTCCCCTCCATTCTGAACCTGAATGAACAACTCTGCCATTACCGGGAATAATAATGCTTTAAAAACTTTAAAGAATTCTAAAGGAATCGAGTCGGGCCCGTAGCTTTTCCGGTAAGTAGATCACTCATTGCCCTATCGATTCCTGAAATGTCTATCCGCTCTCCCAGGCGTAAATTGTCACTCTTGCCTAATTTCTCAGCCTTTATGGGGTATAAAAACTCCGACATCTCTTCCTCCGGATGGACAGATGTATCATTATATAATTCCTGATAATATCTATGGAACACCTTTCTAATTCCGTCCACTTCTGCTATTATCTGGCCTTGCCAGTCTTTAATCTCTCTAATAACCCCAGATGCTGTTTTCTGGCTTGCCCGTATCGCTAGCAGACGCCCAACTTTTTCTCCATACTCAAACCCCTGTGCACGCTGTGCTAAATATTTCTCCGCTATTCTTTGGGCCGTATCCGTGTTCATTGCTGCTTTTACTATGGCAACTTCCTCCTGAGCCCTCCTTACATCAGCTCCAGTTTCTATAGCTATAATCAGTTGCCTTTCTGCCTCCTGCAGCTTTGCTTGGGACTCTTTTATCCTGCCTTGGATATCCTTCTGTCTTTTGATACTAAAACTCAATGTTTCACCACAAATTCCTGCTTTCAAGGTGTCCCAGACTATCTCCACTGAAGCTGACCCCTGATTAAACCCCAAAAATTCCACTATCCACTTTCTCATATGCTCACAATATTCTGGGTCCTTAAGGAGCCCTCGTTCAAATGTCCATCTACTAACCTTTGGTTCTAATCCATCCAATTCTAAATCTAATACTAAGGGGTTATGATCTGATACAATCCGTGAATATAGCTCAATCTTACCCTGCTTCAAAAATACGGGAGAGATTAAGAAATAATCGAGTCGTGCTAGTTTCGCATGAGGGGCCGAATAATAAGTATATCCAGGGTCTGGCTTACGCAGCTTCACCCAAGTGTCCACTAATCCTAATTCTTGCTGGATAGCAACCATTGCCTTATATACCCGAGGTTTGCGCCCCTGATACCTCTTGGTTGTAGGTGCTAATAAATCCTGTAGTCCCTCCCGGGATCCATTAAAGTTGAAGTCCCCGCATATAATATAGGGAGGGGCCCATCCTGTTAACTCGATGGCAAGAGTATCTACAACTATTGGGTCGTCCGTAACCGCCCCGTACAGGGAGCCTAATGTAAAGCTACTATGTCCATAACTACACTCTACTATTACCCATCTTCTACCCGTATCTGCCTTCTGCCGAGTAATATTTAGTTTATTAGTCCGGTCTAAAATTTCTATTCCTTTAGTTCTAGCTTCTTGTTCTGACCGAGCAATCACTTTCATACCAAGCGAGCCAAGGATCCCAGAATTTTTATATTCCACATGTGTCTCTTGTAAGCAAAAAATATCTGCCTTAAAAGTTTTTAATTCTTCGGCCACTCTCCTTCTTTTACGAGGGTCATTTAATCCACATATATTAATTGAGACAATTCTAAGCCTAGCCATTTACTATTTTTGTTGTTTCCCATTTTTTCTCCTTTCCTTCCTTTTTTAATCTCCTTCTCCCCCCTCCTTCTGCTCCATTAGATCCTTACATGTAACTGCACCTTCTCTTGAATTCTCTGTTCCCCCTGCTCCAAACTTCCTATTTTTCCACCCCATTTCTCTTGCTTCCCTTGATCCTTTCCTTTCCATTTTCTCCCCTTGTTTTTCCCCCCTCCCTCCCCCTTTATCCCTCCCCATTCCCCCCCTACCCCCTTCCACCTCCCTGGACCAGTCTCCTCCTTCCCCCACCCCATCCCCTTCCCGCCCCCCCCCCGGGACTGGCCCCCCACCTTGTTGAGCAATCAGACCACCAATGGCCTGAATATTGGTGTCGTGAATACAGCGGCTCACCCGCCCACCCGTCTCCTAAGCACCACTTCCTCCCCTGTATTTCTATATTCTATTGCTTGTCCCCCATCAAATATTCTTTTGCCTTAATTTCTGAGGTAAAGACTTTTACTTTTCCATTCATTACTGTTTTAAGTCTAGCAGGGGCCAACAGATATGCTTCCCCTCCTTTGTCAAAGAATGGTTTAATGAGCTGTCGTAGCCGCCATCTCCGCTCTACAGTAGCATGGCAAAAATCGGGGCGGGTGAAGAAAGTGACCCCATCCAGAGAGCGTGGGGTATTAGGACGGGTTTTGTCAGCAATCTCCTGTCGTAGTAAATAATTCCCAAAATAGACCAAAATCGCTCTTGGATATTTAGAATCTGCTCGTTGACCCCCCTCCTGTTGAGTTATTGGAAACCTATGGACCCGCTGTAGCTCGTTATGCCAATCCCAGTTCCCCAGTTCTGGAAAGGCCCCACGCAGAAGATGAACCATATACACCTGTATATTATTTCCTTCTAGCCCTTCTGGTATGCCCAGAAATCGAAGATTGTTCCTTCTCTGTTTATTTTCCAAATCTTCCATTTTCCACATCACATCCGTCAGTTGTCCGTCTCTCGCAGAGCTCTGTTCTTTCAAAGTATCCACATCCTCCTCGACCGCCACTATCCTTTCTTCCATTGAGCATAGCTTGGCTTCAATCTCTGTGCATGATTTTGCTACCTTACGGACAGTCCCCTGCAGTCTCTTAGTAGCGATCCTTGCGCGCCGGCTTTCGATCCTAGTCTCAGTTTGCAGCTCTTTAATTGAGCTATATATTGACTGCAGGATCCCTGCCTCGGTGCCCATCGTATATGCGTTGCCAGGGTTACCAGCAGAGGCTCCCGTGTCAATTTTCTCGTTAACAGGGCCCTGAGAGCCACTGGTAGGAATATCTGCTAGGACAATACTGGAATAGTCCCACTTTAAGGTCCTACCACTCGTAGATACTGCATTTTCAAAACCCTCCTGAGAACCAGGGCGTATTCTTACAAAATTCCGTTGTCGGTACTGCCGGACTGTAAGTTCATTACTTGGGGATTTGTTGCCAGCCTCAGATGTCTCACTCCCTTCAGATTCACTGAAACTGCGATCAGCACTGCTGAGATCGGACTCTTCGGTCAAGGAGTAAAATGTATTGTTACAATCTTTGCCCCAATCCGTGAGTTGGGGGTCTTTTCCAGCTACTTTATCGAATTTTTTCGAATTTCCTAAAGGGATAGTTAAGTCGACCTTTTCCAGTGAGGGTCCTGATACATTTGTAGTTCCTTCCTTATTTGGACACTCCGACAGCTCATTTGATCAGGTTGTTGTGTTTGAGACTGCCTGCGCCCTGGGAGGCCGAGCACCTTCTCGCTTATCTTTCTATTACTATCTTCCGTCTCTGCGCTAGCGCATGGAAGAGGGGTTTCTTCCCCTAACACATTGCTTTCCGAGGAGGGGGTTATATGTGCAGGAAGGCTGTCTTGCACCCCGCCTGCAAGAAAGGCCGTAATAGTAGACTGGTTTTTGCCTATCGACCTGGATTCCGATAGGGGGGTATTGCTATTACCCATCTTGACATCTCTCACCGGTCCAGACATATTCTTCCCAGCCGCTTTGCCAGTTATCGATGTCAGGCGTTTATTTGCCCCTGCTGACTCTCCTTTATCCTTACCAATACGTGTCGTCTTAGCTCCCTCACTCTTGTCACCAAGTTTTGGTCGCCATATTTGTTTTTACAGCATAAGATAAAAATCTAATAAATCTTGTAACTCCCGCCACTGCCGCTAATACATTTGATATTGTTCGTTCAATCACACTCCTTAGAGGGCCGTGAGGGGATACACAGATGCCAAGATGCATTACATTGCATTACATTACACGCCTGAAGCTTTCAGTTTTTCAATTATCCCCTCCTGAAACTTTGAATATTTTAGCCTCGCTCCTCTATTTCCCTAGAGATGAGAGAGAAAAGCTATGTCGAATGGGAGAATCTAATACTACTAGTTGATATCGTACTCCTGTATTCAAAGTACTTTAATAGATGGTCAAAAGAGACCGCCAACCGTTAATGTTTAGTGTTTATACATCTGTATCAAATGTTGAAAAGAAGATTTTTCACTCCCCCTTTTCTCTCTTTTTTTTTTCCTTTTCAAAAACGAGAGATTAGTTGATTACTGTGCAGTTTCTTTTTAAAGTTTCCATTACCGTCCTCCATGTCCCTGGTTCCTGCAGCCCCAGAAGTAATCAAGTTTTAAGAAGCCCAAAGGATATCCCAGGTTCCTCGAGCCCTTGCGTTTCTTGAGTGGAAGCCAAAAGAAAGAAAGAATCTTTTTCCTCCGGGGACAGCAGCAGGATCCAGGGGTCTCCACGCGCTTACCAGTACGAAAAATCACTCACTGTACTCACTGTGCGCTTATCAGAATGCTTTCTCTCTTTTTTTTTTCCCCTACCGGGGCATGGCACATGGCAGTTCAGCGTCCTTACTCCGAGCGCTGGTTCAGCCTCGAGAGCGCTGAGCACCAACCGCGTCTCTCCGCGTCTCTCCGATTCCAAAAAAGCCAAAAGATGACAGCCGGGCACCCCCGCGTCCCCGCGTTCTTCAGCGCGGGAGCAGAGGCAATCCTCATCCTAGCAGCAGCGACAAAGGCTGTACGCCGGACTCTTCCGACGCGGGAAATCCTCGTTGCAGCACGGCGGCTCTCAGCGACAGGGGAGGCAGCAGCGGCTTGGTGCTTGGTTCCGGTGGGCGGGGCTTCCGAGCCTCTCCACTACGCCGACACTATCTTGCTCCGTCCCTGGATATTTCCAATGGGTTTTTCTGCCAAAATATAGCACCTGAAAGTAGGGACATAACACGTTTTAGTGCCTTGGGCTCTCAGAAAATTCTGCTAACTCCCACAGGGATACAAGAACAGTCCTGGACTGCTCTCAGCTAGTGTTACATCTATTTTACACGACATTGAGACTGAGGTATTGTCACATGTGGAAGATATATACCTTACGGACGATGACCTCATACAACATAAAAGACAGGTAGCTCACATTGTTGTGGGATTTGCCAAATTCGGCTGCAAATTCAATAAAAAAAACAAAAATAGACTCCCTTGGTGTCCTGTTCTTATGATATGAATTATGAGATGAAGGCAAGAGCCTCGCGCCCCAGTTTTTAGAAAAATGCCCACAACTACAACCTCCAAATGCAATAAAAAAGGTCCAATCTTTAGTTGGCTTTTAAAATTTTGGCCGAACTTATATTTCAGACTATGCACAATGTATTAAACCATTACGGCCTTCATTATGACCCTGGCGGTTGGCGGTAATATGGTGGAAAGTAATGCCAACATGCTGGAGGTACTTTCAACCATATTATGACATTGGCGGTTTGGCTGAAGCCAAACCGCCAATGTACCACAACGACCGCCACGGGAGAAATGGACAACGGGCTGGAGATATCAGTCTCAAGCCCGGCGGCTGTCACTATACCCCTGCGGGATAATGACCCTGCCTATCGTCATGGTTTTCGTGTCTTCCTTACTGCCATGAAAACCATAGTGGTAGGCACTATCAGTGACAGGGAATCCTTTCCCGGTCACTGATAGAGGTCTTCCCCACCCCCAACCCCTTCCCCAGATTCCCCTCCACCCCCCTTCCTCTCCAGACCCCCCTTCATTCACGCCCCTCCCTGAACACATGCACACATGCATACAAACACTCATTCCCATATTCATCCAAGCATGCATACATCCATTCACACTCACATCCGCACACACTTCCATACATACAAGCAGACACGCATTCACAGAACACAACATACACACATCCATACATGCACACACATTCGACATGGAACACACATCCGCATACACACACGCACAAACATTCACACACCCACATACACACACACCCTATACCCCCACCCCCTCCCCTGTCAGAGCACCCACTTACCTGTGTTCCGGCAGGAGACGGGACGGGGCGCTGCTGCCAGCAGCAGCGTCCACCAGCAGAACACCACCAGGCCATATTATTTGTCATACTATGGCTGTCAGTTGTCTACTGGCGTGGCACTGCTGCTGGCAGCAGCGCCTTCTTACCTCCATCCACCAGCATGATTTCCGTCATCCTTCTGGTGGAGATCTGGCTGTGGTCATAATACGGCGGATGGCTGGTAGCCGCGGCGATGGTCTTTAGGTGGCCTTCGCTGCAGTAATAGGTGGTTTTTACTGCCAATATCATAATGAGGGCCTATATGACATGATACGTCCTGACTTTACCAGCAGATACTGGACAGTCAAACACACAATCATTCTCAGAAATGACATGCTTGAAGCAAAACACCTACATGCAAGGGACAACAAAAAACACCTGGTCATCAGAGTAATTGGTGGCGCTATTGGTTTCACCTATGTAACATTCAATGATGGTGAGACTGTCCCGATTGCATAAAAATGACATTTGTACTCCACAGCAGAACAACGCTTTGCTCCCACTGAGAAAATTGTCACTGCTGTTCAGATTGCTGTCATCAAAGAGAGACCTCTGGCCCAGGGGAACTGTATCATTGTTGTATCCCCCATCTCAGACCTCAAGGCTGTTACCAACGCTAGCATTCCTAACGCTAAAGCATTACATTCACGCTGGATCCAATGGGCAACGTCTCTGAAGGCCACTGATCCTGACTATATTTTTGACTCAGGATTACAAACCCAAGAGTTTTTGCAATACAAACTTGAATTCCCAGTTCCAGCAAACACATTGCCTATTGAACAATACCAAACAATTTTGTATACTGATGGTTCAGCCAAACCAGCAAAAGGCACTAAACATCTATATTCCACTGCTTGTGCATTCATGAGTGGATACATGAAAGACTGCAAGTTCCATCTACAACATACTTACACGCAGACCTTAGTGGACTGCACCACACAACTAGCAGAGCTCAAGGCTCTGGTAATGGGACTGGAATATACGGATCCTAAACAGCTGAAGCTGATTGTATGTGATTCGTACTATTGTGTCCAGTCCTTCAATCAATATCTGCATTATGTGTGCCAGAATGGGGTCAGAGAGTCGAAAGGAAATACCATAAAACACAGACTTCTGTGAGGGAAAGTAGCGGATCTGAAGTAAATGCTATCCAATGTCTATGAAAGAACGAAATTGGATGATGAAACACTAGCTGCTGCAAAAGCTTTGACTGATGGCACGTCCTTACTAAAAGCATATCCTACGAAATATTCCTACTGCATCTCATGCCTCAATACAGCCTTAGCAGTCATACCGGGGGTGGGTAATCGTGTGATTCCCAATAAACACCGAAGACCAGAATTGATCAAAGCAGTGCATTAGGGAGTTCCTTCTGCCCATGCAGGTGTGGTGGCTACAATATCATTGTTACAAGCATGTTACTGGTGGCCAGGTCTCTACAAACAGAGCAAGCAGTATGTCCTTTGTTGTGACATCTACCAGCAAATAAAATGATCCACAGTCAAATGACGACCGCAGACACCCCTCCTAATATCCAACAAACCATTACAATGTGTGTACTTGGACCACTGTGGTCCCCTGACACCTGCAAGTGCATACAAATACATTTTGGTCACTGTTGACCCATGCGTCAGATTTCTTTCGGTTTGGCCACAATGCTCGGCTGACGCTTGAACTGTTATGAAAGATTTGCAAGTATTTATCAGAACATATGCTGTTGCGGCTCCCACTCAGACTAGGGCCCTGCTTTTCCCTCTAGGGCTTTCAGGGACACCATGGATTCTTTAGGGGTCCAACTGCATTACTCGCCTCCATTTCATCCAAAGGGAAAAAGTGTAGTGGAGCAACGAAACCGAGATTTAAAGCAATCCATAACAGCCAGAGTACTAGGCACGGGTTGTAGTTGGCTTACACACCTGCATGGAGTCCAGAGAGCCCTGAACAATCTGCCCAAAATGTCCCTGGGGGCGTACTTCATACAAATGCCTGTTCAGAAAATGGATGTATGTTCCAGACCTTGATGGTCCTGGCATGGTGGCGGCAGATACACATTTTGGCACAAATGAACATGTCACTGTCCTGCAGGACTTACAACAGTTCAGCAACAACAACGCATCTGCCAGTGCCGCCTCCTTGGGAATAAGGTATGTACCAATAACACCTATTGACTGGATTCCGAAAGTTGGGGTTCTGATACGAGAAAAGATTGCTGTGAAAAAGGAGTTTGGTCCTTTTTATCGTGCACCGTTTCCAGTTCTGGGAATACAAGGTACCAGAACTGTCATTTTACCACTGCTGCCTGCTTCTGAAGAAAATCGCTTCGTCTCCATCAACAATGTCAAACTACACCATATAGCCGATCCTGCACAGCAGACCTAGGGGACTTCTGGGTAGTACCCAAACCCCCCTCACTACAGACCAGGTTGTTCCTTTACAGGCTTTAGACAGCAATGCTCATACCTCTCCAAGCTTGGGGAGGGTGGAAAAATAACTACCACTACAAATAACACCAATAATATTGATCGATTCTATTCAAATTCTCTACAAACGGACAGCATAGTCTACTATGAACCACCGATGGAGTCTTCTGCGAGTTCTCCTCTTCCAAACACAGCTCCAGTTTTTGCATGAACTGCTTCTGGAAATTTTGCAGACATCAATGACACCTTTACTGACTCATCTGTCTCTCCTGTAACCGAACAATCAAGAGCGCATAAGCTGATAATCTGACTCAAAAAAACTATTTCATTCTTCCATGGAACTATCTATGTTTTTTATTAAATGTACTTGCCTTCCTCATTTGTATGGGGTTTGTCATCGTTTTCTTCTTACTGACACATGGTCATTACCTTCCTGAATGCTCTATGATTGAACTGGTGGATGAGGTCCTAAAACTACATTTTTCTTCTCACAAAGTCCGCAGAGACTTGTTCCTAGTGAACATTTCTGCTATTCTATTTCCTGATGGGATTGTGTTGGATAAAGTATTATTTGATATATATGGCCTGACAGAGGTCATTCAAATTCCATATGTATTCAAATTTTCCATGAATGATGTGATTACACCCGGAGTTGTTTCTGATGATTGGGAAATGAAATCAGTTGATTCTATGATGTCTGATTTGCAATATTATACCCTATTTGAAAATGAGGATGTCTGTCAATCCAAATAAAACTATGAAGATATGTTCCGTTATAATTACTATGGACATCATTGTAGTCACAGAGCAAGTACCACAAAGACTATTTTTAATTACACACAGTGGCAACACTGTCTGACTCCACCAGTGGGGAGTTCTAAAATGTATACTGAAAAGTGTGCATATTTCTCTGGCCACAATGTTAAAAATGCTAAGTCATATTATTTTAAATTGCCAGCAATGGAAAGTCAACATAATTTATTGACAGACTCAAAATTAATTCATTCTGATTCCTTTGTTTCCCGGTTAGCTATTGAAGGCAATGATTACTGGTTGAAGTCGATAGACTTGAAAAGTGTGTGGGGAAATACAAATTGGTAAATTGAGGGAAAGGAAGCGTTAATTAGAGCATGCCTGACACCTGTTCAAATTATATTTGTAAAAGAAACTATACAACAAACAAATTGCTTAGGCTTAGAAAGCATTAAGGAACTGAATTTGCCCAGTATTCCTGCCCCTGCAAAATTTTATGAATGGCAAAAGTATATAAATGCATCTGCAGATGAGCTTGATGAATGGTTCCAGAATGGAAAATTTAACATATCACTTTCCGGTCCTGGTGGGTGGTATTGTGGCCTGTAGACACCGATGGGTGCCACACACGTTTTGTAAACTCCACGTGGGGTTTTAGAACAAATAGGCTGGACCCTCTCTATGTGTCATCGGAACACTCTGATATAGTAACAGCGTAGCGAAACAATGCCATCAATGGTTGAAAAGTTCTCACTAGATGCTGTTAAAGAACACCTTGGTCTCCTGTCTAATGAATCAGATTGACAAGACTTCCTGTAAGGCCTCAGAAGACAACACAGGCAATGCTTCTTGTATGCAGTATATAATGAGATTTGGAAACTTTCTCAACAAGAAGCGGTTGCCCGCTTAAGGCAAATTGATCAGGAAAATTTACAGAGGGCATTTGCCGTTGTAGATAATGGGATTAACACCTTGTTGGACCGGATATACACTTTGAACAACAGTGTATCCTCTGTAAATAGACATAGTACAGCGTGACATGTCATCGTTACACCATGGACCGAGTCAGCTAAGGTCCATTATGCAGTTAGGTTGGACACTACAAACACTGAAAGCGGTTTGCATTCCCTGGCAACACGTCAGTACAAGGGACGTATTTTCAACATTTAATTTAACACGACAACAACAAATAATGGCTATGAAGGAAGCGACTTATGTCATGCTAAACATCGAGAAATTAGAAAAGTTGCCTTTTGCTGTTGCTGAAATATCATCTGCTGAATGGCTAATACACGAGGTTATAAATCTGCCTATTTCAACACTTCAGTTGACATCCTGCTTGAAACATATTCCAGTAGGCAGATATGAAAGGCTGAGAGATACACAAGGTGTGGGAGCTCCCCTTTTTGAACAAATGCTTCAGTGGCATGAAAGGGGTCTTTCTTAGTGGTAGTGAAAGCAAGACTTCTGTGAGCCACTTGATGGTTTGGAAGCAGCTGTCCTTGCATGGGGCATGTAACGCCTCGGCAGCGAACTTAGCTTGCTATCTGAAGGGAGTTCCGGTCCCCTTGATTAGACCTGTGTTCCATGTGCTCTCAAATGACAGCTATGTGCTTCTTATCAGTGAGAGCTGTTGTGGAATGTAAGCCCGAATAGCTTATGTCGTTTCAGTCTCCCAAATTGTCAATTGTTGCTCTTTCCCCCTAAACAACAATGAGGAGTAGCAGACATTTGGACTCATATTGCTACTTCAAATTTGAATTTTGTCAAGTTGAGCAGACTCAAGGCTCTATTGTTTCAAAAACATTTATCGCTTACATCAGTGAGCTAGACCTCTGCGCTTCAAGTTGCATGGTCATCAGCAGAGATTCAGGCTCTTTCAGGTACAAACTTTATGAGACACTTTGGTGAACTTGTGGGACAAATATTTAACACATCCAGTGCTATTGAAATTGCGCATTTCTTTAGGGCTGTTGGTTTTGGTTTTGTTCACACCTTCTCCTCTATATTTGGCTTGATACCTTCAGCCATAAACTCAATATTTTCAAGTATTTTCAGGGGATTTTTTATTACTTTGGCTATAATAGGTGCCATCTTGCTGTTGCTACTTTTTCTGCACAATGGCTGTCCATTTACAGCAAGCAAGACTGAAAGTGCTTCCACCGAAACAACTGTGCTGTGAAAGCATGATACAGTGTTTCTGAGCACCACTCCTTGAGCAATTGGAGTGCAACTAGTCTTTGCCATTCTGACCGGTCTTGGATTGTGTGCAGGCCTTGTTTCGAAGCATTTGGTGCCTTTTCGAATGTGCACTGGAAGTCTGTCTTTCTATGCAGTGCTTACTTTCATTGGACGCTGGTCTGTTGATGATCTTGATGAGGGGTCATTTCCAGACATGCGTGTTGAGGGTAGGTGTGCTACAGTAAGCCGCCTATGGGTTTCTCTTTGTGGACAATGTGATTCTTAATCAATATTGGGTACAACACAAAATGCTGCTGCCTCAGTTGGAGCTCAGGCTGTGGAATACGAGTGCTCTATGGTTTTCCTTGGCAAAGGTTTGCATATTTTACCACCTGCCAAAGTGGAACATTTCCTGGCTTCAATTGTCCCAGACATAATTGACGATGTAAAAAATGACACTGACTTTTGAATTTGATTTTCTTGATGTCTCTACTGAAGTTTTAAATTGTCTTTCTTTTCCTTCATCCTTAAGTGCCTTTTAACCTGTCATTACTGACATTTATGTTTATATGCTTTTATAAATACACATTGTTAGGTTTTTATTTTACTTTAGGCTCTAAACCACCTTTAAACAGGCAAGGGGAGGGTGTTGTATTGCTATTTTAGCCATATTTTAGACACTTAGGCCCTCATTACGAGTTTGGAGGGTGGCCAAACTCGTACCGCCACCTGACTGCCAGTGCAGCCAGAACACCACAGACCCAATTACGAAACAGCAGCACCCGCTGCGCTTTCCAATGCCCATAATTTGGGCAGTGTAAAGCACAACAGGGCTGTCCATTGGGCCCCCTGCACTGCCCATGCCAAGTGCATGGGCAGTGCAGGGGCCCCAATGAGGACCCCAGCATCCCCATTCCACCAGTCTTTGCATGGCGGGGCTACCACCATGCAAATGCTGGCAGAAAGGGTACTTGTAATTGAGACCTATTTTTTCTCTATCTAGTTTATCTTTCGCCTAGTAAAGCATTGCATCCTTAGCAGGATATTCATTTCACTTTGTGCTTTCCCCACGGTTGCAGTCAGATAGGGTTGCCAGCAAAAGTGGTACGCTGTGTCTCCAACATTCACAGAAACACACATACTCCTTAGAATATCAACTGTTTGTTTATAAAAACACTCCATTGCCCCATACACATTAGAGGGAGATTCCAGCCAGACAACCACAACTTCATGCTGATTGCTAATTGCCTTCACTACAGCAGCCTGCTTAGACTACCCAATCCCTGGCCTATATAGGGACTATGGCCCTCATTACAACCCTGGCGGTCGGTGTTAAAGCAGCGGTAATACCGCCAACAGGCCGGCGGAAAAAAATGGGATCACGACCATGGCAGAAACCGCCAACATAGACAGACACTTTAACACTCCCACTGCCACGGCGGTAGAAACAACCACTGCGGTGGTAACCGCCAACAGATAGGCGGAGGACAAAGTACCGCCCACTGTATTTCAAGACGCCTATCTGCCACCTTTTCTGGGGTGAACCAACGCGATCAAAAGCACAGCAGAAACAGTACACAGAAGGGAAACACTCACCTCTTGACACCCAACGAGGAACCAGGACGCCATGGAGCCCGAATTACAGGTCCTGCCCATGTTGGTGTATCGTTTCATCTACCAGGAGTATGAACGGCGACGACCACGGTGAGTACTGTACCTACAACATAGGGGAGGGGGGGAAGAGAGTGACACACACATGCAACACGTAATACCCCCACACCACCCTCACCCACAACAACATACACACAAATACATGCAGCAACATTACATATACACCCTCCCATCCCCTGGAAGAACACAAGGACAAAAGGAAACAATTGTAACTATTGTAATCATGAAAAATCAGATAGTCAAAATTCAAAATTCAGTATATACAAATATGTACATCAACTACACAAGTCCGGATAGTGTAACAATCATTGTCCGCGGACCACTCGGCCCAAAATGCATGGGCAAAGCCCACACTTGATACCTGACTGGAAACGGAGAGAACACTGTTGGGACATCAGATCGAAAATATACAGGCACCTCAGGGGGAGGGGGGGGCACCTCAGCCAGATGAAAGCACAACGCCACTGTTGCACGAGGGAGCTCCATGCCCATTGCTGTATCCTGGGGAGTGCAAAGCCACAGTCTCTCAAGTCCCTCCAGTGGGTGGTTTGCCCACTTCTTTATCCTGGGGAGTGCAAAGCCACAGTCTCTCAAGTCTCTCCAGTGGGGGGTTTGCCCACTGCTTTATCCTGGGGAGTGCAAAGCCACAGTCTCTCAAGTGGGTGGTTTGCCCACTGTTGTATCCTGGGGAATGCAAAGCCACAGTCTCTCAAGTCACTCCAGTGGGTGCTTTGCCCACTGCTGTATCCTGGGGAATGCAAAGCCACAGTCTCTCAAGTGGATGTCATTCTCCACTGGTTCTGGAGGGGGCGTGGTTCCCAGAGTGCTTCATCCTGCCAAGGACTCAGGTAGTGGATGTCATTCTCCACTGGTTCTGGAGGGGGCCTTGTGCCAAGAGTGCTCCATGTACAGTGTGGTGGGTACAATTCCCTCACCTGGGTGTGTGAGCCATGAGATTGGTGAGGTACAGGTAGCATGATATGTCATGGAGGCAGCGACATACCCCACACTGCTGCGGCTTCGCCTTCCACCTGCAGGTGCAAACAGTGATGGAAGTCATGCCTCATGGAAGATGCCCAGGGTCCAGGAACTCTCCTCCAGCCTCGGACGACTGACCATCTGGGATGGTAGCCATGTCAGCGGTGGTGCCACTGTCCGAGTACGTCGCGGGGCCGGTGGCGGTGCTTGCGGCGGTGTCTGTGGCGGGGGAGCTGGCAGCAGTGTATGGGTCAGCATCTACTGAGGGACACAGCTGGACGTCTCCTGCAGCCTCGGATGGCTGCCCACTGGGGAGGAGGCTGGGGACTGTCGCTGAGGCTGTAGATGTGCAGGTGGCGGTGCAGGTGGCGGTGCAGGTGGCAGTGCAGATGGTGGTGTAGGTGGCGGTGCAGGTGGAGGTTGTGGTGATGGGACAGCTAGCGATGTTTGCCGCCGTGCAGGTTGGTGTGGTCGTGGACAGAAGGTGTGACACTGGTCCCTCAGTCAGTGCCACCACGCCCTCTCCTGACCTGCTCTTCTGCTTTTGGCCCATCCCCACCTTTGATGGTGCTGCAGTTGTCTTGCCACTATCCCCTTTTGTTTTTGTTGAGCCCTTGGTGGCTGGTAGTTTTGGCTTCTCCCTCTGGGATGTGGGCACCTTTTTCACCTTGGCAGGTGGAGGAATGTCCTTGCCCTCGCTACGTGGCACACTGCAGCCCTGATGGGTGGCGCACTCAATGACCCCGCAGTTGCTGGCACCACTGTGCCTGGGGATTTGGTGGCTGAGGTGCTGGGTTGGGACCTGGAAAGCCTGGCCCTAGGGGAAGGACGGGGGAGGTGTAGGGAAGAGGTCAATGTTAGCAGGAAGAGTTTTTTAGACACACTGGGATGGGAAGATGGAGGGGGTTTGAGAGTGGAGGAAGAGGTAGTGGTTGTAGGAGGTGTACGTCTGCTGAATTTGGATGAAGGTGCATTGGCCGGAGGCTGTTGTGAGGTGGATGGCTGTTGAGTGGGTGTGTCCTTGCGTTTGTGTACTTTGGGTGGAGGGCTCACAGACACACTGGGAGAGGACACAGGGGATGTGTGAATGGTAGTGGGGGTGGTGATTGCACTTGAGCGGTGTGTGGTGATGGGCGTGCTGGTGATGGAGGTAGTGGCTGAGGATGTAGTGCATGCAGGTGTGAGTGGATACGAGACAAGGAAGGGAGGAGGAGGACGTGGAGGAGGGGGACACAGTGGGTGATGGTGTGTCTGCATGGGGATGGTGCTTGTGTGAGTGCCTGTGGGGTGTGTGGTGCTTATGTTTGCTTGAGCTACTCTTGTGTGTTGATGTGTGTGCATGCTGGTCTGATGGTGTGCTTGGGATAGGCTGAAGTACAGGGGATTGGGTCTGGGTGGAGGAAGTTGGAGGTGGGAGGCTGGACACAGGGACAATGGCTGACATCAGTGCTGAGGCCAGAGCCTGAAATGCTCTCTGTTGGGCTGCCTGCCCAGAATGAATGCCTTCCAGGTATGCATTTATTTGTTGCAAATGCCTCTCAACACCCTGGATGGCATTCAAAATGGTAGATTGCCCAACAGTGAGGGATCACAGGAGGTCAATAGCCTCCTCACTGAGGCCAGCGGGGCTGACTGGGGCAGGGCCTGAGGTGCCTGGGGCGAAGGAGATTTCCACCCTCCTGGGTGAGCAGGCACAGGACACATGCTGAGGGGCTGCTGGGAGGGCGGTGCTGGTAGGGAGGGTGGCGGCTGTTCCTGTTGAAGCTGTGAGCACAGAGATGCCTGCCACCGCAAGGGAGCTCCAATCAGAGGAGGAGTCGCTGTCACTGGTGTATGGTCCTGTCCCCGCCGTGGAGCTCCCCTTGCCCTCTGTCCCACTGGTGGCTTCAGACTCCGCTGCTTCACCCTCCAGGGCCAAGTGGGTTGCAGCTCCCTCCTGCTCTGGTGCCAATGCTCCTCCGCCTGATGATGCAATTGCACACAAGAACAGGGAAACCACAAAAAGGGGGGGAAAGACCAAAGAAAAACATATTCAGTGCATGCAACACCACTACCCTTGGCGGACACAAGACACATGGAGCAGCCCTCTGCACTACGCCATGCAGTTACTAGAAATTTCACCTGACCATTGGGGTACGAGGCCTAAGCCCAATTGCCTACAATGGTGACCAGGGTGGTGTTGATGAACTTCAAGTCCTCCCTGATCTCCAGGTAGTGTTCCTGCTGCAGCCGCTGGGTCTCCTGAAACTTGGCTAGTACCGTGCCCATGGTCTGCTGGGAATGGTGGTAAGCTCCCATGATGTTGGAGAGTGCCTTGTGGAGAGTGGGTTCCCTGGGCCTGTTCTCCCCCTGTCGCACATCAGTTCTCCCAGTTTCCCTTTTATCCTGTGCCTCTGTCCCCTGAACCGTGTGCCCACTGCCACTGCCCCCAGGTCCCTGATCGTCCTATGTTAGTGCGGTTGCCTGGGTTCTCGGTAGTGGTAGACAAACTGCTGATTGACGTGTCCTCGGGACAGAGGGTTGGGCCCGCTGGGTGGGTGCTGTGCTGGTGTTTCCTGAGGCGGAGGCTCTGTGGTGGTTTGTCACTGTGTCAGGGGAACCAACTGTCCTGAGGTCCCTGATGGGCCGGGCTGGTCATCTTGATCCAGGCATGCAGAGCTGATGTCATCACTGTGGGTCTCTCCTGTGGGGGGACTGGATATGTCTGGCACTTCCTGTCTGGTAAAGTTGGGCATGGGTCCTGTTGGGGTGTAAATGCATAGTTATTGTATCTGTGTGTGCCATCTTGTGCAATGGGTGAGTGACCCTCTACTCCTGTGCTTGCATTATTGACGTGGTCCTTGTGTGATTGGTGATTTTGGGGCATGAGTGAGTCTCTGTTCTGGACATACTTTGGTGATGGGTGTCCATGCATTGGTGTTACATACAGGGCTTCGTTTTGGGATGTGTGGGTTATGTTAGTGGGGTATCTGTGGGTTGTTGGGGTGATGGGTGTGAGGGTAAGGGTGGGGGTATGTGATGGCATGCAGGTGGGGTGTGGGGGATAGAGTAGTAAAGATATGTCCCACCAGAGTCCAGTCCTCCTGCTACTCCTGCAAGGCCCTCAGGATGCAGTATTGCCAAGACTTGCTCCTCTCATGTTGTTAGTTGTGGGGGAGGAGGTGGGGGTCCACCGCCAGTCCTCTGTACAGCAATCTGGTGTCTGGATACCATGGAACATACCTTCCCCGTAGGTCGTTCCACCTCTTCCTGATGTCATCTCGTGTTCTTGGATGTTGTCCCACTGCGTTGACAATTCTGCGCCATAGCTCCATCTTCCTAGCAATGGATGTCTGCTGCACCTGTGATCCGAATAGCTGTGGCTCTACCTGGACTATTTCCTCACCATGACCCTGAGCTCCTCCTCAGGGAACCTGGGGTGTCTTTGAGGTGCCATGATGTGGTGTGGGTGATGTGTGAGGTGGTGTCTGTTGTGATGTGTGAAGGGATGTGTTGGTGTGTGTTGTTTGAGGTGCGTGGATGTTGTGTAAGCGATGGTGTTGTGTGTCTGTGGATGCTGGTGTTGTTTTAGGTAGTCTGTCTCTCTGGCCTTCTTTCTAAATTTTGGTTGTAAGGGTTTGTGGGTGATGTGGATGTGGACTTTATATTGGATTGGGTGTGGTGTGTGTATGTGTATCAGGTGTGTGTATTTTGAACTGTCCAATGTGGTCGGTTTTGTAAATGTGTGTGTATTTTGAGCGCAACGGTGTGTAACGGTGTTGGAAAATGGGTTATTGGTAGGGCAGGTAGGTACCTACACCTAGCAACAAGCCACTAACCTCCACATAGGTACAGTTAGGTCTCAGTAAATTAATCCCAGCTCAACCCTTGGTAGCTTGGCAACGAGCGTCAAGGCTTAACTTAGGAGACAAAGTGTAAAGCATTCAAATATCACAAAACAGTAATTAAATAAAACACAGGAAACAGTTTAAAAATCCAAAACCAATTTATAAAAATAGTTTATATTTTTATCTTTAAAATGACACAAAAACGATTAAAATCGGTTCAGGGGAACCGGAGATATGAATTTTTAAAGAATTATTACTTTTCTAGCGCTTAGAAACAAAAAGCGCCAATCGGGTCATCTGGTTGCACCTCGACCGGGGCAAAGCCAAACTTTCAGGCCGACCGCGATGGAGCCCTGCTCGGCTACAGGTCGCGGGAGGCCTCGGTTAAAAAGTTACCTTCTGACTTAGTCTTTATTTTGAAGTTTTTCTTCACCGGGACGAACCTGCCAGTTGAATCCGACCTCCTGGAGCCCTTGTCCGGATACGTGATGTGGGTTTCCTCGGTGGAGACTTTTACCTTCGGACTTAGTCGTTTTTTCGAGATGAAAATCCTTCGACCGGGGTAAACCTGGATCCTGATCCGACGTCCATGGAGCCCTTCTCGGATACGATGGCTGGGAGGTCCCGGTCAACTTTTTACGTTCGGACTTAGTCTCTTTTTTGGATGTTTTTCTTTACCGGGACGAACCACGAAGTCAGGCCGGGTCGCGGTTGAGGCAAGCCGGCTAGAATTTCCGCGGCGGGTCGGTCCCTCTCTGGAGCTTTTTTCCAAAAATTCTCAAATCTTTTCCAAACTTCTGGGGCTTCACCCAGATGTTCTTTTAAGGTTCTTTTGGGGTCCACAGCTCACCCCAAGGGTCCAGAAGTTCTGTGATGGTCCTTGGGGGTTGCGGACTTCAACTCCCAGAATGCACCTGGCGCAAACTCCTTTTTGGCCACTGGACAGTGGTCAGCTGGTCGCTTTCTTCAGGAGTTGGTGCAGGGGACTCTGGTTTAGCAATTTTTCACCTGTAGCAAACAGGGAGTCCCTCCTTGAACCAGTTGAAGCCAGGCAAAGTCCTTCTTGTGGTGAAGCCCAAGTGTGCAGCTGGTGCAGTCCTTCTGAGTGCAGGTTCCAGGTGCAGGCCAGGGGTCCAGCAGGGCAGTCCTTCTTCTCCTTAAGTTCTTTCTTCTTAAAATTTGGTGGGGATCTGAGGCGTGGGTGCAGGTCTGCCAGTTTTATCCTTGCTCCTGGGTGAAAAGCAGGGGGGCCCTGGTTCTCCAATCAGGGACAGGGTCGTCCCCCTGTGATGACCACTTCCTAGGAAGTGTGGCAAAAATCCATCCCAGAAGGCAACAGTCTCTAAAAATCCAACATGGATGAATCTGATTTTTGGAGGTTACATCTGGCTGAGCCCACCCACTGGTGTGGCTAAAAATCATAAACACACCCCGCTCCTGCCCTCTCCTAATCTAATCAAGGGGGCACCTAATTGTCTGGGGTTGCAGGATGTGGGGGTGTTGCTGGGTGCTGCAAATGTCCTTCTCTGCCTTTGAAGACCAGTTTGGCAGCCCTCCCCCTTCCTGCCTCACCATCTGCTGAGGGGAGATTCTCTCCCCCAAGCACATTCCTTTGTGTGAAGCCTGGCCACTTCACACCTCATCAAGGCAGCCTGGCAGAAGCTGCTGCAGGCTGGCCAATCAGAGCACAGCAGCAAAAACAATGCAGAGCTGAAATTGGCAACTTTTTAGGTAAAGTCTAAACTTTTTACCTGAACTAGTTATATTAAATCCAACAACTGGAAGTTGTAGGATTTATTACAACAATTAATTTGATACCAAATTCTTGGTATGCAACATTTAAGGAGACTTTAAAATTTAAAATAAAGTCTGCCCATTCTAGCCTATGAAGGCCATTTACTTCCAAGAGGGAAAAACGAATTTGGCTGTTTTTACCTCACCAGGGCTTATAAATCTATTTTTATAAAGTCCCTGCTTATAGTTACATGGCACCCAGCCCTAGGGGCACATAGGGCACACCTTAGGGGTGACCTATATGTAAAAATAAGGTAGTTTAAGACTTTGGAAGTACCTTTAATTCCAAAGTCGAATTTGCATATAACTTTAATTTAAAAGCAGCCAGCAAGGCAGGCTTGCTTTTAAAATGACACTGGGCACCTCAGCAATGCACCTAGGTGTGCACCACCTATGCTGTTGTCCCTAAACCTACATGCCCTACCATATACTAGGGACTTATAGGTAGGTTAACTTAGCCAATTATAATGAGCCTAATTTGCATATCCATTTTACACAGAGCACAGGCCCTGGGACTGGTTAGCAGTACCCAGGGCACCATCAAAGTCAGGAAAACACCAGAAAAAAGAGGAAAATGGGGGCAAAAAGTTATGGGGCCTCTGCAATCAGCCCTGTTTTCTCACACAACCCCCCCCCCCCAGCCCACACGCCCAGGAGACTCAGCCCAACCCTGGGAGAGTCTTCCTGGCTTGTTAGGCGAGGAAGACAGTGAAGAAAACTGGCTGTCCCTTTGCAGGGCCTACTCTGCCTTATATCCTCCTGTCAGGGTCACTCCCTATGGGTAGTGAAGCCATCCCAACAGTAAAAGGACCCAACTCAAACTGAAACTTTCCTCTAGGGGGGTCTTCCTCCTTTCTCTCTGCCAACTTGGGTAGTGAGGTGCCCACCTCCCCTACTCCAAACTTTGCTAGGGCAACACCTAGCTTACCCAAAGAGGTCACCCAACACTTGAGCAACCCCACCATGACCAATAGGGTCAGGGGGCCTACTTTGCTATTGGCCCTGGGGTCTGCCTCCCAGGCCAAGTACAGTGCTGCCAGGAAGGCTAGCACCCAGCAGAGGCTACTGACAGCTGTCAGTACCCAGAACCACACCCTAAGCTCTCCACTGACAGGTGGCTGAGCTGCTTTAAGGGCAACTTTGGGGTCCTGGCACCCCTCTTGCTGTCTAGAGTGGGGGGCTACCACCTCCTGTGGCAGACACCCTCCTTCCACTCTCCCTTCTGTCAGTGCAGGGGCAACACCTTGCATCTGGACAGCTGCCTGACTACTCAGGACTTTCTTGGGGTCAGGTGAGGCCTCACCAGTGCCAACTCTGGGCTCCCCCCCTACTGGGGCACTAGGCCCTTGGCTCCCTGGAACTCTCTTTAAGAGTGGCCTACCCTTCCTTTTCTTCTTTCCTTTTCTTGGGGACCCCTGTCTCCTAACTGTAGGGACTGACTCCCCAGGACTTTGGGTTGGGGGGGCGCCTTGGGCGACCACCCCATCTGTGACCAGACTCACTTCTGGGAGGTCATTGCCCAGGATACAATCTAGGGGAAGGTCAGCACTGACTACCACCCTAATCCAGTCAAGGATACCCTCCCTCTCTAGGGGCACTATGGCTACAGGTTTGGAGGTGACCTCCCCTGTGGCTATCCTGACTTTCTTTGTCTTTCCTGGGACATACATGTCTGGGGTCACTAACCGGTCACTCACTATAGTGTGACTGGCACAGGTGTCTCTCAGGCCAGTGGTAGGGATCCCATTCACTTGAATGTGGTGGAAGTGCCTACTCCCACCCTCAGGGATCACCAGCTTACCATCTGGTCCTGTCTCCCAGCACAATGCTAGGAGGACTTCATCATCTGAGGAATCCTCCTCTATGGCTACACTGGACAGCCCAGTGCTAACCACCTTCTTTGGACAGGCTGCATCTCCTCTGAAGTGACCCGTCTGCTGACAGTCAAAGCAAGCCCTACTGTCCAAGAGCTTTTTTAACCCTGGGTCTCCCTGTCTCTGCTTGTCAGAGTGGGAGTGGGATTTACTCTCCTCCTTCTTAGGGTTCTGGGGTACAGAGGGAGTCTCTGTCGTGGGCTTACCACCTCCCTCCTTAGGTTTTTGGGGACCTGTCCCACCCTTCATGGAGTCTCCCCCCTGGGACTTGACAACCACCCTGGTTCTCAACCACTCATCAGCTGCCTCCCCTAGCTCTCTAGGGTTGGTCTGCTTAGAGTCCACTAGATGCTGGCGTAACCTTTCTTGGGTACAATTGGTCAAGATGTGCTCTCTCATGATCAGATTGTATAACCCCTCATAAGTATCTACTTTGTTACCAATAATCCAGCCCTCTAGTGCCTTTAGTGAAATGTCCACAAAGTCAACCCAAGACTGGGTACTGACCTTCTGGGTGTCCCTGAACTTCATTCTATATTGCTCTGGGGTCAGACCAAACTTCTTGGCTAAGCACCTCTTCATACTAGGGTATGAATCTGCCTCCTCCCCCCTTAAGGTCAGAAGCCTATCCCTCCCTGAGTTGGGGACCAACTCCCACAAAAGGGAACCCCAGTATTGAGGCCTAACCCTTCTCATTTGGAGTGCCCTCTCAAAGGCCCCTAGCCACTTATCTATGTCATCCCCCTCTACATAAGCAGGAACTACCCCCTTGGGTAATCTGGGGCAAACTCCCCCACCCATGGACACCTCAGCTTCTTTATCGCTGCTTCCATCTCTTTTTTCTTTGTATGCCCACTTTTTCTTTTCTAGGGCCAGCTTCTCTGCTTCCAAAGCTATGTATGCTAGCTGGGCCTCCAGCTCTCTTTCTCTGATGGATGGGTTCTCTCCTCCTGAAAGGACCCCCTTCCCACCACTAGCTTTGGATCTGCCCCTAGAGACTGTATTTACTGAGGACCGTTCTTCCTCGTCCTCACTTAGGGTCAGATGCCTTCCCTCCCCTGAGTGGTTAGAGCTTGCATCCTCCCTTCTTTCTCCCTCCTCTGGAGCTTCTTCTGACTCTACCTCTTGGGCCTCAGCCCATGCTGTCAGGGATGTGATCAGGATTTGCTTCCTGAGATCAGTGGTTGCAGGCAACCCTCTTTCAATACACAACCCCCTAAGCTGGACTACTGTCAGTGTGGGTAGGCTAGCCAGATCAAGCTCCATGGTTCCCTAGTTTTGTGTCAACAAAAACTTTTTGCAAAAATTGGAAACAAGAATTTAGAAAAATTAAAAAAATTCAATAACTGAAATTAATCCAAAATAAAAATTAAAAACAATTTTTGCACTAGGACAATTTAAAGGATTTTTAATTTGTTTTACCTAAAACTGTAACGTGATATTGAACACAAGTACAGGATCCCGTCGCTGCTTCCAATTATGTTGGAAAATGGGTTATTGGTAGGGCAGGTAGGTACCTACACCTAGCAACAAGCCACTAACCTCCACATAGGTACAGTTAGGTCTCAGTAAATTAATCCCAGCTCAACCCTTGGTAGCTTGGCAACGAGCGTCAAGGCTTAACTTAGGAGACAAAGTGTAAAGCATTCAAATATCACAAAACAGTAATTAAATAAAACACAGGAAACAGTTTAAAAATCCAAAACCAATTTATAAAAATAGTTTATATTTTTATCTTTAAAATGACACAAAAACGATTAAATTCGGTTCAGGGGAACCGGAGATATGAATTTTTAAAGAATTATTACTTTTCTAGCGCTTAGAAACAAAAAGCGCCAATCGGGTCATCTGGTTGCACCTCGACCGGGGCAAAGTCAAACTTTCAGGCCGACCGCGATGGAGCCCTGCTCGGCTACAGGTCGCGGGAGGCCCCGGTTAAAAAGTTACCTTCTGACTTAGGCCCTCATTCTGACCCTGGCGGTCGGTGATAAAGCGGCGGCCAACCCGCCAACAGGCCGGCGGTCCAAAATATGCAATTCTGACCCTGGCGGGAACCGCCAACACAGCCCGCCGCATTAACACTCCGCCCGCCACGGTGGAACAAACAAACAGCGCGGCGGTCCCCGCCAACAGCCAGGCGGCAGACAATGTACCGCCCACCCTATCACGACCCACCAATCCGCCACCTTTTCTGGGGCGGGAGCACCGCCGATAAAAACACGGCGGAAACAGACTACGAACGGGAAAACGCTCACCTCCACATACTCCACGCGAGATTCCGGCAGTATGGAACCCGAGTTGCAGGTCATCCCCGCACTCCTATACCTGCTCCTGTACCAGGAGCACGCCCGGCGGCGCGGAAGACATCGGTGAGTACTGCACCTACGACACAGGGGAGGGAAAAGATTACTGGCACACACCCACCCACCCACACCCACTACAACACACACATCAATGCATTCCCACAGATCACTGTCACAACCCACAAACCCCCCTTTCCGAAATAATGCAAAGACCAAAAGAAGAGATCTCAAACGGGCAGATATATTGAAAAATGGACAGCAGTAATCCAAATAAATAAATAAACTATGTACAAAATATATACAGCTACTAAATGTAGTCCAACCACTGTCCGTGGACCACAGGGGTCCTGAGCAAAGGGGCAAGGCCCAGTCCCACGACAAGAACTCCACGGAGAGAACACTGCAGGGGCATCAGAAAGAAAAAAGGACAGGCACCTCAGGGGGAAGGGAAGGGGGGGCACCTCAGCCACTTGAGTACACGACGCCAGATCCACGAGGGGACTCCATGACCACTGGCCCATCCTGGGGAGAGCAAAGCCACAGTCCATACAGTCCATACAGTGGGTGGCCTGGCCACTGGGCCATCCTGGGGAGAGCAAAGCCACAGTCCAAACAGTCCATACAGTGGGTGGCCTGCCCACTGGGCCATCCTGGGGAGAGCAAAGCCACAGTCCAAACAGTCCAAACAGTGGGTGGCCTGCCCACTGGGCCATCCTGGGGAGAGCAAAGCCACAGTCCAAACAGTCCATACAGTGGGTGGCCTGCCCACTGGGCCATCCTGGGGAGAGCAAAGCCACAGTCCAAACAGTCCATACAGTGGGTGGCCTGCCCACTGGGCCATCCTGGGGAGAGCAAAGCCACAGTCCAAACAGTCCATACAGTGGGTGGCCTGCCCACTGGGCCATCCTGGGGAGAGCAAAGCCACAGTCCAAACAGTCCATAACAGACTCCACTGCCACTGGAGGAGGCATGTTGGCCAGAGGACATCCTGCAGCCCTGCCCGAGACAGATCCTGCCCTGCCACGTCTGCCAAAGGGCCAGCGGTTCCTGCCTGGAAGGGCCCAGTTCAGCGGTTCTTGCCTTGAAGGGCCCAGTTCAGCGGTTCTTGAGACGGCGGTCCCCAGCGGAGCGGTGCTGGAGACGGCGGGGCCCAGTTCAGCGGTTCTTGCCTTGAAGGGCCCAGTTCAGCGGTTCTTGCCTTGAAGGGCCCAGTTCAGCGGTTCTGGAGACGGCGGTCCCCAGCGGAGCGGTGCTGGAGACGGCGGGCCCAGTTCAGCGGTTCTTGCCTTGAAGGGCCCAGTTCAGCGGTTCTTGCCTTGAAGGGCCCAGTTCAGCGGTTCTTGAGACGGCGGTCCCCAGCGGAGCGGTGCTGGAGACGGCGGGGCCCAGTTCAGCGGTTCTTGCCTTGAAGGGCCCAGTTCAGCGGTTCTTGAGACGGCGGTCCCCAGCGGAGCGGTGCTGGAGACGGCGGGGCCCAGTTCAGCGGTTCTTGCCTTGAAGGGCCCAGTTCAGCGGTTCTTGCCTTGAAGGGCCCAGTTCAGCGGTTCTTGCCTTGAAGGGCCCAGTTCAGCGGTTCTTGCCTTGAAGGGCCCAGTTCAGCGGTTCTTGAGACGGCGGTCCCCAGCGGAGCGGTGCTGGAGACGGCGGCCATTCTATGGCCAACTGCTCATTGCCTGGTGGTGCCCTCCTGGGCAGCGGGGATGGTGCTCCTTCAATGCCCACCTGGGCTGTGGGTGGTGGGGCCCTCCTGGCCAGCTGGGCTGGGTCCTCCCTGGGCAGCGGCTATGGGGGTGGTGGGCTCTCCCGGGGCAGCTGTGCCGGTTCCTCCCGGGGCAGCGGCTATGGGGGTTGCGGGCTCCTCCTGGGCAGCTGTGACGGGTCCTCCATGGGCAGCAGGCCTGCTGCCTGACTTCTCCGCCTTGCTGCCCTTGCCCTCCTTAGTCGGGAGTCTGTGGCCCTTTCCTCCCTTTGGAGCTGTGGCTGTTGACGGTGGCTGGCTAGTGTCCTGGGGGATATCGAATCCGGGCTCCGGCGGCGGCCCTTCCGCCTTCTGCTCCTCTTCCCAGGGGGTGGGCTGGCTGTCCCCTTGCTGCTGGGCGAAGATCCAGACCTGCGGGCTGGTGGGCTCCAATACCCCTGCACCCTTGTCAAGGGGGCTGCAGGGCTGGTGGTGGCTGAGGTGCTCTTTTTACCCCGACGAGAAGGAGGGGGGGGCTCAGGGTCAGGAAAGAAGGTAGCAGTAGAGAGATAGATTTTCTTGGGACAATGGATAGTGGTAGGTACAGTGGGTATGGGAGTGGAGGGAGAGGATGTGGTTGTAGGCGAGACAAGTTTGCTGTCTTTGGGTGCAGGTGCAGGAGCGGGAGGCTGTCGTGAGGTGGATGGCTGTTGGGTGGGTGGGTGGCTGCGTTTGTGTGGTGTGGAAGAGGGGGTGACAGACACAGTGGGAGAGGACACAGGGGACGTGTAAATGGCAGTGGGGGTGGTGACTGCACGTGTGCGGACTGTAGTGGAGGGTATGCTGGTGATCGAAACACTGGCTGATGGTGAGGTGAATGAAGGTGTGAGTGTAGACGTCACAGGGAGGGAGGAGGGAGACGAGGAGGTGGGGGTCACAGAGGTGGTAGTGACTGTTGGCATGTCTGCATCGGAATGTTGCTTGTGTGAATGTCTGCGTGATCTGTGGTGCTTATGTCTGGATGAGCTGCTCTTGGGTGTTGAGGTGTGTGCAGGCTGGTCTGATGGTGTGGGTGGGACAGGCAGAGGAACAGGAGACTGGGAGGAGGGAGTTAGTAGAGGGAGGCAGGAGACAGGGACAATGGCTGCCGTCAGTGCTGAGGCCAGAGCCTGGAACAATCGCTGATGGGCAGCCTGACCCGAATGAATGCCCTCCAGGTACGCATTGCTGCGATGAACCTCCCTCTCCACCCCCTGGATGGCATTCAAAAGGGTAGTCTGCCCAACAATGAGCGTTCGGAGGAGGTCAATGACCTCCTCACTGAGGGCAGCGGTGGTAACAGGGGCAGGGCCTGAGGTGCCTGGGGCGAAGGAGATGCCCGGCTTCCTGGCAGAGCGGGCACGGGGCGAACGCTGAGGGGCTGCTGGGAGGGCGGAGATGGTGCGCTGGGTGGCGGCTGTACCTGTAATGGCGGGGGGCACGGATGGTGCCACCCCCGCAAGGGAGCTCCCTTCTGAGGACGTGTCCGTGTCGCTGCAGGGTCCAGTCGTCCCCGTTGTGGAGCTCCCCTCGCCCTCCGTCTCACTGGTCCAGTCAGACTCTGTGGCATGGCCCTCCTGGGCCATGTGAGATGCAGCTCCCTCCTGCCCTGATGCCACTTCTCCTCCGCCTGATGATGCTGATGCACACAAGCACAGAAAGACAAACAAAAAGGGGGGGGGGGAGAGAAATAAAGAGATTTTGAGTACATGGATCACCGGTACAGTTAGCGGACATGACAGACACAGATGCCCCCTGCACTAAGTTGCGCACTTGGGGCCCGCTACGCATTCCGTGGAACATGCCCTACACGCCTAGAGTTGACAACTGCACCCATGGATGACACGGCCCAGGGATGGCTGTACTGACACACTACTGAGGGTGGTGGCTGGGGACACAGGGGCTTACGGGGGTGCCCAGCCTACAGATATCGCCCTGGCCTAGGGGGACCCACAGCCCTCCTCCCCCACCCAGACACCTCCACTGCGCGACAACAGAGTAGATAATGCTTGTACTCACCCCCTTGTGTCTGCTGTGCTGCCCTCACGCGCCCATCCAAATCAGGGTAGGCCACCGCCAGGATCCGGAACATCAGGGGGGTCAGTTGACGGCAGGCACCCCGCCTACTTTGGGAGGCCATCCCCAGCAGAGACTCAGCGGTCTTCTTGGTCCCGCGGCGGATGTCCTCCCACCTCTTGCGGCAGTGGGTGCCCCGTCGATGGTGGACCCCCAGGGTCCGGACTTCCTTGGCGATGGCACGCCAAATCCCGATCTTCTCATGGGCGCGGACCTATGTGACACGTACATGGAGGGAGAAATACCACGTTCAAGTTTGTCTGCATTTTCGTTGCCAGTGGCCCAACGCCCCCCATCCCCGCCAGGCCCCCCGCCAGGCCCCCCGCCAGGCCCAACATGCCCCCCATCCCCGCCAGGCCCCCCGCCAGGCCCAACATGCCCCCCATCCCCGCCAGGCCCCCCGCCAGGCCCAACATGCCCCCCATCCCCGCCAGGCCCCCCGCCAGGCCCCCCGCCAGCCCCAACATGCCCCCCATCCCCGCCAGGCCCCCCGCCAGGCCCCCAAGCCAGCCAGTGGCCCCAAATCCATATTGAATTAAACTCACTTGTTGGTCTGGAGGACCGTAGAGTAGCGCATACTGGGGGAGGACCCCATCCACAAGTTTCTCCAACTCCTCTCCAGTGAAGGCAGGGGCCCTTTCCCCAGTCGCAGCAGCCATTGTCCCTTCCAGACCGAGGTCACAGCAACACTTGCAGTATAGGTCCTCTCCTGTGAAAGTTCAAGTCGCAAGTGGATAAGTAGATAGAAAATGGCGGTCACGTCCGCGGCGGTGCGTACCGCGGCGGTGCGTACCGCCACCGCCGGCGCCCTTCGCCATTGGCTCCTGAAACCCATAGGCTTCAATGTTAACCAATGCGGCTTCGCGCCGCGGTCTTTGACCGCCGACCGCCGCTGTGTGCCACGCCAGCGCATTGACCTCACATCCCATTGTCACACTTCACAGGTCAGGCAGCCGCCATTTCCAGGGTCCACATGGCTCAATTTCAACTGCGTCACACAGGCCTAGGCCTTGCATAGCCACTCAGACACGCCATTCACTGCATAGAGAATCGTTTACTGTGCAAGCTGTGAGTACGTACCTGTGGGTTGCTTGACTCTGTGCTCCATGTTGTCCTTCCTAGGCACCGTCCGCTGGGTTTGGCGAGGAGACGGATGAATCCTCGCGTGTACCGACCGCTGGTGGACCTGTCGACAATGGAAGAACGCCACATTATCCTGACCTACCGGCTTGACCGTGCCACTATACATGAACTGTGTGCCCAGCTGGAGCCAGACCTGATGTCCCCCATCCGCCAACCCACAGGAATTCCCCCTCTGGTGCAGGTCCTGTCAGTACTCCATTTCTTGGCAAGTGGGTAATTTCAGACAACAGTGGGAATTGCTTCTGGGATGTCTCAGCCCATGTTTTCGAAGGTGTTATCCAGAGTGTTGTCTGCCCTGATGAAATACGTGAGGAGCTACATCATTTTCCCTGAGGTGGGCGAATTGGCTACAGTGAAGGGTGATTTCTACGCCCTTGGACATATTCCCAACGTCATTGGTGCCATTGATGGGACCCATGTGGCTTTGGTTCCCCCAAGAGACAGGGAGCAGGTGTACAGGAACAGAAAAAGTTACCATTCCATGAACATCCAGGTGGTGTGTTTGGCTGACCAGTACATCTCGCATGTAAATGCCAAATTCCCAGGGTCAGTGCATGACGCCTACATCCTGAGGAATAGCAGCATCCCTTACGTGATGGAACAGCTAGAGAGACACCGTGTATGGCTATTGGGGGACTCTGGGTACCCCAACCTGTCGTGGCTACTGACCCCAGTAAGGAATCCCCGGACCAGGGCAGAGGAACGGTACAATGAGGCCCATGGGCGTACTAGGAGGGTGATCGAACGCACCTTTGGCCTCCTAAAGGCCAGGTTTAGGTGCCTGCATATGACAGGTGGATCCCTAATGTACTCACCTAAGAAGGTGTGTCACATCATCGTGGCCTGCTGCATGCTTCACAACCTGGCTTTGCGCCGCCAGGTGCCTTTCCTGCAGGAGGATGGTCGAGACGGTGGTGTTGTGGCAGCTGTGGAACCTGTGGAGAGTGACGAGGAGGAAGACGACGGGGCTGAAACAGACAACAGGGACAGAATCATTGAACAGTACTTCCAATAGGACACAGGTAACAATTCAAACATAATTTAGTAAATGTGAACTACTCTCCTGCATCTCTGCTGCCTGTCTATTTGCCCCAGTGTATGATGACTGAGTTGTGGCTTTTCTCTCCCTATTTCAGATCTGGGGTCCCCACTACGAGTCCTGTGCTTCGTTTCCCCATGGACTACAGCTTTGTGGCAGCTGTTTGTTGACTTCACTATGTACAAGGACATATTTGCACTGTCATGTCAATTACAATATTTTGAAATCACAGCCAGACTCCAGATAGTTTTGTGCAAAATAGGTGTTTATTTCAGTGCTCAAAATGGGATGGGTGGTTTCAAGTGGGTGGGGGCTATGGTGAAGGAATGTCCATGGCAGAGTCCAGAGTAACAGTCACACAGGTGCATTGTCCAGAGGCCTGTGGAGAGATGGAGCATGGGCAGTTCAAGGATGGACAGGGTGACAATGTGGGACAGTGGGATGACATCAGGTGTTATCCTTTGCTGGCGGGGGTCTTGACATCCTACTCTGTCTTCTTGCGAGATCTCAGGGCCCTCTTGCGGGGTGGTTCTTCTCCTGCAGGAGGTGGGGGTCTGGTGGGCTGCTGTTGTGCGGGGGCCTCCTGTCCACTAGCGCCGGCGGAGGTGGTTGGCTGTTCTTGGTCCAGGCTAGTGGCAGGGGCCCTTTGTTGTTGTTGAGTGTCCGTCCTGGTGTTGATGAGGTCCTGCAGCAGCCCTACCATGGTAACCAGGGTGGAGGTGAGGGCTCTGATGTCCTCCCTGTACCCCCGATAGTGTTCCTCCTGCAGTACCTGGATCGCCTGGAACCGGGCCAGTACCGTCGCCATCGTCTCCTGGGAGCGGTTGTATGCTCCCATGATGGTGGTGAGGGCCTCGTGGAGAGTGGGTTCCCTGGGCCCGTCCCCTCCCTGTCGCACAGCTGCCCTCCGAGTTGCCCTGTTTCCCTGGGCCTCTGCCCCCTGGCCGGTGTGCCCACTACCACTGCCCCGAGGTCCCTGTTGTTGTTGGGGTGGTGGGTTATCCTGGGTGCCCTGTAGTGGTAGACACACCGCAGATTGACGTGCCCTGGAGACAGAGGCATGGGCCCGCTGGGTGGGAGCTGTGCTGGTGTTCCCAGAGGGGTTTGGGTCTGTAGTGGCCTGTGCCTGTGTGAGGGGAACCGACTGTCCAGAGGTCCCCGATGGTCCGGGCTGGTCATCAGTGTCCAGGTCGACAGAGCTGCTGTCATCGCTGACGGCCTCTTGGGTGGGGGGTGTGGAGAATTCTGGGCCCTCCGTGGCGGTGTGTTGACGGTCGGGTCCTGCAGGGGTATAGAGGTATGGTTATAGTTTCAATGTGTGGCATATGGGTGTATCTGTGGGTTCCCGTGTCCCCAAGTGCTGGCATTCGTGTGTGGGGTCTTTGGTGAGGGTGGCTTGTGGGGGGGATGTGTATATGCATTGGGCATGCTTTGGTGATGGGTGTCCATGCTTAGTGGACGCATGCAGGCCTAGGTTTTGGGATGTGTGGGTTGTGATGGTGAGACATTGGCAGGGAATAGGTGTGCTGGGGGTGGGGGTGAGGATGGTGGTGGGGGTGAGGATGGTGGTGGGGGTGAGGGTGGGGGTGAGGATGGGGGTGGGGGTGAGGGTGGGGTTCGAGGATGGGGGTGAGGGTTGGGGTATGATTTGGCATGCAGGTGGGGGGGAAGCAGTAGTGAAGCTTCAACTTACCAGTATCCATTCCTCCGCCGACTCCTGCGAGGCCGTCAGGATGCAGGATGTTCAAGACTTCCTCCTCCCATGTTGTAAATTGTGGGGGTTGAGGTGGGGGTCCTCCGCCAGTCTTCTGCACGGCGATGTTGTGCCTGGATACCATGGAACGCACTTTCCCCCGTAGGTCGTTCCATCGCTTCCTGATGTCTTCCCGATTTCTGGGGTGCTGTCCCACAGCGTTGACCCTGTCGACAATCCTCTGCCATAGCTCCGTCCTCCGGGCAATGCTGGTGTATTGGACCTGTGTGCCGAAGAGCTGGGGCTCTACCCAAACGATTTCCTCCACCATGACCCTGAGTTCTTCGTCTGAGAAGCGGGGGTGTCTTTGGGGTGCCATGGAGTGGTGTGTATGATGTGTGGGGTGGAGTATGTGTAGTTAAGTGTGTTGAGTGTGGTGGTGTGTGTTGTTTTGTGTGTGGATATTGTGTGGGTGATGGTGTAGTGTGCCTCTGTGTGATGGTATTCTGTGATCGCTGATGTGTCTCTCAGTGCTTATTTCAGAATTTTTGGTCGTAGGGGTTTGTGGGTGATGTGGGTGTGTGTTTTATATTGTATTGTGTGTGTGGGAGTGGTGTGTGTATGTGTATCAGGTGTGTGGAATTCAAATCGGCCAATGTGGCTGAGTTTTGTTCGTTTGTGTGTATTCTGACCGCGGCGGTGTGTACCGCCAATGGAAAACCGCGTTTGAAAGACCGCCGCGTGGATTCGTGGGTCGTAATGGCATGGGCGTATTTCTGTTGGCGTGACGGTGGAGGTTTGGTCACCTCCACTTTTCCGCCGACCGCTGGTCTGGCGGTCTGTTGTGGCTGTCGGATTTTCGGAGGTTTGGCTGCTGCGGGTCAGAATGACCGTGGCGGGTTACCGCGACCGCGGCGGAATTATGGAGGATTTCTGACCGGCGGTAGGCGCCTTTTACCGCCGAGGTCAGAATGACCACCTTAGTCTTTATTTTGAAGTTTTTCCTCACCGGGACGAACCTACCAGTTGAATCCGACCTCCTGGAGCCCTTGTCCGGATACGCGATGTGGGTTTCCTCGGTGGAGACTTTTACCTTCGGACTTAGTCGGTTTTTCGAGATGAAAATTCTTCGACCGGGGTAAACCTGGATCTTGATCCGACGTCCATGGAGCCCTTCTCGGATACGATGGCTGGGAGGTCCCGGTCAACTTTTTACGTTCGGACTTAGTCTCTTTTTTGGATGTTTTTCTTTACTGGGACGAACCACGAAGTCAGGCCGGGTCGCGGTGGAGGCAAGCCGGCTAGAATTTCCGCGGGGGGTCGGTCCCTCTCTGGAGCTTTTTTCCAAAAATTCTCAAATCTTTTCCAAACTTCTGGGGCTTCACCCAGATGTTCTTTTAAGGTTCTTTTGGGGTCCACAGCTCACCCCAAGGGTCCAGAAGTTCTGTGATGGTCCTTGGGGGGTGCGGACTTCAACTCCCAGAATGCACCTGGCGCAAACTCCTTTTTGGCCACTGGACAGTGGTCAGCTGGTCGCTTTCTTCAGGAGTTGGTGCAGGGGACTCTGGTTTAGCAATTTTTCACCTGTAGCAAACAGGGAGTCCCTCCTTGAACCAGTTGAAGCCAGGCAAAGTCCTTCTTGTGGTGAAGCCCAAGTGTGCAGCTGGTGCAGTCCTTCTGAGTGCAGGTTCCAGGTGCAGGCCAGGGGTCCAGCAGGGCAGTCCTTCTTCTCCTTAAGTTCTTTCTTCTTGAAATTTGGTGGGGATCTGAGGCGTGGGTGCAGGTCTGCCAGTTTTATCCTTGCTCCTGGGTGAAAAGCAGGGGGGCCCTGGTTCTCCAATCAGGGACAGGGTCGTCCCCCTGTGATGACCACTTCCTGGGAAGTGTGGCAAAAATCCATCCCAGAAGGCAACAGTCTCTAAAAATCCAACATGGATGAATCTGATTTTTGGAGGTTACATCTGGCTGAGCCCACCCACTGGTGTGGCTAAAAATCATAAACACACCCCTCTCCTGCCCTCTCCTAATCTAATCAAGGGGGCACCTAATTGTCTGGGGTTGCAGGATGTGGGGGTGTTGCTGGGTGCTGCAAATGTCCTTCTCTGCCTTTGAAGACCAGTTTGGCAGCCCTCCCCCTTCCTGCCTCACCATCTGCTGAGGGGAGATTCTCTCCCCCAAGCACATTCCTTTGTGTGAAGCCTGGCCACTTCACACCTCATCAAGGCAGCCTGGCAGAAGCTGCTGCAGGCTGGCCAATCAGAGCACAGCAGCAAAAACAATGCAGAGCTGAAATTGGCAACATTTTAGGTAAAGTCTAAACTTTTTACCTGAACTAGTTATATTAAATCCAACAACTGGAAGTTGTAGGATTTATTACAACAATTAATTTGATACCAAATTCTTGGTATGCAACATTTAAGGAGACTTTAAAATTTAAAATAAAGTCTGCCTATTCTAGCCTATGAAGGCCATTTACTTCCATGAGGGAAAAACGAATTTGGCTGTTTTTACCTCACCAGGGCTTATAAATCTATTTTTATAAAGTCCCGGCTTATAGTTACATGGCACCCAGCCCTAGGGGCACATAGGGCACACCTTAGGGGTGACTTATATGTAAAAATAAGGTAGTTTAAGACTTTGGAAGTACCTTTAATTCCAAAGTCGAATTTGCATATAACTTTAATTTAAAAGCATCCAGCAAGGCAGGCTTGCTTTTAAAATGACACTGGGCACCTCAGCAATGCACCTAGGTGTGCACCACCTATGCTGTGGTCCCTAAACCTACATGCCCTACCATATACTAGGGACTTATAGGTAGGTTAACTTAGCCAATTATAATTAGCCTAATTTGCATATCCATTTTACACAGAGCACAGGCCCTGGGACTGGTTAGCAGTAACCAGGGCACCATCAAAGTCAGGAAAACACCAGCAAAAAGAGGAAAATGGGGGCAAAAAGTTATGGGGCCTCTGCAATCAGCCCTGTTTTCTCACAAACAGCCAATGGACTACCGCGGTTGAAAGACCGCCGCGTTGATTCGTGGGTCATGATAGTGTGGGCGTATTCCTGTTGGCGTGACAGTGTCAGTTTTGGTATCGCCAGTTTATCACTGACCTTTGGTGTGGCGGACTTTTGTGGGTGTCTGTATTGTGGCAGATTCCGAGCTGTGGGTCGTAATACCTGTAGCGGAATTCCGCGGCCGCAGCGGAATTTGTTGGCGGTCTTCTGCATGGTGGAAAGCGGGATTTACTGCCAGGATTGTAATGAGGGCCCATGTCTCTCTCTAGACTACAGGCTTCCTTGCTCAGGTATGAGGGATGATGTCTTCCCAGAGGGGAAACCTGAAGGGTGGGTTAGGCTTATTATGCTGTGCTCTAACATAGCTCAGGTAGGAAAGGTATATATATATATATATATATATATATATATATGTATCACTCCTAGTGACAGTATGGTGGGACTGTTTTTGTGTTTCATACTCCTTGTCACCCTTTTGCTTTTAGTGTGTTTTATCATCCCAGTTATTGCAATACATGCCATTTTATCTGAGATGCAGTTACTTCAATAGTGCCTTTGTTGTCTTTGCCTGTGTGAGACTAACATGACTGATAAAAAGGGGTGAGATCTGATTGACCATAATTCCCCTGAGGAGTCTTTCTTGTCATGTGCCTGGTTGCCACAATCGTCCCTGTTCTTGGGCAGAGATGAGGCGCTGATAGTTAGCCGGAAAACCCGGATTAGGCCGACAGATGTCACATGGTGTGGAGTTGTACTTACCACCCCACAATCTATGCAATTTTGCCACCCAAATCTAGTAGCCTCATTAGGATAATGATAACCTATGGAACAGTTTGTTACTGAATGATCTTGACCACACTACCTGGAAGGAAGTGGAGCTTAAGTCTCACCTGGAAATGTTGGGGTTGCCTGAGTTGATGTGTACAACCACTGTGACTATGGCTATCGTGGAACTGCTAAGAAAGGGAAGGGCAAGGGGTGTGGGAAACCGTCCCGTAAATGTCTCCCAGTTGAGGTGGATTGGTCGCGACAGGAGGTCACCTGGGAGGGCACTGGAAAGGCATTGTCTCCCTTGGTGATCTGCCTTATCTTGCAAGATGGCAAGTATAAGGAGAACCCACCAGGGAGGAGTTCTGTAAAGCACAGAAAGAGTGCCCAACCCTGGAGGGCATGAGGCAACAAGCCAAAGCCCAGGCAGCTGGTGATGCCTCAGGAAATCACTGTATGTCCTGGGAAGATGGTCTCCTAGACAGTGAGCCTAAGGCACATGTGCATGGGACAACAAAGGCCTGGGGAACCCACAATGCTACAGAGCTTTTCTACTGGGGCTGGCTCATGAATTAGTCCTGACTGGACATCTGGACCAAGACAAGACCTTTGGCAGGCTTGTCCCCCAGTTTTACTGGTCACGGATGAAGATTTCCTCAGTTGGTCTCTAGAGGACTTACTTGACCTGCCAGGCCAGTAGGAAGAGAAGGCAAAAGATGAATGCTTCCATGAATCCTTTGCCCAATATTGGCTCTCCCTTTGAAAGGGTGGGCCTCAACATTGTTGGCCGTATAGATCCCCACGCACCCTTTGGCAAAAAGTTTACGCTTGTTCTGGTTGTGCCACAAGGTACTTGGAGATCTTCCCTCTGAAGACTGCAACTGCACCTGCAGTGGCCAAGGCCCTAATGAGGATTTTTTTATCATAGTAGGTTTCTCCAAACAAGTGGTATCTGAGAGGGTCACCAACTTTGTCTGCTTAAATGCAGTCAATGTGGAAGGAGTGTGGAGTGTGGAGTTACTTGTAAGTTTTCCACACCCTACAATTCACAAACCGATTGGCTTGCTGAGAGATTCAACAAGGCCCGTAATGGCATGATAAAGAGCCTCCTAGCACCCATGAGGCATACGTGGGATGTTCTCTCAAATTGCCTACTCTTTTCTTACAGAGAGTTTCCACAGAAGGAGGTTGTTTTTAACTCATTTGACTTGGTGTATGGATACCCTGTAAGGGGTCCTCTCAGGTTAGGGAGGAGTAGAAGTAAGCTGCCAGGAAATCTCCCCAGGAGGTTGTTAGTTAAATGCTAGCCCTTCAGAGCCAGATGGCCAAGTTTTGAAAGCAAGCTTCTGAAAACTTGGAGGCAAGTCAGGAGGTAATAAAGCAGTGGTATGACCAGACGGCTACTCCTGTGAAATTCCAGCCTGGACAAATTGTTTGGGTGAATAAGCCAGTCGAGTTCTCCAAGACCATTGGACTGGGCCTTACGAGGTGGTTGAGTAAAATGGAAGATCACCTCCTGGTGAACCTAAAGACCCACAAACAACCCCTAAGGTTCCTCTATATTAACCACCTGTAACCCCACTATGAGATGTCTGAGGTCACCATGCTGTTGGTGACAAATGCTGCCTCCAAAGAAAAAAGATGGGCCAGTGGAAGTTTTAAACCTTTCCCCAACCCTGACTTCAGAACAGCAGAGGGACTGTCACCAACTGCTGGGACAGTTCTCCTGCCCGTTTTCCCTCACTCCTGGAGTTACACATCTTTGTACCCATGACATTGATACAGGAGACAGTCCCTCTGTCAAAAACAAAATAAACAACCTGTTGGTCAAAGTAAGGGCCAGCATCAAGGATCACGTATCTACAATGTTGGAGCTTGGGGAGATTGAACCTTCCAGTAGTCCATGGTCTAGCCCTCTGGTGCTGGTACCAAAAGCTGCCCCACCAGGCTCTACACCAGAACTGAGGTTCTGTGAAGTTTACAGGAGCTTAATTCAGTTACCAAGACTGATACTAAGCCCATTCCACGGTCTGATGAGTTTGTTGACAGGTTCGGGGCAGCTCAGTTCCTGAGTACTATTGATCTTACTTCAAAGAACTAGCAGATTGTCCTAAATAAAGGAACCAAGGAGAGGTCAACCTTCACCACTCCAGAGGGCCACTACCAATTTAAAGTGATATCCTTTGGACTCAATAATGCCCCTGCCACTTTCCAGCATCTGGTGAACCAAGCCTTGGCTGGTATGGAGGTCTTCAGTACTGCTAACATGGATGACATACCTGTGTTCAGTAGCAGCTGAAAGGACCACCTGTTTCACCTGCTGGAAGTGCTTCAGGCTCTTTAAAGTGTTGGTCTGACTATTAAGGCCAGCAACTGCTAGGTTAGAGGATATTACAGGAGATTTGTCAAAGAGTATGGAACCATGGCTGCCTACTTGACGGAACTGACTTCTAAGATGCAGCCCAGAAATGTGATTTGGACTGAGGCATCCCAGAAAGCATTTGACTCCCTAAAACAGTCCAATTGCACAGCCCTTGTGGTCAAGGCCCCTGACATTTGCAGGGAATTAATTGTTCAAACTGATGCCTCAGAGCATCACATAAGGGCAGTACTTTCACAGCTTAATGATAAGGCTCTAGACCAACCGGTAGCTTTCATCACTAGGAGGTTATTTCCAGGCAACAGAGGTGGAGTGCTATTGAAAGGGAAGCCTTTGCTGTCATCTGGGCATTGAAGAAGTTGAGGCATACCTGTTTGGGACTCACTTCCAGATTCAGGCAGACCACAGACCCATCACATGGCTAATGCAAATGAGGGGTAAGAATCCAAAATTGTTGAGATGGTCCATCTCCCTTCAGGGAATCGTCTTTAAGGTGGAACACAGGCAAGGATCAGACCATGTCACTGCTGATGGTCTCTCTTGGTTCATCTGTCTTAGTGATGAGAACTCCCAGGAAGATGGGTAGTTCTCCCCACTTTCAGATGGGAGACACTAGACCTAACAGCCTTAGAGTGGTCTTCCCCCAAATGTTTCGCTTGCTTGTCTCCATTTTTACTAAATTCTCAGGGACACAAAAGTCTTCCAACTCGTCGCCTACAGCATCTGTAAGTTTTGGCCTTTCAAAGTGGTCCAGTCCTGGGCTCTTGGAAGTGGGTATAAAGTGCTGCTCCAGTCCAAAACCAGTGTATTGATGTTGTTGTGCCACTCAGAACCGGCACATCTCCATTGTTGACAACACATCGCTGCTGCTGTGAGGATAGGGAACATCACATCATTGCCTCCATTTCTAACATCTCCTAGTTTGCGCGGCTTGGAACTGACACATTGTCTCCAACCAAATGATCGACGACAACGTATCACCTCCTCTTCTCCTCGCATCCTCTTTGACATTCACACAAAAAAGGTACTGTTTCATCAGGCCAAAGCTTGTCCCTGTATCTGACCTGTGCTCCGCCACGGGTGACCTGACTTGTCAGATTTGACCCGATCCAATGCACCAAATAGCCCAGTTTGGCGCTTTATGCTTATAATCATTAAATGTCCGTTTATTCTTTAAAAATTCATATCTCAGGTTCTCCTAATTGGATTTGTGTCGTTTTGGGCTTGTCTTGTTCATTAAATTAAGCTCTATATTTCTAAATAGAAGTGGTATCTTTTGTGTGGTGTTTTCACTGTTTTACTGTTTGAAATGTTGCACAAATACTTAACACATTACCTCTTAAGTGAATGTTCTGTGCCAAACTACCAGGAGTGAGCACAGGTTAGTTTAGGGAGTGTGGTGACTTACCCTGAGTAGGATTGTGGTTCTTGCTTGGAGAGGGTGCATTGCTCTGCCAACTAGAAACCCAATTTCTAACAGAGGGCTTACCCATAGTATTCACATTGACTAAACTGAATAACAAAGTAACACCTTTACTAGCGATATGGTGGCCCAGGTTATCAATTTCTGCCTTAGAGGATTGGCATTTATTTCTATTGATAGTGGTACAAATATGATTTAGAATCAATAACACCTATTTAAGAGTACACTCATGAGGTGGCTCCAAAACAGAGCAAGTCATGCTGGAAAGCAATTTTTCAGGGTATGTATTTAAACTTTTTTACTTTTATCTCTGAAAAAAAGAAGCTTTAGATGCAAAACCTGGGGTGGGTAATGCTGCCAAATATTGTGATTAATCAGAGGGTTCAATTTAGTGATAAGAAGCCCACAAGTCACATTTTGAGACTTCAGTGACATCAGATAGTTCATTCAATAACTCTTCAATATGTGATTGTGGTAAATTGTCAATAAAGATCACCTGGTTCAAAGAGTGCAGATCTATGCAAACTCTTAATGAGCCATTTTTTGTACATGCAACAGCTAATGCAGAGATCCACAGTGAAAAATCAAAGGGTTCTTTTTTCCTTTACTTAACATTATTTGTAATTCATGAGACAATTTTTTCTTACACTAAATTTAACTTTGTGTTGATGAAGCTTACCTTAAATACTGTCAATTTGTGATTTGATAGGATGAGTAACTCCTTTGAATTTTCCTAGTTTTGTAAAAATACATCAGGAAACTTTCCTAAAATGTCCTCTATATTTGCATCCAGAATGTGCACTTCACACTGATATATGTAAAGTGAGGTATTGTATGCACTTTCTTTGTTTTCAAGTATGAATTGACCTTGTTCTTTTGCACCTGGTTTGAGGAAGAGTTTAAATTTACCTTAGTGCAACCATACCAAGTTATTTATACCCTTCTTCGCAACATATATTTTTCCTTTTAGAACATTTCATTGATAGGAATCTATGGAATCACTAGATTGTTATTCCTGTAAAAAGAACTTGTGTCTTTGAACTACAGTATTCGGAAGGGCATCAAATTGAATCTCCAAACTTTTGATTGCATCTTGAAATTCCTCCAAAGTATTATCTCCAGATGTTGATTAGGATCCCTCTTGTGTAGAAGGAAGAGGTGAAAGTTGTTCAAATACTGCTTGTTCTTCTAATCCTTGATGTTCTACTAGCAAGTATTTTATGTCTTTTGTCTTCGAATCGTAAGCCATCAATAGCCCCCAAATAGTTGTTAAATGCATAAATCCAGATACTCAATTTTAATGGTGGCTTACCAGATTCCGCCAAAAAAGGAGGAGGTGTATTTACATGTCCTTGTTTTTTGCTTCTTGTTACAGGTATGGGGAAAAAGGACTAACAGAAGTATTAAAACAACAGATGAGTAAAGTGACTACAGGTAGTAGGTTCTTTAAGATGCTTGTAAATGTTGATGACCTTTGAAATTTTAGAGACAACTGTAGTGCAAATAATATTGATAATGCTAGAAATGTAAAAGTTAACTGCAGATCATGAGTTGTTATAGTTTGGACTCTTGCTCTAGGCAAGACTCCTGGTTAAAGGATGAGAGTATGTTTGTTTGTAGGCAACTATGCCTATCCTACAACAAGTCGCAACTGTTGTCCCAACCTTACCGGCTCACTAGCAGCACCTCACCAGAAACACAATAGTAAAAGGTGATTTGTGGCAGCCTTTACGCATGGACTCGAGAATAAGACATCTCAGGGAGCATCGTGGTTAAACGGAGATTACCCCTTTCTCAGAGATATATCATGTCTCATACAAACACAGGCAATGACAAAGATGCAGTAAAGTTTCAATACTTTTTATTTAACATAACTGCAATTTGCAAAAAGTTGCATGGGCTGCAATGATTAGGATAATGAATAATGCAAGAAACAGAATTATGTAGACGAGAGTCATTATTACAAAGACCCCCACCATCTTGCAATGCATAAAAAAGACATACAAGATGTAATATGCCCTAATACCCTAATGTGAGAGGCCTAACCTCCTACCTAGAGGAGAGCTGGGTTTGCTAAACCTAATCTGCCAATGCCATGTGCATGAGAGGAGCCCCCAACCCTTGTTACCTTGGAATGAGGTCTCTATCTCAGACTCTGCAGGGACACGAAGACTGGGTCAGCGTCAAGATGACGTGCAGCATCGATATCAGCGATGGTGGCGATGCCCTCTGGTCGGAATCCCTCTGATTATCTGTCTAAAGTGCAATGTATCTATCCAGATCTACCAGGACCCCTGTCGTAGGTGTGTTCCCAAACAATAGATAACAGACATGCTTGGGACGGCAATTAATATAAACAATCCCTCAAAAGTATAGAGAGGTAAAATCCCTAAGTGTGAACACCTACTGATTGTTTGTCTTTGTTGCTTGATCTTGATGCCTTAGTACGGTGACACTGATAATGCAAAGCATAACAAGTGGCCTAACTATAAACAAGGCAGCCATCTTAGAAGAATTAAATAATAAAATAAGCTAAGACAGAGCAAGCTAAGTAGGTTAAAAGTCACTAGGTGATGGGGGCATGAGTATGCAAGCCAGAGGCTAAGCTAACTACTGTTAACCCATTAAAATGAACTAGGATTCACTACACCCTCTCCATTGCCGTAACAGGTATGACGAAGGTACAGGAACCCAAATGCTAAAATTGCTCTGAACTAAAAGCTAAAAGTATAAAAACAGCTAAAAAAAATCTTTAAAATGTGTTACAAAGGTAATAAAAACAGTTCCGCTAAAATACATACAGAGATGTTAATGTCAACCATGACAAGCACAGCATGCCAAAGCAAGTTAATTTAAATGCATAACTTTAATCGGGAATGGCAAACCAATTCATCAAATTTTTTGCTGTATGCATGATCTTGAAGAGTGTCATTGAAGTCACCAATCAAGGACCTCAAAAATGAGTCAACATCATCTGATGTTAAATCGAGTGCTGGGTGGACAAACGGATCCACAGAGCCATAGAGAGCAGTACTTTCTGGTGTAACGTCATTCTTTGCAGTGCCGTCTTCCATGGTAGATCTAAAAACGGAAGGCTCACAGGTGGCCTCGCGGAGCAACCTCAGTCTCAAGGGTCATGACCATGTATGAACCCTCAGCGGGGACATCAGCAGTTCGTGGTCCACAGGAGATATCGGTGCCACAGCAAGACAGACCATATGCAGATGTTCAAAGTGGCACCATATGCAGCGGAAGCCTGGTTGTACGCACCAGAGAAGGGGCCGAAATGACAATGACCAGTCTTGCTCCAGTTCCACCAGCAAGGGTGCAGCGAAGATCCGAACCATGCGTTCACTGCACAGTGGAGTTGGTGGGAGCGGCTCTATTGCTCTGCATAGCTGGAAAGAAACAACCACTGTGAATCAGAAGAAATAGCAGTAATAGTCCACCAATCAAAGCCAAAATAATTGGAAAGCCACCAAACACGCTTGAAAAGAGCGAGTTGATGGCTGACGGGATGACTCCGAAGACAGTCTGGAATATGGACCAGAAACCAGACCCAACAGCCTTAAAGAAATGAACAATCCCAGTGGTGCTTGAAGCATTGAATATTCTGGATACCCGTTCTCCAAAGTGCTTGGGGAAGTTGGTATTTAATAGGGATTGTATCTCAGCTGATGATCTCGCAATCTGGAGAGCATATGTCTCTTTTGCGGATGTCAAGGTGACCTGTTTATGAAACAATAGTGCCTTTAGTCTGCTCAGCTTGTCATAGATTACATTAATAGTATCTACGAGGGGGGGCCACATGTCAGATAATTTTATCTCTTGTGTGGGGGGTAACAAAACATGTCCACAAGACGTAACGACCTTCGAGACCGAGATTGTGTAGGCAATTCCTGGTCGCATGCCGCAACAACTTTGATCGTTCAGTACCACATAACTTCCATTGGAAAGTACATGAAATACCAGGCGAATCAAAGGGACGGGAGTACCCTTCACCAAACAGGCCAAATTTGCGACCCCCGCATTGCAAAGACCGTGAATGGACACCTGCTTGCATATCATGGAATGACTAACAGCAGTCTCACATTCACTTCCGCTAAGAAAGACCTCTGTTTCACCATTCAGACATTTGTAATCAAAGGGCAACTCCCACTCTTCGTTAAGATAGCTATCTCCTAGTTGCTTGTATCTTCCCACTGCAAGATGTTTCAGGCAGCTTGAGAAATGAAAGGTCGAAATGGGTAAATTAATTATGCCATGTAAGAGCCAGATAGTTGAAGGACTCTTTGCTACCGTGAACGGCAACTTATCTAACTTCTCTACGTGAATCATGGTGAAACTAGTCTCCCTTTTAGCCATTGTCTGTTGTTCTTTGGAGAAATTAAAAGCAGTGAAAAATTCACTCCCATTAATATACTTCCATGGAATGTGGCCATTTTTCAGTGTCTGCAAAGTCCAAAACAGCTACATAATGGAGCGGACCTACGTTTGCCCATGATATAACCGGGACAAGTCTGTCTGAGTGATATCAATAGCAGACAACACTATATTAGATAGTGAATAAATTCTGTTGGACAGAGTATTCATGCCATTGTCGACAACCGCTAAAGCCTTTTCTAAATTTTCCTTATCCAATTGCCTTAAACGTGCAGTAGATTCAATCTGTGAAAGTTTCCAAATTTCATTGTACATAGCATATAAAAACCTTTTTGAGTGCTTTTTTCTAGGACCCAGCAGAAAATCTTACAAGTCTATATCTTCAGAGAGTGTTCAGGTGTTTCTTAACTGCGGCTAACGTGTTGGTCTGTACCCATTGCTGGCACAGCTTACCCACACTGTATGTTGTAACTATGCCCGTATGTTGACCCGATACAAAGCGAGGGTCTGGCCTGTTAATTGAAAAAAACCCTGAAGAGTTCCATGCGCTTGACACTCATTAGTGTCATTGGCCTATATTAACTACCCTCCGGGACTGGAAAGTGAAGAATTATAGGTACCAGCCTTAACCGTTGCATCTAGCCTGTCCTCGGTGATGTTAAGGAAGTATTTCTAATCTTTAAACCTTGCTGGAGTGGGGATACTGGGCGTATTCAAGTCTTTAAATTTTGCTAACCCTAGACAGGATGTCTACTGAATAGTGTCATTTAAGAAAATAATTTGCACAGGAATCAGGCATGCTTGAAATAAAGCCTCCCTACCCTGTATCTGCCAATCTTGTGTTCCTCATACACTTTTCAAGTCAATAGTGCCCTTCCAGTATTCGTAACCTTCAACTGTGATCCGGGAAACAAAAGGATCTGAATAAATCATTTTTGTGTCAGTTAGCAATATTTTCCTTATTTGTGCTGGAGGTATTTTAAAATAATACGACTCTGCTTTTTTTGTGTCATGCCCAGAAAAGTGTGTAAATGTATCACTATAATACTTTGGGCTCCCCACCGGTGGTGTAGAACAGTGTTCCCACTGTGTGTAGTTTAATACTGGCCTGTGTCTAGTGGCACGGTGTAGGTAGTAATATCCCCAATTGTTATAGAAGAACATTTCCCCATAATTCATTGTATGTTCATATGCATCGTCACTTCAAAAGCGGAATAGTCCTTCTTTTCATTTAGCATGGAATCAACTGTATGGACATCCCAATCATCAGAGACAACGTCAGGTGTAAATACATCTGTCATAGAAATTCTGAACATGTATGGTATTTGAATAATTTCTGTAGGCCCGAATATATCAAATGGAACCTTGTCCCACACAGTTCCATCAGAAATCGTTATTGCTGTAACATTTACAGGGCAAGTCTCTTCGGACCTTATGTGAGGAATGATACGGAGTTAAACCTGATCGCTCCACAGAGGTGCGATCAGGACTATAGTGACCATTTATGAGCAAAAAGAAAACAGTCACAAAACCAACCCATATAAATAATGCAAAAAATGTCAAACAGAACCATAAATAGTACCATGGGTATATCAAATAGTTCTTTTTAAGCCAATGATACAGCTCACTTCTTTTTGAAACATTGTCAATCACAGTAGTGGATGAGTCTGAACAAAAATCATCAATGTCAATGAAATAGCCAGAGACAGTCACTGCAAACATGGGAGCCGGTGCACCATCCATAATTTGGTCCACTTCACGTGGAGGCTCTTGGTAGACAGTGTCATTAGTCCGTGATGTGTTTGTGTAAAAAACATCTAAATCTTGGACCGGAGTGGTCACTGAAGGGGTGACAGGAACTAGCAATAGTTTGTTTTCCGCCCTCCCCATGGTCGAGGGGGTATCTGGAACAGCGTTGGCCATTGTTGCATAGTCCGTAGTAGTGTTGTTCATTGTACTATGTAGATTTATGTCCTGTTGGGTAGTGAGAGGGGATCGGGAACCACCCAAGGGACCTCTTGGTCTACTGTGAAGGATCGTCCACATGGTGTAATTTGATGTCTTCGATGGAGATAAATCTGTTTGTTCGAGAGCCAGACAGCAGTGGTAAGATGACAGTCCTGGTACCTTGAATTCCCAGGACCGGTACAGGTGCTCTGTATGATGGACCAAATTCCTTCTCACAGCGATCTTCTCACGAACCAGATCCCCAACTTTGGGAATCCAGCCAGTCGAAGTTTTCGCTAAATCCCTTATTCCTAAGGTGGCAACACTTGCAGATGATTTATCATCACGAAATTGCTGAAGCTCCTGTAAGACAGTGAGACTTTTATTTATGTCAATTGGGTTTTCTGCTGCCACCATACCAGAGGCATCAAGATCTGGGACATACATAGGTATTCCAAAGAGAACCTCATATGGAGTGCGACCCCCCAAGGACCGTTTTGGCAGATTATTCAGTGCTCTCTGGACCCCATATAGGTGATGTAACCAACTGCGGCCTGAACCTAATACTCGAGCTAATACAAAATGACCAAGGCACACAGATATATGAAGTCCAGATACGTGTTGAGGAAAAGTATCCCCGGTAATGTGAATCAGGAAGCGGAGAAAAAAGCGATGATTCCAAGTTGGTGTAGCACAGTGTCTTTATTCGTAGGCACAGTTTGCCATAGGTTTGTGTCGTCTTGAAGAGAAGAGCCAACACGTGTTTCGTCACACAAGTGACTTTATCAAGGCTGCAAAACAGTAATCAATACAGACTAGTATGTAAAATTCTCCGAAGGGAAATTGGGCCTATACTGCGTCTACAAAAGAATGTGTGCCCGTGATCCGCTACCGATGAGTGCTTGAACATGCACACACATGTGAGTGGAGAAAGACAGGCATGGCAAATCAAGTGATATAGGGGAATACCAATTGGCTGTGTTGTGAAAAAAGGAGAAATGAAAAGTGAGTAAGGAGTGGATAACGTCTAGCCGTGAGCATGTAGATATTGAATTTGTGCTACATGCGCATAAGAAGTAAAGAGCGTAGAGCACCTGTGCTAAGTTATAGAAGTGTAAAAGACGTGAAATAGTAAAGGGAAGAAATATCCAGTAGAAGACTCCAGATAGGAGAAAGGAACATAAACGTAGGGTAGAGATGCAGGCGTGAGACAGAGGGGGTTGTTCGTGCGAACATACCTGGGCCAGTCCGGCCAAGGGAATAAGTAACTGCAAAAACGATGTGCAGGTAGGTTGATATTGTACACTAACACCAGACACAGGTAGGAGTATCCTGATCCAGTAATCGTAGGTTGAGATGTAGAGGCCCTGATAAGCCTTCAGTAAAGACCCTGTGTAAGTAAGAGAATCCAGAGTAAAGAAATATGTATTGGGGTTGGAAAAAAAATAAATAAATAAACCCGAATAAAGCCAGTGACGAGGGCATACGGGAATCCAAAGGATTAAGGGGACCAAATTTATGGGCTTAAGGAAGCGTGTATGGGACCGGGAAAGTGTAGGACCGGAAAGTGAGTAAAGGATGGTCAGTGGTCTTGACAAAAGGCAAGTTACTGCCAATAGTGTGCATGATTAATTGTATAAAAAAGGTAAGTTAGGTAAATAAGTATGCCGAAACTGTTAAGGAGGCCCAGTGTAAAGAGCGGCATGTTACTCGAGCATGACCAACTGGACAGGGAAGTAGGCGCTCTTCCGTGTGTGATTCGCTATAAGAGTAAAACACGCCCAACTTGCGTCATAAACAAATTATTTTGAGTCAAGACAACGAAGGCTGGAATGAGGCATCGGGACATGGACGTCCCGTATACGGTGCGATGCGTCTAGTGAGATATAAATAAGTTAATTTAAAGTCTAAACACTAAAGGTTAAAGTAAGTCAACGGGACAAGAATGTCCCATGTACAGTGCGGTACGACTAGAGAAATGCAAAAAAATACCTGCTCGGTGCACGGGGAGCACCTATTCAGTCCGATGGAGCGCGTCTGGGGTCTGAAAGCCCCACGCTTCCTATGTACGTGTTCAGCCCGCAGTGACATAGAGAAGGGACTATACTGCAGAGGGGCATCAGCGTAAGCATCCCGAACGATGGAAAAGAAGGTGGCCATTTTGGGAAGGTGAAAGTTAGATGGAAGCTAGGAACAGGAAAGGGGAGACGAGGAAAGGACCGGAGCAGAAAGGTACCGATAGCTTAGAGCAAGCGGATTGTTGTGAGTTGGTTTTAAGTAAAAAAGAGCGTGAGATGGTAGTACATGCTGGTGAGTCAGGGGAGTGGTGTGAAGAGATGTGTCTGAAAGTAAAACCAGAGGTGGTAAAACAACACCGAGAAAATCGAAACAAATGAAAGTGGGTATTGTCGATACATGATGTACATCCAAAATTTGATTCAAGTACATGATATAGTAAAAGCGTACAGAAGTGGAACAAGGTTCCTATGTAGCGTATGTGATACAGTAAATTCGATGCATAATGTAGACTTTCAGGATATAGTCAAACACAGGACGTTATAATAAGTATGTAAGTACTTTGCAACATTTGTGGAAGACAAAATCAAATTGAGAGATCAACCGAAGGGGTACGATCCAGATTGACACGTGAATATATACAATATATGATGAAATATAATAAAATGAAAAAAGATCAAAGTGGGCCATGGTAATTACTGCATGCCCACTCATTGTCCTAAGGCAAAAAGAAAAAAGAAAAAATACAGAATAATAATAAGAAATAAACAATCATTACTAGTTAATAGGTGAAGTTTTTGTATTAGTTTGCAGTTAAGCGATTGTTCCCAAACCCTTGAGAGTTGTCATAGGTTAGGTAAGGAAAAAATGCAATTTGTGGTCAGTGTTCAGTCCATGTTCCACTGCGCGGAGTTTCAGAATCCATTTGGCCTCACCCTTGCGGAGGTCCCTGGTTCTGTCACCCCATCTCGGTGAGCCCGTAACCTGAGCAATCCCATGGAACCTGATGCTAATGAGATCTCTCTCGCCATGTAAGGTGTTGTAATGTACAAGTGTTGTAATTCCTAATGGCCCTTATGTGTTCCTGGATACGCTCTTTGAGTGGACGTATTGTGCTTCCGACATAGATTAGGCCACATACACATATGATACAATAGACTGTATATCTTGTGTTGCAATTGATAAAGACTCTGATATAGTGAACGGTCTCAGTGTTGTAAGTGAAAGATGTGGTTTTATTGAGAGCCAGTTGGCATGAGATACAGCAGCCACATTTGAAGAAGCCTTTGGGTTTAGCTGGGATCCAAGTTGGGGAATGTGTCTGTGTATGAGGCATGAGAAAGCTGGGGCACAGGATGTTTCTGAGGGTATGTCCCCTGCTATGTGTCATGGTTGGTGAGTTGTTGATGTAGTCCTTGAGACACGAGTCCAGCAATAGTAAGTGCCAGTGTCTTTTGAGAACACGAAGTACAGTCTTGCTAGCAGGACTGTATTGAGTGATGAAGGAGACAGGTCGTTTCCTGGATGTATTAGAAGGTTTTTTGGGGCCCTTGATGAGAAGAGAGTGTTGATCCTTATAGGATATGCGTTTGCTAGCCGATGAGATAAGTTTCTCAGTGTAGCCACGTGCTCGGAAGCGGTGTGTCAGAATATTGAGTTCATGTTTGAAGATGTCAGAGTCGGTGCAGTTGCATCGAACCCTAACCATTTCCCCGTGAGGAATGGCTCTGATTTGTGTCAGGAGATGAGAGCTTTGCGCATGCAGAATGGAGTTACAGGCTGTTGGTTTTCTGTACAGTCTGGAGGTGATCCTATTGTTAGTCACGTACAGGAGAAGGTCTAGGAACTCAATTTGGGCACGATCCACCTTATGTGTAAAGGTTAGGTTGAAATTGTTTGTGTTCAGATGATGTATGAGTGTGTCAAGGTCGGAAATGTTGCCTGTCCAGATCGCTAGAATATCATCAATGTACCTACCCCAGTATAGAATATGTTGGGTGATGTGTGTCGGGCAGTTGGACCATAAATGTATCTTTTCAAATTGGCCCATGTGCAGGTTAGCATATGATGGAGAGAATTTAGCGCCCATCGCTACCCCCTGGCATTGACGATACCAGTTACCATTATGTATGAACACATTATTCTCGAGTACCAGGCGCGTGAGATCGAGAAGCATGCACGTGTGCTCATAGAGGGTGGCATCACGCGAACTGAGAGTCAGTGAGAGCATCTCCAGGCCCCTTTCGAGAGGGATCGGGTGTAAAGAGAACTGACATCCAGGCTGACAAACATGCAGTCATCTGTCCATTCAATGTCTTCAAGTTGACACAGTAAATCTCTAGTGTCCTGAATGTAAGAGGGAAGGTTGCAAACCATATGTTGAAGAAAGGAATCAATGTACTCAGAGATGTGTTCTGTAGGAGAGCCAATGCCTGAAATGATTGGCCTACCTGGTGGAAAGCTGCCTTTTTTATGTACCTTGGGTAAAATGTAGATACAAGGGGCTCGGGGTGCTACAACAAGTAAATACCTGTATTCAAGATCAGACAAGAGAGACAGGTTTCTCCAATGGGTCAATTTGTTTTCAATTAGGGTGGTGATGCCAGGGAGAGTGTTAGACCCAATCGCAGTGTAAGCCTGTGTGTCACCGAGTTGTCTGTTGATTTCAAGTAGGTAATCAGACCTGTTCATGACGACCACGTTACCCCCTTTAGCTGCTTCTTTGATTACTAAGTCTGTGCGCCTTAAGAGTCCCTTCAAGGCCAGAATTTCTTCCTGATTTAGATTGTGGTTGTGTCTGCGTGTCTGTGCCCTACGTTTATCCTCGAGGTGGAAAAGTTTGGTACTGACCGCTTTGTAGAATACGTCAATGTAGTTGTCAGGAGGTAATGTCGGGACAAAAGTGGATTTAGGTTTGAGCCCTCTATCCAGATATAGGTTGGATGGAATGTCAAGCTGGGCTAGTAGTTCGTCCAGACATAGGGGAGATGAGGAGGGGTTCTCAAGTGAAAGGACTGTCTGGATGTCCTGTAGATCCTTAATGGATCTATTTCAGGTCGGTGTTGGACTGGGAGATTTCTAGTGATATGTGTTCTATTGTGGAAAAACTTCTTAAGATTACGTACCAATTTAAAGAGGTCTATGTGTATGTTGGTGTAGTTAGGTGTGGAAGTAGGACAGAAGCCCAAAACTTTTTTTAAAACATTTATTTCATGAGTAGACAAACAAGAGCTCGATAAGTTGATGACCTGCACAGAGTCATCTATTGCGGTAGATGAGTTCAGACATGGTGTACTGATCACGACTTCTGAGTTCTTGAGGTGGAACGGGTTGTCACGCCCTCCCTTGTGTTTGTTGTTGTGTTTCCTCCCCCCTCTACGGGTGGGTTTGGGTTTGGACCTGATCTGTTGAAATTCTGACGTATCCCCTTCCTGTATCGGCCTAGTTCCTCTAAAAAAGAGTTCGATTGGTGAGGGGCATTTGTGAGGGCTGTGTTATCAGAGGACCTTTCCGAGGGTGTGTCCATACCGTCACTAGAGAGATTGGAAATGTCAGACAGACTGTCGGAAATTGAGACCACCGGGGTGGTATTCTTAGTGGGCTTATTGTTAGTGTCTCTATTAACCTGATCGAATCTACGGGCAAAGGTGTATATTCTCCCATTGCTGTAGTCATTCTCGTCCCTGATAAGCTTTCTAGTTTTTTTGTCCTTCACATAAAGCTGATACCCATTGAGTATGTCTCTCATAATAGCATAGTTCTTGTAACTAGTACAATGAGACAAAGTCAATAAAGCGAGAAACTGGTGCCAAAAGGTCGGGTGCCCCACTACCCTAGTGGGCACAGAGAGTTGTGTACCAAGATACACAAAATGACAACAAATACAAAATGACCAAGGCACACATTGTACTAGTTATTACATTACGGAAGTGCGGCACCTCTCACCCTCACTACCCTTATACCCTTTTGCTTTTGGCCTGTTTTTGCCCGCTTGGGGTGAGCTGCACTCCGTCAACTCCAATACGAATTACACCAATTTCTTTGCTCTTTTGATCCATTTCCTACGAGGTACTTAGGCATGGCTTCCTTTGATGACAACTGAGACATCCTAGCTGCTGAACTCTTTTCCAAAAAATCTTTGGTTACGCACACAACGAATCCCGCACCACCCAAAGAGGGACTTAGACACAAATTTATTAAACTAGAAAGACTGAGGAAACAAGAACTAGCACGCTGGTGGGACATCACAACCCTTAAACGATATCTGGAACTCAAACAAATTCCTAGGGGACTGCGGGTCATAATATTTCCCTCATTCAAAGACCTGGACCCAGATCTACTTGGGGAGTGGGAACATCTCATTTCCTCTACCTCATTCAGCATGATTAACATACTTATCAAACATGCAGACAGAAAATGTAACAAATTACTTGTGGACATTGCTTCTCTGGAGGAAGAGATCAAGAACCTCAACCTCACAGAAGCAACTGACAAGAACTATGCTATTATGAGAGACATACTCAATGGGTATCAGCTTTATGTGAAGGACAAAATAAATGAGAAAGCTTATCAGGGACGAGAATGACTACAGCAATGGGAGAATATACACCTTTGCCCGTAGATTCAATTAGGTTAATAGAGACACTAACAATAAGCCCACTAAGAATACCACCCCGGTGGTCTCAATTTCCGACAGTCTGTCTGACATTTCCAATCTCTCTAGTGACGGTATGGACACACCCTCGGAAAGGTCCTCTGATAACACAGCCCTCACAAATGCCCCTCACCAATCTAACTCTTTTTTTGAGGAACTAGGCCGATACAGGAAGGGGATACGTCAGAATTTCAACAGATCAGGTCCAAACCCAAACCCACCCGTAGGGGGGGGAGGAAACACTACAACAAACACAAGGGAGGGCGTGACAACCCGTTCCACCTCAAGAACTCAGAAGTCGTGATCAGTACACCATGTCTGAACTCATCTACCGCAATAGATGACTCTGTGCAGGTCATCAACCTATCGAGCTCTTGTTTGTCTACTCATGAAATAAATGTTTTAAAAAAAGTTTTGGGCTTCTGTCCTACTTCCACACCTAACTACACCAACATACACATAGACCTCTTTAAATTTGTACGTAATCTTAAGCTCAAGAAGTTTTTCCACAATAGAACGCATATCACTAGAAATCCCCCCAGTCCAACACCGACCTGAAATAGATCCATTAAGGATCTACAGGACATCCAGACAGTCCTTTCACTTGAGAACCCCTCCTCATCTCCCCTATGTCTGGACGAACTACTAGCCCAGCTTGACATTCCATCCAACCTATATCTGGATAGTGGGCTCAAACCTAAATCCACTTTTGTCCCGACATTACCTCCTGACAACTACATTGACGTATTCTACAAAGCGGTCAGTACCAAACTTTTCCACCTCAAGGATAAACGTGGGGCACAGACACGCAGACACAACAACAATCTCAATCAGGAAGAAATTCTGGCCTTGAAGGGACTCTCAAGGCGCACAGACTTAGTAATCAAAGAAGCAGATAAAGGGGGTAACGTGGTCGTCATGAACAGGTCTGATTACCTACTTGAAATAAACAGACAACTGGGTGACACACAGGCTTACACTGCGATTGGGTCTAACCCTCTCCCTGGCATCACCACCCTAATTGAAAACAAATTGACCCTTTGGTGAAACCTGTGTCTCTTGTCTGATCTTGAATACAGGTATTTACTTGTTGTAGCACCCCGAGCCCCTTGTATCTACATTTTACCCAAGGTACATAAAAAAGGCAGCTTTCCACCAGGTAGGCCAATCATTTCAGGCATTGGCTCTCCTACAGAACACATCTCTGAGTACATTGATTCCTTTCTTCAACATATGGTTCGCAACCTTCCCTCTTACATTCAGGACACTAGAGATTTACTGTGTCAACTTGAAGACATTGAATGGACAGATGACTGCATGTTTGTCAGCCTGGATGTCAGTTCTCTTTACACCTCGATCCCTCTCGAAAGGGGCCTGGAGATGCTCTCACTGACTCTCAGTTCGCGTGATGCCACCCTCTATGAGCACACATGCATGCTTCTCGATCTCACGCGCCTGGTACTCGAGAATAATGTGTTCATACATAATGGTAACTGGTATCGTCAATGCCAGGGGGTAGCGATGGGCGCTAAATTCTCTCCATTGTATGCTAACCTGTACATGGGCCAATTTGAAAAGATACATTTATGGTCCAACTGCCCGACACACATCACCCAACATATTCTATACTGGGGTAGGTACATTGATGATATTCTAGTGATCTGGACAGGCAACATTTCCGACCTTGACACACTCATACATCATCTGAACACAAACGATTTCAACCTAACCTTTACACATAAGGTGGATCGTGCCCAAATTGAGTTCCTAGACCTTCTCCTGTACGTGACTAACAATAGGATCACCTCCAGACTGTACAGAAAACCAACAGCCTGTAACTCCATTCTGCATGCGCAAAGCTCTCATCCCCTGACACAAATCAGAGCCATTCCTTACGGGGAAATGGTTAGGGTTCGACGCAACTGCACCGACTCTGACATCTTCAAACATGAACTCAATATTCTGACACACCACTTCCGAGCACGTGGCTACACTGAGAAACTTATCTCAACGGCTAGCAAACGCATATCCTCTAAGGATCAAAACTCTCTTCTCATCAAGGGCCCCAAAAAACCTTCTAATACATCCAGGAAATGACCTGTCTCCTTCATCACTCAATACAGTCCTGCTAGCAAGACTGTACTTCGTGTTCTCAAAAGACACTGGCACTTACTATTGCTGGACTCGTGTCTCAAGGACTACATCAACAACTCACCAACCATGACACATAGCAGGGGACGTACCCTCAGAAACATCCTGTGCCCCAGCTTTCTCATGCCTCATACACAGACACATTCCCCAACTTGGATCCCAGCTAAACCCAAAGGCTTCTTCAAATGTGGCTGCTGTATCTCGTGCCAACTGGCTCTCAATAAAACCACATCTTTCACTTACAACACTGAGACCATTCACTATATCAGAGACTTTATCAATTGCAACACAAGATATACAGTCTACAGGCTGGCAGCCCCTCCGAATCAAAGCTTTAGGAAAATCTTCACATAAAAGGGGTGACAGGCTGCAAGGGGTGGGCATCAAAAGGGTGGAGTGGACTGAGGACAGTGCAAATTGTGTGCATGTCCAGAGCTTTAAAGTGTCCTAGTGTTCGTGGCCCTTTCATCCCCTTTTCTTTGTTTTTTTACCCAGTCCGTTTTGGGAAAGTTAAAGTCGGGAGTTCAAGGCTCATATTCACATGCAAAGTGCCCCTGATGAAGACGTCATAACTGATCGAGACATGGGGATATACATGTCTCTAAAACAGTACCCAAAATACACATCCTGTCTGGCATACAGACACCTGGAACAGCCCCAGGACATATAGCACAGACCCCTTACACCACACAAAATTGCCCTCCCATCAGTTTGAGTTGCCACCATTCTCAGAAACAATATAGGCCATTTGCTTACTTTTGTGCTTTTGGAAGAGCCAAGAACTTCTGGGTTTAGAAATAATTTGTGTGATTTCCTCATTATTCTACTGTATTTCTGTTTGCTTTAAAAATAATTTAGACAAATTTCAGACACATTTTAAGTGATTTGCTCATGTGTTTGCTGTTTTAGGTTTTTAATTCAAAAGGGAAAATGCCACTGCTTTTCCAAGTATGCTTTTTTAACTTTGCTTGCATGAACCTAAACAGAAAGACCAGGCTGCTGCAATGCTGGTCAGGTAGCAACCATACAGCCAGCCATGCTGAAACCCAATCCAGGCTCACAGACCCTATACCCACCAAGATACTAATTCCCTGACTCTTAATCCTGACACACATACACAAATTTGAAGCTAGTTGTATGTTTACAAACGCTTCCCTTTTAAGAAACCCAGACATTCCTGCTGACTCACAACTCAGATCCCCAACCAGGGCATTCTGAATCCAGTGCTTTAGCAGCTATGGTGGGGGTTGAGTTCTTGATGGGCCACTTCTGTCTGCAACTCAGTAGACAAACACCCATAATTAACGTGAAAGAGTGGACACATGATTGTGTGGATGCATGGATGGTGAAAGTGTGCATCAATGAGAGAAAGAATGGGTGGATGGGTCAAAAAATGAATGGATGGATGAGTAAGAGGGTAGATCAATGGATGTAAGTTAAAGGATGTAAGTATTGATAGGTGACTGAAAGAATGGATGAATGAGTGAAAGGGAGGATGGATGGGTGAAAGACTGGATGGATGACTGAATGGATGAGTGAAAGTGTGAATGGATGAATGAGGTGAGATGATGGATGAAATGTTAGATGAATGAAAGGGTAAATGGATGGATGAGTAGATTGATGTATGGGTGAATGGATAGATGAGTGAAATGATGGATGGATGAGTAAAAGGGGTATTCATAGATGGTTGAATGGATGGAGTGTAAGGGTGGACGGATGAATGAATGGATGGATGAGTGAAAGAATGGATGGAAATCATTGGGTATTTGAAAGAATGAATAGATAGACGCTTAGATGGAGGGCGCAAGAGAGCTTTTCTGCTAAGCTATGGGATCACTTGCGTCACTTGCCTGGTATTTGGTTCAAAGTTGGGGGGGAATAGTTAGATTTTCCGCCTATTCCCCTGTCCCCAACCAATGTAAAGCAAGACTGCTCCAATCACCAAGACACTTTTTTCAGCCCTGCAGTTTAAAATAATAACCCAATGCACTCTGAGGTCCAAATTTACTAAAGCTTTGCACTGGACACAAAAGTGACACAAACTAAACAAAAGGAGTTGGGGTGGGACTTACTATGCAACCAAGGATTTGTGTTGGAAAGTTCCCCAAAGCAACCTGAAGTTGTGCTATGTATCAACCACAAAAGAGTTTTCTATGGGTGTTCCCATGCAACTAATCATGGGTTTTGACACAACCTCCAATCTACCAAAAATTGGGATTTTGCCAAAACTCTATGCCTCCTTGAAGCAAGGGGAAATATTTTAATTTCTCCATTATTTTTTCAAATTTGTGTGTGTGCTGCATTGTACAGCACACAAGCAAAGAGAGAAAATTATGCCAGTGCTAGGGGAGAGGACAAATGTCCCATATCTTAGTAGATATCACACATTTTTCCTTTATTATTTTGACACAAGGCAGTGCAGCAGTGTGCTAAATATTAGTAAAACTGGTCCTAAGTATTCTATGCCCTGAGTTCTTATGATCAGCACATTGCACAGGCCCTGGGCTCTGACCTCCAGTACATGACATATATTATTGGCATAATCCCTGTTCTCTCACCATTGATACACCACACAGGCCCTGGTCTCTGACAACCAGCACACTATACACGTTTTGGGCTCTGTGTATTGAGGCACAACCCAGGCTCTAGTCTATGGGGGCCATTCTGACCTCGGCGGTAAAAGGCGCTTACCGCCGGTCAGAAGACCGCCATAACACCGCCGCAGCCGTGGTAAACCGCCACGGTCATTCTGACCCGCAACTGGCAAACCGCCAAAAACCCGACATCCACAAAAGTCCGCCACACCAAAGCTCAGTGAAAAAATGGCGATGACCAAACCTCCACCGTCACGCCAACAGAAATACGTCCATACCATTCCGGCCCACAAATCCACGCGGCGCTCTTTCAAACGCGGTATTCCATTGGCGGTACACACCGCTGCGGTCAAAATACACACACACATAGAAAATTCAGCCACATTGGTCAGTTTGAAATACACACACCTGATACACATACTAACACCACTCCCACACACCCAACACAATATAAAACACACACCCACATCACCCACAAGCCCCTACGACCCGAAATCATTGACGAAGGCTAGAGAGAGAGCACAGAATAGACAATCCCACAACACAGAGGCACACAACACCATCACCCACACAGAATCCACGCACCAAACACCACACACCACCATACGCACCACACTCATCACCACAAACGCCACCCCACACCTCAACCACACCACCCCATGGCACCCCAAAGACACCCCAGGTTCAGTGACGCCGAACTCAGGGTCATGGTGGAGGAAATAGTCCGTGTAGAGCCCCAGCTCTTCGGGGCACAGGTGCAGCACACCACAATTGCCAGGAAGATGGAGCTATGGCAAAGGATAGTGGACAGGGTTAACGCGTGGGACAGCAGCCACGCAATCGGGAGGACATCAGGAAGAGATGGAACGACCTACGGGGGAAGCTGCGTTCCATGGTATCAAGGCACAACATTGCGGTGCAGAAGACTGGCGGCGGACCCCCACCTACTCCCCCAGAATTTACCGCCTGGGAGGAGGAAGTCTTGCACATCCTGCATCCTGAGGGCCTCGCAGGAGTAGGCGGAGGAATGGACTCTGGTAAGGCAAATCTTCACTACTGCTTCCCACCCCCACCCCACCTGCATGCCAAATCATACCCCACCCTCACCCCCTCCCCCATCACACCAACCCCTAGCAAAAGGCTCACCATCACAACCCACCCATCCCAACACCAAGCCCTGCATGCGAACAAAAAGCATGGACACCCATCACCAAAGCATGCCCACTGCACCCCCACATCACCCCCACAAGCCACACTCACAAAAGCCCCCACAAGGAAATGCCTGCACATGGGTACACGGACACCCACCCATCACACGAAATGCCACACACAGAAGCAATAACCATACCTTTATACCCCTGCAGGACCCGAACGCCACCACACCGCCACGGAGGGTCCAGAGATGTCCATCCCACCCCCAGAAGAGGCCCCCAGCGATGACAGCAGCTCTGTCTCCCTGGAGCCAGACGACCAGCCCGGCCCATCGGGGACCTCTGGACAGTCGGTTCCCCACAGACAGCCACAGGCTACACCAGACCCAACCCCCTCTGGGAACACCAGCACAGCTCCCACCCAGCGGGCCCATGCCTCTGTCTCCAGGACACGTAAATCAGCGGTGTGTCCACCACTACAGGGCACCCAGGTTGACCCACCACCCCAACAACAACAGGGACCTGGGGGCAGTGGTAGTGGGCACACCGTCCAGGGAACAGAGGCCCAGGAACACAGGGGAACTGGGAGGGCTGCTGTGCGACAGGGGGGGGACAGGTCCGGGGAACCGACTCTCCAAGAGGCCCTTGCCTCCATCATGGGAGCATACCACGGCTCCCAGGAGACGATGGCGACGGTACTGGCCCGGTTCCAGGAGATCCAGGAACTGCAGGAGGAACGGTACATGGGGTTCAGGGAGGAACTGAGGAACATCGGTTCCGCAATGGGGACCATCGTTGTGGCCCTTACCCAGATCGTCACCACATTGCGGGACCATGTGGCACCCCAAAGGGCCCCTGTCACTAGCCCAGGCCAGGAACAGCCTACCACCTCCGCCGGCGCTAGTGGACAGGAGGCCCCCACACAACGACAGGCCACCAGAACCCCACCTCCTGCAGAAGAAGAACCACCCCGCAAGCGGAACCTGAGATCTCACAAGAAGACAGAGTAGGATTGCAAGACCCCCGCCAGCCTAAGATACCCCCTGATGTCATCCCACTGTCCCACATTGTCACCCTGTCCAACCTTGAACTGCCCCTGCTCCATCCTTCCCCAGGCATATGGACAATGCACCTGTGCGACTGAGAACTGGACTCTGCCATGGACATTACTCCACCCCCACCCATCACCGTTTCCCAATCATGTACCTATATGTAGCACTTAAAATAAATCACTTATTCCACTTAAAAAAACAGGAGTCTGCTTGTATTCTTAACAAATGTATTACACATAACGGTGCAATAATGTCCAGTTACTTTGTGATGACAACATACCAATTTCAATAAGCTTTAGTCCATGGGCAAACAAAGCTGAAGTCAGGCAGTGGGTCATACAGCTCTGAAAAGGGAAGGGAAAGTCACAAATCAGTTAACAGGAACTGGGGGGAAACACAGACAGTGGAGACGCATGAGGCCTTAAGTAAATGTAAAATGGGGTGGCTGATTCTTACCTGTGTGCTACTGAGAGTATTGTTGTATGAATGTCTCCCTGTTTTCCGTGTCGTCCCCGTCGTCTTCCTCCTCTTGACTCTCCACAGGCTCCACAGCTGCTACAACACCACCATCTGGACCATCCACCTGCAGAAAAGGCACCTGGCGTCGCAATGCAAGATTGTGAAGCATACAGCAGGCCACGATGATCTGGCACACCTTCTTTGGTGAGTACATGAGGGATCCCCCTGTCATATGCAGGCACCTAAACCTGGCCTTCAGGACCCCGAAGGTCCTTTCTATGATCCTCCCAGATCGCCCATGGGCCTCATTGTACCGTTCCTCTGCCCTGGTCCGGGGATTCCTCACTGGGGTCAGTAGCCACAACAGGTTGGGGTAACCAGAGTCACCAATTAGCCACACACGGTGTCTCTGTAGCTGTTCCATCACATAAGGGATGCTGCTATTTCGCATGACATACGCGTCATGCACTGACCCAGGGAACTTGGAATTTACATGGGAGATGTACTGGTCAGCCAAACAGACCACCTGGACATTCATCGAATGATAACTTTTTCTGTTACGGTACACCTGCTCACTTTCTTTGCGGGGAACCAAAGCCACATGGGTCCCATCAATGGCACCAATGATGTTGGGGATGTGTCCAAGGGCATAGAAATCACCCTTCACTGTAGCCAATTCGCCCACCTCAGGGAAAATAATGTAGCTCCGCATGTATTTCATCAGGGCAGACAACACTCTGGACAAAACCTTAGTAAACATAGGCTGAGACAACCCAGATGATATGGCCACTGTTGTCTGAAAAGACCCACTTGCCAAAAAATGGAGTACTGACAGAACCTGCACCAGAGGGGGAATCCCTGTGGGTTGGCGGATGGGGGACATCAGGTCTGGCTCCAGCTGGGCACATAGTTCATGTATAGTTGCTCTGTCAAGCCGGTATGTAAGTATGATATGTCGTTCTTCCATTGTCGACAGGTCCACCAGTGGTCGGTACACAGGAGGATTCATCCTTCTCCTCGCAAGTCCCAGCGGACAGTGCCTAGGAAGGACAACATGGAGCACAGAGTCAAGCAACCCACAGGTTCGTTCACACAGCTTGCACAGTACACGAATCGCTATGCATTGAATGGCTTGTATGAGTGGTAATGCAAGGCCTAGGCCTGTGTGACGCAGTAGAAATCATGCCATGTGGGCCCTTGAAATGGCGGCTGCCTGACCTGTGAAGTGTGACAGTGGAATGTGAGGTCACTGCGCTGGCGTGGCACACCGTGGCGGTAGGCGGTCGAAGACCGCGGCGCAAAGCAGCATTGGTTAACATTGAACCCTATGGGTCTCAGGAGCCAATGACGATGTGCGCCGGCGGTCGCGGTACGCACCGCCGCGGTACGCACCGCCGCGGGCGTGACCGCCATTTTCTATCTGATTAATCACTCGAGACCTGATCATCCACAGGAGAGGACCTATACTGCAAGTGCTGCTGTGACCTCAGTCTGGGAGATACAATGGCTGCTGCGACTGGGGAAAGGGCCCCTGCCTTCACTTCCGAAGAATTGGAGAAAATTGTTGATGGGGTCCTCCCCCAGTATGCGCTACTCTACGGTCCTCCAGACCAACAGGTTAGTACACAGGGTGCACATTGAATGGGCTATGCCTGTGTTGAGTGGGGTGTATGTAAGATGGTGGGGAGGGGAGCGAATGAGGAGTGCAACGCACGAAAGATGAGAGCATGTGCCACATGGCAAGGTTGGGGAGGGGGGGGGCCACTCACATTGACCAGGCAGAAAACTGATGCAATTTCCTTGACCACCCTGTACATGTCACATAGGTCAGCGCCCATCAGAAGATCGACATCTGGCGTGCCATCGCCAAGGACGTCCGGGCCCTGGGGGTCCACAACAGACGGGGCACCCACTGCCAAAAGAGGTGGGAGGACATCCGCCGCGGGACCAGAAAGACCGCCGAGTCTCTGCTGGGGATGGCCTCCCAACGTAGGAGGGGTGCCAGCCGCTAATTGACCCCCCTGATGTCCCGGATCCTGGCGGTGGCCTACCCCGATTTGGATGGGCGCGTGAGGACATCACAGCAGACACAAGGGGGTGAGTATCAGCACATTCTGCTATCTTTGCGCGCAGTGAAGGTGTCTGGGTGGGGGAGGAGGGCTGTGGCTATCTCCAGGCCAGGGCGCATTCTGTAGGCTAGGCCCCTCCGTTAGATTTTGTGTATATACATTTGGTGTTTATTCATTAGTTCATTTCACCTGTGCTTAAATCCTGAGTAGGCCCAGAAGCTTTAGGGGCCAAAACACATCAACATTTTTCGTTTGGAGGAGCCAGAGTAAATCCCAAGATTAATTTTATGGGCAACATAGACATAATAATAGGCATAATTGCCTCATGATGTGATGCCAGTCAGTTAATTATAAAAATCAGTCAATAACTTTATTCAGTCCCAGTTAGACCATAAAAGTAAAACGAAGGCATCAACATATTCATAAAAAATCAAAAACTAAATACAAAGCTGAAAATCATTAAAGGCAGGCATTTTATGCATATTGATCAAAGGTATGAACCATCCAAATATTTCATGGCTGAACCGGCTTATGAGTGACTCCCCCCCCAAAGCAAAGTCAAAATAGGAGCAGGTCACTTTGACATTAAAATGTGTTACATTGCCACCCATCAAAACTGACAAGACATAGAACAATCGTCTTTGTCTTAAAACTAGGATTGGCCCACCTTTTAAATCATAAAAATGTGTAATCTCCAAATGTTTAAAACCACAATTATCAATGTCTCAAGCTAAATAGGTCTTATGAAAAGATAATAAGAAAAAAGAATAACACCAACCTTAGCAAAAAAAAAAAAAAAACTTAATGACACATTCTAAAATTGCTTAAAACATTATCCTAGACATAATGAGTTAAAACAGGTCTAAACATTCAAGCCCTAGTACCATATAACTTCCATGATTTTAAGGCGGCCCTAATGAAACTCACAACAGCATGACAGACTTCGGGTGTGGCAGCAGATTGCAAGTATCTCAAGCCATGGATCTGAGACGTAAAGTACATTTGTTTTAAAATGAGCTGAAGAAAATATCCCCAGAACACAGAGTACAATTTACAGAAGAGCATAAAGTGGATCGTAGATTGGGTTGAAACGCTATCACAGGGACATCCGGTGCAAATTGTTTTTATTGAACCGGCCACTAGAAAAGCAACAACCAGATAGTGAATTAAATTAAGCCTCAACCTCGTCATGTAAAACCTATGCTGGGGATTAGTTAGCCATATTAAGCACGTCCTTACCGTGAAATGTTATCAAGCCACATAAAGTTCAGCACTGAAACCATGTAGAGGGCCCTTACAATGTGCCCTTATTCAGTGTAAGACAGATAGAGCCTTTTGACACATTCTTTTAACTGGGGCCGGATCTTGTCAGAAGAATTGAAAAGTGCATTCAGGTCAAGATTGTTAAAAAGGCTTTTGACATATGCCAGCCATAGAATGGTATGCCAATTATCCACCTTTAAACAATATGCTAATACTACGCAAGAGAATTTAGCCTTTGGGGTACCCCTAATTTTTATCCATAACTACAAGGGAGTCATATCCACAAAATCTTCAATATAGTTGACGCCTAATTTAAGGTGTAGGATAAAACTTACTGTACTTTGTGGTAACACTCACAGTCGACAGAGGAATTTATACTCAACAGCTTACATTCACCCCAGTGTTACACAGGCCCACACACCAGCACCATATACCCCAAGTGAGAAGCATTTACTTCTGTACACCTGAACCAGCTTCCTAATAGGTTTGCAGCCAAGCCGATTAGCAAATATAAATAGGGCGTCAGAGGCTGCCCCCATGTTAAGTACTCCTTGGGCAATCTGCCTCCCCTAAGGCCCACGTGCATCAAAGGAAACTCCACTGAGAAAGGGCATCAATGGGGCAGCCAGGTACCTCAGGGAATAGGGGCAGGGGGTGGCGGGTGGGGACTTAGTTCTTGAAGGGTGGGTCTTGGGCTTAGGTTTAGGGGTTAGAGGAGGAGAGGGTTTGGGCTGGACTGGGGGGGTCACAGAGGGACCTGGGGCAACACAGTGCTTCTTCCTCCATATGGAAGGGGCACAGGATTGGGAAGGGTGAACTGGGGCGGACTTAGACGAGGACGGAGTGGACTGGGCTAGGGCTTGGGAACGTTTAGGACAAGACGGGTGGGCCAGTGGGTTCAAACAGGTCAACACGGGAGAGAAAAAGCTTCTTAGGTGCAGTTGGAGAGGATTTGGAGCCAGGTCTGGGTAAGGAGGTTGGGAAGTGGTGGTATGAGGTGTGCTGGACCTGGATGTAGGTGCCTGCTTAGTATGCTTATGTATGGTGGATGTGTGTTGTGTGGATGAGTGTAAGTGTTTGAGTGTTTTGGGAGGAGGGGGGTGGGCACAGTGGGAGAAGATAGGCTGCCAGTGTAGATGGATTTTGTGTGGGTGTCTACAGATCTGGTGAGTGTGCTGCAAGTGTTTATGATTGTAGTCGTGGTGAGTGCAGGTGTGGTGTCTGGGGTGCATGACTGGATGTCAGATGTTGTTGTGACTGCAAGAATGGGGGCAGCAGCAGTGACTGAGGGTGCAGTGCATGTTGGTGTGCATGGTGAAGTTACAGACAAGGAGGAGGGGGATGCTGACACAGTGGGGGAGGTGGATGTTGTTGTGTGTGCTTTGGTTTGCTTTGGTATGTTGGGTGTGTGCCTGCCTGTGGTGGGAAGTGTGGTGCTTGTGTTTCTCTGTTTGCTTCTTGTGTGTTGATCTGTGTGCATGACTGTCTGTATGTGTGCTTGGGGTGGGTGAAGGGAGTGGGGTGTTGGAAGGGGTAGAGTTGGTGGGAGGGGGGACGGAATGACCAGGGATACTGGCTGTCATCAAAGAGAAGGCCAGAGTCTGAGAAGATCCCTGTAGGCCAGATAAGGCACGGTGAATGCCCTCCAGGAAAGCATTGCATTGCTGCATCTGGGATGCTAGCCCCTGTATGGCATTTACAATGGTTGTCTGCCCTACAGAGATTTCTCAGGAGGTCAATAGCCTCCTCTGTGAGGGTAGTAGGGCTGACTGGGCCAGGGGATGAGGTACCTAGGGCGAAGGAGACGCCCACTCTCCTGGGTGAGCGGACACGGGCAACTCAGTGGGGAGCAACTGGGAGGGCAGTGATGGTATGGGGGGAGATGAAAAAGAAAGGGTGGGCCAAGTAGGGTTCACCACGACCAGGTAGCTGTCATTGGAGGAGGTATCGGAGTCACTAACTCAAGTGGTAGTTGCCTCCCCATGCTACTCCCCTCACCCTTCAACCCACTGGTCCCCTTGGCATCGGTTGACTCTGCCTCCTGGGAACTGTGGGCTGCAGCATCCCCACTCACCGGTGCCTCAGCTCCCTCGCCAGATGCTAATGTACACAGGGACACAAGAGCACAGGGGTTGGGAAACAAAACAAGAAAGACGTATGTCAATTCCAGGAAATATGTACATGTTGGGACACATACACTCCCACCCAACTCAGTCACAAACCCTCAGCAGACACAACACATGTTATTAATGTGCCCCTGACTAGTAGGCATGAGCCCACAATACACTATATTCCCATCCTGTACCACTACTCTGATACACTTTGTGAAGTGAACCAATGAGAGACGATGGCAAGCCAACACATCTACAAGTTTATGAGGCTACATTGAATTCAATGGTACAAACAGGGGACCCCTACAGACCCTGCCAAAACTAGCTATGACACTATCCCACAGACTTGGAGGGGGGCAGGACTGCAGGGACACAACTGCCTATGAGCCTGGCACTACTATGCATGCACCCCTTAGCATCTACCTACACTCATCATAGTGGCATCACAACAGTGTTGGCACTCCCCCCCTTGTGGCTGCTGTGTTGCCTTCAAGCGCCTATCCAAATCCAGATAGTCCACCGCCAGAATGCGGGCCATTAGGGGGGTCGGGGTCCATTGGGCACCCCTCCCTTGTTGGGAGGCCTTACCCAGCTGGGCCTCTCTGGTCTTCCTGGCCCAGTGCCTCATCGCCTTCCACCGCTTCCTGCAGTGGGTGATCTGTCGGTTGTAGACCCCCAGGGACCCCACTTCCTGGCCATGGCTTGCCATGGGCCCCTGTTCTGATGGGCGCTGACCTGCATGGGACACACAGAGTAAAGAAACAGAAATCAGTGTGGGTACCCCATACACAAATGCCATCCCCATTCATACTTACATGGCCCATAAAGACATGCATATTAACAAATTACAAGCAGAAACTGCCAGACACACTACGGGTGAGCAGTCACACAGTGAACAAAAATGCATAAAGGCATCTGCCACATTCACACATATCTAAGGAGAACAGATAGCAACTCACCTGTTCCTCTGGTCGCCAATACAACTAGGAATACAGGGGTAAGACCCCGTCCACCAGCTTCTCAAGCTCCTCCACAGCGAAGGCCGGGCCCGTTCCCCTGTCACACATGCCATCTCAGGGACCAGAGTCAGGACACAGCAGCACACTTAGTGGAGTTTATCCCTTCTCGTAATGCAGGAGTCAAGTGTCTCGGGTCTGTCACAATGGCGGTAGATACCGCGGCGGTGTGCATCGTCACTGCTGGCGGCTATCATGAGGGGCCCAGGTTCCCCATTGACAACCATGTAATCCAATGATCAGGAGCACACCGGTGTACACTGCCTACCGCCATGACTACTAACGCCAGTGGAATTAAGTCACTTCCACACTACAATACCTGGATGGCAGGAGGCTGCCATTTTGCTTCCACTACATCACCATAGCCTGGCCACGGGCCTCATCCATGGCCCCATTATCTCTCCCTTTGTCGAGTACTGACATGAGTACTGGTCCCCCACATATAATCATGGTTGGAAGTGTGTCTACACTGCGATGCCAGTATGACTGAGACACCTCACTACACATTAGCCTGAGGTACCACCTCATTCTTTGTGTGTGTGTGTGTGTGCATTACATATGTGTCGATTGTAGACATGTATTGTGACACCATGTGATGCAAGTGTATGTCCAAACTCAAAATGTGTTCTTTCATCACCCATAGGTACAGACCCATGTGGTGACGCAGAGCCCCATCTGTTTACAGACCCCTAGTAGATCTGGCCACCATGGAGAAACATCACATCATCATAATTTACCTACTTAATCGAGCTACAATCCTTGACTCTGTGCAGTAAAGGATTTTGTTCTGAAGCCGGGCAATAGGAATCACCATGCCATAACTACAACTGTACAGCTGCTATCTGTACTCCGTTTTTTGGCCCCAGGCTCATTTCAAGTGACAGTGGGCATGGTTTCAGGGGTATCTCAGCCAATGTTCAGCCACGTCCTGTCCAATTTCCTGGATGCATTTGTTCAACACTTGTAAAGTTATGTCCAGTTTCTCCAAAGGGCTGGTCTTACTGCCATCAAATCAGGATTCTATGCCGTTGCTAATATCCCCCATGTGGTAGGTGCCATTGATGGAACCCACATAGCCCTACTATACCCAAGAGTGAATTAACAGGTGTATCTGAATCGTAAAAACTATCACTCCATGAATGTCCAATTGGTGTGTACTGCTGATCAGTACATTTCACATGTCAATGCAAGGTTCCCAGGATCAGTCCATGATCCTTTTGACCTGAGAAACATCAGTGTGCCGCTCATGATGGGACAACTACAGGGGGACAGAGCTTGGCTCATAGGTGAGTGTGTATGACACTGGATCAGTTACATGGCTGACAGCCAGCCTGTATGTAAGTAACGTGCGTTTTAACCCTCTTTCACCCACTACTGCAGGGGATTCTGGCTATCCCAACATGCAATGGCTACTGACACCTGTGAGGAATCCCAGGACAGATGGAGAGAGGAATTATAATGAGGCTCATGGTCATACTAGGAGGGTGACTGAGCACACCATAGTACTTCTAAAAGCAAGATTTTGTTGCCTCCATTTCTCTGGAGGATCCCTGTGCTATATCCCTGACAAGGTGTGTAAGATAGTGGTGGCCTGCTGCATGCTGCACAACTTGGCTATCAGAAAACCTAGCTCACTTCTGGAAGAGGATGATGCTGTCTAACCAACCATGCCACCTCAGAGGAGGGATGAGTGATGGTGAAGAAGAGGGGGAAAATATCAACTCCAGGACCCAGCTAATCATCCTATACTTCCAGTGACTCTCAGGTACCGTTCTATGATGTGGATGGCTTCACTGCATTGTTTCAGTCTGACTCATGTACTAAGTATTGTGGTGTCCTTTACCAGTGAAAATGCAAAATCATGACTGAAGTGGCGGATGCCAGTGCACGCAATGAGATGTACAGTGTGACATACTTCAGACACTACAGTGTATTGGATCCCCTCTGCAATAAAAGTGGCATTTTGATGGTAACTTGGTAATGCATTCACATTCACAATTGATCTCTCATATTGATTAAGAAGATATATTTTGAGTGCACAGGTGTATTTATTCAAAGTAAAAACATCCATGAGTGTTGGGACAGTGGAAGGTAGTGGGCACATGGTGAACAACATACTCAGGTACAAATGCTCAGCTGTTGGTTGCACAAGAGTATCATCCATGGGGCCATTGGGAGATGGTGAGATGGCAGTGGTATGTCAACTAGGTAGGTCAGTGGCACACAAGGGAGTAAGTTCAGAGTAGACTCACCTTCTGGCACTGGGCTTTGTCTTGGCTGGTGTTTCAGGGGGATGTCTGGGTCTGAGGATATGTTTGTGAAGGTGCAGCTGGGCTGCAGGGGTAGGGGTGCCGATGTCCTCTGAGTCCTCAGCGGTGCCACCAGTCCAGTGAATTCTGCAGATGTAGATGGCAGGGCAGTGTCCTGGCTACTGGAAGTGGCCTGCAGGCTGTTGGAGGACTCATGCTGGATGTTTGTCTGGTGTTGCAGCACCCCTGAAATGGCATTGAGCTGCCTTCATTGCTCCATGGCCTCATGGTGGTGTGCTACCTGCAGCCTCTGATTCTGCTCCAAGGTGGCCAGGATCTAGCCCATCCTGTTGTGGGAATGGTGGTATGCTCCCAGGACCTAAAAACACCTCCCGGGCTGCTGCATCCATCCTTGGGCCACCCCCTGTGCCACTGATGCCCTCCCACTGGCCCTAGGCCCCCATGCCTGTGTCCCCCTCACAGGTCTGGCAGTCCCACTTGCAGTTGGCCCTTCATCATCCTGCCTGGTGGTGGGTGGAGACTCTGGCCTCTGTACATGTGGGCAGCCAGTCCGTGGCCTTCTGACAATGGCGTGGGGAAGCTTTGCCAGAGCTGATGGTGGTGGCTGAGTGGTAGGGGTGTCAGTGGTGTCCTGGGTGGGACTTCTGGAGGGTGACTGTCCAAGGGTGTGGGATGGGCTAGGGATTTCCTCTGTGTCCAGACATCCCTCTACACTGTCCTGAGAGGGTCCTCTGTCGTTATTTGGAGGACTGGCACTCCTTGATGTCTCCGTCCAGGTGGCATGGGTGGTGGTGCCTGTGTGTGAGAGAATAGAGATGTGGGTGTCCTGCACTTTCCTGTCAATTGCAGCACTGGTCAGCAGTATTTGGTGGTTGGATTACCGTGTAGTGGCATGCAAGGTTCCTTGGTGTACATTTAGATGCATTTATTGAGGGTGGTGGTGGTGCAGTGTGGGTGTTGTAGTGTCACTGGCATTCCATGCATGGTTTGGTGACTGCACACAGGGGGCTGGATGGTGATTTGTAAGGGGGATTGTGAGCATGCAGGTGACTTGGATGTGAGTGTGTGGGTGTTGTGGACTGGGTAGGGGATGGGGTCCTGGTGGTAGTGAGAGGGATGGGGTGATATATGCATTATAGGTGTGGTGACTGTTAAGGTATTGTAGTTGACTTACCCTAGTACAGTCCTCCAGTGAGTCCAGTAAGACTGTCCGGGTACAGGATAGCCAGTCTTCTGTACGGCGATGTTGTGCCTGGATACCATGGACCGACCCTTCCCACAAACGTCATTCCATCTCTTCCTGATGTCCTCCCTTGTGGGTGGATGGTTTCCCACTGCGTTGACCTTGTTGGCTATAGTCTGCAATAGCTCCATCTTCCTGGCCACAGGTGTCTGCTGCACCTGTGCTCCAAATAGCTGTGGTTCGACCCTGAGTATTTCGTCTGACATGATCCTTAGCTCTCTATCTGTGAAGCGGAGTTGCTTAGGGGGTGCCATGGTGTCTGTTGTGGGTGGTGTGTTGTAGGTGTATTGGTGAGGGAGCTGTTGTGTTGTTGGGTGTATGGCTTGTGACAGTTGTTGTGCTATGTCTGTGTTTTGGTGGTGTTTCTGTGTGTGTGACTTGTGTGATGGTGACTTCAGTGTGCATTGTTGTGTTGTCAATATCTGTTGTGCTATTGGTATTGCAAAGCATTGTGGGATGTGTATGTGTGTGTTTTAAAGTGTTGTGGATGTGGGTCAGGTGTGTGCTTTTCAAACTTGCCAATGTGTAGAGTTGTTTTTGGCGGGGCCCATTGCTGACCGTGGCTGTCCGTACCCCCAATGGTTGTTCGGCATTCACTGGACAGGCTGCAAGAGGTTGGCATTAAAAGGGAAGAGTGGACTGAGGACAGTGCAAATTGTATGCATGTCCAGAGCTTTAAAGTGTCCTAGTGTTTTGGCCCTTTCATGACCCTTTTCTTTGTTTTGTTTTTCCTTGCCTGTTTTGGGAAAGTTAAAGTCGGGAGTTCAAGGCTCATATTCACATGCAAAGTGCCCCTGACGAAGAAGTCATAACTGATCGAGACATAGGGATATACATGTCTCTAATACTGTACCCAAAATACACATCCTGTCTGGCATACAGACACCTAGAATTGCCCCAGGACATATAGCACAGACCCCTTACACCACATAAAATTGAACTCCCGTCAGTTCGAGTTTCCACCATTCTCAGAAACAATATAGGGCATTTGTTTACTTTTGCGCTTCTAGGTTTAAAAATAATTTAAGTGATTTCGTCATTATTCTATTGTATTCCCGTTTGCTTTAAACATAATTTAGAGAAATTTCAGACACATTTTGAGTTATTTGCTCATGTGTTTGCTGTTTTAGGTTTTTAATTCAAAAATGGAAAATGCCACTGCTTTTCCAAATATGCTTTTTTAACTTTACTTGCATGAACCTAAACATAAAGACCAATACCGGTCAGGTAGCAACTCTTTGGCCAGCCATTCTGAAACCCAATCCAGGCTCAAAGACTCAATTCCCACCAAGATACTAATTCCCTGACTCTTAATTCTGACACCCATACACAAATTCTAAGCTAGGTGCATGTTGACAAACGCTTTCCTTTTGAGAAACCCAGACATTCCTGCTGACTCACAACTCAGATCCCCAACCAGGGCATTCTGAATCCAGTGCTTTAGCAGCTATGGTGGGGGTAGAACTCTTGATGGGCCGCTTCTGTCTGCAACTCAGTAGACAAACACCCATAATTAATGTGAAAGAGTGGATACATGAGTGTGTGGATGCATGGATGGATGGATGGGTGGAAGACTGGATCAATGAGAGAAAGAATGGGTGGATGGGTCAAACAATGAATGGATGGGTGAGTAAAAGGGGGATAAATGAATGGGTGAATGGGTTAAAGGATGCAAGTATTGATAGATGACTAAAAGAATGGATGGATGAGTAAAAGGGAGGATGGATGGGTGAAAGGTTGGATGGATGACTGAATATATGAGTGAAAGTGTGAATGGATGAATGAGGTGAAAGGATGGATGGATGAATGGATGAAATGTTAGATGAATGAAAGGGTAAATGGATGGATGAGTAGATTGATGTATGGGTGAATGGATAGTTGAGTGAAATGATGGATGGATGAGTGAGAGGGGTATTGATAGGTGGTTGGATGGATGGAGTGTAAGGGTGGATGGATGAATGAGTGGATGGATGAGTGAAAGTGTGGATGGATGGGTGTGTGAAAGGGTGGATGGATGGATAAGTGTAGGGGTGGATGGATGGATACATTTGATAGATAGATTAGGAGATGAATGGATAGGTTTAGAAATAGATGAGTGGACGATGGACAGGCAAACGGAATGATGAATGACTGAATGATGGATGAAAAAATGAACGTATGACAGAATGTAAAGGTGAAATGGTGGAAATCAATGGGTATTTGAAAGAATGAATAGATAGACTCTTGGATGGAGGGTGCAAGAAAGCTTTTCTGCTGAGTTATGGGATTACTTGCGTCACTTGCTTGGTACTTTGGTTCGAAGTTGGGGAGGATAGTTTAATTTTCTGGCTACTCCCTTGTCCCCAACCAAAGTAGAGCAAGACTACGCCAATCACCAAGACACTTTTTTCAGCCCTGAAGTTTAAAATAATAACCCATTGCACTCTGAGGCCCAAATATACTAAAGCTTTGCACTGGAAACAAGAGTGACACAAACTAAGCAAAAGGAGTTGTGGTGGGACTTACTATGCAACCAAGGATTTGTGTTGGAAAGTTCCTCAAAGCAATCTAAAGTTGTGCTATGTGTCAACGTCAAAATAGTTTTCTATGGGTGTTCCCATGCAACTAATCATGGGTTTTGACACAACCTCCACTCTAACAAAAATTTGGATTTTGTCAAAACTTTATGCCTCCTTGAGGCAGGAGTAAAAAGGAGGAATATTTTGATTTCTCCATTATTTTTTCAACTTTGCATGTGTGCTGCATTGTACAGGACACAAGCAAAGAGAGAAAATTATGCCAGTGCTAGGTGAGAGGAAAAATGTCCCATATCTTAGTAGATAATACACATTTTTACTTTATTAGAATGACACAAGGCAGTGCGTTAAATATTAGTAAAACTGGTCCTAAGTATTCTATGCCCTGGGGTCTTATGCTCAGCACATTACACAGGCCCTGGGCTCTGACCACCAATACATGACATATATTGTTGGCACAATCCCTGTTCTCTCACGACTGACACACCAAACAGGCCCTGGTATCTGACAACCAGCACACTATAGAGGTTCAAGGGTCTGTGCATTGAGGCACAACCCAGGCCCTAGACTATGTCCCTACCCCCAGAAGCAGCTCAGGTCCTGGACTATAATCCATGCTTTTGACAGAGGAGCGTTGGATGTCCTCCTCTGACAAAGTGGCATTCGATTTCCACGCCTGACATGGGGATGTTGGCTGTCTGTCTTTAACATATGAACTTCTGCCCCTACCTCAAAGATGCTACTTTCCCATCACTGACAGAAGTGCCACACTCCTGGTACTGATACATGTATCATGGTATGTTATGTAGATTTGCATAGTGCGGCTTATCACCTGGTAGGATATACAGACATAGTGATAGACTCCCAGTTCCAGAACTTGGGCTAAATCCTCCAACACAACCATGACACATAGGTGGTCATTATAACCCTGGCGGACGGTGTTAAAGCGGCGGTAAGACTGCCAACAGGTCGGCGGTAAAAAAATTGCAATTACGACCGTGGCAGAAACCGGCAACAAAGACAGCCACTTTAACACTCCGACCGCCACGGTGGTACAAACAAACAGCGTGGCGGTCAACGCCAACAGACAGGCGGGAGACAATGTACAGCCCACACTATTATGACAGGCCAATCCACCACCTTTTCCGGGGAGGATTCACCATGGATAAAAACACGGCGGAAACAGGAATTTCGAAGGGAAAACGCTCACCTCTACACACTCCAAGAGAAACGGGGACACCATGGAACCGGAACTCCAAATCCTACCTGCGATAGTCTTCCTGCTCCTCTACCAGGAGCACGAATGCCGGCGGCGAAGACCACGTTTATATTCCTCGTTCTCTTGGGCTTCAGAATCCTGTCTCACTTCCCACTCATGTATTTTCTTCTCTAAGGAGGTCAGTTCCCTTTCAAGTGTGCGTTTCACCCCCACTGATTGACCCAGGCAGAAGCCCCTCATTACCACTTTAAGTGTTTCCCATTCTGTGGCTCTAGACGTGGTGGATCCACTATTAATCTTGATATGTTCTGTCAAGTGGCAACTAAGGGCCTCTCTATACGACTGATCCTCCAACGCAGTGGGGGACAGTCTCCATGATGGTATTGGGGTTCTGTCCTCTAAAATACTCAGTGTCACCAGCAAGGGGTTATGGTCTGACAGTGTGCGACCAAGCTACTCTGAGTGGGTCACATAATGCGCAAGGCCCACAGTGCATGTCATTCTATCAATTCTAGTGTGCAGCCGGTGGAGGCCTGAATAATAAGAATAGTCACTGTCTTTTGGGTGTTGTTCCCGCCAGACATCCACAAGCCCCCAGGAGTCCAGCCATTCGAGATTTTTGGCTATTCTAGTGGACACTGCGCCCTGTTAATGTCCAATATTGCATTGAAGTCCCCCCACATTAGCAATTCTCCTGCGCATTGGCGAGTGAGGTGGCTCGATAGCTTGGTCAGGAAGGGGACTTGGTCCTGATTGGGAGCATAAATGCAACTCATGACAACTGAAATACCATGTAGTCTCCCTTCCACCACCACAAACTTGCCCTCTCGATCTATGTCAGATGAGTCTATTATCAGTGGGACCCCGGCCCTGACCCATATCAAGGCTCCCCTCGCATAAGCTGAGTACTCTGTGGCAAACACCTGTCCCCTCCATCTGCGTCTCAGTTTCTCAACCTCTCCAGCTATTAAGTGGGTCTCTTGCAGCATTGCCACCTGCACCCCTCCTCTCTTCAAGTAGGAGAGGATTCTGTGTCTTTTGGCCGGAGTGCTCATCCCCCTGACATTCCATGTTAAAAGATTATAGTCTGCCACATTAATAAAGTAATTTGATAATAGCGTCCCTGGTGCCCCCAGATTACTGCTCTATTCCTACCCATGTTCAACCCTTTACTACCATCGCATATCGCCACCCACTTAGCCGTGTTAACTGATAACTGTAAAACCCAACTCCCCCACCCCAGGGCACCAACTAACCTGCAGGTAGCCCAGAAAATCACGCAACAGTGCAACTTGTTGAAATATATAGCTACAGTTCTCGCCAGGCTAGCCAGACCATTGAGGTACTGGATCGGGGGGCGGTCAGGTCCGGAGGGGCCTCACGTTTTTCTGTTGTGGCGCATCGCCAGGTCCACTCGTGCAATGTTTATCCAAGCTCATCAGCGGTCCGCGGCGTCACCCCGGGAGCACGTGTCGAGCAGACTGAGTCCCCAGCCGAAGACACCACTGTATCATCTGAATCCTCTCCCGAGCCCCCAGGGGGGGAGGTGCCACCACTGACTCGGGCCGCCGCCTCCAGAGCCGCCCTCTTGTCTTTTTCCTTTTGCGTTTGTGTTGGCGCCAGCCTCGGTCGATTCCCGGGTCTCCACGCCCCGGGAGCCCGGCGAGCCCGGCCCGCAGTCGCGTTCTCACCAACGGGCCGTCCCACCTGGAGCCCCCAGTATTCTGTCCAGGGTTTCCTGCACGTTGGATTGTGGGTGGGACTGTTCTTCAATTTCTTTGCGTGCAGGTGGGGACGCGGTGTCCATGATTTTCTTCTTGTGACGGGCCTTGGAGGGCATCGGCAAGGATGGGTGGGGAGGACCGCACCACCAAGGCGCAGGCCCGAGCTTCTTCACAGGCCCTCTTTCCCCCGTGGTCTCGTACCGTGCCAAGCGCGGACCTGATCTCGGACTCCGGACGGGCGCTGGGCAGGGCCTGTTTGTCACAGTGCCGGAAGAATCCACACCTTCCGCCCGTTGCTGGGCTCTGTCTTCAGCCACTCTGGCAATAGTCCCCAGGGGGCTCCCGTCAGGGTGGCCTCTATTTTCTTCTTTGTTTTCTTTTTTTTTTGGTTTCTACCACTCTTCTTTTCCTTTTTTTTTTGTTTTCCCTTCAGTAGAGTTCTTTAACTCTTTTTTTTTTCAGAGTTTTTCTTGCCCCCCCCCGGGATGGCGTCTCTCTGGGGGGCTCCCCAGCCGCCCAGCGCCATCTCCCACGCTCCTCCGGGACCGTCCTCGGAGCCCCGGACCCCATCGGGCGAGAGGGCGGCCCGAGTCCCCTCCTTCGGGCACCTCCGGTTCACACCGCTCCACCTGAGACCGGGTGGCGCCCAGTCCCGCCTCCGCTTCTTCCCAGAGGAGTTTCCCGGTTTCCGGCCACCCGCACTAGGAATCACCCGGCCGGTTCTGCCTCACCAGTCCATGCCGGTTGCGCTTGCCCGGCCGCGGCTCTTGGCCCCACCTGAGGCCCCGGCTCACCGTGGCGGGAAAGGCCGCAGGCCAGCCTCGGAGCAGGTGGGCCGAATTTGCGACCCTGCAGGTCCCAGATTCAGGGCGGGGACCCGGCCGCATCCAGGGCCCGTCCCCAGTTCAGCAGTCGCCTTCAGGCATTGAATTGCCCGGGCATTGCACGCTTATAGGCATAAATTAAAGCGGCCCCTCCGGAGCGAGGAGATTAAGCGTGCGCCATCTCCAGGCAGTTGGCCACGCCCCCCAAAGCCACAGTCTCTCAAGTCTCTACAGTGGGTGGTGTGCCCACTGTTCAATCCTGGGGAGTGCAAAGCCACAGTCTCTCAAGTCTCTACAGTGGGTGGTTTGCCCACTGTTCAATCCTGGGGAGTGCAAAGCCACAGTCTCTCAAGTCTCTACAGTGGGTGGTTTGCCCACTGTTCAATCTTGGGGAGTGCAAAGCCACAGTCTCTCAAGTCTCTACAGTGGGTCGCTTGCCCACTGTTCAATCCTGGGAAGTGCAAAGCCACAGTCTCTCAAGTCTCTACAGTGGGTGGCTTGCCCACTGTTCAATCCTGGGGAGTACAAAGCCACAGTCTCTCAAGTGGATAACAGTCTCCACTGGTTCTGGAGGGGGCATGGTGCCCAGAGTGCTTCATCCTGTGATGGACAGAGGTAGTGGATGGATCTCTCCACTGGTTCTGGAGGGGGACTGGTGCCTAGAGTGCTTCATCCTGTTAAGGACAGAGGTAGTGGATGGATCTCTCCACTGGTTCTGGAGGGGGACTGGTGCCCAGAGTGCTTCATCCTGTTAAGGACAGAGGTAGTGGATGGATCTCTCCACTGGTTCTGGAGGGGGACTGGTGCCCAGAGTGCTTCATCCTGTTAAGGACAGAGGTAGTGGAAGGATCACTCCACTGGTTCCGGAGGGGGACTGGTGCCAGAGTGCATCACTCACCCCGTGCCCCTGCCGCTCATGGGCTAGAGGTGCTTGAGTTGGCAGTGCCCTGTTCAGCGGTGCTTGAGTTGGCGGTGCCCTGTTCAGCGGTGCTTGAGTTGGCAGTGCCCTGTTCAGCAGTGCTTGAGTTGGCGGTGCCCTGTTCAGCGGTGCTTGAGTTGGTGGTCCTTCATGGCCCAGAGGGGCTTTTGCTGGCGGTCCTTCATGGCCCAGCGGGGGGTTTGCTGGCGGTCCTTCATGGCCCAGGGGGGCTTTTGCTGGCGGTCCTTCATGGCCCAGCAGGGCTTTTGCTGGTTGTCCTTCATGGCCCAGCGGGGCTTGTGCTAGCGGTCCTTCATGGCCCAGCGGGGCTGGTGCTGGTGGTGGCCTCCTGTCCAGCGGGGATGGTGGTGGTCTTTTCCGCCGTGCAGCTCTTCCCAGACTTGCCGGGTTTCTTGTGGCCCTTTCCCACCTTGGAAGGTGTCACAGCTGACTCCGCACTCCCACCGGGACCCCTGGAAGCGGCTTTGGTGGCTGGAGTCTTTTCCCTCTCCCACTGGGCACTGGCCAACTTCTGATGCTTCACAGGTGGGGGACTGTCTGTGCTGTGGCTTCGTGCCACACTGGCTGTCCTGGTGGTCGGAGCACTCCACATACCGGTGACTACAGGCAGCACTGGTACCGGAGATGTTTTGGCTGAGGTGCTACTTCAGGACCTATGAGATGGACGGGGTGGGGAGGTGTGGGAAAAAGGTCAAGGCTGGACAGGAAAAGTTTTTTGGAAACACCAGGACGGGTAGCTGGATGGGGTTTGGGAGTGGAGGAAGAGGTGGTGGTAGTAGGAGGTGTTCGTTTGGTGACTGGGTGAAGGTGCATGCGCTGGAGGCTGTCATGAGGTGGATGGCTGTTGGGTGGGTGTGTGCCTCCGTTTGTGTATCTTGGGAGGGGGCGTCACAGACACACTGGGAGAGGAGGGGGACACAGTAGAGGCAGTGGATGTTGGTGTGTCTGCATGTGTGTGTTGCTTGCGTGAGTGCCTGTGGGATGTGTGGTGCTTATGTTTGCCAGAGCTTCCCTTGTGTGTTGAGGTGTGTGCAGGCTGGTCTGATGGTGTGCTTGGGATAGGGAGAGGTACAGGGGATTGGGTCTGGGTGGAGGAAGTTGGAGGGGGGAGGCTAGAGACGGGGACAATGGCTGCCATCAGTGCTGAGGCCAGAATTTGAAAAGCTCGGTGAAGGGCCGCCTGACCAGAATGAATGCCCTCCAGGAATGCATTAGTTTGTTGCAACTGCCTTTCTTCACCCTGGATGGCATTCAAAATGGTAGACTGCCCAACAATGTGGGACCTGAGGAGGTCAATGGCCTCCTCACTGAGGGCAGCAGGGGAGATTAGGGCAGGGCCTGAGGTGCCTGGGGCGAAGGTGATGCCCAACCTCCTGGCTGAGCGGGCACGGGGCGAAGGCTGAAGGGCTGCTGGGAGGGCGGTGCTGGTAGCGGCTGTCCCCGCCGTGGAGCTCCCCTCGCCCTCCGTCCCACTGATGAATTCCGAGTCCGTAGTCTCGCCCTCCAGGGCCATGTGGGATGCAGCTCCCTCGTGCTCTGGTGCCACTGCTCCTCCGTCTGATGATGCTAATGCACACAAGAACAGGGAGACCACAAAAAGGGGGGACGACAGAAGAAAGACATGTTGAGTGCATGGATTACCGCTACCGTTGGCGGACACGACAGACACAGAAGCCCCTTGCACTACGCTCTTGGGCTCCACTGTTCAATTCCTGGGAAATGGCCTACAAGGCTATGGATGACATCTGCACACATAGATGATACAGGGGCATGACTAGGTGTAGTTGTCACTCTACAGAGGTGGGGTGGGGTGCCACCTAGCCTGCCTTATGGAGGGGCCTTGCCTACGGAACTCGCCCTTGCCCAGGGAAACCCACAGCCCTCCTCCCCCACCCAGACATCTCCATTGCGCGCAAAGTCAGCAGAATGAGAGTGTACTCACCCCCTTGTGTCTGCTGTGATGCCCTCAAGCGCCCATCCAACTCCGGGTAGGCCACCACCAGGATCCTGAACATCAGGGGGGTCATGGTGCGACGGGCACCCCTCCCACGTTGGGAGGCCAGCCCCAGCTGAGCCTCCGCCGTCTTCTTGCTCCAGCGGCGAATGTCCTCCCATCTTTTCCGGCAGTGGGTGCTCCGTCTGTGGTAGACCCCCAGGGTCCGGACGTCCTTGGCGATGGTACGCCAAATATCTTTCTTCTGGTGGGCACTGACCTACATGAAATGTACAGGCGAAGAAGAGAAGTCATTACCAACTGCTACGTCAAAGTGATTGGCCCCCATCCCTACCCTTGCCATGTGGCACATGCATTCACTGTCTTTCATGCACGCAGCACTCTGCCCCTTCCTTCTTACATCCAGCCCTCTCCACACAGGCATAGCCCATATTACATGCTCCCTAGGTACTTACCTGTTTGTCTTGAGGATCGTACAGTAGCGTGTACTGGGGGAGGAACCCATCCACGAGCTTCTCCAACTCCTCCGATGTGAAGGCAGGGGCCCTTTCCCCAGACGCACGAGCCATTGTCTCTTCCAGACCGAGGTCACAGCAGCACTTGCAGTGTAGGTCCTCTCCTGTCGAAGATCAGGTATCGAGTGATTGCACAGATAGAAAATGGTGTTCACGTCCGATGCGGTGTGTACCGTCACCGCCGGCGTACATCGACATTGGCTCCTGGAACCCTTAGGGTCCAATGTTAACCAATGCAGCATTGCGCCACGGTCTTCGACCGCCTACCACGACCTTGCACAACGCCAGCGCAGTTACCTCACATCCCATTGTCCCACTTTACAGGTCAGGCAGGGGCCCACATGGCTTCATTTTCAACTGCATCACACATACCTAGGCCTAGACTCAACACACATACAGGCCACCTTTTGTGTATGATTGGTGTTCTGGGTAAACTGTGGGTACGTACCTCTGAGTTGTTTGACTCTGTGCTCGCTGTTGTCCTTCGTAGGCACCGTCCGCTGGGACATGTGAGGAGATGGCGGCATCCTACGGTGTACCGACCGTTAGTGGACCTGTCGACAATGGAGGAGCGACATTTGATAATCACCTACAGGCTTGACCGTGCCACAATCAAGGAACTGTGTGCCCAGTTGGAGCCAGACCTGATGTCAGCAATCCGCCATCCCACAGGAATCCCCTCTCAAGTGCAGGTGCCGTCAGCGCTCCATTTCCTTGCAAGTGGCTCTTTTCAACTGTGGCCATGGCATCAGGGATGTCCCAGCCTATGTTTTCCAACGTATTGTCCAGAGTGTTGTCTGCCCTTCTGAAACACATGCGGCGCTACATCGTTTTCCCTCAGGTGGAGGATTTGCCTAGAGTGAAAGGTGATTTCTATGCCCTGGGACATATCCCCAACATCGTAGGTGCCATTGAAGGGACCCATGTGGCTTTGGTCCCCCCCCCACAGTAGTGAACAGGTGTACAGAAACCGGAAGAGTTATCATTCTATGAATGTACAGATAGTATGTTTGGCAGACCAGTACATCTCCCATGTGAATGCCATGTTCCCTGGCTCAGTGCATGACGCCTACATCCTGTGGAATAGCAGCATCCCTTATGTGATGGGGCAACTCCAGAGGCACCGTGTGTGGCTATTAGGTGAGCACCTGGAAGCTAGTCAGTGGGAATGGTTGTCTGGGTCTGGGGTTATCCCTCCAGGTTAGTGTGTGTCTAACAGTTGCCCCTCGCCGTTTGCAGGTGACTCTGGTTACCCCAACCTGGCATGGCTATTGACCCCAGTGAGGAATCCCAGGATAAGGGCAGAGGAACGCTACAATGAGGCCCATGGGCGAACTAGGAGGGTGATCGAGCGGATCTTCGGCCTCCTGAAGGCCAGGTTCAGGTGCCTCCATATGACAGGTGGATCCCTATTCTACTCACCAAAGAAGGTGTGCCAGATCATCGTGGCCTGCTGTATGCTTCACAACTTGGCTTTGCGATGCCAGGTGCCTTTTCTGCAGGAGGATGGTCCAGATGGCGGTGTTGTTGCAGCTGTGGAGCCTGTGGACAGTGATGAGGAGGAAGCAGAGGAAGAAGACATGCAGAACAGGGACTCAGTGATCCTGCAATATTTCCAGTGAGACACAGGTGCATTGCCCATATGGGCATAGGAAGTGGAGCTGGGGCAGTTTAATTATGGACAGGGTGACAAAGTGGGACAGTAGGATGACAATTAGGGTGGTCTCATTTCTTGGCAGGGGTCTTGGCATTGTGCTCTATCTTTGTCCTGGAACTCAGTGACTGTTTGCGGGGTGGTTCTCCCTCTGCAGGGGGTGGGGTGCTGGTGTGGTGGTCCTGTGGCGGGGCGACCTGTCCACTAGCGCCGGCGGAGGTGGTGGGCAGTTCATCGTCCATGCTAGTGTCAGGCGCCCCTTGTAGTGCCACAGTGTCCCTCCTGGTGTTGAGTACTTCCTTCAGCACCCCTACGATGGTGCCCAGGGTGGAGCTGATGGTTCTGAGTTCCTCCCTGAAGCCCATATACTGTTCCTCCTGCATGCACTGGGTCTTCTGAAACTTGGCCAGTACCGTTGCCATCGTCACCTGGGAGTGGTGGTAGGCTCCCATGATGGAGGAGAGGGCCTCATGGAGAGTGGGTTCCCTTGGCCCCTGTCGCACAGCAGCCCTCCCAGTTCCCCTGTGTTCCTGGGCCTCCGTCCCCTGGACCGTGTGCCCCCTACCACTGCCCGCAGGTCCCTGTTGTTGTTGGGGTGGTGGGTTATCCTGGGTTCCTTGTAGTGGTGGACATACAGCTGATTGACGTGGCCTGGGGACGGAGGTATGGGCCCACTGGGTGGGTGCTGTGCTGGTGTTTCCAGAGGGTGGAAGGTCTGTGGTGGCCTGTGCCTTTGTGAGGGGAACCGACTGTCCAGAGGTCCCCGATGGTCCGGGCTGATCATCTAGATCCAGTTGGACAGAGGTGCTGTCATCACTGTGGGCCTCTTCGGTTGGTGGTGTGGACATGTGTGGACCCTCCTGTCCGGTGACGTTGGGTAAGGGTCCTGCAAGGGTATAAAAGGATGTTTATTAAATCTGTGTGTGTAATGGTGTGCAATGGGTGGGTGACCGTGTACCCCAGTGCCAGCATTCCTATGTGGGAGCTTGTGTGATGATGGTTTAGGGGGGTGTATGGGTATGTGCAGTGGGCATGCTTTGGTGATGGGTGTCCATGCTTTGTTGTTGCATGCAGGGCTTGGTGTTGGGATGTGTGGTTTGTGATGTTGGGACATATGTGAGGAGTTGGGGTGCTGGTGGGGAGGGTGAGGGTGGGGGTATGTGATAGCATGCAGGTAGGGTGGGGGATGTAATAGTAAAGCTTTGTTTTAACAGAGTCCATTCTTCCACCTACTCCTGCGAGGCCCTCAGGATGCAGAATCGCCAAGACATGCTCCTCCCATGTTGTTAGTTGTGGGGGAGGAGGTGGGGGTCTGCCGCCAGTCCGCTGAACCGCCAGGTGGTGTCTTGAGACCACGGAACACACCTTCCCCGTAGGTCGTTCCACCTCTTCCTGATGTCCTCCCGATTTCTTGGGTGTTGTCCCACTGCGTTGACCCTGTCCACTATTCTTCGCCATAGCTCCATCTCCTAGCTATGGAGGTGTGCTGCACCTGTGATCCGAATAGCTGTGGCTCTACCCGGACGATTTCCTCCTCCTTCGAGAACCTGGGGTGTCTTTGCCGTGCCATGGGGTGGTGTAGGTGATGTGTGGGGTGGAGTGTGTGGTGAGAAGTCTGGTGATATGTAGTGGTGTGTTGTGTGAGGTGTGTTAGGTGCGTGGAAGTTGTGTGGGTAATGGTGTTGTGTGCCTGTGGATGCTGTTGTTCTTGCTGGTGGTGTCTCTCTCTGGCCTTCTTTCTGAATTTTTGGTCATAGGGGTTTGTGGGTGATGTGGGTGTGTGTTTTATATTGTATTTGGTGTGGGAGTGGTGTGTGTATATGTATCAGGTGTGTGTATTTTGAATTGTCCAATGTGGCTGTGTTTTGTATATGTGTGTGTATTATGAGCGCGGCGGTGTGTACCATCAGTGGAATATCGCGGTTGAAAGACCGCCGCCTGGATTCGTGTGTCGTGATAGTGTGGGCGTATTTCTGTTGGTGTGACGGTGGAGGTTTTGTTTTCGCCAGTTTATAACTGACCTTTGGTGTGGCGGACTTGTGTGGGTGTCTGACTTTTGCCAGATTCCGAGATGTGGGTCATAATAGTTCTGGTGGAATTCCCCGGCGGTGTGTTGCCGGTCTTCTGGATGGCGGTAAGTGCCTTTTACCGCCAATATTGTAATGACCGCCATAGTTCCCAAGCTCCCAAATCTCTCAAAAACATGGGGCTCAGACTCCAATACCCACTATGGTGCTTGAGCCTAAATGCTGACTTCAGACAACCATATCGGCAAGCAGGTATAAACTCTGTAAGGATTCTACACACATTGGGGCTAAGCCTCCAGAGGCATCCAGGCCTGCCACTGTACCTAGCATCTCACATCATCTTCTGTCCTCAAAAGCAGAGGTCTTATGTAATCTCTTGCTAAATATGAGAAGGTAATCTACCCCGGTTTTTCTTTGCATTCTGTTACTTCCAATCATGTGTTCATAATTGAAAAAAACAGAACTAAAAAATATCCAGATGCAAATGAAAAACAAAACTGGATTAGTTACTAGCACCTCAACCACAGGAACCCACACCTTCCTTCTTAATTTGCTCCTTGAGACATTAACAAACTCAGATTCTCCTGCCTTCAATCACCTCACTACACTCACCTGCAAATTTCATCTACTTTTTCCACAGGCCTACATAGTTCACCTATAGACAATCGATTACAACTTTCTTTACCTAAATTAGTCACCTAGTACACCACACATAAGGTATTCTCCTAACTTGAACAACCAACAGGCATTTCTCGAGATTCTCAGCCTATCTTGCTTCTAAGAGCCACCTACAAACTCTGTTATTTGCAGTGATCTGTGTTTTTTCATGCTATGTTAGAGATGCTCAGTCACTTGTAGGATCCCAGACTCTTTTATGCACACCCATATTTGCACACATACATTGTCCCCAAAACGCAATGACCTAACCTCTTTACTCTCCCTATGTTCACCACATTTCCCATTTCCTTGATATTAGACCGTCTAGCACAACACTCCATCTTCCCTTTTGCTCACCAATAAGCAATAGGCCATTCACAACTTACCTTACCTGCTCATCTACAAATGGTCATTCCCTGCCCTCAAGTCCACTCACAATATTTCCTTCAACTTCTCTATGAGCTTGTCCACTTTCTTGCAATTTTGCTCACCCTTTGTCTTTGACCCACAATCATTCACTCACTGCTTCCCAAGCCTTCATCACTCTTCTACAAATTCTCCTTCCAATTCATTTGCTAACTTAAAGCTACTCTTTTACAACTTTGCTCAGTCTCTATTGCTCTCCTTCTAATGCTAAGCATGCCATATTGCTCTGTCTTCTCATAAAAATGTCACTAGCAGAGCCTCCTGCCATTTCACCACATTTAACCTTATCACACTTACCTTTGTTACTACTTAGCAATATTCTTTATCTGAGTGGTGAAGGGGTGATGCTCAAATGCTGACACGGAATGATAGGATACAAGTTAGAAGTTTGCCTTGGATGACATAACTGCGAGGATAACAGTCTTTAGTTGTGGAGGACTTAAAAGCCACTGGGTGGAGGACATGAAGGTGGCTGCCTCTGTCATTACCCTGACAAAAATGGGGGGCGAGGAGGGAGCTCATCATTGAATATCTCTGCTGTATTCTGACATTGTGTTGGAATCATCAAGTAGAACATCTCACTCAGGGGCATCATGAACCCCACTCCCTATGACACACACACATTTTAGCAGCTACAGTGGGGTGGGGATCTTTATGGGTCTCGGCTCTCTGAAACTAGGAAGACAACAGCTCATAATTAAAGCTAAAGAAAGATGGATTGATCGAAAAAAGAAAAGATAGAAGTGAAAGGTTGCATGGGTAGGTAAAAGATGGGTGAATAGTGGATAGATGAAAGAATGGGTGATAGGGTCTTTGGGTGAACAGATATGTGAATGAATGAAAGATATGTGAAAGGATGACTAGATAAAAGAATGCATGGGTGATGAAAAGCATGGGCGAAAGGGTTGATGGGTGAAAGGATGCATGAGTGGACAAATGGGTGAAAGGATGTCTCAGTGGGCAAGTGGGTGAAAGGATGCTTGGATGGGCGATTGGGTGAGAGAATGCATAGGTAGGTGAATGGGTGAAAGGATGGAAAAAACGGTGGATGGGTAAAGGATGAGTGAAAAGATGGATGGAGCGGTTGAGTGGAATGGCAAAAAGCTGAATCAATCAATCAATCAATCAAAGAGATTTATAGAGCGCGCTACTCACCCGTGAGGGTCTCAAGGCACTGGGGGGGTGGGAGAGGGGTAGGGGCAGGGGGATCACTGTTCGAAAAGCCAGGTCTTGAGGCTCTTCCTGAAAAGTAGTAGGTCTTGGCTCTTGCGGAGGTGGGTGGGGAGGGAGTTCCAGGCCTTGGGGGATAGGTAGGAGAAGGATCTGCCTCCGGTGGTGGTGTGCTTGATGCAAGGGACAGAGGCGAGAGAGAGGTCGGCAGAGCGGAGGTGGCGTGTGGGCGTGTGGAAGGTCACTCTTTCGTTAAGGTAGGCAGGGCCCGTGTTGTGGAGTGATTTGTGTGTGAGGATGAGAGTCTTAAAGGTGATCCTTGTGTCTATGGGGAGCCAGTGGAGCGATCTGAGGTGTGGTGAGATGTGTTCGTGTCGGGGGAGGTCGAGGATGAGTCGTGCTGCTGAGTTCTGGATTCGTTGTAGTTTGCGCTTCAGTTTTAGTGTGGTGCCAGTGAATGGTGAAAGAGTGAATGGATGACTGCATCTAAAGCTGAAATGGTGGATATTAGTGGGTGGATGGAAGGGTGAAAGAATTAATAGATAGGTGCTTGGATGGCAGTGATAAGGGGGTTCTTCTGTGGAGGGTCTGTCTCACTCGCTTCTCTTGTTTGGTGCCATCAGATGTTTGGTTTTTTGATTATTCTATTGACTTCACTTATTCTGAAGTGGTAACAATATCATGGCACAATTGTAACTCATTCTAATGTTGTCATTGATTCTCATCCTAAAGTTGTCACAGAATCTTCCTAGAGTATTCTACTTTCATCCTTAAGTTTTTCGACAATCATCCTGAAGTACTCTTCACTCATACTGATGTTCTCGTACAATCATCCTGGAATCTTCTTCACCCATCCTGAAGTTGTTTTACAATCACCCTGGAGTAATCTGCACTCATCCTGAAACTGAAACTGACTCATCCTGGCGTGATCTGCACCCATCCTGAAGTTATCTTACATTCATTGTGGAGCAATCTGCACTCATCCTGAAGTTGTAACAAAGTCATCCTAGTGTAATGTACACTCATCCAAAAGTTGTCACAGATTCACCCTAGAGTAACCTGCTCTTATGTTGAAGCTGTCTTGGTATCATCCTGAAGTAATAAAAACTCTTCCTGAAGTTGTCAGTTGGTATTCCTACAGTAGTAGAAGATAATCACACACTTTCAATTGAAGTAATCAGAAGCTCATCCCAGAGCAGTTTTTGTGATGACTCTGGAGTCATCTCATTTAAATATTTCACCCTATACACGTGCTTCAGGATGGCTTGGGTTGATTTTAACAGACAATTAGAGTTTACTGGAGGATGGAGTAATCAGATAACTCCAGAATTACTTCACAATGATCTTCTATTTTGACCTGGGAATAGTTTTCTGTCCTTTTCTTCTAAAACAGTTCGACCAGGAATTTTGTCATACGTAAGTTGGTCAGTGTTTGGCTCCTCTTTAAGAAGTTATTGAGAGTTTTTCCTTTTCTCCTAAAAAATGAATAATGAGGCACAAATATTTAATGTGTCTTGTTAAGGGATGGCAATTTTGCAATGAAAGGTACCACTGCACCTACTCTGTGTCCATGTGTGCATGGGTGATGCTATTAACTGTTAAAGCTATGGCATCTGGGACTATTTCCATACACAACATATATCTGCCCAAGGAGCAGGAAAATATACCTATGGATATGTTTTGATAGGATACACTTGGTTGTTGGGTCTTCAGGGATGGCTGTGAGCTTCACGGTTGGCGCACGGATGGCATGTGAGATTTCACTTTTTTATTTTGGCTACTCACTAGGAATAAAGGATTCACCTGGGTGTCCTTAGCACTAGATGTGGTTATATGTCAATTTTATTTAAATACATTTGATGTTTAATCACTAGGTCATTTCACCTGTCCCTAAATCCTGAGGGGGACCAGAAGCTTTAGGGGCCACCAAAACACGTCAACACTTTTTGTTTGAATGAGTCAGACAAGAGGAAATCCAAAGTTTAATTTTATGGACAATATAGACATAATAGTAGGCATTATTGCCACATGGTGTGATGCCAGTCAGTTAATTAAAAAAAATAATTCAATAACTTTATTAAGTCCCAGTTAGACCATAAAAGTAAAATTAAGGCATCAACATATTCATAAAAATCTAAAAACTAAGGCCCTGATTCCGACCCTGGCGGTCCAAGACAGCCAGGGCCGCGGGCAACGGTAGCACCGCCAACAGGCTGGCGGTGCTTCATTGCCCATTCTGACCGCGGCGGTAAAGCCGCAGTCAGAAAAGGGGATCCGGCGGTTTCCCGCCGGATTTCCCCTGGCTGGGCTGAACCTCCATGGCGGCGCTGCAAGCAGCGCCGCCATGGGGATTCTGACCCCCTTCCCGCCAGCCTGTTTCTGGCGGTTTTTACCGCCAGGAACAGGATGGCGGGAACGGGTGTCGTGGGGCCCCTGGGGGCCCCTGCACTGCCCATGCCACTGGCATGGGCATTGCAGGGGCCCCCTAACAGGGCCCCAGCATGATTTTCACTGTCTGCATAGCAGACAGTGAAAATCGCGACGGGTGCTACTGCACCCGTCGCACACCTGCAACACCGCCAGCTCCATTCGGAGCCGGCTTCTGTGTTGCAGGCCCTTTCCCGCTGGGCCGGCGGGCGCTCCCTTGGCGGGCGCCCGCCAGCCCAGCGGGAAAGTCAGAATGGCCCCCGCGGTCTTTTGACCACGGGGCGCCCGGGTCAGAATGAACCTCTAAATCTGAATCTGAACATGATTAAAGGCAGGCATTTTATGCATATTGATCAAAGGTATGAGCCATCCAAATATTTCATGGCTGAACCGGCTTATGAGCAAAGTCAAAATAGGAGCAGGTCACTTTGACATTAAAATATGTTACATTTCTGCCCATCAAGACTGATAAGACATAGAACAATCGTCATTGTCGTAAAACTATGATCGACCCACCATTTAATTCATAAAAACATGTCATCTCCAAATGTTTAAAACCACAATTATCAATGTCTCAAGCTAAATAGGTCCTATGAAAAGATAATAATAAAAAAAGTATAACACCAACCTTAGCAATCTACAAAAAAATAAAACATGAAGACACAGGGGGTCATTCTGACCCCCGCGGGCGGCGGTCGCCGCCCGCCTGGAGGGAGCCGCCATATGGCCGCTCCGCGGTCGAAAGACCGCGGAGGCCATTCTGGCTTTCCCGCTGGGCTGGCGGGCGACCGCCAGAAGGCCGCCCGCCAGCCCAGCGGGAAACCCCTCCCCACGAGGAAGCCGGCTCTGAATGGAGCCGGCGGAGTGGGTATGTGCGACGGGTGCAGTGGCACCCATCGCGTATTTCAGTGTCTGTAATGCAGACACTGAAATACAAAGTGGGGCCCTCTTACGGGGGCCCCTGCAGTGCCCATGCCATTGGCATGGGCACTGCAGGGGCCCCCAGGGGCCCCACGACACCCCTCACCGCCATCCTGTTCCTGGCGGCCGGAGCCGCCAGGAACAGGATGGCGGTGAGGGGGTCGGAATCCCCCATGGCGGCGCAGCAAGCTGCACCGCCATGGGGGATTCCCAGGGCAGCGGAAAACCGGCGGAAGACCGCCGGTTTTCCTCTACTGACCGCGGCCAAACCGCCACGGTCAGAATGCCCTGCGGGGCACCGCCAGCCTGTTGGCGGTGCTCCCGCATCCCCGGCTCCGGCGGTCCTTGACCGCCGGGGTCGGAATGACCCCCACATTCTAAAATTGCTTAAAACTTTATCCTAGACATAATGAGTTAAAGCAGTGTAAACATTCAAGCCGCATTACCATTTAACTTCCATGATTTTAAGGCGGCCCTAATGAAACTCACAAAAGCATAGCAGACTTTTTGTGTGGCAGCAGATTGCAAGTACCTCAAGCCATGTATATGAGATGTAAAGTGCATGTGTTTTAATATGAGCCAAAGAAAATATCCCCTTAACACAGAGTACAATTTACAGACGAGCATAAAGTGGGTCATAGATTGGGTTGAAACTATCACAGGGACATCGGGTGCAATAGTTTCTCTTGACCGGCCACTGGAAAAGTGACGACCAGATAGTGAATTAAATTAAACCTCAACCTTGTCATATAAAACCTATGCTGGGGATTAGTTAGCCATATTAAGCATGTTCTTACCTCTGATATGTTATCAAGCCACATAAAGTTCAGCACTGAAACCATGTTGAGGGCCCTTACAATGTGTCCTTCTTCAGTGTAATGCAGAAAGCGCCTTTTGACCCATTCTTTGAACTGGGGCCGGATCTTGTCAGGAAAATTGAAAAGTGCATTCAGGTCAAGATTGTAAAAAAGGCTTTTGACATATGCCAGCCATAGAATGGTATGCCAATTATCCACCTTTAAACAATATGCTAATACCAGGCAAGAGAATTTAGCCTTTGGGGTACCCCTAATTTATATCTAAAACTACAAGGGCCCCATACCCACAAAATCCTCAATATAGTCCACGCCTAATTCAAGGTATAGGATAGAACTTAGGGGGTCATTCTAACTCTGGCGGGCGGCGGAGGCCGCCCGCCAGAGTTCCCCCCTCCAGAATACCGCACCGCGGTCAGAAGACCGCTGCGGTTATTCTGGGTTTCCCACTGGGCTGGCGGGTGACCGCCAAAAGGCCGCCCGCCAGCCCAGTGGGAAACACCCTTCCCACGAGGAAGCCGGCTCCGAATGGAGCCGGCGGAGTGGGAAGGTGCGACGGGTGCAGTTGCACCCGTCGCGAATTTCAGTGTCTGCAAAGCAGACACTGACATTCTTTGTGGGGCCCTCTTACGGGGGCCCCTGCAGCATCCATGCCATTGGCATGGGCACTGCAGGTGCCCCCAGGGGCCCCACGACACCCCATACTGCCATCCTGTTCCACAGGATGGCGGTATGGGGTGTCAGAATCCCCATGGCGGCGCAGCAAGCTGCGCCGCCATGGAGGATTCTGCAGGACGGCGGAAAACCGGCAGGAGACCGCCGGTTTTCCTCTTCTGACCGCGGCTGAACCGCCGCGGTCAGAATGTCCTGAGGAGCACCGCCAGCCTGTTGGCGGTGCTCCCGCCGACCCTGGCCCCGGCGGTCCGTGACCGCCGGGGTCAGAATCAGGCCCTTAGTGTACTTTGTGGTAGCGCTAACAGTCGACAGCGGAATTTATTCTTAACACCTTACACTTGCCCCAGTGATACACAGCCCCACACATGAGCACTAGTCACCCCAAGTGAGAAGCATCACTTGTGGACTGCTTAACCAGTTCCCGAATAGGTTTGCAGACAAGCCGATTAGCAAATCTCAATAGGGCGTCAGAGGCTGCCCCCATGTTAAGTACTCTTTGGGCAATCTGCCTCTGCCAAGGCCAACGGGTATCAAAGAGAATACCCAAGTACCAAAAAAGGACAATTTTAATATTTTAGTTCCTCCTATAGAGAAGGCCTTAGTTTTTGTAGCGTTGGGGCTGCAGGTCATAATAAACAATTTTTGAAAATTGACCTTATGTTTTAATTTAGACATGAAGTCATAAAACCCATTCAGCAGTTTTTGAAGACCTTTAGCACTTAGTGACAAGAGGACAGCATCATCTGCGTAGAGAAGGACTGGAACCGCCAGTGCACCAACTCGGGGAATATATGGGCTATATGGTTCTAAAAAGGGGCCTAAGGAATTAACATGCAATAAGAACAAAAAAGGAGCTAAAATACAACCCTGTCTCACACCTCTGGATCCCCCAAATGATTCCTTACATTCACCAGAAAGTGTATAGCACACCTTTGTGGTTGTACCTGTATGTAAATAAATGTTGCACTAATTCCACAAGTGAGAGGTCGATGTCTGCCTGATGCATTAGGTCCTATAAAATTACCCAATCCACTAAATTAAATGCAAAGAGGTCCATGTATGCCATGTGAAGAGAACCTCTCCTGGCTTTGATGCACTTCCCCAAGTCAAGAGTCAAATTTAACGTCTGCTCTACTATCCCCAAGTTTGATCTAAAACCATATTGTAATGGGAAAAATACGGCAGAAGATTTAACCCAGGTCTCTAATTTGTCTAGAATTATCTGCCCGAGGATCTTCACTGTAGAATCTAATACGGAGATCGAGCGATAATACATAGGCAGACTCCAGTCACCTTTTTTTATAATGGGAACAATGATAGCTTATTTCCAAGAATCCTTCAGGTTGCCTTTAACAGCTGCCCTGAGCACATTATTCATTAGAGGGGTCCACAAATTGATATTATGTTTATATAAGTCAATTGTGAACCCATCTGGAGCCTTGCGGTTAGCTGCACTCTTCATTGCATTAACAACAGAAGTGTAGTTAATGAGATCAACTAACCATTCTTAGCTAACTGTATTAGGTAAGGAATCTAAGGCTTATGTTTGTATTTCTGGAGCTTACTCAGAATTAAAGATAACAGAATAATGGTCTAACCAATCCTGGCTGCTGATATGACACTCAATCCTGGAAGAAAAATCATTTGTAAAAAGCGGTTGGTTAACAGTCTCCCAGAAAAGTTTACTGTCATTTAACTTGGCAGCTCTATCAGGATCCTCCCAGGCCTTGATCCTCAGCTCATTTTTCCTTTTTAATACAGCTTGTTTTGTAAGCCCTTCAAGTGCTGTCTATGGCCTCTGGGTTAGGTGGCATGGAGGTAATAGTCTTTTTTAGTGCTTTAAGCGCTGCTGTGCACTCATGGTTCAACCAAGATTTTGTTGAAACCTTCTCTTAGCTGCATTTTAGAAGTTAATTGACATGCCACCTCCCTACTAATATTACAAAAACTCCAAGGAATGTCTTTAGGGGGCCTATCTAGGAACACACAGGAAATAAATAATTCATCCCATTTTTAATTAAATTGTTAAAAAAGGCATCTGGATTGACATTATTCCACTTCGAACCCCTTTATTTGCTTGTTATGCAATAGGTAAACAAATGGCCTTCAACTAAGCTGGGTTGATAATTACCAAGCACTGAATGGTAAGCAGTGCACATTAAAAAAAAAAACACACTAAGGGGGTCATTCTGACCCCCGCGGGCGGCGGTCGCCGCCCGCCTGGAGGGAGCCGCCATATGGCCGCTCCGAGGCCATTCTGGCTTTCCCGCTGGGCTGGCGGGCGACCGGCAGAAGGCTGCCCGCCAGCCCAGCGGGAAACCCCTCCCCACGAGGAAGCCGGCTCTGAATGGAGCCGGCGGAGTGGGTATGTGCGACGGGTGCAGTGGCACCCATCGCGTATTTCAGTGTCTGTAATGCAGACACTGAAATACAAAGTGGGGCCCTCTTACGGGGGCCCCTGCAGTGCCCATGCCATTGGCATGGGCACTGCAGGGGCCCCCAGGGGCCCCACGACACCCCTCACCGCCATCCTGTTCCTGGCGGCCGGAGCCGCCAGGAACAGGATGGCGGTGAGGGGGTCGGAATCCCCCATGGCGGCGCAGCAAGCTGCACCGCCATGGGGGATTCCCAGGGCAGCGGAAAACCGGCGGAAGACCGCCGGTTTTCCTCTACTGACCGCGGCCAAACCGCCACGGTCAGAATGCCCTGCGGGGCACCGCCAGCCTGTTGGTGGTGCTCCCGCATCCCCGGCTCCGGCGGTCCTTGACCGCCGGGGTCGGAATGACCCCCACATTCTAAAATTGCTTAAAACTTTATCCTAGACATAATGAGTTAAAGCAGTGTAAACATTCAAGCCGCATTACCATATAACTTCCATGATTTTAAGGCGGCCCTAATGAAACTCACAAAAGCATAGCAGACTTTTTGTGTGGCAGCAGATTGCAAGTACCTCAAGCCATGTATATGAGATGTAAAGTGCATGTGTTTTAATATGAGCCAAAGAAAATATCCCCTTAACACAGAGTACAATTTACAGACGAGCATAAAGTGGGTCATAGATTGGGTTGAAACTATCACAGGGACATCGGGTGCAATAGTTTCTCTTGACCGGCCACTGGAAAAGTGACGACCAGATAGTGAATTAAATTAAACCTCAACCTTGTCATATAAAACCTATGCTGGGGATTAGTTAGCCATATTAAGCATGTTCTTACCTCTGATATGTTATCAAGCCACATAAAGCTCAGCACTGAAACCATGTTGAGGGCCCTTACAATGTGTCCTTCTTCAGTGTACAATGGCCTTCAACTAAGCTGGGTTGATAATTACCAAGCACTGAATGGTAAGCAGTGCACATTAAAAAAAAAACCACACTAAGGGGGTCATTCTGACCCCCGCGGGCGGCGGTCGCCGCCCGCCTGGAGGGAGCCGCCATATGGCCGCTCCGAGGCCATTCTGGCTTTCCCGCTGGGCTGGCGGGCGACCGCCAGAAGGCCGCCCGCCAGCCCAGCGGGAAACCCCTCCCCACGAGGAAGCCGGCTCCGAATGGAGCCGGCGGAGTGGGTATGTGCGACGGGTGCAGTGGCACCCGTCGCGTATTTCAGTGTCTGCAAAGCAGACACTGAAATACAAAGTGGGGCCCTCTTACGGGGGCCCCTGCAGTGCCCATGCCATTGGCATGGGCACTGCAGGGGCCTCCAGGGGCCCCACAACACCCCATACCGCCATCCTGTTCCTGGCGGGCGACCCGCCAGGAACAGGATGGCGGTATGGGGTGTCAGAATCCCCATGGCGGCGCAGTTGAGGATTCTGCAGGACAGCGGAAAACCGGCAGGAGACCGCCGGTTTTCCTCTTCTGACCGCGGCTGAACCGCCGCGGTCAGAATGTCCTGAGGAGCACCGCCAGCCTGTTGGCGGTGCTCGCGCATCCCCGGCCCCGGCGGTCCTTGACCGCCGGGGTCGGAATGACCCCCTATGTGCCAAAATAGAAGATATTAGAACAAAATCAATTGTGCCTCCCCTGCCTCTCCCCATCAATGTAGGGGGCCTGGTGTCATATGGTTTCACCATACGCAGAATGGAAAAAATGGCCATTAACATCCCCCTGTGAATCATACATCTCACAAATGCGTTCCTTGCTAAACCGACATTTTGTAATATTAAAATCATTTGCCCATTTTAATGGGACAAAAGGTTTCTCTTGTCTATTATGGAACACTGCCAGTGTCTTCTCCAAGTCCTCAACAATCACAGCTGCTTTTGAGGCAAAATCATTATGATAAAAATTTATTAAAATCAGGTTTAGCACTTTAAGTTCTTGCAGATATAGGACTTGAAAATTAGGGGTGGGAGCTGTCACCTTAACCTTTAGGTTATCCAATGCACACAATAATAAAATTGCTAAGCCCCCCTTCCCTCTTACTGAAGGCGATGGAACATGGGCGAGCAATGAGATATACACACATTTAATATAACAGAATTGGAGGCTCATGTTTCCTGGCAACATATAGGCCCTCATTCCGACCCTGGTGGGCATAGACCGCCAGGGCCGCGGGTGACGGAAGCACCGCCAACAGGCTGGCGGTGCTTCCTGGGCCATTCTGACCGCCGCGGTCAGAAAACCGGGTCCGGCGGTTTCCCGCTGGATTTCCCCCGGTTGCCCAAATCCGCCATGGCGGCGCTGCAAGCAGCGCCGCCATGGGGATTCTGACCCCCTTCCCGCCACCCTGTTTCTGGCGGTTTTTACCGCCAGGAACAGGATGGCGGGAACGGGTGTCCTGGGGCCCCCTAACTGCCAATGGCATGGGCAGTGCAGGGGCCCCCTAACAGGACCCCAGCCTGCTTTTCACTGTCTGCCTAGCAGACAGTGAAAAGCGCGACGGGTGCTACTGCACCCGTCGCACACCTGCAACACCATTCGGAGCCGGCTTCAGTGTTGTAGGCCCCTTTCCCGCTGCGCCGGCGGGCGCTAACTTGGCTAGCGCCCGCCGGCCAAGCGGGAAAGTTGAAATGGCCCCAGCGGTCTTTTGACCGTGGAGCGGCCATATGGCGGTTAGCGCATTGCGGGCGGCTACCACCGCCCGCCGCGGTTAGAATGAGGGCCATAATGTTGAAATTAGTAATGTAATTCAGTCAGTCCTTGTTAAGAAGTTTGTCACAAACCCTTGCCATGTTCCAAGATAACTGCAAACCCTGAATACTATTACTGCAATTTATGTCAGAATTAGTTTCTGAAGATGGCTTATCTGGAGCAGGACAGGGAGGGCTAATTTTGAGAGAGATCTCTGATGACAGTGCCACAAACCCAGTTTCAATGGGCTTTGGTTGAATCGAGCATCAATCAATATCCGGCAAATCCGATGGGGCTTCAAAGTGATTGGGATAGACACACATAAAAATAATACTAGGCTGAAAAATAAATCTTTCATGACATTCATTGATCTACTCAGTGACTAATTTAGGGTCTCACTGTGCTGAATAATCATATATGCTACTTCCTCAGCACGTCTCCTAACATTTGATTAAGTTATCCCATGACCTGTCATATCTGGGTTATTTGGACATACCCTTTGATGGGTTTGTATGAACCTAGTAACTGGCAGCATGAGGCAGTCAACTGAATGCAAGAGCAGTGCTGAGATGCTTCATGTTGAAGGGCAAGACCAATGGGATGCAGAGCAGGGACTATTACACTATTCCGTGGTTGAAAGGCTCAGTAACAACAGTAAGATCATGGATAAACAGAGTGGTAGGGTGTAAGCCTAATGGGGAACCATTCTCCAATCTAGAGCAACCACACTATAGTACTCTGGTTCAGGATTCTCACATGTGGGAAACTGGCACTTTTGTTGCAGTACATTTGTTGCTTGGACAGGGGGTAACCTGACTGCCAACCAAAGACTCCATTTCTAACAATGACTATCTGCTGTTACCTGGGGCCTGACTTTTTCTGGAAGAGTTGTAAATTCCTGGTCATTCATTAATAGCCAATGAGATGATTGACCTGCAACATCACCCAATGTCCTTACCATCCCATCCTGAATTTGGTACAAACCTACCCTTCGGAAATTCCAGGTTTACCATTATCTAATTTGACCCCATTCCTGCCAACAGAATTAACTCTGTACGGACCTCGAAAGCTCGTCAAACCCTTTCCAACACTACAGGGTTTAACTTTATCCCAATCTTCAAACTGAATGAGCCTTTTCTGTAAATCTTCTTTCAAGCAGTCCTGTTTTTTTTTCCTGAAGTACCTTCACGTATCAAAGATGGAAACAATTTGGTCCCAGGTTGCCTACCCCTCATCATTTCATAGGGACTTTTCCCTGTACTAGCATTCACTATGTAGCAAAATTCCTTTAGCATGTCTTTGACCGCATCCTGCACTGGTGAACCTGCACTACACAGTAATTGCATAGTAGTGTTCACCGTTGTGTTGACCCTCTTGACTAGTCCATTTCCTTGGGGATTATATAATGATGTACATGCATGCCTTACACAAGAAATGTCTAAAAAACAACCAATCTCCTGCTAAATAAATTGTGTGCCTATATCTGTAAGTAGTACTGTGGATATGTCCTCCCTTATGAACACCTCACTCAAAAAGTCAATGGTTGCACTTGCAGTGATACACTTCATAAAAACTACCTCAACTCATTTTCAATTTGCATCCACCAATGCAGCAGCAAACTTGTTATGATCAGGGAGAAAAATGAAACGGCCCAGAAAAATCTTAACATAGTTCCTGCGACACCTCATCAGCTTCTAGCATATGCTGTTCCCTTCCACCTTGCCAATACCCAGTCTCAACCTTTTTCAGAATCTTTGTAGATGTCACACCTTTCCACCTATTCTTTGACTTGATTGTCCATTATTGCCCACCAAAACATCTCCTTAACTGTCATGATGGACAACGTCTCCCCCAGGTGTCTCTCGTGTCCCAGTCTAATTAGCTAAGATATAATTGCTTCTGGAGGAACACATCTTTTTCCTCTCATCAGTAATCAATCATCATGAACAGAAAGTCCATCAGTCATATTGACTAATGGCTTTATCCTATCCAGTATTGTACTCTCCGTCCTCTCACCACTTTCACAACACTTTTAAGGATATCAACCTGCTCCATCGCTCTGGTTCAATACTTTTTCGGTACTGAACAGCCTACCCTTCTGTGGCATCATCTCGGCTGGCCACCACTTCTTCAGTTGCCAACTCCGACAGTTCAGTAGCTTTGTCAGGCAATCTAGAGAGATACTCAACTCCTTTATTTTTCTATACCGGCACAAACTCCACTCTAGACTCATATTCCTGTAACTTGTCTGCAAGTCTTGCTAACCACCCTGAACAATTCTTTGTGCCACCAGTTCCCAAAACTTTAAGGAGAGTTTGAGATCCATCCTTAAGAAAAACACACTTCACCATAGAAACACCCTGAAATACATAGTTGCCCAAGGAGCTGCCAATGCTTCCCGCTCAATGATGGAATAATTCATTTCAGTATCTGTCAACGAGAGTGAAGCAAAGCCCATAGTTTTTTATAACTTAACATGCAGTTTTGCTAAAACCATCCCATTGCTTTTTAAAGCAGATTGGAATGGTATTAAAACCCCTGCATGGGCAATATTGTCTTTGACCAGTGAAAAGGCTGCTTGTTCTTGTTTGCCCTATGAATGTATTGGCCTTATGCAATAATGCTCTCAAAGGCTCTATTTTATTTGTGAAATCTTGCACAAACTTGGAGTAATCATCCACTAGGCCCATAAAAGATCTAAGTTTATCCCTCTGATTTGGGGCTTTGGCATTCACAATGGCACTCCCCAAATTGTGTTTAGGCTTCACCCCCTCCCATGTGAGGAGGCAACCCAAAATACTTCACCTCTTGCATAAGGTCGACACACTTCTCTTTACACGAGATTAATCACATTCTCATTTAAACTGAGCACAACAACACAAAATCTGAGGGAGTTCTCAGATTTCTTAGTTGAAACTGATGTGAATAAACATTCAGCTGCTTCCACTTGTTCTATTACTTTGTCATCCAAGAGTTGTTGTATTATGTTTTTCACCTGTGTTCTTACTGCCATCTGAATCTTTCTGGCAACCTGTTTAACAGGAACTGAATTTTCCCTAAACTTGATCTCATGCATGTACTCTTTTGCTTCTCCCAATTTATTTTCAAGGAAGCATTCATGTTGGAGTAACATATCCTTCTAGTCCCTTTCATCAATCACCATAACTTGGTTGTCTGCTCTTGGGTTCACCTTAATATGGAGATCATATTGATGTGACCATCCTAGAACTAAAGGATCATCAGGAGCAACATACACTTTTTCTATCCTCTGCTGTGCTACAAACTTGATCAACACCACTATAAAACCCAGGACTCCATTGTCAGCTCCTTGGTATCGTTTCAAATTGACATCAGTGGACACCAACTGTCCTCCTGGCCATGCAGCATTGTACATCCTTTTTGGTATTATCGTGGACAAGTCCCTGTATCTACCACCAGTAATAACATTTTCTAGTTGACTTCAAATTCAGCTTTGGGACATGTCCTTCACTTTTCAAGACCAATACTACAATCACTACCCTGAGTACTCTGTGTTCAGATTCCCCCTCACCCGCAAACGCTTCCTCCTTCTCCACACCTTTACACGAGTACAAAGGGTTCTTTCTTGCTGCACTTGTGACAATCTTTAATCAGCACAAATCAATTTTTGAATCTGCAAAGTAATAGTTGCTGCCACACCTGTGACAGACACAAGGCGTAACCTTCCCTGGAGAATTTGACAGCGGAGAGCCTCTTGTTGTACTATACTTGGTAGTCTGAAATTTGTTCTTGACCACATTGACCTGGTCACTGTCATCCCGCACTGCTGCCACATTTGAAGCTTTCTCCTGAATTGCAATTTTTTTTAAAACTCTATTTTAGTTTTGCATAAAGGCAAACAACAAAGCACACTCCCCCAACTTCGAGGACTGGCAGTATATAGTATACATTCAAAATTACATGTAACCACTCAGGGTGGGTTAGGACCGGATAATAGTGTGGCAAATAAGACTTTTTCTAGTTGATCATTTCAGCAGGTCAGGGGATCCCCTCAGTCAACCCACAGTTGAGGTCTAGTGCACCTGTCTGTGGGGCAGGCGTCCTCCAGTCTCCCCTAATATTCCTGTTCTCTCTTCTCTCTTCATGGGCCCCAGACTTTCTAAAATTTGCATGGACAGCCTTGCTCCTGATATACCAATTTTCCCAACCCCATACACTGGTCTAGGTCCTCCTCCTGATTCCCTCACAGTGTTCAAGGTGAACACCTCCCAGTGTTTCAGGATATCTCTCTGGGCCACCACCAGGGCCAAGTTGCTGAACAGCAAGCTTTAGTGGTTCAAGGTTTTGTCACCCCAGATTCCCAGGGACACCAGCTGCTGCATGAGCTTCACTTCCTCACCCAGGGTCTCCAAAATCTTTTTGCCCATCCTCTTCCAATATGCCCCCTACCTCGGGCACTCCCAGAGCGTTTGGATTAGGGTGCGCCTCATGTGACATCCCCAGGAGCCAGGCCCATATTAAACAGCTGGGATCTCGTGTAGTAGGCCCTATGCAGGATTTTCAATTGCATCAGGCGGAAACCCAACTTGATCGCAACTTCTCCGGGATACGTGCATGCCTGGCTTCAGTCATCACCCTCCAGGTTACCCAGATTTGTCAAGAACCCAAAAACCTACATTCCAACCGGGATTCCTCCTCTCTCTCAGACTGTAGTGCTTCACATATGCTGAGCAAAAACTGCCTCTGTTGGCATCTAAAAAATGGACTACTTGACATTTCGCACTCAGGTCATCAAAAAGGATTACTGCACTGTCCCTCCACACATCATCAAGTTGGGAAATCCCCAACAGGTCCCATTTTTGATGATTCTCTATGTTCCTTAGGCCGTGGAAGAGATCCGAGTCCCAGAGGGAGGTCTGCAATGGCACCCTGCCCAGCCACCCCAACACACCTGTTGCCCTCCTCCAAATGTGTACTACTGCCTTTATTGGGATGGGGAGGGGAGCACCCCCCCCCCACATGAAGTCTCCAGAGGTATCCCTCTGAGGCCAAGGCAGTGCGATCTGTCTGCAGGGAATGTTCCTATTGGGACAAGTGGACCCAGTCATTAACAGTCAACAACTGTGAGGTCCAGTAGCAGAGCCAAAGATTTGGAAGGGCAATGCCCCCTCTGTTTGGCATCTGGTCAGTATTGGTAGGGCTAATTTAGGTATCCTGACATCCCAGAGCAGCACTCTAGTAGTACTAACCACCCTGCAAAAGAAGGTGTCTGGGACTGGATAGGGGGTATTCTGTAGGATATATTGGAATTAGGGTAAGTAGATCATCTTATAAAGGGATGCTCATCCGAAGACAGAAAGCAGAAGCTTTCTCCATCTCTTTCCGTCCCTGTGGTAGGTGTCCAAAACCCTCTCTAGATTCTCCTGTATGCTTTGGACTACAACCGATGTTACAAAAATACCCAGATATCGGAAGCCCTGGGTTGCCATGAGAATGGGTGGTTCCCCACCATTGCCAGGGCATCTTTCCTCACTGGAAAGGCCACTGACTTATGCCAATTAATGTGGGAACCCTCACAGGACCTAAAGATTGTTAGGACATCCAAGATTCTTGGTATTGATTGCTGGGGGTCCTCCAGGCATCAGCAGATAAAGACACAACATCCTCCAACCCCGGGTCCCACCAAAGGCCCCTGATTTGTGCGTCCACCCTGATCTACGAAGCCAGGTGTTCGAGGACCACCACAAATATCAGGGGGGAGAGCGGGCAATCCTGCCTCATAACCCCAGACAGACGGAATTGATCCAATAGGACCCCATTCACTCAGACCTGTACCGTTGTGTCTTTATATAGTAGGCTGTTCCAGGACAGGAATACGGACCTAAGCCCATCTTCTGAAGAACGGGCAACATGTATGGCCATTCTAGGGAGTCAAAGGCTTTCTCAGCATCCAAAGCCAATAAGACCCCCAGCTCCTGCAGGCACTCACTGTGGGCCAAGTGGCACATTAATCTCTTCAGATTATGCCTCATGCCTCTGTACAGCATGAAGGTGGATTGATCAGGAGCATTAAGGGAGTCGATCTGCTGTTTTAAGTGGCTTGCTGGAATCTTGGTCAAAGTCTTATGGGGTCATTATCACCCTGGTGGTCTGACCGCCAGGGCAAAGGTGGCGGTCTCACCGCCAACAGGCTGGTGGTAAAGACCGGCACATTATGAGTGTGGCGGGTTGGCCTCTGCCAAGCCGCCACATCTCTGCTCATTCCGCTATGGCAGTCGGAGCCGCTGGGACAGAGATGTGCATCTCTGACACGACGGTCCACAGAAAACTGTTGGCGGTATTACGGGACACCTTTCCACCAGGGTGTCCGCAGCAGAAGCACCGCCACGAAAACCCTGGTAGAAAGGATAACGGTGACAGGGAATTTCTTCACTGTCACCGGTAGGCAACTCCCCCCCACCAAGCACTAAACCCCCCCAACCCTCCTCCAGACAGAGCGCCCTACTTCCCCGACCCCTCTCCAGACACAGCACCTCCCATACCCCCACCGTACACAGCGCCCCCCACCAGACACAGCACCCCTCTCTCTCCCCATCCCATGTTGGACGATCGACTTATCTGGTCCAGAGAGGAGGTCATCTGGCAGGGGTCGGGAACAGGTGCTTCCACCTCCGGCAGTGCCCCACTTCCAGGGCACCACCAGACCATATTATTCCACATGATACAGCAGGCAGGGTCCTTCTGGCAGGGGGGGCCAGTAGTGGAACTGCCCCAGCGCCTCTGCCCACAAGCACGACTACTGATGGATTTCCACCCAAAGTGTAGCGGAAGTCTAGCAGATCGCCTAATATGGTGGCTGGAAGACCACCAGTGGTCTTCTTGCACCTGTGGCTTTGGCGGTCTTCCTTAAAGACCTCCAAAGTCATAATGACCACCTTAGTCTCTGTATTGATCAGAGAGATTGGTCTGTATGAGACACAATCGTCAGGTGCCCTCCCCTCTTTATGGATCAAGACAAATGTGGTTTCTCGAAGATTATGCGGCAGGATGCCCACTTCCCAGGCTGCATTAAACATGACAGCATCTGCGTCACCATTTTTGATGTGACACATTTATAGAATTCCATGGGGAAGCCATTGGAACTCAGAGTTTTACCATTGTTCAGCTGTGAGATAGCTGCCATTACATCTCCCTTCTTGTGCAATAGCCCAGGGTGTCCACAAAGCCATGCCTTCTGTCCTAAACCCATTGACACAGGGCTGCCCCTCTACCTTTTTTGCCAACCATGCTAGGCAATCCATTGAGGGTGGACACATGATCGGCCTCAAACTGCAAAAACTTCTCCTCCAGCTTCCGGTATTCCTCATCCCTATCCCTTCTCAGGCCTACCCTACGCGCAGTCAATTGTCCCCTCAAGACCACGTCATATGCCTGCTATAGGTCGTGGCTGATCGGCCATTACCATCATTTTCTGTGAAGTAGCTGGCTGTCACTGTAGCCACCATTGTTTTTGTCTCTCTATCTTTCGGTTCCCATACATCCTCCAAGCTCCCTTTCAGCTCGGGACACCTATGTGAACCTTGGTGAGCAGTGGTGAATGGTCCAATATGCCCCAGGGGAGAAAGGCGGTTCCAGAGAACCTAGCCATCTTAAATGTGGGACCTAAAAAGTAGTCCAGTTGGGTCATAACTCCCAGTGACTTCGCTGTGTGTGAGTATTGGCGTGTATCAAGGTTTGTCGCTAGCTACAAATCAACCAGGCCCATAGATTCCACAGAAGTGGCCAGTCTCGTGTCAGGTCTCGCCAGGTCTCCAGATTTGGTCACCCTGTCCATGTCCCCTTGTAATGTCAGATTGAGGTCCCCACCAATGATGGTCAATGCGTCCGGGCAACTTGTCAGCCAGACCCCTATACACTCCAGACTCCTAGATTGTAGTCCTAGGGGAGAGTACCATGACCCAATGACCACAACATAAGGATTATTTCATTTATAAGACCAATGACCACATCCTCCCTTAGCAGCAGCCATGGATCGCAGCCTGACAGCTGTGTTTATTGTCCCAGGTACAGAGGACTCCAGTGGTAACGAGTGGAGAATCAGGAATCCCAACCCCTGATCCCTTCGTGAATCCTGTGTGTGTCAATACCTTTTACCTGCCTTTACCAAGGAACTAACAATTGTTGCCTAGCAAGTGAGTTTCCTATAACAGGATTATGTCTAGTCATGTTGGATCAGGCACTTTCTTACCATCCCTCTCTTGAGTTTGTTCCCAGGCCATTAACATTCCATGAGTGAAGCTTCAGGGTCAAGACCCGGCTCAGGACCTCTTTCTTCTCATCCTCCATTGGCCCTTGGAGTCTTCATTGCATCTGTCCATTCCAGCCCGTCTGAATTTTTGTCATCTTGTGCATGTCCTCGTTGAAACAAACCCTGTATCCTGAACACACAACTCCTAATCACCTTGCACTGTGGCCTTAAAACTACCCACCACCCTAATGCCTGAGATGCCTGTCACCCCAATGTTTTGATAAAATTTGAAGTAATTCAGAAAGCTATGCTTCTACAACAGATTCTCAGATGTCCATTGATGTGCGAGAGTGTGACCCTTCTGGTATATCCACTCATGCCCACCGGAGTCCTTGAAGAGTCAGGTCTTTCATGTCCAGCACATGGCTCAGCTTCACCTGACAGGCCCTTGAAATTTGCAGATTCATACAAGCAGGTCTGTGGTCATCGGAGTCACCAGTTGCCCCTTTTCAGACTCCTCACCAGGCACAGATTAAAGGGAAGAGTCATCTTGATCTTCAAGGGTGTGAGCCAGCTCAGCCCATTTTGTACTCAGTGGTAGGGTACACGTGTGCTGTATTTCCGTCACCACCTTTGTGTGCTCTGATTCTGCCTGTGCCCTTGTTGGATCTGCCCTCGGCCAGCTGAATTGCCCTTTTCATCTCACGCATGAACCGCTCTGACTCTTTAACCACCTTAACAATGGCTATAGCATCATTTTAAGTAGAGTTACTAGCAGCACAGAATCTTTCTTGTATCTTCTTGCTAGTTCATTGAACAATCAATTGATCCCTCATTGTTTCCTCCGTCATTTGTCCAAACTGACACTTCACAGATAACTCTCTCAATCTGGCCACAAAATCATCAATAGATTCAGCAGGACACTGTGGCCATGTATAAAATTTGTGCCAAGACAGGACTACATTTACTTGTTTAGCAAACCTAGGGGTATATTTGTAATCCCCTAGCGTCACCTTGCGCCACATTAACGTAACTATTTTTTACATTAATGTGGCCCAACAAGGCCAAAATCTTGCGCCGTTTTTACAGAGTGGCACAATACATGCAGTGCGCCACTCTGTAATTCTTTGCAGTACATTATTATACAAAGGGGGTGTTCTCCCATTAGGAGGCCCGAAAAAATGGCACAAAGAAATCTATGAGATTTCCTTGCACCATTTTTTACAGCACTTTTAACGCCTGCTTTTAGCCGGCGTAAAAAGGGGACTTCCATTCTTTATAATGGGCCCCTATGTACTCTGGAGGAGTAGCGGCAACAGTTTGGTGCTACTCCTGCAGAGTACGAAAATTATGCTATTGCCCCCTACCCTGTGCAATGGTGTGCTGTATTTTAAATATGGCACACACATGGTGGCGGTAGGGGGGTGCTGAGGGGCGCAGGGAAAGTTCAATAAAACTGGCCCCTAGATTGCAATCTTAGTACTGCCTCCTTGTATACATCTTCCTCTTTAACTATGCATGCAAAGTATCTATATATGTTGGCCTTCTTTCCCTAATAGCCACAACAAACAATAACGCCTTCTTTCTTATTGAGGACAACCTGGTGCCATCAAGAGCCACTAGGTAATTTTCATAGCAATCACTCGAGCCCTACCACACTACAGGTGGGTCTCCAGGTATAATAAAGTATGGTGGGGGTGTCACTATGGCATTTGTTACATTCATTGCATAGTGTTTTCTTAAAGTGTATGCGTAATGGCAAATGATACTGCACTGCTCCGTTTAAATCGTGTCGATGCTGAATTTCACAGGTACGTTGATAAGGCCTGAGCAGAGACCGTATCCATTTTCACTCAGCAGAGCGTATTTGGTTACAGTAATGTTTGTGCCGCATGTGCTTGAACAATGACATAGGCGGTCATTCCGACCCTGGCGGTCATAGACCGCCAGGGCCGGGGACCGCGGATGCACTGCCAACAGGCTGGCGGTGCATCCAGGCCAATTCTGACCGCGGCTGTAAAGTCGCGGTCAGAAAAGGGAAGCCGGCGGTTTCCCGCCGGTTTTCCCCTGGCCTGAAGAATCCTCCATGGCGGCGCTGCAGGCAGCGCCGCCATGGGGATTCCGACCACCTTCCCGCCAGCCTGGCTCTGGCGGTTTTGACGGCCAGAACCTGGCTGGCAGGAACGGGTGTCGTGGGGCCCCCTAACAGGGCCCCACAAAGATTTTCAGTGTCTGCATAGCAGACACTGAAAATCGCGACGGGTGCAACTACACCCGTCGCACCCTTCCCACTCCGCCGGCTCCATTCGGAGCCGGCATCCCCGTGGAAGGGGGTTTTCTGCTGGGCGGGCGGCCTTCTGGCGGTCGCCCGCCAGCCCAGCGGGAAACTCAGAATGACCGCCGCGGTCTTTTGACCGCGGTACGGTCTTCTGGCGCTCCCGCCACCCGCCAAGATCAGAATGACCCCCATAATTGTTGTAGACACTGATTTCTACACAGACTTGAGCAGTGGCCTGAGCAGAGATTGCAGGTTCTCTTATTCAGCGGAGAATATCAGGCATCGGTAATGTTCGCGCTGCACGTGCTTGTATCATGATTAAATTAATTCCACTCAGTGGCTGCGCAGCACACGCTTCGCCCTAAAGAGGCCTCATTGTCCTTCAAAATAATCCTGTAGCCATATTAATACCACACAGTCAATTTAGCTGAAAAAATGTTTAATTGTGTTGCTGCACCCGTTACTTGTAGCCATTTCTACATTCAGAAGGTTGCTCAGACCTTGCTAGTTTTCAGTTGTATAGCGTCGAGTTGAAAACGACCCTCTGGGTTCAAATAACTTGTAACCGCTTAAATTATGAATGTTTCACAGGCAACTGGAGTCACCTGATCTATTTGAGATATGTTTGAGCATCTCAATTGTTCTCCTGTGGCTTCACCATTAAAAGTCTGTTGATTTAGACATCTGTCGAGTACTCCAGTGTCTTCGCTGTGGTTCCCTATGGTGTTTCTCTTATCTTTATACCCTTTCTGATGCCTGGCAGGATCGTCCACAAAATTGTAGCACTTTGGTTCAGTTCTCTCACAAGGGAAGCTCTTGAAAGTGCTAGCGTAGGTGTTTTAAAGAAAATTATTAATGAGTGTTCATGTATTTTGAATAATAAGTTGATGTAGAAAATGTAATAACAGAGAAAATAATGCACACATTTGAAAATGTGATTACGAAGAATGGCCACCAATGTTAATGAAATGTATTCATCAATGATTAAATAGTATGAAATATTGAATATATGTTAGACTAATGCAGTAATATGTTATATTGAGGGTTATGAAGTATGCTTTAGCTTATTAATTGTAGGCCTTAATTTAGCGAGTGTATTGGCTTATTTGCCCGGCCTCATGTAAAGCTGTATTTCTTAGCGTTTGAAAATGCTGGCCAAGTGAATTAAACTGTGAAATGTCTATTGTATTATTTAAATGTGCTCATAACGAAAGCTTTACGTGTGAACCGACTACTAGGAGATGATATTCTTGCTAATGCAACATTTTATGTGTAATGTGAGACTGACTTTCCCAGGTTAAGAACAATGAAGATACTGACTAGAGTAGAAGCTGCAACAATATTGTTACCTGACAAGCCAGATGGCGAGGACATCGCAAGACGAACCAATCAACAATATGAGAACAGAGAAATATTAGAATTTATAGATTTGGGATAGTAGTTTTATTGGACAGAGAATGAGCATACGATTAACTGACCAATAGGGAATTAGAGGATAGTTTAGGTAACTTTGATATAACAACACTGCACAGTGAGAAGTTAGACATTCTGCCCTTGCCTTCATGCAGACATTTTTGCACATTTGCTTGCTCACCAAAAGGTCTATATTTCTTATGTGTCTTTACTAGAGACATGCTTAACTTTAATACTTAATGACTTTGCCCTTTATAATTCTGAAGCTTTGCTGATCGACCGATGTCCTGCAGACAAAGACTGATTCTGCTTTGCTGATCCACCCTGAGGATAAGTATATTTTGAACTGTGATTACCATGCATATTTGCTTTTTCTTTCTAGGTACCTACTGCGCTATTTTGATAGAACCATAGTTAGGTGTTCTCCAAATTTCTGTCACTAAATTGTTTTGCATGAAGCCCAACATGCTGATGCTAATCTGACATTAGTTAAGGATCCTCACTTACGATAACAGGGACTAATGCTTGAGGAATTTCTCTGCTGAATTCCATGTATGTTATAACACTGACGCTGTTGAGTTTGCTATTGATTTGAACCATAACCTTAGAATGTGTTGTAGTTCAAGCTTTGATTAGGTTACGTTTCTTCCAAGGACAACCAGTGCTGTTTCTGTATGAGTTTCATCTGATTTTGAGATTAACCTACATGACCCTAGCATTCCTAATATAGGGAAATAATTATTCTAAACTTTTACTAAAAGGTGTGGTTATTCATGGCTGAAAGGATATGGTGCGTGACAACTACTGACTCCATTGATTATTGATTTTATTGATTACTAATGATTGTTGATTATTGTGTATTGATCATTGATTATGTACTGGAGCTATGGTAAGAACATCTTAATTGCGAGTCAAAAGGTTCATTGACCTATTTGCGTCCCCCTGTAAGTTTACTTATTAAGGTCAGGCGCGCTAACAGTGATAGTAGTAGAGGATGGTTAGTCTACTTAAGAGCTTGCCATAGATTTCCAGTACAGAGTGATAACAGAGATGGTAAGAGACTGATGGTTTGTCTCCTTTGGAGCTTACCATAGATGTGCAGTACACAGTAGCAGGTGTTCCCAGAGATGGTAGCAGCTTAATGAGTTTGTTCTCTGAGAGTTCATTATTATTGAAATTTGGATTTTGTTTTTTTAATGATGATAATTGGAGAGAAAATGATGTTCCCTTAAGCCCAGAAATGACTTTCAGAGATCCTGGATCCTGCTAATGGGTGTTTAAGGATGTTCCCGGTGTTCTTGTGATAGTGTGAGTGTAATAAATTGCGCTTGCACAGCTTATGCGAATCACAGGTGAAGTGTGATGTTTGTGAGGATTTTAGGGAGTTTGAGTACTCCTAATGAAATTGTAGTAGGAGTGTGCATACTCCGCAGTGTGAGAGTAGGGAAGTCGTCAAACTTCATATGTGTGTGCGGCTTTGTGCTGAAAAATTGTCCAGGTGGTTGTTGATGTACAGACCCTGCATGGTCTAAGACTCGGGAGTATAATGAAAGTGTATGAGACACATGGTTTTATGTTGTAATCTGTCTCTTTTAGAAGGTTGATCGGGCGTGGTCAACAAGTCAGTGTGTGAGTTAAAGTGAGTAAAAGAAAATTTAAACTGAGATTTGGTTAGTCCTACTTGCACCAGGACAGACCCATTAATCAGTTGAGAGTAACATTTACCGGTCTTGCGAATCTGGGAGATCGAGAAAGAAGCAGTAGCTGTAAGTGTGCGAAGAGCCATCTGTGAAAAATCCATAAGGTTTCTGAAGCAATTGTGTTACCTTTCCTGTAGTAAACCAGATTTGTTTTTGTTTTTTGTTTTTTGATTAGTGTTCGCAATATTTTGCATTTGTTTTGTGTGAATTGGAGTTTAGGAGGACAAGGCGCAAAACTTTGTCAGCTGCAGTACGTGTGAGTGTGACGTCATTGGAGCTGCAATGGGATAGGTCAGTTAGTGAGAAGGGTCACGCACGGATTGGCCGCCATCCGTGAGGAGCAATTGGTTGAGAACGTAGGTGAAAGGAATCTTGAGATTAAAAGTCACTTCCTGATTTGATTTTAAATAACAAAAGGATAGAAAAGATGAAGTTTTTCAATTCATTAACCCGTAGGGTGCCTTGGACAAGGTGATCTCGTCCAAGGCACTAGTTCCCAGGTGCCGTGGACGAGATCACCTCGTACTGCACCCGGGAACCGGGGGGAGCGCTAGCGCCCCCCCCGGGCCCCCCACCCACACACACCCGTCGAGGATGGAAGGGGAATTTCTTCCCCTTCCACCCCCGACCCCCCCCCCCTCGGCAATCCGATGACGTCAGCGCGCTTACAGTGCGCTGACGTCATCAAATATTGCTGAGGGACATCGAGAAGAAAGGAGATAAAAGGTAAGAGAGGGTTTTTTCTTTCCCCCTGTCCCTGTTTTCAGTGGATTCCTGCTCCACAATCGCGGGAGGGGCTCGCGATCGTGGAGCAGGAATCCCCACTAGGCACCACGGAGCTCTTTTGGGTGTTAGATTTGGGAGCGACCCCTTGAGCAAGGGTCGCTCCCATGGGGTCTAATTTTTTCTGAATTTCGGCCCCCCCAGGGGGCAGATTGGCTGATTTTTCGGCGGATCTGCCCTCGGGGGTCGGGGGGCAAAATCCACTAGACACCAGTGACATTATTTTTAGAATGTTTGAAATGTTTTTTAGGGAGCGACCCCTCGGGCAAGGGTCGCTCCCATGGGGGGCTAATTTTTTCCATATTTCGGCCCTCCCCCGGGCAGATCGGCCGATTTTTTGGCCAATCTGCCCCCGGGGGCCCGAAATCCACTAGACACCAGGGAAATTATGTTGGGCATGTATTTTAGGGAGCGACCCCTTTGGCAAGGGTCGCTTTCATTGGGGGCTAAAAAAAATTCTTATTTCGGCCCCCCTGGGGTCAGATCGGCAGATTTTTCGGCCAATCTGCCCCCAGGGGGTTCCGAAAACCACTAGGCACCAGGGAAATTATTTTTATTGTTTTAGGGCAGCGACCCCTTAGGCATGGCTCGCTGCCCCGGGGGCAATAATTTTTTTATATGTTTCGGCCCCCCCGGGGCTAGATAGGCCATGTTTTTGGCCATTCTGGCCCCTGGGGAGGGGTTGAAACCCACTAGGCACCAGGGACCCCTTGGGCAAGGGTCGCCCCCCAAAGGGGGGAAATATCGTATTGGCCATCTCTGCCCCCAGCGTATTTTTGTAAGCCCATCTGCCCCCAAGGAGGGCAGAAAGCACCAATACCGCAGGGATTTTTTTTGGGGGGTTCCCCTTTATTTGTTTAGTGCTGGGGGTGTCCCCCGTTTACCCCCTTTGGCAAGGGTCGCCCCCTAAAGGGGGTACAGAGCTGTTGGCCATTTCTGCCCTCTTTGGGGGCAGATCGGCCAATTGTTTTACTCCCATCTGCCCCCAAGGGGGGCAGAAACCACTTGGGCACCAGAGATCCTGTGTGTCTGTGTGTTTTGTGTGGGGGGGCGGCACCTTTAGCAAGGGTCGCCCCCCCTAAGGGGGCACATTAGTGATGGCCATTTCTGCCCACCTTGGAGGCAGATCAGCCTATTTTTTTTAGGCCCATCTGCTTCCTAGTGGGGCAGAAGCCAGTTAGGCACCAGGGACAATTTCTAAGTTCTTGGTGGCGGGGTCTTTGTCAACTGGATAAGTATTTGTATTTGTGATTATAACAGTTTATTTCTTCTTTTTGTTCTAGTTCAAAGCTTTTGCTTCCTTTGCTGTGGATCCTTGCAGTTTTGGCAGTAGTTGTCCTCCGGTTTGCATAGTTGCATGTTTTAGGTAAGTGAAAGCAATTTACTCCAAAGGAGTATTGTTGACATGCATGAATGACATGATTGTAGGTTTTGTACTAAATGCAGTTTTGTGTGTGAAACTGTCCTTAGATTTGAGCACAATGATATTTGTGTTGTCATATGTCTAATTTGCTTTTTTCTTTTTTCTTTTTAGTGGGATATCATTGGTGATTGCTGTGTCTGTGCAGAGTAGTTGCTGGTGAGTAGCTTGTTCAGGCAAGTGAGTGGTATGTTTTTTTTAGTACATAACTCTTTGTGATAAAGCTACACTTTGTTTACTACTTATTTTAGTGATAGTTGTTGTTGGCAATCCATTTGTTGTTAGTGAGGATCATGGCTAGCCGCAGAGTGACCGCTCAGCAGGTTGTTGTCATGCTCTATGAGTCGTCTTCAGACCATGATTACGAGACTGACCTGAATCTGAGGCAGAGGAGAAAGTGAGAGATTCTGGCAGTGAGTTTTCTGTCCGAGAGTATTCTTCTGATGAGGAAGCTACTCTCAGTGCAGATGAAGGGCCTGTTTTAGAGGAGGACATTGATGTGCCAAGAGTGCAGCAGCCTGGGGCTGAAGGGTTTCCCATTAGAAGACCTGACACCTGGATTGCCCTAAACATGGAGCAGCCACAGTTACCTGCATTTACTGGTCTCCTACGGTGTAGAGTCAATACGGAAAACTTTTTGCCTGTCCATTTCTTTCACTTGTTTATGGACTATGTATTTTTGGAAAAGATTGTGGAGCAGACTAATTTGTATGCAGAGCAATATTTGAGGGGCAACGCTGCCAGACTCAGGCCTCAGCCTAGAGCTACTCATTGGGTTCCCACATATCTGGAAGAGATGAAAACGTTTTTAGGTTTGACTTTTTTGATGGGGTTGATCAGGAAGCGGTCACTGGCTTCTTATTGGTCTACTAGTCCCTTGATGGCAACAGCTATATTTCCTGCAACTATGACACGTAATCGCTATTTGCTTCTTCTTCGTATGCTGCATTTTGTAGACAATGCTTTAGCCTTGCCACAAGATCACCCTGATTGTGACCGTCTTTTTAAGATTAGGCCTGTCCTTGATCATTTTGTAGATCGTTTTTCAGAGGTCTGTGTTCCAGGCAAAGAGATAAGTGTGGATGAGTCTTTGGTCCTTGTCAAGGGGCATCTAGTTTTTAAGCAGTACATTCCTAGTAAGAGGGCACGGTATGGGATTAAATTGTATATGCTGTCAGAAAGCAGTACAGGATATGTGTATAATTTCCAGGTATACACTGGTAGGGATTCCAGTATTGACCCTCCTGGTTGTCTGGCCACTTTTGGAGTTAGCGAAAAAATTGTGTGGGAACTTGGTAGACGACTGTTTAACAACGGTCACCATTTGTACGTAGATAATTTCTACACTGGAGTGAAGTTGTTCAAGGAGTTGTTTAGAGTGGACACTGTTGCTTGTGGCACAATCTGTTCTAACCGGAAAGGCTATCCAAGGGAGCTTGTCTGTAAAAAACTTGAGAGGGGACAGTGCAGTGCCTTGCTTTTATTGTGTTCAAGGATTGTTCACCTGAGTCAAGGATGACATTTGTTAAATTTCAGGAGTCAGTGATAGAGAGCCTTATTGTGATGGAACGGGCAACAGTTCCTAGAGCAGAAGTGGTGGAGGAAGTGGCTAGATTAAAAGATCGCCACTTTCCAGATCACATTCCTCCCACTCCCAAAAAAGACTTGCCCACTAAGAAATGTAGAGTATGTGCCCGGAGATCAATCCGGAGGGAGAGCCGGATGTACTGCCCTGAATGCCCTTTAAAGCCTGGGCTGTGTGTGTCCAGCTGTTTTAGAAGTTACCACACAAGGAAAACTTTTTGGGAAATACCGTGAGCATAAACTGCCTATTTTATATTTTCATATGTTCAGTTTCACGTTTGGCATTACTGTCATGTATTTAGTTAGAGCTTTTGTGTTTGTAGTTTTGTACTTATTTTATAATTAGTTAGTTGTTTCTTTGTTGTTTGTAAACAAAAGAAAAGTGATGGTGGTGTGTGTGGGGTGGCGCTTGGCTGGTGGTATGGGTGGGGTGGCGCTTGGCTGGCGGTGTGCTTGGGGTGGCGCTTGGCTGCCGGTATGGGTGGGGTGGCGCTTGGCTGGCGGTGTGCTTGGGGTGGCGCTTGGCTGGCGGTATGGGTGGGGTGGCGCTTGGCTGGCAGTGTGCTTGGGGTGGTGCTTGGCTGGCAGTGTGCATGGAGTGGTGCTTGGCTGGCGGTATGGGTGGTGTGTCACTTGGCTGGCGGTGTGCTTGGGGTGGCGCTTGGCTGGCAGTATGGGTGGGGTGGCGCTTGGCTAGCGGTGCCAGCCAAACACCAGTCCACACACTCATCAGCTGGTGTGATTGCTGTATCAGGCATGTGGGCGTATGAAAGTGATGGGCCCTTGACTGGCGCTTATGTCGATGCGAGTGTTGTAATGTGCTGGGCCCGTGGCTGGCGGCGTGAATGGTCTTGTGCATGTCATGTATGAAAGGTGTGTGAATGGACTGAAAAGCAGTTGGTGCCTTTCAGTTATTACCAGTGCATTTCTCTTTTGTGAAATCTCTTGTTAATAAAATTTGATCTACTGAACCATCATTCACCCTCGTGCCAAATCCAACCAGTATGTGTGGTACAAATGACAAAACCTGCTCCGCTGTAATCAGGCGTCGCAGCACACTTGTGACATGCTAGGTGTCTCAGGTGGGACCCCGATGATGAAGCATGCCACCAACTTGGTTGGTGGGTGAGGGGTCTTTTTCACATCACCTAAGTGTGTTTCTTTTCACAATTTTAGTGTTTGGCACATCACAGATGCATGTGGACACATCAAAATGATATATTACAAAACTACCTGTGTTTGGGGGCAGGGGGCACCTCTGTTTTTGGTCCTGGGTGTGGCCTTCATCTAGGGAAACCTACCAAACCCAGATTTTTTTTTAAACTAGACACCCCAAGGAGTCCAGGGAGGTGTGGCTTGCGTGGATCCCCCAACATTTTCTTACCCAGACTCCTCTGCAAACCTCAAAATTTGCTTAAAAAAGCATATTTTCCTGACTTTCGTTTGTACGATCACTGCTCCAGCACAAAATTCCTACTCCCCAGCGTTCCCCTCAGTCTCCCAAGTAAAATGACACCTCACTTGTGTGTGTCCCCAAAGCAGAGTGAGTCTAAAGGTGTATAAAAGAAGAATATGTGCTTATCAACTCGCTGTGCTATCCCAATAATCTCTACAAGTTTGTGGCCTTTTTCTGTTGCAGGCACCTGGCCCACCCACACAAGTGAGGTATCATTTTTATCGGGAGACTTGGGGAAACACTGGGTGGAAGGAAATTGGTGGCTCCTCTCAGATTCCAGAACTTTCTGTCACCGAAATGTGAGGAAAATGTGTTTTTTTATCCAAATTTTGAGGTTTGCAAAGGATTCTGGGTAACAGAAGCTGGTCAGAGCCCCACAAGTCACCCCATCCTGGATTCCCCATGGTTTCTAGTTTTAAAAAATGCACAGGTTTGGTAGGTTTCCCTAGGTGCCGGCTGAGCTAGAGGCCAAAATCTACAGGTAGGCACTTTGCAAAAATCACCTATTTTTTTCTGTCAAAAAATGGCATGTGTGGAAGTTGTGTTTTGGGGCATATCCTGTCGCGGGTGCTTTGCCTACCCACACAAGTGAGGTGTCATTTGTATCGGGAGACTTGGGGGAACGCTGGGTGAAAGGAAATTTGTGGCTCCTCTCAGATTCCAGAACTTTCTGTCACCGAAATGTGAGCAAAACTTGTTTTTTTAGCCAAATGTTGAGGTTTGCAAAGGATTCTGGGTAACAGAACCTGGTCAGAGCCCCACAAGTCACCATATCATGGATTCCCCTAGGTCTCTAGTTTCAAAAAATGCACAGCTTTGGTAGGTTTCCCTAGGTGCCGGCTGAGTTAGAGGCCAAAATCTACATGTAGGCACTTTGCAAAAAACACCTCTGTTTTCTGTCAAAAAATGGGATGTGTCCACGTTGTGTTTTGGGGCATTTCCTGTCGCGGGTGCTAGGCCTACCCACACAAGTGAGGTATCATTTTTATCGGGAGACTTTGGGGAACATAGAATAGCAAAAAAACTGTTATTTCCCCTTGTCTTTCTCTACATTTTTTCCTTCCAAATATAAGAGAGTGTGTAAAAAAGAAGTCTATTTGAGAAATGCCCTGTAATTCACGTGCTAGTATGGGCACCCCAGAATTCAGAGATGTGCAAATAACCACTGCTCCTCAACACCTTATCTTGTGCCCATTTTGGAAATACAAAGGTTTTCTTGATAGCTATTTTTTCTTTATATTTCAGCAAATGAATTGCTGTATACCCAGTATAGAATGAAAACCCACTGCAGGGTGCAGCTCATTTATTGGCTCTGGGTACCTAGCGTTCTTCATGAACCTACAAGCCCTGTATATCCCTGCAACCAGAAGAGTCCAGCAGATGTAACGGTATATTGCTTTAAAAAATCTGACATTGCAGGAAACAGTTACAGAGTAAAACGTAGAGAAAAATTGCTGTTTTTTTCACCTCAATTTCAATATTATTTTTTTCATTTGTTATTTTCTGTAGGAAACCGTAGTAGGATCTACACAAATTACCCCTTGCTGAATTCAGAATGTTGTCTACCTTTCAGAAATGTTTAGGTTTCTGGGATCCAGCATCGGTTTCACACCCATTTCTGTCACTGACTGGAAGGAGGCTGAAAGCACAAATAATCGTAAAAATGGGGTATGTCCCAGTAAAATGCCAAAATTGTGTTGAAAAATCGGGTTTTAAGATTCAAGTCTGCCTGTTCCTGAAAGCTGGGAAGCTGGTGATTTGTAGCACCGCAAACCCTTTGTTGATGCCATTTTCAGGGGAGAAAACACAAGCCTTCTTCTGCAGCCCTTTTTTCCCATTTTTTTTTTAAAAACTAAATTTTCACTGTATTTTGGCAAATTTATTGGCCTACTTCAGGGGAACCCACAAAGTCTGTGTACCTCTAGAATCCCTAGGTTGTTGGAAAAAAAAGCTGCAAATTTGGCATGGGTAGCTTATGTGGACAAAAAGTTATGAGGGCCTAAGCGTGAACTATTCCAAATAGGCAAAAAAAAGGCCTGGCACAGGAGGGGGAAAAGGCCTGGCAGCGAAGGGGTTAAAAAGTGCCCTAAGGGCAGATACATACATTACAGCGAGTGTAGGCGTGGCTACACCGCCAGAGAGTACACCAGCTCACATTCTAATGGAAGAGAAGCAATGGTGCAAATTGACAGAGAAAGATGGGACCTTAGCGTTTCCTACAGATGGGACGTTCAATTTGAGGGTTTTGGAGCATTTACGGAAGGTGTTATATTAATCAAAGCCCCTTCTGAGGCCAGCACCGTTTGAGGCATTAGTGATTTGGGAGCTTGTAGCTAGATAGCAACAGCAATTGAAATTTGAGAGGAGGATGAGAAAGGTAGAAAAGACTCTAGCGGAGGCTAGATGGGATTGTGTTCAGAAGGCATGGAGAATGGAGACTTTGCAGGGGATTAAGTTATTCCCGGCAATTACGCAGGAGAATGAGAAGAAAGGAAAGAAAGATACTAGGAAAACTAGTAAAAGTCCGTCTGAGAGTAAGGAGGCTAGAAAGTCTTAAACTGTGGAGGAGTAATCAGACGATGATGAGTTCATTATACAGTTATTGAGAAATCGACCACAATCATGTACAGTACATGAGAGTGGTCAAAGTACCAGTGTTGATCCGACAGCCCCGACACAGGTTAATGGGACAGTGAGTCCAGTGCAGGTAAATGCTAACCTGACACAGAATGCGGTACAAAGTAGTCTTAATGTGCCTACTACTCCTGTAGTGCAGACCCAGATTCACAGAGCAGGTCTTCCAAAGTCCAATACTGGTTCAGACTGTGCCGACTCTGATTTTGTTGCCCCAAGTGCAGCCGTAGGTAATGCCGAGATTTACTCCAGTGACAGGGACACAGTCAGATATGACTTTGATGATGAATCAGAATATGCGAGTTGCTCTCCCACAGAGCGTAGGAGCTAGAGGAGCCCCAGGTGCTACATTGATACCTATTACTGTTTGTCCAGCTGTATCATTATTTGCACAAAAGGGAATGACTGTAATTGAACAGGGAGCAATGTCCCAGAGCCTAATGAGGGGAGGACATAATGAACACGTTCAGGTAGTCTCTCCTGTGGGTCAGACTTTTGACGGATCCAGATCATTGCTAGACCTTAGTCCATTCGTAGAACTTCCAGAAATGGTGACAGGGACAAATGTTAGCCAGAACTTGAAATTATTGACACCGCAGACTTCGAATGCAGTTGCACAGCAGGTGCCATTGGCCCAAGTGAGTAACACTTCATTACAAGGATTGACAGGCCAGCAATTAATTGAATGGTAGACAAGCTGAATACCCCACAGAGTGCCCCTAAAAGAGAGGAGTATTTGAATTGTGCTAGGCTAAGCATGGAAGCGGGTGAACTCATTGAAGGAACTATGGGAGTGAATAGGTTGGAATCCTACACAGAGGCAGAGTTGAGATATCTGTGCCCAAAGATTATGAGAGAAGTGAGCAAGGTGCATCAGAGATTAGCAGACCTGGCAGAGAAATACGACATAGAGAAAACAAAGCATTTGAAAAGGAGTTACAGATTAGATTTTGAGGCGAAATATTTTGAACACATGAGATCTGCCGGAATGAAAGTACACCTTAAGGAATTGCTTCAAAGTGCTCCGACCTGGGGAGCTTTAGACAAATGGGAAGTCAGATGGGTAAAGGAAAAAGACAAGAGAAAAAGGGACTCTTTGGAGCTGACTGAAAATGTGCAGCAAGAGAAAGATCTGGTAAAGATTTTACCAATGAGAGAGATTCCAGGGGGAAGGTTTGTTCACGTACCTTGGGGCAGAAGTGACATTTTATCATCACAAATCATTATCCAAAATTGAAAGAAAAGCCAGTAGAGTGGTATCATCAGACAGACAGATTTGTGAAACTTGCAAAGTGTTTGTGGGAAGATAGTGGTTCCAGCTGATCTGTGGATCGAGTGTAAGAGGAGTGTAGACTAGCCAACAAGTGAACCAGAGAGAGACAAGAATACAGGTGCACCATACCCTGATGTAATGAAATATTAATATATTGGGACTGAATTTCTGAAATCAAGGATTTTGCCCAAAAATATTGATTGGCAGAGGATTGACAAAACAGCTCAGGAAGCAAAAGAGTTGATACATGCATATTATGAAAGATTGTTACATGCATTCAAGCATTACAGTGGTATAGAGACAATTGAGGCAAAAGACATACTTCATTTTGTGTTCAGATTTGTGGAAGGATTGAGACCTGAAATCAGCCAGATGATTAAGAGTCATTTGATTTCTTGGCAAGCAAAGCCGATTGATGAGGTGTTGCCGTATTCGAAATACTGTAGTAATGAGATTGAGTTGAAGCAGAAAAAAGTTGAAAGAGAAGGCAATGGTGATGCAGATTAAAGCCGCTGAGATAGGAGTGCAAGGAATTTTTTCATAGCAGTTGTCGCAGCAGCATCAGGGAAACATCATGTTTCAGTCTGAGAAAAGACATAGAGGTTTTGGAGGCAATATGATTCCTGGTCCAGACTTGAATACTTTAGTGGTTCAGAATGATGTGAAGGGAATGAAGAAGCTATTGCCATGTCATATTTACGGGTCCGTTGGACATTGGAAACGGGAGTGTCAGATGATGGTGCAGGAAGGTGTTGTTCAGCAGAGTAATGACATCAATTCGTTCCAGAATGTGAGAGGACCGAGAGTAGGGGGTCCAAATCCAAATTTTCAGAATGATGTGAATCGAGTGCAGAATTTGCAGCCATGCAGCAGGTGTCAATGCCTTCTGCACAAGTGTCACAATTGCAGCCAATGGAACACCAGGTTCCCATGGTATCTAGACAGCAAACTCAAATACCTCAAGCCCAATGGAGCAGCAACAGATGATGCTTTTTCAACAGGTCACAGGTCAAAGGCATAACATAAATAATAACACAGTGCACCAATTCCCGTTACACAGTGAGAATAGGATAAATGATGATTGGACGAGTGACAGTTCAGATGAGGAGTGTTGAAAATGGCCTTTTTGCAGGGTCTCCCCCAAACTTTTTGCCTTCCTCCTTCTCTTTTTCTGACCTCATTTTTGCTGGCTTTAGGACTCTGCACACTTTACCACTGCTAATCAGTGCTAAAGTGCATGTGCTCTCTCCTTAAAACATGGTGACATTGGCTCATACCCAATTGGCTTAGTTAATTTACTTGTAAGTCCCTAGTCAAATGCACTACATGTGCCCAGGGCCTGTAAATTAAATGATACTAGTGGGCTGCAGCACTGGTTGTGCCACCCACATAAGTAGCCCCCTAACCATGTCTCAGGCCTGCCTCTGCAGTGCCTGTGTGTGCAGTTTCACTGTCAATTCGACTTGGCATTTAAAAGTACCTGCCAGGCCTAAAACTCTCCTTTTTCTACATATGTCACCCCTAACGTAGGCCCTAGGTAACTCATAAGGCAGGGGGCTGTGTAGGCAAAAGGTAGGACATGTACCTGTGTAGTTTACATGTCCTGGTAGTGTAAAACTCCTACATTTGTTTTGCACTGCTGTGAGGCCTGCTCCTTTCATGGCTAACATTAGGGCTATCCTCATATACTGTTTGAGTGGTAGCATCTGATCTGAAAGGAGTATCAAGGTCATATTTACTATGGCCAGAATGGTAATACTAAATACTGCTGACTGGTGAAGTTGGATTTAATATTACTATTTTAGAAATGCCACTTTTAGAAAGTGAGCATTTCTCTGCACTTAAATCCTTCTGTGCCTTACAATCTGCGTTGGCTAGCTTTAATTGACAGCTCCCTTATGCATTCACTCAGACAAACCCCAAAGACAGGATGCTCAGTCACACTTTCATACATCTGCATATTGAATGGGTCTTCCTGGGCAGGGAGGGTGGAGGGTTTGACACTTAAATGCCAAAGGAAAGTAGCCTGCCCTCACACAAAGGACTGCCACACTCCCTACTGGGACCCTGGCAGACAGGATGGAACTGGAACTTAAAGGGGACCTTGTGCACTTCTAAGCCAATCTTTGAAGTCTCTCCCACTTCAAAGGAACATTTGGGTATTGAAGCAGGGTCTCTGACCCTACCAACTCAGACACTTCTGGACAAGATACCACTGGAGAAGAATCCCTGAACCAGAACCTGCAACCTACCAAGAGGAACTGTCTGGCTGCCCAAAGGACTCACCTGACTGCTTTTCTACAAAGGACTGCTGCCCTGCTGTTGCCCTGCTGCCTTGCTGTCCTCTGGCTCTGCTGAGAAGTGCTCTCCAAGGGCTTGGATAGAGTTTGCCTCCTGTTTCCTGAAGTCTCAGAACCAAAAAGACTTCATTTCTGCAAAAGAACTCCTTATGCGGCGAAAAATAATGCACAGCCTGCAAGAAATGACGCACAGCCTGCATCCCGGTGAGAAAATCACTGCACGCTGAACCGTAGCCCGACTTCCCGAAGAGGAGAACGACACAGCACCAGAGTTGCGACTGGAAATTTGACGCACGGCCCACTGGATTGATGCAAAGCTAAGCCAGAAGGACAAAGCCTGACTTCCTGAGAGGTATCGACGCAGCGCCTGCCTTGCTGCAGAAATTTCCACACATCGCCCACTGGATCAATGCAGCCCCTGCGACTTCGTACTGCATGCCCAGGATTTCAACGCATCATGTCCAGGGCATCCAAAAACCACACAACCTGAAGAGGATTCCAGCCGAAGCACCGGGAATCGACACAAAGCCAGCCCTGCGTGAAAACTCACTGACACATTGTCTGTGTGTGCCAGAAAAATCGACACACACCTCCCCGTTTTCCAGGAATCTCCTCCTCTGCGGTCCCTTGCGGAGAATTTGAATGCAAGCCAGGTACTTTGTGCTTGCAAGAGACACTTGTTGCTTTTTAAAGACTAAAGACACTTTATAACATTTTTACAGTGATATTTCAACGTATACTTATTGAATCTTGATCGTTTTGACCTGTATCTTACCAGATAAATATTATATATATTTCTAAAAACTGTGTAGTGTATTTTTGTGATGTTCAAATGTGTTACTGCATGATTTATTGTACAAATACTTTACACATTGCCTTCTAAGTTAAGCCTGACTGCTCAGTGCCAAGCTACCAGAGGGTGGGCACAGGATAATTTGAATTGTGTGTGACTTACCCTGACTACAGTGAGGGTCCTTGCTTGGACAGGGGGTAACCTGACTGCCAAAGTCCCCATTTCTAACATTGGTGATCAGCGGTGAGGATAGGACTTGTATTTGTGCACTGACATACAATAGCTATGTGTACACTACCTACCCACAGTTAAAGGTAATTGGGAGTTTTTTTCTCCTTTTTTCTCTCCTTTGGTCATTTTTTCAAATTTGAATCCTACCTCTCCTTCGTAAACTTGGAACTTTGTGTTGTGCCTTTGATATCTAAGAACAGCTTGGAAATGGATTCCAGCTTCACAGAAGACTACGACACGTCAGACCTTGTCCCCATTGAAACCCTCACCAAGGCTGAGCTGAGGGAGATTTGCAAAGAGGGGGGGCTGGCTGTGTTAAAGAGATCTACTAAGCAGGAACTGCAGGATGCCTTTTTAGCCTTTGAGGAAGCACCCTGGTAAGAGGAACGGGCAGCAAAGGCCCAAAGGGTTGATGGCCGTGAAAATTGTAATGAGGAGGAGGCGAAAATGACTTAGCAGTGGCTCCAGAGGAGAAAAGGGAACCCACAGAGAGTGAGTCCCCCACTGGATCATATGCAGGAAGCAGTGTTTCCTCCTATGCCCTGTCCCCTAAGGAGCTTAGGGACAGACAGGCTGAGAGGGACCTGGGGCTGGAGCTAGCTCAACTGGCTGCAGAGGAGAGAAGAGCTGAGGCTAACAAAGCCCTAGCAGAGGAGAGAAGATTTGGGGTTGACAAAGCCCTAGCAGAGGAGGGAAGAGCTGAGGCTGAGAGGGCCTTAGCAGAAAGAAAAATCTTGTTGGCTCATGAACTGAGTCTGAAGGAACTGGACTTAAAAACACAACAAGTAGAGTCCAGTGGTGGCAGCAAAACTACAATGTTGAGTGCTGAGATAGGGGTCAACCCACCCAGAGAGGGATGCCCTTCTGGCCCTAGATGGGAGAGACAGATTGAGCTATCCAACCACAAAGGAGACCCTTGTGAAGAAGTATGGCTACACCCCACAGAAGTGGAGGTTGAGATTCAGGGGCAGTAGGAAACTGCCTCACCAGTCATGGGAAGATTTTGTGGGACACATTTGCAAGGCACTGGATGGCTGGGTGAAGGGGAGTATGGTAAACACTTTTGAGGTACTGTAAAATTTGATGGCCAGAGAGCACATGTTCAGTAACTTTTTTCCAGGGCTACGCCAACATTTGGTTGATTGTAAGTTCTCTGACCCCAGGGAACTTATAAAGGAGGCAGACCTCTGGGTGTGTATCAGAGTGTCTGAAAAGGCATTTGGGAGTGATCCTAAGGAGAGTGGTTTAGGTTCCCCTCAACAGAGTGGGGGGGGGGTACAAAGTGACCCAGATAGGTCCCATAATGGTAAGGGGGGAAATGGGTCCCATGTCCCTTCTAAAGGTAGGAGGAGAGGTGGGGTGGGCAGAGGCCCATGGTACCCTATTTCCAGCCCCACTGCTTGCACTGTTCCCACAGGGGACCCAAGCAGGGTAACCTAGTCTGCACCGAGAGACCTTCCCCTTATGAGAGCTCCCCAGTGTCAGGAGAGCTGAGTGGGATGACCCCTAAGGGGACCCTGAAAGTTCACTTGTCTGGCAGTACCACTCCCCAGAGGAGGGCATGGAAGTCCAAAGGTAAGGGCAAGATGAGGAAGGACTCACCCTTGTCCCCTGTACAGCCTCAGGGTACAGACCCTGGGCTGATTGACCAGTGTCAGGGTACCACCCCTGAACTGGTGGGAGGTACAATGGAGAAAGGTTCCAGACGCCTGGGGTTACTGCCCCCCCCATTCTGAGATGCCTCAGGAGCCCCTTGGGAGCTCCCTGCCAGCCCCACAGCTGGAGGAGAAGCTTATCCAAAGGCCCCCCTCAGGGCCCCCACTTAGCAGAGGATGGCCTGGGTCCTGGCTCCTGACACTGACAGCAGTCAGTGGCCTCTTTTGCTTGTTGTCCTTGTGGACAGAGTTCTCCCTGGTTTGGGGACAGAAGTCAGACCCAAGGGGTGGAATGGGCCACATCACTTTGTTGGCCATGGTGGTACTGTTCGCATACTGGGAAGCATCTGAGAGCAAATTAAAGTTAGGAGCTTCACAGATGGGGTCCTTAGATGAGGAGAAGGATTCCCCATCGGTCAGTTCAGTGGCCCCAGAGAGTATAGACAGAGGAGCCTCACTGAGTTCAGAATGGCGTAGAACTGGCAAGTACCCCTGCAGTAGTGGGCCATTGTCCATGTTCTATCGCCTGAAGCAGGGAAGTCCATCAGAGTGTTGATTAGCCTACGCTGGCTTTAGCCTGGAAGGAGGATATGTTGGAAATGGCCTTTCTGCAGGGTCACCCCCAAACCTTTTGCCTTCCTCCTTCTCTTTTTCTGACTTCATTTTTGCTGACTTTCGGACTCTGCACACTTTACCACTGCTAATCCGTGCTAAAGTCCATGTGCTCTCTCCTTAAAACATGGTGACATTGGCTCATACCCAATTTGCTTATTTAATTTACTTGAAAGTCCCTAGTCAAGTGCACTACATGTGCCCATGGCCTGTAAATTAAATGCTACTAGTGGGCTGCAGCATTGGTTGTGCCACCCACATAAGTATCCCCCTAACCATGTCTCATGCCTACATTTGCAGTGCCTGTGTGTGCAGTTTCACTGCCGCTTCAACTTGACATTTAAAAGTAATTGCTAAGCCTCAAACTCCCCTTTTTCTACATATATGTCACCCCTAAGGTAGGCCCTAGGTAACCCATAGAGCAGGGTGCTATGTAGATAAAAGGAAGGAAATACACCTGTTCAGTTTATATGTCCTGGTAGTGTAAAACTCCTTAATTCATTTTTACACTGCTATGAGGCCTGCTCCTTTCATAGGCTAACATTAGAGCTACCCTCATATACTGTTTGAGTGGTAGATTCTGATCTGAAAGGAGTAACCAGGTCATATTTAGTATGGCCAGAATGGTAATACAAAATACTTCTGACTGGTGAAGTTGGATTTAATATTACTATTTTAGAAATGCCACTTTTAGAAAGTGAGCATTTCTCTACACTTAGATCCTTCTGTGCCTTACAATCTACGTCTGGCTAGGTTTAGTTGACAGCTCCCTTGTGCATTAACTCAGACAATCCCATGCACAGGATTCTCAGTCACACTTGCACACATCTGCATATTGAATGGGATTTCCTGGGCTGGGAGGGTGGAGGGCCTGACACTTACATGTCAGACAGGATGAAACTGAAAGGGGACCTTGTGCACGTCTAAGCCACTCTTTGAAGTCCCCCCACTTCAATGGCACATTTGGGTATTTAAGCAGGGTCCCTGACCCTACCAACTCAGACACTTCTGGACAAGATACCACTGTAGAAGAATCCCTGAACCAGAACCTGCAACCTGCCAAGAGGAACTGCTTGGCTGGCCAAAGGACTCACCTGACTGCTTTTGTGCAAAGGACTGCTGCCCTGATGTTGCCCTGCTGCCTTGCTGTCCTCTGGCTCTGTGGAAAAGTGCCCTCCAATGGGCTTGGAGAGAGCTTGCCTCTGGTTCCCTGACGTCTCAGGACCAAAAATACTTCATTTCTGCAAAAGAACTCCTTGTGCTGCAAAAATCGACCTACAGCCTGCAAGGAACGATGCGCAGTGTGCATCGCTGTGAGAAAATCACCACACGCTGAACCGGATCAATGCAGCCCGGCTTCCCAAAGAGGAGAACGACGCAGTGCCAGAATTTAGACTGGAAATTTGATGCACGGCCCACTGGATCAACGCAAAGCCGAGCCAGTACGAAGCAGCCTGACTTCCTGAGAGGAATTGACGCAGTGCTTGCCGTGCAGCAAAAATTTCTACAACCACCGGATCGACACAGCCTCTGCGACTTCGTCCTGCACGCCCAGGATTTGAACGCATCATCCCCGTGGTGTCTGAAAAAACCCACAACCAGAAGAGGATCCCAGTCTAAGCTCTGGAAATCGACGCAAAGCCTGCCCTGCATGAAAACTCATTGATGCATCGTGTGTGTGCGCTGAACAGTGATATTTCAACGTATGCTTATTGAATCTTAATCGTTTTGACCGGCATCTTACCAGATAAATATTATACATTTTTCTAAACACTGTGTGGTGTATTTATGTGGTGTTCTACTGTGTTATTGCATGATTTATTGCACAAATACTTTACACATTGCCTTCTAAGTTAAGCCTGACTGCTCAGTGCCAAGCTACCAGAGGTTGGGCACTGGATAATTTGGACTGTGTGTGACTTACCCTGACTAGAATGAGGGTCCTTGCTTGGACAGGGGGTAACCGGACTGTCAAAGAAAGACCCTAACAGGGAGCCATGTGTGCTTGCGACTTCCTTAGAAGTATGTCAGATAGGTCCCTACGTGAAGAGAAAGTTTATGGGTCACAAGCTTTTGTTCTTGGTTGGCACGGGAGCTACACTCTCTACAAGTAGAAGTGCGGAAGTCCCAAATTTGCCCCTTTCAGGTAGAACAGTTCAGATTGTGGGAGCAGTGAACCAGTATTTAACAAACCCGATTAAAGATCCAGATCAAGTGGAGATTAGCAACTTCTAGGGATTGCATACATTTGTAGTCTGCAATTCAAGTCCGGTATCCCTACAAGGAAGAGACTTGCGGTGTAAAACGAGGTGTTTGATTACTTGTTCAAATGATGGAATTGAGACTCGAACGAATAGTGATGATGAAGAAGAACAAGCCCCAGAAAGAGTGTGAAACTACAAATGAGGAATGCCCTTTGATTGAGTTTTTCCCGATGTTCACAGTGAAAGAGTTCCATCCTGATTTGCAGGGAATAGTAAAGGAGAAGGTGTGGGATCTGACAGGAAAAGAAGTAGGTTCGATAAAGGGAGTGGAGACAGTCAAAGTTACTATAAAACCAAATGCTGTTTCCCCCCAACTTCCGCAGTACCACATGCCACAGGATTTCCTGATGAAAGTAGCCCAGATAATTGCAGACTTTGTAAAGCAAGGAGTCCTGAAAGAAGTATTGAGCAGTTCATGTAACTCACCAATAATGGGTTTGAAGAAGCCCTGTGGGAAGGTCCGGATTGTTCAGGATTTGAGAAAAATAAATGAGATTGTGGTTAAATGTTGTCCCGTGGTGCAAATCCAGCAGTGATAATGTTCCAAATTCCCTGTGATGCTGAGTGGTTCATCGTCATCCATTTGTCACAAACATTCTTTTCTGTGCCTCTTCATGAGGATAGTCAATTTCTCTTGTGTTTTAAATTCCTGGATCAAGTCTATTGTTGATGGAGAATTCCTCAAGGGTATTCAGAGTCCCCTTTCATATTCAATCAGATCTTGAAAAATAATTTGGAGTTGTTGGAATTGCCTTTCCAATCGACCTTGGTGCAGTTCATTGATGACTTACTGATTGCGTCCGAAACAAGTGATAAGTGCAAGTATGATACAATTGCCCTGTTGAACCATTTGGGAAAGAATGGTCACAAAGTGTCTCAGCTGAAATTGCAGTAAGTAGTGAAATAATGGGGATACCAGATTGAGAAGGGTTCAAGAAAGATATCCAGAGAAAGGATTACAACCATATTGCAGATAAAACCCCTGACTACACAGAAAGATGTCAGGATGTTTTTTCGAATGGTGGGTTATTGTCATCGATGGATTCCAAATTTTTTTGTCATTACAAGACCATTGCAGAAAATGCCTCATAAAGAAGACACTGATCCCATAGTGTTAGACCAGGATGAAACGAAAGCATTCACTGAATTGAGAGAGAATTTGTGCAGGACTCCAGCGTTGGGTATGCCTGATTACACAAAGCCTTTCACATTGTTTTATCATGAGCGTGATGCATGTTCTTTGTCTGTCTTGACACAGGTCCATGGAGGTGTACACCATCCAGTGGCATAGTTTTCAGCTACTTTGAACCCAGTTGCAGCAGCCTTACCGGGTTGTTTGTAGCAGTTGCCGCAGCTGGTCAAAGCCTTACACAGTGTGAGGGCATTGTGATGGGATATCCCCTGACTGTAATGGTCCCTCATTCTATTGAGATTCTACTGACAATGACGAAAACGTAATATTCGACTGGTGCAATGTTGGCTAGATATGAAACGAGTATTCTGGGGTCATCAAATGTGTCATTGAAAAGATGTACAGTGCTGAACCCGGCAACATTACTTCCGAGTGAAAATGCTGAAATTGAAAAAGAGGAAGATGTTGAACACGATTGTCTCGAAGTAACTGATTAGTGCACAGAACTGAGACCTGACATTAGAGATACCCGATTGGAAGAAAATAATCAAATTATCTTTGTTGATGGTTCTTGTCTAAGAGACAATACAGGGACACTGAGAGCAGGATATGCTCTGTGCACAATTACAGGTACCTTGGAAGCTTCTTGGCTTCGAGGAGTATATTCTGCACAAGTAGTGGAACTGGTAGCCCTTACTAGAGTGTGTTATTTTTCTGCTCAGTTAAAAGTTACAATCTATACAGATAGCCAGTATGGATTTGGACTAGTCCATGATTTTGGTCAATTGTGGTCACAAAGAGGTTTCCTGACCTCTTCTGGTTCACCAGTAAGTAATGGTGAGAGAGTGAAAGAATTGTTACATGCTATTCAAATGCCTGAAAATATTCCTGTGGTGAAGTGCAGTGCACATCTGAAGTCGCAGGACTATGGGCCTCATTCTGACCCTGGCGGTCTATGACCGCCAGGGTGGAAGCCGGCTGAAGCACCGGCAACAGGCTGGAGGTGCTTCATTTCTTATTCCGACCGCAGCTGTGAAGCCGCGGTCGCCCAGCAGGGTCTGGCGTTTTTCCGCCGGATTTCCCCCGGCTGGGGGAATCCTCCAAGGCGGCGCTGCTTGCAGCGCCGCCATTGGGATTCCGACCCCCTTCCCGCCACCCTGTTTCTGGCCGTTTTCACCGCCAGAAACAGGATGGCGGGAACGGGTGTCGTGGGGCCCCCTGCACTGGCATGGGCAGTGCAGGGGCCCCCTAACAGGGCCCCAAAAGGATTTTCACTGTCTGCATTGCAGACAGTGAAAATCGCGACGGGTGCAACTGCACCCGTCGCACCCCTGCAACTCCGCCGGCTCCATTCGGAGCCGGCTTCATAGTTGCAGGGCCTTTCCCGCTGGGCCGGCGGGCGATCTTTTGGCGGTCGCCCGCCTGCCCAGCGGGAAAGTAGAAATGACCCCCGCGATCTTTTGACCGGGGAGCGGTCTTCAACGGGGTAACTTTGGCGGGCAGCATCCGCCGCCCGCCAAAGTCAGAATGACCCCCTATGTGTCATTGGGAAATGGATATGCAGATCAAGTTGCAAGGTTTTGCGCATTGAACTGTATATCATTGAAAGACAAGTTTGAACTGTTACCTGAATAAGATGAAACTTGTAAAAGCTATGCATTGAAAATAATTGACACTTTGGAAGAATTAAAAACGTTGTAGAATAATGTTAATAGGGAGGAAAAACGTTCATGGAGAAAAATTAAATGTGGTCAAATCCAAGATGAATTGTGGGTTTCTGAAGAGGGTCAATTGGTTTTACCAAATAGCCTGTTGTCTCAGATGGTGAGATACTATCATGGTCAAGCACATATTAGGAGGGATGCCATGGTTAATTTATTCAAACATGAATGGTTTAACCCAAAGTTTAGACAAGTTGTTGAAGCAGTTTGCAATTGATGTGTCATTTACCAACAACTAAACGTGGGGAAAGGGAGAGTGATTAATTTGAGCCACATTGGAAGAGAGGGAGGTCCATTCAGCAGAATTAAAATTAATTTGATTGAGATGCCTGTGTGTGGAGGTTTGAGATATGTGCTGGTGATCGTATGCATTTTTAGTCACTGGATTGAAGCATACCCTACACGAAGAAATGATAGTTTCACAGTACCAAAACTACTGCTTAGGGAACTGATACAGTGTTTAGGGTTTTCGATCTCTTTAGAATCAGATAGGGGAAGTCACTTCAACAATGAAGTAATTAAATTACTGTGTGCAGCATTGAACATTGAGAAGAAGCTGCATTGTAGTTACTGCCCTGAAGCATCAGGACTAGTGGAACAGATGAATGATACATTGAAGTCAAGAGTTACAAAGATGTGTGTGGCTACAAATTTGAAAAGGCCTGACGCATTGCCTTTAGTGTTGATGTCAATGAGAAACACACCTGACAGGAAGACAGGATTGTTGCCACATGAGATCCTCATGGGCAGAGCAATGAGGTTACCAGCGGTGCCAGCAAATGCACTTGTCAACATTACTGATTAAATGGTATTGGATTACTGCAAAGGTCTGGCTGATGTGGTCTGCTCTTTCTCTCAGCAGGTGGAGGCCACCACACTGCCACCGATCCATGACCCAGGACACAACCTGAGAGCAGAGGACTGGGTTGTCATCCGAAAGCACGTGAGAAAGAAATGTTTGGAGCCTCTTTGGAAGGGACCATACCAAGTGGTCTTGACAACTACCACAGCTGTAAAGTGTGCTGGAATTCTGAACTGGATTCACGTCGGTCACACGAAGAAAGTGGGATGCCCTCTGAATTATGAAGAAGCATTGTTGAGAGTACCAACAACAGGGAAACAGGTCTCAGGGCCGGAAGGGGAACAAAGAGCAACTGAGACCGAATTTGAGCCTGTTGAGGACGGTTCAGTCACTTCTGTGAGAGACCAGGGAGGAGATCTCCAGGAGGTCGACGGAGAGCCTATCTCAAGTGAAGCAGCAGGAGAGCCTACTCAGAGGAGGGCTTTCCCAGAAGCAGATGATTTTGAAAGACAAAAAGAGCAATGGCCAGACCCAGAAGAGGAAGGGGTTAAGGTGGATCAAAGTCAATGTGATCTGACTCCTCCTGAACCGGTTGCAGGTCTGTCAAGAGAAAACACCACTGAACACGGAAAAGGTTCAAGTTCCATTCTGAAAAGATTACTGACAAAGAGTTCACTGAAAGGAGATAAGTGGCCGGAATCACAAGTGGAGAAAAGAAAAGGGGTGGTTCTCAAACCAACAATCGAGGAAGAAATAGATACCACAAGGAAAGAAGATCTAAGTGAAGGAGAGCTGAATGGTGATCAAAACTTGAAGAGAATAGCAGGTCAAAGATACGCAGGTCCTGAATGGGCATATGCAACTACAAACGAATGGCAGCAAGAGTTTATGGTGGTCATTCTGACCCTGGCGGTCCGAGACCGCCAGGGCAAAAATGACGAAAGCACCGCCAACAGGCTGGCGGTGCTTTCTTCCCGTCGCACCGCCGGGGCTGGCGGTTTCCCGCCGTTTATGCCCCGGCGGTGATAATCCACCAGGGCAGCGCTGCAAGCAGCGCTGCCCTGGGGATTATGACCCCCTTACAGCCAGCCTGTTTCTGGCAGTTTGCAACGCCAGGAAGAGGCTTGCGGTAAGGGGTGTCCTGGGGCCCCTGGGGGCCCCTGCACTGCCCATGCCCACTTTTCACTGTCTGCATAGCACCCGTCGCACACCCGTCGCACAGCCGCAACACTGCCGGCTCCATTAGGAGCCGGCTCCTGTGTTGCAGCCTCATTCCCGCTTGGTTTGCGCCCGCCGGCCCAGCGGGAATGTCGGAATGGGGGCCACGTGAGTGTGGCCGCATTGGCGGCCGCATGGCGGTTTCCGCCTGGCGGGCGGCGGTAGCCACCCGCCAAGGTCGGAATGACCCCCTATGTCTTTTTGTTTTGAAGAGAAGTTCCGGGTCTGTATTTTGGCACGTGAAAGGAAGCTAATGAACTGAACTGTTGAAACAATCTGAGAGAACATTTTTGAGAAAACAAACTGTTGAAAGAAACCGGAAGAGACATTGATAACCTGATTTGACTTTTGAAACCTGATTTTGACAATGCTGCTAACCGATCTTGACGAAGGATCCTAGAAGTGAAACTGAACTGCTGAAAGAAGAGTTGCCTATTTTAGATTTTTTTCTGCAAGTTTTTTTTTTTTTTTTTCTGCTTTCTGATTCTTTACAGGTCATGAGTAACATTAGTGAACAAGGTAGAGATGCTAGGCGCTGTAAATATGTAAGCATTGGTTTGGCGATTATGTGTGGGGTATTGTTTGTGGTGTTGATTGTGGGTTATGTCTGTTCTTGATAAAAGAGAAGACAACCATACTTCTGCTTTTGAGACAACTACTGCATGGCATTAGAAAAGTTTAAGTTAGATGAGAGATATTTGCATGAGGATACTAATGTGCAGGGAGAACTTCTAATGTTTTCTATCGCTTATTGAGTGAGTATGTTGAGACAATGGATGCGAAGAATTGTTTTGTGTGTATGCAGATTCCTTACCGCCAGCCTGTTTTTGGCAGTTTGCAACGCCAGGAAGAGGCTTGCGGTAAGGGGTGTCCTGGGGCCCCTGGGGGCCCCTGCACTGCCCATGCCCATGCCAGCTTTTCACTGTCTGCATAGCACCCGTCGCACACCCGTCGCACAGCCGCAACACTGCCGGCTCCATTAGGAGCCGGCTCCTGTGTTGCAGCCTCATTCCCGCTTGGTTTGCGCCCGCCGGCCCAGCGGGAATGTCGGAATGGGGGCCACGTGAGTGTGGCCGCATTGGCGGCCGCATGGCGGTTTCCGCCTGGCGGGCGGCGGTAGCCGCCCGCCAAGGTCGGAATGACCCCCTATGTCTTTTTGTTTTGATAGAGAAGTTCCGGGTCTGTATTTTGGCACGTGAAAGGAAGCTAATGAACTGAACTGTTGAAACAATCTGAGAGAACATTTTTGAGAAAACAAACTGTTGAAAGAAACCGGAAGAGACATTGATAACCTGATTTGACTTTTGAAACCTGATTTTGACAATGCTGCTAACCGATTTTGACGAAGGATCCTAGAAGTGAAACTGAACTGCTGAAAGAAGAGTTGCCTATTTTAGATTTTTTGCTGCAAGTTTTTTTTTTTTTTTTCTGCTTTCTGATTCTTTACAGGTCATGAGTAACATTAGTGAACAAGGTAGAGATGCTAGGCGCTGTAAATATGTAAGCATTGGTTTGGCGATTATGTGTGGGGTATTGTTTGTGGTGTTGATTGTGGGTTATGTCTGTTCTTGATAAAAGAGAAGACAACCATACTTCTGCTTTTGAGACAACTACTGCATGGCATTAGAAAAGTTTAAGTTAGATGAGAGATATTTGCATGAGGATACTAATGTGCAGGGAGAACTTCTAATGTTTTCTATCGCTTATTGAGTGAGTATGTTGAGACAATGGATGCGAAGAATTGTTTTGTGTGTATGCAGATTCCTTCATCAGTCGAGGAAGGACTCACCTATCATAGTCTGCCTTTAACCTACAGGATTAGTTGTAGTCTGTTACTATAAAGATTTTATTACCAGGAGTACATCCAGTATTTTTATTCTAACTATGACATTGTGTTTTCGTTTGTTCCTATAATTATGTATTGGAGTAGAGTAGCTAAAGATAATGACATAATAATAATTAGAGAGTTTTTTTAATCTACATTGGCGTTTGGCACAGCTTATGCACATAGAAATAATTTGACATGCTTGCTTACACCTTAAAAGAAATGCTCCCTAGATGACAGGAGAAATGCATTAAAAGAGAAATTAGAAAAAGGCTTAGAGAAAAAGACTTACAGATTATGCTTATAGTGCAATTAAAACGCAAAGGCAATTAGCTTTAGATGCACCACACTTAGGGAAACTTTGTATATATAGGCCTAAATCGTGCACTGGTACTTTATCTGTGGGAACGAATGAATGTGGGCATGTGTTTTTGTTTCAGAGTAAATGGACATTTATGTTGAATGGACAGGACCCTACAATTCCAAGGATATACTACATCTGTGGACTTAATGCTTAGTACTGTCTTCCAAGATGATGGTATGGGACATGTTATTTGGGGATAGTTTTCCCAAAGATTTATCAAATGGAGGATCTGAAAAAGTTTCCAAAAGTGACTGAATTACATCATAAGAGACAGAGGAAGGTGTCCTCTTCTGCTATAATGGGAGATATATTTGGAGCCGTGATTCCTTCAGTGCGAGTCATTCTGAATTCAATAAAGATTCAAAAGTTGTCTACTATTGTGGATAAGATGCTGACAAATTTTTCAGGGGCCATACTCCTGATAGATACTGAATTAGCTGCTGATAGAGCTATGACTCTTCAAAATCGTATTGCTTTAGACATTCTTTTAGGGAAGAATGTTGGAGTCTGTAGAATGAATAATTCTAGGCATTGTTGTTTGTGTATTCCAGATAATAGTAAAGAGATTTACTTACTAATCTGACTAATGTAAGTGCTGATTTGAAAGAATTAAAAGAACCAGGTGTTTGGGAAAAAGTTTGCAAGGGGATTACTTCAGTGGGAAATTGGCTCAGCAACATTTGGAATGGGGTTTTATTGAAAATAATACAAGGGATATTAATTGTTGTGGTTTGTCTATTGGGGATATGGGGATTGTGCAAATTACGCAAAAGAATTAAAATGAAAAGGTCAAAGAATAATCAGAGGAGATAATAAAAGAAAAGGGAACAATTTTACAGGGAAAATTCTAGGGGAAAATGAAATCATGAAGAGATTGAATTGTAGAATTTTTAGTTGATGCAGAATTTTGTGGGTAATAGTGTGATGACATATTTAGTCATCAGTGGAGGGATTGCTAGCGCAGGTTTTTTAATAAACGTTCTTAATGAGTGTGTAGGTGTTTTGAATAGAAAGTTTATGTAGAAAATGTAATAACACAGAACAATAATGCACGCATTTGAAAATGTGATTACGAAGAATGGCCACCTATGATAACAAACTGTACTAATCAATGATTAAATTGTATGAAATATTGAATATACGTTTGACTAATGCAGTATTATGTCACATTGAGGGTTATGAACTATGCTTTAGCTTATTAATTGTAGGCCTTAACTTAGCGAGTGTATTGGCTTATTTGCCAGGCCTCCTGTAAAGCTGTATTTCTTAGTGTTTGAAAATGCTGGCCAAGTGAATTAAACTGTGAAATGTCTATTGTATTATTTAAATGTGCTCATAACGAAAGCTTTACGTGTGAACCGACTACTAGGAGATGATGTTCTTGCTAATGCAACATTTTATGTGTAATGTGAGACTGACTTTCCCAGGATAAGAACAATGAAGATACTGACTAGAGTAGAAGCTGCAACAATATTGTTACCTGACAAGCCAGATGGCGAGGACATCGCAAGACGAACCAATCAACAATATGAGAACGGAGAAATATTATAATTGATATATTTGGGATAGTAGTTTTATTGAACAAAGTGTGAACATATGATTAACTGACCAATAGGGAATTAGGGGATAGTTTAGGTAACTTTAATATAACGACACTGCACAGTGAGAAGTTAGACATTCTGCCCTTGCCTTCATGAAGTCCTTTTTGCCCATTTGCTTGCTGACCGAAAGGTCTATATTTCTTATGCGTCTTCACTAGAGACATGCTTAACTTTAATGCTTAATGACTTTGCCCTTTCTAATTCTGATGCCAAAGCCTGATGCGTTGCTGATCGACTGATGTCCTGCAGACGAAGACTGATTCTGCTTTGCTGATCCTCCCTGAGGATAGGTATATTTCGTACTGTGATTACCATGCATATTTGCTTTTCCTTTCTAGGTACCAACTGTGATATTTTGATAGAACCATAGTTAGATGTTTTCCAATCTTGTGTTACTAAATTGTTTTGTATGAAGCCTAACATGCTGATGCTAATCTGACGTTTTTAAAGGATCCTCACTTATGATAACAGGGACTAATGCTTGAGGAATTTCTCTTCTGAATTCCATGTATGTTATAACACTGACGCAGTTGACTTCGTTATTGATTTGCACCATAACCTTAGAATGTGTTGTAGTTCAAGCTTTGATTAGATTACGTTTCTTCTGCCACTTTGGACAACCAGTGCTGTTTCTGTATGAGTTTCATATGATTTTGAGGTTAATCTACATGGCCTTATCATTGTTCATATAGGGAAATAAATATTCTAAACTTTTACTAAAAGGTGTGGTTATTCATGACTGAAAGATCATGGTGCATTACAATTACTGACGCCATTGATAATTGATTTTATTGATTCCTAATGATTGTTGATTATTGTGTATTGATTATTGATTAGATACTGGAGCTATGGTAAGAACATCTTAATTGCAAGTCAGAAGGTTCATCTGTCGCGTAGGCTCTCATTATTCTAATGAGACTACTGGATTTTGAGCAGTAAGATCATCCACAGTGTGGGAGACTGAGTCTGACGCATGGTGGGTGACACTTGTCGCTCCAAATCCGGGCTTTGCTCCGGCTAACTAGCAGTGCCTCATCTCTCCCGAAAGGTAAAGATGATTGGGCAGCTGAGCGCATGAAATATCATACTTTTCAGGGAAGTCGTGGTCACTCAGGTCGCATCCTGTTCTCTCATTCACAGTTTGGTCTCATGTATAAATGACAATAAAGGCAGTATAAGTTTTAAAGATTGGTTTAATAAAACAACTGCATTTTAGATAGCAAAGCGTGAGCTGCAATACCTAGAACAACACAACACAGCAGTATTAAAATGGTGACAATGAGATTGAAGCATAAGAATAATTCTATCATATTGCCATTAGAGTCGAAGGACTATTTCCTATCTAAATCGTATTTTGAGCACGGCATGTTAAGCTCTAAGCTCGCCTTTCATGTTCCCCTGGGAGGACATCAACCCTCATACCTGAGCAAAGGCCTGTAATCTGCATCAGCATCTGCAGTGAAGCATTCAGCATGCAGTTGTGGTTCCCTGGCTGGAATCTCCCTCTTGACGTGTAATGGGACTAGAAAGTGTTTTTATGATCAACACAGCTGATGTTCTAAGAAAATGTCCCTAGGTAAGGATGTGTATTTTCTACGAATTTTGGAGACTAAACTTCTATCACGTTTACCAGCAATGTACTAGACTGTAGCCTTGACTGAAGCACAAAGTGATCAAGAATGTGTTGTTTGAGAACACAGTGCTGAACTAAGCAAAACAGTTAGATAGAAGAAATTAAAACAAGACCGTCTAACTGGTTATTGTAAAAATAACAAAGTGAAGCTGAATAAAATATATCTAGGTCAAGGTGCACAGTGGCCTAGTGTATTAAACTACCATGCATGGAGCTATAACAAAAATAGCTACACAAAACCCTCCCCTTGTCAGTAAAAAGTGGTTCAAGCTAAACCTAAAATTTCTCAACCTAAGATATACTTAAAACCCTATTGATTTTGACAAGTTAAAAGGACACACAAGCATACTACTTGGCAATTTAAAACATGAGCATGAGGCTTAGAACCGAATTCAACAAAAAATGTCAATTTAGAATTGCTCCAAATCAAGCACGAGTCATGGAGAGCAGGAGATCTTCCACTTCGGCAGATGTCAAAAACCGGAAAGTCCACGCCAAAAATGATCGAGGAGCATATGTGTCCAATAGCCCCAGTATCAACTTGGCCGGCATCCCGTGCAGTGCCCATTGATGAGTTGATGGCAACTTCCTCCAGGAAGGGTAACTCATAATTAGCTTCACGTAGCAAACGCAGCCTCAGTGCGCACGTATGGTAATGAACCCTCAACGAGAACATCAACAGCTGTGAAAGACAAACTTCCAGTGCATGTTCAAAAGAGCACCAAAGGCACCGGAACACATGCTGCACACAATACAAAACTGGTCTGAATGACAAAGACCAGTCACACTCCAAATGCTCCAGGAGTGTTGCTCTGAAATTCTGCATCATACGTTCATGACACAGCCGCGCTGATGGGAGCGCCGTCATTTGTCCTCGTTGCGGCGGGACAGCCATTGCGCAAAAACAACAGCAATAGCAGAATGCCGGCTAATAAAGCCAAAGTTATCGGAAATCCCCCAAAAATACTACCAAAAATTGAGTGGATTGCTGAAGGTATCAAACCGAATATGGAAGAGAAGGTGTGAACAAAACCAGAACCAATAGCTTTGAAAAAATGTGCTAATACAGTCATGCTGGACGCATTTAATATTCATCCCACAAGTCACCCAAAGTGTCTTGGAAAGTTTGTATTTAACAGGGACTGTATTTCTGCTGATGGCCTTGCCACTTGAAGTGCGTAGGTCTCGCGTGCAGATGTAAGGGCCACATGCTTCTGAAACAATAAAGCCTTGAGTCTACTTAACTTGTAAAAATTCACATTTCAAGTAGCAATGTGAGGCCAAATATCGGCTACCTCCTTAATTTTAGTGGGGGGAAACAGTACATTCCCGCAGCATGTAACGACCTTAGAGACCGAAACAATGTAAACTATTCCGGCTCGCATGCCACAGAAGTCTTCACTATTGAGAAGGACGTAGCTGCCATTTGAAAGCACCTGGAACGTAGGTCTAATCAAGGGGACTGGAACTCCCTTAAGATAACAAGCCAAGTTTGCAGCCACGACGTTACACGCCCCATGCAAGGACAGCTGTTTTCAAATAATTGAATGGCTGACTGAAGTCTCGCATTCACTACCACTAAGAAATACCTCTTTCATGCATTGAAGCATTTGTACGATATGGGAAGCTCCCACACCTCATGGATATAACTATTTCCCAGCTTTTCGTATCTGGTCTATCGGAATGTGTTTTAAACAAGAGGTGAATTGTAATGTGGAAATAGGCAGATGAATAACCCCGTGTATTAACCACTATGCCGATGGTATTTCGGCCACAGTGAAAGGCAACCTTTCTAGTTTCTTGATGTTAAGCATGACATAAGTTGCTTCTTTCTTAGCCATTAGTTGTTGTTGCCCCATTAAATTAAAGGAGAGAAATATTTCCTTGGCACTGACGTGCTGCCACGGAACGCAACCTGCCTTCAATGTTTGAAGCGTCCAACCCAACTGCATAATGGACCTGGTCTGACTCTATCCATGGTATAGAGAAGACCTATCAGATCGTATAATGTCTATAGCAGAAGATACAATGTTTTTGATTGTGTATATCCGGTCGGACAAGATGTTGATCCTATTATCTACAACAGCCAATGCTTTTTTCATGTTTTCCTGATCTATTTGCCTGAACTGTGCTGCAGCGTCTTGTTGGGAAACTTTCCATATTTCATTGTGTACTGCATACATGGTATCCTGGGGCCTGACAAGAAATCTTGTAAGTCAGTAGTGTTAGACAAGAGACTGAGGTGTGCCTTAACCGTGTTTAGTGAGGATGATTTTAGCCACTTTTGGCACAATTTTCCTACACTATTTGTTGTAATTATATCTGCATGTTCTGGTGATATATAGCGAGGGTCTGGCCTACTCGTCCTAAAACCCCCGAGGAGTTAATAAATCATTGATGACACCCATTGGTATCTATGGGCCACAATAACCATCCACCTGGACGTGTCTGTGAAGCATTAAACGTACCATTCTGGACCCACTCATTTAGATCTTCTTTAGTTGCATTTGTGTAGGGGTAGGTATACTGGGCATGTTTATTCTCTGATTGTTGCTAAACCTAAACAACATGAGACATGCTCTAAACAATGTTTCCTTTCCCTTGATCTGCCCATTTTTCGTTCCCCAAATACTTTTCAAATCAATGGATTTTGACCAATATTCATAACCTTCTATTGATAACCGGGAAACAAAATATTCTGAATATATAAAATTCGTATTGGTCAATTACAAATGTATATCTTTAACAGAAGTTACTTTAAAATAATATGACTCAGCTTTTTTTTTATAATGCCCAGAAAAATATGTAAACATTTCAGTATAAGTTTTAGAACTGCCTTGCGGTGGAGTTGGACACTGTTCCCATTGCGTGTAATTAAATATTGTTTTGGGACTACTCGCTCCATGTATGAAGTGGTACCCATAATAAGTATAGCAAAACATATCACCATAATTTTCTTTGAATTGGTAAACATCTTTGTTTTCAAAAACACTATAATATTGCAATTCTGTCATCATAGAATCAACTGTTTTCACATTCCAATCATCAGATACAATGCCTGGTATGACTACATCATTCATTTTAACACATACAGTATTTAAATAATTTCCGTGGGACCATATATATCGAACATTACTTTTTCCCACACAATCCCATCAGGAATTGGTACTGCAGAAATGTTCACAAAAGATAAGTCTCTTCGGACCTTATGTGATGAAAAATGTGGTTTCAAAACCTCCTCCACCTGTTCAACCGCTGTTCTTTCAGGAAGAAAATGACCATGTATTAATAAGAAAAAGGTAATAACAAAACCAAACCAAGGTAGAAAGGCTAGAATAATAAAAGAAAGCCATACATAGTTCCATGGAAAACTGAAGAATCTTTCTTTAAGCCAGAGTGTTAGCTTACATGCACTTGACAAATCAGCTGTTGAAGAGGCGAAAGAGTCTGATAAACCATTGTTGAAGTCGGCAAAATAACCAGAGGCAGTTAGTGCAAATGGCGTAGCCGTTGTCAGTGGCGGAGCTGGTGTTTCCTGTGGTGGCACACTATAGACAGCACCATCCGTTTGAGTTGTAGTCGAATTGACTTGATCAAATGTTTCTAAATTATTTGATGTTAGTGGAACTAATGCAAGATCATCATCCACCCTCCCCAAGCTCGGAGAGGTATCAGTGTTGGTATAAACAACTTGTAGCGGAACTTCTTTCCCAGTAGTGAGAGGGATTCGGAAACTACTGGATGTTCCTCTTGGTCGGCTGTGCAGGATCGGCCTCATGGTGTAACTTGACATCGACCTATTTGCCTCCCTTGTAAGTTTAGTTATTAAGGTCAGGTACCATAACAAAAGTAGTTTATTTTTCAATAGATGGGACTTCCACTAGGAACAACTAGCAAGTCAACTGCCTTTATTCAAATGATGGAACCCATACGTGTCACCCATGGAATGCGAGCATGTCACTGGCTCAGAACATTATAACACAGACCCAAATGCATAAATCCAATAAGATAACGACATAGTAAACATCCCAGGTACCATTTTTAATAGCACACACTGTAAGGATACAAAGGTGCTGTGGACAGACAAGACGTTGATACTGTGCATGATCACTGGACAGACTGCACTAGCTGAAGGTATATCTAACATGATATAATCATGCCTTATTGTCATACCCAAGGCACAATATATATATTTATTCATTATGCGCTGTATGATGTAGTGTCAAAAGTACAAAAAAGTTGTAAAAAATCAACAATCATTCGTGAAATAATGCATTCAAATTTTCATTAGTCATAAATTGCAATGTTGTTTTTCTATATTGTATTAGTTGTTCTTTATTGCTTGACTCATCAGCCCTCAAAATAGTAAAACCCAGTCCAGATCTGTGGGTTCTATCAGTGGTGTATCAAGAGTGTCATGACTCCTGAGCCCTCAGGCAAGGACAAAATCGATCCTCTTAATCCTGATTTGGCAGGTACAAGGCGGCTATAATTGGGTGGAGACCTCTTGCTATAGGACGCTAATGCACTGTGACAGTTACACTAATGACAGTGACACCCATACCTTCAATGGAGAGAAGAATCTTTAGGTATATTGATGCACAGTAGAAATTATTTGCCTAGCTGGTGGTCATTCCCAAAGCCTGAATTCATTTTATAATTAAGTCTTCTCCTAATGATATTCTTATAAATTACATGTACCACTATACCAACACTTGCCAATCACAATATGCAAGTGTCGGTGACCCTGGGCCTCTCCTAGTACTTGGATAACGTGGCTTGTTGACAAAAATAGTGTTTTTCAGGGTCTAGATAATATGACATGTCACCTTTGAACTTTTCCCTATTTGGAGGACCGATCAATTATTTATCTAAGAAATCTATATGGTGACTACCTGGTATTGCTTTTGCACTCTGGAAGTACAGACTCTTTTAAACAAAGTCAGTCCCCACAGCAGACTATATGAAGCAATAAACAAGGAGTAATATATTTATCCATTCCCTCCATAGCTGGTAAAATAGGTCAGTGAGATAAATGGTTGCTGTTGACCTCTGCAGTGATCTGTGGGTCATAAATTGGAAGACCTGCAAGACCAACTCAAGCTTCCATCCTTTTAAGACTGGTAAATTCAATATAATTAAAATGGGTGAGAGTGATACATTTTGTTAACTGCGCTCATGGACAGTAAAACTATGCAGTGAAGAACTATATGAAATAGCACGTTATCCCTCAGCACTGGGCCTACCAAGAAGGAGAAGGAGGGCATGAAGCTCAGATCCTGTGAGTGGAGGAAACCCTTGGAGACTCCTAGGTAGACTTCTCCTTCAGTGCACATCTGATGCTTGGATGATAGCGCACCCTGCCCCACTTTGCTCTGTATGCCCTGCTCATGCCCTCTGCATTGGCTGTTGAGAATGGTGGAAATGCTAAACATTGTACACCAAAACAGGAACTGGGTGCAGCTGCAGAACAACACAGAACAACGCCGCCTGGGAACATCTAGGGTTGCAGACTTTAGGTTTACTGATAAAACTATATAGTGTGTTAACAATAATCTGTGACAATTGGGTTTCAGAATTCATATTTATCATCTGCACATCACCAAGTAAATTGTCCTGATTTGTTTTCATCCTATTAAAATATTTTTCATTACACAGAAGTAAAAAAGTTGTCTTTCACAACTATTGAAATACAATTTTAAATGTTTTTACAGTTGACTTAGTTATGTAAATGTTGCGTGTTAGGAAAAGGCTGACACCCGACAGCCTTTCATTTCACACTTTGTACAGCAGGTGAGACAGTTTGCATTGCAAAATGCTGGAACTCTGAAGTCAGAAGGAAAATTAATTACAAGAAGACAAACTCTCTTTTGATCTCTGTCTCTGAACACAGAGCAAATGTGACAAGAACAAGATTTAATTTTATAGCAGTTGGGCGCCAGGTGCCGGTCGGGTGCTGGCCTAGGAGAGCTAATTTGCTCAGTTTTCTCAAACGAGGTTTATTGGCTGGAGGGCTTGTTGGCTCCCCTTTTCCTCCCTCACATGCTTGCAATCCTTCTGGGGAGCCAGGGGTTGCATCACATGGTAAGGGGGAAGGGTACATGATGTGACGAAGTTTGGAGGTGGAGACAGCACAGACAGCGGGCTAGTGGTTGAAGGAGGAGGTAAGTACTCTTGATCACTGTATGTTCACCAATCTATTTGATACATTGGATTTGGAAGTGGAAAGGAGAAAGCAGTGTAGACTGTTAGACTCTTAATTATGCCTTCTGGTAGCCCTCCCTTAATTTCCATACCATCTTGCCTAAAAAAGTTCTTGTGGGGCGTGTACTTTAGTGAACTATCGTATAAGGTAGCAAGAGTGGTGTGATGCCTCCATAGAGGAAAAAAAGGACTTTAGTCACAAGCACATACCAAGAGCTTGAAAGAAGTGAACAAAGCAGATGAACCTCAAGGCTCCAAATTGGAGCTGAGGGCCTAGATTGCCTGAGTGATAGGCCTCTGTTCTCCCAGTTGCTGCAACCCATCTCTGTTAACTCATTGTTTACAGCACATACCTCGGCAAAGTCTTTAGCCTCATCAATAAAAAATTAAGTGGGGAAACATTTTAAGCCCTCAAAGATACAATAGTCCCCGGTTGTAGGGTTTGTAAGTTCACCAGCTCTACATACAAAGCTCCGGGTTGAACAGGAGACTGTGGAGACTGGATTATTGGAAGACATGGTCATGATGGAGCTACACCTATCTTCTTTAGCTTGCTTTCCTGGCCCATCCCTGACAGAACTTGTCTCCAGAAAGGAGGATATTAGAGATACAACTAAGTGAAATCAGAATTGAATAAGAGTTTTCCCTAAGTGCTATTGCCTATTCAGATATCCCGGGGAGAGCACAATTAAATGGCCCCTCACTGATGTTGGACATTCAGGCCCATATTTATACTTTTTGACGCTAAACTGCGCTAACGCAGTTTAGCGGCAAAAGATTTTGCGCCGTCTAACGCCATTCTGAAGCGCCATGCGGGCGCCGTATTTATGGAATGGCGTTAGCCGGCGCAAGCGGACCGGCGCTGCCTGGTGTGCGTGGAAAAAAACCACGTAGACCAGGCAGCGCCGGCGTAGGGGGAAAATGGCGTATGGGCGTCTTAAAATGGGGCAAGTCAGGTTACGTCGAAAAAATCGTCGTAACCCGACTTGCGCCATGTTTTTTCGACGCCCATCCCCCATCAACATGACTCCTATCATTGTAAAGATAGGAGTCATGCCCCCTTGCCCAATGGCCATGCCCAGGGGACTTCTGTCCCCTGGGCATGGTCATTGGGCATAGTGGCATGTAGGGGGGCACAAATCAGGCCCCCCTATGCCACAAAAAAAAAAAAAAAATACTTACCTGAACTTACCTTAATGTCCATGGGATGGGTCCCTCCGTCCTTGGGTGTCCTCCTGGGGTGGGCAAGGGTGGCAGGGGGGGTCCCTGGGGGCAGGGGAGGGCACTCTGGGCTCATTTTGAGCCCACTTGTCCCTTAATGCCATGCCTGACCCAGGCGTTAAAAAGCGGCGCAAAAGCGCCGTTTTTGGCCACGCCCACTCCCGGGCGTCATTTTTGCCCGGGAGTATAAATACCACGTAAAGGCCTGGGAGTCATTTTTTAAGACGGGAACGCCTCCCTTGCATATCATTAACGCAAGGAAGGGGTTCACGCTAAAAAATGACGCACTCTCCGGGCACTTTGGCGCCCGAAGCGTCTAACGCCATAGTATAAATATGGCGTTAGTTGGCGTTAGTTTAGCGTCGAATTTGCGTCGAAAAAAACGACGCAAATTCGGCGCAAACGGAGTATAAATACGGGCCTCAACTTTTGATACAAAAAACACCATATGACTCATTGAAATGAAAGTTTGAGATCAGAGGTGGGATTCTTATGGAACTAAAAGCAATTAACTCATGTGTGCCCTCTCTTGGTAAGGCTGGTGCCCAACCTGAATTCCGAGCCCGAGAGTGAGAAGTATGACAAAGCGTGGAAAGTGGGGTAAATGGCTTGATATACACGTCTAGAAGACCAGTGTTGATTAATAGATGGTGCTCCGGTTATGTGGGGTAAGTGGCACTTCGTACATTGTAGAAGGTGGAAATATACACCAGTAAAAAAGGTCCTGTAGCATTGTACATAGATCTAGGAAGGTTCCCCTCAGAGACTGTTTTTGACACACATAAGGTGGCTAACTTGAATGGAAATAAAGCAGGAGGGAGGAAGCATTAGGGAACGAATTAGGGACAGGAAATAGTTTGGTGGGTAATAGCCCCTGTACTAAAGAAATGCTTGCTAAGATCAAGATGCTTCATGATGGAAAAATGAAAAATGCGAAAAAGATAGCAGTAACTGAGGATACACTACCTCATAGAAAACATAGGGTTGAAATCTGCCCGCAGTGAGTGAGAAAACAGCTTTTGCCTACCAGAACTGTTTGATAATTAGACAGATTATTGCTGCTTTGTCCTGGGGAATGCTGCTTATTACTGTTAACAATCAAATTGTGAATGCCTTCGATGGAGAATCTGTCTCATATTATTCAGTTCAAATAATTTGCCAAAGTGACTTTTGGGGTCAAGAGATCTGTGATGATGCTTTTCGAAGAGATCTTCATGAAAATACTAATGCTGGATTGATACTTCCAATGTATTCTTATTGCCTCGATTGCTTGACTGACCTGATAAAACTGTCTGGAAAGTAATTATTTGATCAAATATTGGCAAATGTAAGTACAGGCCTACGTTATTTTAAGTGGAAAAAATGTAACTCCTTTTCTATTTTCCTTTCTTCTATCAACTAATTATTTAGCAGGCAACAAGCCAGCAAGATCAATACAACCAATATAGAAAAACACTGGGGACAATGTATTTATACTTATACTTCATTAATATCTTCAAGAAAACCTTTTCTTCTAAGAATATGTCTGACATGTTACAGGTAAGCCCGTACCACAATACCAGTCGTCGTTGCTGAAGGTTGAAAAATTGCTTTCATAGGATTAGCCCATTCTAGAAACATAAAATAATTTACTCTGTTCATTGGATTAGGAGAGGGGAATTGAGCAGGTAGAGCTAACAAAGGTGGGTGTCAGATCTTATTTTGTGGGGTCACAGTGGAAGGCAGGATTAGCACAGTGCCCTCCAAGCTAAGTTAGAAAGTGACAAATCATTTGTTGATGCCACTTTTTTATTATTTTTTTAAAATCAGGAAACAGCAAACCAGATATTATTAATGAAATTCATATTGGTAGTAATAGAGATTATTGAATGTGGATTCACTTCTATGGTAAGAGCGAGCAAGATCATCACAAAATATGCATATAAAGCAGAGTGAAAGATAATAGCAGAAGGTTGGTACAATGCATCATGTTAACTTATTCAAGTAGTACTCGAGTCATTTAGGGTAGGTGTGTCAGAGAGCATGGCCAAGCGAAAGAAAGGAATAATAGAAAAGGTGGAGAGAGAGAAGCTTAACATCAGTGTTATCTCTAGCACATAAGAAGGAACAAAAAACAAATTAGGAAAAAAGTTTTGCAAACTGTTGCCCCATTGAGGTAATTAATTATAATCATCCAGCAGAATATAAAAGGTTAAAGTGAATAGTTAATTAACATATAACTCCCATACATTTTCAAAAACAAGAATTAGATTGTCCAGTTTATATAGCACACGTTCATAGGCTGCCATCTCTGCTATTACACTAGACCATTCCACTACATCTGGTGGCAGCGATGACTCCAAGGCCCATATTTATACTTTTTGACGCCAGAGTCCATGGAAGTGAGCCCACAGGTCCTTTAACGCCTGCCCTCACCCAGGCGTTAAAAAACAGCGCACATCAGGCTGTGCGCCGTTCTTTAAGGCCCGCTCCCTCCTGTGCGTAAAAATGACACGGTAGTATAAATAAGGCACACAGGCCTTAAAGTCATTTTTGGGACAGGAACGCCTACCTTGCATGTCATTAACGCAATGCGGTTTCCCGCATCCAAAAAATGACGCACACTGAAGATTTTTGACGTCCGCGGGGTCCGGTGCCATAGTATAAATATGGGGCAAGGTTTGCACTGAATGTGTGTCAAAATGTTTGACGCTCATTCAGCACAAACAGAGTATAAATATGCCCCCAAATGTCTTAGTATACACCTTGCTGCGCTGTCCTGCGTCACAGGGAAAGGGGAGGAATGGATCATATTTATCCAATATGACACATTCCTGTACTTTTCCCTTGTGCTGCTGCTGTTTTGGTAGGCTAGCCCTCATGCAGGCACCCTTACACCCCCCTGTGTTGTCAGTAGAATCTTTTTCTGTGCAGGAAGGAGCACCTTACTGCACAAAAAAAATCTTGAGCGGCTTTTCCCTCTTTCAATGTTTTCTGCAGAATGCAGCACACAAAGAAAGAGGAAAAACGAGGAGAAATACAAGATATTTTTTATTATTACACCTATCCCGGGAAGGTGTATCTTTTTGGCACATTCCCACATTTACCAGGTTTGGTAAATCTGGAAATGTTTCAAAATCCATGGAAGTTGTGTGGAAACACCCACACAACTTCCATTGAATGCCTTGCCTTCCCGCTTTTTTTAAAATCTATCCAAAGCCACACAAAGTGGCCTTGCATGGTTCACAAATATGACTTACTGGTCTGAGCCATGCATGTACCATGTTGCTCGGTGCAAGCATGGCGTAAACTGCACATAAATATGCCCCATTGTTTAGACACTACTAGCGCTGAGTCCAATTATCTTTTCTTGTGGTCAGTGATACCAATAACTTCTTGTAAGTCATGAAGGAGGACCAGTTCATTTTTAGGTTGAAAACATAGGTTGCTTATCTTACATAGTTTTTGCCAGTAGGAATTCCATGACGATTCAAGATTGTAAAAGGAGCACTATGTCCCCTGATGGGTGATCACACTTCCAACATTTGGTATTGTGTGAAGGTTTTAGTCAACAGATGTTATAGGGCATCCAGTACGAATTTTCAAGGGTTCTGAAGAAGCTACACTTTATCCACACTTTGCTAAGTCTTTTATCATGATCACTAATTAGGTCTTTCTAGCCTTCTACATTGTAAATTTTGTTAAGCTGTGGTTGCCATTTATTTCATAGGTATTTCAGTGTCGGCTGAGAGTACACCTTGCCTGTTAGCATATCATAGAGACCGGAGGCCAACTTTTTGTAGATGCCCCATTTTTGCAAACAGGCTTGAATGCTGGATTCGGTCAGTGCTGATGAGCCCATATTCAATTTATGAAAGAGACAATGTTTGAGTTGCAAATAAAAGAGGAACTGGCTTTGATTTCGATTGCATTTACACATAGTTTTTGAAACAATTTGATAGTTTCCTTTGAGAAGACTTGTTCCAGCAATATGATGCCCCAACTTTTCCATTGCAGCCAATAGAGTGTTATTCCTGGAAGCCATATTTCTGTGTTCTTTCAAAGTAGGGCTTGTGAATGCACGCATGCATGTTGGTGTAATGGTTCTTGTGTTGCAATCCATGTCTGGAATGTTCCTGAGAGAGTGGGTTTGGTGTCAATTTCGCTGGTAATATTTTTTTCAGAAATTATTAGCTGGGCTATGAGGCCACCTTGGATACTGTTTTCTAGCATGATGCAGCCATGAATTTCCATCTTAGAAAGAAAATGCATTAAGAGTTGTGAGAGGTGTTGGGCCATATGGCAAATTTATATTAGGATGCCACAGGCCTCCAGCCATTGCTGCTGCTGTAGCTGAGCACTTACAAGCCTTGGGGTGTCCCCTTGCAATATACAGCTTTTCATTAAATGTGGTGCAACTGAGCTGTAAATACTGAAATAGGAAGCATGCTGAAACCATACTTGAAACGTGGCACAATCACCATCTTAATGGTGTGTATACGCGCCACATTGAAATTTGGAGATTGTTCTGTTGTAGACTCTCGCTTTGTTAACAAGACTGCTGGATTGTGGATGGCAGCACCACCGAGCGTGGGGGACTGAGCCTAATCCCACACCTTGTGAGAGCTGTCAGTCTAACCCCTTCTGGCTTGCTAGCAGCATTTCACAAGTACCAAAAAGTAGAAGTGATTTGTGGCAGCCTGTCACATGACACTCAGACTCCTCAGGGAAGTTGTGGTGGAGCAAATCTCATCCCTTTTTCTCAGTTATACAAGTGTCATACATGCAAGGACAAAACGGAAGCAGGGTTTTAATTCAATAAGTTTTATTGAAGCAACTGTGTTCTACGTAGGAGGGCATGAATTATCATTATAAGGATAATGAAACACAACGTTATGACAGGGGTAACAAAAAGAGTGAAACACAAGAAAAGTCTCACCATATTGTCATATTAGTGTGCCTGGTATTCTTATATACTACTCAGTTCCTACATGAGAGTGAGTAGCAGTGGTAGCCCTAATCCACCCTTCTGGTGCTGGGCAGGAAGTCCAACCCCCGTACCTGCACTGAGGTTGAGAAGAGATCTGTTAGTCTGTTGGGAGTCCGCCCATGTAGATAAAAAGGAACCAAAAGATTTTGTCAGAAACTGTGACGACATGCATCACAGGATGGCACACTGGCTGGAACGTCCCCTCTAAAGTGCTGTTGGCGGTTAGACGTTTTATAATAACATATCTGTTGTTCTAAGAACTTGCCCTGATACGACAATGCACATTTTTTCACGTAAGGTAGACAATGTTCCCTTTGAAACAGCTATACCTGGTAAACATCGTAGGCAGCCTTGGGTTGAGCACAAGATGAAAATGTAGTGCAACGAATATTAATAACAGTTTCTGTAAAGAAGACAGCTGATAAAAGGAATAAAATCATCTCCACTAAAAGGAAGAGTCGCTAAAATAATGAAAGGAATGAAAGTGAAATGTTGCTGGATTAAAGGGCATAGGCCTCAGGACCAGAGCTAAATATTACCGCCGGCTAACGCCATTTCGGTGCGTCATGCGGGCGTCAAATTTATACTTTGACGCACAGCGGCGCAAACTACAGGTGTAAGTCTTTTTTTTTTTACGCACACCGCAGCGTCAAGTCGTAAAGCAAAATGACCTGAACACGGCAGAAATGACTGTGGGTCGATTTACGACACCGCAAACCGGATATGTGGCATTTTTTGACGCAATAGTGTCAAATTCCCCGCAAGCACATCCATTTCAGCAGAGGAGAGCAAAAATGGATCCCAGATGCCTGTACAGTCCCCAGGAAGATGACAACAGACCAGTAACCAGCCAGGAGGACCCACACAAGAACCAGGACAGTTTGAAGAAGAAAAGAAAGTGTCGTTTCAGTGCAGAGGAACAGGAAATTCTGGTTAAAGAGGTGACGGAACACCAGCACCAACTGTTTGTCACCTCAAAGTTGCCAATAAGCAGGAGAGAGGCAATATGGCAACAAATCGTTGACAAGATTAACAGTGTGGCAGAAGTACGCAGAACAGACATCGAGTGCAAGAAACTCTGGCATGACTGCAAGCGCAGGACCAAGGAAAAGATGGCCAGGAACAGGAAGGCAGCACTGCAGACTGGAGGTGGGAGTCCAGCACACCAGGAGGCCCTGGACCACATGGAGGAGATGGTCGCAGCCGTCATCCCTGAGGAGATCGTCACAGGGATTCAAGGACAGGACAGCGCAGACTACCAGGAGACACCACACATGCAGGGTAAGTCGCATGGGGAATTAAAATGCACTAATATCAACTACAACCGGGGGGGGATACCGACCACAAAATGCATGGAAGTCATGATATACATGGAGTGGCATGGGTAAAGGGGTATGGCATGGGGGCATGGCCTGTGCAGAGAGAAGCTGGGGCACACCATAACACAACACCAACAACAGTTCCATGGGGGTATGCTGCCATGTCACCGATGTAGCAAAGGTAAAGCCATGCCAGGAGGGATAGGCACAACGTCAAACTGACATCCCGTCAGCCACTATACCCTCCACATTATTTTAGGGCCCAATTAACAACCTTTAGCCATACCGACAACTGGAAAGTAACAGTGACAACCGTTGCCACTACCACCTCCGCTGTGTGTGCAGCTCAAGTAGCCAATGGCAGTAACGTCCCCATGGATCATACACACCTAAATTAGTGGGTTGAGGATGACAACTTTAACAATCCCCTGAAACAAGACAAATGTACCAGTCCTGTCAATTGTGAATGCCCATAGTTGCCGCAAACATCAGCCAATGTCATCAACATGAGGAGCTACACAGCACTAAGGTCACACCCATGCTGCATATGCCACGGTCCATCCTGTGCCTGGGTCACAATGCAACATCCAAAATGTCATACTGCTCGTGCAAACAGCATTGAGGGGGAGGACACATGTAACTGGTCACTGAAATACACCTGCACAGTCAGAGGAGGAAATAGGACACTGCTACGACTATCAGGACAATCCAATCTCCACACATTCCCCAACATCAGCTGTACATATTACCAATGCTAACATCCATATCGTGCCATAACAATGCAATGCATAGGATACGCTACATTTCAACTACATATAAGTGGATTTGAAAGATCAGAGACTGGGGCAGGTCCAGATTGTTAAGTGTGCTGCTAGGGGTATCAGAGCACCCACAGCCAGTGAAAGGTCTCACCATGAGAATGGATGTAGATGGAGGGTTGAGTAGGACAAGAAGGTGGCAAATCACCATTTGGCCTAAAACAACACCAGAGGAGATGATGCCGATAAGTCTATTAACTTACCACAATACAAGTGACATGCAGGTGGGGCATAGGCCTGGGAGAATGCCCATCAGAAAGACCGGATCAATGAACAAGAAACATGATCACAATGTGAAATCATCACAAGGCAGGCATGTCTGTCACATCACCAATGCCACAACACAGATACACTAATTGTACCCTATTTCATTGCAGAGGATGATGGATCTCAGGCGGATATGCCTGTCCAGGGCTACCCTGATGACAGGATGACGAGCTGACAAACATCAGCCACCAGACCCTCCAAGATGTCCTTGGAACCCTCCAAACCCCACCTTCTGTCACAAGGAGGAGCACAGAACAAGCAGCCATCACAGAGGACCCACCCACAACCCCAATTGTAAGACCAGCCAGCTCCAATAAAGCTGAGGACTTAGATGACACAGGCACCAGCTTTGAAAGAACGGTAGTCGGAGTACAGCGGGAGCTGGCCAAGGAGGTGCGGGTGGGGATGCAAACTATGGCAGCCAGCCTAGAGGGGGTTCGTTCGTGCATAATGTCAACTGAAGAACAGGCAGCAGCTATGCAAAGGCGAACAACTATCTTGCAGGAACTTGAAAAAGGGCTGAAGGAAATCAGCACAGCTGTAATACAGTTGACCCAACACCTACAACAGCAATCCTGTCAACGCATCCACGAATGCAACATTGAACCCCTCAGGGCCGACCTGGCTGTCTACCATCGTGATATGGCTGCTATTCTCAAGAACCAGCAGATCCTCCTTGCAGCAGTACTGCCCTTAAGACCTTCATAGGTAGCAGCGACAGGTATGTCTGACTCCACGTCTTCTAACACTGAAGTGTGTGTTGCCTCTTCACAACCACCACCACCAAGGACAGAGGAGGCAACACACACATCAGAAGAAGAAGACATGGAACAAATTACCATCACACGTAAAAGTACCCGGAAGCACTAGTCCCTGCCACATGGCCAACTATTACCAAGGTCCAGCGCTTTGTAACATGCCAGTCTTGCAACAACTGTACTCAATGACCGTTCTGCAAACCACTGTATATCTGTCAGCCTGCCCAGTGCTTGTCTCTCACTTACTCATTGGCAAATCCTGTCCCTCTGTACTGTCTGACACATCACCCCAGCATGGCAAATGCATTTTCCTTTAGCAGTTGTGTAGGATCACAATGGAAGATGTCATTATAATGGACTCACAATCATGGACAATGTATATATAGCACTACAGCACTTTTCATTAAATAGCACTTCCACAACCACTTTGTCTCAGTGTAATGTGACACATCAACCGTGCAGTAGATCACTGAAATGTGCCTCCTGTCAAATTACATAGCTTGTCAATACAACTGTCCTGAAATATTGTAGTATGCTAACTATGCACAGTGGCCTGGATTGCACCATATTTGCCCTTCCTGAGGGTAATATCTGATGAAAAGAGAAACCATACACCATAATGCTGTGTTGGACAGAATAATGCTTCCTCAAGGGATATCTAAGCCATTAAATAGTGGCAGCAAAATGTTGCCACCATGCAATACTAACACATATAACATTGCCCACAATTCTAAGCAAACAGTCAACAAACTGCATGAATGAAGGTGTCTGAGTTTACATCCAAATAAGTAATCATGCTGAACAGTGTCGCAAATGATCTATGTGAGTCATGAACACGATACTACGAGAGTGCTTACTACCACTCACCTAATAAGGGTTTCCTTGAACATCACACTGCAGTCAGACATAACACAGTGTCCCCAATCATAAATCTGGAAGCACTGTATGTGACATTGAAAACATACTTAATGAAAAAAACACATTGGGATCCATAGTAACTGTGATTGGTGGTTGCAATGAATGGTCAAATCTTTGCAAGGTAGCTCTGGGGTAGCTGCCAATGTTGCAGCTCAGTTGGGATTTGTTCGTAGCATAGGACACAAATGTCATGCAACAGAATTCATGTACACTTATGCCAAGGCCCTGATCTACAAGCATTTCACACATACTGTAAAGGGTTCACTACATATTTATTAAATGGTAATAACAGAAGAGAAAACTCGGGGAAAAGCCTTACCTACCCTAATCTACCCTAACTTCTCATTACCCACAACTGTCCCTAACTAACCTAAGCTTAACTTAATTATCACATGTAACGAAACTTTCTAAACATCAACCCCCCACGCCCCTTATGAGACGGGACACATGGAGGACAACAGATACTAACCTAAACACATACTATCCTATACTAAACAAATATATATATTTTTTTTAATTTTGTAAAAAAAAAAATATATATTTTTATTTTATTTTATTTTTTTCAAAACACACAAGAACCCCAACATAGACAAACACCCACCGACCCACACACTCAAAAGAAAAAATTGAAATAATCTGGACCCCCACTCACTAACACTAACTAAACTAACAGCCTATACTAACCTAACACTAAGCCCCCTAAACCCACAAAGTATAAGAATAAGAAAAGAGGAGGGAGGAGGGAGGAGAGAGAATCATGTCCATCAAAAATGTCCAGAGGTTGGCCCTCCGGAGGGTCCGCTTAATGGACCGCACCTGCCGGTTGATATGGCGAACATCCTGCTGCAGGCAACTCATTTTCCTGAGGACACTGTCCATTTTGCGCTGTATGTCCACAAAAGCAGCAGGGTTAATTGTTGCAGCTGGGGTGGTCTGTGTGCCAGCTGAGGAAGTGTGGGGCCGTGTATGGTCAATGCCTGTGGGCTGCCCTGAAGGTGGTCCAGTGCTAGGGCCTGGAGCACTTCCTGATGTTGTTGGCACAATGGTCCCAGCTGTTGGTGGTTTCACTTAGGTGGTAGTGGTGGTGGTGCTGGTAGTGGCTGTGGTGGGCAAAGAAGGGCCACCCTGTGGGAATGCCCTCCAGGCTCCGGAAGCCCGTTCGGTCCTTTATCTTCGGGCCATCCTTCTGTACTCCAACTCTACCTGCAGGATATGCTGGTACCACATTGCCTACCTCTGGAATTCACGCACCTGGATGGGTGTCACATTAGCAGCTGTGAATACAAATGAAAAAAATTACATTAGGAACTGCATTGTGTGAAATGGCACAAGAAGTAAATCAGACAGTACATCTACTGTACTTGTAACAGCTCATATCATCATACAGATCATTGAATGTCCCTGAGGAAGTACATGGCAGGCCAGCCTACAAAGGTCAGTCACACATAGCACATCCAAACCCTACAAGATGGGTAACAACTGGCATGATTTTGGCATCCGAGTTCTACCAGTTGTCAGCTAACAATCATGCTGCACATCCTCCACTAATGCTAGGGCTACAAATGTCAGTGTATGGGATGGAAATCTAGGGCCACATGATCTGCAAGTTGTAAATGGACTTGCTAGTATAGTACTCATGTGCTAAACCTGAGTGTGTATACTAGGTTCAGACCAAAGATTCACTGATTTACATATCTGTTTAACAAACTTGTATCATCAGTCCTAGGTACACTATTCACAAACCCATGCCTGTGTTTGAGGGTGGGGGGTGGAGAAACAACTAACAATTTCAAACAACATGGACACCGAGGAAGCTTATGAGAGCTGGACATGTGTTTGGCTCAACACACACACCACAGGTAAGGTGTATCTACAAATAGGAGACAGCAAACCCTTGACCAATCCCAGCACCACGCATGTCTGGCAATGCAGACCTTTGTCCACATCATATACTTCCAGTAAGCCTTGACTTACAACTAACACAGAGATACAAGAACACCTCTGGCCAGGATTTGCATGCACACCTAGGCCATTGCACTCAAGTGCCACATACTCGTAGCACTACATGTGAAGCTACATGCTGCTAGGAAGTTCAACCGACAGTTTAATCTGTAAGCAGAAGTCTGTGGGTAAGCATTTAGCAGCCCCTTTCTGAGAGAATGTGAATCTGAGACATTGACTAAATCACAGATTAGGTCCAGTGTGACTCTTGCTGATACAAGTGTTATCCACATGACTCATCCCCATTCACAATGCGGGGCCTACAGGACTGACCTAGAATCCCTAAATAAGACAATAGGATAAGGATTGGCCAACTCTAAAATGCTGAGAAAATGAAATCCCACTCATGGGACAAGACAAATGATGGGCCAGCGCATCACAACTTGCTATTTGTTCAACACACAGGAGTCCATCCCACATCACCAGCAAACACAACACATAACAGACATATCAACACTTACTGGAGTTGTTGGGGTCCTCGAATGAAGTCACCTCACCCACAGTGTAGGGTGCGGGTCCACCTGTAAGGCATGGAAGGGAGAAATGTGCTCAAATTCGGTGCACTGACCAACAACTCCAAAGACAAATACTATGTGTAAGATTACATAAGTAAGTAAATCCACTCAGACATGATGATACTGCCTCCGATATAGCACAGCTAACTTTTACATACCATGGGTCTCCAGTGAAATTTACACACATATCTGCACACATGCAGTGGCCCTAACTATCATGTGGTGGCAAACATGCTCCTTCATTAGTGAGCAGACATAATAATGGAGTGTATTCGTCTCATTATGTGTATCCAAGAGAGACATCCAAAGCCAGTTTCCTTGATGAGTGCATTAACAATCAAACAGCCATTGTGGCCATGACAAATGTATGACACATAGGTACAATATACAGAAGGGCAGGGACATTTGTAAGCCCTCATATTGTTACAGTTTCTTCACTTGATGTGGCCCAGCTATGATGAGTTGCACCAACCATAGAGATATGAACCCATGTGCATACCTTTGGCCTGCCACCCCTAAACGAAAGGTGGAACAACAAACACCAAATACCACTGTAAGATGTTAGCTGAGGGCACTTTGCACTTTTTCCCTATATCTCCAAATAGAGATCTGACATGTATCCGAATGATGAAGGACCACAATAATCCCTAACATTTATAGAACTTCCATGATCGCTTTCCTTACACACTCACTAGACACACATGAGACATATGTCTGGCCCACATTGCTACCAACAACTGACGTGAAGCCTGCTGTCATTTTCTGCATTATGTAGTGTTTCGAAAGTCAGTCTAGATGTTGCGTCAACAAAGGTCGGTAATGTTTTGGAAAATCTATTCCTCACTGGCAAATGTGACCTATATATAGATAATTGGCTCCTGATTTGTGTTGCTGTCTGACACAAAGGTGGCACCAACTTACATTAAGCAAAAGTATTCAGTAAGTTTGCAGAACACTTGCTTCCTGACAGCTAGCAATTGTGGTCCTTAAAATAGTCCATCAATGACCCTGTATGTTTCCAAAGCATTCCACACACTCAACAACATAGCCGGCAGATATTTTACAGATCATCTGATGTCACTATAGAGCTTTTCATTGTGCACATTTACATGATTTGTACTCACCAACAGGGCCACCAATCACAATTCCCAGGTGGTCCAGCAGATCTTGCTCCCTGGAGATGAGGTCAGCCCAGCGGTGCTTCAGCTGGTGGTCATTCCTCTGGCTCCGATACACACGTTGCAAGTGATGCAGAAACTTTCCCCACCGGATTCTCCGTGCCTCGGTGTGATACCCCTGTATCACCCGCCCGCCTGCCTCAATCATAAGGGGGAGGAAATGGCACACCAGCCATATGAATCCCCCAAGCTCCTCCTCACCCATTTTGCCAAGATGTGGCCTACCCAAAATCTTAGCACAGAAAAAGGGGAATAGGGGATAAAGAAGAATAAAGGAGAATAGTGGGAAAGTAGAATAAGAAAAAAGTAAACTAAACAACTAAAAGAGCCCAACTATCCCCAAACTATCACTACCCACAACAGACTCCCACAAACAACAAAGACAATAAAATACTGGACAATAGTTCAAAATAAACACTCAGACAGGATACAACAACAATATTTGATTCACAAACTAACAAGTAATGGACCACACAGGAGACAAAAGCACAATATGAATGGACAATACTCAGAACACAGCCACACAGTCTAGAAGAATCACAGACTGCAAAGTGAAAGTGAAAGTACACCCACTGTACATAATATGTAAACAGGATATCCTTTTACATCACTTCCTGTATAAAATGGCCACCATTTTTATCATTATGCGGCAAACAATTTTGACGCATACAGTATGTGCGTCATTTTTTTCGCCGCACAGGAGTAAAAATTAGGCCGCATCTGTATATTTGGATATAGTCTAACACGTAACCAATTTTCAGGGCATAATGCGTCGTTTTTTGGGCATAAGTGTCACTTTTTGATGCGTATGCATAAAAATTTCAGGGCATTAACTGGGTTTGGGTCATTTTGCCATTTTTATGTAATGTTACATTTGTGTCACAACTGAGATAGGCTGATTGCACCCACTTTGGTCTTGACAGTGTATGGTCACATGTGAGACATCATACTGCTGCGGACCATGATCCGCTACTTCCTTAACAGGATTTTTACTCTTGGCTGACACACTAGATGGCCATATGTGTGGCCTACATATATATATTGCACAAATTGGGCATGTTTGGTGTCAGGAGAGGATAGCAATGTGATGCACATAAGTACAATACCTCAATGCCTATGGCTCAAAGTGTGTGCATTGGCTACTAATGTAGTTGTTGACCCAGTGTGTGTGCATCACAAGATACATTATTGAAAATATGCTTGTATGATTGTGAAGTCAATGTGTCCAAACCTTAGATGCAAGTCAGTGTGGAAATGAGAGAGGACATGTGTTAGTCATACATGTAGTAACATCTGTTGTGTGCACTTACAAGATTTTGGGTAACGTAGACACCACAAATGACAAAGCATGCAACGGATAGATGGCAGACCCTTGTTCATGTCAATGGTCCAAACGTTGCACATCCCATGTCCTGGAAATTTGGTAACTGCTTCCTAGGCACTTGTTGGTGAACCCACCGTGAGTCAGGCACATGTACAGACTAAGTGGGTACCATGTTATTGGCACAGACAGCCAAAGGTGACCCACAAATGTAATATCACGCCACAGTTGTGGTCATATGACTGAGCCACAACTCTCCTGTGGCAGTGGTGGACCAGCAGACGAGGCAGCATGTGGCCACATATTTCCAGTGATCAATTGCACAGAGGTGTCTGGTTCATGTTTGTGGTCCAATGTTGATCCTGTATATTTGTAGGGGTCTATGTTGTCACAGTTATGTCCAGGTCTCATCATGAGTCAGTGGTGGCTATTCCTGTATCTACTGAGTATCCTTCTAAGATCAATGGAAGCAAAGTCGATGAGGACATGAGAACCTACATGGGGATGGTCCCACCCTGTCACTGCAGACGTGTTATGAGACCGACAACAATAACCTTGGTGTGCTGAGTGAGATCATATCTCAGGAGTCATGTTCCGGCAGGTGTCATTACAACATTTGTACATAGGTTGGCCTGTAAAGTTCCCACTGCATCTAGGAACATCATAGCCTCTGTGTTGATTAATCTTGCAGCTATTCAGCATGCACAGCCCATCTATATGTTGTGAGCAATGTGATTCAGCGTGTGAACTGTCAGGGTCCTATCATGTGTGGACTTTTCATGCACATTATCAGAGGTAGCTGGTTCTGCTGGAGGCACCTACCCAATCCCTGCATACGGCCATGGTACACTGTCACACTTTGTCGTTCATGCATACATGAGACCCAGACAAGGGATAGGCCATGATTTTGGTATTCAAAGACAATTTTACAAATATGGTACAATTAAAAAGCAGATGATGCTATACAATGTATTTGGGTATGCATTGAGGAAGCACCTGACAAAATACCCCCTGAGGAACGTGAGGTTTGGTAAAGTAACTATGATACATGTGTAGCCACAAGGAACCTTTAGGGTAACGCACAGACAAGTGCCAGTCAGGCTGACAGGATGCAGAGTCAATCAGGATCCAGCAATTTCACAAGGTACATACTCAGTGGTCTGACTTACACTGGTCGGAGGAAGAACAAGACAGTTGACATGGGAAACTGTGTTTGTCCTGTGTTTTGGAAGGTGACACATAAACCCAAGGGCTGTGTTACACAGCTTAATTACTAGCAATGCATAACAGTGTATTTGACAAAATGGCAACTTCTATGCTGTTCCAAGCATCTGCAGTGGCAGTGCATGTTCAAATGGGTGGTGTGCATGGAGGTGATCACAGGTGTGTGCTGCATCAGTTTATCACAAGTCCTGTAGGTGAGATTCCAGTTCAAATGGCCAACAGTACCTTTCACATGGGAAGCAATCTACAGGTGATAACAGGGCTTAGAAACTACAAGCCAGTGTATTAATTGACCTGACGTCCATGTACTATGACAATGGCATACCATAGGAAAGGGGGTAGCACACTGGATTACTATTGTTAGTCCATGTGTGTAGAGGAGGGAATATCGGGGTACACATATTACCATTCCAGGGACCTCTTCAGACAGGTAGGTTGAGACCAGGAGCATGGGTGTGTCAGGAGTTAGGAAATGGGCTGAAATGTCATGTGCGCAATGCTTGTCATAGGTGTGGCACTTGTGCTGTCTATGTTCTGCTTCTATGGAACTCTAGTCACAGATAATCCTTGCAAAGATAGGTGCTGTACGACTTACTGCTATCAAGGGTCTGGACATGCATTCCTGTTACCAATGCAATACCACATCCACTGCCTCATTTATGAGGCATTTATTTCCCTTATTGGCTGATGGTGTCTTAGTTGTGTGCCAAATGCTGCAATGAACCATGTTGCCAACATGTATGTGTGAAATAGGTGTGGTCCTCTGCTATTGCCCTTCAAAGGTGAAATGTACAGGATATATGTCATTTACAGTGTGTGTGCATGTGACTGTTGTATAATACGCATTACAGTTGCTTTGGAAATTTCTGTTTCCTGATCGGTATATCAGCAATGTTCCATGAGGCTACACTCTTATTCTGATAGTTAGAGATGAAGGTGAGCAAAAATTATTACCCAGACCATGGTATGGTGATTATTATCGGGGTTTATTTGCATTAGTTAATACAGTGGTGATGGTGAGTTTTTTTTAAAGAAATTGTTCACAATATGTTGGCGCCTACGCAATCCAGCAGCTGTGTTTTGTTGTTCCCCCTCATGTTGCAGGCCAGCATCCTCCTCTTCCTCCTCTTCAGGCATTTGTGGCTCTGGTTCTAAGAGGGGAATGTTCCTTCATATGCAAATGTTGTGCAGGATGCCACATGTTAAAATGATCTTACAGACCATTGCTGATGAATATAGGAGGCTGCCACCAGTGATGTCGAGGCACCTGAATCTCGACTTGAGGATGCCAAAGGTTCTCTCGACTATAGTGTGTGTCCTCCTATTTGCCTCATTGTAGGCACGCTCTGCTGCAGTGCTTGGGTTGCCAAATGGTGTCATAATTCATGGCTGGATCCCATACCCCTGATCAGCTGAAAAAGAAAATAAATGGGATCATGTTGCTGTAGCTTGCCCCATTAATATCACCCTGCATGGCAGAAGTTGTCAGTGTTGTCTGTGACTCTTTTGTGTTATTGTGTTCCTTCCTAGGCTTGTAGGATGTACCATCTGCATTGTGTTGTTTCCTTGGCTGAACGAGTGTTTGGCTGCTGACCGGTTGTCAGCAGTATGTTTGGGTATTTGCAGTACAGTGTGCACTCCCTAGATTGTGACTTGTGATACAGGTGTCCCTGTGTCATCACTGGGGGTGAGATGATAGTTCCATACACAGATTCAAATTGACAGTGGTGGTAACACGTTAGCATCTATGTACCCTGGTCATCCCCTACCTTTAGACTTATGCAATGGATTAATTTAAACATCAGTGAGACGCTTACATTTTGCAAGGTGACAATTAGCCAAACCTCTCCATACTTTGTGATCATTGACGTCTTAACATTTGACTGTACACTAATTTCAGATGTGTGACAGGTTCACTGCAGACCTATCAAACATGGCTAGCGATGTCACGACCTCAGTGTGTTCCTGTCCACATGTTGCTGTCGTGGTGTATGTGTTGTGTGCCCTAGAGGGTTGCTGTGCAGTGTGTATATAAGTAGGTTTTTGTACTTACCAACAATTAGTCCATTGCCATATCATCCATCCTGGAAGTGTTGATTGATGGTAGAGTGACGGAAGATGAATGAGTCATGGACACTCCCAGGATACTTTGTCACGATGTTGGTGATCAATCCTTGGTGATCCACAATGGCCTGCACATTGATGGAGTGTGTGTGCTTCCAGTTGCGGCAGAGGTGTTCAGTTGCAGCAGGTGGCACAAGGCATACATGTGTGCAGTCGATGGCACCAATGACCGTGTGGAAATCAATTAATGAGGTAAAACCCCTGTTTTGTCTCCTGCTGCTTCTGCAGTGTGTTTGGGAAGCAGATGTGGCGGGGTGTGAGTCCAATGATGGCATCCAGTAATTTGGGCAAGAAGGCAGAGAATGATGGCTGTGATATTTCTGCAACCAGGGCGTCAGTGCTTTGAAAGGAGCCACTTGCCAACATGTGAAGTACAGCTAGCAGCTTGGTTTCTGTTGGGATGGTGCAGGGTGTCAGCAAGGTGGGGGCCAACTGTGGCTCTATGTTGCGCAGCAGCTGCTGAATGGCCTGCCAGTTCAACCTGTACCTCTGGATGATATCATGTTCCCTGGGGCCATGAAGGGTTGTTCTGGTGCGGAATATCCTCTCCTGACTTCTGCGCTGCCTTTGGGGTCCCTGCTGGTGTTGTGGTAGCTGCTGTTGTTGTTGCTGGGCTCTGCGTCTGCATGCACCCTGGATGAGAAGCACCTCCATGTCTTCCTTTTGCTGCTCTGCTGTTGTTCTGATTAAATACACGTGTGTTTTCCCCATTTTAACACCTGCCCTGACCCAGGCATTAATTTTTGACACAAATCAGGCTGTGCGTAATTTTCCGACTCCGCCTCCCGGCCGTGCAGCATTTTTGCCCAAAAGCATAAATACGACGCACGGGCGTTTAAGTAATTTTTTCGACGGGAACGCCTACTTTGCATATGATTAACGCAAGGCAGTTTCCCGCATCCAGAAAATGGCGCACTCAGCGGGATTTTGACGTCCGTGGGCTTGGGCGTCAAAGTTTAAATATGGGGCAAGTTTTGCGCTGAATGTGCACAACGGCGCAGACGGAGTATAAATATGCCCCATTATCTTTAATCATTGCCTGTAGATTATTACTAAGCAAAATGCCAAAGTACTTCATTTTGTTTTGCATCTAGTTGGTGAACATCCCAGATAGGGACTGCGATCTGGTGAAGGGTGTTAAGTCATCGCTTCATTCTTAGGGTAATTTATTTTATAGCCTGAAAAGATGGAAAAGTGAGTGATGGTTCTCATAAGGGCTGGTATGGAGTTTGAGGCAAGGCAGGTGTCAGCACATAACATTAGCTTTAAGGGGGGGCATGGTCTGGGGGTAATTGGGGATGGCCACAATTTAAGGATCTCTACTGTAGCTGCATAGGGAGATGGGCCACTGCCATTCAGGACCCTGCCTTTGCTATCTTTTCTCAGGCCATGGAGAGAGAACACCTACTCCATGAGCAGGTTCATTGGAATGACCTCTGCTTACTCTTTTAATGGTCCATTTTTAGAAAAATTCAAGGGGTGTGCTGACAAGAAGGTTGCACTCGCCATTTTGTTTTCTCACAGAGTGACGCTTTCAATCTCCTGCACTTTCAGTTTGTCTAATAATTTAATGGTGCTTTTTTAGACAACAAAATGGGAGAGTCCTCCTGGCGTCTTGGACATTTTTATCAACTTGATCATTAAGGTCAGTTTTGGGCATCTTGAAAAAATTAAAAAACTTTGGTATTTTTCTTTTGTAATTTTTTTCTGAATCCTATTGCAGCAGCTACTTGTCAGACATGATTTACCTGTTATTTTTGGATTAATATTGTGTTCATTCTGTTATTATTATAACCACTGCCTTATGGGGAAGGCTAGAAATATAAAACTTTACAAAATTATGCCACCTTTCCCCACTTATACTTCCAATGACAGTACCTCTAACTCTTTCTCTGCTCTGGAGAATATGGAATATACTGTGGGTGCATGCCAGGACTCCTCCTCTTCTACCTCTGTTTCAGCTGGTGTCACTCCATCTGTTAATTAAATGTCTTCCAAACTTCCTTCAACCTCCAATGTTCCAACTATTTAAAAAAAAAGTTAGAAAGATCCTCTGTCACCCATAAAGTTTTCTGATGTAATTTTAATGGCACTTCTAAAATTTGGCACTTAAACCCTACGTGGAAGAAACTTAGGTGGTCATTACAACCCTGGCGGACGGTGTTAAAGCGGCGGTAAGACCGCCAACAGGCCAGCTGTAAACATTTTGCAATTACGACCGTGGCAGAAACCGCCAACAAAGAAAGCCACTTTAACACTCCGACCGCCACGGCGGTACAAACAAACAGCTTAGCGGTCACCGCCAACAGACTGGCGGGAGACAATGTACCGCCCACACTATTATGACAGGCCAATCCGCCACCTTTTCCGGGGCGGATTCACCACGGATAAAAACACGGCGGAAACAGGAATTTCGAAGGGACAACGCTCACCTCTACACACCCCACGAGGAACGAGGACACCATGGACCCGGAACTCCAAATTCTACCTGATATAGTCTTCCTGCTCCTCTACTAGGAGCACGAACGCCGGCAGCGAAGACCATGGTGAGTACTCCACCTACCACACAGGGGTGAGGGGAGGGAAAAAAGAGTTAAATACACGCAACACCCCCACCCACTACAACACACACACTAATGCATATTAATACATCAGAGTTACACCCCCCAACCTCCCCGGAAGAATGCAAAGACAATAGAAAATGAGTGTAACCATTGTAATATATGAAAATCAAGTAGGCAAAAATATATATATACACCATTTACAAAATATATACCGAGCATAGTAGTCCAGGTACTGCTCCAATTAAGTCCGTGGAACGCTGGGCCCACACAGTATGGGTGAGGCCCCCACAAGATCCCCGACCATGACGGAGAGAACACTGCAGGGGCTTCAGACAGCAACTAAACAGGCACCTCAGGGGGAGGGAAAGGGGGGGCACCTCAGCCGCTTGAGTGCACGACGCCATATCCATGAGGGGGCCACATGCCCAATGTTACATCCTGGAGAGTGCAAAGCCAAAGTCTCTCATGTCTCTACAGTGGGTGGGTCGCCCACTGTTCCATCCTGGGGAGTGCAAAGCCACAGTCTCTCAAGTCTCTACAGTGGGTGGGTTGCCCACTGCTATATCCTGGGGAGTGCAAAGCCACAGTCTCTCAAGTCTCTACAGTGGGTGGGTTGCCCTCTGTTCCATCCTGGAGAGTGCAAAGCCACAGCCTCTCAAGTCTCTACAGTGGGTGGGTTGCCCACTGCTATATCCTGGGGAGTGCAAAGCCACAGTCTCTCAAGTCTCTCCAGTGGGTGGGTTGACCACTGTTCCAGCCTGGGGAGTGCAAAGCCACAGTCTCTCAAGTCTCTAAAGTGGGTGGGTTGCCCACTGTTCCATCCTGAGGAGTGCAAAGCCACAGTCTCTCAAGTGGATAACAGTTTCCACTGGTTCTGGAGGGGGCCTTGTGCCCAGAGTGCTTCATTCTGCCCTTGACGGACTCAGTAGCGTCAGTGCCCTTGGCGCTCATGGGCCAGCGATGCATGAGACGGCGGTGCCCTGTTCAGCAGTGCTTGTGATGTCGGTGCCCTGTTCAGCGGTGCTTGAGGAGGCGGTGCCCTGTTCAGCGGTGCTTAAGGCGGTGGTGCCCTGCTCAGCGGTGCTTGAGGCTGCGGTGCCCTGTTCAGCGGTGTTTGAGGTGGCGGTGCCCTGTTCAGCGGTGCTTGAGACGGTGGTCTCCATTGCAGGGACTCAGCTTCTGGCAGTCCTTCATGGCCCAGTGAGGCTTGTGCTGGCGGTCCCTCATGGCCCAGCGGGGCTTTTGCTGGCGGTCCTTCATGGCCCAGCGGGGCTTTGCCTGGCGGTCCTTCATGGCCCAGCTGGGCTGGTGCTGGCGGTGGCCTCCTGAGCAGCTGGGATTGTGCTGGTGGTGGCCTCCTGGGCAGCGGGGCTTGTGCTGGTGGTGGCCTCCTGGGCAGCTGGGCTGGTGCTGGCGGTGGCCTCCTGGGCAGCTGGGCTAGTGCTGGCGGTAGCCTCCTGGGCAGCTGGGCTGGTGCTGGCAGTGGCCTCCTGGGAAGCGGGGATGATGGCGGTCTTCTCCGCCGTGCTGCTCTTCCCAGACTTGCCGGGTTTCTTGTGGCCCTTCCACACCTTGCAAGGTGTCACAGCTGACTCCACACTCCCACCGGGACCTCTGGGAGCGGCTTTGGTGGCTGGAGTCTTCCCCCTCTCCCACCGGGCACTGGGCAACTTCTGATGCTTCACAGGTGGGGGACTGTCTGTGCTGTGGCTCCGTGCCACACTGGCTGCCCTGGTGGCCGGTGCACTCCAGATACCGGTGACTACAGGCACCACTGGTCCTGGAGATGTTGTGGCTGAGGTGCTAATTCGGGACCTAGGAGAAGGACGGGGTGAAGGAGGTGTGGGAAAGAGGTCAAGGTTGGATAGGAAAAGTTTTTTTGACACACTGGGATGGGTAGCTGGAGGGGGTTTGAGAGTGGAGGAAGACGTTGTGGTTGTAGGAGGTGTTCGTTTGCTGACTTTGGGTGAAAGTGCATGCGCTGGAGGCTGTCGTGAGGTGGATGGCTGTTGGGTGGGTGTGTGCCTGCGTTTGTGTATCTTCGGAGGGGGTGTCACAGACACACTGGGAGAGGACACAGGGGACGTGTGAATGGTAGTGGGGGTGGTGACTGCACGTGAGCGGGGTGTGGTGGTGGGTGTGCTGGAGAGGGACGTAGTGGCTGTAGAGGTAGTGGATGCAGGTGTGAGTGTAGATGAGACTGGGAGCGAGGAGGGAGACGAGGAGGAGGGGGACACAGTGGAGGCAGTGGATGTTGGTGTGTCTGCATGTGTTTGATGCTTGCGTGAGTGCCTGTGAGATGTGTGGTGCTTTTGTTTGCCTGAGCTTCCCTTGTGTGTTGACTTGTGTGCATGCTGGTCTGTAGGTGTGCTTTGGATAGGCTGAGGTACAGGGGATTGGGTCGGGGTAGAGGAAGTTGGAGGGGGGAGGCTAGACACAGGGACAATGGCTGCCATCAGTGCTGAGGCCAGAGTCTGAAAAGCTCGCTGAAGGGCCGCCTGACCAGAATGTATGCCCTCCAGGAATGCATTTGTTTGTTGCAACTGCCTTTCTACACCCTGGATGGCATTCAAAATAGTAGACTGCCCAACAGTGAGGGACCTGAGGAGGTCAATGGCCTCCTCACTGAGGGCAGCAGGGGTGACTGGGGCAGGGCCTGAGGTGCCTGGGACGAAGGTGATGCCAACCCTCCCGGGTGAGCGGGTACGGGGCGAAGGCTGAGGGGCTGCTGGGAGGGCGGTGATGGAAGGGGGGGTGGTGGCTGTACCTGTAGATGGGGGGGCACAGATGTTGCCGCCACCACAAGGGAGCTCCCATCAGAGGACGAGTCCGTGTCACTGGTCTCAGCTCCTGTCTCTGCCGTGGAGCTCCCCTCACCCTCCGTCCCACTGCTGAACTCCAAGTCCATAGTGTGGCCCTCCATGGCCATGTGGGATGCAGCTCCCTCGTACTCCGGTGCCACTGCTCCTCCGCCTAGTGATGCTAATGCACACAAGAACAGGGAGACCCCAAAAAGGGGGGGATGACAGAAGAAAGACATGTTGAGTGCATGCATTACCGCTACCGTTGGCGGGCACGACAGACACTGAAGCCCCCTGCACTACGCCGCACTCTTGGGCTTCACTGTTCAATTCCTGGGAAATGGCCTACAAGGCTATGGATGACATCTGCACACATAGATGACACAGTGGCATGACTAGGTGTACTTGGCACTCTACAGAGGTGGGCTGGGGTGCCACATGGCCTGCCTTACGGAGGGACCTTGCCTACAGAACTCGCCCTGGCCTAGGGAAACCCACAGCCCACCTCCCCCACCCAGACCCCTCCACTGCGCGCAAAGTCAGCATAATGCAAGTGTTCTCACCCCCTTGTGGCTGTTGTGATGCCCTCAAGCGCCCATCCAACTCCGGGTACGCCACTGGCAGGATCCTGAACATCAGGGGGGTCATGGTGCAATGGGCACCCCTCCCACGTTGGAAGGCCATCCCCAGCTGAGCCTCCGCCGTCTTCTTACTCGAGCAGCGAATGTCCTCCCATCTTTTCCGGCAGTGGGTGCTCCGTCTGTGGTAGACCCCCAGGGTCCGGACGTCCTTGGCGATGGCACGACAAATATGTTTTTTCTGGTGGGCACTGACCTACATGATTTGTACAGGGGGAAGAGAAAGTTATTACGAACTGCACCATCAAAGTGATTGACCCCCATCCCTACCCTTGCCATGTGGCACATGCACTCACAGTCGTTTCATTCACGCCGCGCTCACCCCCTTCCTTCTTACATCCACCCGTCTCCACACAGTCATAGCCCATACATCACCCTCCCAGTGTACTTACCTGTTTGTCTGGAGGACCGTAGAGTAGGGTGTACTGGGGGAGGACCCCATCCACGAGTTTCTCCAACTCCTCTGAAGGCAGGGGCCCTTTCCCTAGACACTCGAGCCATTGTCTCTTCCAGACCGAGGTCACAGCAGCACTTGCAGTGTAGGTCCTCTTCTGTCGAAGATCAGGTATCGACTGATGGACCCCATAGGGTCCAATGTTAACCAATGCAGCACTGCGCTGCGGTCTTCGACCGCCTACCGCGACCGTGTACAACGCCAGCGCAGTTACCTCACATCCCATTGTCCCACTTTAGAGGTCAGGCAGCCGCCATTTCAGGGGCCCAGATGGCTTCATTTTCATCTGCGTCACACATACCTAGGCCTAGACTCAACACACATACAGGCCACTTTTTGATTAAGAATGGTGTTCTGTGTAATCTGTGTTTACGTACCTCTGAGTTGTTTGACTCTGTGCTCGCTGTTGTCCTTAATAGGCACCATCCGCTGGGACATGTGAGGAGATGGCGGCATCCTCCGGTGTACAGACCGCTGGTGGACCTGTCGACAATGGAGGAAAGACACGTGATAATCACATACAGGCTTGACCGTGCCACAATCCAGGAACTGAGTACCCAGCTGGAGCCAGACCTGATGTCAGCTATCCGCCATCCCACAGGAATCGCCCCTCATGTGCAGGTGCGGTCAGTGCTCCATTTCCTTGCAAGTGGGTCATTTCAAACTATAGTGGCCATAGCATCAGGGATGTCCCAGCCTATGTTTTCCAACGTGTTGTTCAGAGTGTTGTCTGCCCTGCTGAAACACATGCGGAGCTACATCGTTTTCCCTCAGGTTGAGGATTTGCCTACAGTGAAAGGTGATTTCTATGCCCTGGGCAATTAGTTTTATGGTGTTTAAACATTGTTGTCCATTGCGCGCCACTATTTCTTGACATTTACATGATGTTTTACGAATCGGCAAGACGCACAACTCGTTTTATGAGCATTTAACTTTGTTGTTCATTGCACGCTACCATTTCTTGACATTTTACATGGTGGCTTAAGAATCGGCAAAAGAAGCGCGATCCGTTTCATTGTACTTTGATCTTGTTATTTATTGTGAGCTGTTATTCCTTGACATTTACATTGTGTTTTACGAATCGGCAAGGCGCGCGATTCAATTAATGATGATTTGACTTTGATATTCATTGCGTGCTACCATTTCTTGGTATTTTACATGGTAACACTCGAATTGGCAAGACGCACGATTCTCTCCTCGAGTTTAATTCATGTTGTTCATTGTATGCTACTATTCTAAGATATTTATTATGTAATATTCGACTTGACAAGTTATGTGATTTGTTTCCTGAATCCATATTGTGTTATTCATGGTGCACAATCCTTTTATGGTGTTTACGATATATATATATATATATATATATATATATATATCTGCAATATGCGCAATTTGTGTTGAAACATTTTAAGAGTACACAGAAGGCCAGGGTTTCTAGATGCAATATTGTATGGTCCTAGTATACATTCTCAAAACAGGATTTATATGACTGGTTTAAAATTTAGTCAGAATGTTTTTTTTGATTCTCATGTAAAGGAAAGTACTTGAATAAGAAAGTTTTCATTTAATTAATCTTGATTCCCCTACAGATATCCGGCCATCTTGAAAGTTAGTCATTTTAAACTTAACTCTTAGATTGTTCATGTTTTCAGAGTGACTAGGCTTAGAATCATAGTCTAGTATTGATTTCAGGAGATATCATTTTCATATTGTGTGTTCTAACCTTTTTCTTACTACAGGTCTCCTTCCCAGCTGTTCCCTTCCTAATCCCCTCTTCCCCTCTTGAACTCTCTCAGTGTCTGTGATTTATCTATCAGAGTCTTGGAGCTGTTCAGTGGTGGACATGTTGGTAATGTGCACAGACCCCGAGGATCTGATGACTCTGAAAACAGGCACCGTGTGTGGCTATTAGGTGAACACCTGGAAGCTAGTCAGTGGGAATGGTTGTCTGGGTCTGGGGATATCCCTCCAGGTTAGTGTGTGTCTAACAGTTGTCCCTCGCCATTTGCAGGTGACTCTGGTTACCCCAACCTGTCATGGGTACTGAACCCATGGAGGAATCCCAGGACAAGGGCAGAGGAACGCTACAATGAGGCACATGGGCGAACTAGGAGGGTGATCGAACGCACCTTCGGCCTCCTGAAGGTGAGGTTCAGGTGCCTCCATTTGACAGGTGGATCCCTATTCTACTCACCAAAGAAGGTGTGCCAGATCATCGTGGCCTGCTGTATGCTTCACAACTTGGCTTTGCGACAACAGGTGCCCTTTCTGCAGGAGGATGGTCCAGATGGCGGTGTTGTTGCAGCTGTGGAGCCTGTGGACAGTGAAGACGAGGAAGCAGAGGAAGAAGACCTGGACAACAGGGACTCAGTGATCCAGCAATATTTCCAGTGAAACACAGGTAAGAATACAAACCTGCCTACTACATGTACTTATACACTACTACCTCTCCACTGTCAGTCTTTTTCACCCAGTGTATGGTCACTGAGTTGTCACTTTCCCTTACTATTTCACAGATCTGGGTCCCACAGTGTGACATCTGCTTTGATTCCTCATGGACTAGAGCTGTGTGACATAGGTATGTTGACATTACAAATGAAAGAGCTTTTTGCCACAGTTACTGCTAATACAGTATTCCAAAATCACAAACAGACTCCAGATTGTGTTGTGCTTTAAGGGTGTTTATTTAAGTGCTCAAAATTGGAGGGGGTAGCAGAATGGTGAGGGGTGATGGCGGAGGAATGTCCATGGCAGAGTCCAGTCTATTAGTCTCACAGGTGCATTGCCCAAATGGGCATAGGAAGTGGAGCTGGGGCAGTTTAAGGATGGACAAGGTGACAAAGTGGGACAGTAGGATGACATTCAGGGTGGTCTCATTTCTTGGCGGGGGTCTTGGCATCGTTCTCTGTCTTGTTCCTGGATCTAAGGGACCGTTTGCGAGGTGGTTCTCCCTCTGCAGGGGGTGGGGTGCTGGTGTGGTGGTCCTGTGGCGGTGCCTCCTGTCCACTAGCGCCGGCGGAGGTGGTGGGCAGTTCATCGTCCAGGCTAGTGTCAGGGGCCCCTTGTAGTGCCACAGTGTCCCTTCTGGTGTTGAGTACTTCCTTCAGTACCCCTACGATGGTGCCCAGGGTGGAACTGATGGTTCTGAGTTCCTCCCTGAAGCCCATATACTGTTCCTCCTGCAGGCGCTGGGTATCCTGAAACTTGACCAGTACTGTTGCCATCGTCTCCTGGGAGTGGTGGTAGGCTCCCATGATGGAGGAGAGGGCCTCGTGGAGAGTGGGTTCCCTGGGTTCCCTGGGCCTGTCCGCCCCCTGTCGCACAGCAGCCCTCCCAGTTCCCCTGTGTTCCTGGGCCTCCATCCCCTGGACCGTGTGCCCACTACCACTGCCCCCAGGTCCCTGTTGTTGTTGGGGTGGTGGGTTATCCTGGGTTCCCTGTAGTGGTGGACACACTGCTGATTGACGTGTCCTCGGGACGAAGGTATGGGCCCGCTGGGTGGGTGCTGTGCTGGTGTTTCCAGAGGTGGGAAGCTCTGTAGTGGCCTGTGACTGGGTGTGGGGTACCGACTGTCCCGAGTTCCCCGATTGGCCGGGCTGGTCATCTAGATCCAGTTGGACAGAGGTGCTGTCATCACTGTGGGCCTCTTCTGTTGGTGGTGTGGACATGTGTGGACCCTCCTGTCCGGTGACGTTGGGTAGGGGTCCTGCAGGGGTATAAAGGCATGATTATTGCATCTGTGTGTGTCAAGGTGTGCAATGGGTGGGTGACCGTGTACCCCAGTGCTAGCATTCCAGTGTGGGACCTTGTGTGATGATGGTTTAGGGGGGGTGTGGGTATGTGCAGTGGGCATGCTTAAGTGATGGGTGCCCATGCTTTGGTGTTGCATGCAGGGCCTGGTGTTGGGATGTGTGGTTTGTGATAGTGGGACGTTTGTGAGGAGTAGGAGTGATGGAGGTGAGGGCGAGGGTGGGGGTAGGTGATAGCATGCAGGTGGGTGGGGGATGAAGTAGTTAAAGGTTTGACTTACCAGAGTCCATTCCTCGACCTACTCCTGCGAGGCCCTCAGGATGCAGAATCTCCAAGATCTGCACCTCCCATGTTGTTAGTTGTGGGGGAGGAGGTGGGGGTCTGCCGCCAGTCCGCTGAACCGCCAGGTGGTGTCTGGAGACCACGGAATGCACCTTCCCCCGTAGGTCGTTCCACCTCTTCCTGATGTCCTCCCGATGTCTTGGGTGCTGTTCCACTGCGTTGACCTTGTCCACTATTCTTCGCCATAGCTCCATCTTCCTTTCAATGGAGGTGTGCTGCACCTGTGATCTGAATAGCCGTGGTTCTACCCGGACGATTTCCTCCACCATGACCCTGAGCTCCTCCTCAGAGAACCTGGGGTGTCTTTGCCTGTGCCATGGGGTGGTGTAGGTGATGTGTGGGGTGATAAGTGTGCTGATATGTAGTGGGGTGTTGTGTGAGGTACGTGGAAGTTATGTGGGTGATGGTGTTGTGTGCCTGTGGATGCTGATGGTGGTGTCTCTCTCTGGCTTTCGTTCGTGATTTGTTGTTGTAAGGGTTTGTGGGTGATGTGGGTGTGTGTTTTATGTTGTATGTGGAGTGGTGTATGTATATGTATCAGGTGTGTGTATTTGTCCAATGTGGCTGTGTTTTGTAAGAGTGTGTGTATTTTGAGCGCGGGGTGTGTACCGCCAATGGAATACCGAGGTTGAAAGACCTCCCCGTGGATTCGAGGGTCGTGATAGTGTGGGCGTATTTCGGTTGGCGTGACGGTGGAAGATTTGTTTTCGCTAGTTTATGACTGACCTTTGGTGCGGCGGAATTGTGTGGGTGTCTGAATTTTGGCAGATTCCGAACTGTGGGTCATAATAGCTGTGGCTGAATTCCGCTGCCGCAGCGGTGTGGTGGTGGTCTTCTTCACGGCGGTAAGCGGCTTTTACCGCCAATGTTATAATGAGGGCCTTAATCTTCTGGATGATAAATGAATGCTCATGAAAGATAGAGTTAGTCAAGTGGAACAAAGGCTCAATCCCCCAAGATACTGCACAGACTGTAAAAGTCTTGCAACCTGAAGTACCATACTTGAAAAAGCATGCTGAAGACTTAGAGAATCACAACAGAAAAAATAACCTTCACATTTATGGTCTGACTAGGGATTTGAAGTCTTGCACCTTATCTCATTCTTTCAATCATTTCTTCCCAACATTTTTGGATCTTCCAATGTTCACTCTGTTAAACATACAACAAGCACACTAACTTTGTCATCCTTTTTATTCTTTCTTGTCTTCACAGAAACCCAGAGGCAATATTATTTTCCTTTTAAAGTATGTTGACGTTCTCAAAGTCATCAAAGCAGCCAAAATCTAACTGGCACGTTTAATGGTCTGGTTCCAATTTGTTTTTTGCTCAAGACTTTGCCAATTCACCAGCCAAAACATTTTTTGGCATACGACCAGCTCTTCACCCTCCGAATACCAGATTTGGTCTATTACATCCTTGTCTGTTCAAAGTCACTTACAATAACAATACTATAAGGATCTTTCCTGTACAGAAGTTTATTGAGAGCTATGGAGGAGAGACAATGGAACCTTCCAAATTCACTGTCATTTGATTTTATTGCTTTTATATATATTTTCAGTTATATTTTTCTGAAAATCTTATTTGCTATGAGGTATTAACTAACCAGTTTGTTACTCCTATATTCCCCCATTCGGCATCCATCCCTTCTCATGAAGAACTCATCAATACCCTATTGTGTGGTCTTTTTCAAACCCCCCTCCCTCGATGGCAGCCCCAGGTTCTGGTTGTGCCATCCCCTCATGTGGCTCCACCAGCGTCAACAATTTGTTTGTTGTATAAGGATGTGCTTTTTGACATATTTTCAAATATACATGTTTTCTCTTTTCTTCCTGTTATATTGATTTTTTATCTCCCACTCTCTCTTTCCTCATGAATACACTCAATGTTTCTTATCATACTCTTATTCATCCTTATCGTTGCTTTAAAAAAAATATTTAATCACATCTACATTGTGACTGGTTTTTATTGCAAATGTTAAATCCAATGTTATGTGTTTCTTCCTTCATCTAATATAACTTTAAAAATGATTTCATCAAATATAAAAGGTTTAGGATTTCCTGTGAAGGAACCAACGGTATTGTCACACCTCTCCAAACTGAAAAGTGACATTGTTTTGCTACAAGAAACACCTATGTTACAGAAAGATGTTAGCAAACTTAAAGGGCGTTTGGTTGGTTATGTAGCTATACTTTGCAACAAATCATTAGATATGCAAGTTATTTCCCAAAACTCTGATTAGGTGGAAGATTGTTTTCTATTTCTATAACTATCAATAACACCTTTGACACTTTTTAATATTTATGCTCCCACACATTTAGATGCATCTTTTAAGCCTGATGTTTTATCTAAATTAATGACACTGATAACTGTTTAAATTTTGGTGGTGAAGGTAACATGGTTATGGATCCCTTTATTTATTACAATTCCAAAACTGAGTTTCTCCCATCATCCATTCATTCTACTATAAAACAACAATCTCTAAATATACATTGTTCTCCCCTGTACATTTCTCCCAATTTAGAATTGATTATTTGTCTGTCTCTCACCATATTTTACATTCAGAAATTGGTTCTATGCTAATCTTTGATCACACCCCTGTTACATTAGATTTAGACTTTCTCTCTGTTGATCATGGCAAAAACAGTGGATATTTAATAATTCCCTTCTGCTATATCCTAGTTTCATACATTGTTTTGATGACTTTATGAATGATTTATTGCAAGTTCCTGAGACACCTGACATTTCCCCCTAGATATCTGGGTTACTTTCAAAGCTGCCTCTAGAGACCTCATTACTTCTTTCGTGTCTCACAAGAAAAATACTTTCTACAAGAACCTACTTTAGGCCATGAAACATATTAAACAATTAGAACATAGATACTACACCTCTAAATCTAAAGGATGTTTGGGTGAATTGATTCAACTCTATTAACTTTCAATAGGATTTCAACAATGGATGTTACTTCATACCTCCTTACATTGAGTGCTAAGACTATGGAGGACGAAATAGTGCAGGGAAAGTCCTCACAAATTATCTTAAAATGAAAAAAGACCACATCAAAGTAGAATCTGTTTTGTGTGGTTTTAATCATACTGTTCATAAAAAAATATATATATTGGCTTAATTTACTATTATCAACTCTTTTTACCCCTGAATCACATGTTTGTCAGGAAGATATTCATAAATATTTATCTTCTCCTCAAGTTGACCCCTAATTCAGATGTAGACATCTCTTCACTGAATAGTGACTTTATCATTCATGATATCATCACTGCTATGCATTCCATCAAAAATGGGAAAGCCACTGATCCTGATGGATTTACTATAGAACTGTATCTCCATTTCTCCAAGTTTTTAATTCCTAAATTACATAGGGCCTCATTACGACTTTGGCTGTCTTTTGGGAAGACCGCTGCAGTAGCAGCTGCCAAAAGACACCATGTTGGTGGTAATCCGACTGCCGTATTTAGAGTCACACTCTGAAGCCTGACAAAAAACATCTAAATTCCAAAACCGCCTGAACACTAGAGGACGGAAAAGAGGTGGTTCCACAACCCTCTCTACCAGCCTGACAAAATTCCACCCACCAAATTACGAACCACAAATGACCACAGCGGTTCTTCCATGGTGTAAAACCATTGGCGGTCCAAAACGTGGTGGTCACAACTCACTTCTGTCAGAACACAACACCACATTGGATAGTTTGAATACCCCCCACCTGACACACATACACACACCAGACACAGCTACACACAGCACTATATAACACACCCCTACACAACCTACAATCCTTTGCATCAAGAGCGCCTTGTAGATACACCAAGAAGCCAAACAAGTATATGGGCACACATACACATTTCACTAAGCGCACACCACACATCAGTACAACAATCACAATACACACATCACTAGCACACGCAATCCACTACAACCGTCTCCAACTCACATCGCAGCACCCATATCTCACCAATTACCCCACTGCACCCTTACCCTCACAACACTCCCACACACCGTCCACACAACCACAAGCGTGTCCCCACAAAAACACTCACGTTTCTCAGATGGTGAGTTGAGGGTCATGATGGGGATGAAATAGTAAGGGTAGAGCCACACCTGTTGGGAGCATAGGTCCAACAAACGTCTATTGCCAGGAAACTGGAGTTGTGGCAAAGAATACTCGACAGGTTCAATCCTGTAGGTAGTCATCCATGCACAAGGGAGGACATCAAGAAGAGGTGGAATGACCTGCTGGGGAAGGTGCGTTCCATGGCATCAATGCACCAGCTGGCTGTACAGAAGACTGGCGGTGGGTGCCGAAATCTTCCCCCTACTTTCACATCATGGGAGGAGAGGGTCTTGGGCATACTGCATCCTGAGGGCCTGACAAGAATACCTGTGGGACTGGTGTCTGGTAAGTACCTACAACATGTATGTCACACAATTGTCTTGTCCTGTGTGCCCCCTCACCAACTAAACCCACCCTAATGAACTATTTTAGCCACTGCACTTTTTACCAAATCACCTAATGCTCCTCTCTGGCATGCCACTGCTTCACTGTGCCCAACTGCCCTCAATGCCCTTAGAAATGTCACGTTGACTACTCACTAATCATATCACTACAACTACCAGAATACACTAACCCATCATTGTGAAAACCTGGAATGTGGGCAACACATCACATGTAATATATGTACAACTAAATTACTAGCTACACCATCTAGATTGCTCAAGTGAGGAACAGTACATGGCAATGACAGCAATGCAATGGCACACTCACAAGAGTAAACAAAGCGAAACACAGCTATAGCTGAGTGACCATTCATAATGGCAACAGATCAGATATCCCAAGCCAGAAATAGACTGATCTGGGTTGGAAAGTCAAATGACTGAGTGGATGCACATGCACAACATCTAGATACATGACAATGGCCCTTGCATAGTCACATACTGTGTTTTCACTAGGGCACCATTGTGCATTGGGCAGCTTTATTGTGTGACATCTAGTAAGTCTGACTATTCACTAGGTAACAGAGGTGAACAGTCATGTCGATAATCAGACAATATCAGATCCGATCTGCAGTGTTATCTGTACCAACCTAGTCTAACAACTCTCAACATGGAGTATGGAAATCAAGTCACAGAGTTGTATGTACATTAAAGGTGTGCTTTGCAGAAGCTGTTAATGTCATTGCAGGAAATTGTGTAAAGGCACTGTCTGCATCACACAAAAATGTAACAAAACACACACTGTAACCTGAACTGTGTCTCACTCCCTCCACTGGTAACCTTGCCATTACCACCATGGAAAGGATACCTGATACTGTCACTACCCCTCTGGATGAAGGCCCAATTGAGGAAAACACCTTTGGATGTTTGGATACTGCCAAACAACCTGGACCATCTGGGACACCTAGTCAGTCAACGACTCTCAGCTTCACCCTGCCCAGATCAGCTCCTACCAACTCTGTTGCAGCAACATCACAGGCATCCATTCACCTTTAAACATCTGTCCCAAGGACTGTATCATCTACTGTGTGTCCCAAAGTACAGGTACCTGAGTCTAACCTTGCCACCTCTGAAAATGATGGACCTGCAATCACTGGGAGTGGGCACATTATGTCAGGGGCACAGGCATGTGGGGGTAGGGTGAGTGGGAGGGATGCTGTGGGCTAGAGGATGGGCCCTCAAAGAGACACAACTGACCAGAAAACTATCTTCCAAGTCATGGGAGCCTACCGAAGTTCTCAAGACAGGATGGGCCAAATCATCACTATGTTGGGGGAAAATCAAAGGCTGCAGAGGTACCACCACCAGAAAGTCATGCAGCAGTGGCAGGCTCAAAATGCCCACATGGCTACCATTGCAGGGGTGCTGAGGGACATCAATACCTCGCTGAATACTTTCTCCAGATAACGTCTGGCCCTTTCCACTAGCAATATGACATCAGCCTCATCAACATCTGCGGCTGCTAATGGAATTGAGGCCCTGCCAGGGGAAGGTCATGCCTCAGACACCCCTCCCTCTATAGCTGAAGAACCCCCCTGCAAATGTGGATGTCCCTCCAGACATCCAGCAGGAGCAGATATCAAGACCGAACCCACAGGCAGGAAGTGAACCTCACCTGATTAGTCCCCCTTGTGTACCACAGAAACACACTGATGACTGTTCTGAAACCTAACTCCATTTTCCCATGGTACAAGGACACAGGACTTGTGTTACCACCTGGTGTAGCAGCTATCTTGATGAAATCGTCCACCATGGCTTCACCCATCGCTCTTATGTTCATTTATATTAGACTCACTGTTACAGATTTCCTTTTGATATGCACAATAAATTACACTTGAACACAGGTCCTGCGTATGTGTCCTTTATAAGCCATGTACAATGGTCATGCATGCCAAGTCTGGTGTTGTCATGTCCCCCTGTATCAAAGAGCCATTGTAATGGACATTAAACGGGGACTCCATTGGCAGGGGAATCATCACAAAAGAAGTGATACAGGACAGATTACAAAGAGGTTGAAATTCAGTTCTACAAACATTTGTAGTTAGTATTGTGATTAGCACCTAGAGCATGACTGAGAGTACCACCAGGATATATGCAATGGTGTCTTACAATGCAAATATACAGGATACAGATGTCAGGATCATGGCAACCTACGTACAAAGCAGGGGCACACAGGTAGTGCCTCTGTATCACCTGGTATAGGCTCTTCACATACTCCTACCATAACTTCTAAATCACACATCCCATGAAACATACAAAGGTAATAACTGAGGTACCCAGTACCCAGTACTGAAACCAACATAGGTTCCATACTTGTAGGATTGTCACTCACCTATGTGAGTCTACAGTGACATGCACCTTGGACTGCAAAGTAAGAATAAAATAACAGCTAAGTCAAATATTGATCACAGAATACTTCAACCATTTTGAAGAAAAAGACTACTATCTAACCTTTACACAGGTGCCAGCACTTGGCCAGACACATAATACAGCATTAGACATCCTCCTCTACCCCACAGGTAAAAGAAATGGAGAACACATTTTCCATCCCAATTTTATGATGGTTAAACAATCAAGGTTACACCCTACTGAAACAAAACTGATATTGCCAGGTATCTGTTATGTACACTTCTCATGTCTGTCAGCAGTTCCCATCTGGTTCTGACACAGTATTTCTCAAGCCAAGGTTGAGGAGCTAAACAGGATCTAGGCAAATCTTTGAGTGCAAGGGAAAGGGGATAGGACATTGCACAAAACATACCTCACATCTGTGAAGACATTTACATAAGTGTAAGTTAGCATCTGGTGTAACAATATATGAGAATGCAGAACAATCTGTCCTGTACACAAAACTAACTTTCCGTGTGCATTCACAACTCACTCATAGGCATTGGAGCTCACTACAATCCCTGCAGATGATGCAACAAAGGAGGTGTGATACCAGCCATCTACATCTGGTTGTACACTTACATCACAACAATAGGTCTACTTCACATACCTATCTGTCAGTGGAAGTACTGATTGATGAGATATGCCCTAGAATCTCCTCCTTCATCTTCCTCTGGTTCTTCATCACTTGGCATATCAGAATTTCCACCCACTGGTTAAGCTCTCTCTCCCTCATCTGCAAGCAATGGCATCTGATGTCTCAAGGCTAGATTATGGAGCATGCAGCAGGCAACGGTTATTTGACAAACCTTGTGGGGCGTGTAGAGGGGGTCTCTTCCAGATAAGTCCAGGCACCTAAATCTTACCTTCAGGAACACAAAAGGCTGCTGAAGTGCACGTCTTGCCCTCCTGTGGGCCTCAATGTAGCAGACTTCCCCTGGCATGGTTGGGTACCTCACTGGTGTCAACAGCCAAGGACGGTTTGGATAGCCAGAGTCACCTGTGAACACAATGTGGAGAAAACACAAACATGTATGTGTGACATGCTATATTGTGATGGTGGGAGACATACATTCCAAACACACAGTTCTATGGTAACTTACCAATTAGCAAGGCCCTCTCTGTATAGGATCGTGTCATTAGCAGTGGGACATTGCTGTTTGGCATGATGAAGGAATCATGCACAGAACCCTAGAGTCTCCTGCTTCACCTTCCTCTTGCTCTTCATCCCTTGACATAGCAGCATTTCCATCCACAGGTTCAGCTCCCCCTTCATCTGCAATCAATTATATCTGACATCTCAGGGCTATATTGTGGGGCATGCAACAGGAAATTAATATTTGACATACCTTGTGGGGTAAAGGAGGGCTCCTCCAGATAAGTTCAGGCACCTAAATCTTACCTTCAGAAGCCCAAAAGTCCACTCAACGACATGCCTTGTCCTCCTGTGGACCTCATTGTAGCGGACTTCCCCTGGCATTGTTGGGTACCTCATTTATGTCAACAACCAGGGACGTTTTAGATAGCGAGAGTCACCTGTGAACACAATGTGGAGAGAAAACAAACATGTATGTACATTGCAAACACACAGTTCAGTGGTAACTTACCAACCAGTTAGGCCCTCTCTGTGTAGGATCGGGTCATTAGCAGTAGGACATTGCTTTTTCGCATGATGAAGGAATTATGCACAGAACATGGATGGCTGGCTGTGACAAGTGAGATGAACTGGTCTACCAGACACACTACCTGAACGTTGATTGAGAGGTAGTTGTTCCTGATCTTATACACCTATTAATTTGCACTGGGCGGGACCAAGGCTACATGGGTTTCATCAATGGAATGAAAGGATCCTGTGTCCAGGAAGTGTAGCACTGACAAAACTTCAATCATGGGAGGTATGCTATAGGGATTGCGAATCCGTTGACATATCAGCATTTCCATCCACAGGTTCAGCTTCTCCCCTCATCTGCAATCAATGGTATCTGACATCTCAGGGCTATATTGTGGGGCATGCAACAGGAAATGAATATTTGACATACCTTGTGGGGTGTGTAAAGGAGGGCTCCTCCAGATAAGTTCAGGCACCTAAATCTTATCTTTAGAAGCCCTAATGTCCACTCAACGACATGCCTTGTCCTCCTGTGGGCCTCATTGTAGCGGACTTCCCCTGGCATTGCTGGGTACCTCATTGATGTCAACAGCCAGGGACGGTTTAGATAGCGAGAGTCACCTGTGAACACAATGTGGAGAGAACACAAACATGTATGCGTGACATGCTATGTTGTGATGGTAAGAGACATACATTGCAAACACACAGTTCAGTGGTAACTTACCAACCAGTTAGGCCCTCTCTGTGTAGGATCAGGTCATTAGCAGTAGGATATTGCTTTTTCGCATGATGAAGGAATCATGCACAGAACATGGATGGTTGGCTGTGACTTGTGAGATGAACTGGTCTACCAGACACACTACCTGAACGCTGATTGAGTGGTAGTTTTTCTTGTTCCTATACACCTATTAATTTGCACTGGGAGGGACCAAGGCTACATGGGTTCCATCAATGAAATGAAAGGATCCTGTGTCCAGGAAGTGTAGCACTGACAAGACTTTAATCATGGGAGGTATGCTATAGGGATCGTGAATGGCAAGCATCAGATCCGGGTCCAGCTGATTACAAAGATTTATGATAGTATGATCATTCAGACAATATGTGTTAGAAATGGGGTCTTTGGTTGACAGTCAGGTTACCCCCTGTTCAAGCAAGGACCCTCACTCTAGTCAGGGTAAAAGAGAATCACACTCAGCTAGCCCCTGCTTACCCCCTTGGTAGCTTGGCAGAGCAGTAGGCTTAACTTCAGAGCGTTCGGTGTAAAGTATTTGTACCAACACACACAGTAACTCAATGAAAACACTACAAAATGACACAACACCGGTTCAGAAAAATAGGAAATATTTATCTAAACAAAACAAGACCAAAACGACAAAAATCCGACATACACAAGTCAAGTTATGAATTTTTTAAAGATTAAACTCAAAAATAGCGCTTAGAAACTAAAATGCTTCAATGAGATGTTAACACGGCGTCGTGACGGAGTCGTTCCCAACAAGCCGACACTAGCGGCGCCGGACACGGAGTCGTGTAGACCCCCAAGTACAGTACCTTTGGTGAAGAGTGAAAACAAGCCGATGCGCAAAGTCGGGAAACGCGGCGTCTGTGCGAAACGTTGAATCCGTGCACTTCGAGCGGCGTCGGTCACGACGTGGTGCGGCGACTTCCACGGAGTCGTGGACTTCAGCGGGGCTGCTGCGGCGTTGGGCCTGCGAAGAGCGTCGAGTTCCAGCGAAGGTCATGGCGTCAGGTGCAGGCGACGTTACCGGATTCAGCAGCGGCGTCGGTCCGAAGTCGTCCGAAGTCGATTTCCTTGGATTTCCACTAGCTTTCCTTTCAAGGGCCCAGAGACCGGTTGGGGCACCACTTGTCAGAGCAGGAGTCTCTCCAGAGACTCCAGGTGCTGGCAGAGAGAAGTCTTTGCTGTCCCTGAGACTTCAAACAACAGGAGGCAAGCTCTAAATCAAGCCCTTGGAGATTTCTTCACAAGATGGAAGGCACACAAAGTCCAGTCTTTGCCCTCTTACTCTGGCAGAAGCAGCACTGCAGGAAAGCTCCACAAAGCACAGTCACAGGCAGGGCAGCACTTCTTCCTCAGCTATCAGCTCTTCCCCAGGCAGAGGTTACTCTTGGTTCCAGAAGTGTTTCAAAAGTCTGTAGATTTGGGTGCCCTTCTTATACCCATTTTAGTCTTTGAAGTCACCTTTCTTCAAAGGGGACTCACACCTACTTGTGAAATCCTGCCTTTCCCAGGCAAGGCATCAGACACACAGCAGGGGGTTGGAGCCGGCATTGTCAGAGGCAGGCACAGTCCTTTCAGATGAGAGTGACCACTCAACCCCTCCCTCCTAGCAGAGATGGCTAATCAGGAAATGCAGGTTACACCCCAGCCCCCTTTGTGTCACTGTCTAGTGCGAGGTGAAAAACAACCCAACTGTCAAACTGACCCAGACAGGGAATCCACAAACAAGGCAGAGTCACAGAATGGTTTAAGCAAGAAAATGCTCACTTTCTAAAAGTGGCATTTTCAAACGCACAATCTTAAAATCAACTTTACTAAAAGATGTATTTTTTAATTGTGAGTTCAGGGACCCCAAACTCCACATGTCCATCTACTCTCTAGGGGAATCTACACTTTAATCATATTTAAAGGTAGCCCCCATATTATCCTAGGAGAGAGACAGGCCTTGCAACAGTGAAAAACTAAATTGGCAGTATTTCACTGTCAGGACATATAAACCACATTACTATGGGGGTCATCCTGACTTTGGCGGGTGGCGGAGGCCGCCCGCCAAAGTCCCGCCGGCAGAATACCGCTGCGCGGTCAAAAGACCGCCGCGGTAATTCTGAGTTTCCCGCTGGGCTGGCCGGCGACCGCCAGAAGGCCGCCTGCCAGCCCAGCGGGAAACCCCCTTCAATGAGGATGCCGGCTCCGAATGGAGCCGGCGGAGTGGAAGGGGTGCGACGGGCGCAGTTGCACCCGTCGCCATTTTCCGTGTCTGCATGGCAGACACTGAAAATCTTGGTGGGGCCCTGTTAGGGGGCCCACGACACCTGTTACCGCCAACCAGGTTCTGGCGGTCAAAACCGCCAGAACAAGGCTGGCGGTAAGGGGGTCGGAATCCCCCCACCATGGAGGATTCCCCTGGGCAGCGGGAAACCGGCGGTACACCGCCGGTTTCCCGTATCTGACCGCGGCTGTACCGCCGCGGTCAGAATGCCATGGGAGCACCGCCAGCCTGTTGGCGGTGCTCCCGCGGTCGTTGGCCCTGGCGGTCCATGACCGCCAGGGTCAGAATGACCCCCTATATGTCCTACCTTATCCATACACTGCACCCTGCCCTTGGGGCTACCTAGGGCCTACCTTAGGGGTGCCTTACATGTAAGAAAAGGGAAGGTTTAGGCATGGCAAGTGGGTACACTTGCCAAGTCGAATTTACAGTGTAAAAATACACTTACAGACACTGCAGCGGCAGGTCTGAGACATGATTACAGGGTTACTTGTGTGGGTGGCACAACCAGTGCTGCAGGCCCACTAGTAACATTTGATTTACAGGCCCTAGGCACCTCTAGTGCACTTTACTAGGGACTTAACAGTAAAACAAATATGCCAATAATGGATAAACCAATTACATACAATTTACACAGAGAGCATATGCACTTTAGCACTGGTTAGCAGTGGTAAAGTGCTCAGAGTTCAAAAGCAAACAGCAACAGGTCAGAAAAAAATAGGAGGCAGGAGGCAAAAAGATTCAGGATGACCCTGCATAAGCAAAAGTCCAACAATATGTGTGAATAACATGTCTTTCCTCCATGGTGTGCAGGTCTACTAGTGGATGGTACACTGTTGGTTGTCTTACTCTCCTCATGGCAGGATAACTGTGTGAAAAAATAATCATAGTATGAGAAATGTACAATGCACTCGTCATGTACAGCTAATTACATCCCTCATAGCTAACAGCTATAGAGGACAGCTATTACATCAGACATATCCATTATAGCACATAGCTATGCATCCAATTATACCCTCCTTGGAACACATTGCCAACTATAACAATGAGTTAGAACTTGTGAAACAACTGTCACACTGTGTAAGACTAATCTGTTATACATGATTCACACTTATTGTTGGACTTCATCTTACATTTCTAACAAATAGGAAGCTCTAAGTAGCTATTCATAGCTATCACTACATGCCCTCAAACAACACAGCCTTAGGTGCGCATATACACAATACGTCAGCCAAACATGAGGCCTGTACGTACAGATGTGCAACACAATAGGGGGTTAAGTATATGATGCTGATTAGGAAACACTTCCATACATGAAGTGTGCCTTAAACAGCAGGCTCCTATTGTACTGGACAAGTGGAAGTAATCTAAGCCTGCCAGCAAAAGTCATCATGGTGGTAGGCAGTCACAACCGTGGTGTAACTTGCCATTGGAAGACATTGCTGCCTTGGGCAGACTTGGGCCACTGTTGACGTCTGCCAGTGGTAACGGTCATGCACGTGGTGGCTGTGACTGCCATTTTCTGCAGTTTTGCTCACTTGACTCCTAACACTGCTGCCAGATAGAACTCTATGACCTGAGCTGCAATGTACTGCCTCTGGGAGCTATCAAGCCATGTCCTGCAGGTGTTAGGGTCCCTGCCTTCACCCCTGAAGAGCTTGAAAATCTAGTGCAGGAGGTCCTACCCCTGTATGAACAGCTATATGGTGCACCAGAGGAGCAGGTGAGTCCAATGTCAAAGCACTGTGTGATAGGAGTGTTGTTTGATGGTGTACCGCTAATGTGAACTAGTGAAGGTGTTGATGCATGCGGATGTATCACTTGCTGTGACTGATGTGTACTGTCCACACGTATTGGTATGGTGCATGTGGGCTTGACTTTCTCCTTTTGTCTGTGGGATCCATTCAGGTCAACACCCATCAGAAGAAGGGGATTTGGTGTGCCATTGCCAAGCAAGTGCAGACCCTGGGGGTCCACAGCTGGTAGAGCACCCATTGTAGGAAGTGGTGGGAAGACCTGAGACCCTAGGCCTGGAAGACCACTGAGGCCCAGCTGGGGATGTCCTTCCACCGAGGGAGGAGTGCCCATCAGACACTGATCACCCTAATGGCCCGCACTTTGGCAGTGGCCTACCCTGAGATAGATGGGCATTTGAGGGCAGCACTGCAGCTACCAGTGGTTAAGTACTGACTGAATCCTTGTACTTTCCTCTGATAGTTTAGTGTATGCTTTCTCAATATTGCAGATGTGACAATGTAATAGGTGCCACAGGTATGTTGACTAATGGCAATACATGGTACTCAAGTTGCCAATATACAAACAAAGATGTGGCCTTTGGATTGTGCATTGAAACATGTTGATAACCTGTCTCCAGCCAAATGTATAACTGCATGTAGAGATGGACATGTGTAGGAGGCTGGCATTTACACCTTGTGCCAGGTCCAGTTATCCCTTATTAGTAGAATAGAGGTATTTCTAGCAGCTTAGACTGATAGAGGGTAGCTATGGCAATAGGAGACATGCAAAGCTCCTACTATATCACTTATATAATTTAGCACAATATCATAAGAAAACACAATACTCAGAGTTACTAAAAATAAAGGTACTTTATTTTTATGACAATATGCCACAAGTATCTCATTGAGTACCCTCAATAAGAAGGTAAGTAATATGCACGAGTTATATGTACACAAACCCAAAACAGATAAGTAATAGTAAGAAAAGTAATGCAAACAGTGTAGAATTACAATAGGACGCAATAGGTGAACATAGGTCAAGGGGCAAAATAAACCATATACTCCAAAAGTGGAATGCGAATCACGAATGGACCCCAGACCTATGGGAGCTTGTAGAGGGTCGCTGGGACTGTAAGAAAACAGTCAGGGTGTCTAAGATACCCCACCCCAAGACCCTGAAAAGTAGGAGTAAAGTACACCTACTACCCCAAAAGAACACAATAGTCGTGATAGGAGGATTCCCCAAGAACCACAAACACCAGCAAAGCACTGAAGACGGATTCCTGGACCTGAGGACCTGCAAGGCAAGGGGACCAAGTCCAAGAGTCGTGATAGTGTCCAGGGGGGGCAGGAGCCCAGAAAACCCCGGATGAAGGTGCAAGCAAGGAAGCTGCCTTTGGATGGAAGAAGCTAGGAGTTCTGCAACAACGAAGAGGACTAGGAACTTCTCCTTTGGAGGGAAGATGTCCCACGTCGTGATGAAGGTTTCAGAAGTGTTCCCTCGCAGAAATACTGCAAAGAAGTCTTGCTAGCTGCAAGGGTCACAGTAGAGGTTTTTGGGTGCTGCTGGGGACCAGGAAGGACCAGGATGTCACCCCTTGGAGGAGGAAACAGAGGAGGAGCTCAGCAACTCAGAGAGCTCCCACCAAAGCAGGCAGCACCCGCAGAAGTACCTGATCAGGCACTTAGAAGATTTGTGAACCGGAGCTGGCTCAGAGTCACAAAGGAGGGTCCCACGACGCCAGACGCCAACTCAGAGGGTTGAGCACTGCAGGACAGAGTGTTGGGGACCCAGGCTAGGCTGTGCACAAAGGAAATCCTGGAAGAGTGCACAGGAGCTGGAGCAGCTGCAAATCACGCAGTACACAGGTTTGCAGTCTAGCGTGGGGAGGCAAGGACTTACCTCCACCAGACTTGGACTGAAGGATCACTGGACTGTGGGAGTCACTTGGATTGAGTTCCTGTGTTCCAGGGACCACGCTCGTCAGGATGAGAGGGGACCCAGAGGACCAGTGATGCAGTCTTTTGGTGCCTGCGTTAGCAGGGGGAAGATTCCGTCGACCCACGGGAGATTTCTTCTTGGCTTCCAGTGCAGGGTGAAGGCAGGTGACCCCCAGAGCATGCACCACCAGGAAACAGTCGAGAAAGCTGGCAGGATTAGGCGCTACAATGTTGCTGGTAGTCGTCTTGCTACTTTGTTGCAGTTTTGCGGGAGTCCTGGAGCAGTCAGCGGTCGATCCTTGGCAGAAGTTGAAGAGGGAAGTGCAGAGGAACTCTGGTGAGCTCTTGCATTCATTATCTGAAGAATACCCCAGAGGAGAGACCCTAAGTAGCCAGAAGAGGAGGTTTGGCTACCAAGAAAGGAGGATTGGCTACCAAGAGAGGTAAGAGCCTATCAGAGGGCGTCTCTGACGTCACCTGCTGGCACTGGCCACTCAGAGCAATCCAGTGTGCCCCCAACACCTCTGATTCCAAAATGGCAGACGTCTGGGACACACTGGAGGAGCTCTGGGCACCTCCCCTGGGAGGTACTGGTCAGGAGAGTTGTCACTCCCCTTTCCTTTGTCCAGTTTCATGCCAGAGCAGGGCTGGGGGATCCCTGAAACGGTGTAGACTGGCTTATGCAGAGATGGGCACCATCTGTGCCCATCAAAGCATTTTCAGAGGCTACTCCTCCCCAGCCCTTCACACCTATTTCCAAAGGGAGAGGGTGTAACACCCTCTCTCAGAGGATATCCTTTGTTCTGCCTTCCTGGACTGGGGCTGCCCAGACCCCAGGAGGGCAGAATCCTGTCTGAGGGGTTGGCAGCAGCTGCAGTGGAAACCCCCGAAAGGCTGTTTGGCAGTACCCGGGTTCTGTGCTAGAGACCCGGGGATCATGGAATTGTCCCCCCACTACCAGAATGGTATTGGGGTGACAATTCCATGATCTTAGACATGTTACATGGCCATGCTGGGAGTTACCATTGTGACGCTATACATAGGTGGTGACCTGTGTATAGTGCACACGTGTAATGGTGTCCCCGCACTCACAAAGTCCGGGGAATTTGCCCTGAACGAAGTGGGGGCAACTTGGCTAGTGCCAGGGTGCCCATACACTTAGGGGCATATTTATACACCATCTGCGCAGATTGTGCATCAAAATTTTTGACACACAATCAGAGCAAACATTACCCCGTATATAAACTTTGACGCCTGAGTCCATGGACGAAAAAATTCCGCTGTGTGCGTCATTTTTTGGATGCAGCAACCTGCCTTGCATTAATTATATGCAAGGTGGCCGTTCCCGTCCAAAAAATGGCTTAAAGGGCCGTGCGTAGTATTTATGCTTTCGTGCAAAAATGACGCACGGCAGGGAGGCGGAGCAAGAAAATGACGCACAGCCTGATTTGCGTCAAAAATGAATGCCTGGGTCAGGGCATGCGTTAAAATGGGGCAAACACACTTGTATTTAATCAGAACACTCAGAACAAACAGCAGAGCAGCAACAGGGAGCCATGGAGGTGATACTAATCCAGCGTGCACGCAGATGCAGAGCCCAGCAGCAACAACAGCAGCTACAACAACACCAGCAGGGACCCCAAAGGCAGCGCAGAAGGCAGGAGAGGATATTCCGCCCAAGAACCACCCATCAGGGCCTCAGGGAACACAACATCATCCAGAGGTACCGGTTGAACTGGCAGGCCACTCAGCAGCTGCTGCGCAACATTGAACAGCAGTTGGCCCCCACTTTGGTGACACCCTGCACCATCCCAACAGAAACAAAGCTGCTTGCTTTACTTCATATGCTGGCAAGTGGCTCTTTCCAAACAACTGGTGCCCTGGTTGGTGGAATATCACAGCCATCATTCTCCACCTTTTTGCCCAAAGTACTGGATGCCATCATTCGACTGACACCCCGCCACATCTGCTTCCCTAACACACTGCAGAAGCAGCAGGAAACAAAACAGGGGTTCTACCTCATCAGTGGCTTCTCACACGTCCTTGGTGCAATCGACTGCACACATGTACGCCTTGTGCCACCTGCTGCAACTGAACACCTCTACCGCAACAGGAAGCACGCACATTCCATCAACTTGCAGGCCATAGTCGATCACCAGGGATTGATCACAAACATTGTGGCTAAAAATCCTGGGAGTGTACATGACTCATACATCTTCCATCACTGCACCATCTATGAACACTTCCAGGATGGAAAGTATGGCAATGGACTACTTGTTGGTAAGTACAAAAACCTAGTTATATACACACTGCACAGCAACCCTCTAGGACACACAACACATACACCACAACAGCAACATGTGAACAGGAACACACTGAGGTCGTGACTTCACTAGCCATGCTTCTTAGGTCACCATTGAACCTGTCACACATCGGAAATTACTATACAGCCTAATGTTAAGACGTCAATGAGTGTGGTTGCCTAAATGTCACCTTGCAAATTGTAAGTGTCCCAATGACGTTTACATTAATCCATTGCATAAGTCTAAAGGTATGGGATGTCCAGGGTACATTGAAAACAACGTGTTAACAACACTGTCAATTTTAATTGTGCATGGAACTATCATCTCACCCCCAGTGAAGACACACGGACACCTGTATCACAAGTCACAGTGCTAGGGAGGGCACACTGTACTGCAAATCCCAAAACATACTGCTGACAAACAGTCAGCAGACAAACACTCGTTCAGCCAAGGAAACAACAAAATGCAGATGGTACATTCTACAAGCATAGGATGCCACATTATTACACAAAAGAGTCACAGACAACACAAGACAACTACTGCCATGAAAGGTCGTTTCAATAGTGCCAGCTACATCAACATGATCCCAATCATTTTCTCTTGCAGCTGGGGTATGGCATCCAGCCATGGATCATGACACCATTTGGCAACCCAAGTACTGCTGCAGAGCGTGCCAACAACGATGCCCATAGGAGGACACGCAGCATTGTCGAGCGGACCTTCGGCATCCTCAAGTCAAGGTTCTGCTGCCTCAACATCACTGGTGGTAGCCTCCTATATTCCCCGGAGATGGTCTGTAGGATCATCCTCACATGTGCAATATTGCACAACATTTGTATCAAAAGAAACATTCCCCTCCTGGAACCAGAGCCACACATGCCTGAAGAGGAGGAAGAGGAGGATGCTGACCTGCACCAGGAGGGGGAACTACAGAACACGGTCGCTGGTATACGCAGGTGGCAACAGATCGTAAATAATTTCTTTTAAATATATTCACCTTCACTACTTTAGTTAACAAAATTAAATAAACACCTATTCTAATCACCATATCGTGGTCTGGCTATTCCTTTTTGCACACCTTCATCTCTACTTATCAGAATAAGAGTGTTGCCTCATGGAGCATTGCTGAGATACTGAGTAGGACACAGAACATCCCAGAGCTAATGTGATGCCTAACATACAATGGTCACATACACACACACTCTTAATGACATATATCATGTACATTTCTCCTTTGAAGGCCAATAGCAGAGGACCACAACTAATTCACACATACATGTTGAAATCAAGGTCCAGCACAGCATATGGCACACAACTAAGACACCATCACTCAATAAGGGGAAAACAACCCTCATACATGAGGCAGTCAATGTGCTTTGGCATCAGTAACAGGAATGTCTGACCAGACCCTTGACAGCAGTAAGTCCAACTGCATCCAATATTTGCAAGGAATATCTGTGACCAGAGTCCCATAGAAGCAGAACAGAAACAGCACAAGTGCCACACATATGAGTAGCATTGCACACATGACATTCCATGTACATGTCAGCCCATTTCCTAACTCCTGACACACCCATGCACCTGGTCACAACCCACCTGTCAGAAGAGGTCCCTGGAATACTAAGATGTGTACCCTGATATTACCTCCTCTACACACACAGACCAACATTAGAAAACCAGTGTGCTACACCCTTTCCTATGGTATGCCATTGTCATAGAACATCTGACTGCAAGGAAGTCAGGTCAATTTATACACTGTCTTCTAGTTTCAAAGCCCTGTTAGCACATGTAGATTGCTTCCCCTGTGAAAATGTCTGTTGGCCCTTAGAATTCAAGTCTCACCTACAGGACTGGTGAGGAACAGATGCAGCCCACACCTGTGATCACCTCCATGCACACCACCCATTTCAAAAAGCACTGCCCCTGATGATGCCTGGAACAGCATAGGAGTTGCCATTATGTCAAATACACTGTCAAGCATTGATACTAATTAAGCCGTGTAACACAGCCACTGGGTTCATTTGTCACCTCCAAAAACACAGGACATACACAGTCTTACATGTCAACTGTCTAGTTTGTCCTCCAAACAGTCTCAGTCAGACCACTGATTACGTAACTTGTCAAGTAGCTGGATCCTGAATCACCTTGCATTCTGTCAGCCTGACTGGCAACTGTCTGTGCGTCACACTAAAGTATCCCTGTGTCCACATATGTACCACACTTGCGTTAGCAAACCTCTCATTCATCAGGGGGCATTGGGCATGGGCTTCTTCCATGCATACACAAATACATTGTATAGCATCATCTGCCTTTTAACTGTACCATTTGAGTTACATCCTCTTGGAAAAGCAAAATTCATGGCCCATCCCTTGTCTGGGTTGCACTTATGCATGAATGACAAAGTGTGACAGGTTCCCAGGGTCGTAGGCAGGGATTGGGTACGGGGTTTCAGCACAACCAGCAACCTCTGATAATGTCCATGAATAATACACAAATGTCAGGACCATGACAGTTCACACACAGAATCACAGTGCGCACAACATAGTGATGGGCTGTGTGTGGTGAATAGCTGTGAGAATAATCAGCACAGAGGCTATGATGTTCCCAGATGCAGTGGGAAGTGCAGAGGCCAACCTGTGTACTCAGCACACCAAGGTTGCCCTGTTGACTGTCTCATTACACGTCTTTAGTGACAGGGTGGGACCATCCACATGTTGGTTCACATGTCCACATCCATTTTACTCACATTGATCAACCAAGGATACTCAGTAGATACAGGAATAGCTGACACTGACCATGATGAGTCCTGGACCGAACTGTGACAAATTACACCCCTAAAAAATATACAGGATCATCATTGGACCACACACATGAACAAGACACCTATGTGCAATTGATCGCTGGAAGTAAGTGGACACGTGCTGTCTTGTATGCTGGTCCACCACAGCCACCTGATAGTTGGGGCTCACTTCTATGGCCTCAACTGTGGTGTCATCATACATTTGAGATTCACCCTTGTCTGTCTGTGCAAACAACATGGTACCCACTTCCACAATGCATGTGTATGACTCACTGTGGGATTCTCCAAGTAGTGCCTAGGAAGCTCTTACCAATACTCTAGGACATAGGATGTAGAAAATGTGGACCATTGACATGAACAAGCGTCTGCCATCCATCTGGTGCATGCTATGTCACATGTGGTGTCTACGTGACCCTAAAACTTGGAAGTACACTTTACGGGTGTTGTTACATGTATGACTAACACATGCCCTTGCTCATTTCCAATATGACTTGCATCTAAGGATTGGACACATGGACGTCACATTCATACAACCATATGTACAATTATGCTTCATGTGATACACACAAACTTGGTCAACCAACACATTAGTTGCCAAAGCACACAATTTGAGCCAAAGGCATTTAGGTATTGTACATATGTGCGTCACATTGCTATCCTCTTCTTATGCCAAACATGCACAATTTGTGCAACACATATATGTAGGCCACACTTATGACCATCTATTGCGTCAGCCAACTGTAAAAATACTGTGAAGGGAGTAGTGGATCATGTTCAGCTGCAGTATGATGTCACACATGTGAACATACACCATCAACACCATACTGTCTTCAATTAGCCAATCTCTGATGTGTCCCAAATGTAACATAACCAAAAAACAAGTAAAAATGCCCCAAACCAGTTAATGCACTGTAATTTTGATGTCCCTAGCGTTGTGCGTCATTTTTTGACAGCCAAAACTGCATTTGTGTCATTTCTTTTTACGCACAGGAGTGAAATTTAGCCCGCATCTAGATATTTGTACAGTCCATGTACTATTATGTGGATGCGGGTTAATATTCAATTCTGTGCGTCAAAACAAATGACGCAAATACAGTTTTGGTTAACAAAAAATTATGCATAACGCGAAAAAGGCAGGACTTTTCATACAGGAAGTGATGTAATAGGATATCCTGTTTACAGATCATGTACAGTGGGTGTACTTTCCCTTTCACTTTGCAGTCTATGATCCTTCTAGACGGTGTGGCTGTGTAGAGAGTGTTGTCCTGAGATTTTGTGCTGTTTTTGTCCTGTGTGCTATCTGTATTGTCAATTTGTGAAATAAATATTGTTGGTGTATACTGTACTACTGTGTTTTGTCTACATTTGTCCATTTTACTTGCGTTTTTCTTGTTTGTGGGAGTCTGTTGTGGGTAGCGTTAGTTTGGGGATAGTTGGGCTCTTTTAGTGTTTAAGTTTAATTTTTTTCTGTCTTTGTTCCCCTACTTTCCCACTTTTGCCCATTCTATTTCTTTTACCCCTATTCCATTTCACTTCTAAGTATGTCTGGTAGGCCACGTCTTGGCAGGATGGGGGAAGAGGAGTTGTGGGGCTTCATCTGGCTTGTGACGCATTTCTTGCCGCTCATGATCCAGGCAGGGGGCAGGGTGATACAGGGGTATCCGACAGAGGCGCGCAGAATCCGGTGGGGAAAAGTGCTGCATCACCTGCAGCGTGTGTATGCCAGCCAGAGGAGTGACCACCAGCTGAAGCACCGGTGGGCTGACCTCATCACCAGGGAGCAGGATCTCTTGGACCACCTGGGAATCATGATTGGTGGCACTGTTGGTGAGTATGAATTATGTTAATGTGCATGATTAAATGCTCTGTAGTGACACCAGGGGATTAGTACAATGTCTGCCAGCTAACTTGCTGACTGTGTGTGATGCTGGGGAAATATAAAGGGATCATTGATGCACTATGGCAAGGATCACAATTGCTAGCTGTCAGGTAGCACGTGCTTAGAAAACTTACAGGTTACTTTTCCCTGAATGAAATTGGTGCAGCCTTTTTGTCAGAACAGCTAACAAAATATGAGCCAATCATGTCTATGTAGGGTACTATTGACGAAGAAGTACAGATGTACCAACATTTAGGCCAACTTTGTTGACGCAATTGCTAGACTGACTTTAGAATCACTGCATGGTGCAGAAAATAAGTGCTGCCTTCACGTCAATTGATAATAGCAAAGTGGCTCAGACATATGTCTCATGTGAGTCTGGTGAGTGTGGAAGGAAAGCATTCACAGAAGTACTATGAATCTGTGGGATTATTGTGTTCCTTGATCTTTTTTTATATATGTCAGTTCTTGATTTTAAAACATCGGGAAATGGTGTAAGGTGCCCTCAGCTAACATCTTAAGATGTTTGTTGGAATTAGTTGAGCCACAATCCAAATATGGATGGCAGTCCAAGTGTATGCACATGGCCTCACATCTCCATGGTTGGTGCAAATCACCATAGCTGGGCCACATCAGTTGAATAAACTGTAACAACAGGATGGCTTACAAAAGTCCCTGCCCCTCCCTCTGTACATTGAATCTATGTGCAATAAATGTGTCATGGCCACAAGGCATGTTTGACTGGTAATGCAGTCCTCAAGTAACCAGGCATTGGGTGTCTCTCTTGGATGCACATGATGAGACGATTACACTCCATATTTTTTACTGCTCACCAATTACGGAGCATATTTGCAACCACATGATAGTTAGGGCCAATGTATGTGTGAAGATATGTGTGTAACTGTCACAGGAGACCCATGCTATGTACAAGTTGGCCGTGAGATATCAGATGCAGTACCATCATGTCTGAATAGCTGCCATTTCCTTATTCAGACTACATGTTGTAAATGTTTGTGAAATTGTTGCACAGTGCACAGATTTTGAGCACATTTCTTCCTTCCATACCTTACAGGTGAACCGGCACCCTACACTGTGGGAGAGGTGGCGACATTTGAGGACCCCGACCACTCCAGTAAGTGTTGATATGTCTGTTATGTGTTGTGTTTGCTGGTTATGGACTCGTGTGAGTTGGACGCATAGCAAGGTGTGATGCGTTGGGCAAGCTTTTCTCTTGTTCCCTGAGTGGGAATGAATTCTCACATGTTTTGAGTTTGCCAATGCGTATCCAATGGTATCATGTAGGGATTGTAGGACATCCCTGTAGGCCCCACTGTGAGTACAGGGGTTAGTCATATGTATGACACTTGTATCACCAAGAGTCGCAATGGAAGTCAGCCCCAATTTAGTCAGCCTGTCAGACCCACATTCTCTAAGATTGGTACAGCACATAGCTTTCCAATAGACATCTGCTTCCCTATTTACCTACGTTATTTTGAAACAGAATGTAGAACCTCCTAGCAGCATGTACTTCCACATGTAGTGCAACAAATCTGTTGAACCTGAGTGCAATGACCTAGGTGTGCATGCAATTCATGACCATGGGTGTTCTAGCAACTCTGTGTCTGATGTAAGTCAGGCCTCACTGGAAGTATATGTTGTGTACCAAGTTCTGCATTTGCTGACATGTCTGACCCTATGAGTGATCTAAGGTTTGCTGACTCCTAATTGTAGATAGACCTTACCTGTGGTGTGTCTGTAGAGACAAACATGTGTGGAGTTTCCTATACACTCCTCGGTGTACATGTTGTTGGCAAATTATAGTTGTGTATCCACCCCCCCTCAAACACGGCCATGGGTTTGTGAATGGGGTACCTAGTACTGATGCTACCAGTATGTTGCACATACATGTGAATAAGTGACGGTTTGGTTGCATACTAGTATACACACTCAGGTTTGGCACTTGGTACTATACTGGCAAGTCCAGTTACAACTTGCAGACCATGTGGCTTTAGTTTTGCTTTCCGTACACTGACATTTGCAGCCCAGGTCTTGGCGGAGGATATGCAGCATGATTCTTAGCTGATAACTGGCAGAACTCGGATTGCAAGTCAAAGCCAGTTATTAAACATCTTGTAGGTTATGGATGTGCTTTGTGTGATGTGACCTTTGTAGTCTGGCCTGCCATATACTTCCTCAGGGACATTCAATGCTCTGTATTGTGATATGAGCTGTTACAAGTACCATAGATGTAATGTCTAATAAACTTGCTGTGCCATTTCACACTAATGTAGAATATCTGCATTGGTCTTCACAGCTGCTAACATGACTCCAGACCAGGTCCGTGAATTTCACCGCCGGGCCATGCGATATCAGCAGATCCTGCTGGTGGAGTCGGGGTTCCGGAGGATGGCCCGGCGATATCGCCATGAACGGGCCTCCGGGGCATGGAGAGCCTTCCCACAGGGTGGGCCTACTTTGCCCACCACAGCCACCACCAGCAAAACCACCAATACGAGCCAGGTGGCCCTACCCACAGCTGCCACTGTTGGTCCAACATCTGCTGGACTTCCAGGCCCCAGCATTGCCACCGGTGCAGAACAGCCCACTATGCTTGGCACTAAACCCACACAGACCTCCTCCACCAGTACCCAGACTGCCACTGCTCCATCTGTTGACCCTGCAGCCTTCAACTGAATGGAACATAAGATGGACAAAGTGCTGCGCAAGTTGAGCCACCTGAGCCAGGATGTGCGGCACATTAACCGCCGGGTTAAGTCCATTAAGAGGACCCTCCGGAGGGCCAACCTCTAGACATTTTTTGATGGACATGATTCCCTCCCCTCCCTCCTCTTTCCTTGTTATTATAGTTAGTGGGCTTAGGGGCCTTAGTGTTAGGTTAGTATAGGCTGTTAGTTTAGTTAGTGTTAGTGGGTGTGGGGTGGGGGGGCCTGCTTGTTTCTATTTTTACTTATTACATGTGTGGGTGGGGGAATATGTTGGGGTTCTTGTGTGTTAAAAAATAAATCAATTAAAATTAAAAAAAAGACAAAAAAATATATATTTGTATAGGATAGTATAGTATGTGTTTAGGTTAGTATGTGTTGTCCTCCATGTGTCCCGTCTCATAAGGGACGTTTCGTTACATGTGATAAGTAAGTGTAGCTTAGGTTAGTTAGGGACAGTTGTGGGTAATGAGTAGTCAGGGTAGATTAGGGTAGGTAAGATTTTTCCCTCAGTTTCCTCATCTGTTATTAGCATTTAATAAATATTTGGTTACCCCTTAATTGTATGTGTTGAATGGTACTTGATCGTGGGTTTGGATTCAGTGTACATCAATTTTGTACTATAACATCTGTGTCCTATGCTACAAACAAATCCCAACTGAGCTGTATGATTGGCAGCTAGCCCAGAGCTACCTTGCAAAGTGTCGACCCTTCGTTGCAACCACCAATCACAGTTAATATGGATCCCAATGTGTTTCTGTTGATAAGTGTGTTTTCAAAGTCACAAACAGTGCTTCCAGACTTGGTATTGGGGAAACAGTTTTAGGTCTGACTGCAGTGTGATGATCATGCACACCCTTATAAGATGAGTTCTCATTGGCAGTCTTGTATTCTTGTCTTCATGATCCTCATACATCATTTGTGACACAGTTTGGCATGATTACCTATTTGTATGTTAACTCAGACACCTTCATTTGTGCAGTTTTTTAGTGTTTACTTAGATTAGTGTGGCATGATTATTGTGTTATTTTTGCATGTTTACAACATTTTGAGGCCACTATTTGATGACTTAGTTATCCCCTGAGGAAGCATTCTTCTGTCCAACACAGCATGGTGGTGTATGGTTTCTCACTTCATCAGATATGTCCCTCAGGATGGGCAGAGTATGATGGAATCATGGGCACTGTGCAGAATTCTCTGACTACATATTATCAGGACGGTTGTATTGACAAGCTACGTAATTTGACAGTAGGCACATTTCAGTTATCTACTTCACAGTTGATATGTCACATTACCCAGAGACAGATTTGTTGTAAGTGCTATTTATTGAAACGTGCTGCAGTGCTATCTGTACATTGTCCATGATTGTGAGTCCATTATAGTGACATCTTAAATTGTGATCCAACACAAGGGGTTACGGAAATGCTTTTGACATGCTGGGGTTGATGTTTCAGACAGTGCAGAGGGACAGGATTTGGCAATGAGTAGGAGAGAGACAATCACTGGGCTGGGTGACAAGATATACAGGTATTTGTTGAACAGTGCTCGAGTAAAGTTGTTGCAAGACTGGCAAGTTACAATGCGCAGGACCTTGGTAAATGTGTGCCATGTGGCAGGGACTAGTGCTTCCGGGTCATTTTCCTTTTGAATGTGATCTGTTCCATGTCTTCTTCTTCTGATGTGTGTGTTGCCTGCTTTTTCCTTGTTGTTGTTGGTTGTGAAGGGGCAACACACACCTCAGTGTTAGAAGACGTGGAGTCAGACATCCTGGTCGCTACTCCCTGTGAAGGTCTTAAGGGAAGTACTGCAGCAAGGAGGGCCTGCTGGTTCTTGAGAATAGCAGCCACATCATGATGGTAGGCAGCCAGGTAGGCCCTGAGGGAGTCATGATTGCATTCGTGCATGCAGTGGAAGGTTTGGGGTGTGAGGTGTTGTGCCAACTCCCTTACTGCAGTGGTGAATTCCTTGACAGTTTCCTGTAGTCCTTGCAGTATGGATGTTAGGGCTTGCATAGCTGCTGCCTGATCTGCAGATGACATCATGCACGAACACATCCCCTCAAGGCTGGCTGCCATAGTTTGCATCCCCACCCACACCTCGTTGGCCAGCTCCCGTTCTCTCAAAGCTGGTGCCAGTGTCGTCTGAGTCCTCAGTTGTATTTGAGCTGGCAGGTCTTACAATTGGGGTGGTGGGTGGATCCTCTGCGATGGCTGCTTGTTCTGTGCTCCTCCTTGTGACTGAAGGTGGGGTCTGGAGGGTGTCAAGGACCTTTTGGATAGTCTCCTGGGGAATGTTTATCGGCTCGTCATCCATGTCATCAGGGAAATCTGGGACAGGCATATTGCAGGAGATCCATCTTCTTCTGCAATGAAACAGGGTACAATTAGTATGTCTGTGTTGTGGCAATTTTGATGTGACGTGCCTGCCTTTTGATGAATTCACTTTGTGATCTTGTTTTGTGTTAATTTCTCCAGTCCTTCAGATGGGCATTCTTCCAGGCCTATGGCCCACCTGCGTGTTACATGTATGTTATTGAGTTATCAGACTTGTCAGCCTCATCGCCTCTAGGTGTTGATTTATGCCAAATAGAGAATTGCCACCTTCTTTTCCTACTCAACCCTCCATGTACATCCATTCTCATGGTGAGACCTTTCACTGGCTGTGGGTGTACTGATGGCCCTGGCAGCACACTTAACAATCTGGGAATGCCCCAATCTCTGATCTTTCACATCCACTTAAATGTAATTGACATGTGGCATATCCTATGAATGGCAATGTTATGATCCGATATGGATGTTGACATTGGTAATGTGTCCTGCTGATGTTGGGGAATGTGTGTTACATTGGATTGCCCTGATAATCGTATCAGTGTTCAATTTCCTCCTCTGACTGTGCAGATGTATTTCAGTGACCAGTTACATGTTTCCCCTCTTCAGTGCTGTTGTCTGAGCAGTATGACATTTGGGATGTTGCATTGTTACCCAGGCACAGGATGGACCCTGACATATGTAACATGGGTGTGTCCATAGTGCTGTGTAGCTCCTATTGTTGTTTACATTGGTTGATGTTTGCGACAACTATGGGCATTGACATTTGAGAGTACTGAGGCCTTTGTCTTGTTTCTGGGGATTGTTGCAGTTGTCATCCTCACCCACTAATTTAGGTGTGTATGATCCATTGGGAGGTTACTGCCATTGGCTACTTGAGCTGCACACAGAGCAGAGGTGGTAGTGGCAACTGTTGTCGCAGTTACATTCCAGTTGTCGGTATGGCTAGAGGTTGTGAATAGGGACCTAGTTAATGTAGGGCGTATGTTGGCTGACGTGTGCCGGGATGTCAGTTTGACGTAGTGGCCTTCCCTCCTTGCATGACTTTCCCTTTGATCCATCGTTGGCATGACAGCATGCCCCCATGGGACTGTTGTTGGTGTTGTGTAATGGTGTGCCCCAGGTCTTCTCAGAACGGGCCATGCCCCCCTGCCGTGCCCCTTTACCCATGCCACTCCATGTATATCATGACTTCCATGCATTTAGTGGTCGGTATCCCCCCTGCTCACAGTTGACATTAGTGCATTTGAATTCCCCATGCGACTTACCCTGCATGTGCGTTGTCTCCTGTTAGTCTGCACTGTCCTGTCCTTGAATCCCTGTGACGATCTCCTCAGGGATGATGGCTGCGACCATCTCCTTCATGTGGTCCAGGGCCTCCTGGTGTGCTGGACTCCCCCCTCCAGTCTGCAGTGCTGCCTTCCTGTTCCTGGCCATCTTTTCCTTGGTCCTGCGCTTGCAGTCATGCCAGCGTTTCTTGCACTCGATGACTGTTCTGCGTACTTCAGCCACACTGTTAATCTTGTCGACAATTTGTTGCCATATGGCCTCTCTCCTACTGATTGGCAACTTTGATGTGACAAACAGTTGGTGCTGGTGTTCCGTCACCTCTTTAACCAGAATTTCCGGCTCCTGTGCACTAAAGCGACACTTTCTTTTCTTCTTAAAAGTGTCCTGGTTCTTGTGTGGGACATCCTGGCTGGTTCCTGGTCTGCTGTCATCTTCCTGGGGTCTGTAGTGGCATCTGGGATCCATTTTGGCTCTCCTCTGGTGAAATGGCAGTGTTCGCAGTTTTTTTTTTACGCTATTGCGTAAAAAAAAAGCCGCATATCCAGTGTGCGGTGTCATAAATTGACCCACAGTCGTTTCCGCCGTGTTAACGTCGTTTTCCTTTACGACTTGACGCCACGGTGTGCATCAAAGATAATGACTCCCACCTGTGGTTTGTGCCGCCGTGCGGCAAAGTATAAATATGACGCCCGCACGGCGCACCTAAATGGCATTAGCCGGCAGTAATATTTTTGACGCAAAACTGCGCCGCCGCAGTTTTGTGTCAAAAAGTATAAATATGGGCCTTAGTAACTTGCCACCCAACCTTCACCAAGTGAGGGTTAGATATATAGGTGACTTATAAGTTACTTATGTGCAGTGAAAAATGGCTGTGAAATAACGTGGACATTATTTCACTCAGGCTGCAGTGGCAGGCCTGTGTAAGAATTGTCTGAGCTCCCTATGGGTGACAAAAGAAATGCTGCAGCCAATAGGGATCTCTTAGAACCCTAATACCCTGGGTACCTAAGTACCATATACAAGGGAATTATATGGGTGTACCAGTCTGCCAATGAGAATTGGTAAATTTAGTCACTAGCCTGCAGTGACAAATTTAGAAAGCAGAGAGAGCAGAAACACTGAGGTTCTGGTTAGCAGAGCCTCAGTGATACTGTTAGGCACTACACAGGGAACACATATAGGCACACAATTATGAGCATTGGGGTCCTGGATAGCAGGATCCCAGTGACACATAACAAACACACTGACAACATACTCTTACCTTCACTAATATGAGCTGTTTGGACAGGTTTGGTTTTGGCTCACCTCATATTGCCTGATTCAATGGTTTGCCTGCACTTCCATTTCACATACAGCCGTTGGTGTTCGTGGACATGTTGTCAGTAAAATAGCACTTGTGTAGATGCATGTGTAACTCCTGTGTACATTGGTCTTCAGTGGTGTAGGTGTTTTGTCAGGGCTTAGCTAGTGGCAATCACATGTCAGGACAGCTGTAAGTAATGTAGGTGTAATCATGTTGTCATGTCATGGCTTTGAATCAGCATGTCAGGTGAAATGTTATGAGCCCTCTTAGGAAATTGTATGCTGTCCCTATTTTTGGACTGGCGAGGTGTGGAGTCGGAGTAGGCATGATATGGTGTTATCTGTCAACTGCATTTCCTTAGACAGATAAGATGATGGACAAAGATGAGCTGTATAGGGATGGAATCTTTGCTTTAACTAGTCCATGATGAGCATGATGCACACTACAGGTTATTTGATGCGATGGTCAAGTAGTGCTCTAGTGCTTGGCTTATGATGTCGTTGAGACAGATGACAAATGGTGAGGTAGGAAGTATCCTATTTTGCAGGATGTAGGCTCTGAGGGTTTTTATCAGGGACTTCCTTAGCAGGAGATGTATAACTTCAGCTGTGCATGTTGTAATGTGTGTATGTGAAGTATGTGATGACCCTTTCTCTCTCCCTCCCTCCCTCTCCCTCCCTTCCTCTCTCTCTGTTTGTGTGCATCAGCAGGTGAAGGAGACGGGCACAGGCAAGTTGGGATGCTGCTGACCATGAGACCTGGAGTGCTGAGACCACCGACAACGGGGGACCCAGTGGCCCAGAGGGTGAGGGGAGTGCCACAGGGGAGACAGGATCTACAAAATCATCCTCTGAGTGCTCCTCCAGTGGACACTCGCTGTTGGTGATGGACTCATCTGGGACCACCCGAGCACCATCTTTGACTGCCACCCTCTTTTCTACCACCACCCTCCCTGTAGGACCCCACCCAGATGGATGTGCCCACTCCCGCCAAAATGTGGGCATCTCCTTTGCCACAGGCACCTTTGCCCCTGCCCCTGTCAGCCCTGCTGCCCTCAGTAAGGAGGCTATTGACCTCCTGAGGTCAATCGTTGTGGGTCAGTCGATCATAGAGAATGACGTCCAGGGACTTGCAACTCATGTTCAACAGAGTAATGCATTCCTGGAGGGCATTCACAGTGCACTGGCAGGCCTTCAGAGATCCTTACAGGCTCTGGCCTCCACACTTATGGCAGAGAGTCACCCTTTGTCTTCCTTCCCACCTCTACCTTCCTCTTCCTCGTCCCAATCCCAAACCCCTCTTCCCTGCCCCAGCCAAAGCACACAGACAGACAATTATGCATCCACCTCAACATCCAAATATAGATCAGACAACAAAAGCACCACAGGACACATGACCGGCATGCACACAAGCAACATCCACCTGCAGACACAACAACAGTCACAACCTGCCCTGACACCCCCCACCCCAAGCATCACAGACACAACACCTGACACACCTGCAGATACCACACCAACATTCACAGATCCAGCCACCACACCTGTCTTACCCATAGACATCAAAACAGCAGCCCTTCAGATATCCCCCCCTGTCACCACATCCGCAGACCCCACAAGCACAGACAAGCCTACATGTAGCATATTCACCATAACTGCAGTTACAACCCCAACAGAGAGTCATCCATCCACCACCGCATCTCCCAGCAACTACAGCCCCCCTCCTCCTAAGACACATAAAACCCACACTCACCTACCCACAGACAGCCAGCACCCACAAGCTTACCCCTCACAAACACACACCCAAGACATCCACAACAACACCTGAGACAACCACTCTCTCTCCCTCCCCATCCAAAACCTTTTACCATGACTGTCCCTGTGTGTCAAAGAAAGCTTTTGTCTCGGAGTTTGCCATTTTCCATACTCCTCTCCCACCCCTTGATGCCTCTAAATGTTCTGTGTCCCTCCCCAAGTCTGGCCCATCCACCCCCAAGACCTCCCCTGCCCATCTGAAAGTACATATGCCCCTCCACTGCCAAGAAGTCAACCCTTACCAACCACCCGCAAACGTTCCCTGTGAACCAAACAGAAGTCAGAGACACTTGCCAAAACCACAGCCAGGAAATGAGACTCTCCTGATTGTCTCCACTGTGTCCCACTCAGTCACCTTGTCCACTGTGAACTGCCTTTGCTCCCCTTCCAATGGCCCCTAGGACACTGCAGCTGTGCTACAAACAGACTGGAACAATACCCTCGACTTTCCTCCATCACCCCATTCCATTGCACTGCCCCTTACTTTCTTAGCACTACAATAAACACCCTTGAACACAACTTTACTACTAGTGTTTTATGTTTTGAAAATGTGTATTTATGGAAACAGTCACATTTAGTGCAATTGAACTGTTCACTGTGAGAGCATAGAAATAATGACCTGTAACTGTCTGTAGTCAGCACATAAGTACACAGTTGTCATATCACCAACATCTGTAAAATGACAAACCATAGGTGACAGTAAGTTGAGATGCAAAGGAAGTTAATGCCATCATGCTACAGCCACACAGAATACACCAATAGTCATACGATTGTGCAGTTGCACTGTCTCACCTGTGTGTCATTGGAAGTACTGACAGATAACTGATGTTCTGCTGTCCTCATCCTCACCCTCAGCCTCTTCATCCTCACTGTCCTCAGTGTCTACTGCTGCCCCAGGGCCATCTCCAGTCTCCTCCTCCTGCAAAAAAGGTACATGGTGTCTGAGGGCCATGTTGTGCAAATGCAGCATGCCACTACTATCTGGCAGACCTTCTGGGGTGAGTAGCACAGGGATCCATCTGTCAGATGGAGGCACCTGAACCTGGCCTTCAGGAGGCGAAAAGTCCTCTTGATGATCTGTCTGGTTCGCCCATGTGCCTCATTACAACATTCCTCAGCCCCTGTCCTAGCATTCTACACAGGGGTCAGCAGCCACAATAGGTTGGGGTAGCCAGAGTCACCTGCAATTATTGAGGGACCACATTTAGCCTCACTCTATCCTGTGGGGTTAACACCAAAAGGCATACACTAACTTTCAGTGGGTGGGGACCAAGGCTCACCTATTAGCCACACCCTGTGCCTCTGTAGTTGGGCCTATCACATAGGGGATGCTGCTATTCCTCAGAACAAAGGCATCATGCACCAACCCAGGATACTTAGCATTGACGTGGGGGATGTACTGGTCCACCAGGCACACCATCTGCACATTCAGTGAGTGAAAACTCTTACGATTCACGGACACCTGTTCATTCTGGTGGTGGGAGACAAATGCAATATGTGTACCATCAATCGCTCCAATAATATTGGGGATATGTCCCATTGCATAGAATCCGGCTTTCACAGTGGCCAATTCTTCCACCTGGTGGAAAGAAATGTAGCTGCACATGTGTTTCGCCAGGGCAGGCAAGACTCTTGCCAGCACAATTGAGAAAATTGGCTGCAACATTCCTGCTGCCAAGCCCACTGTCACTTGGAAAGAATCAGTTGCCAAGAAATGGAGCACTGATAGCACTTGCACAAGAGGGGGATCCCAGTAGGGTGACGGATGGATGAGATCAGGTCTGGCTCCAATTGGGCACACAGCTCTATGATTGTGACCCTGTCCAGTCTCTAGGTGAGTATAATGTGCCTCTCCTCCAGTGTAGCTAGGTCCAAAAGGGGTCTGTAGACAGGGGTGTGTCTCCACCTCCTATTCATCCACAGTGGTAGGTATTTAAGGGACAGAAGAGTGAGTATGCTTTCACAATTGGAACAATGGAACCACAACTTTAGTATACTTGGTTCACTTATGTAATGGGACAGTGTTAATGGAGAGGTATGTGCCAATCTAATCTTTGATGCAGGTAATGTCGATAGGACTGCCCCCCCCCTGAAATGGCGACCGCCTGTCCTGTTTGTAGCGACAGGTGGATGTGAGTTAATTCCGTCGACGTTGGGCGCCATGGCGGAAGGCGGTCTTGCACCTCTGTGCAATTCCACATTGGATAATATGGGGCTCTATGGAGTACAGTGGCCAATGGGGATCTGTGCCGGCAGTGACGGTGTACACCGCCTCGGATGTGACCACCATTTTCTATCTCGTTCCTCACTTGTCTCCTGACCTTCAACAGGAGAACACCTTCACTGCGTGTGCTGCTGTGACCTGTGTCTGGATCCCACCATGGCCCGTGTGACCAGGGAAAGGGCCCCTGCCCTCACTTCGGAGAAGCTGGAGCGACTGGTGGATGGGGTCCTACCCCAGTGCGGACTGCTGTATGGGCCTCCAGACCAACAGGTGAGTTTACATTGGGCACAATGCATGTGGGAAGGATGCATGGGGATGTGTGTGCATGCATCGTGTCATCGTGAGGGGTGGGAGGAATGTCTTGTGGTGGTGTACATGGTGTGTGCAGGGAGAAGTGTGTGCCAATGGTGATGGAAACGGGATGGGTGGGCCATATATGTGACAGGCTGGATTGTATGTGTAATGGTGTTCTCCTGTCTGTATTACCTCTGCAGATCAGCGCCCATCAAAAGAAGGGATTATGGGGGTCATTCTGACCCTGGCGGTCATGGACCGCCAAGGCCAACGACCGCGGAAGCACCGCCAACAGGCTGGCGGTGCTTCTGGGGCCATTCTGACCGCGGCGGTCCAGCCGCGGTCAGAAAAGGGAAACCGGCGGTTTCCCGCCGGTTTCCCACGGCCCCAGGGAATCCTCCACGGCGGCGCTGCAAGCAGCGCCGCCGTGGGGATTCCGACCCCCTTCTCGCCATCCCGTTTCTGGCGGTTTTCACCGCCAGAAACAGGATGGCGGGAACGGGTGTCGTGGGGCCCCTGGGGGCCCCTGCAGTGCCTATGCCACTGGCATGGGCACTGCAGGGGCCCCCTAACAGGGCCCCATTAAGATTTTCAGTGTCTGCTTGGCAGACACTGAAAATCGCAACGGGTGCAACTGCACCCGTTGCACACCAGCAACTGGAGCCGGCTTCCTCGTTGCTGGGGCTTTCCCGCTGGGCGGGCGGGCGGGCGGCCTTTTGGCGGTCGCCCGCCAGCCCAGCGGGAAAGTCAGAATGACCGCTGCGGTCTTTTGACCGCGGTACGGTCTTCTGGCGGTACCCGCCAGGCGGGCGGCTTACGCCGTCCGCGGGGGTCGGAATGACCCCCTATGTCTTGCCATCACCAAAGACGTGCAGACCCTAGGGGTCTATGGCAGGCGGAGCCCCCACTGTCGTAAATGGTGGGAGGACCTGAGACGCTGGGCACGGAAGACTGTGGAGGCCCAGCTGGGCATGGCCTCCCAATGAGGAAGGGGTGCCTGTCGAAACCTTACCCCCCTGATGGCCTGCATATTGGCGGTGGCCTACCCAGAGCTGGATGGGCCCTTGAGAGAATCACAGCAGCCACAAGGGGGTGAGTACTGTGGGTATCATTCAAAAATTTGGCAGCAGGGGTGGGATCCGGGTGGTGGATATCAGTTAGTGGGTGCCCCTAAGGCCAAGCCAGATATTGCAGCGTGGGTCAAGGTGCAGTTGGCAGTGTGTGGCCCTCTTCTTGCCTTAGCATCTAGCCATGTTACTGGCAGTGCAATGCATAGTGCTCAATCTTGATCCCTGTGTGTGACGGTGCTGTGTATGCCAACTTTATGTTGGTGCTATAATTGACCCAGTGTTCCCTTTCTCTCTCTACCCCCCTATTTTATTCTGTCATCCTGTCCATGTGTGCATTAGCATCATCTGGCAGAGGAGCAGGGGCACCAGCGACAGAGGGAGCTGCAACGCACAGGACCCAGGAGGCAGAGTCCAGCAACGCTGAGGGAATCAGTGGGACGGAGGGCGAGGGGAGCACCACGGCGAAGACATGAGGTGACAACACAGACTCAGATACCTCCTCTGATGGAAGCTCCCTGGTGGTAGCGCACACCTCTGTGACCACCCCAGCTGCAGGTACAGCCACCACCCCTGTACCAGCACCAACCTCCCAGTAGTCCCTCAGCGAGTTTCTGTGCCCACTCACCCAGGAGGATGGGCATCTCTTTCAACTCAGTCCCTGCCCCAGTCAGCCCTTCTGCCCTGAGTGAGGAGGCTATTGACCTTCTGAGATACATCTCTGTAGGGCAATCAACCATTGTGAATGCCATCCAGGGGCTGGCATCCCAGATGCAGCAATGCAATGCATTCCTGGAGGGCATTTACAGTGGATTGGCGCCCAACAGAGATCGATTCAGGTTCTGGCCTCCTCTCTAATGACAGCCATTGTCCCTGTTTCTTCTGTCCCCCATCCAACTACCACTTTCCAGTCCCATTCTCCACAACCCCAACCCATCCCAGGCACACATACTGAAGAGCATGCACACAAGAAAACACCCAAGAGTGGCATAGGCAAACACAAGCACCACACTTCATCCCACAAGCACTCACACAAACACCAGACAGTTGCAGACACGACAACATCCACTGCCTCCACTGTCTCCCCCTCCTCCTCCTCCTCCTCCTCCACCTCCTTCCCACTCACGTCCACACTCACACCTGCATGCACTATATCAACATCAACCACCTGCATCACCACACCAAGCAGCACACACACCTCACTGGCAGACACCTCCACAACATCCATGCACGTGTGCCCTGTGTCTTCTCCCACCCTGTCTGTCCCCCATCCTAAAGGACACAAACGCAAGCACTAACACACCCAACAGCCATCCAACTCACATCAGCACACTGCCCATGCACCTGCACCCAAATCCAGCAGACATACACCTCCTACAACCACTCCCTGAACCTCCATTCCCATCACTCCTCCCTCTTCCCGCTCCACTGTCCCTAAGAAACTTTTCCTTGCCCAACTTGACCTCTTACCTCCCCCTCCCCCCATCCTGCTCATGGGATCAGAGTCCCGACGACCCAGCCCAGCACCTCACCCAAACGGTCCACGGGGACAGTGGTGGTACCACCAAGTCGTGGTGTGAAGGATACCACACCTCCAGGCAAGAAGGGGAAGGAGCCTGCATCTCCAGGCAAGAAGGGGAAGTAGCCTGCACCTCTAGGCAAGAAGGGAAAGGAGCCTGCACCTCCAGACAAGAAGTGGAAGAAGCCATCAACCCCTGCCAGGAAGGGTGAGGAATCCATGCCCCATGTCATGGAGATGACAAAGCTGTCTACTCCAGCAGAGGCTGTCAGGGTGACACCTCCACCACAACCAACAGTCACGGGCCCCACTACCAGCTAAGAAAGTGCAGCCATCACCACTTGCAGTGGCTACCCAGGAGGCACCTCCCTCTGCCACCACACTGCAGCCATCACCACCTGCAGAGGCTGCCCAGGGGGCACCTCCATCTGCCACCACATTGCAGCCATCACCACCTGCAGAAGCTGCCCAGGGGGCACCGCCATCTGCGACCACACTGCAGCCATCACCACCAGCGGACCCCATGCAGGCCACCCTCCAGGGGCTGCTGTACGAGAGGCCCCCTCCAGAACCAGTGGACAAGTCACCCACCTGAGACACTGTGGCCTTGCACTCCCCAGGACAGAGAAACGGGAATGGAGCCCCCTCCAGAACCAGTGGGCTTGTTCCGGAATCCGGTTGAGGTGCCCCCCATCCCACTGAGGTGCCTGCCTACTTGCAAACTGATGTTCTTGCAGAGTTCTATCCAGATGAAGTCAGGATTCGAGTTGGGCCTTGGACTGTGCCCTCTAGCCATGTGGGCCCTTTGAACATTGGACTGGGCAGTGCCCCTTTGTGTAAATGTGTACATATCTGTTTCACAGAGATTCGATTATTTATTTGCTGTTGACTTTAATACTTTCACCTTCGTGCATTGTTGTTGTCCTTGCATTATTCGGCTGTGTATCAGGTGCAAATTGTTTTTCGTGTGCAGCTGGTTGTGTGTATGGTGTGTGTGTGTCGGGTGTGTGTTGTGTGTGTGTGTCACTCTCGTTTTCCTCCCTCTCTCCTTTGTGTGCTATGCGGCTGTACTGGTGTTCCAGGTGGAGCATAACATAGAAGATTATCTGGAAAACTTGCAGTTCGGGTTCCATGGCGGCGTTGTTCTTCCCTGTGTCTCTGATGGTGAGTCTTTTCTCTTCAGTAATGTGTTTCCGCCCTGGCAGTTGGTGTGGTACATTGGCTGTCTATGGGAGTTATCACCGCCTTGGTCATAATTTGGCGGTAGTTACCGCCAGCCTGTTGGCGGTATTACCACCACTTTATCACTCACTGCCAGGGTCATAATGAGGGCCTTAGTCTTTATAATGACCCCTGTCCCAAGGGGTGGGCAGTTCTCTCTACGTTCAGCTGGAGGGGACATGTGTTAGTCCTGGCATCTTTTGGCATGTTTCCTCTGTCTTTTTGCATTCTGACCTCCTGTTTTTCTGGTATGCTGGACTATGTTTTTGTTGGTTTCTTGTCTCTGTGCATTTTACCACTGCTGATCAGTGTTAAAAAGCAAGTACTCCCTAGGTAAATTGTATTGTTGTTTGGTTTATCCATGATTGGCATATTTGATTTACTGGTAAGTCCCTAGTAACATGCACTATATGTGCCCAGGGCCTGTAAATCAAATGCTACTAGTAGGCCTCCAGCACTGATTGTGCCACCCATATGAGTAGCTCTGTAACCATGTTGCAGGCCTGTCACTGCAGTGACTGTGTGTGCACTCGTGCACTGCCAATTCAACCTGGACATGTACTGGTGTGTTTTACATGTCCTGATAGTGAAATACTGTTAAATTTGATTTTCTATTTTTTTGAGGAGGATAGGTTGGAAACCTACACTGTGAACAAACTGAAGTCAGTTTGCAAAAACTTAAAAGTCCAAGTTAGAGTCCTCACCAGAAGAAAGAGCTACAAATGGCACTGAGGGCCTGGGTAGCAGCCAGGAATGTCAGTGGGCATACTGAGAATCCATCTCAGGAGACCGTGGAGCCAAGTCAAGGGAAGATGTACTGGGATGCAGGAGCTGCTAGGGGGGAGGGACCTCCAGGCCAGGCAGCAGTGGTGGTTCAAAGGGCCTGACTCCAGAGGAGCTGGAATATAGGAGAGAAGCCAGGAGACATCAGATAGAGTGGGAGAGGCTAAAAATGGAGGAGAAGAAGATGATCTCTGATCATGAACTCAGAGTAAAGGAGCTAGATCAAAGGAGTAGATCCAGCAGGGATGGTAGCAGGAATACCTCAGTGCACTCAGCTAGGATAATCCATATTCCCAATAATGTATGATGGGAGTACAAGAAGGGAGATGATATCCAGATCTGGTTTCAGGGATATGAGGCATCTATCCACATGAATTGTGTCCCTGAGAATAATTGGGGAGCAGGGTTGTGGAACCATCTCACAGAGGAGGGGAGGGACACATTGTTAGCTTTGGGTAAGGGGTACAACATCACCTATTTTGACATGAAGGAGGCTCTTCTCACCAGGTATGGTCTCACTCCTGACAAAAACAGGGATCAGTTTAGAGGGAGTAAGACATCCGATTCACAGTTCTGGTTAGAATGTGTGGATTCTTTCTGCAGGGCACTGGATGTTTGGGTGAAGGGCAGTCATGTCACATATTTCCAGGGGCTGTACAACTTAATTGCATGGGAGCACATGCTAGTTTGTGTTTTGCAGAGCTGCACCAGCACTTGAGTGATAGTAAGCTGACTGACCCTAGGAAGCTTGCTATGGAGGCGGAGCGCTGGGTAAGTACCAGGGTCCACAAGAAGGTGTATGGGGGAGACTCTGTCAAAGGTGGGCAGGATCCCCAGCAACAGAGTGGGGGGACAAGGGCAAACAAAAGGAATTCTCCAAAGGGCCCCAATCTGGTACCCATGGCAAGAATTCCCATCCCCAGGAGGTAAGAAACCATGGGCTCTTCAGGAAAGCCTGCAGTGGTGGGACCCTGTAAATGCTTTCCTTGTGCCCAGGAGGGTCAGGTGAAGGGGGAATCCAAAATGTCCCAAGTAGACACAGCCACATACCAGTGGGCAGACCTAGGGGCTGGCCAGTGTGGCGCTTGGAGAGCAGTTGGTCCCAGGTTGGTGTGGGGAACCAACTGAGATGACTCTTGTCTCACTAGGGGATGGTGAGATGGTCCAGAGAAACCTAATGCCTGATAATACTAAAAACTACAGGCAGTGGGTTACCATCAATGGGCAGAGGGTACAGGCTCTCAGAGATACTGGAGCCAATGAGATCACGGTTTGGTCCTGGTGCCTGAATAGGAGATAGTTCTTGGTGTATTCCACCAAGCAGTTGAAGTGGACAACTCAGAATGCCATTGTAAGGTGGTGCAGGCTCCCTTTGAGTGGGGGGGTCTCAGGTTCCTTGAGGGTAGCTGTGAATCCCACCATGCCTGTTGACTGGCTGATGGGCAATGACCTGGAAGAAGGTGGAGCTCAGGTCACACTTGGGGATGTTGGGGTTGCCAGAGTGGGCGTGTGTGACCAGTTGGTCAATGGTAACCAGTCAAGGGGATCAGAAGGACCTGGAGCCTGAAACAGTGGCCCAGGTGCCTGACAAGAGAAAGGGCAAGGGTCGCTGGAAACCTACCCCTGAAGTTGCCACGGTCCAGGAGGAGCGTGACCTCAGGGGGAATGCCCCGGCACCTACAGGAGGAGCATGACCTCGAGGGGAATGCCCCGGCACCTACAAGGGAGCAAGTGGCCAAACTGGGAGACTTACCTGAGCTGACCCATTGGCAGCAAGAAGGGTGTCCCACCAGGGAGGAGTTCTGTGCAGAGCAGAAGGTGTGCCCTAATATCATAGGTCTTAGGCAGGAGGCTGAGGACCAGGCAGCTGGGCCTGAGCCCAAGGATCACCTGATCTAGTGAAAGAATTGTCTCCTATTTAGCGAGCCTAAGGCTGCTGACCCTGGGGCAGCCTGTGTGTGGTGGAACCCCAGCACTTCAGAGCCTTCCTACTGTGTTTGGCTCATGATGTGCACCAGGCAGGACATTTGGGACAGGGTAAGACCTTTGGCAGGCTTGTCACCCACTTCTACTGGCCCCAAATAAGATAAAATACAGCTGTTTTCTGTAGGACCTGCCAGACTTGCCAAGCTAGTGGCAAAAGTGGAGGGAAATATAAAGCTCCCCTTCAGCCCTTTCCTTTTGCGAGCAACCCTTTCAAGTGGATGGGCACTGACATAGTAGGGTCTCTGCACCCCAAGACAGCCCTGGGAAACAGGTTAATCCTGGTCTTGGTGGACCATGCCACCGGGTACCCTGAAGCTATCCCTCTGAGGACAGTGATGGCACCTGTTGCGCCCCAGGCACTGATGGGGATCTTTACCCAAGTAGGTTTCCCCAAAGAGGTAGTATCTGACCAGGGTACCAACCTTATGTCTATGTTCATAAAAGCCATATGGAAGGAATATGGGGTCAACTACATGTTCACCACTCCTTACCACCCCCAAAGTAACAGGTTGGTTGAGAGGTTCAGCCGAACCCTGAAAGGTATGCTTGGGGGTCTGTCAGACTACATGAGGCATAAGTGGGACATACTCTTGCCATACGTTCTCTTTGCCTACTGGGAAGTACCACAGAAAGGGGTTGTCTTCAACCCCTTTGAGCTGTTCTATGTGCACCCTGTCAGAGGACCTCTAAGCCTGGTGAAAGAGGCCTGGGAGCAAGCTCCTAGGAAGTTACCCCAGGATGTAGTTAGTTACATGCTAGCCTTCAGAAACCAGACTGCCCGCTTCAGGAAGCTCACTCAAGGGAACCTAGAGACAAGCCAGGGGGAATTGAAATGCTGGTATGACCAGATTACCACTCTGGTTGAGTTTCAGCTTGGCCAGAAAGTGTGGCTAATGACTCCAGTAGAGCCATGTGCTCTACAGGACAAGTGGACAGGACCATTTGAGGTAAAGGAGTGCAAGAGTAATGTCATGTACTTGGTGGACTTGCAGACTCCAAGGAACCCCATGAGGCTCCTACATGAGAAACGACTCAAGCCCCACTTTGAGAGTTCTGAGTTAACCATTCTTCTGGCTACAGATGATGGGGTGTGAGAGGAGAGTGAACCTCTCCCTGACCTCCTGTCTGCCAGGGAGCAGGATGGGTCAGTAGAAGGTGTGGTCCTCTCCCCTTCTCTGACTCTAGAGCAGTAGAGTGACTGCCGCCAGGTACTGGGACAATTTTCAACTCTAGTGTTACTCATCCCAGGTGTCACCCATCTATGCAGACATGATGTGGACAATGGAGACAGCCTGCCTGTGAAACACATGGTCTACAGGTTAGCTGACAGAGTGAAGGCCTGCATCAAGGATTAGGTATCCAATGTGTTGGCTTTAGTGGTGATTGAGCACTCCACCAGCCCTTGGACCAGCCCAGTGGTTTTGGTACCTAAGGCTTCTGCACATGGTGCCACACCAGAACTTCGGTTCTGTGTGGACTACCGTGGGCTCAATGCTGTCACCAAGCCTGATGCCCACCCCATTCTCAGAGCTGATGAGCTCATTGATCTGTTGGGGGCTGCCAAGTTCCTCAGCACATTTGATTTAACGTCTGGGTACTGGCTGGTTACCTTAAATGATGGGGCCAGGGAGAGGTCCCATTCTTAACACCAAAGGGGCACTTCTAGTTCCAGGTCATGCCCTTTGGGTTGAAGAATGCCCCTGCCACCTTCCAGAGGTTGGTCAATAAAGGTCCTGGCTGGGCTTGAAAACTTCAGTGCTGCCTACCTCAACGACATTGCTGTTTTCAGCTCCAGTTGGGAGGACCACTTGCACCACCTCTGGGAAGTGTTGAGGTTGCTGCCAGCTGCAGGCCTCACTATCCAGGCCAATAAGTGCCAGATAGGGCAGGGGTCAGTGGTGTACTTGGAACACTAGGTAGGAAGCAGCCTGGTGGCACCCCTACAACCCAAGATTTATGCCATTTGGGCTTAGGTACCCCCAAGACCCAGACAGAGGAGAGACCCTTCTTAGGCCTCCCCAAGTACTACAGGAGATTTGTCAAGTGGTATAGCACCCTTGGCAGAGCTGACCTCCGAGAAGCAGCATAGACAGGTTATCTGGACTGAGGTATGCCAAACTGCATTTGACACCCAGAGGGAGGCCATGTGCATGATGCCAGTGCTGCTGGCTCCTGACTTCTCCGAGGAGTTTGTGGTATAGACAGATGCTTCAGAGCATGGTGTGGGAGTGGTACTTTCACAGCTGAATGAAGAGGGCCTAGATCAACCTGTAGCCTTCCTTAGCAGGAGACTACTCCCTAGGGAGCAGCAGTAGAGTGCAATTGAAAGGGACGTTTTTGCTGTGGTCTGGGCATTGAAGAAGCTAAGACCCCCACTTGTTTGAGTTTCACTTCCGGATTCAGACTGACCACAGGTCCCTCAGATGGTTAATGCGGATGAGGGGTGAGAACCCAAAACTGTTGAGATGGTCCACTTCCCTACCGGGGTTGGACTTTACAGTGGAACACCATCCTGGCCACGCTGTTGGTCTGTCCAGGTTCTTCAGCCTTAGTGAGGAGAACTTCCAACTGGTTGGGTACTTCTCCTTACTTTCAGCTGGAGGGGACATGTGTTAGACCAAGCATCTTTTGACATGTTTCCCCTGTCTTTTTGCCTTCTGACCTCCTGTTCTTCTGGTATGCTGGATTCTGTTTTTGCTGGTTTATTGTCTCTGCGCACTTTACCACTGCTGATCAGTGCTAAAATGCAAGTGCTCCCTAGGTAAATTGTATTGGTGATTGGTTTATCCATGATTGGCATATTTAATATACTAATAAGTCCCTAGTAAAGTGCACTATGTGTGTGCCCAGGGCCTGTAAATCCAATGCTACTAGTGGGCCTGTAACACTGATTGTGCCACCCACATAAGTATCCCTGTAACCACGTCTCAGCCTGCCACTGCAGTGTCTGTGTATGCAGTATTGCACTGCTAATTTGACCTGGCAAGTGTACTCACTTGCGAGGCACAAACCTTCCCTTTTGGTCATGTAGGACACCCCTAAGGTAGGCCCTAGGTAGCCCCCTGGGCAGGGTGCAGTGTATTTAAAAGGTGGGACATGTACTGGTGTGTTTTACATGTCCTGATAGTGAAATACTACCAAGTTCATTACCTACCTCTCCCATAGATCAACATGGGGACTGCCTAAAGTATCTTTTAAATGCAGTTGCCCATTGGGGGCAGATAGAGGTGTGGAGTTTGGGTCTCTGAACTTACAATTTAAAAGTACAACTTTTGGTATAGTTGGTTTTTAGATTGGCAGTTTGAAAATGACACTGTTAGAAAGTGAGCATTTTCTTGCTTAAACCATTCTATGCCTCTGTCTCTTAGTATATTCCACGTCTGTCACAGACTGATAGTTGTGAATTCACTAGCCCAGGCAAGGCAGGATCTTGTGAACAACAGAGACTTTCCTTTGAAGTTTGCCTAATTTACAGGCAGAAAAGGGTATAAGTAGTGGACCCAAAACACCAGGCTTTTAGAACACATCTAGATCAAGAGGAACCTCTGCCAAGGAGAAGAGCTGGAGATCTGGAGTAGTACTGCCCATTTGCTGTGTGTGCTTTTCTGGGGTAGCCTGCAGTTGTTGCTTCTGCCTTAGTAGAGCTTGCCTCTTGTTTGAAGTTTCAGCTTCATCTGCTTGCCGTACTGGGAACTGTGTGTTTTCTGCTGCAACAGAAGAAAAACCACTCCAATGCTGTCAATGACGCTGCTGACTGCACCATGACCTGATGACGTCACATGGAGCTGTGACCCATGGTGTACCACAACCCTGGTCTTACTGCTGCCGCCACCAAATTCCATCACTGAGCAGCTGCTTGCACTGTGACATGTGGCCCCACACTCTGCACTGTCTTGCTCACACTGCAACCTTGGCATACCCGATAACGACGCCCCATGCTTACACTGACGCAGCTGCTTGCATCATGGCCTGAGGACACCGCTCGTGAGGTACACGACGCACCGTTCTGTTCCGCACTAAAGCCCCAGTCAACCGACAGCAGTGCCACCAACTTGTGTCATCAACAGATGCCCCGTCTACACCGTGTCTCATGGGCCCCGCACGGAGTCCATCCCACGTCGTACCGCCGCCTTGGGCCTACTGACAACAGCATTTCAGCAACGATGATGGCGCTACCTGCACTGTGACCTGGAGACACAGCACATCACACCGCCCTGCTGCGATCCACAGCCCTGGTCTCACAGATGCCGTAGGACGCTGTCACCGAGCCGCTGCCTGCACCGTGACCTGTGGGCACAGCACATTGCATCGTCCCACTTTGCTGATTCCATCCATGCCAGTACTCCTGATCTTGCTATCTGCCTGGAGCCCTGCAATACATGTGGCTTCAAGGGCTCGATGACCCCTGCGCCAACCTCCAGAACTGATGCCCACTGATGCCTACTGAGGCCAGAGACTCCGCACTCCAGTTCTCATCACAAGGATCACAACGTCCTAATTTCCATGGTACTGTTTGGGGGTCTTCCCGACACTGTAACTGGCCCACAATGCTGCAACCGGTCTGAACTGTTGGATTTGTTGTTCACGATGCAGTGATAGCCCCAGACGGAGCTGTCAACTCATAGGAATTTATTTTTAAGTTAATTCTTGAAAAATTCTTATCTTTATTACTGTATGTTGGATTCTTCTAGTTTTGGTCTTGTTCTACATAGATAAATATTGGCTATTTTTCTAAAACTGGTTTGGTGTCCTTTTGCAGTATTTTCATTGTATTGCTGTGCATTATTTGCAAATGCTTTACACATTGCTTCTGAGATAAGTCTGACTTCTTGTGCCAAGCTACCAAGGGGGTGAGCAGGGGTTATCTGTGCTAGATATCTACCTTATCCTGACTAGAGTGATGGTCACTACTTGGACAGGGTGCAAATCGACTGCCAACTAGAGACCCCATTTCTAACAATCGTTTTCTTGCTATCCTGGAGAAGTACGCACCGATAAGGCCTGTTGTGGTGAATCAGGTAGAATATAAAGTACTGACCTTTGTGGACAATATTGCAGTTGTCACAGCAGATCTGCTAAGGGCTCTTTCGTAAATAGAAAGAACTACACAATTTGGAATATTTGCTGGCTGTATGCTGAAAGAGGGGAAGACACAGATTGTTTGCATCAAGGGAACCAGGCTCAGTGATCAGCAGGTGGTGGGGAGGTGTAATATATTAAAAATGACAATATCATCAAAGGTGTTGTGTATATTCAAGGCTGTTCATCTGTAAATTAAAAACTCTTGGCTGACTAAATTCAACAGTGTCTTTTTTAGTTATATTTGGCAATTTAAGAAGCCAAGAAGGGCAGCTATATAGATGGAACTCCTGACCACTTGAGGGAGATTGGCAGTTCCTAACCTCAAGTTTCATTATTGGTCCTGCTTGTTAAAACATATGGGGATTCTGATTATGGGTGGGATGCAGGGATAAAGCCCTGCTGAAACGCTAACAATCTACGAGTTAATTTTAGGGACTAAAGAAATGGGCTTCTTCTTGAAGAATGTTGAAATGAGCATATATGAAGACCAAATGCAAGATTTTAAATGGGGGCATATAGGGTATTACAACAAATTAGGAGAGTCAGTATCACCAAATGTAATTATTATACACCCTTATAGGGCTCACCAGTGCTACCATCTGCATTTCACGACATAACTGGTAGAAGGTGTGCACAGAATGGTGTTACTGTATTGGGTGATCTCTATGAGGAAAGGAAGAGGAATTCTCTTTTTGAGCTTTGGGAGATTTACGTTCTGACCAGGGAACATTATTTTTCAATATCTTCAGATCCAAGACTTTGTCAGTAAGTTGAACAAGAACTTTATTTTGGTTAACCAGATTCCCCTAGTAGAAGCCATCATTAAGGGGGCTAGGATTTGATCAATTTATTAATTCAGGGGCTACCTGATGATTTGGAGGCCCAAAATAGCAAATGATAAACCGGACCTGGGGTAGAAAGACTACTACTACTGCATGAATCATTCGATAATGGTAGTAAAGTACTGCTGATGGCTAGGTTAAAGAGTATACTATACACTGGCCAAGTTATGCAGATGGTTCAGAAGATCTAACCGCAACTGCCATCCGTGTGGGACAGAGCAGGCTGATATTGTGCATATGTTTTTCTCATGCCCTGTATTAGACTCTTTTATACAGAATGTCGGATTTTTATTGGTTTGATTATTGGTGAACAAATTCAAATTACCCCTGTGATGATGTTATTAGGGATGACAGGCAGCATTGAGGGTAGAGCTTGCTTTGCCCCATTTTTTAAAGCCTGGGTCAGGGCAGGCGTTAGGGGACTTTGGGCCTATTTCCATGTTGGAACACCATGGAATAAGCCCACAGATTCCCTCCCCAGGACCTAGGGGCACCCCCACCCACACCAGACGGAGTGCAGAGGATGGGGGACCCCATCCCAGGTAAGTACAGGCAAGATTGCATTTTATTTTTGAAAGTGCCATAGGGGGCCCTGAAATGGGCCCCCATACATGGCACAGGGTGCAATGGCCATGCCCAGGGGACCCTTGTCCTCTGTGCTGGCCATTGGGGTGGTGGGCATGACTCCTGCCTTTTCTAAGGCAGGAGTCATGTGGCATGGTAGGTTTAGCACCATAAAATGATGCTAATCTGGTGAGAGTCATTTTTTTTGGGTGCTAAACCCTCTTCTTCTATACTGCCAGCCCCACCTGACTAAAGTATTTTTTTTTACTCTAGCCTACCCTTTGCACCGGCTTGCACCATTCCATAAATATGGTGCCCGGGTGGTGCACAGAAATGGTGCAAGCCAGTGCTAAACCTTTTGGTGCAAAACTGAGTTAGTGCAGTTTTGCAGCAAAAAGTATAAATAAGGGCCAATATTTTGTAAGTTTGCGCCACTTTTGCGTCAAAAAATTACGTAAATGAGGAGCAAAAAAAGTATAAATCAGAGCCTTGGTGCTAGATGGGTCTAGCACCAAAGTATAAATATGGAGTTAGTTTTGCACTGAATATGAGTAAAAAAATGACACTAATTCAGTGCAAACAGAGTATAAATATGCCCCAGAGTATAAATATGCCCCTAAATATGGCGTTAAGGCCATTGAGTCATTTTTTGCACGGGAACGCCTACCTTGCATCTCATTAAGGCAAGGTAGGTCTCCACTTCCAAAAAATGACTGTAACTCCATAAGTTTGGCGCTAGACGGGTCTAGCACCAAAGTATAAATATGGAGTTAGTTTTGCACCAAATTAGAGTTAAAAAAAATGACACTAATTCGGTCCAAACAGAGTGTAAATATGCCCCTGTGTTTTTAAAATTCAGGATTGGCATGTTATTTTAATCAAATTATTAATCATCTGTAGTTAATTCTGCATTCGCAATTTATGTGCCGCCAGGAGCTTTAGCTTTCCATCGGAATTACTCTGCTCCCTCTTGGTTTACGTGTACTCTAATAATGTACTAGGTACTGGCTAAGCTCTTTCAGTTTTTGTTATTTGCACTAAATCAGTACTTTATATGCTCTGTGTAGGGCTAGCTGCTAGATACTTGTGTTCCTGCTTTACTTATGTACTTTGCCCTAATTTATTATGTACTGGTTAGGCATTGCACTTTTTGCCATTTACTCTGATTTAGTACTATAGCTTTACTTTTGTCTGCTGTTAATGATGCATCTTTTATAAAAGATATTAATATGAAAATAGTTCTCACAACCTCTTGATGGAATCCTTTGTGTTTCTCTTGGTGGAGACGTTTATACACAGTTACGATGATGTTGGTTCCTGTTAAGCTTTTGTATCTTTCTAATATTACTACTTCTGTTCGAGGTCTTTACTTTTGAAACTCCATTGTATTCTTTCAGTCTTCTTCTGGAACAACAAAAACCCTTGTATTTACTTTCAAACACGTAACCCTTGCATTTACTTTCAAACACGTAAACCTCCTAAACGTTTGGGGGTAGTCAAATTTCTTATATAAGATTTTTTTTCTAACATACCACCTTTTGTCTGTTCGAAGATGATTCTGCCTCATCAACTCCACTCGGTAGATCTTCAGAACTTATTTCTTCATCTTTTTTCTTTTCGATAAGTTTTATCCTTTACCCAAAAACCTCTATCTTTGTCCCTCCCTATTCTACAAAATAAATACAAATGTCTACTCCTTGTTTTCATCTTCTTCCATACTGTTAGAGAACAAATTATTTGTTCCTCAATATAGCATAATAAAAATGTTAACATAAACAATAAAACTACTTTTTTTTGGAAGTCCTGGCATGAGAAAGTTTTGTGATGGGTGCAACAATTCCTTGAAAATGATTCTTGCCTTTCCTTCATGCAAGGTCAACTCCATTTTTCCTTCCTCCCTCATACTATATTAAACATGTCATTAAACTCTGTGACTTACACATCATATCAACACCTTCCACACAATACTATCCCCACCACTGCAATCCCTCAATGAGCTCTGTCATTGCTATATTTTCCATCAACATTCCAAATGTATAATAAAGTAACCACTTCTTCAGATGCCAAAGGAAAGACAGAGGTTGAATTACAATGGGAACTTGACTTAAACACCACGTTTTTAATTAATTTGTGGAACAAGATTTGGCTTAAATAACAGCAATAATCTAGGACAATACCACTCAAACTTTATTTTTTATTTATAAAAGACTTTTGATTACCCCAGCCACTTTACACAGGATAACATGACAAGCCCAAACAATCCCTCTTCTTGTCGGCATACAATACCACTTCCTCCGACCTAAAACATGCTATTCAATTGTCCTTCTGCTTATCAATTTAGGTTGAAGTTTAGGAAACAGATAAATTCTGTTTTCCACATCCCTTTTAATTTGTAAAATATTTCTAGGTAGTGTCTTAGATGATTGTTCTTCTCTTTCAGCTAAAGTTGATGATTTACATCTGCTTGATCTACTTCTTGTAGTTGCCTTTCAACAGATCACTCAAGCCTGGAATGATGGTATGGTGTTTGCTACAATCATAGACTCGATAGAGCATATGTCAACCTGATATCTCTCGCTATTAAAAGAGACATTCTTTAGTTACCTATGGGGACTTTCATGAACTGTACTGCAAAACTCACCAATGCGCATAATCCTCTGAATGAACAGGTAACCGCTCTTTACAAATGTTAGACAGAATAAATATGTATACTGTTTTGTCTTACTATGTTATTATTTATGTACATTTTTCTTACTTTTAGCAATGATATTGGCCCTCATTATGACATTGGCAGTAAAACCCACTTATCGCCACGGTGACGGCTGCCAACATAATGGCTCGGTGGTGAATATCCGTTCCCCATATTATGACACAGACACAGAATACAGCCACATACACAAATCTGCAAGCCCAAAGGTCAGTGCTAAAGTGGTGGAACCAACACCCATACCATTTCACCAACAGAACAACGCCCACCACATTGTGACCCACGAATCACCACAGCGGACCTCTTAGCTGCTGGGCCTTTTCCCCCCCAGTGCTGAGCCCTTTTTTGGCTATTTGGGGTAGTTCGCGCTTAGGGCTTCATAACTTTTTGTCCACATAAGCTAACCACGCCAAATTTGCGTCCTTTTTTTCCAACATCCTAGGGATTCTAATGGTACCCAGAGTTTGTGGTTTCCCCTGGAGGAGACCAAGAAAATAGCCAAAATACAGTGAAAATTTTGTTTTTTCCAAAAAAATGGGAAAAAAGGGCAGCCGAAGAAGGCTTGTGGTTTTTTCCCTGAAAATGCCATCAACAAAGGGTTTCTGGTGCTGAAATCACTATCTTCCCACCTTTCAGGAACGGGCAGACTTGAATCGGAAAACCACATTTTCCAACACAAATTTGGCATTTTACTGGGACATACCCCATTTTTACTATTTTTGGTGCTTTCAACCTCCTTCCAGTTAGTGACAGGAATGGGTGTGAAACCAATGCTGGATCCCGGAAAGCTAAACATTTCTGAAAACTAGACAAAATTCTGAATTCAGCAAGGGGTCATTTGTGTAGATCCTACAAGGTTTTCCTACAGAAAATAACAGCTGAAATAAAAAAATATTGAAATTGAGCTGAAAACAACAGCCATTTTTCTTTATGTTTTACTCTGTAACTTTTTCCTGCGATGTCAGATTTCTGAAAGCAATATACCGTTTTGTCTGCTGGACTCTTCTGGTTGCGGGGATATAAAGGGCTTATAGGTTCATCAAGAACCCTAGGTACCCAGAGCCAATAAATGAGGTGCACCCTGCAGTTGGTTTTCATTCTATACTGGGTATACAGCAATTCATTTGCTGAAATATCAAGAGTGAAAAAGAGGTATCAAGAAAACCTTTGCATTTCCAAAATGGGATCAAGATAAGGTTTTGAGGAGCAGAGGTTATTTGCACATCTCTGAATTCCGAGGTGCTCATACTAGCATGTGAATTGCAGGGCATTTCTCAAATAGACGTCTTTTTTACACACTCTCTTATATTTGGAAGGAAAAAATGTAGAGAAAGATAAGGGGCAATAACACTTGTTTTGCTATTCTATGTTCCCCCAAGTCTCCCGATAAAAATGATACCTCACTTGTGTGGGTAGGCCTAGCGCCCGCGACAGGAAATGCCCCAAAACACAACGTGGACACATCCCATTTTTTGACAAAATACAGAGCTGTTTTTTGCAAAGTGCCTACCTGTAGATTATGGCCTCTAGCTCAGCCGGCACATAGGGAAACCTACCAAACCTGTATATTTTTGAAAACTAGAGACCTAGGGGAATCCAAGATGGGGTGACTCGCGGGGCTCTGACCAGGTTCTGTTACCCAGAATCCTTTGCAAACCTCAAAAAGTGGCTAAAAAAACAAGTTTTCCTCACATTTCGATGACAGAAAGTTCTGGAATCTGAGAGGAGCCTCAAATTTCCTTCCACCCAGCGTCCCCCCAAGTCTCCCGATAAAAATGATACCTCACTTATGTGGGTAGGCCTAGCGCCCGTGACAGGAAATGCCCCAAAACACAACGTGGACACATCACAGAAAACAGAGCTGTTTTTTGCAAAGTGCCTACATGTAGATTTTGGCCTCTAGCTCAGCCGGCACGTAGGGAAACCTACCAAACCTGTACATTTTTGAAAACTAGAGACCTAGGGGAATCCAAGATGGGGTGACTCGCGGGGCTCTGACCAGGTTCTGTTACCCAGAATCCTTTGCAAACCTCAAAAAGTGGCTAAAAAAACAAGTTTTCCTCACATTTCGATGACAGAAAGTTCTGGAGTCTGAGAGGAGCCTCAAATTTCCTTCCACCCAGCGTCCCCCCAAGTCTCCCGATAAAAATGATACCTCACTTGTGTGGGTAGGCCTAGCGCCCGCAACAGGAATTGCCCCAAAACACAACGTGGACACATCACAGAAAACAGAGCTGTTTTTTGCAAAGTGCCTACCTGTAGATTTTGGCCTCTAGCTCAGCCGGCACCTAGGGAAACCTACCAAACCTGTACATTTCTGAAAACTAGAGACCTAGGGGAATCCAAGATGGGGTGACTCGCGGGGCTCTGACCAGGTTCTGTTACCCAGAATCCTTTGCAAACCTCAAAAAGTGGCTAAAAAAACAAGTTTTCCTCACATTTCGGTGACAGAAAGTTCTGGAATCTGAGAGGAGCCTCATATTTCCTTCCACCCAGCGTCCCCCCAAGTCTCCCGATAAAAATGATACCTCACTTGTGTGGGTAGGCCTAGCGCCCGCGACAGGAAATGCCCCAAAACACAACGTGGACACATCACAGAAAACAGAGCTGTTTTTTGCAAAGTGCCTACCTGTAGATTATGGCCTCTAGCTCAGCCGGCACCTAGGGAAACCTACCAAACCTGTACATTTTTGAAAACTAGAGACCTAGGGGAATCCAAGATGGGGTGACTCGCGGGGCTCTGACCAGGTTCTGTTACCCAGAATCCTTTGCAAACCTCAAAAAGTGGCTAAAAAACAAGTTTTCCTCACATTTCGATGACAGAAAGTTCTGGAATCTGAGAGGAGCCTCAAATTTCCTTCCACCCAGCGTCCCCCCAAGTCTCCCGATAAAAATGATACCTCACTTGTGTGGGTAGGCCTAGCGCCCGCGACAGGAAATGCCCCAAAACACAACGTGGACACATCACAGAAAACAGAGCTGTTTTTTGCAAAGTGCCTACCTGTAGATTTTGGCCTCTTGCTCAGCCGGCACCTAGGGAAACCTACCAAACCTGTACATTTTTGAAAACTAGAGACCTAGGGGAATCCAAGATGGGGTGACTCGCGGGGCTCTGACCAGGTTCTGTTACCCAGAATCCTTTGCAAACCTCAAAAAGTGGCTAAAAAAACAAGTTTTCCTCACATTTCGATGACAGAAAGTTCTGGAATCTGAGAGGAGCCTCAAATTTCCTTCCACCCAGCGTCCCCCCAAGTCTCCCGATAAAAATGTACCTCACTTGTGTGGGTAGGCCTAGCGCCCGCGACAGGAAATGCCCCAAAACACAACGTGGACACATCACAGAAAACAGAGCTGTTTTTTGCAAAGTGCCTACCTGTAGATTTTGGCCTCTAGCTCAGCCGGCACCTAGGGAAACCTACCAAACCTGTACATTTTTGAAAACTAGAGACCTAGGGGAATCCAAGATGGGGTGACTCGCGGGGCTCTGACCAGGTTCTGTTACCCAGAATCCTTTGCAAACCTCAAAAAGTGGCTAAAAAAACAAGTTTTCCTCACATTTCGATGACAGAAAGTTCTGGAATCTGAGAGGAGCCTCAAATTTCCTTCCACCCAGCGTCCCCCCAAGTCTCCCGATAAAAATTATACCTCACTTGTGTGGGTAGGCCTAGCGCCCGCGACAGGAAATTCCCCAAAACACAACGTGGAAACATCACAGAAAACAGAGCTGTTTTTTGCAAAGTGCCTACCTGTAGATTTTGGCCTCTAGCTCAGCCGGCACCTAGGGAAACCTACCAAACCTGTACATTTTTGAAAACTAGAGACCTAGGGGAATCCAAGATGGGGTGACTCGCGGGGCTCTGACCAGGTTCTGTTACCCAGAATCCTTTGCAAACCTCAAAAAGTGGCTAAAAAAACAAGTTTTCCTCACATTTCGATGACAGAAAGTTCTGGAATCTGAGAGGAGCCTCAAATTTCCTTCCACCCAGCGTCCCCCCAAGTCTCCCGATAAAAATGATACCTCACTTGTGTGGGTAGGCCTAGCGCCCGCGACAGGAAATGCCCCAAAACACAACGTGGACACATCACAGAAAACAGAGCTGTTTTTTGCAAAGTGCCTACCTGTAGATTTTGGCCTCTAGCTCAGCCGGCACCTAGGGACACCTACCAAACCTGTACATTTTTGAAAACTAGAGACCTAGGGGAATCCAAGATGGGGTGACTCGCGGGGCTCTGACCAGGTTCTGTTACCCAGAATCCTTTGCAAACCTCAAAAAGTGGCTAAAAAAACAAGTTTTCCTCACATTTCGATGACAGAAAGTTCTGGAATCTGAGAGGAGCCTCAAATTTCCTTCCACCCAGCGTCCCCCCAAGTCTCCCGATAAAAATGATACCTCACTTGTGTGGGTAGGCCTAGCGCCCGCGACAGGAAATGCCCCAAAACACAACGTGGACACATCACAGAAAACAGAGCTGTTTTTTGCAAAGTGCCTACCTGTAGATTTTGGCCTCTAGCTCAGCCGGCACCTAGGGAAACCTACCAAACCTGTACATTTTTGAAAACTAGAGACCTAGGGGAATCCAAGATGGGGTGACTCGCGGGGCTCTGACCAGGTTCTGTTACCCAGAATCCTTTGCAAACCTCAAAAAGTGGCTAAAAAAACAAGTTTTCCTCACATTTCGATGACAGAAAGTTCTGGAATCTGAGAGGAGCCTCAAATTTCCTTCCACCCAGCGTCCCCCCAAGTCTCCCGATAAAAATGATACCTCACTTGTGTGGGTAGGCCTAGCGCCCGCGACAGGAAATGCCCCAAAACACAACGTGGACACATCACAGAAAACAGAGCTGTTTTTTGCAAAGTGCCTACCTGTAGATTTTGGCCTCTAGCTCAGCCGGCACCTAGGGAAACCTACCAAACCTGTACATTTTTGAAAACTAGAGACTAGGGGAATCCAAGATGGGGTGACTCGCGGGGCTCTGACCAGGTTCTGTTACCCAGAATCCTTTGCAAACCTCAAAAAGTGGCTAAAAAAACAAGTTTTCCTCACATTTCGATGACAGAAAGTTCTGGAATCTGAGAGGAGCCTCAAATTTCCTTCCACCCAGCGTCCCCCCAAGTCTCCCGATAAAAATGTACCTCACTTGTGTGGGTAGGCCTAGCGCCCGCGACAGGAAATGCCCCAAAACACAACGTGGACACATCACAGAAAACAGAGCTGTTTTTTGCAAAGTGCCTACCTGTAGATTTTGGCCTCTAGCTCAGCCGGCACCTAGGGAAACCTACCAAACCTGTACATTTTTGAAAACTAGAGACCTAGGGGAATCCAAGATGGGGTGACTCGCGGGGCTCTGACCAGGTTCTGTTACCCAGAATCCTTTGCAAACCTCAAAAAGTGGCTAAAAAAACAAGTTTTCCTCACATTTCGATGACAGAAAGTTCTGGAATCTGAGAGGAGCCTCAAATTTCCTTCCACCCAGCGTCCCCCCAAGTCTCCCGATAAAAATTATACCTCACTTGTGTGGGTAGGCCTAGCGCCCGCGACAGGAAATTCCCCAAAACACAACGTGGAAACATCACAGAAAACAGAGCTGTTTTTTGCAAAGTGCCTACCTGTAGATTTTGGCCTCTAGCTCAGCCGGCACCTAGGGAAACCTACCAAACCTGTACATTTTTGAAAACTAGAGACCTAGGGGAATCCAAGATGGGGTGACTCGCGGGGCTCTGACCAGGTTCTGTTACCCAGAATCCTTTGCAAACCTCAAAAAGTGGCTAAAAAAACAAGTTTTCCTCACATTTCGATGACAGAAAGTTCTGGAATCTGAGAGGAGCCTCAAATTTCCTTCCACCCAGCGTCCCCCCAAGTCTCCCGATAAAAATGATACCTCACTTGTGTGGGTAGGCCTAGCGCCCGCGACAGGAAATGCCCCAAAACACAACGTGGACACATCACAGAAAACAGAGCTGTTTTTTGCAAAGTGCCTACCTGTAGATTTTGGCCTCTAGCTCAGCCGGCACCTAGGGACACCTACCAAACCTGTACATTTTTGAAAACTAGAGACCTAGGGGAATCCAAGATGGGGTGACTCGCGGGCCTCTGACCAGGTTCTGTTACCCAGAATCCTTTGCAAACCTCAAAAAGTGGCTAAAAAAACAAGTTTTCCTCACATTTCGATGACAGAAAGTTCTGGAATCTGAGAGGAGCCTCAAATTTCCTTCCACCCAGCGTCCCCCCAAGTCTCCCGATAAAAATGATACCTCACTTGTGTGGGTAGGCCTAGCGCCCGCGACAGGAAATGCCCCAAAACACAACGTGGACACATCACAGAAAACAGAGCTGTTTTTTGCAAAGTGCCTACCTGTAGATTTTGGCCTCTAGCTCAGCCGGCACCTAGGGAAACCTACCAAACCTGTACATTTTTGAAAACTAGAGACCTAGGGGAATCCAAGATGGGGTGACTCGCGGGGCTCTGACCAGGTTCTGTTACCCAGAATCCTTTGCAAACCTCAAAAAGTGGCTAAAAAAACAAGTTTTCCTCACATTTCGATGACAGAAAGTTCTGGAATCTGAGAGGAGCCTCAAATTTCCTTCCACCCAGCGTCCCCCCAAGTCTCCCGATAAAAATGATACCTCACTTGTGTGGGTAGGCCTAGCGCCCGCGACAGGAAATGCCCCAAAACACAACGTGGACACATCACAGAAAACAGAGCTGTTTTTTGCAAAGTGCCTACCTGTAGATTTTGGCCTCTAGCTCAGCCGGCACCTAGGGAAACCTACCAAACCTGTACATTTTTGAAAACTAGAGACTAGGGGAATCCAAGATGGGGTGACTCGCGGGGCTCTGACCAGGTTCTGTTACCCAGAATCCTTTGCAAACCTCAAAAAGTGGCTAAAAAAACAAGTTTTCCTCACATTTCGATGACAGAAAGTTCTGGAATCTGAGAGGAGCCTCAAATTTCCTTCCACCCAGCGTCCCCCCAAGTCTCCCGATAAAAATGATACCGCACTTGTGTGGGTAGGCCTAGCGCCCGCGACAGGAAATGCCCCAAAACACAACGTGGACACATCACAGAAAACAGAGCTGTTTTTTGCAAAGTGCCTACCTGTAGATTTTGGCCTCTAGCTCAGCCGGCACCTAGGGAAACCTACCAAACCTGTACATTTTTGAAAACTAGAGACCTAGGGGAATCCAAGATGGGGTGACTCGCGGGGCTCTGACCAGGTTCTGTTACCCAGAATCCTTTGCAAACCTCAAAAAGTGGCTAAAAAAACAAGTTTTCCTCACATTTCGATGACAGAAAGTTCTGGAATCTGAGAGGAGCCTCAAATTTCCTTCCACCCAGCGTCCCCCCAAGTCTCCCGATAAAAATGATACCTCACTTGTGTGGGTAGGCCTAGCGCCCGCGACAGGAAATGCCCCAAAACACAACGTGGACACATCACAGAAAACAGAGCTGTTTTTTGCAAAGTGCCTACCTGTAGATTTTGGCCTCTAGCTCAGCCGGCACCTAGGGAAACCTACCAAACCTGTACATTTTTGAAAACTAGAGACCTAGGGGAATCCAAGATGGGGTGACTCGCGGGGCTCTGACCAGGTTCTGTTACCCAGAATCCTTTGCAAACCTCAAAAAGTGGCTAAAAAAACAAGTTTTCCTCACATTTCGATGACAGAAAGTTCTGGAATCTGAGAGGAGCCTCAAATTTCCTTCCACCCAGCGTCCCCCCAAGTCTCCCGATAAAAATGATACCTCACTTGTGTGGGTAGGCCTAGCGCCCGTGACAGGAAATGCCCCAAAACACAACGTGGACACATCACAGAAAACAGAGCTGTTTTTTGCAAAGTGCCTACCTGTAGATTTTGGCCTCTAGCTCAGCCGGCACCTAGGGAAACCTACCAAACCTGTACATTTTTGAAAACTAGAGACCTAGGGGAATCCAAGATGGGGTGACTCGCGGGGCTCTGACCAGGTTCTGTTACCCAGAATCCTTTGCAAACCTCAAAAAGTGGCTAAAAAAACAAGTTTTCCTCACATTTCGATGACAGAAAGTTCTGGAATCTGAGAGGAGCCTCAAATTTCCTTCCACCCAGCGTCCCCCCAAGTCTCCCGATAAAAATGATACCTCACTTATGTGGGTAGGCCTAGCGCCCGTGACAGGAAATGCCCCAAAACACAACGTGGACACATCACAGAAAACAGAGCTGTTTTTTGCAAAGTGCCTACATGTAGATTTTGGCCTCTAGCTCAGCCGGCACGTAGGGAAACCTACCAAACCTGTACATTTTTGAAAACTAGAGACCTAGGGGAATCCAAGATGGGGTGACTCGCGGGGCTCTGACCAGGTTCTGTTACCCAGAATCCTTTGCAAACCTCAAAAAGTGGCTAAAAAAACAAGTTTTCCTCACATTTCGATGACAGAAAGTTCTGGAATCTGAGAGGAGCCTCAAATTTCCTTCCACCCAGCGTCCCCCCAAGTCTCCCGATAAAAATGATACCTCACTTGTGTGGGTAGGCCTAGCGCCCGCAACAGGAATTGCCCCAAAACACAACGTGGACACATCACAGAAAACAGAGCTGTTTTTTGCAAAGTGCCTACCTGTAGATTTTGGCCTCTAGCTCAGCCGGCACCTAGGGAAACCTACCAAACCTGTACATTTCTGAAAACTAGAGACCTAGGGGAATCCAAGATGGGGTGACTCGCGGGGCTCTGACCAGGTTCTGTTACCCAGAATCCTTTGCAAACCTCAAAAAGTGGCTAAAAAAACAAGTTTTCCTCACATTTCGGTGACAGAAAGTTCTGGAATCTGAGAGGAGCCTCATATTTCCTTCCACCCAGCGTCCCCCCAAGTCTCCCGATAAAAATGATACCTCACTTGTGTGGGTAGGCCTAGCGCCCGCGACAGGAAATGCCCCAAAACACAACGTGGACACATCACAGAAAACAGAGCTGTTTTTTGCAAAGTGCCTACCTGTAGATTATGGCCTCTAGCTCAGCCGGCACCTAGGGAAACCTACCAAACCTGTACATTTTTGAAAACTAGAGACCTAGGGGAATCCAAGATGGGGTGACTCGCGGGCCTCTGACCAGGTTCTGTTACCCAGAATCCTTTGCAAACCTCAAAAAGTGGCTAAAAAACAAGTTTTCCTCACATTTCGATGACAGAAAGTTCTGGAATCTGAGAGGAGCCTCAAATTTCCTTCCACCCAGCGTCCCCCCAAGTCTCCCGATAAAAATGATACCTCACTTGTGTGGGTAGGCCTAGCGCCCGCGACAGGAAATGCCCCAAAACACAACGTGGACACATCACAGAAAACAGAGCTGTTTTTTGCAAAGTGCCTACCTGTAGATTTTGGCCTCTTGCTCAGCCGGCACCTAGGGAAACCTACCAAACCTGTACATTTTTGAAAACTAGAGACCTAGGGGAATCCAAGATGGGGTGACTCGCGGGGCTCTGACCAGGTTCTGTTACCCAGAATCCTTTGCAAACCTCAAAAAGTGGCTAAAAAAACAAGTTTTCCTCACATTTCGATGACAGAAAGTTCTGGAATCTGAGAGGAGCCTCAAATTTCCTTCCACCCAGCGTCCCCCCAAGTCTCCCGATAAAAATGTACCTCACTTGTGTGGGTAGGCCTAGCGCCCGCGACAGGAAATGCCCCAAAACACAACGTGGACACATCACAGAAAACAGAGCTGTTTTTTGCAAAGTGCCTACCTGTAGATTTTGGCCTCTAGCTCAGCCGGCACCTAGGGAAACCTACCAAACCTGTACATTTTTGAAAACTAGAGACCTAGGGGAATCCAAGATGGGGTGACTCGCGGGGCTCTGACCAGGTTCTGTTACCCAGAATCCTTTGCAAACCTCAAAAAGTGGCTAAAAAAACAAGTTTTCCTCACATTTCGATGACAGAAAGTTCTGGAATCTGAGAGGAGCCTCAAATTTCCTTCCACCCAGCGTCCCCCCAAGTCTCCCGATAAAAATTATACCTCACTTGTGTGGGTAGGCCTAGCGCCCGCGACAGGAAATTCCCCAAAACACAACGTGGAAACATCACAGAAAACAGAGCTGTTTTTTGCAAAGTGCCTACCTGTAGATTTTGGCCTCTAGCTCAGCCGGCACCTAGGGAAACCTACCAAACCTGTACATTTTTGAAAACTAGAGACCTAGGGGAATCCAAGATGGGGTGACTCGCGGGGCTCTGACCAGGTTCTGTTACCCAGAATCCTTTGCAAACCTCAAAAAGTGGCTAAAAAAACAAGTTTTCCTCACATTTCGATGACAGAAAGTTCTGGAATCTGAGAGGAGCCTCAAATTTCCTTCCACCCAGCGTCCCCCCAAGTCTCCCGATAAAAATGATACCTCACTTGTGTGGGTAGGCCTAGCGCCCGCGACAGGAAATGCCCCAAAACACAACGTGGACACATCACAGAAAACAGAGCTGTTTTTTGCAAAGTGCCTACCTGTAGATTTTGGCCTCTAGCTCAGCCGGCACCTAGGGACACCTACCAAACCTGTACATTTTTGAAAACTAGAGACCTAGGGGAATCCAAGATGGGGTGACTCGCGGGGCTCTGACCAGGTTCTGTTACCCAGAATCCTTTGCAAACCTCAAAAAGTGGCTAAAAAAACAAGTTTTCCTCACATTTCGATGACAGAAAGTTCTGGAATCTGAGAGGAGCCTCAAATTTCCTTCCACCCAGCGTCCCCCCAAGTCTCCCGATAAAAATGATACCTCACTTGTGTGGGTAGGCCTAGCGCCCGCGACAGGAAATGCCCCAAAACACAACGTGGACACATCACAGAAAACAGAGCTGTTTTTTGCAAAGTGCCTACCTGTAGATTTTGGCCTCTAGCTCAGCCGGCACCTAGGGAAACCTACCAAACCTGTACATTTTTGAAAACTAGAGACCTAGGGGAATCCAAGATGGGGTGACTCGCGGGGCTCTGACCAGGTTCTGTTACCCAGAATCCTTTGCAAACCTCAAAAAGTGGCTAAAAAAACAAGTTTTCCTCACATTTCGATGACAGAAAGTTCTGGAATCTGAGAGGAGCCTCAAATTTCCTTCCACCCAGCGTCCCCCCAAGTCTCCCGATAAAAATGATACCTCACTTGTGTGGGTAGGCCTAGCGCCCGCGACAGGAAATGCCCCAAAACACAACGTGGACACATCACAGAAAACAGAGCTGTTTTTTGCAAAGTGCCTACCTGTAGATTTTGGCCTCTAGCTCAGCCGGCACCTAGGGAAACCTACCAAACCTGTACATTTTTGAAAACTAGAGACTAGGGGAATCCAAGATGGGGTGACTCGCGGGGCTCTGACCAGGTTCTGTTACCCAGAATCCTTTGCAAACCTCAAAAAGTGGCTAAAAAAACAAGTTTTCCTCACATTTCGATGACAGAAAGTTCTGGAATCTGAGAGGAGCCTCAAATTTCCTTCCACCCAGCGTCCCCCCAAGTCTCCCGATAAAAATGATACCTCACTTGTGTGGGTAGGCCTAGCGCCCGCGACAGGAAATGCCCCAAAACACAACGTGGACACATCACAGAAAACAGAGCTGTTTTTTGCAAAGTGCCTACCTGTAGATTTTGGCCTCTAGCTCAGCCGGCACCTAGGGAAACCTACCAAACCTGTACATTTTTGAAAACTAGAGACCTAGGGGAATCCAAGATGGGGTGACTCGCGGGGCTCTGACCAGGTTCTGTTACCCAGAATCCTTTGCAAACCTCAAAAAGTGGCTAAAAAAACAAGTTTTCCTCACATTTCGATGACAGAAAGTTCTGGAATCTGAGAGGAGCCTCAAATTTCCTTCCACCCAGCGTCCCCCCAAGTCTCCCGATAAAAATGATACCTCACTTGTGTGGGTAGGCCTAGCGCCCGCGACAGGAAATGCCCCAAAACACAACGTGGACACATCACAGAAAACAGAGCTGTTTTTTGCAAAGTGCCTACCTGTAGATTTTGGCCTCTAGCTCAGCCGGCACCTAGGGAAACCTACCAAACCTGTACATTTTTGAAAACTAGAGACCTAGGGGAATCCAAGATGGGGTGACTCGCGGGGCTCTGACCAGGTTCTGTTACCCAGAATCCTTTGCAAACCTCAAAAAGTGGCTAAAAAAACAAGTTTTCCTCACATTTCGATGACAGAAAGTTCTGGAATCTGAGAGGAGCCTCAAATTTCCTTCCACCCAGCGTCCCCCCAAGTCTCCCGATAAAAATGATACCTCACTTGTGTGGGTAGGCCTAGCGCCCGTGACAGGAAATGCCCCAAAACACAACGTGGACACATCACAGAAAACAGAGCTGTTTTTTGCAAAGTGCCTACCTGTAGATTTTGGCCTCTAGCTCAGCCGGCACCTAGGGAAACCTACCAAACCTGTACATTTTTGAAAACTAGAGACCTAGGGGAATCCAAGATGGGGTGACTCGCGGGGCTCTGACCAGGTTCTGTTACCCAGAATCCTTTGCAAACCTCAAAAAGTGGCTAAAAAAACAAGTTTTCCTCACATTTCGATGACAGAAAGTTCTGGAATCTGAGAGGAGCCTCAAATTTCCTTCCACCCAGCGTCCCTCCAAGTCTCCCGATAAAAACGATACCTCACTTGTGTGGGTAGGCCTAGCGCCCGCGACAGGAATGGATCACACAAGGGTCAATGGTAGTCCTTGCTTGAGGTCTACTGTTAACCCTGGAGTGATTCATTCCTGAAGCAGGCACTAGGCGCAGGCACACAAGCGGGGTTGTGTTTTTATCAGGACAAGTGGGGAAACACTGGGTGGTAGGAATTTTGAGGATACCTGCAGATCCCTGGACTTCTGCTCATTGGAATGCAAGGAAAATGTGTTTTTTAAGCACATAATGTAATTTCAAGGGGATTCTGGGTGAAGGAAAACTGGTGAAAGCCATGCAAGTCCTGCACCCTTGGTCTCCCCTGGTACTAGTTTGTTAAAGTTAACCCACCACTCACACTGGTTGGTTTTAGCACCTCCAGAAATTATGGTTTTAAAGCATGATTACTTATCAAAGTATCTGAATGTTGAAACCAAGCCTTCTGAAGGTGGGCCATAAAGCCGCGTCCAGGCACCAACCTCTTTATGGTCCATTCACACGCCATTCACGCACAACAAACAACCCTTTCATATCGCCAGCCACGGGCCCAATCCAATCAATCACTCCACTCACATTAACTTACCGCTGCCAGACAAGGGCCCATCACATTCACACGCCACAGAACGGATTAAGTTTGACTACATTTTACCACCTGTCAAGTAACTGCCTCCTTCTTCCTTAACATTACCAAATGCATGCGTAACAAACCTTTACTAATGACTCCTGTGACAGCCACCTGAGGCTCAGGAAGACATGTTTTTCATGCGCCTTTAGCGCACTCTCTGTGCTAAATCCAACTCCTTCCAGTTTGTGGATGCAAGTTGGGGGTGTCCGAGTATGCCGTACAAAGCGATTCCTCGAACTGAGTGAGCATATCTACCTTTGAAACTAAGGGAGACATGCTGGGGATTTCTCATGCTGTTACCTAAAGAGAAGGTCATAGGCTACCTGCCTCCTTCTTCCTTAACATTACCAAATGCATGCGTAACAAACCTTTACTAATGACTCCTGTGACAGCCACCTGAGGCTCAGGAAGACATGTTTTTCATGCGCCTTTAGCGCAATCTCTGTGCTAAATCCAACTCCTTCCAGTTTGTGGATGCAAGTTGGGGGTGTCCGAGTATGCCGTACAAAGCGATTCCTCGAACTGAGTGAGCATATCTACCTTTGAAACTAAGGGAGACATGCTGGGGATTTCTCATGATGTTCCCTAAAGAGAAGGTCATAGGCTATGGAAAAGGGTAGTGTTTGGTACATAGGGGAGTCCATGAGAACGTAGCATATGTCCCAGCCAACATTATGTGCAGTGATGTGACTATAATGCACTTATACAGCAAACTGAACATCTACTAAGTTCTGATGGAGGATGAACATGAAAAGCAGGTCAAACACTGACCTATACAAGTCATTCTCCTTTAGTGCTGGGATGGCACCAATGGGTTTGAATCCATAGGTGTAGATGATGTACATCTGTACTACCTTTACTATCTGCCTTCTACCTGTGCAATAACCCTGTGAAGGCACTCCTACCATAAGCTTTCCTTACCCATCCATGTCTCTGTTCTCATCAGAGTCCTGGCTAATCCTGTATAATAGCCAAGTGAACCTATACTAGTTTGTGGAAGCAAGTTGGGGGCTTCCAAGTATGCCCTACAAAGTGATTTCTCGAACTGAGAGAGCATATCTACCGTTGAAAGTAAGGAAGACATGCAGGTGAAGAAAGGGTACTCCGTGGCAATGTGGCATATGTTCTGTCTACTAGTATATGCAGTAGGGGGAAGAAAATGCATGTTAATTGAACAGAACACCGACCACGCCAAAAGGAAGTCCATGATGAAGTAAAATTCTGTGGCTCCTTGCCTAACGAAGCAGTGGCCCATGGACGTTCGGTATCCATGCACTGCCACTGAAAGGATTACCCAACAGCAGCTCAACCTCAGTCGATTTCCCAGAACTTTGCTTTAGTATGATACAACGTAAAGCAAGTAGGGATACAGAGGCCTGGTTGTGATGGACACTGGGGACAGTAATACCGACTCTCCTGCCGCTTTCCATGCTTTGAGCACACTTTACAGCGACGACATGGGCGATCCTTTTTGGGTGTTTTAGGTATGCGATCAGCAAAGTGTCGCTCCTGCAGCCTTGCCACATCCTCCAGAACATATGAGGTGGAGGCTGCTGCTTCTTCAGTAACAGCAGTGAGGCTTTCAATTACAGACAACTGGAAGTCAAGGAAAGTCATGAGTCTTCCTGTTGTTGTCTGACGGTAAACAACATACGCATTATATGTTGCCATCTGAATCAGGTGGGTAAACAGTTTCTTGTACCAAGTGCGAGTTTTACGACACGCATTGTATGGTTGAAGAACCTGGTCGTTCTTGTCCACTCCACCCATGTACTTATTGTAATCAAGTATACAGATGGGCTTGTGGACTTCGGCCATCTGACCCCAAACCGTGATGGGAGAAGTGCTCTCATCATGAATTGTAGTGAGCACGTATACATCACGTCTATCTAGGAACTTGACTGCGAGCAGTTCGTTAGAACGCAATGCAGTACTCTGTGATTTCTGGAGCTTCTTGCAAACAAGCTCCCGCGGGAATCCTTTGCGGTTACAACGAACTGTACCGCAGGCCACAGTGCCAGCTTTGTAGAGCTCACTGAACAGCTCTACTCCTGTATAGAAATTGTCCACATAAAGGTTATAACCTTTGTGAAGAAGTGGATGGACAAGTTCCCATACAATCTTACCTGTGACCCCTAACGTGGGAGGGCAACCTACAGGGTTTAGGGTAGAATCCTTCCCTGTATACACTCTCAGGCTGTACACATAGCCAGTAGAGCTCTCACACAGCATGTACAGCTTTATGCCATAGCGAGCTCTTTTGCTCGCAATGTACTGTCTGAAAAGCAGCCGTCCTTTGTACAGGATCAAGGACTCATCGACTGCTATATTCTTTCCAGGAGTATAGATCTCTGGAAACCTGGCAGACAAATGTTCCACGACAGGCCGAATTTTGAACAACCTGTCATGATCTGGATGGTCCCGGGGCAATGCAGCAGAATTGTCATTGAAATGCAGCATGCGCTGCAGTAGCAAAAAACGATCTCTGCTCATGTATGGTGCGAAGATGGGAGTTACCCAAACCGTGCGAGTCGTCCAGTAGGACTGCAAGGTGGGTTTCTGTACTAACCCCATTTTGAGGGTAAGGCCCAAAAATATCTTCAACTCCGCCAGCGAAGTGGGAGTCCACTGGCGTGCCCTAGAACGGGGCCCTAGAGTGCCTCCGCGCTCCCTCAGAAATTGGTCTGCACGCAAATTTGTTTGCTGCACAACTTTCTGAAGAAAGTCAACATCCAAAAACAGATAGATGTAGTCGACTGGCAAAAAGTTAGCTGTATCGACTTTACATCCAGCGTCACCAGTAAAAGGTGGAATTTGGGGCTGAACCAAACAGGGGGGCTGCCAAGAGAGCACTCGTTCTGTGCTTGCGGCAGCAAGCACGTGCTCTCTGGGTTCGGCTAACCCAATGTGGTCCCGCTGCCCAGAATGTGCTTGCGAAGGGACAGCACGGATGTCGTCATTGTCTCCTTCAGACTCACTGGAAGAGGTGTCGTCAGATGGGACTCCGCCGACTGAAAAATCACTCCCAGAATCTGCCCCATTGTCCTCTCCCTCAGATGCTGTCTCAGTGTCTGCTGTCTCAGTCTCTGAGCCTACATCAGAACTGTCCTCCATAACCCGAGCTAGGGCTTGATCAGCAGTCATCCAACGAGACGCCATCTCTGCAACTGGCTAAACTGTCCCTCTAAATTACTATCCTACGTAGAAGGCAGATAGTCACAAAATTGCTTGTTGGTATGTTTGTTGTGTACAACAGGAAATGTCGTCACCTTACCTTCGCTTCTTCTCCAATTCTGCAGATTCTCTGAAAACACTGAAAAAAACAAAAAAAGAATGTATTACTTCACCTTACCACACACCCTGTGCAACAGTCATTTTTGGTGCTCTGCCTCCCATTACCTCCTCTTCTAATTCCCTCAGTACTATCCAGCAAAACTGCCACTACAGAAAAGACATGCATGCATGCATATTGTGTGTATATATATATATATATATATATATATATATATATATATAATAATATATATATATTTATATGTTTAGAAACAAAGTGGTTGAAGGGTTGCTGGGCGGCACACTTCACTGCCGGTGCCCAGTGACAGGGAAGACCAATCTAGAAATGATCTAATGCCGAAAAATTTCACCGCACTCCATGAAGTACAAATAAACGTGTATTTTATTGCAGTCAATAACCACCAACGTGTTTCAACTCACCAAGGAGTCTTGATCACGGTCCTCGTGGAGTGCGGTGAAATTGTTCTCCATTATAAAACAACACACACAAGAATAACAAGCATTTACAATGCAATGGGTCTCGCATCTGCTCGAGTTAGAGCTATTAGCGTTATAAACTCCTAACCCAACTTTTCTTGCCACATAAATTGATAATTTAAAGTTAAACTCTTTCACATAAGAGAGCCGATTCACAGCGCCATGGCCACCATGAGCATCATGTGAAGAGTTACACAAAAGGAAAAGAAGTTCGCTCGCAGTTAAACGTAACAGCAAAAGTGCAATTAGCCATGTACCAGGGGCCAAGGCGGTAGCAAAACCTCCCCAAGGAGGGACAAAGGTAAATCATTTTCCAATGCCATCAAAGGAGTGGTAGTGATGGGCGTGAGGTGGGCGTTGTTAGAAGCCCAGATACACACCAACAAGTCAGAAAAGCAGCACATGGACGCTGCAATGCTTGTCCTGAAAAAAAAATATATATCTATCTATATATATATCTATATAGATATATATATCTATATAGATATATATATATATATATATATATATATCTATATAGATATATATATCTATATAGATATATATATGTGTATACATATATACACATATATATGAGACTCATGTCACAAATCTTTTTCTTTTTATACATGTGTGCTTGCCCTCGGCAAAGCACACATGTATAAAAAAAAAAATGGCCCCATTGATGGTCACCCTAAGGGCTGACCACCAACAATTTGTTTTTTTTTTGTTTTTTTTTACCCTGGGGGGGCGATCGGCCTCCCCAGGCAAAACTACGTTTTTTTTTTTTCCCCTGGGGTCGGCCCGTGTTCCAAGGGCCGACCCCGCCATTTTTTTTTTCTTTTTTTTCTTTCTTTTTTTTTGTGGGGGGCGCGATCGCCCCCCAAAACAGTATAAATAATTAAAATATTGCCGGGGGGGGGGGTGGCCCTTTTACGAGGGGGCCGACCCCCCCAAAGAAGATCCCTGGTGCCTAGTGGCGTTTCCTGGCCGTGGATCGCAGCCGCGCTGCGATCCACGGCCAGGAAACGGTGCCAGGGAGGCATCGATGGAAAGGGGAAAGCCTCCCCTTTCCATCGATGCCTCCCTGGCATCTGGGGAGGCCGTTTTGGCCTTTTTTTCCCCACCGGAGAAGGAAAGAACGCTTACCTCCGTCTCTCCTTCTCCGGTGGGGAAAAAATGTGACGTCAGCGCGCCTCGCGGCGCGCTGACGTCATAAAGGGGCGGGAGGGGGGTGGGATGGAGACGCGGAAGCTCTTCCGCGTCTCCTACGGTAAAAAAAAAAAAAAAAAAAAATCCTCCGGTGCATTGCACCGGAGGATTTTTAACCCCCTCCCTGGTGTCGGCCACTGGTCGTGACCCGCACCAGGGAGGGAGTGTGGGCGTCGGCCAGTGGCCGACGCCCGCATTTAACGGGTTAATGGCGGTAAACCATTCGCGGTACATACCACCGCGCTCAGAATGGACACCCGCATACAAAACAACACTACATTGGTCAATACTAAAAACCCACACCTGACACTCATACACACACGACACACACCCACAGCACCATAAAACACCCACCCACATTACTCACAACCCTTTACAAACAACAATTACTGCTAGGAGATTGACACGAACAGCACAGAGACAACTAGACACACACACAACATTCACCCATACATCTCTCACCACCTCACATCACACACCCCATCACAGTACTCAACACACTCTCACCAACACACACCACACAACACCCATGTCCCCACAAAGGCACCCCTGTTTAACTGATGAGGAGTTAAGGGTCGTATCCATTGCCAGGAATATGGAGATATGGTGGAGAATCGTGGACAGGATCAATGCCGTGGGAAAGCACCCAAGTACAAGGGATGACATCAGGAAGAGGTGAAACTACCTACTGGGAAAGGTACGCTCCATGGCAGCAAGACACCAGCTCGCCATACAGAAGACTGGCGGTGGACCCCCACCTCCTCCCTCACATCTCACAGCATGGGAAGAGCAAGTCTTGGCATTACTGCATCCTGAAGGACTTGCTGGAGGAGCCGAAGGACTGGACACTGGTGTAGGAAGTTGGCTCTGTATGTGCTATTTCAAAGTAAGGAATAGCATGCACAGAGTCCAAGGGTTCCCCTTAGAGGTAAAATAGTGGTAAAAAGAGATAATACTAATGCTCTATTTTGTGGTAGTGTGGTCGAGCAGTAGGCTTATCCAAGGAGTAGTGTTAAGCATTTGTTGTACATACACATAGACAATAAATGAGGTACACACACTCAGAGACAAATCCAGCCAATAGGTTTTGTATAGAAAAATATCTTTTCTTAGTTTATTTTAAGAACCACAGGTTCAAATTTAACATGTAATATCTTGTTTGAAAGGTATTGCAGGTAAGTACATTAGGAACTTTGAATCATTTCAATTGCATGTATACTTTTCAAGTTATTCACAAATAGCTATTTTAAAAGTGGACACAGTGCAATTTTCACAGTTCCTGGGGGAGGTAAGTTTTTGTTAGTTTTACCAGGTAAGTAAGACACTTACAGGGTTCAGTTTTTGGTCCAAGGTAGCCCACCGTTGGGGGTTCAGAGCAACCCCAAGGTTACCACACCAGCAGCTCAGGGCCGGTCAGGTGCAGAGTTCAAAGTGGTGCCCAAAACGCATAGGCTTCAATGGAGAGAAGGGGGTGCCCCGGTTCCAGTCTGCCAGCAGGTAAGTACCCGCGTCTTCGGGGGGCAGACCAGGGGGGTTTTGTAGGGCACCGGGGGGGACACAAGCCCACACAGAAATTTCACCCTCAGCGGCGCGGGGGCGGCCGGGTGCAGTGTTAGAACAAGCGTCGGGTTCGCAATGGAAGTCAATGAGAGATCAAGGGATCTCTTCAGCGCTGCAGGCAGGCAAGGGGGGGCTTCCTCGGGGAAACCTCCACGTGGGCAAGGGAGAGGGACTCCTGGGGGTCACTTCTGCAGTGAAAGTCCGGTCCTTCAGGTCCTGGGGGCTGCGGGTGCAGGGTCTTTTCCAGGCGTCGGGACTTAGGTTTCAGAGAGTCGCGGTCAGGGGAAGCCTCGGGATTCCCTCTGCAGGCGGCGCTGTGGGGGCTCAGGGGGGACAGGTTTTGGTACTCACAGTCGTAGAGTAGTCCGGGGGTCCTCCCTGAGGTGTTGGTTCTCCACCAGCCGAGTCGGGGTCGCCGGGTGCAGTGTTGCAAGTCTCACGCTTCTTGCGGGGAGATTGCAGGGTTCTTTAAAGCTGCTCCTTTGGATAAAGTTGCAGTCTTTTTGGAGCAGGTCCGCTGTCCTCGGGAGTTTCTTGTCGTCGTCGAAGCAGGGCAGTCCTCAGAGGATTCAGAGGTCGCTGGTCCCTTTGGAAGGCGTCGCTGGAGCAGAGTTCTTTGGAAGGCAGGAGACAGGCCGGTGAGTTTCTGGAGCCAAGGCAGTTGTTGTCTTCTGGTCTTCCTCTGCAGGGGTTTTCAGCTAGGCAGTCCTTCTTCTTGTTGTTGCAGGAATCTAGTTTCTAGGTTCAGGGAGAGCCCTTAAATACTAAATTTAAGGGCGTGTTTAGGTCTGGGGGGTTAGTAGCCAATGGCTACTAGCCCTGAGGGTGGGTACACCCTCTTTGTGCCTCCTCCCAAGGGGAGGGGGTCACATCCCTAATCCTATTGGGGGAATCCTCCATCTGCAAGATGGAGGGTTTCTAAAAGTTAGAGTCACTTCAGCTCAGGACACCTTAGGGGCTGTCCTGACTGGTCAGTGACTCCTCCTTGTTGCTTTCTTTGTTTCCTCCAGCCTTGCCGCCAAAAGTGGGGGCCGTGGCCGGAGGGGGCGGGCAACTCCACTAAGCTGGAGTGCCCTGCTGTGCTGTGACAAAGGGGTGAGCCTTTGAGGCTCACCGCCAGGTGTTACAGCTCCTGCCTGGGGGAGGTGTTAGCATCTCCACCCAGTGCAGGCTTTGTTACTGGCCTCAGAGTGACAAAGGCACTCTCCCCATGGGGCCAGCAACATGTCTCTAGTGTGGCAGGCTGCTGGAACCAGTCAGCCTTCACAGATAGTCGGTTAAGTTTCAGGGAGCACCTCTAAGGTGCCCTCTGTGGTGTATTTTACAATAAAATGTACACTGGCATCAGTGTGCATTTATTGTGCTGAGAAGTTTGATACCAAACTTCCCAGTTTTCAGTGTAGCCATTATGGTGCTGTGGAGTTCGTGTAAAACAGACTCCCAGACCATATACTCTTATGGCTACCCTGCACTTACAATGTCTAAGGTTTTGCTTAGACACTGTAGGGGTACAGTGCTCATGCACTGGTACCCTCACCTATGGTATAGTGCACCCTGCCTTAGGGCTGTAAGGCCTGCTAGAGGGGTGTCTTACCTATACTGCATAGGCAGTGAGAGGCTGGCATGGCACCCTGAGGGGAGTGCCATGTCGACTTACTCATTTTGTTCTCACTAGCACACACAAGCTGGTAGGCAGTGTGTCTGTGCTGAGTGAGGGGTCTCCAGGGTGGCATAACATGCTGCAGCCCTTAGAGACCTTCCCTGGCATCAGGGCCCTTGGTACCAGAGGTACCAGTTACAAGGGACTTATCTGGATGCCAGGGTGTGCCAATTGTGGAATCAATGGTACATTTTAGGTGAAAGAACACTGGTGCTGGGGCCTGGTCAGCAGGGTCCCAGCACACTTCTCAGTCCAGTCAGCATCAGTATCAGGCAAAAAGTGGGGGGTAACTGCAAGAGGGAGCCATTTCCTTACAACTGGTAAGACAACATTTACCACTTATCACCCCTATACCTGCATGCCATCACCCCCCCCCTCGCCCTCACTCCCATCAATCCACTCCATTCCCCAAACTGCACGTACACACCTGACTAACCCCAATGCTTATCCCTGCATGCTATCCCAATGCATGGACAGCACTCCCAGCCCTGCATGGACACCAATAACTAAAGCATGCACAGCATAGGGAAACTAACAATCCCACAATACATCACCATACACAAAAAAAAGTAGGCAGGGCAACAGCAATGATAGAGGGGAAGCCAGGGATGTACAATATGTCTCAGACATGAAGCATAATACATCACTTACATCCCCACAGGTGCCCCAGCCAATCCCAGGCAGGGAGGAGGTGCCAAGACTATCCAGTCCCCCAACAGAAGATGCCCCCAGTGATGACAGTAACTCTGAACTTAAGGATCTGGATGACCTACCTTGCCCCTCAGGGACCACTGGACAGCCGGTCATCAAACGTACCCACACCTCTGTCCCCAGGACACGTCAATCAGCAGTGTGCCCACCTGTACAGAGACCCCAGGCCATACCTTGCCCCCAAGACAACCATGGCCCTTGGGTCAGTGGCAGTGGGCACACCGTTCAGGGGATAGAGACACAGGCCAACAGGGACACTGGGAGGACTGCTGTGTGCCAGGGGGAGGACAGACCTAGGGAACCGACTCTCCAGGAGGCACTCACCAAGATCCATTGAGCCTACCAACATTCCTAGGACACAATGGGCCAGATCCTTGACAATGTGCAGTAGAACAGGTGGCTGCAGGAGGAACAGTATCAGGGGATCAGGGAGGACTTGCAGGCCATCAACACCAATTTGATCTCAATAGCAGGGATGCTGGCAGCCATGGCCATCATCATGAGGGAAGCAACAGCACACCAGCGGGCCCCTACCACTAGCCAATAAATTGACCAGCCCTCCACCTCCGCTGCAGCTAGTGGGCAGGAGGCCCCACCATAGGACCCACAGGCCACCAGCACCCCTCCCCCTGCTGAAGGTGAATCACCCCGCAAACATTCCCTGCAACCCAGACAGAAGCCAGAGACACTTGTCAAGACCACTGCCAGGAAATTAGACTCATCTGATTGTCCCCCTTGTGTCCCACACTGTCACCTTATCCACTTTGAACTGCCTCTGTTCCCCTTCATATGGCCAGGTTGTGCAACTTGCAGCATGCCTCTACTATCTGGCAGACCTTCCCGGGTGAGTAACACAGGGATCCATCTGTCAGATGGAGGCACCTGAAACTGGCCTTTAGGAGCCCGAAGGTCCTCTTGATGATCCTTCTTGTTAGCCCATGTGCCTCATTATAACGTTCCTCACCCCCTGTCTTGGCATTCCTCACATGGGTCACCAGCCACAATAGGTTTGGGTAGCCTGAGCCACCTGCAAGTATTGAGGGACAACATTTAGCCTCACACAATGATTTGGGGATGACACCGGAAGGCATACACTAACATACAGTGGGTGGGGACCATGACTCACCTATTAGCCACACCCTGTGCCTCTGTAGTTGGGCCCTCACATTTGGAATGTTGCCATTCCTCAAAACAAAGGCATCATGTACTGACCCAGGATGATTAGCATTAACATGGGAGATGTACTGGTCCACCAGGCACACGGTTCTGCACATTCAGTGAGTGGAAACTCTTCCGATTCCTGAACACCTGTTCATTCTGGTGGGGGTGGGGGCTAAAGCCAAATGTGTCCAGCAATGGCCCCAACAATATTGGGTATTTGTCCCATTGCATAGAATCCAGCCTTCACAGTGTCCAGATTCCCCACCTGGGGAAAAGCTATGTAGCTGCACATGTGTTTCACCAGGGAAGACAAAACCCTTGCCAGCACGATTGAGAACATTGGCTGTGACATTCCTGCTGCAAAGCCCACTGCCACTTGGAAAGAACCACTTGCCAGGAAATGGAGCACTGATAGCACTTGCACAAGGGGGATCCCAGTTGGATAACGGATAGTAGATATCAGATCAGGCTCCGGATGGGCACACAGCTCTGTGATTGTGGCCCTGTCCAGTGTACTGGTGAGTATAATGTGCCTGTCCTTCAGTGTAGCCACGTCCACAAGGGGTCTGTACACGGGGGTATGTCTCCTCCTCCTACTTATCTGCAGCAGTAGATATCTAAGGGACACAAGAGAGAGTAGGCTGTAACAATTTGAACAATGTAACCCCAACCTCAGTGTACATAGTGCATTTATGTGATGAAACAGTGGGAATGGCGAGGTATGTGCTAATCTAGACTGTGAAGCAGTTAAGTTTGATATGACCATTGTCTGCCACAATGAAATTGTGACCGCCTGTCCTGTTTTTAGGGACAGGTGGAAGTAAGGTAACTCTGCCGATGTTGGGCATCATGGCGGAAGGCGGTCTATGGAGTACAGTGGCCAATGGGGATCTGCACCGGCGCTGATGGTGTACACCACCGCAGACGTGACTGCCATTTCTATCTGATTCCTCACTTGTTTCTTGACCTTCAACAAGAGAACACCTACACTGCGTGTGCTGCTGTGACCTGTGTCTGGAACCTACCATGGCCCGTGTGACCGGGGAAAGGGCCCCTTTCACTTCAGAGGAGTTGGAGTGTTTGGTGGATGGGGTCCTACCCCAGTACGGACTGCTGTATGGGCCTCCAGACCAACAGGTGAGTACACCTTGGGCATGATGCATGTGGGAAGGATGCATGGAGATGTGTGTGCAAGCATTATGTCATTGCAGGGGATGTCTTGTGGTGGTGTACATGGTGTGCGCTGGCCGATGTGTGTGCCAATGGTGACGGAAATGGGATTGGTGGGCCATATGTGTGATAGGCTGGATTGTATGTGTAATGGTGTCCTCCTGTCTGTATTACCTTTATGGCAGGCAGAGCACCCACTGTCGGAAACGGTGGCAGGACCTAAGACGCTGGCATGGAAGACCACGGAGGCCCAGCTGGTGATGGCCTCCCAACGAGAAAGGGGTGCCTATCGGAACCTGAACCCCCTGATGGCCCACATACTGGTGGGGGGCCTACCCAGAGCTGAATGGGTGCTTGAGGGCATCACAGCAGCCACAAGGCGGTGAGTACAGTGGGCATTACTACAATAATTGGCAGGTGGCATAGGATCTTGGTGGTGGGTGTGTGTTAGTGGGTGCCCCTAAGGCCAGGCCAGACATCGCAGTGTGATTCAGTTCAAGGATAATGGGTGTGTGGCAAATGCAGGAAACCTAGCTTGTTAGCATTCCATATCAGTCAGGGCTTTATGGGTCCCAGGAGGGGTGCAGTTGGCGGTGTGTGGCTGTCATCTTGCCATGGCGTCTAGCCACATCACTGGCAGTGCCATGCATAGTGCTTAAACCTGATCCCTGTGTGTGAATGTGCTGTGTATGCCAACTGTGGTATTTGTGCAGTAATTGACCCAGTGTTTTCTTTCTCTCTCTTCCCCCTTTTGTCTTCTGTCATCCTGTCCATGTGTGCATTAGCATCATCTGGTGGAGGAGCAGGGGCACCGGCGACAGAGGGAGCTGCATTGCACAGGACCCTGGAAGCAGAGTCCACTGATGCCGAGGGAACCAGTGGGACAGAGGACGAGGGGAGCACCAAGGCAGAGACAGGAGGCAACAACACAGACTTTGATACTTCCTCTGATGGAAGCTCCCTGCTGGTGGCAGACACCTTTCTGACCACCCCAGCTGCAGGTACAGCTGCCACCCCCTGTACCAGCACTGCCCTTCCAGTAGCCCCTCAGTGAGTTGCCCGTGCCCGTTCACCCAGGAGGGTGAGCATCTCCTTCACCATAGGCACCTCAGGCCCTGCCCCAGTCAGCCCTGCTGCCCTGAGTGAGGAGGCTATTGACCTCCTGAGATCCATCTCTGTAGGGCAGTCAACCACTGTGAATGCCATCCAGGGCCTGGCATCCCAGATACAGCAATGCAATGCATTCCTGGAGGGCATCCACAGTGGATTGGCGGCCCAACAGAGATCGATTCAGGCTCTGGCCTCCTCTCTGATAGCAGCCATTTTCCCTGTTCCTACCGTCCCCCCTCCAAATACCACTTCCCAGTCCCAGTCTCCTCAGCCCCAACCCATCCCATGCAGACATACAGATGACCATGCACACAAAACAGCACACAAGATTGGCACAGTCAAACACAGGCACCACACTTCATCCCACAAGCACTCATGCAAACACCAGACTTTTGCAAACGCTACCACATCCACTGCCTCCACTGTCTCCCCCTCCTCCTCCTGCTCCATCTCCCTCCCAGTCACGTCCACAGACACACCTGCATATACTGCATCAACATCCACCAGCAGTATCACCACACCAAGCAGCAAATACACATCATTAGCAGACACCTCCACAACATCCATGCATGCGTCCCCTGTGTCCTCTCCCACCCTGTCTGTCCCCCCTCCTAAAGGACATAAAGGCATGCACTCACACACCTAACAGCCATACACCTCACATCAGCACACTGCCCATGCACCTGCACCCATGTCCAGCGGACATACACCTCCAACAGCCACTCCCTCAACCTCCACTCCCATCCCTCCTCCCTTATCCCACCCCACCGTCCCCAAGAAGCTTTTCCTTGCCCAACATGACCTCTTTCCTCCCCCTCCCCGTGTCCTGCCCATAAAAGCAGGGTCCCAATGACCCAGCCTAGCACCTCAGCCCAACAGTCCATGCGGGCAGTGGTGGCACAACCTAGTCGTAGTGGCAAGTCAGTGAAGGATCCCACTCCACCAGCCAAGAAGGGTAAGGATCCCACACCTCCTGCCATGAAGGGGAAGGAGCCTGTACCTTCTGCCATGAAGGGGAAGAAGCCCTCGACTCCTGCTAGGAAGGCTAAGCAGCCCACACATGCTACCATGAAGAGGAAGAAGCCCTCAACCCCTGCCAGGAAGGGTAAGGATCCAACTCCTCCTGCCATGAAGGGGAAGAAACCCTCAACTCCTGCGGAGGCTGTCAGGGTGACACCACCACCAGTGGTCACGGGGCCCTCACCGCCAGCTGAGGAAGTGTATCCCTCACCTCCAGCAGAGGCTGCCTAGGAGGCACTTCTACCTGCCAACACGGTGCAGCCCTCATCTCCAGCAGAGGCTGCCCAGGAGGCACCTTCACCTCCTGACACTGTGCAGTCCTCACCTCCATGTGACACAGTGCAGCCCTCACCTCCATCAGAGGCTGTCAGGGTGACACCATCACCGCCACCACCAGAGGTAACGGGCCCACACCGCCAGCTGAGGAAGTGCAGCCCTCACCTCCAGAAGAGGCTGCCCAGGAGGAACCTCCATCTGCCAACACAGTGCAGCCCTCACCTCCAGCAGAGGCTGCCCAGGAGGCACCTTCACCTGCTGACACTGTGCAGTCCTCACCTCCAGATGACACAGTGCAGCCATCACCACCAGCAGAAGCCATGTAGGCCACACTCCAGGGACTGCTGTACAAGGGGCCCCTCCAGGAGCAGTGGGCATGTTCCCCACCTGAAAAACTGTGACCTTGCTCTTCCCAGCATGGAGAAATGGGCATACAGCCCCCTCCAGAAGCAGTGGGCATGTTCCCCTTCTGAGAGACTGTGACTTTGCACTCCCCAGCACAGAGATATGGGCATGCAGCCCCCTCCAGAACCAGTGGGAAAGTAACCCACTCCAGAGACTATGGCCTTGCACTCCCCAGCACGGAGAAATGGGCATTGAGCCCCCTCCAGAACCATTGGGCTTGTTCCCGTATTCGGCTGAGGTGCCCCCCACCCTCCATCCCCCTGAGGTGCTTGCCCACTTACAAACGGATGTCCCTGCAGAGTTCTATCCAGATGAAGTCAGGATTCGAGTTTGGCCTTGGACTGTGCCCTGTGGCCATGTGGGCCCCTGGTACTTTGGACTGGGCATTGGCCGTTTGTGTACATTTGTACATATATGTTTTTCGTGCAATTGGTTCATTTGGTAGCTGTTTATATCAATACATTCTCATTACTGCATTCTTGTTGTCCTTCCATTATTCTGCTGTGTATCATGTGCCATTGTTTTTTGTCTGCAGCTGGTTGTGTGTATGTTGTATGTGTGAATGGTGTGTGTTGTGCATGTGTGTGTCACTCTTGTTTTTCTCCCTCCCTCCCTCCCTTGTGTGCTAGGCAGCTGTACTCACCATCGTCGTCTTCGTCAGCGTTGGTGTTCCAGGTGGAGCATGACGTAGATGAGCATCACGAAGACTTGCAGTTCCGGTTCCATGGCGGCGTTGTTTTTCCCGGTGTCTACGATGGTGAGTCTTTGCTCTTCTGTGATGTGTTTTCACCAGGCTTTTGATGGCGTTGGTTCGTCCCTGGTAATCCTGGCGGATTGCAGGGTCAAAATATGGTGGTGGTACTTTGTCTTCCACCTGGCTGGTGTTGGCTACTGCCATGGTCAGTGGTGTTAACGCTCTGGCGGTTGTTGTGGTAAATTGGCTGTCTATGGGAGTTTTCTCCGCCATGGTCATAATTTGACAGTAATTACTGCCAGCCTGTTGGCGGTATTACCGTCACTTTATCACTCACCGCCAGGGTCATAATGAGGGCCAATGTCTTTATGTATTTTTTAATATGATACAGTTGTATTTATATCTCTTTGTCCATTCCTGTGTTCTCCTTTCTGTCTTGTACTCTTTTCCTTTTTTACATTTCTTATTATGTTACTCTTACAATTACATTGTTTTACATGAATGTATATTATTGTTGTATTATATTGCATCACTGTCAAATAACATGTATCTTTAAAACTTTAAATCATTAGCTTGAAAACCCCTGCTGGGGTAGCAATACCTGTTATATCCATGGCCTTTCAAATTGTGATGGTGTGGTGTTCTAGTGGAAGAAGAAATAGTGTGGGGGACAGACGGCAGCCCTGGCTAGTTCTTCTGCTGATTGGATCTGATAAAAATCTGCTGCCTTTTATGATGGTCTAGTAGCTGCTGGTGTCCACTGGTTAATTCTTAAAAAGGTAGGGCCACTACCCATCCTGGCAAGTGTTCTAAACAAGTAGACCCACTCCATTCAATCAAAAGCCTTCTCAGTGTCGAGGGAGAGGGCCACTTTATCATCCAGGTCTAATTCGGTGTAATAGAGTGTGCATATGATTGCATGAAGAGCAGCCGGGATGAACATTACTTGAATTTCGTGCAACAGTGTAGGATTGACCCTTTTCAGCCTTGATGCCATGACCTTTGCCAGGATCTTAATGTTGTTATTGATCAATGATGTAACTCTGTAATTACCACAGTGTAATGGGTCTTTGTTCAACTTGGGAATCATTGTTATATGGGCTCCACTGCTGTCAGGCCCATCATATTTTTCCCACCTGGAGCACTGAAAGGTCTGCTGTTATTTTTTAGAACACTATTAGAAACCCATCTTTCCCTGAGACTTTTCCACTAGGGAAGTCTTTTATTGCAGCTGATGTTTACTCATCTAAGATTTCTTTGTCCATTTGTTCTTCAGCTTCTAGTGTCAATCTAGGAAGTTTTGATGTGCTAAGGACATTCAATTCAGACTCAGTATCTGCCAATACTCTGACCTGCATAATGTGGCATAAAAAGAGACAAATTATTTTGTGATATTTTTATGTTTGCTAATTAGAGCGTTGGTGCAGTCTAGAATAACTCCTAAACTTGACCATGACTCACGTTGTTTCCATTAGAAGGCTAGAAGCTACCCACTTTTTCTCCATGTTCATAATGCCAGCATTTGATTAGCTTAAAGGCTTTGTCAACTTGACCTGTGAAGACTGTGTTTTTTTTGTTTTTTTCAGTTCTTGATGAAGGTCATATGCTAGATTCTGCCAATAAATCTGAGTAAGTGTTTGAATTTCAGATTCTAGAACCAGTTGTTTTGTCTTAGCTTCTTTGTAAGCTGACTGAGTCCCTAATCATAATTCCTCCGAGGTGCCCAAATGCCTAAAGTGTACTGGAAGAGTTTACACATTTTGTATTTATTGATAGGAAGCCTTGGAAATATTTGTGCAGTTTCTTTTTCTCTACTGGAATCTAGTATCTAAGGGTATTCATTCTCCTGACCCTGTCTTTGGGGACCTGGATATACATATCCAGATGTATAGTGATGGGGCAGTAATCAGAAATCCACTACCAATATCGCTCTTTGTAACTTTCTTCAGGGCATTGCTGCACAATAGAAAGTAGTCAATTCTCATCTCTGCTCTGTACCAGCAAGAGAAGAACATATAGGCCCATTTCAGTTCTGATGCGCCAGTTTTTCAGCGCCCCCCTACCACCACCTAATGACACCATGGTTGTTCCGTATTTAACATATGATGCACCATGCCTGCAATTGTTTCAATAGCGTCAACATTTTTTTTTATGCTACTGAGGCGCTTTGCCACACTAGCGCCAATAATTTTGACGCTAGTGTAGCAAACTGCAAGGATATCAATTGATTACAATTAGTGCATCATGTTAACCCCTGCCCTTGAGCAGGCGTTACAAATTACACCAAAAATGGCACAATTAAATCTTGTAGATTTTACTGTGTCATTTTGCTGGCCTCCTAATGCCAGAACGCCCCCCCTTACATACATTATGCCTGATGAAGGCATAATGTTGCAAAAAGGGTTGCAAAGTAGCGCAATGCATGCATTGCGCCACTTTGAAAATATGCTTTGGTGAAACTTGCCCCCTTGAGTTACATTACCATAAAATAAGTTATGCTAACGTGGTGCAAGGAGGAGCTAGGCCTTCTTAAATATGGTCCATAGACTCCAGTTGTTTGATGGAAGAACTGCCATGAATGTTAAAAAGGGTGGCCCAACAATGGGTCCCACAGGAGACCTCTGTAATTGTTGCAGGGTCTAGTCATCCTAATCTATCCAGAATGGGGTAAATTGTGAGGTTCTGGACATTGCTGATCGCTAATTTCATTTGACTTATTATCATAAGCACTTTATTAAGCTTGCCAAAAAGTCAAGATTCCCTGTATTTGGGGCCTACATAGATCCAAGAGCATAGCTTTGCCCCTTGCAGGTCACCTTAATGAGATCATAGTGGTCCTACACAGCACACCATGTTTTCAGTACTTTAACACTTAGGTGGTTATTACAACTTCGGCGGTCTTTTAACAAGACCTTCAAAGCCTCTGCCACCAACAGACTGCAGTGCTGGAGATCTGGAGACCACCATATAATGGCTAATGTGGGATTACCGCCCACTAATGGGTGGAAATCCGACCCCGTTGGCCTGTCTGGCAGAGGGAGAGAAGCGGTTCCACCACCAGCACCGCCACACCAACAAGACTCCAACCACCATATTACGATATGTCATACAGTGTGGCGGAGTCCGGTCAGCAGGCCTGTGCTGGCGGTGGAAAACACCAGGACCCATCCCCTCCCTGACGACCACCTTGCGGTGAAATGTAAGTTGATCATCCAAAAGAGGGAGTGGGAGTGTGAGGATTGCTGTGTGAACGTGAGTGGTGTCTGCATGTGTGTATTAATGCCAGGGGAGAGGGGGTGTCTGTGTGTGTGCACCTGTATGTTTGTGTGAATGCGGGGGAGGGGGTGTCTGTGTGTGTGAGTGTGTGTATGTTTGTGTGAATGCAAGGGGAAGGGGGTGTTTGTGTGTGTGTGTTCGTGTATGTTTGTGTGAATGCGAGGGAAGTAGGGGGTGTATGTCTGTGTTCATGCATGCAAATGAATGTGTATGTCTAAGTGCGTGCATGCGAGTGAATGTGTATGTCTGAGTGCATTGCATGTAAGTGAGTTGCTATACCTGGTGGTACGGGCAGCGTTTCAGAAGTTTGGCTTCAGCCAAACTGCCGAAGTCGTAATGTGGTGGTATTCAATGACGGCCTGGCGGCGGACCGACCGCCACTGCCGCCTTGGCGGTCAGGTGACTGCCAAAAGCATAATGACAACCTCAGTGCTTTGTGAAGGAGGATGGCTACTCCTGCTTTATTGTAAGGTAACTTGGTTGAGCCTGGAGAGTCAGAGATTTCATCAGGGCCTGAGGCTGCTGTCACTTGCCCTATCCATTCTTGTTTGAGTTTGGCAGCTTCAGCAGTGGATAGGTGAGTTTCTTGCAGCAGGGCAACATCCATTTTTTTAGATCACAGGTAAGATAGCACTTTCTTCTGACATTGATTGTGAGATCATTAACGTTAAGAGACCATAATGATACAGCTGGAGTTGAGTTAGGCCTGTATAGGTACAATGCACAGGAGCCAGACAGTAGCGAGTAGTAAGTAATCAACTTACTGTATATTTCCCTTGTTGGCTACATGGGAGTCGGTCCTGTAATGGAGTTTACTCAGTGCTTCCTAAAGGGAAAACATTCTGAGTCACTGGGGCTGAGAGGTGTCTGGCCACTGTGAATTATTATGTACTTCAAACTTTGTTAGGGCTTGAGACTCTCTGTGGACTTTTGGGGCACCCCCCACCCCAATAAAACAGGTAAACACGATAAGACGGGCAGCCTTGGGTCCATGTCTACTAGGCTTTTAGGGCAGATATTGTTTCGAAAAATATTATTGGTCTGCAACTTGCTTTGGGACATGGTATGTCACCTCCTGTTAGGGTAAGGGTGCAAAGGGGCCAGGGCTGCAGTACCAGTATCCGGTAAGGAGGACCATGGTGGTGATTCATCTTGTCCAGAAGTTGGTGCTACCTCCATCGTGGACACTCCCTTCACCTCCAGTAGGCCCTCCAGTTTTAGTGGGTCATGGTGTTCTATTGTCTTACCATCCAACCTAATCAACATTATTGTAGGATCCAAATGTCCATATTGGACTCATTTTCGTATTAATGTAGGCTGAAGGGCTAAAAACATCTTCCATAATAGATGTGTATCAAATGAAAGTGTGAGGCCTGATGGAACTAACCCGTGATGAGGTGGAGAACAGGCAGAAATCTCTGCACGGAGGAACCCAGGGGGCATAATTTAGGAGCACCTAGTGCCTCCTTGTGCCACATTAGCATCATTTTTTTTATGGTAATGTGGCCTAACGAGGCCAAAATCCCTGTGCCATATTTACAAAGTGGTGCAATGCATGCATTGCACCACTTTGTATTCCTTTGCGCTACATTATGCTTGCGCCAGGCATAATTTAGGCAAAGAGGGCATTCCCTCGTTAGAAGGGCTGAGAAAATGGCACAAAGAAATCCAACAGATTTCTTTGCGTCTTTTTTCTAGCACTTTTAACACCTACTGAGAGCAGGTGTTAAAAGGAGGCACACCATTGATTCCAATGGGTCTCAATGAGCTTTGCAGGATTAGCGTACATTTTTTATGCTAATCCTGCAAAGCTCCGTACTAGCATCTAAAATTCTGACACTAGTCCCTAAAGTACCGCCATGGTGCACGATATTTTCAATACAGCACAAACACAATGGTGTTCGGGAGGCGCTAAGGGGTGCAAGAAAAGTAGCTCCTACCGAGTGTCACAAAAAGGAACCTGAAATAAAATGGATTAAAAAAGAGAAGCCTGCGACAAAGGTTATTGTTCCCCCTTATAGATGTAGGGGGCATGATATTTTGCTGCTTGGAGAATCATTTTAACTTGTTGGTAATGGGGTAAGCACAGTATGATGGAGCAAGGACATTTAGTGGTATTCTGATGTATGTTTCTTAGTCTGTTCCTTGAAATCCTAATTTGCTACCAAAGTCAATAATTAACAACGTGGGTAACAGAGTAGCCAGAAAGTCAGGAAGGTCATCTCATTCTTCGGTCTCTGGTAATGCATACAGGTATACATCATCTTTTCTGCCTTGATATTTAAGTTCTGTTACCTTCCATTGAAGATTTCATATCTTCGATTCCCAATCAGGCTTCTGTGTTACTTTATAACGATGAATCAAGTCGTTGTTTGAACAAAGAAATGTCCGAATTAATATTTTTTCAAATTAATTTCTGAGGAGGCTTGCACCACTTAGTGAATGGAGAATTTAATTTCTTTAAGTTCTTGCATGAGGGTGTTCAGGGTTATTGAGACCATGCTGTGGTCTCGTGAGGTGTCTTACACTGTCTTCCCTTGTGCACCAGCAATCACTTCCGAAAATAACAGTTGGCATGAGGCTTATTGGTCAGACGTTTCACAATGCAAGGCACTTTTTAAGTTGAGCATAGCAGCGCGCAAGCACTGCTTTTCTGAGGTGTTGGTATGCATCTGGCCTTTTAACTATGCCCACCGCACACCCATCACAGTCACTCGTTCATTGGCTTGTGTTTCAAAAATCCTTTGTTTTCATTGGTGAGTGCTTTACGTTTGTCCCTCCTTAGGGCGATTTTATTACCACTTAGGCCATCAACACTGTTACATGGATAATTGCACTTTTGCCGATAACTTTGAGTACAGCAAACTTGTTTCCTTTTGTCTCACTCCTTCGCGCTCACCGCGGCACTTTGAATCGGCTCGCTCATGTCAACAGTTTTACTTTCTATTTTCATTTTGTATGGCAAGAAAAGTCCAGTTAGGAATTTCCAACTCAAATAGCTCTAACTCGCGCAAACTCGAGACCGATTGCAAATGCCTGTTAGTTTTATATGGGGAGGGTGTAGTCTCCCGATGTGATGCCAGAGATATATTTAACAATTATGCTAAAAGTGGAAGATTATAAACTCACGTTCCTATTCAGAACGCAGTACCCACTAATGTCCACAAGATGGAGGATTAATACAATAGCTTTGTGCAGAACCGAGATTGAAGTTTGTTTACTTTAGATATTACAATTATCCGAGCCAAGATTTCCAGTCAAGGTCTGGCGTCGCCCGGGACAGATTTCACTGCTTTATTTTGTTTTTAAAAAAAAGGTTAAAAAAAAAGAAAAGATATTCCTACCAGAACAAACAGGTGATGTACTGTAGCTTTCACACGATTCCACAGACTAGTAGCTGGCAGCCTCCTAACTGCTATCTGCCATTCATCTTAATGCATCACCAGGCAGCCTGTGCAAAGCTAATTACCCCACATATCATGTCACTCATGACATGTTCTACAACATCACTGATAGAATAGCTGCAACAACTGAAATGACATAATTGATGACAAGCAAGTGCATGGCGGGGTATGAGGACATGAAAACTTGTCCTTGATCCCAAACAATATGTCCTGGGTGTCGGCTATAGGAATTCCCCACCCCAGCAGTTAGACGATATCAGACTTTGGAACACCTCACATCTCCAAGAGTATCCTAAATGTGAAGCATTGAGGTGGAGCAACATGTGTGTGTGTGTGTGTGTGTGTGTGTATATATATATATATATATATATACATCTCTCTCTCTCTCTCTCTCTCTATTTATATATATATTTGCCTATGGACTGGTGGGAGCAGCAAGTGCTCACAAAGGACTGCTGAATGGTCTGGACACGTTTTACAGATGATCTTTTCATATAATGGAAGGGAACTCCAGCATCGGTTAAAACATTTGCCAGTAGGCTTAACATCAATGATTTGAATGTGATACAGCTGATATCAGCATGGCAAAAGTAAATTTTTTGGACTTAGTAATTTTTGTGAAAGACAACAAAATCCACACAAGGACATTTAGGAAGCCCACGGCAGGGAACTCAATAAATAATGTGAGCCGTTTCCATCCTAAAAAGCTTAAAAATAGCAAGCCCTATACAGAAAACCTACACATGAGGAGAAATTGCAGTGATGCAACAGCATTGGAGGAAGTGCAGAATGACCTCCAGACTAAATTCAGGGCAAGAGGGTATAGTCAAGAGGTGTTGCAGATAGCCAGAGATAAGGCCAACAAAAACATAAGGAATCATTTCTTTTTGACAGGAGAGATAAGAGAGGTACCAAAACCAATGAATTAAGAATGACCATGGGATACAGCACACAACAGCAGCATGTGGGAAAACATTTAGCAAGACATTGGCATCTTACCAAAAGCAACCCTGTGATAGGTGCCTCAGTATCCAGGAAAACACTTCTCACTTTTAGGCATGTAAAGTCCATGCGTCATGAGTTTTTTTTAATTTATTTTTTATTTTTTATTTGGTCTAAAATTTACACCATTAAAAAGCATCAAAATGTGTCATACATCCAAAGAAAGACGGAGATACAGTTAATACACTCCTTATCCAACAACCCAAATATTAAATGATACTCGTTAGTTGATGGCTCCTGGCTTATTGGATACCATCTACCAGGGAAGTTTAAAAGAGAAACAGATGGTATACTGAATCTTTTCTGGTATTACCTATGAAAACTGATCTAATGCAAATTGTACATAACCAGCAGTTCATTGTACCCCATAGAATATTTCATACTTATAAAAAAGATTTAAAAACGAGACATTTGAATGGGTGCCATAAAATTAACCTACATTTTTGGAGTAAAATATTCATAAGAAAAGGATCATGCCATTTACAAAGGGCTATTCGCAGCGTTACTAAGAATTAAGCAAGTAAAAAAAAAACAATAAAAAACACAAACACAAGTAAAATCTAATATCATAGGTGAAGCAACACAAATAATCAGATTTAGGTTCTCTAATCATCTAAAATTCTCGTCCACTGGCTGCTGGTCCTCTCCTCAGTCATTAGACTAAGATCTGAGATAGTCTTACTACGAATTGTCCATGCTGCTGACAAATATTTGGAGACAGACCATACTATCAATGTGGAAGTATCATATTTGCATAGTCTATAAGCAGCGGTTCTATCATGTAGTAGCAGTACCTTACACAAAGGGATAATCCACTTTCCTCTAGGGCATTTATACAAGGGGCAGAAAAATAAAACATGCTCAGCAGTTTCCTTACATAAATGGCAGTTTATGCATTTATCAGACTTGGGACTATTGGTCGACCAACGGGCCGTATAGCTGTTGGTTGCTAGTGTTCCATATCTGAACTGAAGAAATAAGGCTCGGGCACGTGCTGGTATGGGGAGATCCAAAAAAATTTCGGGCCGGGGTTCGTGTTTAACCAGCAGAAATTCTACTGTCAACTGACCTAGCCCATTGCGGTGAAAAAACTCATCATAAATTGTTCCCCAATGTCGCTCTTTGATCAACAATCTAGCATTAGCAGGGATCATCTCAGGATTCTCCCAATAATGGGGAAAGCCCAGCTTAACTCAGGCTGATTTCATCTCCCTCAACCAACTGACTTTTTCCCATCCCTGGGAAGATGGTATAAGATCTTTGATTGCTATCCTGAAGGGCTCAAGTTCTTCAGTTTTCCATAATCGAACCCAATATAGAAGTGGCCTTAAACTTGCAGTATCTTTGATGCTGTTTATACCCAGATCAAACCTTAGGAGGATCATAGGTGTGCCCTTCCCTAGTCTTGATATGTGTCTGAAAAAATTGTTTTCTTTGGATTGGAGAATATCCAATTGTCTGTGTAAACCCCAAAGTTCCGCTCCGTACAGGGCAGCAGCACGGATTTGGACTTTATAAATTTCAGAGATAGGGATCAAAGGGGGGCTTGCTACAGTACTAGCCTTTCGTTCTAGCACTCCACCTCTTTGGCTGATAACAAGTGCCCTTGTCCGATAATCTAATGCCCAGGTAATCCCTCTCCAAAAGGACTGAATCCATTACTATATTTGTTTTTATCTTCTTTTTCGAGGTGCTATATACCGTAAGTTTTGTTTTCTTGGCATTGATATCCAGCCCATAATCTCTACAAAATACACAAAACTGGTTAACCAAATTTTGGATTCCCATAGATGTTTTGGCAAGCAGAATAGTGTCATCCGCATAAAGCAGGCATGGCACTTTATTCCCGGCCAATTTGGGAGAATCGTTAGTACAGTTTGCTAGGTAATTAATGCAATTATTTATGTATAGAAGGAAGAGGGTAGGGGCTAGGACACAACCCTGTCTGACTCCTCTTTCAATGGCGACTGGATCTGTTAAATCGCCATCCTTACCACTCCTGATTTGTGCGTAGGTGTTCTCGTGTAGTCGGACCATAAGTTTCAGAAGACCAATGGGGATGCCCATGTCGGCTAATGTCAGCCATAGCTGGTTCCTGGGGACCAGATCAAAAGCGGCTCTAAGGTCAATGAAGACCACAAACAGGTTGCCCCCTCCTACTTCCACAGTCTTCCATTTGATTGTTAGAAATCTTAGAACTTGGTCTATGGTACTGACTGCTGGCCTAAACCTTGCTTGTAAATTGGAGATGGCATTCGTTTCTAGGATCCATTCTTCAAGATGAAACAAGATTTGCTTTGCAAACATTTTTTGGAAGTTGTCAAGTAAGGAAATTGGACGATAATTGGTAGGGTCAGAGGGACTGCCTTTTTAAAAAATCTGAACTATCTCTGCTCCCTTCCAGGAGCTCGGAACAGGCGCTCCTGCAGCAACTGCATTAGAAACCAAGTTCAGGTATGAGGCCCATATATCCGGATTTGACTTGTACAGGTCACCTGGAATTTTATCGAGACCTGGGGCCTTTCCCCATTTCAGTGAGACAATTGCAGCCTTAGTTTCTGCGAGAATGAATTTGATTGGGGGGGCCTCAAAGGTAATAATATGATTCAGTTCCCCCGTAGTAACATATGTGGGCCCTGAGTATAATCGGCCAAAGTGATCTGTCCACTCTACGGGGAGCATTGAGGCACCAGGCAGACGGCTAGGTTCCCAACTGGCGTCATCCACCAGTTTCCAGAATCTCGAGGTATCATTAGCTTTTGCAGACTCCAGAAGGGAAACCCATCTAGGCTCATCCCATCCCCTGCGGGCCCTGCCAAGTACCTGTTTATAATTTTTCCTTGCTTGCCTTATTGATTCTGACTGACCCCCTCTTAGAGCTCTGAGTAGTTTGTGCTTTGCTTCCCTGCATACGGCACTAAACCACCTTGCATTACACTTCTTTTTAGATTTACTGGCAATCTCTTTTGTAAAAAGGTGTTTTATGGACTTAAATAATTGTGTATGGGCTACTAAGAGCCCTTCTCCATCATCTAAAAGCAGGGACATGCACTCCATTTGATCAGCCAACAGGCTATACAAGGATGTCATAGGACCTAGGTCGGTGTTCACAGATTCCCATTTGACATTACGTCTATTGTTTGTCAATGCAAGATGTTGTTCATAGATCTTAGGACAAGGGGCTTCAAGTAGAGGTAGTAAACCCCTGACCGATAGGATCAATGGGTCGTGATCGCTTTCCTCATGTTCTAAAATCTTCATGTCAACCATATGACCCCACAGCCGAATGTCAAGCAAGATATAATCTATCTGCCTCTTCTGGGCTCCACGCCTGAATGTAGGGTGAAGATCAACATCCGAGCGGGAACGACCGTTACAGGCCCGGAGACCGTGTGCCAGTGTAATGTCCATGACTTGGTGTGTTAATCTGTTCATTTTCGGTCTTTTGCTTGACACCAATTGGGGGATGCCCAAATATGCGTCCTCTTCTTTGTATAGTTCCTGGGCCAGTGAGTAGGGCTCAAAGGTAACATTAAAATCCCCTGTAATAGGAATATAGTGGGAAGAGGTTTTGCAGGAGAGAAAACTGTCCAAAATAATCAAAGCGTCTGACTCGTATTTGCTGCCCAGGCTCCTATTGTAGATGTTAATTATTAGGAGCGTTTTTTTCTTAAGGGAAGGTATAATTAAACCCATCAGATCGGGACAGGCCATGTCTACTGCTTCAACCCGGCATTTGAGGGAGCTGCTGAGCCATACGAGCAGCCTGCCTGATGGTCTCCCAGAGGTCACCTTGGATGCTGGGACCCAATAACTTTTGAAGCCAATTCTGTATTTGGGCTCCAATGCCCACGTTTCTTGAAAAAGGCATATTTTGTGGTCGTCTATAAATTTGCCCCATTCTGGGTTACCCATTTTATTCTCCAACCCTGCGATATTCCAGCTAAGAACTGTGTCTAAACCATCAGTTCTGCCTTGTGGGATTTTGGTTGTCAAACACCCTCTAGCGAGTGGAGTACCATGGGGAGATTTCGTACCCCTTTCAATCTATCTGCGTCATGAGTTAGTTGTCACAAAAAACAAAATTAATATACCTTTGTGTAATGTAACTGATGCTCATGTAAAGGACTCAATACCTTCGGGTCAAGTCTGCGCTATATGAAACTGCAAAAAAAAAAAAAAAAAAAAAGTGGCATATTTAAGTGCCCCAAGCACCACTTTAGCACCACCATAGTGTCATTTTCTTGATGCTAAGTGGCGCTAAAATGACCTTTTCCCAGTGCCATATTTACAAAGGGATGAAATGCATGCATTACACCACTTTGTAAACCCTGGAGCCACATTGTGCCTGACCATGCGCATTTAAGGGGTATTTTACATACAGCACACACATGGTGGCGGTAGGGGGGTGCTAAGGGGCACAGGGAAAGTGGCGCTCAAGTGGGTGCAGGGCCACTTTCCTTAAATCTGCCCCTAAGTGTTTTGCACACTTCTGTCATTGGGCTAAATGTGGGTGATATTTGTACTACATTTGGCTCTTTTTGTGCCAGTGGCCATCTTGGGAGATTTATTTGTTATGAAGCTGTCTTCCTCATTTACTGCAGTATCATCAGTAGAAAAATATTTCAGTTTTCAACTTCAATTTCATGAAGATGGCGTTTAGATGCGCCATACTTTTGACATAAATTCAGAATGTCAGCACACTAGTTGCTCATTGGAATACTGTAGTAAAGCTGCTGACCACTAGGGAATTACCTGGCAGTCTGCTGCTGTTGTTGAAAGTACACGTTTCAGTATACATGTCCAATGTACTTAGGCGGGAGGCCCCCCAGGACTCACTGTTTTGCATTCGGATTATGCTTTACAGTCAACATGATCCAGGTGGGAGGAGAATCACAGCAAAGGGAGTTTGTTGGGCCTTCTAACTCCATAGTTCTGTGGGACCATACAGTATTATAGCATGATCTTGGGAGTATGTGGAGGGATCAGAGTGCTGGTTGTCCTCTAAGTGGGGGTGAGCAAACACAGGAACTCACATCCAACTTTGTGTAGTTTCCCCACCAGTGATCAGGTGAGAGGGCCTTGTGGCTCTAGAGGTGGCAGAACAGAATCACCTGCTTGTCAGCAGAGGTGTGTAAAGCAGGCAAGATGTGCAACAGGATGGGCCCATGGAGTCCTGACATCATCATCAGGTCCACGTGCAACAACAGCATCCCCTCATGCAATGATCCTCACAGTGTGGGCATGTAGCAGCGGGCGGAGGAGTTGGGAATGGGAAGGGCAGCAAGCGACCCAGGGTAGATCTGTTGCTTTGATCACGGCCATGTCCCCAGCACCACATTGGCATGAGGATGATGTCAGACATAGCGGAGAAAAATTACTTATTTGTGTGAGTCAGAGCTTAACTGCAGTGAAACCATCTCAGACGCTGGCGTGGCCATGACCCCGACAATGTAGTACTTAAATCAGATTTACAAAGGAACACAAGGCCTCCATGCGTGGTGTTGCATTGATTGGTAAATCTGGAGAAATGCGTGGCACTGAAATTCGCTGTTTTGCATTGCTCCGCACACCATAATCTACATTACTCCTAAATTTCACATATGTCCATATGCCACACTACTGTAGCCACTCCATCATATGCTATTCCACTCTACGCCACTCCACTCTATGCCTCTTCTCTGTATGAGATTCTACTCTATGACACTCCACTCTATGCTATTACAATATACGCAATGCCAATGTACACCACTCCAGTCTACATCACCTCACTGTAAGCCATTCCACTGCATGCCACTCCAATCTACTCCAGTCCATTTTATGCCATTCCACTTTACAACACTCCACTGCACGCTATTACACTATATGACATCCACTGTACGTTTCGCCACTCTACACCACTCCAGTCAAGTTCTACGTCACTTAATTCTATGCTATTTAATTAGACCCTACTCCAATGTATGACACTCCCCTATATGCTATAAATCTTTACCCCATGCCACTGCACGCCACTCCAGTCTACGTCATTCCATTATACACCAGTCCACTGTAAAGTACTCCACTATATACTATTACAATCTACGCCAGTCCACTGTACAAAACATCCCTCTACACCACTCCACTCTACGCTATCACAGTGTACACAACTCCACTCTGTGCCAGTCCACTCTACATTACATTATTATACTGTAATTATACTATATGCATCTCTACTCTACACCTCTTTAGTGTGCAGCACTTCAGTGCATGCCACTCTACTTTAAGCAACTCCAGTAAAAGCTTTTCCACTGTACGCCATTTCACTGTATGCCACTCCACTGTATGCTACACTATGTTCTACTCCGGATTATGCCACTCTACTCTACCCCACTCAATTCTATGCTATTCCATTGAATGCAATTCCACTTATTCCAGTTTAAACCACTTCACTGAATGCCAGTCTACTGTATGCTGCTACCCGATACACTATTACACTTTACAACATTCCTCTGTATGCTAGTACACTATACACTGTTATACTTAATGGCACTCCACTGTACGCCACACCAGTTTACGCTACTCCACTCTATGCTACTGTACTTTATGCCTATCCACTGTACGCTACTCCATCTACAGCACTCAAGTGTAGTCTCTTCCACTCTAGATAACTCCACTCTACTACACTCTATGCCACTCTACTAGGCTCTACCCCACATAATTTTCCAGAACTGTACGACACTCCACTACCCTCTAGTGTACAACACTGTATTCCAATTTTTGACACTTTACTCCACTGCATGCTATGCCACTTCACTCTACTGCACTCCACGCCACTATAGTCTGACATGCCACTCCACTCTGACACTTTTTGACACTACCCCAGTGCAGTGTACTCCACTCCACTATACTCTACTACACTTTATCCCACTCTACAGCACTGTGGTATACTCCACTCTACACCGCTCCACAGTCTAATACTCTTCACCTCTGTATGCAACTCCAATCTACAACACTGTACTACACTCTGCGCCACTCTGACACTCCACTCTTTACCCATCCACTCTATACCACTTTAGTACACTATATAGCACTTGATGACATGCCACTAAACGTCTCTCTACAATACGCCACTCCACTATATGACACAGCACTCCACTCTGACACATTCCTCATCTGTACTCTGACACTCCGCTCCATGACACTCTACTTCATTCTATTCTACCCTAAAACCCTTTACTCTGCTCTGACAGTCAATGACATCCTATTCTATTGTTCGGCACGCCATTCCACTGCATGCTACTTGACGCCACTAGATGAAACACCATGCCACTGCACTATATAATACATTTTATAAGACACTACTACAGTGTACTCCACTTGATTTACATTTACAATACTTCAGTCTATGACAAGTCTACAACACTCTCCTCCACTATACTGTACAACACCCCACATAACTTTTCACTTGTGACACTGGACTCTAAGCTTTGAAACACATTTTTTAAAACGGTAAAGAAATTTGAATTTCAATGAAAAAAACAAAGGTTAAAGCTTAGTTATAGTTAAGAAAATGTGTTTTCCCTATATAAACCAACTACTCCAACTTTCCCCACCACCTTCAAATTACTATAAGTGTTAGTCCTCATTACCCACTCTTTTCAGCTCGCACTTGTGATCATCCTGAAGCTCAGGTATCCGAAGGTTAGGGATGGCAAACCCAGCTCCAAGATACCAGCGGTACCTCCAAATTGGACCCTGAGAATACATGCATGGAGGTGCCATAAAAGATGAACAGCAGTATGCAAGGGTATGTGTGTTTAGCAACAAGTAACCTTCCTATGCATTAGTCATAACATACAACTCAAAGATACATATGAGACATGACAAACAACTAAAGTATAAATTCTATAGTTTTGTGAGAAAGAATAACAAGGCATGTTTGATTCCTGAAGCAGGAAGAGTTGAGTCTATAATTCTGAAGAATGAATGTGGGTTTGGTTTGTGCCTTTGGGTTATGGCACTGAGTAACATGTTCTTTATATCAGCATACATGTGTAATTGAGGTGTGAGACAGAGTCTACAGCACTTGACACTCTGTAGTCATACACATCAATATGTCACTAACTATGCCCCAACCATGCCCAGACAGCCATACCCTGCCATCCTTGATGGTCTTATGAATTTAAAATCTTTTGACGGCCATCTTTGTTGACAGAGTCTATATAGGCTATGCCCCATCACTGCGTTCATTGCTAGGCAATCAGTGACTCAGACTGTAACTTGGAGAATCTGATATCTAGTAACCGGTGGAATCCAGAGACCACTGTCTTAGCTGAGCGGTGGCAGAGGAAACCCATCATTGGCGCTGCATTGTCTGCACAGAGAAAATCAGAAGAAACAGAAAAAGCCATAACGGTGAGTAAGGACACAGTCGAGGGCACGTGCAATGTGTTAAAGCCATGCTCGTCTGCCAGATACCAGTACTCTTGTGGCATGAGGCCGTACCTAGAGACAAAAGAAGCTGGGTCTTATCTCCTTCTTATGCCATCTCCTGTAGAGTTTATAGAGACAAAGGTGTGCACAGCGATTTACCTATACAAGAGACCTACCTCTCAGGCTACAGGTAAAGAATTAGGACCTGATTTAGATTTTTGCTGAGGGTTACTCCATCACGACAGTGACGGATATCCCATCTGCCAAAATCTAACTCCCACAAGGTAGAATGGGATTTAGATTTTGGTGGACAGGATATCGGTCACCATTGAGATGGACTAACCCATCCGCTGAGTTCTAAATCAGGCCCCTAACCATGAAGGCCACCAGGTAACAACACAGAAGGGTGTCTGCAGGGTTTGATAGTGTTATAGCAGAGTGTTGAGACTTGTGATTAGCAGATTGAGGATGCCTTATCTCACCAGATCACAAGAACACTTGTGACAACTCACAGAAGTCTTAAGTAGACGAAACACGAGTGTGACAAAATGTGGTAAGCAGTTGGTCATCTGTTATTTTGTCCCTTTTGTCTATTCCTTCCTCTGATTCATGGTAATGAGCATATAGGGCATATAGGTCATTCCACAGACCTCACAGGGGTGTCAAAGGACAACCGATATACATTGTTCCCGCTGAGTCAAAAACCAACGACTGCTGCACTTATGCCACATAACACAGTTGTACCTTGGGTTTGCAGTTCTGACACACGCTAACCAGACACAAAAAGTGTAACTCAGCCCTCGACCATGCAATGTGTTTTGACAAATAATGATACTTCATTGTACAAGACTACACTCTATGAGACTCTCCACCATTCTACTGCACAAGACTACACTCAACAGCACTCACCTTTTCAACTCTGTACTTCACTGAACTCCATCCTATGCCACTACACTCTGTTCCACTCTGCTACACTCTGTTCCACTCTACAACACTCTACTTGATGACACTCCAGCACACTTATGGGTATATTTAAGAAAAGTGGTGCTGCACACATTGCAGTGCCATGTTTTTTGCACCTCTTAGCGCCTCTCTAATGCCACCATGTGTGCACCATATTTAAATTTGGTACACCATAGCGGTAGTTAGGGGACTAGCATCAGAATTATTGATGCTAGTCCAGAGCTTTGCAGGATTAGCTTAACAAATGTTGAAGCTGATCCTGCAAAGCTCATTGAGGCCAATTGTAAACAATGGTGTGCCTCCTTCTAACGCCTGCTATGAGCAGGCATTAAAAGTGTCAAAAACAATTTGTTGGATTTCTTTGTGCCATTTTTTTCAACCTCACCCACCCTAATGGGGAAATGTCCCCTTTGCATGCACTATGCCTAGTGCAGGCAAAATGTAGCACAAAGGGTTACATAGTGGTGCAATGCATGCATTGTGTCACTTTGTAAATAGGGCCCAGGGATTTAGCCATTGTTGGGCCACATTAGCATAACAACATTACACAAATGTGGTGCAAGGAGGTGCTAGTGGCTCTTAAATATGCACCTTAATTTTATGACACTCTAGTCATTGAAATTCCAATGTATAACACGCAGCTCTATTCTATGACACACCGCTGCATTATGCAACATCCTGAACCACTCTGCAATATTCCACTCCATGATATGACACACCACTCCACTGAGTAACACTTCCCTCCACTATATGCTATGTCACTCCACTCTGCTTGACTCCACTCTATTCTACTCTACAATACTCCACTCTACGACACTGTGCTCTACCACACTCTCCTTTACTGTACTGTACTACACTCCACTTTATGGTACTCCAATCAATGACATTCCACACTGCGATTTAAAACACATTTTTATTTAAAAAATAAAAACCATTACAATACAATGAAAAAAAAACAATGGTTACGGAGTATTCATAGTTAGAAATATGTTATGCATCCTTTCTATACAAACCCATCTTAAAATACACAAACATTCAAAATTGCTATACGTTGCTCACCTCCGAACACATTAGTGTCACTCACTCGCCATACTACATTAACTATAACTCATGCCATTTCCATGCACTTCTCATACCCTTGCATACAACATCACTTATAGCATGTGAAATCATAGTATTCATAACAACACTTACAACTTCTCAAATTACATTATTTGTCACAACGCAGTGCATGCTAGAGTAGCAAATTATGGTTAGTGCTCTGTGGTGATAAAAAAGGGAATGAACACTGATGAACAGTTCAATGAAGTTGGATCTTTGTTGGCCACAGTTATCGACCACTCGATCTGTTCTCTACAACTGTCCCCTCTGGAATATCCCCTGAGTATCTCTCATTCCACATTCCATGTAAAGCATGGAATATAGAATGTATGAGATCACCACAGCATCTTCCTCCTTCACACAAAATGATAACAACTGAATCTAAATACATTTCAAAATACATAAGCAAAATTATAACAACTGAATATAACTGCATTTCAAAATACATAAGTAAAGGCTTAATCACAATATCTAGCAGGGTTTTTAATAATCCTCTTACTTCTGTGTTTAATAGTTCTTCATTGTTTGCTTTCAAACCAGGTTTTTTTATTTTTGTTCACCGTGATTTTTAATCCCACTTGGCTCTTCAATAACATCATGAGATCTCCCCCTATTGTCACCATCATGATCTCCCTTAATTTTCACTATTCTGCTTTTATTCTATGATTCATAACCCTTGATAGGTACTGTGTTTTTGGAAACAGCACACACTCTCTCTGGACTTCTGAATTTAGACAACCACTTAGCCACATGAGTGGGATCTTTTACTCGTATCCAATCACCTATATTAATTTCTGTTCTTTCTACTCATGCATTGTGTTTTGTCCCACAGTCATCTTTCATATTATTTTGAAACTTCTGAACACAAGGCATAATGATCTCAACTAAAGACTTAGCTTTATTGGTCTTGTTCTTAACTTCTCTCAACCAAGCAGGACACAGCTTAGAGGCCAAAACATGGCCTCTCATCTCTTCAAATGGACTTACAACAGTAACTGCATTTAGAGAGGAACAATGTGACCACAACATGTCCTCCGCTGCTTCATTTACTTCTATTTTATTTTGAATCACCAAATTGTATACATTCAACCAGTATGCAATTCATTTTTTCAAAGAGACCATTTCCTTGAGGATGATAAAGAGCTACCCGCTTGTGTTGGATGGCATGTATTCCCCAAAATTCTTTAATTTCTCTAGAGATAAACTGTACCCTGTTGTTTGGCACCAATTCTTTAGGGACTCCTTCCCTGGCAAATAATCTCTTCATACTTTTAATAACCACATTTGTATTGGGTTCCTCCATAAACTCTACTTCCCACCATTTGCTATAATAGTCCACCACCACAAAGGCAAATCTAGATCTTCTTGTTAGGGTGCTAAAGCGACCAATAAAATCAATGGGCAGCCTAATCCAGGCAAAATACTTTATGTTATAGGTGTTGGCTGAGTTCTCAACACTTTGTCACTGTTTGCACAGATCACACAATTTCTCACATACATAACTATTTCAAGATCCATACCTGGCCACCAATAACACTCTGGTATCTTTCTCTTAGTAATGGTATGTCCTAAATGTCCCTGATGAACGATCATAATGATTTTGTCACTTAAGCCTCTGGGTGAAATTCATTTCTGGTTTCTCATCAAAATACCATTGTTCTCTACTGATAATTTGTCTGCGACGTTAGTATGGGCTTGTAAGTTTATTGGCAGAGAACTTTCCTCGGGCCAACCATGTGTCAAATAGTTCTTTACACGTCCCATATCTTCATCTTTTGACATTTCTTCATTCCACTCAGTCTCCATAAAAGTGTTCCCACAGTAATAGTGCAAGGTTCAATAGGATCAAGTATAGCTAAAATTCCTGCCTCAATAATGTCATTTTTAGGGGCTCTAAATTCTTCCTGTGATTTTGCATCCTACACAACTTCTTTATTTTTCTTGAGAAGTTCCCGTAAGTTTGCTATTTTAGCAAAAACATTCTTAATGAATTTTGAATAGAATTAACATAAACCCAGAAAAGATGCAACATGGTCTTTGGTTTCTGGTTCAGGTACACTAATGGTCGCTTCTACCAAACCTGATCTTGGTTTAACCCCATCTTTTGAGATAACATGATCTAAGTACTCTATGCTGGATTTAGCAAACTCACATTTTTATTACATTTGCTACTACACCATATTTTTGTAATCTTTGTAACACTTTCTTCATTGCTTCATCATGGATACGTTCATTCTCACCACCGATCAGTATACCATCATGAAAAGTTACGACACCTTCAATACCCTGAAGTATGTTTTCTAAAACCCTCTGAAAGACAGAAGCGATGGACACCAACACAAAAGACATCCTTTTGAATTGAAATGTGGCAAGTGACACAAAAGCTGTGTAATGTGATGAAACTTTGTCTAACTCAACCTGATGATATGTCGAAGATAAGTCTATTTTGCTGAAAATTTATTTTCCAGCAAAAGTAGATGTGATGTCATCAATATGTGATAAAGGATGTGAATCAGCCCATATGACCTTATTCATACTACGCAAATCAATACAAACTCTTAATTGTCCATTTTATTTCCTGCGATGCCCAATGGAGATACCCAAAGTGATGACTCTATAGGTTCTATAACTCCTTCAACAACCATTTGTTTGAGAATACTCTCTAAACCCTGACGTACACTGAAGGGTAACTTTCTCAATTTATGCTTTACAGGTGCAGCACCATTTGTACTTTGATCTTATTTTTGAAACCTGTTATCATGCCCAAATTATTACTGAACACCTTATTGAACTTTTGTAACCAAATATTCTTGTTTTTTTTGTCTTGAACTACCAGAGATTTATCATTTAACTCATCAGTAACTAATGAAACTTGAACACTCCTACCTGGTCTTAATGTCATACCAAATAACCCCTGGTGATACCACCCAAATATATTATCAAACCTTTTTAGCTACATAAACTTTCCCAAGAATCACTTTGTTTTTATATTTCATACGTGCTTCAAAATAATGAAAGAGGTCTCTTTTTTTCCATCGTAGGAAACAGGGTTTCTGTCAGAGGGTAACAATTTATTTTCCCCATATGTTTGTAATGGTAGTTCTTCAGTAATTATGGTCATCCTTGTCCCAGAATCTATTAGTAGGCGTGGTTTCTTCCCACTAACCTCAATGTTTTAATACGGGCCTATGCAATTATGTTCAGCATATTGGACAAACTTGTATTACATTTTTCTTTGGGTTCACTTCATTGCTAGAGCTTTCACTTGGATCAGATTCTTCAATCACTTTCACTTTATCAGGTGTTTTAGTACTTTGACAAACTTTGGAAAAATGCTGTAATTTTCCACATATTCTGCACTTGTCATTTTTAGCTGGACATGGGCGAGCATTGTTACCATGTCTAGGATCACCACATCAGAAACATATGTTCCTTCTGCTGAAGAATTCATCTTTAGTTTGGTTCTGTGTTGGTCTCTTGGTTTGTTCTTTAGTGTAATCACGGGAGTTCCCTTTAATTTTGACTGTGCTTACTTTAACATGGTATTTTTGTGATAGTTCCTTGCATGCCTTCTGAGATGTTTCTATACTTTTTATAATTTCTACAGTTTCTGTCACAGAAGGATTTTTTAATGTTAATAGTTTTTCTTGAACTTTCTTATCCCAGCAGTGTACCATTATTTGATTGCGAACGCATTGTGCCATAAAGCTTTCAAATTTGCATTCTGAAGCTAAGGTATATAAAATTACTACATACCTGTCAATTGAGTCATCTTAACATTGTGGTTGTGTGGAAAATTTATGTCTATTTACTATCAAGCTTGGTTGAACATCAAACTGATTTCGGAGTCTTTTTCACTGCAATTTGATACTCATCGATGTCATCTGCTTCATCGTCCGGTAATTCGTACGGTGGTAAATGTTCATAAACGGCTTGTACTTCAAACTCCAAATTGTGTTCTAATAAAAATCTTTTACTTTCTGGGCAATATCTTTTACCACCTAAAGCTCCTAAATATTTATTGAAAGCCCTATGCCAACTTCTCCAAGGTATTGGGGGATCTCCAGGTGTTTGTAAAAATGGTGGTGTAGTGCTGACCCTCTGTATAATGACTATAGTAATGTTGATTTAGTAGTATGTAAAAATTAATTTGATTAACACTGCTTCCCTTCTGCTTTGATAACGTGCTGTAGTAGTATGTAAAAATAAATTTGTTTAACACTGCTTCAATTCTATTTCAGTGGCTCCCTAATTGAATGCGGATTGCAGTAAAATCCACCTGAGTTTTGTGCATGCAGATCATAGAGAGTTTATTTGTTGGGGTTGCAGTAAAATCCACCGGCTCATGAGTATGGTGCATGTGGGTGGCTGTGGGTTTGTTGTGCGTGCAGATCACAGTGAAATCCACATATTTCTGTGAGGAGTTTATTATGCGTGTAGGACGCAGTGAAGTCCACATGCTGCTGTGAGGGGTTTGATCACTGTATGTGCACTTCGTATTGTGTGTGCGGATCGTACATTTCAGTAATGGATTCTGCCAAAGTATGTCCTCAGAACGTATTATGCATGCTGATTGAAGTTTCCCAAAATATTGCTGACGTACTTATTTATACGTGCCAAGTAGCATGGGTGCCTCAACTTGCATATGGCTGAATGTACGTAGTGATGTAATGTGACGCTGGACGTGCTTCAATGCTCATGATGCTGGATTCACGTGAGGCTATGTAGTGCAGAGGAGACCGTTGGGAAGCGGAAGTAATGATCACATATACAGATGTAAAATGTAAGCAAAATTATTCTTCATAATGGGTCTCTGACACAGAGCCTGTCAAAACTTCACAACAAAAACAAGCCACAGGCCTGAACCTGTGTAGTGTAGTCCGCAAGCTCTTTGCTCTCGTCACACTCGATGAAAGAGAATCCCACGAGGTCCTGAAAAACTGGAAGTGGGTTCTTGACTGCGGCAAGCTCGTCGCCAGATTTTGTGGTGATAAAAATTGAAATGAACACCAATGATCAGTTCAATGAAGTTGGATCTTTATTGGCCACAGTCCTGGACTGCTTCAACTGCTCTCTACAACTATCCTCTCTGGAATACGCCCGAGGATCTCTCATTCCACATTCAATGTACTGCATGAAATATAGAATGTGTGAGATCACCACATGCTGTCTAGTTAGTGAGCTCAAATGACTGTTCCGTGAAGCCTGCTACTTATAATCTTTTTAATTAAAGGTGGTGGATAAATTGTAAATGAAAGTCTTAACTATAGTTTTGGAATTTTTAAGGTTTGTGTATTTGAAACTTGGTTTGTATGGGGAAAATAAGTAGGCTTCCTAACTATAACTCAGTTTTTAACTTTTTTTCATTGAATATATATATATATATATATATATACATACACACATAATACACACACACATATATATTTAATATATGTATGTATCTATCTATATATATATGTATATATATATACACACACACACACATGTCTGCATTCATCCACCTCACAGGCTTGGTATGAACAGTGGGTGCAAGCCCCGCTTGTAATCCAAAGCAGTCCCCATCAGTCCCTTTAGACACGAAAACTCGCACTAATGAGAGAGGTTCAAATGAAATTTATTAGAAACAAAGCATTTTGATCACACAATCTTCTTTACAGCCATAACACTGTGCCCCATCAACGAAAGATAAATAGCACCAACAATATCAAAAAGTGTAATCATACTCACAAATGTCCAAGAATGTTGTCAAATAGACAAAAGTAAAAGATAAAGAAACAAACTTGTTATTGTTAGCCGTGTTATATCGAAATAATAATAGCTGAAAAAGGTTGTATGACATACCTCATTGTAAACTAACTTCAAAGGAGACATGTAGCATGACAATGAATTGTCAACCCATAAATGTCACAAAAATGCTACACACTCCAGTTAGTAACCAACTCTTTTGGTTCTTTTGGTTCAAATTCACAACTTATTTTTAACATCATAGTTATCAAAGTACATAGCCAAAAGTGAAAAAAGTGAAAAACATGTACATATTAAATCTAAGGATCAAGAAGCCCATTCATAAAGGATGGGAGGCAGGTGTTAACAGATGGACGCTAAGTGCCCAAAGACAATGTGTATAGTCACGTACCAAAACCTAATCATGTCATCATATGCATAATCACTTAACATGATTATGCATATGCACTTAACATGATCACTTGATTTCACTCAACAAAATCATATGTCCAGAAACATCAGTTCCAATGTGACATGCTTACGAATACTTGAAAAAGACAGAGGACAAAAAGAAAATTTAAAAAAGTGCTAAAACCTACAAATGCGCACACCAAAGGTTATGTACTATAAACTTAAAACTTCCACATCTAATAGAAAAACTCATAGGCCCAGATTTAAGAGGGGCTAGCTCCTCCTTACACAACATTAGCGTCATTTTGTTATGCTATTGTGGCCCAACGAGGCCAAAATCGCTGCACCAGATTTTCAAAGTGGTGCAATACATGCATTGTGCCACTTTGTAACCCCTTGTGCCACATTATGCCTGCACCAGGCATAATGTATGCAAGGGGGATGTTTCACCATAAGGGGGACTGAAAAAATGGCACAGTAGAATCTAAGAGATTCTACACAATCATCTTTTTTTGGGGTTACTTTTAATGCCTGCTCAGAGCAGACATTAAAAGGGGGCATACCATTACTTTCAACGGTCCCCTAAGTACTGTGCAGGATTAGCATCAAAATGTTGGTGCTAATCCTACACAGTACATCAATAGTGTCATAAATGTCAACGCTATTGCCCCTACCCTGTGCCATGGTGCTCTGTATATTAAATACAGCGCGCACATGGTGATGGTAGGGGGCGGGAAGGGGCTCAAGAAAAGTGGATCTGCATTGGATGCACCACCACTTTTCTTAAATCAGGCCCATAGTGTAACGACAAAATCAATAATGTCATGGTGTGCATTGCACAAATTCAAATATACAAGCCAAGTCTCAATAAGTAGCCCCAAAGACGTCTGCACCTGTATATCATTCCAGATTAAGTTTCGTCCACAATGCATAAAGAGCTATTTATCCTGGTTGAACCCACGGGAGTCTTGCTGTTACGCTGGATGATATATTTGGACTCCAGAAGTCTCAGTCTCCTCCCTCTGTCACCCCTCATGATGTCATGATTACCCTGTCGATTTCAGAAAAGGACATACTTTCAGAGTTCTCTCTATGCTCCTTTGGAGCAATGCCCCGCAGCTGGATAACTGGGGTCACAGTGTCTTTTCGCTCTGAGATGCTTCACGATCCTTTTCTTCACTGGGAAGATAGTACTCCCCACATATTGAAGCCCACAAGGACACACTATCACATAAACAAATAACCACTAGTGAAAGTGATGAATTTGTTTATTAGACGTGCTCTCCCAGTAGGTGGTGCAAATGTTTTCTTTTTGTTTATTAGATGTTTCCTCCCAGTAGGTAGTGCATATTGTGGGAAAGTAGCCTCTTTCTAGCATGGTTACCCCAACTTTTGGCCTCTTTGTGAGTGTGTGTCAGTGTGTTTTTACTGTGTCACTGGGATCCTGCTAGCCAGGAACCCAGTGCTCATAGATAAAAACCTATATGTCAGTGTGTTTTGCTTGTCTCACTGAGATCCTGCTAGCCAGGACCCCAGTGCTCATAATTTGTGGCCTAATATGTATGCCTGTGTAGTGCCTAACTGTGTCACTGAGGATCTGCTATCCAGAACCTCAGTGCTTATGCTCTCTCTGCTTTTAAATTTGTCACTGTAGGCCAGTGACTTCATTTACTAATTTCAATTGGCATACTGGACCCCCTTATAAGTCCCTAGTATATGGTATCTAGTTACCCAGGGCATTGGGGTTCCAGGAGATCCATATGGACTGCATCATTTCTTTTGCCACCCATAGGGAACTCAGACAAAGCCTTACACAGGACTGCCATTGCAGCCTGTGTAAAATAACGCACATGTTATTTCACAGTCATTTTCACTGCACTTAAGTAACTTATAAGTCACCTTTTTGTCTACCCTTCACTTGCTAAAGGTTAGGTGCAAAATTACTAAGGGGGTCATTCTGACCCCGGCGGTCATGGACCGCCGGGGCCAGGGTTGGCGGGAGCACCGCCAACAGGCTGGCGGTGCCCCGCAGGGCATTCTGACCGCGGCGGTCTGGCCGCGGTCAGTAGTTGAAAACCGGCGGTCTCCCGCCGGTTTTCCGCTGCCCAAAAGAATCCGCCATGGTGGCGCAGCTCGCTGCGCCGCCATGGGGATTCTGACACCCCATACCGCCAGAGCCGCCAGGAACAGGATGGCGGTATGGGGTGTCATGGGGCCCCTGGGGGCCCCTGCAGTGCCCATGCCAATAGCATGGGCACTGCAGGGGCCCCCGTAAGAGGGCCCCACAAAGAATTTCACTGTCTGCATTGCAGACAGTGAAATTCGCGACGGGTGCCACTGCACCCGTCGCACCTTCCCACTCCGCCTGCTCAATTCTGAGCTGGCGTCCTCGTGGAAGGGGTCTTTTGCACTGGGCTGGCGGGCGGCCTTTTGGTGGTCGCCCGCCAGCCCAGTGCAAAAGCCAAAATACCCTCAGCGGTCTTTCGACCGCGGAGCGGTATTTTGGAGGGGGGAACTCTGGCGGGCGGCCTCCGCCGCCCGTCAGAGTCAGAATCACCCCCTAAGTGTGAGGGCACCCTTGCACTAGCAAAGGTTCCTCCACATAGTTCAGGGCCATTTCCCCAGAGATTGTGAGTGCAGAATTCCATTACACACGTGCACTACATGTAGGTCAATACTTGTATGTAGCTTCAGAATGGTAACTCCGAATATGGCCATGTAACATGTCTAAGATCATGGAATTGTCCCCCCATTCCAAATCTAGTATTGGGGAGCCAATTCCATGCATCCTGGGGGCTCCACCATGGACCCCCCAGCACTGCCAAACCAGCTCTCTGAGGCTTGCACTGCAGCTACAGCTTCTGCCACCTCACAGACAGGGTTCTGCCCTCCTGGGGTCTGGGAAGCCCAGTCCCAGGAAGGCAGAACAAAGCATTTCCTCTGAGAGCAGGGTGTTACACCCTCTCCCTTTGGAAATAGGTGTTACAGGCTGGGGAGGGGTAGCCTCTGGAAATGCGTTGAATGGCACAGATGGTGCCATCCCTGCATAAGCCAGTCTACACCGGCTCAGGGACCCTTTGCCCCCTGCTCTGGCGTGAAACTGGACAAAGGAAAGGAGAGTGACCACTCCCCTGTCCATCACCACCCTAGGGGTGATACCCAGAGCTCCTCCAGTGTGTCCCAGACTTCAGCCATCTTGCTTTGCAAGGTGTGGGGGCACTCTGGAGGGTTCTGAGTGACCAGTGCCAGCAGGTGACACCACAGACCCCTCTGAATAAGGTAGCCAATCCCCCTCTCAGGGCTATTTAGAGCCTCTCCTGTGGATTCTCTTCAGATTCTGCTTGCAAGTTTCCTTCAGTAATCCTCTGCAACAACTTCAGACTCTTCTGACCTCGGATCAACCGCAGCCTGCTCCAAGAAATGCTGTAGCTGCAACAAAGTGTCTACAAGAGACACTTTTCTTCAGCCACCGCAGCTCCAAGTCAGCAACTGCAACAGTTTCCATGGTGTGCATGCTCTGGGGAATCCAGGTCTTCATCCTGCACCAGAAGGACTGAAGAAATCTCCCGGCAAGCAGGCACCTTCCAAGGCGATGACCGGTACCCTGGTACTCCTCTCACGGTGACGAGCATGCTCCTAAGGACACAGAGGATGGATATCATCAACATAGACTGTCCTCAGGTCCTGCTGATGCAATTTGGAGGAGGTATGACCTTGCCTTCCCCGAGAATGACAGTATCCCTGTGTGTTGTGTCTTCTTCACCTTCTGAGGCCTCTGTGCACTCTTTACAAAATTCCTTTGTGCAAAGCCTGGCCCAGGTCCCCAGCACTCCACGCTGTGATGCTCAACTCACTGAGTTGTTCTCTGGAGGCGTGGGACCTTGTTTTGTTGTGCTGCATCAACCACATTTTGCACCTCCTTTGAACCTGGATTCTGGGGGTGCTGGTTGGCATCCTGAGAGCTCTCTAAAGTGCTGAGAGCCCCCTCATCCTCCTCACACAGAGTTGAGGCCCCCAGGTCCCTCCTGGGTCCATCCAGTGGCATTAATGGAAAATGCACTTTTGTTGTAGCCAAGGCTTGTTGGTGCCTTCCAACATGAAATCTCATCTGTGACAATCTTCACGCCATGGAACATCTTTTACATCATGCAGGAACCCACAGGCATATTCCTAGGCTACATTTCTGCCATCTTCAACTAACCAGGGACTCTTCTTTTGCACCCTCTTCTGGGTTGGCAGGGACCCATGTCCTTTCTAGAACTTCTTTCGACTTCTGGACATGGTCCCCTTCCTTTGCAGGTCTTCAGGTCCAATAATCCAGCAGTTGTTCTTTGCAGACTTGGTTGGCTGCTGCAAAATCCCCAAAACGAGGTATAGTGTTTCCTAAGGAAACTTGAGGTACATTGCTCCTGCTTTTCTGTGCTCTGGGGTAGGGTAATTTACTTACCTTTACTGTATTCATACTCTCCCAGCGATTCTGCATAAACTACACTTTTTCTAGGGGGGAATTTGTGATTAACATTCCACTTTTTTAGTAGATGGTTTGTGTTGCCCCTAGACCTATTTTCTCCCTTTGTATTCTATAGGATTTCCTACTGTTTGCATTGTTCTATGACTATTTACTTGTCTAATTGTGGTGTTTAGTGTGTATATTGTGTACAATACTTACCTCCAGAAGGAGTATTGTCTATAACATATTTTGGGTACTATGTCACCCAAATAAATACCTTTATTTTTGGTAACACTGAGTATTGTCTTTACTTCTGTATAAGTACTGTGTAACTATAAGTGATTTTTCATGAGCTTTGAATGTCTCCTAGTTCAGCCTCAGCTGTTCTGTTATAGCTACCTCTATCAGCCTACGCTGCTAAAACACTACTACTTCACTAAAAAGGGATAACTGGACCTGGTATAAGGTGTAACTACCCAAGGTACCCACCACAAACCAGGCCAGCCTCCTACACATATGTTTTCTTTTTCTTACTGCCCTTGTAGGCCTTACACCTCCCACATTTATAGAAACCCTGTTGCTCCTTGAACCAACCTCCTGTTTCATTTTGTGTGTTCACATAACTGTATGCCAGAATATCCCTCACAGATTTAGGTTTCCTGTATGTGACCAACGGGTATGGTAATCCCTTTTGGCCTATTACTAGATCTGCTTTGACAAGATGCCTATGCCTGTTTAGCATATGTTTGATCCTGGTGGACTCCGAATTGTATGTGGTTAGAAGACACTCAATACCAGACTCCTTATAAATCCTGTCTTTTAACCTGTAAACTGTCACTGCACAATACATTCATCTTTTCACCAGCAGCCCTTAATACCTTCAGTGGATAGCACCTAGCTCTAAATAAGTTAGACATTCTACTCTCTTCTTTTTGAAAGGAGAGCGGCGTACTGGGATTGCACTTAGCTCCCAGAATTTCCCCAAAGGAGATACTCCATTTCAAATTCTTTGAATGATATTTGCTGACATGTAAAATACTATTACCCGCCATTTCCTTTCGAAAAAGGGAAGCATGTACAGACCCATCCTTAATCTGAACCAAATGTTCAGGAACTCCATCTCAGTGTCATGAATCTTATGTGTGAAAGTTAAACTACAATCATTGCTCAAAAAATGTCCAAAGAATGCTTGTACCAAGCTACAGGGGCCATCCAGATAACAAACAGATCATCAATGTACCTTGTCTAAAACGTTATATGTTCGGTTCATCTCTCACTAGCATCTGTGGAAACATGGTGTTTCTCCCACCATCTCATGAAAATCCCAGCATAACTTGGAACAAATCAACTGTATATCACAGTGCTGGTCAGATGTCTAAACCATGTTTTATTAAATAGGAAAAAAATATTTTCAAGGCAAAACATCAGCATTTTTAACAGTATCATGCACTGATCATATTTGTGAACAGCCTTGTCCCTGAAGAAATGCCTACAAACTTGAATTCCCAATCTATGTTTAATGCAAGTGTATAAAGAGACAACATCTATGAAGATTAGCTAGTTTTTCAAGGAATCTCACTTATTTTACTGATAAAGTCAGTACTGTCGGTAGAATGTGATGGTAAATTTAGGACATATGGTAACAAAAAAACATCAAGATAAGTAGATGTAGGTTCCCAATGACTGTTGTTAGCTGAAATTATAGGCCTACCAAGAGGGTTTTCTCTGTTCTTGTGAATCTTGGGCAAGTTCTCACCCATCACTCCTTCCAAGTCTGCTGTATTGTCCTTTCCTTGCTGCTCTCCGGCTTTTCCTCCTTTTATGTTGTTTGCATCTTTTCCTTTTGGTGTTTTTTGAACTATAAAAAATTGTATTCATATAAATCTGACAAAGGAAAAGTGTCCCAGAGGCTCTTCTCGGTCTGAGTAATTATCTTATCCAGATTCAGAGGTTACCAATTCTTGTTATCTAAGTACTACACATTGCTTGAATTGCCTCATCCCTCCATCAAATTTCCTTCCACAGTAAGGATATGCACAGTGACATAATCCTGTTTGTCTTGAATTTGTGTCTCTTTTTCAGATTGATCTCCTCCTCATAATTGAACAGTCTGAATTCCATCTGGGTCCAAAAACTGCATATTTCTTCCTGGTTTGGGTGTTGATCCAAGACCAGTTTGACCTAAGTAATTTCCTAAGAGGTCTGCTTTAACTCCATTTTGGCATACTTAGATAAAACCCCCATCATGTTTTTACAAGTTGAAGCCATCAACTGGGACACCCACCGCAACACCCATGGAACTCCTCCATTGCACAGAATAAGACAGGGCAGTGATTTGTGCAGGGTTACCTTACTTCACAATGATGGGGTCATTCAAAGTCATGCAGAGTGGCTTGGCATGGCCTCACAGATATGAGTTGAAGGGTTGCACCCCCATTACATCACAAAAAGTGAAGATCAGTGGTGCGAGTGGCTCATGTATACGCTCCTTAGATCTTAATGCTGATTGTAAGCAAAATGGATGACCCTAAGGTTGAAAAAGTCATCTCTAATCAGGCACCAGATCAAAATAGCTCTGTCCTACTTGATTTGCTATTAGTGTCATGCGCACAGGTTCATTTCAATTTTATTTACATTAGCTGCACACCAAATATGGAACAGTTTTTTTTCCCCTTATCTTTATGGCAAATGTTTTTTTTTACTGGAAAGTGGCGTTCATCGTTAAATGCAGAGAGTTTGGTTGGCAGGTGATCACTTGCCACATTTATAATGTCTAAGAAATTACTAGATCTGTGCAAAATCTTAAATACGGCAGTATAATTCATGTAGTTACACAGATTATGTCTTGAGTATGGCATGTCGTGTAACGAGACCCCTGTTTGGGGAGAAATGGTAACATGAGATGCAGGGAAACACTTTGTCATGAATGCGAGTAGCATCTTCCCAATGCAAGAGGCATTTCCTTTAACACGAGTGGCCAACCTATCTTTTCAGGTTGATTATTTACTTGAGCTGACTGCTTGGGTATTTTTGGAGCATGAAACGACGAATTTGAGCATGAGGGGCATCAATCCCAATCTGACAAATTCAACAACAAAAAATGAGAGACTGAATGCTTAACAATGTCAAACAGTCAAACATTCACTCCCAGTCACAAATCTGGGCCTAAATCTATTGTTTTTAGCTCACCCTGCCATCCCAGTGTGGACCCAGTCATATGCAAATCAGTTTTGACCCTGCTTCCTATGGAAACAGTCCAGTTCGAACTGCCAGGCCAGGTCCTTCCTGGATCGTAAATAAGCATCCTGGTAAGAGCTGTGGGGTATTACCCCTCATCAGTCAGGCTAACTTCTTCTTTTGGGGACAGTCTAGCCCAAACTGCCAGACCAGATCCTACCTGGACTGGAAACAAGCCTCCTGGGACCGGTTTTGGGGTATCACAGCTCAGCAGCCAGGCTAACTTGAATCCAGTGATATAGGGAGCACAGGACCCACATCTGGGCATGCCTTTACCACTTGGGGCAACAAATGCAAAAATAAACAGATGATCGGAGGAATGCTGAACAATGTCAAACATTCACCCTAGTCACTGATCTGGGCCTAAATCCATCATTTTTTGCTTGCCATGCCATTCCATTTTGAACCCAGCCAAATGCAAATCAGTTTTGACCCGGCTCCCAATGGGAATAGTCTAGGCTGAACTGACAGGCCCAATGGGAAAACCAGTTCTGTAAAAACAAGCATTTCAGGTAAATGTCCTACCTGCTGCAAATCTTTACATGGGCAACAGATGTTAAGTAAGCAAAAGGGAAATCAATTTGAAATTATATTTTCAAATTTAACTTTTACTACTTGGTTAATTTTTTTTAGCACTAAACATATTTTTCTTTTTTTTCTTTTTTATACAGGAAAACATTGCAGAGATAGGGAGGCTACTTTACATACAGTAGCAATTCCCACTTGCTGTCTTGGGACTCCTCATTCTGCTTTGCTCATTTTGGATTTGAAATTTGGAAGAAAAGCATAAATTTAGGTTTATCCACAAAGTTATTTTTTAAATAGTTTTCTTTTCATTAGTATGAGTTAGAAACATAAACACTATGAACATACAGAAAATCAGAAATTGCATCAGGCAACTGATCAAGAGTATACAATTTGAAACTGCAATTGAGGTACAGGTGAACCATGTGGTTATGCATAGATATTAGAAGATAGATGGTGCATCAGACCAATCAGGGTTACAACTCAAAAAATTGTCGAGCATGTAAACAGAATAGTACGCAGAAGTCAAAATGGGGTGTTCATTACATATAGGAGTCGGAGCCTCAGATTAGCTTAATCAGAAAGATCTGAGTCTAGCGACATCAGATAATCACATAGTGGGTACCAAATGTCTTTACGCCGTGATGTGGGGGGTGGCAGGGAAGCATACACTTCACTTGTGGTATCACAGGAAACCATATCTTTTAACCAGTCTGAGTCATGGGGCAATGCCAGCTTCCCCAGCACATTACCAGCCTTTGTTTAGCAAGTAACCGTGCTATGGCGGCGAATCTGCATATGCCAGGTGGGATATTCTTTATGTAGCCAAGCAGGGCCTCTAGGGGATCAGGAACAAGTGCAGTGCCAATCATGCTGGAACAAGAGTGAGAAATGTTATCCATTACTTTTGAATAGTTGGGCAAGTCCAAGCCAAGTGTATGAAGTCTTCATTATCAGCCCTACATTTAGGGGAGTAGTGTGGGTGTGTGGATCGATTCTAGCAAGGCCCTGTGAATTTATCTATGCACAATGAAGACAATTATAATGTAAAAGCTTATGCCGATGATTGGGGAAATATGCTTGGTTTGGGTACAACGATAGCGCCAGGTCAAGACAGTGATTGGGTATCCCAGATCTTTTTGCCACACAGCTCTGACCTTACCACTGCAGTCTGGTCACTGTGCAATATTAGCTTGGTAGAACCTGGACACAAGTCTTGCCCTCTCAGTGGAGTTAATTAATAGAGTCAGCTGATCCAGTGTAATATACGGAAGTCTGTCACATATAGTATTATGAAGTCATCTGAGTATGAAGCGGTCTATGTATGTAGCAATTTTGAAAATGCCACAGAAAGTTGAATTTTTTTTGCAACCTTAGCCATTTGGTGCCTGCAACATTTTCTGGGTCACATCATCTGGGTGTAAGTGACTGACTTTGTGAATTCCACACAGACGCTAACACAATAGAGGAATTAGGTGTGGGTGAATTGGTCATCTTCTGGTAGGATTGGGGGCAGAGGTGAGCACAGCCCCACTTGCAACTGAATAAGCTGTGCTCTGCCTTCACCAAAGGGTTTATCACTTTAACTTTGTCACTGAAGCCAGCTTAGAGCAAGAGAAGTGGAGTAAGGAAATTCCATGCGCTTCAAAGTAGAAATCTCAAGAAACTTCTCCCAAATTTGATGCAGAATCAGGTATAAAAATAGAGCCATCAGACTCATTCTTCAGTTTACTTTTTGGACCAGCAAAGGGACTCTCAGATGGCTCCCAGCTGCTGTGATCTGCTGTGAACTCAGCAAAACTGCCTGTACCTGGAATGACTGCTTTGCTGCCTGGTGCCTGCCTCGAACACTGAGAGGCCAGCCCTGCTGTTTGAGCCCTGCATCTTCACCTAAATCCAGGACTACCAGGGTGGCTCCAAGTGGCAGTTTGCTAGCCTTTTTTTCAGAGCCACAGGGGCATAAAAGGCTAACACCATCTTGATCTTTCACCAAGATCCAGCCTGAGTGAGTCCTGAACTTCCAAATGGTGTGTCACAGTCCTGGCCCATTGGTTGTGGTGCTACTGGTGCCCGAAGAGCCATAATCTAAAACTGAAAAACGTGGAAAATTTCTGGCCACAAACTGCTCTGAGAACCAGGAATAGACTGGGACCAATCTACTTGTCTATCCACACAATGTGCAACACTGGTCGGCCAGACTTTGCGGCTGCCCCCTTAATGGTCTTCTCTGCAACAGCAAATCCCCTTCAGCAGTCCATAGCAAAGGGATATTCATGCCCCTGGCAATTCACACCTTCGCCATGCACTGCTTCTACCCTCTCATATTACATCACTCAAGAGATGTTCTACGACTGTACTGATAACATCCCTAACAATATCTAGAATTACATAATTGATAGCAGCACCGCATGGCGATGGCACAAGTTATACTTATTTGAAGGTTAGAGTTATAGTTACTTGAGATAACCATAACTGGCAAATTTTAGTACTTTGGTTCATACAAAAAAAAGATTCTGTGACTATATAACATATATATATACGTGACCAAGGCTGCTAGTCAGCCAAAACGCGTTGTGTTAAATAAAAAAACGTTACTTTTGATTTCCTGAGTGTGCGGCTATTACAAAATAATTTTGATGTTGAAATATATATATACATATATATATATATATATATATATATATATTTCAGTTAAAAATCATAATGTACCTGGAACCTTTGGTTTAAAAGTGTTTTTCCTAACTATGATGTCCCTGAACGTTTGCTTTTTTTAAAAAGTGAATTTCCTTTTTTTAACGTTAAGTAATTTTAATCACTTTACATTAATCTAACCTTTGCCACGCATAGCTTTTGGCCAGGTGCGGCTGGGGTTGGTGTCCTACAGCCCAACCCATATAACCACCCAATCCCCACAAAACACCTGGCTTTTTGCTGCGTGCAGTGGGGATTGACTACAGGGCCAGGACTACAGCCAAGCCCTGGGCCTACCCCTATAACCAGCCAACCCCATACGACGCACACTCTTTGGCCATGCACAGTGGGGTTCACTGCAGTGCCTGCAGCCTACCCCCTATAACCACCCAACCCCACACCACTAATGAAGTGCTTCTTTGTTTGGTGAAGATGGGATCATGTTCCTGTACATCAAGAATATCTCACAAATCAGTGGAAATGCACTTGGGGGTCCCTTTAGTAAGCTGTCCTTCATTTTTTATCTGGCCCAGGGATGTGGTGGTCCATGGGGCTTCCTACAGCCACAGGAGGGGTCCGTGTTGCACACTCCTTTGTATAATAAAGTCCTGTGGAGGTGGTGGTCCCTGGGGCCCAGTGGGGTCCGGGCAGCCCCCCATATGTTTTTTTAAACTAGCCCTGGGAAGGTGGCTGTCCCCCAGATTCGAGAAAGCCCTTGGAGGGTGTGGCCTGTGTTCCTTTCCCAATTTTTAAGTAAATATTCATGCCAACGGGACTAGGCCCACCAGGAGACTACATTAAAAACAAGCATGATAGACTGCACTTGTTTTTTTTTTAAGTACTGGGGAATATTCCTGAGTTTCACTGTGAATCTAATAAGATAGCTTTTTTGCCCTGGAGTGGACCCTGGGGAACTCAGCATTGAGTCTAGCATGTTAGGGTATTCTTACCCTGCCCACTTTTCTTCTTTTTGTGTTTATTTTTTGGGACTTGGCTAAAGCTGAGTCCCAAAATGGCTGTCAACACGTTCTTGTTGAAGTGTTGGCAGCCAGTCAGCTCTCTGCACAAGATTGGGAGTATCCGCAAAGTCATTGCAAACTTAGATATACAAATTTGGAATTCTTTAATTTCTCGAAAACTATGAATGGATTTACAGCAAATAACAAAAAGGGTGCTCTTCTGGACCAAGAGCTACCATTCTGCAAACATTTGTGCAGTCTTGCCCAGAGGTTCAGGTTGTAGTCATGTCTATAATTTCGATGGTAATTAACATGGAAAACACACTTTTTGACTACTCCTTTTCTTGGTCCCCGCTTGACGATCTCCTAACACTTTTCATGTACAACAAGACTCTAGAGGACAATTTTTGGAAACTTTCATGAAGATTCGTCAAACTGTGCAAAGATATAGCCATGTCAAAAATGCTTTTTCTATGGAAACAAGGGGCCTGATTTAGATCTCGGTGGTTGCACCACCAAACTGCATCGACGACAGACCAGAAAAGACAATCAAGCAAACTGTGTTCTGTCCGCCATATTTAGATGTTACAGTTCTGCAAGCGTATTGAATGGCAACAGATTGCTGATGGAGGGAGATGGTGGCAGAACCTGAATCACTTTGTGCAATGGCAGGGGCTATCTATTGAATAAAGTTAAGTGACACACACACACTGTCCCTTAGCCATATATGTACCCCTGCAATACACACTGCACATCACACCACATTCACACAGTAACACATTGCCATTACAACACAATACAACCCGTACGTGCTAAAAACACACATTGATATACATGCATGACACAATATACCCACACCATTGATACTGCACCCACACACTACACAACCATGACAAACAACACAACTACTCATTCATCTACACAAACACACTCACACACATTCACAACCAAACACATTGCAACACCGTCCACACTCACCTGGATGTATTACATGGCAACCCAACATGCACAACAACATCGGTCTTACATGCAAGTGACACAGATACAGATGCTACCACAACACCCACTCCACCTCAACCAGCTAATCGTATCAAACACACACACATACACGCACTGACTCACACACAGCATGACAGGTACATGTCCCCTGGCAATATGGATACAGTTGACAGGTGTGACTGTACTATCATTTTGGTGCCACCATTCATTTGCCCATGAATACTGGCACCATAATGACAATTGTGTATGTGTGCGATATGTGTTGTGTCCTCTTACATGTCTAACCCACTTGTGTCCCGGACATATGTCACATTGATTAAAAAAATTACTGTGACCTGTATATGACTGCAGTGTCCCCATCCTCCTGCACAGTGCCCATTAACGTACCCTGGCAATGAGGCATCTCCACCATCAAGTTTGGCAATGGGGGTCATGTTTTTTCTGCGCGTCTTGGCAGCAGCAATCGCAGATGTTGTCCAGTTGGAGATGGGAGGGGGAATGTGGCAAAAAGGTGAGTTCTCATCCCCTTTACCTCCAATCCGACAACTCAAACATGGAGGTCAGACTGCCAATTAAAATAAAAAAAAGTCACATACAAATCATCACGGCAGGAAGGGAGTCTTGGGTTCTGCATTAGCCACTTTTCCCTATTGTGCCATTAACTCAAGCGGTCATTTTTGGCAGAGACAGTAGTTTGGATGCCGGCTATTGTCTAGGGGACCACTAACATCTAAATACGGCTGGCTGACTGCAGAAGTGGTGGACGGGGTTTCAGTCAAAAAGTCGACGAAAGGACTGTTACTGCCAACATCTAAATTAGGCCCTAGGTCCTAACTACAACTACCTACTGGTAACTGCTAGTAAATAATATATATAACTCTAACTACAAGAAGTGAATTTCTATGTTTTTGTACATTTAAATTTGAGCCTAACTATAATGTCCCTGTAACCTTTGTTCTTTTAAATACATTTTTATGGCTGTTTAAAATTGTATTTCCTAACTATAACATCCCTGTGTTTAACGTACAGTAATTTTCATTAGTATACGTTAATCCAATCACTGCCTCGCATGGCCAAAGGTGGCGGTGATTGGCCACAGGGCCTGGCCTGTGGTCAGGCCCTGCGGCCAAACCCTACTACCATCCAACCCCTGCTGTGCACAGCCCTCGGCCATGCGCAGCGGAGGCTGGCCTCAGGGCCTACTGTGCAGCAATATGCTGCCACCAACCCCCCTAACCACCCTAACCCCATGCTGCACACAGCCTGTGTCTGTGTGTGGCAGGAGTTGGCTGCAGCCTGTCCCTCTGGGTGTCTGAATAGGGGTGAAAGGGTGTATCTGGGTGTGAGAGTGGATGTGAAAGTGTCTGGGTGTCAGAGTGGGTGTGTCAGTGTCTTATTGAGTTTGTGATTGGGTGTGTCAGTGTCTGTGTGGGTCTGTGAGTGGGTATGTGAGGGTTTCAGTGGGTCTGTGAGGGGGTGTGTCAGTGTTTGTGGGTCTGTGAGTAGACGCATGAGGGTTTTAGTGAGTCTGTGTGTGTGTGTGAGTAGATGCATAAGGATCTGAGTGCGTGTGTGAGTGGGAGAAAGAGCTTGAAAGAGACAGAGTATGAGATTGAGCGGGAGAGCTATAGATATAGAGATAGAGTTTTTTAGGCCTTAATGAATGATATACTTAGAATGAGATATTTCTGGACAAATTGAAAAGAAAAATGTATTTGTCAATTGAAACGACTGAGATGACCTTTTAGTATGAAGCTTAAATGTTTGAAGTTGAAAAGAAATCAAAGCTGGTAAATATCAGAGACACACCTAGGCTGGAACCTTCAAACTTCAATATGAGAGACTGAGACATTAACCACTAGGCCACAGGAGACTCAAGTTTTTGAGGAATCCAGACATTAACATTCAAGCCAAAGAAGCTGACCATATGCAGCTTCTAAAACTCAAAACACTGGTAAATAAACAGAGACACTACCAAGTAATACCAGGGTTTGAACCTTCAACCTACTGTGTAGCTGTCTAAAAGCTTTACCAAAAGGCCTTACTTATAACCTTAGTACCAAACTTCTTGATAGTCTAACTCTTTGAAGACATTGAATGGAGAGACCATGCAATGACATTCTCTCTCTCTCTCTCTCTCTCTCTCTCTCTCTCTCTCTCTCAACCCATTTTGGAATGGAAGAGCGAGAGAGAGTAATAGGACTGCGGGGGGAGCCTCAAGGCCTCCAAAGACCTATCTGGCTCCCCACATCCTGTGGGAACCAGCATTGCCCCCTCAAGCAGGGAGCTGATTTTAATAGCAGCTCTCTGCTTGCAGGACTAATGTTCTCACCTGTCTTCCCCGCATGCATATTTGCATGCGGGGAAGACAGATGAAAACTCCACTTTCTGCAAGGGAGAGCTGTTTGGCAGCTCTCACTTGTAGATAATGGAGTTTGTGTGCTTTTGCTTGATGGGAGCGGTCAGGTCTCATCAAGCAAAAGGCAAAAGCTATGTCCAAGGGTGGGCACACTAGGGCATAGCAGGATCCAGCCCTAGGGGGTGGTGGTGCCCAAGGACAACTGTGGCTCCAAATGTGAACTTACCCCCGGGAGGTGGTGGCCCCCGGAGCTGCGGGGGTGTGAAATGGACCCCTCCCCCTTTTTTGCATGTTTGCCCCAGGGAGGTGGTGGTCCCCCGGGCTGTGGAGTGGGCCTGCATTAAATGTATAATGAGCTCTGGGGAGGTGGCGATCCCCAGGGCATTGAACAGCCCGGGAAAAACCCCATGCAACCCTCACCTTATTTTTTAATTTACCCCAGGGACCTGGCCACCCAAACACATCTTTTTCTTGGCCCTCGCTTGATGGATCATCCCCAAACTTTCCTTGTGCAATCACTGGGGCACTTATTTTAGAAAGTTTTGTGAAGATTTGTCAAACAGTAACAACAATATGGTCAACTCAAATAGATTGTTCAATGGAAACATGGTTTTAGCTATAACTACCTAGTGACAACTGCCACTAGTTAGGATATACAACCTAATGTTAATCACCACTAAGTAGCTATAGTTGGGACCTAGTTTCTATAGAAAAGGTGTTGTTTGTTTTGGTAATAACTTTGATGCTGTTAGATGAATCTTCACAAAACTTGTCAAAAAAATAAAATGCTCATTTCGGTGTCTGTCTGAAAAGTTTGGGGCAATCCCTCAAGCAGGGGCCATGAAAAAAAGGGGTCCCATAATGCTTTTCCCTCATGCATTTTTCGATAGGGATTTTCAACAGGAATAGGAATTTGGCAGAAAGGTAGCTCTTGGTCCAGAAAGTACCCTTTTTGTTACTTGGTGTAAATCCGTTCAGTAGTTGAAACTAAAGAAAAACACATTTTTATATATAGGGATGCGAAGGCTTCACAAATCCTCCCAAACTCATACTAAGATTTGATTGACTCCCAAGGCCTCAACCAGGAAGTGTTGGCAGCCATGTTGGGACTCAGTTTCAGCTGAATCCCAGAAAAAAGGATGAAAAAAAAAGAAAAGGGGGCAGGGTAGGGACACCCTGACCCCTTAACTATGGTGCTGGGGTCCCAGAGGGAGTCCCCCCCCCCCACCACAGAGCCAAAAATCATTTTTTTGGTTGGGAGTCATGGTGGATCTGCAGATCTATCAAAACTTTGAAAAGAAAAAAACAAAACAAGTGTGGGCTCCCCCGCTGTTTTAATGAAGCCCTGGTGTGGGCCAGGTCCCAGGGGCATTCAAATTCTGAATGCTGAGGTGCCCAGCCATGCGGCCCCCTCGCATTCAAATAGAAGGAAGGATGTCCCTGGGAGGTGGCAGTCCCTGGGGCTGGTGGGGGGCAAATGGAATCAATCTACAATCAAGCCTTGGGGAGTTGGCAGTCAAAGGGACTGCGATGGGGCCTCACAGCACCCGGCAATAAATGCAAAATAAGCCCCGGGGAGGTGGCGATCCTCAGGGCACTGAAATGCCCAGGAAGGGGGCCCTGTGCACATCTCTTCTTATTTTTTACTTTGCCCACTGGAGCTGACTGACCCAGGGAACTGTAGAAAAAAAACAAGCGTGGGTGCCCATGGTTCCTTTTTTCAAATTTTCTTGCCACAAATATGTGAATTTCATGAATACTCAGCAGTTTAAAACAAAAAATGTTTTTTTAGCACTGGCAGGGTCCCTCTGGGACCCGAGAACCAGAGCTAAGGGGTCAGGATGTTTCTACCCTGGCCCCTTTTCTTTTGTTCAAAGAAAGAAGCTGATTCCCAAGATGGCTGCCACTTCCTGGTTGCATTTCCTTGCACAAGCTCATCATTATTTGCGAAGTTGTTGCAACCAGAGATATACAAATTTGGATTTCCTTGCATTTCTCAAAAAACTACTGAACAGATTTACATCAAATAAGTGAAAGGGTAAGCTGCATACTAAAAGTTAGCTTTCTGCCACATTTAGTGTAATTCTGTCCAGTGGTTCGGGCTGTAGTAGCGTCTAAAGGTTCTATGGGAATTAATATGGGAAATGCAACTTTTTTTAGCCCCCCCTTATTTGCAGTCCCTGCTTGACAGATCACCACAAAAGTTTCCATGCGCAACAAGAATCACCAGGGCACGTTTTCTTTTATTTTTTTAATTTCATGAGGATTTGTCAAACTGTGCCACAGATATAGGCAAATCCCAAAACGTTCTTTTCTATAGAAAGATGGCCCTATCTATAACTAACTAGTGGCAACTGCCACTAGGAAATATATATAACCTAGTGATGCTAGTTAGTTAGGACCTAGTTTCTAAAACAAAAGTGTTTTTTTTTGTTTTGCTAATAACTTTGGTGTGATTTGATGAATCATCACAAAACTTGTTAAAAAATGCAAAGCTCAAATCAGTGTCTGTCTGTAAAGTTTTTTCTTCCTCCATGCATTTTTCCACAGGGATTTTGAACAGGAATAGCATCTGAACCACTGGACAGATTACACCAAATTTAGCAGAAAGGTAACTCTTGGTCCAGAAAGCACCCTTTTTCTTGATGTAAATCCATTCAGTAGTTTTTGAAAACTTAAAGAAAAAATACATTTGTATATGTACGGACATGAAGGCTTCACAAACCCTCCCGATCTCATGCTGAGATCTGATTGGCTGCCAACACTTTAACCAGGAAGCGTTGGCAGCCATATTGAGACTCAGCTTCAGCGAGTCCCACAAAAAAACATTTAAAAAAAAGAAAAGAGACCAAGGTAGGGGCACCCTGATCCCTTATCTCTGGTGCTGGAGTTGCAGCTCCAGATGTCATATGAGATGTCATCAGTGATGTCACTGACCATGCCATGAGGGATGTAATATATGAGGTCATAAGCAGTGCATTACGGGAGCGCCAGTTATAGTTAGCTGAGGTACCCATAACTGCTGAATTTCTATGTTTTTGTACGAGTAAATTCAGAACCTAACTATAACGTCCATGTAACCTTTTTTTTTTCAGTGAATTTCTAAGGTTTTTTTAATTTCTATTTCCTAACTATAATGTTCTTGTAAGCTTTGTTTTTTTCAGTGCATTTCTATTTTTTTGAATTCTATTTCGGAACTATAATGTCCCTATAATCTGTGTTTTTTTCAGTGAATTTCTAAGGTTTTTTAATTCTATTTCGTAACTATAACGTCCCTGTAACCTTTGGTTCTTTTCAGTGAATTTCGATGTTTTTTTAACATATAGTAATTTGAATTACTATACGTTCATCCAACCACCGCAGCGCACGGCCCTTGCCAGGTACTAGAACCAACCCCCTATAAGCACCCAACTTTGCATGAGGAGGTTGCCCGCAAGACCTTGTCTGCAACCAGACCATATGGCTAACACTCCCCAACCACCCAAACCCACGCTGTGCACAGCCCTTTCACTGTGCATGGCAGGAGTAAGCTGCAGCTTCTCTGGGTGTGAGAATAGATTGGAGAGGGTGTATCTGGGGGTGAGAGTGGCTGTCAGATTGTAGGTCTGGGTGTGAGAGTGCGTATATCAGTGTTTTAGTGGGTACGTCAGTTGGTGCGCGGGTCTCTGAGTGGCTGCATGAGGATGTCAGTTGGTCTGTCAGTGGGTGCGTGAGTGTCTGAGTGGGTCTGTGAGTGGGTGAATAAGTGTCTAAGTGGGAGTGGGAGAAATTAATTGAAAGAGAGACAGAAAGAGAGAGAGAAAGCGAGAGATTAAGAGAGATTTGTTTAGGCTTTAATATCTCATATACATAGAATGAAATATTTTTCTTAAATTTAACAAAAAAAATTATTTAATAATTGTAAAAAGTGCTATTTCTTTAATTTTTAAAAAAAGGTAAGTGAGTCCAGCTGAACTCGAACCCCCATTGCTCAGTGTAAAGGTCTGCAACCTTCACACTGAGCTATGGGGGTTTTCTGTAGATTTTTTTGCAGGCCTTTGTGGGATTTGTAGTGAAAAAATATATTTAAAAAAGTAAGGACTGCGGAGGGAGCCCTTAAGGGCTCTTTCGCGGCCCATACTTTTTAATTTGTTATTTTAAAAATGTATTACATTTTTATTATGAAGCCCTTTACCGGCTATGTGGGACCACAAGGAAGCCCTCAAGGACTCCTGCCGCTGTCCCTACTTTAAAAAAAATGTTCATTCTTTTAATAAATAATGCCCTTATGGGCTACCTGGCACTGCGGGGGGAAGCCTTAAGGTTTCCACGCAGTGCCAATGCTTCAGCAAGCACGGAGCCGCTTTGACAGCAGATTCTTGCTTGCTTAAGGGGGTGGTTCCAGGGGCAGCGGGGGCCACAGGGCCCCCCCACATTTATTACAAGATCGCCTTGGGTGGGTGGTGGTCCCCGAGGAAGCAGGAGGTTGCCAGGAGGCCCCCTCCACATATTACAATGATGCCCTGGGGAAGTGGTGTCTCCAGGGCAACAGGGGGGCCTGTGGCCCCCACTTAAAAAAAAAGCCCCAGGGAGGTGGTGGTCCCCGAGGCAGCGGGAGGAGGCCAGTAGGCCCCCTGTTTTTTTATTTTTGAAAAGCCATGGGACATTGCTCACCCAGGGGCATTAGACTAACGAAGCGAGGTAGCCCGTGCTTTGCTTTTTTATCATTTTACGAGTGGATTTGTGGATCCACTGCATCTCCGCTCATAAAATCAACAACAAAAAATGCTTTTTAGGTTTGGGGGGGGGGCAGGGGGTTCATACCCTGGCCCCTTTTGGTTTTTTTTTACTTTTATTTGGGGACTCTGCTGAAGCCGAGTCCCAAGATGGCTGACAACACTTCAACAGCTTCTGTCAGCCAATCAGATCTCAGCACAAGATTGTTAGGGGTTGCGAATCCTTCATGTCCCTAGATATACAAATTTGGATTTTCTTTAATTTATCAAAAACTACTAAATGGAATTACACCAAAGCCAAAAAATTCTCTTTATGGACCAGGACCTACCTTCTTGCCAAATTTGGTGTAGTTCTGTAATTTTTGCGCTATAGCTGTACAAAATCCCTATAGAAAAATGAATGGGGAAATGTTTTTTGGAACCCCCCTTTTTTCTCTGATGGACAGATCACTCAAAACTTTTTAAGTATCAGCTGACAGAACTTGCAAATTCTTTTGGAAAGTTTTGTGAAGATTTGTCAAGTGGTGCCAAAGACATAGGCAAGTAAAACAAAATGTTTGTATAGAAACGTAAGCCTACCGATAACTACCTAGTGGCGATTGCCACTAGGTAATACATATATATATATATATATATATATATATATATATATATATATTGGCCCTGTAGCCAAGCCCTCATACCCACCAAACCCAGCATTGTGCATAGCTGGGGTTGGCCAGAGGGCTTGCAGCCAACCCCTATAGCCACCCAACCCGGTCACCTCTAAGTAGTTATAGATAGGACCTAGTTTCTATAGAAAAAGTGTGTTTTGTTTTCCTCATAACTTTGGCCCTGTTTGATGAATCTTCAAGAAAATATGTTGCTTGATCAAATGTCTGGAAAATTTCAGGGTGATCCACAAGCAAGGGCTGAGAAAAAAGGGGGGCTCCTAAAATGCTTTTTTCCCATGAAATTTGACCAAAGGGATTTTGAGCAGGAATCGCTCCCGAAACACTGGATGGAATTACACAAAATTTGGCAGGGAGGTATCTCTTGGTCCAGAAAGCACCCTTTTTGTTACTTAGTGTAAATCCGTTCAGTAGTTTTTGAGAAATTAATAAAAACAAATTTGTATGTATAGGGATGCGAAGGCTTCACAAATACTCCCGATCTTGTACTGAGATTTGATTGGCTACCAACACTTTAACCAGGAAGTGTTGGCAGCCATGTTGGGACTCAGCTTCAGTACAGTCCCAGAAAAAAAGATGAAAAAAAAGAAAAGGAGGCAGGATGGGGACAATATTTGCAATATTAAAGAAAAAAGAACTTTGTTTACATAGAGGCGTGAAGGCTCTGCGACCCCTCCTGACCTCGTGCCGAGATCTTATTGGCTGGCAACACTTCAACAAGGATTTTTTTAATGAAAAAACTGTGCATTGGTGGGGTCACGAGTTATGGTTACCTTAGGTCACGAGTTTTAGTGACTTGAGACAACTCTAACTATAACAGATGAATGTCTATGATTTTGTACATGTAAAATGTGAGCCTAATTACAACATCACTGTAACCTTTGTTTTTTTAAGAGAATTTCTGTTTTTTAATTCTATTTCCTAACTATAACGTTCCTATAACCCTTGTTTTTTTCATTGATGACATATATGTGTGTATATGTGTGTGATATGTGTGTGATGTGTGTGATGTGTGTGTAGATGTGTGTGTGTGTGTATATATATATATACTCGGGCGTGTTGTGTGCATCAAAAATATTTATTCCAAGACGTGTTTTGACTTAAACAATCTTGTTCACTCAATGTATGTATAATTATTTATTTGTATTATTGGCATTTGCCAGTCAGTAATTATAGTTAGGACCTAGATTCCATAGGTAAAGCGTTTTTTGTTTTGCTAATAACTTGAGAGCCATTTGATGAATTTTCATGACATTTTCAAAACCAGTTTGTCACTCACTTTAGTTGCTGCCTAGAAAGTTTCACGGTGATCTGTCAAGTGGGTGCAAAGGAAAAGGAGGGGTCCAAAAATGAGTTTTTTCCATGCAATTTACCAAATAAATTTAAGACAAGATTACAGCCCTCGCCACTCAATAGCACTACATCCAGTTTGGCAGAAGGCTAGATCTTGGTTCAGGAAAAGTGCATTTTCTAATTTGGTGTAAATCTGTTTAGCAGTTTTGGAGTTAGTTAAGTAAAAATATTTATGTATAGCTAGTGACGTGGATCCAAAGCGGCTGATCCACTCACCAACAGCAGAGACGTGACTGACTGGCCGCAACCTGAGAGGATAGTTGTGGCCACCATTTTGTGCATCAGTACTCAAGGGGGAAAATAAAATGTAAAAGTTGTAGAAGGGGGTCAGGGTAGAGGTACCCTGACCCAATGGCACTGATGAAGAGATCTGTCAGGGACCCTTACTGGGCAAGAAAATGTCCCCAAAAAAAGTTTTTTTGGATGTGCAAAGATCCTCGGATCCAAAGCAGTACTCAGCATGGCCCCGTGAGATCCGCAGCAGATCCGGGAATCCAGACCCCAATTAAAAAAACACATACACCAACTCACAGACTCACACAACTACTCAAACACTCACACCAACTCCCAGTTACATACCCACACAACAACTCACATACATACAGCCACTCACACATCCACTCACAGACCCACATGGCCACTAACACACCCATTGACAAATGCTCCCACACACCCACTTACACACCCACACAACCACTCACACACCCACTCACACATCCACAAAACCACTCACACAGCCACTCACACACCTACTCACACACCCACTTACACACCCACCATACAACCATTCAAATACCCACTCATAAACTCATACTCACTCACAGACCAACAAATCCACTCTCCCACCCACTCACAGACCGTAACAGCTGCTCACATACCTACGTAATCAATCAATCAGTGTTTTGTAAAGCGTGGCTAATCACCCGTAGGGTCTCAAGGCTCTGTCTATTGGCGTACTGCTCAGTCGAAGAGTCAGGTCTTGAGGTCCTTCTTGAACAGCTTCAGTGATGTGGTCTGCCTGAGCTTGAGAGGTAACATGTTCCATGTCCGGGCTGCTAGGTAGGAGAAGGATCTTCCTCCTGCTATGCTTTTCCGGATCTTGGGTACGGCTGCAAGGGCGAGCTGGGAAGAAAAGAGATATTGGTTGGCTACGTAGAAGGTGGGGTCAGTGGTTGAGGTATGCCGGTCCTATGTTGTGCAGTGCCTTGGCAGTGTGGTTCAGGAGTTTGTATGTGATGTGTTTGTTGACTGGGATCCAGTGTAGGTCTCTGAGGTGAGATGAGATGTGGCTGTGTAGGGGGGTGTCCAGGAGGAGTCTGGCTGCTGCGTTCTGGATTCTTTGTAGTCTTGATTGTAGTTTCTGGTGGTGCCGGCGTAGAGTGTGTTGCGGTCATCCAGTTTGCCAGTGACTAGTGCGTTGGTGACTGTCTTCCTTGTGTCAGAGGGTATCCACTTGAAAATCTTTCGCAGGAGTCGGAGGGTGTAGAAACATGATGATGAGATGGCATTGACTTGGGGGGTCATGGATAGAGAGGAGTCCAGGATGATGCCCAGATTGCGTGTGTGGTATGTGGGGGCATTTCCCACTGTGTTAGGCCACCAGGAGTTATTCCAGGTGGAAGGGGTGGAGCAAATTACGAGGATCCCTGTCTTGCTCAAGGTGAGTTTGAGGCAGCTGGCTTCCATCCAGGCGGCAACTGCTATCATTGTGTGGTGGAAATTTTTCTTGGCCTTTGCAGAGTCCTCAGACGGGGAGAGGATCAGTTAGGTATCATTGGCATAGGAGACTATGGCCCTCTTTATTATCGTGGCGGTGAGTGATAAAGTGGCGGTAACACCGCCAACCGACTGGCGATATGTTCCGCCAAATTATGAGCATAGCGGTACCAACTCCCATAAACAGCCAATGTACCATACCAACCACTAGGGCGGAAATAATCCTCAGCATGGCGGTAGCCATCAACAGCCAGGCGGAAGACAAAGTACCGTCCACTATATTAAGACACAGCAAACCTCCACCTTTTCGGGGCGGTACCAACGCCAACAAAAGCATGGCAGAAACAGAGCTCAGAAGTGAAAGGACTCACCATCCGAGACACAGGGAAGAAGTATGCCAGCATAGAACCCGAACTGCAAGTTTTCCCAATGATCTTCTACGTAATGCTTCACCTGGAACACCAACGCGGACGAAGACAATGACGGTGAGTACAGCCACCTAGCACACAAGGGAGGGTGGGAGGAAAATGAGAGTGGCACACACATGCATGAAACACACCTGACATACACACACCATACAAACAACCAGCTGCACACGTAAACCAATGGCACAGGACACACGGCATAATATAAAACGGACCAGTTTGCTGAAGTCCTAACAATGTATTAGCATAGCAAAGCCCACCACACTAATCAAATGTATTCACAGATGTACTTAAAGGGCCAATGCCCAATCCAAAGTCATAACGGCACACAAGGCCACAGGCAAAGTCCAATGCCCAACCTGTATCCTGACACATCCATAGAGAACACTGCAGGGGCATCATTTTGCAAGTGGGAAGGCACCTCAGAGGGATGGGGGGGCACCCAAATACAGGAACTTCCCCACTGGTTCTAGAGGGGGCTCCCTGCCCATTGCTCTTTCCTGGGGAGTGCAAGGCTACAGTCTCTGGAGTGGGTGACTTACCCACTGGTTCTGGAGGGGGCAAAATGCCCATTGCTCTGTCCTGGGGAGTGCAAGGCCGCAGTCTCTGGAGTGGGTGACTTGCCCACTTGTTCCAGAGGGGGCAACATGCACATTGCTCTGTCCTGGGGAGTACAAGGCCACAGTCTCTCAGGTAGGTGACTTCCCCACTGGTTCTGGAGGGGGCAACATGCCCATTGCTCTGTCCTAGGGAGTGCAAGGCTACAGTCTCTCAGGTGGATGACTTCTCCACTGGTTTTGGAGGGGTCAACTCGCACAGAAGCCACTGGAGTGTGGCCTACATGGCCTCAGCTGGCAGTGATGGCTGCACTATGGTGGTGGATGGAGGAGCCTCCTGGGCAGCCTCTGCACTCTCTGATGGCTGCACTGTGGTGGAGGATGGAGGAGCCTCCTGGGCAGCCTCTGCACTCTCTGATGACTGCACTTCCTTAGCTGGCAGTGGGGGCCGGTGATAGCTTGTGGTGGTGGAGGTGTCAGCCTGTCAGCCTGCTCTGGCATAGAGTGCTTCGTCTCCTCCAGTATATGGGGTGTGGATCCCTTACCCTTCCTGGCAGGGGTGGATGGGCTCTTCCCCTCTCAGCCTGGTGTTGGAGGTTCCTTCTCCTTCTTCACAGGTGGTGCAGGCTCCTTCCCCTTCTTTACAGGTGGTGCAGGCTCCTTCCATTTCTTTACAGGTGGTGCAGGCCCCTCTACCTCTTCCTTGGTTGTGCTGGCTCCTTTTTCTTCAGCGATGGAGGTGTGGTATCCTTACCACCACAAGTAGGTGGTGGTACCACTGTCCTCGTGGACTGTTTGGCTGAGGTGCTGGGCTGTGTCCTTGGTATCCTGCCCATACGGGTAGGTCAGGGGGAGTGGGAGGGAAGAGGTCAAATTGGGAAAGGAAAAGCTTTTTAGGGACAGTGGGGTGGGAAGAAGGAGGAGTAATGGGAGTGGAGGATGAGGGAGTGGTTGTTGGAGGTGTAGGTTTGCTGGACTTGGGTGCAGGTGCATGGGCAGTATGCTGATGTGAGGTGGATGGCTGTTGGGTCTGTGAATGCTTGTGTCTGTGTCCTTTAGGAGGAGGGGACAGACAGGGTGGGAGAGGACAGAGAGGACACATGCATGGCTGTTGTGGAGGTGTCTGCCAGTGAGGTGTATGTTCTGCCTGGTGTGGTGATGCTGGTAGTGGATGTTGATGTAGTGCATGCAGGTGTGAGTGTGGATGTGACTGGGAGGGAAGTGGTTGCGGAGGAGGAGGGGAAGACAGTGAAGGCAGTGGATGTTGTTGTATCTTCAACTGTATGGTGTTTGCATCAGTGCTTGTGGGATGAAGTGTGGTGCTGGTGTTTGCCTCTGCCACTCTATGGTGTTGCCTTGTGTGCATGCTCGTCTGTATGTGTGCCTGGGATGGGTTGGGGTTGAGGAGAATGGGACTGGGAAGTGGGAGTTGGACGGGGGATGGTAGAAACAGGGACAATGGCTGCTATTAGAGAGGAGACCAGAGCCTGAATCGATCTCTGTTGGGCCACCCATCCACTGTGATGGCATTCACAATGGTTGACTGCCCTACAGAGATGGATCTCAGGAGGTCAATGGCCTCTTCACTCAGGGCAGCAGGGCTCACTAGGGTAGGGCCTGAGGTGCCTGGGGTGAAGGAGATGCCCACCCTCCTGGGTGAGCGGGCACAGGCAACTCGCTGATGGGCTACTGGGAGGGTGGTGCTGGTACGGGGTGGTGGCTGTTCCTGCAGCTGGGGTGATCACAGAGGTGTCCGCCACCACCAGGGAGCTCCCATCAGAGGAGGTATCAGAGTCTGTGTTGTCTCCTCCAGTCTCCGCTGTGGTGCTCCCCTTGCTCTCTATCCCACTGGTTCCCTCGGCATCAGTGGACTCTGTCTCCAGGCTCCTTTGGGATGCAGCTCCCTCTGTCGCATGTGCCCCTGCTCCTCCGCCAGATGATGCTAATGCACACAAGGGCAGGATGACAAACCAAGAAAAGGTAGGGACAAAGGATACACTTGGTCAATGACTGCACCAACACCATCATTGGCATGCAGATGACCGTCACACACAGGAGATGTAAATGATGCATTATGCTTAATTTGTATGACATATTGTACATCCTTGCCTTCCCCTCTATCGTTGGTGTTTCCCTGCCACCTTTTGCTTGTGTGTGGTGATGTAGTGTGGGAATGTTAGTTTCCCTATGCTGTGCATGCTTTAGTGATGGGTGTCCATGCAGGGCTGGGAGGGGTGTCCATGCATTGGTATAGCATGCAGGGTTTGCCATTGTGGTTAGTCATATGTGTAGGTGCACTGTGTGGGATGGAGTGGAGTGATGGGAGTGAGGGTGGGGGGCATGATGGCATGCAGGAATGGTGGGTGATAAGTGGTAAATGTTGATTTATCAGTGTCCAGACCTCTGACTACTCCAGTGAGTCCCTCAGGATGCTGTAATGCCCGTACTTGCTCCTCCCATGCTGTGAGCTGTGGGGGAGGAGGTGGGGGTCCACTGCTATACCTCTGTATGGCGAGCTGGTGCCTTGCCACTATGGAACGTACCTTTCCCCGTACGTCATTCTACCTCTTCCTGATGTCATCCCTTCTTCTTGGGTGCTGTCCCACAGCGTTCACCCTGTCCACGATTCTCTGCCATAGCTCCATCTTCCTGGCAATGGAAATCTGCTGTACCTGTGCTCCAAAGAGCTGTGGCTCTACCCTAACAATTTCCTCCACCATGACCCTTAACTCCTCCTCAGCAAAACAGGGGTGCCTTTGTGGTGCCATGTGTGTTGTGTGGTGTGTGTTGGTGTGGAGTGCGTGAGGGTTGTATGGGTGTGAGTGGTGTGTGTGTCTAGTTGTCTCTTTGCTGTTGGTGTCAATCTCCTGGCAGCAATTGTTGTTGGTAAAGGGTTGTGAGTAATGTGGCTGTGTGTTTTATAGTGCTGTGGGTGTGTTGGTGTGGTGTGTGAATGAGTGTCAGGTGTGTGTTTTTAGAATTGGCCAATGTAGTGTTGTTTTGTATGTCTCTGTCCATTCTGAGCGCAGTGGTGTGTCCCGCAAATGGTTTACCAATGTTGAATGTCTGCTGTGGTGCTTTATGAGTCATAATGTGATGGGCGTTGTTGTGTTGGGGCAACGGTATGGGTGTTGAGTCTGCCACTTTATCACTGACCTGTGGTCTGGCAGATTTGTGTATGTGGCTGCATTCTATTGGATTGGTGTGTGTGTGTGTGTCATAATATGGAAAACAGATATCCGCCACCGTTGCGGTATGTTGGTGGACGTCAGCGTGGCGGTAAGCGGGATTTACCACCATTGTCATAATGAGGACCAATGTTTAGCCCATGTTGTTTGATGATCTTGGCAAGCGGGGCCATGTATATTTTGAAAAGTGTTGGGCTTCGTGAAGATCCTTGTTTCACATGCGGTATGTGTCTTTGGGTTCTGACGTGAACGGCTGTAGTCTGACACTCTGGGGGTTATTACAACTTTGAAGGAGGTGTTAATCCGTCCCAAAAGTGACGGTAAAGTGACGGATATACCACCAGCCGTATTACGAGTTCCATAGGATATAATGGACTCGTAATACGGCTGGTGGTATATTCGCCACTTTGCCGTCACTTTTGGGACGGATTAACACCACCTCCAAAGTTGTAATAACCCCCTCTGTGTTCTTCCGGTGTGGAAGGACCTGATCCAATCCAGTGCTTTATCTTGGATGCCAGCTTCGTGTAGTCTGGTCCTGAGGGTGGAGAGGAAAAGGCAGCGGAGAGGTCGAGTAGGATGATTGTGGCCTTGCCTTCGTGGTCTAGTATGATGCATATGTCATTGGTGGCTGCTAGGAGTGCAACTTCAGTGCTGTGGTTGCTACTGAATCCAGATTGGGGTAAGTCTAGATTTTGGTATCTCAAGGAATTCAGTGAGCTGCTGGTTGACATCCTTTTCTGTTACTTTGGCTGGGAAAGGGAGCAGCACCCTTGGGTCAGCGGTGGGTTTCTTGAGCAGGTTGATCTCATTGTGCTTCCAGTCTGATAGGAAGGTGGTGGTCCCAAAGGATCAGTTGATAGTTCTGCAGAGCTCCAGTGATATGTAGGCACTGGCCAAGTTGAAGATATGAAGAGGTCATGGGTCAGAGGGTGCTCCAGAGTGGATGGAGTTCATGAGTCTTTGGGTGTCCTCTTTGGTGTTGGGGTCTAGGAGTTCAGGATGTGATGAGGTGCTGGGTCTGTGGTGGTGGGCTGTGTGGTTCGGCTTTGGTTCCTGAAGCCTTCATAAATGTCTTGGATTTTTTAGTTAAAGAAGGTCGCGAGGTCATTGCAAAGGTCGTGGGAGGGAGGGATGGATGAGGTGTCTGTCCCGTGGTTCGTAAACTCTTTGATGATGGCAAAGAGCTATTTACTGTTGTGAGCCGCTGGTGCTGAGGCGTTCTTGATTGGTTGCTTTTTTGGCAGCTCTGATGTTCTGGTGCTATGTGGTGACTGCATTCTTGTAGGCTGTGCGGTCTTCAGTTGATCCTGTTCCTCCATTTCCATTCCAGTCATCTGCAGGAGCATTTGGATTCTTGTAGGTCTGCCGTAAACCTTTTAGATGTTTTGCTATGTTAGTTCCCTGCTGGTTTCCTTAGGGGGGCTACGTTGTTGGTGCATTCTGAATACCAGCAGTGTAGATTGTGTGTGGCTTAATTCACATCCACTGTGTCCGGTGCGAGGGAGTGGTTGAGAGTGTGGGTGAGTTGTGCTTCTGTAACTTTGCCCCAGCTTCAGCCAAAGGGGTGGAGGGCATAGTGGCATGAAATGTTCTCTGTGAAGGTAAAATGGACGTGCTTGTGGTTGGTCCAACGGTGTTCAGAGGTGTGACAGAAGGTGATGTTGTTCCCTGCTGAGAAGACGGGGCCGACATTGTGGGGGTCATTCTGACTCTGGCGGTCATGGACCGCCAGGGCCGGGGACGGAGGAAGCACCGCCAACAGGCTGGCGGTGCTTCAGGGGCATTCTGACCGCGGCGGTACAGCCGCGGTCAGAAACGGAAAACCGGCGGTGTCCCGCCGGTTTCCCGCTGCCCTAGGGAATCCTCCATGGCGGCGCTGCCATGGGGATTCCGACCCCCTTACCACCAGCCTGGTTCTGGCGGTTTTGACCGCCAGAACCTGGCTGGCGGTAACGGGTGTCGTGGGGCCCCTGGGGGCCCCTGCAGTGCCCATGCCAATGGCATGGCACTGCAGGGGCCCCCTAACAGGGCCCCACCAAGACCCCACCCGTCGCACCCCTTCCACTCCGCCGGCTCCATTCGGAGCCGGCATCCTCATGGAAGGGGGTTTCCCGCTGGGCTGGCGGGCGGCCTTCTGGCAGTCACCCGCCAGCCCAGCGGGAAACTCAGAATTACCGCGGTGGTCTTTTGACCGCGCAGCGGTATTCTGACGGCGGGACTTTGGCGGGCGGCCTCCGCCGCCCGCCAAAGTCAGAATGACCCCCTGTGTCTGGCTCTGTAGGTTGAGGCGTTGACGAGTGGTTTGGGCCGAGTGTGTGAGGTTGTCCAGGAGGTTTGTGGTGTTGGGGTCATTGTGAGTATCAAGGTGGAAGTTGAGGCCACTGAATAGAACATAGTCAGAGGAGGTCAGCGCTTTGGGGATGTCGGCGATGTCTTTGCAGAATTGGGGTCGGTGTCCAGGTGGCCTGTAAATGAGGGTGCCCACTCACACACCCACTGACGCAGTATAATACAATTTATATTTTAAAAAACTGTGAAACCTACTTAAAAAACAAATGTTACAGGGACGTCATAGTTAGGAAATAGCATTAAAAAATCACAGAAAGTCACTGACAAAACTAAAGGTTACAGAAACATTGGGGGTCATTCCAGGGCCGCGAATGACGGAAGCACTGCCAACAGGCTGGCGGTGCTTCCTTGCCCATTCTGACTGCGGCGGTAAGGCCGCGGTCAGAAAACCGGGGCCGGCGGTTTCCCGCCGGTTTATCCCCGGCTGGGCGAATCCGCCATGGCGGCGCCCCCTACCGCCAGCCTGTTTCTCGCGGTTGTCACCGCCAGGAAGAGGCTAGCGGTAACGGGTGTCTAGGAGCCCCCTAACAGGGCCCCATTAAGATTTTCACTGTCTGCTTAGCAGACAGTGAAAAGCGCGACGGGTGCAACTGCACCTGTCGCACCCCCGCAACACCGCCGGCTCCATTCGGAGCCGGCTTCTGTGTTGCAGGGCTCCTTCCCGCTGGGCCGGCGGGCGCTACCTTGGGTAGCGCCCGCCGGCCCAGCGGGAAGGTCAGAATGGCACCAGAGGTCTTTTGACCGCGGTGCGGCCAAATGGTGGTTCCCGCCAGGCGGGCGGCAACCGCCGCCCGCCGGGGTCAGAATGACCCCCATAGTTAGTAAATAGAATTTAGAAAACCTTGGAAATTCACAGAAAAAAGAACACAGGGAAGTTACAGTTATATTCAGATTTTACACACATAAAATCATAGAAATTCAGCAATTATACCTAGAATTATCTCGAGGAATTGTAACTCATGTTATAAGGAAACCATAACTCATACCCCGTCATGCACTGCTAATTACTGTACATACTACATCACTCATGACATCTTCTTTCACATCATTGATATTATCACTGCAACATTTGCAATGAAATTATTGATGAGCAAACTGCATATTAGGGCCGAGTTGGCAGAGGTATGCACTCTGTCCAAGCAGGAACCACAATCTGACCAAAGTCATATGCACACTAAAAGTTAACCTGTACTCACTCTTTGGTAGCTTGGCACAGAACAGTCAGGATTAACTCAATAGGCAATGTGTAAAGTATTTGTGCAAAACTTCAAACAGTAAAATTGTGAAAACCCCACACAAATATAATACACTCCAGGTACAAAAATAGAGCTTTATTAATGAACAAAACAAGACCAAATGACAAAAATCCAATAAATAGAAGTTGAGATAATAAGTTATAAAGATTAAAAGTGAAATAGTGCTTAGAAGCAATAAACACCTAAATGGGGAATCTGGTCATCCTGGACTGGGACAAAGTATAGAGTTCAGGCTACCCACAATGGAGAGCAGGCCAGCTACTGGACCCACAAAAGGACTGCTGAGCAACAACACCTTAATCCTTGTTGCAGCAAGAAATGCATTGCTGATTGTCACCCAGCTGCGTTGTTATGGCAGAATTATAAACTCAACTGTGGTGATGCATGGGGCTTGAGCAAAATTAGCTAGTTCCAGACGAGGCAGTTCTGAACGCAATGCGTTGGGTCAGTTCACGCTAGAGGAGTGATGCATTGATCTTCTCCAAGCAGCAGTGAGGATGCAATCGTTCCCAAGCTGTGGTTCTGGGGCGATGAAGTAGTTCTGAGTGCGATGCGCCAATCTGGTCACTGTAGCAGAATTGATGCATCGATCCCAATCTGGCAGCAGGTCGTGCGTCATTTCCAACCGGCACAACAGCGATGAAGCTCTAGTTCTGACAGCTACAGTACTTTACACTCCCTTCTAAGGCCCATGGACTGGGTTGGCACCTCTTGGAATGCCAAAAACGACAACAGGTAAAGTCCAGGTTCTTGCTATAAATGGAAGGGAAGTCTTTGATGTCCCTGAGACTTGGAACAGGTGGCAAGCCAGCTAACATTTGGAGTCACCTTGTTTCTGGCATGGTGAGATGCAGGTCTAGCCCTTCTCACTCCCAGGCAAGATGGCAATAGGCAACAGGTCAGCTCACAAAGCAAGAGTCTAGCACAGTATCCACTCAGCAGAGTGGCAGTCCTTGCAGCTGAGCAGTCGTTCTTCCTGGCAGAGTATCCACAGGTCCAGAAGTGTACAGGGCTGGTGGTGTCAGAGGTCCAGTATTTATACTCAGTTGTGCCTTTGAAGTGGGGTGACTTCAAAGAAGCGTCTTTGACGTACACCGAGGCCCTCCCTTCCTGCCTTGGTTCCAGACTCACTATAGAGGGGTATGAAGGTCTTGGTTTGTTGCAGGGCACTGCCCTTTCAGGTGTCAGCCCCTCCTTCCCATGATAGCCCATCAGGATGCTGAAGGCTTATCAGTCACACCTATGCACCCTTTGTGTGTGGCTGTCTAGAGGAAATGCAAAAGCTCATCTGTCACCCCACCCCAGATGTGTTTTGGAGACAGGCAGTTGGCCCCAAATGGTAAAGTAAAACATTTAAACTTTCTAAAAGTAGCATTTTCAGAGCTGCAATTTACAATCCAACTTCACCATAAGTTGTGAAATAAATTGTGTGTTCAGAGACACCAAACTTGACACATTTATCTCTTCCAGATTGGGAACTACAATCATCAGATGTATTATTGTAATCCAGTGTTGTCATATGAGAGAGATAGGCCTTCCAGTATTCACTACCAGGACATGTAAAACTTGAAAGTACGTGTCCTGCCTTTTAAATACACTGCACCCTGCCCTGTGGGTCACGTAGGGCCTACCTTAGGGGTGGCGTATAAGTATAAATAAGGAAGGTTTACACCAGGCAAGAGGGTTAACTTGTCAGGTTGACATGGCAGTTTAAACCTGCATGCACAGGCACTGTAGTGGCAGGCCTGAGACATGGTTAAGGAGAGCTACCTAGGTAGGTGGCACAATCACTGCTGCAGGCCCCCAGTAGTATTTAATTTACAGGCCCTGGGAACATGTAGTGCACTTTGCCAGGGACTTATAAGTAAATTAAATATGCCAATTGGGTATGAGAAAATGTTACCATGATTTAGGGGAGAGAGCAGAAGCACTTTAGCACTGGTTAGCAGTGGTAATGTGCACAGAGACCTAAAACTAGCAAAGTAAAAGGTCTGAAAATGGAGGGAGTCAGGCACACGTTCAGAGGGAGATGACCCTAAGACTGTCACGTCAAACACTTGAGATAACTATCACTATAACTGCTGAACTTTTATGGTTTGTGTGTGTAAAATTTGAACCTAACTAGAAAGTCCCTCGGTGGTGCATCTCTTGCTGCTGGATGCAATAGACTACGCACCGCACTCTCCCTCACCAAAGCTTGCTCTCTGACAGGCCATAGCCCTTGCAGAGTACCCTCCTGCTGGCAGCATGAGAGGGAGTTGGTGTTGAACATAAAACATACCCGCCACCTCTGCCTTGGTAAAGATATAGTAGGGCGTAACCCACTTGTGCCACCATCGCCCAGAGGGGGAGTGAAACTCTGCCTTCCTCTGCTAAATCTGCTGGGTGGAATAGGTGAAAACATGTGTAAAAAAACAGGTGAACTGGGAAACAAAAATATATAATAAACATACAGGGGAGTGGGAAAATAGTCCCCTATGGCAGAAAAGTAAAAATTGAATAAATAAATTAAAAAAACATCCAGTGTCCCTCCAAAGTCTGTGGAAGCCCTACGTACACTACACAATACTACAATTGCCACAAGCACAAATATAAATAATTGAAAAATATTTTAGAAAAAAAATAAAGATGAAAAAAACAGGTTCTTAAAAGGTCACAACAATTATTGGCTCCTACCAAAAGGCTTTTAAAAGTGGAATCAAGTGATAGTTAATCAGAAACATGTACCGGCTCTGCAAAATGGTGATTTCCACACTTCCAGAAACGAAAGATAAAACTGTCAACTATCTCTCACACACACAGATACCCACACATACACACATACACACACACATACACACACACACACTCAGATCCCCACTTACACAACTGCTCACACACCCATAGAGCTACTCAGACACTCACTCACATACCCACAAAACCACTCACACACCCACTCACAGACCAACACAGCCACTCAAAGACCCACTCACCTACTACATCCATTCACACACACACACACACACACAAACACACAAACTCCACAACATGATGGTTGCTAACATGGCCAACAAAGATGAAAATAAGTCATGGAAAGCAAACACAAAATGGACACTCACATTGGTCCCACAAATGGTGATCACCTACTGTTAAAATTTCTCTCCTAGTTTTCCTCTCCCTTCTGTTCCAAATCTCAGAGGCTACTCAGAGTGTGTTTAAGAGACTGCTTAATCTGCTTTATGGTTCAAACTGTGTTTGGAAGGTGTATGTAGCATTCGTTTTTGGCTAGAAAAAGTGATTGGTTTAAAAGTGGGAAAAGCATTATTTGTAGTGGCTTTGGATTTGGTCCTTACCTGCAAGATTGAACAAAACCTGAAAAGTGTGTATTGAGCCTTTCTGTATCCAAGGAGTTTCTAACTTCAGCAGCAGCTCCCTGTCCCCCAACCTACACTTTCCTGATTTGCCCTCTAGCTTTCAAGCAACCCTGTGCACTCCTCTCACACCAACTATGGGTGTTACATTTTGTGGAAGGAACCCTAAGACAGCTACTTCTGTTTTCTGGCCCAGGCTTCTCTGGGCCCTAAACAGCCCAGTGAAAAAAAGACAAAGAAGGTGGTAAGAACACAGATTTGTGCTGTGTATTTTTGGAACTTTAAAATTGATTTTCTTTCTAACTGTGACTGTTTAAAGTGCACTCTTGGTATCTGTGCAACTTGTACTTTTTAAACTGCTGTTTCTTTTTCTACCTGTGACTGTTTAAATCTCTCCCTAGTTTCCCCTGTACTGTGCCAAATCTCAGAAGCTAAGCAGAGTGTATTTAAGAGACTGCGCAATCTGATTTATAGTTAAACTCTGTTTGGAAAGTGTATGTAATATTCATCTTTGGCTGGTTTAAGTGCACAGAAAGCTTTATTTGTAGTGCCTTTGGATTTGGTCCTTACCTGCAAGGTTGAACAGAACCTGCAAAGTGTAGACTGAGCCTGTCTGTAATCTAGGATATTCTGATTTCAGCAGCAGCTGTGCTTAAGGTCACATGCCCTTTATTTAAGTTTCATGAGGATTGTTGTGCCTGTGCTGTGATTGGTTCCTAGGGCTAGGGTTTCTATTGGCCTTAGAGCTTAGGGTTGGAGTTTTGATTGGCCAATGGATCTGGGGCTTCAAGTGATTCCTAAGGGCAGGGTTTCCATTGGACCCAAGGCTTAGGGTTAGAGGTCTGATTGGCTGATAGTACTGGGGTTTCTGATTGGCTCCTACAGCTAGGGTTTCTCTTGGACATAGGATTTAGGGTTCAGGATTGATCAGAGGGCTTAGGCTGTGATTGGTTGAAAGGACCATATCTCCAATTAGTCCTAGGAATTAGAGCTAGAGTTCTGTTTGGTTATGGTTAGGGCTATGGTTCTGATTGATTAGGGTTAGGGCTAGGGTTCCTATTGGCCATAGATCACCTGACCTAGGGCTAATTAACTTTAGGGATCAGGGTGTCTTTGCCCTGACATTGAGGCTGAGGGTGGAGAGGACTGTACGGGCCTGTTTGGGTTGGACCTAAGGCCTGAAATGCACCCATTGTTGCAATTAGTAAGTCACCACCTTAACACACCAAGCCCCTCAAATATAATAAACCACTCTCAAAAAAGGTAAACTACTCATGTGCTACAAACAAACCCTGACCATATTTCAATGTCTCAACAACCACAACAAAGCCCCCGAAACCACACTTATGAAAATCCCTATACCCCAACTATCACACAATGGCACCTTCACTTTCACACAAAACAGCACTCTGTCCTGTACTATTGACAGATCCACACATCACCAACACAACACAAAGCCGTATTATGCTTAACTTTAATCCATCCAGTCACACATTTCCTGTTCACACAAAACGCCAGCTCTACCCACTTTTTCCTCCTAAAAGTTCCCTTTCTGCCACCACAATCCTATACTCTTCCCTCCAGATTTCATGCACCAACACCCCCTTCCCTTTTTACCACAAACATCCAACTAAACACTCCTTACACTCTAATCCACCACTCATTCTACCTCTTCCCGCTAGCAAATCAAACACAAACATAACTCTTGTCCATTCCAACTCACACACCGCATACACTCTTTTCCAAAACACATCATCATCCTTTTACCATTCAACTTCAACTAGCCAATAGTACTTTGCAGACAAACCCTTAAAAGCACTAAATCAATATCTTCTCACTACACCACAAAAAAAGATAACACACACAACCAGCACATCAAAATCTCACACATACACAATTTCAAAATACATTTCATCACAAATAAGAAACATACACCCATTCCCACTCTCCTGACTATACAAATGATACACATTGTAAACCATTGTTACTTCCAAGATTTCTTTCTTCATCAACACATAACGCAAATACACCAGTGCAACAACTCTCATTCACCCAACTCCCATCCATTGCATAATTTAGAGCCTTAAAACATGACCCACATTGCTCCACCATCACTTCTAACCCATATACCTTCCACACTGAAAAGAGTCAAATATGCCACTCTTAACAACTTTGGCCCAGATTTATACTTTTTGACACAAACCTGTTTAGGTTTGTGTCAAAAAGTATAGCTCTGGCTAACGCCATTCCAGGACACCAGCCGGGCGCCATAATTAAGGAATGGCGCAAGCCAGTGCTAAGGCTTGGTTAACATCAAAATACATGGTGCTAACCAGGTAGGGGAGGCATAGGGAAGACTGGAGGTTGTTGCGGGAAAGAATGGCGCTAATCAGGTTAGAGTAAAGAAAAATGGCTCTAACCTGACTAGCGTTATTTTTTTTAAGCACAACCCCCAAGGATATGACTCCTGCCTTAGTAAAGACAGGAGTAATGCCTCCCAGCCCAATGACCATGCCCACGGACATGGCCATTGGGCACAGTGTCATGTAGGAGGGCCCAAGTTAGGCCCCCCTATGGCACTCTGATAAAAAATGTAAAAAACTTTCTTGGACTTACCTGGGATGGGTTCCCCCATCCTTAGGTGTCCTCCAGGTGTGGATGTGGGTGGCCCTGGGGGCAAGTAAGGACACCTGTGGGCTGTTTCCATGGCCCTTGACCATCAAAGAAGGCCCACAGGTCCTCTAACGCCTACCCTGAACCAGGCGTTAAATAATGGTGCTATGCAGGCATAGCGCCATTATTTAAGGCCCTCCTCCTCCCGTGCGTGATTTTTGCACAGGAGGATAAATAAGGAGCTAGGGCCTTTGAGTTATTTTTTTGCCTTCATCTCAATGACACAAGGTAGTTTTCCAAAGGCAAAAAAAGACTTTAACTCCAATATTTTGGAGCTAGACATGTCTAGTGGCAAAATATAAATATGGAGTTATGTTTACGCTTGATTTGTGTAAATAAAATGACGCAAATCCAGCGCAAATCCAGCGCAATCAGAGTATAAATATGCCCCTTTGTTTCTCAATGTCTATTACACAACAAAAATAATCTTAAAAAAAAACACAGGTCATCAACTCACTCTCAAGCACCATCTCTACCACCTACACTTGGAGACCCTTCACAATGCCTTATAAGCCTGCTGGATGAGGAATATGATATAGAAAACAATACTACTGCTACTGCTAACCTCATGTAGCTAATGCCAGCACTAGTGATACATTTGCTGCAAGTTCAAAATGTACTGCTCATTCTTCTACAAAACGACGTAACACCACCACAAAACATAGTTTTTAAAATGCTTACTAATAAATGTCTGTCATTCTAAAAAGAAGCACAACATCTATGACCTACTTATTGACACAACATGACCTACTCTTCATAACTGAATGACATGGCCCCAATGTTGCATGAAGACACTCCTCCAGGCTATTAAGCTATCACACAAATTTGTATAGGCAAAAGAGGTGCACTACCTGTTACATTCAAACAAACAATAACTCTCACAAAGCTGACAATGTTTCCATACAAGTTTGTGAGGCCCTCATCACCAGATGCAATCCTACACTAACTTCCTCCTGTAACTTCCTTCTCCTTTACAGACCACCTAGCAATGCAGCATCCCCAGACACACTTCTAGACTCAGTTTCAAACCTTAGAACACTACAATCTAGGCATTCTTAGTGACCTAAACATTTGGTTTGACAAACCCAATTTTACCCATCCAAAAACAATCATCACTGGCCTAGTCAAAATAAATCTGCATTAGATCGTACACAAACCCACACACATCACTGGACATATCCTATGTGTAATTTTTCTTAATCCAGAACCAATTACCTCTCAAAGGATTACTCCAGTCACACGGTCAGACCACCATTTGCTAGCATTTCAACATAAAACAACACAAATCAACACACCTAAGACCAGCTTATATGCAACCACCTATTGACAGTGGAACAAACTCAATCTTGAATACTTAGAAACACATTTAACATGCAACACAGATCTAGACACAAATTTTGTTCAAGCACTTCATAGGTGGATAACAGGAGAAAAGAGAACAAGCACGTTGGAGAAATACAGAATTAAAAAAGACACAACAACAAATTGGAAAACTGCAACACACCTGGCTCAAAACAAGCTGGAATCAAAACAAAAACTTAACAGAATATACAAGTCCATTATCAGAATATAAAAACATTTACAAATCAGACAGAATTCATAATGTTGAATGTGCAATCATAGACTTTTATAAAATTTTCACTTCATTTCATACACCCACATGCACAGAATGGACTAATCACATTACTTAAGAATCTACTGACAAAACTGGAAAATCGTTACTCAACCAAAGCTGACACATTGAACTACTATTTAAAACAAAGGAAAACCACCAGCTCCAACCCATTTCCAGAAATCCCCTTTAAGAGTAGGCTAACCCAGCCTTTGCATTCCTTCAAACAAATATCACAAAGTAAATTTATTGATCTGGTCATAGCAAGCAGGCCAGCTGGATGCCCTTTTGAGCCTTGTTCACCACAAATCTTCAAGAACATTCTTCCAACTACCTCTGCTGCCACACTAGTAAGAAGAATCTTCAATAATTCTTTAACCACAGTAATCTTTCCAAAGGATCTACAAAATGCATACTCCCATCATAAAAGTGCGTGGCCTGATGATCTGGGACTACCTCCTAAAGTATCTAAGAAAGTGAGAAACCTTGCATTTACCAGGTACTCCAAAATATCAATGAATGCCCAATTGGACAAATGTGTACTGTCTAAACTTTATTATGCCAAATGCCTCTATCACGGATCATCTTCATCAACTACGAAAAGACTACAACACATTCATAACTCTGCTATTAGACTACTCCTATATGTAAAGCCGCAAGCCCACTTCTCGTCTGCCTTAAGGGCCCTACATTGGTTACTGGCTTTTTTTACCCACAAAGCAATGCTTGGAACAGGACGGCTTTTAATTAGTAATAAAATTAGCAAATACATTCAACACAGGAACCTTCACTCCAGATTGGCATCTCAGCTTGAAATATCATCATACAAGAAAATAACCATAGGTGGTACATCTTTCTCTGTCCAAGGAGCCAAACTTTGGAACTCATTGCCCCAAAATATAAGATCCACAGATAACTATCTTATCTTCAGAATACTTCAAAAGACGATTCAAGAGTAGGCTCTTTCCTACATAACTACAAATGCACAGCATATAGCTGTGTATATAAATATTCATAATATGATTAGATTTATTTTATGGAAACATCTCTTTTGCATGTTTGCCCCACATTTTGTGGACTGATGCTGCAGGTTTTTTGGACTCTTGAAGCACACTGAGGCCTGCTAATTAGACCTCAGTGCCAGGCTGCTGACCACATATAAAGTATAAGTTGGACTGGACACATCCAAATGACAAGGCCTGACTTACTTATACGTCCCTTGTATATTGCACCCAGAGCATGTAAGGCATTGTGTACACTCAAGGCTGCAGCAATGTTTGTGGCACTATTTGTGTCATCTTTTGTGTAACAAAACACAAAATGGCTCCCAGCCTGCCACTGCAGACTGGAAGAGCAGTGCTTTCACCCTGCTTGTTAACACTATATGTAAGTCTCCCCCAGGAAGGCCTAGAGAGCCCTATAGCAGGGAGCTTTATTTTGTTAAATGAGGCATATATATTTAGTTATGTCTCCACAGTAACAAATTGTTGTTCTGCTGTGGGTAAAGCTGGTAGCCTTATTGGCTAACACAGGGTTACCGGGTGACCTCCCCACACAGCTTACCTTTGACTGGGACTACTAAATTAGTCATGTGGGGTATCAAATTAATTTTGACAGTAAATGCGATCTGATGCTCAGGTTGAAATTAATGTCACTATTAATAGTTGGCCACTTTTAGAAAAGTGACCACTCTGTGCTCTGCTCGTTCGGTGCTCTCATAAAGGCACACACATGCAGACAGCTATCTGACCTCATGGGGAGATGAATGAATGACTCCCAGGCTTGACGACAAAGTGCTGCAGCAGTGAGGTGTCTCCACTGCTAGGATGGCCACTCAGGGGAGGCTGCTGTTGATGTACTGCCTGGCTCAACACCCCTGAGCAGGATGCCTTTTCTCCTTGTAGACAGTATAGAGGCAGGACCAGAGGTAGGAAACTCTCCCCAAAACCGGTTCTACTGTGGGAATGTTGTCCCCAGGTAGCCACATCTCTAAAGTGGGCTACCTTGCTCCTCACAACCGTGGAAGGGTCGTGTCATCTTGAAGGACAAGAATGTGACAATCTGGGCTAGCAAGATGCCACACTTGAAAGGAACTTTGTCACTAGGTAGAAGGGGACCCAGTAACCCATTGGGACGTTGACCCTCAGTACTCACTGGACCTAGAAAGAGGATGCGAAGAAGACCACTCTGCTCCTGCTGGAAGTGCATAAAGATAAGCTGCAACATTGAAGCGACTGCACTTGCTGCCCTTTGAACAAGTGGAGATTGGACCCTTAACTCAGGGAAATGCTGATCCCAATCTAAAGCTGAGACTTTCAGGGACAATTGGCTGGCCCTCCCAAAACAGCACTGGAGACATTAAAGCTGATGGAGCCCAAGTCGCATCTCTGGTAGCCACCTCAGAATTCTTGCAGCTACCAGATGCCAGGTGCCCCCAAGGACAATTCGGAGATAGCCAAAAGGTACACCTGTGTGTCTGCTGGTCTAGAGAGTGCTGGGTGTGCCCAGATTTGTCACCCGAGAAGGACACCAGACTCCACCAAAGATTTGCACTGTGGCCGTTGTGTTGCAAAAGAGCAAGGTGTACAGCAGCAGCCCTTGGAACCCTGCAAAGAGGACTTTGTGGAACCCCAAAATATATGACAAGAGTCACCCGTACTCACCTGTGGACTGAGGACTCCCTGGACTTCACCTCTATGGACTGCACAACATCCAAAGCATCCTTGAGCATCTTTGAGCCTGCATCCCTCAGCATCAGGACTACTCCATGATTGCCTATGGTGGTCATCCTGTAAAGTTGTGATCTTCCTCTAAAACCACTCTGCTGGCCAGGTAATTGTCCATTGTATCCTCTTTTGCCCTCTGTACCTCTGTCATCCCAGACTTAGGGGGTTATTATGACCGACCGCCAGGGGTAATGTGTCGTCCGTACCGCCAACAGGCTGGCGGTACGGAGACCCATATACGGTCGCACCGCTAGCCCGGCGGTTTCCCGGCATTTTAGCCCTAGCGGTGATAATCCGCCAGGGCAGCGCTGCAAGCAGTGCTGCCCTGGGGATTATGACTCCCCTACCGCCAGCCTGTTCCTGGCGGGTTGCACCGCCAGGAAGAGGCTGGCGGTAAGGGGAGTCCTGGGGCCCCCTAACAGGGCCCCATGCAGATATTCACTGTCTGCATAGCAGACAGTGAAAAGCGCGACGGGTGCTACTGCACCCATCGCACGGGCGCAACACCGCCGGCTCCATTAGGAGCCGGCTCCTATGTTACGGCCTCATCCCCGCTGGGCCGTCGGGCGTAAACTAGGTTTGCGCCCGCCGGCCAGGCGGGGATGTTGTAATGGGGTCTGCGGGAGTGCGGCCGCATTGGCGGCCGCACGGCGGTTACCGCCACCCGCCAAGCTTGTAATGACCCCCTTAGTTACCCACCTCAGGCCGCAGTAGCCGAACTAATGTTTTCAAACTTTTCAAAAGTGCTTAACGTTTTTGTTGGTCAATGCTTAGTTACGGTTCATGCTAAAGTTATTTATTCCTGTAAAAATCTATATCTCCAGAACCCTGTGGGGGATTTTGATGATCAAGCACTATAAAGACACAAAAAAAACAAATCTATTTTTCTAACTTGGGGTCTTACTGCTCATAGCCACAGCTACCCAAGGTTGAGCTTAAGGTGGAGTAAAGGTACCTGACTGGACCCAAGATGATATTTGTGAGAGTAGTGCACGGTGGGGCTACCCAGCCACACCTTATAATACACCCCAAATCCTCACATTGGTGCCTGGTGGTAGGATCCAGAACTTGTGTTTGGCTATACCAGACAACTAATACCTTGGTAATTGAATGAATCAAAAATGTCCTTGTGCCAAGTTGAGAAGTAAAAGTTTGACCATGTTCTGTCACTTAATTCACCTACTTCTGCAAATAAAAGTCAAAGCAGTTGCAAAGAGGAACAAGGGAGTGTTGGCTTCCATTTTTGAGACTTCTCTTAATCTGAGACTGAAAAATAAATGTGAAAATTTTGAAAAAGGGGTGGGGTACCTTTACTCTATCCCACTAGCCTTGGTGCATGGGTCACCCTGGAACACCCTCTCCCCCCAAGGCTAAAAAGCATTCAAAATAAAAAGTGGTAACAATTGAGAATATTTGTAAATGTGCTGCAATTTAAAAAAAAAAAAAGCAAGTGCCATCTCCTCGGTGAGCCACATCCCGGAGGCATTGTCACAAAATAGGAGGGGTGCACACGGGGCCCTGGTTATTAATGATGTGAAATTAAGCACCCCTGCAGCCCCGGGGACCACCACCTCCCTGAGCAAAATATGAAGTTAATGTGGAGGGGCAGCATGTGGCTGCCCTACAGCCCCAGGGGTCACCATATCCCTGGGGCAAAATATGAATTTAATGTTGTGACCCAGACAGCCTGCCTGGGGACTGCCACCTCCATAGGACAGATCATGAAATGAATGCTGGGGGGCCTGCATGACCTCCCGCAACCCCGGGGATCAACACCTCTCTGGGGAAAATATGAAATTAATATGGGGCCCATGTGGTTCTCCCACAGCCCCAGGGACCACCACATCCCTGGGGCAATTCATTCAAATTACAGAAAGGCCTCATGTCCCCCCTGCAGTCCTGGGAACTGCCAACTCCCCTGGGCTGAAATAAAATAATGAAGGGGGTCCGTCATGGACCCCATGGACCACCGCCTCCCCGGGGCTAAGGTAAACTTTGGAGGGGATCTGCACAGCCCCCGTTGTGGAGCCATAGATGGCCCTGGGGACTGCCACCTGCTACCTCCGGAGGTACCTACTGTTGGGAGGTAGCTGTTTGCTTTTGATTGGTGGGAGTTGACAGCACCCACCAAGCAAAAGGAAACATAACTTAGCTTTCTGCAAGCGGGAGCTATCAAACAGCTCCTGCCTTTAGAAAGCAGAGATTTCATCTGTTTTCCTGCATGCAAATATGATGAAACAGATGAAAACATTGCTCCTTCAAGCAGGGAGTTGCTATTTAAAGAAGCCACCTGCTTGCAAGAGGAATGCCGGATCCCTCAGGATGCGGGGAGCTGGCTAGGATTACGGAGGCCTTCAAGTTCCCCAGCAGTCTTGTCAGCAAACATATTGTTTGTGTACTTTCCATATAAAATACAGATCTGTGATCTGCTCAGTATGGGTTTTTTCCAGCAAGCATATTAACCTTCTGCGCTACTTTATGGCAGCCAAAATTGCACTGGACAAAACTCCAGTCTCTCTCTCTAGCATGAACGTTGATCACATTTTTATTGCTGCCTGGACGCTAGCAGCACACGGAACTCTGAAGCAGTTGTTCTTAAAGAGAAGTTACTGCTAAACATAGATCCCCTTTTCCCTAAGGTCAGCGCCCATTTCTCCAGGTCAGCATCCAGTGCGGACGCACCAGTCACACTGCCCTAAAGCCTGCCCTGCTTATGGCCTAATGGTATAGCTTATAGACCATCACTCAGTAGGTTGAATTCAAATCCTGGTATCTCATGACAGTGTGTCTGTTTATTTACTAATGTTAATGCAAAATCTTTGGGTTGAACTTCATAGCAATGTCTGGACACTGCATAATCAAGAATAACCTGTGGTGTAGTGGTTGAGGTCTTAGACACTCACAGTGAAGAACGCGTTTCGGCGTTTCAGCTGACGAAGGCGGCAACGCCGAAACGCGTTCTTTCCTTTTGTGCCAATAAACCCGGATGAACTATGATACCCGCGGAGTGCTGTCGTTCTCTTTATCAAGGGAACTAAGGGGGTCATTCTGACCATGGCGGTAATTACCGCCATGGCGGAGGTCGGCGGTCGCACCGCCAACAGGCTGGCGGTGCACCGCTGGGCATTCTGACCGCGGCGGTTCAGCCGCGGCCAAAAACGGAAAGTCGGCGGTGTACCGCCGACTTTCCGCTGCCCGTCTGAATCCTCCATGGTGGCGGAGCGCGCTCCGCCGCCATGGGGATTCTGACACCCCCTACCGCCATCCTGTTCATGGCGGCTCTCCCGCCATGAACAGGATGGCGGTAGGGGGTGCCGCGGGGCCCCTGGGGGCCCCAAAAAGTATTTCAGTGTCTGCCCAGCAGACACTGAAATACGCGACGGGTGCAACTGCACCCGTCGCACCTTCCCACTCCGCCGGCTCAATTCTGAGCCGGCATCCTAGTGGGAAGGTTGATTTGCCCTGGGCTGGCGGGCGGTCTTTTGGCGGCCGCCCGCCAGCACAGGGCAAATGTCAGAATCACCGCCGCGGTCTTTCGACCGCGGTGCGGTGTTCTGACGGCGGTACCTTGGCGGACGGCCTCCGCCGTCCGCCAAGGTCAGAATGACCCCCTAAGTGTGGAATAATAAGCGAGGTAGCGCTCGGCAGGAGACGAGCACCCCTGACGTTCTGGAGCAGGATTGGCACGCTATCTGGAAGTGTTTAATATATATATATACATATATATATATTAATATGTATATATATATATATATATATATATATATATATATATATATATATATATGTATATATATATATAAATATATATATATATATATACATATATATATATGTATATATATATATATATGTATATATATATATAAATATATATATATATATATACATATATATATATGTATATATATATATATATGTATATATATATATATATATTTTACCCAGTTGCAGTCGCCACTAGGTAGTTTTAGTTAGGACCTAGTTTCAGTAGATTTTTTACTTGCCTGTATCTTTGGCACCGGTTGATAAATCTTCAGCAAATTTTCCCCAAAAATGTGAAGCTCACTTTACCTGCTGTCTGGAATGTTTCAGGGTAATCTGTCAAGCAGGGGCCTAAAAAAAGAAGGGTTCTCAAAACATGTTTTGCCCATGCATTTTTCCATAGGGATTTTGAATACGACTGCAGCCCAAACCGCTGGATGGAATTACACCAAAATTGGCAGAAAGGTAGCTTTTGGTCCAGAAAGAGTCCGTTTTGCTATTTGGTGTAAATCCATTCAGTAGTTCTTGAAATATTAAAGAAAAACAAATTTGTATTTATAGGGACCTGAAGGCTCCACAACCCCTCCCAATCTCGTGCTGAAATCTGATTGGGTGCCAAAACTTCAACCAGGAAGTGCAGGCAGCCATCTTGGGACTCTGCATCAGCTGAGTCCCTGAAAAAAGATTAAAAAAAGAAAAAGGGCCAGGGGAGGGACGGCCTGACCCTTTAGCTCTGGCCCAGAGGGACTCCTCCATACCAAAAAAACACTTTTAAAAAACGTTTTTGCTGTGAATTCATGATGACATTCTTTATTTTGGTAAAGTCCACAGGTGGATCAAGTCCCAAGGGGTATGTTAAAAATAAAGGAGGGGTGCAGGGGTCACCCTCCTAGGGCTTACTTATGCCCAAGGAACCAACACCTCCCTGGGGCAAAATTGTTTGTTTAGAGTGGGGGGGGTAAATTTTGCAGACATAAGGGATAAATACATCTGGTTTTAACCTTCATGGCCTAATAAAAGTTTATGTGAAGTTTGGAAATACCCCATGAAGTAAATAGGAGTTCATTTACAGTGTAAACTGTATAGTACATAAGATCAAGTTCACTAAAAAGACTTGGGGTCTATTTTGGAACACATGGATAAGGTGTTCTAAGTAGATAAGAATATAAAGAAATATTGTAAAGAATGGCATAAAGCAACATAAAAATTTGCACATGCCTGGCCTGAAGAAGGCACCTTTGACACTACAACGGTAGAACATATGGCCACCTTCGTACAAAGCAAATTCAAGGGAAGTAAACTAGAGAAAAGGAAGACTACACTAGACCTATGAAAGGTTTTTGTGAAACAAATATGAGAGAATCAAAGATAAAGTCTCAGACCACCCCTTCCACTCCTCCATCTCTCTACCAAGATACACAATTAAGTTTAGATAGTGCGAAGGTTCAGGACATGTACACAATGCAACCGGGCACGCCGCACTCACTACCCACCTTTTCACATCCCCCTGCTGTGGGATATACGGACTCTGAGTGTACCCCACCATCAGGATCATCCTCTAAACATGGAGAGTACGTTCGTATAACTCCATGTCCTAGAATGGCTAGTACACCACAGGAGATGTTGGGTGGGAGCAGTACTAAATACGTAGGGGCAGTAGATGCCACAATAATACTTCATTTAGAGTATGAAATGTCCCCTATTAGAAAAGATGGGGAAACATTTAGCAAAGGGTCAAAGGACACACAGAGAATGGGTGGTGCTAAAAAACAGTATGATTTTTCTGAAAAAAACAAATACAAATGATACAAGAAGGCTAGTCTTCACATCAGAATATCCTTCCACAGGGTGCTGGAGGGTCACGAACCCAGGAGCAGAGAAGAATAGTATAAGCAAGTAGGTCAAAATGCTGGAAGATGTTCAGGCAGACTCAAGAGTGACTCAGGAAAGGGAAAGGGCCTGTAGGACCTTAGAGGGCCTCAAATGGGCCACATATGATTGAACAAAGAAGACCAGAGGACATAGTCCTATCACATAGCATCCTAGGAGAAGAAGATATTGGATGAGAAAAATCCTACAAAGGACCAGAGGAGGCATTAGATGATATCACTGAGCATGTAGACAGAATGTCCCTTCTTAAGGAACGTAATTGGGAACAGTCACAGAATGTCTGTGTGGGAGAAGAAAGCAATAAGGAAGGACAAGCCTTTCAAAGAGGACAATGGGAATTGAGGAGATTACCATTCAATGGTACGCATGCACGCCCATGTGGCAGAAAGTGAATGTTTGGCAGAGCAGGAAAGATGACATTGAGGAAAGATCTGGCCTATGTACTCCCTGTGCGTCCAGGCAATTATTTGACTTCCAGTGAATCAGTAGCCCAACATGAGAATAGCTAATGTAATGTTGTCCCTTTTACTGACAACCTAGTGGGTTGAAAAGAAGGATTGCATCACAGATGACACTATGGCCGCAAGATAGTTCCTTTGAGCCCCAAGACATAACAAATGCAGAAATGTGCATTTTACAGGGGGATGGGGATCCTTACTGGGACTATCCCTATATGCAAGAAAGTCTCTGAGTGTGGCAGAGGAATGCCCGTAAGTATGACTGTCGCCCCCTACTGGCCATTAGACTACAGTCTTGACACAACTGCCCTTGATATTTAAAGGCCCAGGGGTGCCTTAGTATATACCATGGCCCAAGATGGATAGAGGAAATCTGAAAAAACAGTTGCCACCACTCGCTTAAGAGGCTGGGAAATAGATAGCAGCTTTAGAAAAACATACCGCAGGGACTACGCTTGCAATAGGGGACATTAAAAGTTTACTAAGTTCCCTTATAGGGATGAGACAGACACACTCTTCACAAAGGCGGGAATAAAGGATGTGACATTGAACAACCCAAAATGTGATGGGGCACTCTTTAACAGAGTAAGGGGAATTGGTTGGAGACAGTTGAGAAAAATGTATCCAGACAGGCCAGACAATGGGTCTGTAATGACATAGACAAGGCAGCCAAATGAGGATCCAGACCAATTCCTCAGCATAATGAAGGAAAAATGGACACAAGAAGTAGGAGAAAGTTGAGAAGTCATTGAACAGAACGCAATGCTGTCTTATAACATGGTGAAAAAGGGAAACCAGCTGAAGTACAGGACAGGCTAGATATTATAGTGGCCTTAGATGCCAAACCATGGACAGAAATACAAGCACACAATACATGTTTGTAAGGAGAGAGAGGAAAAGGAAAAAACTGAGAAAGACAAAATAGAGAAAGCAGCAGCTAAATTGGTCCAGCAGAAGTTGATCTAGAAAACAGAGGGAGGAATTATGACTGCCACCACCTAGTGAGCAGCAATGTCCCTTGGTGTGCCTTCTTTGGACATACTAATGCCACCCAATCATTATGCCCAGAGAGACAATAACAAGGAATAATGGAAGAGGAAAGCGTGGAAGGTTTTGGGGAACTAGAGTAAGCACATTCCAGAGTCTACAGACATTCCACTTTTGCAAGATGGCAGGACATTTAATTAGAAATTGTAGGTTCAAAAAGGGAGATGAACGCAACAACCAAACAACGGTGGCATAAGGCCAAAAAATGGCATCACCTGGTGGTATTTTGGCACAACCTGCCATGAGTCCCCAGGTGATATACCTCTCACAGCCCCAAATGAAATTGCCACCTCAACCACAGATAGTGCCCCAGAAGTCACAGCAACCTGTGCCCCAAATGCAATATGGACCACAACAGGCAGTGTAGCCCACCTTGCATCACTGGAATTCACAAGGTGAGGTAACTGTCAGGGGAGGGAACCCATTCCAGCACATGGGAGGTTATGCCCAATGAAGGTGCACATGGAGAAATCTCATGTGTCCAGGCTTACTGATAACATACAGGCCAGACGGGGAACCCACTGTGATGGTAGCCATAAATGACAAGGAGTATACCTTTCTCATTGACACTGGGGCCACTACGTCCTGTATCCATGGGAGAGCGCTCTAATTGTCAAATTCATCAATGGATACTCACAGGAGTTCCCAGGCCTGTGATGAGGGTTCCTTTAACTAAACCTGTGGAGATGGAAATGGGGGGAGGTATGTTGACAGTTGTCTCTTATTCTCCCCAAATGCCCCAATCAACTTGCTAGGATGTGATCTAATGGTGTAGTGTGGTCATTTTTATGTATCCTTTGCGCATTTGATTCAGGCGTTAGGCCTTTGTGCACTTTTCCCTGGATGTATTTTATTCCTTTGCTTGCAGCATAGAGCCTCTGTGCCCTTTGCTCTAAATGCATTTTATTCAGCTTCGTACTGTTATTTTTCAAATAGCCAGTTCTACGGTCTTGTTTTATTTTTTATATCACACTGTTTAGCCTACTTCAGCACTGGAGTTCTCAATAACACATTCTTGCTCACTCTGGGCTCCAGTCAAGGATACAGTCTGGTACATTGCCTTTAGACGTGGTAGGAGTTTAGGGGCATATTTATACTCCGTTTGCGCCGGAATTGCGTTGTTTTTTTTGACGCAATTTCAACGCAAAACTAACTCCAATTTTATACTTTGGCGTTAGACGCGTCTAGCGCCAAAGTCCATGGAGTTTGCGTCATTTTTTAGCGTGGACACCTACTTTGCGTTAATGAGATGCAAGGTAGGCGTTCACGTCTAAAAAATCGACTCCGAGGCATGTGCGTCGGATTTATACTCCCGGGAAAAATTCACGCCCGGGAGTGGGCGGGTCAAAAAAAATGACGTACGCCCGCTTTTGCGCCGTTTTTTAGTGCCTGCAAAAGGCAGGCGTTAAGGGACCTGTGGGCTCTGAAGGAGCCCAGAGGTGCCCTCCCATGCCCCCAGGGACACCCCCTGTCACCCTTGCCCACCCCAGGAGGACACCCAAGGCTGGAGGGACCCATCCCAGGGACATTAAGGTAAATTCAGGTAAGTGTTTTTTTTCATTTTTTTTTGTGGCATAGGGGGGCCTGATTTGTGCCCCCTACATGCCACTATGCCCAATGACCATGCCCAGGGGACAAAAGTCCCCTGGGCATGGCCATTGGGCAAGGGGGCATGACTCCTGTCTTTGCTAAGACAGGAGTCATTTCTATGGGGGTTGGGAGTCGAAACAAATGGCGCAAATCGGGTTGAGGCGAAAAAATTGCCTCAACCTGACTTGCCCCATTTCTTGACGCCCAAGCCCCATATCCCCCTACGCCGGCGCTGCCTGGTGTACGTCGTTTTTTTCCACGCACACCAGGCAGCGCCGGCGGCTAACGCCGGCTAACGTCATTGATTAAATACGGCGCCCGCATGGTGCTTCAGAATGGCGTTAGCCGGCGCTAATATTTTTGACGCAAAACTGCGTTAGCGCAGTTTTGCGTCAAAAAGTATAAATATGGCCCTAAGTCTTTGGATACATTCTTGCGTAGGAACGTTTTGTGATCACACTGACATGTTAGTTATAAAAACACTTCCTTGTCCTAATAGAGGGAAGAGGGAGATTCCGACCAGGGAACCACAACCAGACACTGACTGCCCTGTTGCAGATGCTGATCCAGATCACAGGCCTTTGCTCAGGTATGAGGGTTGATGTCTCCCCAGGGAATCTGAAAGGCAAGCTTAGAGCTTAACATGCTGTGCTCGAAATAGAACAGACTCAGAGAGAAAGTAACCTATTAACACTATGATAGCATTATTCTTATGTTTCACTCTCCTCGTGACTATTTCAATCCTACTGTGTTGTATGGTTCTGGTTATTGCAGCTCACGCCTTAATATCTAAAATGCAGTTGTTTTATTAAAACAATCTATAAAACTCAAACTGCCTTTGTCATTTGTATATGAGATCATACTGTAAATGATAGAGCTGGTTGGGATCTGAGTGACCACGACTTCCCTGAGAAGTACTAAAGATGTCATGCGCTCGGCTGCCCAATCATCTCTTCCCCTTGGGAGAGATGAGGCACTGCTAGTTAGCTGGAGCAAAACCGGATTTAATGTGGCAGAGGTCCTTCCAAGTGGGTAGGACTTAGTCCCCCACACCAGGAACAACCCTGCTACCTAGAAATCCAGTAGTCTCATTTAGGATAATGAGAGCCCACGCGACATGGCGCCGCAAACGTTTGGTCTGGCTCTAATTTTCGGGTCCGGCTGACTCTCTCGGTCTCATATATATATTGACTCCTCGGTTCCGTTAACGGAGACGTCCGTGGCACTGAGGATTTCTGCCACTGCAATATAGGTAGATCCTAGTTATAGCGGTTGGTAGTTCAAGCTTGAACTCTGAAAGGAAAACCCCGATATTGGTGTGCCTTCTCTGAACTAGCACTGTTTTCATAATGGCGAACCCCCAACTAATGAACATCGCAGTTAATATGCGACACCCGCTCACGGTACATCTGCTAGCACATGGTCTAACTAACCAGGGGGGTCCAGTCACGTTTTGGTGGACGCCCAAATCAAATCAAATCAAATCATTAACATTTATAAAGCGCGCTACTCACCCGTGCGGGTCTCAAGGCGCTAACGCCCATGCAGCTTATAGAACAGAACTTTTTTATTCTTGGGTCATATTTCCAGCAGTTGATGGGAATTCACACACATTTCACGATTACACTCTAGCGAATGTCCCTGGACTATACAAGGCATATGCATATTTAGAGATACCTCTATCTTATCAAGAACATAATAATTGGCTTGATGGCGCCCTACCCCACACCATAGCATCAGTTAGGCTAGGTCCACTAAGTAACGATGGTCCTACCTGGCCTTTGTTGGCTACATATACACCACATCCGGCGGTTGCTCAGTTAGCGGTGGCTGAAGTTCGTCGTTTATATACAGAATTAACGGCTACATATAGACGCTTAGTTAAATTTGGGATGCAGACACTGAACACAAACCCAGCGCGTGCTGCTCTGGCACACCCACAAGCAGTAGTTCCGGGTATAAATCCGGCCACTGTGCACTCTGTTATGGGCAAGATACCGGCTAAACGAGAGGAGACTCCATTTTGGCTAGCGCAAAAAATTAATACGCTGGAAGCAGTATTTCCCCATACGGGACCTCAGGATAAACATAGAATATTAACTATGTGTTTACCATTTGGTATGGTTCCTACAGTGGACCATTGTAATACATGGGGCACAGTGTTTGCCGCGCTCTTCACTACAGCACACGGTACGCCGACATTGGCTAATTTACCGGAAGTGCTCAAACAAATTCAAGATGAATATGGGGCTGCCCCAGCCTTAGATTTAGGGATGCAGCTGATAGGCAATTTTGCCACAGTCTCTTCCATCATACTGAGTAATCTAAAAGGGGAGGCAGTGGCACTAGCGCGTATGCGTCTTAGTGACGTCCCGCAATTCGATCAGGAGCGGGAGCTGCCGAGAATAATAGCGGAAACATATTCCAGTATCGGTCGTGATAGCCTAGGGGCTAGACCACAGAAACCGCATTTTCAAGGTAAGGGTAGTAAGGATACTACTAAACAACAGCAACCTGAGGGTACTAAAAAGCGCTGGGAGAAAAAACAACAAACACCTAAGAAAGAAAGGGGAGAATCTCCGCGACCGGAGACCCCGCAGACTAGGTATAATCTCAGAAATATGGATAATTTGAAGACACCTGATAGATATCAATATACTGATACACGCCAATCTCGTTCCTTTCAGGACTCATCGGAAAAGAGAAATGAGAGAGGTGGGCGGTCAGAGCGGAGAACAGAGGACGTGAAACCGAGACAGGAATCACAACGCTCACCGGAGGTTTCTGTCAAGAAGGAAGAGAAACCGATCCAACAAAAACAGCAGTTTAAAAAGAAGAAAGTGGCGGCAGCCTCAGTTAGACATGCCACACAGGAAGAGAGTTCTCTTGAAGTACAAGACATGGGCACTGGCACTGTTAGACAGCACAGCAGAGGTCACAATAGTTTGCAAGAATCTTCTAGAGCATCTGGAGGTGAAAGCAACTGACAAGTCATACAAATCGAAACAGCAGATATGCGTGTCTCTGATCCCGATAGAGTTTATACAGTAACTTTGCAATTAGAAGGGGACATTGAGCGCACTATAAATGCCATCTTTTGGGATCGTGTAGTCAAACTGTATGACATTCTGCTGGCCGAAAAGGATTGGCCCCCAGACTGTGTTTGCGACTGTCCAGTTGGGGAGGAGGTTATTACACCTTCGTTCTCACCACTTGTTCCGGGAGAACTTGCAGAGTTCTATATCATTAAATGGGCTCTGGCACAGGCACCCGCCTTATATAGAAATCATGTGGGGTGGGATAGGGATTCACCTTATCATGTCATTCTGATTAAAGGCGAACCTCAGCCGCAACCGCAAAACCCTCTAAAATTTGAAGCAAGGGCATCGGTAAGGAAAATACTTACACAATTGGAGTACCAGGGAGTAATTGAACCCTGTGTCTCACCGATGAATAATCCCTTATTCCCTGTAGCTAAACCGGACCATTCTTATAGGATAGTGGTGGACTACAGACATTTAAATGGACATACACACACATATGCTATACAAAATTCACATAGCACAGCACTCATGAATAATATTGTGCGTAGAAAATATAAAACCACTTTAGATATCTCGAATGGTTTCTTCTGCCAGAATATAGCACCCGAAAGTAGGGATTTTACGAGCTTTAGTGCGTTTGGCTCACAGAAAAATGTTGTTGTTTGCCTCAGGGGTAAAGGAATAGCCCAGGACTGTTTTCGGGTCGTCGTGTGACTGAAATTCTGCACGAGTTGGACCCTAAAGCTTTGTCATATGTTCATGATATATATCTCACAGATGACGAGTTACTGCAACATTTAAGACGGGTAGCCTGCATTGTTGTGGGATTTGCCGAAATTGGCTACAAATTTAACTTCAAAAAGTCGAAAATTGCCTTCCTCAGCGTCATTTTCCTGGGATATGAGCTGTCAAATGAGGGTAAGAGCTTAGCGTCACACTTTTTGGAAAAACGTGCATAGTTGCAACCGCCTAATACGATTAAGAAACTACAGTCGTTGTTGGGATTTCTAAATTTTGGCAGAACTTACATTCCTGATTATGCTACACGTATAAAACCATTATACAAGTTGATTCGCCCAAATTTTACGAGTAGATTTTGGACGATTGAGCATACACATACTCTTCGAGACTTGCAAACAGATCTCCTAGCTGCAAAGCATCTACATACACGGGACAATAAGACACATCTGGTCATCAGGGTTATAGCTGAGGCCGTTGGGTTTACGTATGTCAACTTTAATGAGCGTGAGACGGTCCCGATAGGATACAAGTCCCACTTGTATTCTGCTGCAGAACAACGTTTTGCACAAACTGAGAAAATTCTCACTGCTGTACAGATGTCTGTGATTAAAGAACGACCTCTTGCCCAGGGCCAATGCATCATTGTCGTTTCCCCGATTCCAGTCTTAGAGGCTGTCACAAAAGTAAATGTTCCTAATGCGAAAGCATTACACCCGCGATGGATACAATGGGCTACGTCTTTGACAGCCACTGATGTAGATTACATACTTGACCCGAAACTGCAGACACAGGAATTTCTCCAATATAAAATTAAATACCCGGTTCCCGCTGGCACGTTGCCTATTGATCAATATCAAGTGGTCATGTACACTGATGGCTCTGCGCAACCTGTGGTGGGAACTAAACAACAGTATTCTGCTGCATGTGCGGTGGTGAGCGGCTATATGGAAGGGGAGAAGTTCTGCCCCCAACATACTTATACGCAGACCTTGGGAGACTGTACGGCACATTTGACTGAGCTAAAAGCTCTGTTGTTAGCCTTGGAACATGCGGATCCGGCACAGTTCACACTGCTTGTTTGTGATTCCTATTACTGTGTTCAGTCTTTCAATGAATATTTGCATTACTGGAGGTTGAATGGGTTCGGAGATTCCAAGGGCAACACCATAAAACATAGGTTACTGTGGGGGAAGGTTGCGGATCTGAAGGAGACGCTTCCTAAGGTCCATGTTGTGCATACACTTGGACACAAGCGTGTTGGAATACACGTTGCTGGAAACACTTTGGCTGATGAAGCCGCAAAATCGGCAGTGGCAGTTGCCACTGTGGCCGCAGTGACTCGTTCGAGTTCCAAACCAGACACGGAGATTTTGGCTGCCATAAAGGCTACGGCTGATGGCACACCTTATCCTAAAGGATTCCCTTCTAAATATCATTACTCCATGGGTGGTATGCTGAACGCTGAAGTTAAAATACCAAGCGTTGGTGTACGCGAAGTGCCCAATAAAATTGTGCAACCTCAATTGATTACTGCAGCTCATGAGGGGGCGGCATCTGCACATGCTGGCGTGGCTGCCACAATTTCACTCTTACAGGCCCGTTACTGGTGGCCTGGTCTCTATAAAGAGACGAAGCAGTATGTCCTTTGTTGTGACATCTGTCAACAAATTAAAGTTTCCACGGCTAGACGCCCGCAGCAGACGCCCCTTCTAATATCGAATAAACCATTACAGTGTGTGTACTTGGATCATTGTAGTCTGCTGACACCAGATAGTGCATACAAATATATATTGGTAGCTGTAGATTCGTGCTCCAGATTTGTGTGGGTCTGGCCACAGCGCTCGGCTGACACTCGAACTGTTATTAAAGATTTGCGCATCTTTGTCGATACATATGCAGTTGCGGCTTTCCATTCGGACCAGGGCCCTGCTTTTGCCTCTAAGGCATTCAGGGACACCATGGCTTCGTTGGGGGTCCAGCTCCAGTTCTCGTCTCCATTTCATCCCGAGGGAAATTCTGTCGTTGAGCATTTAAATCGCGATTTAAAGCAATCCTTAACGGCCAGAGTTATAGGTACGGGTCGTAGTTGGCTAGCCCACCTGCATGGAGTACAGAGAGCATTGAATAACTTACCTAGAAGGTCCCTGGGGGGTCGTACTTCATATGAGTGCCTGTTTGGAACACAAATGTTTGTTCCAGATCTAGATGGTCCTGGTGTGGAGGCGGCAGATACACCCTTTGACATAAATGATCGTGTCACTGTTTTACAGGATTTACAACAATTCCGTGAAGACAACTCTTCTGCCAGTGCTGCCTCCACAGGAATTAAGGATGAACCAGTAATGCCTACTGGTTTGATTCCCAGAGTTGGTGATCTTGTACGTGAAAAGGTCGCAGTGAAAAAAGAATTTGGCCCTTCGAATCGAGCACCAGTCCCTGTACTAGGGATCCAAGGCACAAGAACTGTGATTTTGCCGCCATTGCAAGGGGCCAAAGGTAATCGCTTTGTATCCATCAACAATGTCAAGTTACAACATGTGGCCGATTCTGCACAGCAGACCAAGAGGAACGCCCAGTAGTTCCCGAATCCCTCTCACTACTGGGGAAGATGTTCCGCTGCAGGTGATTTGCAGCGACGCTGTTTCCTCTCCGAGCTTGGGGAGGGTGGAAGCTGATCTTGCGATTGTTCCACTAACGGCGAATAATTTGGAATCTTTTGATCAAGTTGCAGTGACTACTGATGTTGCTGAAGGTGTTATCTACCGCGTACCACGGCGAGAGACTCGATCTGCTCCTTTGTTTACGGTGGCACCTTTTGCGAGAACTGTCTCCGGCTGCTTTAATAACGATGATGTTGATGTGTCGGACTCTTCGTCCTCTTTAACACCTGCCCTGAGTCCACGTAAGCTGATGTATTGGCTCAAACATACGTATTTTGTTTTTCCTTGGAACTATCTGTGGCTTTTCATGACTGTGATGGCTTTTTTCCTGTGGCTAGGGTTTGTTGTTACCTTTTTTCTGGTGATACATGGACATTTTCTTCCTGAACGATCAGAGATTGAGCAGGTGGAGAAGGTGTTGAAACAACATTCTTCATCGCATATGGTTCGAAGAGACTTGTCCTTTGTAAACATTTCTGCTGTACCTATTCCGGATGAGATTGTGTGGGATAAAGTAATGTTTGATATATATGGTCCCACTGAAATAATTCAAATACCGCATGTTCTCAAATTATCAATGAATGATATCGTGATACCAGGCATTGTATCTGATGATTGGGATGTGAAGACAGTTGATTCTATGTTGACAGAATTGCAGTATCATACTGTCTATGAAAATGAAGATGCTTACCAGTTTAGAGATAATTATGGTGACATGTTTTGTTACAATTATTATGGACACCACTTTATTCATAAAGCCAGTAGCCCTAAATCGATATTTGAGTATATGCAATGGGAACATTGCCAGACTCCTCCACAGGGGAGTTCTAAAACTTATCTGACAAATTTGCATATTTTTATGGGCATCATCAACAAAGTGCTAAGTCATATTATTTTAACCCCTTAGCTGCTGGGCCTTTTCCCCCAGTGCTGAGCCCTTTTTTGGCTATTTGAGGTAGTTCGCACTTAGGGCTTCATAACTTTTTGTCCACATAAGCTAACCACGCCAAAGTTGCGTCCTTTTTTTCCAACATCCTAGGGATTCTAATGGTACCCAGAGTTTGTGGTTTCCCCTGGAGGAGACCAAGAAAATAGCCAAAATACAGTGCAAATTTAGTTTTTTGCAAAAAAATGGGAAAAAAGGGCTGCCGAAGAAGGCTTGTGGTTTTTTCCCTGAAAATGCCATCAACAAAGGGTTTCTGGTGCTGAAATCACTATCTTCCCACCTTCCAGGAACGGGCAGACTTGAATCAGAAAACCACATTTTTCAACACAAATTTGGCATTTTACTGGGACATACCCCATTTTTACTATATTTGGTGCTTTCAGCCTCCTTCCAGTTAGTGAGAGGAATGGGTATGAAACCAATGCTGGATCCCGGAATGCTAAACATTTCTGAAAACTAGACAAAATTCTGAATTCAGCAAGGGGTCATTTGTGTAGATCCTACAAGGTTTTCCTACAGAAAATAACAGCTGAAATAAAAAAATATTGAAATTGAGCTGAAAACAACAGCCATTTTTCTTTATGTTTTACTCTGTAACTTTTTCCTGCGATGTCAGATTTCTGAAAGCAATATACCGTTTTGTCTGCTGGACTCTTCTGGTTGCAGGTATATAAAGGGCTTGTAGGTTCATCAAGAACCCTAGGTACCCAGAGCCAATAAATGAGCTGCACCATGCAGTTGGTTTTCATTCTATACTGGGGATACAGCAATTCATTTGCTGAAATATGAAGAGTGAAAAAGAGGTATCAAGAAAACCTTTGCATTTCCAAAATGGGATCAAGATAAGGTTTTGAGGAGCAGTGGTTATTTGCACATCACTGAATTCCGAGGTGCCCATACTAGCATGTGAATTGCAGGGCATTTCTCAAATAGACGTCTTTTTTACACACTCTCTTATATTTGGAAGGAAAAAATGTAGAGAAAGATAAGGGGCAATAACACTTGTTTTACTATTCTATATTCCCCCAAGTCTCCCGATAAAAATGATACCTCACTTGTGTGGGTAGGCCTAGTGCCCGCGACAGGAAATGCCCCAAAACACAACATGGACACATCCTATTTTTTTTATAGAAAACACAGCTGTTTTTTTCAAAGTGCCTACCTGTAGATTTTGGCCTCTAGCTCAGCCGGCACATAGGGAAACCTACCAAACCTGTGCATTTTTGAAAACTAGAAACCTAGGGGAATCAAAGATGGGGTGACTCGTGGGGTTCTGACCAGGTTATGTTACCCAGAATCCTTTGCAAACCTCAAAAAGTGGCTAAAAAAACATGTTTTCCTAACATTTCGGTGACAGGAAGTTCTGGAATCTGAGAGGAGCCTCAAATTTCCTTCCACCCAGCGTTCCCCCAAGTCTCCCGATACAAATGATACCTCACTTGTGTGGGTAGGCCTAGCGCCCGCGACAGGAAACGCCCCAAAGCGCAACGTGGACACATCCAAATTTTTGGAAGAAAACAGAGGTGTTTTTTGCGAAGTGCCTACCTGTAGATTTTGGCCTCTAGCTCAGCCGGCACCTTGGGAAACCTACCAAACCTGTGCATTTCTGAAAACTAGAGACCTAGGGGAATCCAAGGAGGGGTGACTTGCGGGGCTCGGACCAGGTTCTGTTACCCAGAATCCTTTGCAAACCTCAAAAAGTGGCTAAAAAAACAAGTTTTCCTCACATTTCGGTGACAGAAAGTTCTGGAATCTGAGAGGAGCTACACATTTCCTTTCTCCCAGCGTTCCCCCAAGTCTCCCGATAAAAATGATACCTCACTTGTGTGGGTAGGCCTAGCGCCTGCGACAGGAAACGCCCCAAAGCGCAACGTGGACACATCCAAATTTTTGAAAGAAAACAGAGGTGTTTTTTGCGAAGTGCCTACCTGTAGATTTTGGCCTCTAGCTCAGCCGGCACCTTGGGAAACCTACCAAACCTGTGCATTTCTGAAAACTAGAGACCTAGGGGAATCCAAGGAGGGGTGACTTGTGGGGCTCAGACCAGGTTCTGTTACCCAGAATCCTTTGCAAACCTCAAAAAGTGGCTAAAAAAACAAGTTTTCCTCACATTTCGGTGACAGAAAGTTCTGGAATCTGAGAGGAGCCTCAAATTTCCTTCCACCCAGCGTTCCCCCAAGTCTCCCGATAAAAATGATACCTCACTTGTGTGGGTAGGCCTAGCGCCCGCGACAGGAAACGCCGCAAAGCGCAACGTGGACACATCCAAATTTTTGGAAGAAAACAGAGGTGTTTTTTGCAAAGTGCCTACCTGTAGATTTTGGCCTCTAGCTCAGCCGGCACCTAGGGAAACCTACCAAACCTGTGCATTTCTGAAAACTAGAGACCTAGGGGAATCCAAGGAGGGGTGACTTGCGGGGCTCAGACCAGGTTCTGTTACCCAGAATCCTTTGCAAACCTCAAAAAGTGGCTAAAAAAACAAGTTTTCCTCACATTTCGGTGACAGAAAGTTCTGGAATCTGAGAGGAGCCACAAATTTCCTTCCACCCAGCGTTCCCCCAAGTCTCCCGATAAACAAAATACCTCACTTGTGTGGGTAGGCCTAGCGCTCACGACAGGAAATGCCCCAAAACACAACGTGGGCACATCACATTTTTTGACAGAGGTGTTTTTTGCAAAGTGCCTACCTGTAAATTTTGGCCTCTAGCTCAGCCGGCACCTAGGGAAACCTACCAAACCTGTGCATTTTTAAAAACTAGAGACCTAGGGGAATCCAAGATGGGTTGACTTGTGGGGCTTTGACCAGGTTCTGTTACCCAGAATCGTTTGCAAACCTCAAAATTTGGCTAAAAAAACACATTTTCCTCAAATTTCGGTTACTGAAAGTTGTGGAATCTTAGAGGAGCCACAAATTAACTCCCACCTAGCGTTCCCCCATGTCTCCTGATAAAAATGATACCTCACTTGTGTGGGTAGGCCGAGTGCCCGCGAAAGGAAATGCCCCAAAACACAACATGGACACATCCCATTTTTTGACAGAAAACAGAGATGTTTTTTGCAAAGTGCCTACCTGTAGATTTTGGCCTCTTGCTCAGCCGGCACCTAGGGAAACCTACCAAACCTGTGCATTTCTTAAAACTAGAGATGTAGGGGAATCCAAGATGGGGTGACTTGTGGGGCTCTGACCAGGTTCTGTTACCCAGAATCCTTTGCAAACCTCTAAACGTGGCTAAAAAAAACACATTTTCCTCACATTTCGGTGACAGAAAGTTCTGGAATCTTAGAGGAGCCACAAATTTCCTTCCACCCAGCGTTCCCCCAAGTCTCCCGATAAAAATGATACCTCACTTGTGTGGGTACGCCTAGCGCCCGCGACAGGAAATGCCCCAAAACACAACATGGACACATCACATTTTTTGACAGAAAACAGAGGTGTTTTTTGCAAAGTGCCTACCTGTAGATTTTGGCCTCTAGCTCAGCTACCACCTAGGGAAACCTACCTAACCTGCACATTTTTTAAAACTAGACACCTAGGGAAATCCAAGATGGGTTGACTTGTGGGGCTCTGACTAGGTTCTGCGACCCAGAATCCTTTGCAAACCTCAAAATTTGGCCAAAATCACATTTTCCTCTTATTTCTGTGACAGAAAGTTCTGGAATCTTAGAGGAGCCACAAATTTCCTTCCACCCAGTGTTCCCCCAAGTCTCCTGATAAAAATGGTACCTCACTTGTGTGGGTAGGCCTAGTGCCCGTGAAAGGAAATGCCTCAAAACACTATCTGGACACATCAAAATGATCAAATATGAAACTACCTGTTTTTGTGGGGGTGGCACCTGCATTTTTGGTCCTGGGCTCAGCAGCCATCTAGGGAAACCTATCAAACCCAGACATTTCTGAAAACTAGACACCAGAGGGAGTCCAGGGAGGTGTGACTTGCGTGCATCCCCCAATGTTTTCTTACACAGAATTACCAGCACACCTCAAATTTAGCTAAAAAAAATAAAATTTTGCACACATTTCTGTGTGGGATCACCACACTGGACCAAATATCCTACCAACAAATGTTCCCCTCAGTCTCCCGGTAAAAATTATACCTCACTTGTGTAGGTGGGCCAAGTGCCTGTGACACGGAAGAGCCAAAAACATGTCAAAATTGAGGGGGAACCAAAGCGGGTCCAAAAGGGCAGTTTGGAGAAAAAAAAATTAGGCTGACAAGTGCAGCAGAATTTTTATCAGTATAAATGAGACAATGTTGGGTGGAAGTAATTTTGTGGATTCTGCAGATTCCGGAAGGTTCCATCACAAAAATGTGGGAAAATGTGTGATTTCCTGCAAAGTTGGTGGTTTGCAGGACATTGTGAGTAAGAAAATGGTGTGGGGTGCATGTGAAGCACACCACCCTGGAATCAACCAGATGTTTATTTTTCAGATGTGTCTAGGTCTTGTGGATTTTTCTACATGGCAGCGTTCCAAAGTCAAAAAACCATTCCAAGTGGGACGATTTTGAGAGTTACCCAGCTCTCATGGCCCAAATGTACAACCAAAACACAAAATAATCAAATGTCCTCTTGCTTGCCGTGGATAGGATGATTTAGTGTGTGGGAGGAGAGCTGAAAGACTGTTACCCCCTTCAGTTGGCATAGGGGCATGACCAGGCCCATACTGGTTGGTAGCCACCACTCCATTATTTTTTTTTATTCCATGGTATCTAGTAGACTTTCTACCCCCCCGGGATGTGGATCGGGGGTAATTGCCCCATCTGCCCACTGGTGGGCAGAACAACTTTGGCCCCATTTATTTGGGGTCGGGGTATGGCTATACCCCCACCCTCATATTTTGAAAAAATATCTTCCCGGGTCTCTGGTGGGCTTTCTGCCCCCCTGGGGGCAGGTGGGCATTCCAAAAATAGGCCAATCTGCCCCCAAGGGGGGCAGCTATCCCCAACAGTAATGTGTCCCCATAGGGAGCGACCCTTGCCCAAGGACCTGCCCCCCAAACAAAACACACACATACACACACTCCAATCCCTGGTGTGTAGTGGTTTCTGCCCCCCTTGGGGGCAGATTGGCCTAACAAAAATAGGCTGAGCTGCCATCAAGAGGGGCAGAAATGGCCTAAATACAATTTCCCCCCAGGGGAGATACCCTTGCCTAAGGGGTTGCTCCCCATACATAAAAACATAAAGTAAATAAAAATATATATATATCCCTGGTGTCTATCATATTAGGCTGATCTGCCTCCCAGGGGGGCAGAAATGGCCTAAAAATACCCCCCCCCCGGGAGCAACCACTTAGGCACTTAGACAAAAGAAAATGTATCCCTGGTGTCTAGGGGTTTTCTGCCCACCCGGGGGCGGAAACGGCCTAAAAATATTTTGCCCACCCCCCCGGGGAGCCACTCCCCTTATGCGAAAGTATAAAAAAAAAAAAAAATCCCTGGTGTCTAGTGGTTTCTGAACCACCGGTGGCAGATCCCCCTAATTATATTAGGCCAATCTGCCGCTGAGGGGAAAGAAATGGCCTTAAAATAATTTGGCCCTCCGGGAAGTGACGTTACCTAAGGGGTCGCTCCCCACATATAAAAAAATAAAAATAAACATAAGAAAATATTATCCCTGGTGTCTAGGGGGTTTCTGCCCCTGGGGCAGAAATGGCCTAAAAATAATTTGCCCCTCCGGGGAGCGGCCCTTGCTCAATGGATGCTCCCCTTATGCGTAAGTATAACAAAAAAACAATTGTCTGGTGTCTAGTGGTTTCTTTCTCCGCTGGGGACAGATCCGCCTAATTATATCAGAAATGGCCTACAAACAATTTGACCCCCAGGGAGGGACCCTTGCCTAATGGGTCACTCCCCACACATAATTTTTTTTTTTTTTATCCCTGGTGTCTAGGGGTTTTCTGTCTCCTGGGGGGGCAGAAATGGCCTAAAAATGATTTGGCCCCCTTGGGAGCGGCTCTTGCCCTTATTCAACAACATAAAAAAAAAAAAAATACCTGATGTCTAGTGGGCATTTCAGCTGCTCGATCGCATCGCGATCGGGCAGCAGAAATGCTTGCAGAGACATGAAAGGAAAGGAAAGGCCTTTCCTTTCATGCCTCTGCCGGCCCCCTCCTCCCGAGCGGAAGAGAAATGCTCAGTATTTCTCTTCCGCATCGCGCTGGAAGCATGCTTCTAGCACAATGGGAGGTGACCTATGATGAGGTCAGCACGCAATCGTATGCTGACATCATCGGACGTCACTGGGGGGAATGAGAGGGGTCAGGGGTGGAAGGGGAAGCGATTCCCCTTCCAGCCCTGCAATGGAGGGGTGGGGGGAAGCCCACGGGGAGCACTGAGCACTGGTGGCGGGATGTAACGGTTACACCCCCAGCAGAAGGAGCACTGTGCTGGCGGACGTAACCATAATGTCCCCAGCACAGAATGGGTTAGTGAGAGTTGCTAGATTAGACACAGAGGGGCATATTTATACTCCGTCTGCACCGAATGTGAGTCACAAATTTGGACACACATTCAGCGCAAACGTTGCCCCATATTTAAACTTTGACGACCGAGCCCGCAGACAACAAAAGTCCGCTGTGTGCGTCATTTTTTGGATGCAGCAAACCACCTTGCGTTAATGATATGCAAGGTAGGTGTTGCCGTGCAGTGCGTCGTATTTATGCTTTCGGGCAAAAATGACGCACGACCGCGAGGCGGAGCAGGAAAATGACACACAGCCCGATTTGCATCAAAATTTAACGCCTGGGTCAGGGCAGGTGTTAAAATGGGGCAAACACACCTGTATTTAATCAGAACACACAGAAGCAACAGCAGAGCAGCAGAGCAACAAAAGGGAGACATGGAGGTGATTCTTATACAGCGTGCACGCAGACGCAGAGCCCAGCAGCTACAACAGCAGCTACCACAACACCAGCAGGGACCCCAAAGGCAGCGCTGAAGGCAGGAGAGGATATTCCGCCCCAGAACAACCCTTCGTGGCCTCATGGAACACAACATCATCCAGAGGTACAGGTTGAACTGGCAGGCCATTCAGCAGCTGCTGCGAAACATTGAGCCGCAGTTGGCACCCACTTTGCTGACACCCCACACCATCCCAACAGAAACCAAGCTGCTTGCCATAATTCACATGCTGGCAAGTGGCTCTTTTCAAACAACTGGTGCCCTGGTTGCCGGAGTATCACAACCATCATTCTCAGCCTTTTTGCCCAAAGTACTGGATGCCATCATTGGACTTACACCCACCACATCTGCTTCCCTAACACAATGCAGAAGCAGCAGGAAACAAAACAGGGTTCTACCTCATTAGTGGCTTCCCACACGTCCTTGGTGCAATCGACTGCACACATTTACGCCTTGTGCCGCCTGCTGCAACTGAACACCTCTACCGCAACAGGAAGCACACACACTCTATCAATGTGCAGGCCATAGTCGATCACCAAGGATTGATCACCAACATCGTGGCTAAATATCCTGGGAGTGTCCATGACTCCTTCATCTTCCGTCACTGCACCATCAATGAACACTTCCAGGATGGACGGTATGGCAATGGACTACTTGTTGGTAAGTACAAAAACCTACTAATATACACACTGCACAGCAACCCTCTAGGACACACAACGTATACACCACAACAGCAACATGTGAACAGGAACACACTGAGGTCGTGACATCGCTAGCCATGTTTTTTAGGTCACCATTGAACCTGTCACACATCGGAAATTAGTGTACAGTCTAATGTTAAGATGTCAAAGATCACAACATGTAGAGTGGGTTGCCTAAATGTCACCTTGCAAATTGTAAGTGTCCCAATGACGTTTACATTAATCCATTGCATAAGTCTAAAGGTATGGGATGTCCAGGGTACATTGATATGAACGTGTTAACAACACTGTCAATCTTAACCTGTGTATGGAACTATCATCTCACCCCCAGTGAAGACACACGGACACCTGTATCACAAGTCACAATGCTAGGGAGGGCACACTGTACTGCAAAACCCAAAACATACTGCTGACAAATGGTCAGCAGCCAAAGACTCGTTCAGCCAAGGAAACAACACGATGCAGATGGTACATCCTACAAGCCTAGGATGCGACATATTAACACAAAAGAGTCACAGACAACACAAGACAACTACTGCCATGAAAGCTGATTTCAATGGGGCTAGCTAGATCAACATGATCACATTCATTTTCTCTTGCAGCTGATCAGGGGTATGGCATCCAGCCATGGATAATGACACCTATTGGCAACCCGAGTACTACAGCAGAGCGTGCCGACAGTGACGCACATAGGAGGACACGCAACATAGTCGAGAGGACCTCCAGCATCCTCAAGTCGAGGTTCCGGTGCCTTGACATCACTGGTGGTAGCCTCCTATATTCCCCGAGATGGTCTGTAAGATCATCCTAACATGTGCTATTCTGCACAACATTTGCATCAAAAGGAACATTCCCCTCCTGGAACCAGAGCCGCACATGCTTGAAGAGGAGGAAGAGGAGGATGCTGGCCTGCAACATGAGAGGGAACTACAGAACACGGCCGCTGGTATACTCAGACGGCAACATATCGTGAACAATTTTTTTTTAATATAATCACCATCACCACTTTAATGAACTAATTTAAATAAACATCTATAATAATCACCATATCATGGTCTGGCTAATCATTTTTGCACACCTTCATCTCTAACTATCAGAATAAGAGTGTTGCCTCATGGAGCATTGCTGATATACTGATTAGGACACTGAAAATCCCAGAGCTAATGTGATGCGTAACATACAATGGTCACATACACACACACTGTAAATGACATATATCATGTACATTTCTCCTTTGAAGGCCAATAGCAGAGGACCACACCTATGTTACACATACATGTTGAAATCAAGGTCCAATGCAGCATATGTCACACATCTAAGACACCACCACTCAATAAGGGGAAAACAAGCCTCATACATGAGGCAGTTGATGTGCTTTTACATCACTAACAGGAATGTCTGACCAGACCCTTGACAGCAGTAAGTCCAACTGAATCCAATATTTTCAAGGACTATCTGTGACCAGAGTTCCATAGAAGCAGTACATAGACAGCACAAGTGCCACACATGTGAGCAGCATTGCGCACATGACATTCCATGTACATGTCAGCCCATTTCCTAACTCCTGACACACCCATGCACCTGGTCACAACCCACCTGTCTGAAGAGGTCCCTGGGATGCTAAGATGTGTACCCTGATATTCCCTTCTCTACACACACAGCCAGTCAATGGCAATCCAGTATGCTACACCCTTTCCTATGGTATGCCATTGTCATAGAACATCTGACTGCATGGACGTCAGGTCAATTAATACGCTGGATTCTAGTTTCCAAGCCCTGGTAGTACCTGTAGTTTGCTTCCCATGTGAAAATGTCTGTTGGCCATTAGAATGCAAATCTTACCTACAGGACTTGTGAGAAAAAGATGCAGCCCACACCTGTGATCACCTCCATGCACCCCACCCATTACAAGAAGCACTGACCCTGCTGATGTCTGGAACAGCATAGGAGTTGCCATTTTGTCAAATACACCGCATTGATACTAATTAAGCCGTGTAACACAGCCCTCGGGTTCATTTGTCAACTTCAAAAACACAGGACATACACAGTTTTACATGTCAACTGTCTAGTTCATCCTCCAAAAAGTCTTAGTCAGACCACTGATTATGTAACTTGTCAAATTGCTGTATCCTAATTCACCCTGCATTCTGTCAGCCTGACTGGCATCTGTCTGTCACAATAAAGTATCCCTGTGTCTACATATGTACCACACTTGCGTTAGCAAACCTCTCATTCATCAGGGGGTATTTGGGCATGTGCTTCTTCAATGCATACCCAAATACATTGTATAGCATCATCTGCCTTTTAACTGTACCATATGAGATAAATCCTCTGTGAAAACCAAAATTCATGGCCCATCCCTTGTCTGGGTCTCATTTATGCATGAATGACAAAGTGTGACAGTGTCCCAGGGCCGTATGCAAGGATTGGGTACGGGGCCTTCAGCAGAACCAGCAACCTCTGAAAATGTAAATGAAAAAATCCACACATGTCAGGACCCTGACAGTTCACACACAAAATTACATTGCTCACAACATATTGATGGGCCGTGTGTGGTGAATAGCTGCCAGAATAATCAGCACAGAGGCTATGATGTTCCCAGATGCAGTGGGAATTGCAGAGGCTAACCTGTGTATAAATGTTGTAATGACACCTGCCGAACATGACACCTGAGACATTATCTCACTCAGCACACCAAGGTTGCCCTGTTGACTGTCTCATTACACGTCTTTAGTGACAGGGTGGGACCATCCCCATGTAGGTTCTCATGTCCACATCCACTTTACTCACATTGATCAACAAAGGATACTCAGTAGATACAGGAATAGCTGCCACTGACTCATGATGAGTCCTGGACCGAACTGTGACAAATTACACCCCAAAAAATATACAGGATCATCATTGGACCACACACATGAACAAGACACCTATGTGCAATTGATCACTGGAAATATGTGGACACGTGCTGCCTCGTCTGCTGGTCCACCACAGCCACTTGAGAGTTGTGGCTCACTTCAATGACCTCAACTGTGGTGTCATCATACATTTGTGATTCACCTTTGTCTGTCTGGGCAAACAACATGCTACCCACTTCCTCAATGCATGTGTATGACTCACTGTGGGATTCTCCAACTAGTGCCTAGGAAGCTGTTACCAAAACTCTAGGACATAGGATGTTGAAAATGTGGACCATTGACATGAACAAGCGTCTGTCATCTATCTGGTGCATGCTTTGTCATATGTGTTGTCTATGTTACCCTAAATCTTGGAAGTCAACATTACAGATGTTGCTACATGTATGACTAACATATGTCCTCTCTCATTTCCACAATGACTTGCATCTAAGGTTTGGACACATGGACGTCACATTCATACAAGCATATGTGCAATAATGCTTCATGTGATACACACACACACTTGGTCAACAAATACATTAGTTGCCACAACACACACATTGAGCCAAAGGCATTTAGGTATTGTACATATGTGCGTCACATTGCTTTCCTCTCCTTATGCCAAAAATGCCCAATTTGTGCAATACATATATGTAGGCCACACATATGGCCATCTAGTGCATCAGCCAACCGTAAAAATACTGTGAAGAAAGTAGCGGATCATGGTCCGGTGCAGTATGATGTCACACATGTGAACATACACCATCAACACCATAGTGGGTGCCATCAGCCTATCTCTGATGTGTCCCAAATGTGACATAACATAAAAACAGAAAAAAAACCCAAAACCAGTTCATGCACTGAAATTTTGATGTTGCTAGCGTTATGCCTCATTTTTTGTACACCAATACTGTATTTGCGTCATTTTTTTGACGCACAGGAGTGAACATTAAGCCGCATCCAGATAATTGTACAGGCCATGTACTATTATTTGGATGCGGGCTAATTTTCACTCCTGTGCGTAAAAAAAATAATGACGCACAACCTGTATGCGTGAAAAAATTATGACGCATAACGTGAAAAAGGTCGGACATTTTATACAGGAAGTGATGTAATAGGATATCCTGTTTACAGATCATGTACAGTGGGTGTACTTTCACTTTCACTTTGCAGTCTATGATTCTTTTAGCCTGTGTGGCTGTGTAGAGATTGGTGTCCTTAGATTTTGTGCGTTTGTGTCCTGTTTGCTGTCTCTATTGTCAATTTGTGAAATAAATATTGTTGGTGTATACTGTCCTACTGTGTTTTGTGTACATGTGTCCATTTATCTAGTGTTTTTGTTGTTTGTGGGAGTCTGTTGTGGGTAGTGGTAGTTTGCGGATAGTTGGGCTCTTTTAGTGGTTAAGTTTACTTTTCTTCTGTATTTGTACCCCTACTTTCCCCCTCTTCCCCTTTCTATTTCTTTAACCCCTATTCCCTTTCACATTTCTACAATGTCTGGTAGGCCACGTCTTGGCAGGATGGGTGAAGAGGGGTTGGGGGGCTTCATATGGCTTGCGTGCCATTTCTTGCCACTGATGATCGAGGCAGGGTGAAACAGGGGTATCACACAGAGGCGCGCAGAATCCGGTGGGGAAAGGTGCTGCATCACCTTCAGCGTGTGTATGCCAGCCAGAAGAGTGACCACCAGCTGAAGCACCGGTGGGATGACCTCATCACCAGGGAGCAGGATCTCTTGGACCACCTGGGAATCATGATTGGTGGCCCTGTTGGTGAGTACTAATCATGTAAATGTGCACGATTAAATGCTCTGTAGTGACATCAGATGATTTGTACTATATCTGCCAGATAAGTTGCTGACTGTGTGTAATGCTGGGGAAACATACTGGGATAATTGTTGCACTATGGGAAGGATCACAATTGAATTGCTAGCTGTCAGGTAGAACGTGCTCAGCAAACTTACAGGATCCTTTTCCGTTAAGTAAATTGGTGCTGCCTTTGTGTCAGACAACCAAACAAAATCGGAGCCAATCAAGTCTATATAGGGCACTTTTGCCAGAGAAGTAAAGATGTACCAACATATTGGCTAACTTTGTTGACGCAATAGCTAGACTGACTTTAGAATCACTACATGATGCAGAAAATGAGTGCTGGCTTCACGTCAATTGATTATAGCAAAGTGGCTCAGACATATGTCTCATGTGAGTCTGGTGAGTGTGGAAGGAAAGCGTTCACGAAAGTACTATGAATGGTAGGGATTATTGTGGTCCTTTATCTTTTTGGATACATGTCAGATCTGGATTTGGAAACATCGTGAAAAGGTGTAAGGTGCCATCAGCTAACATCTTAGAATGTTTGTTGGAGTTAGTTGTGCCACATTCAATTAGGGATGGCAGTCCAAAGGTATGCACATGGGTTCACATGTCCATGGTTGGTGCAAATCACCATAGCTGGGCCACATCAAATGAATAAACTGTAACAACATGAGGGCTTACAAAAGTCCCTGTCCCTCTATACATTGTACCTATGTGTAATAAATGTGTCATGGCCACATAGTCTGTTTGACTGGTAATGCAGTCCTCAAGTAACCAGGCTTTGGATGTCTCTCTTGGATGCACATGATGAGACGATTACACTCCATATTTTTTTCTGGTCACCAATGATGGGCCATGTTTGCCACCACATGATAGTTAGGGCCAATGCATGTGTGCAGATATGTGTGTAACTGTCACAGGAGACCCATGCTATGTACTAGTTGGCCGTGATATATCAGAAGCAGTATCATCATGTCTGAATGGCTGTCATTTCCTTCTTCAGCCTACACATTGTATATGTTTATGAAATTGTTGGTCTGTGCACAGATTTTGAGCACATTTCTACCTTCCATTCCTTACAGGTGGACGGCACCCTACACTGTGGGAGAGGTGGCTACATTTGAGGACCCCGACCACTCCAGTAAGTGTTGATATGTGTGTTATATGTTGTGTTTGCTGGTTTTGGACTCGTGTGTGTTGAACGCATAGCAAGGTGTGATGCGTTGGCCAATCATTTGTCTTGTTCCATGAGTTGGATTTCAGTTTCTCAAATGTTTTGAGTTGGCCAATGCGTATCCTATGGTATTATCTAGGGATTGTCGGCCATTCCTGTAGGCACCACAGTGAGTACTGGTGTGAGTCATGTTGATGACACTTGTATCAAGAAGAGTCGCACTGGAAGTCAGCTCAGATTTAGTCAGCCTGTCAGACCCACATTCTCCAAAATTGGTACAGCAAATTGCTTTCCAATAGACTTCTGCTTCCCTATTTACCAAGGTACTTATTAAACTGTAGGTAGAACCTCCTAGCAGCATGTACTTCCACATGTAGTGCTACAAGTACGTGGAACTTGAGTGCAATGGCCTAGGTGTGAATGCTAATCATGATCATGGGTGTTCTTGCAACTCTGTGTCTGATGTAAGTCATGCCTTACTGGAAGTATATGTTGTGTACCAAGCTCTGCATTTCCTGACATGCGTGGCCCTATAATTGGTCTAGGGCTTGCAGACTCCTAATTGTTGATAGACCTTACCTGTGGTGTATGTGTAAAGCCAAACATGTGTGGAGTTTTCAAAACACTCCTTGGTGTCCATGTTGTTTGAAATTGATAGTTGTTTATCCACCCCCCCACCCTCAAACACAGGCAAGGGTTTGTGAATAGGGTACCTAGGACTGATGCTACCAGTATGTTACACATATATGTGAAAAAGTGACTGTTTGGTTGGAACCTAGTTGGCATTGGTAATGTGTACAGCTCATGTTGGGAATGTGTGGTACATTGGATTGCCCTGATAATCGTGTCAGTGTCCTATTTCCTCCTCTGACTGTGCAGGTGTATTTCAGTGACCAATTACATGTGTCCTCCCCCCTCAATGCTGTTGTCTGAGCAGTATGACATTTGGGATGTTACATTGTGACCCAGGCACAGGATGGACCCTGACATATGCTGCATGGGTATGTCCTTAGTGCTGTGTAGCTCCTATTGTTGTTGACATTGGCTGATGTTTGCAACAACTATGGGCATTGACATTTGACAGTACTGGGGCCTTTGTATTTTTTCAGGGGATTGTTGAAGTTGTCATCCTCAACCCTCTAATTTAGGTGTGTATGATCCATGGGGAGGTTACTGCCATTGGCTACTTGAGCTGCACACAGAGCGGAGGTGGTAGTCGCAACTGTTGTCGCAGTTACATTCCGGTTGTCGGTATGGCTAGAGGTTGTTAAGAGGGCCCTAGTTAATGTGGGGCTATGGTGGCTGATGTGTGCCGGGATGTCAGTTTGACATTGTGCCCTTCCCTCCTGGCGTGGCTTTCCCTTTGCTCAATCGTTGGTATGGCAGCATGCACCCATGGGACTGTTGTTGGTGTAGTGTAATGGTGTGCCCCAGCTTCTGTCTGTGCACGCCATGCCCCCATGCCGTGCCCCTTTACCCATGCCATTCCATGTATATGATGACTTACATGCAATGTGTAGTAGGTATTCCCCCCCGGTTGCATTTGACATTAGTGCATTTCAATTCCCCATGCGACTTACCCTGCATGTGCGTTGTCTCCTGGTAGTCTGCATTGTCCTGTCCTCGAATCCCTGTGACGATCTCCTCAGGTATGACGGCTGCGACCATCTCCTCCATGTGGTCCAGGGCCTCCTGGTGTGCTGGACTCCCACCTCCAGTCTGCAGTGCTGCCTTCCTGTTCCTGGCCATCTTTTCCTTGGTCCTGCGCTTGCAGTCATGCCAGCGTTTCTTGCACTCGATGACTGTTTTGCGTACTTCTGCCACACTGTTAATCTTGTCAACAATTTGTTGCCATACAGCCTCTCTCCTACTAATTGGCAATTTTGAGGTGACAAACAGTTGGTGCTGATGTTCCGTCACCTCTTTAACCAGAATTTCCCGCTCCTCTGCACTGAAGCAACACTTTTTTTATTAGTTTATTCGGTCTAAAATTAGACCATTAAAAAGTATAAAAATGAACCATACATACAGCAAAATATAGAGATCATAACCATCCCGGAAAGTAAAAAGCAATAACAAATAATACACTACTTGTACGACGGACCGAATGTTAGATTGTACTCTCTGGTTGGTGTCTCCTAGCTTTTTGAATACCATTTACCAGGACAGTTTAAAAAAGAAACAGATAGTGTACCAAATCTTTCCTAATGTTACCTATAAAGACTGTTCTAGAACAAATTGTACTTAAGAAGTAGTTCATAATGCTTCATAAAATACTTCAAGCTTGTGAAAATTAAAAGCCAAACATTTAAAAAGGTACCATAGGGTTAGCCTCATGTCTTAAGTAAATTATTCAGGAAAATTTAATCTTACCATTAGCAAAGTGCTATGTACTTAAGATACTATGAATCGGTTTAAAACAAATAGTATACCAAACCCGTACTAATGATACCTATAAAGACTGTTCTAGAGCTAGTTATACATAAAAAATGATTTATAATACTACGTAAAATACTTCGTACTTGTGAAAATTAAGAACCAGGCATTTAAAAGGGTAGCATGGAGTTAGTCTCATGTCTTAAATAAATTGGTCAGGGGAATTAAATCTTACCATTTACAAAGTGCTATATGCTAAGATACTGTGAATCGGTTTAGATAAAAAAAAGAATCCGCTAAAAACACAGGCAAGAATAAAATCTGGTATCATAAATAAATCAACACAGATAATTATAATTGAATTCCCTAACTACCTAGAAATCCTCGTCCACTAGCTGTTGGACCTCTCTTCAGCCAGTAGACTAGGGTCTAAAGTAATCCTTCTACGAATTGTCCATGCTGCTGACAGGTATTTAGAAACAGAGCTTACTATCAGTGTGGAAGTGTCATATTTACATAGTCTGTAAGCACTAGTTCGGTTTTGTAATAGCAATACCTTACACAAGGGAATAATACACCTTCCTCTAGGATATTTATACAAGGGGCAGAAAAATAGAACATGCTCAGGAGTTTCCTTGCATGAGTGACAGTTTATGCATTTGTCAGACATCGGACTGTTAGTCGGCCAGGGGGCAGTAAAGCTGTTCACTGCTAATGTTCCGACACTTTCTTTTCTTCTTATAAGTGTCCTGGTTCTTGTGTGGGTCCTCCTGGCTGGTTCCTGGTTTGTTGTCATCTTCCTGGGGTCTGTAGTGGCATCTGGGATCCATTTTGGCTCTCCTCTGGTGAAATGGCAGTATTCGCGGGGTTTTTTGACGATATTGCGTCAAAAAACGGCGCATATCCGGTTTGCGGGGTTGTAAATCGACACACAGTCATTTCCGCCGTGTTAACGTCGTTTTGCTTTACGACTTGACGCTGCGGTGTGCATCAAAATAAATGACTCCCACCTGTGGTTTGCGCCGCCATGTGTCAAAGTATAAATTTGACGCCCGCACGGCGCACCAAAATGGCGGTAGCCGTCGGTAATATTTTTGAGGCAAAACTGCGCCGGCAAAGTTTTGTGTCAAAAAATATAAATATGGCCCATAGGCCCTCATTACAACCCTGGTGGTAAATCCCACTTTCCGCCGTGCTGAAGACCGCCAACCTACCGTTGCGGCAGTGGAATTCCGCTGTAGGTATTACGACCCACTCGGAATCCGCCACAATACAGACACCCATGCAAGTCAACCACACCAAAGGTCAGTGATAAACTGGCGATACCAAAACCTACACTGTCACGCCAACAAGAATACGCCCACACTATCACGACCCACAAATCAACGCAGCGGTCTTTCAACAGCGGTAATCCATTGGCGGTACACCGCGCTCAAAATATACACACATTTACAAAACACAACTACATTGGACAATTTAAAATACACACATCTGATACACATACACACAACACACCCACACACCCACAACACTATAAAACACACACCCACATTACCCACAAACCCTTACAACATAAGTTTTGGAAGAAGCACAGAGAGAGAGATTAGCAAACACAACACCAACATCCACAGACACACAACACCATCACCCATACAACATCCACGCACCTCGAACAACACACACAAACACATCCCCCCACACATCACAACAGACAGCACCTCACACATCACCCATACCACATCATGGCACCTCAAAGACACCTCAGGTTTTCAGAGGAGGAGCTCAGGGTCATGGTGGAGGATATTATCCGGGTAGAGCCACAGCTTTTCAGATCACAGGTGCAGCACACCTCCATTGCTAGGAAGATGGAGTTATGGTGGAGAATCGTTGACAGGGTCAATGCAGTGGGACTGCATCCAAGAACACGGGATGACATCAGGAAGAGGTGGAATGACCTATGGGGGAAGGTGCGTTCAGTGGTATGCAGACACCAGATTGCTGTACAGAGGACTGGCGGTGGACCCCCACCTCCTCCCCCACAACTAACAACATGGGAGGAGCAAGTCTTGGCAATACTGCATCCTGAGGGCCTCGCAGGAGCAGCAGGAGGACTGGACTCTGGTAAGTCATATCTTTATTACCATATCCCTCACACCCCACCTGCATGCCATCACATACCCCCACCCTTACCCTCACTCCCATCACTCCATCATCTAACATATGTCCCACTATCACAACCCACAAATCTCAATACCAAGGACCTGCATGCAACACCTATGCATGGACCACCGTCACCAAAACATGTCCAGTACAGATACCCACACAGACCCCAAACCAACTATCACAAAAGGGCAAACACAATTATGCAAGCACAGGAGTAGACGGTACCTTACCCAATGCACAAGATGGCACACACAGATACTTAAACTATGCATTTACACCCCAACAGGACCCATGCCCAACATCACCGGACAGGAGGTGCCAGACATATCCAGTCCCCCCCACAGAAGAGGCCCACAGTGATGACAGCAGCTCTGCACGCCTGGATCAAGATGACCAGCCCGGCCCATCAGGGACCTCTGGACAGTCGGTTCACCTGCCAATGTCACTAGACACCACAGACCCTCCCCCCTCAGGAAACACCACCACAGCACCCACCCAGCGGGCCCATCCCTCTGTCCCCTGGACACGTCAACCACCACTACAGGGAACCCAGGTAAACCCACCAAACCAAGAAGATCAGGGACATGGGGTCAGTGGCAGTGGGCACACGGTTCAGGGGACATAGGCACAGGATAACAGGGAAGCTGGGAGGACTGCTGTGCGACAGAGGGAGGACAGGCCCATGGAACCCACTCTCCACGAGGCACTCTTCAACATCATGGGAGCATACCACCATTCCCAGGAGACCATGGGCACGGTACTGGCCAAGTTTCAGGAGACCCAGCGGCTGCAGGAGGAACACTACCTGTGTATCAGGGAGGACTTGAAGTCCATTAACAACACCCTGGTCACCATTTCAGGGGTGCTGGCAGACCTTGTCAACACCATGAGGGATACAGTGGGACACAAACGGGCCCCTGACACTAGCCTGGACAATGAACAGCCCTCCACCTCCACCATCGCTAGTGGACAGGAGGCACCCACCACAGGACCAACAGGCCAACAGCACCCCACCCCCTGCAGAAAGAGAACCACCCCGCAAACGGTCCCTGAGATCCAGGAACAAGACAGAGAACATTGTCAAGACCCCCACCAGGAAATAAGACCCTCCTGAATGTCACCCTTCTATCCCACTTTGTCACCCTGTCCACCTTAAACTGCCATTGCTCCCCTTCCTATGGCCCATTGGACAATGCCCCTGTGAGACCAAGAGACTGGACTCTGCCATGGACATTCCTCCACCATCTCCCCAGCCCATTTCACACCCCCTCCACTTATTAGCACAAGAAAAAAACACCCTTGAATCACCAAACAATCTGGAGTTAGTCTGTGCTTTCACAGATGTGTAATTGCAACATCTCTGAAATATAGCAATGTCAATGAACTTGTTCACATACCAATGTTACACAGCTGTAGGCCATGAGTAAACATAGCAGAGGGCACAAATTTGGACCCAGATCTGTGAAAGGAAAGCCAAAGTGACAAGTCAGGTTCCATACACAGAGTGAAAAAGGAAGACTTATGCTGGGTCCTACAATAGTATGAGATGTGGGTAGCAGTTCCATCCTCTTACCTGTGTCTCACTGGAAGTATTGCATGATGATGTTGTTTCGGTTGTCTGAGTCTTCTTCTTCTGCCTCCTCTTCTTCACTGTCCACAGGCTCCACAGCTGCCACAAGACCAGCATCAGGCCTATCCCCCTGCAGAAAATGCACCTGTCGTCGTAAAGCCAGGTTGTGCAACATACAGCAGGCCACAATGATCTGGCACACTTTCTTCGGTGAGTAGTATAGGGAGCCACCTGTCAGCTGGAGGCACCGGAATCTGGCCTTCAGGAGGCTGAAGGTGCGCTCTATTATCCTCCTAGTTCGCCCATGTGCCTCATTGTAGCGTTGCTCTGCCCTTGTCCTGGGATTCCTCACTGGGGTCAATAGTCATGACAGGTTGGGGTAACCAGGGTCACCTGAAAATATCGAGGGACAACAGTTAGACATCGTCCAAACATTAGGGAATCTCCCATACCCAGACAGCAAATGAAACTGTGTGGGGACTTTAGGCTCACCTATTAGCCATACACGGTGCCTTTGGAGTTGCCCCATCAAATAAGGGATGCTGCTATTCCTCAAAATGTAAGTGTCATGCACTGAGCCAGGATACTTGGCATTCACTTGGGAAATGTACTGGTCTGCGAAACACACCATCTGCACTTTCATAGAATGGTAGATTTCCCGGTTTCTGTACACCTGTTCATTCCTGCGGGGGGGGGGGACAAATGCCACATGTGTACCATCAGTGGCACCAATGATGTTGGGGATATGTCCCAGGGTATAGAAGTCACCTTTCACTGTAGGCAAATCCTCCACCTGAAGGAAAACGATGTAGCTGCGCATGTGTTTCAGCAGGGCAGATAACACTCTGGGCAACACGTTTGAGAACATCGGCTGGGACATCCCTGATGACATGGCTACTGTTGTTTGAAAAGACCCACTGGCCAGGAAATGGAGTACTGACAGGACCTGCACTAGAGGGGGCATTCCTGTGGGATGGCGGATAGCTGACATCAGGTCTGGCTCCAACTGGGCACACAGTTCCTGGATTGTTGCATGATCAAGTCTGTAAGTGATAATTATGTGTCTGTCTTCCATTGTCGACAGGTACACCAGGGGTCTGTACACCGGAGGATGCTGCCATCTCATCACCTGCCCCAGCGGACGTTCCCTATGGAGGAGAACGGTGAGCAGAGGGTCATACAACACATAGGTTTCACAAGGCTGTTTAGCACTAACGTTAAAATTTCTCTGTGTGCCTTTTTCTGTCTGTCTTCCTGGCCTAAATAGGTGTGACACAGTTATTTGGCCTGCCATGTGGCCCCCTGAAATGGCGGCTGCCTGACCTGTAAGGTGGGACAAGGGGAAATGATGTAACTGCGCTGGCATTGTACACCGTCGCGGTAGGCGGTCGAAGACCGCAGCGCAATTCAGCATTGGTTATCATTGGGCCCTATGGGTTCCAGGAGCCAATGACGCGGTACGCCGGCGGTGACGGTATGTACCGCCGTGGACGTGACCACCATTTTCTATTAGTTCCCTCACTTGATACCTGACCTTCAACAGGAGAGGACCTACACTGCAAGTGCTGCTATGACCTGTGTCTGGAAGCAACAATGGCTACAGTGTCTGGGGAAAGAGCCCCTGCCTTCACTGTGGAGGAGTTGGAGAAACTGGTGGATGGGGTCCTCCCCCAGTACACTCAACTGTACGGTCCTCCAGACAAACAGGTGACTAAACTGTCTGCATGGTGGATGGCACATGATTGTATGGAGTGTCGTGGATGGAAGAGACGGGGGGACAGGCCAGCATGTGAGGATGGTGTGTGTATGTATGTCTGGGCTAGGGTGGGAGGTTTGTGGGCAATGTGTGAGAATAACTGTACGGGAGAGTAACATCCATTATAACTTCACTTTTCCTCTAGGTCAGCGCCCACCAGAAGAAGGGGATTTGGTGTGCCATCGCCAAGGAAGTGCGGACCCTGGGGGTCTACCATAGACGGAGCACCCACTGCCGGAAAATATGGGAGGACCTGCGCCGCTGGAGTAAGAAGACGACGGAGGCCCAGCTGGAGATGGCCTCCCAACGCAGAAGGGGTGCCCGTCGCACCATGAACCCCCTGGTGTACTGGATCCTGGCGGTGGCATATCTGGAGTTGGATGGGCGCTTGAGGGCATCACAGCAGCCACAAGGGGGTGAGTACACTCTCATTCAGCTGACTCTGTGCGCATTACGAGGTGTCTGGGTGGGGGAGGTGGGATGTGGCTTTCCCTAGGCCAGGGCAGATGAGCAAAGGTAGTTCCATTGATTTGAAGCCTCATTCCCTGTCCAACCTCAAAGGTGGTATTTGTCCTCTACACCTAGTCAGGCTCCTATGGCTTCCAGCTGTGCATAATGTGGTTGTCGACAGAGTCCTCTATGGGCATGTGCTTTTCACCTGCCCTGTCAGTGCATGGCTTAGTGCATAGGGCTGCTCCCTGTGTTGTTTCCGCCAACGGTAGTGGTGTTGCATGCATTGACCATGTGTCTCTTCTGTCTTCCCCCCCTTTTTTTTTTTGACACCCTGTCCTTGCGTGCATTACATTAGCATCATCTGGCGGAGGAGCAGTGGCACCAGAGCAGGAGGGAGCTGCATCCCACATGGCCCTGGAGGGTGCAGTAATGGAGTCAGAAGCCACCAGTGGGATGGAGGGCGAGGGGAGCTCCACGATGGGGGTGGAGTAGACACCAGCGTCAGCGACTCCTCCTCTGATGGGAGTTCCCTTGCGGTAGCGGGCACCTCTTTGCCCATCGCATCAACAGATACAGCCGCCGAGAGACTTGTGAGACTGTGGCTTTGCACTCCCCAGGATAAAGCAGTGGGCAACCCACCCACTGGAGAGACTTGAGAGACTGTGGCTTTGCACTCCCCAGGACCAATCAGTGGGCATGGAGCCCCCTCGTGGAGCAGTGGCGTTGTCCCTTCATCCGGCTGAGGTGCCTGTTTATTTTCCATCTGATGCCCTTGCAGTGTTCTCTCCGTTTTGAGTCAGGTATCTTATGTGGGCTTCGTCCATGCATTTTGGACACTGATCCACGGACAATGATTTCATTAATATCCAGACTTGTGAAGTTGGTGTACATATTTGTATATACTGATTTTTGAATTTGGCCTATCTGATATTTAATTGATTATACTTGTTACAATCATTTCTTTTTGTCCTTGCGTTCTTCCAGGGGGTGACGGGTGTATCTGTAATGTTGTTGGATCTGTTTGTGTGTATGGTGTTGTGGGTGAGGGTGGGGGTAGGGGAGTTGCGTGTTTCATATGTGTGTCACTCTCTTTTCCCTCCCCCACTCCCCTGTGTACTAGGTGCAGTACTCACGTGATCGTCGCCAGCGTTTTTCCTGCTCCTGATACAAGAGGAGGTAGACCAGCATGGGCAGGGCCTGTAGTTCGTGCTCCATGGCGTCTTGGTTGTTTGTGAAGTATCAAAAGGTGAGTGGTTTCTGTTCCAAGTCCTGTTTCTGCCATGCTTTTGATGGCATTGGTACCCCCCCAGAAAAGGTGGCGGATAGGCGTGTTGTAATACAGTGGGCGGAACCTTGTGTTCCGCCTGTCTGTTGGCGGTTACCGCCGTGGTGTTTGTTTCTACCGCCGTGGCGGTTGGAGTGTTAAAGTGGCTGTCTATGTTTGGCGGTTTCCGCCATGGTCTTGATTCCATTTTTTTTTTCTGCCAGCCTGTTGGCGGTATTACCGCTGCTTTAACACCGACTGCCAGGGTTGCAATGAGGGCCATAATTCAAAGCTTGAGTCTCACAAGCTATTTCAAAACTCACAAGCCATATCAAGATATTCTGTCCCTCCAGATATGTGCATAAGCCCTTTTAGAACCTTGAGAAAAACTCCTGAAGATTCGCAAGTTGAATCACTTTTCTCCATTCGTGCCTTTTCAGTTGTCAGCCTGAGCTCCACCTCTAAAGCTATCCTCTCTCCTTCTGCCTCTGGTGCCTCATTTTCTTGACTTTCCTTTTTCCATACGCCTCTCCTCATGTTTCCTCTTCTTTCTTCATGGAGCTTTTCTTCTAGTCTCTACCTCCTCATTTCCCCTTGTTCCTGGTAAGCTGGTCTCAGATTCTCCCTCTGAAACTCCCTGGCCTTGTCTTTCTCACAATTACCTTTCTGGAGCGCCAACTCTGTTTGTTCTCTATCATCCAGTTTCTCTAACTGGATTCTTATGTAACTCAGAAGGAATTCCCTGTACCTAGGAGCCCGCCACCCTCTATCTATACATAGATTGCTCAACTGATTTAAGGACAATGTGTGATTGTCTACTCCCCTCTTCCCTCTATCTGAACTTTTTGCTGTGTAGGAGTTAAAATGTACGGGTTAGAATTAATGCTTTGTAGTTGAAAGTATAAACTGGTCTTTATGGGTGTCTCACACCACTTTTGTCCAATTGTCAAACACCACTCAGGGGCCACATGGCAGTCAGTGTCTATTGTGCCACAGCCATGAGAGTTGGATCATTTGTCTGCACTGTTCCTGGGTCCATCCTACTGTGGCTTCACAAAACTCAGACAAGTGCAACCCCTTTGGCACTTGACCTTCACCGGTAGTAATGGCACGCAGTCATAGGCTTCTAAGAATGCTTTGTGTGTGGATACTACAGGTCAAGAACTGAACACACTCCGAAAAGGGCAATAGTGTGATTGTCCAGCTTGGTGCCTTTTTTCAACAAAGAAAGGTATTTTATCATACTCAAAGACTCAATACTAGATGCACTACAAAAAGAACTGCGTAACTAATAGAAGTCTGGCCTCTAATCTACCCTATCCCCTGTTTCGATTCTAGAGCCTAGTGAGGTAAGAATGAATGACTCCTTAGTGTCCCTTCCTGCACAAAAACAAACCTGCCTGCAAAGGAGGCACCCTTGCATCATGGTGCAAGGATACCTGTGTTAACCTAAGGCAGCGCATTGTGCACTAGTGCAAGAAAAGGACAGGAATGGCTTGCTGCACTGGGCTGGGTGAAATAATTATAAATCTGCCCCTCAGCCTTTGTTTTAAAGTTAATCATCTCATAGCAGTGTTGTCTCTAGATCACTGCTTCCACAAAAGAGGCACAAAGGGGGGCTGCCCCCTTTTAAAGGACCCTTCACACTCATATACCAGGAAGTTCAGTCCCACCCTTCAAATCTACCATCCACCAAATGCCAGCTTTTGGAAAACTAATCAGAAGCCCTCTTTATTATAAGGGCCAATTTAAATTTATACAGGGAAGCTTTTCTATTCTTTCCCCAGTGTAGGGTCTGCCTTCCCTCCATCCAGTCGTAGTAATTTGAGCAATACACTTCCCTTGTCTAGGAAAGCAACCTCACTTCCATCTTGGGCACGTGAACAGGAAATGGGAACCTATAAGCCTGTGTCACTCTGCTTACTCAGTCACTCATGTAATGCATAATGTTCTTCTCAAAAACACGTGCATTCATTTATGCATGCAGGATCGTAGAATTTTGATTTGAGGTCCATCTTAGCAGTGGGAATTTACACATGTGAGAATTAGGCGCACACTCTTTGATGCAGGTAAGAAGTTCACTAAAAACATTATGCTACCTCCACTGCAATACCTACATAAACCTTTGACAGGACAACAATCCTATGACACTACAGTGGATAGGAATTTCACACCCCTCCAAGTCCAGGACAGGTCCGGGACCAGACTCTTGTCAAAGACAGGACTGACACACCAGATTAGCAAGAGGCTGGGGTCAAAATTCCATGAACCAGGATATTAATAACTCACAATTGGCCATGCAGAGCAGGAGACAAAACTCTTTGACACTATGCAGGAGGCATTCCTGTCCTAGCAGTGGTATTATAGTGGACCATGTGGTTAGCTTACAGTACAACTACCAGCTAAGTATACATTGTCATATGGGTCAGCAGAAGCTAAATTGTGTTTACATGAATGATGAAAAACAGACCACACACAAAAGTGCAATACACCATATCAAAAGGATTGAGGGGCAGGGCTATAGTTATGATGGAAGGAACCGAAATGGTGATATATCAGTTTTCATGGGTGACTATTTTCCGCAGTTAGAGGCTAGAGATGATTAGATGCAGTTGTATAAATAAAAGTAAGCAAAAAATATGCAGCATTCTCTATCCACTGTGAGTTCAGGTGGAGGTATTCAACAGATCATAAGAACAATAGATGTGTTGTACTGCTTCAGGTTTAGGGATCGTTTTAGGCTTCTTCCAGAACTTGATGGTTGTCGGCTCAGATGAAGGCACATTACATTTATCTGAAAGTCAGACATGATATCAAAAACATTCAGTTTCGCTATCAATTAGAATGTGGGCAGCTGAAATGGATAGTTGGAGAGAATTCAACTCCTTTGTACATTTCTGAAAGTTTGGCCTATTTAAATTTAACTGTGGAATATTGCAGGTGTGCAGTGTTATAATAATTCCAATTCTTGTTGTAACAGGAGTTATTGTCCCTATCAGAATCAACCAGGACCCCCTTTTTCAATTTATCATTCCTTCTCAATATCAACTGTTTTACCAAGTAGTTAATTCCTCACCTCTTTTCCCAGGGTTTATTAGTATGGTGGTCCCATCTGGAAGCAATCCTGTCTGTCTTGATAGAAACATAGGCCCTCATTACAACCCTGGCGGTCGGTGTTAAAGCGGCGGTAAGACCGCCAACAGGCCGGCGGTAAAAAAAAATTGAATCACAACCATGGCGGAAACCGCCAACATAGACAGCCACTTTAACACTCCGATCGCCAGGGCGGTACAAACAAACACTGCGGCAGTCACCGCCAACAGACAGGCAGAAGACAATGTACCGCCCAAACTATTATGAGAGGCCAATCCGCCACCTTTTCCGGGGCGGAACCAATGCGAACAAAAACACGGCGGAAACAGGTCTTGGAAGGGAAAACACTCACCTCTCCACACCCCACGAGGAACCAGGACGCCATGGAGCCAGAACTCCAAATACTCCCTGCGATGGTATTCCTGCTCCTCTACCAGGAGCACAAAAGACGACGGCGACGACCACGGTGAGTATTGCACCTACAACACAGGGGAGGAGGAGGGAAAAGAGAGAGACACACACACGAAACACGCAACACCCCCATCCACAACACCATACACACAAATACATGCTGCAACATTATATTTACACCTCCACCCCCCCTGGAAGAACGCAAGGACAAAAGGAAATGAGTTGAACAATTGTATTAAATAAAAATCCATTAGTCAAAACTTGAAGTACAGTATAAACAATTATGTACACCAACTACACAAGTCCGGATAGTGCACCATTCATAGTCCGTGGACCACTGGGCCCAAAATGCATGGGTGAGACCCACACTCGATACCAGACTCCAAACGGAGAGAACACTGCAGGGGCATCAGATCGAAATGAAACAGGCACCTCAGGGGGAAGGAAAGGGGGGGCACCTCAGCCGGATGAGTGCACGAGCCAGCTCCACGAGGGGGCCCCATGCCCACTGTTGTATCCTAGGGAGTGCAAAGCCACAGTCTCTCAAGTCTCTCAAGTGGGTGGGCTGCCCACTGCTTTATCCTGGGGATTGCAAAGCCACAGTCTCTCAAGTCTCTCAAGTCTCTCAAGTGGGTGGGTTGCCCACTGCTCCATCCTGGGGAGTGCAAAGCCACATTCTCTCAAGTGGATAACAGTCTCCACTGGTCTGGAGGGTGTTTGGTGCCCAGAGTGCTTAATCCTGCCAAGGACTGAGGTAGTGGATGTGATACTCCACTGGTTCTGGAGGGGGCTTTGTACCCAGAGTGCTTCATCCTGCCAAGGACTGAGGCAGTGGATGTGATACTCCACTGGTTCTGGAGGGGGCTTGGTGCCCAGAGTGCTTCATCCTGCCAAGGACAGAGGTAGTAGATGTGATACTCCACTGACGGTGGTGCAACATGCAAGCTGCCCAGGTTCCTGGAACTGACCACCAGCCTCGCATGACTGACCACTGGGGATGGCAGCCATGTCTACGGTGGTGCCACTGGCTCAGGATGTCATGGGCCGCTGGTGGTGTTGGCGGTGGTGTCAGTGGCATTGGTGCTTGAGGCGTACTCTGTGGCATCTGTGCTGGCGGCGGGCTCTGTGGCATCGGTGCTGGCGGCGGGATCTGTGGCATTGGTGCTGGCGGTGGGCTCTCTGGCGGCGGTGCTGGCGGCGGTCTTTGTGGCGGCGGTGCTGGTGGCGGGCTCAGTGACTGCGGTGCTGGTGGTAGGCTCAGTGACTGCGGTGCTGGTGGCAGGCTCAGTGACTGTGGTGCTGGTGGCGGGCTCAGTGACTGCGGTGCTGGTGGCGGTGCAGGTGGTGGTGCTGGTGGCTGTCTTGTCTGCCGTGCAGGTTGGCGTCGATGTTGACCTGCCCTTGATTTTCTGGCCCTTCCCCACCTTGGATGGTGGCGCATCTGTCTTGCCACTATCCACTTTTGTTTTGCCTGAGCCCTTGGTGGCAGGAGTTTTCGCCTTCTCCCTCTGGGATGTGGGTAACCTTTTTACTTTTGGAGGTGGCGGAATGTCCTTGCCCTCGCTCCGTGGAACACTGGCAGCCCTGTTGCTTGCCATACTCCAAAAGCCCGCAGTTGCTGGCACCACTGTGCCCGGTGATGTGGTTGTTGAGGTGCTGGGTTGGGACCTGGAAAGGTGGGCCCTAGGGGACGGACGGGGGGGAGATGTAGGGAAGAGGTCAATATTAGACAGGAAAAGCTTTTTAGACACACTGGGACGGGTAGATAGAGGGGGTTTGGGAGTGGAGGAAGAGGTAGTGGTTGTAGGAGGTGTACGTTTGCTGACTTTGGGTGAAGGTGAATGGGCTGGAGGCTGTTGTGAGGTGGATGGCTGTTGGGTGGGTGTGTGGCTGTGTTTGTGTAGTTTGGGAGGAGGGCTCACAGACACACTGGTAGAGGACAAAGGGGATATGTGAATGGTAGTGGTGGTGGTGAGTGCACGTGAGTGGTGTGTGGTGATGGGCGTGCTGGTGATGAGGGAGACGTGGAGGAGGGGGACACAGTGGGTGCATGGGTATGATGCTTGAGTGAGTGCCTGTGGGATGTGTGGGGCTTATTTTTGCCCCAGAGCCATCCTTGTGTGTTGAGGTGTGTGCATGCTGGTCTGATGGTGTGCTTGGGACAGATTGAGGTACAGGGGATTGGGTCTGGGTGGAGGAAGTTGGAGGGAGGAGGCTGGACACAGGGACAACGGCTGCCATCAGTGCTGAGGCCAGAGCCTGAAATGCTCTCTGTTGGGATGCCTGGCCAGAATGAATGCCCTCCAGGTATGCATTTGTTTGTTGCAACTGCCTCTCTGTACCCTGGATGGCATTCAGAATGGTAGACTGCCCAACAGTGAGGGATCTCAGGAGGGATCTCAGGAGGTCAATAGCCTCCTCACTGACTGGGGCAGGGCTGACTGGGGCAGGGCCTGAGGTGCCTGGGGCGAAGGTGATGCCCACCCTCCTGAGTGAGCGGCCACGGGACACACGCTGAGGGGCTGCTGGGAGGGCGGTGCTGCTAGAGGGGGTGGCGGCTGTACCTGTGCACAGAGGGGCCACCACCGCAAGTAAGCTCCCATCAGAGGAAGAGTCGCTGTCGCTGATGTCACCTCCTGTCCTTGCCGTGGAGCTCCCCTCGCCCTCCGTCCCACTGGTGGCTTTAGACTCCGTTGTCTCGCCCTCCAGGGCCATGTGGGATGCAGCTCCCTCCTGCTCCGGTGCCACTGCTCCTCCGCCTGATGATGCTAATGCACACTAGAACAGGGAGACCACAAAAAAGGGGGGGAGACAGAAGAAAGACATGTTCAGTGCATGCAATACCCCTACCGTTGGCAGACACTACAGACACAGCAGCCCTCTGCACTACGCCATGCACTTACAGTTCCCTAATTAATCACAGGGACATGGGGTACAAGGCCTATGCCCAATTGCAGCACACATGTAAGTCACAGGAGCCTGACTAGGTGCAGTCGGCGCTTACCACTGGTGGCGTTGGGGTTCCACATAGCCTGCCTCACAAAGGGACCTTGCCTACAAAACTCACCCTGTCCTAGGGGAACCCACAGCCCACCTCCCCCACCCAGACACCTCGTAATGCACCCAGAGTCAGATGGATGTGACTGTACTCACCCCCTTGTGACTGCTGTGATGCCCTCAGCACCCATCCAACTCTGGATAGGCCACCGCCAGGATCCGGAACATCAGGGGGGTCATGGTGCGACGGGCACCCCTCACATGTTGAGTGGCCATTCCCAGCTGGGCCTCCACCATCTTCTTGCTCCAGCGGCGAATGTCCTCCCATCTTTTCCGGCAGTGGGTGCTCCGTTTGTGGTCGACCCCCAGGGTCCAGACATCCTTGGCGATGGCACGCCAAATATCCTTCTTCTGGTGGGCGCTAACCTAGAGGAATAGTACAGGGGAAAAGGAAAAACTTTAACCGTCCGGACCATCACAGTCATTGACCCACGTTCCCACCCTTGCCCTGACGCACATACACTCACATGCCACTCATGCAGGCCTCAGTCCCCTCCGTATCTTCCATCCACCCCACTCCAAACAGGCATTGCCCATACAGCATGCTCACAGTGTACTCACCTGTTTGTCTGGATGACTGTAGAGTAGAGTGTACTGGGGGAGAACTCCATCCACTAACTTCTCTAACTCCTCTGAAGTGAAGGCAGGGGCCATTTCCCCAGTCACATGAGCCATCGTCGCTTCCAGACTGAGGTCCCAGCAGCACTTGCAGTGTAGGTCCTCTCCTGTCAAAGGTGAGGTATCAAGTGAGTGAACAGACAGAAAATGGCAGTCACGTCCACGGCGGTGCGTACCGTCACCGCCGGCATACATCGTCATTGGCTACTGGGACCCATAGGGCCCAAAGTTAACCGATGCAGGATTGCGCTGCGGTCTTTGACCACCGACCGCAACAGTGTAGAACGCCAGTGCAGTTACCTCATATCCCCTTGTCCCACCTTACAGGTCAGGCAGCCGCCATTTCAGGGGGCCACATGGCATTATTTTTAAATGCGTCACACCTATCTAGGCCTTGCATACACACAGTGACAGGCACATTGCGGATTGACAAATGTGTGCAATAATAAATATTTTAATACCTCAGTGTTGGATGACTCTCTGCTCGCTGTTCTCGTCCATAGAGCACGTCCGCTGGGGCAGGTGAGGAGATGGCGGCATCCTCCGGTGCACAGACCGCTGGTGGACCTGTCGACAATGGAAGAGAGACATGTAATAGTCACCTACAGACTTGATTGTGCAAAACAATCCATGAACTGTGTGCCCAGTTGGAGCTAGACCTGATGTCAGCTATCCGCCACCCCACAGGAATCCCCCCTCTAGTGCAGGTCCTGTCAGTACTCCATTTCCTGGCAAGTGGGACTTTTCAGACTACAGTGGTCATTGCATCATGGATGTCCCAGCCGATGTTCTCAAACGTGTTGTCCAGAGTGTTGTCTGCCCTGCTGAAACACATGTGCAGCTACATCGTTTTCCCTCAGGTGGAGGATTTGCCCACAGTGAAAGGTGACTTCTATGCCCTGGGACATATCCCCAACATCATAGGTACCATTGATGGGACACATGTGTCATTGGTACCCCCCACAGGAGTGAACAGGTGTACAGAAACCGGAAGAGCTACCATTCAATGAATGTGCAGATGGTGTGTTTGGCCGACCAGTACATCTCCCATGTGAATGCCAAGTTTCCAGGTTCAGTGCATGACGCTTACATTTTGAGGAATAGCAGCATCCCTTGTGTGATGGGGCAACTCCATAGGCACCGTGCGTGGCTAATAGGTGAAGACAAGGACCCTATACAGTGTGAATAGTTGTCTGGGGTTGTTCCTAAGGGTTAGTGTGTGTCTAACAGTTGTCCCTCGACATTTGCAGGTGACTCTCGGTACCCCAACCTGTCATGGCTGCTGACCCCAGTGAGAAATCCCAGGACAAGGGCAGAGGAACGCTACAGTGAGGCACATGGGTGAACTAGGAGGGTGATCGAACGGACCTTCGGCCTCCTGAAGGCCAGGTTCCGGTGCCTCCATATGACAGGTGGTTCTCTCTACTGCTCACCAAAGAAGGTGTGCCAGATCTTCGTGGCCTGCTGTATGCTGCACAACCTGGCTTTGCGACGACAGGTGCCCTTTCTGCAGGAGGATGGTCCAGAAGGAGGTCTTGTGGCAGCTGTGGAGCCTGTGGACAGTGAAGAAGAGGGGGCAGAAGAAGAGGATATGGACAACAGAAACAACATTATCCAGCAATACTTCCAGTGAGACACAGGTAAGAAGATGTCACTGGCTCACACATCTATACAATTGTTAGACCTATCATATGTCTGTCACTTTCACCCAGTGTATGGACCCTGACTTGTCACTTTGCCTTTCCATTTCACAGATGTGGGTCCCACTGTGTGACCTCTGCTATATTACCTCATGGACTAGAGCTGTGTGATATAGGTATGTTGACAATACAATCGACATTGCTATTTTCCTTAGTTATTGCAAATACACATTTGTGAAAGCACAGACTGACTCCAGATTGTTTTGTGATTCAAGGGTGTTTATTTCAGTGCAAATTAGTGGAGGGGGTTGTAAAATGGGCAGGGGTGATGGTGGAGGATTGTCCATGGCAGAGTCCAGTCTATTTGTTTCACAGGTACATTGTCCAAAGGGGCATAGGAAATGGAGCTAGGGCAGTTGATGGATGGACAGGGTGACGAAGTGGGACAGAAGGATGACATTCAGGGTGGTCTCATTTCCTGGCGGGGGTCTTGGCATTGTTCTCTGTCTTTGTCCTGGATCTCAGGGACCGTTTGCGGGGTGGTTCTCCATCTGCAGGGGGTGGGGTGCTGGTGTTGTGGTCCTGTGGCAGTGCCTTCTGTCCACTAGCGCCGGCGGAGGTGGTGGGCTGTTCATCATCCAGGCTAGTGTCAGGGGGCCCTTGTTGTGCCACAGTGTCCCTCCTGGTGCTCACAATTTCCTTCAGCACCCCTACAATGGTGACCAGTTTGGTGTTGATGGACTTGAGTTCCTCCCTGATCCCCAAATACTGTTCCTCCTGCAGCCGCTGGGTCTCCTGAAATTTGGCCAGTACCGTTGCCATCGTCTCCCGGGAATGATGGTACGCTCCCATGATGTTGGAGAGTGCCTCGTGGAGAGTGGGTTCCCTGGGCCTGTCCTTCCCCTGTTGCACAGCAGTCCTCCCAGTTCCCCTGTTTTCCTGCTCCTCTATCCCCTGAACCGTGTGCCCACTGCCACTGCCCTCAGGTCCCTGATTTTCTTGGGGTGGTGGGTTTTCCTGGGTTCCCTGGAGTGGTGGACACACTGCTGCTTGATGTGTCCTTGGGACAGAGGGATGGGCCCGCTGGGTGGGTGCTGTGCTGGTGTTTCCTGAGGGGGGAAGGCTCTGTGGTGGCATGTGCCAGTGTCAGGAGAAACAACTGTCCTGAGGTCCCAGATGGGCCGGGCTGGTCATCTTGAACCAGTTGGACAGAGCTGCTGTCATCACTGTGGGCCTCTTCTGTGGGGGGAGTGGACATGTCTGGAACCTCCTGTCCGGTGACGTTGGGTAGGGGTCCTGCAATGGTGTAAAGGCACGATTACTGCATCTGTGTGTGCCATTGTGTGCATTAGGTGGGTGACCCTGTACTCCAGTGCTTGCATTCTTATGTAGGACCTTGTGTGATAGTTGGTTTGGGGATCTGTGTGGGTATCTGTAGTGGACATGCTTTGGTGATGGGTGTCCATGCTTTGTTGTTGCATGCAGGGCTTGGTTTTGGGATGTGTGGGTTGTGATAAAGGGGCATATGTGAGGTGTTGGAGTGATGTGGGTGAGGGTGGGGTATGTGGTAGCATGCAGGTAGGGTGGGGGATGTAATAGTTCAGATTTGTCTTACCAGAGTCCATTCCTCCTGCTACTCCTGTGAGGTCCTCATGATGCAGTATAGCCAAGACCTGCTCCTCCCATGTTGTTAGTTGTGGGGGAGGAGGTGGGGGTCGGCCGCCAGTCCTCTTACCTGCAATCTGGTGTCTTGAGACCACGGAACGCACCTTCCCCCGTAGGTCGTTCCACCTCTTCCTGATGTCATCCCGTGTTCTTGGATGTTGTCCCACTGCGTTGACCCTGTCTACGATTCTGCGTCATAGCTCCATCTTCCTAGCTATGGAGTTGTGCTGCACCTATGATCCGAATAGCTGTGGCTCTACCCGGATGATTTCCTCCATCATGACCCTGAGCTCCTCCTCAGAGAACCTGGGGTGTCTTTGCGGTGCCATTGTGTGGTGTGGGTGATGTGTTGGGTGGTGTTTGTTGTGATGTGTGAGGGGATGTGTTTGTGTGTGTTGTCTGAGGTGCGTGGATGTTGTGTGAATGATGGTGTTGTGTGCCTGTGGATGCTAGTATTGTTGATGGTGGTGTCTCTCTCTGTGCTTCTTTCGAAATTTTTGTCGTAGGGGTTTGTGGGTGATGTGGGTGTGTGTTTTATATTGTATTGAGTGTGTGGGAGTGGTGTGTGTATGTGTATTAGGTGTGTGTATTTCGAATTGTCCAATGTGGTTGTCTTTTGTAAAAGTGTGTGTATTTTGAGCGCGGCGGTGTGTACCGCCAATGAGATACTGCAGTTGAAAGACCGCTGCGTGGATTCGTGGGTCGTGATAGTGTGGGTGTATTCCTGTTGGCGTGACGGTGGAGGTTTTGTTATTGTCAGTTTATCACTGACCTTTGGTGTGGCGGACTTGTGTGGGTGTCTGGATTTTGATGGATTCCGGCCTGTGGGTCGTAATAGCTGTAGTGGAATTCCGCCGCCGCAGCGGTGTGTTGCCGGTCTTCTGCACAGCAGTAAGCAGGATTTACCACCAATGTTGTACCACCCACATAAGTAGCTCTGTAATCATGTCTCAGACCTGCCACTGCAGTCTGTGTGTGTGCAGTTTTAACTGTAAATTCGAACTTGGCAAGTGTACCCACTTTCCAGGCCTAATCCTTCCCGTTTCTTACACGTCAGACACCCCTAAGGTAGGGCCTAGGTAACCCCAAGGGCAGGGTGCAGTGTATGGTTAAGGTAGGACATATAGTAATGTGGTTTATATGTCCTGACAGTGAAATATTGCTAAATTCGTTTTTCACTGTTGCAAGGCCTGTCCCTCTCATAGGTTAACATGGGGGCCACCTTTAAATCTGATTAAAGTGTAGATTCCCTTTGGGAGCGGATGGACATGTGGAGTTTGGGGTCTCTGAGCTCACAATTTAAAAATACATCTTTTAGTAAAGTTGATTTTAAGATTGTGTGTTTGAAAATGCCACTTTTAGAAAGTGGACATTTTCCTGCTTATACAATTTCTGTGACTGCCTGTTTATGGATTCCCTGTCTGGGTCAGTTTGACAGTTGGGCTGGTTGCACCTCACACTAGACAGTGACACAAAGGGAGATGGGGTGTAGCCTGCATATCCTGATGAGCCATCCGCGCTAAGAGGGAGGAGAGGAGTGGTCACTCAAACCTGAAAGGGCTGTGTCTGCCCTCACACAATGCAGTCTCCAACCCCCTGGTGAGTGTCTGGGGCCTGGCCTGGGCAAGGCAGGATTTCAAATTCAAAAGAGACTTTACTTTGAAGTAGGCCTACTTCAAATGAGAATTTGCGTATAAGAAGGGCACCACTGACTTTAAATCACTTCTGGACATCAAGAGGAACCTCTGCCTGGGAAGAGCTGAAAGGCTGAGGAGAAGTGCTGCCCTGCCTGTGACTGTGCTTTGTGGAGTTACACTGCAGTTGCTGCTTCTGCCAGAGTAAGAGGGCAAAGACTGGACTTTGTGTGCCTTCCATCTTGTGAAGAAATCTCCAAGGACTTGATTTAGAGCTTGCCTCCTGTTGTTTGAATTCTCAGGGTCGGCAAAGACTTCTCTCTGCCAGCACCTGGAGTGTCTGGAGAGACTCCTACTCTGCCCTGTGGTGCCCATCCAGTTCCTGGGACCCTGAAAGGAGAAGCTGGCAGCATAAAGACAATAAAATCCATGCACAGAGCGTTGTGCGGGGCAAAGATTGACGTGACTCTGATCTGTGGCTGAAGAAACACTGCACCACCGGCTCCACAGCTGAGAAATGCTGCTCGCAGGAAACGGGACAGAAGAATCGACACACGGAGCAGGAGAAATGACGCGCAGCATCGCTGACGGAGTCTGGGAGATCACAACCCGCGCCCCAGGGTTTTCGGATCATCGTGTGGCTGGATTTCTGACTCAAGTACCGTTGTGCGTGGAAAAACAACTCAGGGCCTGCCCGGACCCGAGAGTGCTGACCGGATTGACGCATCGCTCTCCTGCGGAGAGAAGAAACAACGCGCCCGACCCAGCGAAAGGAGAAACGATGGACGGTCCCGCTCGTGAGTGGAATCAACGCCTTGCAAGCCCTTTTTGATGCACACTCGCCCGTGCAGGGTTATGTTTGGCGCGCACCAGGTACATTTTCACACTAGCAGACTCTTTTTGCATTTTTATTGATAACTTGACTTGTGTATTGTGGGTTTTTGTCATTTTGGTCTTGCTTTATTTAGATAAATATTTCCTATTTTTCTAAACTGGTGTTGTGTCATTTTGTAGTGTTTTCATTAAGTTACTGTGTGTGTTGGTACAAATACTTTACACCTAGCACTCTGAAGTTAAGCCTACTGCTCTGCCAAGCTACCAAAGGGGTAAGCAGGGGTTCGCTGAGGGTGACTCTCTTTTACCCTGACTAGAGTGAGGGTCCTTGCTTGAACAGGGGGTAACCTGACTGTCAACCAAAGACCCCATTTCTAACAGTATGCATAACTGATAACATACCGATTCAAAATATCAAAAAGAAGTGAATTGATTAAACATAAAAACAAATGTCTTGACCATCACCCTAATAAATATAGGAAACTTCTTGTTGGACCTGGCCCTTATTGCAGGGTCCTCCCCAAACTCTTTGCCTCCTTCCCCTATTTTTTATCACCTGTTCTTTTTGGCTTTTAGACTCTGGGTACTTTGCTACTGCTGACCAGTACTAAAGTGAATATGCTCTCTGTGTAAACTGGATTGGTAATTGGTTTACCCATGATTGGCATATCATATTTGATTTAATAATAAGTCCCTAGTAAAGTGCACCAGAGGTGCCCAGGGCTTGTAAATCAAACGCTACAAGTGGGTCTGCAGCACTGATTTTCCACCCACATAAGTAGCCCTGTAAAGATGTCTCAGGCCTGAAACTGCAGTGTCTGTTGGCAGGTTTGTGTTGCCAGTGCGACCTGGCAAGTGTACCCACTTGCCAGGCCCAAACATTTCCTTTTACTACTAAGTGACCCGTAAGGTAGGCCCAAGGCAGCCTCATGAACAGGGTGCAGTGTATTTAAAAGGTAGGACATGTACTGGTGTGTTTTACATGCCATGATAGTGAAATACTGCTTAATCTGGTAAAGCCTATCTCTCCCACAGATTAACATGGGGATTGCCTTGAAATATCTTTTAAGTTCAGTTTCTCATTGGGAATCAATAGAGATATGGAGTTTGGGGTCTCTGAACCCACCATTTGAAAATACATATTTTGTGAAGTTGTTTTTTAGATTGTAAGGTTGAAAATGCCACTTTTAGAGAGTTGGTGTTTTCTTGCTTAGCCATTCTTAGCCTTTGCCTGGCTTTGGCATATATGTCTGGATCAGACTGACAGTTGGGCTATTTGTGAATTCACTCCGGACAGAGAGACAAAACGAGATGAAGTGTGTCATACATATCCTAATGTGTCTTCCTGGGCTAGTGTAAGGAGGGAGGAGCTGTCACCTGCACTTGCAAGGGTTATGCCTGTCCTCCAACAATACTGTCTCCAACCCTCTACAGTGTGTCTGGGGCAGGACAAGGAAGAGGCAGGGTCTTGTGCATCACAAAGACTTTCCTTTGAAGTGTCACAACTTCAAAGGCAGAATTGAGTATACGCTTTGGATTGCTGACCCCACAACTTTAGATTACTTCTGGATCAAGAGTACCTCTGCTGAGGAGAAGAGCTTGATGCTTGAAGAGGACCTGAAACTCTGCATTTTGCTTTGCTGTGCTGGCCTGCTGCTGCTACTTCTACCTGGGGAGTGAAAGGACTGGACTTTCTGAAATCCTCCTTGTGAATTTTCTCCAAAGGCTTGGACTGAACTTGCCCCCTGTTCTGAAGTCTCAGGGCCATCAAAGACTTCATCTGCCAGCACCTGTGATCTCTTGCTGAGACCCCTACTATGCCAAGTGGTGCCACAGCCAGGTCCTTGAAAAGAGAAGCTGGTGAACTCAAGGTGAAAATCCATGCACCAGAACTGAGCGGCAGAAAAATGGACACTACACCTGTACTGTGGCTGAAAAACTGATGCAGCACTGGTGAAATCAAGGCATCACCAGCTCAGCACTGTTTCATTGCTGCTGTGCATCCGGATTTTCCATGCATCGTTCCTGGGTGTCAAAATCTTCAACATCACTGCACGAACCCCAGGTTTCTTGTCCAGAAATCAACACATCCCTCACCTGTGACGAAAGACTTGACGTACTGCTTACACGGCGGAGAAAGAATCAGCGAATAGCCATGCTTGCAAGTAAGGAATCAACGCATTGTTTTCTTTTCCAACTCATGCTTGCCCCGGTGGCTTTATTTTTTTATGCATACCAAGTACTTTGTGCTAAAACAACGCATCAACTAATTCCTATAGATTAAGACTCTTATTACTTTAAAAATGTGTATCTTCTCTTGTGTGTTGTTGGATTTTTGTTGTTTTGGTCACGTTTGATTTAGATACATATTAGCTATTGTTCTAAACTGATGTATTCCTTTGTGGTGTTTTCGCTTTGTTACTGTGTATGTTCGTGCAAATTCTTTACACATTGCCTCTGAGATAATCCTGACTGCTTGTGGCAAGCTACCAAGGGCGTGAACAGGGGTTATCTGAGCTGTGTATCTCCCTTACTTTGACTAGAGTGAAGGTCCAAACTTGGACAAATTGTAAACTGACCGACAACTAGAGACTCCACTTCTCTCTATAAATGATATGTACTGACTATCACACCCTCAAATTGATTGAAAAACGTTAACAATTAAAGCGTGTGGATAAATATTTTAAAAAGTTACAATATTGAGCTGTTTCTAATCAATGCACAATGATGCACTTGTTCAGTAAAAAGTGAACAGAAAATGAGGTAATAATTCTGTTCAATTATCAAGCCTTTCTCTTGTTCTACCCTCAAGCCAACCCAATTTCCATTCGCACAATTATTTGAAAAGATGTAGCATAGGTGGGCAATGCTTCCTAAAGAGCATAGTTAGTTTCTTTTTATAATATTGTTTTTTCCCAAGCTTTGAAAGGATTTAGAAACCCTTTTTTTCCATGGTGGTTGCTTATGAGCTCATCTCTGACTTAATAGACTGACACAAACATTGTTACTTGTACTTTTTCCAGCTTCAAAGAAAAGGCTGCAATTTTGCTAAACCATTCCTAATATTTAGGTCACAACATGCTAGCAGGAGGGAGATAACCGTTTTCTAATTACATTCTGGTTATCTGTAAGTTATTACATCCTATCAAAGATGCACCTTTTAAGACATGGATTTTAAAGTATGCTAACAATGTCAAGTCCTATCAGGACCTCACAAACAAAGAAGTGCCTGATCCTTTTCCCTAGTTCCTAGAAGCAGCAGACACTTTTGTATCTCGACAGACTGCATTATCCTCACCACCCTGCTTTCGGCTTGCATGATCATTAGAAACCATCTGTAGTTGACTATCATGAGAAGTAGGACTTTTCTGCTGGGTTTTTAACCCACAATTCTTTCTTTACTGGTTATTACTCGTCTATCTTGTATTCTGTTGCTTCTGGATTGCCTTCATGTTTGTGTAGAGTGGCGCTTTTGTGCACCTAATCATAATCTCATAAAGCATAATCGTAGAATTACCTTTTACAGTGGCTGTATCGCATTCATTTGTCATTTTTTAGTTAACCACTAAAACACAGCACATTTCAATTTCTGGATTGTTATAATCTGAAGTTCTGTTATCTGCTTCTTACATTACTCTCATAAAATGTGCAGTGCTGAATCCTGCTTCTTTGTTCCTTCCCTTGTAAGGTGGGGCACTCCATGATTGTTTAGTATCAACTTCCAACCCTGCCAAACTCCAGATAGGTCTCGTAATTACACTATAGCTTAATTGTGTTATTTTGCTGTACATGACTTTTATCTTCTCTGGCTGAAGATGGACTTCTTAACTTTAGCATGTACATCGATAACGAGAATGAATTATATAAAGATCCTGCCAGATACTTTCTAATTTTCAAGGGAGGTAAAAGCAAACCCACCTGTAAGATGCTGTCCCCATAATTAAGAAATATAAAACAACTGTTGATATTTTAGAAAATTATGACCTCAAAAAGATATGAATGGTTTTTGCAGTCTCACTTCAAAGGGGTGGGTGGGTGGGGGGCAAAGGGACTTCAGCTGCCATCACTTCGCTGTGTAAATGTGGAATCTAAAATCAAGCCAAGCCACTTACTCTGTGCCAAAGTATAAGATTCAGCTATGCCGAGACTGTGAAGTGTGAGCACAACCGGCACATCACGATCAAATAAAGGTCTCATAGAAAAGGGTTTTAAACTTGTGGGTCCCAGAATATGATATTGAGAATATCAGGGGTGCCAGGTCTATAGAGAAAAATTCAATCGATCCACATCATGCTTGTACTCAATTGGTTGGACTTACCCACTCCCTCCTTCAGCAAAGTCTGATCTTCAGTTAACCAGAAGGAAGATATTTCACAAGCAAAACTATTAATAAACAGATCCATCGATACTGGAAGGGAAATTCAGTCAAATTCGCAAAACCACTGTATGCACATGGCTCTGAAAATGTCGATGGTATCTATGGGGGGACATAGAGGGCACTTCTCAAGAGTTTTGAGGACACAATGGGCAATAAAACAAACTCACAATTTACATCCTCATATCTTGAGTACATGCGTAGCCTATCATTGCATTCAATTTGCATATATACCAGGAACCCTGGTTCACATTCTGAAAATGGGGTAATGCTAATTATTCCCTGAGCAGCTGAATTCATCAGAGTCCGCCACCATTCCTAGGTACTGCCACCACCATCACACAGCACCTCCTGCTACCGACACCTCTTATGCTGCATAATGTTACAAGGTTCTACACGCCCATGTTAGCACATCTGCCCTTATTTGGTTTCTTATCTTAAATTATAAGGGGACTCATTAGAGGTTCAATTAACCTTTTGACTGCGCTTAGAGTAGTCCCCACCATAAGACTCCGTTTCAATAACAAATCAATAGCAATGCCAATTAATAACATCATTAATCTTGGTAGCCAATAATTTCCACACACTATGAAGTCTTGGCCATGAATAACCACACCTCTACGTAAAAGTTAAAATGTTAATTTCCCTAGCTTAACAATGCTAATATCACATAACTTGGTCTCAAAATCAAATGATAAACATACAGGTGGAGAAGTGTGGCTCAATGGTTAGAGCGGCAGACCGGGGTTCAAGTCCCGCTTCAGCAGGTCTTGGGCTCAATTCCTCTTGACCAGATAATTCTCGCCTCGGTGCCTAATCTAATTCATGGGTCCCACTCTGCAACTCTGGGCAATAGCTTGCTTAATGTCCACAACAGCGCTTGGATGCCTGGCTTCACCCTGGGGGTGCTCAGGAGTGGGCACCTCACAGGGAAAAGCCAGGAGGGGTTCCATAGCAGTATTAGTACAGCGCCTTGAGACCCTAACGGGTGAGTAGTGTGCTATACAAGTGCTAATTTACATTTACAGAAACAATACTGGTTGACCGTATCTTCTAAAGAATTTCAATTTTATCAAAGCTTGGATCACTACACTTTCTAAAGCTACAGTACAAATCAATAGCAAGAATAACTGCTCAATAGAAATGGTATTCATTTAGATTCAGCAAAGAAAGGACATCAAATGTTGATAATATTTAGCAAGCATCATCAGTGAGTATCCTAACTAACCTTCTGATTAGAATAGTATTCTTGGGCTTTATGCAAAACAATTTGGTCAACACAAATTTGGAAAACATCTAACTATGACTCTGTCAAAATTAGCGGTCAGTACCTAAGAACAAAAGCTAATAGACATAGCAATCAGTAACATCGTCCTATATCTTCCTTCAGTATGGTTCAGCAAGCTGCTAATGTCTTATTCAATTAGGCATCTCCTCAATCAGCAAAGCATCAGAATTCAACAATAAAGTTCAAGATAGAAATCTCTCTTCATGCAGTTCGGAAAAAATCATGGCTAATGGCGCATCTCCTCTCGGGCGATTAGGGAAAAATGGGGCTCCGCCTCTCGGTGCAGTCTGGCTAAGTTTGATTTGCTAAAACTACTTCCCACGTTGCTATTGGTCAAAGAATCATACATTTACGCTTAGTACAATGAAAGTAGAACCTCAAATATAAGATATTAGTAAACTGTTGTCCACATGTCAATGATTGGCTCCTCTTCTCCTGTTCCCGTTGTTCGGCTTGTCAGGTAACACATTTGTATCAGCTTATACTCCAGTCAGTGCATCCATTGTTAGCTCATGGGAACATCGACTTCACACACATTAAGTTTTACAAAGTACTAGTAGCTAGTACATTCTAGTAAGTAGTCCTCATGGGAATGAATTTTAGCAACTAGCATTCGGTCAGCGCAATGGAAAATTACAAACCTATTCACTAAGCAGCCATTTTATGATTGGTCTAAGCAATGCAATTTGATATGAGGCAGTACATCTAGGCCTAAGACCTTGCTAAATTAAGGCCTATGATTAATAAAGCAAATACATAATACATAACCATTAATATGACATACCACTACATTAATCCAAACATGAGCGCCACATTTTACATTAATAAGCTGTTAATAAGTACACTTCGTGATTATTGATGAGCACTCAAGTAGGCACATTTTCAAACTTGTGTATTATTTTTCCATATTAACTCCTTTTCTATGCGGATTTAACATTCAGAAGACATGAATATTCATTAGTAAGATTTCAGCGTTAACACACGCATATCCCCTCCCTTACTTTGATATTCCAGCCCATTGAGAATCAAGAGGGAGACCAGGCAAAAGACCAAGGGTGACCAGTAAGGCCTAACCAGGAAATCTCAGTCCCTGAAAGTACATTTTCAGCTACCAAAAAAACACGAGCGCACCCTTGGGTTTAGCCCTGCTCCAGTGCAGCAATCTGGATGATGTTGATGGAATGCTGAGTAGCTGAGACTTTACCACGTAGGAGCCTGCAAGCCTGCAAAGCACTAGGTTGGGTCACTAGAATTAATGTATCAAAAAGCTAAAATAGCAATTCATGCATTCATGGTTTACTCATAGACATATACTGTCAATGTGCTGTTTTACTTCTCATGGTTAATGCAGAATGGGGACTGCCCGTTATTTTAATGTGAAAAAGTTTAGTGATCCCTACTGACAATAAAGGTACAGTAGCCACTATGTAGCCACACTATTTATGTTTCCTTTCCAGTGGGGTGAGCCGAGGCTTGTGGCACTTTCCGGCATGTAGGAAATGACTTGTGAAGATTCTATTTAATTCTTCAGTCAGTCAGCTAGAGCACCATCCAAGGAGCGAGCGCCTGTCTGCTTCAGCATCTAACGAATAACAGTCACTGGGTAAGAAACTGCTGATTAGGTCCATCACCCTAAGGGAGATCCCATCTTTCCTCCACCAAGCCAGGCTTTCCTTGCAATATAGTAAGGCAGTTCAGGCAAATGCAATTAATCAATTATTTTTAACTGCTCAATGCTGAGATCGAACACTAAAAGCTATCACATGCTCTGCAGTTAAAGAGGAAAATATTCCAATCCACATTGAAATTGAGCCTATCTCTACACCCGAAAACTTCACAGAGATGCAGCCAATGCCTAAGGAGACTGCAGCTTCTCCAGTTACTTCACACACAGCTCAAAGCGTTTCAAGAGATCAAAACTTTACACACCTTTACATTAGTAATAATTCATATCAACATTGATAATATTAATAAGAATGCTTATTGGGCCACATTAATGATTTAGAAAACATTCTTGCTGCAATGGAATATACCCATTCGCAATCACACCCTCAGACCTCTGCATTGTCAAAGGAAATGATTGGTCTTCAATAAAGGTGGGAAGATCTTACAAATCAGTCTTGCAAAGTTATCCCTCATATTGTGAGTGTCGCGGAAGCTAAAAAGAGAAAGGCAAAGCATCGTCAATTAAGTTGCCAGTCAGATTAAAATATGTGCTTATGGAACAATCAGAAGATTTTGCCATAGCCAGAGCACATTGTGTTCCATTTAACAAAACTAAGCATGGTACATTACTAAGCACCATCTTTATTAATTTGTGCAATCCATAATCAAACAAGTAGTTCTGTCCCAAAACAATGGAAAAAAACAATACATTTTTAAAATGAGTTACACTTCTCAATTTATCCAGATAACTGCTATGATAGGTCAAAAATAGATGGGAGCAAAAAATAATGATAAATCCATTTCAGAATAAGACTTAAAAGAAACAGCTCCTACAACATGCAAAACTCAAAGTTTATGGGAAAATCAATTTAATGTATTATCCAATATCCAGTTTGTAAAGGTCATGTTTGCAGACATCCAAGAGGCCAACTCAGAAACAGGGATAAATTAGCAAAGAATCAACAAGACCCATTTTTTCATTTCAGACTTCTATTTTTTTGGTGCAGGTGTGTTGCATAGCTATTACATCATGATCAAATGTGTAAGTTGGAAGGGAGGGGATCCTGGTGTCTTGGGAGGGGACATTCTGAGTCATGGCTGTGGTGCAGTTCAGGGGACAGGTGTATGAGATCACATAAGAGGTAAGGGGAAACACGTTATGCAGAAAAAGTCTAGGTATTTTTATATGATATGATGTGTATATAAGGTATAACTGCAACAATTTTAAATCTTTATTTAAGTGTTGAAAGATCCTCAATCCTACTATAATTTTATCACAAGAAACTCATTTAATTCATCATAAAGAAACTTACTGCAATAGCTACTGGCTAGACCCCATTTACTATTCTTCGTGCAATTCGTCCTCAAGTTAAGTTGCCATCATGAATAATAAATACACAGGTGTAATCAGATTACATTAATCCCTACATGATTCCATTGGTTGATGTGCCATCATAATCTTAGAATAGGCTCATTATGTATTATTCTTACCTTTTACTTTTGTTCTAACTGGGATGTGCCTAGAACCAGAAGGCAGTTGACTAAGCTCTCTCTCCTGTTCTGTATCAGAGAGGATTTTAATTTTCTACCATGCTGCAAACTACACTCCTCAAGCCCCAAATGAACTCAACAAAAAGAATGCATTTGCATTTCATGAAATCAATACTACTCTGGGCTTTCTTGATCCCTGGTGCAGAGATGACCTGCCAAACATTCTATTTATAGATTTTGGCAAATTCAAAACAGCCTCTTAAATTGGCTATTTTTAGGTTTTGGCCACTATGCCTGGCATCAAAGTTACAAATACATCAGGCACTTTCTCTGACCATGTACTATTTGCCAAAGTAGTGTGTAATTGTCAAATTATAGATTGCAATTAGATAAAATGCTTATTATGGAGCAAAGTTCAACCTCTCAGGTACAAATGGAGAAAGCTTAGTTGTTTGGCCTTAATCAGAATACTGTGGATCCAGCCATTATTTGGGAACCATTCAAGGCATCTATTTGTGGTGATCTTATATCTATCAAGTCCACTGGTTTATGACTTACATTTTAAAAATTAAACATATTCAATGGCATATACCTTATGCAGAAAGAGATTTGTTCATACCTCATTGCCATACTTCTATCATTTGCATGGTCTATCACGGAGATGACCAATAGTGATCTAATCACAACAAATACAATCCTATAAACTATAGAATCTCTCAGGAGCAAGAGAACATCTATTGTCCCTTCCAAGCTCACTTTAAAGTTATTTATACAAAAAAGGGTAGCCCTTCTATAGCTTGAATACCAGCAATTTTGACTAGCCTTTTTTTTGCCTAAGCTGTCCCCTTCTGAATCTGCACAAGAGGCAATGGCACCAATAGCCTAACTAGCCAGCAGAATGTCTCCCGGGAAGATGGTTTTCACTCTGATTTCCGTATGGCTTTCTCCCCTGAATAGTTTTCTCCATTAACCGATTGATATATTCATATGCTAGAAGGATGTTCATTGCTACTATAACTCAGTAGTGGATTGACTGTAAGTTTTCTTAAAATAGGTGAAGATCCTTTAGAACCTAGATTCTCTTTTGCCCCATTGCATTTCATTATAGAATGCTAGCAAAAGTTATTACCAACTGATTGTCAAAGGTTTCGCCCTCACTAATTATTCATACTCATACTAGATTTACTTAACTTCAGAACTTAGCAGCAATACGTATTTTCTCTCCGAAGTCTAACTTCACCTTTCAGTAAATAGTATTCTTGCTGCTATTTTGCTGTTAGATGCTGAGCAACCTTTGAACCTGGTGAAATGGATATCAAATCTTAGAGGAATTTAATTTCCCTATCAGCATCACCACGTTAAAGGAATATCTATTTGAAATAGCATATTCTGAGCTGATAATTAACAATAATATAATGGCCAGGTCAGTGGCAAAAGTAGGAGTGGGCAGAACTCTTGGAGTTTCATTCTGAGGAATTTCACAGAGTTACAGAAAAACTCAGTGAAATTCTGCAGAATTCCACCAACAGTTGGAAAATGTGCAGCTAACATTGCTCATACTGCAATGTAGCACCAGTAGCATGAGCAGCACTGAAAATTAATGCAAACACCACCAGGCACTGGCAAAATGCTGCACACCCATTTGAGTTGATTTTGCTGTCAGAGTAACCCATCTCTCCCTTACTCTATGCTCTGTTCATTGAGCTACTGGCCAGTTACAGTCACTCAGCTCTTTTTTTTTTACCCAACTTGTTGGCTTTCTTGGTATAAAACTTTATGTGGACGATATCATTACAAATCAGCAATAGATCATGAACTTAACCATATATGAATCTTGGGTGTTACAGGATAAATGAGGCCAAAACTGATGTGCTCGTATTCAGAATTCAATCTGTAATACTACCACCTATGCTACCTATTTTAATGCGAAAGCCAAGAGAAGTTTAGGGGTTTGCTCTCAACAGTATATATATCAAAACACTCATACTCCTTTGATTTCCAAGGTGAAAGTCTCTCCTAACAAATGCAATAAATTGCCATTAGCTATTAATGGCTGCTTTTATCTCATTACGATGTTGATGCTCCCTCTATTTTTGCTTTCCTTTAAGACCTTTTCCTAGTTATTACCAACTCTTCTTTCCAAGATAGATGGAATACTTTAAAACTTTATATGGATGCATAAAAACACATATCTCAAATGGGGTCCTGAAACTGTATAATGAATAGAGGGGTCTTGCATTTCCCAGACCTGCTTCTATGCTATTTGGTTGCTTTTGCTTCCTAAATTCAACACTGTGTAATTAACGACAACTCATATGAGGGTGCTAATTGAGTAGGACATCAGTTTGCGGTGCTCTCTAGCCCAACAGTCCTGGCCCAACTTCTGCCCTGTAGCCTGAAATGATCTGGTGCCCTGGAGCCTTCCTGAGCAGTGCCCATGGTCCATACTTTAAGGCAAGGAGGCCCAACCTGTGGACAGAGGACACGTCCACCCTCTGAGGGCCACACTCCAAAATTGTGGCACACCTGGGCTGCAAGTCTGTGTGAATGCTGGGGCCTACTGCAACACAGTGGCCAAGACACCTGCTGAACTGGCAAGGGGCATATAGAAGAATTGAGCCCCTCCCTCTCTTCCTTGAAGTGTCTGTTGCATGTGTCAGTTGTGAGGGTGAGCCCAGCTCTGCCAGAGTTGTCGCGAGTAGTGGGATGGCTCGTAACCAGGGACAGGCACTGATTACTCGAGCACCCCTGCCAGAGTTAATGAGAAGGGGAGGAGGGATGATGGATTTCTGGCAGTAGCAAACACCTACCCCTAAGATGGGAATGTGAGTACCACCTCCATAGAGGTGATGAAATGTGATGAAGGTTGGAGGAGGTCAACAGAAATGCATACTCTGCTAGAGTCTGTGAAGCACTCTGGGGACGGGGCCTTGAGAGGCCTACTTGACTGTCTGCAGCCCCTGTCTGATGTGAGGGGGCGTGGGGAAGATTGTCTTTTGTGGATTACTCCCCATTTCTCTATGTATCAACACTCTACTTGCGTTCTTGTCGGACCACCCCAGGCCGGTGATCTCATCCTACCTCTGCTGCTGGCTGGAGGATAGTGTTGCACCCACTGAGTTCTTGGGCTCAGTGGCATAGCTGAGCATGCCCAATGGATAAAATGGTGCAAACCTAGAGAGTAAGAAAGGGGACCCAGGGCCCTCTTGCTCCCTCAGAAGATACCCCTAGGCTATGGCTCTGCCAGTGCTGGACAGATTATCAGTCACTGGTGGGCAAACTGGGAACACTGCTGGCCACCATCAGCTCCATAAGTGAAATTTTGGAGTTCTCCTCAGGGCTGATCATCAAAGAGTACCATACAGGGTGTCACAAGATCTGGCCACCCTCACGTTGATTGTTACTACAGCACATCAACAGCATAAGGAGTTGCATACTCATGTACATGCCTTGAATATGCACATTGAAGACTGGCTGTTGGTGGTGGTGACACCAGAAGGCCTGTCTAAATTCTTTGCTTTGGAAAGGGCACATAGAGTTCATGTAGGAGGCTGGCCTGATTTGTAGTGGGTACCCTAGGTACTTACTCCTTATACCAGGCCCAGATTTCCCTTATTAGTGAATTGTAGTCAGTGTTCTAGCAGCTTAGACTGACTAGAGGTAGCTGTAGCAGAGCAGCTTAGGCTGAACTAGCAGACATGCAAAGTTCCTGCAATATCACTATTGTTACACAGTACTTATACACAATAAAAGACAATACTCAATGTTACCAAAAATAAAGGTACTTTGTTTTAGTGACACAAGGCCAAAAATATCTTAGAGACAATACTCCTTTTAGAGGTAAGTATTATAAACAATATATACACTAGAGACCAAAATCAGGTAAGTAAACAGTCACAGAATAGTGCAAACAGTAGAAAATACCATAGAATGCAACAGGAAGAAATAGGCCTAGGGCCAAGACAAACAATATACTAAGAAAGTGGAATGCAAATCACAAATGTCCCCCTAGGCAAGTGTAGTGTGTAGGGGGGCACTGGGAGAGTATAAGAAAACCACAAAGGTGCGTAAAATACCCCAGAGCCCAGGAAAGTAGGAGTAAAGTACTGCATGTTTCCTCAGGACACACTACAAGTTGTGATAAGAGTTATTGCAAGAACCAAGCAAGATTGCAAACAACAAATGGTAGATTCCTGGACCTGTAAACCTGTAAAGAGAGGACACCAAGTCCAGAAGTCACAGAAGATTCCAGGAAGGACAGGAGCTCCTGCCAACCTAGAAGATGGTGCAAAAGAGGATTGTCCGGTTGGAAGAAGTCAGTAGAAGAGCACCAAAGAAGATGGCTGCCGGTTCCTGCATGATGCAAAGGATGTCCCCAGGGAGATGTTGGATGCAGGCGAGTTGCAGTGCTGGATTCGTCCAACAAGCCTTGGTTCAAGCAATGTCGCGGATTGCATTGCAATGGTGCTGCTTGGACCCAGGAGGGACCTGGGGGCCTCAACTCAGACTGAGGAGGCACAGAGGGCTCCCAACACTGGAGCGAACCCACAGATGACCAGGCAGCACCCACATGAGTCCCAGGACATGGGGACAAAGAAAGTGAAAATTGCAGTTGCTGCAGCACTACAAAAGAAGTCCCACGCTGCCGTAAAACAACTCAGTAAGTTAAGCGTCACAGGATAGAGTGCTAGGGGCCTGGGCCACGCTGTGCACAAAGGATTCTTGCAAATAGTGCACAGAGGCCTCAGGAGCTAAAAATTATGTGGTGCACAGGCATACTGTTGCAAACCAGGAAGGCAAGCTCTTACCTCTGCCAAATTTGGACAGATGGACCTTAGGATAGTCTGGGTTAAAGGGGTCTACCTCCTGTGTTCCAGGGAGCACAGTCATCGCCAGGAGAGGAGCCCCAGAGAACCGGTTGTCGTCTTAGAAGGTGCCTGCTGGAGCAGGGAAGTGACTCCATCACTCCACAGGAGATTTCTTCGGTCCTTTTTGTGCAGGGTGATGACAGGGAGTCCTCAGAGTGTGCACACCTTGGAAACTGTTGCAGCTGCTGGCTGGAGCTGAAGTTGCAGAGTCACAGTAGCCTTCTTGGATACTATGTTGCAATTACAGCGGTTCCTGGAGCGGTCTGCGGTTCATCCGACAGTCAGAGGATGAAGCAGGAGTTGTAGAGGATTCCCGGGTGAAACTTTCAAGCTGAATCTGGAGAGGAACCCACAGGAGAGACCCTAAATAGCCCTGAGAGGGGGATTGGTTACCTAACCAGGTATGCACCTATCAGGAGGGGTGTTTGATGTCACCTGCCGGCTCTGGCCACTCAGAGATCTCCAGAGTGTCCCCACACCTTGGAAAACAAGATGGCTAATGCCAGGGACACACTGGAGGAGCTCTGGGCACCACCCCAGGGGTGGTGATGGACAGGGGAGTGGTCACTCTCCTTTCCTTTGTCCAGTTTCATGCCAGAGCAGGGACTGCGGGTCCCTGAACCTGTGTAGACTGCCTTATACAAGGAGGGCACCATCTTTGCCCTTCAAAACATTTCCAGAGACTCTGGGAGGCTACCCTTCCCAAGCCTGTAACACCTACTTCCAAAGGGAGAGTGTGTAGCACCCTTCTCCCAAAGGAAATGCTTTGTTCTTCCTTCTTGGGACTGAGCTGTTCGGACCGCAGGAGGGCAAAACCCTGTCAGTGAGGTGACAGCAGCTGTAGCTGCAGTGCAAGCCTCAGAGAGCTGGTTTGGCAGTCCATGGTGGAGCCTCCAGGATGCATGGGATTGTTCCACCAATACCAGATCTGGATTGGGGGAAAGTTCCATGATCTTAGACACCTTACATGGCCATAATCGGAGTTGCCATTGTGAAGCTACATATAGGTATTGACCTATATGTAGGGCACACATGTAATGGTGTCCCTGCACTCACAAAGTCTGGGGAATTGGCACTGGTCAGGGTGGGGGCACTTTTGCTAGTGCAAGGGTGCCCTCACGCGTAGTAACTTTGCACCTAGCCTTCATTAAATGAAGGTTAGACATATAGGTGACTTATAAGTTTCTTAATTGCTGTGAAAATGGCTGTGAAAGGATTTGTTTGAGCTCCTTATGTGTGGCAAAAGAAATGCTGCAGCCCATAAGGATCTCCTGGAACCGCAATGCCCTGGGTACCTAAGTACCATATACTAGGGACTTATAAGGGAGGGGTTCAGTGTGCCCATTGGAATTGGTAAATGAAGTCACTACACTATAGTGACTAATTTGAAAGCAGAGAGAGCATAAGCACTGAAGTTCTGGTTAGCAGAACTTCAGTGACACAGTTAAGCTCTACACACACATAGGCCACAAACTATGAGCACTGGAGTACTGGCTAGCAGGATCCGAGTGAGACAGGCAAAACACACTGACAAATAGGGTTTTAACTATGAGCACTGGGGTCCTGACTAGAAGGATCGCAGTGAGACAGTAAAACCACACTGACACAGACTCACAAACAGGCCAACAGTGGGGGTAACCATGCTAGAAAGAGGCTACTTTCTCACAACTACCACCTCAATCAGGCAATGTTCTACAACCAGAGGGGGTCCACCTGCTCCATTATAGGGATTGTGACTTCCACCTGAGGGCAGCCTGAAAGAGGGTCCTATTTCTGGTTGGTAAATCCAAGGTCTCGATATCATCAAGTTTCACGGCTGAGGTAAAAAAAAAAGAGCATCCTACATGACTGTGAAGAGGCACTTGAGATCCATTGGCTTTCACTATGCACTGTTCCTCCCCTCCAACGTGTGAATACAAGTGTAGAGCAGGGCTCAGTTGACAGCCCCGCTTGAAGGTAACAAACTGATCGATGGACAATATGGTGAAGCAGCAAATTTAAAGATGGTCCCACATTGTCTCAGTTATCCATGGAGCAGAGAAGTGTGGTGACTGCTGTGGCTGGGTTCCGCACCACTGATGGCAGTTCAGGTGAGCTCTAACTCAGAGGGCAGAAGTCTGGCAAACTAATAGTGTAGTTTTTGGTTACCTAAAGTCACTGCCTCAACTGCAGATAATATAATATTGTGCATGGACTTAATATGTATCTGGAATTGTGTCCTACACAACCCTAGTGGTTGGATGACATATTTGTTGGGCTGATCAATTATATGATTCTTGCAATGATGTGAGAGGTTGGGGGTTGAAGAGGTGTCCAGGGATGCTGATGAATTAGGATGACCGAGATGTTTGCGTCTGCATTGGGTGAGTTTTGTCACCCCCTCTTAAGGGCCCCAGCAGACAGTGCACTACCTGCCCAATTGGTGGATGGGTACCGAAATATGTGGCCTCATTATAAACAATTTAACTGGTTTGGACAAGCAGGGTTGTCTCATCAGTCTGAGGTAGGACTTGTCTTTGTTGCAGCCATGGTTGATTGCGTTAGTCAGTTGCTCAATGCCAGTGGGAAGGAGGGAGAATGTGTTTGCGGACGACTGGGCTGTGGCATGGCTGAATGGGGGAGTTGGGACTGTGACTGTTCCAATAAAAGATGCATGTGCAAGTGTTTATGTGTAACGTCAGGGGTCTTAATTTCCTGTCCAAGTATTATAAAGTACAGGCATACCTCAAACAGAGGAAGGCCTAGGTGGTCATCCTGCAGGATATGCATTTAAATGCTTTGAAGGGCCAGGTCCTTCAAAAGAGCTGGAATGGCAAAGTGTATTCCACCACATATTCTGCATTTGCAAGAAGGTCCTAATTTGAATCCTTTTGGGGGTCCTTTTCAAGCCCCACCTAGAGGTAGTGGACAAAGAGGGGCTGTATATTCTCCTGGCATGGAAGTTGAATAGGAAAGATGTTGCTTTTCAAACTGTGTACGCTTCCAGTGTGTGGTAAATTGCTTTCCTAGATAGATTAGCCCACTACTAGTGAGGGTACTTCATTACCTCCTCATTGTGGGAGGGGGACTTTAACTGCATGGAGGACATGGACCTGGAAAGGCCGACTTTTAGTGCGACCTCCTCCCACAGAGTAACTAAAAGATTCAAATTCAGTGGGTGGTCATCGCAATGGGATTTGTTAGAAATGTGGAAAGGGCTGTACTTCATGAATGCTTGTTTTATTCTGGGGTTCATGTTTCCATGTGCTCTTTGACAAATTTGTACATAATGCTCTGTCACATGTGACGGTGACTGAGGCACAGCACATAGCTAGAACATACTCTGATCGCACCTCTTTACTGTTGATCCTACACTGGAACACACCCAGATCCCCTATCTTGAGCTGGTGACTAAACACTTCCCTGCTAAAAGATCCCACCTTCGGGATACCCTGGGTGAGACTATTGACAACTACGTCACTGCAAATAAGGGTGTTGCTTTCTGTCTATCAGTGGAATGGACAACCCAAAACAATTGATTCAAGGGTTAGATCACAATTTTACATAGATATGTCAAAGCAGGAAGACAGGCTACATGCCCTGGAAAAATCAGTTGGGGGACAATGGCAGGTGAAGCTAAGTTGTGAGAAGAAGTGAAGGCACTGTTTACCTTGGTAGAGAGACTGTGGTAGTATGATTACCAAGCATACCTCTCTAACTCTCATGACAAACAGGACAGGTCAGGCAGGCTACTGGCATAGCTGACCAACCTGGAAAAGAGGGGTTCACTGATATTTAACATCAAGAACAAAGGGGTGGCTGTAGTTCACTTGCAGGTGCAGATCAATAATGTGTTCTTAGCAAACTATACAAAACTATTTGTGCAGAGACCAAGGGGCAGTGCACCGTTACTCCATAGTTATATAATTGAGGTGCAGCTCCAATGACTCTTGCTGTCAGAGTCAACCACACTGGGAGAGGTGTTCACCACGCAAGAAGTTCAAGGAATTATCAAAGAAATGGTGAGGGGTAAGGCACCAGCTGGCTCCCTATCGAAGTTTATGCACTTTATGCTGGGAAAGGTATCCTGACAAAGATGATCATACTCCCCTGGTTACAATATTTCTTCATGGCCCTCCTAGTGCCAATTCCCAGGAGCATTTTCCAGGATATTGATACCTTGCTATTACAGCTCATTTGTGAACCTCATATGAAGAGGATTGCTCTCGCTAAGCTGAGTTTGCCCACCTCAGAAGGGGCCATGGCAGTCCTGGATTTTGAGCTTTATTATTTGGCAGTAAAACTACATTTTTGAGGGACCCAACATAAATTTACTATGGATTCCCCTCCATTGCCCCATGAACCTCTTGGTGCACCTGCTGCTGGTCACATACCTCTGACACATGTGGGCCTGGATGCTACTGCGAACGAGCACACAGGCACTCTATGCTTGCAAACTCCCGCTTAAACAGCCGGCTTTAGGGTGGTGTTACTCGTGTGACCACACTGGGCATTGATCAGGAGGGGGGCATTGACCTTTGGGAGGCACTGTGTTTAGCAATAACTTAAAATTTAAAAGCCTCTGCGTTCCTTGGTCCAGCTTTCATGCAGCAATAAAAATGTCAAGATATCTCTTGTGAATAATACTCCTGCTGGAGAGAGAAAGATCAGAGTTTTTTCTAGTGGCAGTTTTGACTTCCATATTGTAGCACAGATGGTTAATATGGTTGCTGCAAAGAACAGATTTGTATTTTATGTGGCTAGCTGAGTGAAGTGGTAAAGCCAGGCTTTACAAGAACCTTAAAACATATGAAATGCAAAGGAGAGAGGGGCTATAGAGAAATGAGGGGCATTTTGGCCTGTGGTAATGAGGGAATCTGCTGAGAAGGTCATGGGTGGGCACCAAAAAAGTTTTTTGTATTTGGTTCCACCAGCGCTAAAACTGGCCCTGCTGCTTACATTAGTTTTGACCTTACCGCACTGGATCACCTGAAAAGATCTGTGTGACTGGGTCGTGTTGGGGAACAGCACACTGGAGGACCTATATATGAATGGAGTGACAACAGATTTCAAAGCCCTGGCTGAACAGTATGGGGTACAGCTGACTTGTTTCTTATCACACGTCACACTCAAGGCAGCAAAGTGCCGTTGGTGTCATACTGAGACTGCAGAACCAACACCCTACACACGTACACATTGGATTTATGTGGTGAATGGTCAACGGCATGCAATATCATTGCTGTACCATGTCTTTTTGCACCAAGCGAAGGGCAGCCTGGAACCGCTCCAAGAGAATTGGTCTTGGAGCCTCGGCTCCCTTATGAGCAGCTTTAGCTGAACTATTATCCTAGAGCACACCCCCACACTATTGCATAATGCAACATTCAAGCTCATACAATATTATTACCTCCAGCCAGTCTACATAACGCCCAAGTGTGTGAACCTAATGTTCCTGAATACCCGGTCTAGATGCCCCAGGTGAGGGGAGTAGGATGTGGAGTTCTACCACATTGTCTGGTTCTGTCCCATACTATCTAAATATTGGAAGGGTTAGAGATTGTCAGGGTAGGTACTGACAGAGAGCTATATGTGATCCTGGGGTGTACTTGCTGGGAAGCTTTGCTAGAACCACTGCGGTCACAACTAGATATGGGGACTTGGCCTTGATTTTGAATGGGTGATTATGAGCAATAAATGAGATAAGCCTAAACGTCCGGGGCTATGAAGCTGGTTGGCTGAGCTTTTCAAGTGCGAGGGAGTAGTACTAAATAGAGAGGTAAATTGGTGTTTGAGGACAGGGGACTATATAAACACTCACCACGGCATGGGTGTAGGAAGTGTGGGGGAGAGGGGGTATGTATTCCCCCAGATTGTAGAGTATGGGGGACATGGCTGACAAGGGTGGGGGGACAAGGGGACAAAATACTTTCCTCTCTCCTTTCAATGATTTGCAGGGCCATTAGCGCACAAAAGTGCTACTTATAATGACCCTGTACTTGAACCGCTGACCTGACTCCAGTTATCAGTGACCACTCTGATGGTCACAGAATGAAGGTAAGACAGGAAGTCACCTAGGCCCTCTACCCTTCTATTTGGCCTGTTTACAGCTGCCCCCATTATACACCTGTGAGAACTAAGAAAGAGAGGAGGAGAAAACATTGCTGATTGCTGTCTGCATTCTTCCATCCTCGGCCCTACCCCCACCTACCACCTTGAAGACGAGCCCTTCAGGACAATGAGGGAGTTCTAAAGAGTGAACAGAGTCACACTCAGCCTGACGCCTGCAGGATACAGAGGAGACTATGAAATATATTATTTGCATGGCACAAATCAGGGGTACACGCTGTCTACCCTGCCAAGAAGTTGGGACCAAGTAAAATATGGCAAATTTGTCCTGGTGTAGCGCAACACTTTCAGAAGTGCTTTCATTCATTCTGAGCAGCATGTGAGAGGGGGAGTGGATTTTATATTCCTGCTGGCCCAAGTCAAAGGCCAAAATTAAGGGACCATCACATCAGGTCTCCTTTTGTTTGATTTTCCTAGCTGGAAGCTGTCTGGAGCCTCACAACTAGCTGCAATGGAGGAAACAAAGACACATAGCTTGCTAGCACTTCACAGGTACGTAAGAGCGACACTGTTTTCAATTTGTTCAGGCCTTGCATATAAGAAATGTGCATGCACTATAAAAATATATGATGTGTTCGTCTGCCCCAGTTCTTTACACAAATAACTTAAATACCATTATTTTGCTTTATTTCTTTTATAGCGCTACTCATCCCAATGGAGGCTGTCCAAGAGCTTAACATCATACATTAACATTATTATGCCCTGAGATGTACTGGTCACACAAAGATCTCTTCAGCAGGTGCCTTAACCCCACAAGATGTTTTTAAATCCTGACCGTGCAACGAATGATGAAGAACTAATGTAATGCCTCCTTTCTCCTTTATGGCAATTTCTTTGTTGCAGAGCTTCTAAAAAATAAATGCATAAAGTGAGCTCCAGTTTTCTGTCAAGGTTGTGTAACTTCTTTACACAAACCCAAAGCAAAATCTCACTTATTAACTTTCACAATGCACTCAAATGTAGCCATGATAGAATTTCTAAGCATATGTCTGAGGTGTTAAGATCTGATGCCTCTTCCTGTGAGGTTATGGGTTGTGATGCCAAATGCAAAGTCATGTGGCATGATGTCATGTGCTGTGATATGCTTGCATACTGCTTAACTTGGTTATTCTTCCCACTTCTTTTTTAGGACTTGTGTCCTGAGTATTTGTAGTTGCCTAGGATCACACCATTTGGTGAAACAGGGAAGGTGAGAATGAGCCCAGATTTTACCTTTTCACACTATACAATTTAGGCACTAGAAGGGTCTCTCTTTCTAAAATTTACGCCTAATGATTTTTTTTCAAAAAAAAGGAAGGGTTAGATTACCACGTGGCCTACAGGAAGAAGCCATGTTTCATTTTGGGCAGTTTTGCCTAGCATTATTATTTGTGTTGTTGTTATCGTTACATACTTACTTAACCCCTTCTGTGCCCAGGACGTAATGGTTACGTCCTGAGGCACAGTGCTGCTGTGCCCAGGACGTAACCATTACGTCCTGTGCACAGAGCCCAGAGGGAGCGCTAGCGCTCCCTCTGTGGGGTTCCCCCCCACCCCTCCAAGTCAGGGAAGGAAGGGGAAGCCCTTCCACCCCGACCCCCCCAACCCCCCCTGTGACGTCAGCGCGCGAGCGCGCGCTGATTAGTCACAGGGTCTCCCCCATCGCGCTGGAAGTAGAGCTTCCAGCGCGATTGAAAAAGAAATGCTTTTGCATTTCTTTTTCAATCCCATGGGGGAGGCCCCGAGAGGCTTCAAAGGGAAGGAAATGTATTTCCTTCCCTTTGAAGTCTCTCACAGGTTTCAAAAGCCGGATTGCTTGCAATCCGGCTTTTGAAACCCCACTAGACACCAGGGATTTTTTTTTTTTTCAGTGAAATTGGCAAAAGGGAGCGACCCCTTGGGCAAGGGTCGCTCCCGGGGGGGCATTTTTTTAGGAAGGCCTTTTCTGCCCCCCCTAGGTCTCTAGTTTTAAAAAATGTGCTGGTTTGCTAGGTTTCCCCAGGTGCCGGCTAAGCTAGAGGCCAAAATCCACACGTAGGCACTGTTTTCAATGAAAAAATGTGATGTGTCCACGTTGTGTTTTGGGCCATTTCCTGTCGCGAGCGCTAGGCCTACCCACACAAGTGAGGTATCATTTTTATCGGGAGACGTGGGGGAACGCTGCGTGGAAGGAAATTTGTGGCTCCTCTCAGATTCCAGAACTTTCTGCCACAGAAATGTGAGGAACATGTGTTTTTTTAGCCAAATTTTGAGGTTTGCAAAGGATTCTGGGTAACAGAACCTGGTCCGAGCCACACAAATCACCCCATCTTGGATTCCCCTAGGTCTCTAGTTTTCAGAAATGCACAGGTTTGGTAGGTTTCCCTATGTGGCGGCTGAGCTAGAGGCCAAAATCTACAGGTAGGAACTTTGCTAAAAACAGGTCTATTTTCTGTGATGTGTCCACGTTGCGCTTTGGGGCGTTTCCTGTCGCGGGCGCTAGGCCTACCCACACAAGTGAGGTATCATTTTTATCGGGAGACGTGGGGGAACGCTGGGTGGAAGGAAATTTGTGGCTCCTCTCAGATTCCAGAACTTTCTGCCACAGAAATGTGAGGAACATGTGTTTTTTTAGCCACATTTTGAGGTTTGCAAAGGATTTTGGGTAACAGAACCTGGTCCCAGCCACACAAGTCACCCCATCTTGGATTCCCCTAGGTCTCTAGTTTTCAGAAATGCACAGGTTTGGTAGGTTTCCCTAGGTGGCGGCTGAGCTACAGGCCAAAATCTACAGGTAGGCACTTTGCAAAAAACACCTCTGTTTTCCTTCAAAAATTTGGTTGTGTCCATGTTGCGCTTTGGGGCGTTTCCTGTCGTGGGCGCTAGGCCTACCCACACAAGTGAGGTATCATTTTTATCGGGAGACGTGGGGGAACGCTGGGTGGAAGGAAATTTGTGGCTCCTCTCAGATTCCAGAACTTTCTGCCACAGAAATGTGAGGAACATGTGTTTTTTTAGCCAAATTTTGAGGTTTGCAAAGGATTCTGGGTAACAGAACCTGGTCCCAGCCACACAAGTCACCCCATCTTGGATTCCCCTAGGTCTCTAGTTTTCAGAAATGCACAGGTTTGGTAGGTTTCCCTAGGTGGCGGCTGAGCTACAGGCCAAAATCCACAGGTAGGCACTTTGCTAAAAACAGGTCTGTTTTCTGTGATGTGTCAATGTTGCGCTTTGGGGCGTTTCCTGTCGCGGGCGCTAGGCCTACCCACACAAGTGAGGTATCATTTTTATCGGGAGACGTGGGGGAACGCTGGGTGGAAGGAAATTAGTGGCTCCTCTCAGATTCCAGAACTTTCTGCCACAGAAATGTGAAGAACATGTGTTTTTTTAGGCACATTTTGAGGTTTGCAAAGGATTCTTGGTAACAGAACCTGGTCCCAGCCACACAAGTCACCCCATCTTGGATTCCCCTAGGTCTCTAGTTTTCAGAAATGCACAGGTTTGGTAGGTTTCCCTAGGTGGCGGCTGAGCTACAGGCCAAAATCTACAGGTAGGCACTTTGCAAAAAACACCTCTGTTTTCCTTCAAAAATTTGGCTGTGTCCACGTTGCGCTTTGGGGCGTTTCCTGTCGCGGGCGCTAGGCCTACCCACACAAGTGAGTTATCATTTTTATCGGGAGACGTGGGGGAACGCTGGGTGGAAGGAAATTTGTGGCTCCTCTCAGATTCCAGAACTTTCTGCCACAGAAATGTGAGGAACATGTGTTTTTTTAGCCAAATTTTGAGGTTTGCAAAGGATTCTGGGTAACAGAACCTGGTCCCAGCCACACAAGTCACCCCATCTTGGATTCCCCTAGGTCTCTAGTTTTCAGAAATGCACAGGTTTGGTAGGTTTCCCTAGGTGGCGGCTGAGCTACAGGCCAAAATCTACAGGTAGGCACTTTGCTAAAAACAGGTCTGTTTTCTGTGATGTGTCCACGTTGTGTTTTGGGGCATATCCTGTCGCGGGCGCTAGGCCTACGCACACAAGTGAGGTATCATTTTTATCGGGAGACTTGGGGGAACATAGAATAGCAAAACAAGTGTTATTGCCCCTTGTCTTTCTCTACATTTTTCCCTTCCAAATGTAAGACAGTGTGTAAAAAAGAATTATATTTGAGAAATGCCCTGTAATTCACATGCTAGTATGGGCACCCTGGAATTCAGAGATGTGCAAATAACCACTGCTTCTCAATACCTTATCTTGTGCCCATTTTGGGAATACAAAGGTTTTCTTGATAGCTATTTTTTACTCTTTATATTTCAGCAAATGAATTGCTGTATACCCGGCATAGAATGAAAACCCACTGCAGGGTGCAGGTCATTTATTGGCTCTGGGTACCTAGAGTTCTTGATGAACCTACAAGCCCTATATATCCCCGCAACCAGAAGAGTCCAGCAGACGTAACGGTATATTGCTTTCGAAAATCTGACATTGCAGGAAAAAATTACAGAGTAAAACTTAGAGAAAAATGGATGATTTTTTCACCTCAATTTCAATATTTTTCTTTTTCAGTTGTTATTTTCTGTAGGAAACCCTTGTAGGATCTACACAAATTACCCCTTGCTGAATTCAGAATTTTGTCTACTTTTCAGAAATGTTGTGGTGTCTGGGATCCAGCATTGGTTTCATGCCCATTTCTGTCACTGACTGGAAGGAGGCTGAAAGCACAAAAAATCGTAAAAATGGGGTATGTCCCAGTAAAATGCCAAAATTGTGTTGAAAAATTGGGTTTTCTGATTCAAGTCTGCCTGTTCCTGAAAGCTGGAAAGCTGGTGATTTTATCACCGCAAACCCTTTGTTGATGCCCTTTTCAGGGAAAAAACCACAAGCCTTCTTCTGCAGCCCATTTTTCCATTTTTTTTTAAAAAAACGAAATTTTCACTGTTTTTTGGCTAATTTCTTGGCCTCCTTCTGGGGAACCCACAAAGTCTGGGTACCTCTAGAATCCCTAGGATGTTGGAAAAAAAGGACGCAAATTTGGCGTGGGTAGCTTACGTGAACAAAAAGTTATGAGGGCCTAAGCGTGAACTGCTCCAAATAGCCAAAAAAAGGCTCAGCACAGGAAGGGGAAAAAGCCTGGCAGCGAAGGGGTTAAGCATATTGAAGAATACTGAAGTATATAATCTTTTCTGTTTTTAACATTCTCATTTCACTTGCACTATAATTTGAATTTTCAACTTTTATGAGTAGAGAAAGAAAAAATGGCAAATAACAAAGAATAACGGTTACATGAGGATAAATTAGTGAAAGTTGGAGCCACTGGAATAATGTGCAGAGAGAGGGCTACATTATGTGGCAGGGTTGACTAAATTATGCAGCAAGAATAGTCAAATTATGTGGCATAATGCAACACATTTTGTGACAGTATTTCAATATTTTATAATTTTTACACTTGGTAACATTCTATGGGCTTATGTTGCACCTCATTAGTACCAGATTAACACCTAAATATAGCAAACAAAGCAAAAGAAAGGTTAGCAGTTAAATTCTGCAAAGGGTCCTTCCACTATGTACCAACACATGTTGCTGCACTTTTAGCAACTTTTGAACCGTTTGCGCTAGGGACAGTTGTTTTTGTTTAAATCTGCAGATTATGCAACAGATGATTAATGTTATGAACAATGCAGAAAATCCATAATCATGAAGAAAACACTGCAGCACACAACAGCCAACCAAGACACCAGCAATATAGAGTTAGTATCAATAGATTTGCACACATCTGCACACATTTCACAATGTTACATGAAAATACAATGAGTTCAGTCCACGCCCATAAAAGCATGTATAACAGGCCCGAAATAGCAAGATACAGTTTGACTGTCGCACTGGTTAGATGACACATTGTATTCTAGTCTGTCAGATCTCAGAATAGCAGCAGTATTTATTTCATGGGCATAGAGTCCTTATGTGTGGAATAGGCCAGAAGATGTTGATGGTTCATTATCTTCATCTTTAGTGACGTGGAATAAAAAGGTACATAGCAGACGTTAGATATCTTTGGGTCTCAAAGAAGGAAGTGGTAATTCCTCATATATTTTAATCTGTGTTACAGAGGGCAAGATCTCTTAGTCAGTCTTCAAACATGTATCATAATTTGCTCATCATGAAAGTTCGTCTTTGCACAGCGCCTCCCCGAGTGATGTAGTGGTAGCAGACGGTGCACAGAACTGGGAGATAGATGGAGGTATGGAGGTTCAGTGTGCAGGTTCACTCAGCTTTGCATGAGGTTACAACGTTCAGTACTCAGTTCTTAATAAAAGGAATAAATTATCCCTGGAATATATTATACAGGTATTGCAAGTCTCAGAGGAGTTCCATAACTATATAGAGGAATGATTAGTTCAAAGCCCACCAGACAGCACAGCTATCTGGTTTGTAAAGACATTTAGGGGACAATTATAAAGCTTCCCAGGGAATGTATTCGGCTCATTGCTTACCTTTGGCTTTGTGGGGCCCCATTCACAAAAGTAAACCTAGACCAAAAGTCTAGGTTTACACCAAAAGTCTAAGTTTAGACTTAAAGTCTAACTTTACCAGAAGTGTAACTTTACTATGAAAAAAGTTAGGCTTTTGTTCTAAGTTTAGACTTTTGGTCTAAACTTACACCAAAAGCCTAAACTAAGACCAGACGTCTACTTTACTATCAGTAAAGTTAGACCTTAGGTCTAAACTTAGGGCCTGATGCACAAAGGTAAACCTAGACCAAAAGTCTAAGTTTCGAACAAAAGTCGTAACTTAGACCATCTAAGTTTAGACCAAAAGTCTAAACTTAGACCAAAAGTCTAACTTTACTACGAGTAAAGTTAGACTTTTTGTCTAAGCTTGGACTTTTGGTCTATGTTTAGACCAAAAGTCTAAACTTAGACCAAAAGTGTAAATGTTCTATGAGTTAAGTTAGACTATAGGTCTAAGCTTGAACTTTTGATGTAAACTTCGACTTTAGATCTAAGTTTGCCTTTGTGAATCAGGCCCATAGACTTTTGATGTAAACTTAGGGCACGATCCACAAAGGTAAACTTATACCAAAAGTGTAAGTTTAGACCTAAAGTCTAACTTTACTACGAGTAAAGTTAGACTTTCCATCTAATTTTACGCTTTTGGTCCAGACGTAGAGGTTTGGTCTAAGTTTACCTTTGTGAACCAGTCCTGTGGTTTTTAAATCACATTTGCTTGTTTCTATTTGCTAGTTGTATTTGTTTAAGGCTGTCCATCTTGCGTTTGACCCTCCCGTAGAGCATCCCTTTTTACTGTATCCTTCCACCAGTTTTCAATTTCTGTAAACAGGACTTTAAATCTTGTTGGCATCTTGTCGCACTTGGTGTGCTTTCAAAGATCAAGGTCAAATGACAGGTTCTGTCTTTCCTTGGAGATTGGTGTTTATCATTCTTTATATGGCATCAGCTTGGGAGGACGTATGTGAAAATCATGCAGGCTACTTGGGGTGTGCTGGGGGAAGGCTTTGCAATGCAATTCTTTTCTACCACACAACAAAATTTAAATGCCTGTAAATGAAATGTGCAGATATTCAAGAATATAAGTGCTGTGGAAACAAATATTTCAATATGATCAAAACAAATCAACACATAAGGTAATTACATTTCCAGATACTAAAATGTTGTGCTTAATAACGTTATCAGTAAAGCTGTATCTCTGTGCAAATGTAATAGCCATTTCAATTGAAGATGTGTTGTCTGTAATGGCAGATCGCTACCATACTATGCATACTCCACTTTACGTCATGCCACTGCAATCTAATCTGCACCACTCCATTATGCCCCTCTCAACTCTACTCTGTATCACTCTTCTCTATGCCAATACACTCTACCCCTCTCCAGTCTAGGGCACCCCACTGTACTCTGCATCATTCTACTCTACACCACTCAACTCGACAACACTGTGCTCTCTGCCACAGTACTCTTTGTAATGCACTCTACTCTTTACCACTCCACGTCAGTGCTGTGTATGCCAATACACTCTACACCACTCTAATCTACTCTGCACCACTGCACTGCACCACTATTCTCTATACCACTCTACTCTACACCATTGTACTCTATGCCACTTCACAGGGTCAGATTGATTTGTATATGGCTGGGTCCAAACTGGAATGGCATGGCAAGCAAAAAAACTGATGGATTAAACCCAGATCTGTGACTGGGGGTAAATGTTCGATTTGCTCTGCATTCTGTGCATCATCTGTTGTTTTTGCATTTGTCACCCCAAGTGGGAAGGGTATACCCAGACATGGGCCCTCTGCTTGCTATACCACCAGAAACAAACTAGCCTGGCTGATGAAGGGTGCTACCCTGAAACAGGTCCCAGGATGCTTGTTTCTGGTCCAGGGAAGACTAGGCTTGGCAATTTGGGCTGGACTGTTCCCATGCGGAACAGGGTCAGATTGATTTGCATATGGCTGGTTCCAAACTGGAATGCAATGGCAAGCAAAAAAAAAAAAGATGGATTAAACCCAGATTTGTGACTGGGGTGAATGTTTGATTTGCTCTGTATTCTGTCCATTATTTGTTGTTTTTGCATTTGTTGCCCCAGGTGGGAAGGGTATACCCAGATGTGGGTCCGGTGCTTCCTATTCCATCAGGTTCAAGCTAGTCTGGCTGAGGAAGGGTGATACCCTGAAACCGTCCCCAGGATGCTTGTTTCTGGTCCAGGGAGGTCTTGGCTTTTCAGTTTGGGCTGGACTGTTCCCATGGGGAACAGGGTCAGATTGATTTGCATATGGCTGGGTCCAAGCTGGAATGGCATGGCAAGCAAAAATACTGATGGATTAAATGTGAAGGGGTGAATGTTTGATTTGCTCTGCATTCGTCCATCATCTGTTGTTTTTGCATTTGTAGCCCCCAAGTGGGAAGGGTATACCCTGACGTGGGTCCCATGCTTGCTATCCCACCAGATTCAAGCTAGCGTGGTTTATAAAGCGTGATACCCTGAAACTGGTCTCAGGATGCTTGTTTCTGGTCCAGGGAAAACTTGCCCTGGCAGTTTGGGCTGGACTGTTCCCATGGGGTACAGGGTCCTATTGATTTGCATATGGTTGGGTGCAAACTGGAATGGCATGGCAAGCAAAAAAATTGATGGATTAAACCCAGATCTGTGACTGGGGTAAATGTTTGATGTGCTCTGCATTCTGTGTATCATCTGTTGTTTTTACATTTGTCACCCTAAGTGGGAAGGGTATATCCAGACGTGGATACCGTGCTTGCTATGGCACTGGATTCAAACTAGCCTAGCTGATGAAGAATGATACTCTGATATTGGTCCCAGGATGCTTTTTCCTGGTCCTGGGAAGACTTGGCCTGGCAGTTGGGGCTGGTCTGTTCCCAGGGGGAACAGGGTCCAATTGATTTGCATACGGCTGGGCCCAAACTGTAATGACATGACAAGTAAAAAAGTGATGGATTAAATCCAGATCTGTGACTGGGGATGAATGTTTGATTTGTTCTGCATTCCGTCCATCATCTGTTGTTTTTGCATTTGTTGCCCCAAATGGGATGAGTATACCCAGATGTGGATTCATTGCTTGCTATGGCACCGGATTCAAGCTAGCCTAGCTGATGAAGAATGATACTCTGATACCGGTCCCAGGATGCTTTTTCCTGGTCCTGGGAAAATTGGCCTGGCAGTTGGGGCTGGTCTGTTCCCAGGGGGAACAGGGTCCGATTGATTTGCATATGGCTGGGCCCAAACTGTAATGGGATGACAAGCAAAAAAGTGATGGATTAACTCCAGATCTGTGACTGGGGGGTGAATGTTTGATTTCCTCTGCATTCTGTCCATCATCTGTTGTTTTTACATTTTTTGCCCCATCTGGGAAGGGTATACCCAGATGGAGGTCCCGTGCCTGCTATGCCACTAGATTCAAGCTATCCTGGCTGATGAAGGGTGATACCCTGAAACTGGTCCCAGTAGGATTGTTTCTGGTCCAGGGAAACCTTGGCCTGGCAGTTCGAGCTGGACTGCTCCCATGGGGAACAGGGTCAGATTGATTTGCATATGACTGGGCCCAAACTGGAGTGGCATGGCAAGTAAAAAAACTCATGGATTAAACTCAGATCTGTGACTGGGCGTGAATGTCTGATTTGTTCTGTATTCCGTGCATCATCTGTTGTTTTTGGCATTTGTTGTCCCAACTGGAAAGGGTATACCCAGGCGTGGGTCCCGTGCTTGCTTTGCCACCAAATTCAAGCTAGCCTGGCTGATACTCTGAAACCAGTCCCAGGATGCTTGTCCCTGGTCCAGGGAAGACTTGGCCTGGCAGTTCAGGCTGGACTGTTCCCAAGGGGAACAGAGTCAGATTGATTTGCATATGACTGGGTCCAACCTGGAATGGCATGGCAAGCAAAATAAAATGATGGATTAAGCCCATATCTGTGACTGGGGGTTAATGTTTGATTTGCTCTGCATTTTGTCATCACCTGTTGCTTTTACATTTGTTGCCCCAAGTGGGAAGGTTATACCTAGAAGGGGGTCTCATGCTTGCTATGCCACCAGATTCAAGCTAGCCTGGCTGATGAAGGGTGATACTCTGAAACGGATCCCTTAAGGCTTGTTTCTAGTCCAGGGAAGACTTGGTCTGGAAGTTTGGGCTGGAGTTTTCCTATGGGGCAGAGGGTCAGAATGATTTTCATATGGTTGGGTCCAAACTGGAATGGTATGGCAAAGGAAAAAAAACTGATGGATTGAACCCAGACCTGTGATTGGCTGGTGAATGGTTGATTTGTTCTGCATTCTGTCCATCATCTGTTGTTTTTACTTCACTTTACTCTGCACCCCTCACTCTACGCCACTTCCCTCAATTGTGAACAATCTACTGTATGCCACTGCACTGTAAGCCATTGCAGTCTTCTCTGTACCACACCACTCTACGCCACTCTACTCTTCACCACTCCACACTACACCACTGTCCTCTACGCTATTCTACTCTAACCAATGCACACTACACCACTGCACTGGATGCCAATGCACTCTTAACCACTTTACTCAAAACCATTGCACTCTACGCCACAGCTTTCTATGCTACTCTACTCTGCAGCACTGCAGTCTTAGCCAATGCACTCTATGCCACTCTACTATATACCACTGTACTTTACAACCCTCTCCACCACTGAACTCTACGTCACTTTACTCTGAACCCCTGCACTCTATCCCACTGTACTCTATCCCACTGCACTCTACTTTGCACCACTGCACCCTATATCACTCCAATCAACTCTACTCCACTCCAGTCTAGGGTACTTCACTCTGCAATGAAACCATCTACTCTATGTCACTACACTCTATGCAACCCTACTCTATGCTACAACACCCCAGTCTACCCTGCTCCACTCCAATATATTCTGTTGCACTCTACTCTGCACCACTCTATGCTATTGCACTCTGCATCACTTTATTTTGCAAAACTCTACTCTTCACCACTACACTCTACTCTGCAGCACTCTACTCTATGCCACTGCACTCTACGCCACTCTATTCTACTCTGCACCCCTACACTCTCCACCACTGCTCTGTACATCACTCTACACCACTGTATTCTGACCTCTGCTCTGCACACTACACCTGTCCATTCTACTCTGCACCACAGTACTCTATGACACTCTACACCACTGCACACTACACCAATACACTTTATGCCACTCTACTCTGTACCACTGCCCTTTGTGACACTCTATTGTGTACCACTGCACTCTACTCTGTACCGTTCAACTCTATGCCTCTCTACTGCATGCTATTCCAATGTGCTCTATGCCACTATACCCTACTCCACTCAACTCTGCATCACTGCACTCTCCACCATTCTACTCTATCTTGCACTACTCCACTTTACTATGCACCACATCACCCTATGACACTGCAATCAGCACCACTGCACTCTGCATCACTGCAATCTATGCTGTGCCACTCCACTCTGCCTCTTCTACTCTTCACCTCCCTATGCTACTGCACTTTACTATAAACCAGTGCACTCTACACTAATGCACTCTACACCACTTTACTAGAAACAGATGCACTCTATGCCAATCTACTCTGCACCACTGAACTCTGCCTCACTTCATTCTAGACCACTCTACGACACTTCCCTCAACATTACCCTCCATGACCGTCCACTCTGACACTCTGCTCCATTAAACTCTACTCCACTCTGTACCACCCCACAACACTTTACTCCATTTTGCGACTCTCTACACAACTGGTCTCTATGCCACTCAATGCTACTTTACTCCACTCTATTCTATGACACACTACTCCACTCTATGCCACTCAGTCTTCAATACTATACTCCACTCTACACCACTCCACTCTATGACTCTATATGTCACTCCACTATATGACAATGTACTCTTCTCAACTGCACTCTATTCAACTCTCTCCACTCCACTCAACGTTACTTCACTCTCCCATATGCCACTCCTCTCTTCTTTATGCCTAACCACTCCATGACACTCACTCTATGACACTCTACTCCATTCTATAACACTACTCCACTGTACCACTCTCTACTCACTCCACAACACTCTATGCCACACCAATCGATGATTCTCTACAACACATCATTCTCTTTTATGCCATTAACTTACTGCCATGCTGAACAGTAGCCATGGTAGTTCACAACATGGCTAAAACACATTGTCAAAGCCAATAGCTCTACATAGATGAGACCTATTGGCTTTGACAATGCTTGTTTATAAAGTATGGAACTCGGAGGTGACTTGCAATATCCTTATCATCCATGCCAGGGGGTACAATTGCCCATATAATACATGGTCCAACAATCAACTCTCCCACCAACCAATTAAAACCTTAGTGTGTAGCCTATGTCATTGTAAGCTTTTAAAATAGAAAAGCAACATTCCATTTGTTGCTTTAAACAACTGCATTATTATGCTCCGTGACATGACCTGCCTTTCACCTTGTCTGCTGGCTCTCTCCGAAGGCATTGTGATGTCAGAACTTGACCGTTAAAACCATATAATAGTTGAGTTCTGACGTCTCTTCTTTATGATCGGTGACTTGATGCATCACAAGTAGCCAAATATATAGAAATGAATGACTGCTGTTTATAAAGGGATCACAGAATCCCATGTATTATGTAGCTTGTAATACCAAGAGCTTCTTCAGCTTAAATGCTCTCAGTTTTTAATGATGTGGACCTGAGGTGCCCAAGATTGCAGAGGAGTGGAAGTTTTATTAGAACTTTGGGGCATATTTATACTTTGTTTGTGCCAGATTTACGTAATTTTTTTACGCAAATCCAGCGCAACCCTAACTCCATATTTATGGTTTGACACTAGACCCATCTAGTATCAAAAATATGGAGTTAATGTCATTTTAAGTATGCCTGAAACCACTTTGCGTCAATGAGATGCAAGGTAGGCGTTCCGGCCCAAAAAATGGCTGAGACCCCCTAGCACCATATTTATCCAACAGGGCAAAAATGATGCACAGGTGGGAGGCAGACCAAAATAATTACACTACCTCCGATTTGCGTCAAATTTTAATGCCTGGGTCAGGGCAGGTATTAGAGTGAGGCATTCATGCTACTACTTAAGGAAAACACACACAAGCAACATTACAGACAAAGATTTTGATTATTCTTCAACGATTTTATTTTGGAAAGTGTAAACAAGGTGATTCAGAATCGATTGAAGACTTTGGTGGTCATTCTGACCCTGGCGGTCTTTGACCGCCAGGGCGGAGGACCGCGGGAGCACCGCCGACAGGCCGGCGGTGCTCCAATGGGGATTCCGACCGCGGCGGTAAAGCCGCGGTCGGACCGGCACCACTGGCGGGCTCCCGCCAGTGTACCGCCGCCCCATTGAATCCTCCACGGCGGCGCAGCTTGCTGCACCGCCGCGGGGATTCCGACCCCCCCTACCGCCATCCAGATCCCGGCGGTCCGATCGCCGGGATCCGGATGGCGGTAGGGGGGGTCGCGGGGCCCCTGGGGGCCCCTGCAGTGCCCATGCCACTGGCATGGGCATTGCAGGGGCCCCCGTAAGAGGGCCCCTACATGTATTTCACTGTCTGCTGCGCAGACAGTGAAATACGCGACGGGTGCAACTGCACCCGTCGCACAGCTTCCACTCCGCCGGCTCGATTCCGAGCCGGCTTCATCGTGGAAGCCTCTTTCCCGCTGGGCTGGCGGGCGGTCTGAAGGCGGCCGCCCGCCAGCCCAGCGGGAAAGTCAGAATTACCGCGGCGGTCTTTCGACCGCGGAACGGTAATCTGACGGCGGGACTTTGGCGGGCGGCCTCCGCCGCCCGCCAAGGTCAGAATGAGGGCCTTTGTTACTAATCTACGGAAATTAGCGGCACAGTGTAAATTCGACAACAACTTGGACGAACGAATTCGAGATCAGTTCATGCTAGAGTGTAAGAGTGACAAAGTAAGAGAAGCTTTGTGGTCTAAAGGAGATCCTACGCTGGAAGAGGTCTTGTTGGTGGCTAAACAGATTGAACACTCTGAGTCTTGCATCGAAGATCTAAGGAAATCTAAGAAAACGGATTCCACAGTGCATAGTTTGGATGTTAAATCTAAAGTGAGACAAAACTCCTCGGTGAAAGAAAGATTACTTTGTTTCAGATGTAATTCACCTTCACATTTGGCTAACAACAAAATGTGTCCAGCTCTCAATGCTGTTTGCAACAAATGTGGGAAAAAAGGACATTTTTTAAAATGCTGTAGGGCCATGGGAAAGAAAAATGCTAAGGTCAATGAAATTGAATGTATGGACTGGGAGGAGGGAGAGCATAGCTTTGTTCTTCAAATAGTTAATGACGTCAATTGCATTTCTGATCATCATTGTGCTTATCCGTCAGATATTGTGGAGGTGGGTGGCGTTGACATTTCTATGATGATGGATTCTGGAGCGAAATTGACCCTTGTTTCACAATCTGATTATGATAAGTATTTCTTGGGAAAAGTTACATTACATGTTCCAGATGTTACACCTTTTGGTTATGGCGGCAAGCCCATTGAGCTCAAAGGTTATTTCAATGCGAACATTAACTTCAAAGGAAACAGGATTGTAGGCAAAGTTTATGTTCCAGTTGTAGGGGACACAATACTAAGCTGGCCCCATCAGAAGTTATTGGGAATCATATTGAATCCTAATTCGAATCCTCAGGTGCAGGTGCAGGAAATAACAAATGTTAGTGATGATTTCATGAAAGAATTTCCCTGTGTTTTCAACAACGAAGTTGGTTGCATCAAGGGGTATAAGCATCGTATTGTTTTGAAAGATAATGTCATTCCCAAAATTTGTAAAGTTAGAAACATTCCTTTTAGTATTCGTGATAAGGTTAAGGTGGAACTGCAGAGGTTGTTATCTCAAGGCATTATTGAGAAGGTGGAGGCGGCAGAATGGATTGCTCCCATTGTGGTTGCTATGAAGGGTTCAGGAGAAATCCGATTGTGTGTGGACTTGAGAAACCTTAACTTGGCTGTAGTTGAAGACAAATTTCCTCTGCCAAATATATCAGAGATGGTTGGTTCTCTTGGGAATGCTAAGTTTTTCACTACACTTGATCTCAGTTCGGCCTACCACCAAGTACAGTTGTGTGATGAGTCCAAACCTCTTACTTCCTTCATTACACCATTTGGAGTTTACATGTTCAATAGAATGCCATTTGGGTTGTGTTCTGCAGCTTCTGTTTTTCAGAGATTAATGGATGATATTTTGGGGGGTATTGAGGGCGTAAATTTTTTTCAAGATGATGTTTTGATTTTTTCAGAAACATTTGAATTGCACAAAGAGTTAGTCAGGAAAGTACTCAGAATATTTCAGTCACGGGGTATTACAATGAAAGGTAATAAGTGCAGATTTTTCAAAACAGAAATTTCATATTTGGGTCATGTCATTTCCAGGGATGGGGTTAAACCTAAACAGGAATTAGTGACTACTATTGTGAATCTAGTTGCTCCAGAATGTAAAGGTGATGTTCAAGCATTTTTGGGAATGTCAGAGTTTTATGCTAAATTCATTCCTGATTTTGCCAGAAGAAGCTCTTCCATAAGGAACCTGCTCAAGAAAGGTGTTGACTTTGTCTGGGATGCTGATTGTCAAACGGAATTTGAAGACTTAAAACAAGCCTTATCTAGTGCTCAGTCTCTCAGCAGTTTCCGTCCTGGTTCACCTTGTTACCTTTCTACTGACGCCTCTGAGAAGGGTTTAGGATGTGTTTTGAAGCAGGTAGACAATGATAAGTTGAACAATATTGCTTTTGCTTCACGCAGTCTGCGTGGGGCGGAGAGCAAGTACTCCACTATTGAAAAGGAAGCTTTGGCAATATTTTGGGGCATCAGAAAATTCAAACAGTTTCTTTGGGGAACTAGGTTTGAAGTGCATACGGACCATAAGCCTTTACGTGAAGTGTTTGAGAAGAAAGGATTGGATAATATTTCATCTCGTATATGTAAATGGATTGTAGGTCTGCAGGATTTTCATTTCTCTGTTAAGTATGTGCCTGGGTGTGATAACAGGACTGCAGATTGTTTATCTAGGATGAGAGTAAGAAACTTAGATGAGAATGATTGTGAGGGGACTTGGTGGGTGGATGAGGAAGTGAAAGTTTGCAATATTACTGAGGGTTGTGTTTCTGAAGATGAGTGGAAATCAGAACTTGACAAGGATGATGAGTTGAAAAACATCAAAAGTATGTTGTCTGGTGGTAAGACTTGGTGCAATAAAGACAGGTATGGTGAACAGTTTAAGAAAATTTGGCATGAACTTTCTGTTTGCAATGATCTGGTTATGAGGGGTAGTAGATTAATACCTCCGAAAAGTTTGCGTGGACGTTTGATGAATCTGGCTCATGAAGGTCATCAGGGAATTTGCAAAACGAAGGAAAGAATGAGATGTGTGTATTGGTGGCCTGGAATGGATCTAGAGATTGAGAGGAGAGTTCGTGAGTGTGTTGAGTGCAGAGTTGCAGATAAAAGTCTGAAACTTAGGACTCAACCAATGTTTTTGAAAGAAATTCCTGAAGAAGTGTGGGAGGAAATCTCCATTGATATAATGGGTCCAATAGGTTCTGGTACATCTTCAAAATATGTTATAGTTGTTATGGATGTATTGTCACGGTGGCCAGAAGTATTGATCACGCATGAAGTTACCTCAACGATTGTTATCCGTTTCTTATCTGAAGTATTTGGTAGAGAAGGTAACCCGAAATGTATTGTTTCTGACAATGGGGTCCAATTCACGTCAAGGTTAATGTGTGATTTTTTAAACTCTAGAGGTATAGTACATAAGAGGTGTGCACTATATCATCCAGAAACTAATGGTATGGTAGAACGATTCAACCGAACTTTAAAAGAAACTGTTCAATTAGCCAGGCAATTGGGGGAAGATTGGGTGAGTATGGTTAGACACAAAGTTGAGGATTATCGTTTTACTCCTCATTCAAGCACAGGCCAATCTCCGTTTGTTCTGTTCAAGAAACGTTTTCCTCATACCAGGTTGGATCCTCCTTGGATGAAAAAATATACTCAAAAGGAACTTGATTGTGAGTTGCAAAAGAAGATTGCTGTTGAGAAAAATGTGCACTGTCAAAAAGAGAGAAAACGCATTTATGACTTGCGAAAATCTGTGAAGAAGGTACTAGTTGATGTGGGGGATTCTGTTAAAATCAAACTACCTGGAAAAACAGGTGGTGGACAGTCTCATTATAGTAAAGTTGTTAAAATTGTTAAAGTTTTCCGAGGAGCGATAAAGGTTGATGATGGGCGCATTTGGAATTTAAATAGAGTTGTTAAGTTAAGATGAATTGTTATTTTATTATTCATTTTTTTTTTGTGTGCTTTTCTTGTTTTGAAAAGGGAGGTAGTGTAGTATAGTTCATATTTTTAGTTAATATTTTTATCTTATTACATGACAATTGTCTATCGTTAAATTACTTTTATTGTTATATTATTATTTGGTTGTTGGTATGTTCCGCTTCCCCCCATGCTGCTCCAGACATGAAAGATTCTGGAATGTGGTAGGCGGCAGTTGGAGATGAGTGGAGCAGCTTGGAGGTGAGGCTGGAGTTCCTGTGTGGATATCTTGAAGAATAAACTCATCAACAAGATTTCATTGCTGTCTCCAGGACTCTATTTTCTAAATTACAAGAAAGAATTCACTTCACAGACCTCTCCTTGGCTCCTTCGGTTAGGGTGATCTGCCAGTATCCTGAAGTGAGGTCAAAAATACTCTTGAACTGAGCAGCCCCTAATCAGTCAATCATCTCATTTGCCCAAGGGACTGGATAATCATCAGCTTTGGTGAGTGATTTGAGCCCCATATAGTCTACGCAGAACCTGAGTTGTGGTGTAGAGCTCCTTGTAACAGCACTAGAGGGCTGGACCAGGGGCTCCTGGAAGGCTCCAGCATTTTGTAAATCTCTTCTTAATCCCGACCCTCACATTGTCTCACAGTGGGTAAATATTATTCTTGATGGGAGGGCTGTCCCCTGTGTCCGTGTCATGGTTACACAAGTGTATAACCCCAGGAGTGAGGGAAAACACAAAGGAGAACTGACCCAGCAACTGGAAACAGTCCTTCTGCTTTTTAGAAGTTAGGGTAGGGGAAAGGTTTACACCTTCCACTGACCCATCCTTCTCTTTAGAGGCTAAGAGGTCATGAGAGGTTCACTCTCCTCTTCCTCCCCTCCGTCTGTGACCAACAGCATAATGACCTCAGACCTCTCATTATGGGGTTTGAGACGGTTGAGGTGGATAACTCTTAAGGGGTGTCTGGGGGTCTTGAGGCCCACCAAGTAGGTGGCCTCCACTGTGCATTCAATATTATTGAGGGATCCAGGCCAATGGTCTTGGAGATCCCCTGGCTCTATGGGCTCCATAGAGCCCATAAGTTGTCTGGAGCTTGCTTCCACAACTGCGCCATCTGGCTCTGAAAGGTCAGAATATAGTACACTACATCTTGGGGAGGCTTCCTTGGAGAGGGTCCCACTCTTCCTTTACTAGGCTGAGAGGTCCTCTCACTGGGTGCCCATACGGAAGCTCCAATGGGCTGCATCCAACCCAGTTCTGTGGCACCTCTCTGTATGCAAAAAGCAAGCATGGCAGAAGGAATGTCCCACTTACACCTCAGAGCCTCAGGCAGTCTCCTGATCATGCCTTCCAGCGTCTTGTTGAATCTCTCAACAAGTCTATTGGTTTGTGGATAGTAGGGGTTGAGGACGTTCTAGGTAACTCCACACTTCTTCCACATTGACTGAATAGAGGCAGATATGAAGTTGATGCCCCGGTCAAATACCACTTCCTTAGGGAAACCCTCTCAGGTAAAAATATCCATCAGGGCCCAAGCCACTGCACCTTCAATAGTAGTCTTCTGAGATATGGCCTCTGTGTAGCTAGTGGCGTGATCCATCAGAACCAGGAAGTACCTGTAACCAGAGGGAGGTCTCAGGATTCATGGGCCCTACAATGTTGATGCCCATCCTCTCAAAGGGGCTGTCAATGACAGGTAAGATAGACAGGGGAGCTTTTAGTTTCTGCCCTGTCATCTCACAGGCCTGGCAGGTCAAACAGGTCGTACAGAATATATCTGAAGACCTTCTCGTCTGGGGCCAGTAAAAGTGGGGGCAAGCCTGGCAAAGCTCTTGTCCTAGTCCATATTTCCTGCCAGGGGATTCTCATGAGTCAGTCCAACAGAAAGTAGAGCTAAAAATGCCAACATTCAAAAAGTGGCATTTTTAAAGTTGTAATCATAAATCCAAATTACCATTAAAGAGGATTTATTATTACAAATCCAGAGGCACCAAACATGACTGCCTAATCCTTCTTAATGAGGAATTGCTCTTAAGAAATGTATTAAGGAGTCCCCAATGCTGTCCCATGAAAGAGGTAGGCCTCATAGTAGTGAAAAAATATTTTTTGAGTTTTTCACTACTAGGACATGTAAAACTAAGCAGCACATACTCTGCATTCTACGCGCACTGCACCCTGCCCTATGGGCTACTTGGGGCCTACCTTAGGGGTGTCCTATGTATAATAAAAGGAGAGTGTAAGGCGTGTAAAGGTTTTATAAATGCCAAGTCGACATGGCAGTGAAACTGCACACTCAGGTTCTGCAGTGGCAGGCTTGAGACATGTTTAAAAGACTAATAAGTGTGTGGCACAATCAGTGCTGCAGGCCCGACAGTAGCATTTAAGTTACAGACCGTATACACATATAGTGCAATTTTCTAGGGACTTAGAAGTAAATGAAATATGCCAAGTATGGATGCATCAATGTTACCTTGTTTTAGAGGAGGGAGCATATTTACTTTAGTACTGGTTAGCAGTGGTAGAGTACCCAGAGCCCTAAGGCCATCAAAAACAGATAACAAATGAGGCAAAGCAGGTAAAACATTTGGGGCAAGACCACAGTAAGGATCTCAGGTGTAACAAGCATGCTACCTATAATGCAATTACTAGCATGGAAAATGGACAGCACTTTTAAGTTGTGTCCATCCCTTTGCTCAAATATACCCAAAACAAGGGCAAAATCTTGCCAGTAACATCTACAAAATATATTTCTTTCTCCCAAATAAACAATCTTCTGCAATGAATGTGCAATGATTGCTGACATCAATCAAACAAAACTACCCAGAAAGCCAAGTACACTTTACTCATGGGAACAGCAAGTTTCAATTTGAAGTCAAAAACATATTACCCTTGATTCCCTTCCCAGTGAATGAGAAGGACATTATGACCATCCAACAGATTCCAACAACACAAAAATTCTCTATACACTTAGATTACTTTTAAGATAACTGAGTGGATCACATACACCAGTCAGCATCCCTTAGTGAATGTCTACAATAGCACAAAACTCAAAGCTACTACAACTATTAATGAATGGTGGCTAATTGTTTTTGAGAGACCCTAGGAAAAGCACATCCCACCCTCTGCCAATTTATGAAGATACTTTAAAAAAAAGGTTTAATAAGAACTATGCTGAAAGCAATACTTAGGAAAGACTCTATGCCCTAAATACCTAAAGAAACAAATCAAATTCATGACATGGTTTCGGAAAAAGTTCTATTCTTTGAGGACATTCACCGAGTCCCAATTTAAGCAAGCATCTGAAAAGCCAAAAGTCGTGCAAAAGTGTGGCTGAAGTTGCTGTGTGCACATTAATGGTAGATTTCTTTGAATGGAATTTGTTAAAATAACATAAAACCAATTTATATGTGTGTGCAGTTTCGTGTACGATTGCTATCTTAAAATGGTTAGAAAACTATTTTGAGATTGCTACCTGCCCATAGCACTGAAATAATCAGTATCAAAGGAAATGGGTGAGGCTAGAGGCTTTTATTAGATGCAGGTTCAATGATCTTCACTTCTGTGATTTCCTAGGTAAGAATTGTTTCATATTTATTTCTGCAGTGGCCCCATTTATGTTACTGGCAACTCCATGTAGTCATCTCCTAACTCAATAATGGGTTGTCCAGCTATATAGCAGCATCTTTGAAAGAGTGATACTTGGTGTCCAGTGTCTGCAGAGCCACTGGCATTCGAAAGGCAAAATTACGTGACTGAGGTTGGAGTTATTTTTCCTTCCAAGCTGCACAAATGATTCTTCATCTACTAAATGGTATTTGCCTCTCTATGCAAAAGGAGTATCTGCGGAGTGTTCACGTGTTCTAACTGCTTATGTGGCTTCTATGAAATGCTATTAAGATCAATAATATCCAGGCACCAAAATATCGTCTACGAAATAGTGGAACCTCAATTATAAATACATACAGATCAAAAACACAAATATGGACAACAAAATATTAGTAAAAAGTATGGAAAATAAGTAAATGTCAAAAACAAAGAAATACAAAATATCAACTCAATAAAACAATAAAAATGACTCAAAACAAATGTAACAGGACTCAAACCATGAAAACAAAAATATCTCAAAACTAAATTTTGCTAATATGTAATCAAACGTATGTGTATATGAAATCATTTTCAACATATTATCAGATATTATTAAAATTACAAATGATAAACAAAAAAACATAATCAGCTTTTGACATATTAGGTTATAAAGGTAAAAAAAAAATTCTACATGCAATCATAGAATTTAAACATAAAAACAGTTAGGAAATCAAAACACTTTCTCAATTAAAATGTTAAACTATAAAAAGGAAAAGAAACATATAACTCACTGCCAGAAAAGAAGGTGTCACTGCTGGAAACCGTAACTCTGCCTGACTGAAGCTACAGACAGAAAGACTACAGCACTCTAGAAAATGAATGCCCCTTCAAAACAGAACCTCAAGAATAGATAACGTATAATATCTATACCAAAAATTAACAATTATGTAAAAAAACAATCTTCAAAACACAAGTAGAAAGAGTGCAGAAAAAATGACAAAGAAGCAAAAAGAAAACCAAGTTACACAATTATTGTATATTCATTTTGCAAAATAGACAAAATCAATAATGAATAAAAAAAACAATAAAGCATACCCCCTAAAATAACTTCAATATAAACCTTTTTTCATTTAGAAAATAGCCAACAAAACTGTGAACTAATTAAATGAAAGTTAAATAAAGAAATCATTTCTCCTCAACCGTAAAATAAAAAAGGATAATGAAGTGAAGAAAAAGAACAACCCTCTAACAAAAGCAATATATATATATATATATATATATATATATATATATATATATATATATATATTAGGAATTATGTAGTCCACCAAAAAATCATCACAAAAGAGGAAATTCCTTTTAAGGTATAGGTGATAACCTATAGTAAAGAAGGCACTTCTAGATAAAGAATGTGTTAGAAATGCACCAAGTATGAAGCACAATATAAATATAAAAATATAAGCATACTCATCCTCCAAGAATAACTGAACTTCAAATTAAGAATGTGGTGCAGGATTTACGGAATGCAAGTATAAGGTTGCAAGAGCTCACTGGAACTATATTATCTAAAGGACTACTTGGCCAAAAATCTCAAATGGCAATAACAAACACAAGAAGGGAAGCTAGGAATATACCAAGGACACCCAGCATATATGAAAAAATAGAAACCCCCAACAATTCAAATAGCACCTACTAACCAAGATTTCCTACCAGATGACAGTGAAAATTACAATAAATGACAATAAACATACAAACATATACAGCACACATAGACCAAAATACTATGTTCATCGAGGCCAACAACTCCCTGAACAGTTCCCAGACCGGCTTCTACAGCAATAACAGCATGGAGACAGCACTCCTGGCAGCCACCGACGACATCTGCTTACTCCTAGACCACAGCCACACCACAGCACTCATACTCCTCGACCACTCAGCAGCATTCAACACAGTCTCCCACAGCACTCTGCGCACCAGACTCCATGACATAGGAATCTGTGGAAAAGCCCTGGAATGGATCCACTCCTTCCTCTCCGGTAGACCGCAGAGGGTCAGACTCCCGCCCTACACTTCCAGACTCACAGGCGTCAACTGCGGAGTGCCCCAAAGATCCACACTGAGTCCCACCCTGTTCAAAATATATACATGGCCCCTCTTGCTACCATCATCAGAAGCCATGGTATGAACATCGCATCCTATGCCGATGACAAACAACTCATCATTTCCCTCACCGAAGACCTGAACACTGCCAAGAGGAAATTTCACTCAGGATTGGAAGCCGTCGCCACCTGGATGAGAGAAAGCTGCTTCAAGATCAACTCCGACAAGAGGGAACTCATCATCTTCCGAAATGCCACCTCAACTTGGAATGACTCCTGGTGGCCCACATCACTCAGCTTCCCCCCTGTACCTACCAAGCACGCCCGCAACTTAGGAATCATCCTCGACTTCTCCCATTCCATGACCCGCAAGGAAAACTCTGTTGCCTCCTCCTGCTGACACACACTCAGCAAACTTCTTAAGATTTTCAGATGGATCCCAGCAGACTGTTGCAGCACAGTCACCCACGCCTTAGTCACTAGCAAGCTCGACCGTGGCAATGTCCTCTATGCCAGTACGTCATCCAGTAACATCGAAAAACTTCAACTCATCCAGAACACGACCACCAGACTCACTCTGGACCTCCCTTGCCAAGAACATATCTCCAAACACCTAAGGAACCTCCACTGGCTACCGGTCGAGAAGCGAATCACCTTCAAGCTTCTCACCCACGTGTACAAGGCCATAAGCAACGCAGGACCATCCTACCTGAACCATCGCATCTCCTTCCGCACCCTGCCAGATCCTTCTGCTCCGCCCAGATGGTCCTGTTCACCGTCCCTCACATCCGCAAAACCACTGCGGAAGGCCAATCTTTCACCTACACTCCACCTCAGAAAAAGCCTGTCGCTCACCATCTTCAGGAAGAACCTCAAGGTGTGGCTCTTCGGATGAGGCCCCACTCTCCCCAGCACCTTGAGACCCTCATGGGTGATTTGCCGCGATTTACAAATATTGATTGCTTGACTATATAATATAACAAAATAAAAGAACACATAATTTGGGTTGGGCATAACTCATGTAATTTGCATTATTGTAATTACATGAAATTACATCAAAATTGTGCAAGATTAGACAGAAATACACAAGGAGTGTAACCTGGCATTTAGCAATGTTTCGACACAATGATGCATTTTATGCTACATAAATAGCACTCAGCAAAACTGAGCAGGAACTTCAGCAACAAGCTGCAGCTTGTTCTTTGTTCCTGTGCTGTTGGGTAAGCATTTTTGCTAAATATTGCTCACAATTACATGAACAGGTGTAATCGCCAAATTTCGGTAATTTCCATTCCATATACAATAAAATAAATTACTCCCACACAACAAATAAACAATATTAAAATGTACTTACTCGTGATTTTGTGGATGAAGTTGTCCATAACCTGTATGTCACCAGAAAAAAATACATAATCCTTTAAAAATCTGTTCAAAATATTGCCATAAATTACAAAAATACATATAAAAATTTAAATCCTTTGTTTTGATTGTATAAAATCCAGGGAAGCTCTGTAAAATCCCAGACACAAAAAGTCACTAAACACTTGAGGAAAATGGCAACAAAACATCTGACTGATCCAAAGTAGGATATTTGATCGGTGAATTGACTGGTGCAGCTCTATGCTGGGCACCTCCTATGGTTGTTGACGAAAATCTCTGCCTGGATAAATTTGGTGATTTTTTTTGCAAAGCTCAAGAAGATGTTTCAGAGACCAGATGATAAAGCTTCCACTGAGAACACCCTGTGCGAAATCGCTAAGGGAAATTGCGAAAAACTCACTTATTGACCTCAGTCTCAAGGAACGTACTAAAATGACTGTATTCCAGAAAGCGTTGAAGGAGGAGAGGATTGTAGAAAGAGCTGCCAAGAGCTCCCTGAGCTTTCTCATTTTCTGAACTTCTTTTTCAGGTTCTCCTGATTGAACACCAACTTAAGGAAAGCAGAATGGAAAATGGAGAAGCCAAATGTCACTCCTATTCCTTCCTGGTTTTTAAGGTGGACTGAGATAATTACTAAGTCAGTTGTTCCTTATCATAAGGTGCCAGATATACCACTACAGCTCATATCTGCTAGAGGTTCCTTGTCCAATATTGAATGGAAACAAAAACAGAAGGGATGTTTGTGTCTTTATTGTGAGAGTCATAACCACCTGCTGCAGAATTGTACTTTTTAACCCCTCAGGCCACAGAGAAGCGCCAGGCCCCGTCCTTTGAAAGGGGGGAAAGGGTGGGAGATTCCACTCTCTCTAAGGTTTTTAGATCCTATAGTGGATACAATTCACACTTGTTCTTGTTAAAGTTGATAATTGAAGTCCATCCTTGCCAATTTGTCTCTGTTCCTGCCCTGTTAGATTTCAGTTCCCCAGGCATGTTCATGAACTTAGGTTTTGCCCAGAGACTCCCAGTTCTGATAACGAAGAAGAAATCCCTTGATCATTTACAAACAATCAACATTCCTCCTTTCTTCTGAATTCCATCACAGTTTCCTCTCTTTATATCCTTAGGAAATCATAAGGAGATGGTTGTTTTTGATCTAATTATGCTTCATAACTATGCCGTAGTGCTTGGAATACCCAGGCTTGAATGACATAAACCCTATGTCAGTTGGGAGACTAGAGTCTTATCTCTATCATCACAGTTCCTGCAGACATAGCTGTTACTCATACAGGAGCTATTGGGTTCCTGTAGTGCAAGAATATTCTGAAGACCAGTCCCAAGCTGCTATTGGTTAGACATTGGCCATTCCTATGGCTTATCAGGAATTTTCTGATGTCTTTCAGATGCCTAACTCTCTATCCCTCCTCCTCATAGAGATTTGGATTGTGTCAACCAAACTTTACCAGGAGACATTATTCCCTGTAAGATAATGACCTCTCTATCCCAGTATACGAAACAGGTTCTGAAGGAAAATTTGGATGACAATCTCAGGAATGGCCTGATTATCCTATTTTCAACGGCTTCTGGAACTCAACTTTTTTTTGTCCCTTAGAAATCCAAAGAGTGAGAGCTTGCATCAATTGTCATGGATTAAACAAGAGCACCTTTAGGACCGTTACCTGATGCCACTCGTCAAAGGCATTCTTCAGTCTTTTCATGGTGAAAAATATCTCATGAAGCTAGATCAACATGGAGCTTACCTCCACCCCGGATTAAGGACGGTGGTGAGTGGAAGATGCCCTTCCAACACCATTTGAACATTACAAATATCAGTTAATGCCATTTTGCCATATAAATTATCAAGCAGTTTTTCAAAGGGTCACTAATAGCATATTCTCATACATCCTGAACAAGTTTCTTCTGGTATACCTGGATGGTATTCTTATCTTCTTTGGTTCCCTGCTGGACTATCAAGTCCATGTTTGTTCAGTTCTGTTTCATCTCAGGGAAAACCATCTATCCTGTTAAGTGGAGAAGTGTGAACTTGAGAGGACAGAAGTGGAGTACTGGGGTATCATCTCAAAAAGGGTGGATTATCTATTGACTGTTAAAATATATGCCATTTTGGACTGACCAACCACCAGGTTTATCAATGAGACACAGAGGCCCTCATTACAACCCTGGCAGTCGGTGATAAAGTGGCAGTAATACCGCCAACAGGCTGGCGGTAATTGCCACCAAATTATTACCATGGCGGTGAGAACTCAGATGGACAGCCACTTTACCACACCAAATGCCAGGGCAGAAGCAACAGCCACCACGGCAGTAGCCACCATCAGCCATGGGGAAGTCAATATTCCGCCTACCGTATTATGAGATAGGAAACCGCCACCTTTTCTGGGGCGGTACCAACAACATCAGAAGCCTGGCAGAAACACTGCACAGAAGGGAAAGGATTCACCTTTGGAGACACAGGGAAGAACCATGCCGCCATGGAGCCTGAGCTGAAAATATTTCCAATGATTTTCCACGTCCTGCTCCACCACGAACATCGACAGCGAAGACGAGCATGGTGAGTACAGCCGCCTAGCACACAGGGGGAGGGGGGAAGAAAACGAGAGTGACACACACATGCAACATACAAACACACACCCAACACCATACATACAATCATCTGCAGTACTAAAACATATATACCTCGTACCCCTAAGGAATAATGCAAGGACAACAGGAATGTGCTAAAGTGAGTGTAATAATAACAACACAGTAGAAATATGAAAATGCAATGTAATGGTATATACATATGTACAGTTCAAAGGACACTGCCCAGTCCTCAATGTGCGTGGACCACAGGGCCACAGGCCAAAGTCCAAGGCCCCAATTTTCACCTGCACCAGCACAGTGAGAACACTACAGGGGCATCAGTTGGAAAATAGGCAGGCACCTCAGGGGTACGGGGAACGGGGGGCACCTCAACTGGCAGATGGAACAAGACCACTGGTTCTGGAGGGGGCAACATGCCCTGTGATTGGTCCTGGGGAGTGCCAAGGCCAGTCTCTCAAGTGAGTGAATTGCCCACATGCTCTGGAGGCAGCAACATATGTGTGCTCTGTCCTGGGGAGTGCAAGGCCACAGTCTCTCAAGTGGGTGACTTGCCCACATGCTCTAGAGGGGGCAACTTGCCCTGTGCTTGGTCCTGGGGGTTACAAGGCCACCGTCTCTCAAGTGGGTGACTTGCCCACATTCTCTGGAGGGGGCAACATACCCTGTGCTCTGTCCTGGAGAGTGCAAGGCCACAGTCTCTCAAGTGGGTGACTTGCCCACATGCTCTAGAAGGGGCAACATGCCATTGCACTGTTCTGGGGAGTGCAAGGCCACAGTCTCTCAGGGGGTGTCTTCCCCACTGATTCTGGAGGGGGCATTGTGCCCTGTGCTCTTCATCCTGGGGAGGCTGGTGTTGGTGGGTGTCTTACCCACTGGTTCTGGCAGGGGCATCATGCCCTGTGCTCTTGATCCTGGGGATGCTGGGGTTGGTGGGTGTCTTACCCACTTGTTTTGGAGGGTCCATCGTGCCCTGTGCTCTTGATCCTGGGGAGGCTGGGGTTGGTGAGTGTCTTACCCACTGGATTTGCAGGGGGGCAGGCCACACAGCAGCCCATGGAGGCAGGACTACATACCATCTGCCGGGGATGATGGCTGCTCAGTGGTGGTAGTGGTGCTGCTGCAGCCGCTGGTGGGGGGGGAGGCTCCAGCCCATCCCCTGCAGCCTCGGACAGCTGCCCACTGTTGGTGGTGGTGCTGTTCCTGCTGGTGGGGAGAGGCTCCAGCCAATCCCCTGCAGTCTCGGACGGCTGCCCACTGTTGGTGGTGGTGCTGCTCCTACTGGTGGGGGGAGGCTCCATACCATCCCCTGCAGCCTTGGACGGCTGCCCACTGGTGGTGGTGCTGCTGCTGTTGCTGGTGGTGGAAAGCTCCAGCCCATCCCCTGCAGCCTTGGGTGGCTGCACAACCATGGTTGGTGGTGGGGGCCCGTCTGAGTCCCTGCACCAGGCCCCTTGTCCTTCCTGCCTGCTGGTGCTAGCTCCTTGCCCTTTCTTGTAGCAGCTGGGGCAGGCTCCTTGCCCTTCCTGGCAGCAGCTGGGGGAGGCTCCTTGGTCTTTTGGCCAGCAGCTGGGACAGGCACCCTTTCCTTGAGGCTGCCTAGTGCCCAGGATCCTTTCCTACAACGAGTGGATGTGGAGACTACTGGGCCCGTGGACTCGGTGGCTGAGGTGCTTGCCTGGGTTTTTGCCACCCTGGCCAGACGTGAAGGATGGGGGGTTATGGGTAGGGAAGAGGTCAATGGTGGAGTGGAAAAACTTCTTAGGGACATTAGGATGGGAAGAGGGAGTGTAGGAAGAGGGAGTGGTTGTAGGAGGTGTCTGTCTGCTGTGTTTGGGTGCAGGTGCATGGGCTGGATGCTGTTGTGAGGTGGGTGGCTGTTTGGTGTCTGAGTGCTTGCGTTTATGGACCTTGAGATGGGGGTGACAGACACAGTGGGAGAGGACACACCGGACGTGTTGGAGGTGTCTGCCAGTGAGGTGTGTGTTCTGCTAGGTATGGTGGTCATTCTGGTAGTGGATGAGGATGTAGTGCATGCAGGTGTGAGTGTAGATGGAACTGGGAGGGAGGTTGAGGAGGAGGAGGAGGAGACAGTGGAAATTGTGGATGTTGGTATATCTGCATCTGGACGGTGTTTGTGTGAGTGCCTGTAGGATGAAGTGGGGTGCTTGTGATTTCCTGTGCCACTCTTGTGTGTTGTCTTGTGTGCATGCTCGTCTGACTGTGTGGTTGGAATAGGTTGGGGTTGAGGGGAATGGGATTGGGAAGAGGAACTTGGAGGGGGGATCGTGGAAACAGGACAATGGCTGCCAACAGAGAGGAGGACAGAGCCTGGATTGTTCTCTGTTGGGCCGCCAAGCCAGTGTGAATGCCCTCCAGGACTCCATTAGTCTGTCGCATCTGGGCTGCCAGACCCTGGATGACATTCACAATGGTTGACTGCCCTACGGAGATGGATCTCAGGAGGTCAATAACTTCACTCAGAGCAGCAGGGCTAACTGGGGCAGGGCCTGAGTTGCCAGGGGTGAAGGAGATGCCCACCCTTCTGGATGAGCAGGCATGGGCAATTCGCTGAGGGGCTGCTGGGAGGCAGTGTTGGTACAGGGGTAGAGGCTGTACCTATAGCAGGGGTGGGCACAGAGGTGGCCACCACTATCAGGGAGCTTCCATCAGATGAGATATCTGAGTCCGAACTATCCCCTCCAGTTCATGCCGTGGTGCTCCCCTCGCCCGCCGTCCCACTGGTACCCTCACCGTCAGTGGACTCTGCCCCCTGGGTCCTGTGGGATGCAGCACCCTCCGTCGCCGGTGCCTCTGTTCCTCCACCAGATGATGCTAATGCACATAAGGACAGGGTGACAAAAAAAAAAGGGGGAAAGAGACAAAGGATACACTGGGTCAATGGCTGCACCAACACCACCGTTGGTGTACACACCGCACTCACACACAGGGAACAGCCATATGCACTATGCATTGCTCTACCAGTAATAATGCTAGCCACCAAGGCATGGGGAGATATACACACCGCCAAATGCAGTACACCTGGGACCCACACAGCCCTGACCAGTTGTTGATGCCTACGAGCTAGGTAGCAGGATTATCACTTCAGAACCCTGGCCAACATGGGACCTACTCTGCAATGTCAGGCCTGGCCTAGAGGCACCCACTGACACACATCCCCCACCCACGTACCCCTTTACCATGTGTAAGTTGTAATGATGGGCACTGAACTCACCCCTTTGTGCTGCTGTGATGTTCTCAAGCGCCGATCCAGCTCACAATAAGGCACCGCCAGTATGCGGGCCATCAGGGTACGACGGGCACCCCTTCCTCGCTGGGAGGCCATCCCCAGGTGGGCCTCCGCCGTCTTCTGTGCCCAGCATCTCAGGTCCTCCCACCGTTTCCTACAGTGGGTGCTCCGCCTGCCATAGACCCCCATGGTCTGCACGTCCTTGGCAATGGCATGCCATATACCCTTCTTATGATGGGCGCTGACCTGCAGAGAAATACCCACAGGAAATGGTATCAGTCAGACCATCCTGCCTGTTACACCTTTTTTTCCACCAAACCCCTTCACATCACCATTTACACACACATGGCATAGCACACAAGCTGTACGCCACCCAGGTGATACCCCCCACCCCCTACACGAGGTCTTCACACAAACCACTCCATGCATTCATGCCACAGGCATCATGCCTACAGTCTATGACAGCAAAAGTGGGGTGTGTGTGTGTGGGAAAAAGAAAGGGCGCTCAAGGATTATGAAAGGCACAAAGTATGCAAAAGGTGCCCTCACAGGGGACAACACGCAATCCCTCAATATGTTTACAAGGTAAACAATAGCAAAACAAAAACCTACATGAGGCACTCAGACCTAACATCATCAGATAGTACTCAGTTCATCAAATTTTTTAACAATCAGCCAATTCTCAAACACAATGCCAACATGTGATTCGTCTTGGGGAAAATACCCCAACGACATCTTCAGGGCTGAAATTTCACCAAACTGAGTTGGGAATCAAAATGCTATAATAACACAGAAAGAATGACCACCCAAACTAAAAAGATGAGTGAAAACAAAACAGAAGCAGCAACCCCAATAAGAAATCCCTGGACGCCCAAATTTGAAAACATCCACTGGAAAGTGAAAAGGACCAAAACCACATTTCCTCAGTGTGATAGTTGTAATCACAATCAAGAATCCCAGAGAAAATATCATCTGCATCCTCAAACTTCGTGTCTCACTTTGTGTGATATATCCCTAAATATCGTAGTCATACAGCCATTAGACAGAGAGGTGCAGAATATAAAGCAAAATCACTCCTGGACATAGTCCATCCCCATTGAAAGAAATATTATTGTGCCTACAGTAAACTTGCCTGTTGTCTGGAGGCCCATACAGCAGTCCGTACTGGGGTAGGACCCCATCCATCACTCACTCCAACTCCACCGAGGTGAAGGCAGGGGCCCTTTCCAGAGTCACACGGGCCATGGTAGGTTCCAGACACAGGTCACAGCACCACATGGTATGTACCGCCAATGGTTTACCGCCATTGAATGTCCGCCATGGTGATTCGTGGGTCATAATGTGATGGGCATTGTTCTATTGGCGTAACAAAGTGGGTTTTGATACCGCAAGTTTATCACTGACCTTTGGTGTGGCGGACTTGTGTCTGTGGCTGAATAGTGACAGATTGGTGTGTGTGTCATAACATGGTGAACGGATATCTGCTGCCGCTGCGGTATGTTGCCGGCAGTCAGCATGTGCTCCTGGACTCCTGGCTGGCTGCTGCTTCTTCTCTCTTTAACTCCAAAATGGTAATCATCTGCTTAAGGGTACAACTCCCTTTTAAGGCAGTTTGACAGCTAGTCCACTTCTGGTTTTCATACTCTTGTTTGCCCATTTCCATCATGACTGTTCCTCTTTTGATTTCTTCCTAAGCTTACCAATCTAATTTATTTCCTGACATGTGGTGTTTGATGAGATTTACATTTCATGTGTTTTTACTATTTAAGGGCCTCCATATATTTGGTGGGTGCATTGCAACAAAGCTGTGTTCATTTACTTCTTCCCTTGCTTCCTCAACTTGCTGATCTTGACTCCTCACTCTTCAGACCCCATCACATAGATTCCTGGTTTTCTCCAATCTTGCGAAGACTTCATCAGCAAGGCAACTTTTTATCCCTGTGCCTTTATCTTCTTGAGAAGGTGGTAGTCTCCTGAGGGCACTTACCTACGACATATTTCAGTTTGTGGTGGCATCATGGCTTCTGGAAGCAGTCCACCTTACCACAAGCAGCAAAATACCTGGATCAGGATTACTTTAAGCATCCAGCCATGAACTGACTTTAGTCAAATACCTAATGTTTTTCCAGAAATCTACACTACAAATTACACATATGGTACAGTACAAAAACCCTCATTTCCTTATCCCAAATGGAAAAATTTGAAGGGTGGTAATTTTCATTTTAGTCTTCTGACAATGCATTTTGTTTTAGGCAAGCCACATATTCTTTAGGTGAAGAAACACTATAGTTTACCCCTTTGGGTGAATATTGAAATGTTTTGCTTTAAAATAATATTTTTAAATTAGTTTGAAAGGAAACTTTCCTGCATGGGTAAGGTGAATGTACTACATTGCCATAGGTAATTTCCCTCTTTGCACCATCATTGCTGTTTTACTTTCTTCCGGAGAGCCAGACGAACATGCATGTGGGGACTTCAGTTAACATTGATTGAGACTCTTTAGCAGTGCTACAAGGTTATTGTAGACATTCAAAATGTCCTCTCTTTGGCAGAGATTTGGCAATACCCTTTTTAGTAAGGTTTTGTGGCATGGAAGTGGTTGTAGTGTATTTTATAGTGAAAGGATGTCTTTTTTCCTTTTTCCTTCAGGGTGACTTACTGGCCTTTCTTTATATAGAGGTCTTCCACTCTCCATTAACTTGAATATTTCATGGCCATCTGTGAGATTCAGGAGTTACAGGTGCATGTACACGATGCGCATGATACAGGATGAGTGTTAAGCCTGAGTCCACAGTGTCTGAAAGAGTGAAGGAGGGAATCCATTTTGGCTTCCCTTTGTGTCTATGGCAATGTAATATGGTGCACATATATGTGCAAGGGAAGACCAGTTTTCTGCTGACCTGATATTTTAAATCCTAACCATTACTTCCCTGCCAGTGACCAGGTGCAGAGAGTTACAGTATTCTGTGGTTGAGGTGTCAGATTCTTCCCTTTGTGGTTTGCCTGCAGGTACCTGGTCACAATGTTCTTGGTGTTACCGTCCCTTAATGTCTTATCTGCATTCAAATAGGATTTGGTTTTTGCTCTGGGACAAATAAGCATCTTTAGCTATGCTTTTTGGACTTATGCTACATTTTTTTTCTCTATCACCCTGGCACATGCTGGTCCTGCACTGACCATGCCCTATTGAATTTGAGAATCCCACAAAAAAATTGAACTAAGAAAAAAAGCAGATTGATCAGCTCTAGGATTGTATGAGGCTGTGAAGAACGATCAATTACATGATGTGTTTGAGCAGGTTGCGTGTGCGTCAATTGCCCCAGGAGATCATTGAGATAGGTAATCCACAGGGAACTTGCTGAATTAGGTGCCAGTATAGACCTGTGGAGAATAGTAGTAGCTGCCATGATCTGGTCCTCTGCAAGAGAAGTCTACCTGAAAAGAAGTAAGACTCATGCAGAGAAGTAAAGAAAGAGCACCAGCAGCTATGGCAGTCAGGACAAACTGACACAGGCTTGGCCTTTGGAAAAAGAGACTGGCCAGACAGAAGGGCAAGAACTGACCCGTATAAACTTTAAAGGTTCCTAGCTTTAATTAGTAAAATCCAGGTAAAAAGTGTACACAAGAAAGCTTGAAGGTAATAAAAGAGACCTAAAACCACAGGAAGTACATGTTTAGAGTAAGAAGAGACTGCAATGAAACAGAGCAGAGGAGGGTATTGTAGTGGTCACAAAGTAGACAGCGGCAGATGAAGGCGACCCCCCTGCAAGATCTACAACTTATTTAAACTTTGTCAGCCTCTCACTATTAAACTGAAAGAGAGAAGGAAAAAAAAAAATTATTTAACTTGCAAATCATTGTGGAAGGAATTGAAGCTTGCCCTCTTCTACATAAATTTTAAGGAAGGAAATGCACACAACAAAATAGTTGGGGATAGTACTCTCACGGCAGAGAGGCACTGCCAGGTGATAGTACTGTCAGGGCAGGCACTTCCATGTATGGTGGGAAAATGACAAGTGAAATCTGCCTTGGGCCCAAAAGTAGTATTAAGGCTGCCTAAGCCACAGATCAGAGAGTGGTAGATAATACGTTCTAAGGAGCATAGACAGTGCACTGATAGGAAGACATCAGTGCATTAGTGAGGATTCTAAAACAAATCTACAAACAAAGAGGAGTACCAGCAAGAAGATAGAAGCTATTGGACGTTGTGGGAAGCAAGAGGAAGAAGATACACGAAAAGAAGATAGGTCCACAAATGACAGTGATGAGCCAGTTACCAACAGCTCCATACAGGAACTCCTCTTGGACTTTAAGACATACAATAGGGCAATCAAAGATGAGTTACAATGAAGCCTGAAAAAGGTGGATAAAGATATTGCCTGCATAGGCACCAGTGACCTATCCCAAAAAGAGATACTTGATTAAAGAACCCTTGATCAGAAGGAATTTAGGGCCCAACTACTCTTATTAGAAAAATAAATTATTTTATTGATAAAAAAGCAGGGAGAGGTGGAGAACCACTCATGATAGAACAACAAGTAAATCAAAGGGTTGCCTCAAGGAGCAAAGGGCAAAAACATCAAGCAGTTTCTGTAAATCATCTTTGATCAGGAGGACCCCATTTTCAGATTGACAGGATAACTCAAGATACTTGAAGATCCACTAAGCTGTCAACTGCCATAACATCTTGGCATGTCTCCATCATTATGAAGACAAAGAAGAAGTTATGCAAGCTGCCTGCACCAGCAAGTAATTTTAATGCAATGGCCTCGCTGTGCAGATTGTCCAAGACTTATCACTCCTAAAGTCTCAAAAACTATAGGCCTTCCACATAGCAACTGATTTCTGCTAGAACAAGAAGTTTGATGCAAATGGAACACCCATTTTTGTAATCTATAAATGGTTTGGTTGGATGTGATTGACAAAGTTCCTTAGAGAAGCCTGTTATATCCTATCGCTTGAGGTGCAGGGGCAGCCATGGCAGGGGGGAAATAAGATGTAAAACCATCATCCAGGTACTTCAAGTGGCAAAAGGAAACTTGAGGGTAATGAAGCAAGACACCAAATACTAAAGAAATAATTGCAGACATGCTGTGCGGATAGAAATGTTGCAAAGCTTCCTTTAGCTCTCTTAGACTTCCCTGTGACAAATATGAAAGAAACCTGATGTGAAGGGACATCACAATCATTCTCCAAACAGATTTCCTGGGAATTCAAGTTGCTAAAACATTCAAAATCATCTATCTTTTCTGTATTTTTGGCATTCTTTGAAGTCCAGCTACATTCTTCGAGATACATTTTAATTGGCTAATATCTGTTTGTTTTCCACTATTTCTGACTAACCTCACACAACCCTTTGATAAAGTCCCTCGTAAAAAGGATCAATCTTTTTTTTTTCCTGAGCCACTAATTCTCTAATATTGTGTGGTCTCACAGACTTACTGTCCCACTTAACCTGTATATTGCTAGGGAAACTGTTGAACCTGAGATCCTTGGCATGATATTCCCTCAGAGTGGGACAGGCTGACAATGAGAATGTTATAGTGTTCCTCAGCCTTCCGCATTGGTCCCCTCTCCCTAGGAATTCACACTAGACACCCTATGGGCTCCCGAGTGCAAGGATAAAGAGAGTACCCCAGGGCTCGAGTTTGCCTGCTATTAAAGGGGCAAGTTACACCTGTTACTAGTTAGTTTCCTGCTATCAGTTTGTTTTTTTATCTGCTTACCTGAAGTTTTCTAGCATCTTCTATCCAGTCATTTGGACCCATTTGCTTTTGTCATCTCCTGTACCAGTAAGTAGTTTTCTACCACACCTTTGCTTTGTTTCCTGGAGTCTTGCTGCTATCCCCTGTAAGAAAAGTAAGAAAAAATGTTTACCAACAGCAATCCCCTCCTCCAACCTTGTCTATAGTGCATGCTTCAATTTTCACCAGCCAGAACTCATTTACGGTCTATTCCATAGTCCGTGCTGGAATTAATTAGTTCCAAGGCCACCAGTATTGCTGCCTGTCCATCTTTCTCAAGCAAACCTGTTCTCCATACCATTTCTTACAAATTCCTATAAGAAGCAATAACCCATGAAACCAGTTGCTCTTACATCTATGTGGGTAAGCTAAAAAACGAGCTATGCAAGCAAATCTCCATCTGCAACTCATGCCTGGGAAAAAGTGAGAGTGCTGAGGCACCAGTATAAGAAACAAATTTGGGAAGATCACAAAACAAAATGCAGTGTCTTCTGGACAAAACCTCTTTTTGACACCAAACAAATGAATTCTAGAGCATTCTGGATAACAATAAATGGCATTAGCAAGGAACTAACAACAATAAATGGCTCAAGAATACCAGAAGATGCCTGGGTCGCTTATCTGACTAACCTTTTTTAATAATACATGGTTGGCTAATAATACCACTGACTGGAGGTGCTGGTCTAACAATGTCACTCCTATTAAAAAATTGAGCACTTCTTCTTGCACCCGTCCCGTTGGGGATCAGGCTGTGCTGGTGCTTAGAACCTACACTATGGAGGAGGTGACCAGACAGATAATGAAGGTTCATACGGACGGTGTGTAGGACCAAACAGCATGTCCCAGGCCATATACAAACTGGACCCAGATTTTTAGAAATTTCACTTGACTGCAGTATACAATGAGGTGCCACTAAATAGCTCTCTCCCCATCAACTGACGAGGGTCAATAATAAATCTGATCTTCAAGAGGGGAGATCAGGCAAATCCAGCCAATTTTAGATTAATAGCTCTCATTGACACAGAGGCTAAGTATTACGCCTTCTTAATTTTGGAAGATCTAGTCAAGGCGTTGACCACCAGCAATATAGTTCCTGTTAACCAGACAGGCTTCAACATGGTTTTGGGCCCACAATAAATATGTTAGCACTGGCAGTGATCGCCGACAGATGTAAGAGGTCCAAGAACAAGTTGCTGTTGCTTTATTGACTTCAAAGTGGCCTTTTACTGAGTGGATCGACATTTATTGTGGCAAAAATTAAGAGATTGATACCTTCCAGCAAAAACAGTATGAGCTACCTTACTTGCACATCTGGATACAAGTAAGATTAACCGATGGCACCAAACTGTCAAGGACAATCCCTGCTGCAGTTGGCTTAAAGCAGGTGTGCGTGCTAGCCCTTCATCTGTTCAACTTGTTTATAGCCGACTTGACGACTAAGCTTGATCTGATACACTCACATCCACCATGGTTGGGTTCCTTGACTTTGACACGTCTGGCTTATGCTGATGAGACAGTTCTACCTAGCCACGCAAGAGTGGGCCTGCACTGGCTATGTTCAGAACTTGCAAAATACATCAGGCCAAACAAGCTAGACATTAATACGACTAAATCTAAAACCATGTCTATCCAGAACCGATAAGACCAATCCTTCAGGATCAAGCTCAGAGGCACTAGTTTGGAGGTAGTCAATAGTTATAAGTATCTTGGGCTGATTCTTGATAAGCAACTAACCTTCAATGAGCACAAACAGTATGTCATGAAGAAAGGATATGGATTGATATTTGCATTTCATGCCTTGGCCAAGAGGCTGGTTGGCCCCTCATTTAAGTTATTAACAGCTATTATCGCAGCCAAACTTCTTCCAGGGACTGCATATGTGAGTGTGATAATGCGAGGAAAGGATGCCCTGCTCTTGGACATGTTGCAAATCAAGGGCCACAAGTGGGTGCTTGGGCTTCCAAGAAATGTTTCACCTACACAAGTTCCATTAGAATTTGGCCTCACAAACCAGTCTTTAGCTAAAAGATACTTCACCATAAAAACATGGCACAAGATGAGGTCAAATTTCGAACACAGGCTAATCAACGCTCTTTGGCAGTCATTAGAAGAGGATCCCAAAGCAACATATAGAGAATACTTGTTGGTATCATTGGATACAACAAATTCTTCAGACCTATGGAACCTGAAGTTAAACCATTCAACCTTTTGTCAAGCACTTAATAAAGTTTCAAAAATGCATTTACTTTTAACTGATAAGCAAGCTCTAATTGGTCACTCATATGCATGGATGGTACTACAATATTATCAAGTCTGAAACCAGAAGCATATCTCAGTATGGCTTTGTCAGCACATTTGAAAAGGAAGTTGCTAGCCAGTTTTCTAGGTGTATTGCCGTATCTAACCGTCCTTCCAACATGGAAGCATACTGGATCAAATGTATGCCAGCTTTGCAGCACCTTCAAAGAAGATACTGTTCATCTTGCCTGTATATGCCGTCTTAAAGAATGTTCGAGTTGCACTGCTGAAAAAGGCCTTTAATCAGCATGAACTCAGAAGAAGTAAGTGCTTGACAAAACAGACACCCAGATCAGTTGTGAACTGATGACATTTCTGACCTTGGCTTGTGGCCTTAAGGCTAGCAGAGCCATTTACCTACACAGATTAAATAGAGACTTCTGTCATCCAGAGTGGCCTTTTGACCTAGGAATTTAATTGCTTTTGGCACTAATTAAGTAATGATGTCAATATTTTTGCACCATATGGGAATTTTCTAAGTTTGTAGTAGAAAAACTTTTAAACGACCTGCTGGAGTAATTTATCTTAAGGTTAACCTGATTTTAACCCCTTTGATGCAGGCATCGGCCACTGGCCGACACCCACACTACCTACCTGGTACCGGTCACGACCAGTGGCCGACACCAGGGAGGGAGTTAAAAAATCCTCGGGTGCAATTTTGTTTTTCAAAATAACTCTGGGAAACACGGAAGATCTTCTGTGTTTCCCCCACCCCCCCACCTACCCCTTTGTGACATCAGAGCGCCGCAAGGCACGCTGACGTCGCTCTTTTGTTTTCCCCATCGGAGCAGGAAGCGGCCTTGCGGCTACTTCCTGCTCCAATGGGGAAAACAGCCTTCCTGACGTTCGAGAAGGCCTCGTTTGAAAGGGGAGACTGCGCTGCGATCGAGGGCCAGGAAACCCCACTAGACACCAAGGACTTAACTAAGGGGGGGTCAGCCCCCTCGGCAAACGGGCCGGCCACCCTCCCCAGGGGCATATTTATACAAATAAAGGTAGGTGTCCCGTTGGAGGGCACGATCGCACCAGATCCGCCCCCCCTCGGGCTAATTGTAAAAAAAAAAAAGAAATTGAAAGGGGGTTACCTGTGGGCAGGGTGACCCCCTGTGGGGACAATCATTTTTTTAGTAGGTGTATGGTTTCCCTGGGGGCCTTTATGGCCCCCAAGTAAACCATACAACTACTACAAAAATATATAGATCTATAGATCTATGTATAGCTATATCTATCTATCTAGATAATTGTAATAGTATTTATATAGCGCTTACTACCCCTGACGAGACGTTGAAGCGCTTTTCGGCGAGTAGCAAGTTAATTTGAGCACAGGATATGTGAGTTTCTTAGTTGGATTGTCTAGAGTAATGTAGGGATAGAGGAGGGAAGAATCCAAAAGTGTTAATTGGGAGTTTATAGTAATAGGATGAGGCTTGTGATGAGTAAAGGAGAGATGGAGGAGGGAAGAGTCTGTGGAAAGGATTAGGGACATCATAGTAGCAGGAGGGGTTTTGGATGACTGAAAGGTGAGATAAATGAGGGAGAATTTATTAGGGTTGTTTGGGAGATCATGGTAGTAAAGTGAGGTTTGGGTGAAGTAGATGTGGAAGAGGAGGGAAGAGCTTAGGCAGGATTATTTTGGAGATGAAAGTAGTAGAATGGGTTTGGGATGAGTCAGAGTGGGGATGGAGGATCGATTGATAGAGACAGGACATATGGTGATGGGTAGACAAAGTAAAGCTTACAAGAGAGTAAATTTATATTGTTTGGTTATTTATAATTTTATTTATATATATATATATATATATATATGTATACTTTTTAAATCATTATTTTTATTTAATTTATTTATTCATTGTTATACTTAATTTATTTATAATTTGAGTTTTATTTATAGATTTTAATTTATTTATTTTCATTATACACACATATATATATATCTATATACACATATATATATATATGTATATATATATATATATATATATATATATATGTATATATATATATATATATATATATATATTCACATACATATACATATTTAATTGTGAGTAAATATACATTTGTTAAACGGGTTTAAAGAGTATGTGTGTAATTTATTGTTATCACATAGTGGCGATACATATTTCCTAACGAACTATACATATCTAGAATATACACATATTCAGATACAAATATTTATCAACACAGGCATATGCAGTCCATTGCTGTTTGAATATGGTGGTTATGAAGGAAAGAGCCAACTCTTGAGTAGTATTCTGAAGACAAGATAGTTATCCATGGATCCTATATTTGGGGGTAATGAATTCTATAGTTTGGCTGCTTGAACAGACAAGGATGTACCACCTATAGTATTTTTCTTGTATGGTGGTGGTCTAACGCGGAGTGACAATCTTGAGTGGAGTTTTCTTTAGCAAATGTATTTGGTTATTTTGTGTCTGATAAAAAGTGGTCCAGTTTAATGTATAGCTTTGAGAGTGATACAAAGCAGCTTGAAGGTGGACCTTCTGTTAATGGGTAACCAGTGTAGTGCTTTCAAGTCAGGGGAGATGTGGGCTTGTGGCTTTACATATAATGGTAGCCTGGAAGCAAAGTTTTGAATATGTTGTAGTTTTTTCATAATAGATAGAGATGATCCATGGTAGAGGCCGTTGGCATAATCCAGTTTGGATAGTACAAGAGCCTGCACCTTGTGTGGAAATCCGAGGTGGGGAAAGATGTGTCGCAGAATCTTCAAGGTGATGAAGCTTGTTTGTGCTAATTTGTCCACTTGGGCATTCATGGTTAACTTGGAGTCATAATAAATAAAACAATGTTATTATCACTTTATTTGTTGCTGTCTCTCTGACAGCTTGGAATGTAGGGTGGGGCCCGGCTATAGGGAGGAGGAGTGGTGGCTACTGCATAGTGCGCATGTCGGTTTGGCCTACCATCTTAGTCCGGCCAAACCAACATGCGCACTTCCACTTCTCCAACCTGGCTGTGTTACACAGCCGGGTTGGAGAAATAACACAGGCTCCCTGTGCCTGAGCGAGCATCAGACCAGCCCGCTAAGGCCACTCCTGGTGCTGCTCTCACGCTTGCTTTCGCATGAGAGCATTGTTTGGATTGGGAGCCTGTGGTGACCGCCGGAAAGAGAGGGAGCAGCCGGCAGCAAGACCGGGAGAAGCAGCAGGACGAAGCAGCAGCAGCAGGTATTGTTTTTTTTTTTTTTTTCTAATACCCTCTTGACACCCGACTCCAACCCTCACCCCGCCCCCTTGCCCCATCACCCTTGACTGGTGGTAGCTGCCACTGCTTAGTACTTATCCACCAGACATAGGGGGTCATTCTGACCCTGGCGTTCGGTGATAAAGCGGCGGCCAACCCGCAAACAGTCTGGCAGTCAAAAAAATGGAATTCTAACCCTGGCGGGAACCGCCAACACAGGCCGCCACTTTAACACTCCGACCGCCACGGCGGGACCGACAAACAGCACGGCGGTCACCGCCAACAGGCAGGCGGCAGACAATGTACCGCCCACCCTATCACAACTCACCAATCCGCCACCTTTTCCGGGGCGGGAGCCCTGCCGATAAAAACACGGCGGAAACAGACTACGAACGGGAAAACGCTCACCTATACACACTCCACGAGGAAGGAGGACAGCATGGAGCCCGAATTACACATCCTACCAGCTATTGTCTACCTGCTCATCTACCAGGAGTACGAACGCCGGCGCAGACGACAACGGTGAGTACTGCACCTACGACACAGGCGAGGGGGGAGGAGTAAAGCTTACGGGCACACACATGCGCCATACACCCACCCCCCCCCACAAATACCTACACCCCAATGCCGAGCAACAAGTCAGAGTGACACCACACAAACCCCCCGGAATAATGCTAAGACACAATTTAAATGATCTATAAAATATATGTATAAATAGCTGCATTGAAGGAATGGCAAATATGCCATATAAAAGATACAATAATAAGGAATGAACATAGTCAACAATATATACATAGGCAAAAAGTCCTGCACATTCCGTCAAAGTTCCATAGTCCGTGGGCCAATGTGCCCAAACACATGGGCAAAGCCCACACAGGAGACCAGATACCATTGGAGAGAACACTGCAGGGGCATCAGATGATAAAACTACAGGCACCTCAGGGGGAAGGGAAGGGGGGGCACCTCAGCCACATGAGTCCACGACGCCAGATCCACGAGGGGCCTCCATGCCCACTGTCCCATCCTGGGGAGTGCAAAACCACAGTCTCACAAGTCCCTACAGTGGGAGGCTTGCCCACTGTACCATCCTGGGGAGTGCAAAGCCACAGTCTCTCAAGTGTCTACAGTGGGAGGCTTGCCCACTGCACCATCCTGGGGAGTGCAAAGCCACAGTCCATCAGATGGATTACCGACTCCACTGTTATTGGAGGAGGCATGGTGCCCAGAGTGCTTCCTGAAGCCCTGCTCGACACAGAACCGGCACTGTCAATGGGCCAGCGGTGCTTGAGATGAAGGGCCCAGCGGAGCGGTGCTTGAGATGAAGGGTCCAGCAGAGCGGTGCTTGAGATGAAGGGCCCAGCGGAGCGGTGCTTGAGAGGGCGGGGCCCAGCGGAGCGGGGCTTGAGACGGCGGGGCCCAGCGGAGTGGTGCTTGAGATGAAGGGCCCAGCGGAGCGGTGCTTGAGATGGGGGGCCCAGAGGAGCGGTGCTTGGCGGCGGGGCCCAGCGGAGGGGTGCTTGACAGGAAGGGCCCAGCAGAGCGGTGCTTGAGACGGCGGGGCCCAGCGGAGCGGTGCTTGAGATGAAGGGCCCAGCGGAGCGGTGCTTGAGATGAAGGGCCCAGCGGAGCGGTGCTTAAGACAGTGGGGCCCAGCGGAGCGGTGCTTGAGACGGCGGGGCCCAGCGGAGCGGTGCTTGATATGAAGGGCCCAGCGGTGCTTGAGACGACGGGGCCCAGAGGAGCGGTGCTTGACGGCGGGGCCCAACGGAGCGGTGCTTGACAGGAAGGGCCCAGCGGAGCGGTGCTTGAGACGGCGGGGCCCAGTGGAGCGGTGCTTGAGATGAAGGGCCCAGCGGAGCGGTGCTTGACAGGAAAGGCCCAGCGGAGCGGTGCTTGAGACGGCGGGGCCCAGCGGAGCGGTGCTTGAGATGAAGGGCCCAGCGGAGCGGTGCTTGAGACGGCGGGGCCCAGAGGAGCGGTGCTTGACGGCGGGGCCCAGCGGAGCGGTGCTTGACAGGAAGGGCACAGCTGAGCGGTGCTTGACAGGAAGGGCCCAGCGGAGTGGTGCTTGAGACGGCGGGGCCCAGCGGAGCGGTGCTTGACAGGAAGGGCCCAGCGGAGTGGTGCTTGACAGGAAGGGCCCAGCGGAGCGGTGCTTGAGACGGCGGGGCCCAGCGGAGCGGTGCTTGACAGGAAGGGCCCAGCGGAGTGGTGCTTGAGACGGCGGGGCCCAGCGGAGCGGTGCTTGACAGGAAGGGCCCAGCGGAGCGGTGCTTGACAGGAAGGGCCCAGCGGAGCGGTGCTTGACGGCGGGGCCCAGCGGAGCGGTGCTTGAGACGGCGGGGCCCAGCGGAGCGGTGCTTGACAGGAAGGGCCCAGCGGAGCGGTGCTTGAGACGGCGGTGCCCAGCGGAGCGGTTGTTGAGAAGAAGGGTCCAGCAGTGTGGTTCATGTCCCGCCGGGGCCCTGTTCAGCGGTTCTTGTCCCGGCGGGGCCCTGTTCAGCGGTGCTCCTCCCGGCGGGGCCCATTCAGCGGTTCTTGTCCCGGCGGGGCCTGTTCAGCGGTTCTTGTCCCGGCGGGGCCCTGTTCAGCGGTTCTTGTCCCGGCGGGGCCCTGTTCAGCGGTGCTCCTCCCGGCGGGGCCCTGTTCAGCGGTGCTCCTCCCGGCGGGGCCCGTTCAGCGGTTCTTGTCCCGGCGGGGCCCTGTACAGCGTTTCTTGTCCCGGCGGGGCCCTGTTCATCGGTGCTCCTCCCAGCGGGGCCCGTTCAGCGGTTCTTGTCCCGGCGGGGCCCGTTCAGCGGTTCTTGTCCCGGCGGGGCCCTGTTCAGCGGTTCTTGTCCCGGCGGGGCCCTGTTCAGCGGTGCTCCTCCCGGCGGGGCCCTGTTCAGCGGTGCTTGTCCTGTGTGTCTAGGGAGCCAGACCTGGGCAAGACTTCCCGCTCATTCACCATCAGAACTTGCGGTAGCGGCGCCCTCCTGTGATGGAGTCCTGGGCCCGTGGGTGTCGTCCGTCACATCCGGAATGGGGCTGGTGGGGCCCTCCTGGGCAGCTCGCCTGCTGCCTGACTTCTCCGCCCTGCTGCCCTTGCCCTCCTTCGCTGGAGCTCTGTGGCCCTTGCCTCCCTTGGATGATGTGGCAGGTGACGGGGCAAGGCTACTGTCCTTGGTGGCAGCCGTCTCAGTCTTGTCGCGCCAGGCCTTTTTCTTTTTTGTCCTCTTCCCGGGGGGGGGCTGGCTGTCCCCTTGCTGCTGGCCGATGTTCCTGCCCTAGGATCTGGTGGACTCCAATAGCCCTGCACTATGGTCACAGTAGATGCAGGGCTGGTGGTGGCTAAGGTGCTTTTTTTACTCTTCCCAGATGGAGGGGGTGGGTCAGTGATTGGAAGGAGCTCAAGGTTGGAAAGGAAAAGGACTTTGGAAGGACAGGGACGGGTAGGTGTAGTGGGTTTGGGAGTGGAGGAAGAGGATGTAGTTGTAGGAGAGTCAAGTGTGCTGTCTTTGGGTGCAGGTGCTTGTGACGGAGGCTGTCGTGAGGTGGATGGCTGTTGGGTGGGTGGTTGCCTGCGTTTGTGTGCTTTGGAAGAGGGGGTGACAGACACACTTGGAGAGGACACAGGGGACGTGTAAATGGCAGTGGGGGTGGTGACTGCACGTGTGCGGACTGTAATGGAGGGTGTGCTGGTGATGGAAGTACTGGCTGATGGTGGTGTGCATGCAGGTGTGAGGGGAGACGTCACAGAGAGGGAGGAGGGAGATGAGGAGGTGGGGGACACAGAGGTGGTAGTGACTGTTGGCATGTCTGCATCTGGATGTTGCTTGGGTGAATGCTTGTGTGATCTGTGGTGCTTATGTCTGGATGAGCTGCCCTTGGGTGTAGAGGTGTGTGCAGGCTGGTCTGATGGTGTGGATGGGATAGGCAGAGGAACAGGAGACTGGGACTGGGTGGAGGGAGTCAGAAGAGGGAGGCTGGAGACAGGGACAATGGCTGCCGTCAGTGCTGAGGCCAGAGCGTTGAACGATCGCTGATGGGCAGCCTGACCCGAATGAATGCCCTCCAGGTATGCATTGCTCCGATGCACCTCCCTTTCTACACCCTGGATGGCATTCAAAAGGGTAGACTGCCCAACAATGAGTGTCCTGAGGAGGTCAATGACCTCCTCACTGAGGGCAGCAGGGGTAACTGGGGCAGGGCCTGAGGTGCCTGGAGCGAAGGAGATGCCCGCCTTCCTGGGCGAGCGGGCACGGAGCGAAGGCTGAGGGGCTGCTGGGAAGGCGGGGCTGGTACGCTGGGTGGCGGCTGTACCTGTTGTGGCGGTGGGCACGGATGTTGCCGCCACCGCTAGGGAGCTCCCTTCCGAGGACGTGTCGGTGTCGCTGACGTCTCCACGGGTCCCGGTTGTGGAGCTCCACTCGCTCTCCGTCTCACTGGTGTACTCGGAGTCTGTTGTATGGCCCTCCGGGCCCATGTGAGATGCAGATCCCTCGTGCGCCGATGCCACTTCTCCTCCGCCTGATGATGCTAATGCACACATGAACAGGAAGACAAAGAAAATGGGGGGGTGGAGAAATGAAGACAGGTTGAGTGCATGCATTGGCAACACCGTTGTCGGAGAGGACAGACACAGAAGCCCCCTGAACTAGGCCGCGCAATCGGGGTACACTACTCAGTTATTGTGACTAGGCCTACGGGTCTATGAACGACAAATGCACACATGGGTGAGGCCGGACCATGGATAGCTGTACTTGGCACCCTACAGAGGTGGGGGGCGGGGTCACAGGGCCGTGTCTAACGGAGGGGCCTAGCCTACAGAATGCGCCCTGGCCTGGAGATAGCCACAGCCCTCCTCCCCCACCCAGACACCTTCACTGCGCGCAAAGATAGCAGAATGTGCTGATACTCACCCCCTTGTGTCTGCTGTGATGTCCTCACGCGCCCATCCAAATCGGGGTAGGCCACCGCCAGGATCCGGGACATCAGGTGGGTCAATTGGCGGCTGGCACCCCTCCTACGTTGGGAGGCTATCCCCAGCAGAGACTCGGCGGTCTTTCTGGTCCCGCGGCGGATGTCGTCCCACCTTTTTCGGCAGTGGGTGCCCTGTCTGTTGTGGACCCCCAGGGCCCGGACGTCCTTGGCGATGGCACGCCAAATGTCGATCTTCTGATGGGCGCTGACCTATGTGACATGTACAGGGTGGTAAAGGAAATCGCATCAGTTTTCTGCCTGGTCAATGTGAGTGGCCCCTCCCTCCCCAACCTTGCCATGTGGCACATGCTCTCATCTTTCGTGCGTTGCACTCCTCATTCGCTCCCCTCCACACCATCTTACATACACCCCACTCAACACAGGCATAGCCCATTCAACGTGCACCCTGTGTACTAACCTGTTGGTCTGGAGGACCGTAGAGTAGCGCATACTGGGGGAGGACCCCATCAACAAGTTTCTCCAATTCTTCGGCAGTGAAGGCAGGGGCCCTTTCCCCAGTCGCAGCAGCCATTGTATCTCCCAGACCGAGGTCACAGCAGCACTTGCAGTATAGGTCCTCTCCTGTGGATGATCAGGTCTCGAGTGATTAATCAGATAGAAAATGGCGGCCATGCCCGCGGCGGTGCGTACCGCTGCGGTGCGTACCGCGACCGCCGGTGCACATCGTCATTGGCTCCTGAGACCCATAGGGTTCAATGTTAACCAATGCTGCTTTGCGCTGCGGTCTTCGACCGACTACCGCCACGGTGTGCCACGCCAGAGCAGTGACCTCACATCCCACTGTCACACTTCATAGGTCAGGCAGCCGCCATTTCAAGGGCCCACATGGCATGATTTCTACTGCGTCACACAGGCCTAGGCCTTGCATTGCCACTCATACAAGCCGTTCCATGCATAGCGATTTGTGTACTGTGCAAGCTGTGTGAACGAACCTGTGGGTTGCTTGACTCTGTGCTCCATGTTGTCCTTCCTAGGCACCGTCCGCTGGGACTTGCGAGGAGAAGGATGAATCCTCCCGTGTACCGACCGCTGGTGGACATGTCGACAATGGAAGAACGACATATCATACTTACATACCGGCTTGACAGAGCAACTATACATGAACTATGTGCCCAGCTGGAGCCAGACCTGATGTCCCCCATCCGCCAACCCACAGGGATTCCCCCACTGGTGCAGGTTCTGTCAGTACTCCATTTTTTGGCAAGTGGGTCTTTTCAGACAACAGTGGCCATATCATCTGGGATGTCTCAGCCTATGTTTTCTAAGGTTTTGTCCAGAGTGTTGTCTGCCCTGATGAAATACATGCGGAGCTACATTATTTTCCCTGAGATGGGCGAATTGGCTACAGTGAAGGGTGATTTCTATGCCCTTGGACATATCCCCAACATCATTGGTACCATTGATGGGACCCATGTGGCTTTGGTTCCCCCCAAAGAAAGTGAGCAGGTGTACCGAAACAGAAAAAGTTATCAGTCGATGAATGTCCAGGTGGTCTGTTTGGCTGACCAGTACATCTCCCGTGTAAATGCCAAGTTCCCTGGGTCAGTGCATGACGCGTATATCATGCGAAATAGCAGCATCCCTTCTGTGATGGAACAGCTACAGAGACACCGTGTGTGGCTAATTGGTGACTCTGGTTACCCCAACCTGTCGTGGCTACTGACCCCAGTGAGGAATCCCCGGGCCAGGGCAGAGGAACGGTACAATGAGGCCCATGGGCGATCTAGGAGGATCATAGAAAGGACCTTCGGGGTCCTGAAGGCCAGGTTTAGGTGCCTGCATATGACAGGGGGATCCCTCATGTACTCACCAAAGAAGGTGTGCCAGATCATCGTGGCCTGCTGTATGCTTCACAATCTTGCATTGCGACGCCAGGTGCCTTTTCTGCAGGAGGATGGTCCAGATGGTGGTGTTGTTGCAGCTGTGGAGCCTGTGGAGAGTGAAGAGGAGGAAGACGACGGGGACGACACGGACAACAGGGATACAGTCATACAACAATACTTTCAGTAGCACACAGGTAAGAAACAGCCACCCCAATTTACATTTACTTGAGGCCTCATGCGTCTCCAGTGTCTGTGTTTCCCCCCAGTTCCTGTTAACTGATTTGTGACTTTCCCTTCCCTTTTCAGAGCTGTATGACCCACTGCCTGACTTCAGCTTTGTTTGCCCATGGACTAAAGCTTATTGAAATTGGTATGTTGTCATCACAAAGTAACTGGACATTATTGAACCGTTATGTGTAATACATTTGTTAAGAATACAAGCAGACTCCTGTTTATTTAAGTGGAATAAGTGATTTGTTTAAAGTGCTAGATATAGGTAAATGATTTGGAAGCGGAGATGGGTGGGGGTGGAGTAATGTCCATGGCAGAGTCCAGTTCTCAGTCGCACAGGTGCATTGTCCATATGCCTGTGGAAGGATGGAGCAGGGGCAGTTCAAGGTTGGACAGGGTGACAATGTGGGACAGTGGGATGACATCAGGGGGTATCTTAGGCTGGCGGGGGTCTTGCAATCCTACTCTGTCTTCTTGTGAGATCTCAGGTTCCGCTTGCGGGGTGGTTCTTCTTCTGCAGGAGGTGGGGTTCTGGTGGCCTGTCGTTGTGTGGGGGCCTCCTGTCCACTAGCGCCGGCGGAGGTGGTAGGCTGTTCCTGGCCTGGGCTAGTGACAGGGGCCCGTTGGGGTGCCACATGGTCCCGCAATGTGGTGACGATCTGGGTAAGGGCCAGGACGATGGTCCCCATTGCGGAACCGATGTTCCTCAGTTCCTCCCTGAACCCCATGTACCGTTCCTCCTGCAGTTCCTGGATCTCCTGGAACCGGGCCAGTACCGTCGCCATCGTCTCCTGGGAGCGGTGGTATGCTCCCATGATGGAGGAGAGGGCCTCTTGGAGAGTCGGTTCCCCGGGCCTGTCCCCCCCCTGTCGCACAGCAGCCCTCCCAGTTCCCCTGTGTTCCTGGGCCTCTGTCCCCTGGACGGTGTGCCCACTACCACTGCCCCCAGGTCCCTGTTGTTGTTGGGGTGGTGGGTCAACCTGGGTGCCCCGTAGTGGTGGACACACCGATGATTTACGTGCCCTGGAGACAGAGGCAAGGGCCCGCTGGGTGAGAGCTGTGCTGGTGTTCCCAGAGGGGGTGGGGTCTGGTGTAGCCTGTGGCTGTCTGTGGGGAACCGACTGTCCAGAGGTCCCCGATGGGCCGGGCTGGTCGTCTGGCTCCAGGGAGACAGAGCTGCTGTCATCGCTGGGGGCCTCTTCTGGGGGTGGGATGGACATCTCTGGACCCTCTGTGGCGGTGTGGTGGCGTTCGGGTCCTGCAGGGGTATAAAGGTATGGTTATTGCTTCTGTGTGTGGTATTTCGTGTGATGGGTGGGTGTCCGTGTACCCATGTGCAGGCATTTCCTTGTGGGGGCTTTTGTGAGGGTGGCTTGTGGGGGTGATGTGTGTGTGCAGTGGGCATGCTTTGGTGATGGGTGTCCATGCTTTGGGGTCGCATGCAGGGCTTGGTGTTGGGATGGGTGGGTTTTGATGGTGAGCCTTTTGCTAGGGGTTGGTGTGATGGGGGAGGGGGTGAGGGTGGGGGTATGATTTGGCATGCAGGTGGGGTGGGGGTGGGAAGCAGTAGTGAAGATTTGCCTTACCAGAGTCCATTCCTCCACCTACTCCTGCAAGGCCCTCAGGATGTAGGATGTGCAAGACTTCCTCCTCCCACGCGCTAAATTCTGGGGGAGTAGGTGGGGGTCTGCCGCCAGTCTTCTGCACCGCAATGTTGTGCCTTGATACCATGGAACGCACCTTCCCCCGTAGGTCGTTCCATCTCTTCCTGATGTCCTCCCGATTGCGTGGATGCTGTCCCACCGCGTTAACCCTGTCCACTATCCTTTGCCATAGCTCCATCTTCCTGGCAATTGTGGTGTGCTGCACCTGTGCCCCGAAGAGCTGGGGCTCTACACGGACTATTTCCTCCACCATGACCCTGAGTTCGGCGTCACTGAACCTGGGGTGTCTTTGGGGTGCCATGGGGTGGTGTGGGGTGGCGTTTGTGGTGATGAGTGTGGTGCGTGTGGTGGTGTGTGGTGTTTGGTGCGTGGATTCTGTGTGGGTGATGGTGTTGTGTGCCTCTGTGTTGTGGGATTCTATATTCTGTGCTCTGTCTCTAGCCTTCGTCAATGATTTCGGGTCGTAGGGGCTTGTGGGTGATGTGGGTGTGTGTTTTATATTGTGTTGGGTGTGTGGGAGTGGTGTTAGTATGTGTATCAGGTGTGTGTATTTCGAACTAACCAATGTGGCTGAGTTTTCTATGTGTGTGTGTATTTTGACCGCGGCGGTGTGTACCGCCAATGGAATACCGCGTTTGAAAGACCGCCGCGTGGATTTGTGGGTCGGAATGGTATGGGCGTAAATCTGTTGGCGTGACGGTGGAGGTTTGGTCAGCGCCATTTTTTCGCTGACCTTTGGTGTGGCGGATTTATGAGGATGTCGGGTTTTCGGCGGTTTGGCAGTTGCGGGTCAGAATGACCGTGGCGGTTTACCGCGGCCGCGGCGGTGTTATGGCGGTCTTCTGGCCGGCGGTAAGCGCCTTTTACCGCCGAGGTCAGAATGACCCCCATAGTGTGTGCTGACTGCCTCACATTTTGATTTGCGCCATGTGTATGATCAAACATTTTGCAGTATTTAAAATTCAACACTTTTACAATTTTAGATATTAGAACAGCCATGGGTAACGTGGCCATCAGACTGCTCTTGAAATTTTACTTGTGCTCACTTCTCCAATCATTTAGTGCATTACATCCTTTGCATTTTCTTGATTCTGAATCTGACAAACCCAAATGTTTTGGAACTCTGCATTTCTCAATAGTTTTCAATTCTACAGTGGCAGGGAGCTCAGCAGTTTAAATTACTTTTCTTGCCAGAGCACGCGGGTGTTCAGGTATTCTTTAGCTTCGCTGAACTAAAGCAAATCATGTTTGTGAAAGGATCTTTAATGTCTACCAAGGATAGTTGCTGTTGGAAAATAGAGCATCTTGTGTGTTCCATTGGTGCATCTTGAGGAAGTGGGGTTGTTTAGTGGACCAACGGGTACAATGGATATTATGAATGTGACTTGCATCATGGAGTACACATGTATGAAGAAATACTCCTATTTTGTAAATTCTTCTCTTGTTTTGTGCTGGAAATCTTTTTTTTTACCCATTTGATTTTGACCTCTTCTATGGATTCAGGCTTCTTATTATGCACAGGTACATATGCCCAAAGTACAGATGAGGAACACACTAGTGAAGGACAGATCGACTCAATGGTTTTTATAACTATAATACATAACTTAGGGGCTTATTTAGGGTTTAGTGGAGAGGGTACTCTATTGCAAAGGTGACAGAGTACCCTGTCCACCAAACTGAAGGTCTGCCCACCTGATTTACAGATGGACGGTCTGTAAGTATGTCAGCAACGAAGACTACTCTGTCTCCATTGCTTACTCCTCTGATGGTGTAAGGAGAGTCATCAGAGGTTTGACCATTCAATGAACTCCAACCACACTCCTCATTTTAGAGTGGACGGTTAAATAGCCAGTCTTTACTGTGTGTCACCCCCTGGTAAACCCTGGCAGTAGAGGGTAATGAAAACTGTAAAATGACCCCCACACCATGGGAGTGAACTCCCATGGTGTTTAATGTCATTAGTTTTTGTATTTTGCACAAGAGAATCCTTCTCTGGTATTTTGTTTTTGAAAATACAAAAACATGTGAAAAGTTTGACGGAGCTGTATATCAAACTTGTAATACATTGACATGAACCGTCAACGGCATGGAAGAATTACGAGTTATTAACTTCCTGTGGGCCTTCTTCTGTTTTATTAGGTGGTGGCTACAAGACTCCCCCACTTTACTCCTCCATGAAGTGTGGATATCCCTGAGTTAGGGTGCAACACAGGAGCATGCAATGGGATTATAAATGGTTTAGGAGTCAAGTGTGTCAGGCATGTTACAGGTGGTTGGGTTCCTACACACATGAGCCCATTTACCTGTGCAGTGTACACACTTAAGGGATATGCTCTCTCCACTGGAAAATGACCATTGTGACCCCCAGAGTTCTTCACTAGGTGTATAACCACTATGGCATCTAAGTGTTTTGTACTTTACAATTTGTTGTGTATTTTTACTTCTTGTCCTTTTCTGTTACATTATTACATATAAATGTATGTTTATGTTTTCCCTATAGGACTACGTTCCAAGAAAGATCAACATTGGTACGGGAACAACCAGAGATTACAGATCTGGTATTGATTGCATGTACACTAATATGCATGTATGTATATGTGAGTAGGAAGACAATACAGGTTCATATATAGGGTGATTTGGTCCTGATGAAAGCCCCGGATCCAGTATTGGACCTATGAAAGGCAGAAACATGTCAACTTAGGGGGTACAAGGACGTCATAGTTGCTCCTTTCATTGTCCTGCTGTTCGTTTTTAATCATCACTCTTCGGCCCCTTATTAAAACTTAGAATGTACTCATGGCAGGAGGTAGGGATTTTTAATACCCTCCCTTTCCCTGATTCTTCCCCAGTTAAAAAAAATACCCTCAGTCGAATGACAAGGGGCCGCCCGCCATTAGAGCATGCTTTGGCGAGTGCGGGATGGCTGATGAAGCATGAGACCAGGGGGTGTGTGAGGACATCCTGTATCTTTCTTTGTAAATGCTTGTGTTCATGCAACAGTGGTACACCAGAATTTAGAACCCCCCCCACCATATTTGAAGAATTCCGCAAACAATGAGGTGGCACAGCCAAAATAGGTCTGTATCTTTACAATAAGGGCCCATTTGTTGTTTTGTGTTTACAGTTAGATTGGAAGAGTATGACCTGTTGCCCTATACATCTCTCTCTTTCCTCCTAGCCCCATAGATAGAAGGGGTTTTTGTGTGTTTGACAATTGGGGAGCGCCATTCACACAATGATGGTTCAATGTTGCCCAATTGCAACATTGTTTAAATTTTCCTCTTTACTGCTAGCCTTTAGGCCTCTGGAATCCAATATAGTCATGGTGTGACATAGGGTATCAATCTTGTGTTTTGACAGCTAGGCATAGATGCCTGATCTACTAGATTTCCCTTGGAGTTGTAAGGTCTCATTGGAAACGTTCTAATTTTCTGTCTGGTCTAGACCTTTCATACAGACCAGGGAAGAGAAGTATGGTTCTCCGGTTGTTCTGTACAATAGGATACTTAACCCAAAGGCTTTATGACCATATAAATTGCACACCTTTCGGTCAAAATGTTATGTTCTGTTGTTGGGAAGCGTTCCAGTACCTTATCTACAGGTTGTAGTGTTCATATTCGAGTATCCTTGGTATAGTGGTACTCTGGCGTTTTGGGCCTTCTCAAGGTGGGGACTGTCTTTGTCCCTAATGCCCTCAAACCTAGTTTTTAAAGACAAGATATACACCACTAAAAGGGTCTCCTCCTGCTCCTCTTCTTCCCATTGTTCTCCCACCATGTCTCACAAGGTCCTAGGTTCTTGGCCAAACTACAATTCAAATGGACTGAACTCTGTAGAGGCTTGAGGAATACTCATCAAGTTAAGTGGAACTAAGGGTAAAGGTTTAACCAAGCCCTTTCCATTAGGACATTGATTTGTTCAGCATTTATGGGATGGTCTGGTTGTACCCCTTACCCTGACCGTATGGGGTGGTAGATTCAGGCTCCAATTCAGATGATATTCAGTGACTGATATGCCAGTTTCAAGAACAGGGCCATACAATTTGTACCTGATATGTAAATGTTTCTAATGGGAACTTCCCTAGCCAACACCATGCAAAGTAAAAAAGCAGGAGATCACATATGCAATCTGAGTAGTATCTTCATGGGGAACACTTGTAGGCACTGAACAGCATAGTCAACATTTACAAGAATAAACTGATGTCTTCATCCTGAAGGAACCTTAATTAAAAGGAGGAGTTGTAAAGGAGACAGAGGTATGCAACCCCCTGTTACTCTTTTGACACACCAGACACTGTTTGCAGCAATTTGCTATCTTGTCATACACCCCAGGAAGACAAAATGGAAAATGAACTACTGAGAGTTGTCTGACCACCAGGGCCTCAAGTAATGTGGCCGTAAGCTACTTAAAATCTAGATCCTTTGTCTATGTGATTGGGGTAGTACCCATTATCCTATAAATCAACCCCAGTTTTTCATAACATAGAGGCCTGTTAAACCCAGAGACAATCTTGCTTATCCAAGGTACCATGGTGCAATGTAGGGAACAGTCAGCACTTTAAGCTCTTTGGGAAGTTTCTCTATCTCCTATTTTCCTTTCAATGCTTTTGAACATCTTCTGGATAACATATACATTTCCGACACTGTTTTTCTTCTCCTCTTGTGGCCATATTTTTTTGGCTTTCTAATACAGGAGGACAGGGACCCTTTTAAACAAGAGGTCTCCTTCCACAACTGTCCTAATGAGTCCACCCCATAGAAGACGTCTCAAAAGTTGGGAATATTGAAGCTTAAAACCACAGACTTGATACAATTCCAATTGTCAGGAAAAAAGAATCATTAGTATTGTTTCGTGTCCCCATGTATACAGATAATGGTGATAGGACCCCCTCTTTTTTTCTTAATATATTATGAGGCTAATATTGGTCTGTAGACCTCTACTGTCCACCAATCCCTTAGACAGATGCACATTTACACTTATGCCAAGTTTTTTTTTCCTCTCTGGTCAGCTCCCACTTCCATGGGTTCCATAGAAGACTGAAATGAAATAACACAATAGGGTTTAAAAGCTTCCCTCCTGCCTCTGACTCTTCCATCAGAGTGTATGGACCTACATCATTATATAATGCATTCAGACCATAATCCTGGGAGGCAGTCCTGGAGTGACTCGAGTGGCTTACAAAAACATGCAATTGATATAAAGGTGTTATTAGCTTTTTATAACAGCCCCTGACTCCTCAAAGCCCTTTCTTGTCCTGGTCAAGTCAGTCAAACTGTCTCAAAACCTACATGTATTAGCATATTGGAGACAATCCCTACTGCGTCTATATTATTCCCTAGCTGGCTCCTCAAGCTGCTCATTTTCCTCATGCTGTTAGTTTTCTGGGCCCAAGTAGCCTTATCCCTCTCTCTTTCACTAGTGAGGTCTCCTGAAACATTTACATCTGGACCACCAAAGCCCCTCTCCCTCTCATCTGCAGCCACACGGGGTTCATATGAAGTACTCAATATCTCTTAACTCAACCTTCTCCTGGGGGCTCACCAAACAAATATTATTTCTTCTGGATCTGTCCCCTGCATCCTCTGCTCTTGTGTAAAGCTATTTAGTTGCAGGCGACAGTCAGTGTATCTCAGCCCTGCATGTATTGAGGGTGTCTGTGTGCTCCTCTAGCGTCCGTTCCACCACAGTGACCCTGGCAGACATTTTGAGAGCCAAATTTCTGACCAAGGTCTTAGTGAATCGTCTCTATGAAGTCTTTGAGACATTGACAGCACCCAGTCAATGGGGCTTCATGAAACACAGAGCAATGCAGTTAAAACCTGTGGTGATAGCACAGAGTTCTGGCCAAGGTGGGTACGATACATGAACATGCGGTGACACTTTCCATCAATGCTGATAAGGCATTTGACTCCCTTGAGTGGTTGTACTGGAAGTCAATTCTGCAGAAGATGTGATTTTGTTGAATCTTTATGGCCTGGATCAATATTTTGTTTGACGATCCAATAGCAAAAGTCTGGTTGAACAGGACATTATTGAGAGAATTTCCATTGGGATGTGGTACAAGAGAGGGATTTCCCTTTCTCCTTTGCTCTTCACCCTGGCCATTGAGCCACTGGCCAGCTGGGTGTTGTGCAATGTTCAAGTAAGGGGAATGTGGGATTTATACTAGGAGGATGAAACATTCCTTTTTGAGGATGACATACTTCTCTGTCTGGCATACCCAATTCTTAGGGTGCTGGAGATCCTTATGGAATTCGTCCGCCAGTCTGGCATAAAACTCAACTGACAAAAATGGATAGCAAATCCAATTATGGATTGGCGGCCTGAGGGGGAAGTGGGAATGCCCATTGCAATGGACGACAGTGGGGTTCAAACATCTTGGCATCTACGTCACAATGAATGCAGACAACTTTATGAGAAATAACCTGGTAAGAGTCCTGAACAGATAGAGGTTAGACACAGACTACTGGAGAAAGCTGCTGATTTTCCTTAATGGATAAAGCATCCCTTTACAAAATGATTACCCTCCCAATGTTTCTGTATCTGCTGCAAACTCTACCTATGCAGTCTCTGATAGATTTTTCATTAGGGTAGATGGGATAACTAGAATGCTGCTATGGGAGAATGGACTCCCTATGATAGTACTGAAGACTCTCACCATGCGCCCCTATGAAGGGCGAATTGTGTTACCAGATCTAAAACTTTATTACTCAGCCATTCTTTAAGAATCCCGGCTTATCCAGGGTGGAGTCTTTAATACCATGGGTGAACCACTATAATTATATTTTTTATGTAGAGAAGTTAGAGTCTGGAACTACTTCGTTAACGGGTGAATTGTTTTTTATTTGAAACCAAACTGCAAGAGTTTAAGAATACAGTTAGGCCCGTATTTATACTTTTTTTAGCGCCACATTTGCGCCGCTTTTTGACGCAAAACGGCGCAAACCTACAAAATACAATGGCATTTTGCAAGTTTGCGCCGTTTTTGCGTCAAAAAACGGCGCAAATGCGGCGCAAAAAAAGTATAAATACGAGTGTGCAGGTAGTGGCTACTGCTATCTCTAGGAACACTGTAGGGAAGGCGCCAGGGACCTATGGTGTTCCCGTTTATATTTTTAAAGCCAATATCTCACTGTGGGAGCCCCTTCTGATTAATGTAACAAGAGCTGCTATGGTAGGTCCCCCTCCCAGGATTGCGGAGCAAAGCAATTGTCATCACAATCAGGTAGGAGACAGAGGACAGCCTAGCTGTTATTGTCCAATTACATTAATGGATTCTATGGCAAAGATTTTAGGGAGAGTTGTCCTCTCCTGTTTGGAAGATTGGCCTGAAGAAAACAACATTCTTTCGAAAGTTCAGTTCAGCTTCCATCCTGGGATTATTTCAGATGACCAGTGCTTGAATATATACTTTCTGGCTGGGAAATGTGTCCTTTGTAAAGAGGGGGTACTCCATCTAGCACCTAAGGACCTAACAAGTGTGTTTGACTTGGTAACTTGAAGTAAGCTGTAGCTTATAATGGAAAAAATGAGGGTAGAAAAGGAACTGTTAACCATCAAAATCAAAGAACACAAGGGTTTGATCTCCAACAGTAGTAAAGAGCCTTTGCAGTATGCCATATTGCAGGGAAACTGTGATCAGCTACCTGCATTCCTTATAGTGCTGTTCTATCACATAATCCAGAGGTAAGACCCTCACTACTCAAAAGTGCTTTTTAGAACATCATGCTCTATTCTGTATCTGCCACCATCTTCCATAGCAAATGATACCCTGGCTATTTCTTATGCATCTTGTACCTGATGAACAGGCAAGGCAAATGGTGGCTTGACAGCCTTCATTGATGTGTCTGCATAGCGTGCCTAAATGTGGCACTAGAATGGATAGTGCTAACTCTAGGTCTGATTTATTGTATTATGGCTGTGATAGGCCTGGTACACTTCCATTCAGTGTAAGCGATTTTCCTCATACATTATTCTTTAACTTTCCAGTAAGGTCATGGTAAACTGGAGCTAGAAATTAGCCATTGGTTTGCAGTTAAATGTCATATGTGGGATGCAAAGAATATTTACGTCAACCGTAAAGCAAATGACTAAAGAGAACACCACTGTGTCTTGTCTGTGCTACACTTTATAAAACCATGGCAGTGAAATGTGCCAAAGGACAGTGCTTTACCATGTTGAAACCCTACTTTCAGATTTTTAAAAGACACACTGGTTCTTTGGACAAGGAGAGGGGGTCGCGATCTTTTGAATGAGGGACTCTGGGAAGTTTACAATATGGTGAAAGAGGAAGCACCAAAAAAAGAAGATTGATTTTTGTAGGAAGATTGCCAGTTTTGGGTATTGGCTAATTCTTCAATAACTGCCTATTGCAGAGGATACAAATTGCACCTCACAACATCTTCTTGGAACATTCTTGGACCTGGAAGAATACCTGAAGGAAGAAATATGATTTTGCCTGATTGCTGGAAAAAGACAACAGAAGGACTTCTGATGTCCAGTGAGACCCTCGGAGTGGAACTGCTTTCCAAGTGACATGTAATTGGACTCCTGTTCACTGCTAGAGGAACACAAAGGGCAGAGGGGCTCTATCCTGCGAGAAGATCCAGATGGCAAGTTTTAAGTAGGCTGCAGTGGCCCTTGAGGGAGCCCATTGTTGAGAGAGAGGTGCTGCTCATAAACTTGCATGATAACTTGGGTGGCTGAAGCAGGGAAAAAGAGCGTTTTTTTCTTGAGATAGCTGTATCTTCTGTGGGCAGGATTTCCAGCTTTGCCCCACTTTTTGCTGTGAAGAAAAATGGGTCAGTGGAGCATCACTGTGAAAGAATTGAGTCTTGTGGAGATCTACAGAGCTACAGTGCTCAGCCGTGCTCTACTGAATGATTTTGAGAATAAAAAAAAAGTGATTAAGTCTGAGTGAAAAATTTGGAAACAGATTGAGGCGGCAACGTAATCCCAGTATTGAAGAACCCTCAGTGGCTACAAAAATTCTGTTTTTCTTGTGCCAAGCTTTTGGCACCAAAACTGGAATTGAGCTTCAGGGAAGCAAGATGACAGTTTATTTGACTTTAGGGACCCTCGCTGGAACATCCTCCTGCCTTACCCCATTGAAGTATTTTTAAAACTGAAAAAGGGACAAAGTTCCAAGGCTAAAACTTTGACTAGTGTACCTGCTAGACGTGCCAGAACTCCACTCACTGAAGCTGTCCTCAAATAGCACCTTCATTCTGATTCACCAATGCCATTGACTTTGGACGATGCATTAGTGTTTCCTCTTGCTTTTTGCCTTAAAAATGGAAAAATCTGGTTTCCTGGTTCCCTATCCCATCTTTTTACAGTATATGTATTTTTTTGCTTTATACATTTTTTACTGTTTTGTTTTATAAACTGGTTGGAATGCAATTGTAATGTGACTTTAATATTATGCTGTTTGGTACTGCATTAGTTTAGCTTAAGTTTCTCTAGGGATTTGCCTGCTGTTTCTGCCACAGCAGCCACGGACTGCAAAAAGATTCATATTAGTAAGTAAGTAAATAAGTAAGTGAATCTTAATTGCTTGATTAATAAAAACTATTGTAATGTAAAACCTAATAAAACACAATCAAGTAACCAATCAAGTAACCAATTAATGAAACTAAGGGAGAGTTCTTTAAAACGTTAAAAACAGTGAGAACTGGAATTTTGTCAAGAAGAAGATAAAACATGTGTTTTCCGCAATTCTATGCTTGTCTACAGTTGTCCAGAGTCCGCCAAGGATAATTTCTTTTGGACCAATTGTAAGAACTTTGTCCCCCTGCAGTAGAAACAAATTGACTCACCCTTGAGCCAAGCTATTACCGCTGGTCTGCACGAACGGATATTGTGAGTTAAAAAAACAAGTTTTAGCAGCTTCTTTCTTTCTAGTCCAAGAGCTGGGCAGGTACAAAAGGCATGCAACAGTGATTCCTGATTATAACCGCATAATCAGCACTTTTGGTCAGGGTACTGCTCTTTCCAAGATGGACGGGCATCCTTGGTGTCAAAGAATCCCATGTGATAGCGCAGGAACTGTTGTTTTATTTGATTCGAGAAGTTTTCGGCTAGGTAGCCTTCAGGGGACAGTGACGAGTAGGAGTCTGAGACTACCCAGACATGCCGTTGTTTGGTTAGGGAGGCCTTATCTGTAAGGACCGAGAGAGAACGTATGGAGATGTTGACTAATCTGTTGAATTCTGACTTCCCCATGCCCCCTTTCCAGGCATCTTTCAGGCCCAGGCTTGTGATGACTTGGTTTAAGTAGCATCCCCAGGATCCTTTTCTATTACTGGATTGTTGTGCCTGCACCCCTTGCCAACAGAAATGGAGTAGTTTCCATGATGCCTTGGGAAAGGCTCCCTGTTGCTGAAAAATCAGATTTTTTAGGCCCATCTCTAATCTCACCTGGGCCGGGGAGGCACTTTTTGGAATGTTAAAGATGGCTTTGTAAACTTTAACTTGACTGGAGTTTAATAAAGGAATCTCCCGGCCCTGCAGGATTTCAGTCCCATATTAAATAGCGGGGAGCAGCTGAACTGACATAATTTTTAAAAGGAGGGACCAATTTGGACAATCCATCGACCTCTTAAGTAGCTTGAAGCTGTAAACCAGTGAGGAGGCCTTTGCCCAGATCAACGAAAGATGGGGTTTCCATTTCAGACTTGGTTCAAGATGGACTCCTAGATATTTATACGACTGTACTACTTCCACTTTTTTTTCCTCCTAGAAACCAATTAAATGATTTATAGTTCACCTCATCGTTTTTGTTTTGGCCAAATTTATTTCTAGACCTTGCTGGTCCATCAAGTCTTTGAGTGTTGACAGGCACTGTTGGAGGCCTCGTGGGTTATGACTTAGAAGTAAGATGTCATCCGCATATTGTAAGCATGTGACTTTTTCTGAGCCTAGGGTCGGGGAAGGCTATTTACCTGTGCCAGTGCACCAGTGAGGTCTGCCAAATATGGATGAAAAATAATAGGGGCCAGCATGCAGCCTTGCTTCAAATCTGACTTTGTGGGTATTCTTTTTGTGAGGCTGGTGCCATCTCCGATTTTAACCAGAAACCCAGGTGTCTGTATAAAGATCTATAATGGCCCTTAATAAAATCTGCGGGATGCCCCATTTGGCCAACTTGGATCAAAGCCTTTACCTGTGGACCCGATCAAAGGCTGACTTGAGATCAACAAAGCATGCGTAGAGGTTTAGCTTCTTGTGGCTAGCCTTTTCCACAATAAGGAAAGGGCGGTTAAATTTGTTAGCATTCCCATGCCTTCCCTAAAGCCCCTTTGGAATCTCGGGAGGAGCTGTTTGTTGTTGGCCCAGGTTTGAAGGTGTTGTAACAGGCAGGAGCCATATAGCTTAGCTTCTACATCGATAAGAGCTATTAGCCTATAATTAGAGGATGAAGCTGGATTTCCACGTTTAAAGATGGTGTGAATGATACTACCTCTTCATGATTCTGGGATCCGGTAGGTATGAACAGCGGTGTTGAAGAGAGGTGAATAGTACTGTGCCCAGTACTCTGGATTACACTTAAAGATTGCACTGGGAAGTCCATTAGGTCCAGCGGCCCCCTCAGACTTCACCTTCCTTATCAAACCAGCTATTTGTTCAGGATCCCAGCCTTGATCTTGATATTCTCTCACAGAGGTTGTCAAAGACGTCCCTTCTGTTTGCTGACATGATGGGTGCTTGTTACTCAATGCCACATACGCCTCCATCAGTTTGGATGGAGAGCTAACGGATGATTCTTCTCCGTCTGTTCGTTCGTGCAGGCTGCAGATATAACTCTCCCAAGAGGCGGAGTCAATCCAGAAGCTATGATATCTGTATTTCCCCAGTGCCAGTTCATTGACCAGGCCCCAGGAAAACTTGGCATTTGGCATTTTGCTTTCCCGCAATACTTTGGTCCATAAATGTTCTTGAAAACTTTTCTTTGCAGACCAGCAATCTGAGCGATACTTTTTTTCATGGCCCGCAGGGTGAGCTTTTCTCCGATTTCTCCCTGACTAATTGTTTATGCCAGTTTCTTGGCCTGCTGCGCTATTTGAGTTTTCTGTGTGCGCAGGGCTTTGTTAATCCAGGACTGTCTGACTCTCACCCTTGTTACATCAAAAGCCGATCGCTGAAGAGTTACCTTAGTGGTTGCCGGGAATTTTAAAAGCAGACCAACACTTAACTCAGCCCAATCCTCATTCCAGTTCCCTTCGCGAGTGCGCTCCTTTTGTTGCAGGGCTGCTATGTTTGATCTCTCCTCAAGTGTCCCTGCCCTCGCTGATGCTTAGGTCATCCGGCGAGATGCCGCCTGTGGAGTAAGTGTGACTTTAAGGGGCAACTTCTCTTCACATGTTCCCAGACTTGAGGCTAAATGCCTCTCCTCTACTGGGCTTTACCTATCAGTACATCCAGGTAGGCCCTTTGTGCATTTTAATATATTTTCTTACTGAGTAGCACTCCCTACAAGCCTCGTAAATATTAGGGATCCCTGACCCTGAAGAATGCCCCAGACTGCTCATGGCTCTTAGAGAGGGCAGAAACATGTTGGTCCCATTTTCCCTCTAAGACATTTTGAATCATAACGAATATGTCTCTAATTGTTCCTTTTAATCTTACCAACAAACGCCTCCATGAAAGTACTACATCAATAGATGATTTGTTAGGTAATTTTAGCATCTTTTACAATCTTTCAACTGGATCCCTCGATTTATCCGGAGAGATAAATTTTAGCTCTCCCTCAGAGTTCATTTAACAATGAGGTTGAGTCCGCCCAGGTAGTATCATCTTGCCTGGGTGGGGCTAGGTGGTCATATGATGAAGCATGACACTATGATGTGTGTAAGACCACCTAGTTCGTAAAGGAAACTCCCTCATCCACCTCTCAATTCATTGAACTGCTACTGCGGTGCCCCATGTCCATGTAGGAGTCAGCCGAACCGGCTTTCCACTCCTAACCAAAATAGGCTAATAGAGATTGGTCATTCACATCCCCCACACACTTTGTGGTAAACCTGCCCTTAGAAACACCTCGTCCATCACAGCTGTTATCCCTGTTTGGCGCCATTTAAATTTTTTGAGGTTGAACATCACTTGGGTTGAGATTAAGATATTCAAGGTTTGCAATTTTTCAGCTTTGTAAGCTAATTCTAGTGTTTGCAGAAAATGGTCACTCTCCGCTCTACATATCATTTGAAAATTCTTTACCAAGGGCGCCGCAGTTACTTATCAGTGTGTAATCTGTGGTTGAGCTTGTTTTTCCACTTGCGAAGGTTATGGATGCTGGGTGATCCTTTTCGCTGTTGCCATTTAATAATGTTAGGCACAAAACTTCTAGATGTTTCCTGCAAGTACTTGCCATTCAATTCTTTGTGGTTCCCTCTTTTGTGGGAAGCAGGTTGAGATTAAAATCGCCACTAACAAAGATTATAGACTTCATGTGCTGTCTTTGTAGGGCCTTAATTAGTTCAGCCAGTATTTCCACTTCCCCACCCCCAAGTGATTTTTTTAGGTGGATGTAAACATTTATGAGGATTAGTTCTATTTGCCTGCTATGTGGCTTGCCAAAATTGACCTTGGTTACCTGGTTCCAGTTTGACTCTGTGTCAACTGAGGTTTTATAACTTATAAGAGCTGTGGAGAGCAAAGTTACTAGGCCCCCTTTTGCCTGGCCGTACTTGGTGACGCTTTTTGCCGGGTTATGAAAAGCTACCCACCCAGACACTGCTATTGGCTCGGAGCTCCAAGTTTCCTGTAATAGGATGATATTGTGGTCCTGGAGAAAAGACAGCCCTTCTGGATTGTTTAAAATTGATTCAATGCCGTGGACATTCCATGAGCAGATGTTAACAGATGGGCCGGTTGAGCATTGATAAGAGTTCCCAGAGAAGAAATTAGTGTGCAGACTAATTTAACCTTGGCTCCCAGGCTTTTACCTGTAATCAGGGACGATTTTGTGATGTGGGAGACCAGGGGACATTAAAAGGCCGGAGAATATGACCCACGCTTGTTTCACCTGCTTGCTTTACTAATATAAGGTTTTCCAGGGCTGCTGTGATTGAATCTGCACCTATTGCTCCTCTTAGAACAGATTTGTGATGGTGCGTGTGGGCCCGCAGCAGCCAAAATTGACCTTGGTTACTTGGTTCCAGTTTGACTCTGTGTCAATTGAGGTTTCATAACCTATAAGAGCTGTGGAAGCCAAAGTTACTAGACCTCCTTTTGCGTGGCCATACTTGCTGACGCTCTTTGCCGGGTTATGAAAAGCTACGTACCCAGACACCTCAATCGGCTCGGAGCTCCAAGTTTCCTGTAATAGGATGATATTGTGGTCCTGGAGAAAGGACAGCACTTCTGGATCGTTTAGTATTGCTTCAATGCCCTCGACATTCCATGAGCAGATGTTAACATATGGGCCGGTTGAGCATTGATAAGCATTCCCAGAGCAGAAATTACTGTGCAGACAAATTGAACTTTGGCTCCCAGGCTTTTGCCTGTAATCAGGGACGATTTTGTAATATGGGAGACCAGGGGCCATTAAAAGGCCAGAGAATATGACCCACGCATGCTTCACCAGCTTGCTTTACTAATATAAGTTTTTCCATGAACTGCTGTGATTGAATCTGCAGCTATTGTTCCTCCTAGAACAGATTTATGACGGTGCGTTTGGGCCCGCAGTGGTCCTGTGTAATGGGGGTAATCTGCTTGTCTCAGTTCAATGCCCCATAAGTAAAAAGTATCTGAAAAGGAGGCCAGTTGATGTACTAGGCCCGCTGTGGCCCATGTGGTCAGTGTGACTCCTTGGTCACTCCTTTGCAGATGGGGAGTGAATTTGACAGAAAGTAGATCTGTCGATGAGACATGGGATAAATCTCTTATTTCCCCTATTAATTTTAAAATGTTTGATCTGTTGAAGATTTAAAAATTCCCCTCTGACTTAAAATGTAGAATGAAGAGTAGTTTGTGCGCCTCTAATTGGGTGACTACTGCTGGAGCCATCGGCAGGTTTTCCCTACGATTAATTAGTGGTGGCCCATTTGGGTCCACTGTGGAGTTAAAATGAACTGAATTATTTGACTGTGAGTTAATACTGGGGGTGCATTTCTCTTTCCCTCTTTGGGCCTCAGACTTCTGATTAGTATACTCTGTTGGGATAGACTGTGGGGCTCTGCACTGATGGACAGGTGTGCTGTATTGCATCTCGTTTGAGCTGATACTTCCCTAACCGTTGTGCTGGTCAGGTCTTTGTCCTCATTGTCTTTGCCCTTTGCCAATTGTCCAGAGACATTACTTTGATATTTGATGCTCAACCCCCGTCATGGGTGGGTGTGGGTGAACTTTGGGAGCTTAGGCCTGAATGGGGCTGCTCCTCGACAGTGGAGATCTGTTCAAGGGATGGCGAGGATGATGAGTTTGCGTTGACGTTTGGTGCGCCCGACTATATCTGTTGCACAAAGGAGTTCCAAATGCTTTTCTGCTTGTCAGTTATTGCTTTTTTCTGTGCTTTCCGTTGCTTCTTTTTTTCCCTTTTTGATTTTTCCAGCATTGGGCTTTGTGGGGCACTTTGGGGGGTATTTTCCTCTGTTGTTGTAGTGGCGCTTATGGTTTTACAAGATTTCCCAGAGGTGCGGGTCCCCTTCTGTGCGTGAATCAGGGACCTTCTGGGCTCCATTAGCCTATGGGCCCTGCTAACTGGGTTGGATTTGACCTAAGAGGTTCCCTTGGTGGTGATTCTGTGAGCGTGAGTGCGCTCTTTACATCTCATTCCTCTAGTTCCAAGACTCTGAAACTTTTCCTTAAGTTTGGGTCTCGGGCCTGGACTTTCATGAGTATTTTGGTAAGAATAGGGGCGATAACCTGGGGCTTGTTCTCTGAGGGGATACAATCACATGCCACTTGCTGAACACAGCTGTGCTTTTGGGCTCTGAGAATCAGTTTGTTGAGTCCTTGTAGCTTACAGTCAATGCCCATGCTAGTCTTGGGTCCAAGTGATTCCAGGCCTGAAAGGTCTATTAGAGGATGGTCATGAGGATCAGCGGGGCCAGTTGGGCTGAGTTCTTCCATATTCGTGTACTTGGAGACTGGTCCACCCAGCTACTAAAATCCAAGGCTGAGATAGACCCCAAGGAGGGCCCTCTATCTGATTCTTCATCGGGTACGGCCTTTGAACTCCCCTCTGTGAGGGGCCAGCATGCTTGGTTTTGATTTTTGCTGTGATCCGGTCGCTCTTGCAGGTTGGAGAATTGATTTTTGGAGAGTTGACCCCTTGAGGTCTGTCTTCAATGTTCTTGACGTTCTCTCCTATTGCTGGAACTATTGGTTCTATTGAATATATTGGTTCTTGTGATCTTGGATGCCAGGCGGTTAGGAAGTGGGTGATTTAATACCCTGCTTTTTTCCCAATGGCACCGGGTAGTTTCTGGAGATGTTTTCCCTCAGCTCCTTCAGCTCTGCAAGCTGAACCTCTTCAGTTAACGAAGTATTGATAAAAGCTAACAGTGAGTTAATTGGGGAGCTTTGCATTGTTCTTTTCAGCGGCCGTTTACTCCCACCATTGGGGCCACCCTGGGCTTACCAGATCGCATTGTTCTCACCTTGTTCTTCCCTTACTTAATCAGAATCAGAATTAAAGGAACAGGGGTGGCAGCAGTGACAGCAGTGAGGTGGGCGGTGAAATTGTTAAGGATTGTTAAGGATTAACTAGCCAATTACTGGATTCCACTTTATTAGGAAGACAAGAAGACAGGAAGACTAGAAGACAGGGACCGCTGTTTCAACACATGGAGGATAGGAGGGCGTGATCGCAGTTTGATGCAGTTTGGCTTGATTTGACGTGCTCCTAGCGGTTCTGACGGTCCCTGCGACACTGTGATTAAGGCTTTTGAGATGTTATGGAGATGTTGGTCAATGCGTAGATAGATATATTTATATAGATATAGATCTTTATATATATATACTGTATATACAGTATATATATTCAAAACAAACAGTTGATAATAACTGTAACGCTGCACTCCAGGAGAATTATTACGCTTTTTTCATTACAGTCATATAAATCACAAAACATCATTGGTGATTTATATGACTGTAATTAAAAAAGCGTAATAACTCTCCTGGAGTGCAGCGTTATAGTTATTTTAAACTGTTTGTTTTGAATCTCTTTTGGAGGAAAGGTCCATTCCTCACGACTGCACCAGCATTGAATGTGCGCCATAAGGAGGACTGTTTTGTTTCATATATATATATATATATATATATATATATATATATATATGTAGATCACTTTTGTCAATGCATGTGTGGTTTCCCTAGGGGCTGTGATCGGCCCCCAGGAAAACCAGACCCACATATAAAAGTGATATATATATGATATGATATATGATATATATGATTGTGTTTCTGCTACAAAAGGATCAGACTTTTGTCAAGTGGCAGTTTTGGTGCCATAAAGAAGCGCAGAAGGTTTATATGCCTACTGCAAAGAGCAAATCTGTATTTTATGGAGATATCTGAGTACATTAGTAAAGTCAGCCATTACCTGCACTATAATACAAAGGAAATGTATGTGCGGCTATGGGGAGATGAAGGGTACTTCTGCTGGGTGATAGTGAGGGAATCCGAGGAGGAGGACATGGGAGTGGGAGCACCAATAATGATTGTTGGACTGGACGCTAGAGGTGCTAAAGACTGTGACGATTGGTATGTGACAAAGTGATTTTTGAGTGTCTTGAAAGAACGTGCTGATTGAGGGAAGAAGCGAAGGTAAGGTGACCTCTACTCTCACACATATCACACACACCAGCAATTTTGTGAGTGTCTACGTAGGCTAGTGTTTTAGAGCAACAGTTTAGCCAGTAGCAGAGATGACATTTCGTTGGATGATTGCTGCACACGCCCTCACTTGGGTTATAGAGAACAGCTCTGACATAGGATCAGAGACTGAGACAGCAGATACTGAGACAGCATCTGAGGGAGAGGACAATGGTGCAGACTTTTCAGTCAGAGGAGCCCCATTAAATAACTCCTCTTCCAGTACTTAGGAGGGAGGTGATGAAGACGGTCCTGCTGTCCTTTCGCAAGCACAGTCTGTTCAACGGGACAATAGCGGGTTAGTCCAACCCAGAGAGCAGGTGAATGTGGCGGCAATCACAGAGAGAGAGTGCTCTCTTGGGAGCTTCCCAATTTAGTTCAGCCCCAAATTCCACCACCCAAATCGTATTGTGGACACATCAAAATTATATATCACAAAACAAGGCAGGCACCTGTGTTTTTGGTCCTGGGATCGGCAGCCATACAGGGAAACATACTAAACCCAGACATTTCTGGAAACTAGATATCCGGTGGAGTCCACAGAGGTGTGACTTGTGTGGATTCCCCAAAGTTTTCGTACCCAGAATACCCTGCAAAGCTGAAATGTTGAATAAAAACTCTATTTTTTCTTGTATTGGTGTCACACAAACTACAGGAATATGCTGGGATCCACAAAATTCCTATCACCCAGAGATTCCTCACCTGTTCTGATAAAAACACTACCCCACTTTAGTGCCTGTACCTAGTGCCTGCGTAAGGAATCGATCACCCCAGGATCAACAGTTGCCTCATGTAAGGATTGATTGTTGTGTGATCTATTCCTGTCGCGAGCACTAGGCCTACCCACACAAGTGAGGTACCATTTTTATTGGGAGATTTGGGGGAATGGAGGGTGGAAGGAAATTTGTGGCTCCTCTCAGATTCCACAACTTTCTATCACTGAAATGTAAGGAAAAAGTGTTTTTTTGCCAAATATTGAGGTTTGCAAAGGATTCTGGGTAACAGAACCTGGTGAGAACCCCACAAGTCACACCATCTTGGATTTCCCTAGATGTCTAGTTTTATAAAAGGCACAGGTTTTGTAGGTTTCCCGAGTTGCCGGCTGAGTTAGAGGCCAAAATCCAGAGCTAGACACTTTGCAAAAAACAGGTCTGTTTTCTTTGGGAAAATGTGATTGTCCACATTGAGGTTTGGGAAATTACCTGTCACTGCCGCTAGATCTACCCACACAAGTGAGGTACCATTTTTATCGGGAGACTAGAGGGAATGCTGGGTGGAAGGAAATTTGTGGCTCCTCTCAGATTCCAGAACTTTATGTCACCAAAATGTGAGGAAATAGTGTTTTTTGGCCAAATTTTGAGGTTTGCAAAGGATTCTTGATAACAGAACCTGATGAGAGCCCCACAAGTCACCCCATCCTGGATTCCCCAAGGTGTCTAGTTTTCATAAATGCACAGGTTTGGTAGGTTTGCCTAGGTGCCAGCTGAGCTGAGGCCAAAATCCACAACGAGGCACATTGCAAAAAACAGGTCTGTTTTCCTTCGGAGGATTTGATATGTACACGTTGTGTTTGGGGCGTTTCCTGTCGCGGGCGCTAGTCCTACCCATACAAGAGGGGTACCATTTTTGTCGGGAGACTTGGAGGATCGCTGGGTGAAAGGAAATTTGTGTCTCCTTTCAGATTCCAGAACTTTCTGTCACCGAAATATGAGGAAAAAGTGGTTTTTTGGCCATATTTTGAGGTTTGCAAAGGATTCTGGATAACAGAACCTGGTGAGAGACCCACAAGTCCCCCCATCTTGGATTACCCTTGGTGTCTAGTTTTAAAAAATGCACAGGTTTGGTAGGTTTCCTTATGTGTCGGCGGAGCTAGAGGCCAAAATCCACAGCTAGGCACTTTGCAAAACACAGCTCTGTTTTCTTTGGGAAAATGTGATGTGTCCACGTTGTGTTTTGGGGCATTTCCTGTTGCGGGTGCTAGGCCTACCCACACAAGTGAGGTACCATTTTTATCGGGTGACGTGGGGAAATGTTGGGTGGAAGGAAATTTGTGGCTCTTCTCAGATCACAGAACTTTCTGACACCGAAATGTGAGGAAAAGTGTTTTTTTGCCAAATTCTGAGGTTTGGAAAGGATTCTGGGTAACAGAACCTGGTGAGAGCCACACACGTCACCTAATCTTGGATTCCCCTAGGTGTCTAGGTTTAAAAAATGCACAGTTTTGGTAGGTTTCCCTAGATGCCGACTGAACACAGCTCTGACATAGGATCAGAGACTGAGACAACAGTTACTAAGACAGCATCTGAGGGATAGGGCAATGGCGCAGACTCTGGGAGTGATTTTTCAGTTGGAGGAGCCCCATTCGATAACTCTTCTTCCAGTAATTATGAGGGAGGTGATGAAGACAGTCCTGCTGTCCCTTCACAAGCACAGTCTGTGCCACGTGACAATAGCGGGTTAGCCCAACCCAGAGATCAGGTGAATGCGGCGGCAAGCACAGAGAGAGAGAGTGCTCTCTTGGGAGCCCCCCAATTTAGTTAAGCCCCAAATTCCACCTCCCAAATTGTATTGTGGATGCATAAAAATTATATATCCCAAAACAAGGCAGGCACCTGTGTTTTTGGTCCTGGGATCGGTGGCCATATAGGGAAACATACTAAACCCAGACATTTCTGGAAACTAGATATGTGGGGGGGGTCCACAGAGATGTGACTTGTGTGGATTCCCCAAAGTTTTCATACCCAGAATACCCTGCAAAGCTGAAATGTTGAATAAAAACTCTATTTTTTCTTGCATTTGTGTCACACAAACTACAGGAATATGCTGGGATCCACAAAATTCCTACCACCCAGTGATTCCTCACCTGTCCTGAAAAAACACTACCCCACTTGAGTGCCTGTACCTAGTGCCTGCGTCAGGAATGGATCACCCCAGGGTCAACAGTTGCCTCATGTAAGGACCAACACTGATCACAGCTAGGTACTTTGCAAAAAACAGTTTTCTTTGGGAAAATGTGATGTGTCCACGTCGTGTTTTGGGGCATTTCCTGTTGCGGGTGCTAGGCCTACCCACACAAGTGTGATATCATTTTTATCAGGAGACTTGGAGAAACGCTGGGTAGAAGGAAATTTGTGGCTCCTCTCAGATTCCACAACTTTCAGTCACCGAAATGTGAGGAAAAGTGTTTTTTTTGCCAAATGTTGAGGTTTGCAAAGGATTCTGGTGAGAGCCCCACAAGTCACCCCATCTTGGATTCCCCTAGGTGTCTATTTTAAAAAAATGCTCAGGTTAGTTAGTTTTCCCTAAGTGCCGGCTGAGCTAGAGGCCAAAATCTACAGCTAGGCACTTTGCAAAAAACGTGTCTGATTTCAATGTAAAAATGTGATGTGTCCATGTTGCATTTCCTGTCGCAAGCATTAGGCCTACCGATGCAAGTGAGGTACCATTTTTATTGGGAGACTTGGGGGAACACAGAATAGCAAAACAAGTGTTATTGCCCCTTGTCTTTCTCTACATTTTTCGTCCCAAATGTAAGACAGTGTATAAAAAAGACGTCAATTTGAGAAAAGGCCTGTAATTCACTTGCTAGTATGGGCATCCCGGAATTCAGAGATGTACAAACAACCACTGCTTCTCAACACCTTATCTTATGCCCATTTTGGAAATACAAAGGTTTTCTTGATACCTATTTTTCACTCTTTATATTTTAGTAAATGAATTGCTGTACTCGGTATAGAATGAAAACCCACTGCAAGGTGCAGCTAATTTATTGGCTCTGGGTACCTAGGGATCTTGAGGAACTTACAAGCCCTATATATCCCTGCAACCAGAAGAATCCAGAGATATAACGGTATACTGCTTTCAAACATCTGACATTTGCAGGAAAAAGTGGAGAAAAAATGCTGTTTTTTTCACCTCAATTTCAATATTCTTTTATTTCAGCTGTTATTTTCTGTAGGAAAACCTTGTAGGATCTACACAAATGACCCCTTGCTGAATTCAGAATTTTGTATACTGTTCTTTCCTTCAATTCACCTTTCCTCTGAGGGCTGTTGTGGTTTGGAGAAAGGTCTATTCCTCCAGTGATAACAGGGCTTGGGAGACAGAGAAAGTTGGCTTCTGAATACTCGTCTTACTCCTAATAGATTTTTAGGCTTCCACATATTGCGGGTGGTGTACACCCATGGTATCTACTACTGGGCCTGCAACACTCTTTGTGCAACCCACTATATTAGCCATTTAAACATGTTTCGGGTCTACAACTGCAGCCTGTAATGCAATTTTAAATTTCCATTTCGACTTGGCAAAATAAACCTTTTTCCAGGCTCAAACCTTCCTTTTTTAGGGTTGAGCCTGCAATAGCATTCACTAGTGCATGGGTATCGCTAGGAAGACGCTCTTGTGGTTAGAAAAAGGCTTGGAGCCCGTCCGTGGCTTACCGTTTGGTGGCTGCAACATCCCTCTTTTCTGCAGCCGTCTTATTGGCCAGTGCTGACTAAATGTCACTTCTGGTTCCACCAGTGGAGCAGAGACCAAGCACAGAGTAATTAAACTTAATTTGTGCACGTCCGATGCTCGCACTGTTATTCAGGTACTTTCTTCTCCTCCCTCCCACTGCACTGTCTGGTTATTGTTTCCTGCTTGTTGTGTTTGCATTCGCACTGCAGCCACCACCAAACACTAGCTTACTGCAGCAACCACCAATGACTTGTTTTTCTGTGTTTGCAAACACACATTGTTCATTTTTGCTTGCACATTTTTTCTCACACCCGCTCTATAGAATGGCTGCAAATTCATTTTTATTGGGGTTAAAAATATGACTCTAGAGAGGTGTTGCAGGATTTCACTACATGTTAGTTACATGACTGTCGCTTCATAGGGCTAGGCAGTTTTGGTAGTTACAAGAATGCCGCTTCATGCAACCATGTTGGTTGAAGCTACATTGACATAGTGCCTTGTGTGTAGTTTCTTATGGGGAAGTAGTGTTTATGCCCTGTGCATGCTTATTTCACCATGTTGCGATTATTCACATTATAATTTCTTTAAAATTCTATTATTTGTCTTTGATTTTATTACTGCAATCGAGCTTGGGGTGATTAATTTTGAATTTGAATACGTGAGCTGACTACACCAGGAGGTAGCCTTTGCTTCCTTCTCATTGTGATCATGGCGTAACTACCCAAAGACATTGTAGTTTCAGGTAAACTATTCAATGATATGAAGTACCACGCTTATTTGCAAGAAACATGACAGACATGCCTATATCTAACATCGCTGCCTAATAATCGGTCCACCAGTTATACAGTCATCACAGCCTGTGACCATTTTATGCCACTAAACATTGAAGAGTCTGGACAGGAGTTCCTCTGAGCTGGAGAGTGGAGGAGTGACTGCGACAATGGGTGACATCTACAATGTACTGAGAATGCACGTCAATCCTAGCAAGTTGGCCCAGTACATCGGCAAGGTAGTCTGCTTTGTGGGGCGAGTGCAGGTGAGTGGGTGACAGGAGAACATTTCAGATGTGCAGGATCTGTAGAGAGTTACTATTATTCTGGAGGCACTTTAGCCAGGATGTAGCTTAACTTTATTATTGTCTCGACACTGGATGTTCGATTACATATTTCTTTTATATAAAATCATGGGTTGTTCTGTCTCCTCTGTTTTCTTTACCCCTTCTAGTGATTCCCATTGCTCACTCCTTCCACTCCTCAAAGCTGCAGTACTGATTGGTTTTCAGTACTTCCAGAACTGAATGGCATGTTTAATTTCTGCACAGTAGCATTTCTAACAAGTGGAGAGGGGAAGCAGATGAGGGCTGTGTCCTAGCACTAATTGTCCAGTTCCCCCTTCTTTGTGTACTCTCAACTGCTGAAAGTTTTAGGAGGTGATACAGAAACAACAAACTTACATTGAACACATTAACTTATAGAAATGACTTTCACTGCAGAGCAGCGGTGTTTTGTTTCTCCAAATCTGACTAAGTAGTAGCATACAGAGCGAATGCATACCTCTGTCTGCCCCTCTGATCTCATTGACCACCACAGACTCAGGTGCAGACAAATGTCCTTGTTTTTCAACTTGGTAACACAATCCATACAAATACGCTTCACATCATGCACATCTTTCCAATCAGCACAATTTTACTCAACGCCACACACTTTCAAACCACACAATTCAACTCTACACATTTCCAATCCACACCACATAATTAGACAAAAAAATACCTAATTTAACTCATTAACACAATTACATAACACGCCACATACATCCAATACACACCACAGAATTCCACATGATGCCACAAAATTCAACTGCACACCACATAATTAAACTGCACTACATACCACTCCACAACACAAAACACCATTTCACATAGCGACACTCCATGGCATACAATCCCACACCACATTACTCCAGTACACTCAATACCACATCATTACTATCCACATAATTCCACTGCACACAATGCCACTAATTCCATTGGACAGGTCCACCCCACCCCACACCACACAATTCTATCATACACAATTCCACAACTAACAATTTCAATCCAACCCACATAATTCCACTCCATGCCACATACATTCACTCTACTCACCAAAACAAATAGGTAAAACACATTGTAATTTACAAAGCCAATAGCTCTAACTCTCACAAATGCAAAATCGATTGCATTGCAAATGCTTGCTAAAGTCTCATTGGGCAGGGTGCATTGTATTTAAAATATAGGACATGTGGGTTCAAGTTTTACATGTCCTAGCTGTGGAAAAATCCTAAAGTAGCAAGGCCAAACTTCTCTATTGACTAACAGTGGGTTATCTTATTACATTTATAATGTTATAACTTTTGACTGAGAACAGATAGAAATGTGGTATTCAAACTCAAATGAATTGCAATTTAAAATGTTCTTTAATGGAAAATCTGGATTCTAAATCACAATTCTCAAAATCCCACTTTGAGAAAGTTGGCATTTTCTTGTCCTAAACATTTGTGCTTTCTGCCAGCATCCTGGGTCACATAACTGTGAACAACATTCCTGTTGGGGTTTGTGCATTCCTCCCAGGCAGTGACACAAAAGGCGACTAGGTGTGAGCACAATGGTTTGGACAGAGCTGAGCCTTGCCACACTTACACTTTAAAGGGCTTTCCTCTGGCACATATAAAAGAGCCAGACACTAGGCTTTTGTCCCCCCCAAGACATCTTGGAGCCATGACAGGGAAAGGGAAGAACTTTCCTTCCAAACCTCAAAGGCTGGCACCAGGTATAAATATTGGACCTCCAGAACCACTCTTTAAAACACTCCTGGACCGATGGACATTACAGAAGAAGGACCACCTTGCTTCCCCTAGGACTCTCCTTCTGCTCCTAGTGGACTGCTTGGCTGCTTGAAGACTACTTTGATACCCAGAGTGCAGCCCTGCTGCTTGACTACTGCCTTGTTCTCTGAGAAGGGAGGCAGGGCCTTCTCCCTTCATCCCAGTCTACCAGCGTGACTCCTAGGTTCAGTTGGCTGACCTCCTGTCCGAGCTACAGGGATAGAAGAAGCTCCAGAGGCCTCCCTGCAACTGTCCGGCTGACCTGCTGTAGCTGAACCAGCCTAGATCTTCAACTGGACCTGCCTGAGCTCTGCTGGCTTCTGCTACAGAGAATCCCTGATCCACATGAAGTCACTCATCAGGTCCTTTACCCATAGCTTGCATCAGAGTGTACTCAAATCAAGAAAAGAAGAAATCCTGAAGTTTTGGGTTCTTGCCAACTGTGAATGGGCCATGTGTGCCAAGAGACTGCTGCCCCTGATGACTGCCAATAAGAAACTCTGGTGAAGCAGACTCTTAGTGCTACAGTGGCGACCAGCAACACAAGATCTGCATTTTGGGCTACAGCAACGACAGCCTGCGATGACAGCCATCGCAAAGCTCCAGCAATGATAGTCCCCAATGCCTGACTGGGCCTTCACATTACAGTGAAGGCCATCTGTGTCAAAAGGCCTGCTCATCGTGCTACAGAGAGGAGCATCCGATATGCTCTCACTGCTTCTCGTGGTTTCCTCTTCCATTGAAGGGAATTATTTGCACCTGACTTTACAAAGATAACTTTTTCAGCAGGACTAACCTGGTCCCTGTACCCAGCACATGCTCCTCCATGGTCGGCCTAAACTGATAAATTGTGGCTGGTCTAGCATGACTAGATGACCTCAATGACGCTTTGTGCTTTTAGGCCCTATATCAAAATACAACTCTAAAATTGAATATCTCTTGTTCTCCTGATTGGATGTTTTGCATTCTGGTCTCATTTTAGTTATTAAACTTTACTCTATTGTGCTAAGTTAGATTGGGATTTTTCTTGTGCTATGGTTTCACTTGATTACTGCTTGTGTGCTTTATAAATACTTTAAACCTAAGTTAAACCTGACTGCTTTGTGCCCAACTACCAGAGTGTTACCACAGGTTAATTTAGTGACGTTTGCGGTTCACCCCGACAAGGACTGTGGTTGTTGCCTGAGTGGAGCCCTTGGTTACTTACAGAAACATTCCGGGGCCTCACATGGACTCTTTGCATTTTTTTCAAAACAGAGTGCTATAAAGCTATGTCTCCTTTTGCCAGGATCTTCTTTGTGGGCCTAAAAGTGTTTGGCTAGGGATCTGGTCTTAACATATAGATATATATATATATAGTTATATATATATATATTACCTACTGGCAGTCGCCATAATGTAGATACATTTAGGACCATGTTTCTATAGTAATAGCGTTTTTTGACTTGCCTATTCTTATTGCACTTGGAAGGTTTTGGGGTCATCCGTTAAGTGGGGGCAGAGAAAAAAGGGGCTAAAAAAACATTGCGTTTACCATGTTAATTTCCATAGGATTCTTTAGACATGACTACAGGCCGAACCAATGGACGGAATTATACCAGATTTGGCAGAAAGCTATCTGTTGGTATTCAGATTACGCTTTTGCTTATTTGGAGTAAATCCGTTCAGGAGTTTTTGAGAAGTTGAGGGAAATTCAAACTTGTATATCTCTAGCCTCAAAGTATTCACGAACAAAGTAGAGCCAGTGGAGGTAAATGCACAGCTCTGATTGGCTGCCAACACGTAAAACCAGGAAGTGTTGGCAGCCATTTTAGGACTCGGCTCATTGGTGGGGTCCCAGAGTGACCCTCCCCCAGAGCAAAAAAATATTTTGTTAAAGTATTTTTTTGCCACAAGTTGGCGAGATTTATATATTTGCTGCAAATAAATGAAAAAATATAAGCTCAGGTGCTCCAGTGCTTGATTTCTTTACAGGCCTCCCAGTGGGCGAGGTCCCTGGGGCATTAAGAATTTTGTGTGGGAGGGCCTTCTGGCATCTTCCACAGCTCCAGGGACCACCACCACCCCGGACCTTTCAATTTGTAATATGCGGGGGCCCGTGGCCTCCCCGATGCCCTGGGGACCACCACCTCCCAAGGGCTGCAATTTTTATGTATAGGGGGGCTTGTGGGCCCTTGTGCCCTGGGGACCACCACCTTCTGTGGCTTCTGTTTGATATGTAGGGGGCCATGCCCCCTCTGCAGACCTGGGGACATCCACCTCCCACAGGTGCATTATTTATATTATGTGTGGGTGCTTGGCCCCCCACACCAAGGGACCAACACCCCCAGGCATTGATGAAAGTATATGTGTGGGCCCATGGCCCCCTGCAACCTGGGGACCACCACTCCTTGAGGCTTCTAATTAAATATATGTGGGGGGCCTACAGCCCCCCCACACCCAGGGGACCACCACCCCTGGGGCAAAGTGGAAAAAACAGAAACGTGGCCCTTATGGGACCCCCGGATCCCAGGGACCACCACCCCCCAGGACTATGTCCTGTTGGAGGGGGGCTGCAAAGCCCCAATCATGGAGCTACTAATGGCCCTGGGAACTGCCACCCTCAGGGCTGGCTCCTGCTCTGCCCATCCCCGGAACATAGCTGTTTGCTGTTGCAGTGTTGCAGCTACAGACAAGACACAGCAAACACTTCGGGTATTGGCAGCGGGACCTTTAAAGCAGGTCCCACTGTCAAACTTTGAAGTTTTATCAAGGATGGAGATGCTGACAAAGGAGCTCCATGCTTGCTGAAGCAATGGTACTGCAAGGGAAGCATTAAGACTTCCCCTGCAGTGCCCGGTAGCCCGTAAAGGGTGTTTTATTTTTTATTTATTATTTTTATAGTTAGAGTTCTTTCAAGTAATTAAAACTCGTGCCCTAAGTTAACTATAACTCCCGCCTTCGCCATGCACAACTAATTACTCCACATATTATATCATTGATGACATATTCTATGCCATCTTTCAGACTCCCCTGCAACATTTGCAATAAACTTATTGATGAGGCAACTGTGCATGGCGAGGGCGCGAATTATAGTTACCTTAAGGCGCAAGCTTTAGTTACTTGAAAGAACTCTAACTACAACTGCTGAATTTCTATGGTTTTGTATGAGTAAATTCAGAACCTAACTATAACATCCCTGTAGCCTTTGATTTCTTCAGTATATATATATATATATATATATATATATATATATCTCGGTAGACCTGACAGCCTTAGGGTTGTCATCCTCCAACTTATTGCTTGCCTCCCTCCACTTTTTGGACACTGCTAATCAGTGCTAAAGTGCACATGCTCTCTCTCTTACACATGGTAACATTGGTTCATAACCAATTGGCATGTTTAATTTACTTGTAAGTCCCTGGTAAAGTGCACTACATGTGCCCAGGGCCTGTAGATTGAATGCTACTAGTGGGCCTGCGGCAGTGGTTTCGCCACCCACATAAGCAGCCCCTTAACCATGTATCAGGCCTGCCATTGCAAGGCCTGTTTGTGCAGTTTCACTGCCACCTCGACTTGACATTTAAAACATTGGCCCATACTTATACTTTTTGACGCAAACCAGCGCCGGCTGGGCATGGCCATTGGGCACAGTGGCATATGGGGGGCCCAAGTTAGGCCCCCCTATGCCACTTTAAAAAATAGAAAATTATACTTACCTCTACTTACCTGGGATGGGTCCCCCCATCCATGGGTGTCCTCCAGGGGTGGGCGAGGGTGTCAGGGGGTGTCCCTGGGGGAAGGGAAGGGCTCCTGTGGAATGACACATGAAAGGCCTAGCGGTGTTCCACTGGCGGACGCTGCTGCTGGCAGCAGCCCCACATCCCGTCTCCTGCCAGAGGGCCCCCTGCAAGCAGGTAAGTCGTGTGCTACGACAGGGGAGGGGGTGGGGGGTGTTTTGTGTGTGTGTAGGGGCGTGTGTGACTGTTTTTGTGTGCGTGCATGCAGGTGTGAAGTGTGTGGAATTCGTGTGTGCATGAAAGGGTGTGAGTGTGCGTGTATGTTGTGTTGTGTGAACGCGTGTGTGCTAGGATGTATATCAGTATGTGTTGATGTGTGTGTGTGTATAAATGTATGCATGCATAGGTGACTGTGGGTATGCGTGTCTATATCTGTGTGTGTGAGTTGGGGGGTTCAGGAGGGGGAGGTGGAGGGTGGGAGAGTACTCTGGGGAGGGGAATGGGGGTGGTGGAGACCCCTATCAGTATCAGGAAAGGAATTCCCTGGCACTGATATTGCCTACCACAATGGTTTTGGTGGCTATAAGATTGCCACAAAAACCATGGCGGTAGGCGGGGTCATAATCCCGAGGGTGGGACTGTGACGGCCGCCTGGCTGGAGACCGAAGTGTCCGGCCCGGGGTCTGTTACCGCCCTGGCGGACGGAGTGGTACATTGCGGTTTGGCTTGAGCCAAACCCCCAATGTCATATTTTGGGGAAAGGTACCTCCAGCCTATTGGCAGAACCTTTTTCCAAAATAACGCCGTCCGCCAGGGTCATAATGAGGGCCGATGTAGTTTAGGCCTAAGCAGTCAACTGACTGCTCTAATAACTATTTAGAGAAAATGAGGCATACCCGTAACCCTAGACCGTGGGTGGTTAAATGAGTAACTAAGCAATGGTCCTACGGGGGGAGTAAAACCTTTGTCTTTCTGGTAAACAATTTCTAAACACTCATCAAACATGTGCAAATTTTGTCAACAATTCGTATTTTATAATATCTTTACTAAAAAACATAGTCATTCTTGATTTTTTAATTCAATCCTAACGGTGCTCCTATAGTGATGGCGCAGTGAAAGTGAAAATAGTGAAAAACATTTGTGCAAATGTGCTCTGTACAACATATACAAGATGTGGTTGAAACATAAATTCTCTGAGATCTTCTATAAGTGGACTCATACTACTCCAGAGGTCCAGAAGTCAGTTTCTAGTCTCTCAAGAAAAATCCACACTATCAAACTGTCAACATTGGGAATTGGCTATGGAATATCTGAATGAAAAAGACTTCCCCCTTTTCTCTTTTAAGAGGGGAAAAATACTTAAGTACACATTAGTAAGAGCTGCCCTACCGCAAGCCCAGAAAGAACCTGTGAACACGCTATGGGGTCTTCCAACTGTGCTAGGACATCATAAATGTGGACAATGTATAGCATGTAATTTTAGTTTTAACACAAATGTGTTTTGACACAATAATAATATGATAAATGTGACCACTTTCAGTAATTGTAACACTCAAGATGTTGTCTATGCAATTTGGTGCCCATGTAATTTACTTTACATAGGTAAGACCACACAGAAAATTAAGTGCACAATTCTGCAACACAGAAGCAAAATCAAATGCAATACGGTGGGAGCTCCTCTTTGGGGAACACTACCGAGCTTTGGGCCATAACTGCGAAGTTATGGAATGGCAAGTGATAGAGAAAGTCACACTGGGACCCCGAGGAGGAGACAAGGACAAGTGTCTCTCAAAACTAGAACTATACTGGATGGAGAAGTGTGGGCCAGTAACTAATGGCCTTAATACAGTGGAGGATTGGGGACAAGCATCCACCGTCTGAAATTGGACATGATGAGTGCAAGATTATTTTATAACATAATTGTTGAGACATTGTTATGTCTCCATGCATCTCGTTCTATCGCTATAAGAGGTGCAAAATTGTTTTGTAACATAACTATGGAGACAGTGTTGTGAATGTTTTCCATACATTTAATTCTATTGGTATAAGAATAATTGGTATAAATTACAATCTGGAGACTTTATGATGTATTTCCCTGTAGGGCTACAACACGGTTCGGATGGAAGCGTCATAAAGAGGGTAAGATAATATGTATGTTTCCGAAAAACTATGGGGCATATTTATACTCCGTTTGCGCCGAATTTTCGTCGTTTTTTTCGACGCAAATTCGACGCAAAACTAACTCCATATTTATACTTTGGCGTTAGACGCGTCTAGCGCCAAAGTTCATGGAGTTAGCGTCATTTTTTGGCGTGAACACCTTCCTTGCGTTAATGATATGCAAGGTAGGCGTTCCCGTCTTAAAAAATGACTCCGATGCTATTGCGTCGGATTTATACTCCCGGGCAAAAATGACGCCCGGGAGTGGGCGGGACTAAAAAACCTGCATTTGCGCCGGATTTTAGCGCCTGGGTACGGGCAGGCGTTAAGGGACCTGTGGGCTCAGAATGAGCCCAGAGGTGCCCTCCCAAGCCCCCAGGGACACCCCCTGCCACCCTTGCCCACCCCAGGAGGACACCCAAGGCTGGAGGGACCCATCCCAGGGAAGAAAAGGTAAGTTGTGGTAAGTTTAAAAAAAGAAAAAAAAAATTGTGGCATGGGGGGCCTGATTTGTGCCCCCCTACATGCCACTATGCCCAATGACCATGCCCAGGGGACAGAACCCAAGGGCAAGGGGGCATGACTCCTGTCTTTGCTAAGACAGGAGTCATGTTAATGGCGTCTGGACGCCAAAAAAAAATGGCGCAAATCGGGTTAAGACGATTTTTTTGCCTCAGCCTGACTTGCCCCATTTTTGGACGCCCAAACGCCATTTTTCCCTACGCCGGCGCTGCCTGGTGTACGTGTTTTTTTTTCACGCACACCAGGCAGCTCCGGTCGACTAACGCCGGCTAACGCCATTCAATAAATACGGCGCCCGCATGGCGCTTCAGAATGGCGTTAGCCGGCGCTAATTTTTTGGGCGCAAAACTGCGTTAGCGCAGTTTTGCGTCAAAAAGTATAAATATGGCCCTGAATCTTTAGAAAGTATTAACAATGTAAGAAAAGGGATCACAAATTCATCGTAATATTATTTACTGTTAAATCTGGCCCAGGCATGTTACACCCTAATGACACCAGAGGGCGCTCTATGGCCACAACGTGCACGCTCAAACACAGAATAATCTAAGTGAGTCATTTTAGCACGACCGGAGAGATGCAAGCAAGCATCCTTTGGTATGAAAAACAAGTGAGTGGTGCTCGGTTTTGGCCTTACAATATATTAACCTTTTGCAACAAAATCCACTAGTCAGGGCTTTTCTCGGGTAGAGTGAATCCATGACCTAGGCTGTAATTTTCTGTTTTCAATGCATTTAACTGTTTTACCGGTATGACAAATGTAATGGGCAGTAGACATCCTTTTGTTTATGAGGGGCTGAGGTACTGTTAGTAAGCATTTTTTGTTCATGTTTGGAAGGGAGTATAAATAGCTGCAGGAGACAGGATGTGTTTTCAGGAAAGCAAAGCCACAAATTCAGCTATAACATTCTGACTAAATTAAATTACATAATTGTTTTACCTTCAAGCTGAGCAGGTTTAACACAGATTGTATGCTACCACTGTTCATTTAAGAAATGGTACAGGATTCAATTGTTTCGCACTTACGGAACTGTAAAATAACCTCAGTAATCGCTGTGGGCTGCCAAATTATATGAGTTGTCCAGGTGATTGGTATGAAACTAGTTTGGGTTACACTAAGTGGAGAAAATGGTCGCTTGATCAGTGAGTGTATTTACAAGCAGCTCCAATGCAGCCTAGTCAAATTGCGCGATAGGCTATGGCGTACTAGAGGCCACGGTTGGTCTAAGCATTGCTCCTTTTGCCTTATATACCTTATGGAGGTACAGGGAGTGGACGGAATACAGAGATCTAAAGTCAATGGAGGATGAGACGATGAAACAATCACTCTAAGACAGAATATGAAGACTGACTGGTGAGTATTTTTAATCACCTAGAATTATGGGTCTATTCCCATAATACTAAATTATGAAACTAGCCTTTATAGGCATAGAATAATGCAATTTGTTTTACCCTAGGTGCTACCTATAGCAAACTAACAGTCCTGATGATGATAGATTGATCTACATAAATGGGGTCGAAACATCGACATTTTGATAGTGGGGATTTTTCTTGAGAGACTAAAAAGTGACTTCTGGGCCTCTGGAGTCATGTGAGTCTGCTTATAGAAGATCCCAGAGAATTTCTGTTCTAACCACATCTTGTATATATTGTACAGAGCACATTTGCACAAACGTTTTTTACTACATTCACTTTCACTGCACCATCACTATAGGAGCACCGTAAGGAATAAGTTCAAAATCAAGAACTACTATGTTTTTTAGTATAGATTTAATAAAATATGAATTGTTGACAAAATTTGCACGTTTGAAGAGTGTTTAAAAATTGTTTACCAGGAAGAAAAGGGTTTTACTTCCCCCTGCAGGACCATTGTTTATCAGCTTACTATTAGAAAGAGAGCATTTGTCTGCACTTAAAATCCTTCTCTGCTTTACAGCCTGTCTCCCATCCACGTCTGGGCTGGGCTGCTTGACAGCTCCCTTGTGCGTTTCACCCAGACAACCACAAACACAGGATACTCAGTCACACCTGCACTCATCTGCATACTGAATGGGTCTATCTGGGCTTGGAGGGTGGAGGGCCTGACACTTAAATTTAAAAGGCTAGTGGCTAGTGGCCTGCCCTCACACAATGGACTGCCAAATCCCCTACTGGCACCCTGGCAGACAGACCTGTACTGAAAGGGGACTGTGTAAACGTCAAACCACTCCTTGAAGTCTCCCCCACTTCAAAGGCATTTTTGGGTATATAAACTAGGGGGGTCATTACGACCTCGGCGGTCTTTTCAAAAGACCGCCGAGGCCGCGGGAGACAGAATACCGCCATTGCCGGCGGTATTTCTGTCTCCCTATTATGACATTTCCGCTGTGCCAGCGGACGGTAACAGTGTTACCGTCCGCTGGCCCAGCGGAAATGTCACATCAACATTGCAACCGGCTCGTAATTGAGCCGGCTGCAATGCTGATGTGCAGCGGGTGCAGTAGCACCCGTCGCGCATTTCACTGCCCGAAATTCGGGCAGTGAAATGCGCGACGGGGCTATGCCTGGAGGCCCCTGCACTGCCCATGCCAAGTGCATGGGCAGTGCAGGGACCCCCAGGGGCACCCCAAGTCCCCTTACCGCCGGCCTTTCCATGGTGGTGTGCACCGCCATGGACAGGCCGGCCATCGGGGACTCATAATCCCCAGGGCAGCGGTGTATGCACCGCTGTCCTGGGGATTATGACCGCCAGGTGGAATCCTGGCGGCAAAGTGGAGGGGACGGCGGTATGGCTGTGGCTTTTCCACCACGGTCATAATTGCTGGCGGAACACCGCCAGCCTGTTGGCGGTGTTACCGCCAACATACCGCCGGCCGCCAGGGTCGTAATGACCCCCTAGGTCTCTGATCCCAACAGTTCAAACACTTCTGGACCTGAACCTGCAACCTGTCAAGAGGAACTGCCTGGCTGCCCAAAGGACTCATCTGGACTGCTTTGCTGTGAAGGACTGCTGCCCTGCTGTTACCCTGCTGCCCTCTGACTTTGCCTAGATGTGCTCTCCAAGGGCTTGGAATTAGCTTAACTCCTCTTTTCTGAAGTCTCCAGGCCAAAAAGACTTCATCACTTCAAAGGAACTCCTAGTGCACCGAAAATGGATGCACAGCCTGCTGGAAATGATGCACAGCCTGCCATGCACCGATATAATTGCCACACTGCTAAAACAGAATGACGCAGCTAGACTTCTGGAACAAAGATAAACGCAGCACCTGTGTTGCAACCAGAAATTCGACGCAAGGCCACACTGGATCAACACACAGCCGAGCCGGAATGAAACAGCCCAACTTCCTGAGTGAAGAATCGATGCAGCGCCTGACGTGTGACAGAAACTTTGATGCATCTCCTTCCGGATCGACGCAACACCTATGATTTCTTCCAGCAAGCCCACAATATTCCTCGCATCGTCTCTGGGTGCCTAAAGATCCCTGCATCGCAGTGAGGAACCAAGACTGCACGCCGGAAATCAGCGCAAAGCCCCTTGCAGCATGGAAAGAAACAACAAATTATCAACAAATCCGATGCACACCTAATTTTTCCACGCATCTCCTTCTCTGCGGTGTCCGTGCATGGTAATTTTGACACAAAAAAGGTACTTTGTGCACACAAGAGACAACTGTTGAGTTCTAGGATTTAAGACTCTTTTTAAACATGCAAAAGTATTATCTCAACTTGTACTTATTGAATCCTTATTGTTTTGACCTTAATTTAACCAGATACATATCTTATATTTTTCTAAGCCTGTGTGGTGCCTTTTTGTGGTGGTTTCACTGTGTTACTATATGGTTTATTGAACAAATACTTTACACATTGCCTTCTAAGTTAAGCCTGACTGCTTAGTGCCAAGCTACCAGAGGGTGGGCACAGTATAATTTGGATTGTTTGTGACTTACCCTGACTAGGATTGTGGCCCCCATTTGGACAAAGGTGAATACCTCTGCCAACTGGAGACCCCATTTCTAACATCTGTATGTATTTAGGAAATTCACTTAAAAAAACAAAGGCTACTGGGATGTTATAGTCAGGGAGAGAGTTATAGTTTCCTTAGGGCACGAGTTATAGTTACTTGAGATAACTCTAACTATAACTAGAAAAGTTCTACGGTCTTGTACGTTTAAAATGTGAGCCTAACGATAACGTCCCTGTAACCTTTAATTTCTTAAGTGCGTTTCTCTGTTTTTTTAATTCTATTTCCTAACTGTAATGTCCCTGTAACCTATGTTTTTTCAATGAATTTCGATGTTTTGTTAATGTCTAGTACTTTTCATTACTCTCCATTAATCAAAACACTGCAGTGCATGGCTGAAGCAGCAGAGTTTGTGAGAGTCTGACTGGGTCTGTGAGTGGCTTCATGAGGGTCAGTAAGGATTTGTGAATGGGTGCGTAAGTGTCTGAGTTGGTGTATGAGTGGGAAAGAGAGATTGAAAGAGAGAGAGAAAGAGAATGAGAGGGAGAGATAGAGAGGTTTTTAGGTGTTGATTTATGATATACTTAGAATGAGATAGTTCTGCACAAGCTGAAAAGAAAAATGTATTTGTCATTTAAAAACAGTAAGGTCACCTTTCAGCATGAGCCTTAAACATTTGCACTTAAAAAAAACAAATAAAGGATGGAAGCGACTGCAGCTGGACTTGAATCTTCAACTCTCAGTTTGAAGGTCTGTGACTGTCACACTTGAACTATTCATATTTTAAATATATATATATATATATATATATATACATATATATATATATATATATATATATATATATATATATATATATATATATATATATATATATTTTATCCCTTTATTGGCTATTTGGGTCTGCGAGGGAGCCCTCAAAGCCCCCCGTGGTCCCTGCAGATTTTTTAAAAAAAATCATAATGTACCCTTTTCAGGCTATCTGGGACCGCGGGGAACCCCAAGACCTCTCTCTGCAGTCTCTGGCATTTCTCTTTAAAAATGTTATTCTATGCTCTTCATTGGCTACCTGTGACTGCAGGGGGGGCCTTAAGGCCTACCTGAGGTCCCTCATTATAATGTTGTAAAATGTTTATTACATGCCCTTTATGGGCTACCTGGGACCACAGGGGAGCCTCAAGGCACCACTGTGGTCCCATTGCTTCAGCAACCAAGGAGTGGCTTTAAGTAGCAGGTCCCTGGTTGCTGACGCAGAGCTTTCATCTCTGTTTCTTACACACATATTTGTGTGCAGGGAACATAGATATAAACTTGTTGTCAAAAGCAGAATGTTTGCTGTGACTTGGCGGCAGCTGTGAAAGGCACAGTCAAGCCAGAGCAAACAGATGTGTCCCTGGGTTGAGCACACTGGTACATAGCAGGAGCAAGCACTGGAGGGTGGTGGTCCCTAGGGCCATCTGTGGCTACTCAATGGGGCATGTGGCCCCTTTCCAACATGGCATAGCTCTGGGGAGGTGGTGGTCCCCGGGGAGTGGCGGTTCAAAAATGTTCCTCTTTCTTTTTTTTACTATTTGCCCTGGGGAGGTGGTGTTCCCCTGGGCTGTGAGGGGGCGAACAGTGTCCCTGTATAATATTTGTACACAGCCCGAGGAGGGGTTGCTCCCTAGGGCAACAGGTTGTGCACAACCCCCGCTCCATATATAATAAAAGTCCTGGGGAGGTGGTGGTCCCTGGGGCAGCTTGGGGCACACAGACACCCCCATGCCCATATATAATCAAAGCACCAGGGAGTTGAATGTCCCATGGGCACCAGCAGGCACACAGTCCCCCCCACTGTACATAATCAGAGCCCCAGGGAGATGGTGATCCCCGAAGCAGTTGGTGTGCACGGCCCATCCACACCATATAGAATAAAAGGCCCGGGGAGGGGGTATTCCCTGGGGGAGCAGGGAGCACACAGCCCCCCTGCATCCATATACAATCAAAGCACCGGGGAAGTGGTGGTCCCTGTTGCAGAAGGGGGCACACAGCCTCTCAGACCATATATAATCAGATCCACAAGGAGGTGGCAGTCCAAGAGGCAGTGGGGGGTGCACAGCCCTTCCACACCATATATAATGAAAGCCCTGGGAAGGTGGCAGTCCCTGGGGCAGCAGTAGGGGATGAGGCACCCCCACAATTGTGATCTAAATGCCCCCGGGGGTTGGCCCACCCAGGGGCTTAAAAAAAAAGACAAAGCGCAGGAGCCCATGCCTTTTTTTTTAATTTACAGCAGATCGGCAGATCAACCACAACTCCTGGTAAATTTACAAAAAATGCTTTTTAGCCCTGGGGTGTTCCTCATGGGCCCCACCACCAGAGCTATGGGTTCAGGGTGGCTGTACCCTATCCCCTTTTCTTTTTATTTTAACATTTTTTGCAGGGACCCAGCTGGTCCCAATATGGCTGACAACACTTTATTGTTAAAGTGTTGTCAGCCAATCAGATCTCAGCACGAGATCAGGAGGGATCACAAAGTCTGCATCCCTATATATACAAATTTGGATTTCTTTTCTTCAATTTCTAAACTACTGAACGAATTTACAATAAATAACTAAAAGGGCTCTTTCTAAACCAAGAAATACCTTTCTGCCAAATTGGGTGCAATTTCAGTCCAGTGGTTTTGCCACTATCGCTGTTCAAATTCCTTAGGGGAAAATGAATTTTGAAAATGTGCTTTGGGAGCCCAACTTTCTTTCAGCCCTCCCTCTCGTGGATCACCCCAAAACTTTCCAGACAGCAGCAGAATTGAGCGTCATATTTCATTGGAAAATGTCAGGAATATTCATCAAATGGGGCCAAAGTTATTATAAAAACAAAAAATTTTGTTTCTATGGAAAATTGGGGGCATATTTATACTCTGGTTGCGCCAAATTTGACGCCTGACCCCGCGAACATCAAAACTGCTCAGTGTGTGTCATTTTCTGGATGCGGGAAACGGCCTTGTGTTAAGGAAATGCAAGGTAGGCATTTCCGTCCCAAAAATGACTTTAAGGCCTGTGCGCCTTTCTACTCCTGCGTCATTTTGACGCACAGGAGCGGGCAAGCCTTAAAAAATGGCGAACAGCCTGATTTTTTAATGTCTGGGTGATGGCAGGCGTTAAGGGACCTGTGGGCTCATTTCCATGGTCTCTGACCATGGAAGGAGTCCACAGGTGCCCTTCCCTGCCCCCAGGGACACCCCCTGCCACCCCTGGAGGACACCCATGGATGGGGGAACCATCCCAGGTAAGTACAGGTAAGTTGAGGTAAGTATAATTTTTTAATTTTTTAAAGTGGCATAGGGGGGCCTAACTTGGGCCCCCCTACATGCCACTGTGCCCAATGGCCATGCCCAGGGGACAGAAGTCCCCTGGGCATGGCCATTGGGCAAGGGGGCATGACTCCTGTCTTTGCTAAGACAGGAGTCATTTAAATGGGGGTTGTGCGTCAAAAAATGGTGCAAGTCCAGTTAGAGCCATGATTTTTTACTCTAACCTGACCTGCACCATTTTTTGACGCACAACCCCCATTCTTCCCTATGCCGGAGCTGCCTGGTTAGAGTCATGTTTTTTTACTCTGGCCAGCCCACTAACGTCTATCCATAAATAAGGCACCCACCTGGTCTGTTGGAATGGCGTTAGCCGGCGGTAAATATTTCGATTCAAACCAGTGCCGGTGCTGGTTTGCGTCAAAAAGTATTAATATATATATCTTTTTTTTTTAAGGTCCCCCTGCACGGCTTTCTAAAGTATATGGCCCTGTCTCAAATTCAAAATAGCAAAGTGTAAATTTTTGACCCCACCTCAATACATGCACTGATCATGCCTGTTGCTGGAGGCAGTTATTTACAAGAATTAAGACCCAAAGCTGGAGGAATACACCTTGTCAGATCATGTCACAGTGCTGTAGAGGACAGGCAATGGTGGCATCAATATTATTTTCATAGCAGCACTATCTTTTACCATCTAGTTACTAGGGAGAGTAGTCTACTTCCTAATCCCATTTTTTTAAATTGCTTTGTCAGTCCCCTACAACCAGACCTTCCTTTATCAGTGTTCGGCATGCATGATGCATGTTTACTGCTTAGTATGTAGAGGATGTGTGTATGGTGCATGTGTGACAAAGGTGGCCACAACCACACTGGGTTTCATTTTGTGTTTTGCAACATTCTAATCATACTTATAAATGGAGAATGGAAAGGAGTCCAGACAGCAGATGTGAAATGCAATATTCCACTGAACAGTCAATGGATGCTTGTAGCAGATCGGACTGAGAAGTGTAAAAGAGACAAAGATAAATTTTTAAGCCTGGGAGTTTCTCACTGATCATTTCTGATCTTCTGTTCTCTGGAGGGGTTAATCTCCGCCAGAGGGCAACAACTGGTAGTTCAGTGGGGCAGCATCCCTTGATTTTGTGCCCTAGAATTGAGCTTCTCCAGCCTGGAGACTCCCAGATCCACCTCAACTTCCTGTTTGTTCTTCATGAAAAAGTCCTTCACAGAACTAGTCAGAGTAGAATAAGTATAAGGACAGAACTGCCCAGAATCATACTCAAAGCTGTGGTCGGAATATAAGATAAATATCTGACACTTTAGTATTTGGGTTGGGTTAGAAACTTTCAGACACTGTGCCAAGATTTCACTAGCAGGAACCAGGGCTGACTTACTAATAGTGACCAAGAAATCCATCAGTGGCCTAGGGTTAGATCCTGTTGCAGGTTCAGGGCAAGAAATCTTGAGAAGTCCTGTAATCCTGCCAGGGTGAGCTGCCTGAACCCTGCTTGAAGCAGGGGGCAGGTGAACATCTCAGGAAGAGCACTGGAGGTGCCCTTGCATGAGGAAGAGACTCCACAGGATTGAGGGACCACTAAGGAGCAAAGTGACACTGCTGCTGCTTCTTAGAGGGGATCACTCACACCAATGACTTACGTTAAAGATCAGCTCTGTGGACAAGGTTGTTTTTGGAGTGAAGCTTCTGTCTGTGCCCAAGGAAGTAACTGTGAAGCCAAGGACTGCTGGCCTGTGAGTTGCACAACTTGAACAAAACTGGTCCATTGATGGTGCTGGCACTGCTGACACTCAACTGAATGGGCATGTGCCTGTACCTCACACCTCAAGATGTGCATTGGGCTGAAGTGACAAAGTGATGATTCTACATGGTGGACCAAGCAAAGAGTGCAAAACCTGGGCTGCTAAGCCTGCTGACTGCGGAGGCAAGTTTAAGACAAGCCAAACCAAAGATGCTGTAAATGATGATGTACATTCCAAAGGGGGAACTTTCATTATTCATCTTGCCAATCTTAAACTTGACTAAACTTTTGAGGAAAGATGGGGATTGACCAAATACCACAAGAATAATGGAAGCCAACCATTCAAAGGCCAAATAATTCCTCACTGATTACACATAGAAGGGAACCTGAAGAAAATATTTCACACTTACATAGAGATCTCTGTGTCTGAGAAGAAACAGCTGGAACTGTGGGCCAGATGTAGTAAGCTGTTTGCATGGTGCGACTCGCATCGCATGCAGAATTGCTTTGTGACCGCGAATGCGGTCGCAAAGCAATTCGCAGTTACCACAAGTGTCACACTGGTGGTATCTCATTCGCAAAAGGGAAGGGGTCCCCATGGGACCCCTTCCCCTTTTTGAATGTTGCCCAAAAGGTTTTTTCAGAGCAGGCAGTGGTCCAATGGACCACTGCTTACTCTGAAAAAATGAAACCAAATGGTTTCGTTATTATTTTTTTTTTTTGCAAATCGTTTTCCTTAAAGGAAAACAGGCTGCAAAATAAAAAATAAAAAACTGCTTTATTTAAAAAGAAGTCACAGACATGGAGGTCTGCTGACTTCAGCAGGCCACCATCCCTGTGAGTGCAGGGACTCGCTATGGGGGTCGCAAAATGCGACCCACCTCATTAATATTTATGAGGTGGGTCTTTGCGACCCCATAGCGAGTCGCAGATGGTGTCTGAGACACCGTTCTGCATCCGCATTTGCGATTCGGAAATTGCGAGTCGCACAGACTCGCAATTTCCGAATCGCAAATGCGGAAGTTGCTACATCTGGCCCTGTGTCCCCAAGTGCACCTATGTAATGAACTTGGTATGCCTTTCTGGATCTTAAGTACAATATTGTGTTATGTGTGTAGAAATAACATTTTTTTTCTTTTAAATAAAAACACTGACTAGATCTTTATTTATCTCTTCATTGCTGGGATTTGATGCTCTAATCCCACAACAATTCTCTGAGTAGGCTTTCGACTGTTTAACTTTGTTAGCCTTGGGATCAAGAGGATCAAAGGTGTACTCTGTGCTTTGGTGCTCAGTTTTGGATTTAACATTAACGTTAAGCCCATGGTCAGCAGTGGCAAAAAGCTCTGACTGCCTCAGTCTGAGCCTAAGAACCCCTTCTGCCCTAGGTCTTTCAAATACATTTCCACAATATCAAAAAACCCACAACCTAAAAATGTCCCAGGGTTCACAAATTAGACCCACCAGAGTTTGCGCCTAATGTGCCTAAGTGTTATCAAATGACTTCCTCCTGAAAACAACTGATATGATGAAGTGTCAAAGTAATACAAATCTGGTAGGAGCTTTAAGATATTTTATTTTATTGCTCCTTTTTTATTAAGCTATGCAGGTTTTTTTTAAATTGAATAAGACTATAATCATGTTGCATTAAATTTCAGACATTCGCCACATAATTTTAGATATAGTGGTTTCAGAACAGTTTGTTTCTTTATTCCTGCAAACCTCCACAAATTTTGAAATATTACTGTTCTTTAAATTTGAGTTGGATAAAAAGGCATTCCTTTCGTAGCTTGTGAATCTATTGTTTAAAAGCTGGTGATGATGGAACTATACAATAAGTTGTAATAAATGAACATGTAATTAATAGTGCAAAAGTATGATTTGATTATGTCTGTTCTAAAGTGATAGATCTTTAGGTAAACCAAAATATACCACTTTAGGAGTTGTCATTAGGTGGACCCTCAATTTTTGCCTGAGAAAAGAAAAAATGTCTGCCCAGAACTGTACAAGTTTAGGACATGCGAAAACCCCCACATCCCCAATCTCCACATTCATAGAACTGTTGTAGCATTTTCATCCTTTGCAGGAATCAATGCTCTTATAGGTAGAGTAATCTTTGTACACTTCGACAGGGTGCGGTAGAACCTTTTCCACAATTTCACTGCAACCAAATTAAATTACACCCCGCGACTAATTTGGACACAGAAGGAAAACATCAGTCAGGAATAAAGGTAAGGGGTTTATTGCAAACACAAGCTCAAAGTCATGTAGACAATTCACAATGTACAAAGATACATAATCACCAAGGGTTGCCCAAGAGGACGAAATAATCTCAGATGAATTAACATCAATAATGCTAAGCATTCAAGAAGGAACAACAGATATCAAAATAAATATCTGTGATACAGAAATTAAGCTTTGCTCAGGGTAAGCAACCATCAGTCAATTCAGTTTAGCTGAAACATAATTTAGCTGGGTAATGGGAAAACCATACCATTTTCAAATCAAGGAAATACATGTATGGGGCAAAACGTATGTGAACAACAGATTGAAAATAGAAAAAAGACAAAAATAATTTGGAAATAGGAAATCTTGGACAAAAGGATACTATTAAAGTGGAGAAAAGTTAGGTAAACAGGGACAGCGTCAGCATGTCAGAAGCTCGATCAAGAGTCTTCTCCAAGGTAGAGGGAGAACATCTGGCTCAACGTCACATCTAAAAGAGGAAAGCATGAAAGAAAATACCTCTCCAAAGGGCTCAGCATACAGGAAGATAAGATCAACTTCTCAGTCTCCTATATCTGGAAGATTCTCTGGACAAAGTCCCACTGGTCAATGATATATTGAAGTTCATTAAAGAAATTTGATTCAGTCTGAAAAGCAGTCCACATTGCATTGAAGGGGCATCATCCATTAGTAATCAATCACACGACTCCAGATTGATACATTTGTTTCCATTCTCATCCTCATCCATCCATGTAATTCTACACAGAATTGAAACATTTGTATAATTAAATAGTCAATCTACTGAGGATGTTCTGATTCTAAGGACACTGCTACATGTTTTCTCTCTCTAAACAATAGGGCCTATGACTAAAGCTAGTCTTCTCATGAGAACAAAGTCTGAAAGAAAGCTCACACTATGACAAAATAAATCAGCATTTCCATTTAATTAATACATTTTTAATAAACACACTTTTAATATACAGACTTATAAATTCAATGTTAATAATGATCCAATAATATGCATGTCATATTCGTTTTTTTAAAATGGAAAATAACTTTGATAATGCACTTCATTAAATATGATGGGGAATTACATTTCTTTATTTTTTGCAAGCATATTTAAGTCATTATTCATTAGCAATTCAATATTATTTCAATATCTTCTGTTAGTTTAGTGCCTAATTTATAACATCGTAGCCCTTAACTCTTGCAAACACTTGATTTCATTCAAATACCACCTATGTCGAACTATACAATGAAAATGAATGTGCGTTAATAAAACATGTCAGTGCCATACCCATGTTTAAACCATTAATTTGTTTTATTTACTTAAGGCATAAACTGTCACATGTTGATGACTTTTGTGACATGAGGTAAGGCATTAAAATGTAAACAGTTCCTCCATCTTGGGAATTTAGTTTATATTGTAGAGGAAAATGTATGGAGCCTGCTGGGTATACAACATAGCATCCATTTGTTAACAAATATCCTGCAAAGAGGAATAGCACTATAAAGCACCAATTAGGTGTCTCTATTGGTTTTTGACTAATCTTTTAACCTCAAGCAGTACCCCCACTGATTTAGCCCATTTGGATGTGATCTGTACTCTATCTGTGACTGGCTCCCTAGGGAAATTCTTATACCAATATCCTACCTGTATATTTGTTGAGCACAAAAGGCTCTTTATGGTTTTCATTGTGTTTACTTTCTACTGCAGACCAGTGTTTAATCATCAAAATTAACTGAAGCCAAGCCACATAAAACCAGCGAGCATCTGACAGCTCAGTTGCAGTGCGTGTCAAGCTATCTTGTAACTTGTCACCACAATATAAGACCTCGATTTTCCATGTGATCATTTCGGCCCAATGAGAGATAAAGCCTAATGCGTGGCAGGAAAATAACATTTTTAATTATCTGAGAGTAGTCTCATGGTGGACAGGTGTAATACATAGCTCTTTGTGAAGCCTAGTTATGTTTTGTCAGACTATTGCTCAGGTTGTATAGTAAACAATCCTTACTGGAGACTCTAAGGCCCTCATTACGAACATAGCGGTTTGGCCCGCCATGCTGGCATTGGCGGGCCAAACCGCCATATTCTGAACATGGTGAGGGCCACCATCGGCAGCCTTCACCAACCGCCAGGCTCCCGCCGTCAGGCAGCCTGGCGGTGAGTTGATACACTATCCGCCAGGGTAGAGGCGCTACCCTGCGGATAATGCTTCATTTCCCGCCATCCTTTTCCTGGCGGGATAATCTGCCAGGAAAAGGCTGGCGGAGGGGGGGGCTTCTGCACTGCCCATGCACTTTGCATGGGCAGTGCAGGGGCCCTGGTGCAGAGCCCTGTCGTGCAGATTTTTGGGCAGTGATCTGCGCGACGGGTGCAACTGCATCTGTCGCACAGAGGCATTGACGGTGGCTTTTAAGTGTTTAGAAGATTCGAGGTGGACAGTAGAGGCTAAAAAACATAGGCCCTCATTACAACCTCGGCGGTCTTCACAGAAGACTGCAGAGGCTGCGGGCGCCAGAATACTGACAGTGCGGGCACAACACACAGGTAGGTATACTTTACTTCAGTCTGCAAGACTATCCCACATTAATAAAATTGGTGGCCCAGTACAGTCTGAATAAACTACTTAACTAGTCTACAAAATCACTGAGTGATGTAAGTGCTAATGTGCAAACTACATTTCATGGGACTGGACCCTGGCAGGGCCAACTCAACCTTTCATCCTTTCAAGACAGTCAAGTGGGTACTAACGCCAGTGCTAAAATTTGTAAATAAAAACGTGCCAGTGCCCAAAGCCATCCTCTTAAACAGGCTACATTTAGATGTGGGAACACGGAATACTGAGGCGGCATAATCCTAAAACCATCTCAGGCCTCTTCAATCCATATAAAGCCACTCGCTGCCCCTTCAGCTCACTCTTGTAGCTTTCTACTTTCTCCCTTTGAGACGCTTTTTCGTTTTTCCCTTCTTCCGTCTTTCCCATATGAGTCTTTTGCTCGCATCAAATGCTCGAGACAGAAGAATAAGCCTGGCCCTCAAAAATAAGTGCCGGTGCTCAGCAACGGAATCAACAAGCACAAATTAAGCTCTGACTAACGCACTAGATAGTGAAAAGATCCATTATTTTAAAACCAAGAGAGATTTGACTTCATGGTGTTCTTATATATAAAAAGTCACTAGTTATGTCAACTATAATAGGCCAACGGCCATAGTCACAGCAACAGCAGAAAGGACTGGGAAGAGGAATAGCACTATAAAGCACCAATTAGGTGGCTCTATTGGTTTTTGACTAATCTTTTAACCTCAAGCAGTACCCCCACTGATTTAGCCCATTTGGATGTGATCTGTACTCTATCTGTGACTGGCTCCCTAGGGAAATTCTTATACCAATATCCTACCTGTATATTTGTTGAGCACAAAAGGCTCTTTATGGTTTTCATTGTGTTTACTTTCTACTGCAGACCAGTGTTTAATCATCAAAATTAACTGAAGCCAAGCCACATAAAACCAGCGAGCATCTGACAGCTCAGTTGCAGTGCGTGTCAAGCTATCTTGTAACTTGTCACCACAATATAAGACCTCGATTTTCCATGTGATCATTTCGGCCCAATGAGAGATAAAGCCTAATACGTGGCAGGAAAAAAACATTTTTAATTATCTGAGAGTAGTCTCATGGTGGACAGGTGTAATACATAGCTCTTTGTGAAGCCTAGTTATGTTTTGTCAGACTATTGCTCAGGTTGTATAGTAAACAATCCTTACTGGAGACTCTAAGGCCCTCATTACGAACATGGCAGTTTGGCCCGCCATGCTGGCATTGGCGGGCCAAACCGCCATATTCTGAACATGGTGAGGGCCGCCATCGGCAGCCCTCACCAACCGCCAGGCTTCCGCCGTCAGGCAGCCTGGCGGTGAGTTGAAACACTATCCGCCAGGGTAGAGGCGCTACCCTGCGGATAATGTTTCATTTCCCGCTAGCTTTTTCCTGGCGGGATATCCCGCCAGGAAAAGGCTGGCGGAGGGGGGGCTCCTGCACTGCCCATGCACTTTGCATGGGCAGTGCAGGGGCCCTGGTGCAGAGCCCTGTCGTGCAGATTTTTGGGCAGTGATCTGCGCGACGGGTGCAACTGCCAACTGCATCTGCCGCACTGAGGCATTGACGGTGGCTTTTAAGTGTTTAGAATATTCGAGGTGGACAGTAGAGGCTAAAAAACATAGGCCCTCATTACAACCTCGGCGGTCTTCACAGAAGACCGCAGAGGCTGCGGGCGCCAGAATACTGACAGTGCGGGCACAACACACAGGTAGGTATACTTTACTTCAGTCTGCAAGACTATCCCACATTAATAAAATTGGTGGCCCAGTACAGTCTGAATAAACTACTTAACTAGTCTACAAAATCACTGAGTGATGTAAGTGCTAATGTGCAAACTACATTTCATGGGACTGGACCCTGGCAGGGCCAACTCAACCTTTCATCCTTTCAAGACAGTCAAGTGGGTACTAACGCCAGTGCTAAAATTTGTAAATAAAAACGTGCCAGTGCCCAAAGCCATCCTCTTAAACAGGCTACATTTAAATGTGGGAACACGGAATACTGAGGCGGCATAATCCTAAAACCATCTCGGGCCTCTTCAATCCATATAAAGCCACTCGCTGCCCCTTCAGCTCACTCTTGTAGCTTTCTACTTTCTCCCTTTGAGACGCTTTTTCATTTTTCTCTTCTTCCGTCTTTCCCATATGAGTCTTTTGCTCGCAGTAAATGCTCGAGACAGAAGAATAAGCCTGGCCCTCAAAAATAAGTGCCGGTGCTCAGCAACGGAATCAACAAGCACAAATTAAGCACTGACTAACGCACTAGATAGTGAAAAGATCCATTATTTTAAAACCAAGAGAGATTTCACTTCATGGTGTTCTTATATATAAAAAGTCACTAGTTATGTCAACTGTAATAGGCCAACGGCCATAGTCACAGCAACAGCAGAAAGGACTGGGAAGAGGAATAGCACTATAAAGCACCAATTAGGTGGCTCTATTGGTTTTTGACTAATCTTTTAACCTCAAGCAGTACCCCCACTGATTTAGCCCATTTGGATGTGATCTGTACTCTATCTGTGACTGGCTCCCTAGGGAAATTCTTATACCAAAATCCTACCTGTATATTTGTTGAGCACAAAAGGCTCTTTATGGTTTTCATTGTGTTTACTTTCTACTGCAGACCAGTGTTTAATCATCAAAATTAACTGAAGCCAAGCCACATAAAACCAGTGAGCATCTGACAGCTCAGTTGCAGTGCGTGTCAAGCTATTTTGTAACTAGTCACCACAATATAAGACCTCGATTTTCCATGTGATCATTTCGGCCCAATGAGAGATAAAGCCTAATGTGTGGCAGGAAAAAAACGTTTTTAATTATCTGAGAGTAGTCTCATGGTGGACAGGTGTAATACATAGCTCTTTGTGAAGCCTAGTTATGTTTTGTCAGACTATTGCTCAGGTAGTATAGTAAACAATCCTTACTGGAGACTCTAAGGCCCTCATTACGAACATGGCGGTTTGGCCCGCCATGCTGGCATTGGCGGGCCAAACCGCCATATTCTCAACATGGTGAGGGCCAACATCGGCAGCCCTCACCCACCGCCAGGCTCCTGCCGTCAGGCAGCCTGGCGGTGAGTTGAAACACTATCCGCCAGGGTAGAGGCGCTACCCTGCGGATAATGTTTTATTTCCCGCCAGTCTTTTCCTGGCGGGATATCCTGCCAGGAAAAGGCTGGCGGAGGGGGGGCTCCTGCACTGCCCATGCACTTTGCATGGGCAGTGCAGGGGGCCTGGTGCAGAGCCCTGTCGTGCAGATTTTTGGGCAGTGATCTGCGCGACGGGTGCAACTGCATCTGCCGCACAGAGGCATTGACGGTGGCTTTTAAGTGTTTAGAAGATTCGAGGTGGACAGTAGAGGCTAAAAAACATAGGCCCTCATTACAACCTCGGCGGTATTCACTGAAGACAGCAGAGGCTGTGGGTGCCAGAATACTTACAGTGCGGGCACAACACACAGGTAGGTATACTTTACTTCAGTCTGCAAGACTATCCCACATTAATAAAATTGGTTGCCCAGTACAGTCTGAATAAACTACTTAACTAGTCTACAAAATCACTGAGTGATGTAAGTGCTAATGTGCATACTACATTTCATGGGACTGGACCCTGGCAGGCCAACTCAACCTTTCATCCTTTCAAGACAGTCAAGTGGGTACTAACGCCAGTGCTAAAATTTGTAAATAAAAACGTGCCAGTGCCCAAAGCCATCCTCTTAAACAGGCTACATTTATATGTGGGAACACGGAATACTGAGGCGGCATAATCCTAAAACCATCTCGGGCCTCTTCAATCCATATAAAGCCACTCGCTGCGCCTTCAGCTCACTCTTGTAGCTTTCTACTTTCTCCCTTTGAGACGCTTTTTCATTTTTCCCTTCTTCCGTCTTTCCCATATGAGTCTTTTGCTCGCATCAAATGCTCGAGACAGAAGAATAAGCCTGGCCCTCAAAAATAAGTGCCGGTGCTCAGCAACAGAATCAACAAGCACAAATTAAGCACTGACTAACGCACTAGATAGTGAAAAGATCCATTATTTTAAAACCAAGAGAGATTTCACTTCATGGTGTTCTTATATATAAAAAGTCACTAGTTATGTCAACTGTAATAGGCCAACGGCCATAGTCACAGCAACAGCAGAAAGGACTGGGAAGAGGAATAGCACTATAAAGCACCAATTAGGTGGCTCTATTGGTTTTTGACTAATCTTTTAACCTCAAGCAGTACCCCCACTGATTTAGCCCATTTGGATGTGATCTGTACTCTATCTGTGACTGGCTCCCTAGGGAAATTCTTATACCAAAATCCTACCTGTATATTTGTTGAGCACAAAAGGCTCTTTATGGTTTTCATTGTGTTTACTTTCTACTGCAGACCAGTGTTTAATCATCAAAATTAACTGAAGCCAAGCCACATAAAACCAGTGAGCATCTGACAGCTCAGTTGCAGTGCGTGTCAAGCTATTTTGTAACTTGTCACCACAATATAAGACCTCGATTTTCCATGTGATCATTTCGGCCCAATGAGAGATAAAGCCTAATGTGTGGCAGGAAAAAAACGTTTTTAATTATCTGAGAGTAGTCTCATGGTGGACAGGTGTAATACATAGCTCTTTGTGAAGCCTAGTTATGTTTTGTCAGACTATTGCTCAGGTAGTATAGTAAACAATCCTTACTGGAGACTCTAAGGCCCTCATTACGAACATGGCGGTTTGGCCCGCCATGCTGGCATTGGCGGGCCAAACCGCCATATTCTCAACATGGTGAGGGCCAACATCGGCAGCCCTCACCCACCGCCAGGCTCCCGCCGTCAGGCAGCCTGGCGGTGAGTTGAAACACTATCCGCCAGGGTAGAGGCGCTACCCTGCGGATAATGTTTCATTTCCCGCCAGTCTTTTCCTGGCGGGATATCCTGCCAGGAAAAGGCTGGCGGAGGGGGGGCTCCTGCACTGCCCATGCACTTTGCATGGGCAGTGCAGGGGGCCTGGTGCAGAGCCCTGTCGTGCAGATTTTTGGGCAGTGATCTGCGCGACGGGTGCAACTGCATCTGCCGCACAGAGGCATTGACGGTGGCTTTTAAGTGTTTAGAAGATTCGAGGTGGACAGTAGAGGCTAAAAAACATAGGCCCTCATTACAACCTCGGCGGTATTCACTGAAGACAGCAGAGGCTGTGGGCGCCAGAATACTTACAGTGCGGGCACAACACACAGGTAGGTATACTTTACTTCAGTCTGCAAGACTATCCCACATTAATAAAATTGGTTGCCCAGTACAGTCTGAATAAACTACTTAACTAGTCTACAAAATCACTGAGTGATGTAAGTGCTAATGTGCATACTACATTTCATGGGACTGGACCCTGGCAGGCCAACTCAACCTTTCATCCTTTCAAGACAGTCAAGTGGGTACTAACGCCAGTGCTAAAATTTGTAAATAAAAACGTGCCAGTGCCCAAAGCCATCCTCTTAAACAGGCTACATTTATATGTGGGAACACGGAATACTGAGGCGGCATAATCCTAAAACCATCTCGGGCCTCTTCAATCCATATAAAGCCACTCGCTGCCCCTTCAGCTCACTCTTGTAGCTTTCTACTTTCTCCCTTTGAGACGCTTTTTCGTTTTTCCCTTCTTCCGTCTTTCCCATATGAGTCTTTTGCTCGCATCAAATGCTCGAGACAGAAGAATAAGCCTGGCCCTCAAAAATAAGTGCCGGTGCTCAGCAACGGAATCAACAAGCACAAATTAAGCACTGACTAACGCACTAGATAGTGAAAAGATCCATTATTTTAAAACCAAGAGAGATTTCACTTCATGGTGTTCTTATATATAAAAAGTCACTAGTTATGTCAACTGTAATAGGCCAACGGCCATAGTCACAGCAACAGCAGAAAGGACGGGTGAAACTTCTACTGTTTTCACCACTGCTCTCTAGAAAAGAGGGAATTCTATAACTATGTTCTCAGTGATCCCTTTCTATAGTCCACTTCAATTATCCTCTAAATTATCCATTAAAAATGCATGTAACACACTACACTGTAGCTTTCAGAGTGTGTTTTCCTGTATTTTCAAGCTGAAAAGAAGGGGAAACTGTTGAATCAAGGGTTGGTCTGACACTCTCTGTAATTAAAGAGGGAAAGGGAAGAATGCATGTGATTAAAGTAAGGAAGAAGGACGAGATGGAAGTTAAACACTGCCTGTGACCCCGTGTCATCCAGCTGCTCTTCCCCCACCTGCCCTCTTTCAATGTGCCTCAATAATCATAAAATTATAATTGACTTCATAGTTTTCCATACCAGCACAATTCATGCACGATTGGCTGTTAGCTAACTTTAAACCCAGTAATTGAACTAGAGTCTCCTCTAGGTTAGCAGTACTTGCACCCTTAATATAATGAGTAACAGACAGTGTACCCCTTAATTGTCTTTATCTGCATCCTCTGAGAACAGTGCACGGTTAGCTCCTCACCCAGTTTCTGTACCATTACCAAGTTGCAGCAAAACTTCTGATAGAGCGTAGTTTAAATATTACATATACTAAACGTGAAATGCTTATATCGATGTTTAATGATGCTGCATAGAAAACAACAATAAATTAGTATTCTGCTTAAATACGCATCTGAATTTTGACTATAATGTGTGTGTTCACAATTATATGCGTGAGCTAATAATGATAAGTAAAACTGTTCATGTTATGATTTATATTAACATTTACGATATCGCATTGTATTAAAAATCTCATAGGCCTTAAGTTAGCGTGAGTTGTAGATTCGGCTGCCTAGCTCTCATATTAAAGCATTATTCTTTGTTTTTAATTGTGCTGACTCACAAAGGGCTATGACCCTGCATTTGTTCCTTTTCTTCATTTTATGTAGCAAACCGTATTCTGTTCTCATCCACATGCTAGCTGCCTTAGTATGAATTCCAAAATACAATTTGAAACAAAAGAAGATTAATCTAATGTACAAGGACATTACACCATAGACAAAGAAACTCATGACCCGAGAAGATGTGCCAAGTGGTGATGAAAACCCCCCGGATGTGCCACCTCCGAAGACGTCAATTATGAAGACCAATCAAAAGGTTATAAATTATCGTGGGGTGACAATTTGGATTACCTAATGTATAATTTGATAGGTTAAAGATAGTGGGGTGTAGTAAATGTCCAATAGAATTTTGGGGGAAGGTATTACGAAAAAGGGATAAAAACCCATGTCACAGAAGGGTCGTTAGAACTAGGTAGGGAATGCTATTGATTTCATCCAGAAACTCTGTCACTCTGTTTGGTGACTTTGAGCCTTAAGAAACCATCCTCACCCATAGACTGCCCTTTACATTTCTCCTCCTTATGAGGGAAGTGTCCCCTGTCTTTTAGACGAGGTTAGACTGATGGTGATTCGACAGATGTCCTGAAGACGAAGACTGATCCTGCGTGCTGACCTAATCCTTGGAGGGTAATTATGACAATGCGATTTATAATTTGTCTGTTTGCTTTTCCTTTCTAGGTACCAACTGCTTATTTTTACAGAGGCCATAGCTAGATATTTTTCTAAATTGGTGTTCTAAATTATTTTGCATGAATCCAACATGCTGATGTTAATTGGTGGTTAGGATAGGTAACCTCTCTGACTGATGAATATAGACAAAGACTGACATTGCGCTATGCTGAACTGAGACTTACGTGATATTATTTGTATTCTGATCTCTGTTTACGCCGTGCTATGTTCTTATGTTCATGATTCTCGCATTAATGAAATCTTATCACAGTTGCCATATTGTGACTATGCTCTTATGTTTCTTGGTTTTGAGATTGACGCTTCTGCTAGTAGAATGTAATCAATAGGGAATAAAATTCATAAAATTCTACCAAAAGGTGTGGTTATTCATGACTGAAAGGTCATGGTTGCGTCAACAATTTGATTGATGCATATAACTAAAGTAAAGTGTATTGTGGTGGTGAATATTGATGACATTATTGAATATTGCTTGACATATTGATCAGCTATCTCGTCCTACGGTGTCTCACCACTGGGTCACAAGATTCATTGGCCTAAAACGAGTCCTAATGTGTATTAAATTGACATAAAAGGACGCGTTAACACTTCCGTGGAAAAAACGTCAGTATCTAGAGGAGCAAGCCAACCCGGAGTTGGGACAGAAAGGTCCATGCAAAATACATCCAGAATACCTAGGCTAAATAAAATACTAATCACACTGGTGTGCGTAAAAACAGACTTTTACAAGTTGGAGACTAATTGCAACAAGTCCTGCCTTATAAAAATGGGAATCACCCCAGATTCTGGCAGCAAGAAGGCTGAAACCTTCCCAGGAAACATTCTCCTTGTGTTTGATGATGTTGGGCCCATCCTACCGATAGATATAAAGCTCCAATGTTACCTGTGTCATCTCTGGACACCAACTGGCTCCAAGCTACAAACCAATACAATTCACATCTTGCAGTAGGAGGGATATTTTGGGGGCTCCGTCTTTTATTTTATCAAAATCGTTCCTCTAATTTATGTTAAAAAACTACTGTCCCTGAAAGGTTAATGCTGACCTTGAGGTGCCAGGTGCCTCAGGTTAAAAGGGAGGGAGCTGGTCTGATGTACTGTGAAGTGAGTGACGAATTGTCAGACACCTAAAGAAGAGACAAGCCTTCCCTCTATGGTTATCCTTGAAATAAATGCATATGTGTGCAGTTGGGCAATCTGCAAATCTAAAGGCTGCCTGAGAGCTAGTGTAGGCTTCCATTGATAGATTCATATGAGCTTTATGGTGGTGAAGATGTATTCTCTTTAAGAGCACTGGAAGTGTTTCAGCATATGAGTTTGTGAGTGTGTCTTCTAATGGAAAATTTTAAAATGTTTTGCATTAGCTAAAATCTAAATGACTCCTGCTATAAATATATATTTTCAAAGTACTTGTTTTAACTTAAAATCTATTTGCGCATTTTGCAGCATCCCATATTATGTTGCGCATAATGCAGTTTTAAAATAATTATGTCTTCAAAGTGCTTTTTGTCACTGGCTGGACTTTGAAGCACTATGAAAAAATGTACCTATTCCTCAATTCTCTTACCAGGATTTATACCTGGGAGCCTCCTGTTACACAGTGATATCAACAGTAGCTACATTCACCAACTGCACTGTCTCACAGTTCTCATACAATAATTTAAGTTGGATGTATTTCTCATTTAAGGTCTGTGCATAGTATTTCATATGCACTTGTAGTTGAAAGCCAACAGAATAGTTTCAAATACACTTGTTTTATTTTAACCACATCTCTGCCTCATACCTACACCTATTAACCCTGTCCCTGTTGCATTCAAGAGCACAGTTACATGTTTATGTTTATAGATGCAATTCTCTGATATCATTTCACTTTTATCACCTTGAATGCGCTAGTAGCCATTTGAATCACTAAGTTTGTTGTGGGAGGTAAAAGCAGAACCCCTCAAGTCCTTTCACCCTACAAATTGCCTCTTATTCCCTTGGTAGAGGAGAACTCTGCTGCTCACAGACATTCTCTTGGGGATGACTTCCTAGAGTGCCTTCTGAGGGACGTAGGAGGTGCACCACATGCTGTGACCCCAAAGACCAATGTTATTCAGTAGGTGATAATTGATCATCTGAATGTGCGCTCGGGGAGGTGGTGGGGGCAAGAGGCTTTGGGCTTCGGCATAAGAAGCCTACCAGACCCCTGTTAATAAACAATATGAGATAAAACTGGGCCAGGTGCATAAAAAAGTGACCCACAGCTAGTCCTCAAGCACTGGTTCATCGCCCGCTATCCAAGTGCCCGCTTTCCCAATCTGACCCTGATGTATGGGGTGGTGGTTCTGCAGTCCCAGTATGCCACTACCGGCAAATCCCCGCCTCGAGCGCTCTGTTTGACAGAGAATGAGTGAGCTGTAGCCTATACTGTTCAGCATGGCAACCCTGGCATGCAGTTTGGGTCAGGAGATCCTGTGCGGTAGGGTCAAAGCTAATGTAAGTGTCAGGGCCGGATTTAGCCCTGGTGGCACCCCGTGCAACAACCTTTTTTGGTACCCCCATGACCTTCTTGGTGGATTCCCTCATTATCACCCAGACAAACTGCCCCTCATCTCTCCATAGTCCCTGCCTCATATGCATTTTCTGTTTTTAAAGCTCTCAACCAACCCACTCAGCTATCCACATAAATTACAGATCTGTTCTTTGCAGCAAGCTTAATGACCCTCTGTGGTACATTATGGAGAGTCAAAGCTGCCACTAGACACAACTTTTACCTTTCTCTCTCTAGCAGGAACATTAATCACAAAAGTTATCTTGATATTTTTGTTGCTGCCTGAAAGCTGGACCAAGGAACTCTGCAGCTGCTGCTTTTAAATCGTACATTTGTGCAAAACACAGCACCTCCCAAAGGTCAATACCCCTTCCAGGTCAGCGCCCAGAGTGGCCTCACTGGTCACACCACCCTAATTCCGTCCCTGTAAGTGGGAGTACACAAGCAAAGGGTGCTTGTGTGCTAATTCACTGTAGCATCTAGGCCCACGTGTATAAGAGGTATGTGACCAGTAGCAGGTGCGTCAAGAGGTTCACAGAGGAGGGGGGGGAATCCATTGTGAATTAAAATGAATTAATTTTGAATACTAAATGTATATATATATATATATATATATATATATATATATTATAATATAGATATTATATGTATGTTACCATGACATTTTCCAAAGTGTGCATGGGGACCCCTCCTAGGGTGCTTTTATGCCCAAGGGACCACCACCTCCCCAGTCCCTAATAATTTTATAAGGGCAGGCCCGCTAGGCCCACCAGTGCCCTGGGGACCGCAACCTCCCTAGGGCCAAATGAATTATGTGTGTGGGGGGTGCACAGCCTCCCTGCAGCCCCTTGGACCACTACTTTCCAGGGGCAAATATTCAATGAAATGTGAGGGGGGGCAAGGGCACGAGCCCACCCACAGTCCCCGGGATGGCCACCTCCCTGGGTCAAATATATAATGAACTGTTGGGAAGCCACGCGGCCCCCGCATCCCTGGGAACTACCACCTCCCTAGGGCAAATGAATGAAATGGGGAGCTGTGTTCCCCCCCCCACAGCCCCAGGAACTGCCACCTCTCTGGGGCGTAATCATTTTATAAGGGTGGGCCTGCTAACCCACCCGTTCCCCCGAGGACCACTACCCTCCGTGGGGCTAAACAAATTATGTGTAGGGGGCTGTTGGGCTCCCCACAGCCCCGGGGACACTCACCTCCCTGGGGCCAAATTAATTATGAGTGCAGGAGGCCACGCAGCCTGCCACAGGCCTAGGGACCACCGCCTCCTGGGGGCAAACATTCAATGAAATGTGGGCAGCACACATCCCCCGAAGCCCTGGGACCACCACCTCACTGGGGGTAAAATAACATAGCTGTTTGCTTTTACTTGGTGGGAGCTGACTGCTCCTTCCAGCAAAAGCAAACAAACTCCATGTTCTGCAAGAGGGAGCTCTTAAACAGCTCCTGCTTGCAGAAAGCAGAGTTTTCATCTGTTTCCCTGGCCGCAAAAATGTGTGCAGGGACACAGATGAAAACACTGCTACAGGAAGTGGGGAGCTTCTATTTTAAGCAACTACCTGCTTGTGGGAGCAATAGTGGCTGCCACAGGATACGGGGTGCTGGCTAGGACTGCGGGGGCCTTCAGGCTCCCCCTCCCCCTCCGGTCCTCCTTTGGCTGCAAGCATCTTGCTTGTATGCCACTTTGAAGTTATTCCATGGAGAGACTATTGCAATAACTAAGAGCTACACAAGCAAGATGTTTGCTTACAAATGTTATAGTTATGTTTTGAAGCTCAGCAGAAGAGAGCCTCATCTGGTCTACTGGTAAGGCTAGTGGACTGTTACTCATTATGTCATGTAGTGTGTCTATTTATTTACTAGTGTTTTGAATGTTAAACATTCTTAGTGATGTAATATTTAATTATTTTTTACCAACAAAATCTTTGGCTTGAATGTCGAAGTTATGTCTGGAGACTACACAATCAGGCCCTAAGTTAACTATAACTCTCAACCTCTCCATGCACTGCTAATTACCCCATAAATTACAGCACTCATGACATCTTTGATAACATCATTGATAATGTCACTGTAAAATCTTCAGTAAAATTATTGATCAGATAACTTTGCGTGGCAGGGACATGAGATATAGTTAGCTTAGGGGGCGAGTTATAGTTACTTGAAATAACTCTAACTGCTGAATTTCTCTGGTTTTGTGAGAGTAAATTCAGATCCTAACTATAACTTCCCTGTATATATACACAATTAAATAACAATAAATTAAAGGTTAAAGGGACGTTATAGCAGGGCTCTCATTTCAAAACGCACAATAACATAGAAATTCAGAAGTTACAGTTAGAGGTATTTCAAGTAACTATAACTCGTACCCTAGGGTAACTATAACTCGGACCCTCACCAATACTTTTATTGCAAATGTTGATAATTACAATAATGCCATAGAAGGCATCACCATGTATGTAATATATGTGGTATTTAGCAGTGCACGGAGAGGACGCGACTAATACCTATAACTGCTGATTTTTTACGGATTTGTGTGTTTGAAATGTAAGTCTAACTATAACATCACTGTAATCTTTGTTTTTTAAGTGAATTTCTATGTTTTTACTCATTTTATTTGGTAACTTTAACGTCCCTGTAACCTTTGTTTTTCTTTCAGTGAATTGTTATGTTTTTTAACATTAAGTAATTTTAATAAATTTACATGAATCAAAACACTGCCACAGGAATTGGGTGCAGGGCCTGGCCTGCAGCCAGGCCCTGAGGCTATCCACATATTAACACCCAACCTAGTGCTACACATGACTTTCAGCCATGTGCAGTGGGGGTTGGCTCCAGGGCCTGTCCTCAGGCCCGGTCTTGTGGCCTGCAAATGTAAGCATCCAACTGCTTGCAACAGTTAGCCTTTGGCTATGCACAACAGGGGGTACGCCGCAGGGCCTGGCCTGTGGCCTACCACCTATAAGCACCCATCCCCATGCCACGCAGAGCCTTTGACCAAAACCTCTTTATGCATTGAACTGGATGCCACACACACCCTTTGTAAAGAAATAAAAGGGGCAGGGTAGGAATACCCTACCTCCCACTGTTATTGTTGGGGACCCCACTAGGGCAAAAAAGCCTCCTGCACTTGTTTTCACTTTAGCTTCCAGGTTTGCCTGGTCTTGGAGCATTTGGGATTGAAACAAAATAGGAGGGGATGCACAATTCCTCCCTTTTAGTGCTCTTCTTTAGCCCTGAGGACCACCATCTCGCAAGCGCTTTAATAAAATATAGGAGAGGGGCTACGGGAACCCCTCCATTTGATTCATTTAGCCCTCGGGATCACCACCTCCCTGGGGCTAAATAAACAATGATGCAGAGGGCTGGGCGGACACCTCATCTCTCAGGGCCATTTCACGTCTACCTGGCTGCCTTGGCCCCACCTAGGGCATTCAGTTTCTAATGATGGGCTTTACAGTGGAGACTGAAGGCCCCTGTGGTCCCAGCCGCCCCACCTCCTGCGGGAGGTGATATTGTTCCCACACGCAGAAAGCAGCTATATATACACCTCCCTGCATGCTGGAGCAAGCTTTCTTCTGTTTCCCTGTCTGCATGTGAGGGAAAACGATGAAACTCCAACCCAGCCAGCAGGAAAAGCTCCAACATAATGAAAGCAGATTGCTATCTCCCAAGGGGAGATAGCAGGAGCAGGCCCTGGGGTGGCGGACCTAGGGCCAATAATGGCCACCTCCTTTAATTAGCATGGGCCAGCCTTTGGGTTGTTTATGGCTCCAGAGGTTTTATGAAGCAGTTGTATTAGGATACAATCGTAGTATGGACTTAGATGAAACTATAAAGACATTGGCTGGAAAGCATAAAAGTTTATTGTAAAGCAGTCTTTCATTGGGATAATTCACACTGCAAAGGAAACGAAGTAGTGTGCCTTTGAGAATCGACAAGCGGCAATAATATGAAAGAGATTATAAATTCAGTGTACTTTGATAAAAACAATGTCACTACACAAGTTAATTAACCAATCTGCATTCAATTAAAGCTTTAGGATAAAAAGGTGAATGTTTCCATCAAGTGGTTATTTTCAAATTGTGAGTCATGCACCTATGATTAAGGCTGGCGTGAACAGCCAAAACGCGTGAGGAAACATTACATGTTTGCGCAATTTGATGTTGGTGAATTAATGTGCCTCCCATGACTGTGAACGAAGGCTTGGCGCTTCTCTGTGTGTGGAGAAATCGGATTGAAAAAAGAAAAAAAAAAAATATATATATATATATATATATTTTTTTCAAACAAAAAAATCCACAGCGTCCGGAGCCAAAATATAACAGTGCTCCAGGCGTTTAAAGACAAGTCTCCATCACTCAAGAGATTCTTAATGCAGGTATTTTATTGGCGAAAAACTCAACGCATTTCGGAAATTTAAAATGTCCTTGTTCACAGGTAACAAAACACGCATTTACTTCGAGTTTAAATACATTCAATGTCAAGAGTCAAAATATAAACAAAATAAAGAAAGGACTAAGAGAAACCCCCCCCTGTTTCCCACATAAAGTGTGTAGGCCATTTTGAAATGACCAACCTAAACAAAAACAAATACAAATAAATCTTTAAACTTTTTAAACAAGAAAATATTGATAATCCGTAAATAACTCATCCTTATATATTTCTATATTCACATAACCAATACCAAAAAAGTATTAGCGCTAAATCAATCAAGTTTTCGTGACCATTTGCATATATATATATTAATTAATCTGTAATGTGCCAAATCCTAATTATTTATATATTCATACTAAAATTATATGAAAAATGTAATACATAATGTATGGAAATGAAACACAAATACATATTTGATTATAAATAATGCCAAAAATGGTATATTGAATATAGCTAAACTGCATCTATGCTTTAAATGAGCATAGTCCTTATTGAGAAGCCCAATACCTATGAAAATGCATTGTTGCAACTAGAATTATACAATAAATACTATATGAAATCCCGGAGAGAATATACTACTGAATAAGCTGTTTCTATACAAAAAAGGCATATAATAGCTCTTTTGCGTTTTCCAAGATGTAACAAAACATCAAGGATCTTTCTTGTTGAAACATTCATAACTACACCACCTAGGGAAAGAAAAAAAGAGTGATGTCATACCCAAAATAACCAATACTACACTCTATAGCAAAATCAGAAAAATAAAATATATACATATGTATAAAATGAGAAGGGAAAAGCAGCCGAAGAAATGTTCTAGTATATGAAAACTAATATAATAAAAGTCCAAAGAACACTAGTTACCAATATGTATTGACAATTCCTCATCCATGTTGAGTCCAGTTGGGTACAATGTACTCATACCAACTATGAGTCTAGATTCAAGTCTCCTCAATTCCAACACCCTATTTCCACCTCTCTCTCTTACAGGGACCTGATCTAAAACAACAAATCTCAACAGGCCAACCCTTCGATTGTGAAAATCTCTAAAATGCCTTGCTACTGGATAACTTTTATCTACATGATCAATAGCTCGCATATGTTCGAGAATACGTTTCTTAGCCGGATGTATAGTACTTCCGATGTAAAAAGGACAAATTAGAGTATAAACACAATGGTCTGACAAACATGACACATGTTTACGAATTACAAAAGGAGTAGAGACAGTTGGAAATTGGATACTTTTTACATTAGTACTATTCTTGCAAGCTTTACATCTACCACAAATGAAAAATCCTTGGACAGGGTTCTCAATTCTGGGTTGTGGAATGAGGCTATTGCAAAGAGAATCATTCAGGGATTTGTTTCTTCTAAAAGTGAAACGCGGGAAATCACCCAAGGCATTTGCAAAAGTTTCGTCCGTTTTTAATACAGGCCAGAATTTGGAAAAGATCTTTCTTATTTCATTGCTTCCATTGTTATATGTAGTAATGAATCTGATTGGTTGAAGCTGTTGTGTGTTAGATTGTTTCTTCCTAATCAGTAGATTGGATCTATTGATTCGGGAAACTCTAGCCACTGCCTGATCGAGCACACCTTTGTTGTATCCTCTTTGGAGAAACCGCTCAGTCAGAACTTTAATTTCGCCGAAAAAAGCTAGATCAGAACTGCAGTTACGGCGAGTGCGTAACATTTCTCCAAATGGGATACTCTGTATTAGTTTCTTGGGGTGACCACTGCTTGCATGAAGCAAACTATTTCCTGCAGTCTCTTTACGATAAAGAGTACTCATCAATTTGTTATTGACAGCACTGATCCGAACATCCGAAAAATCAATGGAGTTGGGATCGATCCTGCTAGAGAATTTCAAATTCAATGTATTCTCATTCAGCATATTCACAAAAATCTGTGCTGTGTTCTCATCTCCTTGCCAAATACAAAAAATGTTGTCGATATATTTGATCCAAAGAATCACATGAGTTTCAAATAGGTTGATATTACTCACTATTTGTTCTTCCCACCAGCCCAAGAATAGGCCAGCATAACTGGGAGCAAAGTAGGTACCCATTGCTGTACCTTGTTTTTGTTTGTAAATAACTTTATCAAAAATAAAAAAGTTATTAGTAAGACAGATATTAATCATATCCAACAGCATTTCGGTATGCAGGAGATGAGATAAAGATCTTGCCCTCAAAAAATGTCTAATAGCTTTAATCCCAGATCATGAGGAATGTAAGTATATAAACTATTGACATCTAAACACAAGAACAGATAGTTCTCTTCCCAAGGAGTCTCATCAATGATACGCTGGGAGTGAAATTTTCATTTAGTCCCCTGCCTGCTGTCAGGCAGGCAGGGAAACAGATGCAAGGATTGCTCCAGTGTGAAGCTCACTGTGTGCACTGTTTCTTCTTCAATAATTTGAGTGATAATGTTTAATTTATATTTGTAATGATGCTGTGACAGTTGTCATAAGTGCTGTAATATGTGGAGTAATTAGCAGTATATGGCGAGGGCACGGGTTATAGTTACCTTTAAGGCACGGGTTATAGTTGCTTGAAAGAACTCTTCCTATAACTGCTCAATTTCTATTGATTTGCACAAGTAAATTCAGACTCTAACTTTAACGTCCCTGTAACCTTTGTTTGTTTCAGTGAATTTCTAAGGTTTTTTAAATTCTATTTCCTAACTATAATGTCCCTGTAACCTTTGGTGTGATCTAAAGTGATTTTCATTAGTATATGTTAATCCAACCACCACAGTGCATGGCCTTTGGCTGAGCGCAGAGGCAGTTGGCTGCAGAGTCTGGCCTGCAGCTAGGACCTGCCACCAAACCCCTTTAGCCATGCAACCCTATGCTGTGCACAACCTTTGGCTGTGTGCAGGAGGGGTTGGCCACAGGTTCTGGATTGCAGCCAGTTCCTGTCAATCCAAAGCCCCACTGCCCCCTCCAGAGGTCTGCCAAAATATTAGATTTTTTAGGTGGGGAGGAGGGCCACGCAGCCCCCACCCCAGGTCAATCTCAGCCCTGGAAACCTTATCCCCTGAGGCCCAGCCTATAATTTTTTTTTTCTTTTTTGGGGGAGGGGAACACACACCTCCTCCCCAGCCAAATGTGGCCCTGGGGACCCCATCCCCTGGGGTGTGGCCCAATTATTTAAAATTTTTAGGGAGCAGGGGGCCACGTGCTCCTCCTCTCCAGGTCCAATCTTGGCCCTGGGGACCCCATCCCCCAAGGCGCAGCCTAATTATTATTTTTTTGGGTGGGGAGGATGACTGTGTTGTCCCCTCCCCAGGGCTAATCTTGGCCCCAGGGATCCCATCCTCCGGGGCCCGGCCATGTGACCTGGGTGCCTCCCTAAGGGCACCCAGTCACAATATCGGGGACCGTGGGGGAATTTTCAAGGCCCTCATCGTCCAAGCTGGCCCCCCGTCTGTGGGAGCCAGCATTGCTGACACAGAAAGGGAGCTGCTAAAGCAGTTCCCTCTCTTTGGGAGCAATTGTTTCTTCTGTCTTTTTGTCTGCATCTTTGTAGGCAGGGAGAGAGAGAGAAAACCTCTGCTCCAATGAATGGATAGCTGTTTGACAGCTGTCCCTTGAGCGGAGCAGAGTGTTTGTTGTGGCTTGGAGGCAGCTGTCAAAGCTGCCACCAAGTCACAGCAACTAGCTATGTCCGGGGGTGGGCACCCCGGAACATAGCAGGAGCCGGCCCTGGGGGGTGGCTGTCCCCAAGGCTGTCAGTGACTTCTCAAGGTGGGGCCATGCGGCCTCCCCCAAATGTGTCTATTCCCAGTGAGGCAGTGATCTGCGGGACTGTAGGGGGTCTGAAATTGACCCCTTTCTATTTTTTACACTTTGCCACAGGGTGGTAGTGGTCCCTGGGGCTGTGGGGATCCATGTGAGGCCCCCACATGGTATTTATGTTTGCTCTGAGGAGGTGGGGGTCCCCGGGTCTAATGCAGGGGTTTATTAAAAAACAAGCATGGGAGCCTGCACTTGTTTGTGAAAAATGTTCAAGCAAATTCACAACAACGTTGCAAATTCGCAGGAAATATTTTTTCCAAAATGCGTTTTTGCTCTGGCACTGTCCCTTTGGGACCTCAGGACCCGAACTAAGGGGTCAGGTTGACTCTGCCCTGACCCCTTGTCTTTTTTTTACACTTTTTTAATGGGACTCAGCTCAAGCTGAGTCCCAAGATGGCTGCCAACACTTCCTGGTTTGAAGTGTTGGCAGCCAATCAGAGCTGTGCATTTGCCGTGCAGGAGCTCTTAATCTTTGCGAAGTCTTTGCGACCTCAGAAATAAAAATGTGTTGTCCCTTTAATATCTATAACAATACTGAACAGATTTACACCAAATAAGCAAAAGCACAATCTGAGTATCGAAAGCTAGCTTTCTGCCAAATTTAGTGTAATTCCGTCCAGTGGTTCGGGTTGTAGCCTTGTTCAAAGGTCCTATGGGAATTAACATCGGAAATGCAACTTTTTTGACCCCCCTTTTTATTAGCCTCCACTTCATGGATCACCCCAAAACTTTCTGTGTGCAACAAGAATCACCTGGGCATTTTTTGGGAAAAATTTGATGAACATTCATCAAAGGGCCCCAAAGATATAGACAAGTCAAAAAAAGCTTTTTCTATGAAAACATGATCCTAACTATAACTACCTAGTGGCAACCGCCACTAGATAATATATATATATATATATTCCCTTTCACTTACTTTTGCCCACCTTAGTTAGTCATTTGTTGCCCCGGATTTCCTTTTCCCAATTTCTTTTTGCCCTTTTTGTCCTCTTTGTTTTTTGCCCACATGTTTTCTGCCCAGCATATGTTAATCCTTGATTGGCAAGTTTGTAGGGATTTCCCTTGCCCAAACTAGCTGAGCCTAGATGATTTAAATTGCCTTAATGCTTATTAGAGCTCAGCAACGCTTATTTTCTGTACATCAGGTAACTCTGCTATTGTTCAATATTGTATTAGCTCTTCTAATGTTAGTTTGTTTGAACTTATTGCTTCACCTTGGCAATCCTTGGTGATATTGTATCTTTATACTTTGCCTTGAGGATTGTCTAAAGGGCTTTGAGTTTAAACTTGTAATAAACCCCCTTAACATTATTCCCGACTGGAGTTTTCCTTGTATGGCCACTTTAGTCATACTTTGTAATTGATTTAATTTGTTTTGAAACTTAATGATGTGTTCTCCACACCCTTATGCCGGGTCCAAAGATTCATTGACTTTTTCAGGCATTGATTCCTGCGAAGGAAGAAATGTGTCGACAGTAGAGGATAGGAAGGGGAGAAGAGTTGAGAGTGATGTAGATAGAAAGCAGGTACAGTGAGAGAGAACTGAAGGGCTGAAAGCAGTGAAAATCAAGAGGCTGGAGAAATTAACAGTTGTATAAACAAACTATTTGTACAGCTATGCAACTGAGCCAGGTGTGAGCTCCCCCTGCATCCTCTGGTTTTTACTTGCACAGTGTATTCAGCCCTGATGGCTTAGAGCTAGAAGCAAAGACTTGGACACTGTCTAAAAATGGTACAAATATTGTACAGCTTCTCATGTGAAAAAGTATCAATTAAGCTTAACACCCCTGACAGAAACACAAAGTCTCACATCCTAATCACTACATCATTCTACTGCTGCTAAATTCATCATTCCATAATATCTTATTGCCCTTTTGATTTGGGAACCTAGCGTTAGAATATGAAGTATCTGTGGCATAGCTAAATGAGAAAACAGCAATCTTTTCTCACAAGGACTCATAGACAGGCTAACGTCCTTTACATGCCGGAAAAATTGGGGATTTCATAAAATAATACATCTTCAGATTCCATGTTCATGTAAGTTAATGTTACAGCCATATGTGGATGTATCCATTTTCATACATTTTCCGACCGCAATTCCAGAGGGTTCATGTTTTGCTTTGAACATGCTTTCTTGTGTTCATTTCAGGCTTCAGGATAATAATGTAGCACTTTGGAAAAAATATGCAGAAGAGTAATCCAGAGCTTGAGGCCAAAATGGCAAATATCTCTACTGAGACCATAAACCTCCCCTTTGTGCTCAGGTATGCTGGGATGAAGGAGGTCCAGACACTGAGGAAGACCATCATGCTGAAGGTGATTAGTTTTGTCTCATTGAAGGAGTCAGGCAACTTCCTTGCCTGGAAAGCAACTAGGAAGCTCAGACAGGCTAATAAACCCAGGAAGCCCAGCATGCTGTAGAAGGCGGCCTGTGAATTCTCATTACATTCGAGGATAATCTTTCCAATGATGGATTTCATGTTCATTTCCAGGAAGGGAGGGTACAAGCCCAACCATGTAATACACACAATAACCTGAATCACTGAGCTCAATAGGACAATGAAAGTAGGAACCTGGAATCCCAGCCACCCCCGGAATTTACTGCCTGGCATCGTAGCTTTAAAAGCAATCACAACCAGGAGTGTTTTAGCAAGAATGCACCCCACACAAAAGGAAAAAGTCACTCCAAAAAACATTTGCCGGAAAAGGCAGCTCATCTTGACTGGTCGTCCAATGAATACCAAAGAACAAAGGAAGCAGAGCATGAGCGAGATTAGGAGCATGTAGCTCAGAGACCGGTTATTGGCACGGACTATTGGGGTGTCTCTGTGTTTGATGAATAATATCAATACAGCGGCAGTGAGAAGAGACAACAGAATAGCAATGGCTGCTAAGCCTGCTCCAAGAGGCTCATAAAAGGAGAGAAATTCCAGAACCTTTTTAATGCATTTATTTCTCTCTGAGTTTGACCACTGGTCTTCTGGACACGTATCACAGCTGATGGCATCTATAAAAGTGATGACATGAGAAAAATATATATAAATAAATACCATTTCCAAAATTTCTCATATTCCACATTTCTATCATGAAAATATTACGTACTCTACTTCTATCCTCCCAACATATTCCTTTTCACTGTCTCTAAGAAAGACGGCATTTTAGCATCTTTACACGTTTTAACATACTCATTGCATCTTTTAATTTAAGGAATTAGCATCAAGACTTCTTTAACCAGTATTATGCTTCGTTTAAAACAATCATAGAATTTGTACCTCCCGCCTAATATTCCTTTTGTCTCTAGAGGTGTATCAGCATACCATCTAAGTAGTACATCTAGTAAGGTAGTAAAACTGATTTGATGTAGCTTTTAAACTTAAAGGCAGTTTTTGTGTGTTTTATATTGGAATTGTGGGGAGCATATCAGGGTGGAGTGGTCATGTGTTAGCTTATTGGGTATTGTATTGGATAGAGGGGCATCTTAATGAGGAGCACAATTAGCTATGGTTTGTAGGAAAGACAGTAGCGTGACTGATCAACTTCACTCTCTATTAATGAAGGCCAATCCTGCCTTATTTCAAACTCTCCCTCACTCACGAGCCACCAGAACCAACCTGTAACCTGGATTATTTAGCCACGTTTCAAAAACACTGGCGCTAATGCCCTGTCAGCGTCCTTGGAAAGGACGCTAACAGGGCGGGGGAGGCGTAGGGGAAACTGGGGTTTGTGCGGCGAATTATGGCGCTACACTTTTCAGAGGCAGAAAACTGCCTTTTGCCATTTTCTGGCGCACAACCCCCATGGACATAAGACAGGAGCCATGCCCACCACACCAAGGGCTATGCCCAGGGTACGAATGTCCCCTGGGCATGGCCATTGGTGCCAGAGCCATGCAGGGCCACCGAGCGTGGTAAGATTAAAAAAATAACTTATTGGGAATTACCTGGTATGGGTCCCCCATCCTAGGTGTCCTCCTGGAGTGGGTGGGGGTGGGTGGGGGTGTCCCTGGGGCCAGGGAATGGCACCTGTGGGCATTTTCCATGGTCTCTGACCATGGAAATATACCTACAGGCCCCCTTACGCCTGCCCATAGCCAGACTTAAAATAATGGCGCTAAGCAAGGTTAGCGCCATTTAAGTGCTGGATTTTAGCACTGTGGGGATAAATATGGCACAAAGGCTATATCATCCTTTTCTGAACGGGAATACCTACCTTGCTTCTCATTGACGCAAGGTAGGTGTTCACGTCCAGAAAACGAAGTTAACTCCATTACTTTGGCACTAGACGTGTCTAGCATCAAAGTATAAATATGGAGCTAGGTTTGCGCAGAATTAGGGAAAAAAAAAGATGCTAAGTCATCGCAAACTGAGTATAAATATGGGCCTCAGTCTTTCATCGAGGCACACCAGCTGTAAAACACTCAGCATGTCTAGCTATGGGCCTTCTGCCACATGCACTGCATGGTGAACCTCTTCTGTTAGACCTGTGACGGCCATGCTTCTGTGAACGTTTTCCAATATTCTGCAGTTCTGTGCCACTGATAGTGCTCACCACTTACGTTGAGCATGAACAATGGCGATGAATTTACACCATTCAAAAACTCAACCAAGTGAGAACCAGGTTTTACATGCAATGTCATGCAAACTGCAACATGCTTTGTTTAAATGCACTATCAGTACATAGGTTTTTATGATAGATTCTACAGAATCTTACAGTGATTCCCTGATTACTCCAAGCTGAGTGGTATATTATTATTTGTGACATTTTGTTGAAACTGTATGGCACTCTTCATTCATTCTGTATGTATAAAGCACTCAGGTCTTTACATGTAGATATACAAAAATGCCCTTTTTACCTGGTAACCCCTGACTTTTTGCTATAATTTATTGGTGATGCAAGAACTCTGAACACTGGGAGCCGTATTTACAAGCTGCCTGTGCCTCCAGTACATCATTTTTTGGGATGCTGAAGTAGCACAGGCTGCGAGTTCATACCTACACAGCCACACAGAGCCACTTTGTGTGGCTGTACATGACCTAGTAGATATGAAGTAAGGCAACACAGCACAAGTCGCTGCATTGCCTTACCTTGCATCATAGAGACATTCCATGGGTGGGTGTACCCACATACAACCCATGGATTTTGACACATTCCCAAATTTACAAGGTTTTGTAAACCTGGGAATGTGTCAAAAGACTACGCCTTCCCAGGGGAGGTGTAAGGAAGGCTCAACGAGGAGAAATACCTTGTGATTGTTTTTGTGCAGGAAGGGAAACCTTCCTGCACGAAAACAATCATCTTCGCAATTCAGGCACCCTTGCGCCATGGTGCAATGGTGCCTGAATTGGCGATTGGCAGCCCATTGTGTGTCAGTGCAGGGGACAAGGGCAGGAATGTGGCATATCTTGTAGATACAGTGCATTCCTGCCCTTTTCTTTTGATGCAGGGCAGTGGTGCAAGACGGCTTGTGGCGCTGCCCTACGTCAAAAGTTTGTAAACATGGCCCTGCGTGCTGCCTTCCCACTGTATGTGCTATGACCTCTAAAAAAACATGTAGAAACGGATAGTTCCTAAATTGTATATTTAATTTGCCTGTATGTCTTTATTATATGGCATCCAGTGTACCCAGAGCCTTTAAACCCTTAGCTGCTAGGCCATCCCCTGGAAATTACCCAACGGCCCCCCCACACCCTTTTCTCCCCCGTCCCAATTCCCATACCTTCCCCTCCCCAATTGATGAACCATTTTTTGCTATTTGGAGTAGTTTGTGCTTAGTGTTCCATACATTTTTGTCCACATAACGTATCCACAACAAATTTATCCAGCATCCTGGGAATTCTAAAAGTACCCAGGGTTTGTAAACTGAGAAAATAGCCAACATATAGCTAAATGTTTAGTTTTTTGGGGAAAACAGGAAAAAAAGTGTTCTGGATAAAAGTGCATTTTTTTCATAAAAATGGCATCAACAAATAGTTTGCTGTGCTAAAGTCACCATCTTCCAAGATTTCATGAACATGCACAGCTGAATCAAAAGACATATTTTTTTACCACGGTTTTGGTACTTTTCAAAGAGATAGACCATTTTTTAGGGTCGAGTCTGTGAGTGCATGTGCTAGCGTGTGCGTCTCGCTTGCGCAACTCTGTGGTGTAGAGTACAGGGCTTGGAGCCCGCCTGTCGCTTGACATTTTGTTGGTTTGCATGACACTTCTTTACAGCCTCGTAATTCGTCAAGGGATGCCTGGCATCATTTCAGTTTCTCTGTGTGGAGCCGAGATCAAGCACTAATTGATACAACTTAATTAGTGCCCGTCCGCTGCTATAGACGTGATCGAGGTACTATTTGTGGTTTTTAACTTTGAGTGCCCCTCAAACAGAAGTCTTGTTTGTGACTGGGAAAAACTTGCCCAGCAGGCACAAAATTGCAAAGTTTTATTTTTTAAAGCTAACTTTATTGTATTTTGCCAAGTCATCTTTTCTCGGTTTCATCTCTTGTTTTCTTTTGTTTTAGCTCGTGGGAGCTGTTGTCAAAACATTACAAATAACTTGTTCGGAATATGCAAGACCTGTTGCATTGCAAATGCTGGTTGGGTTATGCCATTGGAGGGGTCTGGTGACATGATGGTAAACCAAAAGGCCAAAAGAGATTAGTAAATGTTTATAGATTCACAAGGCGACATTGTTGGTAAATACATAACCCATTAGGTATATGCTTGATACATGTAAAATCTAGTGCATAATGTCATTGGTTGGTGGTTTCAAGGCACAGTAAATAAGAAATGTACTACTCTTCAGCTCGCTGGTACTCGGTGTGTCGCACTTAGGAGGGTGAAAGCCAGAGTTGACCTTTTTAGGTCTAATCCTGTGACCTTCAAATCGCACGACGTTGTAAGTCACCCTTTTGAGTAAAAAGCATTTTTGGAATGAGGATAATGTTCTGTTTTACTGCTCCCAAACTGTGGAGGCAGAGAACAATGTTACAACTGGCTTGGAGTTCAGTCATTCCTAAATCTCTCAAAGTCTTTGTTCCCCTTTTCACATTAACCCTTTATTACCATCTTAACAGTTTTATACCCTGCAAAATGGATGACATCCCCTGCCGCTCACTCTTTTTTCATGTTGTTGCCACATACAGAACCCTGAATTCTCGTAGTTTATTTAGGTTTGTGAAGCCCGTTTAATCTTTCAATAAATCGAGTTTCTTTCAAGAAGCTAGGAAAAACTGTTCTCTTTTCCTACACTCAGCCTGCTTTAGATGGATACTTCGTGGGCCATGTTACGTTTGGGGTGTTACGGTGACTTTCATTCCCCTTGAAAATATAGCTATGTCAAGTACTTTAACATGTGCCCAAGCACATAAATAAATAAATAAATGTATTTAAAAAAAAGTTTTTAGCACTGCTGTGACCGAGGCCAGTCAATTGAAGCAGATGGTCGAGAGTTTGTGCGGGGATCTTGAAGTGAATCTAGACAACGAGATCCTGATTGTCACTCGCTCCTATTAATATTCATCTTCAGCCGTTGCTTACAGATGGAGGCATATCCCTCCATAATTACGCAGACGATACCCAGCTGAAAGTTACACGTACTGTATCTCTTGATTTAACTTTCCTACTGTACAGATATCGGTGCATAAAAACCTAAATAAGATAGAACTTGATTTTTTAGGTCAACCGCGCAAAAGCTTTGAACTGTTGTAATCTATCTGTGGGCTTTTAACCACCCACATAGCACGCCCATCACTATCAATCGTTCATGGGCTTGCCTTTCAAAAATCATTTGTTATAATTGGTAAATGCCTTACGTTTGTCTTTCCATGGGGCTGTTTTGTTACCACCTTGGACACCGAGCCTGTTACATGGATAATTGCTCATGGCGGCTGTGGCACTTTGAATCGGTTCACTTATGTCAACTGTTTTACTTTTCATTTGCAGTTTATGTGGCAAGAAAAGTCCAGTTAGGACTTTACAACGCTAATAGCCCTTAACTCCAGCAAACGCGAGACCCATTGCATTGCAAATGCTTGTCCTATTTTGTGTGCTTTCAACCCATACCATTTTGTGGAAGGAATGACTGTGGATATCTTAGGTGATCCAGGAAAGCTACATGTTTCTGGAAAGTAGACAAATGTCCAAATTCAGTAAGGGGTCATATGTGCAGATCCCTCAAGGTTTTCCCTGGGACCGTCAGACTCGCGCAGCGCTCTGGCCTCCATATTATGACCATGGCGGAGCCACCACAGTCTGAACGCCGGCACCGCCAGATTGCCGTCAATCGACAGCCTAACTTCTCAGTGGTTGTAATCTGCCAGGGAAGTGCTGTAAGCAGCACTGTCCTCTGGATTACGAGTCCCCTTTCGGCCAGCCTTTGCATGGAAAGTGGGTGTTGGGGCCCCATGGGGGTCTGTGCACTGCCAATGCACTTTGCCTGGGGAGTGTAGGGTCCCGCATGGACAGCTCGTTCGCTGTTGCACCCGATGCACTGCACCATTGTCAATGTTGTGGTGAGTTTCCACCCTCCGGCCCAGCAGGAAACTCGTAATAGGGCCTGCAGAGGGACGGCCGCATAGGCGATCATCCAGATGAGGGACTTTGGTGGGTGGCCTCCACCACCCGCCAAAGTCGTAATGAACACCTAAGTGTTGAAATAAAGAATTATTGAAAATGAGTATGGGAAAACAGTCACTTGTGATAATGTTTTCATCTGTAACTTTTTGTCACGATGGCCAATTTACAAAAGCAATGTACCATTACATTTTCTAGCCCCTTTTAGTTGTGGGGATACATAGGGTTTGTAGGTTTTCCAAGAATCCGAGGTACCTAGAGCCAACAACTAACCTGCATCATACAATATTTTTTCATTGTGTACTGAGAATATACCAATTCACATGGTGAAATCTGTAGAGTGAAAAATAGGTATTAAGGTAACATATGTATTTATAAAATGGGCACGAGATATGGAATTTAGGAGCAGTGCTTCTTTGTAAATCTCTGAATCTGTGGGTACTCGTAGGGACATATGATTTATATGTTTTTTTAAATGTCTTCTTTCTTACACAGTGGCTTCCATTTGGAAGGTGCAAATGCAGTGAAATCCAATTGATAAAAAATATCTTACTATTCTATGCTCCAACATGTCTTCTGATAAAAACAGTACCTCACTTGTGTGGGTGGGCTTAGTGCCCGTGACAAGAAATGGCCCAAAACGCAACCTAGAGATATCAAGGTTTACCATTCAAAACTGACCCATTTTATATAAACCAGGCAGCTGTGGATTTTGGGTCCTAGTTCAGCTGACACTTCAGGAAATCTAGCAAACATGTATATTTTTGAAAACTAGACACCTAGGAGAATCCAGGATGTTGTAACTTGTGTGGCTCTCACCAGGTTTTATTTCCTAGAATTCTGTGCAAACCTCAAACTTTGACTAAAAAAACAAATTTTCTTCACATTTCTGTGAATGAAGGTCTGGAATCTGCATGGAGCCACACACTTCCTTCTACCAAGCGTTCCCCTAAGTCTTCTGATAAAAATGGTACCTCCCTTGTGCAGGTTGGCCTAGTGTTCATGACAGGAAATGGCAGAAAACCCAACATGTATGCATCACATTTTTCCACTCAAAACTGACCAGTTTTTTGCAAAGTGGGTAGATGTGGATTTTGAGCCCTTGTGTGGAGATTCCCTTTGACCTCTGTTTGATCCATTCCTATCGCTGGCTTCAGGCCAAACACAATTGGTGCAGCGTTTTTATTGGCACAAGAGGGATAATGCTGGGTTGTAGGAATGTTGTGGATTCCTGCAGATTCAAGACGTTTCCATCACAGAAATGTAAGGAAAATGCATGATTTCAGGTAAAGTTTGAGGTTTGCAGTTGATTGGTGTTAAGAAAACCTCATGGGATTCACACAAGGCATACTACCAGTGAATCCCCTGTTTGTCTACTTTTCAAAAAGTCTGTGGTTGGTAAGTTTCCATGGGTGTGGGCCAAGCTTGGCCCCAAATCCTGCAACTATGGCTATTGCTGATCTCTCCACATAGCACTTTAGGGCCTTTTGTGTCAAGGTCTCTTGGTCCATCTACATGACGTAGGTACTATTTTTATCAGAAGACTTGGGGAATGCTGTGTGGTAGGACATTTGTGGCTCCCTGTAGATTCTAGAAGTTTTCCTCACAGAGATGTGAGAAATATTTGAGTTTGTAGTCAACGTTTGAGGTTTGAAGGGCACTTTGGGTAAGAAAAGGGTGTGGGTTATATAAAATGCACACCACCCTAGACTCCCCCGGATGTCGAGTTTTCAGAACTTTCTGGGTATGTTAGGTGTTTTCCAGGTGGTAGCCTACCCTAACGTAAGTGCGGCTGCACACCATTGCAAGTGTGATGATATTAGGAGTTAGCCCAGCTCTCCTAGCCCATATGCAAAAACAACACCCACAAGAATCAAATTTCCAGTTGCTTGCCACTGGGATGGGATGCTTTAGTCTGCAAGGGAAGAGGCAGACTGGTGAGGTTTTAGGGGTGAGGGTGCGGCCTGATTTTAAGATGGGATTGACCTTCCCATTTTTTTTTTAAAGATATATATTGCTGCCATAGAGTGGGCTTTTATTAGGGGTGAGGGCATTTCCATGTCCATTCTCTGTTTATTTTGAAAATAAATCCCTGGTGCCTAGTGTGCATTCTGCCCCTTGGGAGGGGGTTGCATTGGAGGTTATTGCCTCAATCTGCCCCTGGGGGGGTCATAAAGACTATTTCCTGTTTTTTAGGGGTTGGGATATGACCATGCCCATTCTAGGCTGCCCCACCCATCTATTTTTATTTTTAAAACAAATCCCTGGTGCCTAGTCTGCTTTCCCCCCCCCCCCCAGGCCAAATTAGGGGTAATTGCCCCCATCTGCCCCTGGGGAAGCAGAAAGACTGTTTCCCTTTTAATTAGGGGTGGGGGCATAGCCAAGCCCATTCTGGGCAGACCACACCTGTCTTTTTGTATTTTAAAAATAAATCCCTGGTGCTAGTGGGCTTTCTGCAGGCAGTTGCTCCATTTACCCCACAGGGAGGGAAGAAAGGTTGAAATTAAACAATTGGCCTGGGGGAAGCCAAACCCTTGCCCAAGGGTAAGGTCTGCCCTCCCATCCCAGGTGGCTAGTGGGTGGATATCTGCTTGGGGATTGCTCTCTTGTGGTGATCCCCAAGCAGGGATACCCTGAGCAGAGGTACCTTTGGAAAGGGGAGATTCTCTGCTTTTCAATGATACCTCTCCCATTAGAATCAGTGCTCGGGACTGAGATAGCCCCTCGACCACCGATTCAGTGAAAGTAAAACCAGCCCATCAGCTGTTTTTACTTTCACTTTTACTGCAATGACATCAGCATGCCCTGCGCACCGATCCACATTGAATGAAAAAAAGAAAAAAAAGGATCAGACTGCTCTGGAAGCTCTTTCTGAGCAGCCTGGTAAAAAAATAAAGGAATACCTCTGATGCTGAGCACCAGAGCTGCTTTTAAGTGCCTCACCAGTGTCAGCCAATGGCCAACACAGGCACTGAGGAGGTTGCCGACACCCACACTTATGGGGTTAAGTTAAATGTCTCTAGTGGACTACAGTACCTATTATGGCACTGATAAAGTGGCATTTCAAAGTATGTCTTCAGGCCTGCAGCCTGAGTGTGTAGTTTTAAAACTGCAAATTTGACCTGGTAAAATATATCTTTTGCCTGGCCTAAACCTTCCTTTTTAATGCTTATATTCACCCCTAGCGTAGGTCCTAAAGGCCCATAAGGAAGGGTGCATGGTATTTAAAAAGTAGGATATGTGCACTTAAGTTTTACATGTCCTAGCAGTGAAAACATTTCCAAGTTGTTTTTCATTTAGAAAAGGCTGGTTCTCCCATAGGAAATCACTGGGTTACATTACAATACTTTAAATCCATTCTGATGGTCAAGTCAGATTTTAAAATATTATTTTAAAAATACCATTCTTAGAAAGTTGACATGTTCCTGTCTGAAGCTTCTAGTAGCCCTTTCAGAGTGAATCTCCAACTGTCACTTGCCAGCTTGCAGGTCTGAATGTCTCCTAGGAAGGGGAACAAAAAGTCTGTGGCTGGGAGGAGGTGTAAACTCTTCCTGATAGGATGGCCTGGGGGATGTGCTCAACAACTGCACAAGATTCAAAAGTACATGCCTAAGCCTGCCCCTGCCATTGTACAACTAGTCAGAATGGCACCAATCCCAGAGAGGGGAGAACCTGTTCCAGAACTGATTTGCAGGGGAGTTTGTCATTTTGATAAGACACATATCTTGGGTGTGCCCAGAGCTCTGCACAAGGGTCTCAAGGGTCTGCCATATTGGTTTTGGTTAGAGAAGAGCACTGCAGGGTAGTTTACAGTAAAAACACATAGGATGTGCTGCATAACTAAGTAGGGACACCCCTTAAAACCTTTATCACATTGATTGGGGAGTGTTCAGGAGTTTCATCCACCTAAAGGCTGGCACTTGTCACAAATTTGGCACTCTAAGTGCTCTCTCCAAAACACCTCAGGAGATTTGGAAGACAGAAGAAGAACTGCACCTGCTGTTGGACCTGTGGACAGAAACCCTAAGGGTGTGACCTGTTCTTACCTTTATCCAGGATAGAAGAGTGAACTCCAAGGATTTGTTGGCTAAACTCCTGTTAAGCTCCAGGAACACAAAAGATGCAAGAAACTCTAATCTCATTTTAACCCAAATTACTATTTTCAACTGAATTTGCCCTGGACTTTGCTGATGGCTTTTGAGTCTTGACCCCTGGCTGGTGTCCAAAAGTTTCTGGGCCCTTGGCCAGTGTTAAAATGTACCCTTCCCCCTTCCAAATTATGAGGCTAGGCAGTTAGGAACTTGTGAACATTTCTCTAAAAAAGCCACAGGCTACAACCATACCATAGCTGATGTCAAACTGCTGTTTGGTGTCAACTTACTTATTTGTCCGGCTTAAAAAATTCTGAATTCCAGAGATGTTTTTAAGTCCGGACAATGAAGTGTTTACTTGCAAGAACGGCAATCAGCACTCCGATGATAATGACTATGATGTGTTCTTGGCCAGCAATTTTGAACTTGTCCCACTCAGAGGACAGTGGTTCTGCTGGCCACTATTGACAAACACCTCTTTGGATCCAACCTACGGTTTAACCCTCAAATGACCTCCTCAATGAGGACTGTTCTCCAAAAAAACTGCTAAGTCAGATGGCAAACTTTCCATCTGGACAAACTTGGTGCCTGTATCCAACATCCGCTCCGTCGTAGTCGGCCTTAACTTTAGACTTTAACCCAGTCTAGTTCGACTGAGTACCCACAGTTGCTGCTTTTTTTGCTTTTTGGCATTACAAATATCTAAATCTTTGAAAAATCATATCTCCTGTTGCCACCATCAGATTTATGTTCATAAAAATGTGCTTCATTTTCATAAACTGGAGTGTCACTCTTATTGTGTTTTGTTAATTATTACATAATACCTGTTTTGGTACAGGTAAATGCTTTACACATTTTTCCTAAGTTACGTCTATCTGCTCTGTGCTACATCTACTAACGGTTCATCTCTGATTAAATTGTTGAGATCTACCTGGACCTAGTAAGGAAGGAGCCTATATTACTTAAAGAGGGCAACCACCCACTTCAACTAATAATCCACTATCCCACAGAAGTATTTGGGGCAGATTTAAGAAAAGTGGCACTGCACCTAGTGCAGCACCACTTTCCCTGCACCCCCTAGCACCCACTACTGCCACCATGATGTGTTTTGCCGTATTTAAAATACAGCGACCATGGCAGAGGGTAGGGGGCAATAGTGTAATTTTTTATGACGCTATTGATGTACTCTGCACGAGTAGTGTCAGAATTTTGGCACTACTCCTGCAGAGTACATAGGGGCCCATTATAAGTAATGGAAGCCCCATTTTAACGCCTGATTTGAGCAGGCGTTAAAGTGTCGAAAAAAATGGCGCAAGGAGATCTTTTAGATTTTCTTGCAACATTTTTTCGCCCCCCCTAACAGTGGAACGCCCCCTTGCATACATTATGCCTGACGCAGGCATAATGTGGTGCAAGGGTTTTCAAAGTGGCGCAATGCATGCATTTTGCCACTTTGTAAATATGGTGCTGGAAAATTCCACTTTAGAGCTGCCTTAGCGTAAAAAAAATTACACTAAGGCATCACTAAATTGGGGGGCTACGGGCTCTTAAATCTGCCCCTTAAAATGTTATAATAGCTCAAATTAGTAGCTCCAGCAATTGCTCATACTGTACAGGCATGCTTGATACACACAGGCCCTCATTTCTTTTATTGGCGTTCATTTTGGAAGACTGCTGCGGTTGCGGCTGCCACAAGACAGCCAGTGTTGGTGGTGTCCCGCCTGCCATATTAAGAGTCTACAATGAAGACCACCAAAAAACAGTCACAAATCTGACCCCGCCAGGACACTGGCTGGCAGCAAAGATGCAGTTCCATCACCACCACCGCCATGCTGACAACATTCCGCCCACCATATTAAGATCCACTAATCAGCGCAGTGGCCCGTTAATGGCAGAAAACCATTGGCAGTCTGACTCATCGCAGACTAAAGATACTCCTGTCAGAACACTACGCCACATTGGACGGTGCGCAGACCCCACACCTGACACACCCACACACAGCACTATATAACAACCCCCCACACAACCACAAGCCTTTGTGCCTAAAACTACAGAACGAGAGGAGATCAGCCACATTCACAAACCTAGCATAACTAGACCACCTACACCATACACACATCACATCTACACACAAACACCACCACCTACCAGTAGTCACATCCAAATACCCCCAGCCCGCCAAGCACCCTACACTGCACCTTACACACACAAAACCCACCCCCACCCACAACAAAACCACCATGTCCTGTCAAAAACCCCCATCTTCACTGACAATGAATTGAGGGTCATGGTCGATGAAATCATCAGAGTAGAGCCACATCTCTATGAAGCACAGGTACAGCAATCCTCCATTGCCAGGAAAATGGGGTTATGGCAGAGAATAGTCGACAGGGTCAACTCAGTGGGCTTCCATCCACGTACAAGGGTGGACATCAGGAAGAGATTGAACGACCTATGTGGGAAGGTACATTCCATGGCATCCAGGTACCAGCTGACGGTAATGAAGACTGGCAGTGGGCCCCCACCTCCTCCCCTAGAGTTCATATTGTGGGAGGAGATGATCTTGGATATCCTTCATCCCGAGGGCCTGACTGGTAGACCTGGAGAACTGGAATCTGGTGAGTAACTAAAACTTCCCTGCCACTAATTTGTCCTGTCCAGCATGCTTCCTCACCACTGACACACTCCCCAATTCACTCCTTCACCCACTGCACCTCCCACCCGGTCTACTAATGCCCCTCACCTGCATGCTAAACCACCACGCCCCCAATACTCACACACTCCCTTCCAAGTGCACAGATAGCACTGCCAAGTACAATCACTACGACTCCCACAATGCTCAAGCCCAGCCACATCAAAACCTGCATGTCACATCATATTCCTTGCATGTATGACTATTGTACTAGTTACAACAACTGCATGCTTCAACTGAGTATCACCACATGGCAATGACAGCAATGCAGTGGCACTACACAATGCCAAACGTGCCCAGACACAGCCCTGTCACCAATCCTAATGGCCACTAATCCAGGCCTACTAACCTGATATGGAGTAATCCTGGCCTTAAAAGTAAGAAGGTATACTCCATGCACAACAGGTACAGACAGGACGAACAACCTTGCATACACACATATACCCCCTCCTATTTGGACACCATGCTGCAATGTACAGCCATTCCCACACACATATACTAAGCCAGAATGGCCACCAGCAAACAGGGCAAACCTGTCATGTGAACTATCACACAGGAATAGAACCCACCCACCCAGCTAAAGTTACCAAGCCTGACTCACAACAACCCCAAGGAGCATGGTGCACATGTCACAATCCACTATCCACAAACAGTGTTAGCTGTGCTGCACCTGTCAATGCCATTGCTGGAAATTAAGTCAAGCCACTGTATGTATTAGACTAACAGACAACTATACACATCTCCAACATTTAACTCTCTCACTCCATTCACAGGTACCCCTGCCACAGCAACCACAGAGAGGTTACCAGAAACTGCCAGCCCTCCGCAGGATGAAGGCCCCAGTGAGGACAAGGACACTGGAAGTCTGTAGAGTGACGAGATACCTGGCTCATCTGGGACTCCTGGTCAGTCTACCACTCCCTGCACCACTCCCTGTCTTACCCTGCCCATATTAAACCCCCGCCACCCTGTGGCTACAGCAACTCAGCAACGTTCATCCCTAAACCTGTGCCCCAAGGACTCTTCAGTCTATTGTGTGCACGACAGTACAGGGACCTGAGTCGATCCCTCACATACAAGACAATGAATGTCCTGCTGGCATTGGAAGTGGGCACACCGTGCCAGGGGATCAGGTACGTGAGGGCAGGAGACGTGAGAGGGAACCTGTGGGGCAGAGGACAGGGCAGCCAAGGGGGGCCTCTGACCAGGAAGCCATTTCCCAAGTTATGGGAGCATATCAAATATCCCAGGACAGGATGGGCCAGATCATATTCATGTCAAGGAAAAAACTAGAGGCTGCAGAGGGAATACCACCAGGAGGCCATGCAGCAGAGGCAAGCCCCCAATGCCACCATGGCCTCCATTGCAGGGGTGCTCAGGAACATCAGCACCCCCATAAGTGCTTCCTCCAGCCACCAGCAGGCCCCTTCCACTAGCCACATCATACCAGAGCCTTCAACCTCTGCAGCAGCTAGTGGAATGGAGGCCCTGCCAGGGGAACTACAGGCCTCAGCCACCCCTCCCTCTGTAGTGAAGAACCATCCCACAAACGTGGATGTCCACCCAGACATCCTGCTGGAGCAGATGCCAAGACCACACCCACTGCCAGGAAGTGACCCTCTCCTGATTACTCTCCATTGTGTGTCACTGAGACACCCTGCTGACTGCTCAATGACATTACTTCATTTTCCTATGGCCCATGGGCACTGGACCTGTGCATTCTACAGCTGTGCCACCTACTCTGAGGATTTCATTTACCATGACCCAACTCATCATCAGCTTGCCACTCTATTCACAATAAACACTATGGATCACAGCTACTGCATATGTGTCTTTATTTGTACATATACAATTGTATGTTTCCCTATATTACAATGAGGTATGGGCCACAATCCAACAGGTGGTGAAATGGACTGCAGAGGGAGGCCTCCTCTGCAGCAGAGACAGTAGGACAGATATGTGTCAGGGTGGATGTAAGGGAGTCAATAGTCTTGCCACACACCAGAGTAAATCCACTTATCCCACCTGCAAAAAGACCATGACAGAGTCAACCATTAGGATAGTAGGCATGGTGCTACACAAACCACATATGTAGTCCATAGTTGACCTGCCCACTGTAGTAGGCAACTAAACAGGGCACAGCAGATAACACTTGAATCTAGTGGTTGAAAAGTTTCAGCTCTTTGTCCATCATCTTTTTGTGTTGCTAAAGTTGCCCTAAGTGGGAAGGGTATGCCCAGACGTGGGCCCCTTGCTCACTGTGCCACTGGATTTAAGCTATCCTGGCTGATGAAGGGTGATACCCTGAAACCGGTCCCAGGATGCTTGTTTCCGGTCCAAGGAGGACCTGGCCTGGCAGTTTGGGCTGGACTGTTCCCATGGGGAACATGGTCAAGACTGATTTGCATATGGCTGGGTCCAAATTGGGGTGGCATGGTGAGCAAAAGAATGATGGGTTAAATCCAGATCTGTGACTGGGGGTGAGTGGTTGAAAAGTGTCAGCTTTCCGTCCATCACCCTTTTGTGTTGCTAGAGCCCTATGCCTTAGTCATGTGTGATTGGGGTGTGTGTGATGGTGAATGGCAGATGAGTACCAGTCATGGAGGACATGCATGCATGGGGAATGGAGTTTAGGCGTGTGAACTATGAGGTGGAAAGGTGTGGGCATTTGATGCTTCTGCTGTAATTAGTCCACTGCTGTTGGTATGGTGCCAGTGAACATGAATTTCTCCTTCTGTCTGTGCCACCCATGCAGGTCAATGCCTATCAGAAGAAGGGGATCTGGTTTGCCATCGCCAAGCAAATGCGGACCCTGGGGGTTCATAACCAGCGGAGCACCCATTGTTGCAAGCAGGGGGAGGACCTGAGGTGCTGGGCCCGAAAGACCATGGAGGCCCAGCTGGGGATGTCCTTCCGATGAGGGAGGGGTGCCCATTGGACCCTGACCCCCGCCAATGGCATGCATTTTGGCGGTGGCCTACCCTGATCTGGATGGGCATTTAAAGGCAGCCCAACAGCGACAAGGAGGTGAGTACTGACTGGATCCTGGGACTTTACTGACCTTAATTTGGATATGGGTGCCTTAATGCTGCCAAAGTTCCATTGTAGTTAATGCCACATGTGCTTCAAGTTTGAGATTTGCCATTAGGCAGCCTGGCAGAGTATCATATATAGATGTGTCCCCATGGTTTACTGTCAGTGGATCTACATCTCCCTGTTCCATACATGTCCATATCTGTGATGTTGAGATGCACTAATGACATAGGCACATGTGTGACTCCATCCTGGGCATACGATGGATGTGACTGTCAGTATCACCCTAAGCATTCTGAAACAGCAGCTCCATCCATCTGCATTGCTGGCTCTGAGGTGTCAGTCCACTGCCATCTGTGTAGGCTACCTGTATATGCGATTGTGTGACTCTCCTTTCATCACTGGGACTATGTAAATCATGTACTGTTTCTGGTATAGACAGATTTTGGGTCTGGTCCTAAAGTTCCACCACAGATCTGGCCTTCATGGGACAGGACTACTGGCCTGAGAACTGTCTAGGACTATATAGGTGGTCTGCTGACTGTAGGGTATGTGTAGGTAGGCAAACTGGGATACTGATACATGTTGGTTTGTTGAGGCCTGATAGCACAGATGTTATATTCCTAGAAGCAATACTTGTGGGGATGTGGCCTTCCATTTTATGGGATGGTACTGGTGGCGGTAAGTACCCTGGGAGATCCCTGATGTGTTACCATGGTGTGTTTATGGCATCTATTTCAAAGCCACTAGCTTGTCCTCTGCTGCATTGCTGACTGACTGTCTGTCTCTATCATGTCAACATGGATAGCTTGGGCCACATCATATGGCCTGTAACTCTTACAGTTTTGCTTGCCTATTGAGCTGTGCCAGCATGGGAGGGCATAGGTTGGCATCATGGGAATGAGTCCAGTAGTGATTACTTACGTTTATCTGTAGGTGTGAGGGTTGTCAGACAGGTGTGGGTAGTAGTGACATGTAATGACATGATATAGGTAAGGTGTGTTTGCAAATGAGACAGCTGAGCTATGACATTTATTGTGACACATGTACCTGTTTAGATGTGTCAATGGGAAGTGTATGTTAATCATTTTGCCCCATCTCTCTCTCTCTCCCTCTCTCTCTCTCCCTCTCTCTTATTGTGTGCATCAGCATCGTCTGGCGAAGGAGCAGGGGCACAGGCAAGTGGGGAAGCAGTAGCCCATCGGACCCTGGAAGGTGGCACCACCAACACTGAGGGACCCAATGGGACAGAGGGCGAAGGGAGTGCCACGGGGGAGAACTGATCCAACACCTCATCTTTGGAATCCTCCTCCAGGGGACACTCCCTTGTGGTTGAGGACCCATCTGGGACCACACCAGCACCATCATTGTCTGCCACCCCACTTACTAGCACCACCACCCTCCCTGTAGCTCCCCACTCAGTTTCCCGTGCCGCTCACCCAGGAAGGTGGGCATCTCCTTCGCCGCACTCACATCTGCCCCTGCCCCAGTCAGCCTTGCTGCCCTCAGTGAGGAGGCTATTGACCTACAGAGATCTATCTCTGTGGGTCAGTCAACCATCATGAATGCCATCCAGGGCTTGGCAGCTCAAGTCCAACAAAGCAATGCGATCCTGGAAGGGATTTATGGTGCCTTGGCTAGCCTCTAGAGAGCCTTTCAGGCTCTTGCCTCCTCAGTGATGGCAGTCAGTGTCCCTTTGTCTACCGTCCCCCCTCCACCTACCTCTTCCCAATCCCAAACCCCTCTCCCTACACCTTTCCAGAGCACATATTCACACAGGCATGCTTCCACCTCAACAGACACAGATGGTACTGACAAACACAAGCACTACAAGACCCACCACCTGCATGCACACAGAAAACACCCACCTATAGACACAACAACATCCACTCCCTGCACAGACTCCCCCACTGCCCCTTCTTCACAGATACTACACCTGACACTCCTGCAGCCCGCATATCATCATTTACAGATCCAGCCACCAGTCCTATCATACCCACAGTCACCATAGTATCAGACCCTCATCCACTCCAGACACCACATCCAAACTCACCACAACCGCTGACACCCCACATGCAGCACATGTACAATACCTGCAGCCACCACCTCAACAAACACTCACCCATCGAGCATGGCATCTCCCAGCACCTCCTCTGCCTCCTACCAAGAGACCTAAATGCCCGCACTCACCCACCTAACAGACACCCAGCACACACAAGCATTCCACACATGCACCTGCACCCAAGAAACCCTCAAAAACACATATTACCACCATTCCCACTCTTTTCACTCCCAAACCCTTTTGCCATGACTGCCCTGAGTGCCAAATAAATGTTTCCTGTATTAATTTTCCCTTTACCTACCTCTCTTCCACTATGTGAGACCCCAGAGTGCTCTGTGTCCCTTCTCAGGTCCAGTCCTTCCACCTCCAAGTCCTCCCCTGCCATCCCTGGTAGTCCCCATTTCCCTTCCCCTGCCAAAAGGTCGACACCCCCAAGGCCAAGTTCCACCCTCCCAAGCTCAGACCCAAGGACCCCCGGCCAAGCCCAAACCCAAACCCAAACCCAAGGACCCCCCACCGAACAAAGCATAGTTACAGTTGCACACTTACGCACACTCAACACACAGAGTTTATGATCACAAAATGCTTTTTTTAATTTACTAATGTCATTTTGGGAGTCAGTAAAGACTACAACCCCATAGCGATTTGGTATTTTCAAGTAACATATACTAGGTGTCTCTTCAGAATAACAAATCAGTATGACAAGTAGCATTGTTTTACAACCAAAATCAAGTCAGAAACATTGAAAAATTATTTATTCTTGAGTTGGGGTGGTGAGCCATTCGAAGAGGAAAGGGGTCTTTCTGGAGTGAATATTCTCTTTATTGTGGTCCCATTTACTTTGAGGGAAACAGGCTGCTTAATTTGCTGACCCTAGAATAAACCTTTATGGTTTTGAGTTTTAACTTTGACCTGTGAAGTTTTTTTTTTCATTGCTGTAAGGCCACCATTTATTAAGACTCGCATGGGCCAGTTGAGTGTCTAAATTCTTTTAATTTAGTCACTAAAAAATGTTGGTACTAGGATTGTAGCTTTAAAGCAGTTCCTATAACTATTAGAGATGTTCCTCTCAAGGATTTTTTCTTAGTATGGAAATAACAACTTTTCCTTTGTTTGTCACTCCCAAAGTTCTTCTGGAGCATATTACTCAATGATGGCCTACAGCAATAGTGATGCTTGACTCCAAAAGGCATTATGGACTTAAGTGACCAGTGTTAATAGAATTATTCATTTTCCCTGTCACTAAAACCAATCCAGTGCAAAATTGGGATTGTATGACTTCTTTTCAGCACATCAACTCCCACATTTTGGATTGTTTTTTTTTTAACTGCTTAAATGTTTCTTTGAACAGTTGTATCCAAAAACCAATTAGAAGTTAACCTTTTTAAACTGCAAACATTCTCACTTTTGCTACTGTTGAGGACTAGCCAATTGTTCTTATATTTTCCTTTATGTCATTAAACAACTTAATGTATTTATCTTCATGCAATACTCTTTTCCAATAATCAGATACAAAGTTTAGTGTAATCTCTATAATTATGAAAAAAAAACTCTTTCTCTAGCTAACCTGCATGAGAAAGCTCAAAATTGATATTAACTAGGTGGACCGAGAGGGGACAGCCATGTCTTATACTACAGCAATTAACAATGGTGGTTCCTTTGCATGGGCATAACTGCTCCACCCTACAATTTTTTATCACAGTCCATGAAACAGTGCAGTGGCTTGTTGCACGGTTAGCTGAATAACAATGGGATACAGGATGTCCACTAAGGATGCATGCAGAGCAGACTGTCATGTGTCAGAAGAGGCAGAGGGCAGATTTATACCGCAGTCCAGACTCCTACAGAAGCAGAACAAGGCATTGCCAAACATTTTGGGTGTGTTTTGGGAGTAAGGACCAAAAGTCTTGTTAAAGCAGAATGTAAGGCCACAGTAGCAGCACTGTCCCCATCTTTTCATCTCTTCATGCTGAGTAGAATGCTGTCAGCAGGTTCACTGACCTCACCCCAGATGTGCACATCAAGATGAAGTGGAAAGAGGAATCACCAATTCTATTCTCACTTGGACCATAATTATGTGACCTCTCTCCCCTTCGGCAACAAGTGTATAATTTTCACCTCAAGTCCATCTACATCCTCATCTGTGAATCCTCTACCCTGTCCCCTAGCCAAGCAGCCAGCTCCATGCAGGTGGTAAGACCTATTCAGTGCTCAGGAGGATCACACTTTCCCACTCTATCTCACTCTCCACCTACCGCAGGATTTGAGTATCCCATTATTTGAGGACTGTAGGATAAAAGCTATGACGTGATCAAGTGCTAAGTTTTCCTCCCTGTTGATGAGAGGCACCCTTGCCTTGGGCTGTGCTCTTCACCAGTGCTTCTCTGCTTGGACTCATCCCTTTACCTGTATTCCTGACACTCCAGTTGAGATTATCGTCAATAGATACATGAAGAACATTGTCCCAATGTTTTTCGGTTTCCTGAGCTTCTTGAAATTCTTCCTGCAGTATCCATGGCTTTTCTTGCATCTAACTGTCTCTTGGGTTTCCGAAGTGTTATATGTAGATTCTGTGAGAACCTTTATTTATGATTGGTGTGTCAAGTTGTGAAGCATAAACATCAGCTATAAGGCATCACAAGACCAGTCTTACCAGTGTGCAGTCTCAACTGGTCACATCATTAAAACCTCTTGCACCTCTTTGTGTCCCAGTAGCCACACAGAGGGTCAGCCACTGACCTTGAAGGCCAATTCTTTCTCCTGAGTACAGAAGGAGCAGGTCCAGTCCTTCAGGGTTCCTCTCAGGTCACAGCAAGCAGGGTTCAATCCTCTTCTGTTCTTCTTTAGGTCTAAAAAGTATTCTAAGGAGAGTGCCTTGGGTGCCCATTCATGGCTGGCACTGGCTAGGAGGTGGGAGGTGACTCCTGGCTCCTCCCTAACCAATGGGGCAAATGTTCCCAGAGTCAACCATACCCACCTTTGAGGCAGCTCCTGATTGCCCTAAATCAAACTAACTCTACAGTGTGCCTGAATCCTAAATATCAAGAAGGAAAAACCCTTCCTCCGTTGTAAAGAGCCTGTGAGCCCACCCAGATGTGTGACTAGGGAAATGAGTAGTACCCTCCTCTCTGGTTACTTGAAAACTGATTCGGGGTAGCTCCCCTCCCACTGGGATTGGTGCCAGCTGTCTGAGGATACAAAGATTTGCCAGGAGACAAAGGTTTGCTGTCTGCCGGACTTGCCTTACATTTAATTATGAAAGGGCAGGCCCTTCTACAAGTCAATGAAGTTCCTGGGTCCAACCTAAATGGTCTTCCTGCAAGGGGAAAAAGGCCAGGGTTCATTCTCTAGAGCAGTATTCTCACTTCCTTAATGTCAGGCATTTGCTGGACAGCTGCCCCAGGCTAATGCAAATTAGCCCCAAAGATATTTAAGGCAAGGAAAAGGTAACACTTATACAAGTTACATTTCCTAAATGTTTAGTGAAAAAACAAATTCTCCAATGAATGTGACTTTTAATGCATTTGAATAAAAAAGACTTTGAATGACTATTTTAGTCACTTCCTGTCACAAGTTACAGATACAAGTTTATGAACTGTAATTTGACATTTTCTAGGATCCAGCCACAGCCCTGCTGGTGAAAATAACTTTTACGGTCTGGTTGCCAGAGAGACATGGCAATTTTAATTGTGTACTTGTAAATATTATCGCTTTTAAATATTAGGCACCCTACCTTATGGGCAACAAGGTTTTCTGAGGAGTAATATATACATATTTAAAATCAGGTTTCCCAAAAAGCAGCAGTAACATTTCCCAATGGAACATGCTTGCCATTGCCACAAATGCATAACACACTCAAACCTCAGTGGCTGTATTTAGCAAGGTTGTTAATGATAATAGGCACTGCAAGAGGAAGTCTGAATTGTGGACTTTGGACAACACTGTATTGACATGTGTGAGTTATTGACAAGGACCCTGCCTGAGGCATACAATCAAGAGCTCAGAAATGGCTATGCCTGAACGTTTTGGGGCAGTTTAGTTTGGTAAATGTAAACCATTCACCAACAATTGGCATACTGGTAGATGTTGTGTCTGCCCTACTTAATGTATACACCCAGGCACTCACTCTAAGTAGGACAGGTGGGACCTCTGCAAATTTTGGTGGATGCCTGACCTGCAAAATTCTAAAATACTACTTTACTTAGTAGCTATAAAATAGCTATAAAAAAGGAGGGGAAGATTGCAGTTCAGATGGCAGAGAATTCATATAATATGTCTACAGAAAATACGAGTCTTCCCTTGGAACAAATGTGAAGCTGAGAAGAGTCGAGAGACTGATGCTATCACTCATCCTACTCAACTCATGCCAGGGTTGCAGGTATACCACTAATACTGGTGATGTTACTGTTGGTCAAACACACAAAAATTGACCGAGACAGTAGATATATGCTATTGATTGGGAACCTAGACAGAACTCACATTGATACTTTCTGCCCTAAAATGAAATCGCTGTGCTCATTACATGTGTATTCACTTAAGATATAGGCCCTCATTCTGACCTTGGCGGTCTTTTCGCGAGACCGCCGAGTTACCGCCGCGGTGAAGACCGCCGACCGCGGCGGTATGCCGCTGTGCGCATTCCGACCGCTGGGAGCGTTCCGCCGGGAAACCGCCAGCAGCCACACTGGCGGTCGGCGGAAAAGTGGAGACTGGTCAACCTCCACCGCCACGCCAGCAGAACACCGCCCACAGAATTACGACCCACATATCTGTGTGGCGGTCTTCTGTTGGCGGTGTTCTGTTGGCGGTCACCTCCCCATGGCTCCCGTCGCCTCCCGGAGGACCAACGCACAAGGTAAGTTGACCGTCCGTGAGGGGAGGGGGAGGGGGGGTGTTGTGTGATGTGGGCGTGCATGGGGGTGTGCGTGTGAGTGTGTAGAGGGGGTGTGTGAGTGCGTGTATGCGGGCGGGGGGTGCTGCTGTGTCTATGGGTAATGTGTGCTGTTCGGCAGGTGCGCATGTCTGCATGTATGTGTGCGGGTATGTGTCCCCGTTGTGTATGTGTGTGTAGGGGGTGTGTATATGTGCATGTTGGGGGTGTGTGCATGTCGGGGTGCATGTATGTGCATGTCGGGGTGGGGGTGGGGAGGGGGTTCGTACCACCTCTGGGGGGTGGCAGGGGGGTGGAGGGTGTGGGGGGAGGACTCGGGTGGGTAGTGGGGGGTGGGGGAGACCCCTATCAGTGCCAGGGAAGGAATTCCCTGGCCCCGATAGTGCTTACCGCCATGGTTCGCATGGCGGTTCCCGACCGCCAGAAACCGCGGCGGTAGGCAGGGTCATGATACCGTTGGCGGTCTTGGGACGACCGCCGTGGCGGTCGGAGTGGGGAAGTGGCGGTCGATCGCGGCGGTGACCGCCGCGGTCAGAATGCCATTTTTCTGACCGCCGGTCTGTTCGCGGTCCGACCGCCGCCTCTCCGCCGACCGCCAAGGTCAGAATAGTCTGATGACTTTTAGTAAACATTGGATAAAGGTTTAGGTAGACCCACCATGTAACCACAAATCCCTTGCTCAAATTACAAACTTTGAAGAGAATGTTACATGATTACATGATCTGAAAATGGTGAATCTTTGGCGGGAGAATCAAGGTAATTAAATGGTGTACCCTTTTTATTCACATGTACATGGAGTGTGTTCCAGAACTGAAAATGTGTTTGTTTCCTGTATGTGTATACACAGGTTTAGATTGTCTGGATAATTTTATAGGGTGCGTTCAAATAAATTGCCCCTGTCAACGTGTTACACAAGGTGTCAAGGTTTGGGCTCCAACATACAGGCTGTCTCCAATCCATTGCTTAATGACACTTTCCAGGATGATTTACAGGCAAAACATCTTGGAATTGCGAGACTGAAACAAGCTGAAGTGCAGGTTGTGAGAAAATTTCTACATTGTCAAATCTCTTGATCTTATGTAAAGACACGTGACATAAATGCCCACTGCCATCACCAATAGGTGCCTTGGCACCTCATCTGCTTGCTTGTCCCTTGCAAAATAAAATAAATGCTGACTGCAACAGGGTGAAAACATTAAAACATTACATTACGCATTATGTTGATGATATGCACCTATACATATATACAAAGCAAATGTACGGAAAAGGTTTAACTTATATCTAGCCTGAAGGTGAACACAAATGAGTGAATTATTTTTCCAATAGGCTCTTTAGGGCAATTAAACAGTGATATGCTCTTGAACCTCAAATAGGATGGGAGATAGATGCCTTCCATTTCATGTACATCTGGAGCACAAATGTGAAGGCCCAAAGTCTCACCCTCAATCAAGTTTGAACTGTTAGCAACCTGAAAATATCAGTGAACATCAGTAAAATGCAACCTTTGTCCTTGAGGGGCAACATTGCCTTAGCAAAAATGGACTCACTCCCAAGTTTTTTATGTATATTCCTGGGATGTATAACTATATACACCAGTTCACCTGTTTAACAACTTAGGCCCTCATCACAACCCTGGCGGTTGGTGTAAAAGTGGCGGTAATACTGCCAACAGGCTGGCAGTAATTACCGCCAAATTATGACCATGGCAGATAGATCTCAGATAGACAGCCACTTTACCACTCCGACCGCCAGGGCAGAAACCACCAGCACCACTACAGTAGCCGTCAACAGCCAGACTGAAGCCAATGTTCTGCCCACCAAAGTAAGACATGCCAATCTGCCACCTTTTCCGGGGCGGTACCAATGACATCAAAAGCCTGACAGAAACACTGCACAGAAGTGAAAGGACTCACCATTGGAGACACAGGGAACAACTACGCCCCAATGGAGCCCGAGCTGCATGTCTTCCCCATGGTCTTCTACGTGCTGCTCCACCACGAACACCAACAACGGTGAAGACGGTGAGTACAGCGGCCTAGCACACAAGGGAGGGGGGGAGGAAAAAGAGAGCGACAACACATGCACAACACACACCCAAAACACATACACCATACACACAACCAGATGCACAAGAAAGCAAGTTAACCCCCCTAAATCAGCTGAATAATGCAAGGACAACATGAAGTTACTAAAGTGAGTGTAATAAGATCAACACAGTATAAATAAGAATTATGTAATATAATATTTACAATTGTACAGTTCAAGTGACACTGCCCAGTCCTCAGTTTGCATGGGCCCCAGGCCAAAGTCCAAGGCCCCAGTTGTCACCTGCATCAACACGAAGAGAACACTGCAGGGGCATCAGTTGGTAAATGGGCAGGCACCTCAGGGGGACGGGGGATGGGGGACACCTCAGCCGGGAGATGGACCAAGACAACTGGTTACTTGAGGGGGCAACATGCCCTGTGCTTGGTCCTGGGGAGTGCAAGGCCACAGTCTCTCAAGTGGGTGCCTTACCCACTGGTTCTGGAGGGGGCATCGTGCCCTGTGCTCTTGATCCTGGGGAGGCTGGGGTAGGTGGGTGTATTACCCACTGCTTCTGGAAGGGGCATCATGTCCTGTTCTCTTGATCCTGGGGAGGCTGGGGTAGGTGGGTGTCTTACCCACTGGTTCTGGAGGGGTATGGTACCCTGTGCTCTTGATCCTGGGGAGTGCGAGGTCACAGTCTCTCAGGTGGGCGTCATAACCACTGGAGTTGCAGGGGGAAAGCCGCACAGCAGCCCATGGAGGCAGGACTACATACTGTCCACCGGCAGTGATGTCTGCTCAGTGGTGATAGTGGCACTACTGAAGCCGCTGGTGGGGGGAAGATTCTGCTGGCCCCTGAAGCCTCGGACTGGCTGCTCAGTGGTGGAGGTGGTGGTGGTGCTGCTGCTGCTGGGGGGGGAGGCCCCCGCCCATCCCCTGCAGCCTCGGTTGGCTGCCCACTGGTGGTGGTGGTGGTGCTGCTGCTGGTGGGGGAAGGCCCCTGCCCATCTCCTGCTGCCTCAGACGGCTTCCCATTGGAGGTGGTGGTGCTGCTGCTGCTGGTGGGGGGAGGCTCCAGCCCATTCCCTGCAGCCTCGGATGGCTGCACAACCATGGTTGGTGGTGGGGGCTCCGTCAGAGTCCCTGCCACAGGCCCCTTGACCTTCCTGCCTGCTGGGGCTGGGTCCTTGGTCTTCCTGGCAGCAGCTGGGGCAGGCTCCTTACCCATGAGGCTGCCTGGTGCATGCTCCTTCACCCTCAGGATGCGTGCCCTGGATCCTTTCTCACCACAAGTGGGTGTGGTGACTCCTAGGCCCATGGACTGGGTGGCTGGGTTGCTTGGCTGGATTCTTCCCACCCTGGCCAGACGAGCAGGATGGGGGGATAGGGAAGAGGTCAGTGGTGGATAGGAATAACTTTTGGGGGGCATTGGGGCAGGAAGAGGGAGAAGGTTTGGCTTTGGAGGAAGAGGGAGTGGTTGTAGGAGGTGTCTGTCTGCTGGTTTTGGGTGCAGGTGCATGGGCTGGATGCTGTTGTGAGGTGGATGGCTGTTGGGTGTCTGAGTGCTTACGTTTGTGTACCTTAGGAGGGGGGACGGACACAGTGGGAGAGGACACAGGGGACTTGTGCATGGCTGTTGTGGAGGTGTCTGCCAGTGAGGTGTGTGTTCTGCTTGGTGTGGTGGTGATGCTGGTAGTGGATGAGGATGTACAGCATGCAGGTGTGAGTGTAGACAGAACTGGGAGAGATGTGGAGGAGGAGGAGGGGAGACAGTGGAAATTGTGGAAGTTGGTATGTCTGCATCTGGATCGTGTTTGTGTGAGTGCCTGTGTGATGATGTGTTGTGCTTGTGTTTGCCTGTGCCACTCTTGTGTGTTGTCTTGTGTGCATGCTCGTCTGTCTGTGTGGTTTGGATAGGTTGTGGTTGAGGGGAATGGGATTGGGAAGAGGAAGTTGGTGTGGGAGGGTGGAAACAGGGACAATGGCTGCCATCAGAGAGGAGGCTTCAGCCTGGATCGATCTCCGATGGGCCGCCAAGCCAGTATGAATGCCCTCCGGGAATGCATTAGTCTGTTGCATCTGGGTTGCCAGCCCCTGGATGGTATTCACAATGGTTGACTGCCCTACAGAGATGGATCTCAGGAGGTCAATAGCCTCCTCACTCAGGGCAGTAGGGCTGACTGGGGCAGGGCCTGAGGTGCCCGGGGCGAAGGAGATGACCACCCTCCTGGGTGAGCGGGCACAGGCAACTCAATGAGGGTCTGCTAGGAGGGTGGTGCTGGTATGGGGGTGGCAGCTGTACTTCCATCGGAGGAGGTATCTGTGTCAGAACTGTCCCCTCCAGTCTCCACCTTGGTGCTCCCCTCGCCCACCGTCCCACTGGTGTCCTCACCGTTGGTGGACTCCGCCTCCTGGGTCCTGTGGGATGCATTCAGAAGTATGTACTGGGGTAGGACCCCATCCACCAGTCTCTCCAACTCTGCCGAAGTGAAGGCAGGGGCCCTTTCCTCAGTCATATGGGCCATGGTAGATTCCAGACACAGGTCACAGCAGCACATGCAGTGTGTAGGTCCTCTTCTGTTGAAGGTCAGGTAGCAAGTGAGGAATCAGATAGAAAATGGCAGTCATGTCCACGGGGTGCATAACCCATAGGGCCCAATGTTAACTAATGAGGAGTTGCATGGTGGTTCCCGACCACTTCCCGCAACAGCACACAACGTCAGCGGAATTACCTCACTTCCACCTGTCCCTCCACACAGGACAGGCGGATGCCATTTCAGAGGGGGCATGCCCTGGAAAAGTACTGCTTCACTGTTTCAATTTGGAAATACAGGACAATTCTCACTGACCCATTACAAGTTGACAGCATGCATTGTACTGTTGTAGCCCCATTGTTCAGTTTGTGACCGGCTCCTCACTCTTTTGCCCCATAGATTGCTACTGCAGTGGTTGAATAGGAGATGGAGACATACCCCTGGTGGACTTGGCAACAATGGAGGACAGGCACATTATCCTCACCTATAGACTGGACAGGGCCACAATCACAAAGCTGTGTGCCCAATTGGAGCCTGACCTGATATCTGCTATCTGTCACCCCCACTGGGATCCCCCCTCTTGTGCAAGTTCTATCAGTTCTCCATTTCCTGGCAACTGGTTCTTTCCAATTGACAGTGGGTTTGGCCGCAGGAATGTCACAGCCAATGTTCTCAATGCTGACCAGAGTGTTGTCTGCCCTGATTAAACACATGTGCAGCTACATTGCATTTCCCCAGGTGGAAGATTTGGCCACAGTGAAGGTGCCTTCTATGTAATGGGACATACCCCCAACATAAAAGGTGCGATTGATGGAACACATATTGCATTTCTTCCCCTCCCCGTCAAAATGAACAGGTGTTCAGAGATCGTAACAGTTTCCTCTCAATGAGTGTACAGATGGTGTGCTTGGTGGACCAGTATATCTCCCATGTCAATGCTAGGTATCCTGGGTTGGTGCATGATGCCTTTATCCTGAGGAATAGCAGCATCCCAAATGTGATGGCCCAACTACAGAGGCACAGGGTATGCCAAATAAGTGAGCCCTATGCCCCACCCAGTATTTTTTGGTCTATGGGAATGAAGAGGGCCATCTGGGATAGTGTGTGGCTAAATGTTGTCCCTCAATATTCAGGTGACTCTGGTTACCCCAACCTATCATGGCTACTGACCCCTGTGAGGAATGCCAGGACAAGGGCAGAAGAACTTTACAATGAGGCACATGGGTGAAACAGAAGATCATAGAACAAACCTTTGGCCTCCTGAAGGCCTGGTTTCGGTGCCTCGATCTAACAGGTGGATCCCTGTGCTACTCACCCAAGAAGGTCTGCCAGATAATAGTGGCATGCTGCATGTTGCACAATCTTACCCTGAGACGCCATGTACCTTTTCTGCAGGAGGAGGAGGCTGGAGATGCCTGTGTGGCAGCAGTGGACCCTGTGGACAGTGAGGATGAGAAGGCAGAGGATGAGGACAACAGAACAGCAGTGACCAGACAATATTTCCAATGACACACAGGTAAGACGGTGTTATTTCACATTTCATTGTCATTATTTTGAAATTTCTTTGGCACTGTCATGCTTTTATTTCCCACTTCTATGCTCACTCACTGTACCCTTTGGCAGTTCATTTTACAGATCTTGGTGCCTCACCATAGCTCTTGGCATGATCACTGCAGCCAACTACAGGTCTTTCAGATGTCCTCATTCACTGTACAGTTGAATTGCAATGTTTGTACCTGGTTAAACGTGTACATACTTGAAAAAATGTGACATACTCCATACTTCTATTTTTTCCAAGGGTGTTTATTGAAGTGCTAAGATATTGAGGGGCAAGTGCAATGGGATAGGTTGATGATGGAGGAAAGTCCACGGTATTGTTACAGTCTGTAACACAGGTGCATTGTCCAAGGGGACATAGGAAGGGGAGCAATGGCAGTTCAAGGTGGACAGGGTTACAGAGTGGGACACAAGGGTGACAATCAGGAAAGTCTCATTTCCTAGCCCGGGTCTTGGCAATAGTCTCTGGCTTCTGCCTGGATCACAGGGAAGTTTGCAGGGTGGTTCTCCTTCTGCAGGGGGAGGGGTACTGGTGACCTGTGAGTCGTGTGGCGGGCCTCCTGTCCACTAGCGGCAGCTGAGGCGGATGGCAGTTCAGATGTCTTTCCAGTGGCAGAGGGCCGCTGTTGTGTGACTGCCTCCCTCATAATATTGACCATGTATGCCAGCACCCCTGCTATGGTGACCAGGGTGGTGTTAATGGCCTGCAAGTCCTCCCTGACCCCCTGGTACTGTCCATCCAGCAGCCGCCTGTTCTCCTGCACATTGTCCAGGATCTAGCCCATTGTGTCCTGGGAATGTTGATGTGCTCCCAGGATCTCTGCAAGTGCCTCCTGGAGAGTCAGTTCCCTGGGCCTGTCCTCTCCCTGGCACACAGCAGTCCTCTCAGTTTCCCTGTTGGCCTCTGCCACTGTCCCCTGAACAGTATGCCCACTTCCACTGCCCCCAGTTCCCTGATTGTCTTCAATATGAGGTGAGTCCTGGGGTCCGTGTAGAGGTGGACACACTGCTGATTGACGTGTCCTGGGGACAGACGTGTGGGTACGCTGGGTGGGTACTGTGGTGGTGTTTCTAGATGGGTAGAGGCTCTGTGGTTGTCTGTGACTGGGCTTGGGTAACCGACTGTCCAGAGGTCCCTGATGACCAGGTTGGTCATCCAGATCCAGGCAACAAGAGTTGCTGTCATCACTGTGGGCCTCTTCAGTTGGGGCACTGGATATTGCTGGCACCTCCTCTCCAGTGACATTGGCTGGGATACCTGTGGGGATGTAAATGATGTGTTATTGTTTAGTGTGTGACATATTGTGCATCGGTGGCTTGCCCTCTTTGGTTGTATTTGCCCTGGCAGATTTAACTTGTGTAAGTTGGTATGTGGTAGGCTAGCTGATTCTCTCTTGTGTGCATGCTTTAGTGATAGGTGTCCATGCAGGGCTGTGAGTGATGCCTATGCATTGGTAGAGCATGCAGGGCTTGGCAGAGGGATGAGGGAGGCATGATGGTGGGGCGTGTGGGATGTGGTGGAGTGATGGGAGTGAGGATCAGGGTATGTGATGGCATGGAGGTAGGGGGGGTGATAGTAGTAAAGAGTTGACTTACAAGGGTCCAGTCCTCCGCCTACTCCGGCCAGGCCCTCAGGATGCATGATTGGCATGACTTGCTCTTCCCATGCTGTTAGTTGTGGGGGAGAAGGTGGGGGTCTATCGCCAGTCCTCTGTACAGCGAGTTGGTGTTTTGCTGCAATGGAACGTACCTTCCCCTGGTAGGTATTCCACCTCTTCCTGATGTCATCCCTAGTTCTTGGGTGCTGTCCCACGGCGTTCACCCTGTCCACTATCCTCCACCATAGCTCCATTGTCGGAAAGTACCATCTTGCCTGGCATGTTACCCCCATTCTTACATGTATGTAAGTGTGTTTTTGCCTGTCTCACTGGGCTCCTGCTAGCCAGGACCCCAGTGCTCTTAGTTTGTGGCCTGAATGTGTGTGCCTGTGTAGTGACTAACTGTGTCGCTGAGGATCTGCTAATCAGAACCTCAGTGCTTATGCTCTCTCTGCCTTTAAAATTGTCACTATAGTCTAGTGACCCTTTTTTACCAATTCTAATTGGCACACTGGGACACCCTTATAATTCCCAAGTATATGGTACCTAGGTGCCCAGGGTATTGGTGTTCCAGGAGATCCCTATGGGCTGCAGCATTTCTTTTTCCACCCATAAGGAGCTCAGACAAATCTTACACAGGGCTGCCACTGCAGCCTGAGTGAAATAACGCACACGTTATTTCACAGCCATTTTACACTGCAATTAAGTAACTTACTGAAGTGAAGGTTAGGTGCAAGGTTACTAAGTGTGAGGGCACCCTTGCACTAGCAAAGGTGCCCCCACATAGTTCAGGGCAATTTCCCTGGACTTTGTGAGTGCAGGGACACCATTACACATGTGCACTACATATAGGTTAATACCTATATGTAGCTTCACAATGGTAACTCCGAATATGGCCATCTAACATGTCTAGGATCATGGAATTGTCCCCCCATGCCAAATCTGGTATTGTGGTGCCAATCCCAAGCATCCCCGGGGCACCACTATGGACCCCGGGTACTGCCAAACCAGCTCTCTGGGGTTTTCTCTGCAGCTACCGCTGGGCAGCCCCAGGAATGTAGAACAAAGAATTTCCTCTGAGAGAGGGTGTTACACCCTCTCCCTTTGGAAATAGGTGTTAAGGGCTGGGGAGGAGTAACCTCCCCCAACCTTTGGAAATGCTTTAAAGGGCACAGATTGTGCCGTCCTTGCATAAGCCAGTCTACAGCGGTTCAGGGAACCCCCAGTCCCTGCTCTGGCGCAAAACTGGACAAAGGAAAAGGGAGTGACCACTCCCCTGTTCCTCACCACCCCTGGGGTGGTGCCCAGAGCTCCTCCAGTGTGTCCCAGACCTCTGCCATCTTGAATCCAGAGGTGTGAGGCCACAATGTAGGCCTCTGAGTGGCCAGTGCCAGCAGGTGACATCAGAGACCCCTCCTGATAGGTGCTTACCTCACTAGGTGGCCAATCTTCCTCTGAGGACTATTTAGGCCCATATTTATACTTTTTGACGCAAAACTGCGCTAACGCAGTTTTGCGCCAAAAAAATTAGCGCCGGCTAACGCCATTCTGAAGCGCCATGCGGGCGCCGTATTTATTGAATGGCGTTAGCCGGCGTTAGCCGACCGGAGCTGCCTGGTGTGCGTGAAAAAAAAACACGTACACCAGGCAGCGCCGGCGTAGGGAAAAATGGCGTTTGGGCGTCCAAAAATGGGGCAAGTCAGGCTGAGGCAAAAAAATCGTCTTAACCCGATCTGCGCCATTTTTTTTGTGCGCCCAGACGCCATTAACATGACTCCTGTCTTAGCAAAGACAGGAGTCATGCCGCCTTGCCCAATGGCCATGCCCAGGGGACTTCTGTCCCCTGGGCATGGTCATTGGGCATAGTGGCATGTAGGGGGGCACAAATCAGGCCCCCCTATGCCAAATTTTTTTTTTTTTTAAATACTTACCACAACTTACCTTTTCTTCCCTGGGATGGGTCCCTCCATCCTTGGGTGTCCTCCTGGGGTGGGCAAGGGTGGCAGGGGGTGTCCCTGGGGACTTGGGAGGGCACCTCTGGGCTCATTCTGAGCCCACAGGTCCCTTAACGCCTGCCCTGACCCAGGCGCTAAAATCCGGCGCAAATGCGGGTTTTTTAGTCCCGCCCACTCCCGGGCGTCATTTTTGCCCGGGAGTATAAATACGACGCATATGCATCGCAGTCATTTTTTAAGACGGGAACGCCTACCTTGCATATCATTAACGCAAGGAAGGTGTTCACGCAAAAAAATGACGCTAACTCCATGAACTTTGGCGCTAGACGCATCTAACGCCAAAGTATAAATATGGAGTTAGTTTTGCGTCAAATTTGCGTCGAAAAAAAACACACAAATTCGGCGCAAACGGAGTATAAATATGCCCCTTAGGGTCTCTCCTGTGTGCTTTTCCTCAGATAACGACTTGTAAGAATTCACCAGAGTTCCTCTGCATCTCCCTCTTTGACGTCTGCCAAGGATCGACCTCTGACTGCTCCAGGATGCCTGCAAAACTGCAACAAAGTAGCAAGAAGACTGCCAGCGACATTGTAGCGCCTAATCCTGCCGCCTTTTGTGTATGTTTCCTGGTGGTGCATGCTCTGAGGGCTGTCTGCCTTCACCCTGCACTGGAAACCAAGAGGAAATCTCCCGTGGGTTGACGGAATCATCCCCCTGCTCCAGCAGGCACCAAACTTCAGCTTTACAGGTACTCTGGGACCCCTCTCATCCTGACGAGCGTGGCCCCTGGAACACAGGTGGTGGACCCAAGTGACGCAGACTGTCCAGTGGTCCAAATTTGGAGGAGGTAAGTCCTTGCCTACCCTCTCCAGAAAGCAATCCTGTGCACCGTGTGAGCTGCAGCTGCTAGGGCTTTTGTGCACTTTTGCATGGAATCCTTTGTGCACATCCAAGCCCAGGTCCCAGCACTCCGTCCTGCATTGCTCAACTTGCTGAGACGACCGTCATGCTCAGTTTTCTTGAACCTATGTTCAAGTACTCCTGCAGTTGCTGCCTTCTTGTGTGTGGGCTCTCTGTGTTGCTGAGGGTCCCCTCTGTCTCCTCTCCCAAGTGGTGACATCCTGGTCCTTTCTGGGCCCGGGCAGCACCCTTTTTCCTCAACCACGACCTTTGCAGCTAGCAAGGCTTGTTGGTGGCCTTTCTCCAAAGAAACAACGCTGCATCCTCCAACACTCCGTGGGACATCTTCTGCACAAAGGAGAAGATCCTGGCACCTTTCGTTGTTGCAGAATCTTCAGCTTCTTCCATCTGGAGGCAGCTTGTTTGCACCTTCATCCGGGGTTTGGTGTGCTCCTGTCCCCCTTAGACACTTTCACGACTCTTGGACTTGGTCCCCTTCCTTTGCAGGTCCTCTGGTCCAGGAATCCATCTTCAGTGCTTTGCAGTCTGTTGTGGTCTTTGCAGAATCCTCTATCACGAACCGCCGCCCGCCAATGTGGTCACCGCCATTTGGCCGCTCCGCGGTCAAAAGACCGCGGAGGCCATTCTGGCTTTCCCGCTGGGCCGGCGGGCGCCCACCAAAGGAGCGCCCGCCGGCCCAGCGGGAAAGGCCCTGCAACATAGAAGCCGGCTCCGAATGGAGCCGACGGTGTTGCAGGGGTGCGACGGGTGCAGTTGCACCCGTCGCGATTTTCACTGTCTGCTAAGCAGACAGTGAAAATCATGCTGGGGCCCTGTTAGGGGGCCCCTGCACTGCCCATGCCAGTGGCATGGGCAGTGCAGGGGCCCCCAGGGGCCCCACGACACCCGTTCCCGCCATCCTGTTCCTGCCGGTAAAAACCGCCAGAAACAGGGTGGTGGGAAGGGGGTCGGAATCTCCATGCAGCGCCGCCATGGAGATTCAGCCCAGACAGGGGAAATCCGTCGGGAAACCACCGGATCCCCTTTTCTGACCGCGGCTTTACCGCCGCGGTCAGAATGGGCAGGGAAGCACCGCCAGCCTGTTGGCGGTGCTTCCTTGGTCATCCACCCTGGCGGTCGATGACCGCCAGGGTTGGAATGACCCCCTTAGTGTGTTTCTGGGGAAGTAGTATCACTTTATTCCTACTTTCTAGGGTCTTGGGGTGAGGTATCTTGGACACCCTTCGTGTTTTCTTATACTCCCAGTGACCCTCTACACACTACACTAGCCTAGGGATCCATTCATGGTTCTCATTCCACTTTCAGAGTATATGGTTTGTGTAGCCCCTAGGCCTATTGCATCTTATGGTATTCTACAGTGTTTGCACTATTTTTCGAACTGTTTACTTTCCTGATTTTGGTTTGTGTGTATATTTTGTGTATTTTACTTACCTCCTGATGGAATATATCCTCTGAGATATTTTTGGCACATTGTCACTAAAATAAAGTACCTTTATTTTTAGTAACTCTGAGTATTGTGTTTCTTATGAGATAGTACTATATGATATGAGTGGTATAGTAGGAGCTTTGCATGTCTCCTAGTTCAGCCTAAGCTGCTCTGCTATAGCTACCTCTATCAGCCTAAGCTGCTAGAACACTACTAATCTACTAATAAGGGATAACTGGACCTGGCACAAGGTGTACGTACCATCAGGTGCCCACTATAAGCCAGGCCAGCCTCCTACATCCATCTTCCTAGCTATCAATATCTGCTGCACCTGTGATCCAAATAGCTGGGGCTCTACCCTGATGATTTCCTCACCCATGACCCTTATTTCCTCCTCTGAGAATCGGGGGTGTCTTTGTGGTGCCATGGGTGGTGTGTGAGATGTGTAGGTGAGGGTGTGTTGGGTAATGTGTTGGGGTGTGTGATGTGGGGTGCATGAGTGGTGTATAGGTGTGAGTGCTGTGTGGCTCTGGTTGTGTCTGTGGTCTTGCTGTCTCTCTCTGGTGGCAATTGTTTGTAATTGTAAGGGGTTGTGGATAATGTGGGTGTGTGTTTTATACTAGTGTGAGCGTGTGGGTGTGGTGTATGTATGGGTGTCAGGTGTGTGTTGTTTGAATTGTCCAATGTGGGGTTAAATTGTTTGTGTGTGTGTGTTTTGAGTGCGGCGGTAACTACCGCCAATGGTTTACCGCCATTGAATGTCCGCCGTGGTGATTCGTGGGTCATAATGTGATTGGCATTGTTCTGTTGGCGTAACGGTGTGGGTTTTGATACCGCCAGTTTATCACTGGCCTTTAGTGTGGTGGAATTGTTTATGTGGACGGACTGGTGTGTGTGTGTGATAATATGGTAAATGGATATCCACCGCCGCGGCAGTATGTTGGCGGCAGTCAGCATGGCAGTAAGTGGGATTCACCACCAATGTCATAATGAGGGCCTTATTGTTCTCACATATTTTAATACATGTTTTGGTATGTCGTACATTGGCTCCATAGAAACAGTATTGTTCAGTATTTAACCCCACAGTGAAAACATTGGCTTTGGATTCCAGAAGATAGAAGTTTTCATGAGAAGGTACCGTTTGTGCAAATCAAAATGGATAATCTACAATCCAGAGTACAATTCTGTAGTGCCAGGATGTGCGAGCAGAGTGCATGAGCTAGGTCTGAAGATGCTCCAGGAGTAGGCATGGGCAGAAGTGTAGGAGGCTGGCCTGGCTTGTAGTGCGTACCTTGGGGTATTTACACCTTGGCTTGTGCCAGGTCCAGTTATCCCTTATTAGTAGATTAGTAGTGCGCAGGGGATGTAGGAGGCTGGCCTGGTTTGTAGTGGGTACTAAGGGGTACTTACACTCTGCACCAGGTCCAGGTATCCCTTATTAGTGTAGAAGAGGTGTCTAGCATCTTAGGCTGATAGAGGTAGCTATAGCAGAGCAGCTTAGACCCAGGTCTCCAGCCCAGTGGTCGTCTCCGCCCTGGCGGGCGGAACGGAGAACCGGCGGATGACCATGGCGGTAACCGCCATGGTCATAATTCCACAAAGTACGACCGCCAGCCTGTTGGCGGTCTTACTGCCGGTTCTCACCTTCCGCCAGGGTCATAATGACCCCCAATATGCCAAAAAGTATCTCAGAGGATATACTCCCTTAGGAGGTAAGTAATATACACAAAATATACACACAAACCAAACCAAAATCAGGTATGTAAACAGTTAGAAAAGTAGTGCAAACACTGTAGAACACAATAGAATGCAATCGGAGACAGTAGGCCTAGGGGCAACACAATCATATACTCCAAAAGTGGAATGCGAACCACGAATGGACCCCAGGCCTAGTGTAGTGTGTAGATGGTCACCGAGAGTGTAAGAAAACACTAACGGTGTCCAAGATACCCCACTCCAAGACCCTGAAAAGTAGGAGTAAAGTTACCCTACTACCCCAGAAAGACAGTAAAGTCGAGATAGGGGATTCTGCAAAGACAACAACTGACTGCAAAGCACTGAAGATAGATTCCTAGACCTGAGGATCTGCAAAGGAAGGGGACCAAGTCCAAGAGGCACGCAAGTTTCCAGGGGTGGCAGGAGCCCACTAAACCCCGGATGAAGTTGCAAAAGGGCTACCACTGGGTCGAAGAAGCTGAAGATTCTGCAACAACGGAAGGTGCCAGGAACTTCTCCTGTGGTCAGAGGATGTTCCACGGCGTGCTGGAGGATGTAGAGTTGTTTCCATGCAGAAAGACCACAAATAAGTCTTGCTAGCTGCAAGAGTTGTGGCTGAGGATTTTGGGTGCTGCCAGGGCCCAGGAAGGACCAGGAGGTCTTCCCTTGAAAGAGGAGACAGAGGGGGCGCTCAGCAACAGAGAGAGCCCATGCAGAATCAGGCAGCACCCGCAGAAGCACCTGAACAGGCGTTCAGAAGATCTGAGCATGGTGGTCGTCTCAGCACAACAAAAGAGGGTCCCACGAAATCGGAGTCCAACTCAGCGAGTTGGGCAATGCAGGACGGAGTGCTGGGGACCTGAGCTATGCTGTGCATGAAGGAGGTCTTGTAAAAGTGCACAGAAGCCCCAGCAGCTGCAGTTCACGCAGTACACAGGATTACTGTCTGTTGTGGGGAGGCAAGGACTTACCTCTACCAAAATTTGGACAGAAGGGCCACTGGACAGTTGGGGACACTTGGATCCAGCTCCTGTGTTCCAAGGGCCACGCTCCACAAGATGAGAGGGGACCCAGAGGACTGGTTATGCATAAGTTTGGTGCCTGCATTAGCAGGGGGAAGATTCCATCGACCCACAGGAGATTTCTTCTTGGCTTCCTTTGCAGGGTGAAGGCAGACAGCCCTCAGAGCATGCACCACCAGGAAAGAGTTGAGAAAGCCAACAGGATGAGGCGCTACAATGTTGCTGAAAGTCTTCTTAAGTCTTTGTTACAGTTTTGCAGGCGTCCTGGAGCAGTCAGCGGTCGATCCTTGGCAGAAGCCGAAGAGAAAAGTGCAAAGGAACTCTGATAAGCTCTTGCATTCGTTATCTGGTGAGAAACCCACAGGAGAGACCCTAAATAGCCCTCAGAGGAGGATTGGCTACCTAACCAGATAAGAGCCTATCAGGAGGGGTCTCCGACGTGACCTGCTGGCACTGGTCACTCAGATGTCTCCATTGTCCCCTCACACCTCTGCATTCAAGATGGTAGAGGTCTGGGACACACTGGAGGAGCTCTGGGCACCACCCCTAGGGTGGTGATGGACAGGGGAGTGGCCACTCCCCTTTCCTTTGTCCAATTTCACGCCAGAGTAGGGGCTGGGGGATCCCTGAACCAGTGTAGAATGGTTTATGGAAGGAGGGCACCATCTGTGCCCTTCAAAGCATTTCCAGAGGCCAGGAGAGGCTACTCCTCTCAGGTCCTTAACACCTATTTCCAAAGGGAGAGGGTGTAACAACATCCTCTCTCAGAGGAAATGCTTTGTTCTGCCTTCCTGGAACTGGGCTGCCCAGGCCCCAGGGGAGCAGAAACCTGTCTGAGGGTTGGCATCGGCGGTAGCTGCAGAGAAAACCCCAGAGAGCTAGTTTGGCAGTACCCAGGGTCCATGCTGGAGCCCCGGGGATGCATGGAATTGTCCCCCCAATACCAGAATGGTATTGGGGTGACAATTCCATGGTCCTAGACATGTTACATGGCCATGTTTGGAGTTACCGCTGTGAAGCTACACATGGGTATTGACCTGTATGTAGTTCACATGTCTAATGGTGTCCCTGCACTCACAACGTCCGGGGAATTTGCCCTGAACAATGTGGGGGTACCTTGGCTAGTGCCAGGGTGCCCTCACACTGAGTAACTTTGCACCCAACCTTCACTAAGTGAGGGTTGGACATATAGGTGACTTATAAGTTACTTAAGTGCAGTGTAAAATGGCTGTGAAATAATGTGGACATTATTTCACTCAGGCTGCAGTGGCTGTCCTGTGTAAGAATTGTCTGAGCTCCCTATGGGTGGCAAAAGAAATGCTGCAGCCCAGAGAGATCTCCTGGAACCCCAATACCTTGGGTACCTAGGTACCATATACTAGGGAATTATAAGGGTGTTCCAGTGTGCCAATCAGAATTGGTAAAAATAGTCACTAGCCTGCAGTGAACATTTTAAAAGCAGAGAGAGCATAAACACTGAGATTCTGGTTAGCAGAGCCTCAGTGATACAGTTAGGCACCACACAGGGAACACATATAGGCCACAAACTTATGAGCACTGCGGTCCTGGCTAGCACGGTCCCAGTGACACATATCAAACACACAGACAACATGGGTTTTCCACTATGAGCACTGGGGCCCTGGCTAGCACGATCCCAGTGAGACAATAAAAACACCTTGACATATACTCACACACAGGCCAAAAGTGGGGGTAACAAGGCTAGAAAAGAGGCTACCTTCCTACAAGAAGGGAAAAATTAAACAACAAACCAAGTAGGAAACATAAACAAACTGCCACTGATGTGTCATTCCAGGCTGGGATATTGTGCCATTATGGTGTGGGAGAAGAGGGGCCTGGCCAGTGTCCCAGGTATGCATACAGCTTCTCCAGCCCAGCCACATGAGATAGCAGGTCAGTCATTAAAACCAGGGCCCCTGCATTGGGGTCTACCACCTCATCCCTCATCCCCGGATTCTCCCCCGGAAAAGGGTTGCAAACAACCATCCTCAGGAATGGATGGGAAATGTTGCAATATCAGACCCTATGTCTTCTCTGCACCTTGAGTTTCAGCAGAGCGCCTTCACATTCAGACTTTCTGGACCTGTTGGTGGTAGGACCCATAGTGGACTTCCAGTACATGGACAATTGCCCTGAGCAAGGACAAGAGCCAAGTCACTGAAGTTAGTGGTGGGTAACTCGTCTTTGGGTTTAGGGAACAGTCCCGGGAGATAGACCTTAATAATTCTATCCAAATTCCGCTTTGTGGCAAAATTAACAAGGTGTAGTTTTGTGTCCCAGTAAGGTATAAGGGTTGTGCAGTACTATACCATATGATAAAAGTCTGCCCCTTCCAGCTGAAATCGTTGTCAGGCCTCTTGCATACCTGATAACACAGCATTAATGCACCTGAGAGTCAGGTATACATAATGGAGGTAATAATACTGAATCAGCTTGAATCAGGTATTGTGGGAGGTGGAAGGGGTGCTAATTCAGTCATTGTCTGTGAGTTCCGAGCCCATGTAAGAAGCCCAAACTCACAGAGGTGGGACAGTTTGCACTTCACTTGGGAGAGAAGGGACTTGTAAAGGAGAGTGATCATCCACATTGATTCAGACGTGTTACAAATATCCCTTAAGCAGTTGTGTTCGGCAATTTACAGTCCCTCACTGTCCTGTGCTACCCGAAGAGCAGCCTCTTCTGTATCATACAGCAAGAAGTGTTGCAGGGGAGGGCATAGTCATCCATCAGATCTTTGCAAGGAATCTGTTCCTTAGCCATAAGCTAGCCTTCATAATGTATAGGTAGTCTTGGCTAAAAGAATCAAAGGCTTTCTCGATATCCAAGGCAATCGCTAGGGCCTTCGAGTAATCAACCAGTATGGCATCCATTTTGTGGATCAGTTGTCGGATGTTGAGTACCATACTGCAGATAAGTGTACAGCCTGAATGATCCTCATAGACAAGGTCAACTACATGGGGAAATAATCTATTAACCAAGAGCTTGCTCAGTACCTGATAGTCTACATTGAGGACGGAAAGGGGTCTATGGGAGATTACTCGATCATCAGCTTCATCTGGCTTTATAAGGGGAACAAGTGAGGACTGCTGTAACGTTGAAGGGAAACAACAAATGGATCTGGTCTCATTCTCATTGAATAATTTGTTTAGAATAGGGGTAAGGGTATTAACATACACTGAGTAGATTTTGATGGCTAGACCATCTATACCAAAGATTTTGTCCCTGGCCATCACTTCTAGGACCTTTATTGCCTCTCCTAGGAAGGTCACCACTCGAGCTGGTAGCCTATTTGTCCCAGCAGCGATGTGGTCAGTCCCCTGTCATGGATCGAGTTGGGGGTAGTAAGCAAAAAAAAACCATTTATATCAGATTGGGTATATACCAACCTGTTAATAGGGTGCACATCTGGATGATCTGGGAACCCTGTCTGTTAGGGTTAGCCAGCCAAGCCAACAATCTCCTCGCCTTGTTACCCTTATTATGAACCTTGACAGTGTAAGCTTGATAATCTTGGGTTTTGAGCCGCTCCTCAGTGTGAGAAGAATTTTCCTCTCTAACTTCAGGAAATTTGGCGGGGACGGTTGGACACCAGTGCTAGGCGGCTCCAGCACTGTTACAAGGTCTTCATATTGGGTGATCCCAGTATGCAATTGGGCTCTGACCCCAGGCATTTTTGTGATGCCCCTGGATAACCAGCCTGAATCCCACTTACTTCACCAGGGGAAAGGAAGCTGTGCCCTTGTTTGTGATGAAATAGTCGTAAATTGTGTCCCCTAGGTCAGATTTAAGGATGGGGAATCCAGGGAGGGAACATTCAGCTCCCAAGTTGGGATGTAGGGCTTAGTAATACCCCAGGTGCAGATCAGCAGTTGGCCATTATGATCTGAGTGGGTTTTCACAAGGTATTCAGTTCACACCACCCTGTCATGGAGTTCCATAGAGCTTAGGAATGCCTGAAGGCAGACAGACAGGTCATGCATGCCACAGTAGGAGGATTATGTTGTGATCCCTGGGTTGTGGGCCTTCCAGGATCAGTGAAACCCCACTATGCTCTACAATGATGAAAGTGTTGAGCAGTCTTATGAGTCGGAGAGCTAGGGAGGTGGTATGTGACCTATTGAGATTAACATCAGCAATGCAACTGAAGTCCCCACCTGCTAATAATGGATTATCCATCATTGTGGTGATGTGTGGCTATATAGAGGACAACAAAGTTAGCTGAATTCCGTTTGGGGAGTATACTTTAATGAAATCTCTATCTTTACCTTCCGGTTTACCCCGATCAGTAATCCCAGTTTGGACAGCAACAGAATTCCGGGGAACACCTAAATGAACACCTGTCTAGCGAACTACAAGTAAGCAGTAGCAAACATTCTCCCTCTCCGCTTTGGTAGTGCCTGGCATTCTACTTTTTTGAGGTGGGTTTCCTGGATGACTGTAATAGGGACCTTCCATCTTCTAAGAAATGTCTGTATTATGCAACTTTTGTTTAGAGAATTGGGGCCATGTTCATTCCAGGTAATTACTTTCAGGGTAGGAGTTGTGCCAGCCAAAGAATAAAAAGAGAGCCCAAACCAGAGAGTTCCCTCCAGACCCCACCCAGCCAAGGCAGTCATTTGGATCGAGCATGTGAACTCCAGTGGAAAACACTATCAACAACCCACTTTGGTGGGTAAACAACAAGGAGACATCCTAACAGAACCCCCCAAGGACAGTCACGCGAAGGCAAACCATGTTGACTCATAAGAAAATCTTACCTTGAGCAAGGTTGTAGTGGACAGATCATTCAAGGTTAGTGAATGAGAAGAGAGAAAGCCACAGTGCGGAAATCAAGACCACCACAGTCTTTCAAAAGAATAAACAAATTCAAGCATAACTGGGCACCTGAGCCCCATCGAATAAGGCCCTGATTTATACTTTTGGGGCAAAACTGCACTAATGGAGGTTTGTTCCAAAAAGTTTAGCACCGGTTTGCACCATTTCTGTGCACCAGCTGGGCTCCATATTTATGGAATGGTGCAAGCCGGTGCAAAGGGTAGGTTAGTGTAAAAAAAAATGACACTAACCTGCCTAGAGCAATTTTCTGATGCAAAACCATCCATACCACATGACTCCTGCCTTAGAAAAGACAGGAGTCATGCCCACCACCCCAATGGCCAGCACAGGGGACCAGGGTCCCCTGTGCATGGCCATTGCACAATGTGCCATGTATGGGGGACCATTTCAGGGCCCCCAGGGCACTTTGAAAAATAAAATACTTACCTGTACTTACCTGGGATGGGGTCCCCCATCATCTGCTGTCCCTCTGGAGTGGGTGGGGGTGTCCCTGGGGCCTGGGGAGGGCACCTGCGGGCTTATTCCATGGTGTTCCACCATGGAAATAGGCCCACAGGTCCCCTTACGCCTGCCCTGACCCAGGCGTTAAAAAATAGGGCAAAACAAGCTTTGCACCATTTTTGACCTGTCCTCCCTCCTGTGCACTATTTTTGCAAAGGAGTATAAATATGGCGTTAAGGCCATAGAGTCATTTTTTGCACAGGAACGCCTAACTTGCATCTCATTAATGCAAGGTAGGTTTCCACGTCCAATAAATTACTTTAACTCCATAAATTTTGCGCTAGATGGGTCCAGCGCCAAAGTATAAATATGGAGTTAGTTTTGCACTGAATTATAGTAAAAATGACTCAAATTCGGTGCAAAACAAAAATATGCCCCGTAGATTGCCTTGCCCTTTGCCCTACATTTCATTCCCGACACAACACACACACACAGTGAAGATCCAGTATGTGAGGAAGATTGTTTCATAGGCTGTGTGCCTGTGTGTGTCGACCCAGGGTAACTTTCTCCCCACCAGGTCTTCTCGTGCTTGACGGCTTCAAAGTTTTTGTGTACAGAAGTTCTTAACAACAGCATTCTCTGGCAAGGGCATTAAGTTAGGGGCGCGTAATGACGTTGGCCTACAGCATCCCAGAAGCAGTGACTTTGAAGAACATTGAAGCCAAAACTGGTGGCTCTTGATGTTTTCATAAAAATGCTTATCATAGCAAGTTATTTTCCTTGACATTACAGGAAGCGGTTTTTCTATTTGGCAAATTATAATTCCCCTTTCATAAAGACGATCCAATGCTGTTTTGCCGACTTTCTCCTCGGAGTGCAAGCTCTACTCAAATACGTTTCATTAAATGTTTATTATGTGCACACCTTCGTATTGCCCTACACATATAAAATATTCTGTATGTGAAATAATTATGGATTTCACCATTACTGACACCGCTATCCATAAAATTAAGTGCTGAATTTCCAACTTTTCTGTGCAGGCTCCAGTTATTCATAAAATACTTGAATAGTTGTGAAATGTGTTTTTTTTGCGTATCTGGCTGCATCGGGAAGCCATGTTTCACTTAGTCGCATGTTTTAGATACGAGCAGCAGCTACACTTTGAATTTCATTGCAGTGGCAGGGGTTAATTTGACTCAGTGGTTGCAGGTTGGGCCTACCAGTACTCATTTTTGGGCACAAAGAGATAAAGCAAAAGAGGAAGCTAATGATGGGGAAACAGTGAAAAAGGAGAAAAGGAGCTGTGAAAAATAAAAAGCAAGAGTACAACCAAGGGCAGGAAGTGTAGGGCGGTGAACGAAAGGAATGAGCTTGAATCTGCTAAACGATTTTTTCCTCAGCGCAGTCAAAGTTCTACTACTGTCGTACAACGTCTTCATTATGGGAACAGTGACACAATACAAATATTTAATTAAAAAAACACAATGCTAAATGTTTGTGAAAAAATAATCCTTTGATCTGCGGGCATGTAATTGTACACATTATCATCGTAATAACTAACGTGATATCATTTTTGCGATGGTCAGGTAACAGAAATTTGGCTTACATTTTTTAAATTAAGCTTCAGATCGCAACTTCCTAAAATACAATTGCCCATATTTACACTTTTTGATGCAAAACTACACAAACGCAGTTTTGCGTCAAAAAGTATAGCACCTGCTTGCGTCATTCCAGATGTAGTGTAGCCATTGTTAATGTAGCTTTATGTGCGTTTGCTTAAAGTATTAGGCCTCTGTGCACTTTATCCTAGATGCATTTTATTCAACCTTGCACTGTTATTTTACAATAACCAGTTCCACGGTCTTGTTTTTATTTCATTCTATCACACTGTTTAGTTTACTTCAGCACTGTGTTCTCAAACAATACATTCTTGCTCGCTCTGTGCTTCAGTCAAGGATACAGTCTGGTACATTGCCGATAGACGTGGTAGAAGTTTAGTCTTTAGGGTTCGTAGAAAGTACACATCCTTACGTAGGGACGTTTCTTAGAACACCGGCGTGTTAGTTATAAAAACACTTTCTAGTCCTGGTACACATAAGAGGGAGATTCCGACCAGGAACCCACAACTAGATGCTGACTGCCCCATTGCAGATGCTGATGCAGATTACAGTCCTTTGCTCAGGTATGAGGGTTGATGTCCTCCCGGGGGAACCTGAAAGGTAGGCTTAGAGCTTCACAGGCTGTGCTCAAAATATAACTTAGATAGAACGTAATTCGTTCACACTATGATAGCCTTATTCTTGTGCTTCACTCTCCTCGTTACTATTTCAATCCTACTGTGTTGTATAGTTCTGGTTATTGCAGCTCACGCTTTGTTATCTAAAATGCAGTTGTTTTATTAAACCAATCTTTAAAACTTAAACTGCCTTTGTCATTTATATATGAGACCGCACTGTGTACGAGAGAACCGGTTGTGACCTGAGTGACCACGACTTCCCTGGGAAGTACTAAGATGTCATGCCCTCGGCTGCCCAATTGTCTCTTCCCTTCGGGAGAGATGAGGCACTGCTAGTTAGCCGGAGCAAAATCGGATTTGGGATGAAAAGGGTCCTTCACCGTGGGTCAGACTTAGTCCCCCACACTGCGAACGATCTTGCCGCCCAAAAATCCAGTAGTCTCATTAGGATAATGAGAGCCTACGTGACACAGAGAACCAGCTGGGCACCAAATTCATGGAATCCCTCAAGCCGACACAAAGGATGGCTAGTGTAAAAAAATTATGTTAGCTGGGTGGGGGTGGCGGTACGGGAGAAGGGTTTTTGCACCAAAAAATGATGCTAGGCTGGTTGGAGGCAAAAAAATGCCTATAATCAGCCGAGCATCATTTTCTGATGCAAAACCATCCATACCACAGAACTCCTGTCTCCTAAAGACAGGAGTCCTGCCCACCAACTCAAAGGCGAGCGCAGGGGATGTAGGAGGCTGGCCTGGTTTGTAGTGGGTACCAAGGGGTACTTACACTCTGCACCAGGTCCAGTTATCCCTTATTAGTGTAGAAGAGGTGTCTAGCATCTTTGGCTGATGGAAAAGTATAGCTTAGCAAAGCAGCTTAGGCTGAACTAGGCGACATGCAAAGCTCCCACTATACCACTAGTGTCATATGCACAATATCGTAAGAAAACACAATACACAGATATTCTAAAAATAAAGGTACTTTATTTTCATGACAATATGCCAAAAGTATCTCAGTGAGTACCCTCAGTATGAGGATAGCAAATATACACAAGATATATGTACACAATACCAAAAATATGCAGTAATAGCAATAGAAAGCAATGCAAGCAATAGGGGCAACACAAACCATATACTCTAGAAGTGGAATGCGAACCACGAATGGACCCCAAACCTATGTGAGCTTGTAGAGGGTAGCTGGGACTGTAAGAAAACAGTGAGGGTTAGAAAAATAGCCCACCACAAGACCCTGAAAAGTGGGTGCAAAGTGCAACTAAGTTCCCCAGAGAGCACAGAAGTCGTGATAGGGGAATTCTGCAAGGAAGACCAACACCAGCAATGCAACAACAATGGATTTCCAGACAAGGGTACCTGTGGAACAAGGAGACCAAGTCCAAGAGTCACACTCAAGTCGAGAGTGGGCAGATGCCCAGGAAATGCCAGCTGAGGGTGCAAAGAAGCTGCCACCGGATGGTAGAAGCTGTGGATTCTGCAAGAACGAAGAGGACTAGGAACTTCCCCTTTGGAGGATGGATGTCACACGTTGTGAAGAAGCTTGCAGAGGTGTTCCCAAGCAGAAAGACCACAAACAAGCCTTGCTAGCTGCAAGGGTCGCAGTTAGGGTTTTTGGATGCTGCTGTGACCCAGGAGGGACCAGGATGTCGCCAATTGCGTGAGGAGACAGAGGGGGTGCCCAGCAAGACAAGGAGCCCACTCAGAAGCAAGCAGCACCCGCAGAAGTGCCGGAACAGGCACTACAAAGAAGAGTGAACCGGAGCTCACCCGAAGTCACAAAAGAAGGTCCCACAACGCCGGAGGACAACTCAGGAGGTCGTACACTGCAGGTTAGAGTGTCGGGGACCAAGGCTTGGATGTGCACAAAGGAAATCCTGGAAGAGTGCACAGGAGCCGGAGCAGCTGCAAATCACGCGGTACCCAGCAATGCAGTCTAGCATAGTGAGGCAAGGACTTACCTCCACCAAACTTGGACTGAAGAGTCACTGAACTATGGGAGTCACTTGGACAGAGTTGCTGAGTTCCAGGGACCACGCTCGTTGTGCTGAGAGGGGACCCAGAGGACCGGTGATGCAGTCTTTTGGTGCCTGCGGTTGCAGGGGGAAGATTCCGTCGACCCACAGGAGATTTCTTCAGAGCTTCTAGTGCAGAAAGGAGGCAGATGACCCCCACAGCATGCACCACCAGGAAAGCAGTCGAGAAGGCGGCTGGATCAGCAATACAAGGTTGCAGAAGTCGTCTTTGCTACTTTGTTGCGGTTTTGCAGGCGTCCAGAGCAGTCAGCGGTCGATTCCTTGGCAGAAGGTGAAGAGAGAGATGCAGAGGAACTCTGATGAGCTCTTGCATTCGTTAGCTAAAGAATTCCCCAAAGCAGAGACCCTAAATAGCCAGAAAAGGAGGTTTGGCTACTTAGGAAGGAGGATAGGCTAGCAACACAGGTAAGAGCCTATCAGAAGGAGTCTCTGACGTCACCTGCTGGCACTGGCCACTCAGAGCAGTCCAGTGTGCCAGCAGCACCTCTGTTTCCAAGATAGCAGAGGTCTGGAGCACACTGGAGGAGCTCTGGGAACCTCCCAGGGGAGGTGCAGGTCAGGGGAGTGGTCACTCCCCTTTCCTTTGTCCAGTTTCACGCCAGAGCAGGGCTGGGGGATCCCTGAACCGGTGTAGACTGGCTTATGCAGAGATGGGCACCATCTGTGCCCATCAAAGCATTTCCAGAGGCTAGGGGGGCTACTCCTCCCCAGCCCTGACACCTTTTTCCAAAGGGAGAGGGTGTAACACCCTCTCTCTGAGGAAGTCCTTTGTTCTGCCTTCCTGGGCCAAGACTGGCTGGACCCCAGGAGGGCAGACACCTGTCTGGGGGTTGGCAGCAGCAAGAGCTGCAGTGAAACCCCGGGAAAGGTAGTTTGGCAGTACCCGGGTCTGTGCTAGAAACTCAGGGGATCATGGAATTGTCTCCCCAGTGCCAGAATGGCATTGGGGTGACAATTCCATGATCTTAGACATGTTACATGGCCATGTTCGGAGTTACCATTGTGACGCTATACATAGGTAGTGACCTATGTATAGTGCACGCGTGTAATGGTGTCCCCGCACTCACAAAGTCCGGGGAATTTGCCCTGAACAATGTGGGGGCACCTTGGCTAGTGCCAGGGTGCCCACACACTAAGTAACTTAGCACCCAACCTTTACCAGGTAAAGGTTAGACATACAGGTGACTTATAAGTCACTTAAGTGCAGTGGTAAATGGCTGTGAAATAACGTGGGCGTTATTTCACTCAGGCTGCAGTGGCAGGCCTGTGTAAGAATTGTCAGAGCTCCCTATGGGTGGCAAAATAAATGCTGCAGCCCATAGGGATCTTCTGGAACCCCAATACCCTGGGTACCTCAGTACCATATACTAAGGAATTATAAGGGTGTTCCAGTATGCCAATGTGAGTTGGTGAACTTGGTCACTAGCATGTTATTGACAATTTGGAAAGCAAAGAGAGAGCATAACCACTGAGGTTCTGGTTAGCAGAGCCTCAATGAGACAGTTAGTCATCACACAGGGAACACATACAGGGCACATTTATGAGCACTGGGGCCCTGGCTGGCAGGGTCCCAGTGACACATACAACTAAAACAACATATATACAGTGAAATATGGGGGTAACATGCCAGGCAAGATGGTACTTTCCTACAGGGGACAAGGGTCCTCTGGGCATGGCCATTGCGCCCAGTGCCATGTAGATCGGCCCATTTCAGGGCCCCCAATGGCACTTTAATAAAGTTAAAAAATGTTTTACCTCTACTTACCCTACTTACCTGGGATGGGGTCCCTGGTGGGGGTGTTCCTGAGGCTTGGGGAGGGCACCTGTGGACCCATTCCATGGTGTCTAACCATAGAAACGGGTCCACAGGTCCCCTAACGCCTGGTCTTACCCAGGCGTTAAACAAGCTTTGCACCATTATTTAGCCCCTCCTCCCACCTGTGAGTCATTTTAGCATGGGGGTAAAAATATGGTGCTATAGAGATAGCACCATTTTTTAAATGGGGATGCCTACCTTGACGCAAGGTAGGTTCAAACATCTAAAAAAAAGGATGCTAACTCCAATATTATGACGTTAGACGTGTCTAACGTCAAAATATAAATATGGAGTTACGTTTGTGCCGCATTTGTGTAGAAAAAATGACGCAAATGTGGTGAAAAAAAGTATCAATATGGTCCAATATATATATCATGAAATAATAATAACAGTATTACCAATAAAGACTTAAAAAATCTCTTCTATATTCTCAAACCATTCGCCCCCTTACAACTAAGCAAGACCAATTTGCCTTTACCAATGCATGTTTATCATTTGGCAGGAACAACGAGCAAGAATGGGGTCTTTGGCTGACCTAGTGTAGAGACTAATGTTACATGCATTTCAAGCTTTTTACAGGTATGTGAAACTAAGCAAAACCAAGGCCATATAATATTAATCATTATTCATCACTGTCAAGTGGTATTGCTTGAATCCGAAGTAATTGGTAGTGCAGCTGCACATGATCCGAATGAAAGTCTGACATGAGGGACCCAAGAACAAGGGGAACTGTCACAGATCACCAACATACATTCTGCTGTTTGTAGCCCTTTCCCCACAAATGTACTGAAATCTGTTTCACTGGAGAGAACAGGGTCATCCCACAGTGTCTCCTACGTTGATGTCACAATGCAATTAGGCTAAGAGTGCTGTACTCCTTGGTTGGATCAGAGTAGAAAAAGTAAAATATAATCTCACAAGTTACAATTGGTATTATAAATTCACTGAAAAACAAAGGTTACAGGGACATTATAGTTAGGCTCACATTTCACTTGTTCAAAACCAGTGAACTTCAGCAGCTATAGTTAACTGAGCTAAATATAACTTGCAACCCGTAATGCACTGCTTATGACCTCACATATTACATCACTCACTACATGGTTGGTGACATTACTGATGACATTTCAAATGACATCACTGATGACATCACTAATGGCATCATCCAGTGAGGGTGAGCGTCTTCTAAATGTTTATGAGTCTTAAGCATATATGTCAATGTACTACAAAAGTTAAAATGGTATACTTTCTGTACTTCTAATGAGTGACATTATTTGTAATATATATTATGTGAGTGGCTCTGTGACTATGTGTATCTCTGTGTGATTGGGCTTCTGAGTGCCTGTATGGGTGTGCGAGTGCCCGTATGATTGCATATGTAGGTATGTTAGTAGCTGTGAGTAGCTGTGTGGGTGGTTGAGTGGTTGTGTGAGTGAATGTATTGGTGAGTGACTGGGTGAGTCAGTGACTGTATGGATGAGTGACTGGGTGTATGAGTGGCTGTATGCATAAGTGAGCAACTGCCAGAGACTGTATGGAAGAGTGAGTAAATCTGTGAGTAGCTGTATCGGTGAGTGAGCGGGTGTGTGAGCAGCTCTGTGGGTGAGTGTGTGGGTGTGTGAGTGGCTGTATGTGTGAGTTAGTGTCTGTGTAAGTCACTGTATGTGTGAGTGAGTGGGTGTGTGAATGGTTGTATGGCTGTGTGAATGACAGCATGGGTAAATGAATGGGTGTGTCAGTTGATGTATGAGTGAGTGGCTGAGTCAGTGACTGTATGACTGATTGTGTGGGTGTGTGAGTGGTTGTATGGGTGAGTGAGTGGGTGTGTCAGTGTGAGTCTGTAGGTGGGTATGTGAGAGGTTGTACAGGTGTATGAGTGTGAGTGGCTACATAGGTCTGTAAATGGGTAAGTAGCTGTATGGGTCTCTGAATAAATGAGTGAGTGCCGTATGGGCGAGTGAGTGTTTTTTTTCAGTGGTTCTGTGTGTGAGTGAGTGGGTGTGTGTCAGTACTTTAAAGGGTGTGTGAAGGGATATGTGAGCATTTGTATGTGAGTGTATGTATGTCAGATTGTATGGGGCTGTGAGTCAGTGTGTGAGTGGTTGTGTGGATGGTGTCATCAGTGATTTCATCAGTAATGTCATTTGGGAAGTCATCAGTGATGTCATCAGTGATGTCTCTGACCATGTCTTGAGGGATGTAATATGTGAGGTCACAAGCAGTGCATTAGTTGGGCAAAAGTTATAGTAAGCTCACATAACTTTAACTGCTCAATTGCACTGGTTTTGTATGAGTGAAATGTGAGGCTAACTATTACGTGGTTGTTCCCTTTGTTCTTTTCATTGAATTTCAAAACATTTTCTACTTCTATTTCCGAACTATAATGCCTCTGTCACCTTCGGTTTTTTTCAGTGAATTTCTAAGGTTTTTTAAATTCTATTTCCTAACTATAACAACCCAGTAACCTTTATTTTTTCAGTGAATTCCTAAAAAATTTTAAATTACATTTTACAACTTTAACGTCCTGTAACCTTTGACTTTTTGAGTGAATTTGAATTGCATTTTACAACTATATTCTGTATGGTTTCAAAATGGGAGTGTGAGTGCTTGTATAGGTTGCGACGTGGATGTATGAGTAGGTGTATGGGTCTGTGAATGGGTGCATAAGTCTGTCACTGGGTCTGTGTGCGGGTGAATGAGTCTCTGAGTGGGTCTGTGAGGGGGTGTGTCTGTGTCACAATGACTGTCTGAGAGGGGGTGTCAGTGTCTGACTGGGTCTGTCAGTTGGTGCGTGCATGAGAGTCTCAGTGGATCTGTGAGTGTGTGCATGAGTGTCTGAGTGGGTCTATGAGTGTGTGTGTGAGGGTCTTGGTGGGTCTTTGAGTGGTTGTGTCAGTGTCTGAGTGGGTGTGTGAGGGTCTGAATAGGTCTGTGAGAGAGAGGGAAAGTGTCTTAGTGAGTCTGTGAGTGGGTGCATGACTGTCTGATTGGGTCTGTGAGTGGGTGCATGAGTGTCTGAGTGGGTCTGTGAGTGGGTGCATCAGTATCTGACTGGATGTGTGAGTGTGTGCATGAGAGTCTGAGTGGGATTGTGAGTGGGTGTGTGAGAGTCTCAGTGGGTCTGTGAGTGAGTGACTGAGTGTCTGAGTGGGTCTGTGAGTGTGTGCATGAAGGTCTGTGTGGGTGCATCAGTATCTGAGTGGGGCTGTGAGTGGGGGTTAGAAGGTATGAATAAGTCTGTGAGTGGGTGTGTGAGTGTCGCAGTGGGTCTGTGAGTGGGTGCATGACTCTCTGAGTGGGTCTATGAGTGGGTGTGTCAGTGTTTGAATAGGTTTGTGAGTGGATCCATGAGGGTCTAGCAACCACCACTGGGTAATGTGTACACCGTTCACATTATGGACCATCTTTTACAGGAGGCATGTTTTTTTCTTTGTGCATACCTTTTCTTTGTCTTCTCTGATAAAGCTATTTGATTTCCTCTACGAAGGGCAAACTACTAGGAGCTACCAAGTTTGCCACCAAAAGGCTCAACAATGAGTTGCACAGTACTTGACGGGGTGCTAACTCCGCACCTCACTGTATGATAATACCCCATCAGTACCATGCAATTATGAGTTAAACCCTATAGAATGGGGAATACGTGCAAAGCTCGGTCTGTGCATGAGGGTCTGAGTGGATCTGTGAGTGGATGTGTCAGTATCTTAGTGTGTCTGTGAGTGGGTGTATGATGTTCTGAATAGGTCTGTGAATGGGTGTTTGAGTGTAGGTGTCTGTGAGTGGGTGCATGGTGGTCTGAATGGGCCTGTGAGTGGGTGTGTCAGTGCCTGAGTGAGTCTGTGAGTGGGTGCATCAGTGTCTGACTGGGTCTGTGAGTGTGTGCAAGAGGGCCTGAGTGGGTCTGTTAGTGGGTGTGTGAGAGTCTCAGTGGGTCTATGAGTGAGTGCCTGAGTGCGTCTGTTAGTGCAAGAGTGTCTGAGTGGGTCAGTGACTGGGTGTGTGAGGGTCTGATTAAGTCTGTGAGGAGGTGCATGACAGTCTGAGTGGGTCTGTGAGTGGGTGCATGACAGTCTGAGTGGGTCTGTGAGTGGGTGCATCAGTGTCTGAGTGGGTATGTGAGTAGGTGCATAAGGGTCTGTGAGTAGGTGCGTAAGAGTCTTGGTGGGTTTATGAGTGAGTGCATGAGATTCTGAATTGATCTGTGAGTGGGAGCGTGTGTGTCTTAGCAGGTCTGTGAATGGGTGCATGAGGGTCTAAGTGGGTCTGTGACTGGGTGCATCAGTGTCTGAATGGGTCTGTGAGTGGGTGAATGACAGTCTGAGTGGGCCTGTGAGTGGATGCGTCAGTGTCTGAGTGGGTCTGTGAGTGGAGGCGTGAGTGTCTGAGTGGGTCTGTGAGTGGGTGAATGAGTGTCTGACAGGGTCCGTGAGATGGTGCATGATTGTCTGAGTGGGCCTGTGAATGGGTGTGTGTGAGTCTCAGTGGGGTTGTGAGTGACTGCCTGGGTGTCTGAGTGGGTCTATGAGTGTGTGCATGAGGATATGAGTGGGTCTGTGAGTGGGGGCATTAGTGTCAGAGTTGGTCTGTGATTGGGTGCATGACGGTCTGAGTGGGTCTGTGAGTGGGTGTGTCAGTGTCTGAGTGGTTCTGTGAGTGGGTGCATGAGGGACTGGCAACTGCCAGTAGGTAATGTGTACACTCTTTACATTATGGTCCACCTCTTACATGGGGCATGATTTTTTAATTCTTGCATAGCTTTTTTATGTCTTCTCTGATAAAGCTATAGGATTCCCTCTACAAAGGACAAACAATTTGGAGCTACCAAGTGACAAAGTTTGCCATCAAGACCCTTACAGTGAGTTGCACAGTACTTGACAGGGTGCTAACTATGTGCCCGCAATGACCATTACTGTATAATAACACCCAGTCAGTACCATGTAATTACGAGTTAATCCCCATGGAATGGGGAATACCTATAATACCCGATTTTACCAGGCATAAAACGGCACTACATTTCCAGTTCAATGGAGTTTATCAGTCCCATTTGCAGATGCTCTAAACTGGTGGTAAATGGGATTAGGTGCTTCTGTGCACGGTGGGGGGCCAAGTGAGGGAATAGGGAGGGAAGAGAAGTATATGAAGTGTTGTAAAGGAGGAGGGCATTGCATGCTTCCTCCATGACAGAAAATGTAGCCCAGGACGGTCTGGGGGTGAGGTTTGGTTGGTGTTACGGTCAAAGCCTAAACTTATTTTACGAAAATGTTATTCTGGTCAGTAAAATTATTTCCAGTGTTCCTGCTCCTGGGGAAAACTTGGGTGCAAAAACGTCAGGCCACAGGCAGCGTGGAATTCCATATTATTAATTCTGCTTTATCCAACTAGTAATTAGTGCTTAATGCAGGTAAACTGTGTGGTGAAAGCTGTAAAGAAATTCTCCTTTGTGGATTCCTCGTTCAGCCTTCAAGAAGCAATCAATTGCCTTACCATATGAGATCTAGATACTTCCAAACAAGATGCAATGAGGTATTTTGTCCGGCATGAAGGAAACAGTGGTCGCAAGTGCATCACAAGAGCAAGCTTAGTGCCATTATCTAGGCCCACCTCCCTCGTGCACCATTTTTGCAATGGAGGAAAATAAGGCGCTAAGGGCCGTATTTATACTCTGGTTGCGCCGAATTTGCGTCGTTTTTTTCGACGCAAATTCGACGCTAAACTAACGCCAACTAACGCCATATTTATACTATGGCGTTAGAGGCGTCTAGCGCCAAAGTTCCCGGAATGTGCGTCATTTTTTAGCGTGAACCCCTTCCTTGCGTTAATGATATGCAAGGGAGGCGTTCCCGTCTAAAAAATGACTCCCAGGCCTTTACGTGGTATTTATACTCCCGGGCAAAAGAGACGCCCGGGAGTGGGCGTGGCTAAAAACGGCGCATTTGCGCCGCTTTTTAACGCCTGGGTCAGGCATGGCGTTAAGGGACAAGTGGGCTCAAAATGAGCCCACAGTGCCCTCCCCTGCCCCCAGGGACCCCCCCTGCCACCCTTGCCCACCCCAGGAGGACACCCAAGGCTGGAGGGACCCACCCCAGGGACATTCAGGTAAGTATTTTTTTATTTTTTTTAAATAATTTTTTTTGGCATAGGGGGGCCTGATTTGTGCCCCCCTACATGCCACTATGCCCAATGACCATGCCCAGGGGACAGAAGTCCCCTGGGCATGGCCATTGGGCAAGGGGGCATGACTCCTATCTTTACAATGATAGGAGTCATGTTGATGGGGGATGGGCGTCGAAAATAAATGGCGCAAGTCGGGTTACGACGATTTTTTCGACGTAACCTGACTTGCCCCATTTTAAGACGCCCATGCGCCATTTTCCCCCTACGCCGGCGCTGCCTGGTGTACGTGGTTTTTCTCGCGCACACCAGGCAGCGCCGGTCTGCTTGCGCCGGCTAACGCCATTCAATAAATACGGCGCACGCATGGCGCTTCAGAATGGCGTTAGCCGGCGCAAAACTTTTTGACGCTAAACTGCGTTAGCGCAGTTTAGCGTCAAAAAGTATAAATATGGGCCCAGGTGCTCAGAGTCATTATTTGCAAGGGAACGTCTACCTTGCATCTCATTGATGCAAGGTAGTTTCCCGCTAGCAAAAAATGACTTTAACTCCAAAACTTGGGTGCTAGACGAGATTAGTGCCAAAGTATGCATTTGGAGTTAGGTTTGCGCCGAATTTGCGCTAAAAAAAAAAATGACGCAAATCCAGCGCAAGGCAAGTATAAATCTGGGCCAGAGTCTTTTTATGTGTTACTTTTGTTTTAGTCTAATCATGGATTTCAAATACAACCTTTCTTCAAAACAAACAATATGTGTCTCTGGCCAACAGATACATCATTTACCTATTTCGTACTCTCTTCTTATCATTACAGACTGCGCTAAGTAATATCAGCAACAGTAGTCTCAGCATTTTATATTTTTGGCAAATAGACATATACATCGATTCATTAGAGTCACTTTAATTTTCTTGAGGGGTTAGTGAGTTCGATAATTGTCTCCAAGTCGGCAGATCTTTGTCTAGTTTGTGTTTTTTTCGGACTGCTTTCATTCAGAGTTCTTCTGCAATCATAGATTCTACTATGTCTGTCATTCCTGGTGTATATTTAGGATCCCGCCGCCTGTTTCCAGAACATCACAATGCGTCTATGTGCTATAGTATATCAATGTCGGAATTTGCTTCTGCATCCGTTCTTCCAAGTTCTCTGGTGTAGTCCTTGTATGCATTGTTTTTGTTCTAAATCCACAAGGGGACCCATTTCTCTCTTCATAATGTGTTGACAATTTATTCCCAGAAGTTGCTATCGATCGGCATGGCCATACCGTGTGTATTAAGTCTTCTTTCTCTCCGACACATCTAGAGCAATTTATGAACACTTCTTTGTAGTTTTTTCTGAGAATTACAGCTGTGAGATGTACCCTGTGTACTTATTTTATGTTTATATGATGAAATTGTGGGTTTCTTTCGATTCTCGTGTTATAAAATATAATGGAGCAAGTGCGATCTTCTACACGACTGCCAAAAAAAAAGCCCGTGTGTTAATAAGCTGAAATGGAAACCAAAAGGTCTAAATAACTTGTGAATTTAATTTAATCCTGGGTTGAAAAATATGGTGCTAAACAATCAGGAACCCTGGTGTTCAAAGCACAAAATTAAATATCCCGTTCAGAACAGCTTCAGCTTATGGATGAGAATACAAATTAATAAAATAACTGTAGGGCTGTTCTAAACAACTATCTAAGACTACCACACCTGAAAAGCTATTACATGGCACATCAACTGTCACAAATGAGAAATTCTCTGTCGCACAAGGAAACCCCACTGGCCTGGGTGCGATGGGAAAGGGCTATACTAGGCTTGGTCACCAGTCTGGATCTACTATACAAACATACAATGAACACCACTGCTGAAAAGGCCCAGTAATGTCTGCTAAGTTCATTTATTGCTCCCCTGCTCACAAGTTGTTGGTCAACTCCGAAGCTACTATATGGAATAACACTAACCTTCATACTGGAAGAAGAGAGGTATGTTAGAAACATTGGGTAGATAAAAGCATACTAAGACCGGCTGTTTGGGAACTGATTAAAACATTTGGAACTATCTAAGAGGGATATAGATTAGAAAACAAATGTCTTTCGCGATACAGGCAGCTCATTCATTGTGTATATTCTTTTTTGTATTAACATTTCCTTATTAAGGTTTCTGAACTTTATATATATATGTGAGAACGACCCACGTGTGAAACCATGTGATGACATATTATTACTAGAACTATGAAACCAGAAAAAGATACAGACATAACATTCCCCCATCCCTTGCTCAGTAGAGAGGTCAACAATTCACTTTTCCAGTCTGCTTTTAGTCTGGTAGAGATGTTGGCTACTTCATGTGTCTCTAAAGCCCTGCCAGTCTCTACCTGGAGTTAGTGATTATATCAGCCAGGAGTGGCCTTGAACAGTTACTTATTGAGACCAATCCTTCCCAGATGGTGCAGGGTTAGGCTTGGTATGGGATCTCACGGGTCTCTGCACTTGCCTTGAAATCTGTCTAGTTACTCATTCAGGCTAGCTATTATATGCTCGTTGGAGACTATTTTATACATTTCCTGTAGCCATGCATCTGTTGTGGAATTATCCTTTGATCTTCAAAGTCTTAAGTGGCACATCTTGCCTGTGGCCAATGTTGTGGTGAGCCATCGTGTTTGCTGATCGGTGATGTTCGGATATTGATAGAGGTCAAGATAAAGCTGTGTGTGTGCCGTCAGTTGACTTTTTACCTTCAACGAGTCACATACTTTGATCTCTATATAGGTCTAAACTGTGGTCAGTGGAGCTCATTCCAGCAGAAGGTGGAAAATATCTCCTTCCCGTGATCTATATTGCCAGCTCACGGCATGGGGTGTGTACAGAGAGATGGGATTGATAAGTGAGTGTACATAAGGATCCTGTAAAACCTCAAGACTATCCCTTCAAATGTTTCTGTTGGAAATTGGCCTTTCTGCAGAGTTATCCCTAAACATTTTGCCTTTCTCCTCCTATTTTTCTGACCATTTTTTTGGTTGGCACAAGGACTATGGGCACTTTACCACTGCTAATCAGTACACCATATACCCAGGGCTTGTACATCAAATGCTACTAGTGGACCTGCAACCCTGATTGTGACATCCACAGAAGTAGCCTTTCAAACTTATTTCAGGCCTGCCACTGCAGTGCCTGTGTGCACAGTTGACTTCCACATTGACTTGGCAATTCAAACTATTTGCCAAGGCCTGAACTCAGTTTTTACTACACCTAAGTCATCCCTAGGTATGCCCCAGATGGCACTATGGGCAGGGTGCTGTGTACGTAAAAGGCAGGACATATGCTAATATGTTGTACATGTCCTAGTAGTGACAAACAGCATATTTAATTTTACAATACTGTGAAGGCTGCTCCTCTCATAGGCTTGCATTGGGAATTCCCTTGTATATATATCTAAGTGGTAATTTCTGATCTGTGAAGAGTAGCGTGGGCATGTTTGAATATTTGTAATGGTAGTGAGAACCCCTGCTTACTGATGTAGGTGGATTACACATTACTATTTTAGAAATGCCACTTTTAGAAAGGGGGCATTTCTCTATGCTTATAACTCTAGTGCTTTGCAGCTTGACTCCAATCCACATCTGGGGCAGAGTGAAAGCTACACTCGGTGTATGCTTTCCAAGCAGTCATCACACAGGTGGGGCTTTCTGTGACAGGAGAGACATCTGCACTCTGATAGTCATCCTGGGCTTGGGAGGAGGGTCTTTCACACCTTACATGTCAATAGGTTGAGTCCTGCCCTCACACAATGGGCTGATTACTCCTATGGATGTCAGGAGACAGGGCTGGGTTGTTGTCCAGCTACTTACTATCTGATGGAAAGCATCCTGTTGCCTCTTACTGCAGGGCTGCAGGATGGACTACCTCTTTGTACTGGAACTGATGGACTGGCCGTATGAACACTGCCTGCTCTAATAAAACTTTTTTGTTACCATTCACAAAGGGGAAGGAGTCCCATGACGACCCCTTCCCATTTGCGAATGGGTGAACACCAATTTGAAATTAGTGTTAACTGCAACTATTTTGCAACCACATTCACGGCCACAAAAAAAATCATACATGGGCCAGTGAGTCGCAATTAGGAAGGGACGCCCTTGAAACGCCCCTTCCTAATTGCGAGTCACAATCCTTATTTTGCCAGTCAGTGACAGGATACCGACTCGCAAAATAAGGATGGTACATTGCACAAGACCATTTTGCTGTTGTAAACAGCAATTTGTGCACTTTGCGACTGCAAAATCGCATTGTACATCTGGCCCTATGTTCCTTGAATAGTGTCTCAGGGCGAGGAGGGCAGCGGGGAGTGCCCGACCACCGAGGAAAGCCCTCCAGGTGTGGCATCTGTATTGCCATAGCAACTAGGACTCACCTCTGCTGATGTGACTAACAAGGAAGCGGGATGCTTCAGAATACTGTGAGGCCCTTACACATGTTGCCGGGACAATGGGGAGACCCCCCCCCCTCAACATGGTCCACCCTGCCTCCCAGGGAGCGCATGGGCTAAGACGTGGTGGGCCCCTGACAAGAATCACCAACCTGGGCAGCACTGCTTCAAGGAGATCCTGTGGCCTGCAGAGCTCAATCCCACCCCTGAACTGCATTAAGGGTGAGTGGGGCTGGGGAGGGGGAGCAGTGCCACCCCACCACAGCTCTGCTATCCAGGGTGCCGCAAGAGCCTGCTGGTGAGGGCAGAGAGCAGGAGGTTGGGCTTCCTAGGTCCTGGTGGAGCCTCCCCACTCTCCTGCATTGATGTCCCAGTACAGGGTGGTGGTATTGTTTGTTAAGTTGACCGCGGGTAACCACGCAAGGTCTCCCCACACTAACCTGAAGTGTGGATGCTCTCCATCCCCTTTTGAGTACCAAAGGGAGCCCTGGCCCAGTTGTGACAGAACGGGGTGAAATCTTGACAGAGGTCCCCAGGGTCCACTAGAAAGGTGCAGCATCTCGGAATTACTGCACCATAACAAGTAGACATGCAAGTGCTCTGGCGCCCTACTCCCTTTCATGCCCACATTCATTCTATGAAGAACACAGTGGTTACTGTAGCCTGTTGGCAGGAGTGCGGGGGCTCCTCTACCTATATATATTTTTACTGACACGATGTACATTTTCTGTTGACTTCATGGTCTAATTGTTTCCTGATAAATGTCATTGTTGTCTCACATTAGCCAGGGCATAGAGTAATATTGGGAACCTACAATAGATGCACAATGGGTATGATTTCTATAGTTTTGGTCTTGTACTGTCTAAGAGGGTGTATGTTCTGAAAAGTCTAAAACGATAATGTGTTTCCATTCTAACCTAACTTCCATGTCTCATGCACTACTGCTTAGGTTGTCTGACCTTAGGGTTTCTGTAATATCAGGATAATGAGTGTGAACGCGGTACCTGCAGGATGTGCCCAATCACCGTGCCTCATGTGCTTACGACGATATTCACTGACACAGGTATTTTACTACAACATTTCATGACCTACTATGTCATATTCACCTTGCATTGTTCTGAGGTTATGCACAGTACTTGTGATTCCTGACATTGTGGTTCTCAGGACATGTATACAATATAAGAAGTGTATTTTAGAATCCTGTGTGTAATCACATTTGTGGTGTATTTATTGCATCACTGGTGTGAATGTGTTGCACAAACACTTTACGCATGACCTCTGGGGATGAGCTTGACTGTTCTGTGGCAGCTACCAGGGGGTGAGCACAGGTTATCATTGGTTTGTAACTTACTTGCCATGACTAAAGTGGTGGGTTCTGCCTGACTGAGGTGCATACCTCAGCCAACCAGAAACCTAATTTCTAACATTCCTCATTTCTGCAAGCAGTAGGGTATTGCCGATGGTTTATCAAATTTGGAGGAGGGCCCACTGCTTCCCTCAGACATCTAGAGAGACACTGATAGATCCAGGAGTGATGAGGTACCAATTTGAATTGTAGCTGAGCTGCTGCAAAGGTTTTGTTCTCTCTGTCAATGAGGAGGTCTGAAATAGAGCAAATGCCTGTAGTCTCTAGATCTTCCAAAAGGGGCCCTTGACCATCTATTGTCAGCGATGAATTACTCCATTGGGGGGTAAGGGGGCAACATCAGTCAATTTTACACCTAGTAGCTTATACGTTCCCTGTCAGGCATATAAATTTAGCCTGTAACACTGAATGGGAGGAGGGAATCTCTCAAGGTCACCTGTACAGAGCATTCCCATACCCATTTTTAGGCGCTCAGTCTCCTCCTAAGGAATGTTCTGAAGGATTTTTCAATAGATACCATTAGGTGGTGGGGTATAGGCAGGAGAATCATGTGAAACAGGTATCTGAATCTGGACATTACGTACATTTTCATCAATTGCATTTTTCCCCAGGTAGAAAGATTACAATGTTATCACCTCTGTAGATCAGAACTGATTTTGGCATGAAGTGAACTGATGTTGAATTTAACCACGTTTCATAGCCCTGGTGAGAATTCTGTCTCCAAGTACTTCAGGCTAGTGGTTGACTACCGGAACAAAGGACCATCAGATGCCCCCAGTGGAGTGTGCTCCATTTGTGGCAGTGCCTCAACTTTGTCCCTGTCAATCTTATATCCAGACAGGGAAGAAACTTGAGCAATCAGGGCTATAAGAGCCTTTAGGGAGGATGAAGATTTTGTGAGTATTACCAGGATGTCATCCACGTATAGTCATACTTTGTGTGTGCCACCTTGAACTGATATGACAAGGACAAGAATGTTTGATGCATCCCAGCGTGCTGCTCCAAAGGGTTCTAGGGCTAGGACAAAAAAGAGTGAGGACATAGGACATCCCTTTCTGGTCCCCCCCTTAATATCAAATGCCAAACAGATGTAGTCATTGCAGGTGACCTTTGCTGTGGGCCGTGTGCATAGCCTTTGGACTCTTGCTAACAGTATTGGACCAATGCCCACTGACTTCACTCTTTCGTTGAGGTAGGTTGGGCCGGTGTTGTGGAGGGATTTGTGTGCGTGGATGAGGATCTTGAATATGATTCTCTTGTCTATAGGGAGCCATTGAAGGGATTTGAGGTGTGGTGAGATTCGTTTGTGGCGGAGGAGGCCAAGGATGAGGTGTGCGGCTGTGTTCTGGATTCTCTGGAGTTTGCGTTTGAGTTTGAGTGTGGTGCCGGCGTAGAGGGTGTTACCGTAATCTAGTCGGCTGCTGATGAGTGCATGGGTGACTGTCTTCCTGGTCTCTGGGGGAATCCATTTGAAGTATTTTTTTAGAGTGCAGAGTGTGTGGAAGCAGGAGGAGGTTAGAGCATTGATTTGCTGTGTTATGGAGAGGGAGGGTTCCAGGATGATGCTGAGGTTGCATGCGTGGTTTGCTGGGGTGGGTGCGGGCCTAGGGAGGTGGGCCACCAGGAATCGTCCCATATGGTTTTGTTGGGCCCGAAGATGATGATCTAGGTTTTGTTGGAGTTAAGCTTGAGGTGGTTAGTTGTCATCCAGTTGGCGGTGTCGAGGAGAGCAGCGTGTAGGTTGGTTTTGGTGGTGGTGGGGTTGCGGGTGAGGGAGAGGATGAGTTGGGTGTCATCTGTGTAGTAGGAGAGGATAGTGATTCCATGTGATCAGAGGATGTTGGCTAGGGGGATCATGTAAATGTTGAAGAGTGTGGGGCTGAGGGAGGACCCTTGGGGGACTCCGCAGATGATCTTGGTAGTGGTGGAGTGGTAAGGTGGAAGGCAGACTCTGGGTCCGGTTGGTGAGGAAGGAGATGAGCCAGTCTAAGGCTTTGTTGCGAATTCCTATGTTGTGGAGGCGTGTGCGGAGTGTGCGGTGGCAGACAGTGTCAAAGGCTGCGGAGAGGTCTAGGAGGATGAGTGCGACGGTCTCGCCTTTGTCGACTTTGGACCTGATGTCGTCAGTGCATGCGATGAGGGCGGTTTCCGTGCTGTGGTTCTTGCGGAACCCGGATTGTGAGGGGTCAAGAGTGTTGTTTTCTTCTAGGAAGTGGGATAGGTTGGCGTTGACTAGTTTCTTGGCAACCTTGGCGGGGAAAGGGAGGAGGAAGATGGGGCAATAGTTGGAGAGGATCTCCGGGTCGGCTTTGGTTTTTTTAGGAGAGAGGTGATTTCCACGTGTTTCCAGGGGTCTGGGGGCGGAGTCTAAAGAGGAGTTGATTATGTTGCGGAGTATGGGGGCGATGGTTGGGTTGGCTTTGTTGTAGATGCGATGTGGAAAAGGGTCGAAGGGGGATCCGGAGTGGATGGAGTTCATGGTTTTTTCGGTTTCTTCATGTGTGGTGGGGGCCCAGGTGATGAGTGTGGTGGGGGGGTCATGACTGGGGGTTGAGTTGGGTGAGTGAGGGGTGTGGGTGGTGGGTGTGTGTGGTATGAAGCAGTTGTGGATGTCCAGGATTTTGTGGTGGAAGTGGTTGGAGAGGGCGTCACATAGGGGCTGTGTGTGTGAGGGGTCTATGTTGCTGGCTTTGGGTTTGGCTAGTTCATTAATGATGGTGAAGAGTTCTTTGCTGTTTTGAGAGTTGTTGTCAAGGCGTGTCTTTTAATGATCTCGTTTGGCAGTGCGTATGAGTTGGTGATGGGTGCCAATGGTGGCTTTGAGGGTGGAGAAGTTGGTTGTAGAGGGTTCTTGTCACCATATTTTCTCCGCTTGGCGGCATTTGCGCTTGGACTTCGGGGCTGAACCATGGGGCGTTCTTGATGTTGCGGGTGGGTATGTGTTTTCTGAGGGGGCTAGTGTGTCTGTGCAGGTAGTGATCCATTTAGAGAGGTTGTGTGCTCCTGTGTTGGGGTCATTGGTGTGGGGGGGGGTTGTGAGCCAGTTGGGAGTTTAGGCGTTCTGTGGGGATCTTGTCCCACATGCGGTAGGGTGTGGTGTGTTGAAGGTTGTGTGTGGCAGGTTTAATGAAGGAGAAGTGGACACAGTGGTGGTCAGTCCAGAGGAGTTTGGTGGTGTGGGTGTAGGCTATGTTTTGGCTTGAGGTGAAAATTGCGTTGAGCGTGTGTCCTGCTGAGTGGGTGGGTGCGGTGACTAGTTGTTTGAGTCCGAGGTTGGTGAGGTTGTCTGTGAGGGAGGTAGAGTTGTGGTATGTAGGTTCTCCAAGTAAAAGTTGAAATCACCGAGGAGAATGTAGTCTGTGGAGGTGAGGGCGTGTGAGCTGATGTTGTCGGCAATGGTGTCGCAGAAGGCGGGGAGTGGTCCTATTGGTCTGTAGATTTGTTTACCTCTGAGGTTGGAGTTGTTGTTAATGTGGATCAGGAAGTGCATGTGTTCTGTGTTGTCGATAGTGTCTTGGGAGCTGATGGTGACCTTGATGGTGTCCCTGTGTAGGATGGTGATGCCACCACCTGGCCTGTTGAGGCGGTCTTTGTGTTGGAGTTTGTAACCCTTGGGGGTGGTGATGGCTATGTCGGGTTCCGAGGAGGGGTTGGTCCAGGAAGGCGATGGCAGGTGAGTGTGATCTGACGAGGTCCCAGAGTTCTATGGCATGTTTGTGAAGGGAGCGGGTGTTGAGGAGCCGGCAGTCGAGGTGGGTGTGATGGGTGGTGTTGGTGTGGTGCATGAGGGTGTTGTTGCGGGGTGTGTTCTGGTTGTGGGGTGGTGTGCGGCGGGGCTGGTTGGTGGGGGCAGAGCAGGTGTGTATTGCTTTGGGGGTGTTGTGTTTGTTGTCAGGGCTCACTATGGTTGGTGTGTGGTGTGAGGGATAAGGAGCAGGAGAAATGACAGCTGTGGCAGGTGAAGGTGCCATAAGTGTGTGTGGGGCTGGAAAGGGTGCAGGTGGGGCGAGGGCCTGGGTTGAGTGAGTGGAGGGTGAGGGGGGGTGGGTTGTCTGAGAGGGCCAGGGGAACTGGTGCTGGGCGCAGTCTTGGCCCGGACGGGTGCAGACGGGCTTGCCTTTGGCACGCCGAAGCGCTGCGGCTGCCATAAATGGGGGGGGGAGTGGCAGCTTGGAGGAGGGAGGGCTGGGTGAATGGGAAGGCTGGGGGGGTAGGGCCGCAGGGGATGGCAGCGGCAGGAAAAAACTAAAGAAGATAAACGGACGGTGAGGAGGTGGAGGAGGCGGGAGGGGCCGAGGGGATGCAGCGGCAGGGGAATTGCCTAAAGAAGAGGAACGGACGGTGAGGAGGTGGGGGAGGCGGGGCCGCGAGGATGCAGCAGCAGGGGAATTGCTTAAAGAAGAGGAATGGACGGTGGGGAGGTGGCGCGGGGCGGCAGAGCGAGGAGCGACCTGCCTGCTGGAAGCAGGGTCGAGGGTTGCTCCTCGTTACCGTGCTGCGGCTGCCATAAATGGGGGGGAGGGAGGGAGTAGCAGCTGGGAGGAGGGAGGGCTGGGCGAATGGGAAGGCTGGGGGGTGGGGCTGCAGGGGATGGCAGCGGCAGGAAAAAACTAAAGAAGAGGAACGGACGGTGAGGAGGTTGGGGGAGGCGGGAGGGGCCGCGGGGACGCAGCGGCAGGGGAATTGCCTAAAGAAGAGGAACGGACGGTGAGGAGGTGGGGGAGGCAGGTGGGGCCGCGGGTTCGTATCGGCAGGGGAATTGCCTAAAGAAGAGGAACGGACGGTGAGGAGCTGGCTCGGGGTGGCAGAGCGAGGAGCGACCTGCCTGCTGGAAGCAGGGTCGAGGGTTGCTCCTCGTAACCGCCCTGCGGCTGGCATAAATGGGGGGGAGGGAGTGGCAGTTGGGAGGAGGGAGGGTTGGGCGAATGGGAAGGCTGAGGGGGTGGGGCTGCAGGGGATGGCAGCGGCGGGAAAAAACTAAAGAAGAGGAACGGACGGTGAGGAGGTGGGGGAGGCGGGAGGGGCCGTGGGGACGCAGGGACAGGGGAATTGCCTAAAGAAGAGGAACAGACAGTGAGGAGGTGGGTGGAGACGGGAGGGGACACAGCGGCAGGGGAATTGCCTAAAGAAGAGGAATGGATGGTGAGGAGGTGAGGGGGAGGTGGGAGGGGCCGCAGGGACGCAGCGGCAGGGGAATTGCCTAAAGAAGAGGAACGGACGGTGAGGGGGTGGCGCGGACAAAGGATTGCTAACAAAACAATCATCACCTTTTAAAACGTATTGTAAAACAGAGAGAAACTATAAAGGATTGCTAACTGTACTCTATACTCTGATTATAGAAAATACTCACTAGAACGTGAAAGGGCTTGATTTAGATCTTGGCAGTAACAGTCCTGCTGCTGATTTTCCATCTGATTTCCTGTCCGCCTTCTAGGCAGTCCATAGACCAAAGACTGCTGACGATCCACCGTCACCATGATGAATCTCCACCTCAACGATGGCACCATAGGCAACAGTGGCTGGGGGTGGGACACCAACCACTTTTACCATGTCTGAGGGTCTAGTGCATGTGGTGTATCGTCTGTCTTTTTTACTGGTTGCCTATTGTATGGGAAAACTGGGCTGATTCCAGAAGCCCCCTAACTTTTTACCCCAATTTTTCACTTATGCCGGTGTTTGTCTTACTCATATATTGCTCTGGGCAGTGCTAAACAGTCCCTTGCTCTGTGTGCTGATTAAAATGATTATGCAAATTAGGCTACTTATAGCTATATCAACTTACCTATAAGTCCCTAGTATATGGCCGGGCATGTGGGTTTGGGGTCACAATCATAGGTAGTACACCCATAGATGTACTGCTGTGGTGCCCAGTGTCATCCTAGAAGCAGGCCTGACTTGGGGGCTGCTTGTAAGTTAAAGTTAACCCCAAATTCGAATGTTGAATTAAAAGTACTTCCAAAGTCCTAAGCTACCTTATTTTTACATATATGTCACCTCTAAGGTGTGCCCCAGGTGCCCCCAGGGTTGGGTTCAATGTAACTATACGGAGGGACTTTGAAAAAGATGTTTTATAAGCCCTGGTGAGGGGAAAATAGCCAAACGTGTTTTTCCCCATTATAGTGAATGGGCTTCATGGGCTAACATGGAGACACTTTGGCCCATATTTATACTTTTTTAGCGCTGCATTTGCGTCATTTTTTTACGCAAAATCGGCGTAAACTTGCAAAATACAATTGTATTTTCTAAGTTTGTGCTGTCTTTGCATCAAAAAGCGGCGCAAATGTGGCACTAAAAAAGTATAAATATGGGCCTTTATTTTAAAATAATAGTCTTATTCTCCATAGAAATTAGCAAAATATGGCATGTTTAGTGTCAAATTAAAAGTTATAATAAATCCAACAACTGGCCACTGTTTAAGTTAATATAATTTGCACCTTGAAGGAGTTTTAGAACTCTTTCTAAAAGTTACCAGTTTCAGCTCTGTAGTGCCCTTTTCTGATGGGCCAGCCTCTGACAGCTGGCCTGGTTGCCTTGATGATGTGTGATATGGCTAGGCTGAACACAAAGGAAGTGCCTGGGGGAGGATAACTGCCTCAGCAGATGGTGAAACAGGATGGGGGGAGAGCAGCCAAAGTGTACTTCAAAGGAGGGAAGGATATTGGGTGAGCAAGTGGGCCTCCCTCATTTCCTGCAAACCCAGACTGCCAGGTACCCCTCGATTAGATTAAGAAAGGGCTGAAAAGTGGTGTGCCAAGGGAAACTTAGTCCACCAGTGGGTGGGCTCAGCCAGACCTAACCTCTGAGAATTAATTTTTGCCATCTTGGAGTTTGGTAGAATGTTGCCCCCTGGAATTAATTCTTGCCACTCAAGAGGATGGTGGCCAGCATGTGATTGGTCAAGAGGCCTGCTTCCTTTCCATCCCAGGAGCAAGAATAAAAATGGTCGAGCTGCACCCCCCCATCAGATCCCTACAGGAACAAGGCAAGAAGAAGAAGGGCTGCCCTGCTGGACCTCTGACCTGCACCTGGACACTGGATTCAGAAGTACTGCCCCAGCTGCAAACTTGGGCTTCACAAAAAAATGACTTTGCCTGGCTTCTACTGCTTCAAGAAGGGACTCTCTGTTTGCTACAGGTAGAAAATATCTAACCAGAATCCCCTGCGTCAAGCCCTGAAGAAACCGACCAGCTGGCCAGTGGTCATTTTTGGATTTGAGCCAGGTGCATTCAGGGTGTTGGAGTCCTGACCCTCAAGGAGCAACTCAGAGCTTCTGGAACCTTGGGGTGAGTTGTGGACTTTCAAGCCCATTTGGAAGAAGATCCAGAAGTTTGGAGAAGTTTGGAGCAACTTTGGAAAAAAGCTCCATAAGTGGACCAACCCAACGTTGTGAGTCATTCCAGCTTACGTCAACCGCGACCCGGCCTGACTTGCAAGTTCATCCTGCTGAAAAGCTCCAGAGCCCCAGACTTCTAGAATTTCACTGGCTCGTGGAAAGGCAATCCGATGATGTCAACTCTAAATTGGCTTGCTGTGGAGGGTCATCTGACATTGGAGAGAAAAAGCTCCAAAAAAGTTCCTAAGTCTGAATGTAAAGAGTTGACTGAGGATTCCTGCGCAATGTATCCGAAGCGGAATCTAGGGAGGTCGGCTTCAATTTCAAGCTTGTCCCAGACAGAGAATAATGTCATGAAAAATCGCCTAAGTCTGAACCTAGAATCCTTCACTGAGGTCTCCTGTGACATGTATCCGAAGAGGGCTCTAGGGAGGTCGGATCCAACTTGTGATTTCATCAAAGGGAAGAAAATCTTCAAGAAAAGGACTAAGTCAGAAGTTAAAACTTTGACCAAGGCCTGCCTCTAACTGTAGCCAAGCAGGGCTCCATCGCAGTTGGCCTCAAATTTTGACTTTGCCCTGATCGAGTGTGACCAGATGTCCAGATTGGCGCTTTTAGGCCCATATTTATGGAAAATAGTGCACAACTGCGCTAACGCAGTTGCGTGTAATTTATTTTAACTCCGGCTAACGCCATTCCATACACCATCCGTGCACCATATTTATAAAATGACGCACAATAGCGCTAAGGAATGGCTAGTGTCTCTAAAAAAGGTGCTAGCTGGTGAGGGGAAATGGCGCTAGTGGGTCAGAAATGACATTAGGCTGGTTAGCGTCAAAATATCTGCTGCTAGTCAGCCTAGCATCATTTTTTGAAGCACAAGCAGCCAAAAAATGACTCTTGTCTAAATATAGACAGGAGTCATTATCCCTAACCCAATGCCCACCACAGGGGACCAGTGTCCCCTGGGCAAGCTCTACATACCGAATGCCAGGCAGGGCGCTCCATGTAGGGGGCTCCGAATGGCACTCAACACACATACACAAGCACTTAACTGCAACTTACCTGGGATGGGCTCCCTCCTCCTATAGTGTCCCTGCGGTATGGATGGTGGTGTTGCTAGGGCTTGTGTTGGGCCTCTTTGTCCCCATTCCACGGTGATTCCCCATTGAAATGGGCCTACATGCACGTTATCACCTGGTCTGACAAGGCGTTAAATAATGGCGATAAAAGGGCTTGGAGCCATTATTTAGGCCCACCTCCCAGTTGTGTGTTGTTTCTGCGTTGGGAGTTAAATATGGCGCTGGGGGGGCTAGCATCATTTTTAGCAAGGGAACGCCTACCTTGTATCTCATTGATGCAAGGTGGGTTGGTGCTTCCTAAAAAAGGTGCTACCTTCAAAACTTTGATGCTAGATGGGTCTAGCTTCAAAATATAAATATGGAGTTAGATTAGCGCCAAAATTAATGACGCTAAGGCGATGCAAACCTTCCATACATAAGGGCCTTACTTTCTATGAGTTAAAATACATTTATTATTCACAAGTTCATATCTCTGGTTCCCTTTATTAGATTTTTATCATTTTAGTGTCATTTTAAAGATACAAATATAATCTATTTGTATAAATTAGTGTTGGATTTTTGTTGTTGTGTTTTACTTATTTAATGTTTTGTGATTTTGAATTGCTTTACATGCTGTCTCCTAAGTTAAGCCTATCTGCTTGTTACCAAGCTACCAAGGGGTGAGCTGGGATTAATTTATTGAGACATAACTGAACCTAGTGGGGTTAGTGGAATATTGGTAAGTGTAGGTACATACCTGCCATTACCAACAATCCACTTTCTAACAGTGGGTGAGTGTAGTCATTTGTGTACATTATGTGTGTGTGCGTGGATGTGTCTGCTGTGGAGGTGATATGTACGGTTGTGGTGCCTATAGATGTGCTGATGCATGTGTGTGTTGTGGTACATCTGGTATCTGCAAGTGTGGTTGTGGTGGGTGTGAGTGTTTGTGTTGTGGCGGGTGTGGTGTCTGTGGGTGTGTTTGTGGTGAGTGTGGATGTCTGTGTCGGGGTGGGTGTGGTGTCTGCGGGTGTGCTGGTGGTGAGTGTGGATGTGTGTTGGGGTTGGTGTGCTGACTGAGGGTATGCTTAGAGTAGTGGTGGGGTGTTTGGTGTTTGCTTGTGTGTTTCTGTGTGTCTGTGTTTCTGTTCATGTTTCTGTTTATGTGAAGATGTGCTGCTTGTGTGTGTTTATGTAGGTGCGTGTAAAGGTGTGCGTATGCTCTAGATCTAGATAGGGCTGGGAAGAGGGATTTGGGATGGGGAAGGGGAGGAAGTTTGGGGAATGAGGTTGGGGTGGGTATAAGGCTCTGGACAATGAGGAGGCCAGTCCCTGGAATGACTGCTGTAGGCCAGACATGGCACTGTGAATGCCATTCAGGTATGCAAGCATCTTGGTCGTCTGACCATAAGCCCCTGGATGTCATTCAGTAGTGCGGTCTGGTCTACAGCCATAGTCTGCAATAGTTCAATAGCCACCTGACTTGAGCATAGCCTCAGAGACAGGGGTAGGGGGGAGGTACCTGAAGCAAAGGTGATGCCACCCGTTTTAGGGGGGCAGCTATGGCAGCTGGGGGAAGCAAGAGGGAGGGTGGAGATGGAAATGTGGATGGTGGATGAGAATGCAGTTGGAATAGTCGCACTAAGATCTGCCACCACTAGAGACTGGTCATCTGTGGGGGCCTCTGAAGATGATGTGCAGTCAGTCATGCCCTCCACACCAGTTTTCTCACCATCCGTGGCACTTGGTCCCTCAGTGTTGGTGGTGTCTTCACCAAGACCACAATGACCAGCTTCTTCAGCAGACATGGCTGTTGTCACCTTCGCCTTGTTCAGATAATGCTCCAAAGACAGATACAACAGTTTGAGGGTATGTGGGCAAATAGATTTGAACATGAATTTTGCTCACAAAACATGTGCCAAGTCTACATATTAAACTAGGTTCAAAGTACTCAAACTTGACTTCTTAGTCATCAGTATCTCATGCCTGTAAAGAAGAATTCCACTAACCATTTGCTTACAGTCTAGAATTTCCCCATGCTAGCTCTCATATCATGTATGCCTTTTGTCTCTTATCTATTTTTATTTTCAGAAATGACAAATACCTCTGGAGGCATTAGTAAATACATAGGCCTGGGTATATTCTTAAACTACTTCAGTACAGAGCCAAAACATTTCCACTTATCCTAAAGAGACATGTTTTGGGCCTCATCGAAATGGGATACTCCAAGATCTATGTGATTGAACCTTCAGTCTGCAATTGCCCTTTTAAATATCACTTTGTTCACCATCATTATTTTCTCATCTGGACATAACTAGGGACACTTAAATGTCATTTGGGATATGTGTAACTCTGTCAATAATGTGGACACCTTCTTGTCTGTTTAAATCAATATATTCTGTCATGAAAATTCATGTTGGCTGACACAGGCGTGCACATTTGGGAATGACTGAGGCTTCATGACAACCCGCTACTGTCTCTATGAAATTAACTGTATTTTGCCATTGAAACATTTTTCTAACATATATTTCAGATATGGAATGATGCCATTGTACACGTTTCTAGTCTTTTTGGTGCAGATACTCATGAACATATTCTCATTGTAGCATCTTAGCAATGTAAAATCTGAAACATGAACTATCTCAGAAGTGCTTACTATGTCATGTCAACAGGGATAGGGCCTACATTACCTACTTTGTGACGGAGCATGACACCTGACCCAATCCTCAAATGGGGCATGTGTGGTTCAAATGTCCCTCATAACATGGAGAAAATGCAGGTACCGCTTTTTTGTATACTGTCACTTGTATGCTCAAAACAGTACTTGGCTTGTGATGAGAAATCTAGCATAAAGCACTACACCAAACACAGCATCAGTCACCCTCTGAAAAACTTACACCTCCAGAAACCCTTGTCTGTGTTGGATGTGTGTCAACCGTCATGTTGATGACAAACAACTCTGCGATGAAGACTGACATAGCCACTGGCTTTTGTTCGTAGCCCTCACACTTTAGCCTATGACAGTGTCTGTTGTGGCGTATTCCACCTACTACATGGTCAACTTCTGTCAATGGCCATTAGATAGCCAATGTCCTGATGTCAAGTTCAGGCAGCTGCTGTGTATTTTTGAATGGTTTGTGCATTACCAGCACTCACAATGGTGGCTACTTTGTATACATATCTCAGAAATGTTCAACACTGTTTATGGCAAGTATGACATGGTACAGTGAACCATGACTGTGTTTTACATCAATAGTGCTGTGATGTATGTAATACTTGAATGTATTATTCATGCATCACTTGTAGAAAACGTCAGAGAAGTAAAAAAATATTGATTTTCATTAGCAAAGATATTGAAAATTATGGTAAAATATAGGGGGGTGCAATCAGGTGCACGGACTGGGGTGCGTGAATCACTTACCTCCTTTGGCAGGGCACACTGTCTGTGGCTGAAAAGGTGTATTGTGTAATGAGGTAGAAGGACCACAGACATGGGGTAGTTGGCACAGGAAAAGCCCTGCACATGTGGCAGTAAATGTGAAACATCACCCCAGTCAAGGAGCACAAATTTGACCTGTTATTCTGTAGGTCTTTAATGTGATCCCTCTGCACCTGCCTAAGATCCCAGATCTCTGTTAGGACCTGGCCCATCATGTCATCGGACTGTTGTATTGCTCCCAAGACTTGTCAATGGTGGTGTGGGTGACAATGATGCCAGTGGCGTCACTTTCCTGGCCCTCCAATTCCCTCCCACAATGCCTGCCTCCACTACCCTGTCCCCTTAAGGCAGTGTGGCACATCCCACTGCGTCCTGGCACAACTGGAGGTGGTGGTTGCTCAACAAATGGTGGGCACAGGATGGGATTGTGATTCTCTGCACCCAGGAAATAGAGGTATCCATATGTACAGTTGTTATAGCAGCTGGGGAGGGAGATGTATTTGTGAGCTGAGTGAGACTCACCAGGGCTCTCTGCCCAGACAGACCAGATATACCAGGTATCCTTTCATCATCCAGATTTGCAGGAGTCGTGTCCTCACTGAAGGCTTGATCCTGGCCTGGAGTGGAGGTGTCTTCAGTTGCACATGGTGGTCCACTGGCTCTGGGTGTTGGTCCTAATATAAAATACAAAATAAAATGACATTAAAGGTCTGTATTGTATCTCAAATCTGGATGATGAAAGGATACCTGGTACATCAGCTCCAGATGAAACAACCTAAAGAAACTGATAAATAATGATTGATAGGATATTTAGGGGGTCATTCCGACCCCGGCGGGCGGCGGGCGCCGCCTGCCGGGCGGAAACCGCCAAAAGACCGCACCGCGGTCAAATGACCGCGGCGGTCATTCTAACTTTCCCGCTGGGCCGGCGGGCGATCTCCAAAAGATCGCCCGCCGGCCCAGCGGGAAAGCCCCTGCAAAGAGGAAGCCGGCTCCGAATGGAGCCGGCGGATTTGCAGGGGTGCGACGGGTGCAGTGGCACCCGTTGCAATTTTCTGTGTCTGCAAAGCAGACACTGAAAATCTTTGTGGGGCCCTGTTAGGGGGCCCCTGCACTGCCCATGCCAGGGTAAAAACTGCCAGGAACAGGATGGAGGGAAGGGGGTCGGAATCATGGAGGATTCCCTGGGCCAGGGGTAAACCGGCGGGAAACCGCCAGTTCCACTATTCTGACCGCGGCTTTACCACCGCGGTCAGAATGGCCCAGGAAGCACCGCCAGCCTGTTGGCGGTGCTTCCGTGGCCGTTGGCCTTGGAGGTCGGTGACCGCCAGGGTCAGAATGACCCCCTTAGTCCTTTGTGCGAATTTCACTTTTTACTCATGCAGGTTAATGTACACATAGGAACACTTCAGTAAAAACGATGGAGAGATGTCCTGTAATGTAAAATGTAAAATAGGCAGCATCCTCAAAACAAACTATGGTACAACTGATTGGTTAAATGGCATTGGTCATCATATGAACACTGCAAAGTAAACTGTGCATCACTACGACTTATAACCAGCATTCCACAGTACATGGTTGGAAAACTTTGCATACAAAAACTATGACTTATACAAACAAGTAGATCAAATTAATGTAGTGACAAGCAGGTGCTAACATACTGGATCAACACAGAAGATGTAATTTAAATAAATACCAATAAAAGGTGAATGTTATCTACATAAAGCTTTGAAGTTTGGCCATATGTGGAAGGAAAGGGAAGTTGAGCTAGATCACATTGCACCATGGTTTTGCAGTGACAAAAGCAGGGCATCTTGGTAGTTGTAGTCATTTGTAAATATTATTGCCAATACTTGTGAAAAGTAGGTAACACATACCTATATAAATGTATACAGTGAAAAAAAACACAAATTTGCAATATGTACACATATATGTGTATAAAGTGATTAGGTTAATATACCACTTACAATCACCATACCTTTATGTGCAGATGCATGGAGTTTGAAATTTGTGTTTTGAAGTGAAACAACCTACATTGAGATACAGCAAGGGCCAAGGCAAATAAAAGACAACACACAATCTGACAGTGCATATTGGTCGTTGTTAAATACCTTGTAACAAACATGGTTCTACTAATTTGTATAACACAAGATATTTTTGAATCTGAAGTTGAAATTCATATGTTTTGATAGATGTCTAGAAACATTCTGAACAGCTAAGTTAAGGACAAGGGCTCCATTTGTGATTAGTGAGGTAAATAGAGCTGTAACTTACAATCCACCAGAGATATCTGTCAAGCCTTTAGGGTGTAGGATCTGCAAGACGTTCTCCTCCCAGGGAATAAGTTGTAATAGGGGACTGGGAGAACCACCACCAGTCCACTCGGCCCCCAGGTGATGCTTGGAGGCCAGGGAACAGACTCTCCCCAACAGGTCATTCCACCTCTTCCTAGGTTCCTGCCTTGTGAGAAGGTTATTAGCTGCAGCATTCAATCTGTTGACTATTCTGTCCCACATTTGCCTTTTCTGAGAGATGATAGTAGTTTTCACTTGTACTCCAAACAACTGTGGCTCTACTCTAATAATTTCATCCACCATCACTGACAATTCTCCCTCTGTGAAACGTGGATTTCTCCTCCCCGCCATACTGAATAAGTGAAAAATAATCTACTTCCCCCAAAGTTTAAGGAAAATAAAAAAACAGTAACATTAACAAAAAGCACCAGAGGGAGAAGAAACCAGAAAAAAACCTGCACCCTGTGTGGCTATTTCTGCTGGTAAATGGTGTTCCATAGTGGAATTGAAAAGAATCATGGTCTGAAATGGTTTGTGTTTTATAGTGGGTTTTGCAGGTGTTCGCAATTGTCCAATATACATCAGGTGTGGGATGCTACCATCCATCCAATAGCCACAGCCATTATCCAATGCTAAACGGGTTCAGCACCAAACTCTTGCCATCATGGGCCCCCGCTGCAACAGGGCCACTAAATATGGTTGGTGGAATCCTGCAGCCATGACAGCGATGGAGTGCTAAATAGCAGTACTGGAGTCCGCCACTTTGGCTACGGGATACAACTGGACTGACAGAGTGCACCACATTGATGCTGTAGGTGGCTGGACATCCATAGATCTAAATACGGAAGGCAAAAAGACTGACGAAGTATTTGGGACTGTCGCCACCGCAGATTGCAGGCAATACTGTCAAGGTCTAAATCAGGCCCTAAATCAGCCCGACGACACTGGGAAAGAATGTTAAGGAGGGAATGTGAAACAGATAACTGGAGGGGAACTCCTTAACACAAATGATAAATACATCCCAGTTCCAGACTAAAATTCTTGAATTTCAATATTTTACATTACTGGCATAGATCTCCACCAGACTGAAAGGTATAGGTGTCCTTTGGCATGATGAATGTTGGGAAAGCAGCCGAGGAGGATGCTACAACTTCATATACTTTGGCGCCAGATTTACGGAAATACTGTGCAAATATATGGTACAATATGACTTAAACATTTGACTCTGAAATACTGGCACACCTCGCCATGTTACACAATTAGACAAATATTATAGGTCTAAACAACCACATACCGAGGTGGATAGTGACGGTGCTGGCAGTAGCTAATTTGTGCATTCTGAGACACAGGAGGGCAGAGTCAGGGACAATGTTAATAGAATGAACATCTGAACTGTGCCAATTAGCCACTTATTAAACAATTATTTGCATTAATTAATCATTAATAGTGATTAGTTCGTTAAGTTTAAACTTATACGGAGCCAGTACTTGGACTCATAGGTAGAAAACATGGTGCACATCATCGCTGTATCTTGTATAAACCTCCTCATCCCATATTTGTCGTACATGACGATTTTGACATAGGCCAACTTGATTCTATAATCACGAATGAGGAAAGAGAGACAATATAGAGCAGCTTATCTGTTATCGGTCCTTCTGACAAACGGAATTGGGACCCTTATTGCTGTTATTTTATATAACATAGATGAAGACTGAGTAAAGAGAGTACCAGAGCTACAAAGGGGAATAGTGAACAAGGCTTTGCCAACTTAGAATGCTGGAACTTCCAGGCTGCTGATTTAAACACTGTAACTGAAGAGTGTTGTCATATCCTACAGATTAATTCAACAATATAGGTTGGCAGATAGAAAAGGGCCTAGATGACTGAAACTTGCTTCTAACTCATATTTGAGTGCTGCTAAGTCTAACTTTTGCTCATCATCACTTGAGACAAGCTTTGTTGCGGCACACAGAGAGGCTCAAAGGGGGAATAATAAATGCAAACTATAATATGAATGTTATGTAATGTAAAGCAGTATAAGCATAGTAAAATGGTAATGTGGGGACAGGCTGGCTTAGAGTGACTACAGGTCAACCCATATTCATAAATCTTCACTTTAGTTTTGTGTAGGGTAAAATGTACGAATATACTTATGATGACGATGCCCTATTTTGTCCTGTTAACTTGATGTTTCATGCCACCATGTTATTTTTATAATGTTGTGCTCTCGGTCACATTTATGACTGATGATGACAAACATGAGTCTGGAAAATGGTCATCTCTGCTTCTTTTGCCCCTTTATTTTATCCCTGCACTTGTGATTGTGCTCTTTTTTCTTTTAATTCCACTCTGTTATACTTGCCCTCAATGGGCTTTCAGATTGTGTGATTGGTGTGTTTGTAAAGCTGCTTTAGTGGAATGCATTGGCTAGGCAATTGTCTCATCAAACGTGGTGATGACTTTGGTACCAGTGTACACCAGCATCAACTTGCCTGTCAAGAAGTCCTTGCTGGGCAAAGATTGAGGCAACATAAATAATTTGGAATATCCTAATGATGAAAATAACTTTAGTGGTGTATGTGATTTAATTTGCCTGTTTTGATTGGAACTATTGCTTTGGGCAAGTTGCCAGATCCCAGAGATCTCTAGAACGGTTTTTCAACCATTTATTGAAGGAACACAAGGCGCACAACTCACTGCTGCAGGTGGTGGGCGCAGGAGGAAGAGCAACATCTACCTAGTGATTATAGCGCTCTGTCTTCTCCTGCAGTGTGGGACGCACCCAGACGTAGCCCAGGCAAAAACCAGGCCAAGAGCAGGTCTGTCCACACTCAGCCATTGTGGGCAGATGAGGCTGGGCACTCCCTCTTTGGTCCCTGGCCTCAAAATGAACCATAGTTTTAATGGTGAAAAGGAAGCTTCCAGGGGCTGTATACATGTGGAAAGTCCTACAATAAATGAGGGATTTCTAAATTGTGCTGTTAGGGTGATTTCAAAAGAAATAGAAACCATTGAAAGGTGTCTGTCTTTGTCAACTGTTACCCCTCAAATCAATTTGATTGTGTTTCCCGTCTCAGTTGCTCCTAATGCCTTAATTAATGAAGCACAGATCCATGATGTCTGTCCCTATAAAGCACCCATTAGCCCCCATTCTCCACTTGGATCCTCTATCTCAAACTCTGGGCCTGCTCCAATGTGCCACAGAAAGTCAGGGAAGGTATGGGTTATAAAGCCCCAACCACCAGAAGATGTGTCACTGTTGTCCTCGTTCCATATAAATACTTTGACAGACTTGCTAAGTATTTGAATTAAATCTCTTTTGGAGGACACTCTACAGCAAATATATGAAAGATTAGGGGACATTGATGTGGTGCTCGGAAGCCGGGGTAGTAAAATTGTGCCATTTCACACCAGACTTACAAATGTAAGCCCACAAAGAGTATCTCTGTCGCCATCTAACCTTATACTCACTGCTCAATCAGCCTGGGAGCCCCCTCATTTTTAAAGGAATCAACATTGTCAGAGAGTGCCAGAGTTTCATTCCCGAAACAGAGAGAGTCAATGACTTATGCAGGATCTTGCTATTCGGGGAGCACTAACATGGTGGCAAACATATTATCTGCAGACATTCCGGCGATTCATTTTCCCCCCATCTGTATGCCCCAATGTGATAATTTAAACAGATGTTCCCACCTTAGCCCCCTCAACATTGGAATGGAGTGAGCAATTTAAAAACAAAGGGCCTGATTTGAGAAAAGTGACGCTGCACCCAGTGCAGCGTCACTTTTCATGCACCCCTAAGTGCCACCCTAATGCCACCAAGTGTGCGCCATATCCAAGACATGGTGCACCATGGCAGTAGTTAGGGAACTAGCTTCAAAATTGTTGACGCTAGTCCAGAGCTTTGCAGGACTAGTGTAAAAAATATTGACACTAATCCTGCAAAGCCCATTGAGGCCCATTGTAAACAATGGTGTGCCTCCTTTGAAACGCCTGTTCTGAGCAGGTGTTAAAAGTGGCAAAACAAATGATGCAAAGAAATCTGTTTAACCCCCTTGGTAGCATGGCATGAGCATGCAGGCTTAACTTCAGAAGCAATGTGTCAAGTATTTGTACCAACACACACAGTAACCCGGTGAACCCACAACAAAAAGTCACAACACAGGTTTAGAAAAATAGATAATATTTATCTAAACAAAACAAGACCAAAACATTAGAAATCCAACATACACAAGCCAGGTTATGAATTTAAAAAGAAAAAGAGTATTAAATCCTTTAGAAAATGGTGAGAACGCTGTTGTTGCACAAAAGTAACTGGGTAGTGCAAAAATAAAACCACGCTTGCGAGAGTGCCTCAAAAGAGGCCAGCAATGCGTCAAATTCTCACTAGCAAGCGAGAACATGCGTCGTTCCTCCTCCGGTCGGGTCTGTGTGCATTGTTTCTTCTCCCCCGTAAGAGAGTGATGTGTCAATCTGGGCGGGCACCTCGGGTCCGGGCAGGCTTTACGTTGATTTTCCGCACCCAATGATGTACCGTTGAAAACCAGTCGCACGGTGTCAAGAAACCGCACTGCGTGGAGGCTTGCATCGTTAACAGCAGCCACTGCAGGTGTTGCACATTGTTTCTCCAGCCGCTTTGCGATGATCTTCCAGCCGCGATGCAGGTGGAGTGTTGATTTTAGCCACAAGGCCAGCAGCGCATTGTTTAGCAGCTGCAAAGCGGGTGGTGCGTTGAAGTTTCCCCACACGGCAGTCTTTGCATGTATTTCTGTCCTTTTCCACCAGCTGCAGCTTTCAAGGGCCCAGAGACAGGTTAGGGCACAACTTGGCAGGCAGGACTCTCAGCAGAAAGCCCAAATGCCTGCAGAGAGAAGTATTTGTTGTCCCTGAGACTTCAACAACAGGAGGCAAGCTCAGTTTGAGCCTTTGAAGATTCTTCACAAGCGGGAAGTCACACATAAGTCAGTCTTTGTCCTCTCTAAGGCAGAAGCAGCTACTGCAGGCCAACCCAGCAACGTCTATTCACAGGCAAAGGATCAGTATTCCTCCTCCTGCTTCTCCAGCTCTTCTCCCAGGCAGAGGTTCCTCTTGGTTCCAGAAATAATCTGATTTGCAGGGGTTTTGGGTGCTCTTCTTATTCCCCTTTCTGCCTTTGAAGTAGGCCTACTTCAAAGAGAAGTCTCTGTTGTTTTCAAGATCCTGCCTTGCCCAGGCCAGGCCCCAGACATACACCAGGGGGTTGGCGACTGCATTGTGTGAGGACAGGTACAGTCCTTTCAGGTGTAAGTGACCATTCCTACCCTCCCCTCCCCTCAGCCCAGATGGACCATCAGGATATGCAGGCTACACCCCAGCTCCCTTTGTGTCACTGTCACTCGGAGAGGTGCAAACAGCCCAACTGTCAAACTGACCCAGACAGGGAATTCACAAACAAGCAGAGTCACAGAATGGTTTAAGCAAGAAAATACCTACTTTCTAAAAGTGGTAGTTTCAAATACACAATCTAAAAAACAAATCTAAAAACCAACTTCACTAAAAGATGTATTTTTAAATTGTGAGTTGAGAGACCCCAAACCCCACATGTCCATCTGCTCCCAAAGGGAATCTGTGCTATAATATTATTTAAAGTCAGCCCCCATGTTAACCTCTGAGAGAGATAGGCCTTGTAACATTGAAAACCGAATTAGGCAGTATTTCACTGTCATGACATGTAAAACATATAAGTACATGTCCCATCATTAACATACACTGCACCCTGCCCATGGGGATACCTAGGGCCTACCTTAGGAGTACCTTACATGTATAAAAAGGGAAGGTTTAGGCCTTGCAAGTGGGTACACTTGCCAAGTTGAATTGGCAGTTTAAAACTGCACACACAGACACTGAAATGGCAGGTCTGAGCCATGTTTACAGGACTAGTCTGTGGGTGGCACAACCAGTGCTGCAGGCCCACTAGTATCATTTGATTTACAGGCCCTGGGCACCTCTAGTGCACCTTACTAGGGACTTACTAGTAAATCAAATATGTCAATCATGGAGAAGCCAATGTACACATACAATTTACACAGGGAACACTTACACTTTAGCACTGGTCAGCAGTGGTAAAGTGTCCAGAGCAAACAAAAACAGCAAAAACAGAGTCCAGCAGACAGAAACAACCTGGGAAGTAGAAGCACAAAGTTAGGGGAGACCATGCCAATGATACCAAGTCTAACAAGAATAATTCCTGCAATCCGAATGGTATTGAAAATTTAGCTACTTGGAATGTGGCAGAAATATTTACCAAACTACTCCTGATTGGCTGGCTGCTATCTCAATATTTAATGCTTTTTACCTTCATGAGAAGTTGGGCTTAGACATTTTTCATGTGAATGGGTATACTACGCACTTTACACCTGATGAACCTTCTAGAGCTGGACGAGCCAAAGGAGGACTAGTTACCTTAGTCTCTAGTGTAGCAGTAAAACTAAGGTGGTTTATTAATGACACTCCACGTTTTCATTTGCTTTGTTTAGGAATCATCCCAGGAACTGATTTAGTTTTAATTAATTATTATAATAATTTTGATTGAGAAAAATAATATGAATGTGTTGGACGCCTTAGATTCAGCTTTTGTGAAAACTATATTGCTCGAATTCAGCATAACACGTTCCTTGTTTGAGCTGGGGATTTTAATGCTCACCTGCGGACTTATGATTCAAAGGCAGTGTGTGGCTCTGTGGACAATATGGGAGGTGGCCAAACTCATTACCCTCATTTATCTCACGCAGATGCTTTAAATGCCCTATTGTGCTCAATTAATTTAAGGTTTGTGGGTGATTTTTGCCCTAACTCTAAGATGATCTCACCAACTTTTTTCAGGAAGGAGAGCTACAAGCGGTATCGGCCATATATTAATTTCAAGTAATTCCATACCACTCTTAAGAGACTTTAAGGTCACTCCAGTATACATGAGCGACCATAATATAGTTGATGTTCAGCCCAATTTGGGGATCCCTGTGAAAATCTATCTCCCTATGTTAAGCAATTTCAGCACAGCTAGATCAAATTGGATTCATATTAAATGGGCTGGGGTTGCTTCTAATGACTATCTCTCAGATTTGATCTCAGAGAATAAGAGAAACTTTAATATTTGTTTAGCAGGTGACTCTTGTTCAAAAGGAATAGTGAAGTCATTTGAAGCTATTTGTTCTGCTGCTATTGTGAAACTGACTAAACCAATAACCCTGAAGGGAAATCCCACGAAGTGTTGGTTTGATGTCACATATAGAAAGGCACATTCAGAACTAAACGATGCGCTGAAAGGCCACCCTGAAGATGGCACTGCAATTGCCCGTGTAGATTAGATTACAAGCATGCATTAAAAATGCGTATGCATACCGTTAGGGAAGCGCCATGGGTAATTTGATTAACGCCAGTGTTCTAAATGACTTGAGCCTGTTTTAATCAATATGCACTGCTGATGTTCCATGTGATTTGTTTAAAGAAAATTGTGCACTCTGTGCTCCGCCAATAACTAACGTACTAACTGCTGTCAAAAGGGGGTGTCCTTCCATCTGGTCCAAAACAACAATTGTACCTGTTTTCTAAAAGGGGGATATACATAATCCTGTTACTGCGCAAACGTCCTGCTCAACATTTCAGTAACAATTCTGGGTAGGTTGCTGTTGGAGAGGTTCAAAATTAGGCAGAGGAACGTTCTATCGTCTCTGACTTACAGTACAGCTTTAAGAAGGGCCTTGGTACATTAGAACAATGCCTGAACTTGGAACTTCTAGTAAGTATACAAATGCAAAAAATGATTTTTATTCCTGGCATTTATGGACCTTACTAGTGCATTTGACTGTGTTAACCATTCTAAGTTATGGAAGATGGTGTACTCTATGGGTGCGGATCAACAGATCATTCACTTGCTCAGTCACCTTTATCAGAATGTCAGTGCCATGGTCTGATTAGGCCCAGGAGGTGAATGCTCTAGGCCCTTTCGGGTGGAAAAGGGAGTCAGACAAGGGTGTGTTCTGGCAGTTCTGGCATGCACTGCAAATGGTCTTCAGTCATTGTTACATTCATATACATTGTATATGGACAATCTGAATTTTAAAGTAAATTTACAAAAAGTCCTATGTCATGATCTGATGAAAAAAAAAATCCTAAAATTAGACAACTTGTTGTTAAAATATTGTAATTTTTAAATTCCCTGAGTTTGCATAGCTGTTTTTTTTTTTTTACAACAAGAGGAATTTGACCCCTCAAATTCAGCTTAAGACCCAACAACTAATGAAGAGTGCTATCTCTGTATTCCGGTTTGCCTCAAAACGAGGGTCTAGGCCAATTAGAGAGATGCTAACAATTTATGACAGTAAAAGTATCTCTGCCGCTACTTAGGGCTCTAGCAAGTAGGGTTCTTAGAACACTTTTATCTGATTCTCAAGCCACCCCTGCAGTCATCTATAACAAGGAACTGGAACTCCCATATATTTAAGACATAATTAGAATCAGCTCAGTGCAGCACTGGCATTCAATTTGGCTGAAACCCAACTCCACTTTGAATAGGGACTTAATTGTTGACTGTCCCTTCACTTCTCACATAAAATTGGTTGGTTTGAATTTATTAGATCAACATATAAATTACTAGGTTTTACTTTGGGAACTACTTAAGAGAGTGTTCTTCCTATTGTTGTGACAGTTTCAAAACTATAACTTAAACAGAACCTGTAAGCTTTGATGAGTGAGGCCATAGAACAATGTGAACGTGTTAAGAGCTCAGTGGCAGCCTACAATCCAATCCCTTCAAATCATGGCTTGCAGTTTTATCTTTTGCATGTTTTAAATGGTCACCAATGTTGTATTTTAACATGTCCCCGTCTTGGTACAGCACATTTTATAAAAGCACATATCACATCAGGTCAGTGATTTGAAAGTAGTAGATTGTGCCCATGTGATGAAGCATCTGCACAAAGCACTTCACATTTGTTTTTTTATGCTACCTAGAGCCCATTTTTTAAAACAATTTATAATACATTTTAAACAATGTAAAGTTGCTCTTCTATATTCACAATCCCTGCAGTATATTCCTATCTGTTTTGCTGTGCTAAGTTTTGCAAACAGTGCCGTGAGGACTCAGAAAACGTTACCTGATATGCACGCAGATTATATCTGATTTGATATTTTTAATAAGTCTTTCTTATTAATTGTTTTATGCAATCTTTTATGATTGTGAAATATCAACTGAATAAAGATTATTTTACTGACTGACTTTAAGACAATCAATTTTCTATGTACTAAGACTTGGGCTATGAGCCATATGTAATGGCTATGAAAAAGGCTGCTGTGCCAAGCACAAAGTTCATTGAGTTTACTATAAAAATAGCTACCAGTAGATTGCACTTATGGAAACCATGGTGGATTGGTGAGGTATAACTTTTCTACCATTGTCATAATTCCTCCTTTTCAATACCCATAATTTGGGCACAATTCTACCTTCAGGTAACCTGGACTGCTGCAGAGATTCCTTCCATGGCTTGTAAATTGAGTACCATTAACCCAATAAATATTAGTAGCCTCTATTATATACAATATAACTACTACTACTACCATTACCACTAATAATAATAATAATAATAATAATATTTGTCCTTGATTCTCCGATGAGAGAAGAAAGTGCACCAGATTTCACTGATGGCAGTAATGTTTTCTTTACCAGTGACAGTTTAAGTCCTAGGGTTTCAACTGTCTGCTGGAAGAGATAGGACTGATACCTGTGCATAACCCTGTACCTGCAAATTTTGGAAGCATGCAACTGAAAGTAAGGCACTTCCTTACTCCAACAATCTTTCCAAATGCCTTGAGTTCAGGTTAATCTCTGGAACTCTGAAGCTCTCTCTTTGCACATGCACTTGGAAAGGAATGTCATCATAAACACTGTCTGTTTCTGTTTGTGAGATACTTTTGCTTGATCAGCTAATGGTACTGATGCCGTTGGTGACTGCGCTAGTGCCACATAACTTGTAAAAAAATAAGTGCCAGGACCCAAAGTTTTTCTCCGAAGCTCATTGCTGGCATTACCAGATGTTGGGATTGCCAAATATCTAGGCTGTCTAGCTTTGCTTCCACCTCATGTCTCTTTCATTCAACATCATACTCTCCCTGCACATTTATCTCACTCTTGTAGGTTTTTGTCATCTCCGCTTCCTCCATTTGTCACTATTTTCCTTTTTTCCCTTTCAAGTTCCCCCTTCTCTGCCTTTCTCTTTCTTGTTCTAGGTCAAAGTCTGATGATCAAAAGACATAAGTACAGGTCCTCTAAAATGAGTGACAGTGGGCCCTACTTGCAGCCACTGGCTCAAATTTAGCACTGGTGTGACTGAATATGTGGCGATGGTAGTAGATACCACAGAGATGTTGGTGGTCATGGTACTGCTAATGTTACTCATACTACTAGTGGCTGTTCTGTAATAGTAGAAGGCCCTACCTGAATGTAGTGCTATTCACTTTCAAGAGATATAAGGACTGATCTTGATCAGGCACTCATGATGGAAGTGCTGCTGCTACGCCTTCTCAACGTGGGTTACAGGCATTCAGTCTTAGAAAGATTTGATGTTATTTTCAGCACCAGTGAATGGAATCTCACTGTACTGTGGGACTTCTTGAGCTTTAGAACCATTTTAGAAAGCTGAGCAATTTGTTCAGGGCTTCAAAGCATGACTTTCTTGTGCTGTCCATGATGGGATTCTGATAAAGCGTTAGATCAATTTTAATAACGAAAATTCTTCTGAGACCTATGGCTGTAGATGATCACAGGAAACTCCACACTTTACTTTCACAGAAAAAGTGGCCTAGGCACTGTTTTTTCAATCTCATGCCATATCGCAATGGTTTTCTCTTCTTACCTCTCTGTGTTGAAATCTGTCCTTCAGTGCATTGAATGCAGTCAAAGCAGCAATATGGCTGCCCTTGCCGTGGAACCTTCCTGTATCCAGGAGAGCAGCTCTCACTGCACACAGACCGAGGAACCTGAGGGGACAATGTTTTTTAAAAAAAAAGGTTTTCCAAAATTTCATATAACATGTTAACAAACCAAGGCTTTTAATGAAATAACATTGGGTCAATATGAAACCTGTCACTTGCACCAGTGCATGTGTGTGTGGGCACGCATGTTTGATGGTGTCAATATTTGTGTGTGTCTGTGTGTGGCTTCTTCTGTGTGGGTGTACTTGGGCCTACTGTTTTGTCTGAGCATGCAGTGATGGAACTTTCTTGCCATCTGGGCACTAACAGCTGATTCCAAGTCACTTGAAAAAGCTTTTTTAGTCTCTCCTCTCCGTTAATGATCCCTTCAAAAACAATTTGGTCTAGATTAATGAATATTGCGGCCCATATTTATGATAAGTTAGCAACTCCTAGCGTCATTTATTTTGATGAAAAGCGGCACTAACTTTACTTCATATTTATAGTTTGACGCTAGACCTGTCTAGTGTCAACATAACGGAGTTAGCACCCTTTTAGTAAGCGCCAACCCACCTTGCGTCTTCTTGCAAAAATGAGTTGAAAGGTAGGCATCCCCTTCCTAAAAATGATGCTAGCCCCCCAGCTCCATATTTACCTCCGGATGCTGAAACGGCGCGCACCTAAGAGGCGGACCTAAGGAATGGCACTAAGCCTGATTAGCATCAAAATTTAACACTTGGTCAGACCAGGCGTTAAAGTGCTGGTAGGCCCATTTCCATGGGGAAACACCATAGAATGGGCACATAGATGCCCACCCCAACCCTCAGCATCACCACCACCCACACCACAAGGACACAACTGGAGGAGGGAGCCCATCACAGGTAGGTGTATGTGTGGTGTGTCACTAGGGGCCCCTTACATGGGGCCGCCTGGCTGACACTATGTATGTTGGGGTTGTCCTGGGGACACTGGTCCCCTGTTGTGGGCATTGGGTTTGTGGTAATTACTCCTGTCCACATATAGACAGGAGTAATTTTTTGGCTGCTCGTGTGTCAAAAAGTGGCGGTAGGCTGACTAGCGGCAGACATTTTGCCGCTCATTAGCCTCTGTCGTTTTTGACCCACTAGTGCCATTTCCCCTAACGCCATCCATCACCTGATAGCATCTTTTTTTGATACGCTAACCTTTCTTTAGCACCATTGTGCGTCATTTCCTAAATATGGCTCACGGATGGTGTTAGGGAATGGCGTTAGCTCACGTAAAAAAAATTAAACACAACTGCGCTAGTGCAGTAGTTCAACATTTTTTCATAAACATGGACCTGTGTATTTTATTGAAAGTGGCTGCACCACACATAATCCTTAAATTAAGCAATAAAAAAAAAACACTATTTCAGTGTACAATTATATATCTATTGCATTAGAAACATGTACTACTATGGTTTTACACAGTCATTGTTTTATCAAGGGCAGGTGCATACAACAGAAAAACGTTTATGGAGTATGTTGATTGGCTAAACTGTAAACTGAGATGGCATGCTGGGTGATAAATGATGGATTGCGAATACCAGTGGTTGAGCTTAATTCAAGCATTCCATCCATCACTCTGTTTTTCATGCCCTGTGTCTGGATGTGTGGGTTGTTGAATGTTCGGTTTTCTGTTTGTCAGGCTGCGGTGGAGTGTCATCAGACAAGCTTTCTGTAGTATGTAATGTCAGTAATGGGGATACAATTGTGTCAATAGGGTTTTGTACTATCATGTAGATGTACTGTGTGATGTTTGACTCTGTAAGTAACTCACCTATCTGGACAGGACACAATTCCTGTACCTTGGTCTTCGTTTTCATACCGAGACTGGATTGGCATCAATGATGGATGCATCATGCTATCAACCCACGAGGTAATTTGAATATACAGTGAAGAATAGGACAACATTCCATCCAAAGTTAATGCTTTGGGAGTGCATTGTGTGTACACAAAGGGGAATGGTTGAGGATTCTTTTTGAGGATGGCCTCATTTAGTTTGGCAGAACATGAACCAACTTAAAATTGGCTGGGTTCATGCAAAAACTTTGGTTCTCCTGCTCTGTTTAAAATCAGGGGAAGCTGTACATTTTGTATCGGGGAAGCCTCAGGTGACTCCACTAACAGTAACTGTGAGAAAACAGGGCTGATTGCAGAGGCCCCATAACTTTTTGCCCCCATTTTCCACTTTTTGCTGGTGTTTTCCTGACTTTAAAGGTGCCCTGGGTACTGCTAACCAGTCCCAGGGCCTGTGCTCTGTGTAAAATGGATATGCAAATTAGGCTAATTATAATTGGCTAAGTTAACCTACCTATAAGTCCCTAGTATATGGTAGGGCATGTAGGTTTAGGGACCACAGCATAGGTGGTGCACACCTAGGTGCATTGCTGAGGTGCCCAGTGTCATTTTAAAAGCAAGCCTGCCTTGCTGGCTGCTTTTAAATTAAAGTTATATGCAAATTCGACTTTGGAATTAAAGGTACTTCCCAAGTCTTAAACTACCTTATTTTTACATATAAGTCACCCCTAAGGTGTGCCCTATGTGCCCCTAGGGCTGGGTGCCATGTAACTATAAGCAGGGACTTTATAAAAATAGATTTATAAGCCTGGTGAGGTAAAAACAGCCAAATTCGTTTTTCCCTCATTGAAGTAAATGGCCTTCATAGGCTAGAATGGGCAGACTTTATTTTAAATTTTAAAGTCTCCTTAAATGTTACATACCAAGAATTTGGTATCAAATTGATTGTTATAATAAATCCCACAACTTCCAGTTGTTGGATTTAATATAACTAGTTCAGGTAAAAAGTTTAGACTTTACCTAAAAAGTTGCCAATTTCAGCTCTGCATTGTTTTTGCTGCTGTGCTCTTATTGGCCAGCCTGCAGCAGCTTCTGCCAGGCTACCTTGATGAGGTGTGAAGTGGCCTGACTTCACACAAAGGAATGTGCTTGGGGGAGAGAATCTCCCCTCAGCAGATGGTGAGGCAGGAAGGGGGAGGGCTGCCAAACTGGTCTTCAAAGGCAGAGAAGGACATTTGCAGCACCCAGCAACACCCCCACATCCTGCAACCCCAGACAACTAGGTGCCCCCTTGATTAGATTAGGAGAGGGCAGGAGAGGGGTGTGTTTATGATTTTTAGCCACACCAGTGGGTGGGCTCAGCCAGATGTAACCTCCAAAAATCAGATTCATCCATGTTGGATTTTTAGAGACTGTTGCCTTCTGGGATGGATTTTTGCCACACTTCCCAGGAAGTGGTCATCACAGGGGGACGACCCTGTCCCTGATTGGAGAACCAGGGCCCCCCTGCTTTTCACCCAGGAGCAAGGATAAAACTGGCAGACCTGCACCCACGCCTCAGATCCCCTCCAGAATTCAACAAGAAAGGAACTAAAGAAGAAGAAGGACTGCCCTGCTGGACCCCTGGCCTGCACCTGGACCCTGCACTCAGAAGGACTGCACCAGCTGCACACTTGGGCTTCACCACAAGAAGGACTTTGCCTGGCTTCAACTGGTTCAAGGAGGGACTCCCTGTTTGCTACAGGTGAAAAATTGCTAAACCAGTGTCCCCTGCACCAACTCCTGAAGAAAGCGACCAGCTGACCACTGTCCAGTGGCCAAAAAGGAGTTTGCGCCAGGTGCATTCTGGGAGTTGAAGTCCGCACCCCCCAAGGACCATCACAGAACTTCTGGACCCTTGGGGTGAGCTGTGGACCCCAAAAGAACCTTAAAAGAACATCTGGGTGAAGCCCCAGAAGTTTGGAAAAGATTTGAGAATTTTTGGAAAAAAGCTCCAGAGAGGGACCGACCCTCCGCGGAAATTCTAGCCGGCTTGCCTCAACCGCGACCCGGCCTGACTTCGTGGTTCGTCCCGGTAAAGAAAAACTTCCAAAAAAGAGACTAAGGCCCTCATTCTGACCCTGGCGGTCGGTGATAAAGCGGCGGCCAACCCGCCAACAGGCCGGGGGTCCAAAATATGCAATTCTGACCCTGGCGGGAAGCGCCAACACAGCCCGCCGCATTAACACTCCGCCCGCCACGGCGGAACAAACAAACAGCGCGGCGGTCCCCGCCAACAGCCAGGCGGCAGACAATGTACCGCCCACCCTATCACGACCCACCAATCCGCCACCTTTTCCGGGGCGGGAGCACCGCCGATAAAAACACGGCGGAAACAGACTACGAACGGAAAAACGCTCACCTCCACATACTCCACGCGAGATTCTGGCAGTATGGAACCCGAGTTGCAGGTCATCCCCGCACTCCTATACCTGCTCCTGTACCAGGAGCACGCCCGGCGGCGCGGAAGACATCGGTGAGTACTGCACCTACGACACAGGGGAGGGAAAAGATTACCGGCACACACCCACCCACCCACACCCACTACAACACACACATCAATGCATTCCCACAGATCACTGTCACAACCCACAAACCCCCCCCCTCTGAAATAATGCAAAGACCAAAAGAAGAGATCTTAAACGGGCAGATATATTGAAAAATGGACAGCAGTAATCCCAATAAATAAATAAACTATGTACAAAATATATACAGCTACTAAATGTAGTCCAACCACTGTCCGTGGACCACAGGGGTCCTGAGCAAAGGGGCAAGGCCCAGTCCCACGACAAGAACTCCACGGAGAGAACACTGCAGGGGCATCAGAAAGAAAAAAGGACAGGCACCTCAGGGGGAAGGGAAGGGGGGGCACCTCAGCCACTTGAGTACACGACGCCAGATCCACGAGGGGACTCCATGACCACTGGCCCATCCTGGGGAGAGCAAAGCCACAGTCCATACAGTCCATACAGTGGGTGGCCTGGCCACTGGGCCATTCTGGGGAGAGCAAAGCCACAGTCCAAACAGTCCATACAGTGGGTGGCCTGCCCACTGGGCCATCCTGGGGAGAGCAAAGCCACAGTCCAAACAGTCCATACAGTGGGTGGCCTGCCCACTGGGCCATCCTGGGGAGAGCAAAGCCACAGTCCAAACAGTCCATACAGTGAGTGGCCTGCCCACTGGGCCATCCTGGGGAGTGCAAAGCCACAGTCCATACAGTCCATACAGTGGGTGGCCTGGCCACTGGGCCATCCTGGGGAGAGCAAAGCCACAGTCCAAACAGTCCATACAGTGGGTGGCCTGCCCACTGGGCCATCCTGGGGAAAGCAAAGCCACAGTCCAAACAGTCCATACAGTGGGTGGCCTGCCCACTGGGCCATCCTGGGGAGAGCAAAGCCACAGTCCAAACAGTCCATACAGTGGGTGGCCTGCCCACTGGGCCATCCTGGGGAGTGCAAAGCCACAGTCCAAACAGTCCATAACAGACTCCACTGCCACTGGAGGAGGCATGTTGGCCAGAGGACATCCTGCAGCCCTGCCCGAGACAGATCCTGCCCTGCCACGTCTGCCAAAGGGCCAGCGGTTCCTGCCTGGAAGGGCCCAGTTAAGCGGTTCTTGCCTTGAAGGGCCCAGTTCAGCGGTTCTTGAGACGGCGGTCCCCAGCGGAGCGGTGCTGGAGACGGCGGGGCCCAGTTCAGCGGTTCTTGCCTTGAAAGGCCCAGTTCAGCGGTTCCTGCCTTGAAGGGCCCAGTTCAGCGGTTCTTGAGACGGCGGTCCCCAGCGGAGCGGTGCTGGAGACGACGGGGCCCAGTTCAGCGGTTCTTGCCTTGAAGGGCCCAGTTCAGCGGTTCTTGCCTTGAAGGGCACAGTTCAGCGGTTCTTGCCTTGAAGGGCCCAGTTCAGCGGTTCTTGAGACGGCGGTCCCCAGCGGAGCGGTGCTGGAGACGGCGGGGCCCAGTTCAGCGGTTCTTGCCTTGAAGGGCCCAGTTCAGCGGTTCTTGCCTTGAAGGGCCCAGTTCAGCGGTTCTTGAGACGGCGGTCCCCAGCGGAGCGGTGCTGGAGACGGCGGGGCCCAGTTCAGCGGTTCTTGCCTTGAAGGGCCCAGTTCAGCGGTTCTTGCCTTGAAGGGCCCAGTTCAGCGGTTCTTGAGACGGCGGTCCCCAGTGAGCGGTGCTGGAGACGGCGGGGCCCAGTTCAGCGGTTCTTGCCTTGAAGGGCCCAGTTCAGCGGTTCTTGCCTTGAAGGGCCCAGTTCTGCGGTTCTTGCCTTGAAGGGCCCAGTTCAGCGGTTCTTGAGACGGCGGTCCCCAGCGGAGCGGTGCTGGAGACGGCGGGGCCCAGTTCAGCGGTTCTTGCCTTGAAGGGCCCAGTTCAGCGGTTCTTGCCTTGAAGGGCCCAGTTCAGCGGTTCTTGCCTTGAAGGGCCCAGTTCAGCGGTTCTTGAGACGGCGGTCCCCAGCGGAGCGGTGCTGGAGACGGCGGGGCCCAGTTCAGCGGTTCTTGCCTTGAAGGGCCCAGTTCAGCGGTTCTTGAGACGGCGGTCCCCAGCGGAGCGGTGCTGGAGACGGCGGACATTCTATGGCCAACTGCTCATTGCCTGGTGGTGCCCTCCTGGGCAGCGGGGATGGTGCTCCTTCAATGCCCACCTGGGCTGTGGGTGGTGGGGCCCTCCTGGCCAGCTGGGCTGGGTCCTCCCCGGGCAGCGGCTATGGGGGTGGTGGGCTCTCCCGGGGCAGCTGTGCCGGTTCCTCCCGGGGCAGCGGCTATGGGGGTTGCGGGCTCCTCCTGGGCAGCTGTGACGGGTCCTCCATGGGCAGCAGGCCTGCTGCCTGACTTCTCCGCCTTGCTGCCCTTGCCCTCCTTAGTCGGGAGTCTGTGGCCCTTTCCTCCCTTTGGAGCTGTGGCTGTTGACGGTGGCTGGCTAGTGTCCTGGGGGGATATCGAATCCGGGCTCCGGCGGCGGCCCTTCCGCCTTCTGCTCCTCTTCCCAGGGGGTGGGCTGGCTGTCCCCTTGCTGCTGGGCGAAGATCCAGACCTGCGGGCTGGTGGGCTCCAATACCCCTGCACCCTTGTCAAGGGGGCTGCAGGGCTGGTGGTGGCTGAGGTGCTCTTTTTACCCCGACGAGAAGGAGGGGGGGGGCTCAGGGTCAGGAAAGAAGGTAGCAGTAGAGAGATAGATTTTCTTGGGACAATGGATAGTGGTAGGTACAGTGGGTATGGGAGTGGAGGGAGAGGATGTGGTTGTAGGCGAGACAAGTTTGCTGTCTTTGGGTGCAGGTGCAGGAGCGGGAGGCTGTCGTGAGGTGGATGGCTGTTGGGTGGGTGGGTGGCTGCGTTTGTGTGGTGTGGAAGAGGGGGTGACAGACACAGTGGGAGAGGACACAGGGGACGTGTAAATGGCAGTGGGGGTGGTGACTGCACGTGTGCGGACTGTACTGGAGGGTGTGCTGGTGATGGAAACACTGGCTGATGGTGAGGTGAATGAAGGTGTGAGTGTAGACGTCACAGGGAGGGAGGAGGGAGACGAGGAGGTGGGGGTCACAGAGGTGGTAGTGACTGTTGGCATGTCTGCATCGGAATGTTGCTTGTGTGAATGTCTGCGTGATCTGTGGTGCTTATGTTTGGATGAGCTGCTCTTGGGTGTTGAGGTGTGTGCAGGCTGGTCTGATGGTGTGGGTGGGACAGGCAGAGGAACAGGAGACTGGGAGGAGGGAGTTAGTAGAGGGAGGCAGGAGACAGGGACAATGGCTGCCGTCAGTGCTGAGGCCAGAGCCTGGAACGATCGCTGATGGGCAGCCTGACCCGAATGAATGCCCTCCAGGTACGCATTGCTGCGATGAACCTCCCTCTCCACCCCCTGGATGGCATTCAAAAGGGTAGTCTGCCCAACAATGAGCGTTCGGAGGAGGTCAATGACCTCCTCACTGAGGGCAGCGGGGGTAACAGGGGCAGGGCCTGAGGTGCCTGGGGCGAAGGAGATGCCTGGCTTCCTGGCAGAGCGGGCACGGGGCGAACGCTTAGGGGCTGCTGGGAGGGCGGAGATGGTGCGCTGGGTGGCGGCTGTACCTGTAATGGCGGGGGGCACGGATGGTGCCACCCCCGCAAGGGAGCTCCCTTCCGAGGACGTGTCCGTGTCGCTGCAGGGTCCAGTCGTCCCCGTTGTGGAGCTCCCCTCGCCCTCTGTCTCACTGGTCCAGTCAGACTCTGTGGCATGGCCCTCCTGGGCCATGTGAGATGCAGCTCCCTCCTGCCCCGATGCCACTTCTCCTCCGCCTGATGATGCTGATGCACACAAGCACAGAAAGACAAACAAAAAGGGGGGGGAGAGAGAAATAAAGAGATTTTGAGTACATGGATCACCGGTACAGTTAGCGGACATGACAGACACAGATGCCCCCTGCACTAAGTTGCGCAATTGGGGTCCGCTACGCATTCCGTGGAACATGCCCTACACGCCTAGAGTTGACAACTGCACCCATGGATGACACGGCCCAGGGATGGCTGTACTGACACACTACTGAGGGTGGTGGCTGGGGACACAGGGGCTTACGGGGGTGCCCAGCCTACAGATATCGCCCTGGCCTAGGGGGACCCCCAGCCCTCCTCCCCCACCCAGACACCTCCACTGCGCGACAACAGAGTAGATAATGCTTGTACTCACCCCCTTGTGTCTGCTGTGCTGCCCTCACGCGCCCATCCAAATCAGGGTAGGCCACCGCCAGGATCCGGAACATCAGGGGGGTCAGTTGACGGCAGGCACCCCGCCTACGTTGGGAGGCCATCCCCAGCAGAGACTCGAAGTCTTCTTGGTCCCGCGGCGGATGTCCTCCCACCTCTTGCGGCAGTGGGTGCCCCGTCGATGGTGGACCCCCAGGGTCCGGACTTCCTTGGCGATGGCACGCCAAATCCCGATCTTCTCATGGGCGCGGACCTATGTGACACGTACAGGGAGGGAGAAATACCACGTTCAAGTTTGTCTGCATTTTCGTTGCCAGTGGCCCAACGCCCCCCATCCCCGCCAGGCCCCCCGCCAGGCCCAACATGCCCCCCATCCCCGCCAGGCCCCCCTCCAGGCCCCCCGCCAGGCCCAACATGCCCCTCATCCCCGCCAGGCCCCCCGCCAGGCCCAACATGCCCCCCATCCCCGCCAGGCCCCCCGCCAGACCCCCGCCAGGACCAACATGCCCCCCATCCCCGCCAGGCCCCCCTCCAGGCCCCCCGCCAGGCCCAACATGCCCCCCATCCCCGCCAGGCCCCCCTCCAGGCCCCCAAGCCAGCCAGTGGCCCCAAATCCATATTGAATTAAACTCACTTGTTGGTCTGGAGGACCGTAGAGTAGCGCATACTGGGGGAGGACCCCATCCACAAGTTTCTCCAACTCCTCTCCAGTGAAGGCAGGGGCCCTTTCCCCAGTCGCAGCAGCCATTGTCCCTTCCAGACCGAGGTCACAACAACACTTGCAGTATAGGTCCTCTCCTGTGAAAGTTCAAGTCGCAAGTGGATAAGTAGATAGAAAATTGCGGTCACGTCCGCGGCGGTGCGTACCGCGGCGGTGCGTACCGCCACCGCCGGCGCCCTTCGCCATTGGCTCCTGAAACCCATAGGCTTCAATGTTAACCAATGCGGCTTCGCGCTGCGGTCTTCGACCGCCGACCGCCGCGGTGTGCCACGCCAGCACATTGGCCTCACATCCCATTGTCACACTTCACAGGTCAGGCAGCCGCCATTTCGAGGGTCCACATGGCTCAATTTCAACTGCGTCACACAGGCCTAGGCCTTGCATAGCCACTCAGACACGCCATTCACTGCATAGAGAATCGTTTACTGTGCAAGCTGTGAGTACGTACCTGTGGGTTGCTTGACTGTGTGCTCCATGTTGTCCTTCCTAGGCACCGTCCGCTGGGTTTGGCGAGGAGACGGATGAATCCTCGCGTGTACCGACCGCTGGTGGACCTGTCGACAATGGAAGAACGCCACATTATCCTGACCTACCGGCTTGACCGTGCCACTATACATGAACTGTGTGCCCAGCTGGAGCCCGACCTGATGTCCCCCATCCGCCAACCGACAGGGATCCCCCCTCTGGTGCAGGTCCTGTCAGTACTCCATTTCTTGGCAAGTGGGTCATTTCAGACAACAGTGGGAATTGCTTCTGGGATGTCTCAGCCCATGTTTTCGAAGGTGTTATCCAGAGTGTTGTCTGCCCTGATGAAATACGTGAGGACCTACATCATTTTCCCTGAGGTGGGCGAATTGGCTACAGTGAAGGGTGATTTCTACGCCCTTGGACATATTCCCAACGTCATTGGTGCCATTGATGGGACCCATGTGGCTTTGGTTCCCCCAAGAGACAGGGAGCAGGTGTACAGGAACAGAAAAAGTTACCATTCCATGAACATCCAGGTGGTGTGTTTGGCTGACCAGTACATCTCGCATGTAAATGCCAAATTCCCAGGGCCAGTGCATGACGCCTACATCCTGAGGAATAGCAGCATCCCTTACGTGATGGAACAGCTAGAGAGACACCGTGTATGGCTATTGGGGGACTCTGGGTACCCCAACCTGTCGTGGCTACTGACCCCAGTAAGGAATCCCCGGACCAGGGCAGAGGAACGGTACAATGAGGCCCATGGGCGTACTAGGAGGGTGATCGAACGCACCTTTGGCCTCCTAAAGGCCAGGTTTAGGTGCCTGCATACGACAGGTGGATCCCTAATGTACTCACCTAAGAAGGTGTGTCACATCATCGTGGCCTGCTGCATGCTTCACAACCTGGCTTTGCGCCGCCAGGTGCCTTTCCTGCAGGAGGATGGTCGAGACGGTGGTGTTGTGGCAGCTGTGGAACCTGTGGAGAGTGACGAGGAGGAAGACGACGGGGCTGAAACAGACAACAGGGACAGAATCATTGAACAGTACTTCCAATAGGACACAGGTAACAATTCAAACATAATTTAGTAAATGTGAACTACTCTCCTGCATCTCTGCTGCCTGTCTATTTGCCCCAGTGTATGATGACTGAGTTGTGGCTTTTCCCTCCCTATTTCAGATCTGGGGTCCCCACTACGAGTCCTGTGCTTCGTTTCCCCATGGACTACAGCTTTGTGGCAGCTGTTTGTTGACTTCACTATGTACAAGGACATATTTGCACTGTCATGTCAATTACAATATTTTGAAATCACAGCCAGACTCCAGATAGTTTTGTGCAAAATAGGTGTTTATTTCAGTGCTCAAAATGGGATGGGTGGTTTCAAGTGGGTGGGGGCTATGGTGAAGGAATGTCCATGGCAGAGTCCAGAGTAACAGTCACACAGGTGCATTGTCCAGAGGCCTGTGGAGAGATGGAGCATGGGCAGTTCAAGGATGGACAGGGTGACAATGTGGGACAGTGGGATGACATCAGGTGGTATCCTTTGCTGGTGGGGGTCTTGACATCCTACTCTGTCTTCTTGCGAGATCTCAGGGCCCTCTTGCGGGGTGGTTCTTCTCCTGAAGGAGGTGGGGGTCTGGTGGGCTGCTGTTGTGCGGGGGCCTCCTGTCCACTAGCGCCGGCGGAGGTGGTTGGCTGTTCTTGGTCCAGGCTAGTGGCAGGGGCCCTTTGTTGTTGTTGAGTGTCCGTCCTGGTGTTGATGAGGTCCTGCAGCAGCCCTACCATGGTAACCAGGGTGGAGGTGAGGGCTCTGATGTCCTCCCTGTACCCCCGATAGTGTTCCTCCTGCAGTACCTGGATCTCCTGGAACCGGGCCAGTACCGTCGCCATCGTCTCCTGGGAGCGGTTGTATGCTCCCATGATGGTGGTGAGGGCCTCGTGGAGAGTGGGTTCCCTGGGCCCGTCCCCCCCCTGTCGCACAGCTGCCCTCCGAGTTGCCCTGTTTCCCTGGGCCTCTGCCCCCTGGCCGGTGTGCCCACTACCACTGCCCCCAGGTCCCTGTTGCTGTTGGGGTGGTGGGTTATCCTGGGTGCCCTGTAGTGGTAGACACACCGCAGATTGACGCGCCCTGGAGACAGAGGCATGGGCCCGCTGGGTGGGAGCTGTGCTGGTGTTCCCAGAGGGGTTTGGGTCTGTAGTGGCCTGTGCCTGTGTGAGGGGAACCGACTGTCCAGAGGTCCCCGATGGTCCGGGCTGGTCATCAGTGTCCAGGTCGACAGAGCTGCTGTCATCGCTGACGGCCTCTTGGGTGGGGGGTGTGGAGAATTCTGGGCCCTCCGTGGCGGTGTGTTGACGGTCGGGTCCTGCAGGGGTATAGAGGTATGGTTATAGTTTCAATGTGTGGCATATGGGTGTATCTGTGGGTTCCCGTGTCCCCAAGTGCTGGCATTCGTGTGTGGGGGCTTTGGTGAGGGTGGCTTGTGGGAGGGATGTGTATATGCATTGGGCATGCTTTGGTGATGGGTGTCCATGCTTAGTGGACGCATGCAGGCCTAGGTTTTGGGATGTGTGGGTTGTGATGGTGAGACATTGGCAGGGAATAGGTGTGCTGGGGGTGGGGGTGAGGATGGTGGTGGGGGTGAGGATGGTGGTGGGGGTGAGGGTGGGGGTGAGGATGGGGGTGGGGGTGAGGGTGGGGTTCGAGGATGGGGGTGAGGGTTGGTGTATGATTTGGCATGCAGGTGGGGGGGAAGCAGTAGTGAAGCTTCAACTTACCAGTATCCATTCCTCCGCCGACTCCTGCGAGGCCGTCAGGATGCAGGATGTTCAAGACTTCCTCCTCCCATGTTGTAAATTGTGGGGGTTGAGGTGGGGGTCCTCCGCCAGTTTTCTGCACGGCGATGTTGTGCCTGGATACCATGGAACGCACCTTCCCCCGTAGGTCGTTCCATCGCTTCCTGATGTCTTCCCGATTTCTGGGGTGCTGTCCCACAGCGTTGACCCTGTCGACAATCCTCTGCCATAGCTCCGTCCTCCGGGCAATGCTGGTGTATTGGACCTGTGTGCCGAAGAGCTGGGGCTCTACCCGAACGATTTCCTCCACCATGACCCTGAGTTCTTCGTCTGAGAAGCGGGGGTGTCTTTGGGGTGCCATGGAGTGGTGTGTATGATGTGTGGGGTGGAGTATGTGTAGTTAAGTGTGTTGAGTGTGGTGGTGTGTGTTGTTTTGTGTGTGGATATTGTGTGGGTGATGGTGTAGTGTGCCTCTGTGTGATGGTATTCTGTGATCGCTGATGTGTCTCTCAGTGCTTCTTTCTGAATTTTTGGTCGTAGGGGTTTGTGGGTGATGTGGGTGTGTGTTTTATATTGTATTGTGTGTGTGGGAGTGCTGTGTGTATGTGTATCAGGTGTGTGGAATTCAAATCGGCCAATGTGGCTGAGTTTTGTTCGTTTGTGTGTATTCTGACCGCGGCGGTGTGTACTGCCAATGGAAAACCGCGTTTGAAAGACCGCCGCGTGGATTCGTGGGTCGTAATGGCATGGGCGTATTTCTGTTGGCGTGACGGTGGAGGTTTGGTCACCTCCACTTTTCCGCCGACCGCTGGTCTGGCGGTCTGTTGTGGCTGTCGGATTTTCGGAGGTTTGGCTGCTGCGGGTCAGAATGACCGTGGCGGGTTACCGCGACCGCGGCGGAATTATGGAGGATTTCTGACCGGCGGTAGGCGCCTTTTACCGCCGAGGTCAGAATGACCACCTAAGTCCGAACGTAAAAAGTTGACCGGGACCTCCCAGCCATCGTATCCGAGAAGGGCTCCATGGACGTCGGATCAAGATCCAGGTTTACCCCGGTCGAAGGATTTTCATCTCGAAAAAACGACTAAGTCCGAAGGTAAAAGTCTCCACCGAGGAAACCCACATCGCGTAACCGGACAAGGGCTCCAGGAGGTCGGATTCAACTGGCAGGTTCGTCCCGGTGAAGAAAAACTTCAAAATAAAGACTAAGTCAGAAGGTAACTTTTTGACCGAGGCCTCCCGCGACCTGTAGCCGAGCAGGGCTCCATCGCGGTTGGCCTGAAAGTTTGACTTTGCCCCGGTCCTGGTGCAACCAGATGACCCGATTGGCGCTTTTTGTTTCTAAGCTCTAGAAAAGTAATAATTCTTTACAAATTCATATCTCCGGTTCCCCTGAACCGATTTTAATCGTTTTTGTGTCATTTTAAAGATAAAAATATAAACTATTTTTATAAATTGGTTTTGGATTTTTAAACTGTTTCCTGTGTTTTATTTAATTACTGTTTTGTGATATTTGAATGCTTTACACTTTGTCTCCTAAGTTAAGCCTTGACTCTCGTTGCCAAGCTACCAAGGGTTGAGCTGGGATTAATTTACTGAGACCTAACTGTACCTATGTGGAGGTTAGTGGCTTGTTGATAGGTGTAGGTACCTACCTGCCCTACCAATAACCCATTTTCCAACAGTAACCTTCAACTTGATGGCCTATCCACCACAGAACTGTCAGGCAAGAGATGGCCATCTCTTACCTAGTTTGGATGGAACAGCCATAACTACATTTCTCCGTGGGGATCGTCATGTGAGGCATGGTGGCTCTTAACTACTAAATCAATTACTGGCCACCATGCGCGGAGAGAAAACTTCCTGCACATAAGAGCCTTTGTTTTTTTGCTTTTGACTGACAAACATTGTTTATATTACCTGCACCTGGTAATATCCTTTTCCTAGCCTTGAGTGACTACCTTTCATTGGATTGAGAAACAGTCTGCTCACGCTTCCCGTTCCTAGTGCAACAGGGTGAAAGTGGAACCCAACTGCTTACCCACATGCCAGCAGACGTTTACTGTACTTACAAGCTGGTTTGATACCCATTGTAGAGCCCCACACCATGCAGATTTATTATCTCAGCCCTGGCCAGTTCCGGCTCATATTTGCGGTAGTTGACCACAAGGGACCTTCCAAGACTAAAACTGAGAATTGGTAGGTAGGCCTGACGTCCCTGAAGGTGAATTCTCCTATTGCCCATTTTGCTGTCACAATTTGTGGTTGGCTGTCAAATCACCCGACCATGAATAATTCTACACAGAAAAAATGGGCAAGATTGCCACTAAGAAGCCCAAACTTCAGAATGAGCCTTGCCAAGACTCGAAATGATCATGAGGAACAAGACTACAGCATGAAATCTTTGCTGCGAGTGATGGAGGGAAGCCTCCTGTCCATAGAGTCAAACATTGACTCTATCACCCTCGGAATGGATCCCATTTTGAATAAGCATAGAAAAGCTTGAGAGTCGATTGGGAGCAGTGGAGAAGCGAGTATCCAATGAAGAAGACACTCTCCACACAAAATCAGAGTCCTTCCTCAACACAGGAAAAGCCCTCAAGATAATTGACCCAAAAAACAACAACCTGCAGGCTAGAGTGCGGCTCAACAACATCCTTATTCAGGGCTTACCAGAGTCGACTAACACAATAGACTTGAGAAATGTGTGGTGACCATGCTCCTGTCTTTGTGTGGCTTGGATGCCTTTTCAAAGCTACTGATGGTGGAAAAGACTCATCAGACTCTTGCACCAAAGCCGCCTCCTGGTACCCCAGCATGCTGCACCATTACTAGACTAATGAACTTTTGTGATAGAAACACTGATTTAAGTCCTGGTGATGAGAAATGCTTCCTGTCATTTGAAGGTTGTCGAATTTTCCTTATCCCCGATTTCAAAATAGTATTTGAAGAGGCAAGAAGGCAATTTGTCTTTAGCAAGACACAGCTTCTCAAAAATAGGCATCCAATAAGCCATGCCATACCTAGCTCGCATGTAGATCTCACATCATTGGCTGGTGCAGGTTTTTCTTACTCTGGAGCATGCATCAGAATTTCTCCAGAACTGGGACAAGAAGAGGTCCCTATAATGTGATGGGCTCTGGCACATACTTGCCTTCTCTGACTCTCAGCAACATGGGCTAATCACTCTAAAAATACCTCTTCTTTTGGTAGGTCGAGTGAGACAATAATCATTTTGTACGTGTCACATGCTCATTCTAGGGCTTGCTACTGTTTATGGTATCCCCATCTGCATTCACCTCTCGCGTCCTCTGCATGTAATGTGCACTGTGGTATATTGGATCCCATTCAAAGCGCTCAAGTAGGGAGACAACTTTGTCAAAAGTGTTTCACATAGTGATGTAAGATCATTCGTTCTCCTAGAACCCTGCTACTTTATGTGGGAGGGTGGATTGGAGGATTCTCCGAGGCTTACTCTCCTAGTTAGGTTTGTTGGCTACAGTTCTACAGATGGGCTCTTTATGCTGTACGTCTAGTTACTGTAGGTTGGGATAAATGTTCTGGTGGTATTGGGCTGCTATAAAAAAAGAGTGGGTAGATGGTGCATTTTTAAGTAAATTTGAGAAAGCAAGAGGGTTAATAAGGCAATTGTGAAAGTGTAGATAAGACATAAATAAAGAGATTTCATACACCCTGTGCCCATGGCTCCTCACATCCAATCAATGCTCCATGCGGCACCTCTCTGTCTTACACTATTATATGGATCTCAGCTGACTCTGCTACTAAATGTGATAAAACCCACAGGCCACACTGAATTAATAAAAAGGGTGCCTGGTTTGTGTTTCAACTTTGATTGGGACTTTGCATGCTTGGGGGCGCAACGTACTGTTAAACAGAGGAATCAAAAAGTAAACCTAACTAGGGGATGCCACATCTTAAATCATCTCCTCCTAATAACCCCGAAGAGTCCCTCATGTGTTTGCTTTGCCTGCCACCAGTATGTTATGTATTGTGAGTCTGAAATCGAAACCCCAACCCATTCAGAGCTGAACTGAAACCACCCATGGCAGAATGCTGCGACTGTCGTGGGAACGAGATGATGAGAATAACATTGCATTTATTTGAAAATTTTGCACAGTTGTTTGCTTTCTTCACATTAATGGGGGCATGAGAGCCAAAATATCAGTGGTGAAAGCCCCAGTGCTCCAAGGAAGGAACTGCCTCGGTTCACTTGCTCCAGCACACTGGGGACAAGGACAGTGTTCCTCAGAAACAATTTACCCCACGCTGGGCACGGTAGTTTGGCTGCACCTCGTACCTCACTGAACTCACCATCACAACTTGTACTGTACCTCTTCAAACTGGCAAGTGGTCTAAGCGAGGGTGGGCCCATGTGTGGCTGCCAATCCCACCATTTACCCTGCCTGGAGTGAGAGTGTCCACCACTGCCTTTCAGACTGGCTCTACAGATGTGGGATGTGGAAAAATACTCAATATACTGGTAGACGGCAAGGCACCATGGGAGTGAGTGTACCACACAGCTACACCGTGCTCAATTGCACAGTATCTCCAGCATCCCGCTGAAAGAAAATGGGAGCAATTTAATGGGAGAGGCTGTGTAGGATGAGAAGTGAGTCATGTGCCCGTGCGGCATGCAAAACAGAAGATAATCACTCTGCACACTGGCACAGCAGGGGAGGGGCCCGATAAACCCTGATTGGTAGCAGGCAGCTTCAACAGAACAGGCATCAGTGGGTACTCCACCTGGAATCTGTGTAGTGTCTTTTAAGTTTTATGACAAAAACTTTCCGGCTCCAAACGGACTCCATAGCTATGTGACGTAATCGCTAGAATAAAATGTTATGAAGGCTTCATTAGAATGTTGGAGTTCACAGGTACACACAGAAGAATGAAGATGTGTGAATTACAGGTATGTGTATGCTGTAGTCATTGGTGGGTACCCAGGCTGGGGAGGATGCTGCAACTTGCGACGAGATAGGGGATAAGTAACCCAAAGAAAGGCAGTGCTCTCCCAAACAGTTTGTTATGACCCAAGCACACTGCTCATGCAAGCCACTCAAGCCTTCCTTGAAGTGCTGAGTCAACAGTTGGCATATGTGGACTTAAAGTGCAACTCCAGATGGTGAGAAGCATTTGAAGATAAAGAAACCTGCACTTATCAAACACTGTAAGTTCAATCAATTTTATGATGAAGAAGCTATTCATCTTAGAGTTATTGATGAACGCTTGTTAGATTCATTCAGAAGATGAATGCTGAGAGAAACTATTAGGGACATATTTACAAGCACCTAGCACCACCAGAACATCACTTTTTTGATACGCCCGTGGCGCAGTGTGCCAGCTTATATTTACAAGGCCATGCAAAGCCACCTTACATGGCTTTTCACAGCCTTGTAATATATGGCCCCCTTTCATGCAGTACTCTGAGTGAAAGGGGCCTTCCATGGGAGGTGTGCAACACCCATGGAATCTGACGCACTCCCAGATTTACAAGGCTGGGAATGCGTCAGATTCCTGCATCATTGCAGGGGTGGCATAAAAGCGGAGCAACAAGGAGAAATATATTTATTTCTCCTCATGTTTTCCTCTTTCTATAAACACCATCAATGATTGTTTATTTGCAGGAAGGTGTCCACCATGGTGCAAGGGTGCCTGCATTGGCACTAGGCTGCCAATTGTGCGCCAGCACTAAGGAAAGTACAGGGATGCATTGTATTGCTGTAACTATGACACATCCCTGCAGTTTTCTAATGGGACAGTTGTCTTGCAGCGCTGGGCTGCGTCATTATTTTGTAAATATGCCCCTCAGTCTGGAGTGAGTGTTAGTGGCTGCCAGATCTGAGGAGCATGCTGAAAGACAAGGTGCTGACAAGGAGGCCTGAAGTGCCCAGAGTGAATCAGTCATGAGTATGAAAAGTAAGCCAGAACAAAAGACTGAAGACCACAATTTGATATCTACACATGAAAGAAAGTTTTGTTTTTGATGTGGATTTTCGTTTCCACACGAAGGTAAATGTCTCACCATTGGACAGCTATGTAAAGGCTGTGGGAAAGAGAACCATTTTGTGACAGTATGTAAAGTGAAGAAAAAAGTAAGTGGCTCACTGTGCGAAGACAAAATGCCCTCAAGAAAGTTCCAGAGTCAATGATCAATGCATTCCCACAAGGTCAAGCAATTACATCAGTTGGGGCAAATTGATAATAAATAAAGTCAAATGTCATCTAAATCATCATCAAACCATTCTTCCATCTCAATATCAAGTGAAAGTGAAAAAAGTGACTGTGCCATGTTGATGTTTACCTCAGAGAAACATGCTTATGTTGGCCTGGTTGTATTTGAAATGAAATGTCAGTCAAAGAAAAGTCGCCATGCCAAAGCAGCTAAATCTTACAAACACTGTCCAAAGATTACATAAAAAATAAATAGTTGTTTAATACCTTTCATTATCGAAAGTGATGCATCGACAAACACAATGCCTGAGAAAAATACAATGAACTATCTCTATTACAGCGGCTTGTGCCATCAAACCAAAGTGTACACATAGGCTCCATTGACGTCCATAGCAGTTTAGGTTCATTTGTAGTGACAGTGAAACATAAGAAAATGAAGGTACATGCATCGATCTGGGAAACACCCGGAAGAACGAGTCCGGAACCACGAGGTTGTGAAAAACGAAAGCAAAACAACGCTGTAGTTTTCCACGACTCTCTGGTTTTGGAACCATAACCACGCATGTCTGAACAATGTACATGGGTGGTTAAGGTACAGATGGGAGTCAGAGTGGACGCGGTGAAGGAGGAGGTAAGTTGGGCTGGGACTGGGGCTGTTTTGGGGGGGCACTGGGGGTGATTAGGGTTTGGGGGGCAGGGTTTAGGTTTTAGGGGCGGGTGGGGACTCAGGGTATTTTTAGTTTTTGGGGTGGGGTGGGGGATTGGGGGTGATTAGGGTTTGGGGGAAGGGGTGCTGGATTTAGGTTTAAGGGGTGGGGTGGGGGGCTGGGGTGGAAGCATGCTGGGGCATGCATGCTGATCAGTAATGCCTTTACCAGGAATGCGTTTATAACGGTAAAATCGTTGTAAACGCATTCGTGGTAAAGGCATTAGTGTTTAGAACAGGTCGTGGTTTAGGCACCCGTGGTTCCGACATATAACCATCGGTCTATGTGCTTCAAGGTACAGCGTTGAGTGCTTGTTTTCTCAGCTTCAATACCGCTGCTGATATGGAACTGATCTCTGTGAATTATAATGTCAATGCTCATCGTGAAATAGTTAGTCAGTTCCCTTAATTGTTTCATGGTTTAGAAAAGCTTAAGACTATGAATGAAAAACTGCATATTAATGATCATGTCTACCCAGTTGCTCAGAGACAAATTGCTTTTCATTTACAATAAGCTGTTGAAAAAGAACTTGAATCATTACTTAAGCATGACATTTTTTTGGTGTTCCACTGGTCCAACACCAAGGGTTTCTCCCATAGTAGTAGTGCCCAAAAAAGACTGTGAAGGAGCTGTATGCATTTGTGTTGACATGGGTCAGGCAAACAAGGCAATTTAATGAGAACGACATCCAGGTCCACACATTGCTAACATAATAATGCAATTGAATAGTGCAAAGGTATTTTCTCGTCTTGATTTAAATAAAGGTTATAATCAGTTGGATCTCGAAGAAAGCATGTTGGTTTGTTTTGATGCAAAAGACTTTGGCCCTCATTTGGAGATTGGCGGTAAAAAACACCTATCGCCGGTGCGACGGCCGCCAAAATACCGTCGCCGCGGCTACCAGCTGTCTGCCTTATTATGACCACAGCTGGATTTCCACCAGAAGAATGGCAGAAATCCAGCTCTGGCCATGCCGGTGGATAGCGGTAAGGTGGCGCTGCTGCCATCAGCAGCGCCGCGCCAGTAGACTGCCGTCAGCCGTATTATGACCCATAATACGGCCTTGTGGTGTTCTGCTGGTGGCAGCAGCGCCCCGTCCCATCTCCTGCAGGAGGACTCCCAAACACAGGTAAGTTGCATCTGCAACAGGGGGTGAGGGTGTTGTATGTGTGTGTGGGGGTGTGTGAATGTTTGTGTGTGCGTGGATGCGGATGTGTGTTGCATGTTGAATGTGTGTGCGTGTATGGAGGTGTGAGTGCATGTATGTTGTGTTATGTGAATGCGTGCCTGCATGTATGTATGAAAGTGTGTGCAGATGTGTGTGTGAATGGATGTATGCATGTAGGAATGGGTGTGTGTATGCATGTGTGTGAAGGGGGCATGAATGTAGTGGGGATGGGGAGGCTTTGGAGAGGTGGCGGGCTGACTGGAGAGGGAGTTGGGGAGACCACTGTCAGAGACAGGGAAGGAATTCCCTGTCACTGATAGTGCCTACCACCATGGTTTTCGTGGTGTTAAGAAAGCCACAAAAACCTTTGCAGTAGGTGGGGTCATAATCCCGCAGGCGTAACAGTGAAGGTCGCCGGGCTGGGGATGCATATCTCCAGCCCGGCGGCTGTTACAGCTGTTGCGGTCGGAGTGGTACATTGGCGGGGTGGCACCAGCCAACCCGTCAATGTCATAATATGGCGGTAAGTACCGCCAGCCTGTTGGCCGTACTTACCGCCGGGGTCCTAATGACCCCCTTAGTTTTGATGTGTGCGCCCACAGATTGTTTCCAAGACGTCATTCGAAGTATCATACAGCCTGTTGTGGATGCATTTAAGTATAGCAATAATATATTCGTTTTTTGAGCTACACAGAAGGAGGAGATAGAACTCTCACACAAATATGTCATTTACTTAGTTATGCAGGTTTGATTTTTAATGCAGACAAGTGTGAGCTCAACAAGACAAACCTAAAATACTTTGGCCATATTTTTCCTGATGAGGCTATGACACCTGATCCTGCAAAAGTACAAGCTCTGACAAATGGTGACCCTCTATAAGATGTTTCAATGGTAAGTTCCATTCTTGGCATGGGCAGTTACTGTTAAAGGTACATACAAGACTTTGCCACTGTTAATACTCCATTACGAGAATTGACAAAGAACAGTGTTTCCTTTCAATACTCGCAAAAATGTGAGATAAATTTCAAGAGATTCAAACATGCCATTGAAAATACCACTGACATGGCCTTCTTCAATCTAAAGCTTCTTACAGAGGTTTGCGTTGACGCTAGCCTGGTCGGGTTAGGTGCTATCCTTGCACAACAGAGTGGATGTCCAAATGCTTGATGGCATATTGTGGCCTATGCTAGTAGAAGTTTGTCACAAACAGAAAGTGCTTACTCACAACCTGAGAAAGAAAATGGAGCCCTAGTATGGGCTTGTGAATATTTCAATTTATTCCTGTACAGAAAACCTTCTACACTGGTAACTGATCATTTAGCTTTACTGACTATCTTTGGTAATCCAAATGTCAAGATGCCTTCTTGTATTGGGGTCTCTGATTGCAAGAATACAATTATACAATTGTGCATCATCCAGGAAAAGATGAGAATCATGCTCACTACTTTTTCAGAGTGCCTACACAAGGTCACAGTACTCTACCCAAGATGGCTGAAGCCTACATTAATTTCTTTGTCAAGTCAAATACACCAGTTGCTATCTTGTTAGCCCAGATTATCACTGCCATAAGACATGATAGTTACATGCTGAAGTTAATAGACATAATTGCACATCGGTCATGGAACAGACACACATGACCTCTTACAAATGAGGGGGATATCAGAAATACAGAAATGTCAAAGATGAATTGCCCATTACTCGGGAAAGAGTTATACTGTGAGGTTCGAGAATCCTGATTCCAGAGAGTCTGTGACAGAAAGTAGTTGAAGTGGCTCATAAAGGACATCATGGTATCATTGCCCCAAATAAAGCTCTCCCAGACCGAGTTTGGTTTCTGTAATTAAATGAAAGAGTTTAAAGGAACTCAAGGTCTGTCACATATGCAACTACCTTTCTACCAATATTACTCAACATACTCTGAACTTGTCTGAAATCCCTAAGCATGCCTAGGAGAGAATAGCCATCAACTTCTTTGGTCCACTTGATAATGGACATCACCTGATGGTGATTATGGATGAGTACTCTAATTTCACTTTGGTTGAAGATCTCTCATCTATGGCTCAAAAAAGAGTCATTGAAAAACTTGATGGCATCTTTGCGACCTCGGGCATTCCAGCCATTTGGTAGTCTGATAATGGCCTGCTGTTAGAAATTGGGTTTCTAGTTGGCAGAGGTATACAACCTCACACAAGTAGGGACCACAATCCTAGTCAGGGTAAGTCACTACATAACCTAAATTATCCTGTGCTCACCCTCTGGGAGCTTGGCCCAGAGCAGGCAGGCTTAACTTAGAAGGTAATGTGTAAAGTATTTGTGCAATAATTCATACAGTAATACAGTGAGAATACCACAAAAGTATTCCATACCAGTTTAGGAAAATAGATAATATTTATCTGAATAAAAGAAGACCAAAATTACAACAATCCTATGTGCACAAATCAAAATATCACTTTTAATGGTTTAAATAAGTCTCAATCCTTAAAAATCTGTGGTTGCATCCTTTTATTACACAGTACCTGTGATGCGTCCAAAATAACAATGCACAGGATCACAGAGGAGGAGATGTGTTGAAAAATGAGGTGCTGCATCGAATTTTCCAGCACACATAGACAATGCGTTGTTTCTTTCCACGCTGCAAGACTGATGCGTCGATTAACAGGGGCGCAGCCTTGGTTCGGAGAAGAAATCTCCGAAAATAAAGTGCTGCGTCCGATTTTCCGGCATGTCACAGATTATGCATCATTTCTTTCCATGCTGCAAGGGGATGTGTTGCTTTCCAGGAGTGCAGACTTGGTTCCTCACTGCGACGGAGGGATATTTTGATGCCCAAGGACTATGCGTTGAAAATCCTTGATGTACTGATAGGAAGGAGTAGGCGCTGGATCGATCCGGTAGGTGATGCAGTGATTTTTCATCTGCGAGGCAGGTGTTACATCAATTTCTGCAGCCGTTGAATTGATTTTGCGATGCACAGGTATTTTCTTCTCTTTGTTGAAGTATTTGTGGCCCTGAGACTTCAGAACAGGAGGCAAGTTCAATCCAAGCCCTTGGAGAGCACTTGTGGGGTAGGCTGATTCCTTCCAGCAGAGTCAGGGGCCAACAGGCAGCAGGGCAACAAGCAGGGCAGCAGACATGTTCAACAAAGCAGTCCAGTTGAGTCCTTTGCTCAGCCAGGCAGTTCCCCTGACAGAGTCCAGGTGTAGATCCAAAAGTGTCTGATTTGGTGGGTTCACTGACCCAGTATATATACCCAAATGTCCATCTGAAGTGGGGGAAACTACAAAGAGTGGTTTTGAAGTGCACAAGTTCCCTTTTCAATCCAACCCTGTCTGCCAGGAGCCCTCTGGGAGATATTAGTTATTTTTGTGAGGGTAGGCCTCTGGTCTATGAAGTGTAAGTGAGAGCCACTCCACTCTTCCTGCCCAGGGGAAACCCATCGGTATGCAGATGAATGCAGATGCCGCTGAGTGTCTTATGTTTATGGATATCTGGGTGGAATGCACAAGGGGAGCTGTCAACCAGCACAGACTAGATGCAGATTGGAGACAGGCTGTAAGGCACAGATGGCAGTGAGTGCAGGGAAAGGCCTACTTTCTAAGAGAGACAAACTTGAAATAGTTATGTAAAATCCAACTTCACCAGTAAGTAGGATTTCTTACTTCGATTTAAACCATTCCAAATATGACAAGTCTACTCCACTCAGCTCAGAAATTACCTCTTAAAAGTATATAAGGGAATTTCCAATGCTGGCCTATGAGAGGAGCAGACTTCACAGTAGTGAAAAATGACTTTGGGAGTTTTTCACTACCCAGACATATAAAACGTATACATTTATGTCCTGCCTTTTACCTACATAGCACCCTCCCTTTTGGGTTACTTAGGACATACCTTAGCGGTGACTTATATGTAAGAAAAAGGGAATTTAAGGCTTGGAAAGTTATTTTAAATGCCAAGCTGAAGTGGCAGTAAAACTGCAATGACAGGCTGGAGACATGGTTAAGCGGCTACTTATAGGGGTAGCACAACCAGTGCTGCAGGCCCACTAGTAGCATTTAATTTACAGGCCGTAGTGCTCTTAACTGGGGACTGAAAGGCAAATTAAATATGTTAATTGGGTATGAGCCAATGGGAGCACAAGCACTTTAGCACTGGTCAGCAATGATAAAGTGTGCAGAGTCCTAAAACCAACAAAAATTGACAGAAAAAGAAGGGTAGGAAGGCAAAAAGTTTGGGGTGACCCTTCAGAGAGGGCCATTTTCTACCACCCACCTTTCAACAGTAAAGAATTCAAAGAATTCCTGGAGAATCTGAACATAAAGCATTAAAATAGTGCACCTTTGTGGGCACAGGCCAATGGACTTGTTGAGTGGTTTATGAGTATGCTAAATAAATCAGTATAGCATGCTACTCTTGAGAAGCTCAGTTTGAAAACAGTACTTAAATAAATCAAAAAGAGCTTATTGTTAAACGCACCACTCGACCATAGGCGAAAGTCCTGAGGCTTTGATGTTGGGGAGAGCCACGACAACCAAGTTACCTAAAAGGACCCCCAAGAGAGACAAAAGCGAGAACATGATTCGCACAAAAGACTTGATAAACAAGCAGAAAATAAAAGCTAACACAGACAAAAGATAACATGCAAAGATCATCACGTTTACAAGAGGTGATTTGGTGATCGCTTGACAGATGTGCAAAATGATGCTGAACCTTTCCAAGTGGTGTCTGCCAAGGGACCCATGGTGACTGCCTAGGGCCCTGGGGCGTCTGTTACCAGAGACTCTTCTCATTTTAGGCTTGTGATTTTTCAACTCAAAATGGTGAAAGACTGTTGCTACCTCTTCACCATTGTTAGCAACTTCTGACACTGAAGATGACAACGTACATCTTACAGTAACCATTTTGGATTGAATGATCAAAGCACCGAGAAGATTGATCGAAGAGATATACCGCTACATATATCCATTTATTTATCTATATCTATATTTATTTTTATATATATATATATATATATATATATATATATATATATTTTATAAAATAATTGTAATTTTTCACTTAACAGAGGGGGCGATGTAGGGTGTAGCAAGTTTTATGACAGAACCTTTTTGGCTCCAAATGGACACCATAGCTGTGTGATGTAATCCTTAGAAAAGATTGTAATGAAAGCTTGGTTTAGAATGTTGGTGTTCACAGGTATACACAGAAGAATAAGAATAAAGACATGCGATATACAGCTCTGTATGTGGCAAAGTCATTGGCGGGTGCCCAGGCTTGGGAGGACAACATGCAGTGGTCTAAAAGACAAGTCCTGACTGGTCTAGGATACTCCCATTGGTACCCAAATCCCTGAGCAAGGCGTCTGTGGTGTGCACAGCACCCCCGCCATCACAGTGAGAAATCTCCAGACAATGGATAAGACTTTAACCCTTAACCTTCAACAGCCAATTTAGTGTCATAAGATCCCTTGGAGGATGAGGTACAAAGAGTGAGCGGACAAGCCCTGGCTCCTGCTTTCCCTTGCAGATAGCCCCAGCCATTCATAGGTGTCATCCCACCATTCAGCAAACTCATCAACCCTGCCATGGCAGCCCCTAGGTGGAAAATCTGGGCAGGCTGGCAAAAAACAACTAATTCAGAGAAACCAGGTAAACAGGTAACTGCCCCAAGAGAAAGCTATTGCTATGCTTTGCATGGGATGAGATAAAAAGTTGTCTGAGCATCTCCCAGCTACGAGGAGCAAAAGCAACTATGGCACAGTGATAGGACCTTTTATGCACACTTCGACCTCAACCTGAATCTGGTATTTAAAAGATTCAAGCTGAGGCAAGCTTGCCAGAGGGAAGGAGAGACAAAGGATAACTTTTATGCTCACCTGAGAGTGTTGGCTAGTACATTTATGGTTGATGATCAACCAAAGGAAATCTGAGCACAGCTGATACAGGGGTCCTGATCCACTACTCCAAGGCACTTTATTCTAGTCCAGCTAGGTATTGTACTGAAAGATATGTAAATTATGGCCCTGTCCTATGACTTCTCAAGTGCTGGAGGGGCGGATGCTGTTTAAAGTTGGACAGCCCCATACCCAGGTGGAAAAATAAAAAGAGAGTTCAGAGGACAATGCCACTTTGCCTGCATCTGCCACAGCAATGACGGTGGATGAAGACAATGGTAATCCAACAACTCACCCTTGGTGAAAGGATAGTGTCCAGACCTTGAGACCAGAGCAAGTGGATGGGCAAGGCATGTGGAGACAATGAGATAGAGGAAGAGGAAGTCATTTTTATTTCATCACATCTCCAGGGCAGAAAGGGCGACAGCCCTAACTCATTTGCAATGGAAGGGTCACAAGCACGCGATGAAGGTCATCATTGATATTCGGGGGCTCCGTGACTCTCATGAATAAGACCCAGTAATAGAAGCTGATGCTGAGATCCCCACATGACAGCCAAGACCAACGAATATATATGCATATGGGGCCCATGAACCACTTCCGCTAGTGGGCTGATAGAAGTGACGGTGAGTCATGGTGATAGAGTGATGCAAACAGGGTTTCATATAACCACCAAAGGATAGGATACCCTCCTAGGGTGCTTGAAAGGAGCCCCAGTGAGGTTGCACATAGATAAAGCCATCCAGCCCATGTCACTCCACTGGATAAGGCTAGCATTTCACCTGTGACAGCTGGTGAAGAAAGTACTTGAAACACTGGAGAAAAATTAATTGTGTCAAGCAAGCACTTGGGCCAAACTCATGGATATCTCCGATGGTGATCAATGAGAACCCAAGCAACCTGGTACCATAAGACTGTGTATCAACAAGCTCCTGCCAAATCAGGTGATCCAATGTGGACAATGCAATCATTGATTTGAACATAGAGCAGTGGATTTTTAAACTGGACCTCAAAGCAGGGTACCCTAACTCATGGTCCATGCAACAGCACATACGTCACCACATTCTCTAGACACAAGGGTATGTGCCACTGCAAGAGACTGATTTTCTTAAACACCATCCAGGAATAACTTTATGGGTTGAAAGGGGTCCTTAACATAAGGGATGATATTCTCATATAACTGAACCTAGCTGGCCATCCTCACTGCCTACAGGTGATGCTGCAGTGCCTCAGTGACCATGGACTCACTCTGTACAGAAATAAGTGCTCATTCTTTGAATCAGAATTCAAAATTTTAACCTACATCTTTTCTAAAGATGCCTTACAAGTAGATCCCTAAAATTCAGATGCCATAAAAATGTCCCTCAGAATTCTGCACTTTTCAAGGAAGGGATTATTATGAAGGGTTACTGCTCAAGTTAGCAACACTACTCAAGTGTACAACAAGTGATGGCTGGAATGCTTGACTTAATCTCACCCACTGGTAATTACTAGGACCACATCCCAGACCATTGTTATTTTGCACACCATGCCACCTCATTTCAGACCCAGCTATATGAAAATCAGCCTTGACCTTGCTCCAGTGGGAATAATCCAACTCAAACTGCCAAGCCAGGTCCTCCCCAAACCAGAACACAAGCAACCCAGGACTAGTTTTGCCCCTGTTATGGGCTCATCAGCCAGGTACAGCTTAGTTCCAGTGACACTGTGTGCACAGGACCAGAGTCTGAAAATACACAACCAACCTACAGTGGCATACTAAAGTACATAAAATGTGATGGATATAATGTTTGAATTAATCTCAGCTACTGGTAATTACTCGGGCCACTACCCAGTCCATTGTTATTTTGCACACCCTGGCTCTTCAGTTTAGTGTCAGCTATGTGCAAATTAGTATTGACACTGCTCCAATTGGAACAGTCCAGCCCAAATTGCCAAGCCAGGTCTATCCTTAACTGAAACACGAGCAGCCCAGGAACAGTTTTGCACTTGTTATGAGTTAATCAGCTGGGTGTAGATTGGTTTCAGTGACACAGTGTGTACAGGACCCACATCTGGCATACTCATTCCACTTAGGACGACATAATAAATCATAAAAAAGTGATGGATTTAAGGCTTGAATTAATCTCAGCCACTGTTATTAAGCGGGTTGCATCCCAATTCATCGTTATTTTGCACACCATGCCACCTCAGTTGGGATCTCCCTATATGCAAACCCGTCTTGACGGTGCTCCAATGGGAACAGTCCTACCTGAATACAAGCAACCCAGGACAAATGTTGCCGTTCTTATGGGCTCATCAGACAAGTACAGCTTGGTTTCTGTGACACAGTGTTCATGTGACCCATGTCTGGGCATATCCGTCTCACTCAGGACTACATACTAAAGTATACAAAAAGTGATGGATGGAATGCTTGAATTGAACTTAGGGACTGATAATTACTTGGGTTGCATCCCAGCCCATTGCTGTTTTGCACATGGAGCAGCATGATCTAGCCTCCACCCTGAATACATTATGTACATACATTTACACTTATATCTACCATTTATATTCAAAGTGTGGCTTAACTCCATTAACATGAGTGAAACATTTAAGTGAATTAATGGTATGCAACCATGGTGACCACTTAGAATTCACACATACATATTTTAGGTTGATCAATGGACTGATGTCATTATGTTCTTTGTATATTCACGTCTAATAATTATTGTTTGCTTCTCACTGATTTATGATCCTCTAAAATGTATCCATCTTGGTCTAGAGTTAAATTAACTTGACATTAGGCCCAAATTGGAAATGCTTGCATTAAGGCAGCCAGTGAGCTACTTTCTTTCTTTTCAGGTGCAATATCTTGCTTCTGTTTAGTTAGAGAAAAGCTTGTTGTTATGTATTAGACCGCTGATAGTGAGGCTTGGTTGAAGAAAGTTGGCAACGAAAGTGGAGCGATAATAGTGAGGGAAAGTGGCCTGTTCGAGGTGTACCAGGAGGATGAAACATTCAAGGCTAACAGAGGCACACCAAACCGTGAAGAGATGAGTATGTTGACTCCCATCAAATGAGGTTACATGATTGGCACTCTGGTGGGAATGAGATACGGCTGTTCTGGCAATTGTTAATTGTATTTGTAATTGGTGTTTCACAGCTAGTTAGACAGACTTCATCCTGACTTTGAGAGATAATAGTTATTTCTCTGCTGGTCTTCTCTAAGTGTTAAGCTTTATGCTGAACACTTACTGTTTCTTTCAGCTTCTACTTAGGGTCAAACTCATGCTGACACTTTCTATGCTCCCCCTGCAGAAATCCTCTTTTTCCCTTAGCATAAGTTTAGATTAGAAAGAGTTAGTTTCTTTATGGGACACCTGATCTTGTCATTCTGTTCCCTATGTGTTGTTGCCGTTTTTTGGTATCTCGTTTTATTATGACTTAATTTACTGAAACATTTTAGTATGTATACTATATTCTCATACTTTTAAAATTTGATCCTGCTTTACATATAAATACTAGTCTTCTATACTAGCTGGATTAATGTTCTAACATAAGTCTTTGTGGTTGATTCATTGATTTTTGTTTTCAATGTGGAGTCATATTGGCTTCACCGAACTAAAAATGCATTTCTGATGTTAGCTTTCTTACGGCACTTCAGGTCGACTAACAAAGGTCCATATGACCTATGGGGAAATTGTTTTGATGATTTCACTAAGAAATTGAGGTTCAGATACACTCACTCCATCACAAACAATGCCACTTCAGTTTGGACCCAGCTATATGCAAATGAGTATTAACCCTGCTCTAATGAGGACAGTCCCACCACAATTGCCAAGCCAGGTCCACCTTGAACCTTTTGATGTTAAATGTTGGTGACAATATCAGAGCCCATGAGGGCCCTCATGACGTCAACAGCAAAATGAGAATGGTGCTTAACAACATTAAAGGTGACTTACTAACCAACTTCTTCATGGCATATTTCGACCCGCAGAAGGCCACGGATTTCTTAGTGAATGCCAGCCCAGTGGGTCTGGGGCAGTCCTCAATCAAGAGCAACACCATGAGGGTGGGTTCCATTAACCTTTGCCAGATGGATACTCACAACCACCAAGGCGCGGTATGGGCAAATTGTTGTGGACATGAAGTGGGAATGTTATTACATTTCAACTATACCTGTATGGGTGAGAGTTCATATTGGTCACTGACTGCAAAGCTCTGGACAGTCTGTTCAGCAGAATGGCTCTGCACCTGCCCCCACTGAATAAACACTGGGCGGTCCAGTTGTTGCCATTCTACTGCGGTATACCACCAAGGAGCTCGAAATCCAGACAACCACCCTCCTGACTCCCATCTGCTCTGCAACACGGGAAGAGTACCTTTGAATGGTGGATCAGGGTGTGCTCCTAAAAGAGATGTTCCCTGGCGACATCCGAGAAGTGACATTAACAGTTGTGGTGGTGAAACAGGTGGTGGAAGTGCTGCAGACTAACATGTTAAATCCCTTTCTCCAGAAAGCACCCCAGTGATTGCCAGAGGATAAAGCCATGCTATCCCAGTTCCGGAGGGTGCAGGAAGAGCTCAGTATCACAGGAGATGGAGTTGTCAATAGGTATTCCACAAGCACTACAGCATCTGTGAGAAGGTGTCGCTCTGTGGATTTAACATGCTCATAGAGGAGGTGGTAAAAAATTGGCCATCAAGCCAGCTTAGGGAAGGGGCAAGCCCCATAGACTCCATAGTCACAGAAGAAGCTGTGGGAACACCACAGGCCAAAGAAAATTTGGACTCTGGGATTTTTCTAGAAGAGTGGCTCACCATAGTACTGATGGGAGGGTGCTCGACATTGACTGCGTTTTTAAAGGTTAAGGCACTACTGGAGAAGACATTTGTGGCATTTGACCTCACTGAGGTTTTTAGAATTGATTAGGATCGTCTGTTCCAGGGCACAGAACTCGAGCCATCAACCACACTAGTGGCTATCTTGGCCCATCCCACCAGCACAAAGGGGTCCCCCATGCCCTCTGTGAGCAACACACGGAGAACACTAGTATTAGGACTTTAGTACCTTGGCATACAGACTACCTATAGGCACAGTCACGTTTTGTCCTGCCTATATGGAGGAGGAGTTCAGGCAATTTGATCTCCTACCATGGGCCTACCAGAGACACTGTCCTTGGCACATGAGTTAAACCATTACACATCACCAGGCAGCCCATTTTTCCCTATGCCTTTGGAGGTATTGAGCCACTGTGCAGCATGTGCATGCTCCCACTGTAAGTGACCCACAAATGCCTGACGATGCTCAATAACTACCTACCACGGCCTCTGCAACACCTGCTGCAAGTCCACCCGCCCACACATTGGTAGCGGCTTTGGCTACATTTAGCAAGCTCATTGACCCAGCCACAGCTGTGCCCCGCTGGAAGACATTGGTTGGCAAATTGAACAACTACTTCAGGGCCAAATTTGAGATGGATGTCATTGTGAAAAGGCCCCTACTGCCCCACTTTGGAGAGAGAGGAAATATACAAGCTGTTCTAACATCTGCCCAACACAGCAGATGACTAAGACTACGAGGCAGTGGTTGCATCAATGCCCATTTTGATCCACAGCCCAATCCAAACAATAAGCATTTCAAGTGGTGCCAGACACACCAAAGGAAAGACAAAATGATGGATGAGTTTCACATCTGCCTCAGGGCACTCACTAGCACCTGCACAGATGATGATCAGTCTAACGAAGTCAGGGCCCAGCTCATCCCAGGGTGAGGGTACTCGTGTTTGAATGATCTCATCATGCAGCCCTCAAGCCGGACGCGGCTGAGGGTTTAAATAAAGGAGTTTAAATAAAGGGGAGTGAAGTCACACAGGGTTCCTTCTAACATCCCTGTACAGTAGTCAATGTTGAGCTTTTGAGCGACGCTACTGTTGGGGCACCAGTCCTGGAATTAAAGTGGTTTCACTGCTGGGGTAAATCAGTGAGGCCAAAATGTAACAGGGGCCAATCCCAATTAGTAACACCTTAGATATGTAGTTTGTGTCCCATAGTGCAGCGTGCAGATAGGTTAGCTGCCCCTCCATCCCAGTACAGTAGCTTTCATAGGTCAAGCTTATGTTGAGATCTCCTGGCTGCTCGTGTCTTTTTTTGTGTCATTTAAACAACTGCTCTTCAAATATTCGTAGTTGTTGGCTTATGTATCAAGCATCTGACAGCTGCACCACTACCTGCCCCACTGGCACAGCACAAAGATTATGGCAAGCGCAGCTCCTGTGACCTCTGCTGTGGTGCTAGCCACCCGGCCTCTACTTGAGTTATTGTTAAAATAGATGCCTCTGCAGCACTTGCATGAGACCCTTGTGGTTGGCTTATGTCTATCGTTCGGTTTTTACCTGTAAATAAAAACCCTTCCCTTCTGCACCATTCCAGTTAATAATACATGATGCTCCGGTCCGGTGCCCTTGAAGCAGCAAGTAAAACACTATAAGGTCGGCTAACACTGGCTTCAGCCCTACATCCTGTACAAAGTACTCAGCTCCTGGAGCATGTGTTTACGCGATTTACTATCAATGCACTTAAAGTTAACATGTCAGTATTGTTCCTGTTTACAAGCTCTCTGTGGCATTTTGCTATTTTTCTGACTCTCTTCTCATCCAAACCTTTCTTTTCAGTATTGTAATTCAGTTGGATCTGTTGCTCCGTTGTCTTGCAGCATTAAAAACAGGTTTGCCTTTGGTGGGTGTTACAAAGTTTACAGTATTGGTTTCAGATTGCGTTTACTGTGAATGTTTCTATTTGAATGTCTATAATCGTTGGTTGAACTCGATTGTAAGAGTGTAAAATGTAAAATGTATTTGCATGCATATTAGAGGAGTGGGAGCAAACAAGTTAACAAGGAGAAACACTACTGCCACTATCATCATGATCACTATTGCTGCTATCACCATACTCGCCCATTTTACCTTCAGTATGACCACTATAACCACTTCTGCCAACAGTAGGTGAAGTCAAATTCGTTTTTTAGGTTGCGCTGTGCTTGTGAATTCAAATGTATTTAATATAAATCTTAAAAGTGACTTACATCCTGCCCCTTGCTTTCGCCACTTACTTTTCCTCTGTTTTGATTGGCTGTAGCAATATTTCCTGCATTTGCCAATGCTTGTTTCTCATGTGCTTGCACTTTGTGTCCGTGGTTTAGGTACTGTTTTTCTCCACTTGGGTGAGAAACTTATTTGCTTGCACTGTTATCTAAACGCTCACTGCCACGCCAGCACGCATGTGAAGTGTGCTTGTCGTCTGCATGTATTTTTCTTTCTCTCTTTGATATAAGCGTTTTCTGTTACCATGCATTTAAAGCGTGCTTGTAAGCCTAAACAGACTCAGACCGGGTTCCCCAGTTCCAAGGGTAGCAGCTCTGGCCATTACGCCACATCCTCTCCCCTTGGCTGCTTCAATTCTTCTAACATCATGAACTGCTCACTCATAGACAAATTTAAATGCAGAACGTCTCTGCCATTCGGTGGAGTTAGAGATGTCATTACCCATATCACAAAGCCAAAGACGTGCGTTTAAGGGGGCAGTAAGACTACCAAACACGCAATAACCCGGAGTCTGAATAAAATGGTTTTAAGAAGGAAATGTCATCTGACTTAGTTAACAGAAATTGCTATCAGGCATTTAAAGCGAGCTTGTAAGCAGAGCCGAGACTCGAACCGGGTTTCACAGCTCAAAGGTTGGTAGTTTTGCCCATTACTCCACATTCTGTCTCCGCTGGTCACCTCCCTTCTTCTAATATCACGAACTGCTCACTCATGGTCAAATTTAAATGCAGCCAGTCTCTGCCATTTGGTGGAGTGAGGTATGTCATTACCCATATCCCACAGCCAAAGACCTGCTAAGGGGAGCAGTAAGACTACCAAACATACATAGACCCTAGGTCTGAATAAGATACTTTTAAGGAGATTCCATCTGACTTAGTTAACAGCAATTAATCGTTCACTTTGAAAACACATTGACACAGACAGAGCTCAAGAATCAAATTCCTTCAGCTGCACCAAATTGCCTGCTATGTGGAACAGGTTAAATCAGAGCTCTTTAAAGTATTTTTCTCTAATTGCCTGTGCATGTGGAAACAATAACACACAGCATGTACATGGTTGCTTCTGGGATTGGCACTCTGGTGTAACATAGAGCCCTCAGTCACAGTCCATCAGGGGACCCCAAATTCCGCAATGCCTACTTATCTCTGTGTGATGGCCTGGTCAAAAGACATTAACCACTGATTAACTTGTATCAAATATATTTAAGTACAACAAAAAAATTCAAAATCACAAAGGTGTAACCTGATGCATTTACCAATGCTTGTTTAATCTGCTACGAGTGATGCAACCTGTCAGGTAATTCATTGAGTTTCCACTTGTTTTACATTCATCTGCCCCTAATTGAAAAAGATAGAATGCAGGCACTGCAGGCCAATAAATCTTCATTCCTCACAGTGAAGATTGCACAGAATAAGGAACTTGTTTGGCACTCATCACTGTCCCCGGACAAGTTGATTAGTTTAATTGTAAATGTATTAAGGTAATGACATTGCCCGGCCACCCACAGTGCATCAAAGGCAGTTCCCCAGCAAGGTGGCCTGTGCTTGGCGTATGCCACATAGAGCACCAAAAAGGGCATTGAGAGCAGACACCTTGTAAAGTCTTCCCTGCTGAGGAATTTCATTTCAAGAGCACTGTCAGGGATCCAACAAATTCATCTGCCACAGTGCAATTCACATTGCCAGGCCCCCACAATGCTCCTAATAGCAACTGTGTTGGATTTTTTTCCACCTCAGAGCAGTGAAACAAACCTGGTTCTGCTTCACAGGTGAAAATAACAAGCGGAAAGTTTCAGATGTTCTGAAATTCCCAGATTATTTCGCCCAGTCCTAACTACCAGCATTTTCACCAACAACACCATTAGTACTATCACCACTATTACCATCATTGCCGCCACTAACACCATCACTACTAGCTTGGCATTTTTTTAATTCTATCATTTATGGAGGCAAAACTATGTAAAGTTCGCTTCTGCCTACTTGGAATTAAAAAAGAAAACAAACATTTTTGCAGAGCAGCTGCAGGAATCATGGTGACCAGCACACTCATAGTTCCGCTATTGGAGGACTGTGGTGGTGACTCCTTTAAGTCATATGGAACACAGATATAGAAGGAAGCCTTATGCAATGGTCTCATAAGGAAGGCTCCTGTTTATTGTCAGCTCTTCATCATATAGACTGATGCCTCCAATATGGGGCTGGGGCATTATTGGCTCAATTTGATGACAAGGTTATCAGTCACAGACTACTTCCTATGGAACAGTAATGGTTAGCCATAGAAAAAGAGTGCTTCGCGATACAGTGGGCTCAGACGAGGGTTCTGCCTTACTTGTTTGATATCAAATCTGTGGTCTACACAAATCACAAACCACTCAGGTGGTTGATGGTAATGGAAATGAAGGGTGAGAATCCCAAGTTGTTGAGATGTTTTTTTGCATTATAAGGCTTAGAGTTCATGGTGGAGCACAGAACCAGAATTGAATAATCAGAATACAGATGGACTTTCCTACCAGTTTTGCCAATTCGACAACTGCCTTATCTAATGATGGAGTAAGGTTCTGGTAAATCTGGTCTGGAAGGGGTGTCTTTTGGGATGAAAGTGTGCCGTGCATGGTGAATGGGCATGTATCCCTGTCCTAAATTCCTGACTGCTCCTGAAACTGGCATCCTACTTTTATTGGCACTGGGGTCATGCTAATTTAGTTTGTATACAGAAGCCTGGATCTGGTCCTGGTGGGGCAAGTACTAGAATTTGTTTTGCAACTGTAAGGGACACACCAAGCATGCCCTCATAGTGGGCATAGGACTACCCATGCCCTGTGTAAGTCACATTAAATGATGGTCACAGAATACCAAATTATTTTAGGTCAATAATCAGATCACACCTTTTTCTGTGTGAAACAGACGATGGTCTTTTGATCCCCTATCATATAAAGTTATGTGAAATTGCACTGAAATTCCATGTGCATGTCAAATGCACGTAGGTGGAGTGAGTGTGTAGCATATGTATGATAGTATGAGTCTATGTGTGATGAGAGTCTGAGTACTGGAACCATGGGGATCCATTGAAGATGACCTCTGGTTTAGCATGGCACATGTATGGTGGAAACTGCTTCCTCAAACTTGGAAGTGTATTGACTGGATTGGTGTGGCTGGAGAGTTGTGACACAGACAGTGAAGGGAAGGGGTATAGAGACAGGGCTACTCTAAGAAATTAAATGATGACCTTGTTAGTAAAAAGCTGCTGATTAATACTCCCTGAGCACTAAAGTTTGATGGATGGTAGAGGTAAAGAATGGATTTTCAGCTCCTGTTGTTTGAGGTTAGGGAGTTTCTAGGCAGGGACTGTCCTTTTTGTCTGTCTCTGATTACTGCTTCAAGAATGCTGATGAAAGCTAGGTGCAGCAATCACACACGGCACCCTAGTTTAGGATGTTTCTGCTTGGAATCAAAATCATTGCAGTCTACTTGATGGTCTTTCATCTAGGACAAAGACCAAGTCAGATTCACTACCCCAAACTGGTTCTGAAAACTTAGACATTAAATCAAAATCCCTTGTCTGGAAAATGTGCATAAAAAGGGGATCTAAACAACCCCACTTTATTGCAATTCTAATTGCTTAATAACCAAGGAAAGGAGTGCTCTGCGGTGTACTTATAGGGCTTCTGTGTGACCAGTACTGGTGTCTGCATGACAGCCAGTCTCTCATAGGCGAGCTGACATCACTTGTAGTCTGCACTTTATTAGGCTGCCTTCGAGCTGAGAGAGGACAGGAGTGTGCCTGGCCCTTCAGGAGGAAAGTATGACAAGAAGGAGAAGTCCATGGTGTTCCCGGGCGTGGGTTAATAGCCTGAGAAAGCAGGTGACTACAAGGGAGTGAAACATGGAGCAACTTGAATGTGGAAGGGTCTCCTTCTCCCCCTGGATAGTTCTCATAATGAAATGCGTTGACTTCTGCAAATAATAAGTGTTGAGTGTGTTTACTAATCTGCCATGATTGAGAGACTGCAGCTGATGCTAGAATCAGAATGCTCTGTTTTCATCAAGCAGGGCATCTTCATGGTCCTGGAGACCACAACTGCTGAAAGCATCCACAAGATCATGAATAGCCAGAGGCCGCATCTGCCATCCCACCATCTCATCTGCACCTGGCCAAGGGAGACCATTACCACTGATGATGCAAACTGCTGAGTGAGCCGTCGCTTTGAAATTTCTTGACTGCCAAGTTCTAAAGTTCTGAGCAAGGCTGCAGCCACAGCCTTCAAATATTAAATCCTCTTTTGCAGGAACAGGACCACTACACATGTCAGTTCTACACCACATCAGACTGCAGTAATGGAATTCAAGCAACACGGGCAGAACTAAAACTGAGTAGATCTTGAGACTGAGTAGCAGACCAAGGACTGCGGAACAAATCTAAGACTTTTACCAAGTAACCAAAGAGAGGTGAAAGGAACTGAACTGCTTTGCTCATCTATGCCTTGGGGATGAAATGAGTGAATTTCTCAAGTTCCTAATCAATTGCTTCTTCTGAGTTACTTGCCAAGAATTCTAGATGCTAGGGATCTCCATTAGCTAGGAAAGGGTGCTCAAGGGTGAAAGACCTCAAGGAAGATTGCAAACAGGATTGCAGCCCCTTGTCGGATTCCCATAATTGCATTCAGTAGGATTAGTTTTTCTTTTTGGTTAAAGTCCTTTTAATATGAAAGATAAGCACTAGGCAAAACAATATGCTATTGAGTGTTGGTTGACTGTTGAGTTCTGAGTCACTGCCTCCCACACTCATTACCTCAGAAGCCTTTGACTGCTCGCCCTCAACACCCTAGGAGTCAACACCCTAAGCATGTACCTGGCCTGGTTTGCAGAGTCATAGTAGGATGGGCCATGGGACACCAGTGTCAAACAATCTCAATCACCATTGTTGGGGTCTAGTAGGATTCCAACCCTGTGTTCCCCCACAAGGGTTTTGACACCAGGTTACAATTAACATGGCAACATCTTCTCACCGATACACTTTGACACTACTTTACATTTGTTACCTGCACCTGGGGAGCCAGTGAGTGTTGGATGGAATGGAAGAAGCACTACCTTAATCACATTTCCTTTATAGAGGATGCCACTGTCATGCCTAAAAAAATCCTTTTACACTAACTGGGCCCTGAAGGATTGTATATCTAATGCAAATTGACAGAAAGAAAGTTGAATTGGTGAAAGTATTTTTAATGATATTGTAGCTCTTACCCCATACTATTTACTAGCTGGGGGCCTGTTTCACAAAGGTACCTCACACGTTTGAGTAACTTTCACTTTGGGTATGTTCAATACATTTTTGTTGTTCACAAAAATCCAAATGTAAATCTAGTCTAAAAATATAACTTACATGTGTCCACCAATATGAATGAGCTGTGGGCCATTCACAAACTGCAGGGACTATGCACAAAGGTAATTTACACTTTTATGTAATTTACATGTGTAATCTACTCCTACACTTTCAAGTCACTTTACGTTTGGATTTTGTAGATATACCAAAATTGTAAAGTTTAATTTAATTATAAAGTTGAGTATGTACAAGGGTAAGGAATCTAGTGGCTGACTTTTTTTTAGCAGAATGCTCCTAGCAGTGGTGAGGAGTGATTGTTACGACGGCAATAGGTTTAGTGTTGCCAAGTTGTTAAATGTGAATAGTGTTTTTTATGGTTGTTACACACTTGCCAAGGAAGAGTAGAACAATTATTACAAGAAGGATGGAGTGTTCATAACAGCTGTAAATCATTTTAAAGAAGTAATGGCCCAGGAAGGAGCACATTAATTGCGTGTTTTAACCATTCTTGGAAGTATGTAATGAATTGGGTGAAGAGGCAGATATAGTGGTAAGAGTAATAAAGTAGCTCCTCCATTTGAGTTAAGAATTTAAGTCATGCATTGTGTCATGAACAACAGAAGGGTATATGGTAGATACCAAGAGAAGAGTCAAAGTTTTATACTGATGGCCGGGAGTAGTTCTACAGGTGGAGAGAACGTAGAGAGATTATGTGGACTGCAAGAGATCTGACAAGTCAGAGAATACCTTAAGTCCAGATCCTTTTCCATTGAAGTGTCCTTAGTTACGCTGTGAGAGGATATCACTGGGTATTTATTAACTGATTTCATGGTTGCTGAGCGTGATCATTGTTTTGTGGCCTAAAATAGGAATCATTAATGAGGCAAATACTGTAACTCTTAGAAATGCTATGGATTACGTTTTTTTGAAGAGATGATTATGTTGAGTTTACAGATGGATAATGACACAAAGCTGAAATCTGAAAGAATAGAGCATTACCTGAAATTAACAGTTATTAAGAATTTACATATTTCATTATAACATCATTGGGCAATGGTTCAATTGTAAGATTTAACAGAAATATTAAAAGGAATATTCAATTGAGTATGTAAGGAAAAAGTGTGGAATGTGACAAACAATACAGTAACTGGTAGTATCTGAAGTAATTTGATGTTCCTTCTGGACCTCCTAAAATTCCCATCATGGTTACCCAATTCCAGTAGATCATGGCTTTCCACACATTCTTCTTCTGTTACCTTTTTCTCTTCTTCATAATCTTGATAACAATAAAACAAAGCACATAGGGAAGGCCGAGCCCAAACAGTGTTTAATGCAAAATAACAGGCAGCAATGCAAAAATATAAAAGACAATTGCCATTTCAATTGACCATGGCTCTTGCTAGAAATTGGTCTGTTGGAGCAGTGTGTTAAAACATGGAAATTTTTATCTGGAAAATATACAAATTCATCTAATTCAAGCAATTAATTGGTTTCAGCAGAAACTTACCTTAGATCTAGCTGTCCAAAAATGTTCCTCAAGGGAAGCACTACGTACCCTTAAATGGAAGGTAGTATTTATATCCACAAATACTCTATTCTTTTTAAAAAAACAAAACAATTCCTTTGCTTAATTTGGTTACGCTTGCTAAAATGTTCAATGTGCAACATTAGGCATTCACATTAAAAGGAAACAGTTGTTCTCACTTGCCCACAGTGAATGTATGCAGAACATTGCATTTCTAGTTATCCATGTTTCTCTTCATAAATATATTGAGCATAAAATATGTTTTCACAATATTCACCACCATCTTCATGCACTTCTTTAGCATCATCAGGATTACTGCCACTGTTACAATCAATCTGTGGCTGTGGAATATGGCCTGAGCTGTTCAAAACAGGATTATTTCCTCTTCCACTTTCCAACCACATGTGCTCCCGAAAACATGGTACAATTGGCATATACCTAATTGGCATATTTAATTTACTTGTAAGTCCCTTGTAGAGTGGTAGACCATATATTCAGGGCCTATAAATTAAATGCTGCCATTGGGCCCACAGCACTTAATGTGCCACCCACTAAAGTAGTCTTCTAAACCATGTCCCACTTAAGTAGGCTTCAAAAATGGGTCCCAGGCCTGCCATTGCACCCTGAATTCAGCATTTCTCTGATTTTCATACAAGTCATCCCTAAGGTAGCCCTAGGTAGCCCATAGGGCATGGCACTGTGTAATTAAAAGGTAGGACATGCATTTTTAATTTACTTGTCTTGATATTGAAAAACTCTCAAATTGTTTTTTCACCTCTCATAGGATAGCAATATGATTCCTTATTCCATTTATGTTAGAAATGGGGTCTTTGGTTGACAGTCAGGTTACCCCCTGTTGAAGCAAGGACCCTCACTCTAGTCAGGGTAAAAGAGAATCACCCTCAGCTAACCCCTACTTACCCCCTTGGTGGCTTGGCAGAGCAGTAGGCTTAACTTCAGAGTGCTAGGTGTAAAGTATTTGTACCAACACACACAGTAACTTAATGAAAACACTACAAAATGACACAACACCAGTTCAGAAAAATAGGAAATATTTATCTAAACAAAACAAGACCAAAACGACAAAAATCCGACATACACAAGTCAAGTTATGAATTTTTAAAGATTAAACTCAAAATTAGCGCTTAGAAACACAAAATGCTTCGATGAGGTATTAACACGGGGTCGTAACGGTGTCGTTCCCAACAATCCGACACCAGCGGTGCTGGACACGGAATCACGTAGACCGCCAGGTACAGTACCTTTGGTGAAGAGTGAAAACAAATCGATGCGCGAAGTTGGGGATTGTGGAGTCTGTGAGAAACGTTGAATCCGTGCACTTCAAGTGGCATCGGTCACAACGTGGTGCAGCAACTTCCACGGAGTCGCGGACTTCAGCGGGGCTGCAGCGATGTCAGGCCTGCGAAGGTCGTGGTGTTCCAGCGAAGATCACGGAGTCGGTTGCAGGCGGCATCACCGTATTCAGCAGCGGCGTCGGTCCGAAGTCGATTTCCTTGGATTTTCATCAGCTTTTCCTTTCAAGGGCCCAGGGACTGGATAGGGTACCACTTGTTAGAGCAGGAGACTCTCCAGAGACTCCAGGTGCTGGTAGAGAGAAGTCTTTGCTGTCCCTGAGACTTCAAACAACAGGAGGCAAGCTCTAACTCAAGCCCTTGGAGATTTCTTCACAAGATGGGAGGCACACAAAGTCCAGTCTTTGCACTCTTACTCTGGCAGAAGAAGCAACTGCAGGATAGCTCCACAAACCACAGTCACAGGCAGAGCAGCTCTTCTTCCTCAGCTCTTCAGCTCTTCTCCAGGCAGAGGTTCCTCTTGTTTCAAGAAGTGCTCTAAAGTCTGTGGTTTTGGGTGCCCTTCTTATACCCAATTTCTCCTTTGAAGTAGGCCTACTTCAAAGTGAAGTCTCTTTTGAATGTGAAATCCTGCCTTGCCCAGGCCAGGCCCCAGACACTCACCAGGGGGTTGGAGACTGCATTGTGTGAGGGCAGGCAGAGCCCTTTCAGGTGTGAGTGACCACTCCTCCCCTCCCTCCTAGCACAGATGGCTCATCAGGATATGCAGGATGCACCCCAGATCCCTTTGTGTCACTGTCTAGTGTGAAGTGCAACCAGCCCAACTGTCAAACTGACCCAGACAGGGAATCCACAAACAGACAGAGTCACAGAAATGGTATAAGCAAGTAAATGCTCACTTTCTAACAGGGGCATTTTCAAACACACAATCTTAAAATCAACTTTACTAAAAGATGCATTTTTAAATTGTGTGCTCAGAGACCCCAAACTCCATATGTCCATCCACTTCCACAGGGAATCTACACTTTAATCAGATTTAAAGGTAGTCCCCCATGTTAACCTATGAGAGGGACAGGCCTTGCAACACTGAAAAACTAATTTAGCAATATTTCACTGTCAGGACATATAAAGCACATTACAATATGTCCTACCTTAACATACACTGCACCCTGCCCTTGGGGCTACCTAGGGCCTACCTTAGGGGTGTCTGGCATGTATGAAAAGGGAAGGTTTAGGCCTGGCAAGTGGGTACACTTGACAAGTCGAATTTACAGTTAAAACAGCACACACAGGCACTGCAGTGGCAGGTCTGAGACATGATTACAGAGCTACTTATGTGTGTGGCCCGACCAGTGCTGCAGGCCCACTGGTAGCATTTTATTTACAGGCCCTGGGCACGTCTAGTGCACTGTACTAGGGACTTACTAATAAATCAAATATGCCAATCATGGATAAACCAATTACATACATGTTTTGTAAAGGAGCACTTGCACTTTAGCACTGGTTAACAGTGGTAAGTGCCCAGAGTAACAAAAACAGCAAAATCAGAGTCCAGCACACTTCAACAACCTGGGGAACAGAGGCAAAAGGTTAAGGGAGAACACGCCAAGGATCAAAAGTCTAAAAATGTTATAGGTTGTATTTCCTAATCTAGAGAAGGTAGATATGTTTGGTAACAGTGGAATTGTAATGATCCACCCTCTGTAATGGTAAAGTCAGATTTTTCATTACAGTTTTGAAAATGCCACTATTAGAAAGTTGGCATTTTCCAGCCTTTAAACCTTTGTGCCTGCAGCCTGTCTTGGGTCATATGACTGAGGCCCTCATTATTATCATGGCGATGTGGGCCGCCATGCCGGCGGTGGTGGGAAACCCCACCATCCGGCATGGTGACCCACACCGCCACATAATGATGACAGGGAGGGCCGCCATAGGCGGCCCTTCTCCACCGCCAGGCTGCCTCCGACACGCAGCCTGGCGGTGGACGGCATCATTATCAGACAGGGCAGCGCTGCTGCCCCTCGGATAATGATCCCAATTCCCCCAGCCTTTCCCTGGCGGGTTTCCCCGGCAAAGAAAAGGCTGGCAGAAGGGGTGCATGGGCAGTGAAGGGGCCCCTGTGCAGTGCCCCATCGCGCAGGTCACTGCCCAATTTACGGGCAATGATCTGTGCGACAGGTGCAGCTGCACTTGCCACACAGAGGCATTGATGGAGCTGCCGGCAATGTCCCGGTCAGGCATTCTGCTGGGCCAGCGGGCGGAAACAGCAGAATGCCGGCCCAGCAGACTGTTCATATTACGTCCGGCAGGGTTCCAGGGGGGCTGGTGATCTCTAGAAAGACCGCCAGCATGAACACGGCGGTGTAAACCGCTCTGTTCATAATGAGGGACTGAGTGTAGCTGACAGTTAGACTTTGTGAATTCCTTCCGAACAATCACACAATAGTGGGATTAGGTGTGCCTCAATGGGCCATCAACTGTCAGGACGGGGGGGTTAAGCACAGTCCCCACTTGCACCTTCATAGGTTGTATCCTGATCCTGTTTCATCACTGTTAATGACTGAATTGTCACTGCAGCCACCTTGGAACCAGAGCAAGAAAAGAAGGACCTTCCAGAACTCCGAAGAACCTTTCCATAAACTTCTACCATCTTCTAGGAGCAGGGCAATTGGGCATAAAAATAGGACTCTCACACCCAATCTTCAGTTATCTACTGGACATGTGGAAGGACTCTAAGAGGACTGCCTACTGCTGTGACTGCTGTGCACTTTACCAGACTGCTGATCTCCCTGGAAGGGCTTCTTTGCTCCCTAAAACCTGCCTTGAACCATCAGAGGCCGGCCCTGATGTTGAGCCCTGCTTCTATACCTGCATCCAGGAGTACTAGAAGTGACTCCAAGGGCTACTGGCCTTCTGTTCACAGGGACAGAACAGGCTCCCACCATCTTGAACTCACACATGGACCTAAGCTGTGAGAGTTCTAAACCCTTAAGAGGCCTCCATCTATTCCTGAACCCTTGATTGTGGTGCTAAAGGTGACCAGATGTCCGTGGTTGGAGCTTTATAGTTTAGGTGCTATTTTCAGCCTTAAACTTTTAAAATTCACAATTCTGGTTCGATTCTGGATTCTTCTTGTGTTGTATTTTCACTTTATTATTGCTTGGTTGCTGTATAAATGCTTTACACGTTGCCTCTAAGTTAAGCCTCACTGCTTTTTGTGACAGGTAACCCAGGGTTAAGCGTACGTTAATTTAGGGACTTTTTGTGGTTCAACCTGCAAGAGATTGTGGCTGACTCTTGACCAGAACCCACCCCAGTCAACCAACAGGCCGATATCCTACTTTGTTACTCATTCAGAGGCATTCCAAATTACTAAAGCCTTATTTTACATCACAGTTGGCTACCCTGACTAGTTCACTGAGGCGATCACTGCAGATTACAGTGTATCGGTGGCCACTAATGTAATCTTTGCATAATGTTGTTGCTGTTACAATACTGATATGTGCAGGTTGCCATGATTTTCACTGAGCACATATAGCTCCTATTAGGGAAAAGGTTGGAAACTCCTAAATAAAAGGACATATTTTCAGGTTTACATGCTACAAATTGCAAATGTTGAGGGAACTATTACTCCAGCATTTTTACACAATTACTTTTCAAACCTGAGAATAATGATTGCCCCAATGGATACCACTCATGTTCAATGTGAGCCTCTGTTGGGAGCTGAAGCGGGAATCATAGAGGCCGACGTTCACTGATATACCCACGCCAGAAGAGGTCACATGCCAGTTTTCAATGTCATAAGCAACTGGAGAGTCACCGTTCTCATCAAAAAATACATCCTCACCAACTGAATCCAGAAAATGGGCATTCTTAACATAAGAGAGTAGCTACAGGATAAAAAGGAATATTTTAGGTAAAGTCATAAATACAACTAGAAAAAGAATACAGTAATGTATAAGGTGACCAGTAAAAAATGGGTAAAACTGGCTGGCTATGCACTGCAATATCATATACACTTTAAGTTCCTATGTCTTCCATTTACTCCCTATCATTACTATTACATTGGATCTTCCGTCACATAGGTCCACTTTATGACATGACACCTTTATTCGATTCGGTAGGACACTTCCTCACATAATAATCCAACCGTCACTCCCAACCACCACTCTCAATTCAATGTTCCAAATATTCCACCGCATGTGTGGAAGCACCCAAGGAAGAAGGGGGAGAAGAACGGGAAGGATGAGAAGGACATGATGTAAACAGTTTACTATAGCAATGTGCAGTTAAATAAAACCCTTGTAAAACTTCTCTGCTTTCTGACACAGGTTATTTAATTTAAGGACTAAATAAGCAATACGTGGCAGGCATAAGTCAAATTCATCTTTCATAAAAACCAACAGACCTAGAAATTCAACAATGACCTGCTTTCTGAAGAGTGCCGGGACGTTTCGTGAATCGTGCAGACTTTGACCTGGTGCTCGGGGTTTTCACAGTGGAACAGACACTAAAATACACTATACCTTTTATTTATGTATTTATTTATTTATTTATTTATGCAATTGCTGCCTTTTCCCAGATAAACTTTGTGTTTTGGAGGAAAGCTGGAAAGGGTGACTAGAGACACGAATATGAAGCTGGTTTCCACAGCCTGCCTCCTCCTGTTGTGAAAGTCTTTATGTGGGCTTTCTTGCCAGCACAGCTGTCGCCAGACAATTATGTGAGAATTACCAAGAGAGGGGCTTTATCTCCCCCAACATAATGGGAACCAAGAGTACAAGACTGAATTGAGCAGATGTTGTGTGCTTCCTGTCATAATATACTGCACTCCGATTTGCTGAAGCAGGCTATTCCTTTATCTAACTGGCTGCCACATTAAAATAAAATGACCAAACAGCATGCAGCCCTTGATATGCTGCATTCTCATTGTGGTCACAATTCCTTTGATAATGACCCACAGAGGCAGCTGGCACTGGGCCTGTAGGGTGTAGTTTGAGGCCAGCCTCCAGCAGCAAGGTATCCACTCCTCTGTCAGAGATGCAATTATGCCATACTAGGAGAAGAAGCAGAGCACAAGATGAAGAGACTCACCCAAAAGTAGAAAACAATACAGCAGCAAGTGGAGTACCGGGCACCTGCTCTGGTGCTTGGCTGAGCCCTCTTTTGTCATTCCAGAGCTTGCCCATTGGCTAGTAATGCTGACACAATTGCCTGTACATGCCCGTCACTGTCCATTTTTCTCTGCTTCTAGCTAGTTCCTAGCATTGTATGAAGCTGCCTAAGAACTTGGCAGTAGAGGCCTGGATGGAGGGACATCTCTGTTCTCTAGACATTACGCATTAGAACAGTGATCAGCTTAAGCCCAAGGCATCCTACGAAATTGGCATTTTATTCAAGGTGACCCAATTCAGGTTGCAGGAAAAAGAAAAATGAACCTGGTAGAAAATAGTGATTACTTTTATGTCTCGAGTCCTCGTCCCAGTCATTACAGTAGAAGTGACCCATCTTCAGGACAGGAAAAAGCACAGGAGAATGGTATAAATGAAGCCCCACCCACCTTCCTAGGTGCTATATATATACTAGCATTCCAGAATCCTAGGTATGCAGGACATAGGTAGTGCCAGATGTGCTTTAAGAGATTGCCATTATGGAGAAGAAATCCTCTGCTTGCCAGACCTACAGGGATCGCTTCTCTCTTCTGAAGATTTACTGAACGGCTTGATGAAGTGGTGCTGATTTCACAAAATGGAGGCTGCTTCCTATGCATTATCTGGGACACCTGAGGAGGCAGGGACAGGTTAGCGCATACTCAGTGGATGGGAAATGCTTGCATGCCTGAGCTTTTGTTATAGAGCTCGTCGCCTTAATTCGTCATTCATCAAGGGAATGTTCAAGTAAGTGTATGTATGAGGTAGGATTGTGGTTGATGTTTGGTGATTTTTCTTGCTGTTTGCTGACTCTTCATTCCAGCACTTCAGTTTCTCGGGCTACATTATAGGTAAACATTCTACTAAGAGGAGAAAGGTTTATCTCTCTGAGGTCTTTTAGCTCCACTGGCATCCCCTCTCCTTTGTACAAAAGACAGAGGAAGGGTAGAAGTGCAATGGAGTGCAATGGAGGAAGAGAAGATGAGAAGAATTGTCTTGGATACTTTAGAAGAATTTCACAAAGTCAAATCAAAATCCAGCAACAAGCCTTCAGCTAATGTTCTTTCTGCTTCAGATGTTTCTTTGGACTCGGATAACACTTTCTCCATCCCTGAGCAAACAGGAAACTATATTTCCAAAGAAACATTACCTGACATTTTGATGCACATTAAAGAGAACTTGGGTTTTATTCCTGTTGAGAAGCCCTCTATCTCTGAAGAACCAGTGCTGCCCCAGATCCAGAATCCTGTTAATGATGGACACACGATTCATCACTTTGTGCTTGAAGTGATCAATTAAGAATGGGGGGATGTAGACAAAATCACTCTTCCAATATGTATGTCCAACTTACATCCTCTGTAAAAAAAAGTATACTCTTTTGCTGAATAAAATCCATGTTCATTCAGTGGTTCTCATTTTGGTGGAAAATATTTTGAAGGACTCTGCTGACAAGAATGTTGATTCCAATCTCAAAATCTCAAAAAACCTTTTTTAGGGTCACATTTAGGCATGAGAGCAGGTGCATATGGAGCCTATAATGATCAGTATTGAAGCGCAGACTTCACAATCTTATCAAAGGGAATTCAAGGTGGCATTGATTGTTCTGGTTTATTGAAAGCAATTACATTTCAGGTAGAGTTGCTGTCAGATATATAATTTGATGTTGTGATATCCACAGCTATTGCAAGTGGGGCATCTCTGGATGCCCCACTTGTAACCTATATTTTATGGACTAGACTAGTCATTACCAGAGAAGTTACAGATCATTCATATGTCTCTCACTAGAAACCCTCCCAGAAAGAAAATCTTTCTCCAGGGAATTGCATATCTACTCCGGAAAGATGCAATTTGCACAGTTTAATTAGGAGAGCGGGTTTGGACATTTACTCCCCATTTTCTTCCTGATACAAAAGGCTACAGAAGGATTCTGTCTGGTGATAGATCTGAAAAAATAAAAGGCCTGATTTAGATATTGGCTGATGGGTTACTCTATCACAACGGTAATGGATATCCCATTCGCGGAAATCTACATCCCATTAGGGCCTATGGGATTTGGATTTCGGCAGACAGGATATCAGTCACCGTTGTGATAGAGTAACCCCTCTGGTAATATCTAAATCAGGCACTAAATCTTTAAATTGAAGACATCAAATTCATGATGAAACTGTTACAAAACGTAATTCCTTTGATCCCATTCGGTTATTTCATGATTAGCTTAGACCTCATAGATATTTATCTTCATGTATCTGAGGTTTACGATGGGCAGATAACACTGGCAATTCATGGTTCTTCCATTTGGCCTAAAGTCTGCTCTGAAAGCATTTAAAAAGTTGATGGCACCAGTTGTTGCATATCTCCATCTGGAGAGACTTCTAATCTTCCCCTTTCTGGAAGATAGGTTGATGCCTGCTACATCTGACAGACTATGCTACAAATTCTGGGGAAGACAATGCTAGTGATTTCCATCTTATGTCTTTGGTTAAACATCCCCAAGTTCCAACTTCTCCATTCAAGAGATTTCATTTTCAGTGGTCAAGGTTTTGAACACATTTAGGGAAAGTCTTTCTTCCAGAATTGGGAATAATTCACCTTTAGAATCTGATCAGCCTGCTCTTAAACAAGACAGAAATATCAGCCAGATGATGCTTGGAAATTCAGGGGCGCATGGAAGCCTGTGTCTTTATTGTTTAGTGGGCTTTCTTCACCTCCAGTTACTTTTATTACATCTACAAAAGTAGATACAAAGAACTTTGTAAAGGGAATCGAAATGCAACCTCAGCAACCTATAGTTTTAACAACAGTTGCCAATCGTGTAGGGAGGGAATCTACCATTAATTTGCAGTGTAATTGATTCAAGTGATCACTATTAGAGTAGACATGGTTTGTTGAACTGGATAACGCTATTGGTAATCTGCTCAGCCCTGTTACGTTTCAAGGCATTACATTTCAGAAGGAGATATGGGTCAGTACAAACAACACAACATTCTCAGTGGTCTATATCATTCACCAGGGGTGCCCTCCTTCTAGATCTCTCAATTGAGTGGCAAGACCTTTCCGTTCTTTAGGAGAGGTAAATCTCTGGAGTGTATCAGTTGTTCATATCAGATGGGAGGACAAACGTTAGGGGGGGGGTGCAGTTGAGCAGAGACTTTCCATTCTCTAATAACCTGTCACTTTCTCAGACAATCTTCAGGAAGACATGCAAAGGTTTGGAATGACAATCCTCAATTTATTTGCTTTAAAGTGCAGGGCCATGGTTCACTGATTCTGCTCCTGATTTCAATAGAAGGAAGCCTGGGAAACAATTGCTTTGCTGAGAGAGTGACTTAAAAATATGTTATGCCTTCCATCGTTTCTTCTAATTCTGAGGGTCTTGCCCATGATTCAGCAAGAGAAAGCAGAAGTATACCTAGTATACCTAGTGGTTCCCTTTTCGCCAGGCCATTCACGGGTTCTCAATGATGAAAGTCATGTCCAAGGTTCCTCCTTTGATTCTTCTTCAGTCTCCTCTCTGGTATTCCTATCTTCTTCTACCCCAACCCTAAATCTGTTGGTTTGAAGGTTGAGAGATGGAATTTATTAAAGATGGATATTTGATAAACACAAGTCAAACTCTAGGAGACCTTCTACAATCAGACTGTTTTTCTAAACACTGGTCTTCTTTTGATAAGCAATGTTCTATGCATGACCTTTTAGCATCAGCTTGTCCTTTTTTTTTTTTACAGTTCTTGGTGGATGGTTTCAATCTTAACCTTTCTATCTCCACTCTCGGATCCCACTAGTAGTAATAAGGAATTTAGCAACTCTCAGAAACCCTACAGGGAGATGGATGCCTCAGTATTTAGGATATTTAAGTGTCTCTATCTCTAAGGCTGTTATTCGATCATGTTCTCCTTCATGGGATCTATTTTCAGTATTAAATATCTACAGCACCCTCCTTTTGAATGCCTATATCCATTAAAGTTTGCTTTCTGGTGTCTATTACATCTGCTCCAAGGAATAGTGGGCTTTCAGCCCTATTGTGTCACCCTCCCGTTCTTAGATTTTGTGGGGTCATTTTACGGCCAGACCCTTTTTTATACTGATGATCAACTCTTCAAACATCAAAAGAGATGTTTCTAACAGCTTTCTTTCCTTTGCCTTCCTTAGAAGACAACTGTGCCTTATATACTTTGCAGGCTAAAAGAGAGTTTTTACATTTATCTTGATAGATCACAAGAGCTCAGGTACCCTGACAATCCATTTGTCACTTTTGTACAAGCATGAAGAGGGAGGAAAGTCACAAAAATGAATTTGTACAGGTCTATCAAATGCACAGTTATTCAGACAAATGAAACTGTTTGTGATCAGGATTTTGTAGAAGGCAGATGCACAAGAGGCATGGTGCATTCTTGAGCAGAGTTGCAAAGAGTCTTCATTCAAGAGATCTGTGCAGCTGCCACTAAGTCTCGGGCAAATCATTTGTGAAACATTATAGATTGAATAATATAGTTGACAATAAATTGAATTTTGGTATTGGGGTTCTGATGCCAGTGAGGACTTAATGTTTCACTTGCGGTTTGTAAACATGCATTAATTTCATGGTTGTGCAGTCTGATGGTTTAAATTGTCTAATATTAAGTAGTCAAAGACTTCTTTCTTTGGTATTCCTCTACTGTAATGACTGGAAAGAGGATAATGAATCGTAAACGTTGCAGAATGTCACACTTTTGAGCACTGCACACTCTGCACTTTTTTGATTTCATGTATATGTTGAACTATATCTATTTTTATAACATAAATAAAGAATAATCCCACTGAACCTTTCTGTTCATTTACTTTGCACACCCCATTTCTGGGTTTGGGCACAAAGGTTTGGTCCAGTGTTTTTGTTATACTAATTATTTACTGGTAATCTCCCTCCTAAGCCTTTGAAAGAGATTGGATATTTCTGGGAATGCTAGCTTTTATATGGCACCCATGAGGCTGGGTGGGGCTTTATTTAAATAATTCTCCTGCTCTTCTTCCTGTCCTTGAGGTGGGTCATTTTAGCTGTAAAGACTGTGACAATAACATGTAAGACCAGGAGTGATGAAGATTAAAGTAAGTAATCAGGACATTACAATGCATCTCAAACATACCACTTTTTCCTGTCTAATAGGGGGGACATTTCCCTGCCCACATTCTTAAGGTATAAAATATTTAAATGGACCAAATTTGTCTACATTCTCATGTATAAAATATCAATCATTACATTCTGGAAACTATTGAAAGATTCACGTATTCCCTGTATGCATATTTAAAAGCAGCACTCATTTTTAAAAACATTTGTGATTTCTCTTCAACCTTAGTCCCAATAATTTACAGTTTTTATCTGAAACTGTCATTAGCCCAGAACTAAGAGCACTGTGTGAAATCAAATGACCCCAAATAAGTTGTGACCTCTCCGCTCTGAATGGTTATGTAGCTATGGTGCTGAGTGAGCTCACTCACAGATCACAGACATTAATAAATAATTCCAAGAATACCAATTAATGTATTGTCATCAGCAGATTGCCCTACAATATAAAAATACCAATAGAAAACAAATTAATTAATGAGTGGCATGGTCAGCAGCTGTTGTAGAGGACGCGAGTCGCCGAGCTCCCCCCCGGTGACCTCATATTTCTAACAATCCTGCCTACACGAAGGTCCCAATGGAGTGTGGACCACCGGTAACCCCTTCACAAACCATCTGAGCCCAAGATACGGACCCTGAAAGCTGCATTAGTAATCAGAAAAGGCGATACTCTAGGTATCGTATAACCGCAAGGGGCAAGAAAAATGGTGGCGCCCAGGGCGTGAAGCTGAAAAAATGCCTGTGGAGCGAGTGAGGACCTGCGTGCCGACAGGAGGAAAGCGTGAGACCCTGGCAGCCCCGTCTCACCATCAACTACCTTGCCTGGTGAGTGCAGAATAAGAGGGGGACCAAGAAGATCGAGGAAGCAGCACAGACGGCAGCACCCCTACAGTGAGGCAACGGGGCCAAGGTACAGATGTGAGGAGGCCACAGAACATCCGAGACCCTGGATGCAGTCCCTGGGTGCCTCCCCCGTGTTCGTCCTGGGCTGCCTCTGGGAGCCACTGGAATGGCGGGTGGGTGCATGGATAACCTGATAAGTTCCTGTGCCTAATAAAGAGGCACCTGCAGAGCGGAGGAGGACCCACAGTTAGGAGGACGGACCCCGCAAGGGGTGGATGACCCTGGCTGGCTGCCAATAGACCTGTTCAGTAGAAGCGACTGAGAAGATTCACAGCAACTATAGAGGCCGAACAGAACTCTTGAACGGCTGCAACAGAAAGAGGTGAGGAAGCTCCATAGAGAGACTAATGCCCATATTTATACTTTTTTTGCACTGCATTTGCGTCATTGTTTGGCGCAAAAGCGGCGCAAACTAACAAAATATAATTGTATTTTGTAAGTTTGCGCCACTTTTGCGTCAAAAAGTGGCACAAATGCGGAGCAAAAAAAGTATAAATATAGGCCTAATAGTGCTGGTGGCACTGCAAGGGATTATAGACAGCTGCTTGTGGGGGTCGTACTGAAGGGCACAGAGGCCCCATATTCACCAGGCACACACCAAATACAGGACAATGCCCTGAAAATAAACCGTACCCTGCCACGACTGGAAAAGTAGAGGGCCCCAGAGATCAGGAGGGGGACTAGTTTAGAGTGCCCAAGGCCTTACCACACAGTGAAGCTGATAGATTGAGGCCCAGAGAGGTAGCAGTGACCATAGAAACATTGTCAGTACCCAATATAAAAACCCCTACATATGAAGGGCACCCGGCCTTGCACCCAAGATGATATAAAACAAGAAGAATTTTGCTAAACCCTGCATAAGTAGCACCCCAAGAGGCCAGTGTCTGAAAACGCCTCAGAACGCACATAGGCTAGAAGGCCAACCAGACCAGAGCCCGTGTGACCACTTGCCCCCACTGACCACCATGGGAAAAATGAATAACAAGAAAGATGGTGCAGGGGCAGTGGAGAACAATGGAACACTTTCAATGAACCAACAGACTGTCACAGAAGAACCCCAGCGGGTCCCCATGCCGATGTACATTCTGCAAGCCTTCATAACCACGAGAGAATCATTTGAAACCAAGATATATGTGCTGGGAGTAGACCTAAGCATTCTCAAGGATGACCATCGGAAACTTGCTGATAGAGTAGCACCAATGGAGAAGACACTGTCGGAGCTTAACCCTGAGGTAGGCCCATTACAGACCAGGCTCGCCACGATGGAGACGAAAGTCTGCACCTTAGAACTCCGAGTGGAGGACAGCAAGAAAAGATCCCTGAGGAATAATATCCGCATTGAGGGTGTGCCCGAAAAAATGGATGGGAGAGATTAAGTATCTTACTTAGAGAGGCTGCGAGAGGAGATAGCACCAGAGGAACTCTCCCCCTTCTACACATTGGAGAGGGCGCATAGGGTCCTAGCAAAACCACTACAACCTAGAATGTTGCCTAGACCGATAGTTGCTCATCTCTTACATTACCTGGATTGCAACCATATCCTGGCAAAGGTACGAAAGAAACAAGAGATAATGGTAGACAATCATAAAGTGATGATCTTCCCGGATTTCACCAAGGCCATACAGAAACAAAGAGCAACGTTTATGGCAGCATAAGTAAGATTGTGACATTTCAATTTGAAGTATGCCATTATGTTTTCTGCCCACCTCAGAGTCTCCACGGATGAACGGACACTTTCTTTCACACAGCCAAGGAAGTATGGGACTGGCTGGATCTCCAAGAGCTCCCTGGACCTAGCCACACGACGTTAACTGGCATAGGTGCACAGAAGAATTCAACTAAAAAGAAAGCATGAAACCTCAATGGAGGAACACAAACTAAAACTGAGGCACTAAGAGATCAGCAAGGGGCAGTACTAATAGTGGATGAGATGAGCAGGAAGAGTCGAGAAGGCACAAGCCCGAAGGAGATGGACACAAATAGCGAGGCCTCTACATCCAGCACAGAGGGTTCTTCAGAACATTCAGACGACCAGCTACCTAAAATCACCCCCAGCACAGTAGATGAATGCTTTTGATACTAGCTAACATGCATACAGAACAATGTGACACCCAACAGGGGCTGAGAGGCATTCCATATTCATCATATACCCAAGAAAGGAACCAACACGAGAACCCTAATCATACAGCTGCTGCACAAGGAGGGGCAGTTCATTGGAGAACTGACAGATGAGTCATTAGAGTTGGCTACTCAGAATAAGCTGGCCAAGAGCAATAGAACAGAGGTGGGGAACAGATATATGATGACCATACTGGGGGGTGAGGGGAAGTTGGGCGGGATACCAACTGTTGATTGCAACCACCCCAAGTCGTTGTTTGGTGGACACCTCCACCAACATTAAGTTACGTGATATAGTTTGGATGAGGAGGGAGGACCCACTTGTCCTGGGGAGGGGGAGTTTCAGGGATTGTTCACAGTTAGTTTGTTTTGGGTTAGGGGGGATCCGAAGTCACATCACCACACGAATCATGCTAATGGAAGACTGAGACTGCCCGGAAGGGCACTGGGCACAGGTTGGTAAATCCGAAATAAGAGGGGAAAAGGTTAGACATGGCAAACACCACAACGTATAAGATAATCACTTGGAATATTAAAGGGATGCATACCATGGTTAAGCGATATAAAGTCCACTCCTATCTGCAGCATAGGGGGGTACAGATTGCCCTCCTACAGGAAACGCACCTAATAGCCAAGGAAGGGCTAGAGCTACAGCGCAGGTGGCGTGGACAGCTATATTATTCAACATATTCTGCATATGCACAAGGGGCCCTGACCTGGATTCGGGCAGGGGTACAGTTTTAATGTCTGAGACAAACGGTCAACCCAGAAGGTAGATATGGTGGTAGTAAAAGGTAGGTTAGATGGCTGAGATGTGACACTGGGGAGTATATATGGCCCGAACATAGATCAAACACAGTTCTTCGATGGCACATCCAAAGCCTTGGCCACCCTCCCTAACGGGACCCATAATATTGGGAGGGGATTACAACTGTATAGTGGACCCTACCCAAGATAGGTCACACCCACCTCTTCCAGGCATGCAGACTGAAAGAGTGGCTCACGCCTTGTCAAGGTGGCAAAAAGAATGGGGGATGATAGACTCCTGGAAAAGGCAACATCCCAGGGATAGGGATTATTCTTAACATTCCAGTATATATGATCTCCATGTCTGCTTAGATGCTATAATATGCTCCCCAGATATGCACACTCAAGTATATATGACAGAATATCTGACCCGCACCCTTTCAGATCACAATCCACTGTTACTCTGTCTTAGACAGGGGAGGAGTGTCCCAGTATCCCGACATGGCGTTGCGCCCCGAAACCCTGGAGTCTTCCAAACTGCGATAGGCATGGCTATTAATCACTATTTTGATGAAAACACGGGAACAGCAGATTGCCCCTTAGCGGAATGAGATGCATTTAAGACAGTAATTAGAGGAAGATGCACATCAGAAGCAGTAGGGGTCAGGAGAACTCTACTCCAAGAGGTTTCAGAAGCAGAGATACCACTCCGGGAGTGTGAACAAAAAAAGACCTGGTCATCTGGAGCTGCATCGGGAGCTCCTCGCTGCAAAGGAAACTGTGGCAAAAAAGTAAAAAAATTACGTTGCTTTGACTGTTGGAATTATATGGTGTGAGCCCATGCTGAACGAGACCGTACGGGCATGCTCTTAGCTGGTTAGCAAATCCCACCAAACGAGGGTCAGTTATTGTAGAATTAGAAACAGAAGATGGCTCAAGATGACACAGGCAAGAAGAGATTAATACAATATTTCAAGAGTACTACATGCAACTATACAAAGCACATTCAGAACTCTCAGTGACATACCTGAGGGAGTTACTGGATGACCTACACTTAGCACGATTAACCCCAGAGCATGTAGAGGAATTGGGAGACAAAATCACTGTCCAAGAAGTACGGGCGGCGATTAAAATCATGGCCCGAAATAAGACACCAGGTACTGATGCAATCCCTATTGAGTTTTATGATACTTATAGAGAAGCCCTAGCTCCTGGACTGACAGCTCTGACCGCACTGCAAAGACCAACAAAAGAGGGAGAAATTGCAGTACCGGAGTTTGAGACTTCTACCTAGCAGCTCAGCTGCAATGGTTTACAGAATGGGTGGCGGGAAGAAAAACACCGGGGGAATCACTCCTAATTTTGACCCCTGACCTAATAGCTTTGAGTAGAGTGCTATTACACCTCCTAGACACTAGTAGTAAAAACAAACCTGTATTTTAAGTTCTGCAACTTTGCTGGGCATGACATTTCCAGAAAATACCCACATGGGTCCTGTACTCCCCAGATCTCCCGACAGGGTTTTTGGAAGAACTTCCACATGGAGGGTCTTGGCGAGGGTTAAGACCTTGGGCAGAAGCTGGGGCGACAGAGATCAGAGCGCTCTATGATAATACAGGGAGTGCAGAATTATTAGGCAAGTTGTATTTTTGAGGATTAATTTTATTATTGAACAACAACCATGTTCTCAATGAACCCAAAAAACTCATTAATATCAAAACTGAATATTTTTGGAAGTAGTTTTTAGTTTGTTTTTAGTTTTAGCTATGTTAGGGGGATATCTGTGTGTGCAGGTGACTATCACTGTGCATAATTATTAGGCAACTTAACAAAAAAAAATATATACCCATTTCAATTATTTATCATTACCAGTGAAACCAATATAACATCTCAACATTCACAAATATAAATTTCTGACATTCAAAAACAAAACAAAAACAAATCAGTGACCAATATAGCCACCTTTCTTTGCAAGGACACTCAAAAGCCTGCCATCCATGGATTCTGTCAGTGTTTTGATCTGTTCACCATCAACATTGCGTGCAGCATCAACCACAGCCTCCCAGACACTGTTCAGAGAGGTGTACTGTTTTCCCTCCTTGTAAATCTCACATTTGATGATGGACCACAGGTTCTCAATGGGGTTCAGATCAGGTGAACAAGGAGGCCATGTCATTAGATTTCCTTCTTTTATACCCTTTCTTGCCAGCCACGCTGTGGAGTACTTGGACGCGTGTGATGGAGCATTGTCCTGCATGAAAATCATGTTTTTCTTGAAGGATGCAGACTTCTTCCTGTACCACTGCTTGAAGAAGGTGTCTTCCAGGAACTGGCAGTAGGACTGGGAGTTGAGCTTGACTCCATACTTAACCCGAAAAGGCCCCACAAGCTCATCTTTGATGATACCAGCCCAAACCAGTACTCCACCTCCACCTTGCTGGCGTCTGAGTCGGACTGGAGCTCTCTGCCCTTTACCAATCCAGCCACGGGCCCATCCATCTGGCCCATCAAGACTCACTCTCATTTCATCAGTCCATAAAACCTTAGAAAAATCAGTCTTGAGATATTTCTTGGCCCAGTCTTGACGTTTCAGCTTGTGTGTCTTGTTCAGTGGTGGTCGTCTTTCAGCCTTTCTTACCTTGGCCATGTCTCTGAGTATTGCACACCTTGTGCTTTTGGGCACTCCAGTGATGTTGCAGCTCTGAAATATGGCCAAACTGGTGGCAAGTGGCATCGTGGCAGCTGCACGCTTGACTTTTCTCAGTTCATGGGCAGTTATTTTGCGCCTTGGTTTTTCCACACGCTTCTTGCGACCCTGTTGACTATTTTGAATGAAACGCTTGATTGTTCGATGATCACGCTTCAGAAGCTTTGCAATTTTAAGAGTGCTGCATCCCTCTGCAAGATATCTCACTATTTTTGACTTTTCTGAGCCTGTCAAGTCCTTCTTTTGACCCATTTTGCCAAAGGAAAGGAAGTTGCATAATAATTATGCACACCTGATATAGGGTGTTGATGTCATTAGACCACACCCCTTCTCATTACAGAGATGCACATCACCTAATATGCTTAATTGGTAGTAGGCTTTCGAGCCTATACAGCTTGGAGTAAGACAACATGCATAAAGAGGATGATGTGGTCAAAATACTCATTTGCCTAATAATTCTGCACTCCCTGTAGAGCACTCCTTTCATTTGAGGACTTAAGGGCCTAAAATGAGTTGCCAAGAAGTCGCTTTCTACTACATACTGTAGAGAAGTTACGGAAGCTATTAAAAGACACTGGAAGGCTGGCATAGAAGAACCACACCAATCCATTAGTTGTCAATAACTAGTGATGGCATCAGGGATGTTCAAAGCAGTGACCTGCCTGTACGGGAGACTACTTCAGGAAATAATGAAATCCCTGGAAAGCCCGGAAAATAAATAAGAAGCAGACCAAGGTAAGACGATTGAGGACAAGGACTGGGAAAATATCCAATATAACACAGCAAAAGCCACAAGAAATGCCCGGTTTAAACTGAATAATTTCTATATATTGTATAGAGCATATATTACACCAGAGAAAATCAATAGGATGTTTCGCATTAACACAGCTCAATGCAGTCATTGCAATAAAGTAAATGCCACATTCTTTCACATGGTCTGGGGTTCCCTATGCAGGTGGTGCTTTTGGGAGGGAATCAATGACACAGTCTCAACAGTACTAAATAAAAAGATCCCATGCTTGGTGGACCGATGCTTACTAAGCTGATTCCCACACACAACTAAAAATAGATTCCGAGCTAATTCCAAGACTTGGCTTATGTGCTTGAAAAAAGAGAAATAACCTGACACTGGAAGAGCAAAATGGGCCTGAGCATAGACACTTGGAAAGCAGAATTCACCAAATGGGTGTGATACGAGTCTGATATTAGACTCAGAGAGGCCAAGAGGGGTCGTACTTCACTCGAGGGAGCACGTCATGGGAGGCCTTAACGGATGCCCTCAAAGAATAGGAGAACTGGGAGGTTGATCCCGCACCTGAGCAGAATGAGAGATGTACCATGATAGACTATTTGTGTCCACTTATGAGAGTGGGGAACATTCCCCAGCTGACACCTGAAGTACAGCCAAGACCGCACACCACCTGCAAATACTGCGAGACGCGGCAATACCTGTGCCCTACCATTAAGAATCACATGCAATGAGGCGCATGAACAGTGAGGTGACTAGGACATACCCGCAAAGAGGGGGGGTGGCGTGGTTTAGTCGTGAAGGTTAAGAAACTACACACTGACTGCACGACAACAAGAGACAACAAGAGAAGACTCTTAAAGATCTAATCCATCACTATGTGATGGATTAGACCTTTAAGAGATATATGTCTGTAAAAGAGAGAGTACTGTAACCCATATTGAAACTTCTTCTGATGATAAGCTATTGCTTTGATACTATGGTGTATAAAAGTATGAAAACAAAAATGCTAAAAAACTTTGTTTAAAAGAACAGAAATCAAATTCATTTACAATTGCATAGTTTCAAACATAAAGCGAGGGGTTACAGCACTTCAGCATAAAACTGCATTATAAATAATTAAAAACATACCTGAAAAAAGTCCTCACAACGTAACATAAAACTGTCAGTCATAAAACCAATATTCAATACCCAAAGCCCAGTTCATAAAAGATTTCCCTGAGGGTTTTACAAAGTGCAAAGAATTAAGTAAGCAAATGAGTACTAAACTTAACCACCTCAGCCTGCAAAATGTAATGATTTCTAAGTCGTAGAAAGTCCCTGCAGGGAATGCCCTGCACTTAAAACAATATCATGATGCAATTCCACCGCTAAAACCACAATATAATTTAACCATGAATTTGCTCCTTAGATATATAATTTCATTGCATGCTAATTAATTTGGTCGAATTTAACATTTTCCTGCATAGCTCAAACCCAGAAGTGTACATATTTAGCAATTTAAAACACCACCCACAACCTAACTTTTAGCCATGTTAACCATGGATAGGAGACCACTGAACTATTAATTGATCATCGGCCCTTAAACAGAGTGACAAATGCTCAGCCATGGACCAAATGCCATTCAGCTTAAATAAGGAAGGTAGCCTGTGTTTATGGGCCCAAGTAAACTTTGTGACAAATCTTACCTTCCACACTGGGCTAAATTTCCCTTTGTTGGGAAGAACCCTTGCAAAAGTCATACATAGGAATTGTTTCAGTTCCTGATATATCAAATCCAAGTCCGGTCCCATGGGTTTTTTGTGGGTATGGTATTTTGCTGTTAAGCTACATCCTCAAGCTTTAGATAAATATTTCACTTGTTAGAAATGGGGTCTTTGGTTGGCAATCAGATTATCCTCTGTCCAAGCAAGGACCCTCACTCTAGTCAGGGTAAAGGAGAATCACTCTTAGTTAACCGCTGCTCACCCCCTTGTTAGCTTGGCACAAGCAGGCAGGCTTAACTTCAGAAGCAAGGTGCAAAGTATTTGTACTAACACACACAGTAACTCAGTAAAAACACTACAAAATGACACAACACAGGTTTTAGAAAAATAGATAATACTGATCTAAAAAAACAAGACCAAAACGACAAAAATCCAGCATACACAAGTCAAATTATGCATTAAAAAGCAAAAGAGTCTTAAATCCTTGAGAAAACAGTGAGAACGCTGTTAGCGTCAAAAGTACCTGGGTAGCATAAAAAATAAAGCTGCACGGACGAGTGTGTGTCAAAAACGAACACCGATGCATCGATTTCTCATCCGCTAGCGTGAACATGTGTCACTCCTTCTCCAGTCGGGTCGGGTGGGTTGTTTCTTCTCTCCCACAAGACAGCGATGCGTCAATCTGGACGGGCACCTCAGGTCCGGGCAGGTTCTGCATTGATTTTCTGCACCCAGCGATGTTACATCAAAATCTCGTTGCATGGTGTCAAGAAATCACACTGTGTCGGCTCTTGTGTCGTTGACAGCAGCCGCTGCTGGTGTTGCGCATCATTTTTACAGCCGCGTTGCGTCGCTCTCGCAGGCGCGATGCAGGTGGAGCATTGATTTTAGCGGGGAGGCTGGCGCCATGTTGTTTGTCACCCGCAAGGCAGGTAGTGCGTCAAAAGCTTCCCTGAACAGCAGTCTTTGTGTGAATTTCTTTCCTTTTCCACCAGCTTCACCTTTCAGGGGCCCAGAGACAGGTTATTTCACCACTTGGCAGTCAGGATTCTCAGCAGAAAGCCCAGATGCTGACAGAGAGAAGTCTTTGATGTCCCTGAGACTTCAACAACAGGAGGCAAGATCAGTTCAAGCCCTTGGAGATTATTCACTAGTGGGAAGTAACACAAAAGTCATTCTACGTCCTCTCTCAGGCAGAAACAGCTACTGCAGGCCAACCCAGCAAAGCACTGTCACAGGCAAAGGGGCCGTACTCCTCCTCTAGCTTCCAGCTCTTCTCCTTGGCAGAGGTTCCTCTTGGTTCCAGAAGTAATGTGATTGTCAGGGGTTTGGGTGCTCTTCTTATACCCCTTTCTGCCTATGAAGTAGGCCTTTGGGTGCTCTTCTTATACCCCTTTCTGCCTATGAAGTAGGCCTACTTCTAAGAGAAGTCACTGTTGTTTTCAAGATCCTGCCTTGCCAAGGCCACGCCCCAAGACACACACTAGAGGGTTGGAGACTGCATTGTGTGAGGACAGGCACAGCCCTTTCAGGTGTAAGTGACCACTCCTCCGCTCAGCCCAAAGGGCCCATCACGATATGCAGGCTACACCCCAGCTCCCTTTGTGTCACTGTCTGGAGGAGAGGTGCAAACAGCCCAACTGTCAAACTGACCCAGACAAGGAATCCACAAACAAGCAGAGTCACAGAATGGTTTAAGCAAGAAAATGCCTACTTTCTAAAAGTGGCATATTCAAACACACAACCTAAAAAATAACTTCACTAAAGGATGTATTTTTAAAATGTGAGTTCAGAGATCCCAAACTTCACATGTCTATCTGCTCCCAAAGGGAATCTGCGATTTGCTAATATTTAAAGGCAGTCCCCACGTTAACCTATGAGGGAGATAGGCCTTGCAACAGTGAACATTGAATTTGGCAGCATTTCATTGTCAGGACATGTAAAACACATATGTACATGTTCCACCTTAAACATGCGCTGCACCCTGCCCATGGGGCTACCTGGGGCCTACCTTAGGGGTGTCTTACATGTAAGAAAAGGTAAGGTTTAGGCCTGGCAAGAGGGTACACTTGCCAAGTCGAATTGGCAGTTTAAAACTGCACACACAGACACTTCAATGGCAGGTCTGAGCCATGCTTACAAGGCTATTAATGTGGGTGGCACAACCAGTGCTGTAGGCCCACTAGTAGCATTTGATTTTGAGGCCCTGGGCACCTCTAGTGCACTTTATTAGGGACTTACTAGTAAATCAAATATGCCAATCATGGATAACAACCTGGGAAGTACGGGGAAAAAGTTAGGGGAGACCATGCCAATGATGCCAAGTCTAACATCACTATTTATGGGACCTGTACTCTTAAAAAGATAAGTTGAGTCAGGGCCAGCTTGAATAAGGTCATTCCAGTAGCACTGTAGCTGCAAAGCTGTTAGAAGATTTTGGATATAATTTGACAAATTTCTGCCACTCCTGCCAGCATATGTAGACAATTCTTGGACTGATTTTCTTTTACATATATAGCAGCACAGGGATTCCTATGCAGGTGCACACAACAACAGCCTATGGGTTTCGGTGTCTGCTATAGTGGATGGAGGTACCCAATTCAAGGTACAACTGCACCGTTGGGGTTCCTGGCTTAATGACAGCAGGGGCCTAAGAAAAGTAGGCCCTTATTTATACTTTTTGGTGCAAAACTGCACTAACTCAGTTTTGCACCAAAAAGTTTAGCAACGGCTTGCACCATTTCTGTGCACCAGCCGGACACCATATTTATGGAATGGTGCAAGCCGGTGCAAAGGGTAGGCTAGAGTAAATAAGAATGACTTTAGTTGGGTGGGGCTGGCAGTATAGAAGAAGGGGGTTTAGCACCAAAAAATGACTTTAGGCAGGTAAAAGTAAAAAAATGGCTCTAACCAGATTAGCATCATTTTATGTGTCTAAACTTACCATGCCATATGACTCCTGCCTTAAAAAAGGCAGGAGTCATGCCCACCACCCCAATGGCCAGCACAGGGGACACTGGTCCCCTGGGCATGGCCATTGCACCCTGTGCCATGTATGGGGGCCCATTTCAGGGCCCCCTATGGCAATAAAAAAGAAATGCAATACTTTACTGTATTTATCTGTACTTACCTGGGATGGAATCCTCCATCCTCTGTAGTTCCTCTGCTGTGGGTGGGGGTGCACCTGGGGACTGGGGAGAGCACCTGTGGGTTTATTCGATGGTGTTCCACCAAGGAAATAGGCCCACAGGTCCCCTAACGCCTGCCCTGACCCAGGAGTTAAAAAACGGGACAAAGCTAGCTTTGCACCATTTTTTGACCCCTCCTGTGCACCATTTTTGCACAGGAGTATAAATATGGCGTTAAGGCCATAGAGTCATTTTTTGCACTGGAACGCCTACTGTGCAACTCATTAAGCAAGGTAGGTTTTCACTTCCAAAAAATGATTTTAACTCCATAAATTTGGCGCTAGACAGATCTAGCACCAATGCATAAATATGGAGTTAGTTTTGCACCGAATTAGATTTAAGAAAATTACACTAATTCAGTGCAAACAGAGTATAAATATGCCCCTTAATCTCTTGTACTTGGAGTTTTTTTTAGTTATCATACCCACATAATTCCTCCCCATACAAAGCATTAGCCACCTCTTTTTATAAGTAAATCTGCAAGATTACACCTAAGGACTGACTGCCCACCTTTTGTTTGATGGCGAGTAAAGTCTGTTTAAATTGTAATAGACTGGCAGTTGTCTTAACTATCTGTGTTTTCCATCTTAACTGTTCATCGAATTGTACACCCCAAAAATTCAGCCTGGGAAACACTTTTTAAGGGAACACCACATACCCTAAGCTTCCTTCTAAAGGACGGGTCTTTTTAACAAGCATCATATCAACTTTTGCAGCATTTAAGGTTAGATCTATCTGATTGTGGTAACCAGTACAAGCTTCCTATAATCGGTGAGATGTATTTTCAGTTATTGATAACAACACCGCATTGCCTGCAAAAAGAAGGATGGACACCTTGCTCCTTAAAAGATGCATCGGAATTGGTTTAACTACCTCCTTTATAAATAGACCAAAGGGCACTGGGGCCAACGCACACCATGCTTGACACCCTGGTCAATCGGAAATGAGTCACTGCTCTTGCCAGAGTGCACATATCCTGTCCGTGTTTTTGGTGTGTAGCCTAATGACGGCATTCAGAGAGGGGCTATTAACACCTTTGCAGCGATGACCACAACTTCTCACAAACTGACGAGGTCGAAGCCCGACTTCAGTCCCACATAGATCAGATATGTTCTTAACAACGGTATAGTTAAAGATGATCATATATATGTAAATGGCTTGGTTTACTCTTTCAGTCATAGACCTGAAGGCAGCCTGCGTCTCAGTTAGAATGTCCTTATTGTGCAGCCAGCCCTGTAATCAGAGTTTCCCCCCATTAGGGCAGAGGAGCGTCACACCCCTGCTGCCAGTGTAGCAAACATGAAAAATAAAATGGTAATAAAATGAATTACCATTTTATTTTTCACTGCTCCCAGCCTGAGCAGCGTTTGGGGGTGGGGCATTGCTGCTGACTGGCAGCAGGGAAGTGAGGCTCACTCCCCCTGTTCACACTGGTCATGGCAGTCTGCTCCCATGTGCAGATGTAAACCTCTCCACCTAGTTGTCTTAAACAGCTGGGTGAAGAGCAGGCATAGACCCCCTGTGCCTTCTGGAGCGTCAAGGCAGCCTGATCATGCCAATCCTAAAGCTGCTTTCATGTTGCTCATCTGCAGCATGAGAGCAGCATTGGGATTTGGAGGGGTAAGCCGGCTGAGGCTCTAGGAGGTGCACTCGTGCTGACTGCGCGAAGACGAGGAGCAGGAGTGTGGGTAAGTAAAACATTTTTTCTTTGGCCTGCTGACAGGCACTGTGAGAAACTCACAATGCCTTCAGCTTTAATTCCATAGCTCCTGTTATAATAACGAGACATAACTTAGAACTTTGGAATTTGAGCCTAACGGCATTGTGATATTTTTTTACTGTGCCTGCCACTGGACTGCGACTAAATCATCCTCCACTGTTGAGGATCACCGGCCGCCACCGTCTCTAATCATCTAGGTATACCATAACCAGGATCTTAGATCCACCATCCAATAAGGACATGGGCAGTAGTTTCAGTGTTTTTTAGATGACCTTTCTGGTCTGGCAGTGTCAGGATTGCTGATTGGCAATCCTGCTTCCGTGTTTCACCTCTTCTCATACCAGAAGCAATCTTCCAAAACATGATTGTTTTCTTCTCATCTGAGTCTTCCTTTTATTCCATCCAACGCCTGTTTTGGGCTTCTATTTTTTTGCTTCTGTATACTATTTTCTGAACCGCAAAAACATTGCTTTGTTGCTTGGGAATGGATATTGAGTAACTAGTGCGTTTGAAACTATATATTCAACATATAGGTAATCTTGATCGAACCAACTGTTACACTCCCAATTATTTAATCTTGAGTTACTCATCTTGTCATGATGGGATCAGACTAGTTTTTTATACAACCCAGGATCTTTTGGAAAGAATCAACAATTCTATCATAAGTGCCATCTCCTTCTGGAATAGTGCCACCATCTCTGACTGCTATGGTATTGAGTGCGTGGATTTCTTTCTTGGACTTTTTGTAGTTCCAGCAAACTGATTTAATGTAATTAGACGGGGTCATCCCAGGCGAATAAATAAAAATGACCTCTTCTTTGTGCTCAGACTGACCATCCCAGCTCATAAACAGACGAGATACGACAGGGTCATGGTCGCTATCTACGCTCAGTAAGACTTTCAGATCAATCACATTACACAAACCCTCAATATTAATTATGTAACAGATATTAAGTGAGGCCTTGGTACCCTTGTTGTAAGTATTACAAGCTGGTAGGTCTGTAGTGGTACGGCCATTTAGTGAACGCAGGCCTAATTTCCTCTGAAATAATGCAAACGTTTTCCCTTATCTTTTAGGCAGCTTCCAAAAGTGGTTTCGGAATTACTCGTCTTTTATATTCCTCAATGACCTCACTATTACCTATCTCACAGGTGTAGTTGTTAAAATCACAACAAATAAATATCTGGTATCCCTAATAAAACTTGATATTAGTACAAAGACACTTCACATAATCTTGATCCACCACCAGGTAGCCTGAACCTCATGTGCCCTGGGCAGGGGGATATAAACATTGTAAATCTATAATACCTTGTTTCATGCCAGCATTCGTTACTCTCTAGAGGATGATATTAGACTGATTTTGCCCCACATCAAGGGCTCCATGTAAACCTTAGAGGATAAAGCCTTGGCAGGCCCAATATGGGACCAGATGTGATTTGAAGGACTCAAGTTGCAAATATTGTTGGAGATTGTAGATGAAGGAGGCAAATCAAACAAGGACTGTCCTAGAAATGCACATGCAGGGTGTTAGAAATTAGGTCTTTGGTTGGCAGTCAGGTTACCCCCTGTCCAAGCAAGGACCCTCACTCTAGTCAGGGTAAAAGAGAATCACCCTCAGCTAACCCCTGCTCACCCCCTTGGTAGCTTGGCACGAGCAGTAGGCTTAACTTTAGTATTTGTAAGAACACACACAGTAACTTAATGAAAAACACTACAAAATGACACAACACAGGTTTAGAAAAATAGAAAATATTTATCTAAACAAAACAACACCAAAACGAAAAAAATACACAATACACAAGTCAAGTTATCAATTAGAAACCAAAAAGGGTCTTCATGTAATTTTAAATACAATGCTAATGCTGTTAGCGTGGAAATGTACCTGGGTGCATCAAAAATAACCCCGCACGGGCGAGTGTGCGTCAAAAAGGGCTTGTGATGCGTCAATATCACTCACAAGCGAGACCATGCATAGTTTCTCCTTCCATGGAGTCGGCGTGAGTCGTTTTTTCTCTCCACAGGAGAACAATGCGTCGATCCAAACAGCACTCTTGGGTCCGGGCAGGCCTTGCATCGCATTTACATGCCCAGCGATGGTTGTGTCGGAAATCCTGCTGCACGATGATCCGAAAACCACGCAACGTGGGTTGCAATCTCACCAGCCTCCATCAGCAATGCTGTGAGACGTTTCTCCAGCCGCGGGTGTCGATCTTCCAGCCACGTTGCAAGTGAGTGTCGATTTTCAGCCACGAAGCCGGCGGCCCGTCGTTTTTTTAGCAGCGTCTCGGAGTTGCGTCGATCTTTTCCCCGCATGGCGGTCTTTGCATGGATTTCCTACTCTTGTTCTGCCAACTTCTCCTTTCAGGGTCCCAGGAACTGGATGGGCACCACTAGACAGGGTAGGAGTCTCAGCAGAGGCTCCAGGTGCTGGCAGAGAGAAGTCTTTTTTTTATCTCTGAGACTTCAAACAACAGTAGGCAAGCTCTAAATCAAACCCTTGAAGAGTTCTTCACAAGAGGGAAGGCACACAAAGTCCAGTCTTTGTCCTCTTGCACAGGTAGAAGCAGCAACTGCAAGATAGCTCCACAAAGCATAGTCACAGACCTGGCAGCTCTTCTTCCTCAGCTCTTCAGCTCTTCTCCAGGCAGAGGTTCCTCTTGGTTTCCAGAAGTGATTTAAAGTCTGTGGTTTTGGGTGCCCTTCTTCTACCCATTTTGCCCTTTGAAGTAGGCTTACTTCAAAATAAAGTCTCTCTTGTTTTTGAAATCCTGCCTTGCCCAGGCCAGGCCCCAGACACACACCAGGGGGTTGGAGACTGCATTGTGTGAGAGCAGGCACAGCCCTTTTCATTTGTGAGTGACCACTCCTCCCCTCCCTCCTAGCACAGATGGCCCATCAGGAAATGCAGACTACACCCAGACTCCCTTTGTGTCACTGTCTAGTGAGAGGTGCAACCAGCCAGTTAGACCAGACAGCCTTAGGGTGGTCACCCCTAACTTTTTGCCTGCCTCCCTCCACTTTTTGGACACTGTTTTTGCTGGTTTTAACACTCTGCACACTTTACCACTGCTAACCAGTGCTAAAGTGCATAGGCTCTCTCCCTTTTAACATGGTAACATTTGATCATACCCAATTGGACTATTTAATTTACTTATAAGTCCCTAGTAGAGTGCACTATATGTGCCCAGGGCCTGTAGATTAAATGCTACTAGTGGGCCTGCAGCACTGATTGTGCCACCCACATAAGTAGCCCCTTAACCTTGTCTCAGGCCTGCCATTGCAAGGCCTGTGTGTGCAGTTCCACTGCCAATTTGACTTGGCATTTAAAAGTATTTGCCAAGCCTAAAACTCCCCTTTTTCCATATATAAGACACCCCTAAGGTATGCCCTAGGTAGCCCATAGGGCAGGGTGCTGTGTAGGGGAAAAGGCATGACAGGTACCTGTGTAGGTACATGACCTGGTAGTGTAAAACACCTAAATTCATTTTTACACTGCTGTGAGGCCAGCTCCCTTCATAGGCTAACATTGGGGCTACCCTCATACATTGTTTGAGTGGTAGCTGCTGATCTGAAAGGAGTAGGCAGGTCCTCTTTTGTATGGCTAGAATGGTGATACAAAATCCTTCTGACTGGTGAAGTTGGATTTAATATCTCTATTTTAGAAAGGCCACTTTTAGAAAGTGAGCATTTCTCTGCACCTAAGTCTTTCTGTGCCTTACAATCCACGCCTGGCTGGGTTTAGTTGACAGCTCCTTGTGCATTCACTCAGACACACCCCAAACACAGAATACTCAGCCTCACTTGCATTCATCTGCATTTTGAATGGGTCTTCCTGGGCTGGGAGAGTGGAGGGCCTGACACTTGCATGTCAAAGGACAGTAGCCTGCCCTCACACAAAGGACTGCCACAACCCCTACTGAGACCCTGGCAGACAGGATTGAACTGAAAGGGGACCTTGTGCACTTCTTAGCCATGCTTTGAAGTCTCCCCCACTTCAAAGGCACATTTGGGTATATAAACAGGGCCTCTTCCCCTACCAACTCAGACACTTCCTGGAGAAGAAACTTGAGCCAGAACCTGCATCCTGCCAAGAAGAACTGCCTGGCTGCCCAAAGGACTCACCTGTCTGCTTTCTGAAAAGGACTGCTGCCTTGCTGTTGCCCTGCTGCCTTGCTGCTCTCTGGCTGAGGTGAAAAAGTGGTCTCAAATGGCTTGGATAGAGCTTGCCTCCTGTCCCTAAAGTCTCAGGACCAAAAAGACCTCACCTCTTCACCTCTACAAGAAGGACTCCTTGTGCAGCGAAATTCGATGCACAGCCTGTCAGAAATGCTGCACATTTCGTCCTGCCAGCACAGGAAATCCATGCATCGTCCCCGGGGCTTCTGAAAACCCCGCAACCCGAAGATGATCGATGACCGAGTGCCAGAAATCGAAGCACAGCCGTCCTTGGTCGAAAACTAAACTATACATTCCTGTGTGAATGAATGTATCTGAGTGTGCCTGTATGTTGTGTGTTGTGAATGCATGTGTGCATCAATGTATATTGGTGTGTGTGAAGGTGTGTGGGTATGTATGTGTCATCAGGGCCGGCTTTTGGGCGGTGCGAGCGGTGTGGCTGCACCGGGCGCTGACCTCAGGAGGGCGCTGTGTTTAGCAATAACTTCCGAAACTTGCTATTTAAAAGCACCTGCTGAAAAGTTCCTTGTGCGTCCAGACTTCAGGAAACAATTAAAATGTCAAGAAACCTCTTGTGATTAATGTTCCTGCTAGGGAGAGAGATGGGAGTTTTGCCTAGTGGCAGCTTTGACTCAACATGAAGTACCATAGAAGATTAATATGCCTGCTGCAAAAAACAGAACTATGGGGCATATTTAAGAAAAGTGGCGCTGCACACAGTGCAGCGCCACTTTTCTTACACCCCTTAGTGCCCTCTTAACACCACCCATGTGTGTGCTGTATTTAAAATACGGTGCACCGTGCCAGTAGTTAGGGGACTAGCGTCAGAATTTTAGACGCTTTTCCGGCGCTTTGCAGGATTAGCCTAAAAACCCTTGATGCTAATCCGGCAAAGCACCCAGAGGCCCATTGTAATGAACGGAAGCCTCCTTTTAACGCCTGCTCTCAGCTGTTACCACCCTAGCAGACAGAGCGGTACATTGGCGGTATGCCTAGAGCCAAACCGCCAATGCCATAATTTGGGGAAAGGTACCGCCATCCTGTTGGCAGTACCTTTCGCCAAATTACCGTCATCCGCCAGGGTCGTAATGACCCCCTTTGTTTGCTTTTAAAAGACTTAAGACACTTTATATAACTTTCCAGTGATATCTCAACATTTACTTATTACATCTTTAATCGTTTTGACCTGCATTTATCCAGATAAATATTATATATTTTTCTAAACACTGTGTGGTGTATTTTTTGTGGTGCCATATGGTGTTATTGTATGATTTATTGCACAAATACTTTACACATTGCCTTCTAAATTAAGCCTGACTGCTCAGTGCCAAGCAACCAGAGGGTGGGCACAGGATAATTTGGATTGTGTGTGACCTACCCTGACTAGAGGGAGGGTCCTTGCTTGGACAGGGGGTAACCTGACTGCCAACCAAAGACCCAATTTCTAACACAGCCCAACTGTCAAACTGACCCAGACAGGGAATCCACAAACAGGCGGAGTCAAAGAATGGTTTAAGCAAGAAAATGCTCACTTTTTACAAATGGCATTTTCAAACACACAATCTTAAAATCAACTTTACTGAAAGATGTATTTTTAAATTGTGAGCTCAGAGACTCCAAACTCTACATGTCTATCTGCTCCCAAAGGGAATCTACATTTAAAGTCATATTTAAAGGTAGCCCCCATGTTAACCTATGAGAGGGACAGGCCTTGCTACAGTGAAAATCGAATGTAGCAGGCTTTCACTGTCAGGACATATAAAACAGATTACTATATGTCCTACCTTAGCCATACACTGCACCCTGCCCTTGGGGCTACCTAGGGCCTACCTTAGGGGTGTCTTACATGCAAGAAAAGGGAAGGTTTAGGCCTGGCAAGTGGGTCAAGTTGAATTTACAGTTTAACACTGCACACACAGACACTGCAGTGGCAAGTCTGAGACATGATTACAGAGCTACTCATGTGGGTGGCACAATCAGTGCTGCAGGCCCATTAGTAGCATTTGACTTACAGGCCCTGGGTACCTTTAGTGCACTGTACTAGGGGCTTACTAGTAAATCCAATGTGCCAGTCATGGATGAACCAATTACATACACATTTTGTATAGGAGCACTTGCACTTTAGCACTGGTTAGCACTGGTAAAGTGCCCAGAGTAATAAAAACAGCACAACCAGAGGCAAAACGTTAAGGAAGACCACACCAAGGATGAAAAGTCTAACACAGGGCAAGAAAATATTCATCAGGATTACATATATACTATGGTGTTGAATGCTGTAGAGAGATCTAACTGCTCACCTGTATCTATGATTTGCAGTACTTGAAGAGTGGGACTTGCCTGCTGGAGGTTCAGCAGTCAGAAGCCAGACTGATAAATTGAAGAAGATTGCGTTGCTCTATGTGTGAATGTAATTGTAGGGCTGATGCTTTTTAATGGACTGTACTGAGGAATGACAGGTGAATGATACAATGGCTATGGGCTTCATCAGTAAAGGAAGAATGTTGCCCCTTTTCAGGATGAATGGAAATGTTCTAGTATGAAGGAAGGTGTTGAAAATATTCAGATAGTGGGTGGGAGAGTGAGATACAGACTTGATGATGGGTGAGATTGAAGGAATGTTGATTGAAACATTAAAGAAGGTGGCACTTTAACTCTTTGATCAGGGCTAGAAGGATTGGAGAAATCTCTGTGTGATAAATATCATCAACAGGGAAGGACACTGAGAAAGGTTAAGGCTTTTCATTATTACTAGGTAATATCTCGGACCCACACTCTTTTGAGTAGTCACTAAAGGACAAGGAGCAACCGAAAACATATCTCTTCACTGAAACAACAGCACTGAAAACCTTGTAAATACATCACTATCATCAAATATTGATGGCATAATTAGCTGGTTCTTTACAGCGTACATGTTTACTGTTATTTCCAAGCCTGAATACTTTTTTCCACAAATCAGTGCATGGGCATTGCATTTTCCAAAGGCTAAGACAAATCTATGCCCTTCTAACCTAGAAGGAATCAATACTTACTGCACCATGTCTTTCATTATCATGTTAACAGCTCTGAACCTTTTTACATAAGTTTAATGTAACCTTTCTGGAGCTTTATAGTGCCAAACACTCAAATTGCTCTTAACCAGCCAATGGCTTTTTCCATTTCTTCGCACACTCTCGTCTGTTTTTTATCAACAACAGTGGCTAATCCATTTTTGTAAAATTCAAATATCAACAGGCATTATAGAATATGGCAAAAAACCTTTATAGGAGCATTGCATTCACAAACTGCTAAACTAAATTTAAGATAGTCATTAACAAACTAAAACACTAAATTTAGCAATAATGAAAAAGCACAATCCTGAAATTTGAGTACTGATAACTTGAGAGTCTTGATAACTATCTACTAAGTTTCCTTGAACAGACTTCAAAGAGCTTACCATCTATATGTTGCACAAAACTCACATGTTCTCAAATACCTAAGCCAGAAAGTGTCTAACTTTGATTTGTGGTGCCTGCATGTAATATTACCCAAACCACAATCGTTCAACAGTAAAAAAGGCCACTTTATTAGGACAGGTTTGTAGTTATCAGTTCATTATTTACAAATATACTCAAAAACATCCTCACTTATACATAAAAACTCCTGACATTCCCCCTTCCTTAAAATTCCTCAAAAGTGTAACATTCTGAAAAATAACTCCACTTGAACCCCAACATCATTCTTTCTTCTTTGGTTCACATACATCTCTTACATTTAGCAATTTCTCTCTCTCTCATACCCTACCAATCATCCCCAAGCAAACTCCTCTTCGTCTTGCTCCATATCCCACAATGTACTCTTACCCTCATGTGATGTTCCCCCAATCTCAACCCTGAGGAATGGATACATCTGCACCTGACTCTGCATCCCCCAAACTGCTGCTGCAAACTTCAACAATACCTGTTTTATTTTAAGAGAAAATCAAACTGCTCAGCTCTTATAATTTGTCCTCAAGGACCCCTTTAACTTATTCATATTCCCTAACCAAAAACTGTGGCTTTGCATTTACCAAATTAAGGGCCTGATTTAGATCTCCACAGGTGGGTTACTCCGTCACAACGGTGACGGATATCCTGTCCGCCAAAATTTAAATCTCACTAAACATAATGAGAGTTAGATTTCGGCAGACGGAATATCCGTCGCCGTTGTGATGGAGTAACCCGTCCGCCGAGTTCTAAATCAGGCCCTTAGTCAGCAAAAGGCTGAACTCACAACTTAAGAACCCCACTCACTTCAGCCCCATCCCCTAATGTTCCCAACCTATACCTTGTCCCAAAGCAGGTGTGCCTCTACCACACATACAAAGTCACTGGTGGGAGACCACCTAGTGACATCCCCTGTACCCTCATCATACAATAATACCCAAAACACAAACATTTAATTTAATAGCAAAAAAGGCCACTTTTTAGGACAGGCTGTTAGTTATCACTTCATTATTTACAAATACATCTAAAAAATATTCTTTCCTAATACATAAAAAATCCCAACATTCACCGTCCCTCAAAATTCCCCCAAAAAAGCATATCCCAAAACCAACTTCTCTTGACCAGCAACATCATTATTTCTTCTTAATTTGTAGCTCCTCCCTTGCATGCCCCAGTCCCCCCTCTCGCTCTCTCTCTCTGTCTCTCTTTTTCTCTCTTTTTTCTCTCTCTCTTTTACACCCCTCCAGCCATTTCCAAGTAAACATCCCTCTGTATTGCTCCTCATCCCCAAACGTACTCTACCCCTCCTCTGATGTTCCCCTTCCTGAGGGATGGAGAACCTTGCACCTAAATCTCTATCCCCCAAACTACCACCACCCAGGAAAGCAATGAAAGACCTTTTCCTGCAAATTCTACCTGCCCCTCCCCTACAGTTGAGTAGTGGTCCTACTCTCTTCTATACCATAAACTCTTGTTCCAGAATGCCCCTTTTTTTATGATCACCCCCAAAGTTTTTGAACGATGCTTCTGGTCCTTCAACCCTGAAGTGTTCTGGGCCCTATTGTACAGGCCCTAGTGCATGTGTCCAGACACCTCCAATGCATATGTAATTGACTAATACCTGATTAGCATATTTAACTTACCTTTAAGTCTCTAATACATTGTCCTCAGTGTACCCAAGGCCTGTAAGTTAAATGTCACAAGTTGACTGCAGCACTTTTATGCAACCACTGCAGCAATAAGATGAACATATGGCTGTAGGTATGTCTCTGCAGCCTAGTCCGGCAGCTTTTAAACTAATAAATCTAAATGGTAAGATAACCCTTTTGCCAAATGCAAACCTTCCTTTTTATTATTCATAAGGTAGACTTCAGAATATTAAAAACAAGAACATTTCTTTACCTTTTTATATGGCCTGACAGTGAAAACCCATCATTGTCATTTTCAAAGCAGTAAGGCTGGTAGTCTCAGAGCTAACATGAGAATCCACTAGCCCAACTGTTAAGTGCTAACTTCCATTTGGGACCACCAAATATAGGCCATATTTATACTTTTTGATGTGAAACTACGCGAACACAGTTTTGTGTCAAAAAGTATAGCTCCGGCTCGCGTCATTCTAGAGCGCCAGGGTGGGCTAGCGTCTTGAAAAATTACATTAGCTGGGTGGGCGTGGGAGTATGGGGGAAGGGGGTTTGCACACAAAAAATTACGCTAGGCTTGTTAGGGACACAAAAAATGCCTTTAACAAGCCTCACGTCAGTTCCTATCGCAAAACCATCCATACCACATCACTCCTTATAAAAGACAGGAGTCATGCCCACCACCCCAATGGCCAGCACAGGAGACAAAGGTCCCCTGGGCATGGCCATTGCACCCAGTGCCATGTAGGGGGGCTATTTCAGGGCCCCCAATGACACTTTCAAACTTTTTTAAATACTTACCTCTACGTACCCTACTTACCTGGGATGGGTCCCCCCATCCTCTGGTGTCCCTCTGGTATGGGTGGGGTGTCCCTGGGGCTTAGGGTGGGCACCTGTGGGCTTTTTCCATGGTGTTTGACCATGGAAATGGGTCCACAGGTCCCCTAATGCCTGCTGTGACCCACAAGTTAAAATAATGGCGCTAAGCAGGCTTAGTGCCATTATTTAGGCCCGCCTCCCCCGTGCACCTTCTTTGCACAAGAGGATAAATAAGGCGCTAGGGGCTTTGAGTCTGTTTTTTGGACGGTAACGCCTACCTTGCATTCTCATTGACGCAAGGAGTATTCACACATCCAAAAAATGACTTTAACTTCAATGTTTTGACGCTAGACGGGTCTAGTGTCAAAATATAAATATGGAGTTAATTTTGCACTGAATTAGCGTTAAGAAAAATGACACTAATTCAGCGCAAAGAAAGTATAAATATGCCCCAGAGTACTTCAAGGTAACAAATGAATTCTTGCACTAAACCCAAAATAGTGCTAACTTTGGATTTAAAGTAACTTGAGAAAGTCACTATTGTCTTGCCCCAAAGTTCTAGTTTACTGATTAAATGACAGTAGTTTTTACCTGAGGCAGACTGCTACTATTCTGCCAGTAGGTGTGACATCCTCCCAGGACCAGGGAACAAACAGCATGTTGGGCGGAGGAGGTGTTAGCTCCTCTTGACAGGATGGCCAGAGGCCTGTTGCCAAGGTTGGCCCAGTTTCAAAGGGGCAGCTACCTTTGATAGTCAAATGCGAGACATGCTGCAGTCTACCCTTTCCTTTGCTGAGGTAGACAGGCTGACATCCCCCCCAGAGAGGGCAATCTGTAGCAGAGCCAGTTTTCCAGGAGAATTAACTCATAATACTGGATACACCTCAGCAGTGTGCTCAAAGCTCAGACTCAGGAAAAAGGTTTCCTGACATTTTGGATTTGGGCAGAGAGATGCACTGTGAGAATGTTTGGTGTCAGTCTCCAAAGAGTAAAAGTGAGTATAACTGCTCATTGGAATTTTACCCTCACTTGTTAGGGAGTCCTTCCCATCTGCAAACTCACATTTGGCATAAAAGTGGCACCCCTGCATACCAACTTCAGAAGGCTACCGGATTCTGAAAGAACAGAAGAAGTACTGAACCTGCTAAACCTGTTGAACTCAGAAAGCAACACTACACCAAGGAAGACTGCACCTGCTGAAGGAGGCAGGATGTCTGAAGAGAAGGGCTGCTCCTGCTATTGACTTCATGGAGAGAAAGATCTCAAGGGCCTGATCTGCTCCCCACTTGTGCTAAGGACCAGAGAATGGACTTCATTGTCTAGTTGGCCAGCCATCTGTTAAGCTCCAGGGACACAAAAGCTAAAGTGGCCCTGCATCTGCAGTAGCCCAAAGTACCAATAACAATTGGATTTGTCCTGGACCCTTCTGGTGCACAATAGGAGGTCAAGTCCTAGTTCCCACAAGGCGCCTAGAAGGTCTAAGGCTTGTGGTTAGCACTAGAGTGTTGTCTTTTCCCTGGAAAATCTGCAACTTGTGAGCCTAGAGCTCAAAGCTAATGTTTATGACCAAGAATCAGAGCCTCATACTCTACCGCTTCTCATTCCTCTATCAATATCCAGGCCTCCATGGGTGACAAACTTAAGGTTACTGTGCTGAAAATGTTGCTGATTTGTGGATAGCCTTGATCTCCCGCTAAGAACCAAGGCTGAGATAGGACCACAGAACCTTGCCTGTCCGCTGAGGTTGAACCCAATGCCAGATCCAAGTTGCAGAAGATCCTGCAGACAAGCCCATTGACAAGAAAAAGAACCAGCAAAGTTTGACTGGTACTAAGTTGGCCCCCCAAATTCAACCGGCGTTCCATGAGGGTTTGCCTGAAATTCTGACTTTGGTTTGGACTTGAGGTTCATAGACTACCGCTACATGTGAAAAGGACTGATTTATCTAATTTTTTGAGTGATTTGCAGTGATTTATTTAAACCTTTGAAAAATCATAATTCCTGTTCCCTCCATTAAATCTTTGTCATTTTGAAGCATAAGGATAAAAAAGATATCCGATTTTTATAAATTGGAATGTGATTTTTATATGGTCTTTTTTCTTACTTATTAACCAAGGGATTAGCCAGGAAATTGAAATCCACCCCACCACACTCTGAACTAGGGGTGTGCGAATGTCAGGTAATTTGCTTTAATGTAATTATGCAAAATTACAGAGAATTATGAGCAATGCAAATTTGGCATTTAGAGTTAGATTTTACTATGAAATGTGTTTGTTCATCTATTTGTGATGCAAGGACAAATTTTGTACTAAAACTAAAAAATAGTGTGAAAAACCAGTGCTGCAAACTCCCGTTTTGGTAGTCTGCATTTATTCCAGAAGCCTGCGCTAGGATTTTGCCATTGCATAATGGCGTGATTTCAGGAGACTTGTGTAACATTACATTCCCAAATTTACATATATATTCACTAGCCCTACTCTGAACCAAACCTCTAATGATACCATGTGAGCAGGCCAAATAAGCCTGACTCCTTCTAGGACAGTTCTGTCCTCCCTTACAACTATTCATCCTCCCTCCCTTCCATCAATTCTTAAAAAATTTCATACAACCAATTACTATTACAATTAACATTTCATCCATTTACTGACACATCTATCCATGCCTTCCCTTGTCAATGAACCCTTTTACATTTTCCTTTCAATCTTCTGATAATTCTACTCACACTTTGATCCATCTATCCTTTCACCCTTCTATCCATTAATCTTTCCACTCTTACATCTACCTATCCAATTAACCTTTTATCCCGTCAAACATCCACTTTACACCCTTTCTTTGTTCTTTTCACTCTTTCCTTTCGGTTGTCCTCGTACCTTTCCTTCCTTTCACATTTGCTTTCACCCTTCTTCCTCTTTCCAATTTATATCACTCTTTCTTTTCTCACATTTTTTCTTTCTTGCCTTCCTGTTCCCCATATGCTCTGATGGTCTCTTTCCTTATGTTTTTTTCTGTTTCGTGCAATAATCTTGGCTCACTTTGTATCCCTTACTTCCATCTCTCAGCCCTGCATTTTTCTTAGAGCATTTTATGAGCTTTTGTTTACACCACTGAAGACTGAATAGGCCAGGTTAAAATGAATAAACTTTTGGTCAAAGGCAGATTACCAGGCCATCCGGTGCAGTGACTACTCCTACCTAAGATGGTAAAGTTGCACATGTGTGTGTGGGGGAGGGGTAATCAATGCCAATGCACCCTCCTTATGTCTCTTCCTGGCTGGGAGCTATTTGTAGCCTAACACCTTGATGTTGATTCAATGGAGGGAAACAAAGGCACTCATCTTGTTCAAAGCACTTAGGCAAAACTATGGAAGTCAGATTTTTGTCTTTGTTTGACCCTTGTGATACATATGCCTGAACTGCTAGAATGTAAGATGTATCTGTAAGACAAATGCTCAGAAAGGTGTAAGTAGCAGCCACAATTGTTTAAACTTCATTTCTTTTATAGCTCAACTTATGCATCTTGAGGATCTTGGAATGCTTTATGTCACATACTATAAAAAGGCAATGGAGCATGCATGTGTAAATCAATGTAGAGGAAATGTTACATAAGATAATGAAGGTTACAAGGTGTAGGAGTCACATAATTCATACCAGTAGGCATTCAATGTTAAAAGTACTTGGTCTGGGGAAACTATAAGTCATGGTTTAAAAAGTTGGGTTGTCTGTACTAATAAAAACATTATTACCCAAAAAACACCTTGTAGCACCCACAAAGTAACAAAAGATTGAGAAAAAAAAATAATGTTCTAAACCTATGCCTTGAAGATTGTATGCTGCTACTTAATGCTGGTTTATAGCTCACTGTGTTATATTAGAACGACTGCAGCATACCAATTCCAACTAACAAAATGATATCTTTGACAAAAGCAGTAATTCACTGATCTTTCATCATAAAAATCAAATTTGCAATCTGCATATTACATGGTGTGCTTTGCAGCAGGCACATCAATCCCCCATGCTGAATTGTGTGTGGTCAAAATTGCGACTAGACAAATTAATCTCGCTTTTATTATCACTAGCCTCTGAAAATTGCTGAGCACGCAAATACCTTGCATAAGGTGCCTTTAAACCATTAAATATTGTGAAACACAGCTACTTTGTGACCAGTTACTTAAGGCAGCGAAAACTTGTATTAAAAAAAGTTGAACCTCACTCACCTTACAGGGTGACTCATTCCATCTGGCTGACCTGTGCTGCACAAAAAGACAGAGCCAGAAGTGTGTGTGGGTCCTTCTTCTCCTGCTGACTTTGCCCTATCTCTCTGGTCTTTCATTTTGATATAGTTATTCCTCTCTCTTGAGGAGCGGGGTCTTTGAGGTCCTTGGAGTAGCTAAACTTCAAACAGCTGTCATGCATAGAACGTTCCAGTACTATGTTAGATTGTCTGCCCACTGATCAGTGACACAGACCTTGCTGGGGTTCTCTCAATATTTCAGACATACCAAACAAAGGCACATGTGCCATCGCCTCATGTGTGCTGCTGCCAGGGATGATGGTGGGGCCTCTCTTTGGGAGGATACTAGAGGCTCCTGAGGCAAAGGGAAAGAGGCATATGTGGCTCAATGAGACACAACCAATGAGCTTATAATTCGGTGTGAGTAAGCATTTAAAGGAGGGTACCACCTCACTTCAAAAAAATCAACACACTGGCTAAAATAAGCAAAAAAATAATTCACCCACCAGTTCATGTTTTTCCGGCACAAATGGGAAACATATTGCCTATTTGTGTGGGAAATAGCCCAATCTGGCAACACAGATTCACACTGCAGCCAGTAGCAATCTGGAGTATGTCACCACACCCAGTATCACATGTACAGGAAAGCAGCCCCAGGAAAGCCCCATGGGGGTTGCAGTGCAAAATTGTCCAGTCACTAGATGGAAAAATAAGTCAGTGGACTACAGTCCCCAAGCAGCCACAGTGCCTTGAGCAAAAAGCTATGAGACACAGAGCGGGTGTGTCTCGAGTCAACTCTGACAAGAACAGATGAGTGTGGTGTCCTCTGCACTACTGTCTCCTTCGCCTAGTGGTGCCCAACAAAACCACCCCACTCCAGCTGATTGAAGCAGGGGGGGATTGATGACGCAACTGTTATTAACAGTTTAGGTACTAATAAATGCTTTACACTACTTTCCTTTGACTTAAGCTTGACTTCCCTGTGCCACAGCTACCCAGGACTCAGCTAAGTTTTAAATTAAAGTAACCTAACTGAACCTGATAATAGAATAATGGAAATGTTGACAAATGCACACCATCTGCCCCAAATAACCGAGCCCCTTCTTCTGCTATACCCCTATGTGCCAAAACTGTAATACCTATCAACATGCAAAATATATCATGGCTCTAGCTTTATCCATTGACACTTGCTTCATTGTACCTCTCCACTGTCTCCTCTGACCAGACAATACAGGTTCCTTCCCACATACTCTTAATCAATTGCAAGTCCTACTTCATATGCTTAGGTAATGTCAATACAGATGGTTGTACTAAACAGTTTTCTACCAAATTGATTATAAGCATATCTCGGCACCTCCAACTCGTAAACAGGTCTGCTAGTAATGTAAATAGACTCCCCTATCTCATTCAACTTTCCCCTCAAAAACAATCATTTGTTCTTGGTGCTGAGTAGTCCAAGTGATCTGCCATAAATCTACTGATATGCATATTGTGTTTCACAAATATCCTACCATCCATGTAACCATTTTAGCCGTGGTAGGTCCCTTAAAACACTCTGTAGCATTGAAAATTTGCATCATTGCCAACAAATTTGATGCTGTAATCTTGGACCTGCCCTCATAACAGCATATCTCTTCACCCTTCTTTCCTGGCCATTCAATAAATCTCTCCCAGTCCTTCAGTGGACAGACTGTTGCCTCTTCACTCCTACCCTACTAGATCCATTTCTCTCTCCCTTCTTGATCGGTTTTCAATACTCACAAACATATTCTCAACTTCTGTCCTTCCTAGCACACCTCATTGTGCTGTATCCCCAGTTTGCCTTTTGTACCTAATAGTTCAAATACCCTAAAGTCCCCATCAAACTTCCATAACATAGTTAAACTGCATATGCTCATTTCAAATGCATGATAACAAGAACTGGGTAAGGATGCAACACCATCCCCCATTCCGGAAAATGCCAAACTCTTTTGCCCCTGATGCATTAAAAAATAACCTCAGAATGAACAAATCATTCCTTATTGCCATGACGATCTTCCCTTTATGGTTTAGCAAGGTGGAACCTGACATAGCACAATTTAGTCTTATGCAGAACCTTCTCACTGCTCTCACCACCCTACAGGCAAAGTTCAAGTAGCCCAACTACTTTTGAACCAGCCTCAATTCCACTCTTCTCATATCTATTACTCTGCAAAGACAAACCTTTATCTTCTGCATTTTTCTGTCAAGTAACCTTGCTGCCATATGTTCCTTATCCAGCTTACTCCCCATAAATGTCAGTGAAATGTTTGGTCCTTCAGTCTTTTCAAGGATTAGAGGCACTTCTAGGATGCTAGTCAAAGCACTGTAGTGTCCGCTAATATTTTTCTGTCCCTTTCTGTCCAACAAACAGAAAATTAGCAAGGTAATGGCATGCCAATCTATAACTAGTGTCCTATGCTAAAGTCCATTGCAAAATGTGGTAAAAGTCTCAAATAAATAAGAAACAAAACACACAGCTCATTGGTAGAAATGTATCTATATATGTAGTGACAATATAACTCAGCATCACTCTTTGCTAGTTCAGCTCCAGGTCTCCCATAACCGACCAATTTCATGGCATCATTCACTAATGCATATCACAGTTATGAGTTGTTTTGCTGCTGGTCGGGGGAACAGCAATACCCAGAAGACGCAAGGCCCGGAGGAAGGGGGGACAGACAGACATGGCGAGCACTCTTTATTGTTATGTGTTCCTGCAGATGGGGGGCACATGATTCCTGCTGGCCGGGGGAACTGCAATCTCTAGAAGACACCAGGCCCAGAGGAGGCAAGACTGCAGAGGCACAGCAAGCACTCTTTACCGCGGTGTGTTCCTGTGGGTACCTGTTCAGGTGAGGACCAAGACCAGGCCCATTTTCCTCTGTCATTGACTGTCATCAGATGGGTTAGGCCACTCCCTTTGCTTTTTCTCCTGATCCGTTTAAGGAATTGACAGCTTTTTCTTGTTTTGGACTCTGTCATAGCTTGGTTTTCATTGCAGCTGAGTGACTGTGATGTTGTAATATGGAGAAAAGAAAGGCTGCTCCATTTAAACCACCATTCCCCCCAATGGCTCTCCGGGTGGCTCCAAGAGTCTCTACCATTGATAGTTTTTTGGTACGTGGTGTGGGGGTTGTGTCGAAGGAGATCAAATTAGCAGAGCATCGCCTCTCCTTGATAGGGGAGGATTTATCCCAATGTCTGTCAAGTCTCCAGTTGGCAGTAGGTGACTTTTCCATGCATCCTGGGTAGTCCAATGAAGACCTAATGTGCCCGATAGAGGTAACTTGGATCAGTCGTATCTCTGTTCTCTACCGGTTGCAGGCCTTTCAGATAATTCTATCCAGCATCTCAGTCATCCATTATACCAAAGAACAAGTGCAGAAGGTAGTTGCCTATGCCTTAAATTACCCCAAATTACTCTAACACTGTGTCACAAACAGTGATGTTTTCTGAACGACCCCATACCTTATAGGACCTTTTGATCGCTGATCTTAAGGCAGGCTTTAATGCCACTTTGCGTGCTTAATTGAATCTGATTCTTTCAGGGATGATGCCATTGACGCCAGATTTTCCATGATCGTAGACTTCTTGAATAAGGTGAGTGAGCCTGCACTGGAATCTAATCTTTCAAATAATACCCTGACCAATAAGGGTCCTTCTATTCAATCACAGAGTTGACAACGGTATGCTGTTAGGCAGGATCATCTGTTTGAAAAATCCCAGTCTAGTTTTGCGTCAAACAACACCTCATCAGTCTCATCAGCTTCTTCAGGCCCCCCAGCCCCTCCCTCAAGTCCCAAACTTTCTTATGTGGATCATGTCTTCAATCCTGAAATGGGGGTTGTAATTTATCTACCCCCTGAATCAACCGTGTTTGTGATGGTTTTGGGGAATGTGCCTCCATTGAAAGGGTCCACGTCAGAATCCGTTGATGACAATAAGAATAAAGTTGTTCATTGGTTAGGTACAAATTCCAGCTTAAGAATATTAATATGATGAGAGGACTGCATGGTGGTGAATTTTAATAGGCCTACTATTGTGGCACAGTTCCTGGCCACCTTTAGCTCACTCAAACCAAGTAGACCATCAAATATTCAGGCTCTTCCTATTGCGTTTCTTTATACACACCAATCAAGTACTCAATACAGTTGATCTTCTATATCCTTATGTGAATGACTTTTACATTCTGACCTTGTTTCCCACTTATCCCTGATATTTCTTTGTCTGTAAGCCCCTCTGCAACCCCCAAGATCTTCTATTATGTCATGGAACATTGCTGGACTTGTGTCTAAGATCAATGATTTAAATTGATTACATTTTATAAGGCAATATCAGGTCATATAGTTTGCAAGAGACATGGGAGGAGACAAACTGTTTCTTTCTTAAACATATTTTACCCCAGCAGTGCAGTCAGTGGTGGGGATGGCTAAGGGAGGACCAGTCACTTTTTTCTCTTTAGATTTCATTGGCAAGGTTAAGGATTTTGATCTAGGTACACATTTACTACAAGTTTTAAATTTAACTATTTTTGGTTTTCCTACTGTTTTATGATGCAAAAGCATTGTTGCATGAGCCTTCTAACCTCACAACTTTAAGTACTGTAATAGGCTCACTGATGGACAAAAGACATGGCCCTGTGAATCTAATTTTATCTGGAGATTTTAATATCCATTTATATGAGAGCTCTCTTGACTTAATTAATAATATATCTAAATGTACTGCAGTGGAGGGGCTACACATGGAACATAATAGGGAGGGCTCAGAACTTAATGCACTCCTAAATAACCATAATCTTGTCTTTGCCCTATATAAATTAATTAACTGTGCAAATCTTTGTATGTTACCAAACTTCGGGTTGAGGGGATGCACTTCAATAATAGATTTCATTTTTGTGTCAGCATCCCTTTACATGAGGATTTCAAATTTTAGTATATTGCATAGTTTGTTTAGTGATCATAATCCTCTTTCTTTATCAATTAGAGGGTTGAGATCTCATGCCAGGAATCTACCTTGGACAAAGGGGATGTATCTTCCAACAGATAACGGTAACCATCTATGGTGGCCTCAGGTAGAGCCTAAGCATTTTTTTAAATCTTTTATGTGTCCGATTGTCCACGGGGGCTAGCAGGTAGTCTTATAAGCCAGCACCTGTTTTTCAAAACTACATGTTCCTGTGTCCACAGGAGCCAGGAGGTGGTTCCTGCACTGGTCTTCCAGCAATATCACGCTATTAAGCCCTGAGAGAGGTCCCATTGCCAAGGGCAGGCCCATCCAGCACTCATCAGCACCAAGAAGAGGCAGGGCAGGGTCACCCCCCTTGGCTTTGTGCTGGGGTTCTATTGTATGTTCCCCACCACCTGAAAAGGCTTTACCAAATTTACCACGAGTGAAGAGATAATGCCCTGCACGGAGGTCATTTGCTTGAACTTCAGACCTGTTTAAATGGCAGTGGAGTTCCTCCTTGGGAAAAAGAAGAAAAGTTCCAGGGTTGATCCCTGTGAGACTGAAGTTAGACCCATAATTAATACAACACTGGAGGGCACTGACCAGCTCATTGAGGAGGTAAAGTCTCTTATTGGGGGGACTAAGGCTGTGGAAGGTGATAAGCACAGAAAAGTGGCAGGGAAATTAGCATCAATTTTTGTACCCTAACGGAGGATCAGTCTCTCGACTTCAATTTTAGAGCACACAAGTGTAAATGCTTCTCAGCCAAGTGAGTCTTAGGAGGCTAATGTGGCAAATCTGCCTTCATCTAGCTCTTATATTCAGGGGGTAGTTCCTTTGGAGCCTGTTATTGTCTGTTCTAATAGATATCAGTCAAAAAGGTACACTGTTCCCCAAGACAAAACGAGGATCCACTAGGCACTTCTAAAAATAGAAGCAAAAGCCCCCACACATTGATTGGATGTCATGCTTCATCATAGGGCTTGCTCCTCATCAGACTGGCGCTGAAATATCTGACGGGCCCCACGGGGGCTCTTTGCCGGAGATCTTGAATAGTTGAGCGTGCTGTAGTAAGAAGATGCAGGAACAAATTAGAACCTACAGTCAGAGAGGAGCTGGAGAAAAAGAAGCTATAATTGGCTCGAGAACCTCAAACATCCATGTTTTATTGGTCATAAAGGGTCTCGGTCAAGGTTAAAAACATCAAGGAGTGGGATGGGGCTAATGTTCTGACACTCTAACAATATACAGAAGGATGAAAGATAAATCCTCCTTCAGCCACTAATCAAGGTCAACATGTTTCACCCTTACAAAGTCCCTGTGGATCACAAGGTGTTTCATCAGGATCAAAAAACATATCTCCTAAGCTACACCACATACAAAAATTTGTGAGAGGATTTGTGAATGAAATCATAAGTTTAACTTACTCAAAACACTACGCATCTAACAGTCTAATTAGATGAGGCCCTCCTCTTGCAGGGATGGGGCTCCTTGGGAAAGTGTGTACCAGAGGACAATCATCGCTTTTGATAGAACAAAGGTCCAAGCCGGTAACCTACCTTAGAAGTAAGAGGGAGCTGTCTAGATCAGGTTTACGCCCCTCACATCTAGCGCATAGGGGTTTGATCTTAAAGAGTCCAGACAATTGTGATAAGAGACTGAACCTTGTTTATTTGACAAACATCCCTGGCTAATCAAAGGGTCGAGAGAGAATGAGGAATCACTAATTAATAAGTGTCTTCAGTATAGAAGATCCACATAGAATTGCTATTGAATAATCCGTTTGGATATTTTATATGCTAAAAGACATTGAGATCCATTCCTCAATGGGGGTGACTCTGACTTTATCAAGCTTAGACCAAAGGTTCCTAAATTGGAAGAAGGACATATGGGATTGGAGTTACGGAAATATCCCACGGAAGGAACGTCAAAGCTGTTTAAGTTTAGGACAGTCCTCCCTCTCTCCCCTCACATGCTAATTGTGATTCACGCCTGAATAATGTTCTGAGATTGTCGACAGTGGACTGACTTGGAGATAAAAATTATCCGCTACTAGCTAGAGATGAGGAGTTCCCAATGGATAGTGACTATTCACAACATATAACCTATCTTGGAATATCAGAATCACTCTATTTAACACCCCTGGGTGGGACCGATGTAGGGCCTCACTTACAAGGAAATGGCACAGCACTGTGCCGCAACCAATTTTGTTTTTTGACGAAGCTGCATCATTTCCAAAATGCAGGGTTGCCTGTATTTACCAGAATAAAGTGCATCCCTGTGTTTTCCCCTGAGCTGGAGTTAAATAAGCAGCCTAGTGGCAATGCAGCCACCCTGGCGCCATGGTGCAAGGATGTTTGTGTTTTGGGAGTGATTGTTTATGTGCAGGAAAGGATACCTTCCTGCACAAAAATAATCATTAATGGCAATTTGCTCCTTCTATGTGTTCTGTATTCTGCAGCACACACAGAAAGAGCAAAAATCAAGGAGAAATAAAAATATTTCTCCTCTTTGCACCACCCTAACGCCACCCCTGGGGAGGCGTTCATTTTTTGCACTGCCTCAGATTTACGTTTCCTTGTAAATCTTGGGCAGTGTCAAAAAGCAATTGGTTTTGTGTGGGTACGCCCACAGAAACACCCTTTGCACACCTGTTTACCACAGAAAACTGTGTCAGGGTGGCCCATATTTACAAGGCCGCCTTAAGCTACGAAACGTGCCTTAATACCACCATGTAAATATAGAGAAGGACACAGCAATACCGGGGCATCGCAAAAAGCAACGCATCAGTGGTGCAAGGGGCTTGTAAATGAGCCCATGCTTTTAAAATCTGACCAAGTTTACAAGCTGTCCAACATAAACATCTTATCCTGCAACGTTGCGGGGGTACGTTCTAAGCTTTGTGACTCTGAACGGGATTCCTTTATGAATCAATTTGATATTTGTCTGCTCCAAGAGACCTGGAGCATGGATCCCATACATAGACCAGGTTGTGTTAAATTTTTTGTCCCAGCTACCTTTAATGGAAGGGATAAGTACCTCTTTGAACATAGCATTGAGCCACATAAATATACCACCCTTACATATAAAATGTATGAAAGTTACTGGGGAGAATAACTCTGACATTTATCTGTACAATGTATACAATCAAGTGGTCAGAGGTAGTGGAGAGACCCCGACCTTAAAGTAACTAAGTGCATACAGGGAACAATTTGATTTACATGATGTTGTGATTATTGCAGGAGATTTTATTATTATTATCATCTTTGAGTCCCTGGACAATGATGGTCACTAGTTCACTGGGGTAGAGGATGGGGAATTGGGGTCCCTTCCTTTGATATTCTGCCGGTGAAGATATGGAATGAGGTTGCCTACAAATCGATTTCGTTTACATTATTTTATGGCCTGAGGGCTTGTAATGTAAAGTCTGACCTGCATGCACCACATACTTACAATCAAACTAACCATACCAGCAGGATTGATTATGTTCTACTTTATCTGCCTTTATGGGAATTTGTGTTAGATAGCATGATTATTATTAAAGGTCATAGTGATCATAATAGTTGTTGTTTGTAGAATGACAAACTTAATTTGCCACCAGGAGCAAGTTGCTCTATCCCATTCCATTAATCCAAATCCAACTAATGACCATGACCTGCATGGGTTAACATGTCATTTGGGACGCACAATGTGGTAGCCATGAATAACGCCCTCAACAAGGCTATAGCGATCTTAAAAAACCTCTGACCTTTGCGAACCCAAATTCAGGAGGTTGGGACAATTTATGAGAGTCTTTTTGAAATGTTGTGTTTTGTTCAGAGGTGCCCAGGAACCAAACATCAGGGGAATGCAGTCATTAGATGGTGTAATAAAGACTGTAGGACAGCAAACCAAGAGGTATGCCTAGCTTTAAAATGTGAGGATCCTGTTCGCATTAGGACAAAATACAAGTAGGTTCAGACAGAAGCACGTGGTAGATGGGAAAGCCAGATCTGGGAAGAGTTATATGAGGCTGGGGCCTCAAGGGACACCAAAATATTCTGGTGCCTGTTAGCTAATGGGGGGCAGCATGCTAGTGACTTTCTGGCTAACTCTATCCACCCTGAGACATGGTATAAGCATTGTGCTGAGCTATTCGATTCCCTTCTGGGTCTGGTTGCAGAGGGTTGCACACCAGAAGATCTTTGTTTGCACGCATATTAACCGTCCCTAAGCATTGATCGAGGGGAACCCTATCTGCAATTAGTTGAGTTACGTTAGGGAAAATGGTGGGAGATGGGATTCGGGGTGATCTATTTTGTGTGGTTTCAGAAAATTGGGCCACATATATAAATACATTATCCAATGCAATCCTTAAGGGGGCAGAGATTCTGGCTAGTTGGAAGGCAGCTGAGATAGTAGCAATATACAGGCAGCTGAGATAGTACCAATATACAAAAAGGTTCTAGTGATTCACCCCTAAAATATGGACCAATAATCCTGATAGATGCTACCTAGAAGGTGTTTTGTAGGGTCATCCTAAATAAATTACAGGATGGGATGGAAGAGAAGGAGTCCCTATATAACCTTCACGCAGGGTGCCAGAGTGATATAGGCACTAATGACCAGGTTTGTAGATTCATGACCATATACTGGAAGACAATGATCTTCCAGAAATCACATCTATACTTGGTCTCCATGGATCTTAAATCTGCTTTTGACCTGGTCCCTCTGCATAAACTCTAGGCAGTGCTAACAAATAATGGGGTCGTGATGATCTACTAAGCATCTTGATGAGGCTACACCAGGATACCTAAGCACAAGTCCAATGAGGCTCCTTGGGGAAACTAACAAGGCATATAATAACACACAAAGGGTTGCGTCAGGGCTGTGTACTTGCCCTAACCTTATTTTTCCTCTACCTTAAGGATGTGGTGGCCCACCTGCATAACTGCAATGGTGATGCTCAGAAGATCGCAATGTGGAAAATACCCCTTCTTTTGTTTACAGACAATACCCTATTGATGTCTACGACCTAAATGGGTCTGCAGACACTGGTTGATCACTTTGTGGCCTTTTGCACGGAGAGAGGTTTGATAATAAATCCTGCAGAGAAATTTATGGCAATCAACCCACACAAGTCCTTTAGAGGATCCATTACCCTTGAGGGAAGGGATCAGTATCAGAATTTGATTATCTTGGTTATAGGGTGATTAGTAGTATGCTTTAGTCCACCCAGGTTAAGAATAGTAGTATGAATTTATGTCACCATGCAACTGGGGTACAGAGAATGTATTGGGCCTTGAAAACCAAGCAGATTTTGCTTGCACTCAAAGTTTATAGTATGAAGGCTGTAGGAAGTGACCTTTATGTAACAGAGTTGTTGGGCTTTGCAGGTCTGACTAGCTAGGGAAAGTTGAAAATATATTTTTTAAGGGGTGGGACTTGGGTATTAAACCAATTATTGATAAACCTCAGTTAAGATCACTTTTATTTTGGACGATGCTTAAATACATACCAGCCTTTATAGAATATCTAATGCTCTTAAAGAAATAATTGAGCTAGATAAGATTTTCAAGAATCTTTGTATATGCTACTTTAGGGACAATCTGCATCAAATTAGTTAGGAGGCCCACTGGAATGATTATGGTCGTCCTCTGAGCCCCTCTAAGGAAACCCTTAAGGAAGCCTTCTGGTCACACAAATGGGCATTAGAAGAAGACAATAAAAATCAAGAAATTCTTACTACAGCCTTCCTAGATTTAAACTCTCACAGCATGTGTGAATCATTTCTAGACTATATTTTGGAGCCTGCAGCTAGATTGTTGTATGTTAGATTTCGACATGATACACTACCACTACTGTCTTTTTGTGCAAAATGGAAAACTAAACAAGACTGGAGTATGACTTGACTGTATGCAAGCATTCTTATGAGAATCTGCAGCACTTGGGCTGTTGCCAGCAGAGACCAGGGAATCTATTGTTTGTGCAGTTGCCAAATATCTCCACTGGAGTTGGAGTATTACAACTAACACAATCAACCTCTAACAGATATTTTTGGCCTAGCCATCAGGAGGACTTTTTTCCGAGGCTTGTTGCTCTAATCTCAAAAATGCAAAATGTGGTACAAAATGGGGTGTTTAAGTTATAATCCCCAGATTGGCACATTGGTTTGTTCCTAGTGAATGATGGGCATTGCTTAAAACCTAGATAAGAGTAAATATATGTGACAGTGATGTGCTTGGAGGAGGGAGCTTATTGAAAGGATTATTAAAAGGACTCTGTGGTGTTCTATGTGTGCAAACTGTACAGGCAACGTGCTGGATGGTAAAATGTCCTATCTGCTGCTATGTTGTGAGTTATGGTGTTTTACTTTTCAGACGATCTATTTATGATGCATTGTACCCCATGTTGTGTAAATTGTGATGTTTTTATGATTATGTTTTATATACGTAGTTTTATATTTTTAGCTGCTGACTCTATTGTGCATTGTACTTCAATTATTTAATTGCTGAATAAAGCATTTAAATACACATCTTTTTTTAGCCTGTTTGAAAGAGCTCTTTACTTACCTAGAACCATGCTCCTCTAGTGGGGCATTTTTGGCTGCCTACGAATGTATTTCTCATGAGGTGACAGTCTTACTTAACATATCCAGTGCTAACAGTGATTCACCTGACCCACAATGGTTTGATTATAATTGCTCTGAAGCTCTACGAAGACTAAAGGAGGCATTACTACATGCTCGCAGAGACCAGGAACGTATAGCTGCCTGTCAAAGGTCTTATAAAATGGAACTCCAAAAACATAAAACCATCTTAAAAGATATAGCCTGGGATGACTTGGTGCAAGCAAGTGCTAGTAAAGACAGTTTCACGTTTTGGCATGTAATCAATCAGCCTTGTTTTGTGAACGAAATGTTTCCAGCTTTAAATCATTGCATCACAGCTAGTCAGTGGGTTGCACATTACGAAGAGGTTTATAATTGTACACCTATCCACGTAAATAACAAGTTGAGTTCACCCATAGTGTGAGGTCTAATCTCACTTTCGCACTAAATAAAGTTAACAAGGGTATCAAGAAATAAGGCACCTGTGCGATATGGAATTCCCCTTGATTTTGTTCATTGGAGATATAGAGATCTTAGGGAAAGCTTTGACTTTGGTTTTAAATGCAGCAGTTAGAGGACTCTCCACCCTCGTAGTCAGTGCTTAATTTGTGCTTGTTGTTTCCGGTGCTGAGCACCGGCACTTATTTGTGGGGGCCGGGGCTCATTCTTCTGCCTCAAACATTTGATGCAAACAAAAGACACATATGGGAAAGATGGAGGAAGGGAAAAACGAAAAAGCGTCACAAAGGGAGAAAGTAGAAAGCTGCAAGAGTGAGCTGAATGGGCAGTGAGTGGCCTTATATGGACTGAAAAGGCCGAGATGACTTCAGATTTACGCTGCCTCAGTATGACGTGTTTCCACATTTAATTGCAGGAGCTGCATGTTTAAGAAGAGGGCTTTGGGCACCGGCACATTTTTATTTACAAATTAAGCACTGCTCGTAGTCTCCCTTAGTTATAGTCCCTGACTTTAAGAAGAGTGACAAAGACAATCCTCAATGCTACTGACCGTTGATAGACTCTGTTGTGAATGTCCTAGGAAGGGTGCTATTGGATAGGTTAATGTCATGTGTGGATAAGGATGATATATTCTCTGAAGCGCAATATGGCTTTAGGCTGGGTAGATCCACAATTGATCAATGCATGAACTTCATTACCAAGTATACAGTAGCCCGTGCTGAATCAATCCATCTAGCCTTTATGGACCTCAAGTCCGCTTTTAATAGGATCAATCAAGGTATGCTGTGGAATATGCTTCTCTCTATGGGGTAGACCCTGGCATTGTGCACTACCTAAATAATTAACACGCAAACACGACAGCATCTGTTCTGTACACTCAGGCTTCTTCTTGTACTCATTGTTTTAGAACTTTCAAGGGGCTTGGACAGGGGTGTATTCTTGCCCCTTTTTCGTTTACCCTAAACATAAAAGGGGTAGAGCAAGCCTTCTGGTCTGCTGAGGCTGACTGTCATAAAGTAGGGGTGAGATTGTGTCCAGAAGACTCAGTCCTCATGGCCACAACTGCAGCTGGTCTACAGCATGTTGTTGAATGAATTTGTAGAATCTGGATCTTTCTGTTCAGTTTAGTAAGCCTTTAGTTATGGTTGTGGGCCCACTCTGAACAAGAACAAAAACATTTAGGGTGTGCAATCACACCTTGTCTAAAGTTATAGCTGTATCCTATCTAGGGGTGTTATTTGACTCCAGTATAAACTGGAAACCCCTGATTGACAGTAAGAGGGAGGGGTTTATTAAGGTGAATGCAGCCGTAACTAGCTTTGCCCATAGATTAGAGAGCAGGGCTCTCATAGCCTTAAAAAGGTTTATCAGGCAAAGTGTCTCTCTAAGGTCACTTACGGCAGGAATATTTGAGGATACATACGGGCAGAACAATTACAGATGGTTGAAAATGTGTATTTAAGGTGCTTGTTGGGAGCACCTCAAAGTACCCCATCAGTTTGCATTCAAAAAGAATTATTTGTTGAATATGTTGGTGACAAGATTGCTTTGAGGCCTCTATTATACTGGATCAAGGTCCGGACAAGGGCTGAATCGTATCTAAATAGGCTGAATCCCAAGGATTGTTTGCCATTTAACCATGCAAGAAGTCTTTCAAAAACCTTGTGAGGGAGTAATTATTTCTCAGACCACAGACCATGATTACTACTGAGTTGGGTGAGGTACCATTTCCTCGAACTAAAGATGCTACATAGAGAGCAGATGGAAATGTTGAAAGCCTCTTAATGGGGACACATGCTGTTAAAAATTATTCAGTCTATGGAACGCTATTTATAATCTGTAAAAAAGAGAAAGGGATAGATTTTTGCAGACTAGATTTAGAATCAGTGTTGCACCATCTACTTGCCTCTCCTAGTGGATGGAGTGCTGGCACCGGGGTCAGTGCGGCTGTGACAATATGTCTCCGCAATATACTTTACATTTCACTATATTTTGTAGTTATTTTAGGTCGCCAAGAAGAATGTTTAGTATTCCATTTTTGAACCCCCTTGAACTTTGTGCATGCTTGACCTGATCTCATGTTTTTACTGATCTGATGAGCATATTTTTTTTAAAGTAACTTGTTTTTCAAGAATTACGATGCAATCGAAGTATACCAGAATTGATTAATTTTATTGTACTTGATGCATCCACGTTCTCATAAGTCTCTATTGCTGTCTCGTTTAGGGGTTTTGTTTGATCACTATGTCATACTATTGATACATGCATTTTGTCTTTTAAGTGCTTGAAGCATGGTTTAATGATCAATGTTGTTATATGTGTCTCAGGTTACCACTGATGTATTATACATGTGGTTTGTTTATGTTTTTGTTGTGTCTATTTTTATCGTTATGATTATAACCAAATAAAGTTTACTGATGATGACACTGATACATATGTTACTGTAGCATCTTTCTCTGCAATGTATTCATTACTGACAGATGATGTATAAGCCAGTATTCCTATTTGCTTCTTTAGGCATCTCTACCAGGGGTGAAATAATCAAATCCAGCAAAGGCCATAGCCAAAATGGTTCTGAAATCCTCCCTGCTTTCAATTATTTATCCAGTTTTTGTTCAACAATCGTTGATAACTCCTTTGCTGATCTCAAGTTGTCCCTGTATCCTAGGTCCGTGATATCCCAACAGAAACCCTTCCCTAAATCCCCAGTCCATTTTGCATTTTTGCTTGCAACTACAAGATTTTCTCATACAGAACCCTTTGTTGAACCCCTAACTTATTCCTGAACTACGTCCTTGCCCCACTTCCATATGACCCAATCCCTTGCTGGATGGGGAAATGTAAAAAAGGCTGATATGGTATGGATAGTCTGCTTGTAGTATGTGTTGTCGCTGGCAGTTGGCTGGAAGACATCTATTGGATCCAAAGCTCTGTATCTGCATCCTTCCCAAGCCTTCTCTAAATTCAAACTCAATCTTGCCCTCAATCCATCATCATATCTTAACCAAGCATGCCCACTAAAGTGCATTTGTGCTGTATGTACAATGTCCATATACCTAAACACCGCTGCTGCTCTGACAGCATACCTTTCACAGTAAATGCTAGCATAAATTAGAAATGCTGACAACCTGTCATCTATTGTCATAGTTATCCTTGGCTTACTTGCTAACTCCCATTTTCTTCTTTGAACCCTTCTTTTGGTTGTATGTCTCTGTGAAGCAATTTAAAAACATCAACAGGCTTATGGTTTCAAATCCCACTTTCTTCTAATAAATGCGACCCTAAAGGCATCTCAAACCTCATATCTAGCAGCTTCTTTCTATGCTGTGTTTCCACTGTTCTTTCTTATTCTCCCTCTTTTCTTTATCTCTCCTGTCCTCACATTGCATTTCTTTATCACACATTGTCTTCACCTTGTTATTGTTACCTTCACCGTTTGCATTCTCCAAACCAATAAGTCCCTCACCCACCACCACTGATTTTGCCTACTCTTTTACCCTATCATCCCTTGCCACATCCCATACTGGCCACCACTGTCCTGTACCATTTTGCAGCTTGATCCCTATTCCGTAGGGCATTTTCTCTCCTTTTTGAGAAGCTTCTCTGTCCTTGTCTGCCACATCTGAGGTGCTCTTTTCATCTGCTCGACATCCAAAATGCATCAACGCTCCTTTTTTCTTCTATTATACACTCTGCTCACTCACTAATGCCTTCCTTTTTTTCCATTTCTTAATGCCCACCAACTCTCTTTCACTTCAATTTCCTCTAATTCATCACTCTCCTCTCCATAATACAGCCCCAGTGCATCTTCATTTTCCATTATCTACCCCACCCCGTTTGCTTATTCTCTTTCTCACACCATCACTCATACCATCATTATATTTTCTCTATTCTCTGGCACACTTTGGCAATTGTGTTTCTGTATTCTCCTCTGCTGTAAAAAGGGTGCTAAAAACCATTTCAAGTCTTAGGGCGAAATGTCCAGGAGCCATATGTGCTCCACTGACAGCTGCAGCTATTGCCAGTCCCTTGTGCCAGTTTTGATACTGCATTACCCTCCAGGCTACTCCGACCTGGAGGGGCTCTATTGTCAGTGGCCCATGAGGCTCTCCATCTCCTTTGTGTAACTCAACCTCTTCGATCCATACCCTTTGGCCTCGTCTTCTGTTCCCGCTTATCCTCCTTCACGCCTACCTCTCTCAACACACTTCTTTTCGACCTTTTGTCCTTCCCTGTCTTCTGTCTAAACACCCACTGTAGCTGCCCCTTCGTCCCTGTGATCACACAAATTTGCCAACTGCTCCTCAATACACTGTGCCAGTGCCCAGAAGAACTAACTTTCCTACAATGCCCTCACCCATGATGTCATCATGGTTCATTTGTGCTTGTGGCTTCCCAACTGGGTCTTACCATTACAACCCAGGCCTGTCTCAAGATTCCCAGCCTAATAACGTAATCTCTGCCCAATGCACATACCATGTACAGGACATTTTGCTGGAATCCTTTTCCATCATCTCGTCCTGCTGTCCTCACCACTTTACTCTGCTCATTTTACTAAATTTCCTCACCGTCTGACACAGACTGTCCATGTGTTTCTTCTTGGCTAATGGATTCAGGAAGAAGCTGAACTCCCCCTTCCCATGCCTTAAGTACCCCTATCACTCCAGCCTTACCCCCTATTAACCGCAACCTATCCCTTGTCCCTAAGCATTGGGGCGTGTGCTAGCAGCACAAAGCCACTCATGGAGGAGACCCGCTAGTGCTCTGCTCCCCCAGGGCACCCTCATTGTTAAAAACGTTATTCATGTATGCGGCATCTAGGAATGTATTTCAGCTTACCTGCCACGGGCGAAATTCCTGCATGTCGGGACATTTTTTATTTCGGAGACTGCAGGATAACATAGCGTCCAGAGCATTAGCCAGCACATGCACTGCAGTGTACGCATAATAGGAGAAGCGGAAGTTATTCACATCGTACATTGAAGTTGGAAGTGCCTCCAGTTTTTCTGATCCTGTACAAATGTTGGTCCCTTTGCTTCTGTTTTCATCATCTGTCGTATTTTGATGGCTCTTGTTTGACAACCATTGACATTCAAAGACGTACTCCCAGAAGGCCTTTATGTAAATGTCATTGGGATAAAGCGAGGGGTGAAGTTTATACAGAAATTTCTGGAATGCACGAGACTCTCGCTTGTGAGGAGGAATTCCAAGGGTACCGTTGAGTAACTTCCATAAATTTTCTTTGTAAAATAAAAAGCTGCCTACAAGACTCGTGCTGATGAGCCACACTTTACCCATCACACCTTGGGCTGCCAGTGTATCCAAGATGCTATTCACCTCTGTGGGGTACGTATATAGAATAACCCCTGTCACAGTGGATTTTTTGAGTAGATCAACTATTGAGGATATTTTTCTATCACTGTCATTGTCACTCACAGTTACTAAAAAGGCCACACAGACACCGTTGTTTGCAAGTTCTCTCCTGAGCTTCTGGCTGCCATGTAAGCCATAGTCACTGTCCGAAGCCAGGATTCCTACCCATGTCCAGCCAAACTGTATGACCAACTGCGCTAAAATATAAGGGACACTGTCAGTGCTCGGGTTGGTTCGCACAAAAGAAGGAAACTGACGTTTATCACTTAGAAATGGGAGCCCAGATCCATAACTGATCTGAAAAAAAGGAAACATAAACAATAGTGAGGACAATATTTATCCTGCAAAAGAACTGGAAGTAGAAACTGCCAACCACTTTTTAGGTAATCACTTTGTTGATATTATTTACTTTAAATCAAGACAAGCTGAAAAGCATGATTCTTTCTCAATCTTTGCTGTCTATATACGGAATACTGAGAATGAGATGATAACAGGTATGTAATGCTACCAGGGGCCAGCTAGTGAGCACGTCTGTCCTAATTGCTAAGGCACATTCACCGAATCAAGGATACCCGTGTTTGAATCACACCCTCACAACTTCACTCACAGGAAAACAGGATGGCGTATCAGAATATATTTTATGAGCTGATGTTTCGTGAAGGACTTTACTGAGTTGCAGAGGCACTGTGGTCTCTTAAAAAAACAACACACACTAGTACTTCTAACTGCCAGGAGGGTGTTAGATTAATATTGGGGCTGGAACTAAAATTAAAGTAAAACGTTGGCTAGTCAATTATAGTTCTTCCTGTATGAGCAATGGCTATTATTGTAGGCCTGCTCAGGATGTTTTTCTAGGCCAGCAGTTCCCTGTCCCACAGGCAACTTGTCTGCCTTAAACAGCGTCACCTCACTTTCATTAGCAACTAAGATGCCCCCTTTGCTTCTCACCCTAACTTCATCGTTGTCTGCTTACTTGCACCTCACCAACTAGGGAATGTCAATTGCAGTAAATTGGATACGTGAACAATTGCTTATTCTTAACTCAGCATGGACGCTTAGGCTCTCCGCAGAACTTCATACTGTATCGGCTCCAGCCCCTTACTTCACTGAAGTGCAATGTAAGCCCAAATAATCATAGAAAAAAATAGCAAGTATTTTATGCCCTATTCAGGGCAGTGTTTCTCACAGTTATTTTTAAGCCACATGTTCCAGAGAGTCAAGGCAGTGGTTATACCACCTCTTCCAGTTTTCTTCCAATAGGCCAAGAAACGTTTCTGTTGAATCACAGCAGCAAAGTCCTTGTCTTCTCCTTTTCCGCTCTTGCTCTGGGTCCCAATGAACGATCCAGAATTTTATCAGGTGGGAATTACTTTTACAGTGGCCAAACACTTTTAAAACACACAAAGCTAGGTTTGCAATGCAAATTGGGAAGATAAAAAAAAGATAACAGCATGGTGAGGTTGTGCATGTGCCCAAAAGTTTAATTTGATTATGTCACTGATACACTAAAAAAATATAATTTTATTATATCCACCCTGTAAGATCGAATCCGGCCCGTTAAAAAAGCACTCGTGGAGACTGGGTGCTCGCATGAAATAGAATAATTCGTACAAAATAGCGCTATTTTTAAAATCCGCTTTTTAAAAAAAAACTGAGCTAAAACTAGTAGTTTGAATCATCAGACTGCAAAAGATATCGAAAGCAATAGCCTTTAGACATGCAGGTCGAGAGAACAATTTGTAATGTGTTCTCGCAATTGAAAACTGTATGAATTTTGCATCTAACAACCTTGAATATCTGTAGACTACACTTTGTCCCATGAACGTATGTATTTGTGGTTTATGGTCTTTAAATCGTGCATTTTAGATGGTGCACCTTGTCTCAACCTATGCATATTATTTATATTTGTAAAAAATAATGATGATGGTTACGTTGAGGAATTGTAATAAAAATTGAAATGGCAGCAGCAAAGTTTTTCTTTAATTCCGTTCAGCTCCTGGTCTGAGGAAAAGTGGACTACAAATGGGTTTTTAAACATTCCTACGTAAACTGCCATTGGTGACTGTAGCTAAATCCTACTTATCTGTCCCTAAGTTCTCTTCTAATCAACGTTTCCAACAGTTTGTTATAGTTACTGTTCTAAAAGTGTGTTTTGGCACAGGATGTCTCCGAGTGAGCCAAGCAGCAACAATCCAACATAGCCAAACCTTTTCCAGCAAGAAATATTGTGCTTAATCGTCTATCTAGCACCTTCAGAAAAAACATGCAGCAAGATTCACCCAATAAAATTTAGAGAGCTGGAAATAGACTGCATAATTAAGAAACGTGATGGTGAACATCCATTCACTTCTACCTGGCAGATGCAGGACCCTTCTCCACTCATCTCCTTTAATTGAAAAAAAGATCTCTGAAGCTGGCACTTTGCTTGAGTTAATTCGTTTTCTCTGAACTCTAGAAACTGTTATTACATCACTTTTTCACAGCCACAGACACCAGAGGGACACTTAGTCCCATCATGCCCCAGGTGGGGGCGAAGCCACGTTCAGCGGCGTCAAACAGTGGAGTGCCAAAAGCGCGCCTGGGAACCCACTGCACGAGGCAAGTCACAGCCACAGACACCAGACGGACCCTTAGTCCCAGCAGGCACCAGGTAGGGGCAGAGCCATGTTCAGTGGTGCCAAACAGTGGAGCACTAAAAGCATGCCGGGGATCCCGCTGCGTGGGGCAAGTCACAGCCACAGACACCGGAGGGACTCTTAGTCCCAGCAGGCCCCAAGTGGGGGCAGAGCCACGTTAAGCGACGCCAAACAGCGGAGTGCTAGAAGCACCTGGGATCCCGCTGCGTGGGGCAAATCACAGCCACAGACACCAGAGGGACTTTTAGTCCTAGCAGGCCCCAGGTGGGTGCGGAGTCACATTCAGCGGCGCCAAACAGTGGAGTGCTAAAAGCGCACCTGGGATCCCACTGCACGGGATGTGCCAAGGGTGGGCCCGTCTGTGCCCATCAGTGTCCCGAAGAGGCCGGGTCGTGCCACAGCTCTTGAATATAAGGTGGAGGCCTTTCAGTTTGACATCCTAACCACTCTTATTTATAATCTGTGGGTAATTCGTACTTAACTAAAGGATCAGGAAGCGCAAAGCACCAGTGAGTCCTGTGGCGGCAGCTACATTACCTAAAATCCACAAATCTCATAAAACCTCGAGGTGACTTTCTAACTGTGCCACTAATTAAATTTACACCTTATTGAAGAGGTTGAGTCTATGTTGAATGGGAATGAGAGTCAAGCTTCCAAGAGGATAAATAGTGTCTCTCTTTCATCCTTTTTTAGGCCTAGATCGCCCAAAAGGGATAAACCAGCTAGTTGCAAAGATCCTGCCCCAATATTGTGAACATCAGGGGGGTGATGATGTAGTTGATCCAGAGGCCGAAAGACTATGGCCCTCATTACGAGCCTGGCGGTCTGTGACCGCCAGGCTCGCGGTTGGCGGGAGCACCGCCGACAGCCCGGCGGTGCCCCGCAGGGCATTCTGACCGCGGCGCTTTGGCCGCGGTCAGTGCAGGAAAACCGGCGGTCTCCCGCCGGTTTTCCGCTGCCCGTTGGAATCCTCCAAGGCGGCGCAGCTTGCTGCGCCGCCTTGGGGATTCTGACACCCCCTACCGCCATCCTGTTCCTGGCGGTTCGCCCGCCAGGAACAGGATGGCGGTAGGGGGTGTCGCGGGGCCCCTGGGGGCCCCTGCAGTGCCCATGCCAATGGCATGGGCACTGCAGGGGCCCCCGTAAGAGGGCCCCGCTTGTATTTCACTGTCTGCATAGCAGACAGTGAAATACGCGACGGGTGCAGTAGCACCCGTCGCACCTTCCCACTCCGCCGGCTCGATTACGAGCCGGCTTCATCGTGGGAAGGTTGTTTTCCCCTGGGCTGGCGGGCGGCCTTTCGGCGGCCGCCCGCCAGCCCAGGGGAAAACTTGGAATACCCTCCCCGGTCTCTGGACCGCGGAGCGGTATTTCTGCCGCGGAACATTAGCGGGCGGCCTCCGCCGCCCGTCAATGTTGGAATGGGGGCCTATGTCCCATGCACACGGTAGATGTGGGTGTTGCTAACAGAAACACTGTAGCGTATGATTTACCTTGTTCTAACAGATTTTCCGTATTAGGAGATTTGGATCATCCCCTAGAGAAAGGCTGTTCGGATCCTAACTTGGAAATATCCAGCAGGCAGGTTAGAGGTGGAAATTTTCAGATCGAAGTGGTCAACCTAATAACGGATCTAAAACAAGAGGTAAAGGACCTAAAACGTATGCTTACAGAAGTTCTTACCTTACTTCCTTCAGAGGTAAAGAATCCGGTTGGGGAGATCCCCCCGGAAGAAGTCTTGAATCCACTGTGCCTACCCTTAAAGAGTGGAGGAATGCACATGAGGTGGGGCCCGACGAGACACCAATTAGGCTAGGGCCTTCACTAGGAAAGAGTAAAAACACCCCCAGGGTAGCCAGCTGCAGCAGTCATTTTCTACAGCCTAGCTCTTGTATAGGTGAGCCATGGAACTCACTCGCCAGGCAATCCATAGCAACTAATTATAATTGTTGCTTTATAATATAAAAGCGCAAGGTCCCAAAACTATCCACAAATACTCAGGTAGATAGCCTGTCATTAAAAAATAAAGCTATTCATTATAGAAGACCTGTCAGAAAATGAGGCTCCATTATACACTCAGATATTATCTCCGCCAGGCGTCATAAAGTAAAGACAGGTCATTGGGACACCATTGAGCTAGTCTTATCCAGCCCTAATCTGGTCAAAGGTTTGATCACCGTGGAGGCCCCATACCCCCTACATAATGGATCAAATATTATCCTCAAAACCAACTGGCCCGATTGGGGTACCACAGCTAAGGAGCTATCCGTCATCCCAGAGAACAGGGTCTCCACCACGGGCCCTGTGAGCCAGCTTCTTCTTCAAGGGCCCATTCTGCGGCCACTACCTGGAGGGAGCATGAGACACTGGGCAAGCAGTCGAGATCGCCAAAGAAAATGCAAAGTTTTGACCTTTCAGACATTGATTGACTAAGAGAAACAGTAGCCCCCGGAATACCATTTCATTGTATGAGGGTGGTAATTTACATAGGGAACCAAAAGGGCGCCCCCAGGAGTTCACCATGGGGGGCGACATACAGGATGAGAGCCCAAGTGTAGAAAATATACTGTAATAATGAATTTAGTGCCCTGCCCCAAGGCTGCCAGCAACATTCAATTAGGAAATAGGCCCTTTTACCCGTCATTACTTACATGGAACATAGCAGGTATACAGAACAAGAGTGATGATCCTGATTGGGGCTCCCTCATTGATTTCTTTAGCATATGCCTTTTCAGGAAATATGGGCTTCTACGAATGTGCATAGACAGGGATATACTTCATTCTGTAAGGAGGCCAACCCCTCACCAGCGGGGAGGGCAGGAGGAGACCTCATCATGTGGGTAAAAATTTCCCAGGTAGGAGAAGTGAAGGAAATCCATGTGGACTCAGTCAATATTTTGGCAGTTTCAATCAAGCTAAAACTGGGTCCCCTCCTTCTGTGTGTCAATCTCTATAATAGACCAGGTCCCCCTAGTAAGACCTCAGAAACCATCCCTTTGATAAATACTCTTGTGGCAGAACTTCTTCCCTTGAATTTCGTCATCATAGCTCTTTGCTGAGCTAACCCAGGAAGAGGATGCAATATAGGGAATTCCACCTTTTTCCATGTTGAGGAATCAGCCTAAGTCTAGTTCAAGGGTGTTGCAGGTTATTGACCTAATGCTGTTGTATGGCCTACGGCCAGGGAATGGGGGATTTCCCTTAGACACTACAGCTAGCCCCACCTTTTCCAGAGGGTCTTATGGTTGCCTGATTGATTATTTGCTCATTGATGTTAGGATCTGGCAGGAAATTAAGGACCTCAAGGTGGGAGAGCAACGCCATAGTGATCATTTTCCCCTTATGCTAGAGTGGGAGAAGTGGTTTTCTGATCATGGGATAAACCAACAAGAGCAGGAGAATATGCTCCCATTGGTGGTGGCAAGTAACCAGCGTTTATTAAGATAAGAAGCTTTTACGAACACAGATGTACTAGTCGCCAGAATGCACGACTTAGTTTCCAGTTATACATTTGCCCTTGCTTCCAATCCTTACTCTCCAGACCAGATTATGGCAAAACATGCTGAGCTTTTTGCTTCCCTGATGGCCCTCTTTGCTAGGGAGAGCAGGGGAAGCAGGAGGCTTAGAGTGCATACACAAAATAGATTGTTTAACAACGCTTGTAGGAGGGCCAAGTGTGGCCTTTTGGAAGCTGTTGGACAACAGGAGAGACCAGAAATAATCTTGGCAAGGCACGAATATGCTGTTGCTATCAAGTCCAGTAAGGTGCAGTGGACGGAGGATATATGGCAAGAATTGCTGATAGCAACCAAGTGTTCCAATGTAAAACGGTTATGGTGCCTGGTTTCCCAAAATGGACGCAACTTGTGTACTAGGCCTGGCTGCCACATCCCTGCAAACAACTGGATTTTATATTTTACCAAACTTTACAGCTAGGAGTTTGTTTCCTTTGCTGATAAAGAGAGCCCGGACATTGATAAGATTGATGGGGCAGCTGCTATCATCTCTTTCACTAGAAAAGAAACAGAGGCAGCCATTATGGCCAAAAACCAGAGAAGGGTCCTGGGTTAGATGGGATACTGTCTGACCTGTTCAAGTCTGATTTGAAATTATAGGACCCTTATATCAATCAAGTTTCAAAAGCCATCTTGGAGAGTAACATCCTCCCTCGCTCCTAGAAGGGTGCAATAATTGTCCCTATTCACAGGAAAGGGGACAAATTGGCTTCGGGTAATACCAGGCCGATCAGCCTTTTAGATAATCTCCAGAAGATATTTTCCCATCAGGTCTTGGGTAGGCTCAGAGCCTGGTTAGAAGATAACGGGGTCCAAAGCCATTTGCAGGCAGGCTTTAGGCAGAAGATGGCTAGGGTGGACCAGGTCTTCCACTTTCTCACAATCAAGCAGGTTGTTCGTCGCCTTTGTAGATCTCAGATCCGCCTTTGACTTGGTCCCCCGGCTCAAGCGATGGGAGATCTTGGGCAAAACTGGAGTCCCTGGGTCTCTGCTAAACCTGATTAGGGAATTGTATTCAGAGAGTTTTTCTAGAGTATGGTTGGGGAAGGATGGAGAACAACCTGACGAGTTCCCAATACAGAAAGGTGTTAGACAGGGCTGTGTTTTGGCTCCTACTCTTTTTTTACTTTTTATAAATACTTGCATCCCATATCTATTTGATAGTTTAAACAACACTCCTAAACTGGATGGGATTAAGACACAGTGAGGGTCATTCTGACCCTGGCGGCCGGTGGCCGCCAGGGCCACCGACCACGGGAGCACCGCCAACAGGCTGGCGGTGCTCCAACGAGCATTCTGACCGCGGCGGTTCAGCCGCGGTCAGAAGCGGAAAGTCAGCGGTCTCCCGCTGATTTTCCGCTGCTCGTGTGAATCCTCCATGGCTGCGGAGCGCGCTCCGCAGCCATGAGGATTCCGACCCCCCCCTACCGCCATCCTGTTCATGGCGGGGAAGCCGCCATGAACAGGATGGCGGTAGGGGGGGTCGCGGGGCCCCTGGGGGCCCCTGCCGTGCCCATGCCAATGGCATGGGCACGGCAGGGGCCCCCGTAAGAGGGCCCCGCAAAGTATTTCAGTGTCTGCCTTGCAGACACTGAAATACGCGACGGGTGCCACTGCACCCGTCGCACCTTCCCACTCCGCCGGCTCGATTACGAGCCGGCATCCTCGTGGGAAGGTCGTTTTCCCCTGGGCTGGCGGGCGGTTTTTCAGCAACCGCCCGCCAGCCCAGGGGAAAACTTGTAATACCCGCCGCGGTCTTTTGACCGCGGCGCAGTATTTTGGAGGGCGGCATCCTGGCGGGCGGCCTCCGCCGCCCGCCAGGGTCATAATGAGGCCCAGTGTCTTTTGTTTGCTGATTACACCCTGCTGTTATCCCAAACTGCCTCTGGATTATCCAGGCTTCTGGATAATTTTTTGGGGTTTTGCAGGGACCACAGTCTTCAAATAAACAGCACCCAAACCAAATGTATGGTATTTGGTGATCCAAAGTTTAGAGTAAGGAAAGGCATAGTGCTGGATGGTGAGGCCCTTGAACGTGTAATTTATTTCTACTATTTGGGAGTTAGATTAGGGAATTCCCATAAATGGTCTGCACATTTGACAAAATGTATCATGTCCCCCAAACAAATGTCAGGAGGCATTTTGAGGTTTGCTGCTAGAGCGCCTATCTTTTCCATCACACCAGCAGTAGACATTTACAAAATACAAGCCAGAGCGGGGGCCTTGTATGGTGCTGAGCTATGGGGCCATAGTAAACAGCACAACATAGAAAGAGCAGAGATATCTTTCATGAAGGCCCTGTTAAAGGGTCCCTTGAGTTCTCCTACCTTGCCTATCCGAATGGACCTGAACCTGCACTCTATTGCAGATATCGCTGCTTTGAGGCCATTGCAATACTGGATTTGGATTTGGTCCACAGAAGCCCTAGATTCTTATAGGGCATGGCTAGGAGTGCTCCTGGGAGACTCACAGGCTGAGAAAATCCCATGGTGCAACTATGTAAAAAGCAGTTTCTTTAAACTCTGGTTGGATTCCTACTAGTCGGATCCTTTGCATCTTCCAAAAAATGCCTTGCAGAATCTGAAGAATGCATTCTGGGTGAGTGTGCAAACGTCAATATTAGCAACTGTCCCGTCCGGTAGTATGACGGACAGTTTTTTATCATTTAAGTGTCATTATGAGTTTAAGCACTCTTTTGGCATTATCTTACATCCTGAGGCATGTGCACTTTACACCAGATTTAGAATTGGATCTTTACCAAAACGTGATCTTACCTCCAGGTGGAAGCAAACTGCTAGTTCAATGGATCTTTGCCCAATGGAGTGTAACATCAGGTAATCAATCAGCCATGTCCTATTCCATTGTCCAGCATATAAAAAGCAAAGGGCCCGTTGGATCAGACCCCCCTGCATTACCCTGGGCATCAGGGACCGTCATCAGGGCTTTAGGATTTGCAGAACAAATATCCACTGGCCTATGGTGTGCGCGGTGGCAAAGTGCTTAGAAGTAATATGGCACCAGAGAAAGATTTTTAAATGTTAATACACTCCTTTCATCAAAATGACGCTGTTGGACCTGGCTTTTTGACAGGGACATCCCCAAACTTTTTGCCTCCTTCCTCCTATTTTTTCTGACCTGTTGTTGTTGGCTTTTGACCTCTGAGCACTTTACCACTGCTAACCAGTGCTAGAGTGCATATGCTCTCTGTGTAAATTGTACTATTGATTGGTTTATCCATGATTGACTATTTAATTTACCGGTAAGTCCCTAGTAGAGTGCACTACATGTGCCTAGGGCATGTAGATTAAATGCTACTAGTGGGCCTGCAGCACTGGTTGTGCCACCCACCTCAGTAGCCCCTTAACCTTGTCTCAGGCCTGCCATTTCAAGGCCTGTGTGTGCAGTTTCACTGCCACTTCGACTTGGCATTTAAAAGTACTTGCCAAGCCTAGAACTCCCCTTTTTCTACATGTAAGTCATCCCTAATGTGTGCCCTAGGTAACCCCTAGAGCAGGGTGCTGTGTAGGTAAAAGGCAGGACATGTACCTGTGTAGTTATATGTCCTGGTAGTGTAAAACTCCTAAATTCGTTTTTACGCTACTGTGAGGCCTGCTCCCTTCATAGGCTAACATTGGGGCTGCCCTCATACACTGTTGAAGTGGCAGCTGCTGATCTGAAAGGAGCAGGAAGGTCATATTTAGTATGGCCAGAATGGTAATATGAAATCCTGCTGACTGGTGGAGTCGGATTTAATATTACTATTCTAGAAATGCCACTTTTAGAAAGTGAGCATTTCTTTGCACTAAAATCTTGTTGTGCCCTTCAATCCACGTCTGGCTAGGTTTAGTTGACAGCTCCTTGTGCATTCACTCAGACACACCCCAAACACAGGGTACTCAGCCTCACTTGCATACATCTGCATTTTGAATGGGTCTTCCTGGGCTGGGAGGGTGGAGGGCCTGCCCTCACACAAAGGACTGCCACACCCCCTACTGGGACTCTGGCAGACAGGATTGAGCTGAAAGGGAACTTGGTGCATTTCTTAGAGACTCTTTGAAGTCACCCCCACTTCAAAGGCACAACTTAGTATAAAACAGGGCCTCTGCCCTACCTCATCAGACACTTGCTGGAAAAGAATCCTGAACCAGAAACTACATCCTGCCAAGAAGAACTGCCTGGCTGCTCAAAGGACTCACCTGTCTGCTTTCTACAAAGGACTGCTGTCTTGCTGTTGCCCTGCTGCCTTGCTGAACTCTTGTCTGGCTGTGAAAGTGCTCTCCAAGGGCTTGGATAGAGCTTGCCTCCTGTTCCTTGAAGTCTCAGGACCAAAAAGACTTCTTCCTTTCACTTGGACGCTCCGTGCGCCGAAAATTTCGACGCACAGCTTGTTTCGCGGCGAGAAAAACGCCGCACACCGACGCTGATCGACGCGACGCCCTCGGGACGATCGAGACTTCGACGCACAACCTCGCAAGGACAAAGCCGCCCGACTTTCCAGGAGAAATCGACGCGACGCCTACCGTGAGTGCGAAACTTTGACGCACGGCCTCGCAAGGACAACGCCGCCCGACTTCCAAGGAGAAATCGAAGCGACGCCTGCCGTGAGACCAAAATTTCGACGCACGGCCTCGCAAGGACAACGCCGCCCGACTTCCAAGGAGAAATCGACGCGACGCCTACCGTGAGATCGAAACTTCGACGCGCAGCCCCGCAGGACGACGCGCAGCCGGAAAATAAGCGAGGCAATCCACGTACAGACCCGGGACATCTGGTAATCCCCGCGATCCACAAAAAGAGACTGTCTGCGCGCCGGAAAACGACGCCCGACTTCCCCGCGTGGAAAAGAACGACGCAAGTCTGTGTGTGCTGAGAAGAAATCGACGCACACACCCCTTTTTCCACGCATCTCTTCTCCTGTGGCCCTCTGAGGAGATTTCCCACCAGAAACCAGGTACTCTGTGCTTGAAAGACACTTTATGGCTTTTTAAAGACTTAAAGACACTTAATATCACTTTTCAGTGATATCTTTACAAATTCGTATTGCAACTTTGATCGTTTTGACCTACAAGTACCCAGATAAATATTCTATATTTTTCTAAACACTGTGTGGTGTATTTTTGTGGTGTTATACTACGGTGTTGTATGATTTATTGCACAAATGCTTTACACATTGCCTTCTAAGTTAAGCCTGACTGCTCGTGCCAAGCTACCGGAGGGTGAGCACAGGCTGATTTTGGATTGTGTGTGACTTACCCTGACTAGAGTGAGGGTTCTTGCTTGGACAGAGGGCAACCTGACTGCCAACCAAAAACCCCATTTCTAACATTGGTGATCAGCGGTGAGGATAGGACTTGTGTTTGTGCAGTGACATACAGTAGCTAAGTATTTCACTACCTACCCACAGTTGAAGGTCAACTTGATTTTTCATCTTTTTTGGCTTTTGGTTCTCTGATGTCCTCCTGGATATACTATTGATATTTTGGACTTTGGATTTTGGTTTTTGCTAGTAAGATCTTATCAGAATGGGATTGCTTACCTACTCATTCTTTGTTCGTACTGACCACCTCACTAAGGCTGACCTAAGGAAGCTTTGCAGACAATGGGGCCTTCCTGTAGCAAGGAGATCTACTAAAGCGGAGATGCTCCATCACTACATAGTCTGGGGGGAGGAAAGATGGGCAGAGAGAGAGGCAGCAAGAAACCAAATGACTAAGTACCCCTCAGATGAGGAGGAAGACTACTCAGATGAGGAGGAAGGCTACTCAGAGTTGGACAGTGACCCAGAAATAGATGAATGGCTCTGAAGTCAAAGGCGACAGGAGCAACAATTAGAGGAGTATCTTGCAGAGGTTGAGGCAAAAAGACTTTTAGCCCTGGAAGAAGAAAAGATTGCAGCTCAAGAGCTGAGCTGTAAAGAGCTGAAACTGGAGGCCGGAAGGGCTGAGTCCAGTTCAGATGGTGGCAGCAAAAATCTTGCATCTAGTACTACTGAAGAAGGGCACAAGCCCAGAGATGTGGTGCCCAACTTGAAGAAGGGAGTTGACACACCCCAGGCAGTTCAAGGGTATGAGGTAGTTCCCGTTATGCACAGGGTCCATGAGAAGGATTGGGGAACTGGCACAGGGAGTCATATTCCTACTGGGGGGAGGGACACTGTACTGACTCTAGCAGAGAGTGACAGAGAAAAGGGTTCCCCCCTGGTGGACGTCCTGGATATAGAGTGTAGAGACATCCCAGAAGAGTTTGGGTTGAGTGTCAGGGACAGACAGATACTGTCTCACCAGTCTCAGGAGGGTGAAGTAGAGTGCTTTTCCAAGGTTGAGTTACTGGGTGGTTGGGTGAAGGGTACTGTGGTTAATACATGTGAAGGGCAGAGTGATGTAATTGCTGGAGAGCATATGTCTGGTCCTTATTTTCCAGAGCTACGCCAACACCAGGTGGAGTGTGAGTTCTCTGACCCCAGGGAACTTACAATGGAGGCAGACTGCTGGGTGAGTACCAGAGAGTCTGAAGAGGCATTTGGGGGTGCTCCTGAAGGGAGTGGTCTAGGTGGTTCCCAACCGAGTGTGGTGGGAGAGGATTGTAGTGTCCCAGGTAGGTCCCAGGTCCTAGAGGGTTCCATGAGGGAACACCAGGAGGGAAGCCTAGCCTGTACCGTAGGGCCACCTTTTGAGGGAAGCCCCGCAGTGTCAGAAGAACTTGGGGGGGTGACTGTAGCCAGCATCCCAACAGTTCTGGTGTCTGGCAGTACCCCTCCTAGTGAGGGGGTGCAGAAGTCCAGACATAGGGTTGAGAGGGGGTTGCAGACCCCAGTGGAGGACCTTGAGAGTCAGGGGACAGCTCTGAGAGCAGAGCCCCCCAGGAATGACCCAGGTGAAACCGTTTCTGGTTTGGGGGAAACCCAGACTCTGCCGGATGGGCAGAGGTCGGGAGACCTGCGCCAACCAGACTCTTGTGTGGCCCTTGGGGACGGTGTGTCCCTTGTGGGGGGTGAGAGTGCCCCCCAGGAAGTCCTGGCATGCCAGGCAAAGATTCAACCTCAGGGTGGTGACTCTGGGTTGGATACCCAGGTTCAGAGGTTAAACTCTGACCTGGTGGGAGGTAGATGTGCCTCCCAAGAAGTCCTGCTGTGCCAGGCAATTGTCCAACCTCAGGGTGTTGACTCTGGATTGGATGACCAGGTTCAGAGGTTAAACTCTGACCTGGTGGGGGGTAGGTGTGCCCCCCAGAAAGTCCTGGTGTACCAGGCAGTGGTCCAACCTCAGAGTGCTGACTCTGGGTTGGATAACCGGGTTCAGAGGTCAAACTCTGACCGGGTGGGAGGTAGGTGTGCCTCCCAAGAAGTCCTGCTGTGCCAGGCAATTGTCCAACCTCAGGGTGTTGACTCTGGGTTGGATGGTCAGTTTCAGAGGTTAAACTCTGACCTGGTGGGGGGTAGGTGTGCCCCCCAGAAAGTCCTGGCGTGCCAGGCAGTTGTCCAACCTCAGGGTGTCGACCCTGGGTTGGATGGCCAGGTTCAGAGGTTAAACTCTGACCTGGTGGGAGGTAGGTGTGCCTCCCAGAAAGTCCTGGGGTGCCATGCAATTGCCCAACCTCAGGGTGGTGACTCTGGGTTGGCTAACCAGGTTCAGAGGTCAAACTCTGACCTGGTGGGGGGTAGGTGTGCCCCCCAGAAAGTCCTGGTATACCAGGCAATGGTTCAACCTCAAGGTGGTGACCCTGGGTTGGAGAACCAGGCTCAGAGGTTAAACTCTGACCTGGTGGGAGGTAGGTGTGCCTCCCTGAAAGTCCTGGCCTGCCAGGCAATGGTCCAACCTCAGGGTGGTGACTCTGGGTTGGATATCCAGGTTCAGAGGTTAACCTCTGACCTGGTGGGGGGTAGGTGTGCCCCCCAGAAAGCCCTGGTGTACCAGGCAGTTGTCCAACCTCAGGATGGTGACCCTAGGTTGGAGAACCAGGTTCAGAGGTTAAACTCTGACCTGGTGGAGGGTCAGTGTGCCCTCCAGGAAGTCCTGGCGTGCCAGGCGATTGTTCAACTTCAGGGTGGTGACTCTGAGTTGAATGGCCCAGCTCAGAGGTTAAACTCTGACCTGGTGGAGGGTCAGCGTGCCCTCCAGGAAGTCCTGGTGTGCCAGGCAATTGTTCAACTTCAGGGTGATGACTCTGAGTTGAATGGCCAAATTCAGAGGTTAAACTCTGACCTGGTGGAGGGTCAGTGTGCCCTCCAGGAAGTCCTGGCGTGCCAGGCAATTGTTCAACTTCAGGGTGGTGACTCTGAGTTGAATGGTCAGGTGCAGAGGTTAAACTCTGACCTGGTGGGGGGTCAGTGTGCCCTCCAGGAAGTCCTGGCGTGCCAGGCAATGGTTCAACTTCAGGGTGGTGACTCTGAGTTGAATGGGCAGGTGCAGAGGTTAAACTCTGACCTGGTGGGGGGTAGGTGTGCCTCCCAGGAAGTCCTGGTTTGCCAGGCAGTGATCCAGTCTGAGGGTACAGACCCTGGGCTGGAAGACCAGGTTCAGGGTGTCCCCCCGGACCTGGAGGGAGGGTCTACTGATAACAGTGCCCCTACCATGTTGTCTTCTGAGGAGGCCACTCCCGGTTGGAGGGTGCTGGACCCCAGAAGGGAGGGCAGGGAGAGGGAAGCCTCACCCCGGGCCCTAGTCCAACCTGAAGGTACAGGCCCCAGGTTGGAGGGCCAGTGGCAGGTTAACAGCCCTGCACTGGTGGAGGAATGGTACAGGGTGCCTTCTGTAAGCACCCTGACCATGTTGGACTCTGGGGGTACCACTCCAGGAGGGAGGGTACAAAGCCCCAGAGGGGAGGACCAGGTTCAGGCTGTCATCCCTGACCTGGTGGAAGGGAGAGTGGTTAAAGGGTGCCCAGCACCTGGGGCTACCGCCCCCCACTCTCCACAGCCACAGTGGTTGGAGAGCTTTGAGAGGCCGGGGGCCTGGCTCTCATCCCTGGCAGCTGTCAGTAATCACTGTGGCTTGCTGTCCGGGTGGACAGAGTTATCCCTGGGGAGGGGACAAGTGTCACACCCCAGGGGTAGAGTGGGCAACACCACTGTGTTGGTCATGGTGGTACTATCCTGCTCCTGGGATACATCTGTGAGCAAAGTAAGGTTAGGTGCTGCACAGATGGGATCCGCAGGAAAGTAGAAAGGTTCCCCATGGATGGGCTTAGTGGGCCCTGAGAGTATGGACAGAGGGATCCAATTGGAGTCAGGAAGGCGAAGAACTGGAGCATGCCCCTGCTGTTGTGGGCCTGGGTCCTTGTTCTGTCGCCTCAAACAGGGAAGTACATCAGGATAGTGATTGTTCTCCCCTGGCTTTAGGCTGGTGGGGGGTCATGTTGGACCTGGCTTTTTGACAGGGACATCCCCAAACTTTTTGCCTCCTTCCTCCTATTTTTTCTGACCTGTTGTTGTTGGCTTTTGACCTCTGAGCACTTTACCACTGCTAACCAGTGCTAGAGTGCATATGCTCTCTGTGTAAATTGTACTATTGATTGGTTTATCCATGATTGACTATTTAATTTACCGGTAAGTCCCTAGTAGAGTGCACTACATGTGCCTAGGGCATGTAGATTAAATGCTACTAGTGGGCCTGCAGCACTGGTTGTGCCACCCACCTCAGTAGCCCCTTAACCTTGTCTCAGGCCTGCCATTTCAAGGCCTGTGTGTGCAGTTTCACTGCCACTTCGACTTGGCATTTAAAAGTACTTGCCAAGCCTAGAACTCCCCTTTTTCTACATATAAGTCATCCCTAATGTGTGCCCTAGGTAACCCCTAGAGCAGGGTGCTGTGTAGGTAAAAGGCAGGACATGTACCTGTGTAGTTATATGTCCTGGTAGTGTAAAACTCCTAAATTCGTTTTTACGCTACTGTGAGGCCTGCTCCCTTCATAGGCTAACATTGGGGCTGCCCTCATACACTGTTGAAGTGGCAGCTGCTGATCTGAAAGGAGCAGGAAGGTCATATTTAGTATGGCCAGAATGGTAATATGAAATCCTGCTGACTGGTGGAGTCGGATTTAATATTACTATTCTAGAAATGCCACTTTTAGAAAGTGAGCATTTCTTTGCACTAAAATCTTGTTGTGCCCTTCAATCCACGTCTGGCTAGGTTTAGTTGACAGCTCCTTGTGCATTCACTCAGACACACCCCAAACACAGGGTACTCAGCCTCACTTGCATACATCTGCATTTTGAATGGGTCTTCCTGGGCTGGGAGGGTGGAGGGCCTGCCCTCACACAAAGGACTGCCACACCCCCTACTGGGACTCTGGCAGACAGGATTGAGCTGAAAGGGAACTTGGTGCATTTCTTAGAGACTCTTTGAAGTCACCCCCACTTCAAAGGCACAACTTAGTATAAAACAGGGCCTCTGCCCTACCTCATCAGACACTTGCTGGAAAAGAAACCTGAACCAGAAACTACATCCTGCCAAGAAGAACTGCCTGGCTGCTCAAAGGACTCACCTGTCTGCTTTCTACAAAGGACTGCTGTCTTGCTGTTGCCCTGCTGCCTTGCTGAACTCTTGTCTGGCTGTGAAAGTGCTCTCCAAGGGCTTGGATAGAGCTTGCCTCCTGTTCCTTGAAGTCTCAGGACCAAAAAGACTTCTTCCTTTCACTTGGACGCTCCGTGCGCCGAAAATTTCGACGCACAGCTTGTTTCGCGGCGAGAAAAACGCCGCACACCGACGCTGATCGACGCGACGCCCTCGGGACGATCGAGACTTCGACGCACAACCTCGCAAGGACAAAGCCGCCCGACTTTCCAGGAGAAATCGACGCGACGCCTACCGTGAGTGCGAAACTTTGACGCACGGCCTCGCAAGGACAACGCCGCCCGACTTCCAAGGAGAAATCGACGCGACGCCTGCCGTGAGACCAAAATTTCGACGCACGGCCTCGCAAGGACAACGCCGCCCGACTTCCAAGGAGAAATCGACGCGACGCCTACCGTGAGATCGAAACTTCGACGCGCAGCCCCGCAGAACGACGCGCAGCCGGAAAATAAGCAGGGGAATCCACGCACAGACCCGGGACATCTGGTAATCCCCGCGATCCACAAAAAGAGACTGTCTGCGCGCCGGAAAACGACGCCCGACTTCCCCGCGTGGAAAAGAACGACGCAAGTCTGTGTGTGCTGAGAAGAAATCGACGCACACACCCCTTTTTCCACGCATCTCTTCTCCTGTGGCCCTCTGAGGAGATTTCCCACCAGAAACCAGGTACTCTGTGCTTGAAAGACACTTTATGGCTTTTTAAAGACTTAAAGACACTTAATATCACTTTTCAGTGATATCTTTACAAATTCGTATTGCAACTTTGATCGTTTTGACCTACAAGTACCCAGATAAATATTCTATATTTTTCTAAACACTGTGTGGTGTATTTTTGTGGTGTTATACTACGGTGTTGTATGATTTATTGCACAAATGCTTTACACATTGCCTTCTAAGTTAAGCCTGACTGCTCGTGCCAAGCTACCGGAGGGTGAGCACAGGCTGATTTTGGATTGTGTGTGACTTACCCTGACTAGAGTGAGGGTTCTTGCTTGGACAGAGGGCAACCTGACTGCCAACCAAAAACCCCATTTCTAACAGACGCAGACCATGATTCTTAATCAATTTCTTTTATATTGCTTATTTTTAGCTTTTCTTTTATATATGTCCATTCTATTAGGTGTCACACTCTTATTTGGGGTAGGAGAATGTAATTCTCTTATGAATTTTAACCTATCTGGTAACGTTTTGCTGTTTTATTTGTATGACTTAGAGTACAACCCTGCTTAACCAACTTTTATGGTGCAGGTCCACAAACTTTTAAGAATAATCAAGACATATGTATATGCTGACTAAGAATCTAGTGTGCAATTTTTATGCCCTGGGCTCTGGTTATGTGGAATCTACTATTCCGAGGACTTTACTGTATCTTACTTGTTGTATGACAAATTATAGTTTTATTTGTGTATATGTTTTACTTTTATGGCATTTGTTGCCGAAATGAAGCTTGAATGATGATGATGACATCACTTTTTGACTGTGAATGAAAAGAATAAAACATATGACCCCCCCCCCACATCTCAAATACTCAAAGATATTTGAATTATGCATTTCAGGCCAAACAACACCAATGCAGTAGATATTATTCAGGCATCTGATAAATTATTTGAGAGCATATTATTAATTAGGAAATATTAGGGCTGACAGTTAGTAGTCATTCAGAAGGGAGCCACAAATGAGGAATGTTTGGTCGTAGGAAAAATATCCTACTCTACAGGCATGTAAAGCAACACAGGTGTCACTCAACTGGTGTCTTAGTAGTGACACCTATTAAAATGTTAATCTGAAACGTCTCTCTTCAAATGAAGCTGCGCCTGAAGGCATAAGCTAATACCATTTTAGCAGAGCATATGGAGCAGGCGTCAGCCACAACAAACACTGAATGGCTAAAGACATAGGCCCTCATTACAAGTCTTGCGGTCCTTGGACCCTGCCAGACTCATGTTGGCGGTCTTACCTCCGCCAGGCAGCAGTTAAGACCACCATATTATGACTTTGGCAGTTTGGAAGAAGTCAAACTGCCGAAAAGCTGCCCGTACCACCAGGGCGGTCAGACCGCCGGGCCGGAGAGAAGCACCTCCGGTACGGCGGTAGCCACAATACTGCCATCAGTATTGCGACTCAGCAGACCACCAGTATTTTCATGGCGGTTGCACCGCCATGAAAATGCTGGCGGTAATGCACCCATTCCTGTTGCCAGCAGACACACCCCTACACGACCACACACCTACATTCACACCCCCCCACTCACACACGCATTTGCTTACATACACCCAATGCACTTGCACCCAAACACACACTCAAATACACCCATTCACTCGCACACATGCACTCAGATACACCCATTCACTCGCATGAAGGCACTCAAACAGACACAAACACTTGCATGCAGGCACTCAAACTGACACACTCGCATGCACACACTCAAACTGATACCCCCTTCCACCATGCAGGAAACCACTGTACCGTATTACGGATCGTAATATGGCGGGCGGCGCCCTGTTAGCGTGGCAGTGCCAGCGGTGGAAACTGCCTCTATTACAACGCTGGCCAAGCCGACAGTGTCAGATTGCCACCCAAAATTGGGCAGAAATCAGCACAACGTCGCAATATGGTGGTCTTCGGACCACCAGACCTGGCAGTCTTTTGGCACCCACGGTTCCGGTGGTCTTTCTAAAAGACCACCAAAGTCGTAATGATCACCATACTGAGTAAACAGCCTAGGAGGTCATTCTCGGCAGGCCTACACACTCATAGGTAAATATGATTCTAAGTACAGTGCTCAGTTTTCTCATCAGTACTTGTATTACAAATATCGCAATGATATTATCAATGTTGTCAGTTGTCATAAAAGATGTCATGACTGATGTAATATGTGGGGTAATTAGCAGTGCATGGGGAGGGTGTGAGCTATAGTTACCTTAGGGCACATAAATATAAATATATCTTTTTACACTGGTAGGGCGATAGTAGCTGTGTAGTTATGGTGGAGTCACAGTTTCCATCGAAAAGACAATTTTTGTTTTCCTAATACCTTTTGGGCCGTTGTAATCTGCACACATTTAAAAAAAAAAACTTTCTTCCAATTTGGGTGCCTTTTGGCATGTTTTGTTTGGGTCTGTGAAGGGGCTACCAAGAAAAATAGGTGTAAAAAAGCTGTGATTTCCCATTTTGATTCTCATAGGGTTCTGTCATCTGTGATACACAAACAACATCTGAATGAAAATACACCAAATTTGCCATAGAGTTTGAACTTTACTCACAGATTGTGCTTTTGTTAGTTTGTTGTGCATCAATTCAGTATTTTATTTAGAAATTAGGGTTGACAGAGATGTTCAGGTTGGGATTATGCAAATCCAAAGCATTTAAAAAATAAGTCTCTGGTGGATCCAGTTTTCACATCTGAACTCTAATGTATCTTTTACATCTGCCCACATATGTTTGCACAGTTTTAAGGGTGTGGATACATTGTAAATTCAATTTCACAAAGGCGGTCATGGCTGATACATTTTATCTGCCATGCTTGAGGTGACAATAAAATCCTTTGCACCACCTGATTTGGAGTGCATTCTGATATTACGAAAAATCTGCAAAGGAGCGCTTTAATTTATAATGTGAGGATCGGCGCTTGCCTTCAGGAACACACTGATCCAATAATTTCAATTGATGCAATAAGGCAAAGCGACGGGCAGTGATAATTGGAGCTGTCCCAATGCCTACCCAAGCCAAAATGGACACACTTGTAGAGGGAAGGAGAAACAAGGAAGCTTACAAGTGAAAACCACATGTGTGTTCTGAGACCATATGATCCGGCCTGGCATGGCATTCGCAATTGCAGTGAATAAGCTGCCTTTGTTATTGCTTGTCCTCAAATATCAAGAGGTTGAGTATTGTGACACTGGGCAGGGGGTGCACGACAACCTATGAATATTCATGGAAGGAGTTACTGACTTGAGACTTATCAGTCGTGCTTTGTTATGGGTTACTGAAACCATGAAGGTGCCTGCGTGTGGTGCTAGGCCAAAACAATCTACAATGGAGATATTTGAAAACAATAAACCTCAAGGGATACATCATTTAACTAATGAGAGAAGCATTACAGGAGTCCGAATCTAACAAAAGGGTGTTATACTTGAGACGCTGCTTAAATGAGAGATGAATAAATGGTAGGAGGAAACCGCCATGGAAAACTATGTTGACTTAAGGAGAGACCGAAGAGGCCCCTGAATTCGTCCCATTCCATCATATGAGGTACTGATCCTAGTATGATAAAAGGACGAGCGGAGAATCTGACAGGATACTCTCAAAACACGCTCCTGATATTAATTAACTATGCAGTAGTGGACAGGCACAAAATTCTCCAGTAGATTAATTATTTTTTTAACAACGGAAATCACATAAATATTAGGATGCCGTTGAAAAGTGGCACAATTATTGTCACATGGGGCAAATTAGAGGAAGCTATTAAGGCCCAGAAGCAGAGAGAGAACGCTGCTACGTGATTGCAAACATTGTTTCACACAAAGGGGTTCACATTCAGTAAAAACAACGAGATGACAAGCACCAAAAAACACAAGAGCAGTAAGAAAGGAAATTTCACGAATTTGAAAAAAGAGACCGTCAAATCCTTGATGAAGGACACCTTATCACAATCAACTTGATCTATTTCTATGGTAGAAAAAAGATGGATCTGTTGGAAATTGGAGAACACTGGTTTCTTAAAAGTGAACATCCTAAAAATACCAGTAGTCTTTCACATACCAAAAATTCACAAGAACAATATCAAGGTGTCAGGTAGGCCCATTCGATCCTCTAATGATAGTCTCCTGGGAAACACTCCATGAAACATTCATTTTTTCCTAAATCTCTACGTTAAGCACTATATAATATTAAGAATTGCAGAGTTTTCTTGAGCAAGATCCATGATACTGAATGGAAGAATATTTCCTATTGAAGAAGCCTGATGTTACCTCCCTCTATACCAGATTTGCTCATACTGATGGTATTTAAGCTTGTAAACACTTTCTTAGGGCCAGACCCATATGTTTCCACCTGTACAAATCATATGTTGTCAACTTTGCTTGCATTGTGTTTAGAGAATAACATCTTTAGTTTTGTCAATGACATATCCAGACAGTTTATAGGAACACTGATGAGCCCCGTCTTCATCCTCACGTATGTGATTTGTTAATGGGATGGTTGGATGAGAAGATTCCCTCGTCTGAAATGGATTGGAACTTGACTGAACACATTAATGAATAGATTCAGTGATGGTTTGTTTGTGATCTGAAAAGACTTATAACAACTGCATTTGATTTTGTAAGACATCTGAACACCAATAATTTGAATATGGAATTTGCATGGAATACAAGCCACCAGACAGTGGAGTGCTTGGATAAAAGGATACCTGCTATTAATGGCAAACTAGTTACATCTTTTTACGCTAAAAAATATTGCACCTAGTAGTCACCCTTTTAGATTGAAGTGGAAAGCTACTGAGGACTAGATGGAAGTGAAGCACAGATGAGGATTTTTACACAGACCAGAATGTCATAATAAACATTTTAAAGACAGGGTATATCCTAATTGGGTTACCAGAAAAGCAGTAGAAAGATTGAAGTTGAAGTGTCGGGAAGATGTATAGCTTGATTCTAATACGGAGAAAAATGAATGTAAATTGTAAAGTTCAATTTGTCACCTCTTTCGACACAAGAGATACTTAAACAAGGCACATTATATCTAATCGTTGGACCATTCTCAGGTCAGATACATTTATTGGCAATACTGTACACACACACCCTAGGGTAACAAAGAGAAAGAGAGGGTCCCTTAAAAAAAAAAAAGTTAGAATCATGATAAGATAAACACTTGAGAGGAATGAATCTGATATAACCTGTTTCCATATTTGTGGTAAATGCAAGGCATGGAGATCTAATAATAATGTCAAGGAGTATGAAGTACTGTACTTCAATACAAATAAAACAATAATGAAATTCATCACACACAGCTCTGAATACATGGTATACATGCACATTTGTCTTTGCAATAAAACATAGATAAACAGCACTATTCATCCAGAAAAAAAACACATTTTGGAATCTGACACAATAATAAGAATTTTCCACCTGCTAGTTATTATAATGAACTCCATGGTAAATCCCTTACATTTTGTGGCCAGTGACAGAATGTGATGAGTATTTAAGGGGGGTTGGTGGGTTGACAAGCAACAAATCCTAAGATGACTTGCGTCCAAATATTATTATTGACCTGAAAACAAAATCATTAGGAGGTTGAATATGTAAGAAGAGATGGCAGTACAGCTGTAATTGATATTCAAGTTTTGATGTTTTTAGATATATTGAAAGATTTTTGCACTTGAATGTGTTTAAATGAGCCATTTTTTTATATGTTGTTACAGATCTACTACAACCATCTTATGGTAAATGAATTATGAACTACAAAGCTCCCGCCCACCTCATGTGACACGAGACATGCAGAGGTGTTGCAGAACTCGCTTTCTGCCCAGGGAATTGGTGTCCCAACATCATTTGGAGCCCAAACAGGAGGGTCTGACCCTGCTTTGCTTGCACCATGTGCTACAAAGCACTCGCCCACCTCTGGCGGCACCGGATTTGTGCAGGCCGTGCCCAGACTTTTCCAGGCCATCGGTGGGCCCTCCTGCACTTGTCTGAGACTTGAGAAGGCTGGGCTGGGCCCCCCTCTTGGTTTTTGGATTTGGGGCATGACTGAAGTGGCGGTCCAATGGTGTTCCATTGGCTCTCTCCATTTTTTAAGTCCTGGGGAGTCGGCCTCACCATCTCTGCGATAAGCTGTGGAATTGCTCAAGACTAATAATTTTTAAATAAGCAAGTTCCTGTGTATTGATAGGAGGCACTGACTTTTTCTGTCATTTATTCATCTTTACTTCACTGGTCTTGCACATTGTGTATTGGACACTGATATAGTCATTGTTGGGACTGAGGGGGGTGCATTAACATTTTGATGGGCCCAAACATCAAGAGTGGGCATGCGCAGTGAGAGCAATTAACACAGAGATTGCTCTTATGGAGAGGAGACTTTTCTTAAACCTGGGATATGGCTCCGATCCCAGGCCCTCGACCTTGCCTATCTCGGTGAGAACCTTGGCACCAAACAGCACAGAGTCAGATGCTATGCCCAATCAAGCTACAAATCTTACAGATATCATGAAACTACCCAGCCCTATTCTCACACGAAGCCATGGTTGCACACAGTACTGCCTAGGAAATCTAAATGTGGTGCTCAGCCCAAGCCACTTAATAGTATTGTCACCATGCCAAAGCTGATGCCTTTGCAGGTTGCAGACTTGGCGGCCAGCAAATCCCCACATCCATCAACACCACCACATACAGAGGAAGGGATCTCCAATCTGAATCCTGACATTCCATTGAGCATGCTAGCGAGCCTTTTCGAGAAGTTATGTTCAGCACTAAAATTGGAAATCTCTCCCTTCATTCAAAGGCTAGACTCCATTAAAGCCAAATGGCATCTTTAAAAATGTTCACGTGTCAGCCAATTTTAAGAGCCAGCAATCCAGTTGTTGAGACCAAAGGGCCAATACAATAGGTAACTGATTGATCTGCCCCTCCCCTGAAGCTAGCATTACTTCATGTGCAAAGCTGGCATTATCAGGAAGTGCAGGTGCAGTACAGTGGCCCAGTCAGGTCCAGCAATCCTGTAACAATCAGGGACCCCCTTTACATACTTCTCTCTCTAGAGGCTTTTCTGGGAAGAAACCATCACTGAATGCCACTGCTACATGGGCAGTTATTAACCTTTCCCCTGCTGCTTGTCTGTATGTGTCTGTTCTGTTTGGGGTCCCAATCGTTCGAAAAAGTTAACAGGAATCAGATGAGGAGGTATTTAATAAGACCTTAGACTGGTTAGTGGGTCATGAGGGTTTTTCATCTCATCATGCTAAAGACATATTGTTAGTGCAGAGATGTGTGTGGATTCAGCCAAATCTTGTTGATACATTGGGGGATTGTATTGTGAGTTTTAGATTTCCATGGATGGTTGCTGTTTAATGCTAATTGACATACAATGCTGAGAAGTTCCATTACTTTGGTTCCATTAGGATATTTCTATAAACCTCCTTTCTTTCAGGGTCAGGTATATCCCTCTCCCCTGGCCTGCCTGGGAAGTTTTTCAAGTACCTGTCCACACCATCTTCAGGTGCATCAGCATTTCTCTCCATTGTACCCAAATACGTGCTGTTCAATACGACCTTCAACCAGTGTACCTGCTCAAGGACCAACAGGTCCCCTAGTTAGCTTTAATAATCCCCTCCCTATTTCAGTAGTTAACAGATTTGGGGCCATATTTATACTCCGTTTGCGCCGAAATTGCGTCGTTTTTTTTGACGCAATTTCGACGCAAAACTAACGCCAACTAACGCCATATTTATACTATGGCGTTAGAGGCGAATAGCGCCAAAGTTCCCGGAATGTGCGTCATTTTTTAGCGTGAACCCCTTCCTTGCGTTAATGATATGCAAGGGAGGCGTTCCCGTCTAAAAAATGACTCCCAGGCCTTTACGTGGTATTTATACTCCCGGGCAAAAGAGACGCCCGGGAGTTGGCGTGGCAAAAAACGGCGCATTTGCGCCACTTTTTAACGCCTGCTCAGGGCAGGCGTTAAGGGGCCTGTGGGCTCAAAATGAGCCCACAGGTGCCCTCCCATGCCCCCAGGGACCCCCCCTGCCACCCTTGCCCACCCCAGGAGGACCCCCAAGGATGGAGGGACCCACCCCAGGGACATTCAGGTAAGTTCAGGTAAGTATAATTTTTTTTTTTTTATATTTTGTTTTGGTGGCATAGGGGGGCCTTATTTGTGCCCCCCTACATGCCACTATGCCCAATGACCATGCCCAGGGGACAGAAGTCCCCTGGGCATGGCCATTGGGCAAGGGGGCATGACTCCTATCTTTCCAATGATAGGAGTCATGTTGATGGGGGATGGGCGTCGTTAAAAAATGGCGCAAGTCGGGTTAAGACGATTTTTTCGACGTAACCTGACTTGCCCCATTTTAAGACGCCCATGCGCCATTTTCCCCCTACGCCGGCGCTGTCTGGTCTACGTGGTTTTTTCCCACGCAAACCAGGCAGCGCCGGTCTGATTGCGCCGTCTAACGCCATTCCATAAATACGGCGCCCGCATGGCGCTTCAGAATGGCGTTAGACGGCGCAAAACTTTTTGACGCTAAACTGCGTTAGCGCAGTTTAGCGTCAAAAAGTATAAATATGGGCCTTGATGTTCTTTCAGACCTGGACTGAAACCTGACAAAGGCCAATCATGTCCTTAGGTTGGACAAGAGTGATAATTTGCCACAAGTTAAGATTGTCTCCTCATACCTGCGCCAAGATCGTTCCTTTTCTATACTTAGTTGGAATGTTGCTGGCCTTTAAGGAAAAATCAATAAAACAGAGTGGCAAGCATTTGTCTCTAAGCACAAGATATTTGCCCTGCAGGAAACGTGATCCCTTACTCTTATATCTTATGATGGGTACGCATGTTATTCCAATTTAGCTACTCCCTCTGTCAGATATAGGGCATTGGGTGGACTTTCCTTTTGGATGAGCACAAATCTTCGTGTTGATGTAACAGGTATTGAGTCTGAATCTCTGGATTTGCTAGCATTAAAAATGTGTGATAGTCTGGCACAATTTTCGTTTTATCTATTCAGCTTTTACAATGATTTTACCAACACTGTTTGCACTCATTTTACCCATTTGTTTAACTTTTTCTCTAAGTTACAAGCAATGAGAAGTATCAATCAAGCACAGTTTTAATATTTGTTCAGTGGTGATTTTATTGTTAAGTTGCAGGGATGTATCTGGGAAGCAGGAGATCCTGTGGACAGGAGTGGAACCATATGTGATGACAGAGTTGAATAGATATTTAGTGGAGCATGACTTAGTCGATCTACTTAAGATATTTAGTAGGGATGTAACATTGTTACCATCTTTTACAGGGTTTGGTCGTGCCTCAACTATTGACTATATGTTTGTGAACTCTGATTTTGCAACATGGTTTCTAAAAGGGGAGGTCTTACTGACTAAGTGGGACGATCATAATGCCCTCTGTGTTTGAGCCCAACTGCCCCTGAGCAGACATCAACCCGATACCAATGTAATCTCCATTACTCAACATGTTACTGATGGTCTCTGGCTTATTTGGCATCTTAAAAATCCAGTTGAGACCCTGAAAATGCTGTTAAAAGGTTGTCTGGCAGACACTGGGAGTGAGGCCATGGTAACTCATTATCATAGCCTAATTCAATATGTCAAACTGGCTTTGCTTAAACCTTCCTACCTGATAAAGGGGCACCGCAATGGTTCAATAAGCATTGCTCAGCAGCCAACATCAGACTGAGAAAGACATTGACTGCCACCCCGGGGGTGTGGCCTGAGGTCTGGGATGCACGTTGAGAATATAATTCCATTATCAAATCAAGGAAAGAGGCGCTACACAAAAGGGACTGGGAACTACTGGAAACTGTGGTGGTAGGGAATGACAGGAAGTTATTCTGGGATTTAGTAAACCTATTTGGATCTAGCAATGCCCCATTAAATCCCCTCATGCAGTGCAATATCCTAGGATCTGGATGGGTCTCGCACTTCACTGCCATATGTTATATGGAGGAGAACCTGGGCATGGTACATAGGCTGCAGTACTCACCACCTCTCTTTATCACTCTACCTGAAGTAGAGTTGGCAATACAGCAGTGTACGAGCTTGAACGCACCAGGTCCAGACGGGTCCCAATTGCTCTTATAAAATGTATGCCTCATCTATGGAGACCCTTGATTACAAACATTTTCAACAGTGCCATTAATGTAAACATTCCCCGCTCTTGGACCCTATCTTCCATTGTCCCTATATTTAAAAAGGGAGGTTGTTTGTTTCCCAAATGCTATCAACCTATTTCACTCATCGATTGCAGGAGGCTGGCCTGGTTTGTAGTGGGTACCACAGGTACTTACACCTTATACCAGGTCCAGTTATCCCTTATTAGTTAAATGTAGTCAGTGTCTAGAAGCCAGGCTGTCTAGAGGTAGATGTAGGCAGAGCAGCCAAGGCTGAACTAGGAGACATGCAAAGCTCTTGAAGTACCACTGTGGTCACAAAGTACTCACACACATGAAAGACAATACTCTGTCTACCCGAAAATAAAGGTACTTTATTTTAGTGACACAAGGCCGAAAATACTTTAAAGACTATACTCCCTAAGGAGGTAAGTACATTACACATTATATACACTAGTAAACACAAGCATGTAAGTAACCAGTCAGAAAATAGTGCAAATATTGAAAATCACAATAGGTTGCAATGGGCTTGGGGGAACACAAACCACATACTAACATATTGGAATGTGAAAGTCAGTTTCCCACCTAGGCAAGTGTAGTGTGTAGAGGAGTGCTGGGAGTGAAAGAAAATGCCAAAGGTAAGTAAAATATCCCACCCCAGAGCCCAAGAAAGCAGGAGTAAAACATAGCAAGTTTCCTAAAACACACTAGAAGTCGTGGTAGAAGACAGTGCAAGAACCAGAAGAGACTGCAAGACACCAACAATGGATTCCTGGACGTGAAGACCTGTGGAAGAAGATGAAGAAGTTCTAGAAGCACTGAAGAGTCTAGGGAGAACAGGAGCCCCTGCTAACCCGGATTAAGGTGCAAAAGAAGAACCACCAATGAGAAGACAAAGTCAGTATTGCACAAAAGAAGATAGATGCCGGTTCCTGGTTGGTGCAGAAGATGTCCCACACTGGATGGATAAATGTAGTCTGGTTTTCTTCACTTGGTTCCAGAAACAAGCCTTGGTAAATGCAAAGCTCATGGTTCACGGAAAATGGCGCTGCTCGGGCCCAGGAAGGACCAGGTTGACTCTACCCAGGCGGAGGAGATAAAGGGGGCTCTCAGCAACTCAGAGAACCCTCTGAAGACCTGGCAGTGCACACAGGAGTCCCACAGCGCAGCACGGGGACAACGGAGTTGAAAATGGGGGTCATTGCAGCACTACAGAAAGGGATCCAATGAATCCACCGGAGAACAACACAGGGAGCTGAGGATAGAGTGCTGGGGACCTGGGCAAGGCTGTGCACAACAGAATTGTTAGAAAAGTGCACAGAAGCCCTAGGAGCTGCAAAACATGCAGTGCACAGGATTACTATCTGGCAAGGGGAGGCAAGCTCTTACCTCCACCAAATTTGGACAGCTGGACCTTTGAACAGTCAGGGTCACTTTAGTTTACCACCTGCTTTCCAGGATCCGGCTCATCAGCAGGAGAGGGGACCCAGAGTGCAGGTTGTCACTGTAGAGAGGTGCCTGCTGAAGCAGGGAAGTGACTCCGTCACTTCATGGGAGATTCCTTCAGTTCTTCTGGTGCAGGATGAAGACAGGCAGTCCTTGGAGCATGCACAACCTGGAAACTGTTGCAGTTGCTAGCAGGAGTTGAAGTTACAAGGTCACAGAAGTCATCTTTGCTTCTTTGTTGCAGTTTTGTAGAGTTCCTGGAGCAGTCAGCAGTCAATCCATTGGTAGAAAATGAAGTAAAGGATGCAGAGGATTCCTTCTGGAGTTTTGCAATCTGAATCTGTGGAAACACCAAGAGGAGAGACCCAAAATAGCCCTCAGAGGGGGATTGGCTACCTAACCAGGCATGGAACCATTAGGAGGGGTCTCTGGCATCACCTGCTGACACTGACCAATCAGATGCTCCCAAAGTATCCCACTACCTTGGATTCCAAGATGGTAAAACCCAGGGTCACTGTGGAGGAGATCTGGGCACCGCCCCTGGGGTGATGATGGACAGGGGAGTGGTCAATCCCCTTTCCTTTGTCCAGTTTCACACCAGAGAATGGACTGGGGTCTCTGAACCGGTGTAGATTGGATTATGCAAGGAGGGCACCATCTGTGCCCTTCAAAGCACTTAAAGAGGCTCTGGGAGGATACTCCTCCCATGCCTGTAACGCCTATTTCCAAAGGGAAAGGGGTGACACCCCTGTCCCTAAGGAAATGCATGGTTCTGCCTTCCTGGGATTCAGCTGCTCAAGCACCAGGAGGGCAGAGGCATGTAGGTGAGGTGGCAGCGGCTGGGACTGCAGTGAAAACCTCAGAAGACTGGTATGGCAGTACTGGGGGTCCATGGTGGAGCACCTAGGGTATATGGAATTGGACCACCAATACTAGAATACGTATTGGGGTATAATTTCTGGTTCCTAGATGCCTCACATGACCATATTCAGAGTTACCATTGTGAAGCTACATATATGTATTGACCTTATATGTAGTCAACACTTATAATAGCGTCCCCACACTCACGAATTCCAGGAAAATGGGCCTGGACAACGTGGTGGCACCTCTGCTAGTGCAGGGGTGCCCTCACATACAGGTACTATGCACCTAGCCTTCAGGGTCTGAAGGTTAGACATATAGGTGACTTGTAAGTGACCTGGTGCAGTGAAAATGGCTGTGAAATAGTGCTTACACTATTTCACTCAGGCTGCAACAGCAGTCCTGAAGGAGTGTTTTTATGATTTCCTTATTGGTGGCAAAAGAAATGCTGCAGCCCATAAGGATCTCCTGGAACCCCAATGCCCTGGGTACCTAGGAATAATATACTAGGGACTCATAAGGGGGTCCAGTATACCAATTTGGAGTGCAATACTGGGTTACCAGTATGTAAGTACAAATTTGGAACCAGAGAGAGCATAAGCACAGGAGTTCTGATTAGCAGGACTCCAGTGACACAGTCAAGCATACTGCCGAAAACAGTAAAACAGACTGACATGTGGGGCACAAACCATAAGCACTGAGGTCCTGACTAGCAGGATCCCAGTGACACAGTCAAAACAGATTGACAAACAAGCCACAAAGGGGGGTAACCATGCTAGAGAGAGGCTACTTTCTCACATCAATAGTACAATTAAAATGATAAGAAGAGTGGTCTACAACCGCCTTGTTATATGGGCTTAAGACAATGACGTTCTTTCGCCTTTTCAATCTGGATTCCGTCCAAGGATGGACATGACAAAGCAGTGCCTGAGTATGAGTTTGATAGTAAGCAAATGCACTTGTGGCAAGCGCTCCTTGTTTACTTGGAATTTCTGGACCTGTTCACCACGTTCAACTCGTTCAATAGGACCAAGTTGTGGATGATGATGTCGGATGAGCATCTATGGTGAAATGTTTCCTGAATTTCACTTAAAGTGGGGGGTGCGCCAAGGGTGTATGTTGGCACCCCTGCTTTTTATTCTTCATATTAATGGATTATGCACCTACCTGATTTCTAATCTGGTAGACACTACAAGGACCGCAGGCACACTTGTGCCCATGCTACTCTACTCCGATGACGCAGTCCTTTTAGCCTGCACCCCTAAAGCTCTGAGGCTGTTGGTGGACAGCTTTGTTTCTTTAATGAGTAACCAAGTGACTAAATAGGGAAAATCGCATTTCAACGCATGTGAGCCCAGTAGATCTAGGTTAACCAGGCTCACAATTAATGCCCAGCCACTCTCTAGTACTGGTGATTTCAGCTATTTAGGATTAACCTTCAGACCCTTTTGGTCTTGGCAGTCTCAGCTTAAGAACTCCTGCCTTAAACTTGGTAGATCAGCAGGAGCAATTTGAAATCTTACTAGACCGAGAGGAAACTGGACTATTTTTCCCATTTTAAAAGTGTACAACACTCACATCCAGATTTACAAGGCCCTTGCATCTATTAGCACCACATTTGCAGGAAAATCGTTGCCATAAATGTGACAATAATGGGCCACTACCATAGCGTCATATACCCGTTACGCCACATAATGCATAATATATACATGATGTATGCAAACAGGGCGTTCCCTCGTTAGAGGATCGCTAAAAATGTTGCAATGGAATCTACAAGATTCCATTGTGCCAGCATCATTTTTGACGCCTGCTTAAAGCAGGCTTTAAAATGAGGCTCCCATTGATTTCAATGGGCCTCTTAACACTATACTGGATTAGAGTCATATTTTTTTTAAAGCTATTCCAGTATATCATTACAATAGCATCAGAAAAATGATGTTATTGCCCCAAACATGTGCCATGGTGCATTAAATTGTAAATATGGCACGACCATGGTGGGGTTAGGGAATGCAAGGGGACCGCAAGACAAGTGGCACATTACTGGTGATGTGCCACTTTCCTGTAAATATGGCCCTCAGTGTGTAACTGCTGCCACACACAGGGCTGGGATATGGGGTTTTCATAGCACTTCATTTCCTGCAAGTGGAGGAAAATCGAATCCTTCATTGGTAACTGTACCTACCGCCGTCCACCCCAGTGTTATTATCCATTCAGAGCTTAATAAAGGTCACATTGCAGATAAGGTGCACTCATCTCCATTGTTGTTGTGGGTGAGATTCCAGAGGAGCCACTTTGCAGAGACATAACTATGGATTGTCTCAGCCTGCAGAAGGGATCCTCTAACCCATGGCTGAACTACATCAGCAAAACACTGGATGCCCTGGGTTTGTCCTCTTTGTTTACCGACCCCAGAAACATTAAATAGCTGGACAAATCAGAGATTAAAGCTGCTTTTCTGGAGTATTGTGAGGAAACAAGATTGAACGCTGAATTATCTAAACACATAGCACCTCATTATGACTTTGGCAGTTATTTCAGAAGACTGCTGCGGTGGCAGCCACCAAAAGACTGCCATGTTGGTGGTAATCCGACTGCTGTATTGAGTCACACACTGAAGACTGCCAATAAGTAGCCACAAATCCAACATCGCCAGGGCGTAGGAGGGCGGGAAAGATGCAGCCTCACCACCAGCCTGACAACTTTCCTCTCACTAGATTACGAGCCACAAATCACCACAGCAGTTCTTCAGTGGTGGAAAACCACTGGCAGTGCAAACCGCCATGTTCAAAAACTCACTTCAGACAGAACACAACATTACATTGGACAGTTTGAATACCCCACACCTGACACACATACACACCTACTCAGTGCACTATATAACACACCCCCACACAACCCACAGACCTTTGCTACCAAAACGACATTCACAAACAGCAAGAACCAAAAAACCTACAAATTAGCACTTGTAGAACATAGGCACATTTACACTTCCCACTCAGCACACACTACACAACTGTACGAACAACAGAACACACACATAACGAGTACACACAAACACCACAACCGACCATCACACATGATGAAACACCCTCACTCCACCAAGCACCCTACACTGCTCCCTTACACACACAACACCCACCCCCACCCCCACCTACAACACAACCCCCGCCACCACGTCTCGACAAAAGCACCCACGCTTCACAGACAATGAGTTGAGGGTCATGGTCGAATAAATTATCATAATAGAGCCACAGTTGTTTGGAGCACAGGTCCAGCAAACATCCATTGCTAGGAAAATGGAGTTATGGCAGAGAATTGGTTGACAGGGTGAGCTCAGTAGGCAACCTTCCACGCACAAGGAAGGACATCAGACCTTGACCTACGAGGGAAGGTGCATTCCATGGCATCCCATCATCAGGTTGCCATCTATAAGACTGGTGGTGGGCCCCTACCTCCTCCCCCAGAGTTTACATCATAGGAGGAGACGGTCTTAGACATCCTCCATCCGGAGGGCCTGACTGGAATACCTAGAGGACTGGACTCTGGTAAGTAACTACCACTCTCCTAACACACATTCGTCCTGTCCAGCATGCTTAGACACCACCCAAACACTCCCCAATTCACTCTATCTCCCAATACACTTCCCACCTAATCACTTAATGCCCCTCTCTTGCATGCCACACCACCAGCCAGCCCAATGCCCACACAGTCCCTGGTAAGTGCACGGATAGCAGTGCCAATAACAAGCATTGACTCCCAGAATGCACTAGCCCATCTACATCAAAACCTGCAATGTGCACTTCACATCACATCCGTTGCAAGTATGACTATTGCAGTGGCCATACCAACTAGATGCCTCGTCTGAGGATCACTACAGGGCAATGACAAGAATGCAATGGCACAACACAATAGCAAGGAAGGCCAAACACAGCTACAACACTGTCACCAAACCTAATTGCCAACTGTCCAGATCAACAATCCTGAAATGGACTGTTCTTTGGCTTAAAAGTAAAAAGTCAGACTCCATGAACAGCATGCACAGACAGGACAAACAACCTTGCCAAAACACATACCCTCCTCCCACTTGGACACCATGTTGCAATGTGCAGTCATTCCCACTCGCATCTAGCAAGCCTGATTTGTCACAATTTAACAGGGCACACCTGTCATGTGAACCATCACAAAGGACCTGAACCCTCTCACCGAGCAAAAGTTACCTAGGGTGATTGCACCAACCCCAATTAAGCATGGTGCACATGTCACAATTCACTATCCACAAACAGTGTTTTACAGTGCTGCATCTGTCATTGCCATTGCTGGGAATAATGTCAAGCCACTGTATGTATCAAACAAAGAGATTAACAATCACATGCCCACTACTCTCTCTCACTCCATCCACAGGTACCCCTGCCAGTGCCATCATGGAGAGGATACCAGAGACAGCCAGCCCTCCTCTGGATGAAGATCCCAGTGAGGACAATACTTCTGGATGTCTGGACATGGACGACCTCCCTGGCCCATCTGGGACACCTCATCAGTCTACCACTCCCTGTCACACCCTGCTGATATCAACCCCCCACCCTGTGGCATCAACATCACAGCCAACCCTTCGTCCCAAACCTGTGTCCAAAAGAGAGGTCAATCAATTCTGTGCCACACACTAAAGGGACCTGAGTCAACCCCTCACACCCAAGACAATGAAGGTCCTGGTGACACTGGGAGTGGGCACACCATGCCAGGGGCATAGGCACATGGGGGCAAGGGGCAGGGGGCAGGGGAGGGAACTTGTGGGCCTGAGGGTGGGACGCCCAAGGGAGTCAACTGAGCAGCAAACCATCTCCCAAGTCTTGGGAGCATACCAATAAGCCCAGGACTGCATGGGCCAGATCATTACCATGTTGGGGGAAAACTGAATGCTGCAGAGGAAATACCACCAGGATGTCATGCAGCAGTGACAGGCCCACAATGCCACAATGGCCTCTATTTAAGGGACGCTCAGGGACCTCAACACTTCCCTGCATGCTTCCTCCACCCATCTGCAGGCCCTTTCCACTAGCCACATCACATCTAAGCCTTCCACATCTGCCGCAGCTAGTGGAATAGTGGCCCTGCCAGGGGTACCACGAGCCTCTGGCACCCCTCCCTCTGTAGCTGATAAACCTTCCTGCAAATGTGGATGCCCATCCAGACAGCTGGCTGGAGCAGATGCCAAGACCAAATCTGCTCCCAGGAAATTAATCTCCCCTGGTTTCTCTCCCTTGTGTGCCACTGAGACACCCTGTTGACTGTCCAATGACATCACTCCATTTTTCCCATGGCCCTTAGACACTGGACCTGTGCTACCTACAGCTGTGCCACTTACTCTGATTATTCCAACTACCATAACCAAAGAATGTACCATATGTTCATAAATCAAATGCCCCATGTATGCCCAATAAACAATATTGATCACAGCAACTGCATATGTGTCTTCATTTAAACACACACACATGTTATGTCTGCAAAATGTTATGTGGGTATTGGCCCCCTAAACCAACAAGCAGTGTAATGGAGAGCAGAGGGAGGCATCCTCTGCAGGAGACACAGTACAACAGATAGGTCCCAGGTCAGATGTAAGAGAGTCACAATTCCAGCCACACACTAGAGGATATTCACGTATCCAACCTGCAAAAGAGACCATGAAAGTTAGTTCCATCATGATAGAAGGCATGGTGCCATACAAATCACATATGAATTACATAATTGTCCTGGCCAGTGTAGATTGTCACAGAAGCAGGGCAGATATTATTTCTACATCACCAGGCTCAGGAAATACATCACAAATCACAGTAGCTGGCATCTGTCATGTGCAAAACTCTATTTTGTAAACAGTTACCAAAGGCTAATGACCATGAATGCCTCAAGCCATAGGTAGCAGAGGCATAGATTGCCATTACACAGTCTGTTTGCGGAATGACATGATAACAGGAGAATGCAGGACACATAGCTCAATACAGGTCTGTCAATAGGAGATGTGAATCTAGCAACCTGCAGTGAGTACACATGTTAGAGAAGATACATTTTAACTCAACACCTTACGTCCAATCAGTCACCTGCCCCAACACACACATAGGGATAGGAACACATTACAACACCATTGATGATCCAAATGAGGAGGACCATTGTCACCAATCAATGTGGATATACTACACTTGCAAATACACAGTCAGCAGCATACCTGTATAATATTGGAAGTACTAATTGATGAGCTCAGTTCTAGAGTCAGTTGCAACTTCCACATCTGCCTCCTAATCATTTTCCATGTCTGCATTACCAGCCACTGGTCCAGCTGCCTCCTCATCATCAGCTATCAATGGTATCTGACATCTCAGGGAAAATCTGTGGAGCATGCAGCAGGCAACTATGATCTGGCATACCTTTTGGGAAGTGAAGAGGAGGGCACCTTCAGAGATGTCCAGGCACCTGAATCTGGCTTCCAGAAGACCAAATGTCCTTTCGATTACATGCCTCGTCCTGCCATGGGCCTCAATGAAACAGAGTTCCCCTTCCATGGCAGGGTACCTCACTGGTCTCAACAGCCAGGGAAGGTTAGGATAGCCAGAGTCACCTGTGTGCACAAGGGTAGGTCACTTGTGAGATGTACTGGTCTGTCAGACACACCACCTGAGCATTAATTGAGTGGTAGTTCTTCCTGTTCCTATTCACCTGTTCATTGGCACTGGGAGGGACCAAGGGTATATGGGTGCCATCAATGGCCCCTATCACATGAGGGATGTGTCCCATATCATAGAAGTCTGCCTTCACATAGGGCAAATCTGCACGTTGGGGGCGAACCTGATGTAGCTGTCCAGGTGTTTCAATAAAGCACACAGTACATCCTTCAACACAAGACTGAACATGGGCTGAGACATCCCTGCTGTCAAGTCCACTGTATTCTGAAAGGAGCCAGTGGAAAGAAAGTGAAGCACTGACAGGAATTGTACTGTGGGAGGGATGGCATACGGATTGGGTATGGCAGGCAATAGATCAGGCTCCAACTGGGTACATAGATCCATGATGGTCTGACGATTCAGACCATAGGTCTGGATGACATGTCTGTCCTCCAGGTATGCAAGCTCAACTGGTGGACGGTACACTGGTGCATGACTGAATCTCCTCATGGCAGGGTATCTAGAATAGAGAGGGGAAAGGGTACAAAGTGATAAGCACTTCACACATGTAAGCATAACATGTCATCATCGCAAACACCTAACACTGTACACATGTGTCACACTGCTGACACCAACTATAATGGGCATGCTGAAGCGGCTTGGACACCATCCTTGCTGCACATTGCTAACACTGTAAATCGTTACTGACACACATCCCATGTGTATGTGTCTCACCGACCTTTCCTGCACTGATCATTAATATAGTCATGCTGTATAACTATATGGTTACACCGCCTATGTGCCTCTGAGTATCTGGACATGCATGTCATCTGACATCAGGCCATATCACATCCGTGTGACATGCATGACACATCTATTAGCAAAACCATGATGGCGCAACATAGGACAACTCCGCAGTTAGGTAAAAAATGTGTATGGTGCTCTTTTTTCGGGACAGCAAGGCATGATATGTGCAGAAAATGGCAGCTGCCTTTCCTCCTGCACAGGACATTTGGAAGTTAACTAAGTCTGCCGGTGTATGTCGTCATGGCGGTAGGTGGTCACAACCACTTTGCAACTTCTCATTGGTTTACATTGCTGTCTATGAGGGACTGGGGCCAATGATGACCACCGCCAGCGGTGACTGTCCTGTACGTGGTGGCCATAACTGCCATTTTCTGCAACCTTGCTCATTTGAGTCCTGACACTCTTGCAAGCAAGACCTCCACAATGTGAGCTGCTGTGTACTGTCTCTGGGATCCATCATGCCATGTCTGGCAGGTGATAGGGCCTCTGCCTTCACCCCAGAAGAGCTGGAGAAGCTTGTGGAAGGGGTCATTCCCCTGTATGGACATCTGTATGGGGCATCAGAGGAGCAGATGAGCCCAGTGTGATAGGGGTGTGTGTGATGGTGTAAGGGGTATGTGTTCCAGGGAGGGTGTACATGCATGCAGGGGGAATGGAGTTAAGGTGTGTGAGCTGAGAGGAAGGGTATGTGTGGGTACTTTGTGAGTCAGATGTGTATTCTACACTGCTCTTGGTATGGTGCCAGTGTACATGACTTTCTCCTTCTGTTTGTGTCATCCATGCAAGTGAACGCCCATCAGAAGAAAGGGATCTGGTGTGCCATAGCCAAGCAAGTGTGGACCCTGGGGGGAGAAAGCAGTGGGAAGACCTCGGAGCTGGGCCCGGAAGACCGTGGGGGCCCAGCTGGGTATGTCCTCCCAACGAGGGAAGGGTATCTGTTGGACCCTGACCCCTCCTAATGTCCCGCATTTGGGCGGTGGCCTACCCTGAGGTGGATGGGTGTTTGAGGGCAGCACAGCAGCCACTAGGGGGTGAGTATTGACTGTATCCTGGGACCTGGCTGGGTTTAAATGGGATCAGGTGACTCACTGCAGGCAATGTGACAATGTAGTAATAGCATCCTGTTTTTATCTAATGTAAATGGGTATTATGTTCCCTGGCTGAGTATGATTAGTATATGTGTTGGCATGGTTTACTGTCAGTGGATGTACATCTCCCATTTCTAGATCTCTCCATATCTGGAATGGCGAGATGATCTAATGACAAAGGCACATGTGTGACTCCATCCTGACCATACAATGGATGTGAGTATTTGTATCACCCTAAGCATTGAGTATGACCACCTTCATCCCTCTGCATTTGTGGCTCTGAGGTGTCAGTCCACTCCTATCTGTGTAGCACATCTGTGCATGCTACTGTGTGATTCTTGTTTTCTCACAGAGACTATATGCATCACATACTAGTAATGATATTGACTGAATGTGGGGCTGCTATTACAGTTCCACCACAGATCAGGCCTTCATGGGACAGGACTATTGGCTTGATAGCTGTATAACCATATATAGGTGATCTACTGACTGTAGGGTAGGTGTAGGTAGCCAAACTGGGATATCGATACATGTTCTATTGATGAGGTCTGGTTGCAGACATCATGCATTCCTAGGTGCAAGACTTGTGGGGATGTAATCGTTCAACCAATACGTTGGTACTAGAGGTGGTATGTACCTTGGCAGATTTACTATTTGTCACCATGGTACGAATATGACATGTATGACAATGCCCCAGCAATTGCTATGCTACATTGCTGAGTTACTGCATATCAGGTCCTAATGATTATTTGGGGGCACATCTGATGAGCTGGGAATTTTCTGCTTGCCTTGGCCCAGCTGAAGTGGCAGAGTAGGAGAGGTTGGGCTATTGCATGACACATGGCATGTTGATGTTATTCAATTGTTGCATTTAGGGGGTCATTCTGACCTTGGCGGTCCATGACCGCCATGGCGGAGGGCGGCGGAAGCACCGCCAACAGGCTGGCGGTGCTTCCTGGGCGATTCTGTACCGCCGCGGTCAGAAAAGGGGAGCCGGCGGTTTCCCGCCGGTTTCCCGCTGGCCCAGGGAATCGCCATGGGGATTCCGAGCGCCTTCCGGCCAGCCTGTTTCTGGCGGTGTCCACCGCCGGAACCAGGATGGCGGGAACGGCTGCTGTGGGGCCCCTGGGGGCCCCTGCACTGCCCATGCCACTGGCATGGGCAGTGCAGGGGCCCCCTAACAGGGCCCCACAAAGATTTTCACTGTCTGCTGTGCAGACAGTGAAAATCGCGACGGGTGCCACTGCACCCGTCGCACCCCTTCAACTCCGCCGGCTCCATTCCGAGCCGGCTTCATTGTTGAAGGGGCTGTCCCGCTGGGCCGGCCGGCGGTCTTCTGGCGGTCGCCCGCAGGCCCAGCGGGAAAGCCGGAATGGCCGCCGCGGTCTTTCGGCGGGAACCGCTTGGCGGGCGGCGACGGCCGACTGCCGCGGTCAGAATGACCGCCTTAGTCTCCTCAGGTTGCCTCATGTGGTAGCGGGATGTGTAATTGGTGTACAGGCAGTGGTTTTGGTCCACATGTGCCTAATACATCTAGACATTTACCGTCTGAGATGTGTGTTGTCTGAGCTCTGTGACAGGTATTGTCATTTCTGGAATGGTGTGTGAGGGTGGAGTTGTCATGTTGCTCAGTCAAACTGAAGTAACTGCATGTATGGTGGCACTGTAAGTGGACCATGATATAATATGGGTTTTGCTGAATTACACCTGTTGTGACACTGCACTCAGTGATTGAGTATGGATGTGTTACATGTGCTATTAGGGCCATTATAGATGCACTTAGCAACATGATAACTTGTGATATATATGTTTGGTGGCTGCTGATCTGGCTCTGTGATTGGGTCAGACTATTCACATGGCTATGCCACAGATCCATATTGTACACATCAGATGTAACCTGTTTGGGTGTCTGACGTGTAATGGCTAAATCAGAGTTGATACCCATATTGGCATCACCGTCAGTGTTTGGTCTGCCATGTAATGTGCCAGGCAGGTGCTGTGTGGTCTGTGAGTGGAGTTGGCATCACTGTAATGGATTTATTACAGAGGGCGTGGGCTGAGCAGGTGGTGTAACTGTAGAGGCCTGGAGTGTTTAGTTCAGTCAGCTGCACATTTTATGGGTAAAAAGATGTATGGAGATGTATGATGTGTGTTCAGGCATTCAATTGATACTGCATCCAGGGCATGGTGTGGCAGCAAATATGGCTTTGGTTGTCATCATGTGGATGATTCCAGTTGTGCTGTCCTACTTGAATATTGATGTAGGTGTGAGGGTTGGAATACAGGTGTGGGTAGTAGTAACATGTTGTGACATGATGTAGGTTATGTGTATTGGCACCTTGGATGGTCTACCCAACATATGTATTGTCACAGATGTGCATGTTTACCAGTGTGTATGAGAGCTATATGTTAACCCATTTTTGCCCTATCTTTCTTCCTCCCTCCCTTTCTCTCTATTTGTGTGCATCAGCATCATCAGGCAAAGGAGATGGGGCACAGGTGAATGAGGAAGCAGGAGCCAATAGGACCCAGGAAGCTGAAACCAGCGAGAGCGAGGGACCGAGTGGGATGGAGGGTGAGTGGAGTGCCACAGGGGAGACTGGATCTACCACCTCTTCTTCAGAATCCTCCTCCAATGGTAACTCCCTGGCAGTGGTGGACCCATGTGGTACCACCCCAGCACCATCTTTGTCTGCCACTCTCCTTACTAGCACCACCCTCCCTGTAGTTCCCCACCCAGCTACAAGTGCCCACTCACCCAGTAGGATGGCCATCTCCTTCACCACAGGCACCTCTGCCCCTGCCCCAGTCAGCCCTGCTGCCCTCAGTGAGGAGGCTAATAACCTCCTGAGGTAGGTCCATCTCTGTGGTTCAGTCCACCATTGTGAATGCCATCCAGGGACTGGCAGCTCAAATTCAACAGAGCAATGCATTCCTGGAGGGCATTCATGGTGCCCTGCTTGGCCTTCAGAGATCCTTTCAGGCTCTTGCTTCCACAATAACGGCAGCTAGTCTCCCTTTGTCTACCGACCCCCCTCCACCTACCTCTTCCCAATCCCAAACACCTCTCCCCAAACCCAGCCAAAACACACATACACACAGGCATGCATCCACCTCAACAGACAAGGGTACCACTGACAAACACAAGCACCACAAGACAAGCACACAAAAAACACCTATCTGCAGACACACCAACATCCACTACCTACATTGACTCCCACACCACCCCCTCCTTCACAAACACTACACCAGACATACCTGCAGTCACCATGCCATCATTCACAGATCCAGCCACTACACCTGTTTTACCCACAATCAGCACAAGAGCAGACTGGCAGACATCCACCCCAGTCACCACATCCTCACCCACCACAACCACTGACAGCCCCAAATTCAGAACAACTACCCTAACTGCAGACACCTCTCTAACAGACAGTCACCCATCCAGCAATCATCTCCCTGCACCTCCTCACCTCTCCTCCCAAGACACATAAATGCCTGCACTCACCCACCCAACAGACACCCAGCACCCACAATCATTCCACACACATACTTACACCTAAAACATCCACACGAACACATCTTACAACCACTCCCTCTACTCCCAAACCCTTTTGCCATTGCCGCCCCATGTGTCTAAGAAGCATTTCCTCAGAGTTATACTTGTTCCTTACTCCTCTCCCACCCCATGATACCGCCAAGTGCTCTTTGTCCGTCCCCAAGACTAGCCCTTTCACCTCCAAATCCTCGCCTGTCTCCCCTACTAGTGCCCATGCCCCTCTGCCTGCCAAGAAGTCTGCCCCTCCCAAGCTCAGTCCCAGGGACCCCCCTCCCAAGGCCAGCCTAAGGAACCCCCCCAAACCCAAGCACAAACTCCCCTCCTCCCCCTCCAATCCCTGAGATGCCTGCCTACCCCATGATTCCCCTATCCTGTGGAAGTTATATTGCAGTCAGGAGTCAAGTAGGGGCACACTGAGGTGTCATTTGTGCCTTTGTCACTTTGGACTGGTTAATGGCCTTTTAATTTAAATATGTTTGTTTCATATTATTTTTCTATTTTTAATACATCTGGCCTAACCTGTTGTTGAATTTGATGGTTACATACTTGTCCTGCCTTTCTAAATGGCTGTTTAGTGTTTGTGCGCTTTGGCTTGTGCTTGTGTGACATCTGTGTGTGTGTTGGTTGTGCTAGCTGTTGTGCCTGGGCTGCAGGGTGTGGTCCTGCCTTTTGTCCTACTGTCATTGCTGTGTAATCTGTGTAGGATATGTTTGTGTTTGTTACATGAATGTGTGTTGCAAAATTTTGTGTTGACATGTGTAATCTTGGTGTTGTGTGCCCTTGTATGGCTAAAGTGTGGGTGTACGTGTGTGTGTGATGGTTATGTCATATACATTGTGTGTGGTATTAGCATTGAGTGACGTACGCTTCGTTGTATGGCAGTGTGATTGTGTTTATTGGTTGTCTATTGTTACGTGTTGTTGTTAAAAAGTCTTGTGCAATCATGTTGCTTGGTGAAGCGTTTTTGTAGTTGCGATTCTGATGTCATTGTGTGAATCAGTGCTGTTGTTGATGGTTGTGTTAGACAGTGCCGGTGCTGTATGTCTGAGGGTTGGTGTGTGTATGGCACCTGTGTGTTGGCCGTGGTGTGTGTAGTACAGGTTTGCGTGTGCGTAGTACAGCTGTGCGTGTGTGTAGTATGGGTGTGCATGTGTGTATTTAGGTGTGTGTGTATGTACGTATGGGTGTGTGGTTATGTGTGTGTTTGTCGCCATCGCAAGCCATGTGCATGTGTAGTTTGGGTTTTCCCCCCAGTGTGAGGAAGGTGTGTGTGTTCACGGTTGGTGTCTTCATTTCCATCACTGGTTCCAGAGTTATAGTGAGAGCAGTGGGGGGACTTCAGTGCAGGTTCCATGGTGGATCCAGTCAGGTATGCGTTCAGGAATAAGAGTGTTTCCTTTTATATAGTTGATTTCTGCCGGGGTTTTTGTGGCGTTGTGTCCGCAGTGGAAACCTTGGCGGTGTGCAGCCTCGTAATATGTCTGTCGGAAACATGGTCACGCCAGCCTGATGGTGCCTAATACCATCCATGGCAGCCTGTCCGCACTGTCAGTTGATTGACTGTGTTTTGTTGGGAGGTCATAATATGGTGGGCTTCACCGCTGGCTTGTTGGTGGTATGACCGCCACCGCCAACATGGAGGTCCTGGTACAGGCAAACTCGTAATGACCCTCCCGGTCTTGACCTATTAAAGATCTTTAGCATCTCTAGAACCAGTTTTTATATAACATTAGACCTCACACATTGGGAGACATGGCTTCTTTTCTGTTTTAGAGCGGGAACAATTTGGTGGCTTTTATGTTTTAAAATAGTTTTGATCTGGAGGGGAATGTAGCACCAGCATGCCCTTGTGACAATGCAACTCAACAGTCACAATTGCACTTTATCTTTTTTTGTAGTTTTTATAATTTTCCATGTAAGCACATTTTGAAGTCCTTATTAAAAATGTATGGCATATTTGGTGCAGAGAAGCTCTGTTTTACCTGCAATTATTGTGCTCTCCCGAAATATGCCTTAGTGTGATTTCCTCTTCAGGTCGAGCATGCAAACGCTTCCAACCTGTTGTCTCTCTTTTGGGCTTTTAACCACAACATTTGTCACATCCATCACTTTCATTGGTTTGTATCCTTGCCTTTAAAAAATCCTTCGATTTCATTTGTAAAAGGCATCTGTACTGCAAGCCTTTTCTGGTATTTAGCCCTCCTGGAGTGCACCGGCCAACTACTGAAACCATATGAGGCTCCATGTTTTCCGCTTGGTTTCTCAACTACTTTTTATTTTTATTTCCTACACAGCACGATCTTGCGGACAGTAGTTGAGCGCTTTGCATGACTACCAGTTTACTTCTATTGTTTATCCAAGTGCTCCTTGGTGAATGCATGGTTTTACACAGCAAGATCAATTTTTTATTTTTATTTATTTTTTTGTAATTTTCCTCTGTCCCGTGTCTATCCCCACTCCCCCAGCCCTAGCCCTTTTTTTTTTTTTTTTGCATGCTGGGACCTGTAGTTTGACTGTTCGGATGGCAATGTAGGTTAAAGTTAATAAAAACAAGCAACTTGTTTATTGACGCAAAACGTCTTGTACACTTTGGTGGGGGCAGGCTGCCACACAGCTCTTTCCCCTGGTGATGCTCGGGCGGTGCAGGGGCCAGGTGTGGTGCTCGCTGTGTGATTTGTGTCTGGTTACTCAGGACAGCAAAGCATTAACAGCCTTCCATCCTCAGGTGCCCCCACCTTCTTTTCTGTCCTTCCCGAACCCTCCACTGTCACGAAGGGAGACGGGGAATGTCTGCGGAGGTAGAAGAGACTCAGAAATGTGGGATTTCATGAGCCGTGGGGAGGGAGGTGGCAGTTGGTGGTAACATTGAGAAGGTGGTCTTGGCTCCCACCTGGAGGCTGATCTGGGCATCCGTAGTAGGATAAATGTTTGGTCTGGTGTGGGAGGAGGGGTGTTTTTTTGTCCTCCTGCATATGCAAGTTTTTCGACATTTCACAATTAGTTCTTGGGGACTGTTTATCATATTTGTTGGGTATACACACATTATATAATTGTCTTTCTGTGTGTGTGTCTCTGTTTGTCTTGTTTGCAGGGCATAATATAACAATCTATCTGTATGTGTGTGTCTTTTGTTTGTCTACAGTCATTTTATGTAAGCCCTCGCTTTGCCCTGCTTGTGTGTGCCTCTTCCCAGTATTGTTGTGTGTCATATGTATACAAAGGACACATGTGCTATACATGTACTGCACAAGGAGACGCGTAGGGACAGACGGGGAGTGTGCCATGTCATATTATGCAGGTGTCATTCCTGTATGTTTTCCACCCTATCGCATGGGTTTTTAATGTCTGCCACTATACTTTCTCCTTGTTTTGGATAGGCTTCAGTCAGTGCTCCATTTATCACTGTATTCCCTTGCCTTGTCTGTATCTGATGTCAATTAAAGTTATGAGTAAAACCTACGTGTGCATGTGACATCATATTGTTGAAGTTTTGTTCTGTGCATGCCCCATTTTGTACATGCAGTCTATTGTACATGCACCATTCAGTGTCTGAGATCCTTGTACATGGTTTTTTCTTTGTTTTACTTATGTAATTAAGTGTTTGTGCAGATATATGTCTCATGAAGTGAATAACACATTGATAGGGAAAAAGAAGCACCGAGGAGGGCTGGTGTAGCTTTGCACAGGTTTTCCTGCCTGCTTCCATGGAGACTAAAGTAATTTCTCATCTGAAGATCTCTGCAGCCCTCTGATTGCACTTCTGCAGCTTCATCTAGCTATAGCAGGAAAGCATTAAGACACAATAGCTTCCTGTTCTCTTAAATAGCTTTGATTTAGGGTGAATCAACAATACATGCTGATTTTGCATTGTTGATATATTCAGAAATTACTCCTTAACCGGTTGGGCGTTGACCTCATCAGAGGCTTCTCTCTCCGTGCTGGAAGCTTAGCTTCCAGCACGATCGGAGGAGAAATGCAAAAGCATTTCCCCTCCGATCACGTGGAGGGGGCGAGAGAGGTATGAAAGGAGAGAAAAGGCCTTTCCTCTCCTTTCAGGTCTCTCTCAGAATTTCTGCTGCCCGATTGCAATGCGATCGGGCAGCAGAAATGCCCACTAAGCACCAGGGATTTTTATTTATTTATTTACGCATAAGAGGAGCGTCCCCTTGGGCAAGGGCCGCTCCCCAGGAGGGCAATTTTTTTTTAGGCCATTTCTGACCCCCGTGGGGGCAGAAACCACTAGACACGAGGGAATCTTTTTTTTATTGTTTTAGTTTTTCATATGTGGGGAGCAACTCCTTAGGCAAGGGTGCTCCCCTGGGGGCAAAATTAACTCTAGACAATTTCTTCCCCATTTGGGGGCAGATCGGCCTATTTTTATTAGGCCAATCTGAAATCTTTAGACACCAGGGATTTTTTTGTTGTCAGTTTCACATGAGGGGATCGATCCCTTAGGCAATGGTCGCACCCCTGGGGGGCAATTTGTTTTAGTCCATTTCTGCCCCCCTTGGTGGCTGATCAGCCTTATGTATTTAGGCCGATCTGCTCCTGGAGGGGGGAGAAACCTCTAAGCACCAGGGATCTTTTTTTTTCTTTTCCTTTTTTTATATGTGGGGAGCAACCCCTTAGGCAAGGGGTGCTCCCCTGGGGGCAAAATTATCTTTAGGCCATTTCTGCCCCCCTTGAGGGCAGATTAGCCTATTTTTATTCGGCCAATCTGCCCGAAGGGGGGCAGACACCACTAGACACCAGGGATTTTTTTTTGTGCATCAATTTCATGCAAGGTTGTTCCCCTGGGGGGAAAATTTATTTAAGGACATTTCTGACCCCCTGGGGGGTAAATTGGCCTATTTTTATTAGGCCAATCTGCCCCCAAGGGGGCTGAAACCACTAGGCACCAGGGATTTTTTTTTGCACCAATTTCACGCAAGAGGAGCGACCACTTAGGCAAGGTTCGCTCCCCTAAAGAAGGTAACTTTATTTTAGGCCATTTCTGCTCCCGTTGGGTGCAGATCAGTCTATTTCTATAAGGCTGATCGGGGGCAGAAACCACTTAGGCACCAGGGATTGGTGTGTGTGTATGTGTGTTTTTTTTGGGGGGGACAGCCCCTTGGGCAAGGGTCGCTCCCCATGGGGGCACATTACTGTTGGCCGCCTATTTTTGGAAGGTCCAAGGGAGGAAGAAAGCACACCAGAGACCAGGAAAGATTTTTTATTTTTTTTAAAAGAGGGTGGGGTATGGCTACACCCCCACCTCAAATAAATGGGGCCAAAATTGATCTGCCCACTTGTGGGCAGATGGGGCAATTACCCTCGATCCACTCCCCGTGGGGATGGAGGGGGCAGAAAGCCTACTAGATGCCAGGGAATTAAAAAAAAAAAAAATTGTGGGTGGTGGCTTCCGACCATTATGGGCATGTTTATGCTTCGACCCCAATTGAAGGGGGTAACAGTCTTTCAGCTCTCCCCTGCAAGACCTAGACCCATCTGAAAACTAAACATCTGGTTGAGTATAGGGTGGTGAGCTTCACATGCCCTGGGCACCATTTCCTTACCCACAATGCACTGCAAACCTGCAACTTTGCTGGAAATCACACATTTTTCCCACATTTTTGTGATGGAACCTACCTGAATCTGCAGGCTCCACAAAATTCCTACCACCCAGCATTGTTGCATCTATACCGATAAAACTTCTGCCCCACTTATCAGCCTAAAAATGTTCTTTTTTCAAACTGCCCTTTTGGACCTGCCTTGGTTTCACCTCAATTTCGATATGTTTTTGGCTCTACACTGTCACAGGCACTTGGCCCACCTACACAAGTGAGGTATAATTTTTACCGAGAGACTGAGGAGAAAATTGGGTTGTAGGAAATTTGTCCCAGTACGGTGATCCACACAGAAATGTGGGAAAAACAATATTTTGTTAGCTAAATTTGAGGTTTGCTGAGGATTCTGTGCAAGAAAACACTGGGGATCTATGCAAGTCACACCTCCTTGGATTCCCTCAGGTGTCTAGTTTTCAGAAATGTTTGGGTTTGGTAGGTTTCCCTATATGCCCGCTGAGCCCAGGATAAAAAACGCAGGTGCCCCGCTCTGCAAAAACAAGTAATTTTGAATTTGATAATTTTTATGTGTCCACATAGAGTTTTTGGGCATTTCTTTTTGCAGGCACTAGGCTGACCCACACAAATGAGGTACCATTTTTATTGTGAGAATTGGGGGAATGCTGGATGGAAGGTAATTTGTGGCTCCTCTCGGTTTCCAGAATTCTGTCACCGAAATGTGGGAAAAAAGTGTTTTTTTGGCCAAATTTTGAGGTTTGCAAAGGATTCTGGGAAACAGAACCTGGTGAGAGCCCCTCAAGGTACCCAATCTCAGATTTCCATAGGTGTCTAGTTTCCTAAAAATGCACAGGTTTGGTAGGTTTTCTTATGTGCCGGCTGAGCTAGAGGCCAAATCAACAACTAGGCACTTTGCAAAAAACAAGTCTGTTTTGTTTGGGAAAATGTGTCCATGTTGTGTTTTGGGGCATTTCCTGTCATGGGCACTATGTCTACCCACATAAGTGAAGTACCATTTTTATCGGGACACTTGGGGGAACGCTGGGTGGAAGGAAATTTGTGGCTCTTCTCAGATTCCAGAACATTCTGTAACTGAAATGTGAGGCAAAAGTGTTTTTTAGCCAGATTTTGAGGTTTGCAAAGGATTCTGGGTAACAGAACCTGGTGAGAGCCCCAGAAGTCACTCCACCCTGGATTCACCTGGGTGTCTAGTTTTTAAAAATGTACAGGTTTGGTAGGTTTCTCTAGGTGCCCGCTGAGCTACAGGCCAAAATCCACAGCTAGGCACTTTGCAAGAAATAGCTCTGTTTTCTTTGGGAAAATGTGATGTGTCCAGGGCTGAACAATTTATGTGGCAAGAAAAATCCAGTTATGCATTTACAACGCCAATAGCTCTACCTCTCACAAATGCGAGACCTATTGCATTTCAAGTGCTTGTTTAAATCTGCAATCAGAACCAGAATGTCAATGGATGTGTAATTTTGATTAGCATGACTTTATGTGTATCGTTGTGACTCGATATATGAATTGCTTTATGATGCTAGTTGTCAACCAGCTGTTCTAGAGTTTTTTACGAGTAATGTAGTTCTTTTTCTTTTAAACGTGTATTAGGAGATCCTTGTATTGCTATGTTGTTACTTTTTATTTTGTGTTTTTATTTACATTATGTTTTCTTTAATGACCTACACAGGTAGAATAAAGACGTGTTTCAATTTAATTGAATTATGAACATGAGTAGACTCCACCAATTGATTAGAGATTGTATTTATATTCTATGAATTAAGGCCATTAGTAGGAGATGTATATTACAAATATATTTTCTTAAAATTGAGTTGTATCCATTTCACCCATTTGGTTTTTACAAGTGATTTTGGTCAATTATTCCTATGAACAATTCCTTAAGACTAGTATTGTTAGGACATGTAATCAGTTGAATGCACAAGAAAGGGACACCACAAGAAAGTATATTTGTCAGGATGAGTGAAACACTGGAAGCTTGATTGCACATGTGATTAACATACTTACAAAACTAGATTTGGTTTTCATTTACGAGTAAACAGTGTACATATAGAATGTGCCCACTCAGGTTTTACATTGATCATTGTTTTTGTATTTGTATTTGTACCAGAACTGCACAATACACCTGCCTCTTTATCTGATTTTCACTCTTTGTTGTATAAAACGTGTAGAGGTAAATGAGAAAGCAACACCTTCCTAAATTGTGGATTCCACTTTTACAAATGAACTGTAGTATGTCTTCTATGTCTGCATGTTTTTACACTTTTTTAAAAGAGGTGAACTCATTGTATAGTCACAATTCATTGTTTGCCACCCTAAAGGTGACTATAAAATCATTTGTTCCATTTGATTTGGAGTGTGTTCTAATGTTTCATTAACAAGCAATGGAATGTATTATGTGAGGATTGATGCTAGCTGCCATGAGCGCATTCCAGGCTCCAAACCAGTTGATCCCAACAAACACCTCACTCACAAAACTGTAGTGCTTTATTATGTTTTCCAGTGTTAATTCATGGTCCAGCCCGTACCTGTTAGAAGATCAGTTAGATTAATTAGTGAGTTAGCCACAAGTTCAGTTTGCATGCCTCAGAAACATTTTTCAGTTCCAAACCTGAAGCTTGCAACTGGGATCAGTATGCCAACTGCAAATCTCTATCTAGTGCTACATCGCTATAAACTTGGCCTTCTAGCACAGCATTCATTACTCACCTGTTTCCACGCAAATTGCCTGTTGTGTAGTCACTATATACTTTTCTTTTGATGTGTAATGTTTTATAACTCCAACACTCCCACTTTTTTATCTCAATGCATGATGTAACACATAAAGGCAAAGGCAAATCTAGAGCTTTACAGCACAACAGTGTACTGGAATAGCTGAAGATTTTTGTATAACTTTTTGCTAATATTTTTAGTAGCTTAAACAGACCTGCGTTTAGCTTGCTTGTATTATATTCAAAGTGAATTTAGTAAATTATACTGTGCTTTAAACAGAAGCCTCTTACCAGGTATGTAACCAGGCAGGAAATTCAAAGTTTGGTTGGGTAAATGTAGACTGATGCTTAGCGAAATAATGATACCTGTATGACCTGTTGCCTTTTCCACCACAGAGATCTTAGACTCGGCCACTCACATCCAACACACAATGTGAAAACCAGACTGTGGAGAGGCATTGTCTCTCTATGTCTCTAAAAATTCCCATTTTCCAAACTCCAGTGTATGGATCACAACATGATACTTTGTGGCAATAGTTACAAGCGTGTGAGGCAATTGGGGTTCGGCATCGCTCCTGCAGAACCAACAACAGCTCTATAGAGTCTAATGCTTGTCTTTCCCTAACAACAGTTTATTCCCATTGAGTTCATACATCTGTCCATAGTTTTGCACTCTGCCTCTAGGGAGATAGGCAGATTTTTTGAAAGTATGAAAGTAATAGCATGAAACGTTAACACAAGTTTGAAAGAGAACACAAGCATAAATTGTCCAATGGAACATTACCTGCTCATTTGTGACCTGCAGTGTTCTGTGAGCTGCAGAAGAGTGGGGGAATATTTTAAGACCCTCTCTCACCACTGGAAAGGGCAGCAGTACCAGGCCACAGATTATCCTGCACTAGGACAAGGGAGATGTAGGTACATTTATAGAAGCCTTCAGCTTTAGGGCACAGCAGGCAGGCGGTGGAGACCACATCCTTCTGCTGCTCTTCCGCAAGGTGGGGGTATGTGTTAACATATATCACTCCCTTGAACAAGGGAGTAATGCTACGTGTTTGTTTAAATACTGCCCAGATCCACAATGTATTTTTAAGAAACTCTCCCAATTTATTTCTTGAGCATTATGAGAAGTTAACAAGGAAATTGGGGAGTGTGAAAGAAACATCCCAAAGATCCATAGTTTAGTTAAAATAAATAAAAACATATGTTCTGGGGTAAGGAGAGAGTTTAATATAAACTCACTGCCATGGAAGTCTTTACCCCTCTGCTTTCACTAGAGCAAGGGGGCCATCACCTTCTTTATCCCCATACTACCACCAACCAAGCTACAAACATTACCACAACCACTAGCATTATCACCATTACCACTACCACCCTTACTATTTGGCCACTGTCATCATTATAGCTATTACCAACACTGTTACCACCAACAATATTGAGACCCCCTTCATTTTCAACAACCAAGGTGAAAGGGGCTGTACACTGAATTCATCTCACATTGCTCAAAGCCAGTGCATAATACCATCTTTGTCCCCATGCTTTGAACAAAGAGCAATTGGCCTGTCTCCCCAGCCCAAGAGCAAGGAGGGATAAAACAAAGAGCACCACTGGCAAGATGACAAATGCCTTCTGGTACCCCTCGCCTTGCCCATTCAAAAACAAGCATCTTTACCATGAACAAGGGTGAGAGAGGGGAACATGACAACGTCCTCCTTGCCAAACCCAAGGACGAGGGTGGTCTTTAAAAAGCTATGTGCATCAGCTGGCACCCGTTCCTGCACACTATTCCCTAATAGCAGAGCAAATAGCTAAGAAAATTAACTAATTACCCTATCACTGGATAAATAGTAGAGATTATGGATTGTTTGTCCTGCAATTATGCATTTACCTGGCCACTGCCTCAATACTGAACAATCACAATATGGACAGGTGCTGTTCAATAACGAAGAAACACACATATTTTCCTGGCCACTCGATAATAATATAAAAAATTAAGGTGGTATGTGTCAGACCCATTTTGGGTGTTTGGAGAAAACATTGATTAAAAAATAGTGTGATAAACAAATATTTGGCAAAGAATATAGGGATGTAAAACACCGTTGACAGGAATATAGAAGAGAAATATATTGCTTTAAATGTTGCTTTTAATATTGTTGTAAGAAGTATTGTTAAAAGAGATATTGCAGTGTGTTTTATACTGGTTGTGGTAATGTTCTTTGTTAATGTGTTTAGTAAATAATTGTATTTATGTGAAATGTACATTTCTTGTTTATTTTTAGAAACAATTTTTGTTTATGTTATTAAGCTATAGAGTCAGAATGTTGAGGATAAGACTAGTTGATTTTTAAAATGTTAAAATTTTAATTTGTTTTTATATTATATTTTTATAAATATACAAATGTTTTATTTAACAATTTGAAAATTATTTTGGAATATTTGATACATTAATCAATTGAAAAACAATGTATATTTGTGTGTTAAAATGTCAATGTTATGACATGTTTTATAGTTAATTCTGAAAACATTTGGAAATTATTAATTTGGGAGTTACGATATTTATTTTTTTATTATTTAATGTAAATATATATGTAATGTTTTAAATTTCATTTTCTTAAAAATAAAATTACTAACATTCTATTTTTGTTATTATTAAGTGCATTACATACATTTTGGTTTTCCTTTAGAAATGTGGGTTATTTTTCACTTTTATTATCAAGAGGTTGTGAAAAAAGTTGTTGTATTTTAAATGGCAATAGTATACTAATTTGATAAATTTTTCATATGTTATTTTTTTTTTATGTTCAAGTCTTTTCAATTCAATTATAGTTCATTAGTTAATGAAAACCATAAACATACATAACCTCCACAAAGTAATCACGATACAATATGTATGCAATCAATAAATCTCTTCTTTAGGCAATTTAATCACCGGTGTGACCATCACAAGCACGCAAAACATAGGGCCTCATTAAAAGTTTGACGGTCCCACGGGACTGCCAAGCTCGAGGGGAGCATGCCACCGTCTTGGCGGTGGCGTCCCCCTGAGCGCGTTACAATGTGGGAACACTGTATTACGCATTCCAATCAGGCTGACCGGTAGGAACAGTGTTGCGATATTGGCCTTGGCTCCCATGGCAACACAACAGCACCATCAGAATGCAGACAGTGCATATTCCAATGGTGCTCGGCAGGGGGGCCCTGCACTGCCTATGCCATGGGAATGGGCAATGCTGGGGCCCCCCTGTGGCCCCCTGCCCTGGCATACTTTATGCAGCTGTACAAGAGGGCAATTTCAACCTGCTTGATAAAACAGTGACAGGATAGTGAAAAAGACATACTTATTAACGAGCACCTATCAGCCAAGGAGGCCTAAGTGCCAATTGCATCCATTTAAAACAGCTGTGCAAGGGAAACCTTCACTGTGCAAATAGTTAGTTGAAAGTGTTGTGTATATCTCTTTCTAAACCATGGGTGTCATTCAAGATAAAATTTCAACCTGTTTGTTAAAAAGTGCTAGAAACTTGCTAGAAACGAATGTTCAACATAAAATTCTTTTGATTCACAGCCTCTGTGGCCGCTGCTCTTCAGGTTCTAACATCTAAGGGTTAAAACTCCTTGCGTAGTAATAACCTCCGGTATACTTGCATGGTTGAGCATTCACAGAGTACAGGTATACATGTTTCTATTCCTGATGACACAAGCGACACAATGCATCTTCCAGTTGGGCACAAAATGTAGGGTGGGGAGGCATCCAAATCGCATCCTAATCAGTTCCATCTTAAGGGTCAATGGCAAAGCTGCCTTAAAATAGGGCTTTTCTTTACTTGAGTCATCTGAATTTATTACTAACCACCCATGCAATCATTTTATCAGTGCAGTTTCATCTTCCGTCCTGCTTTTCTGCTGTAAGCATTTGCTCACATAGGCCTTGATTTATTCAAAAGTGACACAGAGCAGTGCTGTGCCAAAAATAGCAGTGCCGCGATGCACCACTTTTGAAATGCAGGGATGCACCATAGTTACAGGAAGACAGCGCACCCCTGCATTTCCCCCGGCGCTGGCACTGAATTAAACTGCCTGTGCCAACGCAGGCATCCTTGCACCATAGAGCAAGGGTGTTGTGTTGAGAGGATATATTGTTTATGCGCAGGAAGGTGTCCCTTCCTGCATATAAACAATCAATAATGGCGATTTTCAGCACAGACAGAAGTACCAAAGTGTAATTTTGGAATGATTGTTTATGTGCAGGAAGGAACACCTTCCTGCGTATAAACAATCACCCATGGCATTTTGCTCTATGTGTGCTACAGAATGCAGCACACATGGAAAAAGCAAAAAATGAGGAGGAATAAAAGCAATCCTCCTCTTTTAGCCATGCTAATGCTACCCCTGGGGTGGTGTTCATTTTTGGCACTGCCACAGGTCGTAAATCTGGGGCAACATCAAAAGTAATTGGTGTTGAGGTGGAATACCCACTGCAACACTTATTGCATGCCCCTCTGACTCAGAAAACTGCACCAGAGGGGGCCCATATTTACAAAGATGCGTATCACCACAAAAAGTGGCATTACGCCTCCTTGTAAATATGGAGCAGAAGTTAGCACCACTTGAAAGTCACGAAAAGTGATGCACCAGTGGTGCTAGGTGCTCTTAAATCTGCCTCATATTTGTTAAAGGTGTTGTTTCTTGTGTTCAGTTGCAATAAGTCCTGGATACCAAGATTCTGTATACTTTCCTGCAGATAATTGGCAAATTGACCTTTCCGTCTTCACAAGTTTAACTCTGCCCAGACTAATTTAGCCAGCGATCCCTCGGGGACATTCTGTAGTCGATGGTAACACTTCATGGAGGCCCCTTGCTTGGCTAGTGATTGTTTTACTAGAGTAAATTCTAACCGTACTTCGGCTAGGGATGCTGACTTTGGAATGTGGAATATGCATTTATACATTCGTATAGTGAGATTCTCCAGCAGAACTGCATCTTCACCCAGCCTAATCTCACCTCCATAAGTTAGAATTGGAATCAGTTTGGTTTAATAACTGTTATCAGTGCCTTTAGATTTTGACCCTACAAACTTTTCCACAAAGTTTAGAGCCTCTGTATTTGTGATGATAGATTTTTGTGCAGCAAAAGAATTTTGTGAGTCCAATATAAACCCCAAGTCTGTGTGTGTTGCAACATCATCAGTGATGGCCCCTTGTAGGCACCATATCCCATTTTTCACTATTCGTCGTTTCAGCAGTAAAACTTTGGATTTCTTAAGGTTAATTTCAAACTGATTATTTTCTGAGTACTAGGGAAGCCTATTGATCAACCTCTGTAGGCCCACATGGGTATTGCTTAACAGTAATAGATCATCTGCAAACAGGATATTGTTCAACATTTGTGACCCAAGGCGTGGTGCATGTGAAGCCACTTCTGCCAGAAAGGCTGAGCGGTCCCCAATGAACATCTTAAACAACAGTGGTGTCAATACACATCTCTGCTTCACTCGAGGAAGGTGTTGATTGTTCAGGAAATGGCTCTTGCCCCCACCTTGATCTTTACTGAAGTCTTAGGGTATATTAACTGGATGGCCCTTAAAGGTTTTTGTGGAATCCTCGTGATAGTTTTTCCCAGAGCAGGCCTTGGGGACACAGTCAAAGGCCACTTTAAAGTCCACAAAACACATAAAAACCAGCTGTGTAGGATCAAGCTTGGGCCTAGGGCAGACTGGTCATCTGTGTTTCATTTATAATGTGTTCTTAGATATTTAATCCATTCATCCTATTTTATGTTGCCGTTATTTGCAGCTCTGGGGCCCTTATCAAGCTCATTGACTAGTTTCAACAAACGTCTGTGATCATTCTGTTTGGAGGAATAGAATGGCTTTGCCTACAATGCTTCTGATCTCTCCTTTTTTAACAATCATTCTACTTTTTTTAGGTTCTTACACTCCATTCATAGGCATTTAAATAATACTTAATCCTTCAGTGAGCACCACAATTGGGTGAGTACTTTATTGATCCTTGACCTAATAAGGTGAGGCAATTTTGGCTGGGTGAGAAATTGCTTGTGGGTAATATTTTCACCTTTCTCCAGATTTTTGGCCAGGTATCTTGGTGCTAGGGTCTCCGAGAGGCCCTCCAAAACATTTATTTGGTTCCCCTCAGTAGAAAAGTGCCCTCTTTCTTGGCATGGTTACCGCCATTTTCTGCCTGTTGTCATTGTGCTTGACTGTGTTCACCAGGACCCCAGTGATTATGCTCTCTCCTCTAGATTTGGTTGCTAGTAAGCTTTTCTTCCCACAATTGGCATACTGGTTCTCACATAGAAGTCCCTAGTATTTGGTACCTAGGTACCCAGGGCATTGGGGTGCCATGGGATCCCTATGGGCTGCAGCAGTTATTCTGCCACCCTAGGGAGCACATGCAAAGGGTTCTGCAGGCCTGCCATTGCAGTCTGCGTGAACCGGGTGCACGCACCCGGTTTCAATACAGATCACTGCACCAGGTCACTGTAAGTCACCCCATGGTAGGCCCTCTCTGCCTAGAGGACAAGGTGCATGTATTTGTGTGTGAGGGCACACCTGCACTAGCAGAGGTGCCCCCATAAACCCCAGCCCCATTTTACTGGACTTTGTGAGTACAGAGATTCAATTTTATATGTGTACTGGAAATGGGTCACTACCTATGTCCAGCTACATAATGGTAACTCTGACCCTGGGCATGTTTGGTATAAAAAATGTCAGAATCATACCCCAATACTGTTGCAAGTATTGGAAGTGTGATTCCATGCACTCTGGGGTCCCTCAGCATTTCTACCACCAGTCTTACTGGGTTTTCCAGGCAGCCCTGCTGCTGCCACCCCTCTGACAGTTTTCCGCCTTCCCGCTGCTTGATCTGATCAAGCCTAGGATGTAAGAACAAACGATTTCCTTTGGGCGGGGGAGGTAACACCCTCTTCCTTTGGAAATAGATGTGACTGGCTTGGGAGGGGTAGTCTCCCCAAGCCACTGGTTTGCTTTGAAGGATACATTTGGTGCTCTCCTTGCATAAGCCAGTACACACCGGTTCAGGGACCCCAGTCCCTGCTGTGGCGTGAAACTGGACAATGGAAAGGAGAGTGACTACTCACCTGTCCATCACCACCCCAGGGGTGGTGCCCAGAGCTCCTCCAGAGTGTCTCTGGGTTCTGCCATCTTGAATCCAAAGTTGGACCTCAGTGGCCATGCCAGCCAGGTGATCTCAGAGGCACCCTCTGATAGGTAGTTACCTGGTTAGGTGACCAAGACCCCGCTTTGGGCTATATAGGATCTTCCTCTGAGGTGGGTCCTTAGATCCGGCTAGCAAGATTCCAGCAGGACTCCTCTGCAACCTCTGCTTCCATTTCTGGCCTCTGGAACCATGACTGGACCCTCCAGGAACCTACAAACTACAGATCCACAAGGAAGACTCTTCTACAACATTGTATCCAGAATTCCTGCCTGCTTTGCAACATTTCCCCAGCCATGCATCCTCAGAAAACCGCTACTCTTCAGCCTGCACAAGAAAAAGAAAGAATCTCCCTTGGGGTGAAAGCATCACTCCCCTGCATCCGCAGGTACCTGTCTGCATCAATGACTGGCTGCATGGATCTCCCGTCATCGTGAGTGGTGTGGGTTCTGCATCACAGGTGGTGGTCCAGAGAGTTTCCCTTGGTCCTGTCTACCGGCTGTCGCACTTTGGTGGTGGTAAGTCCTTTCCTCTCCATGCAAGATGGCACCCTCGTGCACCGCTCCCTTTGCAGCAGCCAAGTCTTGTTTGCTTCACCTCCAAGGGGAACTTCAGGCAACGCGTAGCTCCAGCCCCCAGCACTCCCTCCTGCAACTACTGGGCCTCGGCGTGGTCCTCCGGCGGTGTGGGAGCAACTTTGGCGGTGCTGCGTGGGTTGAGTGTTTTACTCCTGCATTCTTGGTCGCTGGGAGGTACTACATTACTTACCTGTGTGGTTTCTTAGTACTCCCAGCTCCCCTCTACATGACTTACTTACCTCAATGAGGGCCCTGTGTTCACATTCCACTTTCTTAGTATATGGCTTGGGCTTCCCTTAGGGCTACTATTACTTTTTGCTATTTTACACTATTTTCTAACCTATTTATGCCTCTTACTGTTTATTAGTGTATATGTGTATATATATATATATATATATATATATATATATATATATATATATTCATAGTGTATTTGCTTACCTCCTATTGGAGGGTTGCCTCTTTAGTATTTTCTGATACTGTGTTCTGAAAATAAAGAACCTTTATTTTTGTTCAACCAGGTGATTTCTTTCTTGTGTATAAGTACTGTGTGACATTAGTGCTATTGCATGAGCTTTGCATATCTCCTATGCTGCTCATCCTCAGCTACCTCTAGAGAGCCTGGCTTCTAGACACTGCCTACACGTCCCTGAGAGGGCATACCCGTACCTGGTATAAGGTGTAAGTATCATAGGTCCCACCACACACAAGGCCAGCTTCCTACACCCTCACTGAGTAGAATTTCCTTCAGGATTCCCTCAGCCTCACTTGTCATGCCTCCAATATTGTCCAGGCTCCATCTGAAGCATTTTTTACATTTCTGTGTGAGCTACAACCTGCACTATCTGCTCCTGGTCTAATATGGACAGATAGACTCAAAGACAGAAATTTTGCAACTAGTGTTCACTCTCAGATTTGTGCTCAACAACCCCACTGCAAAGTGTAGAGCTCACCATCTTATGGCAAAAGTAGGATGTCATCTTACATGAGTGCCTTGTCCAGGTGGGTGGAATGTCCCCTGGGCGGCATTCATTGAGTATTACCAGACCAGCTGCTTCACAAGCCTTCACAAGCCTTTTCCAAAGAATGTCATGTCGTCTATGCAGGGGGTGACTTTGTACTGGCAGTGCTTGTAACACCTCGTTGTCAGCTTAAATGTGTCTTGGAAAAGGTTCAAATTAAAATCTACGGTAACTACCAGGTTTGCCATCTCTTTATTCCCTTTCTACTCCATGAGCATCTTGACCAATTTCTCCACTGTTTTTTATTTTTCTTTTTGGTTGATACAAATGTTGACCAGGACCAGTGGAGTTTTTGACTGCTTGTCCCATCCCTCCAGTCATGGAGATAGTAACCAGAGTTCTTCTATATCAAGTAGCGTTACCTTCATGGTTAGTTTTGAGTTCACATGAGTCACTAACCACCTTTTCCCCTTCCGTAAGCACTAGATTTACATGCCCATATATAAAATTCAACTAACCTAATTTTTATTAAATTGTCATAGATACGTTTAAACTCGAATGTATTTATAAAAATGTATTTTTAAATGTATATTTATATGTATTATAATTTACAAATAAATCTCTGTTTTTCTTTATAAAAATGTATTTAGTATTTATTTGTTATAAAGTCAGTATTTGAAAATATAATGTAGTTTTTTTTTGTTTTTACTGAATATGCTATAATTATTTACATTTTTAAACATTCATTTTTCTAAATAATGTTAACATATTTTCTGATTTAATTATTTTGTTTATGTATATATTTCCTTTTATTTTTTACATTTTCTTATATCAATAAATATGCATAACTGACTACATTCTATTAAATAATAAAACACATTTCATAGCTTTGGGCCTCATTTCGAGTTTGGAGGTCTGTGCACCGCCATGGCACTGGCGGCGGTTTGACCGACATCGGCTTGGCGATTGGACTACTGTGTTTCCATGTTGGCAGACCTATGGAGGAAAGACTGCTGTGGTCCCACCGGCACTGCCAGGCAGTGACGAGGCAGAACAAACAGGATGTCGGAGCCAGTGTTTCTGCCGGACTCGTTATGATGTTGCACACTGCCAATGTGACTGTGGCGGTCCAACCACCATGTCCTAACTGGTGGAAGTGGAGAGCATAAAGCAAGTAACTCACCTGCAGACATCTTTGTACGTCCTGTGCCGCCATGGAGCCCATCACACATGTCCTGCACTGCTCATCAAAGGTGCTAAAAATCCATGCCGCCGTGCACACAACCAATAGTATGTACACACACCTGCCTGTGTCATTAATCTTAACAACAGATCATCTTGCCGCCATCCACATAAAATGGGGCTCATGCTATGGGCACCAAGTACACGTGCCATTGTGTCTACAATCTGAGTCATTCACAAAGAATGACACATTCACAGCCACAAAACACCGCCTTTTTTGCATGTCACTGACACTGCCCCGCAGCACTCCACAAAAACACACATCTGCCCACCTCAGGCACATGGACAGTGAAGGGTACACAGCATTGTGTAAAACAACAGCAAATCAAAATCAGGTCTACCAATTCAACTGACACCCTCACATTGCACACATGCCATAGACTATCCATTTACCATTTACCATTTATTTTAATTGTTATTAGCCTATCCGGCCTTAACAATAATCACACAATAAATATCAATCCATCACACTCAATAAAAATCACATTAAATAAAACATCTCAGTAAAAAGGGAAACTATGCTTGAATTTTTGATTTAACATATACCGAAATGTGTCCGATTTAACATGCATTATCGTAAAACCTAATATATAGCCATAATTTACATAAAAACTTAACTTATTCTAGAAAAACATTATAAATCTAATATTTAAAATGTCTTGTTCTGGGATGAATCATTTGGGACCTTGCAGTGCCTTCCAACCATTTAATAGCAGCCCGAGGCCTAACCCAGTTTTACGCTACCCTGCACCAATTTCCCAAGCTAGATAGCTACGGGATAACATAGGCTGTTGTGCTTATGCCAACTATGGGTGCATTGATAGACGTAGTTTCCATGCTTCCAAGATATAAGTTGAGACCTTTGTCACAATGTATTTCTCATCTGATCGCTTACATAGCGCTTCTGCCTCCTTGCACTTCCTAACTCCGTAAGATCTGAAAAGTGGACGTAGATACAGTTTACGGAGTTTGAGCGTGAAGTGGCATAATAGAAGGAAGTGGGAAAGTGTTTCCGGGCCACCATGAAGGCATGGACAGCATTCTAATCTGCCCAGAGGGGCGGATTGCCATCTGTTGACCACCGCCGTCACAGGTAGGGTGCCCATACGGAATTTAAAGTAGAGAGCCCTTTTTTCCTCCGGATAGATACTGTCTATGAATATTGCTGGTTTAAGCTCTTGGTTAAACAAAAAATACCGCTTGAATAAAGGGCTAAATGACTCGCACATAATCTCAGTCTTTCGCTCCCAATATGCCTTTTTTATGACAGCTAGACTAGGCCTTCCGATTTTTTCTGGATGGAGCCAAAAGTCGTCCTGGCCGATAGCAGCCAGGATAGTTGAGATATGTTTGAACCAGGGCAGTTTCCGGTGGTTTTGCAGCTTCATGATGTCCTTAAGTACGTCTCTATATGGTTTGAGAGCCTCTTTTGTCCAAATACGGATCCAGTATCTTACTGGAGCCAGAGCAATGTAGTCCTCAACCTTTCTCATCTGTAGATCGGTTCTTATTGCATTCATTGGTGTGGCATTGCCTAGACAAAGTAATCGGCGTAAAAATTTGTTCTCGTTTACTTGTATTGATGGAATCTTTCTGAATCCCCAGATCTCTGCGCTGTAAAGTGCTGCGGCTCTTGCTTTTGTTTTGTATGCGAGCAGTGCAGAACTCACGGAATGATTGCCTGTAGCTTTTGCAAATCTGAGTACTGCTCCAGCTTGTTGAGCCAAGGAAACTCTACTTTTATAGATTTGTGGTTTCCATGTCTGTTTTTCGTCTAGTCTGCAGCCCAGGTAATCATAAGTGGCCACTCGGGCCAAAGGCTTATTATTTGCCCTAAAGGTCGATTGCAACGTCTGTTTTTGGTTGAGAATCATAAACTTTGTTTTCCCCTCATTGATTACCATGCTCCTTGAGGTACAAAATGATTCGAAACCCCTAAGTAGTCCATGCATTGCTATCTCTGTTCTTGCCAGTAATACGGCATCATCAGCAAAGAGCAAGATAGGTATGCTTTCATTGGCTAGTTTTGGCACATCCAGATTTAATTCCTTCAAAACTTGGCTTACTTTATTTATATAACAATTAAATAAGGTTGGAGCCAAAACGCAGCCTTGTTTTACACCTCGCTCGATTGGAATTTCAGCCGTATAATAATTTCTCGTAGTATATCTGACCCTGGCAGTGTTTCCTGTATGCAATAGAATTAGCAGCCTTAGGATTTTTCCCTGTATGCCCATGTCCGACAAATAACTGCCATAGTGTTTGGCGAATTACGCTGTCGAAGGCTGTTTGGAGATCCACAAAGACCAGATATAATGGACAGTTTTTAAGGGTGGCGTATTTAGCGCAGATCATGTTTAGCTTAAAAAGTTGATCTGTTGTACTTTAGACTATCATCAGATGATTGAGTACACATTTGTATGGATGTGTCATAGAACACAAACACCCCTTCCATGAAACAGCCCTGCAATGGACCCACACATCACCCACATTGCAACACAATGGAAAGTCAATGGAATGCACAACAGTTTGAGAGACAAATATCCAAAGCTCACTATGCAAACAATGCCTGCACAATATCGATGGGGGCTTCAGGAGCACTCATGGAAGGATGCTGCCCAGGGACACATTACACTTTGCAGATGCCCCTAAAACAACCTTTGTACAGGAGCTGGAGATATGTCGTTAATTTTTTTTTGCCCCATCGCAAATGCCCTATTCCAAACACAGGTTGGCATGCACACATATGTGAGGGAATACATAAATCATTGCATGAACACAGGTAGACCATGCATGAAACAGCAGTGTACACATTTTGTCAAAAGAGAAATGGACACATGCTACCAGGTTGGCACAAATAATGCTGACAATAGTGATGGCACAAAGTTCATATCAATGGACATTCCCCACTTACCATGGCAAGGCACTGATCTGTAGCTGACTCAAAAAGCAATGTATGCTCTGTCACATGTTTGATGGCCATCTTCACTTTACAGACAATAGGGAGGCACCAACACTAGTCATACACTGAAGACAAGTGGCCTCTGGGGGCCAGATGCCAATTTAATCACTTAACCAGATGCATGGCTGAGGACAGTGATCCCTCACTTCTTTTTCACTGGCCTGTTGTACTGAGGAGTAGTGGTCTGAAGGGTAATATTTACTCCCAGTCCAACAACAAACATTACTTGATTGAACAATGTGAACAGCCATGTGTTGTCCCTGGGGAGCACATTGTTTGGGGATTGTACACAGCTGTGTCCTAGGTTCCTGGACCAATAAGCAAGGCACATCAATATACACCTCATTACATATCTACACAAATAGGTACTAATCCTTAATCGTCAGGGGGAGATGTCAGAACGTACCACATTAACTTTAGAATGTGACAGACAGGAATATGCCCTATACTCACCCCATTGTGGCTGCTGTGTCCCCATCAAATGCCAATCAAGTTCCGGATACACCACCAATAGAATGCGGGCCATTAGGAAGGGGTCATGGTCTAACGTGCACCCCACCTACGTTGGGAGGACAGCCCCAGCTTGACCTCTGAGATCTTCCATTCCAGCATCTCAGATCCTCCCAACTCTTGCATCAGTGGGCACTCCACCGGCTGTGGAACCCCAGGGTCTGCACCTTCAGGGCGATGGCTCTCCCTATCTCCTTCATCTGATGGAATTTACCTGTATGGATGCAAGAGACAAGTCAAGTGATTACAATCACAAGTGTTTTCCCAAATGGTTGTGTCACACATGTCAGAAACAACAAGCACAAAATGGACAATTTTTCAACACGCCACAAGTGTAAAGCACACATCGCAATAAGTACAGGGACATGACTATACACTTTTGTATCCATCTGCAGACTAACCCTCTATCCTGTTCATAGCCTAAAATGATTAAGCAAGCCTTCTCACATCAGGTAGCCCATGCTCTAGCAACATATACTGTGACATTAGTCACAATGAAACACTACACTCCTATGTGACTTCTGAATGGTAAACTCCTTAGGCCTGACTGGAGCAATACATTTACACTCTCCCGGATTGACTCATTGCATACACTCCCTACAGGCAATTTCCATAGTACCAACTTCACCCTTACACTTGAGTGACAATGAAGGGGTTGGCATGATTTGTACAGAAAGTGTATTCCCTGTGCGGACATGTGGACTACCAAGTGCAGGCTAATGCCACTTGAGAGGGGGTTGCTGTGGTATGTACCTGCATCACAGAACACTCCTTTGAACATATGTTTCTAAACTACAGAGATGGTATCTGACATACAAAGGTATGCATTGTCTAATTTCTGCTATGTAACCAAGCTACTGACTCACATGTTATGGCCACCCAGGAATCTATACACTGTCTGCACTGTGGGTCTATCATTTGTGCAATAAACCTGTACATGACATATATGACTTCTGTGAAAGTGGCAACAGAGATGTGGGAGTAAGGGACCTGTCATGAGTCATAGACACACATTGACAATGATGCAAAATGCACATATGGACTAGTTCTGGAATTTACCTCTGTATCCATTCCTAATCTATTCAATGGACTGAGGCATTCAGGGTAAGTGGTGCAACCAGAGCCTCATATTGACCACGTGACAGGATTTGCTGGTGTACAGGGAGTGTGCACAGTACACAGTTCCATAGCCACAGTGACTCTCTCACAGCCTAGACTATGTCCCATACTGGGAGATACATTTGACAAGCCCTGGTCTCTGCAGGCTGAGCATACAGACCCTACATGTCACTCACATTTCCATCACTTCCATGTATGACAGAACATCATGTGGCCATCATCATTGTGATTTGGTGTTTGCGTGACAACCTGAAGGGCAGAGTGAGTCATGATATGCCTTCCAGAAAACAGTTTGGCAAAGCCAGATGTGGGTTGAAATATCTGTGGCGCTATATGCGTTTCTTACAAGATCCTCAAATGATTCAGACAAGATGCATACATAGCTCATGCTGTCATGCACATACATGCTGTCTAACATTTACAACCATCATATACAAAGAAATGCCATTAGATGGCAGTAAAGTCTCCTTGCCTACTTATGTACATCCAACACAAGGAGGTTCTAGGACCACCAAAACATATCATACAACACAATGTAAATAAACACAACATATGGTACTGGTCACCGATGCCTGCACCATGTACATCCTATTGATGCCACACAGAATGTTACAACAGGCACACAAGAAGTCTAACTGGCACACAAGGGCACATTGTAGCCTGTAAGGAGGGAAATAATGGTGTTGAACAGAGTCAATTGTGCACATGAGGTACTTACCTACTCCTCTGGTGAGCAATAGAGCTGCCCATACAGGGGAAGGACCTCATTCACAATCCTCTCCTGCTTCTCCCGACCTGCTAGACATAACATGATTGCTTCCAGAGGTGGCACACAGCGGTTCAAGTAGTGGAAGTGTTGCTGGCAGTAGTCACTTGACTGGTTTTGCACAACATGGAGGTCACGTCCGCCATGTACTCGGTCATCAATGTTGATGGACACAGCCATAGGGCCACGACTGCCACAGGCAACAACATTAGTCTATCACTGTGTTTGCTGCAGCTGGAACTGCCTTGCATGCAGACAACTTCCTCCAGCAGTTGTGGACAGTTCCTAATGTCCAGTGGAGTGGATCAGGCATCCAACATTTTGTCAGTCTGAAATACTGTATGTGACTTCATAAATTGTTTCTCACCTACAATATATGTGTTGGATCATCACGAATATCCTTATTTTGTCTTCATATGTAGGTCCTACTACACAACCACCAGTGTAGTGTGTTGTTGAGTACGGATGGCATATGACAGCAGTAGGCGGTCCACCACTGCTGACAGTATTTTTGGTGTATGAAAATACAGTCACATTACAAGGAGTGATTGTGCAGCAAATTGTTGGGTTTTACCCAAATACATGTTGTAGACACGTGTTGACAACCATGGGGGGTCACATGTGAACTGTGTATACATGCTAACTGGGAAGTGTACTGTGTGTCATGTCTCTCTAGTAAGAAATGCTTTGTCACATGATATTTTTGGCATGCATCGTGTATGTTGCTGTGAACACGCTAATGTTACAAATCATCTAGTATCACACATAAGTACACTTGGAAAGTGAGCATGTAACAAACTCCTGTCTACCGTACACTTCCAGACCTTCAGAGCATGGAGGAATGCCACATCATCAAGTTATACCGCCTGGATTGGCAAACAGTACTGAACTTCTGCTGTAAGTTGGAGCTAGATCTGATGCCAGCTAACAGTAATCCAACCTGCATATCACCCATTGTACAGGTCTGTCAGTATGGCACTTCCCGGCCACAGGGTCCTTCCAATATACAGTTGCCCTGTCTGTTGGTATGTCCCAACCTATGATCAGTCTGCTGTTGAAGGATTTCCTCTCTGCAAGGTTAAATCACATTGACAGCTATATCAGGTTCCCCCGACGAGAGGATTTAGCCAACGTGAAGGCTAACATTTATGGTTTTGCCCACCTCCCACATGTGGTGGGGGCCATTGATGGCACATATATTAGTTTGGATCCACAGCAGGCAACTGAACAAATCTATCTCAACAGAAAGAACTTCCATTCCATTTACATGCAAGTTGTCTGGCGGATCTCTATATCTCAAATATGTGTGTCATTTATCCTGGATCATCCCATAATACCTTCATAATGGGGAACAGCAGCATATCCCAGCTGATGTCACAACTGCACCCAGAGAGGCCCTGACCAGTTGGTAAGTCCTGTCTGTCCTGATTGTGTGTGAGCAATGTCATGTGCTACAATCAGGAAGTGAGTGACTCATTGTTGCACTTAATTCCCATTCCTTAACAGGAGACAGCCTATACAAACCATCCTTGGTTGTTGACGCTGCTGAGGAATCTAAGGGCCAGATGTAGGTAGGTAAAATTTTGTGAATCGGAAATAGCGACTCCATGCGAATCGCTATTTACGACTCGCAAAATCAAATGCAAGAAAGACTTGCAATACCAATTTGCGTGTCGCAGAGGTGTCGCACCGCAATTTGCGACCTCGCTAAAAGCGAGATCACAATTTGCGAGAAGGGTGTTGCAAGTTGCGGCTAACTCGCAAATTGCCTGCAGGTGCAGCACAACAGTTGGGAAACCCACTTCCTGGCTCTTGGTGATGACATCAGAACCAGGAAGTCATCAAATAGACCTGGGAGGAGGGAGGACCACACCCATTTCAAACTGCTGAGCCACACCCAGGGGAGAGGAGCTGCAGCAACCATGGAGGAGACAGGCAGTGCTGGCAGAAGAAGGTAAATGAAATTTTCTGACAAGGATTTGGAGGTGCTTACAGAGGAATGCTGCCTGCACCATGATTAACTTTTTGGAAAGGCAGCAATGAGTGTCCCAGACACTCAGAAGAAAAGATTATGGCAGCAGATACAGGCGAAAATCAATGCCATAAGGGTGAGCCACCGCACCCTCGAGGAAATCCGCAAAAGGTGGTATGACCTGTGCTCCAGGACCAAGGAGAGGGTTGCGGAGCGCATGAGGGAGATGAGGGGCACCGGAGGAGGCCCATCCACCAAGCCACCACCCACAGCCCTGGACAGCATGGTGGAGCAGACACTGGAGCCAGAGGTCGTACTGGGCATGGGAGAACTGGACAGTTCAGCGCCTGGGACATCAAAAAGTGGGTACCATGAGATATGCTTTGACACCCACAAATGCAGTATACACACTATCCCAGTACACAGCAGCAGGCACCACCAGACAAGCTCCATTCCAGTCTAGCAACCTCTAGAATAGTGCATTATGGGCAATGTAGTAGAGTAGTCCAAATATAGGCAAATGTTTATTATGAGGCATAAGATAGATGTGCAAGACTGTCAGTGTATCCCCTATGTCCCACAGGTCTCCCACAAGACACCCCCAGCAGCGACATAAGGCAGGGAGAGGAACATGGGCCAGACCCACTGCAGGAGGCTGCCGGTGACATTGCAGGGCCCAGCAGAACACCACCAGGGACCATTGAAGATAAAACGCAGGACATGGGGGCAGCAGAAATAACACCAGGGCCCAGACCCACAAAGAGGCGCACAGAGCCACCATCTATTCAGTCGGTGCCCCAGGATGATGTAGGAGAAGCAGAGTTTGCAGGCTTGGAGGTATCGCGTATTCAGGGTCAGCACCTGCAAACCAGACAATTAAGGTCCATCAACCAAAACCTCAATAGACTGCAGACCACAATGACATGTGGGATGGCAAATGTGGACAGTCAGTTCAACCACATGAATCAACATCTGGGGAACTTAACACAGGCTTTGAATGACTGGCAGCATCTATTGGGCGTCTTGCCACTAATACAACATGCCTGTCAAGGCGTACAGTCAGCCTCCAGGTGGAACTTGGGCACTTAGCAGGGGATGTGGTGCAAGGACTTGGTCGCAACAGCCATGCAGTGGAACTTATGGAGAGCAGGCAGGCTGCAAGGGGCACAGGGGAGACCCCTCAGGACAGCGAGGAGGGGTCGACCATTAGTAGTGTGTCTGCCAGCGAGTCCTGTGTGCTACGTAGTAGAAGTGCACGGGAGGGTCAGGGGACCCACCAGGGATGAGCCATGGTGGCCGCACTAGAAGGAGGGTGTGAGCCACCAAACTGTACTGTGAATAAGGCACATTAATTCAATGTGTCTTAAATGATAATGGACAATTCCAGACTGTGACATACAGCAATATTCTTTCTTTCACATAGTTTAGAAATAAAAAGGTTTTGTTTGTTTCACTACATAACTGGGCTATGTGTGTCTGACATCAGTAAGTGTGGTGACGGTTGCCACGTACCTGCCAAAGTATCGGGTTGCAATGTGGTTCCGTCTCTGTCTGCCCTCATTTGCGATGCTTCTATCCCCAGGCTGTCATCTTGCTCCTCATCCTCCGTGTCTGTGTCTTCAGAGGTGAGATGTAGCCCACGTCTGGAGGCAATGTTGTGGAGGATGGCACAGGCGGCAACGATCTTGCATGCTGTTTCTGGGGTATGTGGAGGCATCTGAATCTTGCCTTTAACAAGCCAAAGGTCCTCTCCACTACAGTTCTGTTCCGCTGATGTGCACTGTTATGTCGCCTCTTATTCTGATTGGCAGGTGTTATGTACGGGGTGATACACCTGGATGTTTAGTGAGTGGGTAAATTTCCTGTTGCGGAACACATATTCCAGATTTGGTCAAATTTGTATATGTGTCCACACACCCTATTACATGGGGGAAGTTGGCAATTCTGTAGAAGACCAACTTGGTGCTGTTAATTTCTGCCTCATTCCTGGGAAGGTATATATATCTGGACATGTGTGTGTGAGTATGGCATCAAGGAAACATCTGAAGCATCGTGAGATTGCACTTTGGGATACCCCACCTGCCACAGCAATCACCCCCTGATAGCTACCAGAGGCCAAGAGGTGCAGTGAGCATAGCACTTTCACATGTGTAGGGATGACGCTGCCGCACATTGTCAAGCTGAGGATTCAGTAGTTCAGTTAATTCTAAGATTGCAGCACTGCTCAGTCCATATTTGTCATATATCTTCTCCTCAGTTTGTTGAAATAGTGTCTGCCAGGCTCGGTATATCCTCTCCTGTCCCTACCTCCTCCTCCTCTGCTGGGCGGCCTGGACTCTCCTCCTCCATGCAATCACGTATAGTTCTGCCATTTTGAGTCACCCAGATGCCTTCTGGGTCTCCTTTTTTACTTTGGTTCTGGTTACCACCTGCTCTGAATCAGTGGTAATCTGGATGTGCAAAATGGGCTTTTTGCGACTAGTCGCAATTTGCGACTGGCTTTTGCCTATGGTTTGCGACTCGCAATTTGCGACTTCCTATTTGCGGGTCGCAAAATCAGGTCACAATTTTTGTGAGTCGGCAATGGGTCACATCACTATTTGCATTTCGGAAATGTGATTGTTGCATCCCATTTCGGATTTTGCGATGTTGCAAATAGCGAATCGGGCCATTAACGACTCGCAAAACTTTGCTACATCTGGCCCCAACTGTGCAGGGGAGGCATGCTTCATTGAAGTCCATGGAAGAACACAGCGGGCAGTGGAGAGGTCTTTTGGGCTTCTGAAGGCCAGATTTCAATTTCTGGAAAGGACTGGTGGAGCCCTCCTTTACTCACCCTAGAAAGTGTGTCAGATCACTGTGGCAACCTGCATGCTCGACAACACCTCCCTGCGGAGGAATATCCTGTACATGCCAGAGGAGGGTGAGCCTGCAGTGCCACTGGGTGATAATCCTGAAATGCCAACTGAGGATGACAGTCGTGAAGACGAAGGAGTTGATATGCAAGAAGATCTCATCCACAGCTACTTCTCATGAATGTATGTCATGTGATATCATGACTTTGACTGTACAATGAACTGTATATGTGAGAATGTGTTTTGTTGAGTGTTTTGGATCTAGTTAGGGAGTTGATACTCTGCAATAATCAGCCAAAGGCTGTTTGATAATATAGGTTTTGACACACTCACACCTTGATAATGTTGCTTTGTGTCAGTTTCCTTGCAAAGTACTTTGTTTTCCAGATACTTGCTATGTGACTTGTGTTATATGTATGGTTTCAAGCCTATACTCCTTGTTTTGCTCATTGCACAGGTACCGGCACCATGACATCTTCATGTGGACATTTCAGAGTTGTGACAATGGAAGGTAAGTGATGCTGTTCTGACATACGAAGTGGACATGGATTGTTCCAGGTAATGTAGATCACAGAGTTTGGGTGTGTGAGACCTGTGCCAAGACAGCTTGCAGTGTTGGGTAGAAGGTCAGAAGTGCCCATTTGGACTTGTGTGGTGTGGTGGGCCTGATGCATCATGTGTCATCATGTGGTCATACAATATGTAGTCCTAGCTTACAAATAAGTCATTTTTTCTTTAAATTGGCTAAACGTTTTTTTTTTGTATGACCTGTATGTAGCGGTCGATGTGTTTCATTGTAGGTCACAGTGCATATGCCCTAACACTGACATATGTTTGTGTCACACCACCAGATGCATGGGTATTGGATTATGATGGCCCTGTGATCAGGGACTGTTGAACTGCCATCTGTCCCATCTGTCTGTAGCTCAGATTATGTGATGTTGAATCACTTTGGTATGGTATGTGATTAGGCTCAAGCTGATGACATAAACCACATCAATGTTTTCCTATTCTACAGGACGATGTCTAACAATTCCTTCCTGGGGGTCTGTACCTGCCAACATTTTTATTTGCTCATTATAAATCAATCATTCAGGATTTCCAATGGTTCAGACATATTGACAGCCTATGTGCTGAACAATGCAATAAAATTGTTAGTTTGATCAGACATTTGTATGTATGTGTTTGTGTGGGAGCATTGTAATCCTGAGCTGGGCACAGCATACAGGCAAAATATCCCATCTTGAATGAGTACCTTGGATCATCATTGTATGGTTCACATGGTCTGACATATCTACATGGCTAAATATGAAAACAAAATCACCAATGAGTCAGTGAAGGGTGATTTTATTGTGCAGCTATGACTAACAGAAAATACACGACATAACTCAACAAAAATTCAAATGTGAAGGGGTCAGTCATGGTGAATGAAATTATTGGAGTAGAGGCCACGTTACTGGGAGTCCAAAGTCTATAGTACTCCTCCCATTGGAAATGGTAGGTGGCTCAGGATCGGTACAGAGTGAATGTGTAACACACAAAGGAGGTCCTCAAGGAAGAGGGTTATTACTGGCAGTGGTGAGTGTCTTGACATCCATACCTCCTGGATTCTTTTCTGGCTGTCCCCGCTTGCGTGGGAGGGGATCTGCTGCTACAGAGGCAGAGGTGTGTGGGGCTTGATGTTTCTCTGGCCGGGTCTCCCTTCCAGTGGATGACACCAATGTTGATGGGCCTACTGTTGATGAGTCAAACGAAGGGGTAGACTGGTTTTGAAAAACCCTACTCAAGGTGGTGTACATGTCCCTCAACATCCCTGCAAGGGAGGCCACATTGGTATTTTGGGTCTCCATCAGTGCCCACATGTCACTATGCATGTCCCTCTGTGGCTGCTTGATTTCCCGGAGTTCGGTCAACACCTGGACCATCACGCCTTAGGACTCCTGATAGACCCCCAAGACTTGGCTGATGGTTTCTTGGCCAAGAGCAGCCCCAGTGGTCTCAACCCGGTGGCCCACAGCATCCCTCCCATGCATGCTCTAACCACTCACTTACGCCCTTGCCACTGGGTGCCTCTCCAGCTTATTCCTGGACCCTGGTTGTGTAAAGTATTACACTGCAAGTTAGGATCCAGGCCTGGGTTGCATGAGACGGTGGACACTGTGCTAGGGATACAGATTGGGGGATGAATGATTGCCTGGGATGTTGAAGCAACAGGATTCAGAGGTGATTTGGGGTCACAGTGACAGTCACTGTTGCCACCTGACCAGGTTGTTCAGATGTGCCAGAACTGTCCTCCACATCCAGACATCCAGGAGTGTCATTGTCACTGAGGCTTCATCCAGAGGAGTAGTGGCAGTCTGCCCCATGGCCTCTGTGTGCCCAGCGGCAGATCCATCTGTTGATGTAAAACATACATTGTTACTGGTTGTATTGTGACATTTACTGCCAACGGTTTAGTAGTACAGTAAGCAGAGACCCTGTACAATGTTAAGTTATAGTTAATCCAATTGTGATAAGTATCCATAGTATTGGGTGATTTGACATGACGTGTGAAGCATGTTAGCCCATTTGACTCAAGCAGCAGCTGAGTTGTAAAAGTCAGTTGCACTTTGGAGGACAGCCTGAAAATGTCATCTTGACACCAGTGCAGCCAACACAGCGGAGAGTCAAGCTATGATTTTGACCATTGTGAGACCTAGTTGAGTGGGATGCAGGCAGACACAGGACACTGTTGTGTATAACTGGAGTCATCATATGCACAGCACTGTGTCAATGTGTCTGCTGCTACTGCCAATCTGGTGATGCATCTTGAGGCCATATGAATACTTGTTGTAAACACTAGGTAAGGTGCATTCCTGTCCCCAATAGTTTCATCTTGGCATAGCAAATCACGATGGAGCTAGGTAGACAGACACATCTCTGATTTGAACATTATCTGTGCTTGATCACTCCCAGGTGAGTACACTTCGGGGGTCATTCTGACCTCGGCGGTAAAAGCCGCTTACTGCCGGTCAGAAGGCCGCCACAATACCGCCGCGGCCGCGGTCAGCCGCCACGGACATTCTGACCCACAACTGCAAAACCTCAAAAAATCCGCCCTCCACTGCAGTCCGCCACATCAGCGGCCAGCGGTAAACTGGAGAAGACCAAACCTCCACCGCCACGCCAACAGAAATACGCCCATCCCATTATGACCCGCAAATCCACGCGGCGGTCATTCAACCGCGGTATTCCATTGGCGGTACACACCGCCGCGGTCAAAATACACACACCTTTACAAACCCCTACCACATTGGACAATTTGAAAGGCAGACACCTGAAACACATACACACACCACTCCCACACATCCAATACCATATAAAACACACACCCACATCACCCACAAACCCCTACCAACAAAAACCAGAGACGAAGGAGAGAGAGACACATCAGAGAATAGATAGCCAGACACACAGAGGCACACCACAACATCACGCACACCACATAGAAGCACAAAGCACCACACACCAACACACACATCATCACATACACCACCCCACACCTCATACACACCACCCCATGGCACCACAAAGGCACCCACGCTTTTCGGACCAAGAACTCCGGGTCATGGTGGAGGAAATCATAAGAGTGGAACCCCAGCTCTTCGGCTCATAGGTTCAGCACACCACCATAGCAAGGAAGGCAGAGCTCTGGCAGCGGATCGTGGACAGGGTCAACGCGGTGGGACAGCATCCCAGAAATAGGGACGACATCCGCAAACGATGGAACGACCTACGGGGGAAGGTGCGATCCATGGTCTCGCGACACAACATCGCAGTGCAGAAGACTGGCGGGGGACCCCCACCCACTCCACCCGAATTCACAGCATGGGAGCAAGAGGTACTCAACATCCTGCATCCTGATGGCCTCGCTGGAGTACACGGAGGAATGGACTCTGGTAAGTACAAGGCCAACCACTTCACCCCCCCCCCAGCATGCTAACCCCCACCCTCACCCCCAACCCCCCAGCACACATCCTCCCTGAGAATTTCTCTCCAGCACAACCCACCCAACACCAACCCCTGCATGCCATCCCCAAACTATGGACACCCATCACCTAAGCATGACCACTGCACATACCCACCCCCCCCCCACAAAACACCCTCACAACACCTCCCCCAAGGGAATGCCAGCACTGGGGGACAAGGGCACCCATAAAACGCAAGCTAATGCACACACAGAAACAATAACCATACCCTCTTACCCCATGCAGGACCCGAACGACAACACACCGGTCAGGAGGGACCAGAAATGTCCATCCCACCCCCGGAACAGGCCCCTAGTGATGACAGCAGCTCTGTCGACCTGGACCCTGATGACCAGCCCGGACCATCGGGGACCTCTGGGCAGTCGGTTCCCCTCACCCAGACACAGGCCACTGCAGACCCAACCCCCTCTGGGAACAACAGCACAGCTCCCACCCAGCGGGCCCATGCCTCTGTCTCTAGGACAGGTCAAGCAGCGGTGTGTCTACCACTACAGGGCCCCCAGGGTAACCCACCAACCCAACAACAACAGGGACCTGGGGGCAGTGGGAGTGGGCACACCGTCCAGGGGACAGAGGCCCAGGGAAACAGGGCAACTCGGAGGGCTGCTGTGCGACGGGGGGGAGGAGAGGCCGAGGGAACCCACTCTCCAAGAGGCCCTCACCACCATCATGGCAGCCTACCACCACTCACAAGAGACGATGGCGACGGTACTGGCCAGGTTCCAGGAGATCCAGGCACAGCAGGAGCAACGCTACATGGGGTTCAGCGACCAACTCACCAACATCTCAACCGCTATGGGGAGCATAGTCCAGGCCCTGAACCGTATAGAGGACACGTTTTGGGACCATGTGGCATCACACAGGGCCCCTGTCACTAGCCAGGAACAGGAACAGCCTACCACCTCCGCCGGCGCTAGTGGACAGGAGGCCCCACCACAACGACAGCCCACCAGAACCCCACCTCCTGCTGAACAACAACCACCCCGCAAAAGGAGCCTGAGATAAAAAAAAACGACAGAGTAGGATGTCAAGACCCCCGCCAGCATCACATACCCCCTGAAGTCCTCCCACTGTTCAACATTGCCACTCTGTCAAACCTTGAACTGCCCCTGCTCCATCCTGCCACAGGCATATGGACAATGCACCTGTGAGACTGAGAACTGGACTCTGCCATGGACATTACTCCACCCCCACCCATCACTGTTTCACTATCATGTACCAATATCTATGCACTAATAATAAATCACACATTGCACTGAAATCAATCAGGACTCAGCCTGTCTTATTTACAAATGTATGACACATTACATATCAGTTACGTATTTTTAACATTGTGAATTACAGATACCGAGGTAACTTAGCATTAGTCCATGGGCCAACCAAGCCGAGGTCACGCAGTGGCTCATACAGCACAGAAAAGGGAAGGGAAAATAAAACATCATGTTTATAGTTCTGGGGGGAAATCGACAAAGTTGAGATGCAGGAGGCTTTCAGGAAATGTAAAATGGCATGGGTGATTATTACCTGTGTGCTACTGGAAATACTGTTCTATTACTCTGTCCCTGTTGTCTGTGTCGTCCTCTGAGTCTTCCTCCTCTTCACTCTCCGCAGGCTCCACAGCTGCTTCAACACCATCATCTGCACCATCCTCCTGCAGGAAAGGAACCTGACGTCGCAATGCCAGATTGTGAAGCATACAGCAGGCCACGATGATATGGCACACCTTCTTTGGTGAGTACATCAGGGATCCCCCTGTCATATGCAGGCACCTAAACCTGGCCTTCAGGAGGCCAAAGGTCCTTTCGATGATCCTCCTAGTTCGCCCATGGGCCTCATTGTACCGTTCCTCTGCCCTGGTCCGGGGATTCCTCACTGGGGTCAGTAGCCAAGGCAGGTTGGGGTAACCAGAGTCACCTATTAGCCACACACGTTGTCTCTGTAGCTGCTCCATCACATAGGGGATGCTGCTATTTCGCATAACATACGCGTCATGCACTGACCCTGGGAACTTGGCATTTACATGGGAGATGTACTGGTCAGCCAAACAGACCACCTGGACATTCATCGAATGATAACTTTTTCTGTTTCTGTACACCTGCTCATCGTCTTTTGGGGGTACCAAAGCCACATGGGTCCCATCAATGGCACCAATGATGTTGGGGATATGTCCAAGGGCATAGAAATCACCCTTCACTGTAGGCAAGTCACCCTCCTCTGGGAAAATGATGTAGCTCCGCATGAGTTTCATCAGGGCAGACAACACTCTGCTCAAAATCTTTGAAAACATAGGCTGAGACATTCCAGATGACATGGCCACTGTTGTCTGGAATGACCCACTTGCCAAAAAATGGAGGACTGACAAAACCTGCACCAGAGGGGGAATCCCTGTGGGTTGGCGGATGGGGGACATCAGGGCTGGCTCCAGCTGGGCACACAGTTCATGGATAGTGGCACGGTCAAGTCTGTATCGAAGTATTATATGGCGTTCTTCCATTGTCGACAGGTCCACCAGCGGTCGGTACACGCGAGGATTCGTCCTTCTCCTCGCAAGTCCCAGCGGACGGTGCCTAGGAAGGACAACATGGAGCACAGAGTCAGGCAAACCACAGGTACGTACAGACAGCTTGCACAGTTAAAGAATGGCAATGGGTTGAAAGGCGTGTATGTGTGGCAATGCAAGGCCTAGGCCTGTGTGTCGCAGTCAAAATTAAGCCATGTAGGCCCTTGAAATGGCGGCTGCCTGACCTGTGAAGTGGGACAATGGGATGTGAGGTCAATGCGCTGGCGGGGCACACCGTGGCGGTAGGCGGTCAAAGACCGCGGCGCAAAGCCGCATTGGTTAACATTGAACCCTATGGGTTTCAGGAGCCAATGACGATGTGCGCCGGCGGTCGCGGTACGCACCGCCGCGGTACGCACCGCCGCGGGTGTGACCGCCATTTCCTAGCTGATTGATCACTCGAGACCTGATCATCCACAGGAGAGGACCTATACTGCAAGTGCTGCTGTGACCTCGGTCTGGAAGTGACAATGGCTGCTGCGACTGGGGAAAGGGCCCCTGCCTTCACGTCTGAAGAGTTGGAGAATCTCGTGGATGGGGTCCTCCCCCAGTATGCGCTACTCTACGGTCCTCCAGACCAACAAGTGAGTACACCGGGTGCACATGGAATGGGCTATGCCTGTGTGGATTGGGGTGGATGTAAGTTGGTGGGGTGGGGGGCAAATGAGGAGTGCAACGCACGACATATGAGAGCATGTGCCATATGGCAAAGTTGGTGGGGGGGGGCCAATCACATCTAACATGCAGGTCATTGATGATTTCCTCCTTTCCACCCTGTACATGTCAAATAGGTCAGCGCCCATCAGAAGATCGAGATTTGGCGTGCCATCGCCAAGGAAGTCCGGAACTTTGGGGTCCACAACAGACGGGGCACCCACTGCCGCAAGAGGTGGGAGGACATCCGCCGCGGAACAAGGAAGACCGCAAAAACACTGCTGGGGATGGCCTCTCAACCTGATGTCCCGGATCCTGGCGGTGGCCTACCCTGAATTGGATGGGCGCTTTAAGACATCACAGCAGACACAAGGGGGTGAGTATCAGCACATTCTCCTATCTTTCTGCGCAGTGGAGGCGTCTGGGTGGGGGAGGAGGGCTGTGGGTGACATTAGGCCAGGGCGCTTTCTGTAGTGTAGTCCTCTCCCTTAGGCATGGCCCTGTGCCACCGGCCCCCACCTCTGTAGGGTGACAAGTACAGCCATTGATGGTCCAGCATCACCCATGTGCGCGTTTGACGTCTCTTGGCCTGTTGTCCTAGTCAGTAGTACTGAGTAGTGTACCCCGAATGCGCGGCTTAGTGCATGAGGCTCCTGTGTCTGTCCTCTCCGCCAACGGTGTTGACATTGCATGCACTCAACCTGGCCTTCTTTTTACTCCCCCCACCCTTTCTCCTCATCTTCTTGTGCATGTGTGCATTAGCATCATCAGGCGGAGGAGAATTGGCATCGGAGCACGAGGGAGCTGCAGGACACAAGGCCCCGGTGGGCCCAGGAACAGACACCAAGGGCACCAGTGATCCGGAGGGCGAGGGGAGCACCACAACGGGGACCGGTGGTGACACCAGCGACTCAGACACGTCCTTGGATGGGAGCTCCCTAGCGGTGGCGGCAACATCCGGGCCCCCCGCCTCTACAGGTAAAGCCGCCACCCAGCGCACCAGCACCGCACTCCCAGCAGCCCCTCAGCCTACGCTCAGTGCCCGCTCGCCCAGGAAGGCGCGCGTCTCCTTCGCCCCAGGCACCTCAGCCCCTGCCCCTGTTGCCCCTGCTGCCCTCAGTGCGGAGCTCATTGACCTGGTGAGGACGCTCATTGTTGGGCAGACGACCCTTTTGAATGCCATCCAGGGTGTGCAAAGGGAGGTGCAACAGAGCAATGCGTACCTGGAGGGCATTCATTCGGGTCAGGCTGCCCATCAACAAGCGTTCACTGCTCTGGCCTCAGCACTGACGGCAGCCATTGTCCCTGTTTCCAGCCTCCCTCTTCTTACTGCCTCCAGCCTGTCTCTGTCTCCTGTTCCTCAGCCTATCCCATCCACACCATCAGACCAGCCTGCACACACCTCAACACCCAAGAGCAGCTCATCCAGACACAAGCACCACAGATCCCACAAACACTCACCCAAGCAACACACAGATGCAGACATTCCAGCAGTCACAACCACCTCTGTGTCCCCCTCCTCCTCGTCTCCCTCCTCCCTCCCTGTGACGTCTACACTCACACCTGCATGCACCCCAACATCAGCCAGTGCTTCCATCACCACCTCACCCTCCAGTACAGTCCACACTCGTGCAGTCACCACCCCCACTGCCATTTACATGTCCCCTGTGTCCTCTCCCACTGTGTCTGTCACCCCCTCTTCCAAGACACACAAACGCAGGCAGCCACCCACCCAACAGACATCCACCTCACGACAGCCTACAGCACCAGCACCTTCACCCAATGACAGCACACCTGACTCTCCTACAACCACATCCTCTTCCTCCACTCCCATCACCACTTCTCCTACCCTTTACCTTGGACCTAAAAAGCTTTTCCTGGCTAATCTTGACCTCTTTCCCTCCGATGAGCTCCCCCCTCCATCTGCAAAGAGTCCCAAGAGCACCGCAGCCACCACCAGCCCAGCTTCGAGTGTCACTGTTGTGCATGGGTTCTGGAGTCCACCCTTTGCCAGCAGTGACACATCGATCAGCAGCAAGGACACGTCCAGCCCCCTCCCCGGCAAGAGGACCCGCAAAAACAAGGGCCGCCGTGCGAGGACTGACAGGGCTGCCCCCAAGGAGCAATGTGCGGCCACTTCACCAGCCACACCATCTAGGGGAGGCAAGGGCCCGAGAGCCCCATCAAAGGAGCGGAAGGGCAGCAGGAGCGCAGAGAAGGTGGACCCCACATGTCACATCTGACACTGAAGAGACACTGAAGAGGCCAGGAGTCCGTCCCCGAAGGGTCCAGAAACTTCACGGTCCGAGGGCGACTGAGCAGGGAGTCCAGGCCAGGTCTGGCTCCCTTGACCTGCTGGATGAGCACCGCTGAACAGGGCCCGTGGTGCAGAAGAGCACCGCTGAACAGGGCCCCGCCGTGAAGATAGGCACCGCTGAAGAGGGCCCGCCGTGCAGAAGGGCACCGCTGAAGAGGGCCCGCCGTGCAGAAGAGCACCGCTGAAGAGGGCCCCGCCGTGAAGATAGGCACAGCTGAAGAGGGCCCCGCCATCTCAAGCACCGCTCTGCTGGGCCCTTTTTCTCAAGCACCGCTCCGCTGGGCCCTTCCTGTCAAGCACCGCTCCGCTGGGCCCTTCCTGTCAAGCACCGCTCCGCTGGGCCCTTCCTGTCACGCACCGCTCCGCTGGGCCCTTCATCTCAAGCACCGCTCCGCTGGGCACCGCCGTCTCAAGCACCGCTCCGCTGGGCCCTTCATCTCAAGCACCGCTCCGCTGGGCCCCGCCATCTCTGCACCGCTCCGCTGGGCCCTTCCTGTCAAGCACCGCTCCGCTGGGCCCTTCCTGTCAAGCACCGCTCCGCTGGGCACCGCCGTCTCAAGCACCGCTCCGCTGGGCCCTTCATCTCAAGCACCGCTCCGCTGGGCCCCGCCGTCTCTGCACCGCTCCGCTGGGCCCTTCCTGTCAAGCACCGCTCCGCTGGGCCCTTCCTGTCAAGCACCGCTCCGCTGGGCACCGCCGTCTCAAGCACCGCTCCGCTGGGCCCTTCTTCTGAAGCACCGCTCCGCTGGGCACCGCCGTCTCAAGCACCGCTCCGCTGGGCCCTTCTTCTCAAGCACCGCTCCGCTGGGCCCTTCTTCTCAAGCACCGCTCCGCTGGGCCCTTCATCTCAAGCACCGCTCCGCTGGGCACCGCCGTCTCTGCACCGCTCCGCTGGGCCCTTCCTGTCAAGCACCACTCCTCTGGGCCCTTCCTGTCAAGCACCGCTCCGCTGGGCCCTTCCTGTCAAGCACCGCCCCGCTGGGCACCGCCGTCTCAAGCACCGCTCCGCTGGGCCCTTCTTCTCAAGCACCGCTCCGCTGGGCACCGCCGTCTCAAGCACCGCTCCGCTGGGCCCTTCTTCTCAAGCACCGCTCCGCTGGGCCCTTCATCTCAAGCACCGCTCCGCTGGGCACCGCCATCGCTGCACCGCTCCGCTGGGCCCTTCCTGTCAAGCACCGCTCCGCTGGGCCCTTCCTGTCAAGCACCGCTCCACTGGGCACCGCCGTCTCAAGCACCGCTCCGCTGGGCCCTTCTTCTCAAGCACCGCTCCGCTGGGCCCTTCTTCTCAAGCACCGCTCCGCTGGGCACCGCCGTCTCTGCACCGCTCCGCTGGGCCCTACATCTCAAGCACCGCTCCGCTGGGCCCCGCCGTCTCTGCACCGCTCTGCTGGGCCCTTCTTCTCAAGCACCGCTCCGCTGGGCCCTTCCTGTCAAGCACCGCTCCGCTGGGCCCTTCCTGTCAAGCACCGCTCCGCTGGGCCCTTCATCTCAAGCACCGCTCCGCTGGGCACCGCCGTCTCAAGCACCGCTCCGCTGGGCACCGCCGTCTCAAGCACCGCTCCGCTGGGCCCTTCATCTCAAGCACCGCTCCGCTGGGCCCCGCCGTCTCTGCACCGCTCCGCTGGGCCCTTCCTGTCAAGCACCGCTCCGCTGGGCACCGCCGTCTCAAGCACCGCTCCGCTGGGCCCTTCATCTCAAGCACCGCTCCGCTGGGCCCCGCCGTCTCTGCACCGCTCCGCTGGGCCCTTCCTGTCAAGCACCGCTCCGCTGGGCCCTTCCTGTCAAGCACCGCTCCGCTGGGCACCGCCGTCTCAAGCACCGCTCCGCTGGGCCCTTCTTCTCAAGCACCGCTCCGCTGGGCACCGCCGTCTCAAGCACCGCTCCGCTGGGCCCTTCTTCTCAAGCACCGCTCCGCTGGGCACCGCCGTCTAAAGCACCGCTCCGCTGGGCACCGCCGTCTCAAGCACTGTTTATGTTTCACTGTGCCCACCATGCCTCCTCCTTGACCAGTGGAGACTGTCATCCACTTGATGGACTGTGGCTTTGCACTCCCCAGGATGGTACAGTGGGCAGCCCACCCACTGTAGAGACATTGAGAGACTGTGGCTTTGCACTCCCCAGGATGGTACAGTGGGCAGCCCACCCACTGTAGAGACATTGAGAGACTGTGGCTTTGCACTCCCCAGGATGGTACAGTAGGCAGCCCACCCACTGTAGAGACATTGAGAGACTGTGGCTTTGCACTCCCCAGGATGGTACAGTGGGCATGGTGGCTCCTCGTGGATCTGGCGTCGTGGACTCATGTGGCTGTGGTGCCCCCCCCTTCCCTTCCCCCTGAGGTGCCTGTAGTTTTTACATCTGATGCCCCTGCAGTGTTCTCTCCAAAGGACTCAGGTCTCCTGTGTGGGCTTTGCCCTTGTTTCTCAAAAATTTGGCCCATGGACATGATGAATTCGTAGGATGTGCAGGACTTGTTACTTCAGTTATACACTGATGTGTATATCATTTGTTTTCTTGTAAATATCTTTCATGGTTGTACGATAATTTTCAGGAGCTTTTTGGTACATAAATATTTATTCCAAATTTGTTTATGTCATAGCATTTTTCAGGGGTGTTTGGGTGGTGTCACTGTGACTTGTTGCTCTGCATTGGTGTGTACATAGTTGGGGGGGGGTCGCATATGTGTGTGGCCGTAACCTTTCGTCCTCCCCCTCCCATGTGTCGTAGGTGCAGTACTCACCGTTGTCGTCTGCGCCGGACTTCGTACTCGTGATAGATGAGAAGGTAGACGAGAGCAGGTAGGATGTTTAATTCGGGTTCCATGCTGTCCCCCTTCCTCCTGGAGTGCGTAGTGGTGTGCGTTTTCCCGTTCGTAGTCTGTTTCCGCCGTGTTTTTATCGGCGGTGCTCCCGCCCCGGAAAAGGTGGCGGATTGGTGAGTTGTGATAGTGTGGGCGGTACATTGTCTGCCGCCTGGCTGTTGGCGGTGACCGCCGCGCTGTTTGTTTGTACCGCCGTGGCGGTCGGAGTGTTAAAGTGGCTGTCTGTGTTGGCGGTTCCCGCCAGGGTCAGAATTCCATTTTTTTGACCGCCAGCCTGTTGGCGGGTTGGCCGCCGCTTTAACACCGACCGCCAGGGTTAGAATCACCCCCTTCATGTGTGAGTTGACAAACAGGGGTACATGGACAAGTGACCATTGGGATGATGGTTGGAGTTACAGAAACAGGGCCTGCTGGGGGTTGCATTCAGGTCAATCCCTCTACTACACACACTTGACAAATATGCTCCCCGTCAGGTGAGTAAACTTGATTAGTGAGTTCACTTACAGATGTATTGGGGCACCTGACCACTGGGCTGGTGGTTGGAGTTCCTGAAACAGGGCCTGCTGGAAGTTGCAGTTGGGTCACTCTCTCTATGCCACAATACTTGACAGCTGTTATATCCACAGGAGAGTTACCTTCATTTGTGAGTTGACAAACAGGGGCATATGGGCAAGTGAACATTGTGCTGGTGTTTGGTGTTACAGAAAAAGGGTCTGCTGGGAGTTACAGTCAGGTCACTCCTTCTACTACACACACAATAAATGTGCTCTCCCCAGTTGAGTAAACTTAATTTGTGAGTTCATTTACAGATGCATTGGGGCAAGTGACCACTTGACCATTTGGCTGATGGTTAGAGTTACAGAAACAGGGCCTGCTGGGAGTTGCAGCCAGGTCACTCTGCCTACTGTACACATGACAAATGTTTTCCCCCAGGTGAGTAAACTTCATTTGTGAGTTCACTTATAGCTGTATTGGGGTAAGTAACCACTGGACTGATGGTTGGAGTTACAGAAGCAGGACCTCCTGGGAGTTGCAGTCAGGTCACTCTCTCTACTTCACACACTTGACAAATGTTCTCCCCCAGGTGAGTAAACTTCATTTGTGAGCTCACTTACAGATGTATTGGGGCATGTGACCACTGGGCTGGTGGCTGCAGTTCCTAAAACAAGGCCTGCTGGGAATTGCAGTCAAGTCATTTTCTCTACTCCCCAATACTTGACAACTGTTGTGTATTACACATCTGTAAACAGGCTGCATTTATGTTTGAGCATACAGTTTCATTTTAAAAGATACCATGGATCCTGGAATGTGTTTTTGTTATTTTGAGATTTCCAGGCCGCATTTGGACATATGGCATGTGATAGGCTATGGTAACTATGATGTTGGGTTCAATGATACACATTTATAGTGTTTAAACTCAGATACTCTGGGTATTAAATGTTGGTGGGATACATGAACAAGGCAGTGGCAAAAGCTGAGCTGTGAGCATGCATGACATTGCATTTTGTGGCATTTTTATGTTGTAACATATCAGACTCCACTCCCCAGGTATGCCGTTATCCCCTCAGGAGGCAGGATGGCCAAGACCTTCTTCTCCCAGGGAAAGAGCATTAATGGGACACTTGGAGGGCCACTGCCAGTCTTCTTGACCTGCAGCTCGTATCTGGAGACCAGGGATAGGATCTTGCCCCTGAGGTTGCTCCACATCTTCCTAATGTCCTCCTTTGTGCATGGGGGGTACCTACAGCATTCACTCTGTTGAAGATCCTGTCCCACATTTCAATTTTCCTACTGAGATGAGTATGCTGGACTTGTGCTCCAAACAACTGTGGTTCTACTCCTATGATTTCATCCACAATAGTTCTTAACTCATGTTCAGACAAACAGGGATTTTTTTAATGTGACACTGTGGAAAAAAAGAAAAATGGCGACAGGAACTTACTTAACAGGGAAAGTGCAATAGAGTATGAATATACTAAAGTGTGTGCAGGGTGTTCTATGGGATGGTGAAAAAAGCATTACCTAATCTTTGTACTCTACAGTAACGGTGCTCGGTCTTTGTTGCCTTCCAGTGGAAATGCGAAGGATTGTCATCTGTGAAGGGCTGTGTGTTATAGTGGGTTTTGCAGGTGTGACCACTTGGCCAGTGTTTGTCAGCTGTGTCAGCTGTGTCGTTTTTGGATTCATCCAATGTGCAGTTGAGTGTTACTTTGCTGACTGCGAACCTCCATAGCAGACCCCCGTTGGCTGACCACCACAAGGGGACTGCTAGGGCCACTGTAAGATTGTAATATGCTCCGTAGTTAGCTACAGCACTGACAGAGGTCCTGCCTGAATAACTCTGAATACGGTGGTCTGGAACACTGGTGCCATGGCAGTCTTTTCAGGACCACCAACATGGTGGTCTGGCATCCCGACCACCAAACTCATAATTAGGCCCTTAATATTTAATGTTATAGACATTTTTGAATTGATAACATTGTGCTAAAAATAATTGTTTAATTTATTTGAAAGAAATGCTGTATTTCAGAATGGAGTATGTGTAGCATATGTAACTCTTTTGGTGTCCACCACCTTCTCCAATATGGTTTTGATTGGTGTGGGACTAATACATGTAACATGTTTAGTGTCCAGCACCTTCCCCAAAATAGTTTAGACTGGAGTGGGATTAGTAAATGTCACCTACTTAGTGTAAAACACATTCTCCAAAATGGTTTAGATTGGATTGGGAATAGTAAATGTAACCCCTGTGGTGTCAACCACCTTTCTCAGAATGATTTGAATTGGAGTGGTAATAGTAAATGTAACCTGTTTAGTTTCCAACACCTTCCCAAAATGGTATGGATTGGAGAAACTGTAATCCCTTTAGTCCAACACCTTCCCTAAAATAGTTTAGATTAGAGTTGGAATAGTAAATGTAACAAATTTAGGGCCTGATTACAACTTTGGAGGAGGTGTTAATCCATCCCAAAAGTGACGGTAAAGTGACGGATATACAACCAGCCGTATTACGAGTTCCATAGGATATAATGGACTCGTAATACGGCTGGTGGTATATCCGTCACTTTACCGTTACTTTTGGGACGGATTAACACCTCCTCCAAAGTTGTAATCAGGCTCTTAGTGTCAAAAATCTTCCCCAAATATTTTAGATTGGGATGGGAATAGTAGGGTAACCCCTTTAGTGTTTTATACTTTCCCGAAAATGGTTTAGTTTGGAATGGTAATTATAATTATAAAAGTGGTCATTATGAACATGGAGGTAAACAATGCACCGCCGGCGGTGGCAGTTACTACAGCCAACTGGCTGGCGGTCCGGACCGCCAAATAATGAAGCACATGAGACCCATCTTTGTAGCCCCGCCAACAACGGAGGAGGCCGCCCTCAGGCCGGTGGAAAGGCCTTACCCACCCATCAAATAATGAAACACCACACCGTCATCAGTTCCGGGGGAGAACCACTGCCAGGCAAAGCGTTGCGGAAACGACCCATATAAAGGGAAACACTCACCAGAGACACACAGAACACGCTGAAGCAGACATGGAGCGAGAGTTGGAAATAATCCAGTGCTTCTCCTTGCCATATTCCTTTAGGACCGTGACCGACGACGAAGACGACGATGGTAAGTACCGCAGCCTACTACACATGGGAAGAAAGGGAACATTTGCAAACTCACCCACCCCGCAACGCACTCTAAACACCTGCCACCATCCCAAGCCATGCATACCATAATAAGATGTACTTACCAGACACAAGCCAACAAATACCTATACCAATGCACACACATTTGCGCACCACACCCACACAGTGAAACGCTGCACAACGTCTCTATACTGTGCCAATAGCACTGCTGGGAACTCAAATTTAATTGCAACAAAGAACATGAATGTCCAAATAAGGCCATTGGCCAGTTCATTGCAAAGTCCTGGAAGGGAAAATGTAGCCCAAAATAGACCCCTACGTGGGTAAAGGAAACTGCACTGGGAAGGGGCATCAGTAGGGCAGCTAGGCACCTCAGGGAACAGGGGCAGGGGGTTGCCGGGGTAGGGACTCAGGTCTTGAAGTGGGGGTTTTGGGTTTAGGTTTAGGAGATGGAGGTGGAGAGGGTTTGGGCTTGCCCTTGGAAGGAGGGGGAGTGGGCCTGGACCGGGGTGTGGCAGAGGGACCTGGGGCAACATGGGGCTTCTTCCTCCCTGGGAAAGGGGCATAGGAATGGGAAGGGTGGCCTGGGGTGGACTTAGACAAGGAAGGAATGGACTGGGCTAGGGCATGGTAACATTTAGGGACAAGATGGGGTGGGCCAGTGGGTTCAAACAGGTCAACACAGGAGAGGAAAAGCTTCTTAGGTGCAGTTGGAGGGGATCTGGAGCCAGGTCTGGGAGTGTAGGTTGAGGGAGTGGTGGTATGAGGTGTAGGTGTGCTGGACGTGGATGCAGGTGCCTGTTTAGTATGCTTATGTATGGTAGATGTGTGTGGTGTGGATGAGTGTGAAAGTTTGAGTGTTTTGGGAGGAGGGGGTGGACTCAGTGGGAGAAGACAGGCTGTCCGTGTAGATGTATGTTGTGTGGGTGTCTGCAGGTCTGGTGAGTGTGCTGCAAGTGAATGTGAATGTAGTTGTGGTGAGTACAGGTGTGGTGTCTGAGATGCATGACTGGATGTCAGCTTGTGTCTTGGCTGCAAGAATGGGGGCAGCAGCAGTGACTGAGGGTGCAGTGCATGTGGGAGTGCATGGTGAGGTGACAGACAAGGAGGAGGGGGAGGCTGACATAGTGGGGGAGGTGGATGTTGTTGTGTGTTTCTTGGTATGTTGGGTGTGTGCATGCCTATGGTGGGAAGTGTGGTGCTTGTGTTTCTCAGTGTGCTTCTTGAATGTTGATCTGTGTGCATGGCTGTCTGTATGTGTGCTTGGGATGGGTGAAGGCGACCGCCCGCCAGCCCAGCGGGAAAGTCAGAATTACCGCCGCGGTCTTTCGACCGCGGAACGGTAACCTGACGGCGGGACTTTGGCGGGCGGCCTCCGCCGCCCGCCAAGGTCAGAATGAGGGCCTCTGTCTCCTTGGAACCGTGGGCTGCTGCATCCCCACTCATCCATGCCTCAGCTCCCTCACCAGATGATGCTAATGTACACAGGGACACAAGAGCACAGGGGGTTGGGAAACAAAACAAGAGAGAAGTATGTCAATTCCTGAAAATATGTACATTTTGGGACACATACACTCCCACCCAGCTCAGGCACTAACCCTCAGAAGACACAACACACATTATGAATGTGCCACTGACTAGTAGGTATGACCTCAGAATACACTACATTACCATCCTGAACCACTACTCTGATAGACTTTGTGAAGTGACCCCATGAGAGACTATGCCAAGCCAACACATCTACAAGTTCCTGAGGCTACATTTAATACAATATTACAAAAGGGGACCCCTCACAGGCTTACAGACCCTGCCAAAACTAGCAATGACACTATCACACAGACATGGAGGGGGACAGGACTGCAGGGACACAACTTTCTATGTGCCTGGCACTACAATGCATGCAAACCTTAGCATCTGACTACACCCATCGTAGTGGCATCACAGCAGTGTTGGTACTCACCCTCTTGTGGCTGCTGCGCTGCCTTCTAGCGCCCATAAAAATCTGGATATGCCACTGCCAGAATGCGGGCCAGTAGTGGGGTCAGGGTCCGACGGGCACCCCGTCCTTGTTGGGAGCCCTTCCCCAGATGGGCCTCTCCGGTCTTCCTGGCCCAGTGCCTCAGGTCCTCCCATCGCTTCCTTCAGTGTGTGCGCTGCCAGTTGTAGACCCCCAGGGTCCGCAAGTCCTTGGCAATGGCTTGCCACAGTCCCCTCTTCTGATGGGCGCCGACCTGCATAGGACACACAGAGTGAAGAAACAGACGTCAGTGTGGGTGCCCCGTACACAAATGCCATGCCCCTTCATACTAACATGGCCCATAGAGAGTTGCAAATGAACAAATAAAAAGCAGAAACTACCAGACACAACGGGTGAGCATTCATACAGCGAACTACAATGCATACAGGCATCCACCACAATAACACACACATCTAAGGAGGAAAGATAGCAACTCACCTGCTCCTCTGGTCGCCCATACAACTTGGCATACAGGGGTAGGCCCCCGTCCACCAGCTTCTCAACCTCCTCCTTTGTGAAGGCAGGATCCCATTCCCCTGTCACACACACCATCTCATGGACCAGCATCAGGAGACAGCAGCTCACGCAGTGGAGTTCTTCCCTTCACGTAATGCAGGAGTCAAGTGTCAAGTGTCTGTCAAAATGACGGTAGATACCGCAGCGGTGTGCACCGTCACCGCCGGTGGTGATCATGATTGGCCCAGGTTCCCCATTGACAACCATGTAATCCAATGATCAGATGCATGGTGGTGAACAGTGCCTACTGCCATGACAACTAATGCCAGCAGAATGAAGTCACTTCCACACTTCAATACCTGGATGGCACGAGGCTGCCATTTTGCTTCTGCCACGTCTCCATAGCCTGGCCGGGGGCTCATCCATGGCCCCATTCTCTCTCCCCTTCATCGATTACTGACATGAGTACTGGTTCCCCACATGTACTAATGGTTGGAAGTGTGTCTACACTGTGATGCCATTGTGACTGAGAAACCTCACCTCATATTAGCCTGACGGACTACCTCATTCTTTGTTTGTTTGTGCGTTACCTATGTGTCGCATTGTAGAAATGTATAGTGACACCATGTGATGCAAATGTATGTCAAAACTCAAAATGTGTTCCTTCATCACCCATAGGTGCAGACCCATGTGGCAAGGGAGAGCCCCATCTGTTTACAGACCCCTAGTAGATCTGGCCACCAAAGAGGAATGTCACATCATCATAACTTACTGACTTAATCGAGCTACAATCCTTGACCTCTCTGCAGTAATGGATCCTGTTCTGAAGCCGGCCAACCGGAATCAGCATGCCATAACTCCAACTGTGCAGGTGCTATCTGTGATCCATTTTTTGGCATCATGCTCATTGCAAGTAACAGTGGGCATGGCTGCAGGAGTATCTCATCCAATGTTCAGCCACATCCTGTCCAATTTCCTGGATGCATTAGTTCAACACTTGCAAAGTTATGTCTAGTTACCCCAAAGGGCTGATCTCACGCCTCAAATCAGGATTCTATGCCTTTGCTAATATCCCCCATGTGATAGGTGCCATTTTTGGAACCCACATAACCCTCATACCCCCAAGAGTGCATGAACAGGTGTATCAAAACCGTAAGAACTATCACTCCATGAATGTCCATTTGGTGTGCACTACAGATCAATACATTTCACATGTCAATGCAAGGTTCCCACGATCGGTTCATGATTTATTTGTCCTGAGAAACAGAGGTGTGCCACACATGATGGGAAAACTACAGGGCGACAGAGCTTGGCTCATAGTTGAGTGTGTATAACACTGGGTCAGTTACATAGCTGACAGCCATGCTGTATGCAAGTTAAATGTGTGTGTTTAAGTCCTCTTTCGCCCACTTTTGCAGGGGATTCTGGCTACCCCAACTTGCAATGGCTCCTAACACCTGTGAGGAATCCAAGGCCAGATGTCGAGAGGAATTATAATGAGGCCCATGGTTGTAGTAGGAGGGTGATATAGCACACCATAGGACTCCTGAAAGCAATATTTTTGTTGCCTCCATCTCCCTGGAGGATCCCTGTGCTATGTCCCTGACAAGGTGTTTAAGATAGTGGTGGCCTGCTGTATGCTGCACAATTTGGCTGTGAGGAAAGCTATCCCACCTCTGGAAGAGGAGGGTGCTGTCTAACCAGCCCAGCAACCTCAGAGGAGGGATGAGAGTGATACTGAGGAAGAAGAGGGGGAAGATATCAACTCCAGGACCCAACTAATCTGCCTATATGCCCAGTGACTCTCAGATACTGTTCTATGATGCTGATGTCTTCACTACATTGTTTCAGTCTGACTCATGTAATAAGCATTGTGGTGTCCTTTTACAAGTACTGAAGTGGCAGATGCCAGTGCACGCAGTGGGATGTTCAGTGTGACATACTTCAGACACTACAGTGTGGTGGATCCCCTCCTGCCATAAAAGTGGCATTATGATGGTAACTGGCTAATGCATTCACAATCACAATTGATCTCTCATATTGATTAAGGACATAATGAAGGCCAAAGTCTTTAGTGCCCAACACTTTCCCCAAAATGGTTTAAGATGGAGAGGCAATAGTAAAATTTAACTACTAAAGTGTCCAACACCTTCACCAAAATTGTTTAGATTGGAGTGGGAATAATGAAAGTAACCCTTTTGGTGTCTAACGTCTTCCCCAAAATCGTTTAGATTGAAATGGGGATACTAAATGCAAACCCTTCAGTGTTAAACATCTTTCCCAAAAAGGTTTAGATTTGAGTGTTAATAGGAAACACCTTCCACAAAAATGTTTTAGATTGGAGTGGGAATAGTAAATATAACTCTTCCAGTGTCCAACAACTTAGGAGTAGTTAATGTACATACATAAACATTTATTGAATGATGATTGAAAATCTCACAAAAGAGGATCTTCAAATTATAACAATTTACAATAAATCAATAAATATCAACTTTGATTAAAAGAACGCATGCATAGAAAACCAAAGTCTTAAACAAGGTACACCTTTTAATGCTAAAACAGTAGAGAAGAAAAAAAATACTAAGGCACTTCATCCATACATCAATGTTCCTCCAGAGAGAGGTGAACTCCATGGAGGGAAAACTAATAAACAGATTTGCTGCATTAAGGCAGCTGCTGGTAAGAGGCCTCAAGCTTGATAGCTAAGCTGAAATGGCCCTGTAGTCTCAAGACCATCCAAAGAATGCATAAAACTCAAGAATATAACAGAAAATGAAGCAAAAAGACATCACGAAGAACATCGGCAAATGGCAATTTTTTTGAAAAAAAGAAAGCAAATAACAACAAGCAAATTCAACAGAGAATGTCTCATACATTAAGGTGGCAAGTGCAGGAAGTCACCAAGTCAGTAGCAATTCCTATCTTAAATAATAGCTCATTTTGCAACTCATGCAACTGAATTTTACAGCTCATTTTACAGCTTTGTTTTACTCAAATGCAACAAACTAGTTCGACAAACAAAGTCTAAAACATTAAAGGTACGGAAGTGCAGTATAAGCAGAAGTACATCAAAGTCTAGCCATCTTTACTACTAGTGTTCAGCAGTTTTTGCAATGGATAAATTAATTTTCCAAATTTAGTTAGATCAGTCAGTTCTTTCAGAGTAAAAACCAAGTCCCTGGCTTGAACGTAAATCTTATACCATGGCTTAAAAAAAGAGGCTTGAGCGTGCAACGTGCATGCCTCAATGCCAGGCAGCAACAAATTAGGTGATTGAACAATTTAGATTTATACCTGCAAAGCCTGAAATTAGTAATCATGAAAAGGGAATGCCATTTTATGTTCATCTTTTTGATCCTCAGACCCATCAACCTTGCAGCCATGATTCACGACAAGCAGGCTTTCCTAACCACGTACTTTAAGTTCAGCTGTTTTGTCAGCAAGTGTGGGCAAGACTCACAAGATGGTATCAGAGCCTCTACTACTGGAGAGCTGTTCAATTTGGCCAAGTATGTTGTCATGGAATTGAGTCTAGTCTGCTTTTTCAGAATCACTTTGAGGGCACATTGCGTGAGAAGAAGCGAGTCTAATGCTAACTGACTGATTTGTAAGGATTGCAATGCAATAGCTAGACAATTCGACCAGGGATTAGCTTTTAGGGTGAAAATGGGGTGGATTGCTGATTTCAGTGTATTATACCTAAACTCTATAATAATATTTTAGAAAGGCACCCATATGGGCCCACTTCTGGCTTTCTAATTCCAGCTCTAGTCTTACAAGGCAGCCTATGATGTAATGTGGCAGCTTGGAGTTGGTCCACTAATTTAATAAGCTGCCCTGAAAACACTTTATGGCCATAGTTTAATGCTGGCAGGACAGTAGCTGCAAGCACTCATCAAATGGGGACTGAGGAAGAGCTTTCTATCAAAGTATCAAGAAGTTATATGGCTTTGCCACAGTGATCTTCGAGGGGCCCATAGTCCAATCGTGAATCAGATTTTCTGAAGCATTCCCGCAGGCAACAACCTTTTTTTTAAAACATGCCCTCTCATCTTCTTTGCCTCATTATAGTTATGGAGAGCAGCTAGTGCTTTTTGAAGTCCCACTCTAGAGTTATGTAACGACACAATGTTGTCAGCATTCTGAAAGAATGTAATTCTTAAATTCCAGATTTTATGGGGGGATCAAGTCAGCACTTTTTAGAGCTGATGACATGTCTGCTGTATACATACTAAAGACGAGCGGGGCAAGGACACATCCATGCTTCAACCCATTGTCCATTGGAATCCTCCTACTTAAAGATGTTACAGACAGCTTGACTCATCCAGGTTTCTGTGTAAAGTAAAACTATTGATCTTAGCAGACTATTGGGTCTACCCCAGCCTTGGAGATTTCCCACAGATGGGTCCTGTCTATAGAGTAAACTGCTGAATAGTCCACGAAATAAGCATAGAGTGGGGGATTATTTTTACTAGAAACTTGTATTAAGTAGGAGAGGGCCACTATGTTATCTGTTGTCTCTGCTTTTGCCCTGAATCTTGTTTGACAAACAGGAATTATGTTATTAGCTTCTGCCCAGCACTTAATGTCATTTAAAATAGTCCACACAGGAGCTGACTATGCACTTTTCATATACAGTATTAATAATTATATATTTTATTGTCATAAAGGTACAAGACACAGTTTGCCATTTTAACTTATATTTTTCATATTCATTTAATCTACATATTTACATTTTTACAACATACATTTGTACTTGTACAAAAACATATTCATAGTGCTATATAAATATTATTTTAATACAAATCTATTATTAAAAAAAATATGTAAATTATATTTGAACATATTTGTATGTTTTATATTTTTCTGTGATTTTCTCCATTGTGTTACATTTATTTAAAAAAATTAATACATTTTTCAGTACTTTTTTGCAAAACATTTTTACATGACATTTTTAGTATCTATAAATAATAATAATATATTTTTGATAGCATTATTTAATTTATATTTTACACTTTTTAAATATATTTTAATAACTGTTTTACCTGTGTTATGTTTATTAAACATTATTATATTTTTTTTAATTTTTTAAGTATTTTTTACTTTAAATTTGCATTGTTTTCCATGGGGAGATAGTCTTTTTTGTTTAATTTAGCTGTCATTTTTTCACTGCTAACTTCCATTTTGTAGTCCTTGGCTTGTTACAAGCCCGACCGCCATCAACCTGCCAGGATGTATGATCCTGGCAGGGACTGCAGTCTTTAGGCAGGTCGGCCCACCACAGTTGTGTGGTGGTCCGACCCTCAAAGTGAATGTGGCAGTCCTCAGACCCCCAACTAGTACTGAGGCCCTTAGGCCTTGATTTATAATTTTTTTGTGCTGCATTAGCGTCATTTTCTGATGCAAAAGCGGCGTAAACTTACAAAATGCAATTATATTTTGCAAGGTGGCGCGCTATTGTGTAGAAAAATGACGCTAATCTGGCACAAAAAAAGTATTAATCAGGGCCTTAGGCCCTCATTATGATCTTGGTAGTAAACTCCGCCGACTGCCATTGTGACGCTGACCGGAAGACCGCCAGTGGTGGTACACTGCACACTGCCGAATAATGATCCCAAAAAGTCAAACCTCCAAAAATCCTGCAACCTCCACCCACCGCCAGGGCCTACAACGATGAAAAGGCAGTACACCCCACCCTGCCATCATCATGCAGACAAGTCCTCCGGCCACCAAATAATGAAGCACAAATCAACGTGGCAGATAGTGAATGACGAACGACCATTGGTGGTATGCACCGCCACAGCCAGCAATGGGACCCACCAACAACAAATGCACTCATCGGCAACTTTGAAACCCACACACCTGACACACATCCACAACACTGCAAAACACTCACACACATACCCCCATAATCCTTTGCATCGCCAATAGCATGACAGAGATTGACAACAAAACACGCATACACTGAACCCAACATCACACAAGTCACACACATAAATACTCCACCAAAACACATACATACCCCAAACACCATTATAAGCCGCACACACAACCACACAACAGCACCCTCACCAATACACCCACAACACACCACCCACAACACATATCATCCGTCCCCTAAGCACCCCCGATTCACAGACAAGGAGTTAAGGACCATGGTGGACGAAATACTCAGGGTTGAGCCACAACTATTCAGGGCCAGGTGCAGCAAATACCCATGGCCAGGAAGACGGAGCTACGACAGACCATAGACAACAAGGTCAACGCAGTGGGAAACCATCCACGCACAGGGGATGATATTCGGAAGAGATGGAACTACCTGCACGGGAAGGTACGGTCAATGGCATCCCTGCACAACATTGCTGTACAGATGACTGGTAGTGGTCCCCCACCTACACCCCCCGAATACACCAACTGGGAGGAAAAGGTCGTAGATGTCCTGCACCCAGAGGGCCTCACCGGACTCACTGGAGGACTGGACTCGGGTAAGTCAACTAAAGTACCTCAAAAGTCACCACACCTATAATGCATGTATCACCCCACCCCTCTCACTACCACCAGGACTCCATCCCATACCCATTCCACAAAACCCACATCCAACTTCAATGCATGCTGACAATCCCACAAACAGAACACCATCCAGCCCCCTGGGCACAGTCACCTACCCCGGCGTTGATTCCCAGTGGCGCTACAGCACCCACAATGCACCTCCAGCCCCCACATAAATGCAACTAAGTATACACGAAGGGACCTTGCATGCCACAACAGGGGAATATAACCATCAAATAGTGCAGAGCAGTGCAGCAATTGCGGATAAAGTACCTGACACCCACCTGTCTATTCCCCCACACACAGGTACCACCACCCATGCCACCCAGACGGAGACGTCAAGGAGTGCCAGTGCCTCACCTGATGACAGAGGCCACACTCAGGAGAGTGCAGAGGGATATCTGGAAATAGAGGTACTCCCTGGCCAGTCACACAGTCCTGGACTGTCACCCTCCAGCAGCCCCACCCAGTATACCACTGACACCCCTACCACCCAGCCACCATCATCAGCTCTGGCCAAACGACCAAACACCAGAATCTCCTGGCCACGGACTGGCGGCCCACATGTACAGAGGCCAGAGTCTCTACCCACCAACAGGCAGTATTACAAAGGGCCCAGTGCAAGTGGGACTGCCAGACCTGTGCAGGGGACACTGGCACAGGGGTCTAGGGTCAGTGGGAGCGCATTAGTGGCCCGGGGGTGGCCAAAGGATGGATGCAGCAGCCCAGGAAGTGATATCTGAGGTCCTGGGAGCATACCACCATAACCAGGACAGGATGGGACAGATACTGGCCACCTTGGAGCAGAATCAGAAGCTGCAGATAGCACACCACTAGGAGGCCATGGAGCAATGGAAACAGCTCAATGCCACCATGGCCACCATTGCAGGGGGGCTGCAGCACCAGTACCACAGCCAATCTGAGACCTCCACCCACCTGCAAGCGTGACCACTAGCCACGACACTGTCCTGCCTACTACATCTGCAACAGCTACTGGACTGGTGACAATGCCAGAGGAAACACAGGAAACCATTACCCCTACCCCTGCAGCCCAGATGCACTTTTGCAAATGTGCCCTCGGACCCAGAAATGCCACTGAAACACCAGCCAAGACCAAGCCCAGTGCCAGGAAGTAACTCTGCCCTGAACTGTCTCTATTGTGTGCCACAGAGCTACCTTGTTGACATGCCACTGCCATCACACCATCCTCCAATGGCCACATGGACCAAAACCCAGTGCTACCAACAGCTGAGCATATGTACATGAGTATGTTTTTTCACCATGTTCCCACTCCCTTTCACTGTCCCAACACTTATGTAGATATTGGCATCTAATAAATACACCTATGCACTCAAATCGTATGTCCCACATCAACATGAGATATGAATTGTGAATCTGTATGCATTAGCCAGTTACTGTCATAATCACATCTTTATTGCAGGAGGGGATCCAACGGACTGTAGTGTCTGAAGTATTTCACACTGTACACAATATTGAGTTTCCTGAGACATGCCACTACAGTCATCAATTAGCATTGTCACTGACAATAGACACCACATTACTTATCACATGAGTCAGACTAAAACTATCCAGTGAAGACATCAGCATCATTGAACAGTACCTTAGAGTCACTAGAAGTATAGGCTGATTAGCTGGGTCATGGAGTTGAGATCTTCCCCCTTTTCTTCCTTACCATCACTCTCATCCCCTCTATGAGGTTGCAGGGCTGGTTGGACAGCACCCTCCTCTTCCAGAAGTGGGATAGCTTTCCTCACAGCCAAGCTGTGCAGCACGCTGCAGGCCACCACTATCTTACACATTTTGTCAGGGACATAGCACATGGATCCCCCAGAGAGATGGAGGCAATACAATCTAGCCTTCAGGAGACCTATAGTGCGCTCAATCACCCTCCTAGTATGTCCCTGGGCCTCTTTATAATGTCTCTCTGCATCTGTCCTGGGATTCCTCACAGGTGTCAGGAGCCATTGCAAGGTGGGGTAGCCAGAATCACTTGCAAAAGTGGGTGAAAGAGGACTTGAACAAACTGACATTACACCATACAGCCTGCCTGTCAGCTATGTACTGATCCAGTGTCATACACACTCACCTATGAGCCATCCCCAGTCCCCTTGTAGTTGTTCCATCATGTGTGGCACACTGCTGTTTCTCAGGACAAATGAATCATGGAGTGATCCTGGGAACCTGGCATTGGCAGGTGATATGTACTGATCAGTAGTACACACTAATTGTACATTCATGAAGTGATGGTTCTTATGATTCCTATACAACTGTTCATTCACTCTTGGGGGTATGAGATCTATGTGGGTTCCATCAATGGCACCTATTACATGGGGGATATTAGCTAAGGCATAAAATCCAGATTTGATGGCAGGAAGTTCAGCCCTTCTGGGAAACTGGACATATGTTTGCAAGTGTTGAACATAGGCATCCAGGAATTTGGACAGGATGAGGCTGAACATTGACTGTGAGATCCCAGCACCCATGCCCACTGTCACCAGAAATGAGCCTGTAGCCAAAAAATGGAGCACAGATAGCACTTGCACAGTAGTAGGGATGGCATGCTGATTTCGATTTGCCGGTTTCAGAACAGGATCCATTAATGTACAGAGGTCATGTATTGTAGCTCTATTGAGTCTGTAGGTGATAATGATGTGACGTTCCTCTATAGTTTCCAGATCTACCACGGGTCTGTATACAGATGGGGACCTCCCTCGCCACATGGGTCTGTACCTATGGGGGAGGAAAAAAAATACTTACACTTGCATCACATGATGTCACTGTATTTCCAAAAGTGCGACATGTAGGTAACACACACAAATGGAAAGTATGAGGTTCCCCATCAGGCAAATGTGTGCTGAGTTAACTCTGTCATAATGGCATCACAGTGTGGACACACTTCCAAAGATGGGTACATGTGAGGATTATAGAATCATGTCAGCAAGCGACGAAGGGGAGAGAGATTGAGGCCCTTGATTAGGGCCCTGGCAAGGCTATGGTGATGTGGTGGTAAGAAATTGGCAACCTCCTACAATCCAGGTATGATAGGGTGGAAGTGACTTTATTCCGCTGGCTTTAGTCGTCATGGAGGAAGGCGGTTTTCATCGCCGTGCACCTGATCATTGGATTAGATGGTTGTCAATAGGGAACCTGGGCCAATCATGATCGCCGCCGCCGGTGACAGAGCACACCGCTACAGTACCTACACCATTTTGTCAGACCCCTGACACTTGACTCTTGATTTCTGTGAAGGGTAGTATCCACTGTGTAAGCTATGTCCTGACTCTGATCCCTGAGATGGCGTGGGTTACAGGGGAACGGGCCCCAGCCTTCACCTTGGAGGAGCTGGAGAAGCTGGTGGACGGGGTCCTACTCCTGTATGCGAAGTTGTATGGGAGACCAGAGGAGAAGGTGAGTTGCCATCTGTCATGCTTAGATGTGTGTGATTGTGGCAGATGTCTGTATGCATGTGGGTTCGATGTGTGGCTTCCCAGCCATAGCTTGTCTGGCATGTTCTGCCTGTGAGTTTAAAACATGCCTGTCAACAACGGCCTTTCCATATGGAACAACATGGCATTTGTGTTCGGTGCACACATACTGACGTCTGTTTCTTTGCTCTGTGTGTCCCATGCAGGTCAGCACCCATGAAAAGATAGGCCTGTGGCAAGCCATCGCCAAGGAGGTGTGGACCCTGGGGGTCTACAACCAGCAGAGCACCCACTGCAGGAAGTGGTGGGAGGACCTGAGGCGCTGAACAAGGAAGATCGGAGAGGCCCAGCTGGAGAAGGCCTCCAATCGAGGAAGAGGTGCCCGTCGGACCCTGACCCCACTAATGGCAGTGGCCTATCTTGATTTGAATGGCGATTGAAGGCAGCACAGCAGCCACAAGGGAGTGAGTACCAACACTGTTGTAATACCGCTTTCATGTATGTATGTTGGTGCTGTGGTATGTATGTATTGTAGTATCAGGCACTTGGACAAGTGTGTTCCTGCAGTCCTGCCCCCTCCAAGTCCTTGGGATGTTGTAAGGGGTAGTTTGGGTAGTCTATAGGCCTATGTGGGTTCCCCTTTCTTTCATCTGGTATTCATTGTGGCCTTATGAACTTTTAAGTGCATTGGCTGAGCATGGTCTCTCATGGGTGTACTCCACACTGTTTATCAGGTTTGTGTTTCATGAGGGTTGTGTGGTGTATTCCGGGGTCATGACCACTAGTCAGGGGCACAGTCATGACGTATGTTGTCTGTGCTGAGTGTACGTGCGTGACCTGGATAGGAGTGTGTGTCAAGCAAAAATTGGACATATATTCAGGATTTTACAAAGTTCTCCCTTGTTTTGTTTCCCCACCCCTGTGCTCTTGTGTCTTGTGCTCCGGCAAGTGGGGATGCAGCAGCCCACTGTTCCAAGGAGGCAGAGTTGAGCTATGCCAAAGGGACCAGTGGGATGGAGGGCAAAGGGATTACCACGGGGGACAACTACCACTGCAGGTAGTGACTCTGATACTTCCTCCGATGGCAGCTCCCTGGTGTTGGCAGACCCTACTGGGCCCACCCATTCATTTGCCATCTTCCACCACCCCATACCACAGGAGGGTGGGCATCTCCTTCACCCCAGGCACCTCATGCCCTGCCCCAGTCAACCCTGCTGCCTTCAGGGAGGAGGCTATTGACATCCTGAGAACCATCTCTGTAGGGCAGGCAACCATCGTGAAGGCCATCTAGGGGCTAGCATCCCAGATGCAGCAATGCATACCTGGAGGATATTCGAAGTGCCATGCCTGGCCTACAGAGATCTTTTCAGGCTCTGGCCTCCTCTTTGATGGCAGTCAGTGTCCCTGGTCTTTCCGTCCCCCTCCCACCACCTCTATCCCTTCCAACACCCCACTCCCTTCACCCATCCCAAGCACACATACAGACTGCCATGCACACAGATCAACACAGAAAAACACAAGCACCACACTTCCCATCACAGGCAAGCACATACCCAACATATAAAAGCACACACAACAACATCCACTTCCCCCAGTGTGTCGACTTCCCCACCACCCTGTCTGTCACCTCACTATGCCCACCTACACGCACTGCACCCTCAGTCACAGTTGCTGCCCCCATTCATGCAATCACCACAACATCTGACATCCAGACATGCACCCCAGACACCACATCTGCACTACCCATGACTACATTGACAGACACTTGCAGCACACTCACCAGACCTGCAGACACCCAGACAACATCCATGTACACTGGCAGCCTGTCTTCTCTCACTGTGTCCACCCCTCCTCCTCCCAAAACACTAAGACATTTGCAGACATCCACACCACACACATCCACCACACATAAGCATACTCGTGTAATGGCGTCCCCGCACTCACAAAGTCTGGGGACTTGACCCTGGACTGCATAGGGGCACCTTTGCTAGTGCAAGGGTGCCCTCACACTTTGTAACTTTGCACCAAGCCTTCAGTAAATGAAGGATAGACATATAGGTGACTTATAAGTTACTTAAGTTACTTAAGTCCAGTGAAAATGGCCTGCCTGTGCACTATTTCACGCAGGCTGCAGTGGCAGTCCTGTGAAAGGGTTTGTCTGAGCTCCTTATGGGTGGCAAAAGAAATGCTCCAGCCCATAAGGATCTCCTGGAACCACAATGCCCTGGGTACCTAGGTAACACATACTAGGGACTTATAAGTGGGGCCCAGTGTGCCAATTGAAATTGGTAGATGAAGTCACTAGCCTATAGTGACAAATTTAAAAGCAGAAAGAGTATAAGCACTGAGGTTCTGGTTAGCAGAGCCTCAGTGACACAGTTAAGCACTACTGACAACACACACATTAAGAGACAAACTATGAGCACTGAGGTCCTGGCTAGCAGGGTCCCAGTGAGACAGGCAAAACACACTGACATGTAGGGTTTTCACTAGTAGCACTGGGGTCCTGGCTAACAGGAGCCCATTGACACAGTAAAAAAACACTGACACACACTCACAAACAGGCCAAAAGTGGGGGTAACCATGCTAGAAAGAGGCTACTATCTCACACTTATATCTTGCAATATGTGACTTACTTCTATTTCTGTCACATTTGAAGTTGATTGTGATCCCTTCCATTAGTTACAAATGTAATTTTTTGTAGTGGCACTCACATAGCAATCATTAGAGTAATAGTTAGTACATTTCCAGTTGAATTTTCTTGTGTGTACTTTCCTGGCTGTAAATGTAGACCACAGGAGAGAATTGTTTTATTTTCTGTGATGTGATATATTGCTCTTTTTGTAATTATGCCTGAAAATACCGTAGTAATTTAAATAGATACATTTTTAAAATGCTTAGTATGTTTGTTATCAACGTACAAAATGATGCTACTCCTTTTCTGTTTTATACTTGCATATATGTTCTTGATAGATGTTGCCCACTTTTTGTTGTGATGAAGAACGGTTGGTTTATTTTCTTTTGGGTTTAAAAAACGACATTATTTTGGATTTAGATACTTGTTGGTAGGTAGTTAGTGGAGATTAAGGCAGTTAGTTTTTATCACTTTAATTGTTTTAGGGTGAGATCCTATTTAGTAATATTTTAAATGTGCTTACTTTTTCTTTGTCTTTTTCCAGGTGTGTTACTGGTCCTGTTTTACGGTAGATCAGGACTATATTGATGTTGTAGCAATTTCTTTTTAGTAAGTAAATGTGACGAGATAGAAGCAGTAAAGATTTTTGTTACTCATTTAATATTTTACATTTTTAACTCTAATTTGTTTTATATTTTTATATTTTATTTGAAGTATATCATTTATAAATGTGTTTCTATATATATATTTATATATATGTATATCATTTATAAATGTGTTTCTATATATATATTTATATACATACATATATATATATATATATATATATATACATATATGGTTAAAATAACATTATAGCTGGGTGACATGTTCAGTAACAAAGTAAGGTTTTAAACTCTGTAAACCACATAAATTCACCAGTTGTAGTTTTAGTTATCTCAAGTTACTGTATCTTATGCCCAAAGAGAACTATAACTAGTGCCCTCGCCAGGCAGAGTTTTCTCATAAACTTTTTCACTGCAAATGTTGCAGTGATATTATCAATGGTACGATAGTAGATGTCATGAGTGTGTAATATGCGGTGTAATTAGCAGTGTATGGCGAGGGCGTGAGTTATATTTACCTTAGGTCACAAATTATAGTTACTTGAGATAACTGTAAGTGGTGAATTTCTGAGGTTTTTAGAGAGTAAAACGTTATGTTGTTACTGAACATTTCACCTAAATATAACATTACTTTAACCTTTAGTTTTTTCAGTGAATTTCTAGGGTTTTTTAATGTAAAATAATATTTAATTACAATACGTAAATCTAACCACCCCCAGTGTGAAAGGTCATGAGCCGTGTTTGGAGGGGAGTAAGCTGCAGGACTTGTGGACAACCTCCTGCATGCAATCAGCCCCATGCTGTGAGGAGTGGGAGGGTTGTCCACCCTGTGGTCAACCCCCCGAAGACATCCAACCCCAAACTGCTCATGATGTTCAGCCATGCACTGTAGATGGGTGGCCAAAGGACTTGTCCCTGAAGACCCCATCCCCCAGTGCCTGGCATGATATTTAGGAGGAGGGGTCATGTATTCGCCTCTCCCCAGGCCTTTTTCAGCTCTTGGGACCCCATCCCCCAGGGTACAGCTACATTTTCAGGCATACGATCCCCTCCCGAGACTGACTTCAGCTGTGTGAGGGGGCATGTAGCATCCCCTCCCAAGCCATTATCGGTCCCTGATGCCCGATACCCCAGGACCTGGTGTGATTATTAGGGTGAGGGGGACATGACCCGGAGACCCAATCCTCCAGGACTAGGCATTATCTTTAGAGAGGGGGCATGCAGCCCCCTCCCCAGGCCGATTTCAGCCTCGAGAACCCTATCCCCCAGGACTGAGCATTAATATGAGGGGGAGCCGGTGCAAGGACCCCCTCCCTTGGGCTGATTTCATCAGCAGGGACTACACCCCCCAGGGCAAAGCATTAATATTGGGGGCAAAGCATTATATCCCCCCTCCATGGGCAAATTTCAGCTTTGGGGACGCCGTTACTCTGGGTCTGGCACAATTATCAAGGGGGAAGGGGGCTTGGGCCCATTCCCATGGCTGATTTGGGGCCCAGGGACCCCATCTTCTGAGGCCCAGCACAATAAAAGGTGGGTGCACTGGCGTCCACACAGGATGTCTTCCATACTCCCGCTGGTGATGTTAGGAGAGCCCAAGGTACCTTTGGTCCCAGTTGGTTCCCCTCATAGTGCAGGAGCCAGAATTTCTAATGCTGCTACCTAGGGGCAGGAGGAATATTTAGATATTTTTCCCTGCACGCATAACTGGGGGTAGGGAAAAAGATCTAAAGTCCATTCCTAGTGCGAGGGAGCATTTTTGAAGCTCCAGTCTGCTGGAAGTGGACCTGATGTTTGCTCTTGCTCGGCAGGCAATTTGAACATGCTCCGACGGAGCAAGAGCAAACACAATATTCCCTGCCAGCACTGCTGCAGATATGAAAACCACTATGTTCCGGGAGTGGCTCCTCAGGACATAGCTTGTGTTTCAGCCCTGGGGGTTGAGGTCCCAAGGGCCATTAATGACTCAGGAAGAGGGGCCATTGGCCCAGGGTATTGGGGCCCCAGGACTGTAATATGCCAAAAGAGGAGGGCTGCATGCCTCGCTCCCTAATTAGAAATGGAGCTAGAACCTGGGCTGTGTCCCCCTTTAGAAATGCAGCTAGGCCCCAGGGTATAAGCTCCCTGGGGTCAAAATTGGCCAGGGGAGTGATTCCATACCCGCACCCACCATTAAACATGTGACAAGCCCTGGAGTCACCAGGATCAAAAATGGCCAGGGAGGTGTGCCTCCTTCTCCCTTTAGAAATGCAGCTGGGACCCAGGGAACAGGGGGGTCCATAGGCCTGATATTGGCCCTGGGAGGGGGGCACATGTTTCCCTTCCCCAGGAAATTGCACTGCTTTAGGAAGGGGTAATGCATAGCCTCGTCCCCTAAAGAAAAACACCTCTTCCCCCTGGGACATTGCCCACCCCAGGGGGCTTAAAAAAACAAGCACGGATTGTCTGTAAATTTGTGCTATAATTTTTATAAAATAAACATTTTTAGCCCAGGTGGGGTCCCTCTGGGAACCCACTGCCAGGCATAGCGCATCAAGGTATTCCTACATCGCCCCTTGTGTCTTTATTTATGTTTTGTTTTAGTTCTCGGGACCGAGTCCTGAGTCTTAAGATGACTGCCACCAGTTCCTGGTTGAAGTGGTGGCAGACAATCAGATCTCAGCTTGAGATCTATTGGGACCTGCGGAGTATCCTTTTTTTAGCATTAATTGATCAAAAACTTATGAACACATTTAGAACAAAATACAAAGGCACTCTTTCTGGACCTATATCTAGCTGTCTGCTAAATGTGGGTTAAATCTGTTTAGCCATTTAGGTTGGAGCTATGTCTAAATTTCCTATGGGAAATAAATGGGGAAAATGTGTTTTGGGACCCCACCTTTTGTCTTTGCCCTCGCTTGATGGATCATTAACCTCAAAATTCCAGGCACAAACAAGGCAAAAAGAACACTTTTTTTCTGCAAGTTTCATGGAGATTCATCACAAGGTGCCAAAGTTATTAGCAACACAAAACAAAATGCATTTCATATCGACGCACAACCCTAACTACCCAGGCCGTGTGCCCCCTTGCCTGAGCCTTTATAAGCCCCAGGGATCCTACCGCCAGGGGCCAGTTCACTTGCCACTCAGCCTCCATCCCTTTTTTTAATTGTATGTGGCCCCAGAGATAGGGTCAATGGGGCTGAGAAGGGTTGGGGAGGGGAGGTGCGTGGCCTCCCTCTCCTTTATAATAACATGTTGCCCACAGGGATGGGGTTCCTGCAGACTGATGAGATTCAGGGATGGAGCTGCATGCCCCATCACATTAATATATATGATTTGGCCCCGGCGGATGGGGTTCCATCCCTATGCTGCGCACACCAAAGGCTGTGCATGGCATGGGGTTGACAGCCTGCTGAATTTTGGGCACAGAGCCTGGTGGCAGGCCAGGCTTTCTGGCCAACCCAATGCCACATACTACTACAGGCCATGCATGGTGTGGGCCTGCAGGTGGCTGTTTGCAGGAAGTTGGAAACATGGCCTGGCAGCAAGCCAGCCACTCTGGACAACCCTCCACCCATTCACAGCAAAAGACAGTGCACAGCAAAGGTTTGCTTTGCTTCATGTACGGTAATAAAATATTACTTTACAGAACAAAACCCTAGAAATTAACTGAAAAAAACTAAGGTTAAAGTAATAATATAGTTTTTGTTATGTTATACTTAGGTAAATATATCAGTGACTACATTTATGTTTTGAACTCAAAAAAGCACAGAAATTCACCAGTTATAGTTAGCAGAGCTAATTGTAACTTGTGCCCCGCCATGCATTGCTTAGGGCCTCACATATTACATCATTCATTACATGTTCTATGATGATAACATCTCAAATGACATAATTGATAACATCACTGATGACTGTGTTAGTCTGCTTTATGGTTTACATAGTGGCAGGTCGCTACCATACTGCTTCTCTACCTAATTTTGTACAGCCTGTGTCCAGCTAATGGGTGTAAGTGCTTACAAAACACATGCTAACAATATAGTATATGTTTGAAAATGGGGTCTTTGGTTGGTAGTCAGGTTACCCCAGTCCAAGCAAGGACCCTCACTCTGGTCAGGGTAAAGGAGAATCACCCTCAGTTAGCTTCCGCTCACCCCCTTGGCTGGTTAGCACGAGCAAGCAGGCTTAACTTCAGAAGCAATGTGTAAAGTAATTGTACCAACACACACAGTAATGCAGTGATCACACCAGTTTAGAAAAATAGGTACTATTTATCTAAATCAAACAAGACCAGAATGACAAAAATCCAACATACATAAGTCAAGATATGAATTTGAAAAAGAATAAGAGTCTTAGGCCCTTATTACAACCCTGGCGGTCGGTGTTAAAGCGGCGGTAAAACCGCCAACAGGCCGGTGGAAAAAAAAATGGAATTACGACCGTGGCGGAAACCGCGAACATAGACAGCCACTTTAACACTCTGACCGCCAAGGTGGTACAAACAAACACCGCGGCGGTAACCGCCAACAGACAGGTGGAGGACAATGTACTGCCCACAGAATTACAACAGTCCAATCCGCCACTTTTTCCAGGGCGGACTCACCGCGAACAAAAACACGGCAGAAACAGGACTTGGAAGGGGAAACGCTCACCTCTACACATCCCACGAGGAACCAGGATGCCATGGAACCCAAGCTCCAGATTCTTCCAGCCTTTATCTTCCTGCTCCTCTACCAGGAGCATGAACGCCAGCGGCGAAGACCACGGCGAGTACTGCACCTACGACAGAGGGGAGGGGGGAGGGAAAAAACAGTGACACACACATGCAACACGCAAAACCCCCACCCTCACCCACGACAACACACACACTAATACAACATGATACAATACAGTTACAACCCCCAACCCCCGAAAGAATGCAAGGACAAAAGGAAATGAGTCGAACGATTGTAATATAGTCAAATACAGTAATCAAAAATATATACATATATGAAGATATGTACACTATAAACAAATATATAGACCAATAATACAAGTCCAAGGTATTCCACTATCATAGTCCGTGGACCACTGGGCCCAAAAGGCATGGACGAGGCCCACACAAGATACCCGAACAGGACAGAGAGAACACTGCTGGGGCATCAGATAGAAAAAAAATAGGCACCTCAGGGGGAAGGGAAGGGGGGGAACCTCAGCCGGATGAGTGCACGACGCCAGATCCACGAGGGGGCTCCATGCCCACTGTTCAATCCAAGTCTCTACAGTGGGTGGGAAGTGCAAAGTCACAGTCTCTCAAGTCTCTACAGTGGGCGGGTTGCCCACTGTTCAATCCTGGGGAGTGCAAAGCCACAGTCTCTCAAGTCTCTACAGTGGGCGGGTTGCCCACTGTTCAATCCTGGGGAGTGCAAAGCCACAGTCTCTCAAGTCTCTACAGTGGGCGGGTTGCCCACTGTTCAATCCTGGGGAGTGCAAAGCCACAGTCTCTCAAGTCTCTACAGTGGGTGGTTTGCCCACTGTTCAATCCTGGGGAGTGCAAAGCCACAGTCTCTCAAGTCTCTACAGTGGGTGGTTTACCCACTGTTCAATCCTGGGGAGTGCAAAGCCATAGTCTCTCAAGTTGATAACAGTCTCCACTGGTTCTGGAGGGGGCTATGTGCCCAGAGTGCTTCATCCCGCCAAGGACAGAGGTAGTGGATGTCTTTCTCTACTGGTTCTGGAGGGGGCTTTGTGCCCAGAGTGCTTCATCCCGCCAAGGACAGAGGTAGTGGATGTCTTTCTCCACTGGTTCCAGAGGGGGCTTTGTGCCCAGAGTGCTTCATCCTGCTCGTGGGGGCCTCAGTAGCGTCGGAATTTTTGGCACTTACTGGCCTGCGGTGCTGGTGGTGGAGGTGTCCTGGGCAGCGGTGCGGGTGGCAGTAGTGTCCTGGGAAGCGATGCTGGTGGTGGCAGTGTCCTGGGCAGCGGGGGTGGTGGCAGCGGTGTCCTGCGCAGCGGTGCTGGTGGCGACGGTGTCCTGGGCAGCAGAGCTGGTGACGGTCTTGTCCGCCGTGCAAATTTTCCCAGACTTGCTGGTTTTACTGTGCCCCTTCCCCACCTTGGATGGTGGCGCAGCTGTCTCCACACTCCCAACTGTACCCCTGGGAGCGGTTTTGGTGGCTAATTTCTTTCCTCTCTCCCGCCGGACACTGGCCAACTTTTTGTCCTTTACAGGTGTGGGACTGTCCGTGCTCTGGCTCCTTGCCACACTGGCTGCCCTGCTGCCTGGCGCACTCCAAAGCCGGTTACTAATTGCTCCACTGGTACCGCAGATGTTGTGGCTGAGGTGCTGGGTTGGGACCTGGAGAGGCGGGCCCTAGGAGACTGAAGGGGTGGGGGAGGTGAGGGAAAGAGGTCAAGGTTGGACAGGAACATTTTTTGGGGAACACTGGGATGGGTAGATGGAGGGGGTTTGGGAGTGGAGGAAGAGGTAGTGGTTGTAGGAGGTGTAAGTTTGCTGACTTTGGGTGAAGGTGCATGGGCTGGAGGCTGTCGTGAGGTGGATGGCTGTTGGGTGGGTGTGTGGCTGCGTTTGTGTACCTTGGGAGGTGGGCTCATAGACACACTGGTAGAGGACACGGGGAATGTGTGAATGGTAGTGGGGGTGGTGAATGAACGTGAGCGGGGTGTGGTGGTGGGTGTGCTGGTGATGGACGTAGTGGCTGAGGATGTAGTGCATGCAGGTGTGAGTGGAGACGAGACAGGGAGGGAGGAGGGAGACGAGGAGGAGGGGGACACAGTGGAGGCAGTGGATGTTGGTGTGTCTGCATGTGTATGATGCTTGCGTGAGTGCCTGTGGGATGTGTGGTGCTTATGTTTGCTAGAGCTTCCCTTGTGTGTTGACGTGTGTGCATGCTTATCTGATGGTGTGCTTGGGATAGGCTGAGGTACAGGGTTTGGGTCTGGGTGGAGGAAGTTGGAGGGGGGAGGCTAGAGACAGGGACAATGGCTGCCATTAGTGCTGAGACCAGAGTCTGAAAAGCTCGCTGATGGGCTGCCTGACCAGAATGAATGCCCTCCAGGTATGCATTGGTTTGTTGCAACGGCCTCTCTACACCCTGGATGGCATTCAAAATGGTAGACTGCCCAACAGTGAGGGAACTGAGGAGGTCAATGGCATCCTCACTGAGGGCAGCAGGGGTGCCAGGGGCAGGGGCTGAGGTGCCTGGGGCGCAGGAGATGCCCACCCTCCTGGGTGAGCGGGCACGGGACACAGGCTGAGGGGCTGCTGGGACGGCAGTGCTGGTAGGCGGGGTGGTGGCTGTACCTGTAGATGCGGGGGCACAGATGGGCCCGCCACCGCAAGGGAGCTCCCATCAGAGGAGGAGTCGATATCGCTGGTCTCAGCTCCTGTTCCCACCGTGGAGCTCCCCTCGCCCTCCGTCCCACTGGTGAATTCAGACTCCGCTGTGTCACCCTCCAGGGCCATGTGGGATGCAGCTCCCTCCTGCTCCAGTGCCACTGCTCCTCCGCCTGATGATACTAATGCACACAAGAACAGGGAGACCACAAAAATGGGGGGGAAGACAGAAGAAAGACATGTTGAGTGCATGCAATACCGCTACCGTTGGCAGACACTACAGACACAGAAGCCCCCTGCACTACACCATGCACTTTGAGTTTCCTAATCAATCCCAGGGACATGGGTTACAAGGCTATGCCCGATTTCTGCACACATGGATTTCACAGGAGCCTGACTAGGTTGTAGTTGGCACTGTACACAGGTGGGGTGGAGTGACACAGGGCCTGCTCAAGAAGGGACCTTGCCTACTAAACTCGCCCTGGCCTATCGGAACCCACAGCCCACCTCCCCCACCCAGACACCTCCAAATCGCGCTGAATCAGCTGAATGAGAGTGTACTCACACCCTTGTGGCTGCTGTGATGCCCTCAAGCACCCATCCAACTCCGGGTACGCCACCGCCAGGATCCTGAAAATCAGGGGGGTCATGGTGCGACGGGCACCACTCCCACGTTGGGAGGCCATCCCCAGCAGGGCCTCCGCCGTCTTCTTGCTCCAGCGGCGAATGTCCTCCTATCTTTTCTGGCAGTGGGTGCTCCGTCTGTGGTAGACCCCCAGGGTCCGGACTTCCTTGGCGATGGCACGCCAAATGTCTTTCTTCAGGTGGGCGCTGACCTACAGAATAGTACAGGGGAAAAGGAGAAGATATGACCGTCCGCACCGTCACAGTCATTGGCCCACATCCCTACCCTTGCCATGACGCACATGCACTCACCATCGTTTCATGCATGCCTCATTCTCACCCCCCATCTTTCATCCACACCACTCCACACAGGCATTGCCCAGAGAGCATTCTCACAGTGAACTTACCTGTTTGCCTGGAGGACCGTAGAGTAGCGTGTACTGAGGGAGGACCCCATCCACTAGTTTCATCAACTCCTCCGTGCTGAAGGCAGGGGCCCTTTCCCCAGACACACAAGCCATTGTCTCTTCCAGAATGAGGTCACAGCAGCACATGCAGTGTAGGTCCTCTCCTGTCGAAGATCAGGTATCAAGTGATTGAACAGAGAGAAAATGGTGTTCACGTCCGCGGCGGTGCGTACCGTCTCCGCCGGCGTACATTGTCATTGGCTCCTGGGACCCATAGGGCCCAATGTTAACCAATGCAGGACTGCGCCGCGGTCTTCGACCACCTTCTGCGATGGTGTACAATGACAGCGCAGTTACCTCATATCCCCTTGTCCCACTTTACAGGTCAGGCAGCCAGCATTTCATGGGCCCACATGGCATTATTTTGGACTCTGTCACACATATCTAGGCCTTGCTTAAACACTAATACAGGCATATGTTGATTTGCTAATATTTTCCGATTAAGCTGTGTTTACGTACCTCAGAGTTGGTTGACTCTCTGCTCGCTGTTCTCCATAGGCACCATCCGCTGGGGCATGTGAGGAGATGGCGGCATCCTCCGGTGTACAGACCGTTGGTGGACCTGTTGACAATGGAGGAGCGACATGTGATCATCACCTACAGACTTGATCGTACCACAATCCTGGAACTGTGTGCCCAGTTGGAGCCAGACCTGATGTCAGCTATACGCCATCCCACAGGAATCCCCCCTCAAGTGCAGGTGCTGTCAGTACTCCATTTCCTAGCAAGTGGGTCTTTTCAAACAACAGTGGCCATAGCGTCAGGGATGTCCCAGCTCATGTTTTCCAACGTGTTGTCCAGAGTGTTGTCTGCCCTGCAGAAACACATGCGGAGCTACATCGTTTTCCCTCAGGTGGAGGATTTGCCTACAGTGAAAGGTGATTTCTATGCCCTGGGATATATCCCCAACATCATAGGTGCCATTGATGGGACACATGTGGCCTTGGTCCCACCCCGCTGGAGTGAACAGGTGTACAGAAACCGGAAGAGTTACCATTCTATGAGTGTGCAGATGGCGTGTTTGGCAGACCAGTACATCTCCCATGTGAATGCCAAATTTCCTGGCTCAGTGCATGACGCTTATATTCTACGGAATAGCAGCATCCCTTATGTGATAGGGCAACTCCAGAGGCACCGTGTGTGGGTATTAGGTGAGGACATGGACCCAATACAGTGTGACTAGGTGTCTGGGTCTGGGGATGTCCCTATGAGTTAGTGTGTGTCTAACAGTAGTCCCTCAACATTTGCAGGTGACTCTGGTTACCCCAACCTGTCATGGCTACTGATCCCAGTGAGGAATCCCAGGACAAGGGCAGAGGAACGCTACAATGAGGCCCATGGGCAAACTGGGAGGATTATAGAGCAGACCTTCGGCCTCCTGAAGGCCAGCTTCCGGTGCCTCCATATGACAGGTGGTTCCCTATTCTACTCACCAAAGAAGGTATGCCAGATCATCGTGGCCTGCTGTATGCTTCACAACTTGGCTTTGCGACGACAGGTGCCTTTTCTGCAGGAGGATGGTCCAGATGGAGGTGTTGTGGCAGCTGTGGAGCCTGTGGACAGTGAAGACGAGGAAGCAGAAGAAGAGGACATAGACAACAGGAACACAGTGATCCAGCAATACTTCCAGTGAGACACAGGTAAGAAGACAACACTGCTTGCTAAATCTGATTTAATTCTACTACCTTTCATCTGTCTGTCATTTTCACTCAGTGTATGGTCACTGAGTTGTCACTTTCCCTTATGATTTCATAGATGTGGGTCCTACTGTGTGACATCTGCTTTGTTTCTGCATGGACTAGAGCTGTGTGACATAGGTATGTTGACATTACATTTGATATAGCATTTTGCCACTGTAATTGCTAATACACATTTTGGAAAGCACAGACAGACTCCTGATTGTTTTGTGATTTAAGGGTGTTTATTTAAGTGCTCAATAGTGGAGGGGATTGTTAAATGGTCATGGGCGATGGTGGAGGAATGTCCATGGCAGAGTCCAGTCTATTAATCTCACAGGTGCATTGTCCAAAGGGGCATAGGAAGTGGAGCTGGGGCAGTTTAAGTATGGACAGGGTGACAAGGTGGGACAGAAGGATGACAATCAGGATGGTCTAATTTCTTGGCGGGGGTCTCTGTCTTTGTCCTGATCTCAGGGACCGCTTGAAAGGTGGTTCTCCATCTGCAGGGGGTGGGGTGCTGGTGTGATTGTCCTGTGGCGGTGCATCCTGTCCACTAGCACCGGCGGAGGTGGTGGGCAGTTAATCGTCCAGGCTATTGTCAGGGGCCCCTTGTTGTGCCACAGTGTCCCTCCTGGTGTTCACAAGTTCCTCAGCTGCACCCCTACAATGGTGCCCACGGTGGAATTGATGGATTTGAGTTCCTCCCTGAACCCCAAATACTGTTCCTCCTGCCGCCGCTGGGTCTCCTGAAACTTGGCCGGTACTGTTGCCATTGTCTCCTGGGAATGGTGGTAGGCTCCCATGATGTTGGAGAGGGCCTCGTGGAGAGTGGATTCCCTGGGCCTGTCCTCCCCCTGTCGCACAGCAGCCCTCCCAGTTCTCCTGTGTTCCTGTGCCTCTGTCCCCTGAACCGTGTGCCCACTACCACTGCCCCCAGGTCCCTGGTGTTGTTGGGGTGGTGGGTTAGCCTGGGTTCCCTGTAGTGGTGGACACACTGCTGCTTGACGTGTCCTGGGGGCAGAGGTATGGGCCCGCTGGGTGGGTGCTGTGCTGGTGTTTCCAGAGGGGGGAAGCTCTGTAGTGGCCTGTGCCAGTGTGAGGGGAACCGACTGTCCCGAGGTCCCAGATGGGCCGGGCTGGTCATCTTGATCCAGTTGGACAGAGCTTCTGTCATCACTGTGGGCCTCTTCTGTGGGTGGAGTGGACATATCTGGACCCTCCTGTCTGGTGATGTTGGGTAGGGGTCCTGCAGGGGTGTAAAGGCATGATTATTGCATCTGTGTGTGCAATGGTGTGCAATGGGTGGGTGACCGTGTACCCCAGTGCTTGCATTCCTGTGTAGGACCTTGTGTGATAATGGTTTAGGGGTGTGTGTGGGTATGTGCAGTGGGCATGCATTGGTGATGGGTGTCCATGCTTTGTTGTTACATGCAGGCCTTGGGTTTGGGATGTGTGGTTTGTGATATTGGGACATACGTGAGGAGTTGGAGTGATGGGGGTGAGGGCAAGGGTGCAGGTATGTGTTAGCATGCAGGTGGGTGGGGGATGAAGTAGTTAAAGGTTTGACTTACCAGAGTCCATTCCTCCAGCTACTCCTGCGAGGCCCTCAGGGTGCAGTATAGCCAAGACCTGCTCCTCCCATGTAGTGAGTTCTGGGGGAGGAGGTGGGGGTCCGCCGCCAGTCCTCTGAACTGCAAGGTGGTGTCTTGAGACCACGGAACGCACCTTCCCCCGTAGGTCATTCCACCTCTTCCTGATGTCATCCCTAGTTCTTGGGTGCTGTCCCACTGCATTGACCCTGTCCACAATTCTTCGCCATAGCTCCATCTTCCTAGCTATGGTGGTGTGCTGCACCTGTGATCCGAATAACTGTGGCTCTATCCAGATGATTTCCTCCACCATGACACTGAGCTCCTCCTCAGAGAACCTGGGGTGTCTTTGCGGGGCCATGGGGTGGTGTGGGTGATGTGTGCGGTGGTGTGTGTTGTGATGTGTGGGGTGATATTTAGAGGTGTGTTGTGTGAGGTGCTTGGATGTTGTGTGAGTGATGGTGTTGAGTGCCTGTGGATGCTAGTTTGTAGATGGTGGTGTCTCTCTCTGGCCTTCAGTCGCAATTGTTGATGTAAGGGTTTGTGGGTGATGTGGGTGTGTGTTATATATTGTATTGGGTGTGTGGGAGTGGTGTGTGTATGTGTTTCAGGTGTGTGTTTTTGTCCAGTGTGGTAGTGTTTTGTAAATGTGTGTGTATTTTGAGCGCGGCAGTGTGTACCGCCAATGGAATACCGCGGTTGAAAGACTGCCGCACGGATTTCTGGGTCGTGATAGTGTAGGCGTATTCCTGTTGGCATAACGGTGGAGGTTTTGTTATCGCCAGTTTATCACTGACCTTTGGTGTGGCAGACTTGTGTGGGTGTCTGGATTTTGGCGGATTCCGAGCTGTGGGTCATAATGACCGTGGAGGAATTCCACGGCCGCGGCGGTGTGTTGGCGGTCTTCTGCACGGCGGTAAGCGGCTTTTACCGCCAATATTGTAATGACACCCTTAATCCTTAGAAAACAGTGAGAATGCTGTTGTTATACAAAATACCTGGTTAGCGTAAAAAATAAAGCTGCATGAGCGAGCTTGCGCCAAATAAGGCCAGTGATGAGTTGATTTCTAACTCGCAAGCGAGACCATGCACCGTTCCTTCTCTGGTCTGGTCTGCGTGCATCGTTTCCTCTCTCCCGCAAGAGAGCAATGCATTGATTCCCAGACAGGCACCCCGGGTCCAGGCAGGCTTTGTGTTGATTTTTTACACCCAGCAATGTTGCATTCGAAATCCAGTCACATGGTGTCAGGAAGCTGCATGGAGCTTGTGTCGTTATCAGCAGCCGCTGGCGAGTGTTGCGCATTGTTTCTCCAGCCGCAATGCCTCAATCTCCCAGCCGCGATGCAGATGGAGCATAGTTTTTAGCCGCAAGCCGGTGGAGTGTCGTTTTTAGCCACGAGGCCGGCGGTGCATATTTATAAGCTGCGTTTTGGATGCTACGTTGAAAGTTTCCCCACACTGCAGTGGATCTCTGTTCTTTTCTACCAGCTTCACCATTCAAGGGCCCAGAGACAGGTTGGGGCACCTCTTGGCAGGGCAGGAGTCTCAGCAGAGAGTCCAGGTGCTGGCAGAGAGAAGTCATTGATGTCTCTGAGACTTCAGCAACAGGAAGAAAGCTCAGTTCAAGCCCTTGGAGATTCTTCACCAGTGGGAAGTCACACAAAAGTTAGTCTTTGTCCTCTTTCAGGCAGAAGCAGCTACTGCAGACCAACCCAGCAAAGCACAGTCACAGGCAAAGGGGTAGTACTCCTCCTCTAGCTCTCCTCCTTGGCAGAGGTTCCTCTTGGTTCCAGAAGTAATCTAATTTTCAGGGGTTTTGGTTCCAATACTTAAACCCCTTTCTGCCTTTGAAGTAGGCCTACTTCAAAGGAAAGTGTCTGTTGTTCACAAGATCCTGCCTTGCCCAGGCCAGGACCCAGACACACACCTGGGGGTTGTAGACTACATTGTGAGAGGGCAGGCATAGCCCATTTAGGTGTAAGTGACTACTCATCCTCCACTCTAGCACAGATGGTTCATCAGGTTCTGCAGGCTACACCTCAGCTCCCTTTGTCTCACTCTCTAGAGGGAATTCAAAAACAACCCAACTGTCAAACTTACCCAGACAGGCAACCCACAAACAGGCAGAGTCACAGAATGGGTTAAGCAAGAAAATAACTACTTTCTAAAAGTGCATTTTCAAACTAACAATCTAAAAGCCAACTTAACTAAAAGATGTATTTTTAAATTATGAGTTCAGAGACCCCAAACTCCACATTTCCATCTGCTCTCAAAGGGAATCTGTACTTTAAAGTTATTTAAAGGCAGCACCCATGTTAACCTATTAGAGAGATAGGCCCTGCAAGAGTGAAGACTGAGTTTAGCAATATTTCACTGTTAGGACATATAACACACATCAGTACATGTTCCACCTTTAACATACACTGCACCCTGCCCATGGGGCTACCAAGGGCCTACCTTAGGGGTGCCTTACATGGATAAAAAGGGAAGGTTTAGGCCTGGCAAGTGGGTACACTTGCCAAGTCGAATTGGCAGTTGAATACTGCACACACAGACACTGCAGTGCTAGGTCTGAAACATGTTTACAGGGATCCTAATGTGGGTGACAGTTATTCAGTATTAAAGTATTTTGCAGATATTGAAACATAAATATATAGCAAAACCTAACATACACAACTAGGAAAATTACAAGACTTAGGGGGTCATTCTGACCGCAGGGCAGGCGGGAGCCGCCAGAATACCGCTGCGCGGTCAGAAGACCGCTGCGGTTATTCTGGGTTTCCCGCTGGGCTGGCGGGCGACCGCCAGAAGGCCGCCCGCCAGCCCAGCGGGAAACACCCTTCCATGAGGATGCCGGCTCCGAATGGAGCCAGCGGAGTGGAAGGGGTGCGACGGGTGCAGTTGCACCCGTCGCGATTTTCAGTGTCTGCATGGCAGACACTGAAAATCTTTGTGGGGCCCTGTTAGGGGGCCCCTGCAGTGCCCATGCCATTGGCATGGGCACTGCAGGGGCCCCCAGGGGCCCCACGTCACCCCATACCACCATCCTGTTCCTGGCGGCCGAAACCGACAGGAACAGGATGGCGGTATGGGGGTCGGAATCCCCATGGCGGCGTAGCAAGCTGCGCCGCCATGGAGGATTCCCCAGGGCAGCGGAAAACCGGCGGAACACCGCCGGTTTTCCGTTTCTGACCGCGGCTCTACCGCCGCGGTCAGAATGCCCATGGGAGCACCGCCAGCCTGTTGGCGGTGCTCCCGCGGTCCCCAACCCTGGCGGTCTCGGACCGCCAGGGTTGGAATGACCGCCTTAATCACAGAAAAGGATATGTACATTAAATCAACTGTTTCCAATCTTTTGCCTTCTGCGGACCCCCACTTTATCATTACTGGAACCCAGGTACCCCCTCTGAATCAATATTGGAATCTAGGGACCCTCTACTGAGTCATTACTGGAAGCCGGGGACCCCAGCCTAAACATTTTCAACAATTTGAAATGCAAAACAATACACATAAAATACAGGAACAAGCATTCAGCACACACTTACACAAATTATAGCACATTTTATTTAATTAGCAAAGAATTATGAATTCAGAAATAAAAAAATAACAATTTTAATAGTAAGGTTGAAGCTTTTCTAAATTCAACTGAAACCACCCATCGCCCATATTATATTCCATTTGATGCACTTGCACTGCTCCCATGAATCAATCTGTGAGTGCTATTTGATTTTTAGCTTCCAACTTCAAATTCAATGTCATTTATTTACATATGCTTTATTAATCTGATAGTATTATTTACTTTCTAAGCAGTTGTGGACCCCCTGAGGAGGCTTCGTGGACCCCCATGGGTCCCAGGACCACAGGTTGGGAACCACTGCATTACATGATTACAAGCAGTGATAGTGTATTTAAAGCTTAAACTAAATACACATAATAAGCAATGAAGTTGTGATTTTGAGTTGGTTCTTTGAAGTTCAATTATTGAAGGCACAGAGGGGTTGTTTGCTTTGTTAATACCACTCACGGTGGTTGAACTATTGGCTTTGGAAAATCCTAACCTTCCATTATGAACATATCTGACCTTATACGTTCTCTTCTAGAGGACATGGGAAGATATTTCAAGGGATGATGACATAACCACTTTTCCATCTCCATTCATGCCAGTTCTTCAAAACTCTGATTTTACACCAGCTCTGTGAGGAGATTGTTTCAAAAATGGATGAAATGGCATTGTAGAATGGAAAGGACTTCTTTTAGCGTAAGAAAACTAAGGGTCTGATTATGAGTTTGGCGGTCCGTGAACCGCCATGGCGGCTGTGGTGGTCCGACTGCCATTGGGTTGGTGGTTGGACCACCGTATTACGATGCATGCGGTTCCATAGACCAGAGACCGTCTCAGTGCCACCAGCAACAATAGGCAGCACAGACCTCTGTGGTGGTGAGATAGGCAAATGAGGCTGTTGGAGTCAGTGTTTCTGCTGGACATATTATGATGTTGACTTCCACCAATGTGACTGTGGGGGTCCAACCACCACGTCCCAGCTGGAGGATACAGATATATTAAAGGAAAGAAATCACCAGCAGGCAGTGTCACGTGCCCTGAGCTGCCACGGAGACAATCACAAACGTCCTGCCGCTGCTCATTGATGAAGCCTCAAAATCCACACCGCCATGAATGCGAGATCACACACCCACCCATATTCCGAAACTCAACACCAGATCAGCACGCCGCCATTCACCTGGTATGTGGGTTATGCTACGTGGACCAAGTATACTTTTTTGTGTCTCGGATCAGAGTGGTTTACAACGAATGAGCCATACATAACCACAAGACACCAGTTTAGGGCAGGTCACTGACACTGCACTGCCACACTCCACAAAAAACACGTCTGTTTATTCCAGTTTCAAGGACAGTGAAGTGTACAGAACATTGTGTCACTCAACAGAAACGCCACATCAACATCACACATAATTAAACTGACAATCTCACATTACTCACATTTAATGGACTGTTGTAATATTGAAGGCAAATATGTATGACTGTGTCATTTAACCCAAACACTCCTTCCATGAAACATCCCTCTGGTGGACCCACACTTATCACCCACATTGCAACACAATGGAAGAGCAATGAGATGCACAATATTTTGTGAGACAAATATCCAAAGCTCACAATGTAAGCAATACTTGCACAATAGGGATGGGACATCACAAGCACTCCAGGAAGGATGCTGCCCTGGGACACATTTCACTTTGGACACGCCCCTAAAATGCCATTTGCACAGGAACTGACCCTACATGTATCTCAGCGACAACCCACAGTATAACCAAGTGACATGCCTATCTGCCAAATGTGTAAGTGCAAGTCAAAAAAGCAAATTTAACAGCAACAGCATTAGTCACACATGTAGACAAAGTAGCTCCAAGGTACACACATGAAAATGGATACATTGTTAGTCAAATGTAAAGGAAGGGAGCACAACTGACACCCTCCATGTGTGAACAAACAAAATTCTAGCTTGCACACATGAGACGAATGTCCAATATACATCAGGGTGACAAATCTAACACAATACATGCTGACAATGCCAAAGCCAAGATACAAACTTACCATATCAAACAAAACACAATGGAATGACACCCAAATGGAATTACTACTCACATATCCATCAAGTGAATATCTACCCTTGTCTTGGGTGACACCAGCACTGCCCACAAAGTCAGATCTTGCCAACCACAGCAAATGGATCAGCAATCAGGGCAAAACACACACAACTGTAGGGCTACAAAACAAATTACTCAGTAACAACAAAAAAGGTAGAAAATTAATAGCAGGACAAACGTGTACACAAAAAAACAGCAGCTTGGGTTTATTAGGAGAAAATGATGAAGATTAATGGCCATTGGCCTGTCCATAGTGAGTCCAAGCACAGCACTGTGCACCAGCTTAACTCTTATAACTGCTAGAAAACCTCCATAGGAAGGGACATCAAGTGGGCATGCAGGCACCTCAGGGCTCATTCTTGGATGTGGTAGGGTTAGATTTGGGATGGGTGAATTTGGGTTTGGGAGGGTGGTCTTCACCTTTGGAGGGGTGGCCTTCTTCTTTGGGGTAGGATGGGGTATGGCTGCTTGCAGGGAGGACAGGGAGGACAGGTGTGACAGGGGAGGACTTGGATGGGTTGGGATGTGGTTGGGGTTCTCTTAGTTTTGGAAGGGGGTGGGTATCATAGGAGTAAGGACAAGGTGAAAGATGAAGCTCTCTTTGGGGAAATGGGTACAGTCTGCAGAAGAGGTTAGAGGTTGGGAGGTTGAGGGAGTGCGTGTCTTGCTTGTGGATGTTGCCCAACACTGCACTATAAATGCCTTCCAGGTACACAACCATCTGCTGGAGCAGGCTGTCTTGCACCTGGATGGCATTCAGAATGGCAGTCTGACCCACATACATATTCCCCAGGAGGTCAATAGCCTTCTCAATCTGGACAGCAGGGGTAATGGGGGCAGGGGGTAGTACCTGGGGAAGACGAGATTCCCAGCGGGCATGGCCAACTGGGAGGTGAGCACTAGGGAGGGTGGAGATGGAACTGGGGGTGGCGGACAAGGATAGAACAGGAGCAGGTCCTGATGGGTCCACCACCACTAGGGAGAAGCCACTGGAGGGACAATATACAGATGATGCCGTGGATGCTTTGTCTTCCTTGGTACTCAACTTACCATATTGGTTGTGTCATGACTGGAGGTGCCATAGCCAGCTGCTTCCCCATTTGGTTTGGCACTATCTCCTCCACTTGTCTGGGATGATGCTGAAATTACAAAGACAAAATGGGTTATTACATGTGCCTGATCACACCTGAACAACAGCTGTGAATCACAAACATTTTCATGATGTACAGTAGCCACCAAACCCAAACTCCAGCAAAGTGGCTCCAACATTTGTCACACTATATGCATGTATGCTACATGAACTATCAACAGTTTCCCACAGGAAATTCAGAATCACAGACATCTCCAATTGCATGGGTGAATTTGTGCACTCATAGTACCCATTGATCAAGTAGGAAACCTCATAACCTTTGATGGTTTGCCTCATGTAGCATCCCTCAGTTACCTGCTGTCAAATAATAGTAAGGCAATGCCAGGTTCAATTTCACAGATCCCACACAAGGTCATGCAGACAGCTATTCTTCATGTACCCAATGCCACATCCTGAAGAAATGATGGCCAAATAGTCTAGCCTTGTTGCTGAAAGAAGTGCAGTAGCAGGAAAAGGGTGTCATAGAAACACCCATGTCACACTGGAACAATCAACAATGGCTATATGTATATTATATACATTGACTCCTTGAGGTTGTACTAATCTTGCTCAGGTGGATAACATATCTTGCACAGAAATGTACACTGGAGGCAAGTTGGGCAAAATATCAGAGATATATGGCTACAAAATCCACACCACAACGAATCAGGTAGCTCCAGGGAAATCACCTCTCTTGATTGGTACTCATGACAATAACATACTCTGATTGCATCAGTAGAAGTCAATAGTCCATTGAATGTTGTAGAGGCCAAGGGATTCTCAAGTCCCTGAAAAGGGCCTTAACATGTTGCTCATGGGAAGGCATACCACTGTCTCTTTTTGTCATGCAAACACAGATTTCCCTGGATGAATGATTGTACACACCCACATATGACTTCAACATTACTGCAACTCACTCCCTGATGCATCTCAGCACTTAGGTAATGAACCTTCATCATTTAACATGTGCTAAGCACATTGCTAAATGATTCTACATCAACAGCATGGAGAAGCACACTGTGGGTAAAAACTGTGTTCCTACCTGTCGTGTCCTTCATTTCTACCACAGTTGTATATGCCAAATTACATGGAATGACGGGTGAGAGTATGTGGGAGCCCCCAATCAATGGTGTGGGGACACACTCTTGTCAGTGGCACCACATGTACTGTAGCCCCATCACATATGTTAAATTCCAAACACATGTTGCAATTCATGCATTTGTGAGGGAATCAGACATCATCCCATGAAGACAGGTAGACCATGTATGAAACAGCAAGGAAAATGATATGGCAAAAGTGACAGGTACACATGCTAAGGTGTAGTCACAAGGAATGATGGCAACAGTGATGTCACCAAAATGATATCACTGGACAATCACTGCTTACCAAGGGAAAGTATTGATCTGAGACTGCACCCCAAGGGTAATATATGTTTCGTCACATGTATGATGGCAGCCTTCAGATGTCAGACAGTAGTGAGGCACCAACACTTGTCACACACTGAAGGCAAGTGGCCTGTGGGGACATATACCAATAGACTCAGTTGACCAGACACATAGATGAGTACAGTGATCCTTTACTCCATGTGGTTTGGGCTGACACAATGAAGACAAGTGGACTGTTGGGTACAAATGACACCCACAAAAAAACAACATGAACTGATTGATCACTGTAATCTTCCATGTTTTTGCCCTGGAGAATTAATTGGTTGTGGACTGTACTCAATTGTGTCCTTGGTCACTAGGTCAACAAGCAAGGCACATCTGCATGCACCAACTACCATAGCTACACAAACAATCACTCATCTTGTGTGTCACACATGGCCCATCTCTAATCTTCTAGAGGAGATAGAAGACTCTAACACATGAGCTTAGCAAAGTAAAAGGCAGGAATATGCCCAGGACTCACCCAATTGTGCTCCCCTCAGATTCCTATCAAGCTCGGGGTAGGCCACCCCAGAATACAGGCCATTAGGTGAGTCAGGCTCCGATGTGTGCCCCGCACGCATTGGGAGGACAGCCCCAACTGGACCTCTGCGATCTTCCGGACCCAGCGTCTCTGGTTCTCCCACCTCTTGCAACAGTGGGTGCTCCGCCAGATATGGACTCCCAGGGTGAGCATTTTCCATGCAATGGCTCTCCAAATCACCTTCTTCTGATGGGCGTTGACCAGTATGCATGCAAGAGACAAATCAAAAGTTTACAATCCATTTTTTTGCCCAATTGGTTGTGTCACACACATTTTAGAATCACCAGTCACAAACATCTTGTAATTGTAAACACAACACAATTACAAAGCACACATGCCGATAAGTACAGGGGCATGACTACATAATTTTGGAATCATCTACAAACTAACCCATTACTCTCCTCATGGTCTACACTGACTAAGCATGCCTACTGCTATTAGTTAGCCCAGACTCAAGCAATATGAACTGTGGTGTGAGCTACAATGACACACAACACACCACTGTGGCCTTCTGAAGGGTAAAGTCCTTGGGCCAGACTGGACAGACACATGTACATCCAGCAACATTGAATCAATTCATACAGTCCCTTCAGGCAACTCTCTAACACTTAAATGACAAACAAAGGGTTGCATGGTATGTACTTGTAGCACAGGACATGCCTTTTACCATTAGTGTCAATCCTACAGAGATGACATCCAACATACTTAGATCAGTTTGGGCTGCTTGGTTGCATATAACCAAAGTAATGAGTCACATGTCATGCCCTCCCCGGACTTATGTAAAGGTGACAACAGAGCTGTGGGAGTAAAGTACCTATCATAAGCCAATGACACACATTGACCATGAGGCAAAATGCTCATATGTACTAGGTCTTGGAGTAACCTCAGTTACCTCAGTACCCATCCCTAGCTCCTCAGGAGACAAGTCAGGGGCCCTTTTACCTGCTTGGTCTACTATTACTGCTCCCAGAGGCGGCACACAGCAGCTGAAGTAGTAGGAGTGTTGATGGCAGCAATGTTATCAGTCAAGTGAGTGAATTTGCAAAACACGACATATGCGGTCATCACCACTGACAGCCACAGCCATTGGCCCACAACTGTCACAGCAACAACAAAAGCCTATGGTTGTGTCAGCTGTGGTTGGAACCACCTACCGTGCGGTCAACGTCAGCCGGTGGCTGTGGGTGGTTCCTAGTGTCCAGTGAAGTAGGTCAGGCACCCCACATTTTGGCAGTTGGAAATACAGTATTGGGCCATGATAACTGTGTCACATCACCAATATATATGTTGGATCATCACAAACATCCTAAAGCAGCCTTGTTGTGTAGGTTATACTACACAATTACCAGTGTAGTGTGTTGCTGGGCTCAGATGGCATATGACAGCAGTACACCGTCCACCACCACTGATGGTATTTCTGATGGTTGGAACACACAGCTAAATTTCGAGGGGCATTTGAGGAGCAAATCCATATTGTGAACACATGTGTTGACATTCATGGGGGTCACATTTGACCCTTGTGTAGTTAACAGCTGTGATATGTACTGGGTGTAATGTATTTCCAGCCAGAAATGCTTTGTCATGTGATTTCGTTACTATACATCATGCATGTTGGTGTGGACTCAGTGACTAGTGCTTCAACACACGCATTTTCACGCACAGGCTCCCTGGGAGAGGGAGGAGGCGACAACCTCCAGTGTACCACCCATTACCAGACTTTCAAACCATGGAAGAACGTCATATCATAAAACAGTACTGTCTGACTATGAAAACTATTGTGGATTTATGTAGTCTGTTGGAGCCAGATCTGATGCCTGAAAACAGTAATCCAACATGCATAGCACCCATTGTTCAACTCATAGCAGTACTAAACTTCCTGACCACATGGGCCTTCCAATATACAGTGGCCATATCTGGTAGTATGTTCCAACCCATGTTCAGCCTTGTGTTAAGAGATGTCCTATCAGCAATGATGAAACACATTGACAGCTTTATAGGTTCCCCCGACATGAGGATTTAGACAATTTGAAGGCTGACTTCTATGGTTCTGCTCGCCTCCCATACATGGCCGGAGCCATTGATGGCACACATGTTGCCTTGATGCCACTGCAGGCCAGTTAACAAGTCTATTGCATCAAGAAAAACTTCCATTCTATCAATGTGCAAGTTATCTGCTTGTCAGAGCTCTACATCTCAAAATTCTGTGCCCGGTTCCCTGATTCAGCCCATGATTCCTTTGTAATGCAAAAGAGCACCATACCCCAGATGATGTCACAATAGCAACCAGAGAGGGCCTGGCTGGTTGGCAAGTCACATCTGTCCTGATTTTGTATGAGCAATATCAGGTGCTATAATCATGAAGTGAGTGACTCATTGTTGCACTTATGTCTCATTCCTAAGCAGGAGATTCAGCGTATCCATACCATCCTTGTTTATTGAAGCCGCTGAAGAATCCAACTACGCCAGGGCAAGTCTGCTTCAATGAGGCCCATGGAGAACACGGTGGGCAGTGGGCTCCTGAAGGTCAGATTTTACTGTCTGGAGAGGACTGGTGGAGCCCTCCTCTACTCACCCTGGAAAGTGGGTCAGATCACGGTGGCATGCTTCATGCTCCATAACATCGCCCTGTGGAGGAATATCCCTCACATCACAGAGAAGGGGAAACCTGGTTAGAATTCTGAAATGCTAAATGAAGATGATAGTGGTGAAAAGGAAGGAGCTGACTTGCGACAAGATCTCAACAGATTCTTCTCATGAGTGTATGTCTGTGATAATGTGTGTAGTTAATTCTTGGAAATCGTTAGGAAACTGATGCTCAAGCAAAATCAGCCAAAGGGTGTTTGATGAGGTAGCTTTTGACACATCCACAGCTGGATGATGTTGCTTTGTTTGTGTTAGATTTATTGTAATGTACTTTGTTCTCCAGATGTTTGCTATTTGACTTGTGTCATGTGAATGGTTTCATGCCTCCTTGTTTTGTTCCTTGTTCAGGTAGCTTCACCATGACATCTTCATGTGGGCATTTCAGAGTTGTGACACTGTATGTATGTGATGTTGTTCGGACATACAAATTGGATATAGATTGTTCCAGGGAATGTAGGTCACAGACTTTGGGTATAGAAGACGTTTGCCAAGACAGCTTGTACAGTGATAGGATTGAAATTTAGAAGACTCAATTGGACTTGGCCCTGATATGTCATGTGTGTTATCATGTGGTCAGAAAATATGTATTCATAGGCCAAAATCAATGTTAGCTTCCCTTCATATTGGCTAAAGAATATTTTTGTATAAAATGTATGTATCTGTTGATGTGTTTCATCATTGTAGGCTAAAGTGCTTGTGCCACATCACTGACATGTGTCTGTGTCATACCTTCAGATGCCGAAGCACTGGATTGTAATGATCCTGTGATCAGAAACTGTTATACTGCCATCTGTCTGAGTCTTGCATTATATGATGCTGGATTGCTTTTGCGTGGTAGGCAATATGGCTCCAGCTCATTACATCAACCACTTTAATATTTGCCTCCTCTACAGGACAATGTCTGATAAATCCCTTCCTTCCATGGTCTGTAGGTCTGAACCCGTAAATTTGATCATTTACCCAGTATAATTCAATCATGTATGATTAACTATGTTTCAGACATGTTGACAGCCTATGCACTGACCCATGTAAAAATGGAATGCATGTGTTTCTGTGGAATGGTTGTAATCCTAAGCGGGCCACTGTGCACCTCCAGGATATCCCTGCTTGTGCAAGTTCCTTGGATCATAATGGTATGGTTCAAATGGTCTGACATATCTAACTATTTGTGACAAATTAACACAAATTTAAAGTGAAGGGGTCAATCATGGTGAATGAAATAATTGGAGTAGATGCCATTTCATTGGAAGTACCAAATCTGAGAGTATTCCTCTCACTGGAAATGGTATGTGGTTCAGGATCAGTCCACAGAGTGTATGTGTGACACACAAAGAAGGACATTAAGGAAGAGTTTTATTCCAAGCAGTGATGGGTGTCTTCCATTCCTCTCCTCCTGGGTTCTTTGCTGGATGTTCCTGCTTGCGAGGTGGGGGATCAGATGCTGCAGAGGTAGGGTTGTCTGTGGGTGATTGTGCCTCTGGCAGAGCCTCTCTTCCTGTGGCAGCCACTGATGTACTTTGGCATGATGTAGTTGCCACACAGGAAGGAGTAGATGGTGGGGTGAAAGCCCTGCTCAGGGTGGTGTTGATGTCCCTCAGCACCCCTGATAGGGTGCCCAAGTTGTTGTTATGGGCATCCATTTTTTCAATCATGACCCTCCGAAGCTACTTCATTAACCAGAGTTCAGCCAACAACTGGCCCAACATGCCTTGGGACTCCTGATAGGCCCCCAAAGATGTGGCTGATGGTGTCCTGGCCAACAGCAACACCAATGGTCTCACTCTGCTGGTCAACAGCATCCCTCCCACGCACCCTACTGCCACGAGCCTGTGCCCTTGGCACAGGGTGCCCTCTCCAACTGGGTCCTGGAACCTCAGTGACAGGAGTGTCGAGTTACACCTCAGGATCCAGGACTGGAGAGCATAAGATGATGGAAACTGTGCTAGGTACACAGGTTGGGACCACATTGTTGCCTGGGATGTTGATGCAACAGGGCTGGGATGTGATGCTATGGGCACAGTTGCCATATGACCAGTTTGCCTGGATGGGCCAGGACCATCCTCTACATCCACAAGTTCAGGAGTGTTGTTATCACTGAAGGCTTCATCAAGGGGTCGTATTGGGTGTCTATTCAGTGGCCTAGGTGTGCCCAGTGGCAGCTCAACCTGTTAATGAAAGAAGTAAATTGTTACTGGTTAAAATATGACATATACCTCCAAAGGTGTTGTGTTACAGTAAACAGAGATGTTAGAAATTGGATCTTTGGTTGGCAGTCAGGTTACCCCCTGTCCAAGCAAGGACCCTCGCTCTAGTCAGGGTAAAGGAGAATCACTCTTAGTTAACCCCCGCACACCACTTTGGTAGCTTGGCTCTAGCAAGCAGGCTTACCTTCAGAGGCAATGTGTAAAGTCTTTGTACCAACACACACAGTAACCTAGTAGAAACACTACAAAATGTCACAACACAGGTTTAGAAAAATAGATAATATTTATGTAAACAAAACAAGACCAAAATGACATAAATCCACCATACACAAGTCAAGTTATGAATTAAAAAGCAAAAGAGTCTTAAATCCTTGAGAAAACAGTGAGAACGCTGTTAGAGTGCAAAAGTACCTTGGTAGGGTAAAAATAAGCTGCACGGGCGAGTGTGCATCGAAAAAGGCCAGCTATGTGTTGATTTCTCACCCGCAAGTGAGAACGTGCGTCATTCCTTCTCTGGTCCGGTCGGAGTGTGTTGTTTCTTCTCTCCCTCAAGAGAGCGATGTATATCCAGATGTGCACCTCAGGTCCAGGCAGGCTTTGTGTTGATTTTCCACGCCCAGCAATGTTGCATTGAGATCCGGTCGCACGGTGTCAAGAAACCGAGCTGCGTGGGGGCTTGCGTCGTTAACAGCAGCCGTTGCAGGTGTTGTGCCTTGTTTCTCCACCCGCTTTGCGTCGATCTCGCAGCCGTGATGCAGGTGGAGCATCGATTTTAGCCACAAGGCTGGCAGCGCATCAGTTTTCAGCCACGGGGTGGGTGGTGCGTCAAAGGTTTCAATGCAAAGGCAGTCTTTGCGTGCATTTCTGTCCTTTTCCACCAGCTGCACCTTTCAAGGGCCCAGAGACAGGTGAGGGCACCACTTGGCAGGTAGGACTGTCAACAGAAAGCCCAAGTGCTGGCAGAGAGAAATCATTGGTGTCCCTGAGACTTCAACAACAGGAGGCAAACTCAGTTCAAGCCCTTGGAGATTCTTCACCAGTGGGAAGTCACACAAAAGTTAGTCTTTGCCCTCTTTCAGGCAGAAGCAGCTACTGCAGGCCAACCCATCAAAGCACAGTCACAGGGAATAGGGCAGTACTCCTCCTCCAGATTCCAGCTCTTCTCCTTGGCAGAGGTTCCTCTTGGTTTCAAAAGTAATCAGATTTTCAGGGGTTTGGGGTGCTATTCTTATACCCCTTTCTCCCTTTAAAGTAAGCCTGCTTCAAAGAGAAGTCTCTGTTGTTTACAAGATCCTGTCTTGCCCAGACCAGGGGGTTGGAGCATTGTGTGAGGGCAGGCACAGCCCTTTCAGTTGTAAGTGACCACTCCTCCCGTCCCATTAGCCCAGATGGTCCATCAGGATATGCAGGTTACACCCCAGCTCCCTTTGTGTTATTGTCTAGAGTAGAGGTGCAAACAGCCCAACTGTCAAACTGACCCAGGCAAGGATTCTACAAACAAGCCGAGCCACAGAACGGGTTAAGCAAGAAAATGCCTACTTTCTAAAAGTGGCATTTTCAAACACACAACTGAAAAACTAAATTCTCTAAAAGATGTATTTTTAAATTGTGAGTTCAGAGACCCCAAACTCCACATGTCTATCGGCTCTCAAATGGAATCTACGCTTTTATAATATTTAAAGGCAGCCCCCATGTTAACCTATGAGAGAGATAGGTCTTGCAACAGTGAAAAACAAATTTTGCAGAATTTCACTGTCAGGACATGTAAAACACATAAGTACATGTCCCACCTTTAACATACAATGCACCCTGCCCATGGGGCTACCTCCGGCCTATCTTAGGGGTGCCTTGCATGTATAAAAAGGGAAGGTTTAGGCATGGCAAGTCGAATTTGCAGTTTAAAATTGCACATGCATACACTGCAATGGCAGGGCTAAGCCATGTTTACAGGGCTACTAATGTGGGTGGCACAACCAGTGCTGCGGGCCCACTAGTAGCATTTGATTTTGCAGGACCTGGGCACCTCTAGTGCACTTTACTAGGGACTTACTAGTAAAACAAATATGCCAATCATGGATAAGCCAATGTACATATACAATTTATACAGGGAACACTTACACTTTAGCACTGGTCAGCAGTGGTAAAGTGTCCAGAGCAAGTAAAAACAGAGTCCAGCACACAAAAACAACCTGGGAAGAAGAGGCAAAAAGTTAGGGGAGACCATACCAATGATGCCACGTCTAACAATAGACATTGTACATTCTTAAAATGTAGGTTAGCGTATTGTGCCATTTTACCATGGCACTGGAATATTTGATGTGACATGTGTGAAGCTTGTCTGAACTATCCGACTCAAGCAGCTGATGAGATGTGCAGATCAGTTGCATTTTGGATGATGGAATGAAAATGACATCTCACCAACAGTGAAGCCAACACAATGGAGAGGCAACATATGCCTTTGGAGGCCGAGTTGAGTGAGAAATAGACAAACACAGAACTTTGTTGCATATGTAACTGCAGTCATCATGTGTGCAGTACTGTCAATGTGTTTGCCGCAGATACGAATCTGGTGATGCAGCTTGAAGTCTTAGGAACACTTGGTGTACACACTTGGTAAGGTGTCATTCCTGTACTCAATAGTTTAATCATGAGATAGCAGGTCAATATGGAGGTAGGAAGACATATACGTCTCTGAGTTGAGCATGATCTGTATGTTGCTCACTCACAGGTGAGTAAACTTCAATTGAAAGTTGACAAACAGGTGGATTTGGGCAAGTGACCACTGGGCTGGTGGTTGGAACTACAGATACAGGGCCTCCTGGGAGTTGCAGTCAGGTCACTTCCTCTGCTTCACACACTTGACAAATTGTATCCTCCCAGTTGAGTACACTTCAATTGAGAGTTAACAAACTGAGGTGATAGGCAAGTGAGCGCTGGTTGGAAATACAGATGCAGGGCCTCCTGGGAGTTGCAGTGAGGTTGCTCCCTGTACTTCACACAGTTGACAATTGGTATGCTCCCAGGTGAGTACACTTCAATTGAGAGTTAACAAACGGGTATATGTGGCTACTGGACTGGTAGTTGGAATTAAAGACACAGGGCTTTCTGCGAGTTGCAGTCAGGTAATTCCCCGTACTTCACACACTAGACAAATATTGGGTATTACATATCTGTAGGCAGACTGCATTTAGGTTTGAGCATACATTTAGATTTTGAAAAATACCAGGTTTCCTGGAATGATTTTTTCATATAGAAAGACTTACAGGTACTATTTTGACTTATGCAATGTGATGGGCCTTGGTAGTTATGATGTTGGGTCCAAAAACACACATTGACAATGTCACATCTAAGATATTCTGGTTGTCGAATGTTGCTGAAGTACATGAACAAAAGTTGTAAAAGCTGAGCAGTGAGCATGCAGGACATTGTCTTTATGGGACAGTTTTTGTGTGGTAACTTACCAAACTCCACTCCCCAGGTATTCCTGTCAAGCCCTCAGAATGCAGGATGGCTAAGACTTTCTCCTCCTAGGGAAAGAGTCTTAATGGGGCCTTGAAAGGGCCACCACCAGTCTTTTTAGGCCTCCATCTGTTGCCTTGAGGCCAGGGAATGCACCTTGCCCCTCAGGTCATTCCTCTTCTTCCTAATATCCTCCTTTGTGCGCAGGGTGGTGCCTACAGCAATCACTCTGTCGATAATCCTTTGCCACTGTTCCATTTTCCTACTGAGAGGAGAATGCTGGACTTGGGTTCCAAACAATTGTGGCTCTATTCTTACGATTTCACCCACCATGGCTCTCAACTCATCTTCAGAGAAACTGGGATTTTGGGCAAATGACATGGTGGACAACTAAAGTGGATGACAGGGACTTACTTAACAGGGGATGTGCAATAGGGAGTGAATGGACAAAAGTGTGCAAGGTGTTAAATTGAATGGTGAAAAAAGGGTTCCTTATCTATCAGTATGAACAAAATGGTGGTCTCTGGTGTCTTTCTTGTAGGTGAGATGCAAAGGATTGCGGTCTGTGAAAGGGTGTGTTTTATAGTGTGATTTGCAGGTGTGTCCACTGGACCAATGTGTGTCAACTGTGTTGTTTTTTAATTCATCCAATGTGAACTTTTCTGTTACTTTGCTGAACGCATACCATGGTGGTCGACTGCTGTTTGTGATAGGCTCGGTGGTTGGCTGCGGCACTGACGGTGCTGGAGGTCGGACCTCCTAGGTCCAAGGCTGCCGCACCACTGTGGGTATGCTTTTTTGCTTGGCAGGGGCAGTTCTGCCGGTTTCCATTGTAATACAGTGGGCTAGGGACGGCCGGTGCTGCGTTCTTTTTAGGACCGCCAACATGAAGGTCTGGCGGTTGTGAAAAAATAGCCTCTTTCTAGCATGGTTACCCCCATTTTTGGCCTGTTTGTCAGTGTTTGACAGTGTGTTTTTACTGTATCACTGGAATCCTGCTAGTCAGGACCCCAGTGCTCATAGTTTGTGGCCCACATGTCAGTATGTTTAATTGTTTTGTCAGTATGCTTGACTGGGTCACTGGAGTCCTGTTAACCAGAATTCCAGTACTTATGCGCTCTGATTCTAAATTTGCACTATTTCACAGCCATTTTCACTGCACCAGGTCACTTTTAAGTCACCTAAACATCTAACCTTCAGACCCTGAAGGCTAGGTGCATAGTACCTGTGTGTGATGGTACCCCTACACTAACAGAGGTGCCCCCACATCATCCAGGACCATTTTCCCAGACTTCGTGAGTGCGGGGACGCCGTTATAAGTGTGCACTACATATAGGTCAATACATATATGTAGCTTCACAATGGTAACTCTGAACATGGCCTTGTGAGGTGCCTAGGAACTGGAAATTGTACCCCCACTCTGATTTTGGTATTGGAGGGCCAATTCCATGCACCCTGGGGACTCTACCATGGACCAACAGTACTGCCATACAGTCTTCTGAGGTTGTCACTGCAGCCCCAGCTGCTGCCACCTCACAGACAGACTTCTGCCCTCCTGGGGCTTGAGCAGCTCAATCCCAGGAAGGCGGAGCAATGCAGTTCCTTTAGGAGAGGGGTGTTACACCCTTTCCCTTTGGAAATAGGTGGTACAGGCATGGGAGTTTTTTTTTTCCAGAGCCTCTGGAAATGCTTTGAAGGGCACAGATGGTGCCCTCCTTGCATAATCCAGTCTACACCGGTTCAAGGACCCCCAGTCCCTATTCTGGCATGAAACTGGACAAAGAAAAGGGGAGTGGCCACTCCCCTGTCCATCACTACCCCAGGGGTGGTACTCACAGCTCCTCCAGAGTGTCCCTGGTTATGCCATCTTGTTTTCAGGATGTTCAGGGAACTGTGGAAGCATCTGACTGGCCAGTGCCAGAAGGTGACGTCAGAGACCCCTCCTGATAGGTCCATACATGGTAAGGTGACCAATCCCCCTCTGAGGGCTATTAAAGTCTCTCCTGTGGGTGTTTCCTCAGATTCAGATTGCAAGACTACAGCAGGGTTCCTCTGCATCCTTTATTTCATCTTCTACCATTGGATCAACAGCAAAACTGCTCCAGGAACTCTACAACTACAACACAGTATCCAAGAAGGCTTCTGTAACTCTGTAACTTCAGCTCCTACCAGCAACTGCAAAAGTTTCCAGGTTGTGCATGCTCCAAGGACTGCCTGTCTTCATCCTGCACCAGAAGAACCGAAGGAATCTTCTGTGGAGTGATGGAGTCACTTCCCTGCTTCAGCAGGCACCTCTCTGCAGCGGCAATCGGTACTCTGGGTCCCTTCTCCTAATGAAGAGCATGGATCCTGGAAGACAGGTGGTAAACTAAAGTGATTCCGATTGTCCAAAGGTCTAGCTGTCCAAATTTGGTGGTAGTAAGAGCTGGCCTCTCCGTGCCAGATAGTAACCATGTGTGCCATGTTTTTGCAGCTCCTAGGGCTTCTGTGCACTTCTCCAAGAAACCCTTTGTGCACAGCATAGCCCAGGTCCCCAGCACTCTATCCTGTGTTGCGCAGCTCATAGAGCTATTGCCCAGTGGCGTGGGATCCCTTTGTGTAGAGCTGCAATGACTGCCATTTGCAACTCCTTTGTCCCCGTGCTGTGGGACTCCTGTTCATGCTGCCTGATCTTCTGAGGGGTCTCTGAGTTGCTGAGAGCCACCCTCTGTATCCCCCTCCTGGGTAGAGTTGATCTGTTCCTTCCTGGGCCCAGGCAGCTCAATGTTTCATAAAACATGAGTTTTGCATTTACCAAGGCTTGTTGGCAGAATCCAGCAATGCAAACCAGACTGCATTCATCCATCCAGCATGGGAAATCTTCTGCAACAACCAGGAACCCGCATCTATCTTCTTTGCTGTAATACTGACTTTGTCTTCTCACAGGTGGTTCTCCTTTTGCACCTTCTTTCAGGTTAACAGGGGCTCCTGTTCTCCCTGGACTCTTCAGTGCTTCTTGGTCTTAATCCCCGTCTTCCACAGGTCTTCAGGTCCAGGAAACCATTGTTGGTGTCTTGCAGTCTCTTCTGGTTCTTGCACTGTCTTGTACCACGGCTTCTAGTGTGTTTTAGGAAACTTGCTGTGTTTTACTCCTGCTTTCCTGGGCTCTGGGGTGGGGTATTTTACTTACCTTTGGTGTATTCTCACACTCGCAGTGCTCCTCTACACACTACACTTGCCTAGGTGGGAAACTAGCTTTCAGATTCCACTATTTTAGTATATGGTTTGTGTCCCCCTAGGCCCTTTGCAACCTATTGTGATTTTCACTATTTGCACTATTTTCTGACTGTTTATGTACCTGTCTTTGATTATTACTGTATATATTGTGTGATTTACTTACCTCCTAAGGGAGTATAGTCCCCAAAGTATTTTTGACCCTGTGTCACTAAAATAAAGTACGTTTATTTTTGGTAACACTTAGTATTGTTTTTCATATGTGTGAGTACTGTGTGACTACAGTGGTATTGCAAGAGCTTTGCATGTCTCCTAGTTCACCCTTGGCTGCTCTGCCTACAGCTACCTCTTGACAGCCTGGTTTCTAGACAGTGACTACATTTCACTAATAAGGGATAGCAGGACCTGGTATAAGGTGTGAGTACCATAGGTACCCACTACAGACCAGGCCAGCCTCCTACAGCGATCCAACCCCCAAACTCGTAATCAGGCCCTAAACAAAGTATTTTCTCACTGATGAATCAAAAAGACACCATTACTTTCAATTGCATCAGTATGCTCTCTTGACAATAAATAGGAAATGTGTGTTGAGTGATCTTACGCCCTTTCAAAAACTTTTCACAACATATAAAGCACATAACGGTTTTATTACAAACATACAAATGGTCACAATCGTCATATAGGAGCACATGGGAGAATATGCGAAGCAGAACAGCTAAGCAAGAAGAATGGTGAAAAGTATGGCAGTATATGTAGTGTGAAAAATGGAAAAACCCAATACAAACTAGTGTACCATTGACATATGACCCCGTAGTAGTTAAAATAACGTAGCCTATTTGGGATGGAAAATGCTGCAGGCTTCACTGAATGGTGGGAGCTAAAATGATTATGTTGTAGTCATGTGCAAAATGACAGATATGATGACAAATATACTAAGCCTTATTCAGAGGATGCTGCGTTACCTGATCCCTGGGGAACTTGGTGGTATAATGTAAGGTCTAAAATCTCTCGTACTGAACGATATGTCAAAAAATATTTGGAAACTTACATTGTACACACTAATGCCAATGAACCAAAAATTGCTGGAAAATTGAATGAAACAATTATAGCAACACGTGTTGAAAGTCAAGAAGAATATAGACAATCCAGTCATGATGTTGGAATTGCACACACTCAATTGTACTCTCTAGCAGCTAAAAATCACCCCCTACCTGTGTTGAACTATTTTTCTTTAGATATGTGGAGCACTTCTCACATAAACCTTCATAACTTTTGTACACAAAAGGTATCAGGCCAAATTTGCATTTTTTCCCACATTAGAGATTATTGCACCAGAAGGGTTTTCTTTGACAGTGCAGTGAATGAATAGTTCATGTCCACTGCACTACTAAGGTAATAAGGCAGATCTCAATAGTTCCTCTACTGCATTTAAGGTTTCCATAAAGACAATTTCGTTTTTTTCTGGAAATGGGAAAAACAGTGTGTTGCAAGAAAGTGTATGCCTTTTTTCTAAAACTGGCTATTCAAAAATGATTTGCAGTACTAGGCTCATCATTGTCAAGGATTTCAGAAACACGTAGAATTTTTTAAAATACAGTTTTACCACAGTTTTTGCACTTTTTTGAGTTGTATTAAATTTTTCCTATTTTTGTGGTTTCTATCTACTTTGAATTTATAATAAAATCAGATGAAAAAGCCATAAGTCAAACCACAAAGCTATATATTTCTGAAAAGTAGACACAATTCTGAATTCAGCAAGGGCTAATTTGTGTTGATTGCTCATAGTTTTTACAAAGAAACTAATTGTTGAAATAAAAAGTAATGTTACAAAATAGAAAACATTGGAATAGGTAACATTTTCAACTGTCATTTTTGACCCAAAGTCAGCTTTACAAAAGTAATATACTGTTTCTTTTTACCTATCTGGTTGCAGGTATGTAAGCTGTTTGTTAGTTATCCAAATATATATGAAACCCTGAGTCAGCATCAAAGCTGCATCGTCTAATGATCTTTCATTGGGTATTGATTATGCAGCAATGGTAGAATTTAAGGAATTAAATTTGGGTATAATGGAAACCTCTACATTTCTGAAATGTGCCCAAGATACTGAGCCAGGGAATAGTCCATATTTATACAATTTTGGATTTGGAGTTACTCACATTATCATGTAATCCAGAGGTCATGGAAAGAAATGTAATTGATAATAACAAATCTTTTGTTCTGTGTTCCGACACTTCTAATAAAACAGTACCCTACTCATACGACTGCACCTATAGACTTTGACAGGAAAGACCTCAAAATGCAATGGTGGGTGTCAAACTGTTAGCATTGCAATTTGGCCCATTCTGGTGATGTGTATAGCTGCAGCATCTGGGCTTGACCACCAGCATGGATAACCTCCTAAACCCAGTAATTTATGAAAACTAGACACCAACAAGAGTCCAGGGTAGTATGATGTACATGGATCCCACTACATTTTCTCACCCAGAATACCCTGAAAACCTTAAACTCTGGATGAAATCATGCATTTTCCTCTCATTTCTATGGTGCAATATCCGGAATCTGTGGGATCATCACAATTTATACCACCAAGTATTCTCACAAGTCTCCCAATTATAACTGTACCCCACTTTTAGTGGGTAGGCCTATCACCTGCAAAGAGAAGTCCTCAAGTTTTCACCTTGAAATTTGACCCATTTTGGTGATGTGGGCAGCTTGGTATTTGTACCTGGGCTCAGTTGACTCCAAGGAAAAACTATTAAGCCTAGTCATTTCAGAAAAATAGACATCCACGGGAGTCCAAGTTGGTGCGACTTATGCATCTAATTAAATTGTCTTACTCAGAATTCCCTACAAACCTCAAACTGTTTCTACAATCCATTTTCCACACAATTCTGTGAGGGAACATTCCAAGGATTTTACAACTCAATGTTACCATAGAAACTTTATCAAGATCTTGTGGCGGGGCAGACTACCTGAGACAGGACTGGACCAAACCAGAGAGCATGCAAAGACAACATTGACTTCATATGGTCACAATTTTTATTTGTTCCTGTTGCAGGTGACAATACCAACCACACAAATGCAGATCACATCAATCAGCAAGTGCAGGAATGATCAGTGATAGAACGTTGTGGATCTCTTCAGATTCTGGAAATTTTTCTCACAGACGTGTTATAAATGTGTGATTATAATCAATTTCTATGGATAGTATGGAATTCTAGTAAGGAGATGTTGTGGGATTCACACAAGTCATACCATCCTGGACTCCCCTGGGTGTCTGGTTTTGAGAAATGTTTGGGTTTGGTAGGTTTCCATGGATGGCTGACTAGTCAGGGTCCAAATACCCCTGTGTGCGAAAAGTAGTTTGGTGTACGATGTAGTTGTATGACCCCACTATGTAATAAGGCAGAATTCTGTATCAGGTCCAGTCAAGTTTGGTTGCAAAACCTTAGCTCAGACCTGGGTGGCTGTGGCTCAAAGCAGAGATGATTTATAATCGAAAGAAGTATAAAGCATTAGGAAGTGCTAAAACAGTTGAGTAAGAAGAAAATGCAACACAATAAAAATCTGACACCAGTGTATAAAAATAGGTTGTATTTTGATCTTTAAGTGGACACCTCAGCGACAAAAATCCTCAACTGGGTTCGTGAGATGTGAATTTGAAAAATGGCTCACAGTTTAGGATTAGAAGCAAGTAACTTGAAAATGGCTATAAGGGTACTCTTGTGACACCCAATCTTGATAGAGAGCCAGTCACACGGACCAGTTAGGTCCAGTTTAACAGTTACCTCGTAGTTTAAGCTGTCTTCAATCCAGTTCCAGGTCCCATGGACAAATCACTATAGAGGTCAATGAAGTGGCCTAGATACAAGGGATGCAGAATGCTGAAGATGCTCAAGGACTCTGAGGATGCTGAGCAAATGTTGGGGGGTCTTTCTAAGCCACCTTTAGTTCATGAGCCCCTGAGGGCAACTTTGACTCTTTGGGATGAGGTCCCACAAAGTCTGGTGAAGTCCAGCACAAAAACAGTTGACACTGGCAGTAACTTCTATGACCTAACTGCACTCAGATGACTCTCCTGGGTCCAGCAGACTCATGCACACGTTTTGAGGGTTAGGACCCAGTCTCCCAGGCTGCACCTTAGCATTCAGTGATGGTTAGGCTTCTTGACACTAAGGTCTCAAGGGCGAACACTTCTCAGCATTTCTGCTCTTGTGGCTGTAATATAGAATCAGCCAACTGACTCTTTGGGTCAGTCTGGGGCTCATGGTGACTTTTCCACAGGTGGGATACCATAGGCACAGACATTTCTTTGATGACGAACTAGCCAATGGGCTACCAGGTCTCCTCCCACCTGATGATGACTTTCTGTGAAGTGTGACATCCAGCTAGCCCAGAATGCACTATCCTGCCCATTCCCAACATGACTGAACCCTTCTCTTGGTGTATGTAGCTACGTAGCTCAACCTAGAGATGTGGCTACTTGTTGGGCTATACCGCTCCTTGAAATAAACAGTTTGACAATGGCTTCTCCCTCTCTGCCCGAGATGTCAACATGCCTGCTAAAACAAAAGAGCTGTTTCTTCCATATGTGACTATCATTTTCACTTCAAAGGCAGCTTCTCTTTCGAAGCTTGCCTTTTGAGATCATACACACTTTACCCATCCTGCTAGGAGGAGGTCACACCTGCATTTAGGGCTCAGTATGCCTTCCTTAAGGGTGATATGAATATTAAAAAGCAAGGTCTTGGCTTTAGTATTGGTTTAAATTGCAAATTTGCATTAGCAGTTTAAAAACTGCTCTGCCAGCCGGCAATGCTAGGCTGGGAGATTTGCTTTGCTTTGCTTTGTTACAGTTGTAGTGGCACAACAAGTGCAGCAGGCCATGAGAGGCACTTAACTCACAGGCCTTAAGTACCCCTGGTACCACATATTAGGCACTTATAAGTAAGTTAGCTCCTGCTTATTGTGGGTAATTTTAAGGGTCAGAGCCCTGACAATGAGGTCTGCTTGGCAGGACTCACTGCACCTTGAAAGTAAAAAAACTAGAAGCATCAGTCTAAAAACTTGAGGGGGGTCAAGCAAAAAGAGACATTTATTTGCACACTGCTACAAATTTTCAATGTAAAAAATCAATATCTTCATGTTGCATTTTGTGTCCTATTGTGTAGCGGGCAATAGGCCTAGTCACACACGTGGGGTGCAGTTTTTATTAAGGGTGGGCATAGCTCACTGAGTTCTACTCCATGGAGTTGGTATAAAACTCAGTGAAATTCCACAGAATTCCGCGAGTGGTAGAGTACCACCTGCCCTAGTGGCACCCTGGCCTGAATATGCCAGATCTTGGAAGCGTTAAGTAGGGTCGGGCCTGGTTAGCCAGGGTTGACCCTGCTTAGCACTTCTGAGATTTGGTGCATTCACACCAGGGTCGTAGGCAGCGAAAGCTGCAGTTGCAGGCCTCTTGGGCACCGGCCTTCCCTGCTGTGAGCGCAAGAGAAAGCAAAATGAGGGTCTTACCTGGGTCCTCCCAAAGTCCTCGTTACCAGTGCCCTGGCTCTCTGCCTCCCTCTGCCCCCCTGCTTCTGGGCTGCTGGTGAAGCCAGAGGGAGGCCTGGATCTGGAGCTAGTGCCAGCAGCTGCTTAACGCCACCAATGTCAGACTGAGTGCGCACTGCAGTCCAGTTATAGGTTACACAGCGCACATGCAGACTGTCTGCGATGTGTGGTCCATAACTGGCTTGAAGTGTGCAAGTGGTGAGTTCTAATCTTAGAAGTGCTAAGCAGGGTCAGACCTGGTCAGCCAGCACCCACCCTGCTTGGCACTTCAGAGATTTGGTGCATTCAGGCCAGGGACGTAGGCAGTGAGAGCTGCAGTTTCAGATCTCTTGTGCAGCGGTCTGCCCTATCATGTGGAGCGCAAAGTGCCAAAAACTCTGTTAACTTTGCCAATGGAGCAGAGCTCACTGCCCACCCCTAGTTTTTATCTGGAGAAGTGTGGGATTGCTAGGAGGTAGGAAGTTTGTGGAGCTCTACAGATTCTGTAACTTTCACTCACAGAAATGTGTAATTTTATTAAAAGTTTGATATTTGTAGAGCTTGCTGTGTAGGGAAACATTATGGGAACCATGCAGATCATGCCACCCTAGACTCTTCTGAGTGTCTAATATTCAGAAGTGTCAAGACTTAGTGGATTCCACAGGGTGGTAGCCTGGGCCTAAGCCCAAATACCACATATACTCACAATACCAAAATGTGCCAAAATTCATAAGGAAAATATTGGGCAGAAAGACTGTTGGAATTATTTTGGGTGAGTGCACAGCCAAATGCCAGAGTGGGCACCCCAACCAATATTTCTCAGTTTCTCCCTGGTATCTATTAAGTTTTTATGTTTTTACAGGGGAAACCCAGAAATCATTCTCCTAAGAGGCAGAAAGATTGCTCCATTCATTAAAATTGGGGTGCGTACTTACAATGCCTCGGAGGCAACTCCCTCTCCCTGATGTTTTGTGTGTTAATCCCTTATTGAGAATTGTGTTCCTGTGGTTTTCCCAGAGGATAAATCCACTAGGTACAGGTACTGCTGGAAGTGGGAAATTAGCTGGAATGGATTGGTGCTGTGGGAGCATAATAATGGACCTGGAACATCAACAAAATTGAAAGCAGATAACACCTAATGGTTCCAAATGCTTTCTCTTATTACTGGGACATCAGCCTGCTTTTGAGCACTGTGAATCACAGTTACAGAACAGATTCAGGGCATCAGGCAAGTTCCTCTCCTGAGTTATGAATTTCTTTTTATAAAAGAACATATTTCTGACAATTGAAACAGAAAGATTTTCTTTGACAATTCGGAGGATAAACTGTTCACGTCCACCTCACTACATATGTAATGTGATGGACATAAATAGGTTATTCACCACATTTAAGTGGTTGAAGTAGGTGCTTTAATCAACAGGGATCCAATGACGCTTGAATGGTAGAGGAAACTGATGCGAAAACTGCAAAAGTAGATGAACTGTGGTGTTCTGGACCATCTGAGTTGTTCAATAAGGTGAAGAGTAAGGCCCAAGTACAGGGAATTCTCATAATCCTGGAGAGCGAAAATAAGGGACTCAAAATCGGTTTTCTGATACTCATAAGGAAGTAGATACAGATTCTTGCAAAGAACACAAATACATAAGAAAAATAGCAATCCTTTGGATTTAGACAGAAAAAGACAAAAGCCCTCATTATAACCCTGGCAGTCAGTGATAAACTGGTGGTGACACTGCCAACAAGCCGGCAGTTAAAAAAATAGAATTATGACCACGGCGGAAACCGCTCGCACAGACAGCCACTTTAACACACCAACCGCCATGGCAGTAGCAACAAGCACCATGGCTGGAACTGCCAACAGCCAGGCGGAAGACAACGTACCACCCACAGTATTACAACAGGCTTATCCGCCACCTTATCCGGGGCGGTACCAGCTACATCAAAAACACTCTGGACACTCAAGGAAGAACCACGCCGCCATGGAGCCTGTACTGCAGGTGTTCCCCATGCTGGTCTACCTCCTCCTACACCATGAATACCAACGCCGGCGAAGACGATCACGGTAAGTACTGCAGCCTAGCACACAGGGGAGGGGAGAGGAAAAGGAGAGTGACACACACATGCAACACCTCCACCTCCACCCCCAACACCATACACACAAACAGATGCAACAACACTACACATCCAACCCGTACCCCTCAGCAATAATGCAAGGACAAAAGGAAGTGACTGAAGTGAGTGTAATAAGATAAAATACTAGTAATACGTCCTCAAAAATCAAAACAGTATTTATATATATATACAATGTCCGTGGGCCGCAGGGCCACATCACATAGGCCAAGGCCCCACATGACTCCTGCATCAACAAAGAGAGTACACTGCAGGGGCATCAGGTTGAAAATACACAGGCACCTCAGTAGGACGGGGAACTGGGGGGTACCTCAGTTGGAAGATGCTACAACACCACTTGTCCTGGAGGGGGCAACATGCCCTGTGCGATGTCCTGGGAGTGCAAAGCCACAGTCTCTCTAGTGGGTGGTTTGCCCACTGCTTGGTCCTGGGGAGTGCAAAGCCACAGTCTCTCTAGTGGGTGGTTTGCCCACTGGTTGGTCCTGGGGAGTGCAAGGCCACAGTCTCTCAAGTGAGTGGCTTCTCCCACTGGTTCTGGAGGAGGCTTTGTGCCCAGTGTGTTTCATACTAGCAAGGAGGGCGTGAGTGGATGCCTTCTTCCACTGGTTCTGGGGGAGCTTTGTGCCCAGTGTGCTTCATCCTGGCAAGGAGGGGGTGAGTGGATGCCTTCTTCCACTGGTTCTGGAGGGGACTTTGTGCCCTGTGATGCAGATCTTGGGGAGTGTAAGGTCACAGTCTCTCACCTGGGTGTCAGACCCACATGATTTGCAGGGGTCAGGATGCATTAGTCCATGGAGGCAGGACTACACACTGCCTGCCGGCGACGACGGCTGCTCAGTGGTGGAAGTGCTGGTGCTGGTGTTGGGGCTGCCAGTGGTGGGGGGAGGGTCCAGCCCTTCCCCTGAAGCCTCGGACTGCTGCCCACTGGGGCTGCTGCTGCTGCAGCAGTGCTGGTGGCGGTGCAGGTGGCAGTGCTGGTGGCGGTGCTGGTGGCGGGGCTGCCAGTGGTGGGGTGAGGCTCCAGCCCTTCCCCTGCAGCCTCAGACAGCTGAACTTCCATGGTTGTTGGTGGGGGCTCAGAATCAGTCCCAGCACCAGGCCTCCTGTCCTTCCTGCCTGCAGGGGCAGGCCCTTTGCCCTTCCCCTTGTAAGCTGGTGGTGCCTCCTTGCCCTTGCCCTTCAGCTGGTGGTGCCTCCTTGCCCTTCCCTTGTAAGCTGGTCAATGACAGAGGTCAATGGCAGCAACAACACCACAGTTGGCATCCATGACACACACACACACAGGGAACCTCCCTACACACTAGGCAATGCACTATCAGTCATAATGCTAGTCACCAGGCCATGGACAGGAATACCTAACGCCAATTGCAGCATTCCTAAGACCCACAGAGCCCTGCACAGTAGTGGATACCCACTAGCGTGGTTGGAGGTGGAGTTCATCAGCCCCTGCCCACCATGGAACCTACCCTACAATGTCCGGCCTGGCCTAGGGCACCAACAGGCCCACATCCCCCACCCAAAGACAACTCCACCATGCACAAGTAGTATAATGTGAAACTGTACTCACCCCCTTGTGGCTGCTGTGATGCCCTCAAGCGACCATCCAGCTCCGGATATCACCAGTATGTGGAACATCAGGGTGGTCAGGATTCGACAGGCACCCCTTCCTCGTTGAGATGCTTTCCCCAGCTGGGCCTCCGCCGTCTTCCTTGCCCAGCGTCTCAGGTCCTCCCACTGTCTGCGACAGTGTGTGATCCGCCTGCCATAGATCCCCAGGGTCTGCACATCCTTGGCAATGGCACACCATATACCCTTTTTCTGATGGGTGCGGAACTGCAGAGAAATACACATCGAAAAAAGGTATCAGCCATACCATCCGGCCTGTTACACTCATGGCCCACCATATCCCTCCCATCCCCTTATGCACATACATTTCCCACCATATATGCAGCACGCTGCCCAGGACCCTTCAACAACACCCCCTTACATGAGGCCCTCACATACAACACTCTATGCATTCATGCCCCATGCATCATGCTCACAGTGTACTCACCTGTTGGTCTGGAGGCCATACAGCATTCGGTACTGGGGTAGGACCCTATCCACCAGTCTCTCCAACTCCGCCGCGGTGAAGGCAGGGGCCCTTTCCCCAGTGACACGAGCCATGGTCGGTTCCAGACACAGGTCACAGCAGCACTTGCAGTGTAGGTCCTCTCCCATTGAAGGTCAGTTAGAAAGTGAGTGAACAGATAGAAAATGGCGGTCACGTCCGCGGCGGTGCGTACCGTCACGGCCGGCGTACATCACCATGGGCCACTGTAACCCATAGGGCCCAATTTTAACCAACGAGGAGTTGCACGGCGGTACTCGACTGCCTCCCGCAACGGCACACAACGTCAGCGGCATTACCTCATTTCCACATGTCCATCCACACAGGACAGGCGGACGCCATTTCAGGGGAGGGGCAGGCCATGGCACCGAACTACGTCACAGCACACATAGGCACCATTTGGGCCTATACAACAACATGCTGTTTCAGTCACAACATGCAATGGACTGTACATTTTGGAAATATTGAATACTGACAAGATGTTCATAGTTTAGCCCCCTAGATTGCAAATGATGCAGATGAATAGGAGATGGAGACATCCCCGTGTACAGGCCCCTGGTGGACTTGGCAACAATGGAGGACAGGCACATTATCTTTACCTACAGACTTGACAGGGCCACAATCCAAGACCTGTGTGCCCAATTAGAGTGGAGCCATACCTGATCTCTGCTATCCGTCACCCCACTGGGATCCCCCCTCTTGTGCAAGTGCTATCTGTGCTCCATTTCTTGGAAACTGGTTCTTTCCAAGTGACAGTGGGATTGGCAGCAGGAATGCCACAGCCAATGTTCTCAATAGTGCTAAGAAGAGTGTTGTCGGCCCTGATGAAACACATGCACAGCTACATTGTTTTCCCCCAGGTAGAGGATTTGGCCACTGTGAAAGCTGACTTCTATGCAATGGGACATATCCCCAACATCTTTGGGGCAATTGATGGTACACATATTGCATTTGTCCCCCCCGGAGAAATGAACAGGTGTTCAGAAATCGAAAGAACTTTCACTGGATGAATGTTCAGATAGTGTGCCTGGCAGACCAGTACATCTCCCATGTCAATGCAAAGTATCCTGGGTCCGTGCATGATGCCTTTATCCTGAGGAGTAGCAGCATCCCATATGTGATGGCTGAACTCCAGAGGCACCGGGTGTGGCTAATAGGTGAGCCGATGGTCCCCACCCAGTATATGTTGGTGTATGTGTATTGGGTTGGCCCTATGTGTTAGTGTCTGGCTAACAGTTATCCCTCGATATTTGCAGGTGACTCTGGTTACCCCAACCTCTCATGTTACTGACCCCAGTGAGGAATCCCAGGACAAGGGCAGAGGAACGTTACAATGAGGCACATGGGCAGATAAGAAGAACTACATAGTGAACCTTCAGCCTCCTCCAGGCCAGGTTTTGGTGCCTCCATCTAACAGGTGGTTCCCTGTGCTACTCACCCAAGAAGGTGTGCCAGATCATCGTGGCATGTTGCATGTTGCACAACCTTGCCTTACGTTGCCAGGTGCCTTTTCTGCAGGAGGATAAGGCTGGAGATGGGTGTGTGGCAGCGGTGGAGCCTGTGGACAGTGATGAAGAGGAGGCAGAGGATGTGGACAATAGAACATCACTTACACAACAGTACTTCCAGTGACACCTAGGTAAGACACTGTAACTGCACCTTCCCTTGACAGTTTTGTATTGGATATTGTAACTGGCAGGCTGATATTCCCACTACTATGGCCACTTACTGTACCCTTTGACATGTCTATTTACAGAAATATGTGCCCCACTTTGGTTCCTGGTGTGTTGACTGCAGCAAACTACAGGTCATACCTATGTATACATTCCTGTACAGTTGAATTGCAATGTTTACAGATTGTTAAATGAATACATAGTTCAATCAATTGACAGACTATTTTTTACAAGGGTGCTTATTTATGTGCTAATAAGTGAAAGGGGTATTGCTATAGGCTGGGGTGCTAGTGGAGGAGAGTCCATGTAAACGTTCTAGTCTATTTGTATCACAGGTACATTGTCCAAGGGGGCATAGGAAGGGGAGCATTTGCAGTTCAAGGTGGACAGGATGACAGAGTGGGACACAAGGGTGACATTCAGGAGAGTCTTATTTCCTGGCGGGGTCTTGGCAATGGTCTCTGGCTTCTGCCTGGATCGCAGGGACCGTTTGCGGGGTGGTTTTCCTTCTGCAGGGGGTGGGGTGCTGGTGGCCTGTTGTTCCTGTGGTGAGGCTTCCTGTCCACTAGCATCAGCGGAGGTGGAGGGCTGTTCATCGGTGTGGCTAGTGTCAGGGGCCCGTTGGTGTGCCACTGCCTCCCTCATAGTGCTGCCCATGTCTGCCAGTACCCCTGCAATGGGGACTAGGGTGGTGTGGATGTCCCTCAGGTCCTCCCTGAACTCCAGGTACTGTCCCTTCTGCAGCCGCCGGGTCTGTTGCAACTTGGCCAGTATCTGGCCCATCATCTCCTGGGAATGGTGGTATGCTCCAAGGATGTCGGTGAGTGCCTCCTGGAGAGTCGGTTCCCTGGGCCTGTCCTCCCCCTGTCGTGCAACAGTCCTCCCAGCTTCCCTGATGTCCTGTGCCTCTGTCCCCTGAACCGTGTGCCCACTGCCACTGACCCCAGGTCCCTGATCATCCTGTGTTTGTGGGGTTGCCTGGGGTCCCTGTAGTGGTGGACAAACTGCTGATTGACGTGTCCTGGGGACAGAGGTATGGGCCCGCTGGGTGGGTGCTGTGCTGATCCTTCCTGAGGGGGGAGACTCTGTGGTGGTATGGGACTGTGCCTGGGTAACCAACTGTCCAGATGTCTCTGATGGTCATCCTGATCCAGGCGTGCAGAGCTGCCATCATCACTGTGGGCCTCTTCTGGGGGGGACTGGATGTTGCTGGCACCTCCTCTCCGGTGACGTTGTGTGTGGGACCTGTGGGGATGTAAATGTAGTGTTATTGTTTCTGCGTGTGACATCTTGTGCATGGGTGCGTTGTCCTGTATGGTTGTGATTGCCCTGGCAGCTTCGGCTTGTGTGAGTGGTGATTTGGTTGGATAGGTGAATGTTTCTAGTGTGCATGCTTTGGTGATGGGTGTCTATGCAGGTCTGTGATGAGTGTCCATACATTGGTGTTGCATGCAGGGCTTGGTAGTGGGAGGAGTGGGTTGTGTTGGTGGGGTGTATGTGAGGTGGTGGAGTGATGGGGCTGAGGGTAGGAGTGGGGGTTTGTGATGGCATGCAGGTAGGGGGATAGTAATAGAGATTTGACTTACAAGAGTCCAGTCCTCCTGCTACTCTTGCCAGGCCCTCAGGATGCATGATTGCCAAGACTTGCTCCTCCCATGTAGTTAGTTTTGGGGGAGGAAGTGGGGGTCCACCGCCAGTCCTCCATACTGCTATCTGCTGTCTTGCTACCATGGAACGTACCTTACCCCGTAGGCCATTCCACTTCTTCCTGATGTCATCCCTTACCCTGTCCACGATCCTCCACCATAGCTTAATCTTCGTAGCAATGGATGTCTGCTGCACCTGTGATCCAAATAGCTATAGCTCTACCCTGATGATTTCCTCCACCATGACCCTTAGCTCCTCCTCTGAGAACCTGGGTGTCTTTGTGGTGCCATGGGTGTAGTGTGAGTGGTGTGTGTGAGGGTGTGTGCGTTGATGTGTTGGGGTGTGTGCTATGAGGTGCCTGGATGGTGTATGGGTGATGGTGTTCTGTGGCTCTGGTTCTGTGGGTGCTATTGGTGTGTCTCTCCCTCAGTTATCAATGTTATTGAGTTGTAAGGGGTGGGGGTAATGTGTGTCTGTTTTATATAGTGGTGTGGGTGTGTGGGTGTGGTGTGTGAATGTGTGTCAGATGTGTGTATTTTGAATTGTCCAATGTGGTGTAGTTTTGTTAGTGTGTGAGTATTTTTAGCGCGGCTGTATGTACCTCCAATGGTTTACCACGGTTGAATGTCCACCGCGGTGATTTGTGGGTCATAACGCTGTGGGCAGAGTTTGTTGGCGTAACGGTGTGGGTTTTGGTACCACCAGTTTATCATTGACCTTTGGGCTGGCGGACCTATGTGTGTGCCTGTATAGTGACGGATCGCTATATGTGTGTCATAATATGGGTAGCAGTAAACCGCCGCTGCAACAGTATGGTGGCTGCAGTCGGCATGGAGGTAAGCAGGACTTACCGCCAATGTCATAATGAGGGCCAAAGCCAAGTCAAATTAGGTAACATGATTCTTCAAAGAATCACAAGGAATCAGTGAAGAGCACAAGTGCGAAAGTCAGCAGACAGAGAACCACATTGACAGTGGGACAGCAGCACCACAGTTTTTCCTGAATTGAGGTATAGCCAATTTGTACTCGTCAAACTGGCTACATTTAGCAGGAGAGAACTTACATTGAGAAGACGTGATGTCATTGTTCATTCGTAAAAAGAGTATCATTTGAGTACAACATTACAGAAGAGCAAAGAAGCTGAATAATAATAGTGATCTAGATGCTAAATAGAATGGGGTTCAAGTAAGAGCTCTAAGGAACCCTAAGCAAAAGAAGGGAGAAGAACTGCCTGTACGTGTTTATTAAGCAAAGAAGAAAACCAGGGCAAGGCAGTGGCCTGTATACAACCAACCTTGAAACAGATTAACAGGACTGACTGAATGCAACACTCTATGGAACTCTGCAGACAAATAAAGCAGGGTGCAGCACAGTCATCCCTATTCACCACCATTCTGAGGTCATCCTCAACAGCAAGTTAATCAGACTTGGTGCAGTGAAGGGGCTAAACCCTTGCTAGATAGAGGTCTAGAAGTGACTGTGAGCTAAAATGAAGTGGTAGCTGTGCTTTTATATCTTTCTACAAACATTTTCCTGTGGAAAGGGAGAAGAGGAATAGAACGGACATTAATCAAATCGAAGGAGTTTGCCAATGGTGTTTTTAGCAAGGTGATCACTGGGGCTTCAGATATGGTTAAGGTTCCACAGTTTAGATAGAATGGCAAGGCTGCAGATGCAATTTTGTGAAACTCAAACAAGGATCTAATGGAGATCCACATTTTATGTTGAACAGTGGAGCTTCCAGTAGTCACTGAGTCAGAAAACTCAAGGGGAAATCTTTTGTATAACAGACAGATGGAAGGCTCTTTGAAATAGCAAACTATGTCATCACTTTTATCACCTCATGTAAAAATGGGTATTGAGAAGACTAAGGAATGGGTGAAGGCTGAACAGAAGCATTCTTACAGAAAGGTACCAAAAGGCTTCTTACTGTCCAAATGAAATCGAAGAAGGAAATATAGAACAAATTGATCTAGGAGATATAGGGTCTGATTTATATGTCAGCCGAAAGGGTACTCAATCTCAATTGTGACAGAGTACCCTTTCTGCCAACCTGAAGGTCTGTCCGCCTCATTTAGAGGCAGGCAAACCTTTGGTGTGTAGACGGCAGAGACTACTCTCTCTCTGCTGCCTCCACAAACTACGAATGGCCCAACAGAGTAAGGATTATTAGAGGTTTGACTATGTGTGTTTCCTTGCCCGATTTAGAGGAGGCAGACACATGATCAGTTTTCACTGCCCATCACAGATATGAAAACGTGGCAGTAAAAGGAAGTGAATACCTTTAAATGACCTCAATAAGGTGGACGAATACACCTATGGTGAAGGGGTTATTTAGTTTTTTTAATTTTTTATTTTTTTAAATCATGCTTGGGATTTTCTGTTTGGAAATAAAACAATTGTTTGATGTATGACTCCATCATTTTGAAGGACAGGTCTGTCATACTTATAGGAACCACTGTGACTGCTGTTTTTTAAAATGTAAGAGATGTTCTCTGGGGCTGCAGACACAGTTAAATATGGATGATGGAGTGCCCTTGTTATGGCGGGAGTAAAGGTAATTACTCACGTCATCAGCATTTAAATCAGTCCCATGGTATGCCGTGTGGCGTAACAGAATCTGCTCATACACCTTTAAAAGCAAAACATTATCATAAAACTTGTCTTCAATACAATAAAAAGACAGCCAAGCTCTCTCAAAATGTTTACCCTCATACTTGGCAATAGTGTTCACCTTTATCTGGTTACACATTTCACTGTGAGGCAATTTGCCTAGTCAATGACCACTGGTAATAATTAACAGCACCACAGTAATACTATCTGCCAGAATGCTTTTTGGACAGAATGCAGTGCTCAGTAACCCAGGGGTGGGATTTAAAATGAGATTTTACCAAGGACGGTCTTACCCCAAACTGCAGTGTGGTATTGAACAAAATTGCACCATGAGATGTTCAAATTATGGAATGGGCAGAGTGCATAATGATTTCATCAAAAGACAAAAAGACTGGATCAAGTAAGTGTCCAGTCTAATAAGTAGGGTAATGGACTCTCTGCATGGGTTCTTAAATGGAACAAGAGAAGAGAAACTCAGCCACCTGATTAACTGTCCATCCAACAATTAAAAACTCTTAGGCCCAGATTTACAAGCAGCCTGCACTTCACATGTGTCACTTTTTTTTTACGCACTGGTGTTGCAGGCTGCTGACCCATATCTCCAAGGCCATGCAAAGCCACTTTGCATGGCTTTACATGGCCTTGTAGATATAGAGTAAGGCAACATAGCAGAAGTCAATGCGCTGCCTTACTTTGCATTGGGGAGGTGTTTCCATGGGTACTGCATGGGTGTTCCCATGCAACACCCATGGATTTTGACACATTCACAGATTTACAAGGATTTGTAGGACTGGGAATGCATCAAAACCCTAAGACACCCCAGTGGGGGTATAGAAGTGACATAACAGGGAGAAATATCTGTATTCCTCCTAATTGTTTCCTCTTTCTGCCTTTTGCTGCACACACTGATAGAGGAAAAATCCTCTTGGGATTGTTTCCTGCAATAAAACAATCATCCCCCCAACTCAGGCACCCTTGCACCATGGGCTAGGCAACAATTGGTGCACCAGTGCAGGGGAAAAGGATAGGAATATGCTGTATCTCATAGATACGTCACATTCCGGCCCTTTTGTTTTGACACAGGGCAGCACAGCAAGAAGGCTTGCGACACTGCCCTGCACCTAAACATTGTAAATCTGGCCCTTAGATTAAATGATTTAGAGGCCTGCACTGCAGTTGCATAGAGAAGACCACCAAAAGAGGTGCCACAATTGGTAGTTCTGCCAAGTGGCAGTTAAAAGGACAATAGGAATCAATAAAAAGAAAGAAGATAATTTACAGTGCAGATGCTCAGCATTGAATCCGAATCTACGGGTATCATCATCACAGAAACCTCGCTACTGGTCTACGGACCTCTGTTCATAAACGTGAAGCGGTGACTAAAAGCTATCATTTACATGTATTACCAGAACAGAGAAAACTATTAGTCTCCACTGGAAAATGACAGGAAGAATTAAAATGAGTTTAAAGGCTTTTATTAACAATTTCAGTAAGATTAAAGCCGTTTGACAATAAGATATTGAAGCTTCAATATAATCATTACAAATTTAAATTGTCTAAAAGCAGACATTTTAGTATGAGATAAAACATTTCCTGTACCAAAATAATATAAAGAATACAGAATATCCTGAAAATGTGTTCCATAAATGAAACCCCCTAATCTAAACTTTGAATAAGCTGAAAAGGGCATTTGGTGAGGGAAATAGAAAAGGTGTCAGGTCCAGAAGAATAAAAAACAGTTTTCTGATGAGGTGATAAAAAATGTTTAGGCATGAAGTCTTGACACTCAAATTGTGGAGATCTGCAGAAGTGCCAAAGGTATCCTTAGTTTGAAGTCAGCAAGCATCTCTCTAATGCACAAAAGTGTGCAAGAGACAGGGAGAAGGGGTTTAAGGAATGCACGCTATTATATTTCAACAAAATCACTAATTGTAACATTCCAGTCCATTCCCACTCTCTAGAACCAATCAGGTTTCTCCAAACTCTGGGAGCAGGCATACTCCCTAGTTTCACACATCTAAACAATGAGCTATGCATGGCTGTGACCTTGAGTTGTCACACCAGACAAACTGTTAGGTACACTCATCTGTTCACATGAGTCTGTAGTGGATCATATTTAATTTTAATGGGATACAGGAGTTTAGCTTAGCCTTCTGGCTTGCAGGACTGTGCCCCCATCACCTAGTAACTTTTAACCTACATATCCTTTTCTGTCTTAGCCCATTTTTTTTTTTTTTTTTTAAGTTGGCTGCCTTTGCTTAGAGTTAGAGCAATGTTTTGATTTGTGTTATCAGTGTCACTCAGTAAAGGCGTCACTATCAGAGTCAAAACCAAGTGATGGACGTAGGTATTCACATCATGTCCCTTTCCCACTTACGTGGGAAAGGAACATAATGTACTTTTGGTGGGAATTGTTTATATAATTGCTGCCACAAGCCTGACCCCTTATCCATTGTTTGGGAACATACCTGCATCAGGGGTCCTAAAGGATCTGTATAAATACATCTCATACAGACAAGGTTATCAGAGGGATTCCTACCAGATGCTATCAATGCCATCTATACTGAACATCGTTTTGATGCAGACTCAGCCTTTGTCTCACCACGGAGTCTGATTTAGAGACCTCATTCCAAGGTAACGAGGATTGGGGGTTGCTTCATATGGACCTGTTACTGGCAGATTAGGTTTATCACACCTAGCTCTCGTTAGGTTAGAGATTAGGTTCTCCATGCTAGGGGTTTAGGGATTTTACATTTCATGTTTAGTGTTAGATAGTGGGGGTCTTTGTATTCACAACTCTCATCTTTACAATTCTGCTTCTTGCATTGTTCATTATCCTAATCATTGCAGCTCATGAATTTTAACGTAGATTGCAGTGTTTTTCATAAACCGATTGAAAACTTTCCTGCATCTCATTTATTGCCTCTGTGACTGAGACTTTTTACTAACGTGAGAAATGGTAACTTCTGTTCCACCGGATGTCACAATATAGAGTCCATGAGTAAAAGGCTACCAGAAATCACCTGTTACTGTTTGGGTTTTTGGTGAGGTACTGCTTGTGAGCAGGGAGGGTTGGGCCAGAAGTTGTGACTTGCTGGATGGATCTAGTCACCTACAAACAAAAGTGGTGTCATCCATAAACCAGCAGTCTCGCCTAGGAGCGAGAGTCCAACTACAACATGGCAACAACAACGATGGTGTTTTGGCACTAATTTATGGATATCCTGAGTATGTCTGTCTCACACACAACAGGTACCCTAAGTACCATTATACGGAGATGTCCATGGTCTTGGGGATAATCCTTAGCTGAACAGGGAGCACCTAACTAGGCTGTAGGTTTTTCAAGCTTGAAATCTTAAAAGGGCTTTTTCCCCATTTAGTGTTCCTTCTCTTAATGCATTATCCAACATGGCTAACGCCATAGTTATTGCAGAAAATGCTAGATATGCATTAACACTGCATCTAGTAGAGCATGGCTTGAATGATAGTAACATTATATAGACAACTTGTTCAGTTCATATTGCGAACTTTGCATATGACACCAGTGTGTCCAGCACCACCAGCACCAGCTGGATGCCAATTGGCTGTTACTGGGATTATCCCACAAACAGTACATTCTATCAAGGGCAAGGTACCCATGGAACGAGAGAAAATCCCGTTCTGGATAGCACAAAAAATTAATCAGCTGGAAGTTGTGTTTTCCCATACAGGAACACAAGAAAAACATAGAATTCTAACAATGTGCTTGCCATTCAGAATGATTCCCTCAGTGGATGACTGCACTACACTGGGTACAGTCTTGGCTGGAATATACACTAACACACATGATACCCCTACACTTGCCAATTTACCAGAAGGGTTGAAACAAATTCAAAATGAGCACAGGGCTGCTCCAACCCTAGATTTGGAGATGAAACCGAGGCGTAACATCGGCACAGTCTCCTCAATAGTACTCAGTAACATTAAAGGGGAAGCAGTAGCGTTGGCTATACACCAGCGGCTCTGAGAGAATCCACAGTTGGAACAGGAGCATCAACTACCAAAAATTATTTCCGACATCTATACTAGTATAGGATGGGATAGTTCGGGAGTCAAGCCAAAAAGAAAAATGACATTTAGAGTAAGGAAGGTACTAAACAAGCACAAGAGGGTTCTAAAACTGCTTGGATAAACAAAAACAAAATAAAGACAGGGGAAACCAGAGAGCAGATTCTCCACATCCGGAGAACTCCAAAAGGAGGTATAGGACCTGATTACTACCTTGGCAGAGGGGATTACTCCGTCCCAATTGTAACGGATTTCCCGCCCGCCGTATTACAAGTTCCATTATATCCTATGGAACTTGCAATATGGCGGACGATATATTTGTCACATTTAGGACGGAGTAATCCCTTCCACCAAGGTCGTAATCAGGCCCATAATTTCAGAAACTAAGAAAAGATAAAGGCTCCTGACAGATGTACTGAGTCAAGTCCCTCTCATTCCTTTCAGGACTCACCAGATAGACGTAGGGAGAGAGAAGGCCAGTCAGAGCAATGTCCTGACTACGTGAAACAGAAGAAAGACTTACAGCCTGTTTCAGACAAGAACGAAGACAAGTCCCCACAACACAAGCCACAATTTAAAAAGAAAAAGGTGACAGCAATTTCAATTAAGCATGCCAGCAAACTTGAGAACATTGCTAAACAAGACATGGTGGTGGCCCTGCTGGACAGCATGTCAGCAGTTGCAATATGTCGATAGAGTGAGAAAGATCATCTGGATGCGACAGTAACTTGCAACTTTCTTGCAGTCAAGACTGAGGATGGGCACGTTCTCCCACCCGAAAGCGTTTAGGTTGTAAATATCCAAATTGAGGGAGACACAGAGTGCACTGTTAGTATACTTTTTTGGGATGAATTTAATTGTAATATCCTATTGGCAGAAAGAGACTGGCCAACCGAACACGTCCATAAGCTCCCACATGGGGAAGATGTAATTTTGCCTTCTTTCTCAGATCTTGTTCCGGAAGCGGTAAAAGAAGCCTATGCTGTTGACTGAGTTTTGACACAGGGACCTGCACTATACCGGAACTACCTAAGGTGTGATAAAGATTCCCACTACCATGTAATACCTATCAGCTCTACACCCCAGCCTCTGCCCCAACATCCTATTAAATACGAGGCTAAAGTTCCAGTGAGGGAGATCCTCACTCAGCTGAAGTACCAGGGAGTAATAGATCTGTGTGTCTCTGCAATGAATAAACCGTTATTCCCCATTGCAAAAGCAGACCATTCCTATATAATAATCTTAGACTACAGACACCTAAACAGTCATACACGGACTTATGCAATTCAAAATTCACACAGCACCGCACTAATTAACAACATAATGTGTAAAGAATACAAAATGATGGTTGATATTTCCAACGCTTTTTTCTGCCAAAACTTAGCACATGAAAGTCGGGACCTAAGTGCATTCTCATTTGGCTCACAAAAATGTTTTTTCCATTTGCCCCAGGGCTATAAGAACAGCTCAGGCTTGTTTTCAGCCCATGTAACATCAATATTGCATGATATTGACCCAGAGGCGTTGTCCTATGTGGATCACATCTATCTCACAGATGACAACCTCAACACTCATCTTGCCAGGGTCGATTGGATTGTTCTAGGACTTGCGGCCCTTGACTATAAATTTAATTTTAGGAAAACTAAAATAGCCTTTCTCTGTGTATTGTTCCTGGGATACGAGCTATCAAATGAGGGTCAGAGCCTTGCACCACATTTGTTAAAGAAATGTGCTCAACTTCAACCACCAAACACCATTAAGAAATTGCAGTCATTACTTGGTTTCTTTAACTTTAGCAGAACGTACATTCCTGATTATTCACAACGCATCAAGCCACTCTATGATTTAATTCACCAGATTTCTCAAGCAGACACTGTAGTAGTAGTACAAAATCTTTATTCGACTTTCAACAAGTCATAAAAGACATAACAGTCATAAAAGATCTCCAATTATGATGCATACATACAATTCAATAATAAGAAAAAGTCAAGGAGATAAAAATAGAATAAAATAATAAGAATAATAAAAAGAAGATGTAAAAGCACACAACAATAAATCAGTCTAGTATATTAATATATCAAAAAATCAAGAAAATAAACACCCTATCACAATGAGTTAAAATTCGATCGCCTCCCCCATAGATTTCCTTATCTTTAATACAGAACATAAAAAATTAGCTAAAATTCCGCACATCTCTAAAGAAGATAGTGACTGGAGACAAACATAGGCTGTGCAACACTGGGGGAGATTAATTGACCTTAGGAGCGGAACAACTAGACGCTTCCTCTGGTAGGGGTAGAAATTACAGAATAAAACCACATGAATTGTAGATTGAAGTGTTTTTGCGTCACAGGGACATGGTTTTAACACAGTGGTCCAATCGTTCATACTTGGAAAAGAAACTAGACGATGGAATGTGTCTCGTCTAAATCTTGTGAGAACGTAACGGTGGCGAGGAAGTACCATGTTTGCCAAGTACGGCTGCATACCCTCAACCGTTAAAATTATTTGATTATAAATGACTGAGGTTTTTTTTTATTCCACCTCCCAACGTATGTCTTCTAGATAGTTTAGTGCCAAGATACTCAGGTCCTTCCTGGATATCTTCTGCAAAGAGACTGGGTTTGTATAGTAGTCTTGCTTGCCCATTTTTTCGAAAAAGGTCATGATGTATTTTAACCATGGTACCCTTAATGTACATAATGATTTTGTACAGTCGGTCAGAATAGCCTTATTAAAACTGGTGTGTTCCGAAGTCCAGACTTTATGCCATAGTAGTAGTGGCTGGATCTTTATTAAGTCTGCAATATAGGGAACCCCAAGTTCCGAATGTGTGACGTACGATGAGGTGCCTTTTGGTACCCTCAACAAATGCCGTAGGAAGTCATTTTCCACTGTCTGCACTACATCACAGTTTGTATGTCCCCAAATTCCAGCCCCGTATGTAACGGCCGGAATACACTTGGCTTTAGAGATCTTTATCATGTTAGGTGGTGTAATCCCCCCAAGCCTTTTAGAGAAAAGTCGAAGTGCCATCGTTGTTTTGGTCAGGTGTACTCTCTTCATCTTCCTGCAGTTGACCCAGGAACCCAGCTTATCAAATGTTATGCCCAGGTATGAAAAGGTTTGCGTGATTTCGACCTTGCTATCTAGAATGGTGGTGTTATAAGTCTTTCCGCGCTTCCTTCCGCAGTTCATAATGAAGGTTTTGGAGCGATTAACAGTGAGTCCCAGCTGTGTCATGTATGTAATACAGGTTGTTAGAAGTTTCTGGAGAGCTATTGGGGTTCTGGCCATTAGTACTGCGTCATCTGCGTAGAGTAATGCTGGAACAGGTTGCTTATCTATTTGTGGTACATCTTTACACCTAGTGGCCAATTCTTTGTCTAGATTGTTTATATACATTGAGAACAGAAACGGTGCGAGAACGCAGCCTTGGCGCACTCCTCTGTGTAGACCAAAGGGGCGAGTACATTCCCCTTTTAGGCCGTACCTCACTCTTGCTCTGCACCCTGTGTACATTTCGCGAATAAATTGAATTAGGGCTGGTTCTACCCCCATGCTTTTTAAAATGTCCCACAATTTATCATGGATTACACAGTCGAAAGCTGATGATAAATCAATAAAGGCCAGATACAGATTGCCTGTTCTAATCTTAGTATACTTTGCGATGATAAGACTTAAATTTAAACTTTGTTCCACTGTTCCGATTCCTTTCCGGAATCCATACTGTACCGGAGATAGAACGTTCTTTTCCTCTGCCCATGATTGCAGCCTATTCAGGATTATTCTCCCTGCTAGTTTAGCTGTTGTGTCCAGCAGGGAAATTGGCCTGTAACAGGCTGGATTAAGGCGGTCACCCTTTTTATATATTGGAATTATGTTGGAGACTTTCCAAGATGGTGGGGGTCCGCATGTGCAGATGGCCCTCAAAGTCTGGGTCAGTACAGGACCCCACAGCTCGATATTGGCCTTAAATATATCGATTGGAACGCCATCAGGGCCAGGTGCTTTTCCTGGTTTGCTTTCAATTATAGCTTCCTCTACTTCCTGAAGGCTAAATTGGGGGGTTATATCTAGGCGCGTGCCTTCCTGGTGGTCATGGTCATGTGTATGGTCTAATAAATCACTCGTCAGTGAATATATATTAGAGAAATGTGCTACCCAATCTTCTTCGGAGATGGCGATTTCCATCCTAGGAGTGTCTCTGTCCCCTAACATGGGGGAATTTATTGTCTGCCAGAAAAGTAGATTATCTTTCTTACGGCTTGCTATATGGAGGGTTTCCCACAGGTTTGTTTTTATAGTCAATTTCCTTTCCTTTATTGCTGTCTTATATTCCTGTCTGCGTTTACGTATGTCACTCACGCATCTTTTTGTGGCATTTAGGGCCTTTTTCAATCTCTTGTGTGCTTGAGTGCAGTTATGGTCAAACCATCCGTACGCCCTTTTCCCTAACTTACTGCTTCTAATAGTGAGAGCTTCTTTTATGGTTTGGGTAATCATCGTAAACTCATTTAGACATTGTCCTGGGTGTGGGTTCTCTCTTAAGCAGTCTGCGAAAGCATGTTTACATTGGCATATAACCTGTTTTAATAAAGACTTGGGATCTGTCTGGGACCACTTCATAGTGTATCCATTGCGCGGCACCAGTTCAATGTCACCTACCAGTGTGATGCTTTCTTCTCTAGCTGCTGAAGGGAGGGACAGAAGGAGATTTAAGCTCTGGGGGTAGTGATCACTAATTGCGATGTCGTGTAAGGTATAGTTTGTAAGATGGTGTGCAAAATGGGTGGACATTAGGACATAATCGATCACTGTGTTTGCGCCCCTTCCGTTATACGTTGGTTTAAAGTGTGGTTTGTCCAAGAATAGTTCATTTACAAAGGATAGGTTATAGGTTTGAGCTAGCAAATTCATTTAATCTCCTTGGATGTTGTGAGAAAAGTGGAGGCTTGCACCTATACCTTCCGAGTCCCATCCACATATCTTATCTGAATTTTCCTTACACGGATGGATATTAAAATACCACCCCATATCAGTAGGATCTCACGGTTATTTTTTCCACCTATTTTTTTTAAGTCATTTCCCATTTCCACGAGAGTATTGGAAAATTCTCCTGGATGAACGTTATTATAAAAATTAATAATGACCAGGTGGGTTTTGTGATCTAAGTCACTCTCTATCATTTGGTAGTATGGACTCATAAATTGCATCACTAGATTCTGTAAGGGCAGCTTATTAGAGATATATGTACACAGTCCTCCTTTAGGTCTACCATGCCTGGACTGCTCAGCAGGGGTGTGGAATGTTTTGTAGCCGTTTAGATGGACTGGGGTTAGAAGCCACGTCTCTTGTAGGCAAACACATAGATAGTCTTCTAAAAAATTAACCCAGATCTCGTTGCCTAACTTATTTGCTAGACCTGCAATGTTCCAGAATAGTAAGACTATTTCAGGTTTCTGGTTAGGATTCTGTTTAAACTTGCAGGGCCGGTTCTTTGGGGAAAGAGGGGGAATATTGCACAAAGTGGTGTTTGGTATATTACTAGATTCATCATTACCCTGACTTAGATGAGGTAATATCTCATTCCTTATAGCAACCGTTTTATGTGATGTATCTTCCTTTTGTAGTTCCCTCCCTGATCTATATTTTAACTGTGCTTCTCCATCATGGAGAGCTAGCTGTTTCATGTCCAGTCAGTCTATATTTTCCAGCGTTGAAAGGGGATAAAATCTATTGCACATTTTAGACAAGTCTGGGCTGGATGAGGGTGCTACAGCTCTCTGTGAGCAGATGGAATTGTTCCCCTCTGGTCTTTGATAAAAATATCCCAAGGGTAATAGCGAGATTCCTTGTAAAGTGGGTTGTCTGGCTCCTAAATCAAAAATAATCCTATTCACTAAATGTGGTGAGCTGAAAGAAAGGACCACACAGTCTCCCATCAGCACTTTCCTACTGGTTCCTATCCATTTAATTCTTCTGACCATTTTTACATCATCAAAAAGAGTCCTCACCATTCCAGGGCTCATACGGGACCCGATCCAATTAAGGGCCTTGTTTCTTAAGGCTGTCCAAGTTTCTCGTTGTTGACCATCTATCGGAGGGACATTAGCCAGGACCACTACATATGGTGTAGCCTCCGGGGGAAGATGTAACAAGTCACTAGGGAGGTAGGCGGGATTCGGCGATCTAGGCCTGCTATTTATATTTCTCCCCGGATTTAAATGGGGATTGGTATTTGCTGTCCTGCATGTAGCACTACTCGCTATCTTGCATAAAGTGGGATTTAGAACTTTTTTATCTGAGGAAAAATTATGAGGTAAAGATGAGGGTTGGTTATGTTGGTTCATGGAAGAAGCTTTTGGGTGAGGTTGGGGCTCATTCTGGGAATCAACGTTTCGATGTGTGCTACTTGGCCTGTTAAACGGAGTAGATTGTGTGTTGTTCTCGTGTTCTAAGGACCGCAATGTGTTTCCGGGATCCTTACTTGTAGAATGCGTGTCTTCCCGTTGTAAGGACTTTATTGTTTCGAGGCCTGCCTCAAGACTAGACTCCACCCCCTTTAGGCGCTCCGACATTGAGTCCAAAGTGACTCCGATAGATAATTTCAATGAGTTTACTGTCTCATGGAGTTTTATGAGGAGTGATCGAACAGTGTCTCCTGCTAAGGTTGGGGGCTTCTTCCGAGTTAGTTTTTTGGGATGTTTTTTAATTGGAGTGGTTATTAAGTCTATCACTGGCGTTTTCTTTGAAGTCTTGTCCACCAGGCCCGTCTCCGGTTTCCTTGGTCGTTTAGCAACAGGGGATATTTCATCCATGGAATAGATTATGTTCGAAGAGTCTTTAATACAACCATTTGTAAACCTTGGGTTTGAATGCCCGTCCCCAGGTTCACTAGTTGGGGAGTTATATTGCGGTAGTACAGACCCTAATGAATCACGAGATTGCTCTTTAGATAATGACATAATGACATTTTCCCTTCAGCATTAGCAATTTGCTTATCTATCATTCCCATCGCCCCAGAGATGTATTTTAATATAGATGAACTGTCTTTTAAATTTGTTGAAATGTTTAGTTTTGAGTGCTTCCTTTTGCCCATAATTTTCGTAGTGGCCGGTCGCTCGGAGAGCTGTATTTGTAAAAAAAGAAAAAGGCTCTAGTCACTAGGGGACCGGCTTAAAACACAAAAGTACAGGGGTACAGAGGGGGGGCCCAGATCAACCACTTCCCGTTGATATCAGGCGAGGGACAGAGGGTTCCTTCGTGCAATGGGCCTTACGGCCAGTCCAGATAAAAAATTGGATTTAGAGGGCTCCTGCCCCCTCAGCAAAACGCAGCGCAATAGTTATAGGGAAGGTTTGAGAGGGAAGGAGAACAAACAGAGCGTCACAGTACCTTCAGGCAGCCCTATGTTCGTAGATGTCCAGTCCAGAGTTTTTTGGTGAGATGTCAGGGGGTGGCCCTGCCCTGCCTCTTTCTGGCAATGACGGGCAAGGACGGGCCCGCCCTTGGCCCGGGCTTGGCCCGGGCGTCGCCCGCGCGCGTTCCGCGACGGCGGGAACGCTGATCAGTTTTAAAGGGCTCCTGCCCTATCAGGCTCGGGTGCAGCGCTTCCCGCGACGGCGGGAGCGCGATTTAGAAATTAAAGGGCTCCTGCCCTGTCAGACCCTCGGTGCAGCGCTTCCCGCGACGGCGGGAGCGCGATTTAGAAATTAAAGGGCTCGTGCCCTGTCAGACCCTCGGTGCAGCGCTTCCCGCGACGGCGGGAACGCTGATCAGTTTTAAAGGGCTCCTGCCCTATCAGGCTCGGGTGCAGCGCTTCCCGCGACGGCGGGAGCGCGATTTAGAAATTAAAGGGCTCCTGCCCTGTCAGACCCTCGGTGCAGCGCTTCCCGCGACGGCGGGAACGCTGATCAGTTTTAAAGGGCTCCTGCCCTATCAGGCTCGGGGGCAGCGCTTCCCGCGACGGCGGGAGCGCGATTTCGAAATTAAAGGGCTCCTGCCCTGTCAGACCCTCGGTGCAGCGCTTCCCGCGACGGCGGGAGCGCGATTTAGAAATTAAAGGGCTCCTGCCCTGTCAGACCCTCGGTGCAGACACTGGACAACTGAACACATGCGCATCCTCAGAGGATTGCAGCAAGACATGCCAGAAGGAAAACACTTACACACACACATGACAACAAAACAAATTTGTTCATCAGAATAATTACTTGTGCCATTGGGTTCATTTATGTCACCTTTAATGAGCACAACATGGTGCCCAAAGCATATAAATCACATTTATATTCCAATGCAGAACAACGCTTAGCCCCCATAGAAAAAATTCTAACTGCTGAACAGATGGCTGTCATTAAGGAGAGGCCACTTCCCCAGGCAAAACGCATTATTGTCATTACCCCAGTGCCAGCCTCAGAGGCTGTCATCAAAGCAAGCCTTCCTAACGCAAAAGCATTACATCCATGTTGGATTCAATGGGCAACCTCCCTGACTGCCACTGATGTTGATTACACCTTTGACCCAAAACTTCAAACACAAGAATTTCTCTAATATGAACAAGAGTACCCTGCACCTCTTAACATCTTGCCACTTGACAGGTACCAAACATCAAACACCCACCGCAGACTTCCTTCTTAGTGTCCAACAGGCCACTGCAATGTGTGTACCTGGACCATTGTGGTCCCTTACAACCTGATGGTACATACAAATACATCTTAGTCACTGTAGATTGTTGTTCTAGATTCCAGTGGGCATGGCCACAGTGGTCGGCTGAGCTTTACCTGCTATAAAAGACTTGCTGCTATCTATTGGTACAGATGCGATCCATTCAGACCAGGGCCCTGCCTTTGCCTCGAAGGCACTCAAGGACGCCAGAAGGACAATGAATGTTGAACTCCATTACTCCTCACCCTAGTATCCTGAGGGTAATTTGGTTGTGGAGAGGAGGAATCAAGATCTAAAGCAGTCCTTAACAGCTATAGTATTAGGTTCAGGCAGCAGTTGGCTTCATCACCTATATGGGGTCCAGACTGCACTGAATAATCTGCCAAGACGGTCCTTTGCAGGACACACTCCTTATGAGGTCCTCTTTGGAATTTCCATGTATATCCCTCATTTAGATGGCCCAGGTATGGTGGCAGCAGATACATTTGTTGACATAAATGAATGTCTCACTGCCTTACAGGAGCTTCAGCAATTTCAGAATTCATTCGCCAGTGCTACCATTTTAGGAATAAGGGATTTCCAAACAAATTCTACAGGATGGATTCCTAGAGTTGGGGATCTGGTTGGTGAGAAAATTGCTGTGAAGAAGGAATTCAGCCCATCCTACAGAGCACTGGTTCCAGTCCTGGGAATACAAAGCACCAGAACTATCATAATATCATCGCTGCCAGGTTCCAAAGGGAATAGATTTGTTTCTATTGACAACATCAAATTGCATCATGTGGCCAATCCTGCACAGTAGACCCAGAGGTCAGGTCCCTTGGGTAGTTCCCGGTCCATTCTCACTACCCAACAGGACATACCTCTTCAAACAAAAGGCAAAAACAATTCTGACAATACCAGCATGTACAATGATGGTACAAAGGCCTCCTCAAGCATGGGGAGGGGTGGAAAATTAGCTTTTGCTGATTCCTTTTACCACTCCACCGACAAGAACTGTCCAAGATGTGGCTGTCTTCTAATCCAATGCAAGACAAACTGACAACACCATCTACTATTAACCACCAGTAATGCACCGGCTCCTGTGTTTGCAGAGACTGTTGCTGGTTATTTCATCACCCTTGATGACTTTTCTTCAACTTCATCTGCAATTGAAACTGTTTCAAAGACACATAAGCTGTTCATATGTCTTAAAATAACTATTTGGTTTATCAGTGGGATTATCTGTGAACATTTCTGACATTGCTTGCCTTTCTGTTATGGATTGGTTTTGTGACTGTTTTCTTTCTCTTGATAAATAGTCATTACCATCCTGAACGCTCTTCTGTAAGGCCAGTGGATGAAGTTTTAGCACCCTATTTTTCCTCACATAAGGTCCGAAGAGACTTGCCCCTTGTGAACTTTTCAGCAGAACCAAATCCAGATGGAATTGTTTGGGATAAAGTTCCCTTTGATATACACAAGCCTACTGAGGTTATACAATTTCTACATGTATTCAAAATGTAATTGGCTGATGTAATTACACCTGGTGTTGTTTCTCATGACTGGGATGTTAAAACGGTTGATTCAATGCTTGCTGAGCTGCATAATTACACTGTATTTGAAAGTGATGATGTATGTATGAACCCAGAGAATTATGGGGGACTGCTGGCTTGACCCTCGCTATGTTTCAGGTCAATACTCTGGTATAGTTACCACATACAGCATAGGTAAACTGCCAAAATGGTTATGGACTAACTCCTTAGCAGCAGTTAAAGAGCCCCTTAGTCTCCTATCAGAGGACGAAGGCTTGCATGATTTCTTGGTAGGTCCAAGAAAGCCACACTCTAAACGATTCCTAAATGCCATGTACAATAAAATATGAAAGCTTTCTCAAATGGAAGCGGCTGCATGTTTAAGGCAGATAGAAAAAGAATATATGAAAAAGGCTTTAGCTGTTGTTGATAATGGCATGAATGTCCAACAGAATCTACACTCTTAATAACATAGGCCCTCATTATGACATTGGCGGTAAATCCTGCTTACCGCCATGCCGATTGCAGAAAACATAACGCCGCTGCGGCAGATATCCGCCATGCATATTATGACACACACATTCCAATCCGTCACTATACAGCCACACACACAAGTCCGGCAGCCCAAAGGTCAGTGATAAACTGGTGGTATCCAAACCCACACTGTTATGCCAACAGAACCACGCCCACAGCATTATGACCCACGAATCACTGTGGTGGTCATTCAATAGGGGTAAACCATTGGCGCTATATACCGCTGAGCTCAAAATACACACACTCAAAGAAAACTACACCACATTGGACAATTCAAACTACACACACCTGACACACATACACACAATACACCCACACCCCCCCACCACTATAAAAACCACACCCACACTATCCACAACCCTTTACGACTAGAAAGGATTGCCACCAGAGAGAGACATCAAGAGCACCCACACAACCAGAGCCACAAAACATCATCACCTATACACCATCCTCGTACCTTACATCACACACCCCAACACATCACCCCACACACCCTCATGTACACCACTCACACTACACCCATGGTACCACAACAACACCCCAGGTTCTCTTAGGAGGTGCTGAGGTTCATGGTGGAGGAAATCATCCGGGTAGAGCTACAGAGGTGGACGTCCTACGAGGGAAGGTGCGTTCCACAGCAGCAAGACACCAACTAGCTGTACAGAGGACAGTCGGTGGACCCCCATCTCCTCCCCCACAACTAAAAACATGGGAGGGTCAAGTCTTGGCAATCATGCATCCTGAGGGCCTGGCAGGAGTAGGAGTAGGACTGGACTCTGGTAAGTCAAATCTCTATTACTATCTCCCCCCTACCTGCATGCCATCATGAACCCCCACCCGTACCCTCACTCCCATCACTCCCATCACTTCACCACCTCCCACATACCCCACCATCACAACCCACTCATCCCAATACCAAGCTCTACACCCCTCACAGACCTGCATGGACACCCATCACCACTGCATGCACACTGGAGAGAATCACCTAGCCCTACTCACTCCAAGGCAAATCTGTCAGGGCAACAACAACCATAGAGGGCAACACACCCATGCACATGATGTCACACGCAGAAACAATAACACTGCATTTACATCCCCACAGGTCCCCCAGCCAAAGTCACTGGAGAAGAGGTGCCAGCAACATCCAGTCCCCCTCAGAAGAGGCCCACAGTGATGACAGCAGCTTTGCTCGCCTGGATCTGGATGACCAACTTGGCCCATCAGGGATCTCCGGACAGTCGGTTACCCAGGCACACTCTCACACCTCCACAGAGCCTCCCCCCTCAGGAAACACCACCACAGCACCCACCCAGCGGGCCCATACCTCTGTCACCAGGATACGTCAATCAGCAGTGTGTCCACCACTACAGGGACCCCAGGCCACCCCACAAACACAGGACAATCAGGGAGCTGGGGTCAGTGGCAGTGGGCACACGGTTCAGGAGACAGAGGCACAGGACAACAGGGAATCTGGGAGGACTGCTGTGAGACAGGGGGAGTACATGCCCAGGGAACTGACTCTTCAGGAGGCACTCACCGACATCCTGGGAGCATACAAAGGATATGCTGGGGCAGATACTGGACAAGTTGCTGGAGAACATGCGGCTGCAGGAGAGGCAGTACCTGGGGATCAGGGAGGACTTGAAGGACATCAACATCACCCTGGTCTCCATTGCAGGGGTGATGGCAGACATGGCCAACACCACGAGGGAAGCAGTGGCACCCCACCGGGCCTCTGCCTCTAGCCAAAGCGATGAACAGCCATCCACCTCTGCTACCGCTGGTGGACAGGAAGCCCCACCACAGGAACAACAGGTCACCAGCACCCCTCCCCGTGCAGAAGGCGAATCACACCACAAATGTTCCCTGTGATCCAGGCAGAAGCCAGAGACTATTGCCAAGACCCCTGCAAGGAAATAAGACTCTCCTGATTGTCACCCTTGTGTCCCACTCTGTCACCCTGTCCACCTTGGACTGCCATTGCTCCCGTTCCTATGCCTCCTTGGACAATGCACCTGTGATACAAATAGACTGGACTCTAACATGGACGTTCATCCATCATCCCCCCACCCGTTGCACACCCCCCTCTACCTCTTAGAACTTAAATAAACACCCTTTGCAAAAATACAAGTATGGCGTATTTCAAATGATTTAAGTATGTATTCGTTTAACAAGGTTTAAGCATTGAAAATCAACTGTACAGAAATGTATACATAGAAATGACCTGTAGTTGGCTGCGGTCAACACACCAGGAGGGATAGTGGGGCACAATTATCTGTAAATAGAGATGCCAAAGGCTACAGTGAGTGGCCATAGAAGTGGGAAAATCAGCCTGTTAGTGACAATGTCAAACACAAAACTGTCAATTAAATGTGAAGTTACACTGCCTTATCTGTGTGTCATTGGAAGTATTGATGAATTATTGCAGTTCTGTTGTCCTCATCCTCCACATCTTCACTGTCCATAGGGTCTGCTGCTGCCACACGGCCATCTCCAGCCTCATCCTCCTGCAGAAAAGGCACCTTGCGACGTAAGGCAAGGTTGTGCAACATACACCATGCCACGATGATCTGGCAGACCTTCTTGGGTGAGTAGTACAGGGATCTACCTGTTAGATAGAAGCAATGAAACCTGGCCTTCAGGAGGCCAAAGGTCCTCTCTATAATTCTTCTTGTTTGCCCATGTGCCTCATTGTAACGTTCCTCTACACTTGTCCTGGGACTCCTCACAGGGGTCAGTAGCCATGAGAGGTTGGGGTAACCAGAGTCACCTGCAAATATTGAGGGACAACTGTTAGCCACACACAAACCCTTAGGGCCCACACCATACCCATACACTAACATATACTGGGTGGGAACCAGGGCTCACCCATTAGCCACACCCTGTGCCTCTGGAGTTGAGCCATCACACATGGGATGCTGCTATTCCTCAGGATAAAGGCAGATGGAAGATGTACTAGTCCACCAGGCACACCATCTGCACATTCATGGAATGAAAGCTCTTTCACTCCATGAAACACCTGTTCATTTCGCTGGGGGGGCCAAATGCAATATGCGTACCATCAATTGTCCCAATAATGTTGGGGATATGTCCCATTGCATAGAAATCAGCTTTCACTGTGGCCAAATCCTCCACCTGGGGGAAAACGTTGCAGCTGTGCATGTGTTTAATCAGGGCAGACAACACTCTGGTCAGCACTATTGAGAACATTAGCTGAGACATTCCTGCTGCCAAGCCCACTATCACTTGGAAGGACCCATTTTCCAGGAAATGGAGCACTGATAGCTCTTGCAGAAGAGGGGGGATCCCGATGGGGTGACGGATAGCAGAGATTAGGTCAGGCTCCAATTGTGCACACAGCTCTGTGATTGTGGCCCTGTCCAGTCTATAGGTGAGGATAATGTGCCTGTCCTTCATTGTTGCCAAGTCCACCAGGGGTCTGTACACAGGAGGATGTCTCCATCTCCTATTCATCCACAGTGGTTGAAATCTATGGGGCAAAATGGTGAGCAGCTGGTCAGTATCTCTTGTTTCCAAAAACTACACTTCAATACATGTCATGATTGTAACAGTATTTTGTTGGAGAGGTCCATATGGTGCATATGTGTACATTGTGCCTCATTGCGGGAGGTGGTCAAAAACAGCCGTGCAACTCCTCATTGGTTGATATTGGGCCCTATGGAGTACAGTGGCCAATGGTGATGTACGATGGCGGTGACAGTATGCACCGCCGCGGAGGTCACTGCCATTTCCTATCTGTTCACTCACTTGCTACCTGACCTTCAACAGGACAGTACCTACACTTCAAGTGCTGCTGTGACCTGTGTCTGGAACTGACCATATCTCGTGTGACTGGGGAAAGGGCCCCTGCCTTCACCTCAGCGGAGTTGAAGCGACTGATGGATGGGGTCCTACCCCAGTACCCGATGCTGTATGGGTCTACAGACCAACAGGTGAGTACACCATGAGTACAATGCATGGGGTGTGAATGCATGGAGTGCTGTGTGTGTAGGCCTCATGTAGAGCGTGTGTGGTGGATGGGCACTGGGCAGCGTTCTGCATGTATGGTGGGCCATGTCTGTGCTAATGGGGATGGGAAGGTACATGGTGGGACCGGGGTGTAACAGGCAGGAAGGTCAGACTAATATCTTTCCCTGTGTCTGTATCCCTGAAGGTCAACCCCCATCAGAAAAAGGGTATATGGCGTGCCATCGCCAAGGAAATGAGGAATCTGGGGGTCTACGGCAGGCAGAGCACCCACTGTCGCACACGGTGGGAGGACCTGAGACCCTGGGCATGGAAGACGGAGTAGGCCCAGCTGGGGATGGCCTCCCAACAAGGAAGGGGTGCCCGTCGAACCCTGACCCCTCTGATGGCCCGCATACTGCCAGTTGCCTATCCGGAGCTGGATGGGCGCTTGGGGGCATCACAGCAGCCACAAGGGGGTGAGTACAGTGCCCCAATATACAACTTGCGCCTGGTGGGGTGGTATCCGGGTGGGGGATGTAGGCCTGTGGGTGCCCCTAGGCCAGGCCTGCAATTGCAGAGTAGGTCCCATGTTGGGCAGGGTTCTGATGTAAAATACCTCCAACTAAGCTAGTAGGCATCCACTACTGGGCTGGGGTCTGTGGGTCTCAGGTATTCTGCAATTGGCGTTGGGTGTCTGTTGGAAAATGGGTTATTGGTAGGGCAGGTAGGTACCTACACCTAGCAACAAGCCACTAACCTCCACATAGGTACAGTTAGGTCTCAGTAAATTAATCCCAGCTCAACCCTTGGTAGCTTGGCAACGAGCGTCAAGGCTTAATTTAGGAGACAAAGGCCCTCATTCTGACCTTGGCGGTCTTTTCGCAAGACCGCCGAGTTACCGCCGCGGTGAAGACCGCCGACCGCGGCGGTATGCCGCTGTGCGCATTCTGACCGCTGGGAGCGTTCCGCCGGAAAACCGCCAGCAGCCACACTGGCGGTCGGCGGGAAAGTGGAGACTGGTCAACCTCCACCGCCACGCCAGCAGAACACCGCCCACAGAATTACGACCCACATTTCTGTGTGGCGGTCTTCTGTTGGCGGTCTTCTGTTGGCGGTCACCTCCCCATGGCTCCCGTCGCCTCCCGGAGGACCAACGCACAAGGTAAGTTGACCGTCCGTGAGGGGAGGGGGTGGGGGGGTGTTGTGTGATGTGGGCGTGCATGGGGGTGTGCGTGTGAGTGTGTAGAGGGGGTGTGTGAGTGCGTGTATGCGGGCGGGGGGTGCTGCTGTGTCTATGGGTAATGTGTGCTGTTCGGCAGGTGCGCATGTCTGCATGTATGTGTGCGGGTATGTGTCCCCGTTGTGTATGTGTGTGTAGGGGGTGTGTATATGTGCATGTTGGGGGTGTGTGCATGTCGGGGTGCATGTATGTGCATGTCGGGGTGGGGGTGGGGAGGGGGTTCGTACCACCTCTGGGGGGTGGCAGGGGGGTGGAGGGTGTGGGGGGAGGACTCGGGGGGTAGTGGGGGGTGGGGGAGACCCCTATCAGTGCCAGGGAAGGAATTCCCTGGCCCCGATAGTGCTTACCGCCATGGTTCGCACGGCGGTTCCCGCCCGCAAGAAACCGCGGCGGTAGGCAGGGTCATAATACCCTTGGCGGTCTTGGGACGACCGCCGGGCCGGAGTGCGCAAACTCCAGCCCCGCGGTCATGACCGCCGTGGCGGTCGGAGTGGAGAAGTGGCGGTCGGTCGCGGCGGGGACCGCAGCGGTCAGAATGCCATTTTTAATACCGCCGGTCTGTTCGCGGTCCGACCGCCGTCTCTCCGCCGACCGCCAGGGTCAGAATGAGGGCCAAAGTGTAAAGCATTCAAATATCACAAAACAGTAATTAAATAAAACACAGGAAACAGTTTAAAAATCCAAAACCATTTTATAAAAATAGTTTATATTTTTATCTTTAAAATGACACAAAAACGATTAAAATCGGTTCAGGGGAACCGGAGATATGAATTTTTAAAGAATTATTACTTTTCTAGCGCTTATAAACAAAAAGCGCCAATCGGGTCATCTGGTTGCACCTCGACCAGGGCAAAGTCAAACTTTCAGGCCGACCGCGATGGAGCCCTGCTCGGCTACAGGTCGCGGGAGGCCTCGGTTAAAAAGTTACCTTCTGACTTAGTCTTTATTTTGAAGTTTTTCTTCACCGGGACGAACCTGCCAGTTGAATCCGACCTCCTGGAGCCCTTGTCCGGATACGCGATGTGGGTTTCCTCGGTGGAGACTTTTACCTTCGGACTTAGTCGTTTTTTCGAGATGAAAATCCTTCGACCGGGGTAAACCTGGATCTTGATCCGACGTCCATGGAGCCCTTCTCGGATACGATGGCTGGGAGGTCCCGGTCAACTTTTTACGTTCGGACTTAGTCTCTTTTTTGGATGTTTTTCTTTACCGGGACGAACCACGAAGTCAGGCCGGGTCGTGGTTGAGGCAAGCCGGCTAGAATTTCCGTGGCGGGTCGGTCCCTCTCTGGAGCTTTTTTCCAAAAATTCTCAAATCTTTTCCAAACTTCTGGGGCTTCACCCAGATGTTCTTTTAAGGTTCTTTTGGGGTCCACAGCTCACCCCAAGGGGCCAGAAGTTCTGTGATGGTCCTTGGGGGGAGCGGACTTCAACTCCCAGAATGCACCTGGCGCAAACTCCTTTTTGGCCACTGAACAGTGGTCAGCTGGTCGCTTTCTTCAGGAGTTGGTGCAGGGGACTCTGGTTTAGCAATTTTTCACCTGTAGCAAACAGGGAGTCCCTCCTTGAACCAGTTGAAGCCAGGCAAAGTCCTTCTTGTGGTGAAGCCCAAGTGTGCAGCTGGTGTAGTCCTTCTGAGTGCAGGTTCCAGGTGCAGGCCAGGGGTCCAGCAGGGCAGTCCTTCTTCTTCTTTAGTTCCTTTCTTGTTGAATTCTGGAGGGGATCTGAGGTGTGGGTGCAGGTCTGCCAGTTTTATCCTTGCTCCTGGGTGAAAAGCAGGGGGGCCCTGGTTCTCCAATCAGGGACAGGGTTGTCCCCCTGTGATGACCACTTCCTGGGAAGTGTGGCAAAAATCCATCCCAGAAGGCAACAGTCTCTAAAAATCCAACATGGATGAATCAGATTTTTGGAGGTTACATCTGGCTGAGCCCACCCACTGGTGTGGCTAAAAATCATAAACACACCCCTCTCCTGCCCTCTCCTAATCTAATCAAGGGGGCACCTAATTGTCTGGGGTTGCACGATGTGAGGGTGTTGCTGGGTGCTCCAAATGTCCTTCTCTGCCTTTGAAGACCAGTTTGGCAGCCCTCCCCCTTCCTGCCTCACCATCTGCTGAGGGGAGATTCTCTCCCCCAAGCACATTCCTTTGTGTGAAGCCAGGCCACTTCACACCTCATCAAGGCAGCCTGGCAGAAGCTGCTGCAGGCTGGCCAATCAGAGCACAGCAGCAAAAACAATGCAGAGCTGAAATTGGCAACTTTTTAGGTAAAGTCTAAACTTTTTACCTGGACAAGTTATATTAAATCCAACAACTGGAAGTTGTGGGATTTATTACAACAATCAATTTGATACCAAATTCTTGGTATGTAACATTTAAGGAGACCTTAAAATTTAAAATAAAGTCTGCCCATTCTAGCCTATGAAGGCCATTTACTTCAATGGGGGAAAAACGAATTTGGCTCACCAGGGCTTATAAATCTATTTTTATAAAGTCCCTGCTTATAGTTACATGGCACCCAGCCCTAGGGGCACATAGGGCACACCTTAGGGGTGACTTATATGTAAAAATAAGGTAGTTTAAGACTTTGGAAGTACCTTTAATTCCAAAGTCGAATTTGCATATAACTTTAATTTAAAAGCAGCCAGCAAGGCAGGCTTGCTTTTAAAATGACACTGGGCACCTCAGCAGTGCACCTAGGTGTGCACCACCTATGCTGTGGTCCCTAAACCTACATGCCCTACCATATACTAGGGACTTATAGGTAGGTTAACTTAGCCAATTATAATTAGCCTAATTTGCATATCCATTTTACACAGAGCACAGGCCCTGGGACTGGTTAGCAGGACCCAGGGCACCATCAAAGTCAGGAAAACACCAGCAAAAAGAGGAAAATGGGGGCAAAAAGTTATGGGGCCTCTGCAATCAGCCCTGTTTTCTCACACAACCCCCCCCCCCCCAGCCCACACGCCCAGGAGACTCAGCCCAACCCTGGGAGAGTCTTCCTGGCTTGTTAGGCGAGGAAGACAGTGAAGAAACCTGGCTGTCCCTTTGCAGGGCCTACTCTGCCTTACATCCTCCTGTCAGGGTCACTCCCTCTGGGTAGTGAACCCACCCCAACTATGAAAGGACCCATTTCAAACTGAAACTTCCCTCTAGGGGGGTCTTCCTCCTCTTTCTCTGCGAACTTGGGTAGTGAGGTGCCCACCTCCCCTACTCCAAACTTTGCTAGGGCAACACCTAGCTTTCCCAAAGAGGTCACCCAACACTTGAGCAACCCCACCATGACCAATAGGGTCAGGGGGCCTACTTTGCTATTGGCTTTGGGGTCTGCCTCCCAGGCCAAGTACAGTGCTGCCAGGAAGGCTAGCACCCAGCAGAGGCTACTGACAGCTGTCAGTACCCAGAACCACACCCTAAGCTCTCCACTGACAGGTGATTGAGCTGCTTTAGGGGCTTCTTTGGGGTCCTGGCACCCCTCTTGCTGTCTAGAGTGGGGGGCTACAACCTCCTGTGGCAGACACCCTCCTTCCACTGTCCCTTCTGTCAGTGCAGGGGCAACACCCTGCATCTGGACAGCTGCCTTACTACTCAGGACTTCCTTGGGGTCGGGTGAGGCCTCACCAGTGCCAACTCTGGGCTTCCCCCTTACTGGGGCAGAAGGCCCTTGGCTCCCTGGATCTCTCTTTAAGAGTGGCCTACCCTTCCTTTTCTTCTTTCCTTTTCTTGGGGACCCCTGTCTCCTAACTGTAGGGACTGACTCCCCAGGACTTTGGGTTGGGGGGGCGCCCTGGGCGACCACCCCATCTGTGACCAGACTCACCTCTGGGAGGTCATTGCCCAGGATACAATCTAGGGGAAGGTCAACACTGACTACCACCCTAATCCAGTCAAGGATACCCTCCCTCTCTAGGGGCACTATGGCTACAGGTTTGGAGGTGACTTCCCCTGTGGCTATCCTGACTTTCTTTGTCTTTCCTGGGACATACATGTCTGGGGTCACTAACCGGTCACTCACTATAGTGTGACTGGCACAGGTGTCTCTCAGGCCAGTGGTAGGGATCCCATTCACTTGAATGTGGTGGAAGTGCCTACTCCCACCCTCAGGGATCACCAGCTTACCATCTGGTCCTGTCTCCCAGCTCAATGCTAGGAGGACTTCATCATCTGAGGAATCCTCCTCTATGGCTACACTGGACAGCCCAGGGCTAACCACCTTCTTTGGACAGGCTGCATCTCCTCTGAAGTGACCTGTCTGCTGACAGTCAAAGCAAGCCCTACTGTCCAAGAGCTTTGTTAACCCTGGGTCTAACTGTCTCTGCTGGTCAGAGTGGGAGTGGGATTTACTCTCCTCCTTCTTAGGGTTCTGGGGTACAGAGGGAGTCTCTGTGGTGGGCTTACCACCTCCCTCCTTAGGTTTTTGGGGACCTGTCCCCCCCTTCTTGGAGTCTCCCCCCTGGGACTTGACAACCACCCTGGTTCTCAACCACTCATCAGCTGCCTCCCCTAGCTCTCTAGGGTTGGTCAGCTTAGAGTCCACTAGATGCTGGCGTAACCTTTCTTGGATACAATTGGTCAAGATGTGCTCTCTCATGATCAGATTGTATAACCCCTCATAAGTATCTACTTTGTTACCAATAATCCAGCCCTCTAGTGCCTTTAGTGAAATGTCCACAAAGTCAACCCAAGACTGGGTACTGACCTTCTGGGTGTCCCCGAACTTCATTCTATATTGCTCTGGGGTCAGACCAAACTTCTTGGCTAAGCACTTCTTCATACTAGGGTATGAATCTGCCTCTTCCCCCCTTAAGGTCAGAAGCCTATCCCTCCCTGAGTTGGGGACCAACTCCCACAAAAGGGAACCCCAGTGTTGAGGCCTAACCCTTCTCATTTGGAGTGCCCTCTCAAAGGCCCCCAGCCACTTATCTATGTCATCCCCCTCTACATAAGCAGGAACTACCCCCTTGGGTAATCTGGGGCAAACTCCCCCACCCATGGACACCTCAGCTTCTTTATCGCTGCTTCCATCTCTTTTCTCTTTGTATGCCCACTTTTTCTTTTCTAGGGCCAGCTTCTCTGCTTCCAAAGCTATGTATGCTAGCTGGGCCTCCAGCTCTCTTTCTCTGATGGATGGGTTCTCTCCTCCTGAAAGGACCCCCTTCCCACCACTAGCTTTGGATCTGCCCCTAGTGACTGTATTTACTGAGGACCGTTCTTCCTCATCCTCACTTAGGGTCAGATGCCTTCCCTCCCCTGAGTGGTTAGAGCTTGCATCCTCCCTTCTTTCTCCCTCCTCTGGAGCTTCTTCTGACTCTACCTCTTGGGCCTCAGCCCATGCTGTCAGGGATGTGATCAGGATTTGCTTCCTGAGATCAGTGGTTGCAGGCAACCCTCTTTCAATACACAACCCCCTAAGCTGGACTACTGTCAGTGTGGGTAGGCTAGCCAGATCAAGCTCCATGGTTCCCTAGTTTTGTGTCAACAAAAACTTTTTGCAAAAATTGGAAACAAGAATGTAGAAAAATTAAAAAAATTCAATAATTGAAATTAATCCAAATTAAAAATTAAAAACAATTTTTGCACTAGGACAATTTAAAGGATTTTTAATTTGTTTTACCTAAAACTGTAACGTGATATTGAACACAAGTACAGGATCCCGTCGCTGCTTCCAATTATGTTGGAAAATGGGTTATTGGTAGGGCAGGTAGGTACCTACACCTAGCAACAAGCCACTAACCTTCACATAGGTACAGTTAGGTCTCAGTAAATTAATCCCAGCTCAACCCTTGGTAGCTTGGCAACGAGCGTCAAGGCTTAACTTAGGAGACAAAGTGCAAAGCATTCAAATATCACAAAACAGTAATTAAATAAAACACAGGAAACAGTTTAAAAATCCAAAACCATTTTATAAAAATAGTTTATATTTTTATCTTTAAAATGACACAAAAACGATTAAAATCGGTTCAGGGGAACCGGAGATATGAATTTTTAAAGAATTATTACTTTTCTAGCGCTTAGAAACAAAAAGCGCCAATCGGGTCATCTGGTTGCACCTCGACAGGGGCAAAGTCAAACTTTCAGGCCGACCGCGATGGAGCCCTGCTCGGCTACAGGTCGCGGGAGGCCTCGGTTAAAAAGTTACCTTCTGACTTAGTCTTTATTTTGACGTTTTTCTTCACCGGGACGAACCTGCCAGTTGAATCCGACCTCCTGGAGCCCTTGTCCGGATACGCGATGTGGGTTTCCTCGGTGGAGACTTTTACCTTCGGACTTAGTCGTTTTTTAGAGATGAAAATCCTTCGACCGGGGTAAACCTGGATCTTGATCCGACGTCCATGGAGCCCTTCTCGGATACGATGGCTGAGAGGTCCCGGTCAACTTTTTACGTTCGGGCTTAGTCTCTTTTTTGGATGTTTTTCTTTACCGGGACGAACCACGAAGTCAGGCCGGGTCGCGGTTGAGGCAAGCCGGCTAGAATTTCCGCGGGGGGTCGGTCCCTCTCTGGAGCTTTTTTCCAAAAATTCTCAAATCTTTTCCAAACTTCTGGGGCTTCACCCAGATGTTCTTTTAAGGTTCTTTTGGGGTCCACAGCTCACCCCAAGGGTCCAGAAGTTCTGTGATGGTCCTTGGGGGGTGCGGACTTCAACTCCCAGAATGCACCTGGCGCAAACTCCTTTTTGGCCACTGGACAGTGGTCAGCTGGTCGCTTTCTTCAGGAGTTGGTGCAGGGGACTCTGGTTTAGCAATTTTTCACCTGTAGCAAACAGGGAGTCCCTCCTTGAACCAGTTGAAGCCAGGCAAAGTCCTTCTTGTGGTGAAGCCCAAGTGTGCAGCTGGTGCAGTCCTTCTGAGTGCAGGTTCCAGGTGCAGGCCAGGGGTCCAGCAGGGCAGTCCTTCTTCTTCTTTAGTTCTTTTCTTGTTGAATTCTGGAGGGGATCTGAGGTGTGGGTGCAGGTCTGCCAGTTTTATCCTTGCTCCTGGGTGAAAAGCAGGGGGGCCCTGGTTCTCCAATCAGGGACAGGGTCGTCCCCCTGTGATGACCACTTCCTGGGAAGTGTGGCAAAAATCCATCCCAGAAGGCAACAGTCTCTAAAAATCCAACATGGATGAATCAGATTTTTGGAGGTTACATCTGGCTGAGCCCACCCACTGGTGTGGCTAAAAATCATAAACACACCCCTCTCCTGCCCTCTCCTAATCTAATCAAGGGGGCACCTAATTGTCTGGGGTTGCAGGATGTGGGGGTGTTGCTGGGTGCTCCAAATGTCCTTCTCTGCCTTTGAAGACCAGTTTGGCAGCCCTCCCCCTTCCTGCCTCACCATCTGCTGAGGGGAGATTCTCTCCCCCAAGCACATTCCTTTGTGTGAAGCCAGGCCACTTCACACCTCATCAAGGCAGCCTGGCAGAAGCTGCTGCAGGCTGGCCAATCAGAGCACAGCAGCAAAAACAATGCAGAGCTGAAATTGGCAACTTTTTAGGTAAAGTCTAAACTTTTTACCTGGACAAGTTATATTAAATCCAACAACTGGAAGTTGTGGGATTTATTACAACAATCAATTTGATACCAAATTCTTGGTATGTAACATTTAAGGAGACCTTAAAATTTAAAATAAAGTCTGCCCATTCTAGCCTATGAAGGCCATTTACTTCAATGAGGGAAAAGCGAATTTGGCTCACCAGGGCTTATAAATCTATGTTTATAAAGTCCCTGCTTATAGTTACATGGCACCCAGCCCTAGGGGCACATAGGGCACACCTTAGGGGTGACTTATATGTAAAAATAAGGTAGTTTAAGACTTTGGAAGTACCTTTAATTCCAAAGTCGAATTTGCATATAACTTTAATTTAAAAGCAGCCAGCAAGGCAGGCTTGCTTTTAAAATGACACTGGGCACCTCAGCAGTGCACCTAGGTGTGCACCACCTAAGCTGTGGTCCCTAAACCTACATGCCCTACCATATACTAGGGACTTATAGGTAGGTTAACTTAGCCAATTATAATTAGCCTAATTTGCATATCCATTTTACACAGAGCACAGGCCCTGGGACTGGTTAGCAGGACCCAGGGCACCATCAAAGTCAGGAAAACACCAGCAAAAAGAGGAAAATGGGGGCAAAAAGTTATGGGGCCTCTGCAATCAACCCTGTTTTCTCACAGTGTCTCTATCCATGGGCTGGTGACTAGCATTGTGACTGGTAGTGCATTGCCTAGTGCGTAGGGATGTTCTCTGTGTGTCGTGTACGCCAACGGTGGTGTTGTTGCCGCAATTGACCATGTGAATCCTTTTTCTCTCCCCCCCTTTTTGTTTTGTCACCCTCTCCTTATGTTCATCAGCATCATCTGGCGGAGGAGCTGAGGCACCAGCGACGGAGGGAGCTGCATCCCATAAGGCCCAGGAGGCCGACTCCACTGATGGTGAGGGCATCAGTGGGAAGGAGGGCGAGGGGAGCACCACGGCAGATACAGGAGGGGACAGATTGGGCACGGACTCCTCCTCCGATGGAAGATCCCTGGTGGTGGTGGATACCTCTGTGCCCACCCCAGCTACAGGTACAGCCGCCACCCCTGTACTAGCACCAACCTCCCAGTTGCCCCTCAGCGAGTTTCCTGTGCCCGCTCACCCAGGAGGGTGGGCATCTCCTTCGCCCCACGCATCTCAGGCCCTACTCCAGTTAGTCCTGCTGCTCTGAGCGAGGAGGCTATTGACCTCCTGAGATCCATCTCTGTTGGGCAGTCAACCATTGTGAATGCCATCCAGGGTCTGGCACCCCAACTGCAACAGAGAAATGCAATCCTGGAGGGCACTAACACTGGCATGGCGGCCCAACAGAGATCAATCCAGGCTCTGGCCTCCTCTCTGATGGCACCCTTTGTCACTGTTTCTAGCCTCCCCCCTCCAACTTCCTCTACCCAATCCCATTCCCCTCAACCCCAACCTTTCCCAAGCACACAAGCAGACGAGCGTACACCCAGGACAACACATAAGAGTGGACATGGCAAACACAAGCACCACACTTCATCCCACAGGCACTCACACAAACACCATCCAGATACAGACATACCAACATCCACTGCCTCCACTGTGGCCCCTCCTCCTTATCCTCCACCTCCCTCCCAGTTGCATCTACACTCACACCTGTATGCACTACATCCTCATCCACTACCCCCATCACCAGCACACCTATCAGCACACGCCCCTCACTGGCAGTCACCACCCCCTCTTTCATGCACATGTCCCCGGTGTCCTCTGCCACTGTGTCTGTGCCCCTTCCTCCCAAAGTACACAAACACAAGCACTCAGACACCCAACAGCCATCCACCTCACAACAGCATCCATCCCAGACACCTGCACCCAAACACAGAAGACTGACACCTCCTACACACCACTCCCTCTTCCTCCACTCCAAAAACACCTCCCTCTTCCTGCCCTAATTTCCCTAAGAGGCTTTTCCTCACCAACATTGACCTCTTCCCTATCCCTCCCCCATCCCTCACGTCAGGCCAGGATGGTCAGAACCCAGCCAAGCACCTCAGTCACCCAGTCCAGGGGCACAGTAGTGTCCACAGCTGCACCAGGGTTGAGAGGATCCCGGGCACCAGGCAGCCACACTGATAGGGTGCCTGCACCAAGTGCTGCCAGGAAGGGCAAGGAGGCACCCCCAGCTGGTAAACGGAAGGGCAAGGAGCAATGCCCATCTCCTGAGAGGAAGGGCAAGGAGCAGTCCCCAGCTGCTGCCAAAAGGAGCAAGGAGCCATCCCCAGCTGCTGGCAGGAGGGGCAAGGGGCCTGCACCAGCAGGCAAAATGGATAAGAGGCCTGGTGCTGGTACTCAGTCGGAGCCCCCACCACCAACCATGGTGGTTCAGCCGTCCAAGGCTGCAGGGGATGGGCTGGAGCCTCCTCCCGCCACTGCTAGCACCACCACCAGCACCACCACCAGCACCGCCACCAGCACCACTGCCAGCAGCAGCAGCCCCTTTGGGCATCTGTCCGAGCATGCAGGGGAAGGGCTGGAGGCTCCCCCTACCACTGCCAGCACTGCCACCAGCACCACTGCCAGCAGTAGCAGCCCCAGTGAGTAGCCGTCCAAGGCTGTGGGGGAAGTACTGCAGCCTCCGCCCACCACTGCCAGCACCGACACCTGTACCGCCACTGCCACCACTGAGCAGCTATCACCGCCGGCGGACAGTGTGTAGTCCTGGGTCCATAGGCTGTTGTGCGGCCTGGCTCCAGCAAATCCTGTGGGTCTGCCACCCAGGTGAGAGACTGTGACCTTGCACTCCCCAAGATCTGAATCACAGGGCATGTTGCCCTCTCCAGAGCCAGTGGAAGAAGCCATCCACTCACCCCATCTTCCACAGGATGAAGCTCCCTGGGCACAATGTCCCCTTCTGAACCAGTGGAGAAGCTATCCACTCACCCCATCCTCCACAGGATGAAGCTCACTGGGCACAATGCCCCCTCCAGAACCAGTGGAAGTAGTCACCAACTTGAGAGACTGTGGCCTTGCACACCCCAGGACCAGGCAGTGGGCAAATCACCCACTTGAGGGACTGTGACCTTGCACTCCCCAGGACCAGGCAGTGGGCAAATCACCCACTTGACAGACTGTGGCCTTGCACTCCCCAGGACAGAGTGATGGGCATGTTGCCCCCTCCAAGACCAGTGGCATTGTACCATCTTCCGGCTGAGGTGCCCCTCCATTCCCCATCCCCCTGAGGTGCCTGTCTTTTTTCGACCTGATGCCCCTGCAGTGTTCTCTCCATCTTGTTGCAGGAGTGAGGTTGGGCCTTGGACTCTGTGATGTGGCCCTGTGGCCCACAGACATTGAGGACTGGGCAGTGTCCCTTGCATTGTAAATATGTATATACTTTTTGATTTGAATGCGCAAATTTCACCTATATTTATCTGATTACAGGCTTTTTACACTATAGTAGTTGTCCTTGTATTATTCCTGAGGGATACCGGGTGTATATGTTATGTTACTGCATCTGGTTATGTGTGTGGTGTTGGGGGTGGGGGTGTTGCATGTTGTGTGTGTGTGTCACTCTCTTTTTCCTCCCCCTCCCCTGTGTGCTAGGCGGCTGTACTCACCGTGGTCGTCTTTCCCAGTGTTGGTGTTCGTAAGAGAAGATGATAGAAGAGCATGGGGAAGACATGCAACTCTGGCTCCATGGTAGCGTGGTTCTTTCTTGAGTCTCTAGAGGTGAGTTGTTTCCCTTCTGTGCAGTGTTTCCGCCAGGCTTTTGATGTCGTTGGTAGCGCCCCGGAAAAGGTGGCAGATAGGTGGGTCATATTACTGTGGGTGGTACATTGTCTTCCGACTGCCTGTTGCCGGTTACCGCCGTGGTGCCTGTTGGTTTCGTCCTGGCGGTCGGTGTGTTAAAGTGGCTGTCTGTCTGAGCGGCTTCCGCCGTGGTCATAATTTCATATTTATTACTGCCGGCCTGTTGGCGGTATTACCACCACTTTATCACCGATCACCAGGGTTGTAATGAGGGCCATAGTTTCTTCTGCGATTGACATTATTCTGAATGATGTGTCCCTTCTACACCATGGACAAAGTCAGCTGCACTCCATCATAGAGTTAGATTGGACATTACAGATTCTGAAAAATGACCATACATTAGCAGTAGTGACTTATTCTCTGCTTTTAATTCGTCCATGGAACAACAGATAATGGCTAAAAAGGAAGCAAGTTACACCATGCTTAATATAGAAAAGCTAGAAAATCTGCCTTTCACAGTAGCAGAAAGTCTTTCAACAGTATGGCTTATACATGGGATAAAAAATGTGCGAAAATCTACCTTTCGTTTTTACGAAATGGGCAGCTAGGAGATAGCTTTATAAAAGAAGAGTGGAAGTTGCCTTTCGAGTACACATGTCTGAATGGCGAAACTGAGGTTTTTTTTAGCTGAAGTAAATGAGAGACTACTGTTAGTCATTCAATAATTTGTAAACAGGTGTCACTTCACGGCTTTTGTAATGCGGGGGTTACAGCCTTGTCATTCTTACTGACGAGTACTCCCACCCGTTTAATTTGTCCAGCATTTCATGTTATTTCGAATAGAAGTTAGGTGGTCCTGAACAAACAGAGCTGTTGCAGTATGAGACCAGGAATTGCCTATGCAATTTCAGTCTCTCAAATTGTAACTTGTTGCAGACATATTCTATTCCCCCCAACACAAGATATAAGAGTAGCAGAAATGTGGCCTCACATTGATACTACTAATGTAAATTAGGACAATTTGAGCAGACTAAAGGCGCTACTGTTCCTAAAACAAGTGATGTTGACATCGGCTAGAGAGATGTATGCTCTCCAGATAGCAAGATTGTCAGTCGAGATACAATCCCTATACAATACCACTTCCCCAAGTCTTCCATCCTGGTATCTCCTCCACCCAATGGAAACCTTGCTCTCAGTTGTTTAACAACGCCAATGTCTATACACTAGCTAAAGAAAAAACATCCAGACAAAGACAGCATCTGCTGTGGGAAGCAAAAAAACAGCATAACTTGCAAAACAACAGAGACAGCATATGCAGGCCTTTCATGTGTAAAATCAACATTCAAAATGGCATTAATATTAGGCTAACTAAATTCATTTAAACATTATTAACTTGTATGTTGCTCATAATGGATATATATGGTCACCTACAAATTGTATGTTTAATATGCACACATTATTTAACATTTTAAATCACACCATGTTAATGAATGTGTTTAATTATGCAAATACAAACTAACACTCTCCAAGGAGCTTGGGTATGCAAAATAATGACTTGTTGAACAAAAAATCAATGTCACACCACATCTGGCTGCAATTTTGAATCAACAGGCAGGAAATCAGAGCTGTGCGGCAAATCGACTGTCAAGTCAGGCCAAGAGGTATCAAGTAGTCAGGTTTCTGTGGTAAACAATAAGTCAAAATAATTGTCTAATATGTAAGAAGTAATCATGTAAACAAACTTTATGGTAGGGAAAAGAAGCTATGTTAAATATACTGCAGAAGAGTCCTGAAAACAAAGACTTAACTCACCATAGCAAAATCACAAAAGTATCAAGCACTGGCAAACACAATAGGGCTCACCTCTGCAGGATCTATTGTTTTTTTTCAATCTTTTAACACTGCAAAGCGGCTGCTGTGCAACATGGCTGAAAGTTTTTAAAAAAAGGTGCTCTGATGGAGCAATAATGCTTTTTGTTGACATTCAACCATGCTGCACAGCAGCCGCCCTGTTGAACAACAGGACTAAAACAAATCTGTAGTCATTTGCTTGAGCTGCAACGGCCAGACAATATAGAAAGATCATAGGTTCAAATACTAAGATGAAGGTATGAACGTGAACTGTTCAAATTCTAGTTAGAAAAGTTCCTTGAAAGTGGCTTTCTAATGCTGACTCTAGAACAGGGACCCAGACACACTAGCATTTAGATTTCTCCTGCGATTAAGGTAAAAAACAGGGTCAGTATGGAAACAACATGACAACGTACTACTCAAAAGGTAAGTGGGGGCAAGCATAAACACGGTCTAGGTGAACAAGTGCTGCTCTGCATCAGCAAAGACACCCAGAGTCAAAGGACGGGCAACCATTGGTAAAGTCAACATGCCTCTGCAGGGACGCTGGAAGTATGGGTGCGGGAGAGGTTACAACAGCTCTAAAATAGTTCAGAAAGTGAATCAACAATAAATAGGCTGATTACAATTTTGTTTTGTAACTTGACCATTTGCTGTTAGCTCAAAGCAGAGATCAGGCAATGTCTTCTGTCAAACTGCTCATTATTTAACATCTACATTGGTATTTACGTTTCCTTTCCTTCATTTTGTACTTTTATTTTTTTTAATGCGAACCAGGTGACAATCTTACTGGGTGCTGAGAGTATAACAAGTGTTTGCTTGGAGGGCGGGGGTAACTATTTTATGGTTGCTCAGAGGGGAAGTGATCTCCACGGCTGCTGGAGAAAGCCCAACTGCATTTCATGAATACGAGGCAGTCATGCCAACTGAAGTGCAGAAGCTGAATGCATGTGTGAACTTCCAACTGACTCAAGAGCACCTTTTGTTATTATTAATGACTGATCCGAAAAAGGTTTGGTAAATTAACATAAATAGTAGCACGGAAGCACTTCTTGAAGCATATATTTAAAAAATATAGGTCTGCATGTCTGAGAGGCAATGGGGTAACGGGTTTGGGGACCACACAATGGAAAGCAGAAATGGATGAGGAGAAGCAGAGAAGCAAGATACACCAAAGTTGAGATGGAGAGGGGATGGATCATGGGGCTCCTGGATGAGAGAAAACAACATGGATCGGGTAGTGAGGAGGGATGAGAAGGAAGCACACAAGAGAAACAACTACTGGAAATCACATGCACTCATGGAGTGCTTTAGCAAATAGAAACCAGCAGCCTGGCAAAAGAGAGTGTCCACTTCCCACAATGTCTGAGACAGGATGATGCCTGGGGGGAGGAAGGACGGTCAAGCAACAAGAAACAAGACCAGAAAATAAACTAATGCTAAGGGGAAATAGTACCTCAATCACATCGGGAGCAGCGGACGGACACAGATTAAGTTGAATCAATTTGTGATTGGTCCCTGCTCCACTGTAAGGAACAGATGTGATGCTTGAAGTGAACTGGCCAATTAAAAGGCTGGAATGATGAAGGACATTGATGCCAACAAATGGTAAGCAATGGGTTGGTTCCAAGCCCTTTTTTTGTAAATAACAGTGTCTCTCAAGTGAAACGCATGCACTTTCAGGTTCAACCCTAAAAAGGAATATATGTTGTTTGTTTGGTGTCTCTAAAGTGGCCCCATACCTCAATGGTAAAGGCTGAGGAAGGGGAATAAGTCTTATAGAGTAAAGGCTGAGGAGCTCCATTGTAGGGTAGATCCTGTGACAGCAATTTTGCATAGAATGTGGTGCCCTGTGTCCTACAGTGCACTGACAGGGCACAGACTGGTCTGGACTTTTTAAAATATTTATTCAAAGTCCAATTCATTGGCAAGGTCAGATTTGTAATGCATATTTCTAAATAGGTTATTTTACAAAGATATCTCTTGCCTGCCTAAATCCACTATAAGCCTATTTGCATGAAATTTCAATTATGTGCCAGGTGCTCTATAGCTCCCCTGACGAGGAGTGAAATTACTCCCAGAGCAGAGACAAATACTTTGGGGGTCATTTTGACCTTGGCGGACAGCGGAGGCCGTCCGCCAAGGTACCGCCGCTGAATGACCGCACCGCAGTCAAAAGACCGCGGCGGCCATTCAGACATTTCCTCTGGGCTGGCGGGCGCTCTCCAAAAGAGCGCCCGCCGGCCCAGAGGAAATGCCCCTGCAACGAGGACGCCGGCTCAGAATTGAGCCGGCGTAGTTGCAGGGGTGCGACGGGTGCAGTTGCACCCGTCGCGTATTTCAGTGTCTGCAAAGCAGACACTGAAATACTTTGCAGGGCCCTCTTACGGGGGCCCCTGCAGTGCCCATGCCATGGGCATGGGCACTGCAGGGGCCCCCAGGGGCCCCGCGGCACCCCCTACCGCCATCCTGTTCCTGGCGGGAGACCCGCCAGGAACAGGATGGCGGTAGGGGGTGTCAGAATCCCCATGGCTGCGAAGCGCGCTCCGCAGCCATGGAGGATTCACAAGGGCAGTGGTAAACCAGCGGGAGACCGCCGGTTTACCCTTTCTGGCCGCGGCTGAACCGCCGCGGTCAGAATGCCCTCGGGAGCACCGCCAGCCTGTTGGCGGTGCTCCCGTGGTCGGTGACCCTGGCGGTCACCGGCCGCCAGGGTCAGAATGACCCCCTTTGTGTCTTGAGATGTGTTCTGTTTTTCTCACAAGTTGACTATCTTTGCTGTGTCTATGAATTTAATTAACTTGAATAGGACATACCCTATTATAGGCAGATGTAGCTAACACCTAGGCCTGCCCGCTTCCTTTATCCACCTACTTTTTGGTCTTTAAAAGTAGATCTTATTGCGCCTCACATGCATCACACTTAGGTTGGAGACATGGCTTCTCTGTATTCATAGCTAAGGAATAGAATGCCCTTCCTCTTCCCTCTGAGGAACCAGGAAAGATAGAATCCCCACCCGGGGTCTTCTTCCCAGCGGTGGAGGGACACCCTAGTCCTCAGGGTCAGTTTAGTAGAGAGTACACAAATCAAGCGGAGTCACCAACTGGAGGAATAAAGAGAAGTTTATTACATGGATTATAGCTCGAGCTAATACAGAGTCCCAGGACAGTCAAGTGACTATCCTACGGAGGCTGCCCCTTCACTCTGGTGCACCCAACCTTATTTACACACAAAACTGCTTAGTCAGAGGACAACTCCACCCCTAGCGTATTCAAGGTCCTCTGCGGCCTTCAGAATATTTCAGGGATACACGTGTGGTGGGAGAAGGTACAGATGCAGCTGGCAGGAGGTGGCAATGACCTGTACGAACCTGTTCTGGCAGTTACTGATTAAGCACAAACATTCTCGGAACTACGGTCAGAACAAGTAAATTACAGCGATAAGCAGATTGCAGCCCAAGGCTGTGAACACAAGGTCAATCATCAAAGTTCAGGAGGTTTGTCGAGCACATGGCAACATAATAAAGATAAAAGGATGCCTAGCAGCTATGGTGTGTGATTAAGTTTATGTACATTTTCTCACCTCCTAGAACGGAGATTACTGTATGGCATTTTTCAGACATCTTAAAACTCCATTGTTCACACAATGTATTTGACACAGCTGTTGGTGTGCTTTTCTCGTGTGAGACTTAAGCACCTAGATAACCTGTACCTGGGCCATAGTGCACATCCAAAACCTCTTTAATACATTCATATGTCCATGTTCCAGGGACAACTGAGGAATTTAGCAGGAACTCGCTCTCGGTCCCATCTGAGGTCACTACCTTGTTGGACTCCATGTCTTTATTGGAACCACAAGCAGCACATGTTTTGATAATATCTCAATACCCCTCTGGTCATTGACAAGTGATGCTCTGAGATCCTTCTCTTCAGTCATATCAACTGCTTTAGAATATAGGGGGTCATTACAACATTGGCGGTAAATGCTGCTTACCGCCGTGCAAAAGACCGCCAACACACCGCCACGGCCTCGGAATTCCGCCACAGCTATTACGACCCACAGCTCGCAATCTGCCAAAATGTAGACACCCACACAAGTCCGCCACACCAAAGGTCAGTGATAAACTGGCGATAACAAAACCGACACCGTCACGCCAACAGGAATAAGCCCACACTATCACGACCCACGAATCCTCGCAGCGGTCTTTCAACCACGGTATTCCATTGGCGGTAGACACCGCCGCGCTCAAAATACACTCACATTTAAAAAACACATCCACATTGGACAATTCCAAACACACACACCTGATACACACACACACACCACTCCCACACACCCAATACAATATAAAACACACACCCACATCAACCACAAACCCTTACGACCACAATTGCGACTGAAGGCCAGAGAGAGACACCGCCATCTACAAACTAGCATCCACAGGCACTCAACAACATCACTCACACAACATCCATGCACAAAACACCACACACTCCTAAACATCACCCACACATCACAACACACACCACCCCACACATCACCCACACCACCCCATGACACCACAAAGACACCCCAGGTTCTCTGAGGAGGAGCTCAGGGTCATGGTGGAGGAAATCATCTGGGTAGAGCCACAGCTATTCGGATCACAGGTGCAGCACACCACCATAGCTAGGAAGATGGAGCTATGGTGCAGAATCGTGGACAGGGTCAACGCAGTGGGACAGCACCCAAGAACACGGGACGACATCAGGAAGAGGTTGAACGACCCACGGGTGAAGGTACGTTCCGTGGTCTCAAGACACCTGATTGCAGTTCAGTGGACTGGCGGCGGACCCCCATCTCCTTCCCAGAACTAACAACATGGGAGGAGCAGGTCCTGGCTATACTGCATCCTGCGGGCCTCGCAGGAGTAGCTGGACGAATGGACTCTGGTAAGGCAAATCTTTCACTACTTCATCCCCCACCCTACCTGCATGCTATCACATACCCCCACCCTTGCCCTCACCCCCATCACTCCAACTCCTCACGTGTGTCCCACTATCACAAATCACACATCCCAACACCAGGCCCTGCATGCAACAACAAAGCATGGACACCCATCACCAATGCATTGCCACTGCACATACCCACACACACCCCCCTAAACATTTAGCACACAGGGTCCTACACAAGAATGCAAGCACTGGGGTACAGGGTCACCCACCCATTGCACACCATGGCACACACAGATGCAATAATCATGCCTTTACACCCCTGCAGGACCCCTACCCAACGTCACCGGACAGGAGGTTCCAGACATGTCCACTCCACCCACAGAAGAGGCCCACAGTGATGACAGCAGCTCTGTCCAACTGATCTAGATGACCAGCCCGGCCCACCTGGGACCTCGGGACAGTCGGTTCCCCTCACACTGGCACAAGCCACAACAGAGCCTTCCCCCTCTGGAAACACCAGCACAGCACCCACCCAGCGGGACCATAACTCTGTCCCCAGGACACTTCAAGCAGCAGTGTGTCCACCACTACAGGGAACCCAGGCTAACACACCACCTCAACAACACCAGGGACCTAGGGGCAGTGGCAGTGGGCACATGAAACAACGGTGAGTGCGTGTGCGTCATGGCAAGGGTAGGGATGCGGGCCAATGACTGTGACGGTGCGGGCAGTTATATCTTCTCCTTTTCCCCTGTACTATTCCTGTAGGTCAGCGCCCACCAAAAGAAGGATATTTGGCGTGCCATCACCAAGGAAGTCCGGAACCTGTTGGTCCACCACAGACGGAGCACCCACTGCCGTAAAAGATGGGAGGACATTCGCCGCTGGAGCAAGAAGAAGACGGAGGCCCAGCTGGGGATGGCCTCCCAACGTGGGAGGGGTGCCCGTCGCACCACGACCCCCCTGATGTTCTGGATCCTGGCGGTGGCATATCCAGAGCTGGATGGGCGCTTGGGGGCATCACAGCAGCCACAAGAGGGTGAGTACACTCTCATTCAGCTGATTCTGCGCGCATTGGAGGTGTCTGGGTGGGGGAGGTGGGCTCTGGGTTCCCCTGGGCCAGAGCCAGTTTAGTAGGCAAGGTCCCTTCGTAAGGTAGGTCATGTTGCACCCCACCCCACCTGTGTTCAGAGCCAACTACACCTAGTCAGGCTCCTGTGACTTCCATGTGTGCAGCAATCGGGCATAGGCCTTGTAACCCATGTCCCTGTGATTAATTAGGGAACTCAAAGTGCACGGTGTAGTGCAGGGGGCTTCTGTGTCTGTAGTGTCCGCCAACGGTAGTGGTATTGCATGCACTCAATATGTCTTTCTTCTGTCTCCCCCCCCCCTTTTGTGGTCTCCCTGTTCTTGTGTGCAATAGCATCATCAGGCAGCGGAGCAGTGGCACCAGAGCAGGAGGTAGCTGCATCCCACATGGCCCTGGAGGGTGACATAACGGAGTCTGAAGTCACCAGTGGGACAGAGGGCGAGGGGAGCTCCACGGCGGGGACAGGAGCTGAGACCAGCGACACAGACTCCTCCTCTGATGGGAGCTCCCTTGCGGTGGCGGGCCCCTCTGTGGCCACCTCATCTACAGGTACAGCCATCACCCCACCTGCCAGCACCGCCCTCCCAGCAGCCCCTCAGCATGTGTCCTGTGGCCGCTCAACCAGGAGGGTGGGCATCTCCTTCGTCCCAGGCACCTCAAGCCCTGCCCCAGTCAGCCCTGCTGCCCTCAGTGAGGAGGCTATTGACCTCCTGAGATCCCTCACTGTTGGGCAGTCTACCATTCTGAATGCCATCCAGGGTGTAGAGAGGCAGTTGCAACAGACAAATGCATACCTGGAGGGCATTCATTCTCGCCAGGCAGCCCATCAGCGAGTATTTCAGGCTCTGGTCTCAGCACTGATGGCAGCCATTGTCTCTGTGTCCAGCCTCCCCCACTCCAACTTCCTCCACCCAGACCCAAACACCTGTACCTCAGCCTATCCCAAGCACACCATCAGACCAGCATGCACACACCTCAACACACAAGGGAAGCTCTGGCAAACATAAGCACCACACATCCCACAGGCACTCACACAAGCATCATACACATGCAAACATACCAACATCCACTGCCTCCACTGTGTCCCCCTCCTCTTCGTCTCCCTCCTCCCTCCCTGTCTCGTCTCCACTCACACCTGCATGCACTACATCTTCAGCCACTACGTCCATCAGCAGCACACCCATCACCACACCCCGCTCATGTGCACTCACCACCCCACTACTATTCACACATCTCCTGTGTCCTCTCCCAGTGTGTCTGTGAGCCCACCTCCCAAGGTAAACAAACGCAGCCACACACCCACCCAATAGCCATCCACCTCACGACAGCTTCCAGCCCATGCACCTTCACCCAAAGTCATCAAACATACACCTCCTACAACCACTACCTCTTCTTCCACTCCCAAACCCCGTCCATCTACCCGTCCCAGTGTGTCCAAAAACCTTTCCTGTCCGACCTTGACCTCTTCCCCTCACCTCCCCCATCCCTTCAGTCCCCTAGGGCCCGCCTTTCCAGGTCCCAACCCAGTACCTCAGCCACCACATCAGCGGGAACAGTGGTGCCAGCAGTAAGCGGCTTCTGGAGTGCGCCAAGCAGCAGGGCAGCCAGTGTGCCAAGGAGCCAGACCATGGACAGTCCCCCACCTCAGAAGCATAAAAAGTTGGCTACTGCCTGGCGGGAAAAAGACAAAACATCTGCCACCAAAGGCTCTCCCAGGAGTACAGTTGGGAGTGGAAAGACAGCTGTGCCACCATCCAAGGTGGAAAAGGGGCACAGAAAGAAAGGCAAGTCGCTGCAAACCTGCACGGCGGACAAGACCGCCACCAGCACCACTGCCAAGGACACCGCTGCCACCAGAACTGCTGCCAAGGACACCGCCGCCACCAGCACCGCTGCAAAAGACACCGCCGCCACCAGCACCGCTGCCAAGGATACCGCCACCACAAGCACCGCTTCACAGGACACCGCCGCCACAATCACGTTTCATAGGACACCGCCGCCACAAGCACCGCTTCACAGGACACTGCCGCCACAAGCACCACTTCACAGGACACCGCCGCCGCCAGCACCTCAAGCCAATGAGCGCCGAAAGCTCCGACGCTACTGAGGCCGCCACGAGCAGGATGAATCACTCTGGGCACAAAGCCCCCTCCCGAACCAGTGGAGAATGACATCCACTACCTCTGTCCTTGGCAGGGTGAAGCACTCTGGGCACAAAGCCCCCTCCAGAACCAGTGGAGGTTTACATCCACTACCTCAGTCCTTGGCAGGATGAAGCACTCTGGGCACAAAGCCCCCTCCAGAACCAGTGGAGATTTACATCCACTACCTCTGTCCTTGGCAGGATGAAGCACTCTGGGCACAAAACCCCCTCCAGAACCAGTGGAGAATGACATCCACTACCTCAGTCCTTGGCAGGAAGAAGCACTTTGGGCACAAATCCCCCTCCAGAACCAGTGGAGATTTACATCCACTACCTCAGTCCTTGGCAGGATGAAGCACTCTGGGCACAAAGCCCCCTCCAGAACCAGTGGAGAATGACATCCACTACCTCTGTCCTTGGAAGGATGAAGCACTCTGGGCACAAAGCCCCCCCCAGAACCAGTGGAAACTGTTATCCACTTGAGAGACTGTGGCTTTGCACTTCCCTGGATAAAGCAGTGGGCAAACCACCCACTTGAGAGACTTGTGAGACTGTGGCTTTGCACTACCCAGGATAAAGCAGTGGGCATGGAGCCCCCTTGTGGATCTGGCGTTGTGCACTCATCCGGCTGAGGTGCCCTGCCTTCCCTTCCCCCTGAGGTGCCTGTTGTATTTCTATCTGATGTCCCTGCAGTGTTCTCTCCATTTTGACCGTGTATCTTGTGTTGGCCTCGCCCATGCATTTTGCACGGACTTGTATTCTTGGTGTATATATTTGTTTATAGTGTATATATATTTTTGAGTAGTGGATTTTAAAAGATTACAAACGTTCAAATAATTTCCTTTTGTCTTTGCATTCTTCCGGGAGGTCTGGGGGTGTAATTGTAATGTTTCATGATGTATTAGTGTGTGTGTTGTAGTGGGTGAGGGTGGGGGTGTTGCGTGTTGCATGTGTGTGTCACTCTTTTTTCCCTCCCCCCTCCCCTGTGTCATAGGTGCAATACTCACCGTGGTCTTCGCCGCCAGTGTTCGTGCTCCTGGTTTCATCTTTTTTGGACCCTATGACTCTTCACAGTGGCACTGAATGTGCATGCTCTGGTCCTAAAATGTATTAGTATGAATGATTTAACCCAGTTGATCAAATGAGGGATGCACCTTGCATTTACATCTCTCTCTCTCTCTCTTATTTATCTATATCTATCTATCTATCTATCTATCTATCTATCTATCTATCTATCTATCTATCTATATACACATATATATGTATTGAGGGATGCACCCTGCATTTATATCTTTCTCTCTCTCTCTCTCTCTCTCTCTATATATATATATATATATATATATATATATATATATATATATATATACACACACTGAAAAAAATAAGGGTTAAATGGACATTATAGTTTAGGAACCAAATAAAAAAACAGAAATTCACAGGAAAAAAACACATGGTACAGGGACCTTATTGTTAGCTCACATTTTAAACATACAAAACAATAGAAATTCACCTGTTGTAGTTGGAGTTATATCAAATAACGATAGCTCGTGCCCAAAGGTAACTATAACTCGCACCCCCGCCATGCACAGTTTTTTCATCAAAAATGTCATTGCAAATATTACCTTGATATTATCAATGATATTATCAAAGATGTCACGAGTGCCGTAATTTTTGGGGTAATTAGCAGTGCATGGCAGCCCCCCTCCCCAAGGCTGATCTCGGCCCCATGGACCTCATCTCCCAGGGCCTGGCCATGTACACGCCCAGGGTACACTGTCACAAAGGTGGAGAATGTGGGGGAGCTTTAGGGCCCCCCACAGTACACAGTCAGCCCCCTACCTCCTGTGGGAACCGGCATTGCTAAAGCAGTTCACTCTCTGTGAGAGCAATGTTTCCTCTGTTTCTCTGCCTGCATCTCATGGGCAAGGAAACAGAGGAAACCTTTGATCGCTTGCAGTGAGGGAGAGCTGTTTGACAGCAACAGCCAGGTTACAGCAAACAGCTATGTTCTAGGGGGGGACCCTGGGGGGTAGCGGTCCCCAGAACCATTGTAGACTTCACAAAAGGGCCCATGCACCCCACTAACTTTACAATTTAACCTTGGGGAGGAGGGGTACCTGGTGGCTGCAGTGGGGCTGCGCAACCCCCTGCATCAGTTTACTTTTCCGCCCCGGGGAGATCGCAGTCCGAGAGGCAGTTGGGTGCAAGCAGCCCGTCCCATTTGTTTACATGTTCTGTACTAGTGAGGCAGCAGCCCCCAGGGGGGGTTCTTTGGACCCAAGCATTTGTTTACATATTCTTTCCCAGAGAGGTGACAGGATATTGTTTTTTTTTTTCTTCACTGAAAAAAACAAAGATTACCAGGACTTTGGGCATGAGCTATAGTTACCCAAGGGCACAAGTAAGTTATAGTTATTTGAAATAATTCTAGCTATGAATGCTGAATTTCTGTGGTTTGGAATGAGTACATTTAATTCTATTTCCTAACTATAGAGTCCCTGTAACCTTTGTTTTTTTCAGTGAAATCCTATGTTTTTTTTAACGTAAAGTAATTTTCATTACTATACGTCAATTCAACAACCACTGCACACGACCTTCGGCAATGTGCAGCAGCAGTTGGTCACAGAGCCTGGCCTGCGGCCAGACGCTGCGACCAACCCCCTATAACATGACAACCCTTATCCCTATAACAACTCAATCCTGCATTGCGCATGGCCTCCTGCCATGCACAGTGGTGTTTGGCCACAGGGCCTCCTCAGCAGCCAGACCGTGCTGCCAACCCCTGTAACAACACAACCCACACGGACCCCCTCCCCAGGCCCATCTCTGCCCAAAGGACCCATACCTTGGGGGCCCAGCCTAAATATTATGTTTTAGGGGTGGGGGCCCAGATGGCCCCCTCTCCCCAGGCCAATCTTGACCCTGGGAACCCCCATCCCCCAAAGTCTGGCCTAAACATATTTTATTTTTTAGGGGAAGGGGGGCCACGCAGTCCCCCGTTCCAGGCTGATCTTGCCCCTGGGGACCCTGTCCCCCGAGCTTCCCTCCACTGGCTGATCTTGGCCCCGGGGAACCTATTCCCCAGGAAGCGGCCTAATTATGTTTCTTTGGGGCCCGGGGGGGGCTGCACGGCCCCCCTCCCCAGACCGATCTCAGCCCCGGGGTCCCCATCACCTGGGGCCCATCAATGTGACCTCGGGGCCCCCTGGGTACACAGTCATAATGTTGGGGACCGTGGGGAGAGCCTGAAGACCACCAGGGTATCAGTTGGCTCCCCGCCTCCTATGAGATCCAGCTTTGCCATCACAGAGACTCCCTCACTGTGAGAGCAATGTTTTCTCCGTCTCCCGGCCTACATTTCCGCGGGGAGGGAGACAGAGGAAACCTCCACTCGCATGAAGTGAGAGATGTTTGACAACTCTCACTTTATACAAGTGGAGTATTTGCTTTGACTTGGCAGCAGCTTCAAGTCACAGCAAACAGCTATGTCCCATGGGTGGGCACCCTGTGATATAGCAGGAGCCCGCCCTGGAGGGTAGTGGTCCTCAGGGCCATTAGTGCCTTCTCAAGGAGGGCGGCACGGCCCTCCTCCAATATAAATAGTCCCAGGGACATGGGACCCTGGGTGTTTTCCTTTTTTAATATTTGCCCTGAAGAGGTTGGGGTCCCCAGAGCTGCAGGGGAGCTGTGCGGCCCCCTGCCCACAATTACACAAATGCTTTGGGGAAGTGGTGATTCCCTGGGCTGTAGGAGGTTACGTAGGCCCCCAAATACAATTTTATGTTAGCCCCAGGGAGGTGGCAATCTCCGAGGCTATGGGGGGCACATAGCCCCCACATGCAATTAGACAATTGACCCGGGAAGGTGGCAGTCCTCAGGGCCTCAGGGGGCCGCACTGCCCCCCTGCATACAATTACAGTGGAGATGGTGGTCCCTGGGGTTGCAGGGAAGCCGCATGTCCCCTGACACAGAATTGTAATGAAGCCTGGGGAAGTTGGCAGTCCCTGGGGCTGCAGGGGAAACTAATGTAATGAAGCCCTGGGGAAGTGGCTGTTCTGAGTCCTGCAGGGGTCTGACATGGACCCCCTTAATTTTTTCTGTTTTAGCCCCAGGGAGGTCGGGGTTCCCAGGGCTGCGGGTGGCCACATGGTCTGCCGCTTTGAATGTGATAATCGCCCCAGGGAGGTGGTGGTCCCCAAGGCAGTAGTAAGCGCTGGAGTTGGGCCCTGTGTGCCCCATGCTTATGTTTTTTTGTATGCTCCTGGACCTGGCCCACCAGGGGGTTTTAAAAAAACAAGCAGGGAATACCGTACTTTTTTTTTACAGCAAATTTGTGGTAAAAATAAAAAATACAAAAACTATTCTACTCTGGTGGGGTCCTTCTGCAACCACAGCATCAGAGCTAAGGGGTCACAGTGACTTTACCCTGGCCCCTTTTCTTATTCTGTTACTTTTTTCCTGGGACTTGCCTGAAGCCAAGTCCCAAGATGGGTGCCAACACTTCATAGTTTGAAGTGTTAGTGGTCAAGCAGAGCTCTGAAGCTCTGTGCAGAAGCTCCTATTCTCCGCGAAGTCATCACAAAGAGTTTGTGACGTCAGATATACAAATTTATTTTCCCTTTAATTTCTTAAAAACTACTAAACAGATTTACGCCAAGTAAAAGAAAGTGTAATCTGTGTACCGAAAGCAGTTTTCTGGCAAATATGGTGTAATTCCGTTCAGTGCTTCATGTCTAAATGTCCTATGGGGTGATCCAGCAAGCAGGGGTTGAGGAAAAGGGGGGTCAAAAAGGTGTATTTCCAATGTTAATTCCCCAAGGGATTTTGAACAGGTCTACAGCCTGAACCACTGGACGGAACTACACCAAATTTGGCAGAAGGGTATCCCTTGGTCCAGAAAGCGCCCTTTTTGTTATTTGGTGTAAATCTGTTCAGTTGCTTTTGAGAAATTAAAGAAAATCTAAATTTGTATGTATAGGGACGCAAAGGCTCCTCTAACCCTCCTGATCTCATGCTGAGATATGATTGGCTGCCAACACTTCAATAAGAAAGTGTTGGCAGCAATGTTAGGACTTGGCTTCAGATGAATCCCAGAAAAAAATGTTAAAAAAATTAAGGGGCCAGGATAGGGTCACCCTGAACCCTTAGCTCTGGTGCGGAAGTCCCACAGCCCTTCCCCAAACCTCAGAGCAAAAAGGCATTAAAAAAAAATTGGTGGGAGACAAGGTGGACTCTGACCACGGAGCTACAGGATAAATACGCTCTGTGTAATATTTTGAGTTGCACTAGTATAAATCGTGCTCAAATTGCTACCTCCTTAAAGACCAATCCACATCTGTCATGTCTCCCAGATCAGCCCCCCAATGACTCCGTAAGTGACGGAGAATATCAGAGGAATTAGCAATCAGTTTCCTCTAGGTCAGGGAAATCGTCTTTAGGCTCATAGGGTTATCTAATAGTCTATCGTCTAATGGTGTGGATTCTGGAAGGTCTTCCCCTCAGGGGATCGCCTCCTGCAGTGCATGCTTGACCTGTAAATACCGAAAGGCATCTGTGGTGGCCAGGTCATAGTCTCTCTGCAAATCCGAGAATGGAAGTACAGCCCCACCGGTCCAGAGAACCCCTACCCAAAACATGCCAATCAGATCCCATTTATCAAAGCCCGGCCTCAACCCCAACATGTCCAGTTTCTCCGAAACCCACAGTGGTGTGGCCTGGGTAATCCTGTTTCCCCAACCCAGTGTTTTGACTGTTGTATGCCAAATATGAACTATAAGTACTAATGATCTTGTTAGGGGTAGGTGTTTCAGAGTGGTGTACGGTGCTTGCATATAACCATCAGGTCACAGGGTATAGTGGTCCATAGAGTACGCTGGTTCATTTGCGGGTTGATGTACCCATTGGTTAACAACTGAAATATTGTGCTTCCAAATAATACTTTTAGATATCCGGTAGGGCTATCTCTCCATCAGACCAATCTTACATTAATTTATTGTAAGCTATGCGAGGGGCCCTCCTCTCCAACAACAAGGCTCTAACTTTGCCCACTATAGTTTTAAAATATGTGGTAAATATATCCAATAGTTGATAGACAGAGGAGTGTGGAAACATGAAGTAGAATATCCTTGTCATAAAGAGATATTCTGTCTTCCCACTCACCTGTCCAAATCAATCCGTGAATCAGGGGTTCCGCCAGGCTGCCAATGGCTCTAGGATCAGGGCAAATATAAGTGGCGATAGGGGGCAGTCCTGTCTGGCCTCTTGCTGGAGGGGGAACACATGGGAAGTTTTAGCATTTATGAACACTTGACCCACGGGATCAGCATATAGCAACTGCACCCACAATAGAAATGTGAGGCCGAAATCCATTCATTCCAGAATCGCAAAGAGGTTTGGCCATTCAATGGTGTCAAATGTCATACAGGCATCAACAGGATTACTGCATCTTCCTGGATCTTTTCTGTGCGTACCAGAACTCTTTGGAGACCCTGTAAATTCAGGTCCATGTTTCTACACGGCATAAAGCCAGATTGGTCACTGTGCACTAATTTGGGGATTATTTGTATAAGTCACAGAGCAATAGTTTAGCCTGTATTTTTGCCTTTGCATTTATAAATCAGATAGGTCTGTAGGAAGAACATTTCTCTGCCGGCCTACCCTCCTTATGGATTGCTGCTATGGAGGCCAATCTTTGCTCTTTTTGCAGCACACTCCTCTCACGACTCTCCATATACATCTTCAATAAATACAGAGCTATAGTGGGTGCTGTAAGTTTAAAGAGTTCTCTCAGGAGTCCATTGAGCCCCATTGTCTTACAAGATTTTACACTGTGGATAGCCAAAACTATTTCCTCCTTTGTAGGATCTATTTCCATAAATGTTTTGTCCTCGGCAGAGAAGGACCGGAGCTGCAAGTCCTGGAGGAGGTCTCAAGAGTCGTCCACAGTATTCATACAGACCAGAGAGCAGAGGCCTGTGTAGGAGGCTGCAAAAGTGTTTGCAATATCTTGTGGATCTGTAAGGGATTCTCCCACATTGGATCAAAGGCCCATTATCCATCAAGGTGCCCTCTCCCTTTTATTTTACCATGCAAGAAGTTTTCCCCTCTTGTCACCTATTTCATATACGCGGTGTTGCATTGCTCGGTGAAAGGTTTTAGCCGCATCCATCACAAGATCTCTATATTCCTGCTTTTTGATGCTCAATTCGTGTTTAGTGTCACCAGTTTTATCTGATCCTAGTTGAGCCTCAAGAGCAAGGATATCCTTTTCGAGCTTCTCTACTGTGGCCTTTGTCTCTTTCTTGTGCCCAACATTCAGTGAAAGTGCACATCCCTTGATGACTGCTTTGTACGTCTCACAGAGAGTTTGAGATGACTCCACTGATGTCTTGCTGTCCTTAAAATATTGGTCTGTGGCTTTTACCTGGCCCTCCCTAATGCCCGGGATCTTAATATACCAATGGTTTATTGTGATGACTCTTTGGGTCTGCAGCTTGTCTATGTCATATATTGCCCACACCCGGGAATGATAAGATATCCACACAGCCAAATTCCATACCTCACCGAAATGGAGACTACGGTTGGTGAGTGTTAAGATGAGGTTGATACAGGAAAGGCTGCCATGAGCTCTGGAGTGGAAAGAGAAGTCTTGTGTCCTGGGATTGTGTGCTCGCCAGACATCTAACATCCCCATGGCTGCTGAGTTTGGGAAGGGGCCGTTTGCCAAGGGGGCAAACAATCTATGGGGTTACAAGTTGTCATATTGAAATCTCCCCCTATTAATAGTTCTCTCAAGTAGTTCAAGTAGAAGTTTACCCACATCTGGGAAGGTAAACCCATGCATAGCTGGTGGGACATATGTAGACAGAATATTCATTGTTTCATCTTCCAACATCCTGGAGAGGGCTGCATATCTACCAAGTTGTTCAGTCCAGGTCTCGTATACAGTAAGGGGCAGTTGTTTTTTAAGTAGTATGCCCATACCTTTGGAACCAGACATGAACCCAGCAATGACCACCATTCTGTAACCCCATTTATCTAAAGCTTTGGAGGCATTACCCTTGAGATGCATCTCCTGGAGAAGGATCACATCAGGGGAGAGTCTTTCAATATATTGGAGCACCATCCCATGTTTAATTCTATCCCTCAAACCATTTAGGTTCCACAATAAGAGTGAGATCCAAGAAACATTCTCTTTAGCCATTATTAGGTCGTGTTACCATCTTACAAGGCGTACCTTCCCTCCTGAAGGCCACCATTAAAAACCTGTCTGAGCATGGGACACCCACATCTAACATATACAAATTAGCTGATGTGGTAAAATGAAGCTGATACCCTTTCAGCATTTAGGCTGGAAAACTGTATCTATGAGTTGATCTCATTCCCAACTACCCCACCTCCTCTGTCAAAACATAACTGCTTCATGAACTAACAACCCCCATCCCGCCTCCCTGCATGATGAACATAAAGCCGTCTGCACCCCAAACTCTGCAGAGTGACTGTCACCCCATCCCAACTCAGAACTATGGAGCGACTGCAGTTCACAGTATGCATCACCCCCTGCCACGAAACACAAAATCTTAATGTTATCCAAGGCCCAACCCGTCAAGGCGTGCACATCTGGAGAGCATCAGTCCACACTGCATCACTGTCATTGCGTGTCTCTTATGTGTGGAAATCCATCATGCAAAAGTTGTTGAGAAATTATAGATAGCAAACATTTTTAATGACAGTAAAAAAAAAGCATCTCTCAATCTTAGCTGACAACCATTAACCTCCAAAATACCCAAACTCTGGCCTTAGTAGGAGCTCTATGGGGCTTGCTTTGGCGATGCCTCTATTTTATTGCAATCCAAATTTCTGGCTTGCTGCTTGGTCGAGTCCTGGGTGCAGCATCTCCACCTCTTTTGTTGGTCTGCTTTGTTCTTCTTACCTACAGTTCTCCATCTCTCTACCCACTCCTATGCCTCCTCTGAAATTCAAAAGAACAGTCTTTCCCTCAGACTCAACCCTCAGTTGAACAGGAAAAAGCACTGAGTATGTAACTTACAGGTTCCTCAGTTCCTTTTTAACTTCAAAACAACTGTGACGTTGTCTTTGAATGTTGAGTGTGAATTAAGAGAAAATGGTTATCTTTGCATTTTCGCTGGTTATAGGAGGGGTACTGCAAGCCGTATGAAGTATCACATCGTGATATCGAAAACTGAAGATTTGCGCAGTTAGAGGTCATGGAAGGTCACCTGGTCTAGGGAGCTCCCCCAGAACTCAATGGGCCCGCTTTACAGAGAAGAACTTGGAAAGGCTGCACGTTTGTAATATATTGAGTATGTGGTCCTCGACAAAGAGGTCCACCCCTCGTCCCTCTGTTCATCCTGGGACTCCTAATATATGCACATTGTTGCTTCTTGACCAGCCTTCATAATCTTCCAGTCAGGCCTCCATGATTTTGTTTGCAATCTGTAGATCCTTGACCTGGGACTTCAGGGCTGTAGTGTCTAGTTGGAGGATGGTTGTGGATTCTTCCACCTCCTTGACTTTTGAACTCATGTGGCAGATATCAACTCTCAATAACAATACCTTATTTGTGACTGAGTCCATGTGCATCTCCAGTAAAGAATGTGCCTCCTGGATCACTAACATAAGATCCTGCAAAGTCAGGGGTTCTCCACCAGGGGCTGATGAAACCCTGGATTGCCCTTGCTCCCTGATCTCACTTGTGGGTCCCAAATCTTTGAGAAGCTTAAATTTACCCACCTTCGTATGATGGGTGCCTCTTGGGCCCCTACCACCTGTCATCGTGGCCCCATAGGAGCACTGACAAAGGACAGGCACTAGGGCTGCAGGGATATTCACCACCACCTGCCTGTGTGTGGAAAGGTGCACTCCACGCCGCCTGCTGGTTTTTTCCCCGTGGAAGCGCAGCCTTCGCAGAACTTAAAGGCACACAGCCTATCAATGTTGGGGCGTGGCCACTCATCTGAAAACCAGGCTGTCTGCAGGGGTGATTACTGTTCTCCCAGCCTCCTGAGGTACCACTTGGTACTGTAAATTCAGATCCTAACTATAAAGTCCCTGAAACATTTGTTGTTTTAAGTGAATTTCTATGTTTTCTTTTCATTCTATTTCCTAACTGTAACGTCCCTGTAGCCTTTGTTTTTTTTCAGTGAATTTCGCAGTTTTTTGAAACGTAGAGTAACTTTAATTACTATATGTTAATCCAGCCACCGCTATGTTTTTTTAATTCTATTTCTACTGCTATAACATTTCCATAACCATTGTTTTTTTCAGTGAATTTCTAAGGTTTTTTAATGTAAAATAATTTTAATTACTGTACTTTAAGCCAACAACTGCTGCACACGACCTTTGGCCGTGCACAGAAGGGGTTGGCTGCAGAGCATAGCTTGCAGCCAACCAGCTGTAGCTACCTGACCCTGCACCATGCGCTGCCTTTGGCTATATGTGGCAGAGGTAGGCCGGAGGACCTGGACCCCCATAACCACCCAAACCCGTGCTATGCACAGCCTTTGGTCGTGCATGATGGGGATTGGACGCAGGTCCTGAGGCCAGGACCTGTGGACAACCCCCTATAACCACTCAAGCCACCATGCATGAGTCTTTGAGTGCATCTGTGAGTGAGTGTATGAGTTTCTTAGTGGGGCTGTGAATGAGGGCATGAGTTTTTGAGTGGGTCTATGAATAGGTGCATAAGCCTGATTGGGTCTGTGAGTGGGTGCATGAATGTCTGAGAGACTCTGTGAGTGGATATGTGAATTACTGAATGGGTCTGTGAGTGGGGGCATGAGTCTCTGAGTGGGTCTGTGAGTGAGTACATGAGTGTCTGGGTCTGTGAGCGGGAGTGTGAGTATCTGAGTGAGTGAGTGCATCTGTGAGTGGGTGTGTGAGTGTCTGTGTGGGTGTGTCAGTAGTTCTTTGAGTGACTTGGCCACAAAGGAATCTCACCTACCCTTTCATCCAACAAGAGTCACAGCTTTGCACAACATATCTACCCAAGTGGACTTTTTTCTGCTGCCTTGGGTACATGTCCAGTATGTATTCCACACTAAAGCTGTGTAGTGGAGCACAAGGAAATATCACCAATGACCTTGTGTGCGTTTTTGCAACCTGATTGACCCTGGTGCGTCTTCCTCTAGAATTCTGTGATAACATGAATCCCTTTATAGAGAGGCCAACAAAACAAAAAATATGTAAATTTCCACCAAACCAGGGTCCTTCGTTCTATCTATATGAGGTAAGTGCTTCTTTGTTTTGTGGAGATTTCTTCATATTCCTCTGCATCAAGAACCCGCCACCAAAATCAGCGGAAAATGCACTGGGGGGAGCCTTTGGTAAACTGTCCATCATCCTGGTAAAATGCGGAAAGCCCTTTACATACTACTAAGGTGGGTTATGCAGGGCCAAGTGATCACAGCTTCCAGGTGGTTTGCACATTTGCATACTAGTAGCAATTTAAAGGGAGAACCATAGAGTCTGGTCTAACCAGGAGAGAAGAAGAAAGAACCCACTTGTCACAGTCACATACACATTGCACTCCAATCAAACAACAATGTATTCACCTCCAGGAATGATTTCAGATTTTAATAGGGAAGGGGGGCGATCTTGGCCCTGGGGACCCCATCCTCTGGACTTCATTCGATAGGTGAGGGAAGCTGGACCTCCCCTGGGCCAATTTCATCCCCAGGTATCCCATCCCCTGGTGCCCAACCTTCACATAGTAGAGGAGGGGGGCCACACAGACCCCTCCTCACAGGTTGCTCTTGGCCTCAGAGAATCCATCCCCCAGGACCCGGCCTTCATTAAATGGAGGGGGGCTGCATGTCCCCCCACCTACATTGATCCCAGGCCCCATTCCCGACCCCGGCTATGTCTCCTGGGTGCCTCCAAGGCACCCAGTCATCAGTGTTGGGGACAGTGGAACAGCCTGAATGCCCTCATGGTCCCATCCTGCTCCCAGCCTCCAGCCAGACCAGGCACTGCTTTCAGACACAGGGAGCAGCTAAACATCCAGCCCCCTGTACGTGGGAGCAGTCTTTCATCTGTTTCACCACCTGCAACTCTGCAGGCAGGGAATTGGATGAAAACTCCACTCCCAGCAAGCAAGCTGTTTGACAACTCTTGCTCCCTGGGAGAATAATTTGTCTTTATACTCTGACTTGACAGAAGCTGTCACAGCTCCCACCAAGTCAGAGTAAACAGCTATGTCCCGAAGCTGGCATTCTGGGACATAGCTGGAACCAGCCCTGGGGTGGCAGTTCACATGGCCATATAAGGTTCCAGAAGGGGGGCCATGCACCCCCCCTTCTTTCAATTTCAAAGGCCTGCCCTGGGGAGGTGGTGGTCCCCAGGGCTGAGAACGGCCTGGAGGGGGACATGCGACTCTGCTCTGTGTAAAAAATAAAGAAATCCTCTGGAAGGTGGTGGTCCCCGGAGTTCTTGCAGCCCATGGAGGGGTGGCGCATGGTCCCACCTCTCTTTTTTGCACAAAGCCCCAGGGAGGTGGTGGTCCCCAGGGCTTCAAACAGCCCTAGAAGGGAGGTCCGTGTGGGTCCCCTCCATACATTGATTATAGCTCTAGGGAGGTGGTGGTCCCTGGAGCTCATTTGAGTCCATTAACTGTGAGTCCAGATGCCTCCCCTCCAATATTCAAGTTAAGTCCGGGGAGGTGGTGGGGCTCAAAGACCCTTAGAAGGGGGGCCACGTGAGCCCCCCTCCTTTTAAAAAAAAAATCTTTGGGACTGGGCCCAGCCTGGGGCTCTATTCAAAACAAGCGCTTGTTTTTATTTTATTTTTTATTTTTTTATTTTTACCGCATTCGCTGATCATACTCACTGAAAAACAAAAACAAACGTTAAGTTCTGAATGTACTCACATGAAACAAGAGAAATTCAGCAGTTATAGTTAGGGTTAACTCAAGTAACTATAACTAGCACCCTAAGGTAACTATAACTTGCCCTCCCACCATGCACAGTTTCCTCATCAATAATTTTATTGCAAATGTAGCAATAATAGTGTCAATGATGCCAAAGAAGGTGTCATCAATGATGTAATATGTGGAGTAACTAGCTGTGCATGGCAAAGGTGCAAGTTATAGTTACCCCCTGAGAAGTACTGCCAGAGGTTCCGGGACAGCCACAAGCTCCCAAATCAGTCCCTTGTTGATTTCTTAGACTATGTCAGAAAGGCACTGAAGGGCTGGGCGAGGGGCAGCAAAGTGGATGATTTTAATGGGCTGAATATCCTTCTGCTGAGGGAGCACATGCATAATAATTGTTTTCCAGAGCTGTGCCAGCACATGGTGGATCGCAAGCTTATTGATTCTTAAGAAGCTTGATGAGGTGATAGACCTCTGGGTCAGCACCAGAGTTTTTAGGAAAGTGGCTGTGTGCACTCCCAAAAGGGTAGTCAGGGTTCCCAACAGAGGAACGAGTGGGGAGATAAAAAATAAAACCAAGGAGTTCTCTCAGGGCCCCCAAAACAGTTAATAGGGGAAACAATCCCAAACCTAATCCGTCTATCAGAAGAAAGACTTCACAGAAAAGAAAACTGGATGTTTGTTTCTAAGGGTTATGAGTGTTATGATTATGGCATATCAAGGGAGATGTCAAGTGCTCCAAGAGGGTACTGCCCCCCCAGTGGTGGTCAGTCCAGGGCATAGTCAATATAGCATTTGTAGAGGAGATGGCCCCAGTTTGTGTGGGTTAGACTACATAGATAAACTTACTGTTCCTGGGGGATGTAGGGATGGTGTACACAGCCCACACACCTTTCAATACTTAAAAATATAGGCAGAGGTTCTCCATAAATGTGCAGAAGGAAGAGGCTCTGGGGGACACAGAAGCCAGTATGACTACTATCCTGTGTCATATGGTGTCCTCAGAGCATGTGATACCCACTGGATTCCACCTGATTGGGGTATCAGACAACTGGGAGAGCCACTACCCCGTGGCTCTTGTTCCCTTTGAGTGGGGCAGGGTCTCAGGTCTTCTGAAGGTTGTTGTTAGTCCTACTATGCCAGTGGACTGTCTATTATGAATGACTTGGAAAGCACACCCTGGAAGAGCTGGAGCTCAGATCACACCTGGGAAAGTTAGTGCTGCCTTAGTGGGTATGGAGCCTGGAGAAATGGTACAGACAACTGTCAGGAAAATGAAGGGCAAGGAGCATTGGAAGCCAGCCTCTGAATGTCTACCAGGACAGTTGGATGGAGCATGAGGGGAGACCAATCCAGGGTCTAATGCGAAGAACATTGCCTCACTTGGTACCCTCCCTGAGCTTGCTGGATGGCAAGTTGAAGGGGGGGTGCACCAAGAAGGAGTTCTGAAAGACACAGAAGTAGTGCCCAACCCTAGAGGGCCTGATGCAGCAAGCTAAAGTCCAGGCAGCTGATGACACCTCTGGAGAGCACCTAATACACTGGGAGAATGACCTCATGTATATTGAGCCTAAGGTTCCTAAACATGGTAGAACTCATGTGGTGATAGGTCACCAGTGTTATCGGTTCTTTCTACTGGGACTGGCTCATGTGATACCCTTGGCAGGACATCTGGGGTAGGAATAGACCTTTGCCTGGCTCATTCCTCCACTTCTACTCACCCCGGATGAGGACAGCCTTGGATACTTTCTGTAGGACTTTTCTCACCTGCCAGTGGAAAGGCTGGGAAAAAGCTAAAAGCTTCCCTGTCTCCAATGCCTGTTGTTGGCATACCCTTGGAGAGGGTAGGAATTGATATTATAGGGCGCATGGACCCCATGACATCCTTAGGCAATAGGCTTATCCTAGTCTTAGTAGACCATGCACCTAGGTATCCAGAGGCAATCCCTCTGAGTACCATTCCTGCAAATGTAGTGGCTAGGGCCTTCATGGGGATTTTCACCAAAGGGCGTTCCACAAGGAAGTGTTGTCAGAGAGGGGCATCAACTTTATGTCCTCATACATGAAGTCTATGTGGAAAGAATGTTGGGTTACATATAAGTTCTCCACACCATCACTTCCACGTACAAATTGGCTCATTGAAAGATTCAACAAGACCCTTAAAGGGATGATTATGGGTCTGCCTCAGTCCATGAAATGGAAGTGGGATGTTCTCTTACCATACCTGCTCTTGCTTACAGCAAGATGCCATAGAAGGGAGTGGGCTGTAGCTCATTTGAACTTCTGTATGGACACTGAGTCAGTGGACCTCGCAGTCTGGTTAAGGAATGGTGGGAGGAGCAAGCTCCCAACAAACCCCTCGCCCAGGATATGGTTAGCTACATGGTAGCCATGGAACCAGATGGCCACATCCTGGAGGAAAGCGTCCAAGAACCTTGAAGCTAGCCAGGAGGTTATAAAGCAGTGGTATGACTGTATGGCTGCCCCTGTGAAACTCCAACCTGGACAGAAAGTATGGGTGCTGAAGCCAGTCGAGATCAGGCTCTCCAGGTTAGCTGGACATGACCATACAAGATGGTGGAGAGGAAGGGGGAGACCACCTACCTGAGGATCTCAAGATACCCAGGAAATCCCTAAAGGCACTCTATCTCAACCACCTCAAACCCCACTACTAGAGGTCTGAGGTTACCATGCTGCTGGTGACAGATGATGGGGAGGAGGAAGAAAGTCATCCAAAGAGAAGGATGGGTCAGTGGAAGCTTTAAACCTCTTCCCTATCCTCACCCCAGGGCAGCAGAGGGACTGTCACCAGTTACTGGGGCAGTTTTGTACTCTATTTTTTCTAACCCCGGAGCTTACATACTTGTATACCCATGATATAGATACTGGGGACAGACTGCCTATCAAAAAAAAAAATCTACAAGCTGTCTGACAAAGTAAGGGCCTGTATCTAGACTGTCTATCAAAAACAAAATCCACAAGCTGTCTGACAACGTGAGGGCCTGCATCTAAGCAGAAGTTATTGAGATGCTGGAAGTTGGGGGTCTTTGAACCGTTCCTGCAGTCAATGGTCCAGCCCGGTGGTGCTAGTGCCAAAGGCAGGCCCACCAGGCACCATCTCCAGAACTCAGGTTCCGTGTTGACAAGGGACTCAACACATTCACCAAGACCAATGTGCACCCTAGCCAATGAGCTGGTGAGCTCATTAATCAGTTAGGGGCTGCCAAGTTCTGGGACACTTTTGATTTGATTTCAGGATACTGGCAAATTGCCCTAACCAAAGGGGCTTAAGAGAGGTCAGCCTTCCCCAAACTAGAGGGTAACTCAGGTTTACAGTGATGCCCTTTGAACTCAAGAATGACCCTGCCCCCTCCCAGATGATGGAAAACCAGGTCTTGACTGGGATGGAAGCCTTCAGCACTGCTTACCTAGAGGATTTAGCTGTCTTCAGCAGCACCTGTAACAAGCACCTGTTTCACCTGCAGGAAGTACTCCAGGCCCTACAGCAGGCAGGCCTGACTATCAAGGCCCGTAAGTGACAGATAGGGCACGGGTCTGTGGTGTACTTCGGACACCTGGTGGGAGGAGAAACCCTGGCCTGGAGACCCCAAAAACACAAACAGAAGTGATGTCCTTCCTGGGCCTCACTGGTTACTATAGGAGATTTGTCAAGGAATATAGCACCATTGTTGCCACCTTGACTGAGATGACTTCCAAGAAGCAGCCGAAGAAAGTGATCTGGCCAGAGACTTGTCAAAAAGCCTTTTTCTCCCTAAAACCGTCCATGTGCATAGCCTCAGTGCTCAAGACCCCTGACTGGTCCCTTAAATTCATTGTTTAAAAAGATTCTTCTGAGCATGGGATAGGTGCTGTTCTATCACAGATAAATGAGGAAGGCCTGGAAGTGCCTGTAGCATCCATCCCTAGAAGGTGGCTTCTCCAGGAACACAAGTGGAGTACTATTGAGAGAGAAGCCTTTGTTGTGGTCTGGACACCTGTATGGGACTCACTTCCGGGTTCAGACAGACCACAGGCCCCTCAGGTGGCTAATGCAATGAGCGGTTAAAATCCAAAATTGTTGAGGTGGTCCATTTCCATACAGGAACTGGACTTTTACAGTGGAACACCATCCTGGGTCAGCCCTTCCCAATGCTGATGGTCTACCCAGGTTTTCTGCCTTAGTGAAGAGAACTCCCTACTTTCATTTAGAGGGGTCATGTGTTAGACCTGTCAGCCTTAGGGTGGTCTTCCCCCAGACCTTTTAGCTTGTCTCCTCCATTGCTGGACCTTTTTTATAAGCCTTAGGACTCTGAGCACTTTACCACTGACTTACTCCTTAAAACATGATAATATTAGTTTATTCCCCAGTTGGCATAATTAATGTGATATTAAAGTCCCTAGTAAAGTGCACTACATGTGCCCAGGCCCTGTAAATTAAGTGCTACTAGAGGGACTACAGCACAGATTGTGGCACCCACTTAAGTAGCCCCTGAAAACATACCTCAGGCCTGCCACTGCAGAGCTTGTGTGTGCAGTTTACACTTCTATGTCCACCTGGCAAAATAAGCCTTTTGCCAGGGCCAAACCTTTCTCTTTCCTAAATATTAGTCATCTCTAGAGTAGGCAGTGAATAGCCTAGAGGGCAGTGTGAAATGTATTCAAAGAGTAGGACACATACTATTTAATTTTACATGACCTGGTAGTAAAAAACTCTTAAATACATTTTTCTCTACTGCAAGGCCTATCTCCCTCCATTAGGATAACATTGAAGTTGCTTTATTACATCATATGAGTGTAACTTCCAAATGGAAAGAGATGACCCCCTTCATGTTTGGTGCCTTTGGAATCACAATTTGAAACACTATCTTATGGTGAAGTCTGATTTTAAATTGTAATTCTGAAAGTGACACTTTTGGAAAGTTGGCATTTTTTTCTTGCCTTGGCCATTTGGTGCTGGCAGTGTGTATATAGTCACATGACTAGCTGTAGTTGGCAGTTGGGCTTTGTGTACTCTTACTAGACGGCCTCCCACAATGGGAGCTGAGGTGCCACTTAATGGGTCATCCTGAACAGGATTAGAGGGAGGGCACTGGACACAGGCTCACTTACAACTGAATAGACTGTTTCCTGCCTAAGCACAAAGGGCTTAACGGCACTGTATTGTCACTTCAGCCAGCTTGGAGCCAGGGAAGGAAGGGGATTCTTTGCACTTCAAAGCCACTGTCTAGAAGCTTCTTCCACCTTCCAGAACCAGAGCACCAAAATATAAATACTGGACTTCAGACACAACCATTTCGGTACACTTCTGGACCTGTGGATACTCTGTTAGGAAGAAGGACTGTGGTGCTGCTGAAGTCCTGCCACTCTGCTGGACTGCTGTTTTTCTGGACTCCTGCTTTGCTGTGCTGGCCTGTGTCTGCTGCCCTCTTACCTGGGAGTGGGAAGAACTGGATCTTCATTTCTTCATCCCAGAACCCAATGTTACTCCAAAGGCTAATTGTCTGGCCTTCTGACCTTAAGTCTCACGGACACAAAAGACTTCCAAACCACCCTGCTCCTGGACTCTGGTCACTGTGAGTCTGCCCTGCCAAGTGGTGCCCCTCCAGTACTATATCCTTGGGCCCAGATTTATAGCCTGTTTGTGCTGAATTAACATTATTTTCTTTTACCCTATTTCAGCACAAACCTAACTCCATATTTATATTTTGACGCTAGACTAGTCGAACATCAAAATATTGGAGTTAAAGTCACTTTTTGCTAGCGGGAAACTACCTTGTGCCAGTGAGATGCAAGGTGGGGGTTACCGGGCAAAAAATGAATCTAACTCCCTAGTGCCTTATTTATCCTCCCGTGCAAAAATGGTGCACAGGAGGGAGGCGGGCCTAAATAATGGCGCTAAGCTTGCTTAGCGTCATTATTTAACTCCTGGGTCAGGGCAGGCTTTAGGGGACATGTGGGCCTATTTTCATGGTGGAACACCATGGAATAAGCCCACAGGTGCCCTCCCCAGGCCCCAGGGACACCCCCACCCACACCACAGGGACACCGGAGGATGGAGGACCCCATCCCAGGTAAGTATAGGTAAGTAGAGATAAATATTTAGCTTATTTTTAAAAGTGTCATTGAGGACCCTGAAATGGGCCCCCTACATGGCACCAGGTATAATAGCCATGCTCAGGGGACCCTTGTCCCCTGTGCTGTCCATTGGGGAGGTGGGCATGACTTCTGTCTTTTCTAAGACAGGAGTCATGTGGTATGGTCAGTTTTGCGTTAATAAATGATGCTAGGTTGGTTAGACTCACTTTTTTTTACTCTAACCAGCCTAACATTATTTTTCAGTGCAAAACCCCCTTCCCCCGTACCGCCACCCCCACCCGGCTAACATAATTTTCCTTGATGTTAGCCCAGCCTTAGCGCCGGCTTGCGCCATTCCTTAAATATGGGGCCTGGCTGGCACTCTGGAATGGCACAAGCCAGCACTATACTTTTTGACGCAAAGGTCGTTAGCACAGTTTTGCATAAAAAAGTATAAATTTGAGCCTTGGTGACTCTTTAAAAACAAACATTTTACTTGCTTCTGGGTCACCATTTTTAAATTCCTCACAATTGTAGAAGAGTTCCAAATTGGAGATGTAACATTCGCAATGTATTATTTAAAGAATTTACACAGGGAGTATATCTTGATAAACATATAAGAGAGCATGCCTTATGAAAGCTTTAAAGTAGGTATCCCTGGCATTCCTCAACATATATAAGTTAACTAATTAACAAAACATACATTTGAATAATGGCTGTTGCAGATTAAATTCTAGTCTGGTATCCAGTTGGAATAGGAGAATTGGATAGATGGAAAATTGGCCTGATTAAGGTACAGTATATTCCATCGAGTCATAGAGCCAGTTTCCCTGGTCTGGGTGGGGAAACAGGCAGGCTTGATCAGTGCTTTATTATATATATATATATATATATATATATATATATATATATATATATATATATATATATATATAAACACTTCGTTTGGCGTTTCTCTCTCTGCACCTAATCACCAATGGTGCTGGAATGGGACGCGCGCCACCTCGTCTATAATACGAACACAGTTCCTTAAACAATCATTAAGGCTCCAGCACTCCACAATAGTTTAAACCAGTAGGTTTATTTTAACAAAACAGGAACGCGTTTCGGCGTGACCGCCTTTATCAACCTGCGGGCCGCCATTTTGGCCTCCTTTATATATCCTATGTGCTTTCATTCACTTAAAGCAATACACTGCATATGAAAAAATATAATGATAAATGTGATACACTAAGTTTGAAAAAAATATAATAATGAATGTGACATAAAGTGCAAATAAATATTGAAAAATCACTAATAAATGTCTAATGAATGTTCACAAATCTTAATAAATCTCAATAAATGTAAATGATTCAAAGAGAAACTGTTACATATATGTTTTGGAGAGATCAACCAAGTCTAATCTAATTTACATAATTTTTCTGGTTATGGCATAAGACATATCTTCATTTTGTACTGCCCTTATATGTTCTAAGATGCGCTTTTTTAAAGGGCATGTGGTACTGCCCACATATTTGAGACCACAGCGACATTCTAAAACATAAACCACAAACGAAGTGTAAAGCATGCAAAATTGGCTGTGACAAAAAGTTTGTAACTGATTTTAGAGGAAAAAATCTAGTGATCAAAGAAAAAATCACATGTGAGACTTCTTTTGTGGTTTATGTTTTAGAATGTCGCTGTGGTCTCAAATATGTGGGCAGTACCAACTACTGTATCTGCCACAATATGCTCTACCCAAGAGTCTCAGGGGTCAGATTTCTAATCCCCTGGTGCAAGGACTTAGTTCAGTGTAGAGAATGGTAACAGCACAGAATGAGACAATGAATGCAGGAATGTATGGCATGGCTAGCAAATACAATATGAACATTCCTAACCTAGTTAGTACTTTCTATTTCATCCTAACACCCTATTGCTACTTTCAAGTGTTTAGCAGCAGTAGAAAATAGCAGGCAAATAAATTCAGTTGCTTAAGAAGGATTGCACAGAATGCCTTTCGTACCAAGAAATACCTGTTAAGTTATTCTCTGTCACACCCTTTGCCAGGACCAGACAGGCAAGGCCAGTTTTAAGGCAACTTCCCTGCGCAACTCTTAGAACTCCAGAGCAATCAGTGACTGGAGCTAGTCTGCAGCTAACTGGTATGACCTCCAGCCTGATAGCTCTGTTGCTATGCCTCTCCAAAGTATGGCCAAATTTAAATCACCTAATAATCGATTTTTATCTCATATTTATATGTTTGGTTACAAAAAAGTCCTAAGACAAAATAAGTATGGCAATGAATGCATGATTTCATTGCATATGTTGACATTTTTGCCTCCACTGTAAGTATCCATTTTAATAATGAATTTGATCATAATAAAAGCAATAAAAATATGCTAGCCTAGAAAGGAGGCACACATGTTGCTAACACTTCTGCAGGTGTCCAAAACTTCACACTTCTAACAGAAAGATATAAAAGAGTTTGCAAGTCAGCATCTAACAAAATAGAAGTTAAAATGGGCCCGTCATAGTGTTTATGAAATACTCACAAATAACCAAGAGACAGAAGTTTGTTGGAACAACAAGAAGGTTTTCCAGCAAACAGACAGTACAAGTGAAGAACTGGTGCCAACTGTACTCACATTGCCCCAAGTGCCCCCTCCATAGGATAGCAGTCGGCTTTCCATTATCACTTCACAGGGCAGTTAATGTGCTTGTGGTTTCTCCAAGAAGATGCTAATATAGGGGATACCAAGAATCCATGAGATCGTTTTGGGGTATTCATTCTTTTACATCCTGTCGCAAATTAGTGCCCTAATCTCTTCAATAGGTAAAGCATGTAAAAAAGTGAGAAAGTTATGTGTTTCGAACAAGCAGTCCTGTGTTGCTATCTTGGTTCTCCTACTGGACCACATTATCTACTATTGGGCAAATCGTGTCCTCCCTGGGTCTATTTGTCTCTATCTGACAATATCTCATACGCTGGCTGACCATTATCTTAAAGTAAAGATTTTAAGGTGGCTGCCTGCTTGTTTTGGACAGTTTAATTCTCTGTTTATGTATTCCTCCTTTTTAGTAAAAGCTAAACATTTTGTCTATTGGCCTTGACATGCGCATGACCTCTTTTGCTACATGTCCTTACTTCTAGTTACCATGTTAACAAATGCTGGTCCTCGCACCTCTGCAAATTGTTTGTTCCCAGAGTCATTGTTGGGACATCCTGCCAAGCTGGGCTGCTCCAGGCTTCTCAGCTTGCCTCTTTGTTTTACATAGCCTGTTGGTTAGCCTGTTTGCATGTATCATTTGCTTGGGTGGCAAAGTTGGACATTTGGTGTCCTACAGGAGCTCATCACAAGATATAGGACAAACATCTAAAATGAAGGACATCCCTACAATCTGCCTCTCTACTTCACTTGGCCTTGCAGCTCTGGCCCATGGCTGTGATGGCTAGGGTGGGGGGGGGCTCTCCGCCCTGGATCATGGCTGTGAGGCTCATGAGAGAGGGGCCATTGGTGCAGCTGTGGGAATATGAGCCCCCTACAATAAATGTAAATGGATCACTCTCTCTCACAGTCCACTGGCTAGAAAATAAAATGCAGCCATAACTATGTGAGAAAATTGGGTGCAAAAGACAACAGGACTCCGGTGCCACCAAGCCTACTGCACTATTGATAGCTATGCCCCTGAGAGGAGCGTCATCCCCTGTAGCTTGCTGCAGTCTTGTGTTGCTAAAAAACTAAATAAAGGTTAAAGGGACAATATAGCTGGGTGAAAATATCAGTTAAAGTATACAATTTAAAAGAACAAAACCACTGAAATTCACTAGTTACAGCTATCTCAAGTAACTATAGTAGTACCCTAAAGTAAATAAAAATCCCACCATTTAAATTTAGAGGTGGGCGGAACATGCAGTGTAACATAAAAACTGCATGAGATTCTGTGGAGTTCCACAAATGGAGCTTGTTACGTGGTGAAAAATCAGTACGAACTGCACTACACAATGTGCCTGAGTGGCCTGCTGCCTGAGTTGAGTTTGCTGCCGCTTGGGCAGATTTTCTACTTGAGTGGTAGTTTTCTCAATGCAAATGGTTGCAACTGCTTACATTGGGAAAATCTCACAGGGTGACCTCCTAACACCCAAAAACTGCGCTAGAGAACGCCAATTCACGCTTGCGCTCACCAACTTGCCATTGGCAACCTGTGCACAAGAAAAAGTCTGCCAAACAGTGGTTGGTGGAAGCTGGCCGGAGCTTTGCAGTACAAGCATAACACGGAGTGGCCAAAACTCTGCCATCTCCCCCAGCAGAGCATATATTGTCACCCACCCCTCTTTTCAATTATGTAATTTCATCTGTTGCAGTGATCTAATCAATGATGCCATAGAATAAGTCATGGGTTATGTGATATGTGAGGTACTTAGCAGTGCATGGCAAAGGCGCAAGTTATAATGACATTAATATGAACATTAATTTCTTACAAACTAATGAACCTATTTACACCAAATCACAAAATGCAGGGTTTCTGGGCCAAAATCTATTGTAACTTGGTTCAAAAATGTTGGCTGTAGCTGTGTCTAATGTTTCTGTCTAAGGTTTATGGGAAAAATGTGGTTTGGGATTCCACTTTTTCTTGGCCCTGTATGAAGGCTCACTCTGAAACTTTCCAAGTAGAACCTGAAGTTGATGAGACTTTCTTTTTGGAAGTTTCTTTAAGATTCGTCAAACTGCGTGAAAATTTGCAAACCAAAAAATCAATTTTAAATGGAAATGTGGTCCTAATTATAACAACCCAGTGGCAACCACCACTGGGTGATATATACCCACTGGGTAATATAATATACCCACCGGGTAAGATATATATATATATATATTAGGACCCTGGAATGAGGTCCCAGAGGCCCAAGAAGGCTCAGGGAAGGGGACTGCACAGCCTCCTCAACTGTTTAGTTGCATTTTATCCCAAAGATGGAGTCCAAGGGGCCTTTTAGGGCTTGGGGAGGAGAGCTATGTGCCAACTTTGCCTTAATATATATGTTTGGGCCCCGGGCAATGGGGTCCCTGGGGTTCGAAAACCACCCTACACTGTGCATGCCAAAGGCTGTGCCTGGCATTGGTTTGGCAGTCTGCTGGGGGTCAACAAATCATAATGGTAGGCCCAACTGTGTGGCCAACACCCTGATGTGCACAGCCAAAGTTTCTAATTGGACGCTTGTGGGTAGCTGGACGCAGCCGGGCACTGCCGTGGCCAACCTCATGCCATGCATGGCCAAATGCCCTGTGTGGCGTGTAGTTGGTTGAAAGTGGGGGGGTTGGCTCCTGGGTAGATTGGCAAACGTGCCAGGCTGCTGACCAGGCTCTGTTGCCAACCAACTGTTTGTGCATGGCTGAAGGCTATGCACAGCATGGAGTTACCAGCCTGCATGGAGATTGGACACATGGCAAAGCTGCAGGTGCACGGCTGGGTGTTGGATTTACATATGGTAATAAAATATCACTGAAAAAAGTAAAGGTCAAAGTAACGTGGTAGGTGTGATTAATGAATCTGTCTTTCTTTTAAAAAAATAAATTAGAAATTCACTTAAAAAAAACAAAGGTTAACCCCATAGGTGTGGGTTTCAGCCACTGGCTGATGCCTGCACACCCTCCCTGGTGAAGGTCACGATCAGTGGCCAACGTCAGGGATGGGTTTAAAAAAATATATATATTCTGGGAGACGCAGAAGAACTTCTGCGTCTCCCCCGCCTCCCTCCCGACCATCTGTGACATCAGCATGCCTCTTGTTTGGTGGGGGTCGGCCCCTGTGTAAGTGGGCTGGCCCCCCAAGGGGGCATAATAAAAAAAAAATGTTGGGGTTCTCCGGGGGGCGATCGCACACCCCAAGGACTAAACTTAATGTTTTTTTTTTTAAATAAATAAAAAAATAGGGTGTTGGCCCTTCCTACACGGGTCAACCCTTCGGGGCAAATTTATTAAATTTAAAAAAAATGGTTTGCCCTGGGGGTGCGATCGCGCCCCCCCCAGGGAATATTTTAAAAAAGAAAAGAAAATGTGGGGGTATTTTTTTCATACATGTGAGTGAGCTATTTGTACATATATAACGAGAGACAAATCTCTTTATAAATATGTCTGTGTATATATATATATATATATATATATATATATATATATATAGAGAGAGAGAGAGAGAGAGAGAGAGAGATAGATTCTCTCTGTTTAGAAATAGATCTGTCTTTTGTCTATTGGCAGTTTTGACGCCATAAAGTAGCGCAGCTGGTTATAATCCTGCTACAAAGGATATATTTAGCTGAGTGGATTAGTAAAGCTAGGCGTTACCTGTGCTTCAAAACAAATGAAATGTATGTGGAGGGGGGCAATAGAGATATGAGGGGCACTTTTGCTAGATGGTACTGAGGGAATTCGATGAGAAGCTCATGGGAGGCAGAGCACCAAAAATTACTGTCACACTGGGTTCCACCAGCACTAAAGGCTGTGATAATGGGTATGTGGTTAGGTGAAGTAATAGTGTGTCTTCATTGTTTTTTTCAATGTCTTCAGAGAATCTTTGGAATCAGAGAAGAAGCGAAGGTAAGGTGACAAAATGTACTGACACATCACAAACCCATGAGCAATTTTGTGACTCTATCTGCCTTCTACGTAGGATAGTACTTTAGATGGACAGTTTAACCAGTAGCAGAGATGGCATCTCTTTGGATGACTGCTACTCGAGCCCTAGCTCAGGTTATGGAGGATAGCTCTGAGGCAGGATCAGAGACTAAGACAGCATCTGAGGGAGAGGACAATGGAGCAGAATTTGGGAGTGATTTTTCAGTTGGCCAAGTCCCATCCGAAGACACCTCTTCCACTGATTCTGAGGGAGACGATGAGGACTGTCATGCTATCCCTCCGCAAGCACAGTCTGTGCAGCGGGACAACCACGGGTTAGCCCAACCCAGAGAGCAGGTGCGTGCGGCGGCAAGCACAGAGAGAGTGCTCTCTTGGCAGCCCCCCAATTTAGTTCAGCCCCAAATTCCATCTTTTACTGGTGACGCTGGATGTAAAGTTGATATGGCCAACTTTTTGCCAGTTGACTACGTCCATCTATTTTTGGATATTGCCTTCCTTCAGAAAATTGTGCAGCAAACAAATTTGCGTGCAGACCAATTTCTCAGGGAGCATGAAGGCACTCTAGGGCCCTGTTCTAGGGCACGCCAGTGGACTCCCACTTCGCTGGCAGAGTTGAAGATATTTTTGAGCCTTACGCTCAAAATGGGGTTGGTGCAGAAACCCATCTTGCAGTCCTACTGGACTACTCGCAAGGTTTGGGTAACCCCTATCTTCGCACTATACACGAGCAGGGATCATTTTTTGCTACTGCAGCGCATGCTGCATTTCAGTGACAATTCTGCTGCATTTCCCCGGGACCATCAAGACCATGACAGGTTGTTCAAAAATCATCCTGTCGTGGAACCTTTGTCTGCCAGGTTTCCAGAGATCTATACTCCTGGAAAGAATATAGCATTTGATGAGTCCTTGATCCTGTGTTAGGGGTCACAGGTAGGATTGTATGGGAACTTGTCCAGCCACTCCTTTACAACGGTTATAACCTTTATGTGGACAAATTCAGTACAGGAGTAGAGCTGTTCAGTGAGCTCTACAAAGCTGGCACTGTGACCTGCGGTACAGTTCGTTGTAACGCAAAGGATTCCTGCAGGAGCTTCTTTGCAAGAGGCTCCAGAAATCCCAGAGTACTGCATTACATTTCAACAAACTGCTCGCTGTCAAGTGCTTGGATAGGCGAGATGTTTACGTGCTCATTACAATTTATGATGAGAGCACTTCCCCCATCATGGTTTGGGGTCAGATGGCTGAAATCCACAAGCCCATCTGTCTACTAGATTACAATAAGGTTCTTTAACCATACAATGGGCCTGATTACAACTTTGGAGGAGGTGTTAATCCGTCCCAAAAGTGACGGTAAAGTGACGGATATACCACCAGCCGTATTACGAGTCCATTATATCCTATGGAACTCGTAATACGGCTGGTGGTATATCCGTCACATTTGGGACGGATTAACACCTCCTCCAAAGTTGTAATCAGGCCCAATGTGTGTCATAACACTAGCACTTGGTACAACACTGTTTACCCACCTGATCCACATGGCAACATACAATGCGTATGTTGTTTACTGTCAGACAAGCACAGGAAGAATCATGACTTTCCTTGACTTACAGGTGTCTGCAATTGAAAGCCTCACTGCTGTTACAGAAGCAGCAGCCTCCACCTCATCTGTTCTGGAGGATGTGGCAAGACTGCAGGAGTTACATTTTGTTCATTCCATTCCTAAAATACCCAAAAAGGATCATCCATGTCGTTGCTGTAAAGTGTGCTCGAAGCATAGAAAGCGGCAGGCGAGTCAGCATTACCGTTCCCAGTGCTCATCTCAACCAGGCCTCTGTGTCCCTGCTTGCTTTACGTTGTATCATACTAAAACAAAGTTCTGGGAATTGACTAAGGTGGAGCTGCCGTTGGGTAATCATTTCAATGGTTGAGCATGGATACCGAACATCCATGGGCCACTGCTTCATTAGGCAAGCAGCCACAGAACAGAATTATACTACATCTACTTCAGGAAATCATGGACTTCCTTATGACCTGCTTGACACCTATATCCGCTGTCAGAACGTGGAAGGTGTTCTGTTCAATTAACGTACGTTATAGTCCCCATACTTCACATACTAGTGGATAGAACACATGCCACATTGTCAGGGAGTACCTTGTGTGGCAAAATGTTAAAGGCATGACTGAATTTTGAAGTGTTTGTTAGGGAACTTATGTTGCCTACCACCATAATTGCCAAAGAGAACAGAAGTAAGTGTAATAATTCAAACAAATGTGCTGTTGGACATATTCACCAATATTTCTACTTGTTTGAAAGTGTGTAAACTCAATTTGTAGCTTCACTTTCAAAGCAAAAGTAGAAGTGTTGGTGAATGAATCTCACAGAATATTTGTTTGACTTTTTACTTTAGAGACCTTAGAATTTCTTCACCAGCGTGTCTGCCTTAGTTTCAGTGGTAGATATGCTCACTCAGTTCGAGGAATAGGCCTCCTAAGGTATACTCGGACACCCCCAACTCGCATCCACAAATTAGTATAGGTTCACTTGGCAATTATACAGGATTAGTCAGGACTCTGATGAGGACAGAGACATGAATGAGTAAGGAAAGCTTCTAGTAGGTGTGTTTTTACAGGGATATTGCACAGGTAGAAGGCAGATAGTACAGGTAGTACAGATCTACATAATCTACACCTATGGATTCAACCCCATTGGTGTCACCCCAGCACTGAAGGACAATGACACGTATGGGTCAGTGTTTGACCTGCTTTTAATGTTTATCCTCCAACATAACTTAATAGATGTTCAATTTGCTGTATGATAAGTGCATTACAGTCACAACACTGCACATAATGTTGGCTGGGGCATATGCTATGTTCTCACGGACTACCTTGTGTGCCAAACACTACCCTTTTTCATAGCCTTTGACCTTCTCTTTAGGGAACACTGCGAGAATTCTCCAGCATGTCTGCCTTAGTTTTGAAGATAGATATGCTCCCTCAGTTCAGGAATAGGCTTCGCATGGCATACTCAGACAGCCCCAACTTGTATCCATAAACTGGAAGGAGTTGGATTTAGCACAACTAAAGGCACATGAAAAACATGTCTGCCTGAGCCTCAGGTGGCTGTCATGGGAGTCGTTAGTAAAGGTTCATTAAGGATGCCTCCAGTAATGTTCAGGAAGAACAAGGTGATTACTTGACAGATGGTAAAATGTAGTCAAACTTATTCTGTCATGTGGAGTATGACTGTGATGGGCCCTTGTCTGGCAGCGGCAAGTTAATGTGAGTGTAGTGATTGGTTGGATTGGGCCCGTGGCCTGCAGCATGAAAGGGTTGTTTGTTGTGCCTGAATGGCATGTAAATGGACCATAAAGTGGTTGGTGCCTTAACATGGCTTTATGGCCCACCTTCAGAAGGCTTGCTTTCAATATTCAGTATTCATGCTTTGGAACCATAATTTCTGGAGGTGCTAAAACCAACCAGTGTGAGTGGTGGATTAACTTTAAATTACTAGTACGAGGGGAGTTCAAGGGTGCAGGACTTGCATGGCTCTCACTAGTCTTCCTTCGCCCAGAATCCCCATGAAATCACAAACTTTGCTTAAAAAAACTTTTGCCTTGCAGTTCAGTGAGGGTAGGTCCTGGATTCCTCAGGCAGCCACAAATTTTCTACCACCCAGCGTTCCACTAAGTCTCCAGAGAAAACACATTGCCTCACTTGTGTGGGTGGGCAAGTGACCGTGACAGGAAAGTACCCAATACGGTTTGCGGAGACATCTAAATTTGCTACCACGAAAAAGCCCGGTTTTGTAAGAAAGCCACCTGAGTATTTGGTCTTGGGCTTGACGACTATATAGGGAAACCCGCCAAACTCAGACATTTCTGGAAACTAGACACCTGGGGCATTCCACGGAAGTGTGGCGTGTTTGGATTTTACAAAGTTTTCTTACCCAGAATACCCTACAAATGTGAAACATTAATTAAAAACACTATTTTTCCTTGCTTTTTGGTCACGGAAACTACAGGAATGTGCAGGGATCCTCAAAATTCTTACCACCCAGTGTTTCCCCACTTTTCCTGATAAAAACACAACCCCACTTGTGCGCCTGTGCCTAGTGCCTGCATCAGGAATGGATCACTCCAGGGTTAACAGTAGCCCTCATACAAGGACTACCATTGACCCTTGTGTGATCCATTCCTGTCGCGGGCACTAGCCTACCCACACAAATGAGGTACCTTTTTTTTGGAAGACTTGGGGAAATGCTGGGTAGAAGGAAGATTGTGAATCCCCTCAGATTCCAGAACATTCCATTACCGAAATGTGAGGAAAAAGTGTTTTTTTTGCCGAATTTTGAGGTTCGCTAAGGATTCTGGGTAACAGAACCTTGTGAAAGCCCAGTAAGTCACCCCATCTTGGGTTCCTCTGGTGTATAGTTTTGAAAAATGTGTGGGTTTGATAGGTTTCCCTAATTGCCTGCTGAGCTACAGCCCAAAATCCACAGCTAGGTACTTTCCAAAAAATAAGCCAGTTTTAAATTGAAAAATGTGATGTGTCCATGTTGCGTATAGGGCATTTCCTTTCGTCGGTACTAAGCCTACCCACACAAGTGAGGTACCATTTTTATCGGTAGACTTGGGGAAATGATGAGTAGAAGGAAATTTGTGGCTCCTCTCAGAATCCAGAACTTTCTATCACCGAAATGTGAGGAAAAGGTGTTTTTTTGCTACATTTTGAGGTTTGCAAAGGATTCTGGGTAATCGAACCTGAAGAGAGCCCCACAAGCCACCCCATACTGGGTTCCCCTAGGTGTCTAGTTTAAAAAAATGCATAGGTTTGGTAGGTTTCACTAATTGCCAGCTAAGCTACAGCCCATAATCCACAGCTAGGCACTTCACAAAATCATGTTGTATTTTGGAAAGTTTCCTGTCGCGGGTACTAGGCTTATCTACACAGGTGAGGTATCATTTTTATCAGGAGACTTGGGGGAATGTTGGATGGAAGAAAATTTGTGGCTCCCCTCATATTCCAGAACTTTTCATCACTGAAATGTGAGGAAAAGGTGTTTTTTGCCAAATTTTGAGGTTTGCAAAGGACCCTGGGTAGTAGAACCTAGTGAGAGCCCCACATGTCACCCCATCCTGAATTTCCCTAGGTGTCTATTTTTCAAAATTGTATAGGTTTGGTAGGTTTCCCTAAGTGCAGTCTGAGCTACAACCCAAACTCCACAGCTAGGCACTTCACAAAAAACAGTTCAGTTTTCAATAGACAAATGTGATGAGTTCATGTTGTATTTTGGTACATTTCCTGTCACGGGTAATAGGCCTACCTACACAAGTGAGGTACCACTTTTATCAGGGGACTTGGGGGAATGCTGGGTGGAAGGAAATTTGTGGCTCCCCTCAGATTCCAGAACTTTCCATCACCAAAATGTGAGGAAAAAGTGTTTTTTGCCAAAGTTTGAGGTTTGCAAAGGATTCTTGGTAATAGAACTTGGTCACAGCCCCACAAGTCAGCCCATCCTGGGTTCCCCCTAGGTGTCTAGTTTAAATTTTTTTATAGGTTTGGTAGGTTTCCCTAAGTGTCGGCTGAGCTACAGCCCAAAATCCATAAAATGGCACTTTGCAAAAAACAGGTCAATTTCCATTAGAAAAAGTGATGTGTTCATGTTGTATTTTGAGGCGTTTCCTGTCGCGGGCACTAGGCCTACCTACACATGTGAGGTATCATTTTTATCGGGAGACTTGGGGTAATGATGGGTGGAAGGAAGTTCGTGGCTCCTTTCAGATTCCAGAACTTTCCATCACCGAAATATGAGGACAAAGTGTTTTTATTGCCAAATCTTGAGAGTTGCAAAGAATTCTAGGTAATAGAACCTGGTGAAAGCCCCCCAACTCACCCCATTTTGGGTTCCCCTAGGTGTCTAGTTTTTTAAAATGTGTGGGTTCGGTAGGTTTCCCTAAGTGCCTGCTGAGCTACAGCCCAAAATCCACAGCTAGGTACTTTCCCAAAAATCTGTCCATGTTGCGTTTATGGGCATTTTGTGTCGTGGGCAATAGGCCTACCCACACAAGTGAGGTACCATTTTTATCAAGAGACTTGTGGTAAATCTGGGTGGAAGGACGTTTGTGGCTCCCCTCAGATTCTAGAACTTTCCATCACCGAAATGTGAGGAAAAAGTGTTTGAGGTCTGCAAAGGATTCTGGGTAATAGAACCTGGTGAGAGCCCCACAAGTAAACCTAAGTGTCTAGTTTAAAAAAATGCATAGATTTGGCAGGTTTCCTTAAGTGACAGCTGAGCTACAGCCAAAACCCACAGCTCGGTACTTCGCAAAAAACAGGTCAGTTTTCATAGAAAATGTGGTGTGTTCATGTTGTATTTTGGGGTGTTTCCTGTTGCGGGTACTATGCCTACCTACACAAGTGAGGTACCATTTTTATCGGGAGACTTGGTGGAATGCTGGATAGAAGGAAGTTTGTGTCTCCCCTCAGATTACAGACCTTTCCATCACTGAAATGTAAGGAAAAAGTGTTTTGTTTTACCAAATAATAAGGTTTGCAAAGGATTCTGGGTAATACAGCATGGTGGGAGCCCCACAATTCAACACATACTCGATTCCCCTAGGTATTTAGTTTTTAAAAATGCACAGGTTTGCTAGGCTTCCCTAGGTGCTGGCTTAGCTAGAAACCAAAATCCACAGCTAGGCACTTTCCTAACAACACTTCCGATTTCAATGTAGAAATGTGATGTTTCCATGTTGAGTTTTGGGACGTTTCCTGTTGCGAGCACTAGGCCTACCCACACAAGTGAGGTACCATTTTTATTGGGAGACTTGAGGGAACTCAGAATCGAAGAACAAGTGTTATTGCCCATTGTCTTTCTCATTTTTTTTTCTTCCAAACGTAAGACAGTGTGTAAAAAAGAAGTCTATTCGAGAAATGCCCTGTAATTCACATGCTACTATGGGGACCCCCGAATTCAGAGATGTGCAAGTAACCATTGCTTCTCAATACCTTATCTTGTGCCCATTTTGGAAATACAAAGGTATCCTTGACACCTATTTTTCACTCAAATGAATTGCTGTATACCCAGTATACAAGGAAAACCCATTGGAAGCTGCAGCTAATTTATTGGCTCTGGATACCTAGGATTCTTGATGAACCTACAAGCCCTATATATCCCCGCATATAGAAGAGTCCAGCAGACGTAACGGTATATTGCTTTTAGAAATCTGCCATAGCTGGAAAAAGTTACAAATTAAAAAGTAGACTGTTTTCTTCAATTCAATTTCAATATTTTTTTTATTTCAGCTGTTACTTTCTGTTGGAAAATCTTGAAGGATCTGCACAAATTACCCCTTGCTAAATTCAAAATGTTGTCTACTTTTCAGAAATGTTTTTCTGGCTGGGATCCACCATTGGATTCACACCTATTTCTGTCACTAACTGGAAGGAGGCTAAAAGAACACAAATAGTAAAAATGTGGTATGTCTCAGTAAAATGCCAAAACTGTGTTGAAAATTTGTTTTTTTTATTCAAGTCTGCCTGTTCCTGAAAGCTAGGCGGATGGTGATTTTAGCACCGCAAACCCTTTGTTGATGCCATTCACAGGGAAAAAAACATATGCTTACTTATGCAGCACTTTTCCCATTTTTCCACAGAAAAAAAACAAATTTTAGCTTTAATTTGGCTAATTTCTTGGTCTCCTCCAGGGGAACCCCCAAACTCTGGGTACTTTTACAATCCCCAGATTGTTGGGAAAAAGGACGCAAATTTGGTGTTGATAGCTTATGTGGACAAAAAGTTATGGGGGCCTAAGCGCAAACTATCACAAATAACTGAAAAAGTGTTCAGCACTGGAGGGGGAGGGGAGTGGGGGAGGTCCAGCAGCTAAGGGGTTAAAGTGACATTATAGTAAGATGAATATGTTAGTGACAACATTGATGTTTGGAACTAAAAAAACACAATAATTTCCCAGTTATAGTTAGCAGAGCTAACTATAACTTGAGCTCCTCTCAGCATTGCTTATGAGCTCACATATTACATCACTCATGACATTCTATGACATTATTTGTGACATTACTGCTGACATCTCAAAAGACATCATTAATGACATCACTGATGAGACAATCCAATGAATGTGTTAATTTGTTTTATAGTTTACGTAGTTGCTGGTAACTACCATATTACTCCTTTACCTAATTTTGTACAACGTGTGTACAGCTAATGGTTGTAAGTGTTTACAGAATGGATCTGATACTAATGCATTATAGGTATGTAGAGGTATTAAACAAGTTACAAATCTTTGAAATGAAGAGTACCTCTGTGTTCAGGTGACGGAATGTTCAACACAATTAGTTTGGCACTGCAGAAAAAGTTTCCACCAGCGCAAATATTGTAGATACTAGATACAAGGTATTGTAAGATGCCACAATCGTCTCATCATGGCAATTTCTACATAACATAGAAATATGTGTGAACCAGGTACTCACGTAGGTACAAGTTCTTGATTTTCTTCAGAAGATAGGCTATAGCTAAAGCTTTCACTACAGTATGAAGGCTGAAGATGGTATGTTTTTTAGCACGTTCAGACCTTGCATATTTTAACTGAATAGTGTCTCTTTGGACATGTTTTGCATTTGGTGTACATTGTTCTTAGTAGATACTCTTTAATACCACTTTAGGCACGAGGGATGGGCAAGGCCCGCAAGCAGACTTTGGAGAGCAGGAGAGATGGTCAGGGGCAACAACAGAATACAGCGGGCATTAGGGAGTAGCACCACAATGGCTCCCAGAAGGCAGTTGAGAGGGGCAGGGGCAGCACATGGAGAACAGAGGACAGGTGCAAGGGGCCAGAGGCAGCAAGCTGAACTCAATGGTTAGAAGAGAGAGTCAGGGACAGCAAGCTTACCATAGAGGGCATGAGGAGGGGTGGGTAGCAAGCTAACTTCTAAGGTCAGGTAGAAGGGGCAGGGGCAGCAAGATGACCATAAGGGCTAGGACCATCACAATGGACCATGGAATGCAGGAGAGAGGACAAGGGACAGCAAGCTGACAATGGAGGTCAGGTATGAGGGGCAGGGACAGGGTCAGCACAATGGAGCTTTGAGGGCAGCAGGGTGGGACAGGAACAGCAAGCTGACCACAGAGAGCAGGTGAGAGGGGCATAGGAGAAAGCTGGCCACATAGCGCTGGAGGGAAGGATAGGAGCAACACAATGAACCATTGAGGACAGGAGGGAGGATCAGGAGCAGCAAGGTGGGATGGATATGGAAACAGAACAGACCATAAAGGGAAAGCAGGGGAAGGGGCAGCAAGCTCACTATGAGGGCTAGGCAGAAAAGCAAGAACAGCACAAAGTACCACAAATGAGCAGGATGGATGGAAATCTGACTACAGAGGACATAAGGGTGGAAGAGGGGCAGCATAACAGAGCACTTTGGGAAGGAGAGAGTGATAGGAGCAGCAAGTTGACCACAGAGGACATGAAAGATGGGCAGCAGTAATGTAGGAAAAATGGAAGGCAGGCAGTATGAGGAGGGGCAGCAGAATTACTATGGAGGGCATAAGGGAGGAACAGGGCATTCAACTTATCATAGAGGGCAGGAGTAAGGGTCAGGGGCTGCAGGCTTCCCATTGACTACATAAGGGATGGGCAGGTTTGGAGTGTTCTGCCCTGGCTTTCCTGCCTGTCCTCCATGATCAGCCTAATATCCCTTCACCTCCCTCTTGTCCCTATGTGGTCTGTTGTGTTTTCCATGCCCCTCCCACCTGCCATGTGGGTCATTTGGCTGCCCCCTGCTTCTCCCTCCTTCCCTCCATGGTCCATTCTGCAGCTCCTGTCCCTCCCCCTGCACTTTTCGGTCAGCGTACTGCCCCTGCCCTTCCTTCCTGACCACCGTGGGCAGCCTACTGCCCCTCCCTCCTGCTCTCTGTGTTCTGTTTGGTGTCCTTGCCCCTCCTTACTGTTCTCCGTGGTCAGCTTGCTGCCCCTGCCTTTCCTGTCTGTCCTCCTTTCTCTGTGTACCAACATTGCTCCTTCCCTCCTGTCCTCTGTGGTCCATTGTGTTGCCCTTGTACCTCCCTCATGCTATCAGTGGTCAGTTTGCTACCTCCTGTTCCACCCTCATGGCCTCTGTGGTCAACATACTGTGCCTCCTTCTTGCCCTCCCTAGTCTGTTTTGCTGCCCCTGCCCTCCCTTGCTGCCCTTCATGGTGAGAGTGCTCTCCGTGAACATCCCTTGTGCTCTCTGTGATCTGTTGTGCTGCCCCTACCACTGTCTTCAGAGGTCAGATTGCTAGGTGGTAAGATCTTTAAAGACAAAGGAATTTCAAGTCTCCTAAAATAGAACTACAGTACTTTTTTAATTGACCTACTTTGCTTTTCACCCTGCAGTGGTGTATATTTGGTCCGAATAACTTTGATTAAGAGGAGTGAATCACTTCACAAGGTTCTGTATGTTTTAAAGCTGAGCTGACATACTCAGTGATCCTGATGTAAACAGCAGTGAAGCAGCACTATTTGCCTTGCTTTCCAGGATTGTAAAACATGACACAACAGTCCAAACAACAAAATAAGTTGCCTTTTGCAAAATAAACCAGGTCTTGTCCTTTTTGGGACACTTCACTTCAATTATGTGCATAGATCATGCTGCAATACAATTCTGTCAATAAGTAGCATCAAGTCAAGAACGGCTCAACATACACATAAACCCACTCAGTGATATATTAGCCTGAAATGTATTGACATTCTACTGCTACTCAAAAGAGACAACATTTTGATACAGCTATCAGGCACTTCCATCATTAGCACAGGAGTCCTCTGTGTTCACCTTTTCTCCAAGTTTCAATTGAAAACATTTCCCCTATTCTATGCCAGGGCACAAGGTGTAACATTATACTTAGTGGTCATTAAGAGGTCACTCAGGCTCAACACTATCTATACAGCCACTACCACAAACGTCTAAACTGCATGCAGCCATTCACTTTGAACAATCACCTCCCTACAGTCGTACATCCCACTGGAATTTCTCATGGTGGAACAACTAGCAATCATGTTCTTTCATCCCTCAAGAAGTACTCACCAACTTTAAATCCTGATTACGGCTAATGTTGTCATAATCAATCAACATCTCAGAATTCAGACTGTAATGTGGCACCTAAGCCCTCCTCAAATCTCCCACAGGGGGTACTCCTTAAGGCCCCTGACCTTTGCGACATGGAATCTATTCTCTGACGAGCAACAATCAAGCAATCCAACCAACTAACCTTTACAAAGCAACTAAATAGTACCCACACATCTAAACCAAAGTGTCCTCCGTCACAAAGTTCGTTCTTGCCCTGGTAGGTTTGCAGAGTTATTTCCTTCTTGCACTGGCGGATTTGTAAAAAAATTTAAATGCATATCACGAATAATGTGACACAGTCACATTTGCTGTACAGTTAGAACATACCTGTGGTATTCTGCGGAGGCCTAAAATTCTGGCCACTTGAACTGACGAAGATGAGCGGGTATCACCAAGTACAGCCACCATTTTTAAGGGGTGCTGACAACTGTAGTTTGGGACAGTATCCTTCACTCCTGACAATAGCCACAGGGACCCTTGGGCTGGCAGACAGTCAGAGTCACAAGTGTCAAGAATTCTGAATCCCAGGGTCACATTAGGCAGCAGTTTGGGATTTTGGTTGATCTCGTCCGTGGCAAATACCATGGCAAGGGCACACTGGTACATTTCAACATAAATTCTGTAAAAGTTTAAACAGTTGTAAATGGCTACATGTTTGTATTTTCTTCCCTTATCACTTCAAATAAAAACATTGCACTGAAAAAAGATTCTTAGAAAACCACTAGCATAAGGAAACCTTTATATATTAATCAGACTATTGATTATTTTCAGCCATAAAGCTCATGATATTAAATGTGTGCATGCAGGTTCACAGCTGAGAGTTATGCAAATATAACACAATAGTCCCAACTCTTTGCATAACGGTACAGATCTATGCACATTAAGTATATCTGAATATTTTCTTGTTTTTAGTTTGGTGTTTAATGTAGAGCAAAGGTATGTTAACTCAATGTGGTAAAAATGATTGGACATTGGACAACGTATGATGGTGTTAATGACCACAGTTCCTTGAAATAATGGAAGGTATTGGCTCCCACCCCACTAATGCACCCTGACTAAGGCAAATCAGCACAAGGCAGTATGGCAGTATGGAACAATGCTATTAAGTGGCTTAAAGGTAAGTATTACTATGAGCTTGTGAATTTCACATATAAACACAAATAGGGATGGGCTCAAGAGAGAGGTTACTCCAACTAAATTCTGATGATTCTATATAGCTCTCCAGCTCTCAACATCCCAAAGAAAATTAGTAATTAATAATATATAATACTTCAGCATCTGCATGGGGTGTGACAAGAAACATCCCTCCTCCCCACCTCCTTTAGCAAATACTTTGGTGGATAAAACTTCAAGCCTGCTGTTAATAAAACACTTGTTGGATATTTTTCATTCCAGACTCTGACCTTTGACCTGAGATTAATATTCATTAAACTCAGCCTACTAATCATACGTTTCAGATGGCAACCTGGCTTGCCCACTAATTCAATAAGATCTTAAAAAGGGTTAAAAAAATGCATTAACGTATATAGGTGCAAAACAAATTAATCTTCCTCTTGAACTTGGGCATACCAGTTGTGAGATGCAGACCTCCTCTTCTAACTCTTTGAAACAGAATCATTTCTGGTTGCACCTCACCATTACTACTGTGTTCATCCTCGTGGTGCTTCAGGATTCCTAGGCTAGCTAATATATTTCTTTTACTTACCACAGCTGTATCACAACAAAATGATGCATTTCAATTTGCTCTTAGTTGCTCAATATGCATTAGAGAGAATCGCAAGCTAGAACTTTAGTGTTGGGTTTGACCCTCTCTGAAGGGTTACCACAAAACACTTTGCTTTCCCCCCCCGGCCCCCCCCCCCCGTTTTCTAAACCCATTTTGTTAGCCTTTAGGACTCTGCACACTTTACTAGAGCTACGAAGTATTAATGTGCTTTAGACACAGTGAAAATGGCCTACACTCAGTTGGCTCATTTCATTTAATGGTGACTCCATAGTAAAATGGTAGTACTGGTACCCAGGGCTGGTGTATTCAACAATACTATAGGGTCTGCAGCACTATAAAGTAGCCTTTTGAAACCTGTCCCAGGCCTGCCATTGAAGACTGTGTTTAGAGTTTTAAACTGCCATTTTCACTTGGCAAACTAAGGCGGTCATTCTGATCCTGGCGGTAAAAATCGCCAGGGCCGTGGTCCGCAGGAGCACCGCCAACAGGCTGGCGGTGCTCCTTTGGGCATTCTGACCGCGGCGGTACAACCGCGGCCAGAAACGGAAAGTCGGCGGTCTCCCGCCGGCTTTCCGCTGCCCAGGGGAATCCTCCATGGCGGCGCAACTTGCTGCGCCGCCATGGGGATTCCGACCCCCATACCGCCATCCTGTTCCTGGCGGTTTCGGCCGCCAGGAACAGGATGGCGGTATGGGGTGTCGTGGGGCCCCTGGGGGCCCCTGCAGTGCCCATGCCAATGGCATGGGCACTGCAGGGGCCCACGTAAGAGGGCCCCACTTAGAATTTCAGTGTCTGCTTAGCAGACACTGAAATTCGCGACGGGTGCTACTGCACCCGTCGCACCCCTTCCACTCCGCCGGCTCCATTCGGAGCCGGCTTCCTCGTGGAAGGGTGTTTCCCGCTGAGCTGGCGGGTGGCCTTTTGGCGGTCGCCCGCCAGCCCAGTGGGAAACCCAGAATGACCGCTGCGGTCTTTTGACCGCGGTACGGAGCTCAGAATCACCCCCTAAATATTTTGCAAAGACTAAATCTGTATATATTCAATACATATGTCACCCACGTGCTAGGCCCTAAATAGGGCAGGGTGCATTGTCTTTCAAAATTTGGAAATGTACTTCGAATTTCTACATGTCCCGGTACTGAAAAACTCCTAAATTATTTTCTTCATTACTGTAAGGCCTACCGTTTCCATGTGGTAACATTGGGTTACCTTATGACTTTTAATAAGTGATAACTTTTGTTTGGGAGCAAGTTGGAATCTTACATTTGCTGTCTGACGAGTTCTAATTTAAAACCCTCTTTAATGGTAAATTTAGATTTTAAGACACAAATCTGAAAATGCCACTTTTAGAAAGTTGTCATTTTCTTGCCCTAACCGTTTGGTGCCTCCAGCTTGTGATGGGTCACATGACTAGGTGTAGTTGGCAGTTAGCCTTGGTGTATTCCTCCCAGCATCACAATACAGGGTCTGGGTATTGACAGCACGGGCCATCTCTGGCACGATGGGGAAGCAGAGCTGTTCCCTGCAACACTTGCACTTCAAAGGGCACTGGCCCAGCTCACACAAAAAGGAGTTCACACTAGCCTACTGTGCCATCAGAAACACTGGAACCAGGATAGGGAGGCAGAACAATTCCAGGCACCCCTGTAAGGAGAAGCTCCAAAAGCATCTCCCACTTTAAAGTGGGCACCAGGTAAAAAAAGAGCCCCTTCAGACTATCTCTTCAGTAAGCTACTGGACCTGTGGATACTACAGAGGAATGGCATTCTGTGGCCCTGCTTCTTGAGGTCTGCTCTGTTTTCCGGGACGGAAACCTAGACATGCTGCCTTCATTCCAGGGTGAGTGACTTCAAGGGTCACCTCACTGACCTCCTGCTCTGAACTGCAGAGATGTAAAATGCTCCAGAGGCTTCCATTCATCTTTCCAGCTGCCCTGCTTCCAAGACCTGCAACTGGAGCTGCCTTAGCCCTGCTGGCATCTGCAAGACTGAGTTCCTGATACATAAGAGGTGCTTCCTCAGGCACTGGACACTTGGCTGGCATCACAGTGCACTCCTCTGACTCAAAAAGGATAAAGTCTGAAGTTATAGGCTCTTTGTGACCAAAACTGGGCACATTCATGCCAGGATCTTGTCAACCATGCCTCCTGAACCTGACACTATACCTGCTCCTCGTTAACTCCTCCATCATGAATGGAACTCTTCGAACTGGACTTTAGAAGGTAACGTTTTCAGTGCGATTAACCTGGTTCCTGTATCTGGTTCATGCTCCATTGTGGTTTGCCTTAACTTGTGATTTTTACCTGGTTTTGCATGACCAGATAAACACGAGTGGCACTTAGGCCCTCATTACAACCCTTGCGGTCGGTGATAAAGTGGCGGTAATACCGCCAACCGGCAATAATAAATATGAAATTATGACCACAGCGGAAACCGCTCAGACAGACAGACACTTTGACACACCGACTGGCACCACAGTGGTAACCGCCAAAAGCCAGGTGGAAGACAATGTATCGCCCACAGAAATATGACACACATATCAGCCACCTTTTCTGGGGCAGTACCAACGACAACAAAAGCCTGGCGGAAACACTGTACAGAAGGGAAACGACTCACCTCTGGAGACTCAAGGAAGAACCACGCCGCCATGGAGCCCGAGTTGCATGTTTTCCCCATGCTCTTCTACCTTCTGCTCCATTACGAACACCAACGCTGGTGAAGACGACCACGGTGAGTACAGCCGCCTAGCACACAGGGGAGGGGGCAGGAAAAAGAGAGTGACACACACACTCAAAAAGCAACACCCCCACCCCCACCCCCAACAGCATACACACAAGCAGATGCAGTAACATTACATATTTACCCCATACCCTTCAGAAATAATACAAGGACAACTACTTTAGTGTAAAAAGGCTGTAATAAGATAAATACATGTGAAATCCGTGCATCCAAATCAAAAAGTACATACATATTTACAATGCAAGGGACACTGCCCAGTCCTCAATGTCTGTGGGCCACAGGGCCACATCACAAAGTCCAAGGCCCAACCTCACTCCTGCAACCACACAGAGAGAACACTGTAGGGGCATCAGGTCGAAAAGAGATAGGCACCTCAGGGGGACATGGAATAGTGTGGCACCTCAGACGGAAGATGGAACACCACTGGTCCTGGAGAGGGCAACATGCCCATCACTCTGTCCTGGGGAGTGCAAGGCCACAGTTTCTCAAGTGGGTGATTTGCCCACATGCTCTGGAGGGAGCAACATGCCCTATGCTTGGTCCTGGGGAGTGCAAGGCCACAGTCTCTAAGTGGGTGATTTGCTTGCTGACTTGTCCTGGGGAGTGCAAGGCCATAGTCTTTCAAGGGGGTGATTTGCCCACTGCCTGGTCTTGGGGAGTGCAAGGCCACAGTCTCTCTAGTGGGTGACTACTTCCACTGGTTCCAGAGGGGCCATTGTGCCCAGTGAGCTTCATCCTGTGGAGGATGGGATGAGTGGATGGTTTCTTCGGCTGGTGTTGGAGGGGGCATTGTGCTCAGTGAGCTTCATCCTGTGGACGATGGGGTGAGTGGATGGCTTCTTCCACTGGTTCTGGAGGGGGCATTGTGCCCTGTGATGCAGATCTTGGGGTGTGCAAGGTCACAGTCTCTCACCTGGAGGGCCCAGGCTGCACAACAGCCCATGGATGCAGGACTACAGACTGTCCGCCGGCGGTGACAGCTGCTCAGTGGTGGTAGTGGCGGTGCTGGTGTCGGTGCTGGCAGTGGTGGGGGGAGGCTCCAGCCCTTCTCCTGCAGCCTCGGAAGGCTGCCACTGGGGTAGCTGCTGCTGGCAGTGGTGCTGGGGAAAGGCTCCTGCCCTTCCCCAGCACCACTTGGGCTGCTGCTGCTGGCAGTGGTGCTGGTGGCAGTGCTGGTGGCGGTGCTAGCAGTGGTGGGGGGAGGCTCCAGCCCATCCCCTGCAGCATCGGATGGCTGCACCACCATGGTTGGTGGTGGGGGCTCCAACTGAGTCCCAGCACCAGGCCTCCTGTCCTTTTTGCCTGCTGGTGCAGGCCCCTTGCCCTTCCTGCCAGCAGCTGGGGATGGCTCCTTGCTCCTTTTGGCAGCAGCTGGGGATTGCTCCTTGCCCTTCCTTTAACCATCTGGGGTGCCTCCTTGCCCTTCTTTGCAGCAGCTGGGGGTGTATCCTTACCCTTCCTTGCAGCAGCTGGGGGTGCCTCCTCGCCCTTCAGCACTTGGTGCAGGCACCCTATCAGTGTGGCTGCCTGGTGCCTGGGATCCTCTACCACCTGGTGTACCTGTGGACACTACTGTGCCCCTGGACTGGGTGACTGAGGTGCTTGCCTGAGTTCTGGCCACCCTGGCCTGACGTGAGGGACGGGGAGGGCAGGAGAGGAGGTCAAAGGTGAAGAGGAAAAGCTTCTTAGGGACATTAGGGTGGGAAGAGGGAGATGGTTTCGGAGTGGAGCTAGAGGGAGTGGTTGTAGGAGGTGTCTGTCTGCGGTGTTTGGGTGCAGGTGCATGGGCTGGATGCTGTTGTGAGGTGGATGGCTGTTGGGTGTCTGAGTGCTTGAGTTTGTGTACTTTGGGAGGAGGGGGCACATACAAAGTGGAAGAGGACACAGGGGACGTGTGCATAGAAAGGGGGGTGGTGACTGCCAGTGAGGGGAGTGTGCTGTTAGGTGTGCTGGTGATGGGGGTAGTGGATGAGGATTTAGTGCATGCAGGTGTGAGTGGAGACACAACTGGGAGGGAGGTGGACGAGGAGGCTGAGGGGGCCACAGGGGTGGCAGTGGATGTTGGTATGTCTGCATCTGGATGGTGTTTGTGTGAGTGCCTGTGGGATGAAGTGTGGTGCTTGTGTTTGCCATGTCCAGTCTTGTGTGTTGTCCTGGGTGCCAGTTCGTCTGCCTGTGTGCTTGGGATAGGTTGGGGTTGAGGGGAATGGGATTGGGTAGAGGAAGTTGGAGGGGGAGGCTAAAACAGGGACAATGGCTGCCATCAGAGAGGAAGCCAGAGCCTGGATTGATCTCTGTTGGGCTGCCATTCCAGTGTGAATGCCCTCCAGGAATGCATTTGTCTGTTGCATTTGGACTGCCTGCCCCTGGATGGCATTTACAATGGTTGACTGCCCAACAGAGATGGATCGCAGGAGGTCAAAAACCTACTCACTGAGGGCAGCAGGGCTCACTGGGGCAGGGCCTGAGGTGCCGGGGGGTCGGAGATGCCCACCCTCCTGGCTTAGCGGGTACGGGAAACACGCTGAGGGGCTGCTGGGAGGGAAGTGCTGGTACGGGTGTGGCGGCTGTACCTGTAGCTGGGGTGGGCACAGAGGTGTCCACCACAACCAGGGCGCTTCCAACGGAGGAGGAATCCATGTCTGAACTGTCCCCTCCTGTCTCCGCCATGGTGCTCCTCTCACCCTCCGTCACATTCAGTGGATTAGGCCTCCTGGGCACTGTGGGATGAAGCTCCCTCCGTCACCGGTGCCTCAGCTCCTCTGCCAGATGATGCTAATGCACATAAGGACAGGGTGACAAAACAAGAAGGAGGGGGAAAGACAAAGGATACACTTGGTCAGTGGTGGCCAACAACACCACCGTTGACGTACAAGACACAAACACACACAGGGAACAGCCCTACGCACTAGGCAATGCACTACCAGTCACAATGCTAGTCACCAGCCCATGGATAGGGACACCTAACGCCAATTGCAGCATACCTGAAACCCACAGAGCCTTGCCCAGTAGTGGACGCCTACTAGCTTGGTTGGAGGTATATTATATCTGAACCCTGCCCAACATGGGACCTCCTCTGCAATGTCGTATACTGGGGCACTGTACGCATCCCCTTGTGGCTGCTGTGATGCCCCCAAGCGCCCATCCAGCTCCGGATAGGCCTCTGCCAGTATGCAGGCTTTCGGGGGGTCAGGGTTTGACAGGCACCCCTTCCTCGTTGGGAGGTCATCCCCAGCTGGCCTCCATCGTCTTCCATGCCTAGCGTCTCATGTCCTCCCACCGTTTGCGACAGTGGGTGCTCCTCCCGCCTGCGGTAGACCCCCAGGGTCCGCACATCCTTGGCAATGGCATGCCATATTCGCTTTTTCTGATGGGTGCTGACCTGCAGGGAAATGGACACAGGTAAAGTAATTAGTCCAACCGTCCTGCCTGTTACACTCATGGCCCACAATGCCTCTACCCATCCCCATTACCACAGACATGGCCCACCGTACATGCAGCACGCTGCCCAGGGCCCATCCACCAACCCCCCCCACATGAGGCCTTCACACACAGCACTCCATGCAATCATGCCTCTTGCATCGTGCTAATGGTGTACTCACCTGTTAGTCTGGAGGCCTATACAGCTATCCTGTCGAGGAGAAGGCAGGGGCCCTTTCCCCATTGACATGAACCATGGTCAGTTCCAGACACAGGTCACAGCAGCACTTGCAGTGTAGGTCCTCTCCTGTTGAAGTTCGGGTAGCAAGTGAGTAAACAGATAGAAAATGGGGGTGACGTCCGCACGGTGCATACTGTCACTGCCGGCGTACATCACCATTGGCCACTGTACCCCATAGGGCCCAATGTTAACCAATGAGGAGTTGCACAGCGGTTTTCGACCGCCTCCCGCAACGGCGCACAACGTCAGCGGAATTACCTCATTTCCACCTGTCCCTCCAAATAGGACAGCCTGATGCCATTTTGGGGGGGGGGGGCTGTAGTCCATGGCTCCTAACTGCATCATAGAACACATATGCACTATTTGGACCTCTCTAAAAAAATGCTGTTACAATCACGACATGCATTGAAGTGTAGTGGTTGGAAATAAGAGATACTGACCAGCACCTCACCATTTTGCCCCATAGACTGCAACCGCTGTAGATGAATAGGAGATGGAGACATCCCCCGTGTACAGACCCCTGGTGGACTTGGCAACAATGGGGGACAGGCACAATATCCTCACCTATAGACTGGACAGGGCCACAATCACAGAGCTGTGTGCCCAATTGGAGCCTGACCTAATCTCTGCTATCCATCACCCCACCGGGATCCCCCCTCTTGTGCAAGTGCTATCAGTGCTCCATTTCCTGGCAACTGGCTCCTTCCAAGTGACAGTGGGCTTGGCAGCAGGAATGTCTCAGCCAATGTTCTCAATAGTGCTGACCAGAGTGTTGTCTGCCCTGATTAAACACATGCGCTGCTATATCGTTTTCCCCCAGGCGGAGGATTTGGCCATAGTGAAAGCTGATTTCTATGCAATGGGACATATCCCCAACATTATTGGGTCAATTGATGGTACACATATAGCATTTGTCCCCCCCCGGCGAAATGAACAGGTGTTCAGAAATCGAAAGAGCTTTCACTCATGAATGTGCAGATGGTGTGCCTTGTGGACCAGTACATCTCCCATGTCAATGCAAAATATCCTGGGTCTGTGCATGATGCATGATGCCTTTATCCTAAGGAATAGCAGCATCCCATATGTGATGGCTTAACTCCAGAGGTGTGGCTAATAGGTGTGCCCTGGTCCCCATCCACTATATGTTGGTGTATGGGTATGCTGTGGGCCCTAAGGGTTGGTTTGTGGCTAGCAGTTGTCCCTCGATATTTGCAGGTGACTCTGGTTACCCCAACCTCTCATGGCTACTGACTCCTGTGAGGAATCCCAAGACAAGGGCAGAGGAACGTTACAGTGAGGCACATGTGCGAACAAGAAGAATTATAGAGAGGACCTTTGGCCTACTGAAGCCCAGGTTTCGTTACCTCCATGTAGCAGGTAGATCCCTGTACTACTCACCCAAGAATGTCTGCCAGATCATCGTGGCATGCTGTATGTTGCACAACCTTGCCTTATGTCGCCAGGTGCCTTTTCTGCAGGAGGATTAGGCTGGAGATGGCCGTGTGGCACCAGTGGCCCCTGTGGACCGTGATGATGAGGAGGCAGAGGATGACGATGAGGACAACAGAAGTGCAATAATTCATCAATACTTCCAATGACACACAGGTAAGACAGTGTAACTTCATATTTAATTGACAGTTTTGTGTTTGACATTGTCACTGGCAGGCTGATTCTCCCACTTTCATGGCCACTCACTGTAGCCTTTGGCATCTCTGTTTGCAGATATTTGTTCCCCACTATTGCTCCTGGTTTGTTGACTGCAGCCGGCTACAGGTCATTCCTATGAATACATTTCCGTACAGTTGATTTTTAATGTTTAAGCCTTGTTAAACGAATACATACTTAAATCATTTGACATACTCCATACTTGTATTTTTTTCAAAGGGTGTTTATTTCAGTGCTAAGAGGTAGAGGGGGGGGGGTTGCTATGGGCTTGGGGATGATGGAGGAAAGTCCAGGTTGGAGTCCAGTCTATTTGTATCCCAGGTGCATTGTCCAAGGGGGCATAGGAAGGGGAGCAATGGCAGTTCAAGGTGGACAGGGTGACAGAGTCATATTTCCTGGCGGAGGTCTTGGCAATAGTCTCTGGCTTCTGACTGGATCACAGGGAACGTTTGTGGGGTGGTTCTGCAGGGGGAGGGGTGATGGTGGCCTGTTGGTCCTGTGGGGGGGCCTCCTGTCCACTAGTGCCAGCAGAGGTGGAGGGCTGTTCATCGGTTTGGCTAGTGGCAGAGGCCTGGTGGGGTGCCACTGCCTCCCTCATGGTGTTGGCCATGTCTGCCAGCACCAGTGCAATGGAGACCAGGGTGGTGTTGATGTCCTTCAAGTGCTCCCTGACCCCAGATACTGTCCCTCCTGCAGCCGCATGTTCTCCAGCAACTTGTCCAGTATCTGGCCCATCATCTTCTGGGAATGGTGGTATGCTCCCAGGATCACGGTGAGTGCCTCCTGGAGAGTCGGTTCCCTGGGGCTGTCCTCCCCCTGGTGCACAGCAGTCCTCCTAGCTTCCCTGTTGTCCTGTGCCTCTATCTCCTGAACTGTGTGTCCACTGCCACTGGCCCCAGGTCCCTAATCGTCCTGTGTTTGTGGGATGGGCTGGGGTCCCTGTAGTGGTGTACACACTGCTGATTAACGTGTCCTGGGGAGAGAGGTATAGGCCCGCTGGGTGGGTGCTGTGGTGGTGTTTCCTGAGGGGGGAGGCTCTTTGGTGGTGTGAGGGTGTACCTGGGTAACCGACTGTCTCGAGATCCCTGATGGGCCAGGTTGGTCATCCAGATCCAGGCAAGCAGAGCTGCTGTCATCACTGTGGGCCTCTTCTGGGGAGGGGGGACTGGATGTTGCTGGCACCTCTCCGCCGGTGGCATTGGCTGGGGTACCTGTGGGGATGTAAATGCAGTGTTATTGTTTCTGCATGCGACATCATGTGCATGGGCGTGTTGCTCTCTACGGTTGTTGTTGCCCTGACAGATTTGCCTTTGAGTGAGTAGCTATTCGTTGGGCTAAGTGATTCTCTCCAGTGTGCATGCAGTGGTGATAGATGTCCATGCAGGTCTGTGAGGAGTGTCCATGCATTGGTGTTACGTGCAGGGCTTGGTATTGGGATGAGTGGGTTGTGATGGTGGGGTATGTGGGAGGTGGTGAAGTGATGGGAGTGAGGGTAAGGGTAGGGGTTTGTGATGGAATGCAGGTGGGGGGGTGATAGTAATAGAGATTTGACTTACCAGAGTCCAGTCCTCCTCCTACTCCTGCCAGGCCCTCAGGATGCATGATTGCCAAGACTTCGTTCTCCCATGTTGTTAGTCGTGGGGGAGGAGGTGGGGGTCCACTGCCAGTCCTCTGCACAGCTAATTGGTGTCTTGCTGCTGTGGAACGTACCTTCACCTGTAGGTCATTTCACCCCTTCCTGATGTTGTCCCTTGTTCTGGGGTGCTGTCCCACGGTGTTGAGCCTGTCCACGATTCTCCGCCATAGCTCCATCATCCTAGAAATGGATGTCTGCTGCACCTGTGATGCAAATAGCTGTGGCTCTACCTGGATGGTTTCCTCCACCATGACCCTCAGATCCTCCTCAGAGAATCTGTTGTGTTGTTGTGGTGCCTTGGGTGTAGTGTGAGTGGTGTAGGTGAGGGTGTGTGGGGTGATGTGTTGGGTTGTGTGATGTAAGGTGTGTTGATAGGTGATGACGTTATGTGGCTCTGGTTGTGTGTGTGCTCTTGTTGTCTCTCTCTGGTGGCAATTCTTTCTAGTCATAAAGGGTTGTGGGTAGTGTGGGTGTGTGTTTTATAGTGGTGTGGGTGTGGTGTGTGTATGTGTGTCAAGTGTGTGTAGTTTGAATTGTCCAATATGGTGTAGTTTTGTTTGTGTGTGTGTATTTTGAGTGCAGCGGTATGTACCGCCACTGGTTTACCGCCATTGAATATCCACTGCAGTGATTCGTGGTTCATAATGCTGTGGGCGTAGTTCTGTTGGCGTAACAGTATGGGTTTTGCTACCGTCAGTTTATCGCTGACCTTTGGGCTGGCGGACTTGAGTGTGTGGCTGTATAGTGACGGATTGGTATGTGTGTGTCATAACATGGTTGCCGATTATTCGTGGCGTTATGTTGGTGGCAGTCGGCATGGCGGTAAACTGGATTTACCGCCAAAGTCATAATGAGGGCCTTAGTGTGTTTATAATTACCTTAAATCTTTGTAAAAATGTATTACAGTTTATTCAATATTTCTAAATTGGTATGGGACTTTCCTTGTGTTGTGTTATCAGTTTACTACTGTTTGACTACCTCATAAATAATTCATATATTGGCTCTACAAAAAGCCTGACTGCTTTTGTGCCAAGCTACAAGTTGATTGAGCACGGGTTAATTTAAAGAGTTTTTGGTGGTTCACTCTGAGAATGATTGTAGTTGGTGCATGAGTAGGGGTTCACCTCCATCAACTAAAAACACAATTTCTCAGATTGAGTCAAGCCTCATCATAGACAAAGTCAGATATACCTATGCGTTGTTTACACAACCCATGTCTTTTAATGGTGAACATTGCAGAATCGACAAAAAAACTACTTTTGTAGGAACATAGCATTATTTCACAGAAATGACTAAAACAAAGATACTTGAGATGTGACCATCACAGATAGTCTTTCTCAACTACTTATTTAAACAGAAATGGTGTTCTGACCAGAAATCATGGTCTCCAGAAAATTTGCATTGTACTCTGGTTTATCGTCAACTGGGGCCCAAAGCTACCTGAGCCTGAACCTAGCTGCTGCACTAAGCTAGCAAATGCGCTTGCCCCATCTGCAATAAAAAATGCTAAGTTTACACTATTGCTGCCTGTAGCCTCTTTAACAACACTGAGGTTCTTCAACTCACACAGTAAGTTAGAGCACCTACACATAAGGCAGAACATTCTTTGGAATGGATTCTTTCCAATATTCCTGCCCTTGTGAATAAACTTCTGATTTGCTTGGTCTAGATGGACCATTATGCAATATCTCTGAGTATTAACATGAATTGCCAGACTCTGTACTCTCTGGCAAAAACTGTTCCATCTAGGAAATGGTACAAAGTTAACTCAATGAGTTTTTGTAGCCTTTTGACATCTTCTAGTTCTTGATGCGACACCCAAGTGGAGGTTTTGGAAAACCATGTGAGGGTACAGCTCAATTTGGCTCTTGATTCCCTCAATCCAATATCACTGCTGTATAAAAAAAAAAATAATGTCAGAAAGCTGTGGTTCAATCATCAGTTGATAGCCCAAAAGAACAAAAGTAAGAACTTAGAACACACCTGGTGCAGAATAGATAACTCAGCACCCAAGCAAGATATAAATAAGTACGTTAAGAGTACCATTAGCAAATCAGAAAAGCATGGGTGGCATACTGTGCTGAAAAACTAGATATCTCACACAGTTCCACTAAGGAAATATTTTCCATTGTGAAGACTTTGTTGAACTCTGCATGTAAGACAGTCAAAATATCTGAGAAGTGCAAAGAACTAGACAACTTTCTTCTGAAGAAAGTGGTGAATATTTATTCATCTTTTTGAGGTGTGTCTAGAGTAGAGTCTCCTACTACACATTGCTCTAGGCAGTCTCAAAAGAAATACATCTATTGGCCTTCTAGCCCCTAGATATGGCCCGCTTGAGATACTCTTAACGTCTGTTAAATCGGGTTCTCTGAGTAATCCAGCACCTCCTTGGATCCTGAAAATGGCATCCTTGTGTTAACAACTATGCTGTCTGAGCTGCTTAATTTATCTATTATATCCTCCACTGTTCCCCAAGTATGGAAACATGCCACTGTTATTCCATTGCTCTGGTTGCTTCTAAGGTATGAGACAAGAACCCCATAAAGTCTTAGAAATGCACATCAATAGACAGTTATCTGACAATATGGAATATCACAATTTAGTGCGCCTGTCTCAGTCTGTTTTTTGTCTGGGCCATAGCATGGAGTCTGAGCTCCTGTAGGTTCTCAGATTATTTCAAAGAGACATTAGATAGGGGTGGTATTGCAGTACACTTCCTTTTAGATTTGAGTGCTGCCTTTGACACAGTATCCAACCTGCTTCTTCTCAGGAGACATGAGAACCACAGGATTATTGGGAAGCTCCTCTTTGGCTCACTTCCTTTCTGTATCATCGATCCTTTTAAGTGGTGTCCATATCCACAATGCACCTTATAACTTGGGAGGTGTCCAAAGACTCTTTATTGAGCCCTACACTTTGGAACATCTATGTCCACCCTTTAGTGAACATAGTGGATTCTTTCATCTTCTTCATAATCGCTTATGTGGATGATACACAAATAGTGTTTTTTTTTGTCTGCTGATTCAGGAAAGAGTCCCCCTCAACTGAAACTCTATCTGGAAGCTGTTGCCCACTGGGTAGGGCTGAACTGCTCAATGACAGCAAAACAGACATTTTGCAAGTTGGAAACCGGCCAGGCTTGTGGGGCCTGCCCTGGTGGACAGAGGTAATAGGTCCTGTACTAGAGGACATAAAGGTCATACTGAGACTGTGAATTTAACTGGATAAGGAACTGTGATTCAATCATTAGATCAACATTGTTATTGGCTAATGTTTGGTATGTAGAAGGGACTCATGAAAATTATTTGGTTCCTGCCAGCATCCACTAAATGACTATCATTCATGCACTGATTATATCGTGTCTGGACTATGGCAATATTTTATATTTAGAAGCTATGAAAGACTCAAGTAAAATAATTCAAACTATACCGAATGCAGCACCATGTCTTCTTGGACACATTCCAAAATTCACATCTGCTTCGACTCATTTGAGGGACCTCCATTGACTGCCTGTGGCTAAATGAATCTAGAGTAAAGCACCTGCTCAGTATGGGCCATATTATTTGAGGGATATGGTCTCCCCTGTTGGCTTTTGAGATCCATGCTCTCTACTAACCTCAAACTGGCTCTGATACTGCAAATGTGTCTTGTCAGTCAGGGAGGTCATTCCTTTAGATATCTGTCACCTGAATTATGGTCCACCCTCCAACCCCACCTCCACCTGAGTCCAACTAAGGCTGTCTTCCAAACATCTGGAGACTTGGCTGTTCTAATTTGGCAAGAAGTGTTGCTGGAACTGATCTGGCTTCTTCCTCTAGAACTAGAAAACCTTAATTAGATGGCTATGCGCTATGTAAACTCTTCAAATAGAGAACTGAAATAGAAATCTCATTCAAAAAGTATCACCTGACCTTCTGTAAGGTCTGCCCTGCATGGTTAGGCCCAGTGTAAGATAGTTAACGTATGTGTTCTTTAGAAGTAAGCGTTTGTCCTGAAAAAGTAAGTTCATACCAATATAATTTATTTTATGGTACAGTAGCCTCTTATTGTTAGTCCTAAGGTGGAAAGTGGAAGAAATAAGGGCCGGATGTACTACCATTTTGTATTGTGACTCACAATTTGTGAATTCTTGCGAATCACAAATTGCAAGTCTCAGTACAAAATATACAACAGTGTCCCCTACACTCTTAGTGATTTCAAATGGGTAGCAAGGGACCTGCCTTATTAATATTCATGAGGCAAGTTGCAAATTGCTACCTATTTGGGAATGGCTGCACTCAAAGGGATGGTGGCCTGCTGGGCTTAGCAGACTACCATGACTGTGACTGCTTTTTAAATAAAACATTTTTTGTTAAATTCAGTCTGTTTTCCTTATTGATAAATGGGTTGGATTTCAAAAACAAAAATGAAATGTTTGCTCTTAAAAAATGTTTGCACCCCATTCGCAATGGGATGCGAATAAGTTACCATCAACTTGAAGAATGGTGGTAACTGCAAATGTTTTGCGACTGCACTTCCGGTCACAAAAGATTCTCATATCCCCTGCAAATAGCAGTTAGGAATGGACTCCCTTGGCACACCTCTCCCTAACAGCGAGTTGCAAAATGAGGACAGTACATGCCAAAAGGACAGTCTGGCCCTAAATGCTGAATGATAATATTCTGACTATATACTGGACAGATATCTATTATTTAAATTTCCACCTAAAAATGCTAAAATGATAACAGTAAAAACATAACATCTTATGCAACAAACAAAGTGAGCATCTCCTTACAAGTTATCATTGTTGCTGTCTCTGGTCTGGAACATTTATTCCCCAAATTATGCTTTTCATATATTTTATTCTAATGTGTTCAATATATGCAGCTCAATCATACAATGCCCAGAATGCATTATTGTATCAGAAAAGACCAGGACTGTAAAGAGAACCCGCAATGACTTGGAGGAAAGTGGTCACCCCACTCGCATATTGTGAATTACACCCAGAATTTCAAGGGGCTGATTTACAACAGCCACATTATGGAAACGAGAGGGCACTTCCAGAACTGATAAAGGGTTAACGTAAGAGGCTACAATTTAACAAACCTTTCACATAATTCTTCCCAGTGCGCAACAACCCATGAGTGCCTACCAAGTTCTTGCATACATTTCTTCATTCTAAATCAGCTGCCCAGTATTGAAATGCCGCAAATTGGCGGGCCATGCACTGGTCAATATCTTGTAGGTAAGTCGCTGGCTAAATTGCAACTATTACAAACTTAATCCTACATATTACTAGGTCTTACTCACATACCTATTTTTCAAGACTGAAATATTTGCAATGCATTGACAAACTGCCCCGTGGCAGGATGTGTAACAGGATGTCTAATAAACCAGCATTGACAGCTAAATTGAAGCAGATTGGAAAGTCAAAGGAGAATTAAATTTTCCCTTCCGAGTTTCTTTCTACATTAGCATGATTCTCTAAGTCACAGAAGAAGTCAACAAGAGCCATTGTTTCACAGCTAAACCAATTGTTAGAAATGGGGTCTTTGGTTGGCAGTCAGGTTCCCCCCTGTCCAAGAAAGGACCCTCACTCTAGTCAGGGTAAAGGAGAATCACCTTCAGCTAACCCCCGCTCACCCCCTTGGTAGCTTGGCATGAGCAGGCAGGCTTAATTTTAGAGTTCTAGGTGTAAAGTATTTGTACCAACACATACAGTAACCTAATGAAAACACTATAAAATGACACAACACAGGGTTAGAAAAATAGGAAATATCTATCTAACCAAAATAAGACCAAAACGACAAAAAACCAACATACACATGTCAAGTTATTAATTAAAAAGCAAAAAGAGTCTTAAATCCTTTTGTAAACAGATAAAACACTGTTAGCATTGAAAAGTACCTGGGTAACGTCAAAATAACATACAGGGCCGAATGTGCGTCGTAAAAGGTAAGCAGTGCATCGATTTCTCACTGCAAGTGAGATCGTGCGTCATTTCTCCTTCTCTGGTCGGGCTGGTGTGCAGCGTTTCTCCTCTCCGCAGGGGAGCGATGCGTCGATCGGGGCAGCACTCGGGTCCAGGCAGGCGTTGCATCATTTTGTTGTGCCCAGCAAGGTTTGCGTTGAAAATCCTTCCGCGCGATGATAGCAAAACCGTGCAATGTAGGATGTGACATTACCAGCCTCCATCAACGATGCAGCGAGTTGTTTCTCCTGCCGCGAGCATCGATCTTCCAGCTGCGCTGCAAGCGATGCGTCAATTGCACGGCAGTCTGTGCCTGGATTTTCCAGCTGGGTCTGCCAGCTTCACCTGTCAAGGCCACAAGAACTGGATAGGGGAAGTCTTTGATAGCCCTGAGACTTCAACAACAGGAGGCAAGCTCAGGACAAGCCGTTGGAGATTTCTTCACAAGCAGGAATGCACAACAAATTCCAGTCTTTGTCCCCTTTCACCAGGCAGAAGCAGCAACTGCAGGATAGCGCCACAAAGCACAGTCACAGGCAGGGCAGCACTTCTCCTCAGCTCTTCAGCTCTTCTCCAGGCTCCTCTTGATGTCCAGAAGTGATCTAAAGCCTGTGGTTTTGGATGCCCTTGTAATACCCATTTTGGCCTTTGAAGTAGACTTACTTCAAATGAAAGTCTCTCTTGTTTGTGAAATCCTGCCTTGCCCAGGCCAGGCCCTAGACACACACCAAGGGGTGGAAGACTGCATTGTGTGAGGGCAGGCACAGCCTTTTCAGGTGTGAGTGACCACTTCTCCCCTCCCTCCCAGCACCATTGACTTGTCAGGATATGCAGGCTACACCCCAGCTCCCTTTATGTCACTGTCTAGAGAGAGGTGCAAACAGCCCAGCTGTCAAACTGACTCAGACATGGAATCCACAAACAGGCAGAGTCACAGAATGGTTTAAGCAAGAAAATGCTCACTTTCGAAAAGTGGCATTTTCAAAGACACAATCTTAAAATCAGCTTTCCTAAAAGATGTATTTTTAAATTGTGAGCTCAGAGACCCCAAACTCCACATGTCACTCCGCTCCCAAAGGGAACCTACACTTTAATCATATTTAAAGGCAGCCCCCATGTTAACCTATGAGAGGGATAGGCCTTGGAACAGTGAAAACCGAATTTAGCAGTATTTCACTGTTAGGACCTATAAACCACATTAGTATATGTCCTACCTTAACATGCGCTGCACCCTGCCCATGGGGCTACCTGGGGCCTAACTTAGGGGTGTCTTACATGTAAGAAAAGGAAAGGTTTAGGCCTGGCAAGTGGGTACACTTGCCAAGTCGAATTGGCAGTTTAAATCTGCACACACAGACACTGCAGTGGCAGGTCTGAGACATGATTAGAGAGCTACTAATGTGGGTGGCACAACTAGTGCTGCAGGCCCACTAGTAGAATTTGATTTACAGGCCCTGGGCACCTCTAGTGCACTGTACTAGGGACTTACCAATAAATTAAATATGCCAATCATGGAAATCCAATCAACAATACAATTTACACAGAGAGCATATGCACTTTAGCACTAGGTAGCAGTGGTAAAGTGCTCAGAGTTCTAAAGCCAACAACAACAGGTCAGAAAAAATAGGAGGCAGGAGGCAAAAAGATTGGGGATGACCCTGAATAAGGAAAAAAGTCCAACACCAATTATAAGTAAGATAATGCATGGAAACGATTTTCCCACATAATGGAGAACATACGACGAGAAAGGCGTGCCCATCTCTTCTGAATTTTACTTCGCCCTCTAAGAGTTCAATGACATTACAAGTTACCAATTACTACATAATATGCAACCGGAAGAATGTATAATGTTGTATTATTATTGTTATAGATATTAGTAGTAGTAGTAGTAGTAGTTATAGTAGTAGTAATAGCTGTTTGTAGTAGTAGTTGAAACAGGGACTGCAGTGTGTTTGCAGACGCAATTATTGTGATTACTGCTATTGATATTTTTTGTATTATTAAGAATAATAGTACTGATAATGGCACGTCTACTATTGAAAATAACAATAATTCATCACTAACAGAAGTAGTAATAATACTATTAGTACTACTAAATTTAATAGTATTGAAAACAAAGAAAGATGACAAAAACCAATGAACATTGAACAGAGCGCACTGAAAACCTTTTTTAGCTATTGACATTAATAGCAGGTGTTTCTAGCAAAATGATAACTATTACTATAGCGTTGTTCTGACAGATTTATGACTTGATACTTTCGTTTATAAAGTTACTACTTCCCACCTCAGTATAAGTATTGTAATCAACCTCAGAAGAACAAAAGGCTTTTAAGCCTTCTGTCTTTCTATGGTCTGATTCTAAGCTTAGGTGACGAAGTCTGCAGCCTATATATTAAACCATCAAACCTTCTTGATTGACTGTGAAAGATATCCTCAAACAAATGTGTTTGAGCACATAGATGGAGGTCTGCTGACTTCCTTGTCACCCAAGGTGGCTACGTTTCTTGCATATCTAGTGTTAATTCCATGGAAATATTTCAGTAGAGCTGTAAGACAAATGTTTTGTCAGTGTAGACAGATTGATATTAAGTCCAAGCATAAGTAAATGCATTTGAATGGTTAGGGCTTAATTTGTGCCAGTGGTTGTTGGTGTTGGGCACCAGTACTTATTTTTGAGGACCAGAACTTATTATTCATCATCAAACTTTGACTCAGAGCAAGCAGACTTTGACCCTGAGAAATGCAGAAATGGGAGAAAAAAGGAAGAAGAGAAATAGGAAAACAGCAACAAATGACTGCATAAATGAAAAATTAATCTGAAAAAGCGAGGTAAAGAGACAGGTAGTGTAGGTTGTGGAAGAAAGAGACATGGAGTGGCCTCAAGCAGTGCTGGCCTGAGGATATTTTGGGCCCTGTGCAGAGAATACTGTACAGACCCCGATGGCACAGGTCAAATTGATTTTCATTGCTATTAATTTTATTTTAGTAGATTGTTAACAAGTACAACAAGTAAAACTTAACTATACAAGTGCATCTGTAATAGAATAATTTATAATGCTACGACTTCACAAAAAGAGAAGCCTTAGGGAGTTCCACTTAGGAGTCTATAGTACATTGAAAACACATGGAAAGGTGGAAGGACCTGAACTACGGTGCTCTGCAGCAGAGGACGGGTAAATCCCATATCTCAATAGACAGCTTGAGCTCCTAATCTAAAATGGAAAACAGCGGACCACTCGCAGCCTGCACTTTAAAATGAACAACATCCCAGGCTACAAGTTAAAACAACAAGATCTGCGTCATCTCTGAGGTACGTTAAAACAAGTTGCTTGAACATCTCACATTGCAGTTTAATGGGGAAATTAAATGTACTTACTGGATATGAATAAATTAAGAAATGCGTTCATAAATTGTTTTGCACCATTGGAGGGCACCATACACAATGTGCCGTGCATGCAGCTGCATTTTTTCCTGCTGTGCTCAATTGAAAACTCACACAGGCCAACATAGGGGAGGCTGCCGCCCTTTTTGTGGTGCAGCAGATTATGATAGTGTTACACGCAGTGCAAGTTCTGACAATAATCCAGGGATGCACTGTGCCCTTACATTACCTGCTTCTGTTCTGCCATCTCTGAGCTAGAAGTGGCATAGCCAGTGCTTATAGAAACCATGAAAAGCCTCCTGCTTACAGTGGGACGAGTCAGTTTGCAGGGGTTGTGAGGTGTAAACACTTTCTTCCTCCTCCTCGCTCCATTGTTCTTTTGTTGTCTTCAGAGCTGACAGCGCCAAGCTCTTCTTCAGCTGAGAGCACTGGGTGGCTCTGAGGGGTAGGCACTCTGAAATTGATGGTAAATTTCAGTGAAATTTTCAGAGGCATTTTTGGGCCCCTCTAAGTTGTGAGCCCTGTGGGACCGCTTAGATAGCACACCACTAATGCCAACACTGGATTGAGCCTACGCATTGATGGTATTCACCAACTGCTGCATTTGGGTAAGCCTTGAGAGGGACACCTAACATAAAAATGTGTGTCTCTGCACTTAAACATTTTACAAGTTCATCAATAATGGCCAAATTTACTAAAATTTTGTGTCATGGTTGCACCACATCTGTGATGCAGCCATGACACAAAATGCTAGTAGATATTTACAAAGCTGCACAACGGGCAGTTTGCACTGCCATGCATGGCTTTGTAAAGAAATGTAACACAACAAACCACTTTGCCTATGTTACATTTTGTTCTGGGAGATGTTCCATGGGTGGGACACAATCCTACATTTATAATTGTTTGTAAACCTGGGACTGTGTAATATCACTACACTTCCCAGAGGATGGCGTAAGGAGGAAATATATTTTTTTTCTTCTTGGTAGTTGCTCTTCCTATGTGTGCTGCATTCTTTGCTGCATTCAGTAGCACACATACAAAGAGGACAATACCTTGAGGTACTGTTTTTGTGCTGGAAGGCATTTCTTACAATTCAGCTGGTAACACAGGCACACTTGCACTGTGGTGCAAGGGTGTCTGCATTGGCAGTCTGAAGTGCTCTAGTGCTATGACAGAGTAGAAGTGTGCCATATCTTAGTAGATATAGGGCCTGATATTAGGAAAGGGGTGCTGCACCCAGTGCGGCGCCACTTTCCTTGCACTCCTTAGCGCCCCCCTAACACTACCATGTGTGCACTGTATCTATGATACAGCGCACCATGGCGGTAGTTAGGGGAAATAGCATCAAAATTCTTGACGCTAGTTCAGAGCTTTGCAGGACTAGTGTAAACATTTTTTACATTACTCCTGCAAAGCCCATTGAGGCCCATTGAAAACAATGGTGTTCCTCCTTTTAACGCCTGCTTTGAGCAGGTGTTAGAAGTGCCAAGGAAAATGACACAAAGAAATCTTTTAGATTTTTTTGCGCCATTTTTTCAGCCCTCCAGATGGGGGAATGACCCCTTTGCATACATTGTGCCCGGTGCAAGCGTATTGTAGAGAAAAGGGTTACAGAGTGACGCAATGCATGCATTGCACCACTTTGTAAATTAGGCGAGGCAATTTTGGCCTTGTTCGGCCACATTAGTGTCAGCAAAAATGACACTAACGTGGCACAAGGAGGTGCTAGGGGCTCTTAAATCTGCCCCATGGTGCATTTCTGCTCTCTCCCTTCACACAAAACAGTAAAAGCAAATTGCAAATGTTAGTTAATCCAGCCCTGAATGTCCTTTCCTTTCAACAGATCTGAATATTAGATAAGAAATGTGGAGCCAAATAGTGAGTTTCCTCATATTTTCCATTTTGTCTTTATTTTTCTATAGCCTACACCTTCAACTGCATTTTCTCCTACGTTTTTATTTTTTTTTAAACATCTTTTGGTACACAGATTTGGTTATTCAATCTCTTTTCTTGCATTCTACCTGCATTTCCCTTTATACTTGCTACTTTACATTCTTGCCCCACGTATGGTACTATCAGGGGTCGAAAAAGGTGGAACTACATGAAACTACGTTGATCTACTTTATTAAAGATAAACTTTCTTCCTAGAGTAAATCATCCCAGAATGGCTCTATTAACATGAAAGTATAGTCATTCAGGAGTTAATGGGAAAGGCATGGGGGACTGGGCAACACAAGTTTGTTGATGGCTTCCAGAGCTGCTTCTAGACATGGAGCCTGCAGGATAATCAATTACCTCCTGTCAAAGACAAAGCAATGCACAAAGGAGAGCTCGTTTGAGTCCTACGACCAATCATGATTCTGTTATGTGCCCACTCACAGCTGCAGAAGGGACTTGCACACGTGGGCCCAGACTTACGAACATTTTGTGTTGTGGTTGCAGCACTTTTTGCTGCAGCCATGAAACAAAATGCTATTCAAGGGTTACGAAGCTACGCAAGGGCAGATGTGTGTAGACTTGCATGGCTTTGGAAAACAAAATGCAAGTTGCCTTGCTGCGATGTGTTGTGTGAAAGGTTAGTAAATATGCCCCTAGAGTTTGAAGAAAATGTGACTCTAAATGGCATGTACTGCAAACGGTCTATCTAATTCAGAAAGACAGAGGGCTCTTTACTGGTCTGTGCTTTCATGCACGATGTTTGAAGCTTACGTAATCTTTCACAGAATTACCGAGGAGTGAGACAAGTTTGGTAGATTGTTCCTAGTGTACATGCATAGTGTTATAACAACTACAATTGTATGCATGGCGTACAAAGGTAGACATACATGTGGAAAACAGAACATTTGGAAATCTTTCTATCACAAGACCCCCATTTTCACCATATGCTAGGGAGTATAAATGATCCCACATGGCTTTCACTAGTGATTGTCCACTGCCCAGTTAATCGCAGGCAACCAAAAGTTAGCTATGCACTTGTGTAAAAAAGGCTTCTGAAAGATCATTGTCATTTGGCCCATCCAGTTTCTATAACCTGCATGGTGAAATTACAAGCATGGTGCATGCTTGCCACATCTGGTATAATATTTCCCACAAGTCATTTCTGTTCCAACAATGGCCCTGATTTAAGCCAAAGTGGCGCAGCGTGGTGCTGTGCAAAAGATAGCAGCACCACACTGCACCACTTTTGAAACACAGGGATACGCCATATTTCCAGAAATATGGGTCAGCCCTGCATTTCCCCCTGTGTCGGCACTAAATTAAGCTGCCTGCGCCAACACAGGCATCCTTGCACCATAGTGCAAGGGTGTCTACATTGAGATTATATGTTTGTGTCCCTTCCTGCACATAAACAATCTCTAATGATGATTTGGCACTTCTATGTTGGCTTCAAAATGCAGCACACATAGAAGTATCAAAGCATAATTTCGGAATGATTGTTTATATGCAGGAAGGGACACCTTCCTGTACATAAACAATCATCCATGACATTTTACTTTTTCTATGTGTGCTGCAGATTGCAGCACACATTGAAAAATCAAAAAACGAGGAGGAATAAAAGCATTCCTCCTAATTTTGCAATGCTAACGCCACCCGTTAGTTGTTGGTGCTGCCTCAGGTTTACGACAACCCATAACTCTGAGGCAGCGTCAAATGCAATGAGTGTTGCGGTGAAACACCCACCGCAACATGCATTGCACACCCCTGTGACACAGAAAACTGCGTCGGAGGGGCCCATATTTACAAGGAGGCATAACGCCACAAAAAGTGGCGTTACACCTCTTTGTAAATACGGATCAGTGGTTAGCACCGCGTCACGAAAAGTGGGCTGTTAAATCTGCCTCTATGTGCTGTGTGAATAAGAACTGTGCAATTGATATGTACATAGGAAAAACAGTAAATTATGCCATCTGTGGGATTTGAGTGAGATTTTGATTGTGTACTGAAAATTACAGAAAAGGCCTAATCGTGAGAAGGAGGCTTGTAGTCGTAACCTCAGTCTGTATCTCAGCCATCCCCACTATTTACTCCTTCCCTGCAATTCAACTTCTTGACAGTCGTTGGTAAAGCCAAAAGGTCTGGTATTGGCCACTATTTTTTCGGCTTTATTAATGCTTATTTGTTTTTTCATGATTTTTTGCAGTGGCACACATTGGCATACTAGCCTCTGAAAATTAGGTAGTCCCTGACACTTAATGGGACTACCTTTTGTGTGGATGTGTTCCTTGTGAAATTGCCCCTCAGAATAAAGCTAGCCAATGGCTAATATTGACTGACTCAATGTCCCATAATGTATGCTCTAGTTGGTGTAGCAAAAAGGTGAGTGACACAACAACTGAGCTATGGATGAAGTCGGCTACATTAAACATACAATTTGCATTTTGAGCATAATAGCTATAATGAGTGAGTGAAGAGCTCAAAACGAATCCCTAAGTGCATTTGTTTTTATTTATTTGTAAAGCACAAGTACAGAACAGCAAGCATCTGCAACAGTTGAAGAAGTCAACTATTTTAAAGCAGTTTGCCTAGAAGTAATTAAGGCTTAGATACTAAGTACAACAAAAAGAACATTGCGGTCCCATTGAAGTATTATGGTACTAAGTTCTGATTTTAATTAACTTTAGGTTCACTGAATTTTGAGCATGCCAGCAAGGTCATGACTTTTTTAAATGTACTTCTTGCATTCTTAGATAGTATTTTTGTTTGTCAAGTAAAGTGTTCTTATCTATCAAACCAGACATGCATCTGGCACATACTGAAGCCTATTCACAAAGGTAAATGTACAAGAGTAAATTTACTCGGAAGTAAACTTACTTCTTCACCCAGGTGTAAATCTATATTTTTATGCTTTTCACCAGGGAAGATTTTTCCATCCCACCAGTTCAGGGGGTAGAAACATCTAAGAGTAAATTTACGGGTGTAGAATTACTACTAGTAACTTTTCACACATAGGTTAAGCTCTTCGCCACAGGGGCAAAGATCTCTGGGAAAAAATAGAGAAAATTAAATAGTTTATTAAATAAAAAACTAAAAATATTTTAATGTGCGGTTTAATTGTAAAATAATTATTTTTAACCTGGAAATAATACAATAAAATGCTACAGTACATCAACTCTTCGAGATATATATATATATATATATATATATCTATATATATATATCTATATATATATACAGTTATTTTATAAAGATTATTTGTTAAACAAAATGAAAAAATCACATCTCACTAGCATTTTTATTTGTTCGTTTTATATATGTGCCACTTACTTGTCACAGTATCTGTCAGTGGGAGATTCTGTGAAGCTCATTGTTGGAAAGATAATCTCGGCGTGCACCGGCACTAGGGCCCCAAACATCACGTCCCCTTCTTTGGAGTAATCTTGCAGAGCCTGGCTGGAGAGCCTGCAGCCTGCACTGCTCGCGACGACGACTGAAGCCTGCGTCAAGAGGAGCAGTGCGGTCATCAGGAAAGTCATTCTTCGTCCAACTAACTATAGGTTCTCAAAAGCTTGTTTCTTCCCGAGGACCATAATCTGTGTGGAATCGGTTTTAATGCCTTTTTTTTTTTACAAATGGGAATTGGGAAAAAGACAAAAGTTTAAATTAGATGCACATCATAAACTCTGCAGTACTTAAAACGAAAGAGGGGTACTGGTGCTTATACTTATAAAAAAAAAACAATGGACATTTCCTAAAGCAAAACAAGAAAGCCCACGGAAAATGCACCAATGACTATTAGTAAAAGATTAGACAATGTTGGAGCGCTTAATTTCCGTACCGAAGCACTGTATATACATGTTTTAGATGACGAGATACCAGCGAACATTGTATTAGTTAACAATATTCTCATCATCTTTTGGTTAGTAGCTGTTTCCTACCAAACGAAGCCTAACAACTTTATTCTTTTTAGTAGCCCGTGTCTACCTTGACTGGGGCCAATATATTTGTACATCTGATGGCCAGATTAGACGGGTTGCACTAATGCGGCTTCAATTTTGTATCAGTCACTGAGTTGTTATTTTTGTACCCGTCAGACTGCGCAAATGTTGCACAAAACGAACTGAATGTAGATAATACATGCATTCATGAGGGGGCTCTTTGTAAATTAGCCCTAGAATAATCCAAAACACCGCAGTGCAATTCAATGCTCAGTCTAATTGGGCCAGCTGCATGCAGTAACATTTTTTTTATTTTTTTTATAGTAAACATGACTAAAATAATAAAAGGGTGTTTGCTCATTTAACTGCATTAGTGTCTTTATCTTCGACCAACGTGAAAGATATTACCTGCTCTTACGACTGGAACGCTCAAATGTGTGAAGTCTTTTTACTCCACAGATGGCGCGTGGATGGCCCTTGCACTGGACTCACCTTTCATACTGAGCTGTTTCTTGGTGTTATACTGAAATACACGTCACCTCTGGGGAATCGGGGTCAATATGAAAACACAGAAGGGAAATAAAACGTATATTTAAGTTTCTATATGTGCTCCACCTTTAATACCCATATTTCAAATAATTAGCCCATTCCTTAATAATACAGGAGATTATATTAATTTAACCAGCACAGTCTAATTAGAAGATATTCTTGGCTTTGAAATCCTTTGAGAATTGATGCAATGCTGATGTTATCAAGGGGAAAAACTTATCAGAAAGATCTCCAATAAGGCTGTAATGTTATAGTGAGGGTTAAATCACAACTTGGCTAATTATATAATGGCAAAATGGCAAAACGTGTAGGTTGTGTTATTATCATCAAAATAATCACATTTCATATTACGAGCATTATAACTTGTCAAATCAGTTGGAACCATTGCCCATTATCTTGGGAGTTTTCCATTTCGCAAACAGGGTTCATTCGTGCGGAAACCAACTATAGGAAAATCAGGTTTGACACCCAAAAGGGACAGACCATCTGAACTACTAGGCTACGAACGCAAGCATTTCATCCTTGTTGGGTCTCATTGCAGGTTGCACATTAAGTCGCAAAGGCACTACTAGTTTGGTTATTAATGTCTGGTGGTAGCTAGACCATTTCACTCATCTGTTTTAAGGTTAACACCTCTAAATATCCAGCACTTCTGAGGTCGAGAGCCCATAACAGCTCCTTAATTTAAAAACGAGCAGGGAACAAATGACAGTGTCCTCACTTGACTGGAAGGTACTCGCCTAAATGACATCACGGGGTAGGTAATGAATTTGGACGATGGTAGGAACCAGTAACGTGAGATGAGCAGCTTACAAAATGCATGGTCTAGCTAGGCATAGGTAAATATGGGGGGCATTGCGTTATAAAATCCTTGAGGGGTGAGGCACCAGCTCCTTCGAACACTACTTTTACTTATTATAAAAGCACCCATCTGTTACGCTTTGAAGTGTATAGTATGTCATGGAGCACAGCAGTGGACAGTTATAAGACTCTGGTTATGATTAACAAGACTCAGAACAGCATTCAAAAACAAGCATTTGCAATGCAGTGGGTCTCGCATTTGCTCCAGTTAGAGCTATTTGTGTTGTAAACTGGACTTTTCTTGCCACATAAATTGAAAATGAAAAGTAAAACAGTTTACATAAGCGAATCAATTCAAAGCGCCACAGCGGCCATGGGCGTGAGCGCGAAGGAGAGACACAAAAGGAAAAAGAAGTTGGCTCGTGGTCAAACATATCGACAAACGTGCAATTATCCCCACAACAGGGTCGATGGCCAAGGGGGTAACAAAACTGTTCCAACAAACGGAAAGCATTTATAGATGATAAACGATTTTTGAAAGGCAAGCCCACGAAGAGTGATTGTGATGGGCATGCGATGGGTGTGGTTAAAAGCCCACAGATAGATTACAACACGTTAGAGCACTTGTGCGCTCTTCCTAAAAAAGTGCAAGTACTATAGAGGACGCAGCGAACGGGCACAGATTAACTTGAATAATTCTGTGCTTGGTCCCTGCTCCACAGCAATGATTAAGAAGTGTGACATGAAACCAACAAATGGTAAGCAATGGGTTGGCTCCAAGATCTTTTTGTATACAATAGTGTCTCGCAATCAAGACAAATGCGCTAGCACATGCTCTTGCAGGCTCGAATGTTAGTTCCCTTCATGGGCTTTTGCCTTGAATTGCAATGTTGTTGCACTCTATAAAGAAGCCCCCTACTCCAGCACGTTGTATCCTTCAGTTCTTGTAACTCAAAAATGTGAACTTAATGAACTTACACTCTTTCAATCGAAGTATAAATTGCTTCAACTTTAAATTAAGCCTTAAAACAATAGCAATGCATACAAGTAACACAAGCCATTTTCAACACCTTGTAGAGGGCAAACCAGCAATAATGCAAAGTTGAGATAAAAAGAAGTCAGAGGGCTAATTCGTTTCCAAGAGACAATGGAGCATCTGTGACAGTGACACATTTAATGTTTAAATAGGGTACAGAATCATCTGAAAGACACAAACCAAACGTTCCTTGCCACTATAAAATACCTCGCAATCGCTTGCAGGTACACGTACATATACACACACACTTGTACAATCAAATGTGCTGATCTCATTGGCCTTGTTCTGGACCTATCAGTTTGCTCCTTAAAGAAATATGTTTCTCTGCACCTAATCTTCCCTCTTATAAAACAGATAGCTAACCCGTGCAGGCTTGAACTTTCACCCATCTCTTAAGGTGCATCACAGGCCCCGAATATTGGAAGGTAAACAAACATGTGGCTATGGGTCCTGTGTGAAGCACCTAGTTTAGTTTTGAAAAAGGCAAGTAAAGATGCCATAAGGATTTAGCAAGCGCCAGCGTGGGCTTTCAGTTGTTTATATAACTAGGTGAATCGAGAAAAAAGGCATGGTATAGACACAGGGGAGTCGTAGTCACAGGTAAGGTGGTAAAATGCGAGGCTACCTAACATCCGCAGTTTTATAGTAAATAAATAGGGGAACACGGAAACCGTCTATGAACACTTAGCCATCTGTATCTGCCATCAGTTTCGTTGTTTCTTCATAAAATGAAGAACAAGGCATTCCAAAAGCATGGTTTGCTGCTGCAAAAACATAGGGCTCTTTCAATTCATGTTGTAGAAGCATTCATGCTGCGCAGTTACTCTCTTGCTGGATCTAAAATCCAGAAAGAAGGAGATTACTGTGTTTTACATATCAAAGATAACTCAGCATAGGGTATGGAAGGAAAAAATACTCTCCCCAAAAGTGAGAGAAGAGGCAACAAGCAACACGTCTAAACGAGTTAGAGCTATTAGCAGTTATAAACTCCCAATCGGACATTTCTTGCAACATTAAATGAAAAAAAAGACTGTGATCGCACTGCTACAGTTCACTCGTAGTGAAACCTATCGGCAAAAGTGCAATTATCTACGTAACCGGCAAAAGTGCAATTAACTATGTAAGAGGGTCGATGTCATGCAAAGCCCTCGACTTCTGCCAAGCGAGATTGTGCTGCAAAAAAAGATAAAAAGTAGTCCACAAACCGGACGGAAAACAGCGAGCCTCGTATGTTTTCAGTACTTGGTCACTGCACTCCAGGAGGGCTAAACACCGGTAAAGGCATGATGTATGCATGCCTTCCACTAATGAAAGCAAGCAGATATTAAAAGGAAGCCCATGAACCAGTGAAAGACACTGATGTGACCTGGACGGGGCTCCGAGCCTTTTTCCAACTACTAAAGCGTCTCGCAAGCGATACGCATGCGCAAGCGCATGCAACACAGGCTCTACCCAAATGATGTTGCAAAAACAGTGTACGAAGTTTACTAACAAATTAATAACTATACTAAATATAATGTCTAGGAAAACAAAACTTTGAAAGGTCACATGCAGGGGTCAAATGTAAACTTAACGGTACTGGCATTAACTATCTCAGGTCACAGAAGTAAAATAATTTTAAAAAATGCCAGAGAGCATGTTGGTACTGGAGATCATAATTAAGACAACAAGTAACGGATATTTCAAGTTGTTAATATTCAATACTGTTAGAAATTGTGTTTCTGACTGGCAGAGTTATGCATCCGGTCCAAGTAGGAACCACAATCCTAGTCAGGGTAAGTCAGAAACACACTAGAAGTAAAATTGTGCTCACTCTCTGACAGCTCAACACAGAGCAGTCAGGCTTAACTTAAGAGCTAATGTGTAATGTATCTGTGCAACACTTCAGACAGTAAAACACAAAAATAATCCACACCAGGTTACAAAAATAGAGCTTCATTTAATGAACAAACTCAAGACCAAAATGACAAAAATCCAATAGGTAGAAATTGAGATATTCATTTTTAAGAATAAATGAACTGTAGTGCTTAGAAGCAGAAAGAGCCCACTGAGGCTATCTCGTCATGCTAGACCAGGCCAAAGTCAAAAGTTCAGGCCCACCGTGATGAAGCTCAGGACAGCTACAAGACCCACGCAGGGCCCACTGTGCAAAAGTACATTGGTCCTTGAGATGTGTTGGTACCGATCAGTGTAGCAATGTCAATGCATTGGTTCTGCTAAAGAAAGCAGTGAAGCAATGCGTCAACGTCATTCTGGAGGATAAAGGCGATACATCAATTCAGAGACACGCAGAGGGGGTGATGCATCACGCAGTCAGCAATGCAATGCTCTGATCCTCCCTGCAGCAGCGTGTTGCTGAGGCTGATGCGGTGTCCTCGATCCTCGCAGCAGCAGCGATACGGTGGTGAAGCATCAACAGCAAAGGCAATGCATCAGTTCCGATCGGTGCAGCAAGGTCGATGTGTTGTTTCTTTGCAGGAGCAACCAGAAAAATCCACTTCTAAAGTCCCAGAACTGGGATGGGACCACTTGGCAGGGCAGACCTTACAGTTGGCAGAGTCCTTAAGCTGTAGTAGTAATGTTGGAAGTCTTTTGTGTCCCTAAGACTTCAGAAAACAGGAGGCAAGCCTGCAAGCCCTTGGAATCACTCTAGGTTCAAGTGATGGCGGTCCAGTCCTTCTCACCCAGGTAGGAGAACAGCAGGCAGCAGGACAGAGCAGCAAGTCAAAACTTCAGCAAGGCAGAGATTCAGCAGAGTAGCAGTGCTTTAATCAGCACAGAAATCCTTCTTACTGGCAGAGACTTCACAGGTTCAGAAGTTTACTGATTTGGTTGGGTTCGGGGTCCAGTACTTATACCCAGTTCTGCTTTGAAGTGGGGGAGCATTCAAAGAGAGACTTTTGAGGTGTACACAATCCCTGCCTTTGCTTTCCTTACAGGGGTTTATGCAGTCCTTTGTGAGGGCTCAAGACTCAGCCTACTCAGGTGTGTCAGCTCCTCTCTCCCATCCTGCCCATGATGCGCCATCAAGATTTTAATGGCCCATCAGGATGTGAATGGCTCATCAGGCACACCTATGCTCTCTTTGTGTCCGGCTATCTAGAGGAAATGCACAAGAGCCCAGCTGTCACCCACCCGGATGTGTATTCAGACAGGAAGGGGCACAGAATGGTTAAAGTAAGACAAAAATGTAAACTTTCTTTTCAATTGTGAGTCCCGAGACAAGAAACTCAAAATATCTATCTGGTCCCAATTGGAAATTACACTTATTAAACGTAAAGAGGCAATTACAATGTTAATCGCTGGGAGAGATTGGCCTTGCAGTTGTAGGAAATTAATTTAAGAGTTTTTCACTACCTGAACATTTAAAACATAAAAGCACATATCCAAAGTTTTAAATACCCTGCACCCCACCCTTGGGGCTGCCCAGGCCTGGGGTATGAGTGTGGCAGTCTGGACCACAGTTCCCCCTCTATGCCGCTGGGTAAACAGAGCTGTTCCTTATTCTCTCATTGGCTCCTCAGCTTGTCGCCCACATCATGGACCGTGGTCTTCCTGTCACCCCCTCGCCTCTCTTCGTCCATAACATTCAGCATCTACTTCAACATCCTTTGTCCTTCATAAAGCTTCTGTCATCCCACTGATTGTTTCCTACTCTGACATGTTCTTCTTGTATTCTTCACACACACCTCCCTCAACCCTGGAGGCATACCACAACAACCCGATGTGGTTGCTTTCTGGTGCATGCGGACATGCTAGACTCTAATATGCTGATTCCTGAAACAGTTGTACATTTCCTGTTGGCCATCTTGAAGTCCTCACTTGCTGCATCCCATTTGAGGTAACAGTAAATAGGTACTTTATTTAAACCGTGTTTAGTTAAAACTATTTTATTGTATAGCTGTAAGTATGGGATTTAAATTTCAATCCGTATAAAGACCTGAAGGAAGTTTCATAATTAAGACCAATCACATCCATCACACCATCATAACAGCCATGCCCCCAGAACAGGGAATACAGTATCAAAGGGGATAACACAATATAGACTAGTAGTGTTGAGTGGATGGTCTAGGAACGGTATACCATCATAGCATAAACACATATAACATTGTCTGGTATTTATCCAGGTACCATCTTTATTACATTTGTAAATGTTGAGGGCATCATTAGGTTGAAAAGTGACCACCACCTACTATATTTTAACTTGGAAATGGAACTTCCTAGCTACGTTAACTCATTTTCAATGATTCCTGTAAATTTAACAATGAAGAAAGTGACAATATTAATGTCAGTCATGTCCTTTCCTCTGAATTCGCACAAAGATCTTTGTGGTCCATCTCCAGCCAATACCAGCTCTGATTGCCTTTTTGACACAGAGAATTGGAGTGTCCAGGTGTGGGAAAGGGTGTTGGGGGAAGGAACAGCTGGGAGGAAGATTTGATGAAGAAGGATAACATGTTTAAAATCTTCAGCACCCAAAATGTCTCTTTACCTATTACTATTTGAGTTGAACATAAATTATTAATCTGTTTCTTGGAGGAGTTTTTGAGGTTACCTTGAACTGAGGATTCTTCACAGTGCCTCCAAGTAGCTGTAGCAGCAATAGCAATACAAATCTTATGACTTCTTATTCTTAATAAAAACACACACTTTTTATCAGGCAATCTGTCTTTAAGTATTTAAAAAAAAAAGAATATACCACTACGTAGAGCTTTGGGTCTTCGTGCTCACTCTATCTATAGATTAGGCTACAGCATGGGTTTCCGGTAGGCCTGGGTGGAGTCTGTGGAGCTCTGCTATACGGATCTCCACGAAGTGTGGAAAAAACTCTGCTGTGAAACACAGAGTTTTGCGAGCAGGAGAATTTGGGTAAGTCACTCAGTTCACACTGAACGTTAGCGCGTGAGTTTCTCCCACACTGTAAACTCAGCGTGAACGTCATCACACGGAGGACCATAGGATGCTAACTTCTTACTGCAGCCCGAATAGATATCTTGTTCGCCAGCTGTAGGAGGCTGGCCTGGTTTGTAGTGGGTACCAAGGGGTACTTACACCCTGTACCAGGACCAGTTATCCCTTATTAGTGCAGAAGAGGTGTTTCTAGCAGCTTAGGCTGATAGAAGGTAGCTATGGAGAGCAGCTTAGGCTGAACTAGGAGACATGCAAAGCTCCTATTATACCACTGGTGTCATATGCACAATATCATAAGAAAACACAATACACAGATATACTAAAAATAAAGGTACTTTATTTTTATGACAATATGCCAAAAGTATCTCAGTGAGTACCCTCAGTATGAGGATAGCAAATATACACAAGATATATGTACACAATACCAAAATTATGCAGTAATAGCAAAAGGAAGTAATGCAAGCAATGTACAGTCACAATAGATTGCAATGAGAGCACATAGGTATAGGGGCAACACAAACCATATACTCCAAAAGTGGAATGCGAACCACGAATGGACCCCAAACCTATGTGAGCTTGTAGAGGGTCACTGGGACTGTAAGAAAACAGTGAGGGTTATAAAAATAGCCCACCCCAAGACCCTGAAAAGTAGGTGTAAAGTGCACCTATGTTCCCCAGAGAGCACAGAAGTCGTGATAGGGGAATTCTGCAAGGAAGACCAACACCAGCAATGCAAAAAAGGTGGATTTCCGGACGAGAGTACCTGTGGAACAAGGGGACCAAGTCCAAGTGTCGCGACAAAGTCTAGATTGGGCAGATGCCCAGGAAATGCCAGCTGAGGATGCAAAGAAGCTGCCACTGGATGGTAGAAGCTGTGGATTCTGCAAGAACGAAGAGGACTAGGAACTTCCCCTTTGGAGGATGGATGTCCCACATCGTGAAGAAGCTTGCAGAGGTGTTCCCATGCAGAAAGACCACAAACAAGCCTTGCTAGCTGCAAGGGTCGCGGTTAGGGCTTTTGGATGCTGCTGTGGCCCAGGAGGGACCAGAATGTCGCCAATTGCGTGTGGAGACAGAGGGGGTGCCCAGCAAGATAGGGAGCCCTCACAGAAGCAGGCAGCACCCGCAGAAGTGCCAGAACAGGCACTACAAAGAGGAGTGAACCGGTGCTCACCCGAAGTCACAAAAGGAGATCCCACGATGCCGGAGGACAACTCAGGAGGTTGTGCACTGCAGGATAGAGTGTTGGGGACCCAGGCTTGGCTGTGCACAAAGGAAATCCTGGAAGAGTGCACAAGAGCCGGAGCAGCTGCAAATCACGCTGTACCCAGCAATGCAGTCTAGCGTGGGGAGGCAAGGACTTACCTCCACCAAACTTGGACTGAAGAGTTACTGGACTGTGGGAGTCACTTGGTCAGAGTTGCTGAGTTCCAGGGACCACGCTCGTTGTGCAGAGAGGGGACCCAGAGGACCGGTGATGCAGTTCTTTTGGTGCCTGCGGTTGCAGGGGGAGGATTCCGTCGTCCCACGGGAGATTTCTTCGGAGCTTCTAGTGCAGAGAGGAGACAGACTACCCCCACAGCATGCACCACCAGGAAAACAGTCAAGAAGGCGGCAGGATCAGCAATACAAGGTTGCAGTAGTCGTCTTTGCTACTTTGTTGAGGTTTTGCAGGCTTCCTGAGCAGTAAGCGGTCGATTCCGTGGCAGAAGGTGAAGAGAGAGATGCAGAGGAACTCTAATGAGCTCTTGCATTCGTTATCTAAAGAATTCCCCAAAGCAGAGACCCTAAATAGCCAGGAAAGGAGGTTTGGCTACCTAGGAAGGAGGATAGGCTAGCAACACAGGTAAGAGCCTATCAGAAGGAGTCTCTGACGTCACCTGCTGGCACTGGCCACTCAGAGCAGTCCAGTGTGCCAGCAACACCTCTGTTTCCAAGATGGCAGAGGTCTGGAGCACACTGGAGGAGCTCTGGGCACCTCCCCTGGGAGGTGCAGGTCAGGGGAGTGGTCACTCCCCTTTCCTTTGTCCAGTTTCGCACCTGAGCGGGGCTGGGGGATCCCTGAACCGGTGTAGACTGGCTTATGCAGAGATGGGCACCATCTGTGCCCATCAAAGCATTTCCAGAGGCTGGGGGAGGCTACTCCTCCCCAGCCCTGACACCTTTTTCCAAAGGGAGAGGGTGTAACACCCTCTCTATGAGGAAGTCCTATGTTCTGCCTTCCTGGGCCAAGCCTGGCTGGACCCCAGGAGGGCAGTAACCTGTCTGAGGGGTTGGCAGCAGCTGCAGTGAAACCCCGGAAAAGGCAGTTTGGCAGTACCCGGGTCTGTGCTAGAGACTCGGGGGATCATGGAATTGTCTCCCCAATGCCAGAATGGCATTGGGGTGACAATTCCATGATCTTAGACATGTTACATGGCCATGTTCGGAGTTACCATTGTGACGCTATACATAGGTAGTGACCTATGTATAGTGCACGTGTGTAATGGTGTCCCCGCACTCACAAAGTCCGGGGAATTTGCCCTGAACGATGTGGGGGCACCTTGGCTAGTACCAGGGTGCCCACACACTAAGTAACTTAGCACCCAACCGTTACCAGGTAAAGGTTAGACATATAGGTGACTTATAAGTTACTTAAGTGCAGTGGTAAATGGCTGTGAAATAACGTGGACGTTATTTCACTCGGGCTGCAGTGGCAGGCCTGTGTAAGAATTGTCAGAGCTCTCTATGGGTGGCAAAAGAAATGCTGCAGCCCATAGGGATCTCCTGGAACCCCAATACCCTGGGTACCTCAGTACCATATACTAGAGAATTATAAGGGTGTTCCAGTATGCCAATGTGAATTGGTGAAATTGGTCACTAGCCTGTTAGTGACAATTTGGAAAGCAAAGAGAGAGCATAACCACTGAGGTTCTGGTTAGCAGAGCCTCAGTGAGACAGTTAGTCATCACACAGGGAACACATACAGGGCACACGTATGAGCACTGGGGCCCTGGCAGGCAGGGTCCCAGTGACACATACAACTAAAACAACATATATACAGTGAAATATGGGGGTAACATGCCAGGCAAGATGGTACTTTCCTACACCAGCTAAGCAATTTGTCTTGCTCGTGGTCACCAACTTATCGCTGGTGAAAACAAAGCAACACTTTGCGGAGTTTTTCGAAACTGGAAGTGGGGAAACCTCCGCAAATGGAGCAGAATTCTTCACCCACCCCTAGTTTCTGTCACCCTGTTTCCCAAGAGAAAATATGCAGACACAAATTACTGTTACACCAAGGGAATCATACATTCTAGTAGGAAATAAAGCACTTTCCTTTTTATCTTTGTTTTCAGTTTTTAACTTTGAGTTCACAGATTTTTTATTCCTGAAACACCAGCTGAGAATTGGAAATGTGTGTGAATATGCTGATGGCCTTCAAGTGTGCACCGCTGAGATCCTGATAATTAATTAGTGTGGAATAGTGAACCAATTGATTGACCACATTTAATATGGGTAATCAGAAACGCAACAAATTCATATAGTATAAAAACTTCAAGGACGATTTTACCTCAGGAATTAAGTGATGTGTATGTGAATGAAACAAAGAAATTAAAATCAAAATACAAGAGAACTGTAAAGCTTTCTTACTAAGAATACCAGCATTGGGGGACAAGAAAGACTTACTAAATTAATTAAGAAATCTTTAGGGCACACTTTAAAACATGTACAGGTAGGGAAGAAATCTTGGATGTGAAGTACAAACAAATGTCACAGAGCAATGTGGGCCCTTCAACTGTAGCAGAAGGCTCACATAATTGCTGTTCAACTATGATACCGAATATGATAAATGCAAAGCCCTTATTTTAGCACTTTATCCTACCCAAAAAGGCATAAGGTTTCAGTTAGGTGTAGCGTTTGTTCTAGACACATAGGGCCTCATTACAGTCCTGGTGGTCAAAGACCGCCAGGGTTGTTTTGGAGTTTGTACCGCCAACAGGCTGGCGGTACAAACTAGGGGATTACGACCGCGGCCGAAGTGCCACAGTCGCACCGCCGGGACCGGCGGTTTCCCGCCACATTGGTCCCTGTAGTTTCCTGCCACATTGGTCCCGGCGGTTGTAATCCCCCAGGGCAGCGCTGCCCAGGGGATTACGAGTCCCCCTCCTGCCAGCCTTTTCATGGCGGGAATGGGATTTGCGGGCCCCCTGCCACGGCCCCAAGGAGCTTTTCACTGTCTGCATAACAGACAGTGAAAAGCGCAATGGGTGCAACTGCACCCGTCGCACCGCCGCAACATCGCCGGCTCCATTTGGAGCCGGCTCCTGTGTCAAGTTTCCGCCCAGCGGGGATGTCTTAATGGCCTCCGCAGGAGCGGATACAACTTGGCCGGCGGGTGGCAGTTGCAGCCCACCAAAGTTGTAATGAGGGCCAAAGTGTCTTCACTTTAGAGTTTGCTAAACACATTAAAAACTAACATGGCATCTAGAGCCCTGGGACCAAATCAAATTGCTAATGGCATTCTTATATTAGACACCTTCATTTGGTGTACGTCATAAAGGGTTGTTTTCATCAACATTCTACAATATAGAACAATTCCTACTCAATGAAATTTTGTATACTACACCAAAATATAAGTGTGGTTTAGCTTAAGAGCCTAGCAAATATGTAATGTTAGCTTTGCTATATGTGGATGGTAAGCTGTTCACCAAAATATTACTGAAGAAAGTGTGGTGCTATTTTACGAATAAGCAGCTAATCCAGCTGACAGACAGGCTGTCATGCAAGAGGTCAACATAACACCACCATAAATATATATATATATATTTATATATATATATATATATATATATATATGTATATATATATGTATATACATATATATATATATATATATATATATATATACATATATATATATATATATATATATATATATATATATATATATATATATATATATATATATATATATATATATATATATATATGTGTGTGTGTGTGTGTGTAGGTTAACACACAAGTATCCAATCCTATAAGATTTTTATGCTGACTTCAGTGCCTCAACTGATAGAGCTGATAGATCCTGTCTTTAGACAAAGCTGAAGGGTTGGGGGCTTGATCCATAATGCTTTATTTGATGGCAGAACTTACCTCACTTACTGAAATTCTGTGTGTGAGAAACTTTTTAACAATCAAAGCCTTTCCCACAATCGCCAACCTGAAACATACAACCCTGTTACATGTTTCCTCTGCATAACCTTCTTTGCAACCTACTCTAGAGGGTTTGATATTTGTTTTTAAAAAAATAGGGTTTACTAAATTGAGCCAAATGGCATACTCTGACCATTTTATTGTTATACCCATAGTTCCAGAAGCTCTACAAAGTTCATTTGATCAACTGCAGAGGTGTTCTAAAGATAACTATTTTAAAGTGAGCAATGGGTTTTACCAATAGAAAATAGCTTAAAAACCTTCGTGGATTATTGATGGTGTTTCATTTGATCAATATATGAATGCAACCACTTAGTATTTATTCCTAGTGATAAGCTAACATAGTTGTCTAAATCCTTTCAATTAAAACAATAAATACAAGTTTTATCATGTTTAGAAAGATGTATTGTCTCATTTTGGTAAAAAGTATCATTGTAAACATCCTGACAGATTGTGAAAGTAAGATTCATCTGGTAATTTTATATTATTCAGTGAGCTTTTTCATGTCCTAAATTTTCAAGGTACAGCTGATATTTATGAAGAGAATAAGGAAACAGTTTGCTCTTAGAAATTGATGCCACAATAATGTATTAGACTGGAAATAATGCTATCAGTCATGATAGAAGTGAGATGTAGTAAATTGGTTGAGTGTGGGCAAGCAGATCTAATATATTAAGGGTACTTAACATGTGATGATGACAATTCGAAAGTCCAGGGCAGAACTTTATGGATCAATTACATTTTTGTTAAGTATTTTATTTGCAAAAAACATAACAAAAATATGTGATTTCAACCCGGAGGGCGGGTCAACTATGCATGGAGTAGAAAACATGCCCCACCTGCCCCTGCTCCCAACCTCCTAAACAACACAACACGCATACACACTGATCATCAGTCAATTTTAAATGTCTCATTTGTTAAAGTAATGTCATTTACAGGAAAGTCCTATTACACCCCACACTCCAGGCGAATAGTGTTATCTCAGTCACAAAGTAATTTAGTTTAGGAAATGAAGCACTTCTGAATACTTAGGAGAAGTCACGTCTTTGAACTCCATAGAAAGGTTATAAAGGGGGACCTCATTTCTTGAAAGACATTTTCGTTGTGCTTTAGGTACATCAACAGCTTTGCTGTACTCAACAAGTCTCAAATGCGGTACAGCCAGCTTCTATGATCAGGCGTCTTATCTGTACCCCAAAGGGAGAAAATTAATTGATATGCGTCGCACAGTACCAGCTCTGGCTGCTTCATGGGAATACCTGTCTGTATGAGAATCCCAGCACTATGCATGCTGGAAGTGCAGGATCTAGGTCCCTCACATTGTGTCAATGTCATCCAGAATTCCTTACCCATAACGCATTAGTTTGGGGCAGTTCCTGAAAAGATGCAGCAATGTACTAGTGCACAGCATCTCCTCCAGCACTCCTTTTGTTTCTTGAGATTCCAGCCATGAACCAGTGCTGGGTAAAGTACCAATATGCGACTATTTTTGTTATGGTTTCTTGTAATGCAAGGTGGTTTGATGCTTGCGCGGCCAAAAATCACAGAGGCCCATTCCTTGTCTTAGAGAGTGTGACTCAATCGCTTTTCACATTGCATTTTGCCTGCTGATTTTTCCTGAGTGTCTGCTAGTAGCAGGTGAGGGTATATTTTGGAGAGTAGGTTGCATATTTATACTCTGTTTGCGCCGGAATTGCGTCGTTTTTTTTTACGCAATTCCGACGCAAAACTAACTCCATATTTATACTTTGGCGTTAGACGCGTCTAGCGCCAAAGTCCATGGAGTTTGAGTCATTTTTTAGCATGGACACCTACTTTGCGTTAATGATATGCAAGGTAGACGTTCCCGTCTAAAAAATTGACTCCGAGGCATGTGCGCCGTATTTACACTCCCGGGCAAAATTCACGCCGGGAGTGGGCGGGTCAAAAAAAATGACGTCCAGCCGCTTTTGCGCCGTTTTTTAGCGCCTGGTCAGGGCAGGCGTTAAGGGACCTATGGGTTCGGAAGGAGCCCAGAGGTGCCCTCCCAAGCCCCCAGGGACACCCCCTGCCACCCTTGCCCACCCCAGGAGGACACCCAAGGCTGGAGGGACCCATCCCAGGGACATTAAGGTAAGTTCAGGTAATTGTTTTTTTTTTTTTTTTTTGTGGCATAGGGGGGCCTGATTTGTGCCCCCCTACATGCCACTATGCCCAATGACCATGCCCAGGGGACATAAGTCCCCTGGGCATGGCCATTGGGCAAAGGGGCATGACTCCTGTCTTTGCTAAGACAGGAGTCATTTCAATAGGGGTTGGGAGTAAAAAAAAATGGCGCAAATCGGGTTAAGCGAAAAATTTGCCTCAGCCTGAGTTGCCCTATTTTTTGGTGCCCAAGCTCCATATCCCCCTACGCCGGCGCTGCCTGGTGTACGTTGTTTTTTTTCACGCACACCAGGCAGCGCCGGCGGCTAACGCCGGCTAACGTCATTGAATAAATACGGCGCCCGCATGGTGCTTCAGAATGGCGTTAGCCAGCGCTAATTTTTTTGACGCAAAACTGCGTTAGCGCAGTTTTGCGTCAAAAAGTATAAATATGGCCCTAGGTGTTTATCATTGCTCTTCGAGTGAAGCCATCTCCAAATAATTGTTAGCGGACTGCTTGCAAGGGTTTTTATTGCTCTTTCAGGAAACTAAAGTGTGACCTGCTTGTACTATATATGCTCAGATTCCTGGAGGCCGTAGTCCTTTTTAAATTGACTGAAAAAGATCAACTTGTTGCATCAAATGAGTTACCTATTAGTTTGTACTCAGAAGTCTGCTGGTTTTTAAAACCCCAGAAAGGGCAGATGAAAAGTCTGGAACATCCATTAATGGTGTGAGCGGTGACAGGAATGTTGTTAATCCTTTCTGCTCAGCTACTGTTTCACATGCCACTAATGTGGACCTAGTAACTGTGACCAACATAAGGCCAGAACCAATAACTCTTTAAAAGACAGAGAACCTTCTAAATATGCGCTCTTGTCATTTGTTAGGCTATAAAGCATCAGTATTTTTCATAGGGCATCCTGCCCCATTTCACTGCATAGTTGAGTTGCACCGCCTGTTCATACTGTGCGGTACTAGAGAACCCCAGCCCTCCTTTATAGGGTGTGTATAGGTAAGCGTGTGATGCATGCACATTTTGACCTTCCCAAACAAATGTATTAACTTTTATTTTCAGCAATCTCTATGTATTCTGGGGTGGATGAAGTGTGAGGGAGGGAAAAAGAAATGCGTTTGAGGAGAGTGTTAATTTTCCATGCAGCTATTCTTTCAAGCCATTATAACTTATAGTGAAACCAAGTGAGGAGCTCCTGCCCTGCAATTCAGAGAAGGTAATTAAGGTTGGCAGTTATAGCTAAAATATTGGGCTAAGTAAGATATCTGTTGAGCTGCTCATGTTCACCAGTAGAGAGCAAAGTGTTTTGGAGCAACTGAGAGGTTAAGGGTTTGTGACTTCTGCAGATTCAGCGTGAATCCAAAGACATCTCCAAAACAATGTGGGGGTCATTCCGACCCTGGCGGTACAAAACCGCCAGGGTCGCGGATGACGGAAGCACCGCCAACAGGCGGTGCTTCCTGGGCCATTCTGACCACAGCGGTAAAGCCGCGTTCAGAAAACCGGGTCCGGCGGTTTTCCGCCGGATTTCCCCCGGTTGCCCAAATCTGCCATGGCGGTTCCCGCCACCCTGTTTCTGGCGGTTTTTACTGCCAGGAACAGGATGGCGGGAACGGGTGTCCTGGGGCCCCTGGGGGCCCCTGCACTGCCCATGCCAATGGCATGGGCAGTGCAGGGGCCCCCTAACAGGGCCCCAGCCTGCTTTTCACTGTCTGCCTAGCAGACAGTGAAAAGCGCGACGGGTGCTACTGCACCCGTCGCACACCTGCAACACCGCCGGCTCCATTCGGAGCCGGCTTCAGTGTTGCAGGCCCCTTTCCCGCTGGGCCGGCGGGCGCTAACTTGGCTAGCGCCCGCCGGCCCAGCGGGAAAGTTGAAATAGCCCCAGCGGTCTTTTGACCGCGGAGCGGCCATATGGCGGTTACCGCATGGCGGGCGGCTACCGCCGCCCGCCGCAGTTAGAATGAGGGCCTGTATCTCTTTCACCAGTGCTATGATGAACTTATGGGGTCTGACGAGAAACAGTTATGCTATCTTCATATCAACTTATTGTGTGAGTTTCCTGTCATATGGATACCCCTTGGACTTTGGCTTTTCCTCTCACTCTTTGGGTCAGCATCCCCTTGTACAGAGCACAAAAACGTGGAGCAAGAGGGTGACCCTGTTACGTTTTTGTCAGTATCAGAAACGGGCACAAGAGGACCCTGTTCACCCTCACTCTGGCTTGTGGGGAAGAATATCTGCACTGGAGCCACTCTAGGAATCTAACCCCAAAGCCAAAGTGTGTAAGAGTCTCAATTAAACATGATCAATTTGCTCTATCGAACACATTCTCAGCACTGAAAGCAAATGATGTGGCAATCTTTAGAGTTCTATGCACATTATCTATGATATGTAGAATTATTTTTGTGTTATCTGCACAGCTTCTGTTAAGGATCAATCCTGCCTCATCTGGGTCAACCAAGCCTGGTATGTATGGAGTAAGCCTGGCTGCAAGGATGCCAGAGAAATACTTTGCATCTACGTAACAATGGAGCTAGGCATAAGCTGCTGTAAATATTCCCTGGTTTGGGTATGACCAATAGAGACCCTTCTGGAATGAAATAAGAGAGCCTCCATCAGAAAATGAGTTAAATAATACAGCTGTAACTGATGCTAGGGTCTGGAAGAAAGTTTTGTGGAAACAGAATGTAAACCCTTCTATGACCAGAGATTTGTTGGGCTTGAATTTAGAAATGGCCGAGATGAGGGCATGGCTCAGTGATCAAGGAAGATGGCGGTGTCAGTGGGACTTTCTGCGGGATACCATGGGGAGAGTGAGGTCTTCCTGGGATACCTTGCTGGACTTTAATTGTGCCTCTCTTTGCTGATTGCATGCCTCCTTGTAATGAATGTTATCAGATGTGGATGAGCTTCATGTTTCCCGACCACGGTGAATTTCTCTCTCCTCCGAGACGCCTTCCATTTAAAGATGCCAGTGAAGCTTGAGTGAGTGAGAAGGCGTGGAACATACCTTCTCTATTGTCCTGTTTGCCTGCAACATGTTTCAGGTTTGCTTTCCTGAAAATGTCTGTTTTATTGTAAATAGAGATGCCTGAGATTTAAATTTATCTGTTTCTTGAAATGTCATAACGGTCATTTATTTACTTGGAGGACTTCAGCATTGTATTTATAACTGTCACACCTCAAATATTTGTCACAGATCAATTGACTTTACTTTTGTTTATTTCCTTCATGGTCAAATGTCTTCATTATCTCACCATTGATAACTGCTTTTAACTTAACCCTTAGCTGTGTTCTTCAGCCTCCTAACAAATGGGTAGAAAGAAAGCTGTTAAATTACCTTTCAAGCCCCCCCCCCCTTAGACATACCTTCCTCAGGAATATCTCAACTTTAGAAGATGTAGGATTCATACACCCCTGTGCTTTAAAACGCTGCTTCTGCAGCTACTTCTTCAACCACCAAAGCTCCATTGTCACTAGTCATGGGGAAAGCATATAAAAGACTTAAAAATGACCCATATCCCACAAAATCCATTCCTCCTGCTTCCATGGATCTCTTATTGGAGGAAATCAGGGCCTTACGTCAGCATTAGAGGTAGACCTTGTCACCTTTTAGCATACTAACTACGGGATCCCATATAGACTGGTTGGGAGTGACCTTTGCCTGCCATCTTCTTTTAAGTCTCAAAAACATAGACAACTGATCCCCACCAGTCTGACCAGGTAAGGGGCACCAACTGGAACCACCTACTACATATCTCACCCCTTCATGCATAAATCATGAGATTAGAGCTCCACTCTGCCGCGTCTCCCAGTGTTTTGAACAGTATCAGCTTTGGACTTACCTCCTCTGTCAGTCCTAAAAACTTGCGATCGTCTTACCCACAAAATGCCAAAAGTGGATCAGGATTGGGCAGCTGACAAACATGTGGATATCATCCGCATCCCGACTTTTGCAAATTGTGCAGCCTGGATCCCTAGTTTCATTCATTTTTGCCAGCTTCCTAGGTTTCCAGTGGATTCTGTGAAGAGTTGACAGGCGATTTTTCTTCAGAGGGGCAGATTTTACTGTGGAATATAGTAAATTAAAAGATACTTGACAAAGTTCCTGTAGCTCCTTTGAGGTAAGTGGTCCTCCCATACACCATATACTGGTCTCATATTCACCTTGACCGCCTCTAAAAGATGTAGATACTACTTGGCTACCTCCTTCTTCAAGGCCTTGGCATCCTGCAGCTTCATTTTGATAATACTATTAGGCTCACAGTTCTTTGCCTTAAACCAAGTGGCTAGCTGGTAGTATTTAAATCTAAAGATACCCAGCTTTACAAGTATCGATCAACCATCCCATGAAATTAGATTGTCTACCACCATTACCTGCCCCCATCTCATAATCCCAGCATTTCTCAAGGAACCTGCTGGATAGTCCTTCAAGCATTCCTGGGTTCCTGTGGATTCCCAAATTGGTGATAGTTTATTATGATATGAGATTCCTATCAGCACCCATACATTAGACCACAATCTGGCAGCCAATCTCAGACACTTCAGTCTTACTTTTTTTAAATATCTGGGGGCTCCAAAGTTATAGAGAACCCTTTATTCCTAGGAAATTCTAATATTGCCTTATAGAGCACACCCACTGCAAGTCTCGTCAGGACAACATCCTCTAAATTTTCAAATGGAATGCTCAACAAAAGAGAAGAATTTCAGGGAGATCTCGGCCCTCTTTATCCAATTTTCTCCTCAGCTTTTTCCACGACAGCCAAATGCCTTTGGCGGCCCAAATGAAAGATGTTATTCTCCCTTCAATCTTATTGAGGGCTTTGTTGGACCTGGCCCTTTCTGCAGGGTCATCCCCAATCTTTTTGCCCCCTCCTTCCTATTTTTTCTGACCTGTTTCTGTTGGCTTTAGGACTCTGGGCACTTTACCACTGCTAACCTGTGCTAAAGTGCATATGCTCTCTGTGTAAATTGTATTAGTGATTGTGTTTTCCATGATTGGAATATTTGATTTACTAGTAAGTCCCTAGTAAAGTGCACTAGTGGTTCCCAGGGCCTTTAAATCAAATACTACTAGTGGGCCTGTAGCACTGGTTGTGCCACCCACATAAGTAGGCCTGTAAACATGGCTCAGACCTGACACTGCAGTGTCTGTGTGTGCAGTTTTAAACTGCCAATTCAACTTGGCAAGTGTACCCACTTTACAGGCCTAAACCTTCCCTTTTCATACATGTAAGGCACCCCGAAGGTAGCCCTAGGTAGCCCCATGGGCAGGGTGCAGTTTATGTTAAAGGTGGGACATGTACTGATGTGTTTTATGTGTCCTAACAGTGAAATACTGTTAAATTCAGTCCTCACTGTTGCAAGGCCTATCTCTCTCATAGGTTAAAATGAGGGCTGCCTTTAAATATTAATAAAATGAAGATTCCCTTTGAGAGCAGATAGAAATATGGAGTTTGGGGTCTCTGAAATAACAATTTAAAAATACATATTTTAGTGAAGTTGGTCTTTAGATTGTTCGGGGCAGATGTATGGAAAGTGGTGCTGCAATGATTGCAGCGCCACTTTCCCTGCGCCCCTTAGCACCTCTTGTACCGACACCAAGTGTGCACCATTTTTAAAATACGGTGCATCATGGAGCAGGGTAGGGGGCAATAGCGTCATTTCTCATGACGCTATTGATGTACTCTGCAGGAGTAGCGCCAAAATACTGGCGCTACTCCAACAGTATACATAGGGCCCCATTCTACAGAATGGAAGCCCCCATTCAATGCCTGCTCTTGAGCAGGTGTTAAAAGTGCTGTAAAAAATGGCGCAAGGAATTCTCATAGATTTCCTTACGCCATTTTTCCAGCTCCCCTAATGGGGAAACACCCCCTTTGTATTCATTATGACTGGCCCTGGCATAATGTAGCACAAAGGGTTACAGAGTGGCGCAATGCATGCATTGCCCCACTCTGTAAATTAGGGTGGGGGATTTCAGCCTTGTTGGGCCACATTAATGTAAAAAATAATGATGTTAATGTGGTGCACGGTGGCGCTAGGGCTTTATATATATGCCCCTTAGTTTGCAAATGCCACTTTTAGAAAGTAGGCATTTGCTTAAACCAATCTGTGACTCTGCCTGTTTGTGGATTGCCTGTCAGAGTCAGTTTGACAGTTGGGCTGTTTGTGAATCATCCCCTCTAGACAGTTAGACAATGGGAGCTGGGGTGTAGCCTGGATATCTTGATGAGCCAATTGTGCTAGAGTGGAGGGAGGGGTGGTCACTTACACCTGAATGGGCTGTGCCTGCACTCTCACAAGTCTGGAGCCTAGTCTAGGCAAGACAGGATGTTGTGAACAACAGAGATTTTCCTTTGAAGTTTGCCTACTTCAAAGGCAGAAAGGTGTATAAATAGTGGACCCAAAACCCCAGACTATAGATTTCTTCAAGATCACTTCTGGTTCAAGAGGAACCTCTGCCAAGGAGAAGAGCTGAACTGCTGAGGAGAAGTGCTGCCCCTACCTGTGACTGTGCTTTGTTGGGCTATCCTGCAGTTGCTGCTTCTGCTTGTGAAAGGGAACAAAGACTGGACTTTGTTTTGCATTCCTGCTTGAGAAAAATCTCCAAGGGCTTAAATTGAGCTTGCCTCCTGTTTTGAAGTTAGGGCCATCAAAGACTTCCTCTGCCACACCTGGACTCTTTGCTGAGAGTCCTGCCCTGTCAAGTGGTGCCCTGTACAGTGCCTGGGCCCTTGAAAAGTGAAGTCGGCAGACCAAGAGTTGAAAATCAATGCACAGAACCCATGCAGGAAAATGTTCGACGCACCATCTGCAATGTGGCTGATAAATGACATGCCGCTGGCCTCGTGGATAAAATTGACGCTCCACCTGCATCGCAGCTGGGAGAGCGACGCATCGTGGCTGGAGACACGATGTGCAACACCCACTTGCGGCTTCTGATAATGACGCAAACCCCACATAGAGCGGTTTTCTAACACCATACAACAGGATTTTCCACGCATCGTCCCTGCTCTTCAAAGTCAACCCGACTCAGCGTAGATCCAAGGTGCCCTGTCTGGAAATCGACTCATTGCTCTCTTGTATGGGAGAAAAATTGACGCATCACTGACCAGACTGGTGAAGAAATGATGCACGGCCTCCCTTGCGAGGAAGGAATTGACACATCACTGCCTTTTCCGACGCACGCTCGCCATGCAGCTTTATTTTTGATACTAGCCATGCACTTTGTGCAAAATCAATGTTCCCATTGTTTTCTGTGTAGTAAGACTCTTATTATTTTGAAAATTCATATTTTAACTTGTGTATGTTGGATGTTTGTTGTTTTGGTCTTGTTTGATTTAGATTACCTATTTTTCTAAACTGTTGCGGTGTCCATTTTGTTGTGTTTTCACTGTATTACTGTGTATGTTGGGACAAATACTTTACACATTGCTTTTGAGTTAAGCCTGTCTGCTTATGCCAAACTACCATGGGGATGAGTGGGGGTTAACCAGTTATGTTTCTCATTTGCCCTGACTAGAGTGGGGGTCCTTGCTTGGACAGGGGTAACCTGACTGCCAACCTAAGACCCCATTCCTAACAGGCTTTCTTTCCAAAGGTAAGCAGGATGTTATCAAATAAGAAGGTGAACTTGGTAAGGATTGACATTTTCACAAAGTCAACCAGCCCAAAGATTGTTAGTGGCAGAGTCTGCCATTTAGCCATCAGCTTATCCACTTCTTTTCTCACTCTCGCCAAGTTCCTGTCCACAAGACTATCAAGATCAGGAACTATACTTATTCCCAGGTCCCTAATAGACTCCTTAGTGGCTCTTCCCTCCCGTTCCTTATTCTGTAAGATTATCTAAGTCTTAGGCCCTCATTACAACCCTGGCTGTCAACAACCGTCAGGGTTGAAGTGGCGATCGTACCGCCAACAGGCTGGCCATACAAATCGCCATATTTTGACCACGGCGGTAGCGCCGTGGTCACACCACCGGGACCGGCGGTTTACCGCCATGGATGTCCCGGCGGTCTGAATCCACCAGGGTAGCGCTGCTTGCAATGCTGCCCTGGGGATTTTGACTCCCCTTCCCGCCAGCCTGTCCATGGCGGTAGACACTGCCATGGAAAGGCTGGCGGGAAGGGGAGTTTCGGGGCCCCTGGGGGCACCTGCACTGCCCATGCACTTAGCATGGACAGTGCAGGGGCCCCCAGACAGTAAAAAGTGCGACCGTTGCTGCTGCACCCGCCGCACCGCCACATTGCCGCCAGCTCCAATAGGAGCCGGCTGCAATGCTACGGCCGACATCCCCGCTGGGCTAGTGGGCGGAAACTCTGTTTCTGCTCAGCGGGGATGTCCAAATGCAGCCAGCGGGCCTCCTCCGACCGCCAAGGTTGTAATGAGTACCTTAGTCTTGTTATCTTTATAACCTGAGAAACTCCCAAAGAGAGCAAGTTCCTGTTCTATGTGAGGCAGTGATTGAGTAATGTCCAAGTTATATAACATCATGTCGTCCACGTAGAGCGCTACCTTCCTGCTCATTCCCCCACACCTGAAAGGGTCTAAGTCTGTGTTCAACCTTAGGCTTTGCGTCATTGGTTTTAAATATAAAACAAAAAGAATGGAGACAAAGGAAACTCCTGCGTGGCTTCTCTCATGATTTCAATAGCTGCAGATAAAGAACTGTTAGAAATAGGGTCTCTAGTTGGCAGAGCTATACACCCTTGTCCAAGTAGGGACCACAATCCTTGTCAGAGTAAGTCACAGCAAAATGGTAGCTTGGCACTGAGCAGTCAGGCTTAACTTAGAAGGCGATGTGTAAAGTATTCGGGAAGTAAATCATACAGTAACACAGTGAAGACACCACAGAAATACAACACACAGGTTTAGAAATATAGATACATTTCTTTGAATAAAATAAGGTCAAAACAACAATAATCCAAAAAGCATAAGTTTTAAATATCAATTTTTAAAGACTGAAAAGAGTTTTAATCCTTAAGAATCAGTTGTTCTTTCTTTGTAACACACAGTACCTGGAATGCATCAAAATAACAACGCACAGAGACCACAGAGAAGGAGATGCATGGAAAAATAAGGTGTTGTGTTGAATTTTCCGGTGCAGCACAGACAATGTGTTGTTTCTTTCCATGCTGCAAGTTGATGGGCCGATTTCCACTAGTGCTGCCTCAGGTCCTTACTGTGGTCCAGGGATATTTTGACGCCAAGGGATGATGCACTGCAAATCCTTAATGCGCTGTAAAAAGGAGCAGTCTCTGCATCTCTTTGGTCAGTGATACTGTGAAACGTCAGCCATGAGGCAGTCTTTGCATCAGATTTCTGACCGTGAAGCTGATGCCGGTCATTCCAATTGGCGGTGCGGAGATTTTCCAACCACAATGCAGGTGCTGCATCAATTTTTGCAGATGTTGCATTGATATTCTAACACACGAGGATTTCTTGAAGAGGTGAAGTCTTTATTGGCCCTGAGTCTTCAGAAACAGAAGGCAAGCTCAGTCCAAGCCCTTGGAGAGCACTTTAGGTGGAAGGTCGAGTCCTTCCAGCAGAGTCAGGAGTACCAGGCAGCAGGGCAACAAGCAGGAAAGCAGCCCTTCAGCAAAGCAGTCCAGATGAGTCCTTTGGGCAGCCAGGCAGTCTGTCTGACAGTGTCCAGGTGTAGGTCCTGAAGTATCTGATTTGGTGGGGGTCAGAGACACAGTTTATATACCCAAAAATGCCTATGAAGTGGAGGAAACCTCAATGAGTGGTTTTGAAGTGAACAGGATCCCTAAGGGGGATTATCAGTCCTGTGTGTGAGAACAGGCCACTGGCCTTTGGAGTGTAAGAGAAAGCCCCTCTACCCTTCCTGCCCTGGGAGACCCATTCAGTATACAGATGAATGCAGATGTGATTGAGTATCCTATATTTATGGTTGTCTGGGTGGAACGCCCAAGGGGGGCTATCAACGAGCACAGACCAGCCATGTATTGGAGACAAGGCTTTAAGGCACAGATGGCAGTAAGTGCAGAGAAATGGCCACTTTCTAAAAGTGGCATTTCTAAAATAGGACCTTAAGGGCTACCTATGTGGGGGGCACAATCAGTGCTGCAGATTCACTAGTAGCATTTAATTTACATGCCCTGGGTACATGTAGTTTACTTTACTAGGAAATGACAGGTAAATAAATATGTCAATTGTGTAGGAACCAATGCTACCATGTTTAGGGGGGAGAGCATATGCACTTTAGCATTGGCAGCAGTGGTAAAGTGCCCAGATCCTAAAACCAGCAAAAAAATGGTCAGAAAAATGGAGGGAGGCAGGCAGAAAGTTGGGGGATGAGCACCCTAAGGCTGTCAGGCCTAACAAGAACCATTGACTATTGCAGGAGCTATTCATTTTTTCGAGGATCTCACCTATCATTCTTCCAACCCCCAAGTGATTGAGAACCAGCATCAAGTATTCCCAATTTATTTGGTCAAAGACTTTTGGGTGCATCAATGGTGAGAATGGCCAGGGGTAATGAGAGCTCAGTCACAATATCAAAAGTGCCAATCAGACTATGGCCCTCATTACAACCCTGGCGGTTGGTGTTAAAGCGGCGGCTACACCGCCAACAGGCCTGCGGTAAAAAAAATGGGATCACGACCACGGCGGAAAACGCCAACATAGACAGCCACTTTAACACTCCGACCACCAGGGCGGTAGCAACAAACACCGCGACGGTCACCGCTAACAGACAGGCGGAAGACAATGTACCGCCCACTGTATTATGAGAGGCCAATCCGCCAGCTTTTCCGGGGCGGTACCAACGACAACAAAAGCACGGCGGAAAGAGTACACTGAAGGGGAACCACTTACCTTTCGACACTCAACGAAGAACCACGACGCCATGGAGCCCGACTACAGGTCTTCCCCATGTTGGTGTATCTATTAATGCACCAGGAAATAGAAAGAAGGAGGCGGCGACGGTGAGTACTGCACCTAGCACACAGGGGAGGTAAAAGGGAGTGACACACACATGCGACACACAACATCCCCCGCTCCCCACCTTCACCCACAACACCATACACACTAACACACCCAACAACATTACAGATACACCCTGTTACCCCCTGGAAGAACGCAAGGACAAAAGGAATTGAGTTCAATCAGTGATATTTTGGAACATAAAAATATAGTAAACAAATGTAAAAAATCAGTATATACAAATATTTACATTATGTACAGAAGGCCGTCCACTACTGTCCCTTGTAAATGTCTGTGGACCAGTGGGCCCAAACATCATGGGCAAAGCCCACACTTGACTCCTGCTTCAAAACGGAGAGAACACTGCAGGGGCATCAGGTCAAAAAAACATAGGTACCTCAGGGGAAAGGGGAGGGGGGTACCTCAGCCGGAAGATGGTACTATGCCACTGCTCCTCGAGGGGGCAACATGCCCACAGAGATGTCCTGGGGAGTGCAAAGCCACAGTCTCTCAAGTGGGTGGTTTGCCCACTGCTTGGTCCTGGGGAGTGCAAAGCCACAGTCTTTCAAATGGATGGTTTGCCCACTGCTTGGTCCTGGGGAGTGCAAAGCCACTGTCTCTCAAGTGGGTGGTTTGCCCACTGCTTGGTCCTCTGGAGTACAAAGCCCCAGTATCTCAACTCTCTCAAGTGGGTGGTTTGCCCACTGCTTAGTCCTGGGGACTGCAAAGCCACAGTCTCTCAAGTGGCTGGTTTGCCCACTGCTTGGTCCTGGGGAGTGCAAATCCACAGTCTCTCAAGTGGGTGGTTTTCCCACTGCTTGGTCCTGGGGACTGCAAAGAGACAGTCTCTCAAGTGGATGGCTTCTCCACTGGTTCTGAAGGGGGCTTTGTGCCCAGTGTGCTTCATCCTGCCAAGGATTGAGAGAGTGGATGCATCTCTCTACTGGTTTTGGAGGGGGCCTTGTGCCCAGTGATGCTGCATCTGGGGTGTGGCGGTTCCCATTCCCTCACCTCGGTGTCTGAGGAACGAGATGTGCAGGGAACAGGTAGCATGATACTCCATGGAGGCAGAGCCACACTCCAGCCTGTGGCGACTTATGCTGCAAACTGCTGGTAGTGCCAGTGCAGGTGGTGGTGTCTCATGTGGTGTGTGCAGGGTCCAGGATATCTCCTGCACCCTTGGACACCTGCCCACTGGTGATGCTGCTGATGTCCGATGTAGAGGCACCAGCTGAGCACGGGGCGGTGCATATGGTGGTGCAGATGGCTGCAGTGGAGATGCTGCTGCTGCCCGTGGTGCAGGTGTCTGTAGTGGTGCATGGAGACACCAGGCCGTCTCCAACTGCCTCAGATGGCTGACCACTGGGGAGGATGCTGGTGACTGTCGTTGTGGCAGCGGTAGTGCAGGGGGTGGTGCAGATGGCGGGGCTGGTGCCGGTACAGGTTGCGGTGCAGGTGGCGGTCATTGCAGCAGTGCTTACCGTGGTATAGGTTGCTGGCCTGTCAGGAGAAATGATGGTCACCAGTCCATCACCAGGAGGCTCTGTGACTTGAGGTGACTTGCCCTTGCTTTTGTGTCCCTTCCCCACCTTGGTAGTCGCTGCTGGGACCTTGGCACTGTCCTCTTTGGTTTTGGATGTGGCCTTGCTGGGTGGGTGGTGCGTCTTTTCCCTTCTGCATGCCGGCCCCTTCTTAACCTTGGCAGGTGGGGGAATCGGGTGGTCCTTAGCATCGGTAGGTGGCACACTGGCAGCTCTGATGGGTGCCCCCTTCTATCCTCTCGGACTTGCAGGGACCACAGCGGATGCCAATTTTGTGGCTGAGGATCTAGAGATCCTGGCCCTAGGGGAAGGATGGGGGGATGTAGGGAAGAGGTCAACATTAGCCAGGAAAAGTTTTTTGATACACTGGGACGGGAAGATGGAGGGGGTGTGGGAGTGGAGGAAGAGGTAGTGGTTGTAGGAGGTGTACATCTGCTGAGTTTGGGTGAAGATGTATGGGCTGGAGGCTGTTGTTAGGTGGATGGCTGTTGAGTGGGTGTGTGCCTGTGTTTGTGTACTTTGGGAGGAGGGCTCACAGACATATTGGGAGAGGACACAGGGGACGTGTGCATGGTTGTGGTGGTGGTGATTGCTCGTGAGGGGTGTGTTGAGATGGGTGTGCTGGTGATGGAGGCAGTGGCTGATGATGTAGTCCATGCAGGTATGAGTGGAGATGCTACTGGGAGGGAGAAGGACAAGAGGAGGAGGGGGACACAGTGGAGGAAGTGGATGTTGGTATGTGTGCATGGATATGGTGCTTGTGTGAGTGCTTGTGTGATGATGTGTGGTGCTTATGTTTTCCTGAGCCAATTTTGTGTGTTGATGTGTGTGCATGTTGGTCTGCAGGTGTGCTTGGGATAGGCTGAGGTAGAGGAGATTGAGCCTGGGTAGTGGAAGTTGGAGGGGGAAGGCTTGACACAGGGACAATGGCTGCCATCAGTGCTGAGGCCAGAGCCTGAAATGCTCTCTGTTGGGCACCAGAATGAATGCCCTCCAGGTATGCATTTGTTTATTGCAAATGCCTCACAACACCCTGGATGGCATTCAGAATGGTTGACTGCCCAACAGTGAGGGATCTCAGGAGGTCCATAGCCTCCTCACTGAGGGCAGCAGGGCTGACTGTGGCAGGGCCTGAGGTGCCTGGGGCGAAGAAGATGCCCATCTTCATGGGTGAGCGGGCACGGGAAAAACGCTGAGGAGTTGTTGGGAGGGCGGTGCTGGTGGGGGGGTGGCAGCTGTAGCTGTTGTTGGGGTGGGCACAGAGGTGTCTGCCACAGCCAGGGAGCTTCCATCAGAGGAGGAGTAGCTGTCACTGGTATCCCCTCCTGTCCCCGTCGAGGAGCTCCCCTCGCCCTCCATCCCACTGGTGCCTTCACCCTCAGTGGATTCACCATCATGGGTCGTGTGGGACAAAGGATACACATGGTCAATGCCAGCAACACACTACCGTTGGCGTGCACAACACACACTGTGCTGCCCTATGCACTAGGCCATGCCCAACCACTCACTAAGGTAGTCTCCAGCCCAATGCCTAACACCAGCACCTGCACACCTGACCCTGCCCAGTAGTAGTTGACCACTTTTTACCATTGGGGTAGGGGTGCTTCACAGCCTGCAAACAAGGGACCTACCCTGGCATGATCGCCCTGGCCTAGGGGCACCCACAGCCCTCATCCCCCACCCAGCTAGTTCCTAAAGCACACAAAGTCAGCTTTCTGAAACTGTACTTACCCCCTTGTGGCTGCTGTAATGCCCTCAAGTGCCCATCCAACTCCGGATGTGCCACCGCCAGGATGCGGAACATCAGGGGGGTCATGCTGCGATGGGCACCCCTCCCACGTTGGGAGGCCATCCCCAGCTGGGCCTCCGCCGTCTTCTTGGTCCAGCGGTGCAGGTCCTCCCAGCTCTTGCAGCAGTGGGGGCTCTGCCTGTGATAGACCCCCCAGGGTCCGCACCTCCTTGGCGATGGCACGCCAAATACCCTTCTTCTCGTGGGTGCTGAGCTAGAGGGAAAAGACAGCGGAAAATGTAATTACTCACCAGTCCGGACCGTCATACTCATTGCCCACCAGTTCCCACCCATGCCCTGACTCACATACACTGACCACCTCTCATGCAACATTCAGGCCAGTATGCCTTAGCACCCCCAACATGTGGCTTACATCCACACCACTCCAAACAGGCATTACTCACCTGTTTGTCTGTAGGACCGTAGAGTAATGTGTACTGGGGGAGGACCCCCATCCACCAGTTTCTCCAACTCTGCAGTAGTGAAGGCAGGGGCCCTTTCCCCAGACACTCTAGCCATTGGCGCTTCCAGTCTCAGGTCACAGCAGAACTTGCAGTGTAGGTCCTCTCATGTTGATGGTCAGGTAGCAAGTAAGTGAATAGGTAGAAAATGGCAGTGACGTCCGCGGCGGTGCGTACTGTCACCGCCGGCGTATATTGTCATTGGCTCCTGGAATACATAGGGGTCAATGATAACCAATGAGGAGTTACACAGCGGCCTTCGCCCGCCTACCGGGACGCAGCACAACATCAGTACAGTTACCTCATTTCTCCTTGTCCCTCCTCACAGGTCAGGCAGACGCCATTTCAGGGGGGCACATGGCATGGCACCTAACTGCGTCACAGCACACATTGGCACATATACTGACTCTCTATTACACACACTGCTTCTGTGACATTAATGCAAACACAGTTCTGCTATCGATGTGGTAAATTACCTTCTGCTCACCGTTCTCCTCCAAAGGCTACAACCGCTGAGGCAGCATATGAGATGGCGGCATCCTCCGGTGTACAGACCCCTGGTGGACCTGTCGACAATGGAGGACTGACATATTATAATCACATACAGACTTGATCGTGCCACAATCCAAGAACTGTGTGCCCAATTGGAGCCAGACCTGATGTCAGCTATCCGCCAGCCCACAGGAATATCCCCTCTAGTGCAGGTCCTGTCAGTGCTCCATTTCCTGGCAAGTGGCTCCTTTCAAACTACAGTGGCCATGGCATCAGGGATGTCTCAGCCAATGTTCTCAAACTGTTGTCCAGAGTGTTGTCTGCCCTGCTGAAACACATGTGCAGCTACATCGTGTTCCCCCAGGTGGAGGATTTGGCCACAGTGAAAGCTGACTTCTATGCCCTGGGACATATCCCCAACATCATTGGTGCCATTGATTCTACACATGTGGCATTTGTCCCCCCACAGAAATGAACAGGTCTACAGGAATAGAAAAAGCTATCATTCATTGAATGTGCAAATGGTGTGTTTGGCGGACCAGTACATCTCCCATGTGAATGCCAAATATCCTGGCTCTGTGCATGACGCCTATATCTTGAGAAATAGTAGCATCCCTTATGTGATGGGACAACTCCAGAGGCACAGGGTGTGGCTAATAGGTGAGCCTAAGGTCCCCACACAGTATATGTAGGTGTCTGAGTATCGGGTGGTCCCTAAGGGTTAGTGTGCATCTCACAATTGTCCCTCGATATTTACAGGTGACTCTGGTTACCCCAACCTGTCATGGCTACTGACCCCAGCGAGGAATCCCAGGACAAGTTCAGAGGAGCGTTACAATGAGGCACATGGGCGAACAAGGAGGATTATTGAGAGGACCTTCGGCCTCCTGAAGGCCAGGTTCCAGTGCCTCCATCTGACAGGTGGATCCCTGTACCACTCACCCAAGAATGTGTGCCAGATCATCGTGGCATGCTGTGTGTTGCACAACCTTGCATTGAGACACCAGGTGCTTTTCCTGCTGGAGGATGAGGCTGGAGATGGCGGCAGTGGAGCCTGTGGACAGTGAGGAAGAGGAGGCAGATGAAGAAGATGTGGACAACAGAACAAAAATTAGACAGCAGTACATCCAGTGACACATGTAAGAGACTGTAACTCCTCTTCACATTTCAGTATGTTTTAGGACATTGTACATGGCAGCCTCTCACCCTCTGTGTATGGCCACTGACTGTTCCCTTTGGGTTTCCTTTTTTCAGATCTGTGTACCCCATTCTGGCTTCTGCTATGTGTACTGCTGCCCACCAACTGTCATACATTGGTATAATTCAATGAACATAGACGTTGCAATGCTTTGCGAATGTAGTAAGAATACATCTTTCGAATCATTACACTGACTCCAGTATGGTTTATATTTCAATGGTGTTTATTTTTTGTGGTAAATAGTATGGGGGTACATGCAAGGGGGTGAGGTGATGGTGGAAGAAGGTCCAAGGTAGATTCTAGTCTGTTGGTATCACAGGTGCATTGTCCAATGTGGCATAGGAAGGGGAGTAATGGCAGCTCAAGGTGGACAGGGTGACAGAGTGGGACAGAAGGGTGACAATCAGGATAGTCCTATTTCCTGGCGGGGGTCTTGGTAATGTTCTCTGTCTTCTGCCTGGGTCGCAGGGACCTTTTGTCGGGTGGTTCTCCTTCTGCAGGAGGTGGGGTGATTTGGGCCTGTTGGTCCTGTGGGGGGCCTCCTATCCACTAGCGCAGGCGGAGGTGGAAGGCTGTTCATCGGTTTGGGTAGTGTCAGGGGCCCTTTGTTGTGCCACTGCCTCCCTCATGGTCTTGCCCATGTCAGTCAGCACCCCTGCTATGGTGACCAGGATGGTGTAGAATTGTTGTGAGGTCCTCCCTGATCCCCAGGTACTGTCCCTCCTGCATCCGCTGGATCTCCTGCAACTTGGCCAGTACCATGCCCATGGTCTCCTGGGAATGGTGGTATGCTCCCATGATGTTTGAGAGTGCCTCGTGGAGGGTTGGTTCCCTGGGCTGTCCTCCCTCTGGTGCACAGCAGTCCTCCCAGCTTACCTGTTGTCCTGTGCCTCTGTCCCCTGAACCGAGTGTCCACTGACCCCAGGTCCCTGATCGTCCTGTGTTTGTGGGGTTGACTGGGGTCCCTGTAGTGGTGGACACACTGCTGATTGACGTGTCCTGGGGACAGTGGCATGGGCCCGCTGGGTGGGTGCTGTGGTGGTGTTTCCTGAGGGGGGAGGCTCTGTGGTGGGTTGGGACTGTGGCAGGGTAAACAACTGGATGTAACTGACACCTCCCCTCCGGTGACATTGGGTAGGGGTCCTTTTGGGATGCAAATGCATTGTTATTTTATCTGTGTGTGCCATCTTGTGCAATGGGTGTGTTTTCCTTATATAATTGTGGTTTCCCTGTTGCATTGGCCGTGTGTGATTGCTGAGTGCTGGGTGAGTCTCTCTACCGGGCATGTTGTGGCGATGGATGTCCATGCATTGTGGTTGCATGCAGGGCTTGGTATTGGAATGTGTGGGTTGTGATGGTGGGGTAAATGTGAGGTGATGGAGTGATGGGAGTGAGGGTACGGGTGGGGTTATGTGATGGCATGCAGGTTGGGGGGATAAAGTAGTAATAAGCTTGACTTACTAGAGTCCAGTCCTCCTGCTACTCCTGCGAGGCCCTCAGGACGCATGATCGCCAAGACTTGCTCCTCCCATGTTGTTAGTTGTGGGGGAGGAGGTGGGGGTCCACCGCCAGTCCTCTGTACAGCAATCTGGTGTCTTGAAACCACGGAACGCACCTTACCCCGTAGGTCGTTCCACCTCTTCCTGATGTCATCCCTGGTTCTGGGATGCTGTCCCACGGTGTTGACCCTGTCGACGATTCTCCGCCGTAACTACATCTTCCTTGCAATAGACGTCTGCTGCACCTGTGATCCGAATAGCTGTGGCTCTACCCGGATGATTTCCTCCACCATGGAGGAACTCTTAGCTCCGCCTCAGCAAACCTGGGGTGTCTTTGAGGTGCCATGGACGTGGTGTGAGTGATATGTGTGAGGTAATGTGTGGGGGGGATGTGTTGTGATGTATACTGTGATGTGCGTGGATGGTGTATGAGTGATGGTGTTCTGTGCCTCTGAATGGGTGTGTGCTCTTTGCTTGTCTCTCTGTGCTTGGTCTCTTTTTTTGGTTGTATGGGGTTGTGGGTATTGTGGGTGGGTGTTTTATAGTGGTGTAAGTGTGTGGTGTGTGTATGTGTGTCAGGTGTGTGTATTTTGAATTGTCCAATGTGGTGTTGTTTTGTAAATGTGTGTGTATTTTGAGCACAGCGGTATATACCGCCAAGGGTTTACCATGGTTGAAAGACCGCCGCGTTGATTCATCGGTCATGATACTGTGGGCGTATTCCTGGTATTCCTGTTGGCGTGATGGTGTGGGTTTTGGTATCGCCAGTTTATCACTGACCTTTGGTGTGGCGGACTTGTGTGGGTGTCTGTATTGTGGCAGTATTCTCTGTTTGGGTCATAATACCCGTAGCGGATTACCGCCACGGGTACGGTATCTTGGCGGCCGTCGGAATGGCGGTAAGCGGAATTTACCACCAGGGTTGTAATGATGGCCTATGTGTTAGCTTCCTCTAGTGTCTTCCTGGCAAAAAGCCCCTTTGGGCCTGGTGGATCACACTACCAGCTACCTTACTCAAATGTTTGGCAAGGAGGTTAGCGGACCCTTTGTAGTTGCAGTTTAGCAGGGATATGGGTTGATATGACTGACCCTTGTGGGGGTTCTGGCTTAAGGATCAAGAAAATAATTGCCTCATTCCAAAATAGGGGGATACAGGAATCTTCCAACAAAATTGAATTAAACAGAGTAACCCCAAAAGGAATTATCTTGTTAGCTAATATAATGTAGACTTAATTTGGAATTCGATCCTAGCCTACTGCCTTGACTCTCTTTAGCTTTTTAATTTCCATCAACACTTCTAGTCCACTAATCTCTTGATTGAAAAACACCTGATACTTTAATGAGAGAGAAGACAGCCCTTTAATTTCCAACAAACAAACATCCTCTAACTTGTTCTAAATCTAGAGCGATGGGTTCTGTGTATAACGCCTGGAAAAAACTCCTTCAGTCCCTGAGTTGTCCTCTAATAGTACCAGAGCTCCCTCTTCTCGTATTCCTGATATGTAATTCCTTTTTTTATATCTTTCAGCCATCCCTGCCAGCTTTTTCTGCAGCCTTCTTCATATTCAGATTTCTTCACTCTACTGGCTTCCCTTTGCTGCCTCTCTTTACATTCTATTCTTGCTCTGACTCTGCCTGACACTGAAATAACTTTAATTCTATTTTCTTCTAATCTCCTTCATCAATCTCTACTGACTTCAACCTTCCTTCCACCCTGGCCAGCTTTTACTTTGACTCCAACATATCACTTCTCTTTTTTTTGTTCTTAAACACAACTAGGCTTTGCAATGTCACCTCAGAAAAGCCTTATATGCACCCACACAACTTCTAAGCTTGCTGTTTCATTCTTATATTCACATAACTCATTTGTTCTCCTCTGGATCTCTAGCACCATATTTGTGTGAAAAAGGAGCTTCCTATCTAATGTCCATCTTGTTAACTTTTTTTGACCTGACAGAGCAACATACATGTTTACAGCAGCATGATCAGAGAGATGAATAGGGAGGTGCTCCAGCCTCTGTATTTTACCCGTTCTGCCCCTTTCTACCAGGAAGAGATCCAGCCTTGAATAATGACCATATTTTTTTTACTTAGAACAGTGTGGTCCATATGTTTTTCTCCCCTTGCCAGCCATGCATTACAACAATTAGGGTCTTCCATCAAGGAAAGAAGCAGAGCTCATGTTCTTGCAAAATAGACCTGAGATGACATATTTAGTACCTTATTTAAAATAAAGTTCAAATCTACCCTGTAAATATTGGGGAATAAAAATCCAATAGGGTTGCAGAGTTGCCTTAGGGGTGCATCTTCATCTATATTAGTTCCATAGTTGCTGGCTAAAGTGAACCAGTCTTTCTGTACCATGATCTCAGCAATGCCCCAGTGACTTCCATTGTCTGTCCTACTTTCTACCACCTTCATACCTGTGCAAGCTCTAATTACAATTGCCACCCCTTGGCACAATGTATCTGGTCCATTGTAATCACTTGCCCAACCCAACTTTGCTTCTACATCAACCCTCTGCACTCAGTTCTCAATAAGTGGGTTTCTTGTAGCAACATGACCACCATCTATCAAATAACTCAAAACCTGGCACTGTTTCTTTTTAACCCTAATGACATTCATATTCAAACATATCACCTGTAGCAAAGGTTCCAAATGCCCCCCCTTTCCTTCACCTGTACTCAACCTGGCCAACTTGGCTGAAAGCAATTTCGGATATTCTATGCTCCTTGCTCAGTTGAAACTTAAAATGGGGACTTAATTTTGGGGGATTTTATGCCCTAAGCTCCTCACCTAGTGCACATGGTTATTATCTCCTGTACCATTTGCTGACCTCCTCCTCTATCTTCCATGAGTACCCCACAGGAGTTTCTTTCCTGACCTTCCAACATATGATGGTTCCCATCATCCTACCTCCCCCCTACCTGGGATTTGAACTGGCCTCATGAACTGTCCCCCCGCCGGTTCCTCTTGCTCTCTCCATTCTTGCTCCATAAGAGGTCTGAAAAGGTTTAATGTTGGTATTTCAGCTGCTTTTCATCGGTTGATTTCCCTAGCCTTGTCCATCTCTATCAATCAGTCACTACTATAGGTAGGTATACTTACCAGACTTTACTTTGAAGTACAACATGAGTAATGGTGTTATCCTTGTATCTTTAACTTGTTTCACAGTCCTCACAGGTTTTCCCATCATCAACTGCTTCCCTAACTGTCCCTTCCCTTGGCGATCCCTTGTATATGACCCTTGGGTGCACCTCACCATTGAAACTTTGTTTCTTTGTTCAATTATTTTATTTATATGGTAATATATTTTCGGAGTTTTTCCCTGCAAAATTATCTATCCTTAAGGTGTATCTCTTCCTGTGCTGGGCACTTCTCGCCTTCAATGCCCTTGCACTCTAAGTATCTGTTGTCTAGCCTGCTTTGCTGGGCCACTAGTGGTCCTGCTGTTCTTAGGGGCATATTTGTACTTTTTGGTGCAAAACTGCATTACTGCACTAATGCAGTTTTGAATCAAAAAGTTTTGCACCGGCTTGCACCATTCCTGAGTGCCAGCTGGGCACCATATTTATGGTATGCTGCTATCCGGCGCAAAGGGTGGGCTAGCATAAAAAAAATGATGTTAGTCGGGTGGGGGTAGCGGCATAGGAGAAGGGTTTTTTCCCCAAAAAAATTACGTTAGGCATGCCTCTAACCAGCCTAGCGTCATTTTCGGATGAAAAACCATCCATACCACATGACTCCTGTCTTAGCAAAGACAGGAGCCATGCCCAACACCCCAATGGCCAGCACAGGGGACCAGTGTCCCCTGGGCATGGCCATTGCACCCAGTGCCATGTAGGGGGGCCCATTTCAAGGCCCCCAATGGCACTTTAAAAATAAAATAAAATAATTATCTTTTACTTACCTATACTTACCTGGGATGGGGTCCCCCATCCTCCACTGTCCCTCTGGTGTGGGTAGGGGTGTCCCTGGGGCCTGAGGAGGGTACCTGTGGGTTTATTCTATTCTGTTCCACCATGGAAATATGCCCACATGTCCCCTAATGCCTTCCCTCCCCCAGGCGTTAAATAATGGTGCAAAGAAAGCTTTGCACCAGTATTTGACCCCTCCTCCTCCCCGTGCGTGATTTTAGCATGGGGGGGAAAATATGGCGCTAAGGCCTTAGAGTCATTTTTTGCACGGGAACACCTACCTTGCTTCTCAATGACGCGAGGTAGGTTTCCATGTCCAAAAAATGACTTTAACTCCATAGCTTTGGCGCTAGATGGGTCTAGTGCCAAAGTATACATATGGAGTTAGTTTTGCACCGAATTTGCGTATTAATAAAAATGACGAAAATCTGGCACAAAACAAGTATACATATGCCCCTTAGTGCCCCTGCAAGTTTTCATTTGCCTCACAAGTTTCCATTAACCACCTTCAGTCCTGCAAGCACTTACTGCCCTTATCTGTGCCCCAGTGACATGCACCATGAAAATATCTGCCCATGGACTGACCTTTTTCAGGGAAAATCCTTGGTTCTTCTCCCTGCCTGACTAACGTAATCTCCTGCTCTCTGTGTACGGCAGTGCAGAGCTTCTGCTAACTCTGGCTATCTGGCTCCACAGAGACACACAGGGGGTCATTCTGACCCTGGCGGTAAAATCCGCCAGGGCCAACGACCGCGGGAGCACCGCCAACAGGCTGGCGGTGCTCCCTTGGGCATTCCGCTGCCCTGGGGAATCCTCAATGGTGGCGCAGCTTGCTGCACCGCAATGGGGATTCCGACCCCCATACCGCCATCCTGTTCCTGGCGGTTTTGGCTGCCAGGCACAGGATGGCGGTATGGGGTGTCGTGGGGCCCCTGGGGGCCCCTGCAGTGCCCATGCCAATGGCATGGGCACTGCAGGGGCCCCCATAACAGGGCCCCACCAAGATTTTCAGTGTCTGCCATGCAGACACTGAAAATTGCGACGGGTGCAACTGCACCCGTCGCACCCCTTCCACTCCGGCGGCTCCATTCGGAGCCGGCATCCTCATGGAAGGGTGTTTCACGCTGGGCTGGCGGGCGGCCTTCTGGCGGTCGCCCGCCAGCCCAGCGGGAAACCCAGAATACCCACGGCGTTTTTTTGACCGCGCAGCGGTATTCTGGCGGTTCCAGCCCCCCAGTGTCCTTGAGACCAGCCTTTGGCAGTGCGGACCCAGGATAGCTGAGATAAGGAAACTGCGTTGCTTAAGCCCTGTAAGGGGGGACATTATCTCTCCTCTGGCCTCCATTAATGGGGCATCTGCATTGTCACTCTCTAATGCCTCCCCCAAAGAAACCTTAGTTTCTAATGGAGTGAGGTAGGTGAGCACTTGACATCCCAGTGTCAGAAGCTCGTGATCACTTACGTCTGACTGGCAGCTATTTTCTGACCTCTTTCCCTCCCCAGCTCTTTCCGACCCAAAATGTTCAATATTCCAACAACACTCTCCCTCAACATCCAACAGGCTTACAGTTTAGGTCACCTACTTATTATAGCTTGTAATTCCAAAAAAACCTAGAGGAGTAATTTTTTACTTCTTGGAATATACAGATTTACTCAAAGTTCTCTCTGCAGCTAAAATGATCAAGAGAAATTCATGGTGAGGCAATGCTTTGTTCTTCTCACGAGACTATGCTAAGGCTGTTGCAGACAGACACAAAGAATTCCTGAATCTCTAACCTTTGCTTCACTCTCCACTCTCTTGGTGCCCGTTTTTGATAATTTTATCCTTGCTTATTTAAATTGACTTACAAAAACAAAATAACCATTTATGAAGACCCCTTCCAATTGAAGAATTATCTAAAGACTTGCAGAGTTGAAAACGTGGGTACTTCTAGATCTCTTAATTTGTATATTATTATATGTTTTGCTTCTCTACATAGTGATCTCATTGACCATTTTACATTAGTTCAATGGAGTTGTTGTGGATGCATTACAAATTCATTAAAATTAATGTTAATGACTCTTTATATTATCACTCTACACTAATGATTTTTTTTTTTTTACAGGTATTGTTTTCATCTTCATACCCATGCACGACCTATGCTATGCAGCTCTCTCTGCTTCTCTCCCCCATGGTCCAGATGTGCCTTCACTTCTATGTGCATGTAACTTTTCCCTCTTTTTTGCAGAGTTTGTAAGAATGTTTTTCTTTCTTTTCATTCTCGACTTCTTGTTCCTTTTGTTCATGCATTTGAGAACTTCACCCTCAAACATTTCTTTCCTTTTTTCTGCACCTTCAGCTTTATTCTCTCAGTTCACTTTCCTTTTACATATCTTTTTTCAGTGTCTCTTTTTTGCATTTTTATATCCTCTGTTTTTTTACATGGCTCACGTTAAACCTCTCTTGTACCATCATTGACTCATTCCTTTATTCCACTCCTTTCTTATGTCTTTGAAAATTGTCAGAGGTCTAAACTTACTATTTAAAATTAAAAGGTAATGAGTTCTGACTCATCTCTCAAAGCTTTGTGCAGATATTGCTCTTATTCAGGAATCACACTTTACAGAATATGAATCTGTAAAATTGAAGCAGGGTTGTTTAGGTGAAGTTTTCTTTTCTCCAGTGAAAGGGGAAAAAATTGAGTTATAACTTTGTGCCTCCCAAGAGACTGATAAAATGGAAGAAGGTTGTTCCTTAAACTATTGATTGATAAAGTTCCACATTCTATTTTTAATGTTTATGGTCCCACTGCTACAAATGATCAATTCTGGTCTGATGTTGCCCACAATCGTATGAAATAATCAGATGATAACGTTGGGGTCATTATGAGTTTGGAAGGCAAAAAAAGCCGCTGGCCAAACTCCCGCGGTCAGGTTGCCTCCATTGCTGCCGCCTTTCCGCGGGCCCTCTTACAAGTTCCCCACTGGGTCAATGGGCGGATTGTTTTCGCCTACTGGTGCAGCAGGGAATAGCCCACAACATTGATGCCATATAGGGTGCAACAGCACCCGTCGCCCTTTTCACTGTCTGCATTTCAGACAGTGAAAAACGCGATGGCTGTACATGGGGACCCCTACAATGCCCATGCCAAGTGCAGTACAGTACTTATCCCAGACCATGCATTCTGCTGATATAGGTTCTATTTTAAATTCTGACCACACTCCAGTTTCTATACAAGTGGCAATTCTCTCAAAATCACCATACCATAAAGATGGAGATTTAATAATTCACTTTTACTAGTCATCTTGTGCCTCTTTTTCCATGATACTTCCACCTTAATCAAACAAATGATATTGCTTTTCATATAATTTAGGGTGCTTTCAAAGCTTCAAGACATGATTTCATAATCTATTACTTATATAAGAAGGGTCAAATATCCCATACTCAAACCAGAGAAGTGTTTGTAACACTTAAGAGGCTATAGTGTTCCTGGTATATATTGAGAACAAAGGATTGCTTACAAATCTTTTTAAAGCTAAACATTATAACAAATTATCTTCTGAACAGGCATTAACATACCTTCTTAAAAACAGTGCTAAGTTCTATGGCAGCCAAAATTAGTCGGGCAAATTATTAGTTAACTATCTTAAAATCCAGCGAAACAAACTGAAAATTGGATCATGATAGAAAATCATCAGATATTGCGACTTAAAGATCCTGAAATTTTACACAAATTTGTTCAGTTTTTATAAAGAATTATATCCCCCAGAGGTGTCTCCATCTGATGCTGACATTTTGAAATATTTGTCTACTACTCAAATTCTTTTTGATACTCAACTTGACCTCTCATCATTGGAATCAGACATCACCCAAACAGAACTCCATGTTACATTGAATACAATTAAGAAAGATAAAGCTCCAGGCCCTCATAGTTTCACAGATTAATTTTATTTATAGTTGTCTACAGTACTTGTACCTAAACTCCATAACCTCATAATGCCTTTCTCACATTTAAGGAAATCATCTGGCTCCTTATTAAATGCCCTTATTTGCTCAATTCCCAAAAGGGAAAGGATCCTCACTTTTCTAAAAATACAGACCCATTTCTCTTGTCAATATAGATTATAAAAAATTAAAAAAAACATTGGCATTAAGATTAGAATCCTTCATCTCTGATCTTCTCGGTAAAGAACAATCAGGCTTTGTCAAAGAAAGATATTTGTCTGATATACCCATCTATAGTTTGATGTTTTATCAAAGTCCACTCACTTCCAAAATCTTTAGCAGCAATAACTTTAGATGCTAAAAAAGCTTTCAATACAGTATATTGATATTTAATTTTCCATACCCTTAAAAGGTTCAGTTTTGATCCCAAACATATTGATCTAATACTTCTTCTTTATTCATCTCCCCAAGCAGCTATTTTTGTAAATGGGCTTACTTCATATTCCACTTTGAATAGAGGAGTATGTCAAAGTCGTCTCCTTTTTCCCTTTCTTTTCAATCTGACATTAGAACCTTTTATATCTAGATTACGACACAAAAAGCATCTTCATGGTTATACTTTGAATAATCAACAGGTTAAATTAGTGGCATATTCTGATGACATCCTGTTATTCCTCTCACAACCTCAATCATCCTTCCAAGCTTTTTCTGACGAAGTTCCTTCTTACACTTTTGTGTCAGGTTATAAATTAAATATTGAGTGCAAGATATTACCTTTAAATACATTCACCCTAAAGCAAGATTTATCATTCACTAATTCTCCTAGGCACTCACAACTGAATAAATATCTGAGTTTACAATTCAATAAATCCATTAAGGGATCCATGTCCATAAATATAGAACAATGTATACAAAAAATTACTTCTTGCATCTCTCATAGTGGGGAAATCTTGAAACTATCAAAATGATGTTAGCGCCAATTATTCTTTATACTACTTCTAACATTTAATTAAATATCCCTCTCAATTTTTTTAAGAAGATTAACTCAATCCTCTCTTATTTTCTTTGCAATAATAAAAGTATTTGTATGCCTTTATTGATACTAAAGCGTCAGAAATCAGATGGCGGTGTAAACTTTCCTGACTTTTCTAAATATCATATAGCTTTATTACTGAAACAATCAGTGTATTGGGTTTCAGATTCTCCTAAATATTGCCCTTTATGGGCTGATCTAGAAATATGTTTCCTACCCCTTTTGTCCTTTCAAGAATACTTGAAATTTTCACAGAAACCACAAACCCTCTCTACTCTGATTTTTAGTTTCTTAAGTAAATTAATATGTCCTATAATATTGTATTCTCTCAAACACACTCACACATTTCTTAACCCCACTATTTGGCAGAATACTTCTATACAACTCGATAATAGACCTATTTATTGGAAAACAAGGAGAGGAAGAGTTCTGACATGGGTTAAGCAACTTTTCTCACACATCATCTATCAGGGCCATTCTATCTGGTGTCTGAAGGGCCTTTGTAATTGATCATATTAGGAAAGCATCTTGATGTTCTTGATCTTCATTAGGCACTTATATGTTGGCCAGGATAAAAGACTCAGCCCCAGACCTAACTTGAAAATTTAGATAGTGACACAGATAGTGACCAGGTCCAGTATGGATATAGTAAAACAAAATAATTATGGTCACTTACTCATAGTAACTGCACGTTGCAGTCAGTCTTAGTCAGCAAGTCGCCCTGTAGAGTATAAAAAGCAATGGTGCATAGGCACCATTGCTTTTTATACTCTACAGGGTCACTATCTGTTAGGAGAAGATATGTTTTTTTGGTCCTGAAGAAGCGTCACTGGACACTATGTGGCCACCTGGACGCGAAACATGTTGACCTGGCACTCTCAGAATTTGGAATAGTGTCCATCTTCCTGGATATGGTAAGTGAGTGCAGCTGAGCATTATCTCTATAAGCACTCACCATACCTTTTTAATCTTGGCCTGAACCACTTTCTGAAGTATTAAATTAAATGTGATGGGTCTGGTTTAGAGCCAATTTTATATTTCACATTTCTTTCTCTCATCCACACATCTAGAGTTAGTGTCCACTATAGGCACCTCCACCATTGGTAATTAGAAGACAAGAAGTGTGCAGGAACACAGCTTGGATCTTGTTTCTTATGCTAATTATACTCAGTTGCACTTACTCCTGAATCTCAACAGATATTCAGTGATGTAAAGGCATGCCTTAAGGAAGTAACAGAATGGATGTCAGACAGAAGCCTCAAGTTTAAAGGTAATAAGACAGAGGTGGTGGTTGTTGCCAACAATTCATCCTGTTGAAAAGAATTGACCTGCCCTGAATGCCTTGGGGAGCATCTAGTTCCGTCTTAAACAGTAAAACGCCTTGGGTTTAAACACTTAAAAATGTCATACAGTGGTTACCACCCTTTTTTAGGAGGGTGTCCATATGGGGATTAATTAACTTCCGCCTTGATTACAGCAATTCCCTGTTTTTGGGAAGCCCTCAATACATCTTAAGGAGCTTACAGGTCATCCAGAACGTCAAAGCATGCTTACTGTTTAAGCTCCCTAAACTTCATTCAGCAGCCCCAGCACTGGCAGCACTACATTGGCTCCTAATACAAAATAGGATCCATTTCAAGGTCCTTTGCAGGGCCCACTGAGCAATGCAGGGAAAAGGTTCCCTTTTAATTCGAAGATTGCTCTGCCCTTATGTGCCAAGGAGAACACTACATTCTGAGAGCTCTTTCCTGCTGACCATTCCTAAGGTAAAAAGGGCTAGGAGCGATGGCCACTTCTTTGTTTTCCTGACTGCCAAACTGTGAATGCCCTTCCTGCTGACTTAAGGGGTACTCAGCCAGAATTGTCCTTCAGGAAACTCTTAAAAACCTATCTATTCTAATTTTAGCGTGATTGCCAAGGTCTTGCAGGTGTGCTTGTCTTTGTGCTGGGAGGTTTTTGGGGCAGCTGTGCACTATATAGGACATTGTGAATAGAATATGATGGAATAGGAATAAAATTAAACTGGAATAAATCTAAGATATACCCAATCCACCGTGCTTAAGACCAGTTGAAATGGAATATCATCTGCCTACGAGCTAATATGGTCTGTTAAACAGATCAGATTGAGATGGCAAATATAGATTCTAACCTTTGAAAAAGAGGATTTTTTTATGACTGAACCGTGGAAATGTAATTTAGTAGCACAAGCATATTATGCTGTATACTGGTATCTTCCACCTCCGCTCATATCACACATAATAGCAGAAAATTCTTTGACTTATAGGGATACACTGCGGAATCGTTTTCTGTCTCAACCACTAACGTATCAGGGAAACCTCATTGAAACTATAGCTGTGACCAGTCGGGCATGGTATGGCTTCAGTAGGCAAGCAGGGCTGTGAAAAGTATGGTCACTTCCGCTTGACAACTTTGCACTACCCGAGACAGCAGAAGCAGTAGTAAATGACTAACCAATTTTAATATACTTACTTGGCCAGGACATCTGTACCTCAACAGCATAGTTATATCCCTGGTAAGAAATAAAAGTAAAGTGGATGCTAATGCCCTTGAGATAATTGCATATTTCATATCAATATAAACTGTTATGGCCTAATGCACAGAATTTCCATAGGAACCCTCCAAACTCAAAATGTTATTCAAAGTCATAAATCTTGAGTGCAAAATGGAATGGATTTCCATACTTTACAAAATGCCCAACGGAAAAAGGGCAGAAGTGATAATTCTGGCTATGAAGACATGGGAAATAGACCTGATAAGCAGCGGTCAATAGAGAAGTGAATATACAGTACTGCTGTACAAAAAAACACACAAAGACAGACAAATTCTGGTCAAGGCCTGCTCAATACCGGTTGTATTACATTCCTGCTAAATTACACTAGAAATACAGCTATGTATCACACAAGAGGCACTGTTGTAAAAGTTCACAGGTTAACATTTTACATTTGGTCTGGTACTGCAAGTTTATATATATGTGTTAGAAATTGGGTATTTGGTTGACAGTCAGGTTACCCCCTGTTCAAGCAAGGACCCTCACTCTAGTCAGGGTAAAAGAGAATCACCCTCAGCTAACCTCTGCTTTCCCCCTTGGTAGCTTGGCAGAGCAGTAGGCTTAACTTCAGAGTGCTAGGTGTAAAGTATTTGTACCAACACACAGAGTAACTTAATGAAAACACTGCAAAATGACACAACACCAGTTTAGAAAAATAGGAAATATTTATCTAAACAAAACAAGACCAAAATGACAAAAGTCCGACATAGACAAGCCAAGTTATGAATTTTTAAAGATTAAACTAAAAAATAGCGCTTAGAAACACAAAATGCTTCGATGAGGTGTTAACACGGCGTCGTGATGGAGTTGTCCCCAACAAGCCGACACCAGTGGCACCGGACACGGAGTCGCGTAGACCCCCAAGTACAGTACCTTTGGTGAAGAGTGAAAACAAGTCGATGCGTGAAGTTGGGGACCACGGCGTCTGTGCGAAACGTTGAATCCGCACACTTCCAGCGGCATCGGTCATGACGTGGTGCGGCGACTTCCACGGAGTCGCGGACTTCAGCGGGGCTGCAGTGGCGTCGGGCCTGCAAAGGTTGTTGCATTCCAGTGAAGATCACGGAGTCGGTTGCAGGCAGCATCACCGGATTCAGCAGCGGTGGTGGTCTGAAGACGTCAGAAGTTGATTTCCTTGGATTTCCACCAGCTTTCCTTTGATGGGCCCAGGGACTGGATAGTGCACCACTTGTCAGAGCAGGAGTCTCTCCAGAGACTCCAGGTGCTGGCAGAGAGAAGTCTCTGCTGTCCCTGAGACTTCAAACAACAGGAGGCAAGCTCTAAATCAAGCCCTTGGAGATTTCTTCACAAGATGGAAGGCACACAAAGTCCAGTCTTTGCCCTCTTACTCTGGCAGAAGCAGCAACTGCAGGATAGCTCCACAAAGCACAGTCACAGACAGGGCAGCACTTCTCCTCAGCTCTTCAGCTCTTCTCCAGGCATAGGTTCCTCTTGATGTCCAGAAGTGATCTCAAGTCTGTGGTTTTGGGTGCCCTTCTTATACCCAATTTCTCCTTTTAAGTAGGCCTACTTCAAAGTAAAGTCTCTTTTGAATGTGAAATCCTGCCTTTCCCAGGCCAGGCCCCAAACACTCACCAGGGGGTCAGAGACGGCATTGTGTGAGGAAAGACAGAGCCCTTTCAGGTTTAAGGGACCACTCCTTCCCCCTAGCACAGATGGCTCATCAGGAAATGCAGACTACACCCCAGCCCCCTTTGTATCACTGTCTAGTGTGAGGTGCAACCAGCCTGACTGTCAAACTGACCCAGACAGGGAATCCACAAACAGGCAGAGTCACAGAAATGGTATCAGCAAGAAAATGCTCACTTTCAGTGGCATTTTCAAACACACAATCTTAAAATCAACTTTACTAAAAGATGTATTTTTAAATTGTGAGCTCAGAGACCCCAAACTCCGCTTGTCCATCCGCTCCCAAAGGGAATCTACACTTTAATCAGATTTAAAGGTAGCCCCCATGTTAACCTATGAGAGGGACAGGCCTTGCATCAGTGAAAAACAAATTGTCTTATCCAGGTGACTGGTTGACACCTGTTCAGTATAAGTCAATAAGGACGCTCAATGAAGGACCACACGCCAATTATGAATACAATTTAGCTTTACTAGAATTTCAGGTAAATGTAGGCATTAACAATAGTAGAATAAGAATAGCAATGAAAAGCATCTATCTATATATAAGTACACTACAAAGAGCATCTATGCATATATATATAAGCAAAGAGTTCATTGACATCTAGAAGTTTTGATTAACTGTATACCAAAATGCATCACACTACGATGTTCAGGAAGCAGAATATAAATGAGTTGAATACTTCAGATAAGCTTTGATTTACTGCACACCAAATGCATGTTTCAATTACTGCGGCAGGCTCACACTACGATGTTCAGGAAGCAAAATATAAACAAGCTGAATACTTTGGATAAGCTTTGATTTACTGCACACCAAAATGCATGTTTCAGTTACTGTGGCAGGCTCACACTCTGAGATTTAGAAAGCAAAATATAAACAAGCTGAATACTTCAGGTTATAAACACAGTGCAAGCATAAATTATCAGTCATAATAATAGAGCAGCGAAACAAAGGCCTTTCATCCCTGTGTGGGACTTAACTTAGTCCACGAAATGCTGGGAAGCCCTCTACCGCCTACTTGGATCTCTCTCCCCCTCAAGCATCACGGTCAGCAAAACAGGGAGGCAGCGCTGGGCCATGGCAGCTTTCACAACTACATCTGCGAGCTTCAGATCCCTCACCCACACTTCAGTGCTTAAATAACTTGAAGCTTGGATTTTATCTCTTTCTGGCATTTTCTAGCTATGTTATCAGCACTTGGCTGCTCTGCCCTTCTCCAGCCTTTGTTTTCATTCCATCTTCTCCCTGTACTCTCGTTCTCAAGGTTGAGACGGAGTCTTCTACACAAACAAGCTTGAAAATAATATCATGAACTTTTCCACGTTGTTTGGGGGGGGTTTCAGCAGGCATCACACTCATCTACACTGCCCAAGCTATTTAACCCTTCACGTCACAATGTCTTCCCCACCTTTCCCTATACTGATCACAAATTTAGCAATATTTCACTGTCAGGACATATAAAACACATTACTATATGTCCCACCTTAACCATACACTGTACCCTGCCCTTGGGGCTACCTAGGGCCTACCTTAGGGGTGCCTTACATATATGAAAAGGGAAGGTTTAGGCCTGGCAAGTGGGTACACTTGCCAGGTCGAATTTACAGTTAAAACTGCACACACAGACACTGCAGTGGCAGGTCTGAGACATGATTACAGAGCTACTTATGTGGGTGTCACAACCAGTACTGCAGGCCCACTAGTAACATTTGATTTACAGGCCCTGGCACCTCTAGTCCACCTTGCTAGGGACTTACTAGTACATCAAATATGCCAATCATGAATAAACCAATCAACATTACAATTTACACAGAGAGCATCTGCACTTTAGCACTGGTTAGCAGTGGTAAAGTGCTCAGAGTTCAAAAGCCAACAGCAACAGATCAGAAAAAATAGCAGGCAGGAGCCAAAAAGACTGGGGATGACCCTGCAAAAAGGGCCATTTCCAACAGTAAGTATTCCAGGTAAAATAACAAGTGAGATGTCCGAAGTGGTAGACAAAAATATACCTGCTTCCCTGGTAATTGTATTGTTGGGATATGGTTGGGATATATTGCAGATGTGCCTAGATCTATCAGACACATAACTATTGTTTTAATTATGGAGACCAAAGGAGAGGTGGCTGTATGTAGTGTCTTTGATGTCTAGGCCGCTGAGGCCCTCACGGTCCTGGGTGGAGTCTAGACAGAAAATCTGTAATCGGATGGGAGGTGTTAAAGTGTGGTTATAAAAGTTATGATGCATTGCATGCAGGGATCGATAGTATGTTGAAAAATAAAAGCATCTGTTACAGAGCTCTGTATGTGGTGTATTCATTTACATGCTCCTGAGCTAGGGAGGACACTAAAATTGGCAGTGAGGATGGGATACATGCCCCGTAGAAACAAAGCTGCTCTCCCTGAAAGTTTGCAAAGTTGCAACAAACTGCTTGTGTGTGCCATATGCGCCCCAAATTGATGCAAAGCAGTCTGCAATTGGCATCAAAACCCTACATAGCCAAAGTATGACACGTCTACATTCCTGAAGCCACCACATTTGTTTGAGTTCATGAAGAAACAAAACACTGATGCCAGGTGAACTGCAGAGATCAAAACGTTTGGTGACTTCATGGATGTGCTAGGAGAAGAAAACAATAAGAAAATCATTCAATATTTGAAAAACCTTGTAGGTGATGGAGTGAAAGAAATGCCAAAGAGCGTCTCACACACTGATGCATCATACCAAAAGATAAAATAAACGTTGGATGCCAAGTTCAATCTGATGCTGAATGTCGACTGCGAGAGGTACATCTTTAACCAGGCACAACAACAATCTGGTGAAACAATGGATGAACTTGTTGAGAGACTTAATGCATTTCTCAAACACTGTAAGTTCTGTGACTTTAGTGATGAGGAGTCCATGCGCCTCAGAGTCATTGATGGCTGCCTTTCAGATTTTTTCAGAAGACGGATGTTGAGAGGCCCACTCAGTTCAAAGAACATACTAACAGCTAAAAGGGCAGAAGAACAAGTAGATCAACAAATTGCTGAAATGGAAGAAGGAACAAAATGAATCAGTGTTGATCATGAAAAGCAAGCAAAAGCACAAAATAGATGCACAGAAGTTGACACCTCCGATGAAGAAAAAGGTGTGCTTCCGATGTGGGATTTCATTTCCCCATCAAGGTAAAGGTCCAGCTGTAGGATAGACATGTTAAGGCTGCAGGAAAGAAAATCAATTCATAATGGTCTTCAAAACAATAGCGAAACTAAATCTGTCACAGCAAGAAGAGAAAATGGACACCAGAAAGTTCCAGAAGCATCTGGCCATGCCCATAAGGCCAAGAGATAACATCAGTTACAACAAGTAGAAACCAAGCATAGTCTTATAAAGGATCTTCAACGTCATTATCAAGCACTAGCAAAGAAGAAAGATGTGCGTTCATGATAATGACTAAGGAGTGACATACACATTTAGTGGGTCATTACGAACCTGGCGTACGGTGGTATTTTGGGGAAAGGTACTGCCAACAGGCTGGCGGTACCTTTCCCCAAAATATGGTATTGGCTGTTTGGCTCCGTCCGCCAGGGTGGTAACAGCCGGCGGGCCGAGACTTCGGTCTCCAGCCAGGCGGCCGTCACAATCCCGCCCTCAGGATTATGACCCAGCCTGCCACCATGGGTTTTGTGGTGCCAGGCTGGGTCATAATCCGTCTTTCATGGAATTCCTTCCCTGACACTAATAGGGGTCTCCCCCGCCCCTCCCCTCTCCCCGTCAACCCCCCTGAAATCTACACACCTACACCCGCACACATACACACTCATACACACACACATACCCACATCCACCCACGCATGCACACATACATACCCACACACTGCAACACACACTAACATACATTGAAGCACACATACATTCACAACACACAACATACACGTACACTCACATTCATTCATTCACACATGCATCCCAGGCGACTCACTCCCACATGCACACATACAAAAACAGACACACCCCTCCACACACACACAACACCACCGCCCCCCTCTCCAGTTGGAGAACCCAACTTACCTGCTTGCAGGGGGTCCTCCGGCAGGAGACGGGACGTGGGCTGCCAGCAAGGCGTCCGCCAGCAGAACACCACTAGTCCGTATCATTAAACATGATACAGTAGTAGGTGTTTTGCTGCCGTGGCTCTGCTGCTGGCAGCAGCACCACCTTACTGCTGTCCACCGCCATGACTGTTGACTGGATACCACCATCCTTCCGGTGGAATTCTGCCTATGGTCATAATGCAGTTGATGGCTGGTATGTATGGCGATGGTATGTTGACGGCCGTCGTTGTGGCGGTTGGCGGCAATTGCCTCCAATGTCATAATGAGGGCCTTAGTGTTAGCTGCTTGCAAAGAAGATCAAAAGCCAAAAGAGAATGACGAAAAGAAGCAAAGAAATTCACTTGAACACAGTCCTAAAACTACAAAAAGGTGACTGATTGTCCCATAAGCTTCATTATAGACAGTGATGCATCAATTAACATCATGCTAGTAGAAATGTTCAACAGCCTGTCTCCTGTGCCACGCCTTTTTCCATCAAACATGAAGATCTACATGTGGGCTGCTTCTCACCCATTACAGAGTAAAGGGTATTTTCAGCAACTTTATGAAACAAAACAATGTCAGTGCAAGCGCCAATTCATCTCCTTCAAGGAACTTATCTTGTGCATGCTTAGCTTTGGCACTGCTGCTGACATCAGATGGATATCTCTTAACTACAACTTCCATCCTCAGGATGTAATTGTGAATCAGATGACGTTGTTGTTTCATGGCTTAAGAAACTCAAAAAGATGAAAGTTCAACTCCATATTAACTAGGGCATTTGCCCCTGTTGCCCAACGGCAACACAGAGTTGTTTTTCACTTAGAAGGAGCTGTTGAGAAAGAACTAGAAACACTGTTGAAACATTACATCATTGAGTGCTCCACCAGCCCTATGCGGTGGGTTTCACCCATAGTTGTGGTACCAAAGAAGGACAGTAGAGGTACAATGCACATTTGTGTTGCTATGCACCAGGCAACAAAGCAATCAAGAGAGAAAGATATCCTGGTCACCACATGGTGGACATGCTTATGTAGCTGAATGGAGATGAGATCTTCTCTCATCTTGACCTGAGTAAAGGACATCACCAAATGCAGCTCGAAGAGAACTGTAAGTATATAACTACTTTTTCCATTCATGTTGGTTTGTTCAGATACAAGACTGAATTTTGGAGTGTCTCTGGCTGCAGGGATAATTCAGGATGTTATTTACCTAATTATTCAACCTGTTATGCATGCTTTCAATTACAGTGATGACATTCTGGTATCCGGGCCAACAGAAAAGAAACATGACAAGTCTCTTATACAATTGTATCAATTACTTGCTGATGCAGGTCTCAAACTGAGTGCAGCAAAGTGTGAGTTTCACAAAACCAAACTCAAATTTGTCTTTGGGCGCATACTCTCTGATAGATGAATGACTCCTGACCTGGATAGGATGCAAGCACTGCCATCTACCTGCACCCAACAAGCGATAATGATGATATGATCCTTCTTAGGCATGGCCAGTTATTGCTCAAGGTATATTTGTTACTTTGTTACAGTGAGTGACCCATTGAGAGACTTAACAAAGCAGAATGTCCCATTTCAGTGGTTTCCTGAATGTGATCACAATTTCAAACAAAATATAAAACATTAGATTGAATGCAGATGAAATGGCCTATTTTAACTCCAAGTTACATACTAAGTTCACAATAGATGCAAGCCTGACGGGGCTGGGGACAATCCTTGCTCAACACAAAGGCCATCCAAATGCCCAGAGACACACTGTGGCCTATGCCAGTAGAATCCTGTCTGAAACACAACTCTCTCAGCTGGAGAAAGAGAGTTTCGCTCTAATGTGGGCTTGAAAACATTTTCATGCGTTTTTATACGGGAAACGTTTCACTATCATCACAGAACACAAGGTGCTGCTCATTATCTTTGGAAACCTAAAAGGTATGATGCCCCCTCATGTCATGAGGGGGTGGTCACGACTGCAAGAGTATGACTAAATGATTGTACACAAGTCAGGGAAGGTCAAAAAACCCACAGATTACCTTTCACAAGTACTGCTACATCACCACATTTCAACATCTAAAGCAGCTGAACGGTGTTTCAACTTCATTGTGAGGTCCAGCATGCCAGCAGCTCTATCCATTGAACAGATTATTGCTGTTGTCAAGGCAGATAAAGACATGCTCATCCTCAAAGACCTCATTACAATACAATCTTGGACGACAAGTATTCAACTTTTTGCTGATGATGTTGAATTCCAAAAATTAAAAAATGTACAAGATGAGCTATCTGTCAACCAAGAGAGTATCAATTTGAGAGGCTTGAGAATTGTCATACCTGAGAGCCTGAGGCAGCAAGTCATTGAGCTAGCCTGCTGGAAATGGCTTCTCTGCAGGGTCACCCCCAAACTTTTTGCCTTCCTCCTCTTCTTTTTCTGACCTATTTTATTCTGGCTTTAGGACTCTGGACACCTTACCACTGCTAACCAGTGCAAAAGTTCATGTGTTCTCTCCCTCTAAATATGGTAACATTGTCTCATACCCAATTGGCATATTTCATTTTCTTGTAAGTCCCTAGTAAAGTGCACTACAAGTGCCTAGGGCCTGTAAATTAAATGCTACTAGTGGGCATGCAGCACTGATTGTGCCACCCACATAAGTAGCCCCCTAACCATGTCTCAGGCCTGCCATTACAAGGCCTGTGTGTGCAGTTTCTCTGTCACTTCGACTTGGCATTTAAAGGTAATTGCCAAGCCTTAAGTTCCTCTTTTTCTACATATATTCACCCCTAAGGTAGGCCCTAGGTAACTCATAGGGCAGGGTGCTGTGTAGGTAAAAGGCAGTACATGTGTATGTGTGTTATATATGTTCTGGTAGTGGAGTACTCCTAAATTCGTTTTCCACTACTGTGAGGCTTGCTCCATTCATATACTAGCACTAGTACTGCCCTCATATACTGTTTGAGTGGTAGATCCTTAACAGAAAGGGGTAACCAGGTCATATGTAGCGTGGCCAGAATGGTAATAGAAAATCTTGCTTATTGGTGAGGTTGGATTTTATATTACTACTTTAGAAATGGCACTTTTAGAAAGTGAGCATTTCTCTGCACTTAGAAGCCACCGGTGCCTTGTAGCCTGTCTCCAATTAACGTCTGGGCTGGGCTGGGCTGGTTGACAGCTTCCTTATAGCATTTCACCCAGACAACCACAAACACAGGACACTCAGTCACACCTGCACTCATCTGCATACTGAATGAGTCTTCCGGGGCTAGAAGGGTGGAGGGCCTGACACTTACATTTCAAAGGCTAGTGGCCTGCCCTCATACAATGGACTGTCAAACCACCTACTGGTACCCTGTAGACAGACCCGTACTGAAAGGGGAACTTGTGAACTTCAAAACCACTCTTGGAAGTCTCCCCCACTTCAAAGGCATTTTGGGGTATATAAACTGGATCTCTGACTGCACCAACTCAGACACTTCTGGACCTGAGGCTGCAACCTGTTAGGAGTAACTGCCCGGCTGCCCCAAGGACTCATCTGGACTGCTTGGCTGAGAAGAACTGCTGCCCTGCTGTTGCCCTGCTGCCCCCTGACTTTGCTGAGAAGTGCTCTCCAAGGGATTGGATTGAGCTTGTATGCACACATCATCCCTGGTCGTCAAAAAGATCGCCGCACCACAGTGAGAAACCAAGACTGCATGCCAAAAATCTATGTGCAGTGTGGAAAGAAACAACGCATCGTCTGTGCTGCATTGGGAAAATGTGATGAACACCATATTTTTCCATGCATCGCCTCCTCGTCACACAATCCTGAACAGTAACCCTCTGGCAGCCCCACCCAGGACATCACTGATACAGCTACCACCCAGCCACCAACATCTACATATGCCAAACGACCCCACACCGGTGTACCCAGGCCACAGACTGGTGGAACACAAGAACAGAGGACACAGTCTCCACCTACCAGGAGGCAGGATGATGATGGCCTCAGTATAAGTGGTACCGCCAGACCTGTGCAGGGGACCCAGGCACAATGACTAGCCCCAGTGGGAGGGTATCAGTGGCCAAGGGGGGAGGCCAAAGGATGGATGCTGTAGCCCAAGAGGTGATCTCAGAGGTCCTGGGAGCATACCACCATACCCAAGACAGGATGGGCCAGATCCTGGCCACCCTGGAGCAGAGTCAAAGGCTGCACATAGTCCAACATCAAGAGACCATGGAGCAGTGGAAGCAACTCAATTCCACCATGGCCACTATTGCAGGGGTGCTACAGCGCCACTACCCAACCCAGCCTGAGCCCCCCACAAGCCAGGAAGCCCCTATCACTGACCACGACACAGACCAGCCATCAACATCAGCATCAGCAACTGGACTGGTGTCACTGTCTAAGGACACAAAGGAGACCAGCACCCCTACCCGTACAGCCCAGCACCAGACACTCAAATGGTCCCTCAGACCCAGATATGACACCTACCAAGACCAAGGCACCCTCAAAGAAGTGACTTTGACACAAACTGTCTCCCAAGTGTGCCACTCTGCTACCTTCCTCACCGGCCAAGAGCAACTCAACAACTTGCAAGGTACAGGTGGACCTATGCCCACTGCCACCAATCGCTGAGGCCATGTAGCCAGTATGGACATCCACCATCAGCCCACTGCCTATCACTGTAAACAGCACCAATGCGTTCCTGACAACAATTAACACATGTACACCAATTTCTATGCCCCCTATCATTATGTTGAATCCAATGTAAGTGTGAATGCATTTGCCAGTTAAATTCAATAATCAGACCTTTATTGCAGGAATGGCAGCCCACACACAACATTGTGTGGAGTAAACAGAAATGTATACCATGTTGGTTATCATGGCACATGGCACCTGAAATTCATGTACAGACCCCATATCCTGATAGTGAATAAATCAGGCTGACATTATGCAGTGCAAACAACATCATCAGTGAACAGTACCTCATAGTCACTGGAAGTATAGTTGAGTTAGTTGGTTCCTGGAGTGAACATCTTCCCCCTCTTCATCATCACCATCATGCTCATCCCCTCTCAGAAGAAGCAGGTCTGGATATAGAGCACCCTCCTCCTCCTGTAGGGTGACAGATTTCACCACAGCCAGATTGTGCAGCATGCAGCAGGCCACCACTATTCTACACACCTTCGCAGGGCCATAGCAAAGGGATCCCTCAGAGAGATAGAGGCAACAGAATATAGCCTTCAGGAGACCTATAGTGCGCTCAATCACCCTCCTAGTACGTCCACGGGCCTTATTGTAATTCCTCTCTGCATCTATCCTAGGATTCCTCATTGGTGTCAGGAGCCGGTGCATGTTGGGGTAGCCAGAATCACCTGCAAAAATGGGTGAAACAGGACTGTAAGAAACTACCATCAGTTGCAGACAGCCTGGCTGTCAGCTATGTACAGAAAAAGGGTCAAACACACTCACCTATGAGCCATCCTCTGTCCCCTTGAAATTGTTCCATCAAGTGTCTCACACTGCTGTTCCTCAGGACTAATGAATCATGGACTGATCCAGGGAACATGGCATTCACATGTGAAATATACTGGTCTGCAGTACACACCAATTGAATATTCATTGAGTGGAAGTTCTTCCTGTTTCTGTACACCTGTTCACTTACTCTTGGGGGGATGAGAGCTATGTGGGTGCCATCGATGGCACCTATCACATGGGGAATGTTGGCAAAGGTATAAAAGCCTGACTTGATGGCAGGGAGCTCAGCCCTTTGGGGAAACTTCACATATGTCTGCAGGTGTAGTACAAATGCATCCAGGAATTTGGACAGGATAAGGTTAAATATTGGCTGTGAAAACCCTGCACCCATGCCCACTGTCACCTGAAATAGGCCTGTGGACAGGAAATGGAGAACAGAGAGTCATTGCACTTCAGTAAGGATGGCATGGTGATTCCGATTTGCTGGTGTCAGTACAGTATCCAGTAATGCACAAAGTTCATGGGTAGTAGCACGAGTGAGTCTGTATTTAATAATGATGTGATGTTACACCATGGTCTCCAAATCAACAAGAGGTCTGTACACAGATGAGGCCCTCCCTCGCCACATGGGTCTGTACCTAGGAGGAGGGGAGAACACATGTGAGGGACACACATTAATTTGCACAACCTGTTGTGTATAAAACACTGCTGAAAAACATGTAGGTTATACACAAGCATTGTAGGATGTACAACTGGAGTGACATGTTTTAACTGATACGTCTAGACTGTTGTGGGCAGTAAATAGTAATTTGGGCATGCAAATGAGGGCTGGGGTCCATAGGGCCTACATGTGGCTCATGACCAAGAAATATCTTCGTAGTACTTGCAAAATGGCATCCCCCTGATATCCAGATATGTAGCAGTGGAAGTGATATCATACCGTTAGCGGTTGTTATAATGGCATAAGGCGCTGTTCACCGCAGTGCACCCATTCATTTGTTAACATGTTTGTCAATGGGGAATATGGGCCTATTTTGTCACCCCAGGTTTACTGGACTCCCGGATTCCATGCATGGAAGTACTCCACTGAGTGTGCTGCTGTGTCCTGTCTCTGGTTACTCATATGGCAAGAGTCATAGGGGAAAGGGCCCCGGCCTTCACCACAGAGGACCTGGAGAAGCTGGTGGACGGGGTCCTACCCCTGTATTCCAAGTTATATGGGCAACCAGAGGTGCAGGTGAGTAGGCGGTGTATTAGCTGGGTGGGAGTATGTGTGAACCAAATATATACATCCAATCAGGTGTTAACATATTTATCTCCTGTTTTGTCTCCCCATCCCTGTACTCTTGTGTTGTCTGTGTACATCAGCATCATCTGGCGTGGGAGCAGTTCCACCCGTGAGTGGGGATGCAGTGGCCCACGGTTCCAAGGAGGCAGAGTCTACCGACGCCAAGAGGACCAGTGGGTTAGAGTGTGAGGGGAGTACCACGGGGGGCACTACCACTGAAGATAGTGACTCTGATACCTCCTCCGATGGGAGCTCCCTGGTAGTGGCGGACCCTACTGTGCCCACCCAATCTTTGACATCTTCTGCCACCCCCATACCATCACTGCCCTCCCAGTTGCTCCCCACCCAGTTGCCAGAAGGGTGGGCGTCTCCTTCGCCCCAGGCACCTCATCTCCAACCCCAGTCAGCCCTGCTGCCCTCACAGAGGAGGCTATTGACCTCCTGAGGACCATCTCTGTAGGGCAGCCAACCATTGTGTACGCCATCCAGGGGCTAGCATCCCAGGTGCAGCAGTGCAATGCATACCTGGAAGGCGTTCACGGTGCCATGTCTGGCCTACAGAGATCTTTTCAGACTCTGGCCTCCTTTTTGACGGCAGCCAGTGTCCCTGGTCTTTCCATCCCCCCTCCAACCACCTCTACCCCTTCCAGCACCTCACTCCCTTCACCCATTCCAAGCACACGTTCAGACAGCCATGCACACACCTCAACATACAAGAAGCACACTCAGATACACCAGCACCACACTTCCCACCAGAGGCATCCACACACCCAACATACAAAGGCACACATGACAACATCTACTTCCACCAAGGGTGTCTACCTCTCCCGCCTCCCTGTCTGTCACCTCTACATGCACACTCACAAGCACTCAGTCACTGCTGCTGGCCCCATTCTTACAGTCACCACAACATCAGGCATCCAGTCATGCACCCCAAACACCACCCCTGCACACACCACAAAGACCGTTAGTGACACTTGCATCACACTCACCAAACTTGGCAGACACCCAGACAATATCCATTTACACTGGCAGCCTGTCTTGTCCCACTCTGTCCACCCCCCTTTCCTAAGACACTCAAACGTTCCCAGACACCCACCCAACACACATTCACCACAACTTAGCATACTGTACTGCCACCTGCATCCACGTCACACACACCTACACCTGTTACAACCATTCCCTCTACTTCCACGCCCACACCTTCCTCCATGACCACCCCGACTGCCCCTAAAAAACTTTTCCTGTCCCGTTTTGACCTTTTTGAACACCCTGGCCCACCTCGTATCGTCCCTAAACGTGCCCACCCCATTGCCCTGTGCACTCCTTCTACGTCCAAGTCTGCCACTGTCTGCCCTTCCCATTCCCGTTCCCCTTCCCCAGTGAGCAAGAAGCCACGTGCTGGCCCTGGCTCATTTGCCACCCCCGGGTCCAAGCCTGCTCCCCCATCTTCCAAGGCTAAATGCAAACACCCTCCACCTCCCAAACGTAAGCCCAAGCCCCCCCTCGCAGACATAAGTCCCCACCCCGCCTCCCCCTGCCATTGTTCCCTGAGGTGCCTGGCTGCCCCATTGATGTCCCTTTATGGTGGAGTATCATGTGCACATGTGGGAGTCAAGTGCGGACCATTTGGGCCAATCAGCCTTTTTGTGTTAGACTCACCAATCGCCTCATTTGGACAATCTGCTATTACATCTGTAATAATGTTTGTGTGCCCAGTGTTGGTTTTGGCACTCTCTGGATACGTGGTTCATTGTTTCATTGTGGGGGGGGTGTTGAGCACATGTGTGTACTTTATGCAGGTTGCCTTGTCCTTGTGTCAGGTAAGTACCTCTTGCTCAGGTGTGTATGGCTTGTGATGTTGTGAGGGATTGTGGGTGTGTTGCGGGGTGGGTGGGTATGTAACTGTGCCATTTCTTCCCTTGTTTGGTAGGCTGCAGTATTTAACATCGTTGTCTTCGTCAGCGGTCACAGTCGTGGAGGTATATGGCAAGGAGCAGCACTGGCATGATTTCCAATTCTGTCACCATGTCTGCTTCAGCATGTTGTGTGTGCCTCCGGTGAGTGTTTCCTTCTATTTGGTTAGTTTCCGCCAGGCTTTGAGTGGCGGTGGTTCCTGCCCCGGAACTGACGGCGGTCTTGTGCTTCATTATTTGTTGGGCGCGTAGGGCCTTTCCGTCTGCCTATGGGGGGCTTCTTCTGTCGTTGCTGGCACCCCTCTGCTGGCAGTGAGTGGTTTTCAGGCTGCCTGTTTTTCATGTGCTTCATTATTTGGCGGTCCAGACCACCAGCCTGTTGGCGGTAGTTACCGCCACTGCCATTTCCTGCTGTGTTCATAATGAGGTCCTTAATTTACTTATAAGTCACTATTAAACTGCACACCCTGTCCACAGGGCCAAATTAAATGTTACTATTGGGTGTGCAGCACTGATTGTGCCACCCACTTTAGTAGTCCTTTAAACATGTCTCAGACCTGCCATTGGAGAGCATGTGTGTGCAGTTTTAGACTGCCATGATGACCTGGAAAGTTAGACAACTTCCCGGGCCCCAAACCTTCCTTTTAAATTTATATATATGTCACCCATAGTGGCGGCCCTAAACAGCCCCAAGGTCACGGTGCAGTGTATTTAAGAGGTTGGACATATACTTTGAATTTTTACATGTCCAGGTAGTGAAAAACACTTACATTTATTGTTCACTACTGCAAGGCCTATCTCTCCAATAGCTTAACATTCAGGTTGCTTTATTTCATTTTATGCATGTTATTTCAAATTGGGGTCAGATAGATATTTCAAGTTTGGTGTATTTATACTCACAGTTCAAAATCACAACTGATGGTAAAGTTGGATTTTAAGCTGCAAGTCTGAAAATGAGACTTTTTGAAAGTTGGCATTTTCTTTAACCAATTGTGCCCCTGTCTGTCCCTAAATACACATTTGGGTAGGTGACAGCTGGGACCTGGTGCATTCCCATTAAACAGCCACACACATAGGGAGCTAGGTGTGCCTGATGGGCCATCCACATCCTAATGGGCCATTAACATCTTGATGGGTCATTCTGGTCAGGATGGGAGGGAGGAGGTGACACTTACCTGAACAGGCTGGAACCTGAGAGCTCACAATGGGCTGCATAATCCCCTGTAGTGTATCTGGAACCAGGGAAGGAAGGGCAAGGACTCTGTTCACTTCAAAGGCCTCTCTTTGATGTCTCCTGCACTTCATAGATACAAATGGGTATAAGTCCTGGACCTCAGACACCATCAAATCAGTACACTTCTGGACCTGAGGACATTCTGCCAGGAAGAAGGACTGCTGTGCTGATAAACAGACTGTCCCTCTGCTTGACTCTGCTAGACATGCGTTGCTGTGTCTGCACTGCCGCCTTCCTTGCCTGGGTGTACGAAGGACTGGACCTGCATCTCTATATCCCCAGAACCAAAGTGACTCTAAAGGCTTGCTCGCTCATCTCCTATTCTGTAGTCTGAAGGACAGCAAAGACTTCATCCAACTCTGCAACAGTCTCTGGACTCTGCCAACTGTGTTTCTTGCCCTGCCAAATGGTTCCAATCCAGTCCCGGGCCTTTGGAAGTGGACTTTACAAAAATGACACAATACTGCCCTGCTGCTGAGGACAAGGACAGCACAGCCCCAACTTCATGTTTCTGAATAGACATGGCACTCTCAGCCCTGATACATCGCCTTCACATTGCTGGCTGTGCTGCTTGATTGCAACGCATCGCCTTCATCTCAAACGGTTTGATGCTGCATTTCGATGATATCACAACAGCGACTGCTTGGTTCAACAACAATACATTCCTGTCTGCATGGATCCAATTCGATGCATTACCTTTGCATCGTCTCCTCTGCTCTTTGCATCAGAGTCTTGATGTTGACACAATACTCCGCACAAGGTACTGTTTCAGTGGGACAAGGTTGGTCCCTGTAGCCCACCCGTACTCCATCGCAGTCAGCCTAAACTTTGGATTTACCCTGCTCTAGCGCAACCAGTTAGCCCCTGTTGGCACTTTAAGCTGATTTAAGCTTCTTAAGCACTACATTTGCAAATATTCTTTAAAAATGAATATCTTGACTTCTACTTATTGTACATAAGCTATTTTTCTAACTTGGTGTGGAATCTTTTTGTGGTGTTTTTACTGTGTTACAGTTCTGAGTGTTGCACAAATGCTTTACTCATTGCCTCTTAAATTAAGCTTGCCTGGTCTGTACCAAATTACCAGATGATTGGCACAGGTTAATTTATGCTATTTATCTGACTTATCCTGACTAGGATTCTTGTTCCTGCTTGGACAAGGTGCATACCTCAGCCAACCAGAAACCAATTTATAACATGTTGAAACAGACATGGAACCAGAAAAAAGGCACTCCATTTGCTGTCAACGCTTTTAGGGTTGTGACATTCAATGCACACATGGTGACAACGTGTAATCCTGGAAAATTCATCACATGGGTCTTTTCACACTTTAAACACCTACCTCAATGTTCATCAGCTCTGAGATCACAATCTTCTTTACCTTCTTCTGTGTTCCTCTGTCTCCTGCGCTCCTCTCCTTCTTTACCTTCTTCTGTATTCTTCTGTCTTCTGCGCTCCTCTTCTTCTTTACCTTCTTCTGTGTTCCTCTGTCTCCTGCGCTCCTCTTCTTCTTTACCTTCTTCTGTGTTCTTCTGTCTTCTGTTCTCCGGCTCCTCTTCTTCTTTACCTTCTTCTGTGTTCTTCTGTCTTCTGTTCTTCAGCTCCTCTTCTTCTTTACCTTCTTCGGTGCTCTTCTGTCTTCTGATCTTCGGCTCCTCTTCTGCTCCTCTTCTTCTTTTACCTGCTTCTTGGTTCTTCCCGCGCCTGTCCTCCTGCTCCTGTCTCGTCTCTCTCCCTCACTCGCCTCCCCCTCTGTAACACCCCTATCTACCTATCTACCTATCTCTCTATCTTTCCCCCTAACTCGCCACCTCCTCTGTAACCCCCCCATCTTCCTATCCTTTCAATCTACCTCTCACCCTCACTCACCTCCATCGCTGCAACCCCCTATCTTCTATCTCTCACCCTCACCCACCTCCACCTCTACAACCCCCCCTCCCCTATCTTCCTAACCTTCCTCCTAACTCTCTTCCTAAACTCTTCCTAAACTCACCCCCCTCCCCATCTCTTCTCCCCTCTACCTGTCCCCCTCCCTCCGCTTTCCCGCCGCCACCCCCTGCACACCCCGCCCCCCCAGCTCCCATTTGTCGCCCCACTCCCGTCCCCCGCACCCAGCTGACCCCTCCCTTCCCTCCTCCCTCTTATGGCGGCCGCTGCGCGACAGAGCTAGCGACCCTTGACCCAAGGGTAGGTCGCTCCCCCTGCCGTTGCAGCTCCACCAGCCCAGGCTCCTGAGACCTCCTAGCAAGCCCAGCGAACTCACAGTAAGTACCCCCCACCGCCCATCCCCTCGCCCTGCCCTGCGCTACTCACCTCCTCTCCTGCCTCTTTTCTTCTTCTCTGTTCTTCCTCTGTGCTCTTCTTCTGTAGTCTTCATCTGTACTCTTCTTTCTCTCCTGCTCCCCGTCTTCTGTCTTCATCTGTGTTCTTCTTCTGTGTGCTTCTCTCTCTCTCTTTGCACCGCGACCCGCGTGTGCTTTCTTCTTCTCTGTCCCTCTTCTTGGCTCTTCCCTCTGCTGCTCGTCGCTCCTCTTCTTCTTTACCTTCTTCTGTGTTCCTCTGTCTCCTGCGCTCCTCTCCTTCTTTACCTTCTTCTGTATTCTTCTGTCTTCTGCGTTCCTCTTCTTATTTACCTTCTTCTGTGTTCCTCTGTCTCCTGTGCTCCTCTTCTTCTTTACCTTCTTCTGTGTTCTTCTGTCTTCTGTTCTTCGGCTCCTCTTCTTCTTTACCTTTTTCTGTGTTCTTCTGTCTTCTGTTCTTAGGCTCCTCTTCTTCTTTACCTTCTTCTGTGTTCTTCTGTCTTCTGATCTTCGGCTCCTCTTCTGCTCCTCTTCTTCTTTTACATGCTTCTTGGTTCTTCCCGCGCCTGTCCTCCTGCTCCTGTTTCGTCTCTCTCCATCACTCGCCTCCCCCTCTGTAACACCCCTATCTACATATCTACCTATCTCTCTATCTTTCCCCCTCACTCGCCAGCTCCTCTGTAACCCCCCTATCTTCCTATCCTTTCACTCTACCTCTCACCCTCACTCACCTCCATCGCTGCAACCCCCTATCTTCTATCTCTCACCCTCACCCAGCTCCACCTCTACAACCCCCCCTCCCCTATCTTCCTATCCTTCCTCCTAACTCTCTTCCTAAACTCACCCCCATCTCTTCTCCCCTCTACCTGTCCCCCCTCCCTCCGCTTTCCCGCCGCCACCTCCTGCACGCCCCCACCCCCCCAGCTCCCATTCGTCGCCCCACTCCCGTCCCCCGCTGACCCCCCCCTCCACCCTCTTATGGGGGCCGCTGCGCGATAGAGCTAGCGACCCTTTACCCAAGGGTAGGTCGCTCCCCCTGCTGCTGCAGCTCCACCAGCCCAGGCTCCTGAGACCTCCTAGCAAGCCCAGCAAACTCACAGTATGTACCCCCCCCACCGCCCAGCCCCCCGCCCTGCCCCGTGCTACTCACCTCCTCTCCTGCCTCTTTTCTTCTTCTCTGTTCTTCCTCTGTGCTCTTCTTCTGTAGTCTTCATCTGTACTCTTCTTTCTCTCCTGCTCCCCGTCTTCTGTCTTCATCTGTGTTCTTCTTCTGTGTGCTTCTCTCTCTCTCTTTGCACCGCGACCTGCGTGTGCTTTCCTCTTCTCTGTCCCTCTTCTTGGCTCTTCCCTCTGCTGATCGTCGCTCCTCTTCTTCTTTACCTTCTTCTGTATTCTTCTGTCTTCTGAGCTCCTCTTCTTCTTTACCTTCTTCTGTGTTCCTCTGTCTCCTGCGCTCCTCTCCTTCTTTACCTTCTTCTGTGTTCTTCTGTCTTCTGTTCGTCGGCTCCTCTTCTTCTTTACTTTCTTCTGTGTTCTTCTGTCTTCGGCTCCTCTACTTCTTTACCTTCTTCTGTGTTCTTCTGTCTTCTGTTCTTCGGCTCCTATTCTTCTTTACCTTCTTCTGTGTTCTTCTGTGTTCTGTTCTTCGGCTCCTCTTCTTCTTTACCTTCTTCAGTGCTCTTCTGTCTTCTGATCTTCGGCCCCTCTTCTGCTCCTCTTCTTCTTTTACCTGCTTCTTGGTTCTTCCCGCGCCTGTCCTCCTGCTCCTGTCTCGTCTCTCTCCCTCACTCGCCTCCCCCTCTGTAACACCCCTATCTACCTATCTCTCTATCTTTCCCCTTCACTCGCCACCTCCTCTGTAACCCCCCCTATCTTCCTATCCTTTCACTCTACCTCTCACCCTCACTCACCTCCATCGCTGCAACCCCCTATCTTCTATCTCTCACCCTCACCCACCTCCACCTCTACAACCCCCCCTCCCCTATCTTCCTAACCTTCCTCCTAACTCTCTTCCTAAACTCTTCCTAAACTCACCCCCCTCCCCCATCTCTTCTCCCCTCTACCTGTCCCCCTCCCTCCGCTTTCCCGCCGCCACCTCCTGCACGCCCCCGCCCCCCCAGCTCCCATTCGTCGTCCCACTCCCGTCCCCCGCCCCCAGCTGACCCCTCCCCCTCCTCCCTCTTATGGCGGCCGCTGCGCGAGTGCGCAGCGGGCGCGCCAAAGGCAAGCCCGTCTGTGCCCGTCTGCGCCTGGCCCGCGCCCAGCGCCACGACCCCTGGTCCTCAGCACTCCCAAACCCCACTGCACCGCTACGACTCCATCACCCTCCACGCCCTCAACCCAGGGCGCTCCAGCACCTGCTTCCAAGCTAACCCAAAACGTACCCATGGACCCTTCGCATGTCACACCTGCAAACTTACCTTCCACCACGAAACTACCACAATCACCAGCCCACGCGCCATCAACCACCTCAAATGCATCCTGGTCAACGCTCGATCCGTCCACAAGCATGCCGTTGAACTCTGGGACCTCCTGGACTCCACAGCACCAGACGTCGCCTTCATCACTGAGACCTGGATGAACGCCTCTTCGGCCCCCGACATCGCCATAGCCATCACCGAAGGCTACAAGATTTCCAGGAAAGATCGCACCAACCAAGCAGGAGGAGGAATCGCCATCGTCTTCAAAGACTCCATCAGCGTCACCACCTCCACCGAAGACACCCCCCTCGCCACCGAGCACCTGCACTTCCAGATCCGCACTGACCCCAGGACCACCCTCAGAGGATCCCTCATCTACCGTCCCCCCGGACCGCACGCCCTCTTCAGCGACTCATCTCCCCGCACGCCCTCACCTCGCCAGACTACATCCTCCTCGGCGACCTCAACTTCCATCTAGAACAGAACAACGACCCCAACACCACTGCCCTGCTCGACAACCTCGCCAACCTTGGCCTCAAGCAACTGGTAAACACCCCCACCCACATCGCCGGACACACGCTTGACCCCATCTTCTCCGCCAGCAAACACGTTTCCTTCAGCCACGCCTCCGCTCTACACTGGACCGACCACAGTTGTGTCCACTTCACCTTCCGACGCGAGACCCGCCACCTCCGCACTCAACCCATCCCTCGTCGACAGTGGAACAAAATCCCCCAAGACCAGCTTTTCTCCACGATCATCGACAACCAACCTACCTTCAACGGCGACCCCAACGACGCAGCCCTCAGCCCCACGAACTGGATCACCAACTGCGCAGACAACCTCGCTCCCCTCAGACGCCTTCCAAGACAGGCCAACACCAAAAAACCTCTCTGGTTCTCTGACACCCTTAAAGAATCAAAGAAAACCTGTCGCGCCCTCGAGAAAGCCTGGCGTAAGGACCACACCGCAGACAACATGACCGCCCTCAAGAACGCTACCTGCGAACACCACCACCTGATCTGCGCAGCCAAAAGGAATTTCTTCACAGACAGACTGGACAAAAACAGCCACAACAGCAGAGAACTCTTCAGCATCGTAAAAGAGTTCTCCAACCCCAACGCCAACGCCATCACGCCCTCACAAGACCTGTGCAACTCCCTCGCCACCTTCTTCCATCGTAAGATTACCGACCTACACAACAGCTTCGGACACCAGACCCAGCCGACCAACACTGAACCCACACCCCCAGCCATCACCCTCAATGGCTGGACCCACATCAACACAGAAGAAACCAAAACCACCATGAACTCAATCCACTCCGGTGCCCCCTCGGACCCCTGCCCACACTTCATCTTCAATAAAGCCGACAACATCATCGCCCCGCACCTCCAGACCATCATCAACTCCTCGTTTTTGTCTGCTACCTTCCCCGAAAGCTGGAAACACGCTGAATTCAACGCCCTACTGAAGAAACCTACGGCTGACCCAAGTGACCTGAAGAACTTCCGCCCTATCTCGCTCCCCCCCTTCCCTGCCAAAGTCATAGAGAAGACCGTCAACAAGCAGCTTACCAACTTCCTTGAAGACAACAACCTTCTCGACCTCTCTCAATCCAGATTCCGAGCCAACCACAGCACTGAAACCGCCCTAATCTCAGTCACAGACGACATCAGAACCCTTATGGACAACGGTGAAACAGTCGCCCTCATCCTCCTCGACCTCTCTGCTGCCTTCGACACCGTCTGTCACCGCACCCTAATAACCCGCCTCCGCTCCACCGGGATCCAAGGCCAGGCCCCCTCTCCAACTGCTCTCAAAGAGTCTACCTCCCACCTTTTTGCTCAGACCCCACTGAGATCATCTGTGGCGTCCCACAAGGCTTCTCGCTCAGCACAACACTCTTCAATGTCTACATGAGCCCCCTCGCAAGCACAGCATCATCATCACCTCCTACGCCGACGACACTCAACTTATACTCTCCCTCACCAAGGACCCCACCAGCGCAAAGACCAACCTGCAAGATGGTATGAAGGACGTCGCAGATTGGATGAGACTCAGCCGTCTGAAACTGAACTCAGACAAAACGGAAGTCCTCATCCTCGGTAACACCCCGACCGCCTGGGACGACTCCTGGTGGCCCACGGCCCTTGACACCGCACCGACCCCCTCAGACCACGCTCGCAACCTCAGCTTCATCTTGGACCCACTTCCCACCATGACCAAACAAGTCAACGCCGTGTCCTCCTCCTGCTTCCTCACCCTCCGCATGCTCCGGAAGATCTTCCGCTGGATCCCCGCCGACACCAGAAAGACCGTGACCCACGCCCTTGTCACTAGCCACCTGGACTACGGCAACACCCTTTGCGCTGGGACCACCGCAAAACTCCAGAAACGTCTGCAACGAATTCAAAACGCCTCCGCCCGCCTCATCCTCGACATACCCCGCAACAGCCACATCTCCGCCCACCTGGGACACCTGCATTGGCTTCCCGTCAGCAAAAGGATCACCTTCCGACTCCTCACCCACGCACACAAAGCCCTCCACAACAAGGGACCAGAATACCTCAACCGCCGCCTCAGCTTCTACACCCCCACCCGTCTTCTCCGCTCCACCAGCCTCGCTCTCGCCGCCGTCCCTCGCATCCGCCGCTCCACAGCGGGTGGGAGGTCCTTCTCCTACCTGGCGGCCAAGACTTGGAACACCCTCCCCACCATCCTCAGGACCACCCAGGACCACTCCGTATTCCGGAGACTCCTCAAGGCCTGGCTCTTCGAGCAGCAGTAACCCCTTCCCCCTTCCCACTAGCGCCTTGAGACCCGCACGGGTGAGTAGCGCGCTTTATAAATGTTAATGATTTGATTTGATTTGATTTGAAGTGAGGTGACCCCGCCTGATTGCCCAGATGGCACATCTGATCCTGTGTCATACATGCATGATGCTGATGCATCTCAACTATCTCATACCACCTGATCTGGCAGACCACTGCAAGTGCCTTAGCAACTCATTGAGGAAATATGATGCTAATGTTGTCTTTACTTTTTATTTAACAAAGAGGGAGATGTAGGGGCATATTTATGCTCCGTTTGCGCCGAATTTGCGTAGTTTTTTTCGACGCAAATTAGACGCAAAACTAACTCCATATTTATACTTTGACGTTAGACGCGTCTAGCGCCAAACTTCATGGAGTTAGCATAATTTTTTTGCGTGAACACCTTCCTTGCGTTAATGATATGCAAGGTAGGCGTTCCCGTCTTAAAAAATGACTGCGATGCATATGCGTCGTATTTATACTCCCGGGCAAAAATGACGCCCGGGAGTGGGCGGGACTAAAAAACCCGCATTTGAGCCGGATTTTAGCGCCTGGGTCAGGGCAGGCGTTAAGGGACCTGTGGGCTCAGAATGAGCCCAGAGGTGCCCTCCCCTGCCCCCAGGGACACCCCCTGCCACCCTTGCCCACCCCAGGAGGACACCCAAGGATGGAGGGACCCACCCCAGGGACATTAAGGTAAGTCCAGGTAAGTTTTTTTTTTTTTTTTTGTGGCATAGGGGGGCCTGATTTGTGCCCCCCTACATGCCACTATGCTCAATGACCATGCCCAGGGGACAGAAGTCCCCTGGGCATGGCCATTGGGCAAGGGGGCATGACTCCTGTCTTTGCTAAGACAGGAGTCATTTCAATGGGGGATGGGCGTCGTAAAAAAATGGCGCAAATCGGGTTGTGGCGATTTTTTTGCCTCAGCCTGACTTGCACCATTTGTGGACGCCCATACGCCATTTTCCCCCTACGCCGGCGCTGCCTGGTGTACGTTGTTTTTTTTAACGCACACCAGACAGCGCCGGCGGCTAACGCCGGCTAACGTCATTCAATAAATACGGCACCCGCATGGCGCTTCAGAATGGCGTTAGCCGGCGCTAATTTTTTTTACGCAAAACTGCATTGGCGCAGTTTTGCGTCAAAAAGTATAAATATGGGCCGTAGTGTCTTTGATGTCATGTGTGCTACGGCCCTTATGGTCCTGGGTGGACTCAAGACAGGAACTACATAACTGGATGGGAGATGTTAAGGTGTAGTGATAAAAATTATGACACAATGCATGCAGAGCGCGATAGTATATTGAAGAATAAAGACGTCTGTTACAGAGCTCCGTGTGTGCCATATTCATTTACATGTTCCCAGGCTTGGGAGGATGCTACACTGTACATTGGTTGAAATGCCCCAATGGCAACAGTTAAAAAATGCATAAACAATGTAGTTGATTACAACCTTAATGTAGAAACGTTCTCCAGCCTGCTGCAACCAGATCGAAAGCTGTATTAGCATCAATCTACTAATATCTGTTGCAGATAGAAGAATCTAATAACATAAAGGATTAGTGAACATCCCAGGTCCCAGTTATGCTGGATAACACTATGAGGACATAATCACTGGCAAACTGCACCAGCTGAAAGTGTCTGTAGCATGATGTGATTATGCCTTATTGTTGCACCAAATGCATGTTGTATATATTCTTTATGTACTGTAAGTTGTACAGTGCTAGTAAAATAAAATAATAACAAAGCATCTTGAAATAATGTATTTTCATTTTCTTTAGACATATATCGTCTTTTTACATTGCATTGGGTTTCCTTACCTTTACCCTCTTGTTATGATATACTTTTGCTAGATTCATCGACCCTCCAATCAATGAAATCCATTTACGTTTTTTGGGTCCCATCAGTGGCGTATCAAGGGTTTCATGGCTCACGAACCTTCAGGCATGGAGATAAAATATCCCTCTTCATCCTGGTTTGATAGTTACAAGAAAGCCATAATCAGGGTGCCATGGCGCCCTCATTCTCCAGGGCGCCAGTATGACTGCACCAGTTGCGCTAATGGCGGCAACACCCATACCTTTGCTAATGCGTCCGTTTATGATAATTTATTACACATCAGAACTCGTTTTAGGCCAATGAATCTTTTGACCCAGTTGAGAGACACCTTAGGACGAGATAACAAACCAATATGTCAATCAATACGTCAATAATATCATCAATATTTATCACAACAATACATTTCACTTTAGTCAAAGTCATTAATCAATTTAAGACACTACCATGACCTTGCAGTCGTGAATAACCACACCAGTTTAGCAGAATTTTATGATGTTTATTCCCTATTTGATTACAATTCTAAAAGCATTTGTGTTAAACTTAAAACCAAAACACTCAATAACATTGTCATAATTTGGCAACTCGAATAAGACTGAAATAACGCGAGGAACGCAATTACTAACACATAACACAACGTCAACATAGGTCAATTTTAGCAGAGTGTCATCAACGCGTCAGTTCAACAAAACATAGATTCAGTCATTTGTCTATTTGCGTCAGCGTAGTAAACCCCTGTCCTAACCACTAATTAGCTTTGGCATGTTGGGCTTCATGCAAAACAATTTAGAACACCAATTTGGAAAACATCTAACTATGGTCCCTGTCAAAAGTAAGCAGTTGGTACCTAGAAAGGAAAAGCAAACAGACAAATCACAATTTCATTGTCATAGTTACCCTCCAAGGTTTAGGTCAGCACTCAGGTTCAGTCTTCGTCTTCAGGACATCAGTCAAATCGCCATCAGTCAGAATTCAGCTCCGGGGCAAAAAGGGGGCACTTCCCTCATAAGGAGGTAAAGTGTAATATGGGCAATCTAAGAAAAGGATGGTTTAAATAAAACCAAAGTTAGTCACCAAACAGAGTGACAAGGTTTCTGGATAAAATCAATAGCATTCCCTACTTAATTCTAATGGTTCTCTGTGTCAATGGTTTTTATCCTTTTTTCGTTGTACATTCCCCTAAAATGTTATTGGTCATTGGTTATACCCCACTATCTTCACCCAGTTAGAAAACAGATTATGGGGGTCATTCTGACCTCGGCGGTAAAAGGCCCTTACCGCCGGTCAGAAGTCCGCCATTCTACCGCCGCGGCCGCGGTAAACAGCCACGGTCATTCTGACCACCAACTGTGAAACCGCCAAAAATCCGACATCCAAGGAAGGCCGCCACATCAGCGGGGCGCGGAAAACTGGAGATGACCAAACCTCCACCGTCACGCCAACACAAACACGCCCATGCCATTCTGACCCACAAATCCACGCGGCGGTCTTTCAACCGCGGTATTCCATTGGCGGTACACACCGCTGCGGTCAAAATACACACCCAGCTCCAAAACACTGCCACATTGGACATTTTGAAATACGCACACCTGAGACACATACAAACAACACTCCCACACATCCAATCAACTATAAAACACACACCCACATCACCCACAAACCCCCACCATTTGGAAATCGGAGCGAAGGCGAGAGCGAGAGAGATAGAGATAGCGAGCACAGCAATAGAAAACCCCAACACACACAGGAACCCAACTTCATCACCCACACCACATCTACGCACACATCACCACATATCACCACGCACATCACCAGAAACACCACCCCACACCTCATCCACACCACCCTATGGCACCCCAAAGACACCCAAGGTTTTCGGACCAAGAACTCCGGGTCATGGTGGAGGAAATCATGAGGGTTGAGCCCCAGCTCTTCGGCACACAGGTGCAGCACACCACCATAGCAAGGAAGGCTGAGCTATGGCAAAGGATCGTAGACAGGGTCAACTCTGTGGGACAGCATCCCAGAAATCGGGAAGATATCAGAAAGCGATGGAACGACCCACGGGGTAAGGTGCGCTCGATGATCTCCAGGCACAACATCGCTGTGCAGAAGACTGGCGGCGGACCCCCACCCACCCCACCCCAATTCACAGCATGGGAGCAAGAGGTGGTAAACATCCTGCATCCTGATGGCCTCGCTGGAGTACACGGAGGAATGGACTCTGGTAAGTCGAATCTCAACTACTTCACCCCCCCAACCACCAGCATGCCAACCCCCCCCCCGCACCCCCAATATCACCCCAGCACATAACCTCCCTGCCAATGTCTCACCAGCACAACCCACCCTAAACAACACCAACCCCTGAATGCCAACACAAACCATAGACAGCCACCACCAAAGCATGACCATTGCACATACCCATACACCCCCCCCCAAACCCTCACAACACCTCCCACAAGGGAATGCCAGCACTGGGGGACAAGGGCACTCAAAATGCACGCCATGGCACACACAGAAACAATAACCATACTCCTTTACCCCTGCAGGGCCCGACCGCCAACACACCGCCACGGAGGGTCCAGAGATGTCCATCCCACCCCCAGAACAGGCCCCCAGCGAGGACAGCAGCTCTGTCGACCTAGAACCTGACAACCAGCCCGGACCATCGGAGACCTCTGGACAGCCGGTTCCCCACACACAGACACAGGCCACAGCAGACCCAAACCCCTCTGGGAACACCAGCACAGCTCCCACCCAGCGGGCCCATGCCTCTGTCTCGCGGACGCGTCAATCAGCGGTGTGTCCGCCACTACAGGGCACCCAGGCTGACCCAACACCCCAACAACAACAGGGACCTGGGGGCAGTGGTAGTGGGCACACCGTCCAGGGGACAGAGGCCCGGGGAAACAGGGCAACTGGGAGGGCTGCTGTGCGACAGGGGGGGGGAGGACAGGCCCAGGGAACCAACTCTCCAAGAGGCCCTCACCACCATCATGGGAGCCTACCATCACTCCCAGGAGACGATGGCGACGGTACTGGCCAGGTTCACCGAGATCCAGGCACAGCAGGAGGAACGGTACATGGGGTTCAGCAATGAACTCCGGGACATCGCTACCGCTATGGGGACCATAGTCCAGGCCCTCAACCGGATAGAAACCACATTTGTGGGACCATGTGGCACCGCAAAGGGCCCCTGTCACTAGCCAGGAACAGCCTACCACCTCCGCCGGCGCTAGTGGTCAGGAGGCCCCCACACAACGACGGGCCACCAGAACCCCACCTCCTGCTGAAGAACAACCACCCCGCAAGAGGAACCTGAGATCTCAAAGGAAGACAGAGTAGGATGCCAAGACCCCCGCCAGCCTAATATCCCCCCGGATGTCATTCCACTGTCCCACAGTGTCACCCTGTCCAACCTTGAACTGCCCCTGCTCCATCCTTCCACAGCCATCTGAACAATGCACCTGTGCGACCGAGAACTGGACTCTGCCATGGACATAACTCCACCCTCACCCATCACCGTTTTAATATAATGTACCAATATATAGCACTAAAAATAAATCACTCATTGCACATAAATCATTCTGGAGTCAGCCTGTATTAATTACAAATGTATAACACATTACTTATCAATAATGTTCTGTTATTTATGTGTGGACAACATACCGATGTCAATAAGCATTAGTCCATGGGCTAACCAAGCAGAAGTCACGCAGTGGGTCATACAGCACTGAAAAGGGAAGGGAAAAGTAAACTTCAGTTTAAAAGAACTGGGGGGAAATACACAAAGTAAAGATGCAGGGGGCATTCAGTAAATGTTAAATGGCGTGGGTGATTCCTACCTGTGTGCTACTGAAAATACTGTTGGATAACTCTGTCCCTGTTATCTGGGTCGTCCTCTTCGTCTTCCTCCTCTTCACTCTCCGCAGGCTCCACCATCTGGACCATCCATCCTCCTGCAGGAAGGGCACCTGACGTCGCAATGCCAGATTGTGAAGCATACAGCAGGCCACGATGATCTGGCACACCTTCTTTGGTGAGTACATCAGGGATCCCCCTGTCATATGTAGGCACCTAAACCTGGTCTCCAGGAGGCCAAAGGTTCTTTCAATGATCCTCCTAGTTCGCCCATGGCCTCATTGTACCGTTCCTCTGCCCTGGTCCGGGGATTCCTCACTGGGGTCAATAGCCAAGGCAGGTTGGGGTAACCAGAGTCACCAATTAGCCACACACGTTGTCTCTGTAGCTGTTCCATCACATAAGGGATGCTGCTATTTCGCATCACATACGCGTCATGCACTGACCCAGGGAACATGGCATTCACATGGGAGATGTACTGGTCAGCCAAACAGACCACCTGAACGTTCATCGAATGGTAACTTTTCCTGTTTCTGTACACCTGCTCATCGTCTTTTGGGGGTACTAAAGCCACATGGGTCCCATCAATGGCACCAATTATGTTGGGGATATGTCCAAGGGCATAAAAATCACCCTTCACAGTGGCCAAATCAACCTCCTCAGGGAATACAATGTAGCGCCGCATGTGTTTCGTCAGGGCAGACAACACTCTAGACAAGATTTTTGAAAACATAGGCTGAGACATTCCAGATGACATGGCCACTGTTGTCTGGAATGAGCCACTTGCCAGAAAATGGAGGACTGACAGAACCTGCACTAGAGGGGGAATTCCTGTGGGTTGGCGGATGGGGGACATCAGGGCTGGCTCCAGCTGGGCACACAGTTCATGTATAGTGGCTCGGTCAAGTCGGTATCGTAGTATGATGTGGCGTTCTTCCATTGTCGACAGGTCCACCAGCGGTCGGTACACGCGAGGATTCATCCTTCTCCTCGCAAGTCCCAGCGGACGGTGCCTAGGAAGGACAACATGGAGCACAGAGTCAAGCAAGTCACAGGTACGTTCACCACTGCATGCATAGCACACGATTATCTATGTATTGAAAGGCGTGTATGTGTGGCAATGCAAGGCCTAGGCCTGTGTGACGCAGTACAAATAATGCCATGTGGGCCCTTGAAATGGCGGCTGCCTGACCTGTGAAGTGGGACAATGGGATGTGAGGTCAATGCGCTGGCATGGCACACCGTGGCGGTAGGCGGTCGAAGACCGCTATACGAAGCCGCATTGGCTAACATTGAAGCCTATGGGTTTCAGGAGCCAATAATGAGGTGCGCCGGCGGTCGCGGTACGCACCGCCGCGGTACACACCGCCGCGGGCGTGACCGCCATTTTCTATCTGCTTAATCACTCGAGACCTGATCTTCCACAGGAGAGGACCTATACTGCAAGTGCTGCTGTGACCTCGGTCTGGAAGTGACAATGGCTGCTGCGACTGGGGAAAGGGCCCCCGCCTTCAGTTCCGAAGAGTTGGAGAAGCTCGTGGACGGGGTCCTCCCCCAGTATTCGTTACTCTACGGTCCTCCAGACCAACAGGTAAGTACACTGGGTGCACATTGAATGGGCTATGCCTGTGTGGAGTGGGGTGGATGCTAAGTTGGTGGGGTGGGGGGCGAATGAGGAGTGCAACGCACGACAGATGAGAGCATGTGCCATATGGCAAGGTTGGGGAGGGGGGGCCAATCGCATCTAACATGCAGAAATATGATGATTTCTCCTTCCCACCCTGTACATGTCAAATAGGTCAGCGCCCATCAGAAAGTGGACATATGGCGTGCCATCGCCAAGGAAGTCTGGGCCCTGGGGGTCCACGTCAGACGGGGCACCCACTGCCGCAAGAGGTGGGAGGACATCCACCGCGGGACCAGGAAGACCGCCGAGTCACTGCTGGGGATGGCCTCCCAACCTAGGAGGGGTGCCAGTCGTACCCTGACCCCCCTGATGTCCCGGATCCTGGCGGTGGCCTACCCTGATTTGGATGGGCGCTTGAGGACATCACAGCAGACACAAGGGGGTGAGTATCAGCACATTCTGCTATCTCTCTGTGCAGTGGAGGCGTCTGGGTGGGGGAGGAGGGTTGGGGGTGACATTAGGCCAGGGCGCTTTCTGTAGTGTAGTCCTCTCCTTTAGGCAAGGCCCTGTGCTCCCGGCCCCCACCTCTGTAAGGTGATAAGTACAGCTATCGATGGTCCAGCATCACACATGTGCGCCTTTGTCGTCTCTAGACCTGTTGTCCTAGTCAGAAGTACTGATTAGTGTACCCCGAATGCGCGGCTTAGTGCATGAGGCTCCTGTGTCTGTCCTCTCCGCCAACGGTGTTGACATTGCATGCACTCAACCTGGTCTTCCTTTTTCTTCCCCCACCCTTCTTCTTCGTCTTCTTGTGCATCTGTGCATTAGCATCATCAGGCGGAGGAGAATTGGCATCGGAGCACGAGGGAGCTGCAAGTCACAAGGCCCCAGTGGGACCAGGAACAGACACCGAGGGCACCAGTGATCCGGAGGGCGAGGGGAGCACCACAACGGGGACCGGTGGTGACACCAGCGACAGCGACACGTCCTCGGATGGGAGCTCCCTAGCGCACCAGCCCCGCCCTCCCAGCAGCCCCTCAGCCTACGCTCCGTGCCCGCTCGCACAGGAAGGCGGGCATCTCCTTCGCCCCAGGCACCTCAGCCCCTGCCCCTGTTACCCCTGCTGCCCTCAGTGAGGAGGTCATTGACCTCCTGCGGACCATCATTGTTGGGCAGACTACCCTTTTGAATGCCATCCAGGGGGTAGAAAGGGAGGTGCATCGGAGCAATGCCTACCTGGAGGGCATTCATTCGGGTCAGGCTGCCCATCAACGATCGTTCAATGCTCTGGCCTCAGCACTGACGGCAGCCATTGTCCCTGTCTCCAGCCTCCCTCTTCTGACTGCCTCCAGCCTGTCTCTGTCTCCTGTTCCTCAGCCTATCCCATCCACACCATCAGACCAGCCTGCACACACCTCAACACCCAAGGGCAGCTCATCCAGACACAAGCACCACAGAACCCACAAGCATTCAAGCAAGCAACACCCAGATGCAGACATTCCAACAGTCACTACCACCTCTGTGTCCCCCTCCTCCTCATCTCCCTCCTCCCTCCCTGTGATGTCTACACTAACACCTGCATGCACACGACCATCAGCCAGTGCTTCCATCACCAGCACACCCTCCAGTCCAGTCCGCACACGTGCAGTCACCACCCCCACTACCAGTTACACGTCCCCTGTGTCCTCTCCCACTGTGTCTGTCACCCCCTCTTCCAAGACACACAAATGCAGGCAGACACCCACCCAACAGCCATCCACCTCACGACAGCCTCCAGCACATGCACCTGCACCCAAAGACAGCACACCTGACTCTCCTACAACCACATCCTCTTCCTCCACTTCCATCTCCACTTCTCCTACTTTTTACCTTGGTCCTAAGAAAGTTTTCCTTGCTAATCTTGACCTCTTTCCCTCCACTGACCCACCCCCTCCATCTGCAAAGAGTCCCAAAAGCACCTCAGCCACCACCAGCCCAGCTTCGAGTGTCACTGTGGTGCATGGGTTCTGGAGCCCACCCTTTGCCAGCAGTGACACTTCAATCAGCAGCAAGGGGACAGCCAGCCCCCCACCAGGCAAGAAGACCAGGAAGCTAAAGGGCCGCCGTGAGCGGACTGACACGGCTGCCCCCAAGGAGCAAAGTTCGCCCACTTCACCAGCCACAACATCTAGGGGAGGCAAGGGCCCGAAAGCCCCATCTAAGGAGCGAAAGGGCAGCAGGGCGGAAAAGTCAGCCAGCAGGAGCGCGGAGCTGGAGGGGCCCACAAGCCCCATCCCGGGTGTTAGGAAGGACACCAAAGGGCCCAGGACTCCGTCACCGAAGGGTCCAGCAACAGCACAGTCGGAGGGCGACTGAGCAGGGAGTCCAGGCCAGGTCTGGCTCCCTTGACCTACTGGACGAGCACCGCTGAACAGGGCCCCGCCGTGGCGAGGAGCACCGCTGAAGAGGGCCCCGCCGTGCAGAAGAGCACCGCTGAACAGGGCCCCGCCGTGCAGAAGAGCACCGCTGAAGAGGGCCCCGCCATGCAGAAGAGCACCGCTGAACAGGGCCCGCCGTGCAGAAGAGCGCCGCTGAAGAGGGCCCCGCCGTGCAGAAGAGCACCGCTGAAGAGGGCCCCGCCGTGCAGAAGAGCACCGCTGAACAGGGCCCCGCCGTGCAGAAGAGCACCGCTGAACAGGGCCCCGCCGTGCAGAAGAGCACCGCTGAAGAGGGCCCCGCCGTGCAGAAGAGCACCGCTGAAGAAGGCCCCGCCGTGCAGAAGAGCACCGCTGAAGAGGGCCCGCCGTGCAGAAGAGCACCGCTGAACAGGGCCCCGCCGTGCAGAAAAGCACCGCTGAACAGGGCCCCGCCGTGCAGAAGAGCACCGCTGAAGAGGGCCCTGCTGTGCAGAAGAGCACCGCTGAAGAGGGCCCCGCCGTGCAGAAGAGCACCGCTGAACAGGGCCCCGCCGTGCAGAAGAGCACCGCTGAACAGGGCCCCACCGTGCAGAAGAGCACCGCTGAAGAGGGCCCCGCCGTGCAGAAGAGCACTGCTGAACAGGGCCCCGCCGTGCAGAAGAGCGCCGCTGAAGAGGGCCCCGCCGTCTCATGCACTGCTCCGCTGGGCCCCGCCATCTCAAGCACCGCTCCGCTGGGCCCCGCCATCTCAAGCACCGCTCCGCTGGGCCCTTCATCCCAAGCACCGCTCCGCTGGGCACCGCCATCTCAAGCACCGCTCCGCTGGGCCCTTCATCTCAAGCACCGCTCTGCTGGGCCCCGCCGTCTCAAGCACCGCTCCGCTGGGCCCCGCCATCTCAAGCACCGCTCCGCTGGGCCCTTCATCTCAAGCACCGCTCCGCTGGGCCCCGCCGTTTCAAGCACCACTCCGCTGGGCCCCGCCATCTCAAGCACCGCTCCGCTGGGCCCTTCATCCCAAGCACCGCTCCGCTGGGCACCGCCATCTCAAGCACCGCTCCGCTGGGCCCTTCATCTCAAGCACCGCTCCGCTGGGCCCCGCCGTCTCAAGCACCGCTCCGCTGGGCCCCGCCATCTCAAGCACCGCTCCGCTGGGCCCTTCATCCCTAACACCGCTCCGCTGGGCACCGCCATCTCAAGCACCGCTCCGCTGGGCCCCGCCGTCTCAAGCACCGCTCCGCTGGGCCCCGCCATCTCAAGCACCGCTCCGCTGGGCCCTTCATCCCAAGCACCGCTCCGCTGGGCACCGCCATCTCAAGCACCGCTCCGCTGGGCCCTTCATCCCAAGCACCGCTCCGCTGGGCACCGCCGTCTCAAGCACCGCTCCGCTGGGCCCTTCATCCCAAGCACTGCTCCGCTGGGCACCGCCATCTCAAGCACCACTCCGCTGGGCCCTTCATCTCAAGCACCGCTCCGCTGGGCCCCGCCGTCTCAAGCACCGCTCCGCTGGGCCCCGCCATCTCAAGCACCGCTCCGCTGGGCCCTTCATCCCAAGCGCCGCTCCGCTGGGCCCTTCATCTCAAGCACCGCTCCGCTGGGCCCCGCCGTCTCAAGCACCGCTCTGCTGGGCCCCGCCATCTCAAGCACCGCTCTGCTGGACCCTTCATCCCAAGCACCGCTCCGCTGGGCACCGCCATCTCAAGCACTGCTCCGCTGGGCCCCGCCATCTCAAGCACCGCTCCGCTGGGCCCCGCCATCTCAAGCACCGCTCCGCTGGGCCCTTTATCCCAAGCACCGCTCCGCTGGGCACCGCCATCTCAAGCACCGCTCCGCTGGGCCCCGCCGTCTCAGGCACCGCTCCGCTGGGCCCCGCCATCTCAAGCACCGCTCCGCTGGGCACCGCCAACTCAAGCACCACTGGCACAATGACAGTGCCGGATCTGTCTCGAGCTACTGTTCACGGTTCACTGTGCCCACCATGCCTCCTCCTTGACCGGTGGAGACTGTTATCCACCTGATGGACTGTGGCTTTGCACTCCCCAGGATGGCCGAGTGGGCAACCCACCCACTGTAGAGACTTGAGAGACTGTGGCTTTGCACTCCCCAGGATGGCCGAGTGGCCAAGCCACCCACTGTAGAGACTTGAGAGACTGTAGAGACTTGAGAGCTTTGCACTCCCCAGGATGGCCGAGTGGGCATGGTGGCCCCTTCGTGGATCTGGCGTCGTGGAATCATGTGGCTGTGGTGCCCCCCCTTCCCTTCCCCCTGAGGTGCCTGTGGTTTTTTCATCAGATTCCCCTGCTGTGTTCTCTCCAACGGACTCAGGTCTCCTGTGTGGGCTTTGCCCTTGTGTTGCTACACTTTTGCCCACGGACACTTTGAATCTCGTTAGATGTGCAGGACTTATTGCCTCGGTTTTTCGTATGCACTGGATATTGATTTTGGATTTTTGATTTGTTATTGCTATTTGACCGTGACTTATCAGTGGTTTTTATTTCCCATAAATTTCGAGTCACTATTTAATTATGTCCTTGTTTTCTTTACGGGGGTTTGGGTGGTTTCACTGTGACTTGTTGCTCTGCATTGGTGTGTACATGGTTTGGGGGGGTGGGTGTATCGCGTATGTGTGTGCCCGTTACCTTTCGTCCTCCCCTGTGTCGTAGGTGCAGTACTCACCGTTGTCGTCTGCGCCGGAGTTCGTACTCGTGGTAGATGAGCAGGTAGACGAGAGCAGGTAGGATGTTTAATTCGGGTTCCATGCTGTCCTCCTTCCTCGTGGAGTGCGTAGAGGTGCGCGTTTTCCCGTTCGTAGTCTGTTTCCGCCGTGTTTTTATCGGCGGTGCTCCCGCCCCGGAAAAGGTGGCGGATTGGCCGGTCATGATAGTGTGGGCGGTACATTGTCTGCCGCCTGGCTGTTGGTGGTGACCGCCGCGCTGTTTGTCGGTCCCGCCGTGGCGGTCGGAGTGTTAATGTGGCGGGCTGTGTTGGCGGTTCCCGCCAGGGTCAGAATTCCATTTTTTGGACCGCCTGCCTGTTGGCGGGTTGGCTGCCACTTTATCACCGACCGCCAGGGTTAGAATCACCCCCTATGTCATTAATCTTTCACCCCATATTATTTTACAGACATTTTATTGGTCCACATGATTTGATGTCTTCAGAGGTAGTACGTCTAGTATGATTTCATCCTTCTGCAATTCTTTGCACATCTTTTGGTCAGTAGCTCCATTGTCTTCACCGGTTTGAACGACCTTGTACATTACATTAATCTACACTGTTTCATTTTGTTTAATATTTTCTACAAGCAATGTGGATTTCATGAGAACAGATCTACTATGGTTACATTAAGCTTCTAGTTTGAAGAAAACAAGGGGTCATGTCCTTTTGCGAGTCAGCACACTGCAAGATAGGCAAAATACATTTTATATGAGAGCCAAGCAGCAAAGCTTCGGCTCATGCTAACTTAAGGCCTACAAGGATTTCAGTAAAAATTCAATAATGCAATCATTAATAATTAGTATAAAACCTATTCTTCTATAGTAATTCATAACATTTGTCATTTTGTTAGTCCACGTATACATTGGCGGCCACTCCCTGTGGTCACATTTCAAGTGACGTTTAAGCAAAAAATCACTACTACAGTTTCTATGCGGCATTATCACACATTAATTCATAAACATTTCATGTTAATATAGATTATATAAACTACTCTCTCTCAGTCCCTCCTCTGTTGACGTTGGTCATCACACAAACCTTTCCCTTTTGACCTTTCACTTTTAATTTTTCACCTTGCGCATAATGCGCATTTCAACATCTTGTCCCTTGTGTGAACTTTCCCAAATTTCATTAAACATTTTCTCCCTTTCACTTTCCTCATTTCTCTTATTTCCCTTTGTCCAATTTCTTTTAATTTTGTCATTAATTTTGCATGCTCCCCATAAACCTAATAAACAGACCAGGACAATTAATAGACCCCCTATTATTTTTGTAAGAACACCATTCCAAATGTTGCTAAACCAGCTCACTACTCTGGCAATTCTCTTTCCAACTTTCTCCCAAACTCCAGGTTCCTTTAAATCCTTCAAATCTGTACTATCTCTAGTTAGGTTAGTAAGCATACATCTAATCTTTTTACTAATGTTCAGTATAAATGAGCAACAATGACTCTCATGGAGCATCTTGCAGACTCCGCTGCTCTTTGCTAAAAGAATGTCTAAAGCAAACCAATTTTGAAGAGTCATACCTCTTTCTGCAGCTAGTTCAGTATCCATCAGGAGTATAGCCCCTGTAAAATTTGTCAGCATGTTATCCACAATAGTAGACAACTTTCAAATCTTTATGGAGTTTAGAATAACCCCTACTGAAGGAATTATAGCTCCAAATATGTCACCAACGACAGCAGCCGCTGTCTCTCGTTTTTGTCTAGCATGTTGTAATTCAGACGCTTCAGGTATTTTCTTTAAGTCATCAATCTGGTAAATCTTAGGGAAACCTATCCCCAAATAACATGTCCCATACCATCCCTTAGGGAGACGGTAATAAGCATTAAGTCCACAGATGTAATAGATCCCAGGGATCACTGGATCCTGTCCATTTAACATGAATGTCCATTTACTCTGAAACAAAAACACATGCCTGCATTCACTCGTTCCCACAAATAAAGTGTCATGATCAGATTTTGGCCTGTATATACAAAGTCTACATACATGTAGTGCATCTATAACTAATTTGCCTTGCGTCTTTATTGCAGTGTAAGCATAATCATTTGCAAATGTGTTTCTCTAGCCCTTTTTCTAATCTTTCTTTCAGTGCTTTGCGTCTATCATCAGTGTGATCTAAGAAGCTTTTCTCTACAGGTGTTAATAAGCAAGTCAGATTGTTGCGGTGTGCATAAGCTGTCCCAAATGTAAGTGTTGGTTCAAAGAAGCCTATAACTATTTTTATACTATGCTCCTTAGCTAATTTGTTCAGAAAATCAATCACTAGCACAAAAGAAAACACCACATCCAAATTTGAGTAAAAATATTGCACATGCTCCTGGTCATAATATCTTGTTAGTAGCAAACTACAACTTATCCCGTATGTTAGTGGAAGACTATGATAGGTGACCCCTTCTTGTACTGATGAAGGAATATTTGTGCACACATAACAGTTTCTCGCATCCATGGTTTCAACATACTCATTCAGCAAGCGATAGAAGACGTTAGTGGAGAGTTCCCCTTTTGAATTAGTTCCCTCATGCAAGTGTTTTGTATCTTGCTCAAACTTTTCCCATGGTGTTAGTGTTGTAGTCTCAGGTTTTGAAGCATTGTTAGTCACTTTCTTATCCAACCACGGCATTCCCACAATCACACCTACAATTATTATCGCACACACAATACCTAATATAACACTTAACCAACCACACACTTTACCCTTCTTGCTACTACCTCTATTATGAGCCATGGTCTGTAAAGAATCAGATAGCAGAATAACTCAAAGCAAACAATCAACTTGAGGGCAATATAAAAGCCTCTTTTTTTTTTTTCTTTTTTCTTCTTCTTGATGCAAATCTCTCCTTCTCTCTCTCTCTCTCTGTATTTACAGCGTTTAACTGACTCCAGGACCCTTTTGTCAAATCAGGTTAGCAGCTTGTCATAATCAGGTTTCAAAGTCGATTATCAGTGTCACATCCGGTAATTTATAAGTCTTTGTCTCATCTTTTCAGCTTTCAATTTCAATTTCAGTTTTAACACAGTCTCTTTCTCTGATTGATTTCAGGTACGTAGTATTGGCCTGGTACTTCTCGATCAAAACAGAACGCTAATAATTCTTGTTGCCATTCAGATGTTGTTGCATATGCCCATTCAGGACGTGCGTACCTTCTATTTGCGGTTCTTTTTCTTTTCAACCTGCGTTCACTTGCAATTCTCCTTCACTTAGATCCTCTATTCGGGTTGTATCGATTTCTTCCGCTATTGTTTCACCTGGTACAACCTTTTCTTTTGCAGCCTGTTTCTTTAGCCAGTTATCACCTTTATGCGTCTTCTTGCTGCTTGACCTTTCAGGACACTGAACAGCACCCTCCTCTTGTGCTATGGTGTTTTCTCTTGACGGACCTGCAACGGGCTCAGGGGATGCCGGTGTGCTTTGACCTCTCTCTACTATTCCCCTTCTTCTTCTTCTGGGTCTGTAACAGGTTCAAGCTCTAACCCGTTCCCATCTACTTCTGGGAGAACCTCTACTTGACTTAGTTCTCCTGCTGCCTCTACTGAGATAGGCTCACTGTCACCTCTTTCGAACTTGTTTACTGTTTGAAGGACTAGGCCGTCCTCAGTGAGCTCTCCTGTAGTCTCAGTTCTCCCTTGGCTGTTTTCTGGCCCTGAGACTTCCTTCTCTGGAATTGCTGGGTCGGAAACTTCAAGTTCCTTATCAGTTGGACATGTTAACTTCTTTGTGTGACTGGCATATATCCAGTTTGGAATGCCTGCACATTTCATAGCAGTGGTTGTTGTCAGTATTACTTGATTTGGCCCCTTCAGCGCGGCTCCAAACATGACTTTCTCACGTGCTTCTTGACAACCACCCAGTCACTGGTTTGCAGGGTGTGACCTGGATAACTGATCGGTGGCAATGTGTTGGCCTCCATCTGGTGGGAAAAAGAGCGAACCACATCAGCCAAACCTTTGCAGTAGTCCAACACCATATCATCCGTGATATTCACAAGAGCATTTGCAGGTACTGCGGGTAGCCTCATAGCTCTGCCCATGAGGATTTCATGGGGTGATAGTCCTGTCAGGGGTGTTTTTCATCGACATCAGCACTAAGGGCAATGCATCTGGCCATTCCATATTGGTAGCTGTGCACATTTTTGCCATTCTCGACTTAAAGGTACCATTCATCTGTTCTACTAGTCCTGATGCTTCAGAGAGGTAGCTACAATGCAGCTTCTGTTCAATGTCTAATGCAGCACACAAGAGCTTAATCACCTCATTGTCGAAGTGTCTGCCCCTATCTGATTCTAAAGAGACCAGAAACCCGAACCTGGGTATTAGCTCTCTAAGCAACAGCTTTGCAACTGTGAGACTGTCATTTCTACGTGTAGGATAGGCTTCAATCCAATGACTGAAAATGCACACAATCACCAACACATACCTCAAGCCTCCACATACAGGCATCTCAATTTAATCCATCTGCATCTTGCTAAATGGACTTCCAGCTCTCCCAATGTGGCTCAAAGTGACCACAGTTCCTTTCCCTGCATTCATCTGTTGACAGATGATGCACCTGTGACAGGTAACCTCTGCGGCTTGTCTGAATTTCGGATTGAACCAGTCAATTTTGAACAATCTGATCATTGCATCTCTCCCAAGATGTGCCTGCCGAAGATAAAGCCTTGCAAATTGTGACAAAAGACTGTTTGGCAAAACCAGTTTCCCCTCCTCTGAGACCCACAAGTCGTCAACTCTTTGTACACATTTCATTCTCTGCCAGGGGCGTTTTTTCTCCCTGCTAGCATGACCCTGCAGTGATTTTAACTCATCTAATGTGTCGACAACTCTTAATGCAAAGTTCAAACAAGTTTCATTTTCAGTTTGCGGTAACAATTCCCACTGATCCTTAAACGATATAGAGTTCAATGCGCAGAATCTTGCGACTTGATCTGCGTAGCCGTTTCCCATTGACACAAAGTCTTGTGATTTAACATGAGCATTGCATTTCACCACGGCAATTTCAAGAGGTAGCTGAATCGCATGTAACAAATCCTTAATCTGTTCGCCATTTTTCACTGGAGAACCAGAAGAGGTCATGAAACCTCTCTGTGACCACAATTGGCCAAAATCGTGTACAATGCCAAATCTGTATCTGCTGTCAGTATAAATAGTGACTTTCAGGTTTTCAGCAGCGTGGCATGCTTTAGTAAGGGCAATTAATTCTGCCACTTGTGCGGAATACACTCTCTCGAGCCAGGAAACTTCAATAATACCAGCGATTATACACACAGCATAACCGGCTCTCAGTATTCCGACTGAGTCTCTCAAACAGGATCCATCAACAAACATAATGCAGTCATTTTCCTTTAACTGCGTATCTTGAATATCAGGTCGGGGTTTGGTACATAGTTCTGTTACCTCAAGACAATCATGCTCCACTTCCTCTTCATTATTAATCTCAGTACTTTCAACAGGAAATAGAGGTGCCGGGTTCAATACAGTACATCTCTTTAAGGAGACATTTGGCGACCCCAAAATAATTGTCTCATATCGGGTAAGTCGGGCATTTGTCATGTGCTTGGTTTTAGTTCGAGTTAACATAATTTCAACTGAATGTGGAACCATTACTGTTAAGGGATGTACCATCACTATGCCTTCACACTGCGTGAGGCTCTGACCAACTGCTGCAACTGTGCGCAAACAACCCGGTAAGGCTGCTGCGACTGGGTCCAAAGTAGCTGAAAAATACACTACAGGAAGGTTTGCACCTCCATGGACCTGTGTCAAGACAGACAAAGAACAAGCATCACGTTCATGACAAAACAGTAGAAAAGGCTTTGGGTAATCAGGCATACCTAAAGCTGGTGCCCGGCACATGCTCTCCCTTAATTCCATGAATGACTCAAGCTCTTCCTTAGACAGAGTTATGGTGTACAGGTCATCCTTAGTTTCCTTGCCTGTCAGCTTTATTAATGGTTTAGAGATAATTGAAAAGTTGGGTATCCACTGGCGACAGTAGCCCACCATTCCCCAAAACATCCTAACATCTCTCTTTGTTGTCAGGGGGTTCATCTGTAGTACACCCTTTCCTTTGATATTCTCCTAGACCCTCTCTCAATCAAGTGCCCTAAGTATTTTACCTCTTTCTGACACTACTGCAGCTTCTTTGGAGACACTTTATGTACGTTCTTCCCCAAATGGTTCAGTAAGGCAATTGTGCCATACCTGCAGTCATCTTTTGTTCTGGACGCAATCAGTAAGTCATCAATGTATTGCACCAGAGTTGAACTGAAAGGCAGTTCTAATGACTCCAAGTCCTTCTTCAATATCTGATTGAAGATGGACGGTAACTCAGAAAACCCTTGAGGAATTCTGTACCAACTGTACACCTTGTCCAGGAATTTGAAACTGAAGACAAATTGGCTGTCCTAATGACGAGGCACCGAAAAGAAAGCTTGTGACAAGTCTACAATGGTGAACCATTCTGCATCACACGGGACCTGAAACAAAATCACTGCTGGGTTCGGCACTATGGGGCAACACTTTACCACAATCTTGTTTATTTGCCTTAAGTCTTGCACAATTCAAACCTTCCCACAAGGCTTTTTCAGACCCATTATTGGTGAATTACATGGGCTGCTCAATACCTCTTTCAGAACTCCTTGTTTTACAAAATCTGCAATTATCTGCGACACCTGAACATCTTGTGCCATGTGGTACTGCAGCACCTGGGGAAACACTGCATTTGGCTTCACTTGTACTTTAACTGGTTCCACTCCTTTTATCAGCCCCACTTCTTTTCCTGTCAAGTCCCACACGTTCTCTGTCACTGTTCCCTGTAACTCAGCTGGTAAGTCAGTCACTGTAAGCATCGGGAATAAGGTTATCAAATGGTAATCCTCATTCTCGGTCTCTGTCTCTAACTCTGAGAACTGACCATCATCTCCTTCATCATCACTGTTTGTTTGCACCTCAATTCCATCATTGGAACAGGTAATCAAAATTTCGTGTTGCACAGTAAGGGCCAGATGTAGCAAGCAGTTTTGCCCATTCTGTGTCTATGGGAAAATGTGTTCGTACATATGGCCCTAAATCTCTTCCCAGTAGGGACATGGGATTTGAATCGCAGATTACAAATTTATGCAGTCTCTGAAAGTTGCCAATCTCAACTTGCACCAAATCTGTGATCGGGTTTGTCAAGTACTGGTTTGCTACTCCTACCACTCTTATGGTACGCCCTGAAAGTGGCAACTTCGGAACCTCTGCACTTCTAACTGTAGAGCGTGGAGCTCCGGTGCCAACCAAGAATGAAACCTTGTGACCCATCACCTTTCCCTCTACATAGGGTCCCCTCTGGTCCACTTCTAAGGACGCTGCAAGTCTGCACTCTTCAATGTCTGAACTCTCATCCGACCATTCATCATTCATTCCATCTTCACCACGTAATGGGAACTGCTGTACTGTATTATTTTGGCTCACTACTTGACCTGTGACCTGCTGAGGAAGCATCACCTGTTGCTGTCCCATTGGAGCTAAGGGTAATTGCATTTGCTGTCTAGGTACCATGGGAACCTGCTGTTGTACCTGCTGCATTTGTGCTGGTTGAACAAGCGGCATTTGCATGTGCTGTGTGGGCTGTAACCCCTGCATCTGGACCATGTTATTTTGGAAGTTCTGATTTTGACCTCTCATTTTTGGACCTCTCACATTTTGAAATATATCGACCTCAGTGCTTTGTTGAACGACACCATCATGCACCGAATTGGGGCATTCCCGTTTCCAATGCCCCACGCCCCCGCACGCGTGACATGGTGACATCTTTTTTATCCCTTGTACGTCATTTTGAATCACCACAGTATTCAAATCTGGACCGCGATTCACAAAACCTTGACCTCGGCCTCTAGGTTGCGCCTGAAACACGCCATTCCCTTGCAGTTGTTGCTGTACCATCTGCTGAATTCCATTCCCTTGCATACCTGCATGCGCTGCCCTTATCTGCATCACCATCACTTTCTCCTTCAGTTTTCTCTGCTTCAGCTCAATCTCGTCACTACAGTATTTTGCATACTGCAACACCTCATCAATCGGCTTTGCTTGCCAACAGATCAAATGATTCTTAATCATCTGGCTAACCTCTGGTCTCAGCCCTTCAACAAATCTAAACACAAGATGGTTCATGTCTTTCGGCTCAATAGTCTCAGTTCCACTGTAAAGTTTGAACGCTTTCAATAACCTCTCATAGAAAGCATGGATTGACTCTTTAACCTCCTGTGAGGTCCTGTCGATTTTCTGCCAATCTGTCACTTTCGGCGAAACCTTTTGCTTCAAAAACTCAATCCCTTTATGATAGTACTTCATGACCTCCTCAGATGGTGCTCCGGTCGCCTTATCCCTTGCCGGCTCCTGTGTCGGCCAGTCTACACCTCTCTTGCACTCAAGCCATAAGTCGGGTGGGAAAATAATCTCAAACAAGGTATTCGAGTCTTCCAAGAGACACTTCGCAAGCTTCACAAACCTATCCGTCTGCTGATACCAATCTATCGGCTTCTCCCTCAACCTGGGATAATCGTTTGTGAATGACTAAATGTCTCCCCTAGTCCATGGTACATGGACTAGAATCCCTCCAGCTGTTTCTCTCATTGGTAGTATCTTTACTGTCCCAGTGTCTGGTGAGGCTTTAGTCGGACTTGATCCCGGACTGTCGCTTTTTTCCTTATCTCTTTTCTTTGCCCATCTGCCTTCCCACTTTTCTAAGACCCCCCAGATCTGAGCACTTTGCAGTATTTCTTTAAGATGCGCCCTTATTCCAGCCAACCTCATGTGATTAAAATCTTTGGAGTCGAAGTCTAGTCTGTAACTTCTTTTCAAATGTTTAGTATTCTCAATGTCAATATTGTATTTGTTTGCCAGGTTCGCCAAACTCTGATGCACCTTGCCCACTTCTTTAGTGATTTTGGGGCATAGATACCTTAACTCTGCTTCTGTGTACGATTCTAATCTGTTTACCCCTATTGTCCCTTCCACTAGTTCAGCAGCTTCCACACCCAGTCTCACAAAGTTCAGGTACTCATCTTTTTCTGACCTTTCTGGCTTCTCTGCAGTTACTGCAGTCTTTTGTGAAGCGCACGTTTTTTCTAACCACTCATTCAATTGTTGCACCGTAAAACCTTGCAGCTAAATATTCCCTGCATGCATCATTGGCGACTGTGAAGCTTTTGTACTCATTGTCTGTGGGGTTAGCACACCTAGCCCTGCCTGTCTCATTGCCTCAAAAGGTGTTTCAACCAGACTAAGGTCTAACAAAGACCTTGGTCTTTCAACTGATTATTCTCCTGGGGCCATTAACTGAGGAGTTCCTATAGATCCTCCTCTTATTGCATCCTGGATCATTACTCCCTGATCACACATACCAGGCTTACGTTGCGCATATAATGGCACTGGTGGACCGACAGTAATTGGTAATGTTATGGCAGCTGGTGTCTGACCTGGTCCCAAACCCTGTGGAGCAGTAACTCCCAAAGCTTGACTCACTAATGCTGGGGCAGGTACTAATGCTGTTGGAGTATACCCTGGTATCAGCTGTTGCTGCAGCTGGGGCAACAATTGTGGAGTTGGCTCAATCTGCACTAACCTTGATTTTGTATATATTGGATCAGGCGGCACTATCAGATTTGTAGTAGTCTCTAGTACTGGGACGTCTGGATAAATTCTCTGTATCTACAGTGGAGGTTGCAACTGTATCTGTATGTCGGGCGCAGTGGGTACATTGACACCGTTCTGTATCAAACCTGTATCACCAGTCTGTACTGTATCAGTAACTCCCTTCTCCTGCGTCTGGTTCCCAGGACCCGCACTAGTGCTCAGGACATTGTCGTCTACTGCATAAGGTGGCAGGCGATCATGCAATAACTGATTAAGAAACTCTTCATCGCCTGAGTCATCTTCCTCCATCCAAGACCTCTTAGTCTCTTTAGGCTTATTAGAGTCCTTGTCTGTCTTACAGGTGGCTTTCTTTCCCTGCGTCTCGTCTCTCTGTGCTATTGCTGGAAACAATTTTAGTCCGTCAACTATTCCCCATCTCCACATTTTGCTCTCATTGTCCCATCTAGCCTCAGCTAAAGTCTTTTCTGCACTTTTCATTCTCCTCTCGAATTTCTGTTGCCTTTGTTTAATAGCCATTAAATCCCAGACTGCTAATGCCTCGTACTGAGTTGGCCTCGGAGGTGGCCTGTGTACACTGATCATCCACCTCAAATTCTCTAAAATTCTAGTATTGAACGTTTCGTGCTCCGGAAACGCCAAACATCCCTCTTTTTCGGTCAGTTTGCGCCACTGTTTCATCCATAAGCAAGGCGCAACACCCTTTTCCTCCATGACTATATAAGCTGGAGTACCCTCAGGCGGTGTAGGCTCCCATTCACTCTCCATAATGTATGCGTCTCCTTTCAGAGCACTCCTAAAATCCTTGATAAAGTTCATCTTTACGTCTTTTCTTTTGTTTGTATTTAATCAAAAAGTGACTTTAATTCCCAGGACACTCTTCACCCACCTTTCTAAGCCTACTACCTCTCACGGACGGCAGCCAATCCGTGTGCAACCCCTTTTGTCAACTGACCTATCTCAGCGCTGCACCACTGACGTCACACTCACACACACTGCAGCTGACAAAGCCTTGCGGCTTGTCTGCCCCTCACTGGATTCACACCAAACTAATGCAACATATTGCGAGCACCTTTAACAACAACAAGTCAAATTTGCCGGTTTACTACAGGAAGGGTACACACCTGCTTTAGAACTTTACAGAGATTTCACTTGAAGCCTCGGCCGCTACTCTCTATTTCTCAATTCCCACACCCGCAAGCAGAATTCGACCCGCAAATCCTACTCTCGACTTGTCAATGGTTTGCTCTAGTGCACTTTAGAACTTGCCAAATCTCCATCAAAGGTTTCATTCACACAATTGACTCAAACTCGGCTTATCAACAACGCCCGATTGACTTAATTAAACCAAACAAATTACAACATAAACCCAAGTGTCTCCTACACTTGTCAATATACTCTGGAGTCTTAGACCACGACGGGTCCGTACATTAACAACCAACCACGTGGATAATTTTGAGCACAAAGCGCCACACTCATATGAAGTACGCCGACTTCCCTACTCTCATACTGCGGAGTATGCCCACTCCTCCTAAAACAACATTACCTGGCCTAAACATACACAAGCTTCACAAATCACCTGTAAAATGCATAAGCTGAGCAAGCGAAAATTCTACACCATACATGCTAAGACGCTGAGAACATTCCCAACTCACTTAGGCAGGCTTCGAGATCCCAGGAAAGTCATGGTGAATTCAGAAACACATCATACCTCCAATTTGCATTCTCTCAGAAAAACAATCTAAACAATAATTCTCCGTCCTAGGGCCCCAAAGGGCCAAACCGTCGCTCTGCTACCAGAACTGCTAACGCGTCCCTTTATGATAATTTATTACACATCAGAACTCGTTTTAGGCCAATGAATCTTTTGACCCAATTGAGAGATACCTTAGGACGAGATAACAAATCAATATGTCAATCAATACGTCAATAATGTCATCAATATTTATCACAACAATACATTTCACTTTAGTCAAAGTCATTAATCAATTCAAGACACTACCATGACCTTGCAGTCATGAATAACCACACCAGTTTAGTAGCATTTTATGATGTTTATTCCCTATTTGATTACAATTCTAAAAGCATTTGTGTTAAACTTAAAACCAAAACACTCAATAACATTGTCATAATTTGGCAACTTGAATAAGACTTAAACAACGTGAGGAACGCAATTACTAACACATAACACAACGTCAACATAGGTCAATTTTAGCAGAGTGTCATCAAAGCGTCAGTTCTTCAAAACATAGATTCAGTCATTTGTCTATTTGCGTCGGCGTAGTAAACCCCTGTCCTAACCACTAATTAGCATTGGCATGTTGGGCTTCATGCAAAACAATTTAGAACACCAATTTGGAAAACATCTAACTATGGTCCCTGTCAAAAGTAAGCAGTTGGTACCTAGAAAGGAAAAGCAAACAGACAAATCACAATTTCATTGTCATAGTTACCCTCCAAGGTTTAGGTCAGCACTCAGGTTCAGTCTTCGTCTTCAGGACATCAGTCAAATCGCCATCAGTCAGAATTCAGCTCCGGGGGCACTTCCCTCATAAGGAGGTAAAGTGTAATATGGGCAATCTAAGAAAAGGATGGTTTAAATAAAACCAAAGTAAGTCACCAAACAGAGTGACAAAGTTTCTGGATAATATCAATAGCATTCCCTACCTAATTCTAATGGTTCTCTGTGTCATGGGTTTTTATCCCTTTTTCGTTGTACATTCCCCTAAAATTGTATTGGTCAGTGGTCATACCCCACTATCTTCACCCAGTTAGAAAACAGATTATGTCATTAATCTTTCACCCCATATTATTTTACAGACATTTTATTGGTCCACATGATTTGACGTCTTCAGAGGTAGTCATCCTTCTGTAATTCTTTGCACATCTTTTGGTCAGTAGCTCCATTGTCTTCACCGGTTTGAACAACCTTGTACAATACATTAATCTACACTGTTTCATTTTGTTTAATATTTTCTACAAGCAATGTGGATTTCATGATAACGGATCTACTAGCATTCAGCTTCTAGTTTGAAGAAAACAAGGGGTCATGTCCTTTTGCGAGTCAGCACACTGCAAGATAGGAAAAATACATTTAATATGGGAGCCAAGCAGCTAAGCTTCGGCTCATGCTAACTTAAGGCCTACAAGGATTTCAGCACAAATTCAATAACGCAATCATTAATAATTAGTATAAAATGGATTCTTCTATAGCAAATTCATAACATTTGTCATTTTGTTAGTCCACGTATACATTGACGGCCACTCCCTGTGGTCACATTTCAAGTGCACGTTTAAGCAAAAATTCATCACTACAGTTTCTATGCGGCATTATCACATATTAATTAATAAACCTTTCATGTTAATATAGATTATAGAAGCTACGCTCTCTCACATTCGATGTATAAACATTTATTTCTATAATGAATTTCAGTCAAGATGTTTTGCCTTTTTGCAGTTCATTACGAAAGCCTTACTAATTGTATTATTTGGTCGCATAATGAACCTATTTCTGGTTGTATGCTTTTAAATAACATGTACCTGACATGTGATGGCTATTCCAATATATTCAGCTGCTGCTGGCTTGGGGCCTTTCCTTTTGCGTGAATAAAGTTGTATGCCTGGTTTCAAAGGTCCACATAAGGTGAGGTCACATTCCAATATTTCCCTATAAGGAAGACGGTTCCATTAAATCTCCAAGAAAACTGTACGGTGACTACCTGGTATTGCTTTTGCACACCGAAAGTACAGGCATTCATTAACAATGTCAGTCTAAAAGAAGACCATATGTGACCGGAAATAGTGTCAAATACCTTTAGCTATTCAGTCAAAAGCTGATAAGATGGCTCAGTGAGACAAACATTTCCTGCTGACCTCTGCAGTGATCTGTGAGACATAAATTGAAATTCTTGCCAGACCAACTCAAGCTTCCATCCTCTTAAGGTTAGTAAATTGAATATAATTGAAATCGGTGCAAGTAATGAATTTGTTAACAGCACTTATGGATGGAAAACTGTGCAGTGAAGAACTACATAAAATAGCACTCTACTTTTGTATCGCCCATAAAGCCACTCAACTTTCACATCTATGAAGCATGACAGCCATCACTCACGGAGTCTTTGACCATGTGGTTTAGCCTTTTCCTGCAGTTCTAGTGACCCTGTAGTAATTTGAAAAAACAGATCACAGAAGTGCATAAAGAAAGTTGTAGCCTGAGAGAAGAAATAACTGAAATAGGATGCACTGTTCCAAAAGAACAAATTCCGTTCCACCAATTAGGATAGGGAGGCTTTTCAGTCACCACATGCATTAGTCTTACAGCAACAAAAACTCTAAAGGTGGGGTTTTAACCCTTGATATAGGAAAACATGCACATGATGGCATTACCCACTAGACTAATCATTATGTGGATAGGAAAGGGTTTGCTAAAAGGCTTTTTCTCATGGACATATTGTCGACTTCTCTCTTCTATTTCCTTTGTCATTTATCTGTTACATGCCACAAATTCACACCTGCTTTCCACACTTAATAAGCAAATAGCCCTTCCTCTCTTTCACTGACCCCATGCATTTTTTTATTATACAAGCTTCCTCTATCTCTCATTCCACAAATTAAGAGATTTCTTTCATTGCAAACCTTGCTCCCCTTCCAGATGCCACAGCATGTTTACGTGGCCCCGCTGGCAGAACTAATTTGCTAATTCGGTTTCATCCCAACTTCCTACGCAGATGATACCCAACTTATCATTCCGATTAACAAAGACATGGAGGAAGTGGCGACCCGCTTCAACGCCTGTATGATAGCGGTGAATAGCTGGATGAAGGCCAACTGGCTAAAACTGAATTGTGAAAAAATTGAGATCCTTTGCTTTGGGATCAAGAGGGAACAATAGTCCTCCAATTGGTGGCCCAAAGAGTGTGACACTCTTCCTGTGCCAGGGTCAACCTCTAGGAACTTAGGACTACTGTTCGATGATCGTCTGTCCTTTAAACCCCAGGTTAATCAGATAATTAAAACTTGCATGTGGACTTTGAAGACATTAAAGAAAATGTTCCCCTTTATCCCACAACCATGGAGAACTACTGCTACTCTGGCTTTGGTTATTTCCAGGTTGGACTACGGAAATGCGCTTTTGTTCAGTCTGGATAAAGGACTGTTAAATAAACTGCAGCTGATGCAGAACACGGCTGCTAGATTACTACTGAACCTGCCACGCTCGACCTCTGCTAAGCAGTGCCTTGAAAACCTGCATTGGCTTCCGGTAATCCAACGGATCTCTTTCAAAGCCTTTTGTATCACCCACAAAGCCGCTCATGGAATTGGTCCTAAGTCTTTGACTACTAAACTTCAATGGTACAGACCTAAAAGGTTGCTGCGCTCTGCCAGCACCTATCAAATTCAAATCCCCCGCACTAAAAAGGCGAAGTGGGGTGACAAAGCATTTACTATTGCAGCTGCTAAGGCCTGGAACTCACTTCCACTGGAACTGAGAAGAGAACACAATTATCTTACTTTTAGGAGACTGGTTAAGACCTTGCTCTTCCCGCAATAAGACTCTGAGTCTCCACCTTAACGGGCACAGCCTCACCCTAGTTAGCGCTTCGATGCCCTCGGGCCGGAATGCGCTTTATAAATACAAGATACATACATACATACATACATACATACAAAAACAACTTCAAAAATGTTTTTTCTCCAGGTGAGGATTGAACCGTAGTCAAAAACAATGTCAAACCAAGCATCTAACCACTACACCAAGGACTATTATAATAGCCTGAACTGGGGAAAAGGCCTTGTAATCAAAGAGACAGTGATGCAGTCCTTCTTTTCTTTCTATGGCAATTTTTATGTTACATGCCACAAATTCACAGTTGCTTTTCACACTTAATAAACAAAAAACCTTACTCTCTTTCACCCTGGTACTGTCCCATGCATTTGTTTTTAGTATACAAGCTTCCTCTATCTCTCATTCCACAGATTAAGGGATTTCTTTAATTGTAAACCTTGCTCCCCCTTCCACATGCCACAGCATGTCACAAATTTCTAGCATGCACTGCCAGGAATAAATAGGCCACAAATTGTCCAGACAGTGCCATGGAATAATTTAAAATGGGACCTCTTTCATTTGGCTAACATTTAAAAAAAAACGAAAAACAACTTCAAAAATGATTTTTCTCCAGGCGAGGTTTGAACACTGGTCAAAAGCAATGTTAACCCAAGAAGTTAATAGTCTAGACTGAGCACTGTTATGAGGGTTTGAATTGGCATTGGCCTTGTAATCACAGAGACAGTGATGAAGTCCTTCTTTTATTTCCATGACAATTTGTAGGTTACATGCCACAAATTCACAGTTGCTTGACACACTTAACCCCTTCTGTGCCGGGGACGTAATGGTTACGTCCACGGCACAGTGCTCCTGTTACATCCTGGCACATGAGCTTGGATGGCTTCCCTCCCGCCCCTCCAAGGCAAGGATAGAAGGGAATTTCCTTCCCTTTGAAGTCTCTCAGAGCATTTCAGCAGTGATCTGGCTGCTGAAATGCCCACTAGACACCAGAGATTTTATTGCAAACAGAAATTGGCATAAGGGGAGCGGCCCGAGGGGAATTTTTGTCAAGGCCTTTTCTACCCCCCCAGGAGGCAGATCGGCCTATTGTTATTAGGCCGATCTGCCCCCAGCGGACAGAAACCTATAGGCACCAGCAATGTTCATTGTAAGGTGCTCGCGCGCGCGCGCACCTTTCCTTCCCCCATCGCGCAGGCCCCTTCGGCAAGCGCGCACATTAATAAATAAGCCTTTTAGAGCGATATACGTGCTCCCCTAAGGCAGATAATGCTCATATTTGAATCTGGATTGAAGTGAATGAAAACTGCGTTTAAATGCCGCGGGGAGTGTTTTAAACATCATTTGGTGTACTTTAGCATACAAGCGAGCAAGTGATATTTATGTTGAAAATTAATGGTTAATGAGCTAGGAAATGCTTCAGAACAGTAGGAAAAGTGCTGTTATCAACTTTTCCATCATTGTCATACTTCATAGTTGTTTATATGCATTATCACTTTCTCAGATCAAATAAGCCTTTTAGAGCGATAGTCGTGCTCTCCTATTGCAGAAAATGCTCATATTTGAATCTGGATTGAAGTCAATGAAAACAGCGTTTAAAGGCCGCGGGGAGTGTTTTAAACATCATTTGGCGTACTTTAGCATACAAGCGAGCAAGTGATATTTATTTTGAAAATTAATGGTTAATGAGCTAGGAAATGCTTCAGAACAGTAGGAAATGTGCTGTTATCAACTTTTCCATCATTGTCATACTTCATAGTTGTTTATATGCATTATCACTTTCTCAGATCAAATAAGCCTTTTAGAGGGATAGTCGGGTTCTCCTATTGCAGAAAATGCTCATATTTGAATCTGGATTGAAGTAAATGAAAACAGCGTTTAAAGGCCTCGGGAGTGCTTTAAACATCATTTGGCGTACTTTAGCATACAAGCGAGCAAGTGATATTTAGGTTGAAAATTAATGGTTAATGAGCTAGGAAATGCTTTAGAACAGTAGGAAATGTGCTGTTATCAATGTTTCCATCTTTGTCATACTTCATAGTTGTTTATAAGCATTATCACTTTCTCAGATCAAATAAGCCTTTTAGAGCGATAGTCGTGCTCTCATATTGCAGAAAATGCTCATATTTGAATCTGGATTGAAGTCAATGAAAACAGCGTTTAAAGGCCGCGGAGAGTTTTTTAAACATCATTTGGCATACTTTAACATACAAGCGAACAAGTGATATTTATGTTGAAAATTAATGGTTAATGAGCTAGGAAATCCTTCAGAACAGTAGGAAATATGCTGCTATCAACTTTTCAATCATTGTCATACTTCATAGTTGTTTATATGCATTATCACTTTCTCAGATCAAATAAGCCTTTTAGAGCGATAGTCGTGCTCTCATATTGCAGAAAATGCTCATATTTGAATCTGGATTGAAGTCAATGAAAACAGCGTTTAAAGGCCGCGGGGAGTGTTTTAAACATCATTTGGCGTACTTTAGCATACAAGCGAGCAAGTGATATTTCTGTTGAAAATTAATGGTTAATGAGCTAGGAAATTCTTCAGAACAGTAGGAAATGTGCTGTTATCAACTTTTCCATCATTGTCATACTTCATAGTTGTTTATATGCATTATCACTTTCTCAGCTCAAATAAGCCTCTTAGAACGATAGTCGTGCTCCCCTAAGGCAGATAATGCTCATATTTGAATCTGGATTGAAGTCAATGAAAACAGCGTTTAAAGGCCTCTGGGAGTGTTTTAAACATCATTTGGCGTACTTTAGCATACAAGCGAGCAAGTGATATTTATGTTGAAAATTAATGGTTAATGAGCTAGGAAATGCTTCAGAACAGTAGGAAATGTGCTGTTATCAACTTTTCCATCATTGTCATACTTCATAGTTGTTTATATGTATTATCACTTTCTCAGATCAAATAAGCCTTTTAGAGCGATAGTCGTGCTCTCCTATTGCAGAAAATGCTGATATTTGAATCTGGATTGAACTCAATGAAAACAGCGTTTAAAGGCCGCAGGGAGTGTTTAAACATCATTTGGCGTACTTTATCATACAAGCGAGCAAGTGATATTTATGTTGAAAATTAATGGTTAATGAGCTAGGAAATGCTTCAGAACTGCAGGAAATGTGCTGTTATCAACTTTTCCATCATTGTCATACTTCAGAGTTGTTTATATGCATTATCACTTTCTCAGCTCAAATAAGCCTTTTAGAGCAATAGTTGTGCTCCCCTAAGGCAGATGATGCTCATATTTGAATCTGGATTGAAGTCAATGAAAACAGCGTTTAAAGGCCGCAGGGAGTGTTTTAAACATCATTTGGCGTACTTTAGCATACAAGCGAGCAATTGATATTTCTTTTGAAAATTAATGGTTAATGAGCTAGGAAATGCTTCAGAACAGTAGGAAATGTGCTTTTATCAACTTTTCCATCATTGTCATACTTCAGAGTTGTTTATATGCATTATCTCTTTCTCAGATCAAATAAGCCTTTTAGAGCGATAGTCGTGCTCTCATATTGCAGAAAATGCTCATATTTGAATCTGGATTGAAGTCAATGAAAACAGCGTTTAAAGGCCGCGGGGAGTGTTTTAAACATCATTTGGCGTACTTTAGCATACACGCGAGCAAGTGATATTTATGTTGAAAATTAATGGATAATGAGCTAGGAAATGCTTCAGAACAGCAGGAAATGTGCTGTTATCAACTTTTCCATCATTGTCATACTTCATAGTTGTTTATAAGCATTATCACTTTCTCAGATCAAATAAGCCTTTTAGAGCGATAGTCGTGCTCTCATATTGCAGAAAATGCTCATATTTGAATCTGGATTGAAGTCAATGAAAACAGCGTTTAAAGGCCGCGGTTAGTGTTTTAAACATTATTTGGTGTACTTTAGCATACAAGCGAGCAAGTGATATTTATGTTGAAAATTTATGGTTAATGAGCTAGGAAATGCTTCAGAACAGTAGGAAATGTGCTGTTATCAACTTTTCCATAATTGTCATACTTCATAGTTGTTTATATGCATTATCACTTTCTCAGATCAAATAAGCCTTTTAGAGCGATAGTCGTGCTCTCCTATTGTAGAAAATGCTCATATTTGAATCTGGATTGAAGTGAATGAAAACAGCGTTTAAAGGCCGCAGAGAGTTTTTTAAACATCATTTGGCATACTTTAGCATACAAGCGAGCAAGTGATATTTATGTTGAAAATTAATGGTTAATGAACTAGGAAATGCTTCAGAACAGTAGGAAATGTGCTGTTATCAACTTTTCCATCATTGTCATACTTCATAGTTGTTTATATGCATTATCACTTTCTCAGCTCAAATAAGCCTTTTAGAGCGATAGTCGTGCTCCCCTAAGGCAGATAATGCTCATATTTGAATCTGGATTGAGGTCAATGAAAACAGCGTTTAAAGGCCTCGGGGAGTGTTTTAAACATCATTTGGCGTACTTTAGCATACAAGCGAGCAAGTGATATTTATGTTGAAAATTAATGGTTAATGAGCTAGGAAATGCTTCAGAACAGTAGGAAATGTGCTGCTATCAACTTTTCCATCATTGTCATACTTCATAGTTGTTTATATGCATTATCACTTTCTCAGATCAAATAAGACTTTTAGAGCGCTAGTCGTGCTCTCACATTGCAGAAAATGCTCATATTTGAATCTGGATTGAAGTCAATGAAAACAGCGTTTAAAGACCGCGGGGAGTGTTTTAAATATCATTTTGCTTACTTTAGCATACAAGCGAGCAAGTGATATTTATGTTGAAAATTTATGGTTAATGAGCTAGAAAATGCTTCAGAACAGTAGGAAATGTGCTGTTATCAACTTTTCCATCATTGTCATACTTCACAGTTGTTTATATGCATTATCACTTTCTAAGATCAAATAAGCCTTTTAGAGCGATAGTCGTGCTCTCCGATTGCAGAAAATGCTCATATTTGAATCTGAATTGAAGTCAATGAAAACAGCGTTTAAAGGCCGCGGGCAATGTTCCTCTGTTTTCTCTAACTGGGGTGTAGGTGGCACTTAACAGGTCATGTCCTTGGGGTGTGCAACCAGGTCACAAAACTGCCTTGATGCCCTATTGCATGGAGCAATGATATCCCTTTTTTGCTTTAGTGGTATGGAGAGGCTAATGCCAAAGATCTTGGCTAGTTATGCGCTGCGCGCGCGTGAATGGTTAATTTCTTGGCGCACGTATCCTTGGCTGCAGCGCACAGAGACCGCACACTGCCGCACACACTGGAAAAAAAATTAGAAAGAACATTGGGCGCCAGAAATCTTTTTTTTTTTTTTACGTCAATTTTACACAAGGGGAGCGACCCCTTAGGCAAGGATCGTTCCCCTGGGGGTCAAATTTATTTTACGACATTTCTGCCCCCCACCCCTTGGGGACAGATTGGCCTATTTTTATTAGGCCGATCTGCCCCCAAGGAGGGCAGAAACCACTAGGCACAGGGATTTCTTTTTGCGCCAATTTCACGCAAGTGGAGCCACCCCTTAGGCATGGGTCGCTCCCCTTGTGGGGGGGAATTTATCTTAGGCCCTTTCTGCTCCCCTTGGGGGCAGATCGGCCTATTCCTTTTAGGCCAATCTGCCACCGGGGGGGCAGAAACAACATAGGCACCAGGGATTGTTGTGTGTTTATGTGAGTGTTTTGTTGGCAGGGCAGCCCCTTGGGCAAGGATCGCTCCCCATGGGGGCACATTACTGTTGGGCTTATCTGCCCCCCTTGGGAGTAGATTGGTCTATTTTTGGAAGGCCCGTCTGACTCCAAGGGGGGCAAAAATCCCACCAGAAACCAGGGAAGATTTTTTTTTATAAAATATGAGTGTGGGGGTATGGACATACCCCCACCCCAAATAAATGGGGCCAAAGTTGTTCTGCCCGCCAGTGGGCAGATGGGGCAATTAAACCCGATCCACACCCGGGGGGGCAGAAAGTCTACTAGATGCCAGGGAATTTTAAAAAAGCAAAAAATTATGGGGCGGTGGCTACCAACCAGTATGGGCCTGGTTATGCCCCCACCCCAAGTGAAGGGAGTAACAGTCCTTCAGCCCTCCCCCACACACTAAAACATCTTATCCCACAGCAAGTGAAAGGACATTTGATTATTGTGGGTTTTGGTTTTACTTTTGGGCCATGAGAGCTTGGTTCACCCTCAAAATCGTCTCACTTGGAATGGTGACGGCTGCACTTTTTGGACTTTGAGTCGCTGCCTTGTAGAAAAATCCACAAGGCCTAGACACATCTGAAAACTAAACATCTGGGTGATTCCAGGGTGGTGTACTTCACATGCACGCTGCACCATTTTCTTACCAACAATGCCCTGCAAGCCTCCAATTTTGCAGGAAATCAAACATTTTTCCCACATTTTTGTGATGGAACCTTACGGAATCTGCAGGAATCCACAAAATTCCTACCACCCAGCATTGTCTCAACTATACCGATACAAATTCTGCTGCACTTGTCAACCTAAAAGTGTTTTTTTTTCAAACTGCCCCTTTGGACCCGCTTTGGTTCCCCCTCAATTTTGACATGTTTTTGGCTCTTCCCTGTCACAAGCACTTGGCCCACCTGCACAAGTGAGGTATCATTTTTACAGGGAGACTGAGGGGAACATTGTGGTGATCCCACATAGAAATGTGGGAAAAACTGGATTTTTTTAGCAAAATTTGAGTTTTTCTGAGGATTCTGGGTAAAGAAACATTGGGGGATCCACACAAGTCACACCTCACTAGTAGTAGTAAAACGCAAGTTTATTAGTTAATTAAAACCATAAAACTTTCCTTCCATATAAACATTTAACAGAACAATTTTAGTGCAAAAAGGCAATTACAGTTCTTAAGCTTAAGGTGAAGTGGTTAGTGAGTTTTTCTTCTATATAAAGATTTTAAGAAAGGAACATACTGGTGCTATAAGTATTAATAATGACGCAACAGAACAATCTTTTTGTGTGTAAAATGAATACAACGCCAGATAAAATCCTGTGTTTAAAATGAAAAGCTATATGAAATATCGTTCCCCCGAGATATTTAACGAGAGCAGTGGCAGACAAATGAGGCATTGGTAAAAATAGGACAAAGTGGGAGGAGGCCTTCTATCAGTTTTATCTACCCCTACTTACGTCTGATTGTTGAAGCCGGACTTTATTACGACACGAGCTAAGCAACTCTGTGGACTACATAGGAGCCTTCCCTTCTTTAGGATGTTCAAAGCAGGTTATAGGATTTCGCTATCGTTTCCGCCCTCCCTCTATCTGGTCATTTCGAGAGGTCGTGGTTTTATGAGTGAAAATTTCCAAAAATTGAACCAGCCTAATGTTCAATATTGTATTTTGAGGGTTAAAAGCTGCGATTAGTGCTTGTCTGCAGGATCTAATTCTTAAGCCGTTAAATTCTTTTTTCAGCAAGAGTCTCCTTTCAGCCGCCAGGGCTGGACAAATGCAGACCACATGCATCAAGTTTTCATCTGCTAGATGGCAGAGACGGCACTCCTGGGAGTCTACTTGCCGCTCCTTCTTCCATTTTGGCATGAGGTCTAAAGTAGGGACATCACCCAGCCTAAGTCTGAGAAAGGATTGCTTGATTTTCCGTGAGTACGGGCCAGCCATAAGTGGTGATTCTTTAAATGTTTTGTAGGAGTTAAGGATCAACCAACTATGTTCCCTTTTGGACAATGTGATCTTATCTTCTAGCCAGCTCTGTAATTTACTCACTTTATTCACTGCTTTATTGAAAATGGGGATGGGTAAGGACCTGTTCCATGCCTCATCTAATTTCAAAAGACTCTTACTTTCTTCTAGGAATTTTATGTATTTGGAGTTCCCTCTTTCTAGGATAATTTCCTGCCAGACTAGATTGGCTAAAGACCCCTTTGAAGCGCGGCTCAATTTGTAGCAGCATTTAATGTATGCCGCCGGACGGGCTAACGACTGTTTGACCAGCATGAATTCCAGTCTGACCTGGGCTGGTGATGCACGCCCAGGTATCCGAAAAACGCGTTTATAGGTTTTTATCAGAAGCTTTTCCAGAAGACCTACTTCCATCCCCCTCATTATTTCGGTCCCATAGGTGATAGTTGGAAGAAGCTTCGCTCTCATTACAGCTGTTAATGGGTTCAGAGCATGACCACAGATTGAGTTTGCTAGCTTACAAAAGGCGTAAGTAAGGGCCTGCGTCTTGTTTTTTATTGCTTCTTTTTGTGCCGTGTAATTACCTCTAGCATCCACCACCAATCCTAGGTATCTGTATGATGTTACTTCCTCTAGGGTTTTCCCATTCATATGCCATTTACCTTGGGTGGATGGCCTGTGGTTTAAGGTAATCACTTTAGATTTTTTATGATTAATTTCTAAATCATTGGAGCCTGAGTATTCTTCTAATGCCTTTAACAATTTCTGCATTACTATTCTGGTATTACTGATTAGTAGTAGGTTATCTGCATATAGTAGGTTGGATACTTGTTGACCGCCCAGTGAGGGAGAGTGAGATGAGTGACCATTTAACTTGGTGGGGAGATCTGCTATGTACAGGTTAAAGAGTGTTGGGGCCAATACACAGCCTTGCTTCACCCCCACCATTGTTTTGACTGCCCTGGATAGGTGAGAGCTTTCCCCCAGTTTAATCTTCACCCAAGTATCGGAGTATATCATTTTGATGGCATTTAAAATAGAATGTGGCAGCCCCCACTGTAGTAGTTTGGCCCACAATTGGCCGCGGGAGACACAGTCAAAAGCAGCTTTAAAGTCAACAAAACATAAATAGGTTGGAGTCCCCTTTGCTTTTGCTCTGTTTATGATCAAGTCTAGCCCCATAAGATTTGTTAATGTTCCTTGGTGCTTGGTGAACCCGGTTTGATTGAAGGGTAGAATATTGTTATCTGTGATCCAGGCTTCTAGATGTTTTAGCACACAGCAGGAAAAGTACTTGAGGTCAACGTCTAAAAGAGTGATTAGTCTGTAGTTGCTTGGGGAGAGCACGCACCCACCCTTATATATGGGGTGGATTACTGAGCCTTTCCAGGATGCCGGGACGTTGTCTGTTGTGATCACGTCATTAAACATTGCTGCCAGGAAATTGGCCCATCTTTCCGTTTCTTGTTTAAATAGTGCTTGCGGTAGGCCATTGGGGCCGGGGGCGCAGTCCATTCGTGACTTTCCACTGATTTTTAGTAATTCTGGTGCCGTAAATTTCAAAGGTTCCGGGATGTTGGGATCCCAGCTAATCATGTGCGACTGAATTTGGGGCCTTCTTCGATGATCCGTTCTTTTAGATGGGACTTTAAATGGGATACCCATACTTCCTCTGTTATGTTTGCGTTATTGCCTGCTTTTGCGCCATTGTCTATTGTATTGATGATTTTCCAAAATCTTTTGGAATCAGATGTTTTAGTCGCAAAATGTAGTTTGGCCCACAAGACGTCCTGTTGGCCTTTTTTAAAGGTCCATAGATCCCTTTTGTACAATTTCCTTTGCTCTCTCAGGGCAGTCAGTATTGATACATTATCTGGGCATTTACGTAGTGACCTTAGTAATTTCCCTACAGCTGCTTTCCTTTTGCGCACTGGCAATGGTAAAAGTGAACTTTGGCGGTGATTCAATTGCGCTCCCTTTCTTGTGTTACGTAAGGAATCTTTTTTAGTGAGATCTAGGGCAAAGTTCTCCCAGACTGTTGTCAGCTTTGCCCCACTTGTGGTATTTGATTATAGCTTTCGTAGGGCCTCTTCTGCCTGGGTTTTGATGGTGTCTGAGGACCATTTGAGTCGCTTTAGATTTTCGGTGCCTAGTGTCCCGTTTAGGGCTGCCAGTTTCTCCGTTTTTTGCGGTAATGCACAGATCCCCAATACCTGTGGCTTATGGTCGCTTTCCGTGCGGTCTATGATGGTGAAGGTGTTTACTAACTTATATAAAGCAGGGGACACTAAAGTGTAGTCTAGATAGGAGACTGATTTCCCTGAGAATCTTGTCCATGCCGGTGGGATATCGGGGCACTTCCGTCCATTTAGCGCGAAGAGGCCTACTAATTCACAGGTGCGTATGAAACTCTCCCCTATTTTGTCTTTCCTGAGTTTTTTGGGGAGGGTTTGGCTAGGCATTCTTGCCACTGTTTGGGTGTGATCCTCACTGGGGATGTGGAATAAGCCGAGATTGAAATCGCCAGATATTAACCAGAATGCTGATTTTACTGTACCTTTTATCCTTAATAGTTGAGTTAAAAATGTATTTGCTTCGATTTTTTTATTTTTAGGATTGATGTATGTGTTGACCAGAATCAATGGCTCCTGTGTGTTTTTCCCCCAATCGTCTAGCTGGAGAAATTGGAAAGGTTGGTTTTCCTCCTTACGCTCAGAGATTTTTACTAAAAGGCTGGTACTAATGTAGATGGCAAGGCCTCGCTTTGGCCTACCGGGCCTATTTGTTTTCGTTGCTGGGTTATGATATTCCATGAATCCGATTATCGGTATTGATTCCATTGCCCAGGATTCCTGTATGAGTAAGATGTCGAAGGTGCTGAAAAAATGTATTACTGCGGGATCCTCCAGTTTTGACCGAAGGCCACCTATGTTCCAGGAGCAGAGGGATAAAATGCTGTGTGCGGGTTGATCCTTACCAATTCAATTGTTGCCTATCGGTCTTGGAGGTAAAACCGTCGCTACCCATTCCCTTTCTGGGTACTTTTGTTGACCCAAAACCACTCTTTCCCTCCCTTCTTCTCTCCATAATTGGACTATCAGCGGGTGTGTAGGTGGGTTCTCCTCACTGCACCTTTCTTCGATGGGTCTGCTGGCCTGATGTACTCCTTTCAGAACCGACCATGCGCCTTTGGAGGTTCCCAGGTATTGTGGGGCTAGTAACGGAGTTGGATAGCGGTCTCCTTTGTAGATGGTTACCTCAATGCCCCAGGCTTTCAAAAGGTCCTTTCTTTTCATGATCCGCTTTGGGATATCTGGAGCCGAGAAGATGGTGAGTGTTGGATCTGTGTGTTGGTTGCCTCTTGCTTGAATACATTTTATAGCTGTGAGGTCCTCCGAGGCCACAAACTGAAGATCCGGTAAGGCTTTTATGATTCTTAAGATAGAAGATCGATTAAGAACACTAGATTCCCCTGGGTGTCTAGTTTTCAGAAATGTCTGAGTTTAGTAGGTTTCACTATATGGCTGATGAGCCCAGGACCAGAAACGCAGGTGCCCCCTGAAAAAAACAATTTGTTTTGTATTTGATAATTTTGATGTGTCCACATAGTGTTTTGGGGAATTTCCTGTTGCAGGCACTAGGCCTACCAACACAAGTGAGGTACCATTTTTATCGGGCAACTTGGGGGAATGCTGGGTGGAAGGAAATGTGTGGCTTCTCCCAGATTCCAGAACTTTCTGTCACCAAAATGTGAGGAAAAAGTGTTTTGTGGCCAAATTTTGAGGTTTGCAAAGGATTCTGGGTAACAAAAACTGATGAGAGCCCCACAAGTCACCCAATCTTGGATTCCCCCAGGTGTCTAGTTTTCTAAAATGTGCAGGTTTGCTAGGTTTACCTATGTGCCGGCTGAGCTACAGGCCAAAATCCACAGCTAGGCACTTTGCAAAAAACAGCTCTGTTTTCTTTGGGAAAATGCAATGTCTCTACGTTGTGTTTTGGGGCATTTCCTGTTGCGGGCGCTATGCCTACCCATACAAATAAGGTACCATTTTTATTGGGAGACTTGGCGGAACACTGGGTGGAAGGAAATTTGTGGCTCCTCTTAGATTCCAGAACTTTCTGTCACTGAAATGTGAGGCAAAAGTGTTTTTTTAGCTAAATTTTTAGGTTTGCAAAGGATTCTGGGCAACAGAACCTGGTGAGAGCCACACAAGTCACCCCATCTTGGATTCCCCTAGGTGTCTAGTTTATAAAATGTGCAGGTTTGCTAGGTTTCCCTAGGTGCCGGCTGACGCTAGGGGCCAAAATCCACACCTAGGCACTTTGCAAAAAACAGCTCTCTTTTCTTTGGGAAAATGTGATGTGTCCACGTTGTGTTTTGGGCATTTCCTGTCGCGGGCGGTAGGCCTACCCACACAAGTGAGGTACCATTTTTAATGGGTGACTTGGGGGAACGCTGGGTGGAAGGAAATTTGTGGCTCCTCTCAGATTCCAGAACTTTTTGTCACCGAAATGAGAGGAAAAAGTGTTGTTATGGCCACATTTTGAGGTTTGCAAAGGATTCTGGGTAACAGAACCTGTTCAGAGCCCCACAAGTCACCCCATCTTGGATTCCCCTAGGTGTCTAGTTTTCAAACATGTGCAGGTTTGGTAGGTTTCCCTAGGTGCTGGCTGAGCTAGAGGCCAAAATCTACACCTAGGCACTTTGAAAAAAAACATGTCAGATTTCAATTTAAAAATGTGATGTGTCCACGTTGTGTTTCCTGTCACGAGCATTAGGCCAACCCACGCAAGTGAGGTACTATTTTTATCGGAAGACTTTGGGAGAACACAGAATAGCAAAAAAAAGTTTTATTGCCCCTTGTCTTTCGCTAAATTTTTTCCTTCCAAATGTAAGACAGTGTGTAAAAAAAACATCTATTTGAGAAATGCCCTGTAATTCACGTGCTAGTATGGCACCGCAGAATTCAGAAGTGCAAATAACTACTGCTTCTCAACACCTTATCTTGTGCTCATTTTGGAAATACAAAGGTTTTCTTGATACCTATTATTCACTTTTTATATTTCAGCAAATTAATTGATGTATGCCCGATATAGAATGAAAACCCATTGCAAGGTGCAACTCATTTATTGGCTCTGGGTACATAGGGTTCTTGATGAACAAGCCCTATATATCCTCGCAACCAGACGAGTCCAGCAGACGTAACGGTATATTGCTTGACATCGCAGGAAAAAGTTACAGAGTAAAACATGGAGAAAAAAGGCTGTTTTTTTACCCCAATTTTAATATTCTTTTATTTCAGCTGTTATTTTCTGTAGGAAACACTTATAGGATCTACACAAATTACCCCTTGATGAATTCAGAATGTTGTCTACTTCTCATAAATGTTTAGCTTTCTGGGATCCAGCATTCGTTTCACACCCATAACTGGAAGGAGGCTGAAAGCACAAAAAATAGTAAAAATGGGTTATGTAACAGTAAAATGTCAAAATTGTGTTGAAAAATTGGGTTTTCTAATTCAAGTCTGCCTGTTCATGAAAGCTGGGAAGATGGTGATTTTATCACCGCAAACCCTTTGTTGATGCCATTTTCAGGGAAAAACCACAAGCCTTCTTCTGCAGCCCTTTTTTCCCATATTCTTGAAAAAAAAATATATTTTTCTGTATTTTGGCTAATTTCTTGGTCTCCTTCAGGGGAACCCACACAGTCGGGGTACCTCTAGAATCCCTAGGATGTTGCAAAACAAGGATGCAAATTTGGCATGGATAGCTTATGTAGACAAAAAGTTATGAGGGCCTAAGCGTGAACTGCCCCAAATAGCCAAAAAAAGGTTTGGCACAGGAGGTGAAAAGGCCTGGCAGCAAAGGGGTTAATAAGCAAATAAACCTTACTCTCTTTCACACTGCCACTGGCCCCATGCATTTATTTTTAGTATAAAAGCTTCCTCTATCTCTCATTCCACAAATTAAGGGAATTCTTTCATTGTAAACCTTGCTCCCCTTCCACTTGCCACAGCATGTCACAAATTTCTAGCATGCACTGCCATGACTACATAAGCCACAAATCGTCCAGAGAGTGCGAGTGCCAGGGGGTAATTTACAATGGGACTTATTTCATTTGGGCAAAATAAAGAAAAATGAAAAAACAACATAAACATGAATTTCTCCAGGTGGGGTTTGAATCCGGGTCAAAAGGGATATGTACCCACATACTTAACCACCATACCAACAAAAGCTTTGATTACATGGTGTGGCAAAATGCCTTGCAATCATAGAAATGGTATGGAGGTAATTTTATGTACATTATGATTTTATGTTACATTCCACAAATTGAGATTTTCCTAGCCATGGTGTCTCAAAGGTTACATTTTATTAAAGACGGGGAAGCAAATATTGTGCTTTCTTTTCTTGCTTTAATAAACACAGGAGTCAAGAAAAAACGTAATTCTCCAGAAAACCCCGGGAGAGAACTTCTAAGTTGTATCACAATAGAAAAATACATTTTATTATAAGACCCAGAAACTTATACTATGTCTGTTCAAAGCACTGAAATAACAGATTCAGATGGATGATCAATTGGTTTAAAACAAAAGGTTCTAAACCTATGAATGATTGAATAAACTGCATATCTGAGAATATCATGTAATCTTGCATCCCCCCAGAAGGCCTGAGAGGCCATAGCCCCTTTGACTGAATGGGTGCCAAAATATTCAGTAGAAATGCCAGCCAAACACATGACCACCTAAATGGGCCGAAGTAGGAGCAAACTCAGGCTTATCGGGTTTTTGAAAGGAATTAAGGAGTTGGAAAGAGGAGGAGCTTCTGAGATCTGCAGTTCATGAAACGTAAGTCTTCAAACAATTGTTAATACATTATTTAGGTTGAAAGTGAAAAACAGGGTAATGGATAATTTAGTTTTGAATTATTTATTCACCTGAAAATAAACCCCTATGGAGGAATAATGGAAAGAGGCGACATCTATGGCCAGATTTACAAGGCCCTAGTGCCTCTTAGCGCCAAACTTGCATCATTTTTTAATGCTAATGTTACGTTAAGGAGGCCATTCTCCTTCGCAATTTTTACAGAGTGGCACAATGCATGCAGTGCGCAACTTTGTAACCCGTTGTGCCACATTATGGCTGCACCAGGTACAATGTATGCAAGGGGGGGCGTCCCCATGCAGGGAGACATGTTAAAATTTCACTGTGCTGTTCTTAGCATCATTTTTAATGGCTGGTTAGAGAAGGCTTTAAAATGATGCACCCATTACTTTTAATGGGCCTCCCTTTACTTTGCACGGTTAGCTCCACAATTTATGGCACCAATCCTGCAAAGGACCACAATAGCGTCCAAAATCTTTGATTCTATTGTCCTAACATGCGATATGGTGCGCCGTATTGTCAATATGGCACACACATTGCATCAGTAGGGGGGAACAGGGTGGCACAAGAATAGTGGCACGTCCAAGCTGATGCACCACTTTCTTGTAAATATGGCCCACTAATGCTTTAACATCAGAGACACATTTGATGGAGACCAAACACAAAAGCATAGCTGTTAGACCTGACAGTCTTAGGGTTGTTATCCCCCAATTTTTGTCCTCCCTTCCTCCACTTTTCTTACACTGGTTTTGCTGGTTTAAGGACTCCGCACAGTTTACCACTGCTAACCAGTAATAAAAAGTGCATATGCTCTCTCGCTGAAACATGGGAACATTGGTTCATCCCCAATTGGCATATTTATTTACTTATCAGTCCCTAGTACAATGCACTACATGTGCTCAGAGCCTGTAAATTAAATGGTACTACAGGGTCTGTATCACTGATTGTGCCACCCACATAAGTAGCCCCTTAACCATGTCTCCGGCCTGCTATTGCAAGGCCTTTGTGTGCAGGTTCGCTGTCACTTCAACTTGGCATTTAAAGGTAATTGCCAAGCCTTAAACTCCCCTTTTTCTACATATAATTCACCCCTAAGGAAGGCCCTAGGTAATCCCTAGGACATGGTGCCTTATATGTAAAAGGTAGGACATGTACATATGTGTTTTATATGTCCTAGCAGCGAAAAACTCCTAAATTCATTTTTCACCACTGTGATGCCTGCTTTTTTCTTAGACTAGTATTAGGACTGCCCTCATATACTTTTTCAGTGGTAGATTCTGATCTGAAATGCGTAACTGTGTCATATTTAGTATGGCCAGAATGGTAATAGAAAATCCTGCTTACTGGTGAGGTTGGATTTTATATTGCTATTTTAGAAATCCCACTTTTAGAAAGTGGGCATTCTCTGCACTTAAAACCATCTGTGCTTTACAGCCTGTCTCCAATCAACGTCTGTCTGTGCTGGTTGACAGCTCCCTTGTGCATTTCACCCAGACAACCACAAACACAGGACACTCAGTCACATCTGCATTTATCTGCATACTGAGTGGGACTTTCTGTGTTGGAAGGGAGGAAGGCCTGACACTTAAATTTCAAAGTCCAGTGGCCTGCCCTCACACAAAGGACTGATAAACCCCCACAGGGACCCTGGCAGACAGGACTGGACTGAAAGGGGAACTTGAGCACTTCAAAACCACTCTTTGAAGTCTCCCCCACTTCAAAGGCATTTTCAGGTATATAAACTGAGTCTCTGACCCCAACAACTCAGACACTTCTAGACCTATACCTGCACCCTGTCAGAGGAGCTACCTAGGCTGATCAAAGGATTCCTCTGGACTTCTTTGCTGAGAAGGACTGCTGCCCTGCTCCCCCGCAGGCCTCTGATTTTGCTGGGAGGACTTTGCCTACCCCTGAAGTGCCCTCCAAGAGCTTGAATTGAGCTTGCCTCCTGTTTTTTTGAAGTGTCAGGGCCAACAAAGACTTCACCTCTTCAAGAAACTCCTTGTTCATTGAAATAGGTTGATGCAATGCCTGCATTGCTGCTGAGAAATCACAGCACAGCCGACCAGAACAATGCAGCACCGACTTCCCAACTGGAAATTTGATGCAGCGCATGCTTTGCGATGGAAAATTTGACTCATCACCTACTGGATCGATGCAGTGCCTGCTCATTCTTCCAGTGCATCAAGGATTTTCAACTCATCGTCTCTGGGTGTCAAAACATTCCCGCTTCGCAGTGAGGAACCAATACTGCATACTGAAAAATGATGCAAACACTTTGCAGCATGGGAAGAAATTACGAATTGTTTGTGCCACATCGGAAAATCTAATGCAACACCTTATTTTTCCATTCTTCTCCTCCTCTACGGTCTTCGCGCGTCCTTTTTTTGTCACACATTCCAGGCACTGTGTGTAACAACAAAAGAACTGCTTATTTCTAAGGATTGAGACTTTTTAAAAACCTTTTGAAAGTTGTGCTTGTTGGATTTTTGTTGTTTTGACCTTATTTTATTTTTATAAATATTATTTATTTTTCTAAACATGTTGGTATATTTTTATGGTGTTTTCACTGTGTTACTGTATGATTTATTGCACAAATACTTTACACATTTCCTTCTAAGTTAAGCCTGACTGCTCAGTGCCAAGCTAGCAGAGGGTGGGCACAGGATAATTTTAATTGTGTTGTGACTTACCCTGACTAGGATTGTGGTCCGTACTTGGACAAGGCTGTATATACTTCTGCCAACTAGAGACCCCATTTTTAACAATAGTGAATTTAGCCGATAAATGCTTGAGTGATAAGGCAACATTGTTGGTGCATGAAATAAACAAATGTAGTACCAAGTTAACATTCCACATAGCAGTACACTTGGGGCCATATGTACGAACACATTTTCCCATAGACACAGAATGGGTAAAACCCTTTGCTACATCTGGCCCTTGGTAACAGGAGGTTTAGCCAAACGCACTCCCTTTAACATATGACAAACCAGTGGGTGTTCACAGATAGGTTTTCCATCCACTCTGATGTGTTCTGCAGATATTGTTGATCTGTAAATGTTAATGGTCTGATAAACCTTCCCTGGAAATGCCAGGGAAGCTAGAAAATTCACTAATATGGTTACATGTGCTGAAATGAGATCCGAATCCATGTCCAAACACCAGCTCCATCAGAGCAACTAGGCTGAACTGTAAACTTTTGCTGTGCCCAAGGCCCAGGATTGTTCGCTAAATTGGACAGCCTCCTCCGAATTTCCTGTGGTTCTCCAGGATGCCCCAAAATACTCCATGCTATGAGGTGAAAGGAGCCCTGTAGAATGAGATTGGGATGAAGACCCTAAGAATTGAGGAGCAAATTGGGAAATGGCAAAATTCACACTGGAAGGTCTGGCGACAGTTCCAATAATGTTAGGTACTACGTTGGGATTGCCAATATGGGGTTATTAGAACAAGAGATGATAGTGTTCTGTAGGCTTGAGAAAGGACTCAGGAAATGAAAAGGAACAGGGGGAAAGGAGGGACTGATGCCAAGACTGAAGGGACGGATCTGTAGCAAAAGCTAGATGATATGGTCTCTAATGGAAAAACAGAAGGGAGTTGAGAATTGGTATGGGAAGCAAAGAAGTCTATTGATATGGCTCCGAAGATTGAAGAAAGATGTTTGAATTCTGAAGGATGAAGCCTCCAGTTGCTTAAATTGCAAAGAAGTCTGAAATACCAGTCGGACACCGTGTTCAATTTGACTGGAAGATACTCTGCTTTGATGGAGATGCTCCTTTAAAGGCAAAATTCCCAAAGACTCTTGCCAAGGATTGCCCTAGGTTTGGACCTTGTACCTCCAAGACTGTTTATGTATCTGACCGCCGACAGATTGTCCACGCGTAAAAGGACTGTGCATTTTACTATGGGGGTCATTCTGACCCCGGCGGTCATGGACCGCCGGGGCCGGGGTCGGCGGTAGCACCGCCAACAGGCTGGCGGTGCTCCGCCGGGCATTCTGACCGCGGCGGGACAGCCCGGCCAGAAACGGTAAGTCGGCGGTGTACCGCCGACTTTCCGCTGCCCATGGGAATCTGGGGATTCCGACCCCTCACCGCCATCCTGTTCCTGGCGGTTCCGCCCGCCAGGAACAGGATGGTGGTGAGGGGTGTCCTGGGGCCCCTGGGGGCCCCTGCAGTGCCCATGCCAATGGCATGGGCACTGCAGGGGTCCCCGTAAGAGGGCCCCACTTTGTATTTCAGTGTCTGCTTTGCAGACACTGAAATACGCGACGGGTGCCACTGCACCCGTCGCACATCCTCCACTCCGCCGGCTCCATTCGGAGCCGGCATCCTCATGGAGGGGTGTTTCCCACTGGGCTGGCGGGCGGCCTTTTGGCGGTCGCCCGCCAGCCCAGTGGGAAACCCAGAATACCCACGGCGGTCTTTTGACCGCGCAGCGGTATTCTGGCAGTTCCCTCCAGGCGGGCGGCTCCCGCCGCCCGCCGGGGTCAGAATGACCCCCTATGTCTTTTATAAACGACTGGATGGCAAAGTAACCTGCAAGCATCTCTAAAGAATTGATGTGCAGTGAATACTCCTGAAGAGACCACATACTTCCAGTCGAGAGTTGACCATATCTTGTGCCCCAACCTGTCCGACTTGCATCTGACATTAAAGCTAGATCTGGTGCAGCAGAAAAAACTCTTCTCCCGTTCCAGGTGTCTAAATGACTCAGCCACCAGAGGAGTTCTTCCCTGGATTCTGAATCCAAACTTACCGGATCCAAATAGGCCAACCCTTTGAGCAGATGTGTAATCTTCCATCTTTACAGGCCTCTGTAATGGAGAAGGCTTGGAAAAATGACTTGAATTAAGGAAGTCAGAAAAAAGGCGTGTCAAATCTCCTTCTTCATTAAATCCAAATATTTTTTTTAGAAAACTGGAGCAGTGACCGAGAAGTGTCTATGATGAAACCTAAAAATTCCAGATGTTGGGATGGGATCATAGAAGACCTTTGAACATTTACTAGGAATCCTAATCTCAATGAAAGTTCTTGACATAGATTTAGATTGGCTAGAAGGCAAGGCTGGTCCTGGGCCATGCTTAAGAAATCATCTAGGTAGACAATGAGTCTTAAACCTTGACTTCTGAGGAAGGATACCACCAGTTTCAGAATCTTGGTGAAACACCAATGGGTAGAAGAGAGATCAAAAGGAAGAGTTTGGAAATTGAAAAGGGATTGACCCCACTGAAATCAAAGATATTTCCTGTAGGAAGTATGAGCAGGAACTGTCAAGTAAGTGTCTTGAAGATCCAGACGTACCAACCAAGCATCCTGAAACAGAAGGTCTCAGAGATGAAGAATGGCTTCCATTTTGAAATGATGGTACATCACAAAGTTGTGGAATAGTTTTAGGTTCTTGAGTGGACAATGCTTCTTATTCTTTTTGAGAACTAGAAAAATGGTGCTGATGAAATCAGATGGGTCACAAGGAGTCTGTTCTATAGCATGTTTTGAAAGAAGGCATTGCACTTCCTTTTGTAAAAGGCAGAACTGTTCCTGTGAGAACTGCAGAGTTTGGGGTAGACGACTCTGGTATTAGAATCTGGTATAGCTCTATGCAATAACCCTGAATATGCTGAATCACCCAATGATCTGACATTGGAGACAGCCAAGCATCCAGACAATACGCCAAACTGCCTCCTATGGGAGGAAGGCCAAAACTGGAAGTTCTTACCTGAGGATTGGTCACCTTTGTCCCTGAATCCCCTGTTCTGGAATCCACAGGGTTATACTCTTCATAATAGTCTTATTGGGAGCCTTGATTGTAGCAGCCTCTGAGGGTATGACCCCTTGAGGAATAACAGCCAGCAAAGTGACCCTTTCCTTTGCCAGTCATGCAAAAAATCAGAGAACAGAAAATATTTTTTATGCAAAACTGGTCTTTGTATATGGTTGCAAATGTGGAGACATATTTGTCCATTTATTTTATAAAATAATCTTCAAACAAGAGCCCATTAGCCTGAGGTCCCTCCTCCTCAGTTGTCATTCTACTGAGCTTCATGTCTATTTTTAATAAAAGGCTGTTATGCCTTCTCATGAAATGCAGGCATTTGTATTCCCCAGCATACAAATCGCATGTTGTGCCCAATTAGAAAAGGTTTCAGGGTCTACTTGTTCCACTTCCATCTTTGCCTCCTTGGCCAGATCTATTATCTTGGTCAATGGACCCATCAAGTTCAAAATTCTGTCCTGGCAGTTAGACTAGGCTCTATCTACTCCTTTTTGGTGCCCTTCCAAATTTTTATAAAAAACAGTTACATGTTTGGATCAAATCAAATCAAATAAAGATCAGCTTTATTCAATTTTTTGTTGAAATCATAAAAACGCACGATAAAAGGCTGTGATAAATCCTATTTTTATTTTTTTATTTATTTATGATTTTCAACACAAGTTAATACAGAAAGCAATTGCACCATCCCGATCCTAGCAAATTGCTTTGCAATGCTTAGCCAGCAGCAGCCCAATAGCTATCAAAAGCTGAACCGACTTCTGTACTCCCCTGTCCCAGCCAAGCAGCACCTCGAGTGGTTCGCGTTCCAGCTGATGCCCTCCTATGCCTTCTAGTTCTGCGAATATTTGTCCCCAGAACAGCTGAATGTCTGGACAGGACCATGACATATGGAAAAAAACGCCTGGTCTTCCCCACATCTTGGACAAGTGGCCTCGGTATGAAACCCATATCTACAGAGTTTGAGGGGTGTGTAATATACCCTATTTATGTATTTAAAGTGTGTCAAGCCATTCAAAGAGACTGGGCGTGTTTTCGAACAGCACTATTGCCACTGTTCATCCGTTAACTGGAACCCCAAATCTCTCTGCATTCAACTCTGGCCTTTATCAGGTCATGTACACGTGCCTTCTGTACCTGCACATACAGCTTAGACACCAAATGCCCGGGTTGCGCATCTGTAGTAATCACAGAGAGGGACTGAATGTCCGCTGGTTCCCGCAACTCCTCACCGAGAAGGGCACCTATTGCATGCCTGGCTCTATAAAACTGATTTTGCAGAAGCTTATTCGTCTCACTCACCCACTCCATCGCCATGTCCCATGTACACATGCTACCATCTTGGAAAAAATCCCCCAGTCACGTAATAACCTCCACCGCACTTTTGTCTCACCACAACACGTACCACGCACACCACTTCAGAGGCACGTGCAGGGAATATAGCAGGGTTCTGTTCAGGAAGCAAATTCCCCATATATTCGAGACCGGGAATGAAAGACCCTACTTGGCAAAATATCTGGGGCCGCCAGCTCACTTTCTATTTTTAGAAATGGCAAGTCTTGAGAGTCATGTATCCAGGTCTGGGCAAACATAGCATGGGCGACTCTGTAATACAGTTCCAGATCAGGCATGTTAAGCCCACCCATCTTGTACGGTAGGGTCAGGGTCTGCCATTTGACTCTCAGCTGCTTTTCTGCCTAGGCTAGCTTAACAAGCAGAGCCTTTAAGGTCACAAAAATTGCCCTCGGTATCAACATAGGGAGATTCTGAAAAAGGAACAAAAATCTCGGAAGCACCACCATTTTTATGAGAGCTATTCGACCACCCCAACAGGAACGGCAGCCTGACCCATCTCTCCACATCTCTTGCCTGAGCTTTAATCGCGACCTTATAGTTATCCGCAATTACTATCTTAGGGTCTGTATGGACTCAGATGCCTAGGTACCAAACCGATCCAGTTTCCCACTTAAGGGGGAAATCCACATCCACTGGAGTCGTGGACGGCATCAGAGGGAACTCTATGGACTTATCCCAGTGAATCCTTAAGCAAGAAAGGGTGCCATACTTTATAATCTCTATTAATATTGGTGCTACGTTACAGTGTGGGTCTAGGATATATAGCAAGGTGTTGTCTGCATATGCAGAGATCCTCAAATTATAGTTCTGGAAATGGAGACCCCAATGACTATGATATTCTTGCAACGCACATACCAGTGGCTCCACAACAATCGCATAAAGCAGGGGTGACAGCCGACATCCCTGCCTAGGGCTCTCTGTCTGCTGCTGTCAGCCATGGCAATTCTATATGAAGCAGGTAGTCTAGCAGTATCTCCCGATTCGGGGCAATCTTGGAGGTTTAGAGTGTCTCATAATACTCACGGAACCTATTTGCTATGTGTTCTGGATCTGTGATCTCGCTGCCATCCTCGGCCTGCACCACCATAATCGTGTCACTCTCTCTGTTGGGACACGTCAGGTTCACCAGCACTTCCCCTGGTCTCTCACCCTCCTCATAAATGTGGGCTGTTGCGTATTTCCCCATATGTTGTACCTCAGTGAGTGCCGTGTCCTGAAATTCAACCAATTTGATGCGTATGCGACCCAAGATCTGACTGTCAGGAGTGCGTAGGTGCTCCCGCTCTAACTGGGCAATCTCTTTTTCCAAAATGTCCAGACGTACCCGAATCGATCGCAGAAACCCAGCATGCTTTGCTATGTTTATCTCAAGTATGTACACTTTAAATGTCTCCCACACAGTGCATATGCTATCTACAGAGCCAATATTGATCTGAAAAAAAATCTTTTATGGCATCAGCCAAGTTGTCACGAAATGCAAAGTTAAGCAGCAAGTATGGGGGAAAGCGCCTTGTAAACGGGATAATCAGTCTGAGCCTCAAGGCCATCTCCAACGGAACCGGGGAATGATCTGAGTATACTTTTAGAGACCAGACAAAGGTCGATTCATGTATATAAATCATGTGCCTGCCGAGTAGTGTGTGTAACCCCCCACAGCAGGGTGCCTGTATCGCCATATGTCAACCAGACCCAACTCCGCCACCACCCAGGTCCCGCTCAGACCGCAAAGCTGATTTCCTATGTGTGCCCCGACCTGTCTAGTGAAGGGTCCAATTTGAAATTAAAGTCCCCTCTCCAAATTTGCGTGAGCTCCCCCCAGGTGCCCACCCTGGCTAACAGGTTGTAATAAAATTGGGGGTTATCAAAATTAGACCCATAGAGCCCAATCAGGAGCAACATGAAAACCCCATTACTGCAACGCGCCACTATATACCTGCCATTAGGGTCCGTTTCAATCTCCTGAAGGCAGAAACTGGAGGTCCTCAATGCCCAAATCATCACCCCCCGAGAATACGACATGAACCCACAACCAAAATTTGCCACCGCATCCTCCTGGGGTAAGCATAGGGCTACCCGGAACCAGGTGAGTTTCTTGCAAAAGAGCTAGGTCCACTCTGTGCCTCTGTAAATAGGCCACTACCTTACGCACCTTCCTGACATCATTTAAACCTCGCACATTCCACATGACCATGTGTATTGTATTCGGACCCTTATTGGTATATGATGCTACATTGTTATTTGGGATTAACTACAAAATGCATAGAACCCTGAGCCTGCCAACCAGCGCTTGCGAGTCTGCAATCGCTTTGCTAAAAAAGAAATTGGAACATATAACTCCCTGTGAATCCACCTCCCACCCACAACAAGCATTGCCCCAACCCGCCTGTCTGCAGATATACATGCCACCCCCCACCCTTCCATGGACCAAAGTGACCCTCTCTTAAGCCAACAAATGTTCCACACGTTCGGGTGGATGTTGCTCAGCTAAGCTTATCGTCCCTCTCATGCAGGCCACCTACTGCGTTGTAGAGGTCAGTTAGTTAAGTACTTGAATCTTACACCATAAGACCCCTGGTCATCTGTTTTGTAGCATACTATGCAGCACCACTGCCGACAGCCAGTGCCCCACTAAAAACATTCCACTCCCCCGGTATTCATCTCTGATGCCTTGTCTCCAGGCCTGTATCACCCTTGTCAAGCGTCCACAGGACATCTCTCCTACTGGCACCTGCAGTTACACAAATTCTAGTCAAAGCCATCTCGCGAGAGGGTGTTTCGCATATTCTCCCCTCGCCATCCTTCGCTTCAGGAATTGGGCAAGGTTTTTATGGTCTGCAAAGAGGAGTGGCTTGTCATCCACCATCACTCACAACCTGGCCGGGTACAACATGCAGTATTCCAAACGTAGATCGTGCAACTGCAGTTTCCTTGCAATAAATTGCCGTCTAGCTTCTGGCACTTGTTGTGTGAAATCTGGGTATAGCGAAATCACCATCTCCTCATGCTGAATGGTTTTGAATTCTCTAGCTCGTCGCGTGGCAGCATCACGGTCTCTGTAGTTTAATAATCTGGCTATAATGGGACGCGGCAGGGCACCCAGGGGCGGCTGGGCCACCAGCGAGTAATGCACTCTTTCTATCACAAACATACTGGAAAACGTTTTGCGCCCCAGCAGCTGGATGAGCAGGCGTTCTATGAAACCCTACATGTTATCTGTAGCAGTAGATTCAGCTACACTCACTATACGTAGGTTATTCCTGTGGGATCTGGTCTCCAAGTCGTCCACTTTTGCTTGCAGGGCCACCAGCTATTTGCCCATCTTAGCCTGTCCGGAGGACATAGTTGACTGGCTGTCCTCCACCTCTGAAATGCGCCTCTTCGACTTGTCTAGCCATTCCGCGTGCCTATCCATCTGCTCCATCATTCTGTCCATTCTGAAGGGCGGGGAGTCTATTTTGCTGTCTGTGTGGGTCAGGCTTTGCTGCATTGCTCAACCCTATCACCACGTCCGGGCCCTCCTCAGCCAGCACTGGACCACAAGAGCTCCCCACCTCACCTTAGTGAGGAGCGTGCAGAGTCACATGTGCTCGGGCCTCGGTCCCGCAGCCAGGGGCCGCCTCGCATTGCCAACAACCCCAGGCCACGTGGTCCCCACCCCGCTCTCACCAGCCCGGCCACTTCACTAAGCCTCCAGGCCCAGCCCCCGTCTCTCGCCAGCTGTGGTGCTGCACAGCCTTTTTCAGACCACAGCACTGAGCACCAGCATTGTGCCCATTTTGTTCTCACTTGGTGCTGTGCACTTCGCGGCCCACTGCTGTACCCTACCACAGGCCGCGCAGGCCTCTGTCAAGCTTCCACCAGGGCCGGCTCACTTCCAGACCTCTCTGGTCGTCCTCCCTTCTACTCTCACTAGCTAAGGTGAAGCCTCTCCAATCGCCACGATCTCTCTGGTCCCCCAATCCGGGGCACTACCAGCCCAGGCCGTCTCTCACGCCGCGTTGGTGGCCGGGTCGCTCCAGACTCGCACCAGGCCCTGTATCTCCAGATCACCTACACAGTGCCGGCTGATAGAAATTACCGGTTCTGGGACATATCAACCGTTGGTGGCTGAGATTATTGGGGGTCGTAATTCAGTACAAGCACAGGATTGAAGCAAGGATCGGAAGGTGGTTGGTGGAGCTCCGCTAAGGCGCAGTCATCTTGCAGCCGGGCAAGCTCTGCCCCCGACTGTTAGAAATAGTTAAGAAAAAAAAACACCAATTAATTTGCAACTAAAATATGAGCTAACTCTCAATCTCCTAAAAACGTATCATCTTTCTATGCCTTAAAATAGCCCATAAAAACTTAGACATAACATTACAAATATAACTAGTTGGCAAAGATTTTAAAAACACATAGGCTGGGTGACATTGTACCAAATCCATGGATCTCAACAATGATAGCAGCAGTGCCTTTCTTTGTGTCTTATACAAGTTAATGTTTGGATCAATCATGGGAGTATCAGCCACCTTATTATGAAGGGACAGGCGAGAACACTCTGATTATTTCTGGAGGACTAGGGAGTGTCTTAAATAAAATGAACCATAATCTGACAAATGATCAGAAGAGAGCCATTCGGAAGAATGTGAATGATGGATTAACGTGGGGTCAAACATGGGTTCCCCTTAATGATCTACAAAATCACAGGACACTGAATCTGAAGGAGAAATTTTGCGCCTTTTTCTGGAGGCCCATTATTAGAGGTATCATTGTTGACATTAAAATTAGCCCTGTCATCATTCACGATGCCCCCATTATCCAGTAGTGGCTCCTCTGCTAAGGCGGAGGAGCGTCACCACACTGCTTTAAGCAGGGGACCAAAGAGAAAAATAAAATGATAGTAACGTAATGTTATTATCATTTAAATTTTCCTTGGGGAGCCAGGTTAGGACGAGGCGGGAATGGGCTGGCCTCGAGGAGGAGGACAGCTGGAGGCAGAGTGGAGAGTGCACATAATTGCGCATGACGCTTTGGCCAGCGGTGTTTAGCCAGCCAAACACTCATGCACACTTTGCTTTTCTCCACCCGGCTGTATTGATTAGCCGGGAGGAGAAAATGTACAGGGCCCTGCTCCCTGTTTGAGCCCCAAACTAGGGTGCTCAGACCCATCATGATGCTGTTTTCATGCTATTAACAGCAGTGTCATGATTGGAGGGGAGTCTGGAAGCCTTATGCATTTGGGAGTCTGAGGAGGAAGGAGAGACTGAACCGTCTCTCCCAACATAAAGTACGTTTTTTTATTTATCTATTTATTTTAATACCCCCGCCACCTTCATTGTCAAGTGTCCGCCACTGTCATTATCGCAGTGAGTGTCCTGTATGTTAGTAATGTTCAGGCGTGAGGAAGGGTGTCCCGACAATCCAACCTCTTGGGTGGTGTCAACACCAGGGCAGTGCGCGCTCTATTGGCGACTAGAATGCAAACACCAGCACTCTCAAAACAATGTAATTTATGCATTGTGCTGATATGTTGTTGTTTAAACTTTTGCGTTGCAGAGTTCAATCCGTGAAGACTTATTTTTAATGTGCTTACAAATGCTGTTCATTTGCAAAGTATTGCTGCAGGCTTTCAGAGTGTGTTAGGGTGTGGTCCCTTTCCAGGGCCTTCTAGAGATTTTCCCTGCAACATGCCTGGGTGTGGTTGTGGGCTGGGCCAAGACTCTATAAAAAGGAGCCAGACCAGCTCCAAGTCCTCACTATTCAGAGGTCCCGGTGCAGAGCAGCAGCTATTTCCTGAGCTCCTGTCCCTGTGGCCTATTTTATCTTCCAGACATCTAACTTTCATTCTTCATTTGGAGATCCTTGTTCTAGGCGGTAAGACGGTGGTTGGGCTGGCCTCCAGACGCCGTTATCGAGAATTCTCATGTTCTTGGGCCTTATTCTTTTATGATTTGACAGAGTACTTTGCACGTGTGAAATATGCGCATGAATGTTTGTGACATTTGCAGGGTGACTTGCGAATCGGCAAGACGCGCGGTTCGTTTCATGATAATTTAATCTTGTTATTCATTGCATGCTACCATTTCTTGACATTTGCATGGTGGCTTAAGAATCGGCAAGATGCGCAATTCGTTTTATGGTGTTTTAACTTCATAGTTCATTGCACGCTACCATTTCTTGACATTTACATGGTGGCTTAAGAATCGGCAAAAGACGCGCGATTTGTTTCATTGTACTTTGATCTTGTTATTCATTGTGAGCTGTTATTTCTCGGCATTTACATTGTGGTTTACGAATTGGCAAGACGCGCAATTCGTTTAATGATGATTTGACTTTGATATTCATTGCGTACTAACATTTCTTTGCATTTTACACGGTGACACTCGAATCGGCAAGACGCACGATTCTCTCCTCGAATTTAATTCATGTTGTTTATTGTATGTCACTATTCTAAGATATTTATCATGTAATATTTGAGTTGACAAGTTATGTAATTTGTTTTCCTGAATCCATATTGTGTTATTCATGGTGCACAATCCTTTGATGGTGTTTACTATATATATATATATATATATATATATATATATATATATATATATAAATCTACAATATGCGCAATTTGTGTTGAAACATTTTAAGAGTACACAGAAGATCAGAGTTTCTAGATGCAATATTGAATGGCCCTAGTATGCATTCTCAAAAAAGGATTTATATGACTGGTTTAAAATGTAGTCAGAATGTTTTTTTCTGATTCTCATGTAAAGGAAAGTACTTGAATAAAAAAGTTTTCATTTAATCCATCTTGATTCCCTTACAGGTATCCGGCCATCTTGAAACTTAGTCATTTTAAACTTAATTCTTAGATTGTTCATGTTTTCAGAATGACTATGCTTAGAATCATAGTATTTTCATATTGTGTGTTCTAACCTTTTTCTTACTACAGGTCTCCTTCCCAGGGGTTTCCCTTCCTAATCTGCTCTTCCCCTCTTGAACTCTCTTAGCCTCTGTGATTTATCTATCAGAGTCTTGGAGCTGTTCAGTGGTGGACGTGTTGGGAACGTGCGCAGACCCCGAGGATCTGTTGACTCTGACAGGTGGAGGACCAATTTTAACAGAAACACCTTTGGAAAGCATGTCATGAGATGCCACACATTTTCCCCTTTTTTTAAAATAATTTTATTAGGGGCTTGTAACAATTTTGAGATAGAAGCCTCCCAATTTTTTTTAATGACTAACATGGACAAACACACCTCATGTTGACCACAATCCTTAATGAAGAGTGCCCGGCAATCCAACCTTTTGAGTGGGAGGACCAATTTTGATGGAAACACCTTTTGAAAGCATGTCATGAGATGCTGCACATTTCTTTCCTTTTTTCGAAGGAAGTTTATTAGGGGCTTGTAACATTTTTGAGATAGAAACCTCCCAATGTTTTTAAATGTCTAACATGGACACAGACACCACATGTTGGTCAGAATCCTTAATGAAGAAGTTCAAATTTTCCTGCATGGCTTGGGCTTCTTCGTCCTCAGACATTATATAAAATTATAGGAGTAGTAACAGAAACCCAAGAAAATTTAAATTTATAAACATTTATACAAAATAGGATAAGGCACTAAGCAAAAACTAAACAGTACCCTATTGAAAACTAAGCGTCAGGCATTTGAAAACTAAAACAGCATTTGAAGGGTTAAAAATTAACTTAAAGGTTACACAGGAAGGCCTAAAGGGGAATAGGTGTGTCAAAGGGCGGTCAGAATTGGAAGTCTCACCAATACAGAGACATGAAGTAGCACGGAGCAAATGCTCCAAGCTTATCAGCTTGAGTAAAGCATTCTGACAGATTTGATGAAGCAGAGACTTTCTCCAAAACGTCTGCGCTCCCAACTCCAAACACTATGTGATAAAAGAGCGGTAATGAAAGAAGCACTTAAGTCACTGCAGGGAAAAGAACGTGAAGCCAACATTCCAAATGAGCGCTGATCATGCGCGAGCCACACAGAATGTTTTTAACAATAATAAATGGACAATATGATTTTACTATAGTAAATAAAAGTTAACTTTTATAAGACAAATAATTTTGCAAACAGGGTATTTATCTTGACTGCGAGCAGCAAGAAAAGAGGGCTTGCTGCTCTCAGTCAAGATAGTTATTGTTGTACTCAATGTACAATTGCTTGTTCTATTGTGATGCAACCTAGTAGTTCTTTCCCAGGGTTTTCTGGGTAATGAAGTTTTTTCTTGGCTGCTGTGTTTATTAAAGCAAGAACGGAAAGCACAATATGAGCTTCCAAGTCTTGTAATAAAATTCACAGTTACTTTTCATGCTTTATAAACAAATAACCCTTCCTCTCTTTTATCCTGGCAGTGGCCCGAGCGCTCCCTTTCTTTATAAAAACCTCCTGTTTCTCTCATTCCACATATTAATGGATTTCTTTCACTGCAAACCATGTCCTGCCTTCCACATGCTACAGCATGTCATGAACTTCCAGCATGCACTGCCATGACTAAATAGGCCACAAATCGTCCAGACAGTGCCAGCGGGTAATTTAAAATGGGCCCTCTTTCATTTGGCTAACATTTTTAAAAAAATGAAAAACATCATCAAAAATGATTATTCTCCAGGCGAGGTTTGAACCCTGGTCAAAAGCAATGTCCAGCAAAGTAGTTAACCTTTAGACCAAGCATTGTTATGATGGTGTGATTTGGCAAAAGGCCTTGTAATCACAGAGACATTGATGAGGTCCTTCTTTTATTTCCATGACGATTTGTAGGTTACATGCCACAAATTCACAGTTGCTTGTCACACTTAACCCCTTCTGTGCCGGGGACGTAATGGTTACGTCCACTGGCACAGTGCTCCTGTGCCGATGATGTAACCATTTCGTCCTGGCACATGAGCTTCCCTCCCACCCCTCCAAGGCAGGGATAGAAGGGGAAGCCCTTCCCCTTCCACCCCGACCCCCCCCAGTGATGTCTGATGATGTCAGCACGCGATCGCGTGCTGACCTTATCAGAGGCCATCTCCCATTGTGCTGGGGGCAGATCGGCCCATTGTTATTAGGCCGATCTGCCCCTGGGGACAGAAACCTCTAGGCGCCAGAGATCTTTTTTTTTTGCATCAATTTCACGCAAGGGGAGCAACCCCTTAGGCAAGGGTAGTTCCCCTGGGGGGGGCAAATTCATATTAGGACATTTCTGCCCCCCTTGGCGGCAGATCGGCTTATTTTTATTAGGCCGATGTGCCCCCAAAGGGGGCAGAAACCACTAGGCATGAGAGATTTTTTTGGGGGCGCTGATTTCACCCAAGGGGAGCGACCCCTTAGGTGAGGGTCGCTCCCCTGGGGGGGCAAAATTATTTTAGGCCATTTCTGCTCCCCTTGGGGGCAGATCAGCCTATTTCTATTAGGCCGATCTGCTCCGGGGGGGCAGAAACCACTTAGGCACCAGGGATTGGTGTGTGTTTTGTTGGCGGGGCAGCCCCTTGGGCAAGGGTCGCTCCCCATGGGGGCACATTACTGTTGGGCATATCTGCCCCACTTGGGGGCAGATTGGCCTATTTTGGGAAGGCCCATCTGCCTCCAAGGGGGGGCAGAAAGCCCACCAGACACCAGGGAAGATTTGTTTTTCAAAATATGAGGGTGGGGGTATGGCCATAGCCCCACTCCAAATAAATAGGGCCAAAGTTGTTCTGCCCGCCAGTGGGCAGATGGGGAAATTACCTCCGATCCACTCCCTGGGTGGGGCAGAAAGTCTACTAGATGCCAGGGAATTAAAAAACAAATAGTGGGGGGGTAGCTACCAACCAGTATGGGCCTGGTTATGCCCCCACCCCAACTGAAGGGAGTAACCCACACACTAAAACATCTTATCCCAAGCGAGAGGACATTTGATTATTGTGGGTTTTGGTTTTACATTTGGGCCATGAGAGCTTGGCTAACCCTCAAAATCGTCTCACTTGGAATGGTGAAGGCTGCACTTTCTGGACTTTGGGTTGCTGCCTTGTAGAAAAATCCACAAGGCCGAGACACATCTGAAAACTAAACATCTGGTTGATTCCAGGGTGGTGTGCTTCACATGTACGCCACACCATTTTCTTGCCCACAATGCCCTGCAAACCTCCAACTTTGCAGGAAATCAAACATTTTTCCCACATTTTTGTGATGGAACCTTCCTGAATCTGTGGGAATCCACAAAATTCCTACCACCTAGCATTGTCTCATCTATACTGACAAAAATGCTGCTGCACTTGTCAACCTAAAAGTTTTTTTTTCAAGCTGTCCTTTTGGACCCGCTTTGGTTCCCCCTCAATTTCGACATATTTTTGGCTCTTCCGTGTCACAAGCACTTGGCCCACCTGCACAACTGAGGTATCATTTTTACAGGGAGACTGAGGGGAACATTGGGTGGTAGGACATTTGTCCCGGTGCGGTGATCCCACACAGAAATGTGGGAAAAATGTGACTTTTTAGCTAACTTTGAGTTTTGCTGAGGATTCTGGCTAAGAAAACATTGGGGGATCCACGCAAGTCACACCTCCCTGGACTCCTGTGGGTATCTAATTTTCAGAAATGTCTTGGTTTAGTAGGTTTCCCTATATGGCTGCTGAGCCAGGGACCAGAAACGCAGGTGCCCCCGCAATAATAGTTAGTTTTGTATTTGATAATTTTGATGTGTCCACATAGGGGGTCATTACGACCTTGGCGGTCTTTTCGCAAGACCGCCGAGGTACCGCTGTGCTGAAGACCGCCAGTGGTGACGGACTTCCACGCTGCGTATTATGACCGCTGGCAGACATACTGGCGGACGGCGGGAAAGTGGAGGTTGCTCAACCTCAACCGCCACGTCAACAGAACACCGCCCACTGAATCATGTCCCATGATTCGGTGTGGTGGTGTTCTGGTGGCGGAGCTGCCCTCATGGATCCCGTCCCCTCCCAGAGGATCAACGGACAAGGTAAGTTGATCGTCTGTTAGGGAAGGGGGTGGAGGGGTGTTGTGTGTTGTGTGCGCGCATGTGGGTGTGCGAGTGTAGAGGGGGTGAGTGAGTGAGTGTATGCGTGCAGGGGGGTGTTGTGTGTATGGGAAATGTGTGCGGGTTGGACAGTGTGCATGTCTGTGTGTATGTGTGTGGGTATGTGTTGTTGGGGTGTATGTGTGCATGTAGGGGTGTGTATATGTGCATGTTCGGGGTGTGTGCGTGTAGGGGTGTGTATATGTGCATGTTCGGGGTCGGGGTGGGGAGGGGGGTTGTGCAAACTTTGGGGGGTGGCAGGGGGTGGGGGTGTGGGGGGCGGATTCGTTGGGGGTAGCGGGGGTGGAGGAGACCCCTATCAGTGCCAGGGAAGGAATTCCCTGGCACTGATAGTGCCTACCACCATGGATCTCATGGCGGTTCCCAACCACCAGAGATCCATGGCGATATGCAGGGTTCTGATTCCCTCGGCGGTCTAGTGATGACCACCGGGCTTGAGACCGCAATCTCCAGCCCAGCGGTCTTCACCGCCATGGCGGTAGGAATGGTGAAGTGGCAGATGACCGCGGCGGTCATAATTCAATTTTTTTTTCCACCGGCCTGTTTGCGATCTTATCGCCGCTTTACCACCGACCACCAGAGTTGTAATGAGGGCCATAGTGTTTTGGGGAATTTCCTGTTGCAGGCACTAGGCCTACCAACACAAGTGAGGTACTACTTTTATTGGGAGACTTGGGGGAATGCTATGTGGAAGATAATTTGTGGCTTCTCCCAGATTCCAGAACTTTCTGTCACCAAAATGTGAGGAAAAAGTATTTTTGGCCAAATTGTGAGGTATCCAAAGGATTCTGGGTAACAGAACCTGGTAAGAGCCCCCTAATTCACCCCATCTTGGATTCCCCTAGGTGTCTAGTTCTCAAAATGTGCAGGTTTGCTAGGTTTCCCTAGGTGCCGGCTGAGCTAGGGGCCAAAATCCACAGCTAGTCACTTTTAAAAAAATAGCTCTCTTTTCTTTGGGAAAATGTGCTGTGTCCACATTGTGTTTTGGGTCATATCCTGTTGCCGGCGCTAGGCCTACCCACACAAGTGAGGTACCATTTTTATTAGGAGACTTGGGGGAACGCTGGGTGGAAGGAAATTTGTGGCCCCTCTCAGATTCCAGAACTTTCTGCCACTGAAATGAGAGGAAAAAGTGTTTTTTGGGCCAAATTGTGAGGTTTGCAAATGATTCTGGGTAACAGAACCTGGTCAGAGCCCCACAAGTCACCCCATCTTGAATTCCCCTAGGTTTCTTGTTTTAAAAAATGTGCAGGTTTGGTCGGTTTTCCTAGATGCTGTCTGAGCTAGAGGCCAAAATCTACAGCTAGGCACTTAGCAAAAAACATGTCAGACTTTCAATGTAAAAATGTGATGTGTCCATGATGTGTCCATGTTGTGTTTCCTCACGCAAGTGAGGTACCATTTTTATCCGGAGACTTGGGGGAACACAGAATAGCAAAATAAGTGTTATTGCCCCTTGTCTTTCGCTAAATTTTTTCCTTCCAAATGGAAGACAGTGTGTAAAAAAACCGTCTATTTGAGAAATGCCCTGTAATTCACATGTAGTATGGGCACCCAGGAATTCGGAGATGTGCAAATAACTCCTGCTTCTCAACACCTTATCTTGTGCCTATTTTGGAAATACAAAGGGGCATATTTATACTCTGTTTGCGCCGGAATTGCGTCTTTTTTTTTACGCAATTCCGACGCAAAACTAACTCCATATTTTTTATACTTTGGCGTTAGACGCGTCTAGCGCCAAAGTCCATGGAGTTTGCGTCATTTTTTAGCGTGGACACCTACTTTGCGTTAATGATATGCAACGTAGGCGTTCCCATCTAAAAAATTGACTCCGAGGCATGTGCGCCGTATTTACAAAATTCACGCCCGGGAGTGGGCGGGTCAAAATAAATGACGTCCGGCCGCTTTTGCGCCGTTTTTTAGCGCCTGGTCAGGGCAGGCGTTAAGGGACCTGTGGGCTCGGAAGGAGCCCAGAGGTGCCCTCCCAAGCCCCCAGGGACACCCCCTGCTACCCTTGCCCACCCCAGGAGGACACCCGAGGCTGGAGGGACCCATCCCAGGGACATTAAGGTAAGTTCAGGTAAGTTTTTTTAATTTATTTTTTTGTGGCATAGGGGGGCCTGATTTGTACCCCCCTACATGCCACTATGCCCAATGACCATGCCTAGGGGACAGAAGTCCCCTGGGCATGGCCATTGGGCAAGGGGGCATGACTCCTGTCTTTGCTAAGACAGGAGTCATTTCAATGGGGGTTGGGAGTCGAAAAAAATGGCGCAAGTCGGGTTGAGGCGAAAAATTTGCCTCAGCCTGACTTGCCCCATTTTTTGGCGCCCAAGCTCCATATCCCCCTACGCCGGCGATGCCTGGTGTACGTCGTTTTTTTTCACGCACACCAGGCAGCGGCGCCGGCTAACGCCGGCTAACGTCATTGAATAAATACGGCGCCCGCATGGCGCTTCAGAATGGCGTTAGCCGGCGCTAATTTTTTGGACGCAAAACTGCGTTAGCGAAGTTTTGCGTCAAAAAGTATAAATATGGCCCAAAGGCTTTCTGGATACCTATTTTTCACTTTTTATATTTCAGCAAATTAATTGCTGCATACCCGGTATAGAATGAAAACCCATTGCAAGGTGCAGCACATTTATTGCCTCTGAGTATATAGGGTTCTTGATGAAAATACAAGCCCTATATATCCCCGCAACCAGAAGAGTCCAGCAGACGTAACAGTATATTGCTTTCAAAAATCTAACATCACAGGAAAAAGTTACAGAGTAAAAAGTGGAGAAAAAAGGCTGTTTTTTTCACCTCAATTTCAGAATTCTTTTATTTCAGCTGTTATTTTCAGTAGGAAACACTTGTAGGATCTACACAAAATACCTCTTACTGAATTCAGAAGTTTGTCTACTTCTCAGAAATGTTTAGCTTTCTGGGATCCAGCATTGGTTTCACACCCATTTCGGTCACTAACTGGAAGGAGGCTGAAAGCACAAACAATAGTAAAAATGGGGTATGTCCCTGTAAAATGTCAAAATTGTGTTGAAAAATTGGGTTTTCTAATTCCAGTCTGCCTGTTCCTGAAAGCTGGGAAGATGGTGATTTTAGCACCGCAAACACTTTGTTCATGCCATTTTCAGGGAAAAACCACAAGCCTTCTTCTGCAGCTCTTTTTTCCAATTGTTTTGAAAAAAATGAAATGTTTTCTGTATTTTGGATAATTTCATGGTCTCCTTCAGGGGTACCTTTAGAATCCCTAGGTTGTTAAAAAAAAAGGATGCAAATTTGGTATGGATAGCTTATGTAGAGAAAAAGTAATGAGGGCCTAAGCGCGAACTGCCCCAAATAGCCAAAAAAAGGCTTGGCACAGGAGGTGAAAAGGCCTGGCAGCAAAGGGGTTAATAAGCAAATAAACCTTACTCTCTTTCACCCTGACACTGGCCCCATCCATTTATTTTTAGTATAAAAGCTTCTTCTATCTCTCATTCCACAAATTAAGGGAATTCTTTCATTGTAAAACTTGCTCCCCCTTCCACATGCCACAGCATGTCACAAATTTCCAGCATGCTCTGCCATGACTAAATATGCCACAAATCGTCCAGACTGTGCCAGGGGGTAATTTACAATGGGACTTATTTCATTTGGGCAAAATAAAAAAAAATGAAAAACAACATAAACATGATTTTTTCCAGGTGGGGTTTGAACCCTGGTCAAATGTGATAAGTACCAACATGCGTAACCACTACACCAACAAACACATTGATCATGTGTTGTGGCAATATGCCTTGCAATCATAGAAATGGCATGGAGATTCTCATTTTATGTACATTTTGATTTTATGTTACATTCCATAAATTGAGATTTTCCTAGCCATGGTGTCTCAAAGGTTACATTTTATAAAAAATGCAGAGGCGAATATTGTGCTTTTTTTATTTTCTTGCTTTAATAAACACGGGAGTCAAGAAAAAACATAATTATCCAGAAAACCCTGGGAAGGGACTACTAAGTTGCATCACAATAGAACAATACATTTTATTATAAGACCCAGAAGCTTATACTATGTCCGTTCAAAGCACTGAAATAACAGATTCAGATGGATGATCAATTGGTTTAAAACAAAAGGTTCTAAACCTATTAATGTTTGAACAATCTGCATATCTGAGAATATCATGTAAACTTGCACCCCCACCCCCAGGAGGCCCGAGAGGACATATCCCCTTTGACTGAATGGGTGCCAAAAGAATCAGTAGAAATTCCAGCCAAACACATTACCACCTAATTCAATGGGCCGAAGTAGGAGCAAACTCAGGCTTATGTTTTTTTAAAAAGGAAATAAGGAGTTGGAAAGAGGAGGAGCTTCTGAGATCTGCAGTTCATGAAACGTAAGTCTTCAAACAATTGTTAATACATTATTTAGGTTGAGAGTGAAAAACAGGGTAATGGATTAACAATACTTTAGTTTTGAAATATCTATTCACCTGAAAATAAACGCCTATGGAGGAATAACTGAAAGAGGAGACATATATGGCCAGATTTACAAGGCCCTAGCACCTCTTAGCGCCAAACTTGCATCATTTTTTTATGCTAATGTTACGTTAAGGAGGCCATTCTCCTTCGCCATATTTACAGAGTGGTGCAATGCATGCATTGTGCCACTTTGTAACCCCTTGTGCCACATTATGCCTGTGCCAGGTATAAGGCATGCAAGGTGGGGCGGTCCCATGCAGGGAGGTGTGTTCAAATTTCACTGTGCCATTTTTAGCATCATTTTTAATGGCTGGTTTGGGAAGGCTTCAAAATGATGCAGCCATTACTTTTAACGGCCCTCCCTTTACTTTGCACGATTAGCTCCACAATTTATGGCACTAATCCTGCAAAGTACCAGAACAGCATCCAAAATCTTTCATTCTATTGTCCTAACATGCGAAATGGTGTGCCGTAATGTCAATATGGCACAAACATTGCTTCAGTAGGGGGGAACAGGGTGGCACAAGAAAAGTGGCACGTCCAAGCTGATGCACCACTTTCTTGTAAATATGGCCCACTAAGGCTTTAACATCAGGGACACATTTAATGGAGACCAAACACAAAAACATAGCTGTTAGACCTGACAGCCTTAGGGTGGTTATCCTCCAATTTTTGTCCTCGCTTCCTCCACTTTTCTTACACTGGATTTGCTGGTTTAAGGACTCCGCACAGTTTACCACTGCTAACCAGTAATAAAAAGTGCATATGCTCTCTCGCTTAAACATGGTAAAATTAGTTCATCCCCAATTGGCATATTTGATTTACTTATAAGTCTCTAGTACAATGCACTACATGTGCTCATAGCCTGTAAATTAAATGGTACTAGAGGGCCTGTATCACTGATTGTGCCACCCACATAAGTAGCCCCTTAACCATGTCTCCGGCCTGCCATTGCAAGGCCTGTGTGTGCAGGTTCACTGCCACTTCAACTTGGCATTTAAAGGTAATTGCCAAGCCTTAAACTCCCCTTTTTCTACATATAATTCAATCCTAAGGAAGGCCCTAGGTAATTCCTAGGACAGGGTGCCATGTAGGTAAAAGGTAGGACACGTACATATGTGTTTTACATGTCCTGGTAGCGAAAACTCCTAAATTAATTTTTCAACACATGGAGGCCTGCTTTTTTCATAGACTAGTATTAGGACTGCCCTCATATACTTTTTCAGTGGTAGATTCTGATCTGAAAGGAATAACCGTGTCATATTTAGTATGGCCAGAATGGTAATAGAAAATCCTGCTTACTGGTGAGGTTGGATTTTATATTACTATTTTAGAAATCCCTCTTTTAGAAAGTGGGCATTCTCTGCACTTAAAACCATCTGTGCTTTACAGTCTGACTCCAATCAACGTCTGTCTGTACTGGTTGACAGCTCCCTTGTGCATTTCACCCAGACAATCACAAACACAGGACACTCAGTCACATCTGAATTTATCTGCATACTGAGTGGGTCTTCCTGGGCTGGAAGGGAGGAGGGCCTGACACTTGCATTTCAAAGGCCAGTGGCCTGCCCTCACACAAAGGACTGATAATCCCCCACAGGGACCCTGGCAGACAGGACTGGGCTGAAAGGGGAACTTGAACACTTTAAAACCACTCTTTGTAGTCTCCCCCACTTCAAAGGCATTTTTAGGTACATAAACTGAGTCTCTAACCCCACCAACTCGGACACTTCTAGACCTACAACTGCACCTTGTCAGAGGAGCTACCTAGGCTGCTCAAAGGACTCATCTGGACTTCTTTGCTGAGAAGGGCTGCTGCCCTGCTGCCCGCAGGCCTCTGATATTTGCTGGGAGGACTTTGCCTTTCCCTGAAGTGCCCTCCAAGAGCTTGGATTGAGCTTGCCTCCTGTTTTTGAAGTCTTAGGGCCAACAAAGACTTCAAGAAACTACGTGCACAATGAAAAAAGTTGATGGAATGCCTGCATTGTTGCTGAGAAATCGCTGTAAAGCTGACCGGACCAATGCAGTACCAACTTCTCAACTGGAAATTTGATGCAGCGCATGCTTTGCGATGGAAAATTTGACTCATCACCTACTGGATCGATGCAGTGCCTGCTCATTCCTCCAGTGAATCAAGGATTTTCAACTCATCGTCCCTGGGTGTCAAAATACTCCCGCTTCGCAATGAGGAACCAAGACTGTATACTGAAAAATGATACAAACCCTTTGGAGCATGGAAAGAAATGACGCATTGTTTGTGCCACATCGAAAAGTGTAATGCAACACCTTATTTTTCCATGCTTCTCCTCCTCTACGGTCTGCGTGCGTCGTTATTTTTCACGCATTCCAGGCATTGTGTGTAACAACAAAAGAACTGCATATTTCTAAGGATTGAGACTTTTTAATAACCTTTTGAAACTTGTGTTTGTTGGATTTTTGTCGTTTTGACCTTATTTTATTTTGATAAATATTATTTATTTTTCTAAACATGTTGGTATATTTTTGTGGTGTTTTCACTGTTTTACTGTATGATTTATTGCACAAATACTTTACACATTGCCTTCTAAGTTAAGCCTGATTGCTCAGTGCCAAGCTACCAGAGGGTGGGCACAGGATAATTTGAATTGTGTTGTGACTTACCCTGACTAGGATTGTGATCCATACTTGGACAAGGGTGAATACTTCTGCCAACTAGAGACCCCATTTTTAACAATAGTGAATTTAGCCAATAAATGCCTGAGAGATAAGGCAACATTGTCAGTGCATGAAATAAACAAACGTAGTACCAAGTTAACATTTCACATAGCAGTACACTTGGTAACAGGAGGTTTAGCAAAACGCACTCCCGTCAACATATGACAAACCAGCGGTTGTTCACATATAGGTTTTCCATCCACTCTGATATGTTCTGCAGATATTGTTGATCTGTAAATGTTAATGGTCTGATAAACCTTCCCTGGAAACACCAGGGAAGCTCGAAAATTCACTAACAGGGTTACATGTGCTGAAATGAGATCCGAATTCCTGTCCAAACACCAGCTCCATCAGAGAAACTAGGCTGAACTGTAAACTTTTGCTGTGCCCAGGGCCCAGGATTGTTCGCTAAATTGGACAGCCTCCTCCGAATTTCCTCTGGTTCTCCAGGATGCCCCAAAATACTCCATGCAATGAGGTAAAAGGAGCCCTGTAGAATGAGATTGGGATGAAGACCCTAAGGAATGAGGAGTAAATTGGGAAATGGAGAAATTCACACTGGCAACAGTTCCAATAATGTTAGGTACTACGGTTGGGATTGCCAATATGGGGTTATTAGAACAAGAGATGATTGTTGTCTGTAGCCTTGAGAAAGGACTCAGGCAATGAAAAGGAACAGGGCAAGGCATAAAGGAGGGACTGATGCCAAGACTGAAGGGACGCATCTGTATCAAAAGCTAGAGGATCTGGTCTCTAATGGAAAAACAGAAGGGAGTTGAGAATTGGGATGAGAAGCAAAGAAGTCTATTGACATGGCTCCGAAGATCAAAGAAAGATGTTTGAATACTGAAAGATGAAGCCTCCAGTTGCTTAAATCGCAAAGATGTCTGAAATACCAGTTGGACACCATGTTCAATTTTCCTGGAAGATACTCTGCTTTGATGCAGATACTCCTTTAAAGGCAAAATTCCTAAAGACTCTTGCTGAGGATTGCCCTAGGTTTGGACCTTGTACCTCTAAGACTGTTTATGTACCTGACCGCCGACAGATTGTCCACACGTAAAAGGACTATGCATTTTACTATGTCTTTTATAAACGACAAAGTAACCTGCAAGCATCTCTAAACAACTGATGTGCAGTGAATACTCCTGAAGAGACCACGTACTTCCAGTTGAGAGTTGACCATATCTTGTGCCCCAACCTGTCCGACTTGCATCTGACACTAACACAAGATCTGGTGCGGCAGAGAAAATTCTTCTCCCGTTCCAGGCGTCTAAATGTCTCAGCCACCAGAGGAGTTCTCCCCTGGATTCTGGATCCAAACTTACTGGATCCAAATAGGCCAACCCTTTGAGCAGATGTGTAATGTTCATTCTTTACAGGCCTCTGTAATGGAGAGGGCTTGGAAAAACAGCCTGAATTAAGAAAGTCAGAAGAAAAGACGTGTCAAATCTCCTTTTTTATTAAATCCACTTTTTGAAAACTGGAGCATTGACCGAGAGGTGTCTTTAATGAAACCTATACATTCCAGATGTTGGGATGGGATAGAGAAGATCTTTGAACATTTATTATGACTCCTAATCTTAATGAAAGATCTTGACATATATTTAGATTGGCTACAAGGCAAGGTTGGTCCTGGGCCATGCTTAAGAAATCGTCTCGGTAGACAATGAGCCTTACACTTTGACTTCTGAGGAAGTATCCCACCAGTTTCAGAATCTTGGTAAAACACCAATGGGTAGAAGAGGGATCGAAAAGAAGAGTTTGGAAATTTAAAAAGGATTGACCCCACTGAAATTAAAGACATTTCTTGTAGGAAGTACGAGCAGGAACTGTCAAGTAAGCATCTTGAAGATCCAGACGTACCAGCCATCCTGAAACAGAAGGTCTCTGAGATGAAGAATGACTTCCATTTTGAAATGATGGTAAACCACAAAGTTGTGGACTAGTTTTAGGTTCTTGAGTGGACAATGCTTCTTATTCTTTTTGAGAACTAGAAAAATGGTGCTGATGAAATCAGATGGGTCAAAAGGAGTCTGTTCTATAGCATGTTTTGAAAGAAGGCATTGCACTTCCTTTTGTAAAAGGCAGAACTGTTCCTGTGAGAACTGCAGAGTTTGGGGTAGACTACTCTGGTATTGTATCTGGTATAGCTCTATGCAATAACCCTGAATATGCTGAATCACCCAAGGATCTGACATTAGAGACAACCAAGCATCCAGTCAATACTCCAAACTGCCTCCTATGGGAGGAAGGCCAAAATTGGAAGTTCTTACCTGAGGATTGGTCACCTTTGTCCCTGAATCCCCTGTTCTGGAATCCACAGGGTTTATACTCTTGATAATGGTTTTGTTGGGAGCCTTGATGGTAGCAGCCTCTGAGGGGATGACCCCTTGAGGAAAACAGCCAGCAAAGTGGCCCTTTCCTTTGCCAGTCCTGCCAAAAATCCCAGAACAGAAAATCTTTTTTATGCAAAACTGGTCTTTGTATATGGTTGCAAATGTGGAGACATATCTGTCCATTTCTTTTATAAAAGAATCTTCAAACAAGAGCCTGTTAGCCTGAGGTCCCTCTTCCTCAGTTGCCATTCTACTGAGCTTCATGTCTATTTTTAATAAAAGGCTGTTATGCCTTTCTCATGAAATGTAGGCATTTGTATTCCCCAGCATACAAATCGCATGTTGTGCCCAATTAGAACAGGTTTTAGGGTCTACTTGTTCCACTTCCATCTTTGCCACTTCGGCCAGATCTATTAGCTTGGCCAATGGACCCACCAAGTTTAACATTCTGTCCTGGCAGTTAGACCAGGCTCCATCTACTCCTTTTTTGGTGCCCTTCCAAAATGTTATAAAAAACAGTTACATGTTTGGATCAAATCAAATCAAATCAAAATCAGCTTTACTCAATTTTGTTTTTAAATCATAAAAGCGCACAATAAAAGACTGTGATAAATAGTTTTTTTTTTTTTTAATGTATTTATGATTTGCAACACAAGTTAACATAGAAAGCAAATGCACCATCGCGCAACATAATATCCGCATAACCCTCGCAGTTGAATATTGTTTTCCAGAACCTTCACTTATTATGGCAACAAATACAACACATGGCAGTCCCATTCAACTTAGACCCTCTCCCATCTCTCCCCACACCTTCCCACCTGGGCAAATAATATGTTGCAGCTTCTTATGGGTCCCCAGGAAGCACAAAACTTCAACAGCATGTACTAGTGGTTATTGATCGTCCCATCTTCAAGCCCCTCTCCCTCCAACTCACCCATTTCTTTGCCAATCAGGTATTTTTTATAAACTTCCCAATATTGTGCAGGCCTATTGGTTGGGGGAGCTAATTCGTTGTATGCGTCAGTTTGCGTGTTGCAGTACACTATATCCTTGTGCCACTCCTCTATTGTTGGCACCGGACCAGCCCAATAGCTATCAAACTCTGAACCGACTTCTGTACTCCCCTGTCCCAGCCAAGCAGTGCCTCAAGCGGTTCGCGTTCCAGCTGATGCCCTCCTCTGCCTTCTAGTTCTGCGAATATTTGCCCCCAGAACCGCTGAATGTCTGGACAGGACCATGACATATGGAAAAAACCTGCCTGGTCTTCCCCACATCTTGGACAAGTGGCCTCCGTATGAAACCCATATCTACAGAGTTTGAGGGGTGTATAAATACCCTAATATACCCTATTTCTGTATTTAAAGTGTATCGGCGGGTTATCGAACAGCAGTATTGCCACTGTTCATCCGTTAACTGCAACCCCAAATCTCTCTGCCATTCAACTCTGGCTTTTATCAGGTCATGTACACGTGCCTTCTATACATGCACATACAGTTTAGACACCAAATGTTGAGGTTGTGCATCTGTAATAATCATATAGAGGGTGACTTAATGTCCACTGGTTCCCGTAACTCCTCACCGAGAAGGGCACCCATTGCATGCCTGGCTCTATAAAACTGATATTGCAGAAGCTTATTCGTCTCACTCGCCCGCTCCATCGCCATGTCCCATGTACACATGCTACCATCTTGGAAAAAATCCCCCAGTCACGTAATATTTAGCTTATGCATGGCCTCCACCGCACTTTTATCTCACCACAATGCGTACCACTCACACCACTTCAGAGGCACGTGCAGGGAATATAGCAGGGTACTGTTCAGGAAGCGAATTCCCCATAGTTTCGAGACGGGGAATGAAAGACCCTACTCGGCAAAATATCTGGGGCCGCCAGCTCACGTTCTATTTTTAGAAATGGCAAGACTTGAGAGTCATGTATCCAGGTATGGAAAAACATAGCATGGGCGACTCTCTTATACAGCTCTAGATCCGGCGTGTTAAGCCCACCCATCTCGTACGGTAGGGTCAGGGTCTGCCAATTGAATCTCAGCTGCTTTCCTGCCCAGATTAGCTTAACAAGGAGAGCTTTCAAGGTCACAAACAATGCCCTCGGTAACAACATAGGGAGATTCTGAAAAAGAACAAAAATCTCGGAAGCACCACCATTTTTATGATGGCTATTCGACCCACCAACAAGAGCAGCAGCCTGTCCCATCTCTCCACATCTCTTGCCAGAGCTTTAATCGTGACCTTATAGTTATCCGCAATTACTATCTTAGGGTCTGTATGGACTCGGATGCCTAGGTACCAAACCGATCCCAGTTCCCATTTAAGAGGGAAATCCACATCCACTTGAGTCGTGGCCAGCTTCAGGGGGAACACTATGGACTTATCCCAGTGAATCTTTAAGCAAGAAAGCGTGCCATATTTTATAATCTCTCTTAATATTGGTGCTACGTTACAGTGTGGGTCTCGGATATATCGCAAGGTGTCGTCCGCATATGCAGAGATCATCAAATTATAGTTCTGGAAATGGAGACCCCAATGACTGTGATATTCTCACAACACACATGCCAGTGGCTCCACAACAATCGCATACAGCAGGGGTGACAGCCGACATCCCTGCCTAATACCCCTAGTAATATGAAAGTCATCTGAAACCATGCCATTAACTCTGAGTCTGGCCAAAGGCTTCGCGTACAATGTTGTCACTCGTTGTAGAAAGACATACCCCACTCCCAACCACCGCAGCACCGCCGTCATAAAAATGCCACTCCACTGAATCAAAGGCCTTCTCTGCATCAAAGAAAACAGCCACAGCTTTCGTCTCGGATTCACATTCTGTATAGCTCCACAGACTGTACAGAGGTTAGCAGTAAGACTATGGCCCGGAATAAACCCCGATTGCTCTGGCTCAATCAATTGCGGTAAGAGTATGGCCAGTCGGTCTGCCAGGATCATAGCATAGATTTTGGTTCTGACTTTTATTAATGACAACGGGCGGTAGGACGAGCACTGCGTTGGAAGTTTGCCAGGCTTCAGAAGCGCAATCAACATCGCCTCTCGCATCGAGGGCGGCATAACACCAGCCTCTGCCATCTCTGCGTAGACTGCCCTCAGATGTGGGAATAATATGTCTTTTAAAGCCTTGTAGAACCAAACTGTCAGCCCATCAGGCACCGGGACCTTTCCCTTCGCCATACCCCACAGGGCCCTGCCTATCTCTTCCAGGGACATAGGCACCATAAAGGACTCTCTGTCTGCTGCTGTCAGCCATGGCAATTCTATATGAAGCAGGTAGTCTAGCAGTGTCTCCCGATTCGGGGCAATCTTGGAGGTGTAGAGTGCCTCATAATACTCGCTGAACCTATTTGCTATGTGTTCTGGATCTGTGATCACGCTGCCATCCTCGGCCTGCACCACCACAATCATGTCATTATCTCTGTTGTGACACGCCGGGTCTGCCATTACCGCCTCTGGTCTCTCACCCTCCCCATAAATGTGGGCTGTCGCGTATTTCCCCATATGTTGTACCTCAGTGAGTGCTGTGTCCTGAAATTCAACCAATTTGGTGCGACCCAAGATCTGACTGTCAGACATGCATAGGTGCTCCCGCTCTAACTGGGCAAGCTCTTTTTCCAAAAAGTCCAGACGTACCCGAATCGATCGCAGAACCCCAGCGCGCTTTGCTATGTTTATCCCATGTATGTACACTTTAAATGTCCCCCACACAGTGCATATGCTATCTACAGAGCCAATATTGATCTGAAAAAATATATTTTATGGCATCAGCCAAGTCGTCCCGAAATGCTGAGTTAAACAGCGAGTATGGGGCAAATTGCCATTTAAACGGGGTAATTAGTCTGGGCCTCAAGGCCATCTCCAAGGTAACCGGGGAATGATCTGAGTATACTTTTAGAGACCAGCCAAAGGTCGATCCTTGCATATAAATCATGTGCTGTCAAGTAGTGTGTGTACCTCCCCAGCAGGGTACCTGTATCGCCATATGTCGACCATCCTCAACTCCGCCACCACCCAGGTCCCGCTCTGACCGCAAAGCTGATTTCCTATGTGTGCCCGACCTGTCTAGTGAAGGGTCCAATTTGAAATTAAAGTCCCCTCTCCAAATTTGCGTGAGCTCCCCCCAGGTGCCCACCCTGGCTAACAGGTTGTAATAAAATTGGGGGTTATCAAAATTAGACCCATAAAGCCCAATCAGGAGCAACGTGAAAACCCCATTACTGCAACGCGCCACTATATACCTGCCATTAGGGTCCATTTCAATCTCCTGAAGGCAGAAACTGGAGGTCCTCAATGCCCAAATCATCACCCCCCGAGAATAGGACATGAACCCACGGCCAAAATTTGCCACCGCATCCTCCTAGGGGTAAGCATAGGGCTACCCGGAACCAGGTGAGTTTCTTGCAAAAGAGCTAGGTCCACTCTGTGCCTCTGTAAATAGGCCACTACTTTACGCACCTTCCTGACATCATTTAAACCTCGCACATTCCACATGACCATGTGTATTGTATTCAGACCCTTATTGGTATCTGATGCTACATTGTTATTTGGGATTAACTACAAAATGCATAGAACCCTGAGCCTGCCAACCAGCGCTTGCGAGTCTGCAATCGCTTTGCTAAAAAAAAAATTGGAACATATAACTCCCTGTGAATCCACCTCCCACCCACAACAAGCATTGCCCCAACCCGCCTGTCTGCAGATAAACATCCCACCCCCCACCCTTCCATGGACCAAAGTGTGACCCTCTCTTAAGCCAACAAGTGTTCCACATGCTCGGGTGGATGTTGCCCAGCTAAGCTTATCGTCCCTCTCGTGCAGGCCACCTACTGCGATGTAGAAGTCAATTAGCTAAGTACTTGAACCTTACACCATAAGACCCCTGGTCATCTGTTTTGTAGCATACTATGCAGCACCACTGCCGACAGCCAGTGCTCCACTAAAAACATTCCACTCCACCCGGTATTCATCTCTGTTGCCTTGTCTCCAGGCCTGTATCACCATTGTCCAGCGTCCACAGGACATCTCTCCTACTGGCACCTGCAGTTACACAAATTCTAGTCACAGCCATCTTGCGAGAGTGTGTTTCACATCCTCTCACCTCAGCCATCCTTCACTTCAGGAATTAGGCAAGGTTTTTATGGTCTGTAAAGAGGAGTGGCTTGTCATCCACCATCACTCGCAACCTGGCGGGTTACAACATGCAGTATTCCAAACGTAGATCCTGCAACCGCAGTTTCCCTGCAATAAATTGCCGTCTAGCCTCTTGCACTTGTTATGTGAAATCTGGGTAAAGCAAAATCATCATCCACTCATGCTGAAGGGTTTTGAATTCTCTAATCATTGCAGGGCAGCATCACGGTCTCTGTAGTTTAGTAATCTGGCAATAACGGGGCGCGGCGGGGCACCCAGGGTCATCTGGGCCGCCAGCGCGTGATGCGCTCTTTCTATCACAAACAGACTGGAAAACGTGTTGTGCCCCAGCAGCTTGATGAGCAGGCGTTCTACGTAACCCTCCATGTTATCTGTAGCAGTAGATTCAGCTACACCCACTATATGTAGATTATTCCTGTGGAATCTTGCCTCCAAGTCATCCACTTTTGCTTGCAGGGCCACCAGCTATTTGGCCATCTTAGCCTGTCTGGAGGACATAGTTGACTGACTGTCCTCCACCTCCTAAATGCGCCTCTTCGACTGGTCTAGCCATTCCGCAAGCCTATCCATGTTCTCCGTCATTCTGACCATTCTGAAGGAGAGGGAGTCTATTTTGCTGTCTGTGGGTCAAGCTTTGCAGCATTGCTCCACCCTATCACCACCTCCTATCTGACCCAACCTGCTAGGGTAGAAGAAAAAGCTGACTTGTGAGGGAACCTAGAGGATCTGAGGAGTTGAGAAAAGGAGGACATTCTCAAATCTTTAATGTTTGCTATATATACTCTCTTAGACAATTACCCACACAAAGTTTAGGCTGAACAGTGAAATATGGATAGAAAATAGACAGATTTGCTTTAGTTCTTCTGCAAAAATGTAAACATACCACAGATGGCCTATACTGAATGGTAAAGACATTCAAAGCTTTAACATAACAAAGATTTTTCAACGAGACCAGACAAAGACTAGCAGTCAGTTTTGCAGAAAGGATTTTAAGAGAGAGATGCTGTATTTTCTGCCTAACTCAAAAACAAATTGAGAATAAAATTAACATTGCACATATGATTATATTTATTTCGGGAGAGAAGGATTAGGAATTTTTACTCCTTTAACATTCGGTATAACAAAAGATGTTATGCTGAAATTGCTAGTTCTGCTAATGTTGCTGGTTTACCTTCTCTTGAGCAAGCAAACCAGCCACAAGTGCACGAAAGTAGGTAGAGAGTTGAACTGCGCTATATGTTTGTAATATGGCACTGTTTTGCTCTCTTCCATTCACATATCGCTGCATTTGTCTTGCTGAATATGTTGTGTCCCTTCTGAAATTCTTCCCCTATATTTTGACATGTTCTATTAAATACCATGCATTATGCTCTATGGGCAGAAAGTCCTACATAGTGGTGACATTTTAATATTTTAAAGGAAAGCTATGACAGTGAAAATGGGTTAATTTGACGGTTGAATTTAAATATTTAAACTGCTACACAGTATAATGGTTAGTATGAATTCATGTTTTACATCATTAGTTTAGTGGATTACAGACCAATAGTGAAATTTACCTTGAATGTCATGGGCTTATATACTAGCAGCTTAGAGGTAAGGTTAAACATGCCCCTAAGGAGTATACAAATTTCATCATGTTGAAAGGAGGAACACAGGCACTGCACCACTGGCTACCGGCTGTAACATATGCAGACTTCTACAGCCAGTAAAAACAGACATGGTAAGAATCTGGGTTTAAATAAAGTAAAAGATTTTTATTTCTTGAAGTTAAATCACACATTTTATTTTTTAGCGACATCTTCATGTAGGGCTCTGGTTTGTAGTGGTACCTAAGGTACTTACACCTTATACAGGGCCAGTTATCCCTTATTAGTGAAATGTAGACAGTGTCTAGAAGCCAGGCTCTCTAGGGCTAGTGTGGATGAGCAGCCAAGGCCTAACTAGGAGAGATGCAAAGCTCATGCAATACCACTGTAGTCACACAGTACTCACACACATGAAAGAAAATACTGTTACAAAAATAAAGGTACTTTGTTTTGGTGACACAAATGCCAAAAATACTGTGGAGACTATACTCCCTTGGGAAGTAAGTAATACTCAAGTTATATACACTAGTATTCAGAAATAGCTATAAAAACAGTTAGAAAACAGTGCAAATAGTGAAAATAACTATGGTTAGAAATAGGCCAGGGGGGACACAAACCATATACTAAGAAAGTGGAATGCAAAAGCCGGATTCCCACCTAGGCAAGTGTAGTGTGTAGAGGAGTGCTGGGAGTTTTAGAAATAAGTAATAGAACCCACCCCAGAGCCCAGGAAAGCAGGAGTAAATCACATAAAACACACAAGAACACAAGAAAGAATATTATGTAAGAACAAGAAGAGACTGCAAGACACCAGAGATGGATTCCTGAACCTGAAGACCTGTGGAAGAAGGGGACCAAGTCCAAGAAGCACAGAAGAGTCCAGGGAGAACAGGAGCCCCTGCTAACCCAGATGAAGGTGCTAATGGAGAACCACCAGTGAAGGACAACACTCAGTACTGTATCCAAGAAGACAGCGGGTTTCTGGTTGGTGCAGAAGATGTCCCACTCCGGATGGATGATTGCAGTTTGGTTTGCATCGCTGGATTACACCAACAAGATTTGGTACAAGCAAAGCTTGTGGTTAGCAGAAAATGGCACTGCCCGGGACCAGGAGGGACATGGTGGGCTCTACCCAGGATGGGGAGTCATAGGGGGCTCTCATCAACTCAGAGAGCCCACAGAAGACCAGGCAGCATGCACAGGAGTCCCACAGCATGAGGACAAAGAAAGTGCAAAAGGAGGCCCATGCAGCACTACATAAAGGGATCCCGCGCTTCCAGAGAACCACACAGGAAGCTGTGCATCGCAGGAAGGAGTGCTGGGGGCCAGAGCTGCACAGTCCATAAAGACGTTCATGGAAAGATGACAAAAAGCCTTGGCAACTGCAAAGAACGCTGTTCAAAGAGGTACTGTCTTGAGTGAGGAGGCAAGCTCTTACCTCCACCAAAGTTGGACAGTTGGATGTCAGGACCATCGGAACCACTTCAGTCTACTACCTGTGATGCTGAATACATGCACTTCATCAAGAGAGGGGACCCAAACCACTGGTCGTCGCTGCAGAGGGGTGCCTGCTGAAGCAGGAAAATGACTCCTTCACTTAAAGGGAGATTCCTTCATTCTTCTGGTTGAGGCTGAAGACTGGCTGTCCTCTGAGGATCCATGACTGGGAAACGGTTGCAGTTGCTGGCAGGAGCTGAAGATACAATGTTGCAGAAGTTGTCTTTGCTTCTTGTTGCAATTGTAGAGTTCCTGGAGGACCCAGATGCAGTTTCTTCTGTAAGAAGGTGAAGTAAAGGATGCAGAAGATTCCTGCTGGAGTCTTGCAATCTGAATCTGAAGAACCACACAAGAGCGAGACCCTAAATGGCCCTGAAAGGGGGACTGATCAGCTACACAGGTAGGCACCTATCAGGGGAAGGCTCTGACATCACCTGCTGGAACTGGCCACTCAGATGCTCCCAGAGTTACCTTCCACCTTGGAATCCAAGATGGCAAAACCCAGGGACCCTCTGAAGGAGCTCCCCTGGAACCACAATGCCCTGGTTAACTAGTTACCATATACTAGGGACTTATAAGGGGCCAAGTATTGCAATTTTGGGTGAAATACTGGGTTACCAGTATGCAGTGACAGCATTTAGAGGAGAGAGAGCACAATCACTGGGGTCCTGGTTAGCAGGATCCCAATGAACACAGTCAAACACACTGACATCAGGCAGAAATTAGGGGTAACATGCCACAAAGAGGTACTTCCCTACACTTCAATTTTACTCACTTAATTTTTCAGATTATTTATTTTCTGTTTTTCATTCCAGAAACTCCACTAAAATACCAGACGTGAAGGTATTATCTCTTCCTAACTGGAAACTACACTTTAAATGAAATGTGACAACTCCAATGGTATTCTATGGGAGAGATAGGCCCTCCAGTAGTAAAAATACCTTTAGGAGATTTTCACTACCAGTACATGTAAAACTTAAAAGCACACGCCCAACATTTGATATACATTGAATCCTGACCTCTGGTCTGTCCAGGGCCAACCCTAGGGGTCACTTATTTGTATTAAAAAGGACAGTTCTGGCCTGTTAAAAGCTCTACTTTTGCAGGTTAAAAGTACATACACACGGGATTCAATGGCAGGCATGATGCATGTTTAAAGTGCTACTTCAGTGGGTGGCACAATCAGTGAAATCAGTGCTGCAAGCCACTAGTCCCATTTAATTAATAGGCCCTAGTCACATTTAGTGCACTTTAGGGCTTATAAGTACATTAAATATGCCAGCTGGGGCTAAGCCAATATTACCCTGTTTTAAGCAGAAAGAACAAGCACTTAGCAGTGGTAAAGCCCACAGAGTCCTACAGCCAACAAAAGTGTATTCATCAAAAATGTAGAAGTGAACTTAAAAAGTTTAGGGATGACCCTGCAGAGAGGGCCATTTCCAACAAGTGCGTTCTTTATTAACACAGTTTCAGTTAGTAATAACATGAAAGCCTAGTTGATGTAGCACCCCATCTTAAATGTTGCACTATATGGTAATCATTTTGATATTTAAGTTCCCCAAACCAATAAGTGATGTACAATATTATTGTGATTGCTTGTGACAAGAGATTCTTTTCTTTGGAAAAGATTAGATATGAAATATAATCAATACAAGCATGAAAAAGAACATGTTTGTGGTATGTTCACCCCATTTACTACCATTTGTTTGGTCTTATAGTTAAAGAAACCACAAAAACATTTATGCATGTTTCCTTTTAGCCAAACATAGTTTCTTAATAGTTTTTTTACTTAAATCACGTGTTGTACTCTACAAGAGTTGACATAAATGTACTAAATAATAGTTCAATGTACTGAACAAGGCATAACAGAAGTCAGATTTTAGAGCATCTCTTTTTATTTTTTTCATTGTTTGAACTTCATCAAGTTCATCCTCATCAGAGGGTAGGAGGTATCCTCTCATTAGCACTAGTTCTGCTTCATATATATTCAGGCCTTCTATTTTTTGGAGAAGTTTGATTGGTATCTGTAATAGAAAAACAAAAAAAAATTAAAAATCTCCATAATTTATACTTTTAGCATTAACTGTTACGTAGAAAGAATCCATTTGACATGCCTTACACACAAACATACACCACTTTTATAGTTGAAAACAAAGACGGCCAAAACCTGTCTCCACTCTCAATCTAGTCTCTCCTGTTGTTGGCGAGACGGCTATTAATGCCTGGTAATCACATACTTTCACTCTATGCGCAGTAGTCCCATAGTCTAGGGACTTGATTCTGGTTATTGATGACATTGCTCTTCTGGCTCAATTTTTGCAGTAGTGTATGATCAATAGGGTAGTCTTTGCAAATTGACTCACTTCTAAATTGCGAGAGGAGACAGGTGGTCATTTTGCATGTAAAATTGTTCATCTCAGTGTACGTTTGTGTGTCAGTGTGTGGCCCTGCTGTTTTTTTTGACTCACATAAATTCAAAAGCAACAGAGATGTGTAGCGCTGCTATCTTTTACATTTCTAGACCCTCGGAATTCCATACTATGCAGGACTACACTTCAGAGAGATACTTCCATGGTAACGAATAGCTACAGGCACGTCCTGGGCTACTTGTTGGAGAGCTTTTGTTCACTAAGTAGTTTCGAGCCTCAATAAAAGAGCCAGGGTGTGGGGCTTCAATTATGATACCCGATATGAGCAGCATTATGGGTTTGGTTATTCACTTAATTCCTTACTTCCCAGGAAGTTCTGGTGCATATTACATCCCCTTTTAGCATCCAAAATCTTGTGCTGAAAGTAAACAGACACTCACGGCCTCATTTACAAGAAAGTGGCGCATCAGCTCTGATGCGCCACTTTCTTGTGTCACCCTGTCCCCCTCTAATGTCACCATGTTTGCGCTGTACCTATTATACAGTGCACCATGGCACAGGTTAGCACAATAGCGCCAACATTTATGACACTATTGTGGTGCTTTGATGGAAAGGCACCATAAATTATGGCGCTAGTCCACCAAAGTACAGGGGGGCCCCATTAGATACAATGGGGACGTCAGTTTAACGCCTGCCCTAAAATATTATTTATATGCATTAAAAATGATGGGAAAATTAGTGCTGTGAAATCTTGTAGATTTCACTGCACCTTTTTTCTGGGCCTTTCTGTGTGGGAATGCCCCCCATGCATAAATTATACCTGGCAGAGATATAATGTGGAGCAAGAGGTTACAAAGTGGCACCATGCAACCATTGCACCACTTTGTAAATATAGCAGCCTGCTTAAAGCCGCCGTAATGTAAAAAAAATGATGCTAGAGTTGTGCAACAAGGCACAAGGGGCTTGTAAATGAGCCCCTCAATGTTTCCAAGGAGCTCATAATTCAAATTGGACCTATAAATTGTGTTACTAGCCGCATTTGGATTACAAGCTATAGTTTTTTTTTACAAGAGTCCTCAGGGCCCGGTATAAACCATGCTGTGACATGCTAACATGTGTGAAAGGGCTAGGCTGGTAAACTAATCTATGCTCAGACTAACATCTCTCATATATATGGTGAAGCCAAACTATAGCTCATTTCTGACTGGTCAGTTTAGTTTAGGTTTTGTACGACTTCATGTCAGGCACACTGCCTTTATTCCATCAGCTACATTTAGAGATGTTCATACGCCCCACCAACTTCTCTATAGATTGTCACAAACGGCTGTCATGGTAATTCCTACTAATTTAGGGAAGGGTTGAAGGATGTCTCTCTTGAACAAGAGAGCCATTTGTCAAAATTTTACAAAGTGTTATAATTTTATTAATAACATTCTCAAAGAGACTGTTTGTTTTTGAAAAATAAAATGACCTAATGATCCCCATAGTGTGGGAGACATTGTTTTGACTGTCCCACACCAGCAAGATATACCTGATGGTGACAAAAGCCTTGCAACCACAATCTCAAGTTAGGGCCATTGATCCATTGGAGACAGGTTTACACCAATGGAGTGAATGTTCATTTTTCACTGTAAACCTGGCATTCCATTCACATGTAAAATGGGTGAGTGGACCAAAAGCTTGGAGGAGTTGGTACTCTGTAGCCATTGAATCAGAATACCTTCTGTGCCAAAACCTAAATCAGCTCCTCTAAATCAAGCAATCCAGCATGCTGTATGTAGGTATGTTTCACTAAAGTGGCATTGGTGTGAGTCAGGTCCCTTTTAAGCTGTTGACTTTGGGAAGAAAGGCTCAGAGTGGGAAAGTTCAAATTGCCTGTCCATAGAAGTCATCATGTTGAAAACCTACTTTTGGCATTGTACCCCGGTCCTAAATTCTATGGTGGGACTTAGGGCCTGATTTGGAGTTAGGTGAAAGGGTACTCCATCACAAACGAGCTGCTTATTCCTTTCACCTTCATACAAGTTCATAATATTCTAATCCACTTTTAAAAAGGTGGACAGGGTATTTGTTGCATTTGTAACAAAGTAGCAGTCAGTCAAAGTCTAAATTAGGCACTTGCTCTATTTTTTGCAGCTTGGATTCCTCTAGCTGGGAAAGGTAGCAGGTTACATGTGAATAGCACTAAAGGAGACAAGATACCTTTTCTCCAAAGTTCTGCTGAATCAGAGACCTGTTTCTGCAGACCAAGATGGTTGCACGTTCGCTAGATTAACTCTGGTGGTAGGTCTCAGCCCTTTGGAGCTCTGGCGATCCAAAAATGTTATAAGTCCCGATTTTGCAGAGTTCATTCTCTTTCACCCTTATCTAAGGCTTCCAGATATTAACCTGTTCTGTGCCGTGGATGTAATGGTTACGTCCTACGGCACAGTGCTCATGTGCCGAGGACGTAACCATTACGTCCTGGGCACTAAGCTCAGCGGGAGCGCTAGCTCTCCCTCTGTGGCCTACCCTCCCACCCCCCCCAAGGCAGGGATGGAAGGGGAAGCCCTTCTCCTTCCACCCCCACCCCCCATAATGACGTCAGCACGCGATCGCACGCTGAGATCATTACGGGGTGCTGGTCGCACTGGAAGCCATTTGCTTCCAGTGTGACGAAGAGAGAAACAGGTGAGTTTCTCATCCAGTGGGTGAGGGGTTTGGAACAAAGAGGCACTGGGGTTAAGGAAAGGCTTTTCCTTTCCTCCGGTGTCTCTTTGAGCATTCCTGCTGCCCGATCGCATTGCGATCGGGAAGCAGGAATGCCCACTAGACACCAGAGATTTTTTTGTTGTTTGTTTGTTTATGCTGTTTTTGTGTCTGGGAGCGGCCCCTTGGGCAAGGGTTGCTCCCATTTGGGGGGCATGTTTGTTGTGGCCATTTCTGCCCCCCTTGGGGCAGATCGACCTATTATTTTCAGGATGATCTGCCCCCAAGGAGGGCAGAAACCACTAGACGCCAGGGATTTTTATTTTTTGTTTATTTCTGCTGTGTTTTGTGTTGGGGAGCGGCCCCTTGGGCAAGGGTCGCTCCCATTTGGGGGGTCATGTTTGTTGTGGCCATTTCTGCCCCCCTTGGTGGCAGATTGGCCTATTATTTTTAGGCAGATCTGCCCCCAAGGGGGGGCAAAAACCACTAGACGCCAGGGATTTAGTTTTTTTATAATGCATCTTTTTGGTGTATGGGAGCAGCCCCTTGGGCAAGGGTCGCTCCCATTTTGGGGGCATGTTACCTGTGGCCATTTCTGCTCCCCTTGGGTGCAGATCAGCCTATTATTTTAGGGGGACAGAAACCACTATAATGCCAGGGATTTTTTTGTATGTGTTTATTTATGTGGGGAGGTGTCCCCTTAGGCAAAGGGTGCCCCCCCAAGGGGACATTTAACTGTTGGCCATTTCTGCCCCCCTTGGAGGCAGACCAGCCTCTTATTTCTAGGCTGATAAACCACTAGAATGCCAGGGATTTTTTTTATATGTTTATTTATGTGGGGGGTGTCCCCTTGGGCAAGGGGCACCCCACCAAGGGGGGCATTGAACTGTTGGCCATTTCTGCCCCCCTTGGGGTTATATGGGCCTTTTGTTTTAGGCCCATTGCCCCCAAGGGGGACAGAAGCGACATAAATAACCAGGGATAATGTGTGTGTGTGTTTTTTTGTTTTTGTTTGGGGGGTGGCCCCTTGGGCAAGGGTCGCTCCCCTTGAGGACACACTACTAAAGGTAGGCGTTCCCTTCCAAAAAATGACTTTAAGGCCTGTGCGCCTTATTTATCCCCCAGCATCATTTTGACGCACAGGAGGGGGTGGGCCTTAAAAAACGGCGCACAGCCGGATGTGCGCTGTTTTTTAATGCCTAGGTCAGGGCAGGCGTTAAGGGATCTGTGGGCTCGGAATGAGTCCAGAGGTGCCATCCCCTGCCCCCAGGGACACCCCCTGGCACCCTCGCCCACCCCTCGAGGACACCCATGGATGGGGGACCCATCCCAGGGAAGTAGAGGTAAGTTCAGGTATGTATTTTTTAAGTGGCATAGGGGGGCCTGATTTGGGCCACCCTACATGCCATTATGCCCAATGACCATGCCCAGGGGACATAAGACAGGAGTCATGTCAATGGGGATTGTGCGTCAAACAAATGGCGCATGTCCGATTTGAGGCCTGATTTTTGCCTCAGACCTGACTTGCACCATTTTTTGACGCACAACCCCCATTTTCCTATACGCCGGCGCTGCCTGGTGTGAGTAATTTTTTTTTACTCAGACCAGTCCGCAGCGCCAGCTAACATCATTCCATAAATAAGGCACCCGCATGGTGCGTTGGAATGGCGTTAGCCGGCGGTGAAATTTTTGACAAACATCTGCTTTGGCGCAGTTGTGCGTCAAAAAGTATAAATATGGCCCTAACTACCATCCATGATGAGAGTACTTCCCCTGTCTGTTTGGGGCCAGGTTGCTGAAGTGCACAAACCTGTGTGCATTTTAGATTATAATAAGCACATGGGAGGTGTAGATAGAGTTGATCAGAGGTTGGAACCTTATACTGCTATTCGTAAGTCTTGCGTTTGGTAGAAGAAGTTAGCAATTCACCTCTTCCACTTTTAATGCTTTTATTGTGTTTAAGGATAGGTCTCCAGAGTCAAAGATGACATTTGTGAAATTTCAGGAGTCAGTGATAGAGAGCCTTATTGTGGTGGAACAGGCAAGAGTTCCTAGAGAAGCAGTGGTGGAGGATATGTCTAGGTTGAAAGACCACCACTTTGATGAGCACATTTCTCTCACGCCCCAAAAAGACTTTCCAGCTAAGAAATGTAGAGTGTGTGCTCAAAGAGGTATCTGGATGGAGACTCAAATGTACTGCCCAGATTGTCCTTCAGAGCCTGGGCTGAGTGCGGGTAGTTGTTTCAAGAATTACCACACCCAGAAGAATTATTGGGAACAACCATGAGTGTAAACTGCCTGTTTTGTATTTGCATGTGTTCAGTGTCATGGTTGGCATTTCTGTCATGTACTTAGTTAGAGCTTTTGTTTTTGTAGTTTTGTAATTATTTCTAATTGGTTAGTGGTTTCTTTGTTTAAAAAAAAAAAAGTGATGCCATTGTGTGTGGAGTGGTGCTTGGCTGACGGTGTACATATTGACTTGCTGTTGACTACTGCAACACACTGCCAGCCAAACGCCAGTCCACACACTCCCATCAGCTGGTGTCATTGCTGTATCAGGCATGTGGGCGTATGTAAGTGTTGGGCCCTTGAGTGGTGCTGTCTGTCGTTGCGAGTGTTGTAATGTGCTGGGCCCATGGCAGGCAGCATGAACGGTCTTGTGCATGTCATGTATGAAAGGTGTGTGAATGGAGGGTAAAGCGGTTAGTGGCTTGCCGTGGCTTTACAGCTCACGAGCTGTGAGTCATTGGTTCCGTTTTTTGGCCTTTCAGTTATTAACAGTGCATTTCATTTTTGTGAAATCTCTTGTTAATAAATTTTTATCCACTAAACCATCACTCACCCTTGTGCCAAATCCAACCAGTATGTGTGGTAAAAATGACAAAACCTGCTCCGTTGTAATCAGGCGTCGCAGCACACCTGTGACACACTAGGTGTGTGGAGTGGGACCCCAATGATGAAGCATGCCACCAACTTGGTTGGTGAGTGAGGGGTCTTTTTACCATAACCTAAGTGTGTTTCTTTTTACAATTTTAGTGTTTGGAACATCACATAAGTATGTGGACACACCAAAATGACCTATTGCAAAACTACCTGTGTTTGGGGGGGCCTATGTTTTTGGTCCCGGGTGCGGCCTTTATCTAAGGAAACTTACCAAACCCAGACATGTTTTAAAAAGAAATACCCCAAGGAGTCCAAGGAGGTGTGGCTTGCCTGGATCCCCCAACATTTTCTTACCCAGACTCCTCGGCAAACTTCAGAATTTGCATAAAAAAACATATTTACCTCACTTTTCTTTATAGGATCACCACTGCGGCACAAATTTCCTACACCGAGTCTCCCAAGTAAAATGATACCTCATTTGCATGGGTCCCCAAAGCAGAGTCAGCCTAAAAGATGTATAAAAGAAAATTATGTGCTTATCAACTCGCTGTGCTATCCCTTCAATTTCTACAGGTTGTTGCAATTTTTCTGTTACAGGCACCTGGGCCACCCATACAAGTGAGGTATCCTTTTTTAACGGGAGACTTGGGGGAACACTGGGTGGAAGGAAATCTGTGGCTCCTCTCAGATTCCAGAACTTTCTGTCACCGAAATGAGAGGATAAAGTGTTTTTTTGGCCACATTTTGATGTTTGCAAAGGATTCTGGGTAACAGAACCTGGTCAGAGCCCCACAAGTCACCCCATCTTGGATTCCCCTAGGTGTCTACTTTTAAAAAATGTGCAAGTTTGCTAGGTTTCCCCAGGTGCCGGCTGAGCTAGAGGCCAAAATCCACAGCTAGGCACTTTGTAAAAAACAGCTCTGTTTTCTTTGTGAAAATGTGGTGTGTCCACCTTGTGTTTTGGGGCATTGCCTGACGCGGGCACTATGCCTACCCACACAAGTGAGGTACCATTTTTATAAAGAGACTTCGGGGAATGCTGGGTGGAAGGAAATTTGTGGTTCTTCTCAGATTCCAAAACTTTCTGTCACCAAAATGAGAGGAAAAAGTGTTTTCTTGGCCAAATTTTGAGGTTTGCAAAGGATTCTGAGTAACAGAACCTAGTCAGAGCCCCACAAGTCACCCCATCTTGGATTCCCCTAGGTGTATAGTTGTAGAAAATGCACAGGTTTGCTAGGTTTCCCCAGGTGCCGGCTGAGCTTGAGGCCAAAATCCACAGCTAGGCACTTTGCAAAAAACAGATCTGTTTTCTTTGTGAAAATGTGGTGTGTCCACGTTGTGTTTTGGGGCATTGCCAGTCACGGGCACTATGCCTACCCACACAAGTGATGTACCATTTTTATCAGGAGACTTTTTTTGTTTTTTTTTTCGCATTTTTTTTTTTTTATTGAGCATTTTTCGTTATAAAAAATACAACAAACAAACTTGCCAATTATCATCATTAGTGTGTTACATATAGTATGCAATTAGGTGTCCTACAAAAAGGAACATATTACAATAGTCATCATGTCCATATCAATAGAGATTATAAGCACCTAGACTGGACACAGGGGCTCAGAAGGGTCACAACATTCTGCCTTTGTGTTTAGAGAGGGCAGCCGCGGGAGAAAACAGGGGTATCGATCAGGGTCATGCTAGTGTTAAAGGCATTTCCTCCATGATGTGAGAGGAGAGGAGTGCGATGTATCCCCACCGTCACCCCCCTCCCAGGGATCATTCACTTAGGGTATCTCCCTCTGATTCCCGGCTCTGATGTTCCCGAGCCCAGCTCACAAACGGATCCCAGATGGCACGGGGTCTAGATGCAGCCAGCATTAACTCCCAGAATGTGGTTAGCTGCGTGTGCCCGTAAGTTACATCCGCCAGCCAATCCCTCACCGCGGGCACCCTCTGCCTACCCCAGTGGATCGCCACCCGTCGCTTAGCAAACAGTAAAAGTAATGCATGCAGCCTGCGCACTGCTGGCGGAGTGTCTCTGACATATCCTAGTAGCCCAAGCAGAGGGGAAGGGACGTCAGAGCGGCCCACTATCTGGTTTACCGATACAAAAACCTGAGACCAATAACCCTTCAACCTCGGGCAGGACCACGCTATATGTAGAAAAGAGGCCAAGGCCGACCCACATCGCCAACATTCATCCATCTCTCTAAGCCCCATTCTTTTCAGGCTGATGGGGGTTCTGTAGAACCTATGCAGGTATTTAAAATGTATTAAACGCAGCTTGTAATTTGGCGAAAGCTCAGCAAGCTGCCCACAGCAGAACTCCCACTGTTCCTCAGAAATCTCAGGCTGGAGCTCCTCGTTCCAATACAGCATAGATTTAGGCGCTACCACTGGTGTCATGTTTTGCATATGGCGATAAATACGAGTTACCTGCTTTCGGGGAGAAGGGGAGCCCACCACTGCCTCCAAAGCTGTAAAGACCGGTGGCGCGTCAGGGAACCCCCCGCATAGTGTCCGGCACGCCGCACGTAGTTTATGGTACAGAAATAATTCGGAAAAGGGCACCGCGCCTCCCTCCTCCGGCGCAGGCATAAACTTGCCATTGGGAAAAAGGTCAGCAAAGGTGCAGAGATTCATCCTGTCAATCAGGTGACGAGCTATTCCATCAGCCACACAGGGCAGCATCGGGTTATGCAACAGAGGGAGCGATGGAGCATACAGCAGTGGGACCCCGGCCCTCCTGCGCAACTCCTCCCACACCCACTGCAGCATCCTAGCCGTATCTACATCTTCTCTAGGACGCCTTGCCTTAGCGCATATCGCCACTCCAAGTGGAAGGGGCGCCACCACATCCCGTTCCACTGCCACGTGAGGCTGAAACAGGACAGGGTGGGTCCAAAAATGCAGAAACTGAGCCTGAGCGCAGAGGGCATACAGTTTTATATCTGGGGCACCCAAACCTCCCTGTCGCAGTGGCAGCACCAGCGTGTCCCACGCTACCCTGGCCTGTCCACCCGCCCACACCAGCTCAACCAGGCATGACCGCAGAGCGGTGAAGTAGTGTGCTGTAAGCGGTATAGGTATATTGACGAATAGATAAAGGAATTTGGGTAACACTATCATTTTTGTCAACGCGATCCGCCCAGTTAGTGATAGGGGCAGGGAAACCCATAATTTCACTTTCTCGCTCAGCCACATCATAGCCCTGCCAAAGTTAAGGCCCCAAATCTCCTGAAGGTCACGACTTATCCAAATCCCCAGATATTTGACTTTTTCCGCCTCCCAACGCAGGGGGTATTCAGAGCAAACCTCCGCAGTGCCGTCCGTGAGGGGAAAGATTACCGATTTAGACCAGTTGATGGAGATGCCTGCGAAACCCTCAAAGCGGACTAATTCCCGCAGGATGGGATCCAAGTTGTCCGCAGGATTGGTGAGATAAAGGATAACATCGTCCGCGTATAGCGATATTAGAAGATTTCTAGAACTGAATCCTTTACCTCTTGCAGTATGATGTTGCCTAATCCTCGCTGCCAGCGGCTCCATAGCTATGGCAAATAGCAGCGGGGAGAGAGGACAACCCTACCTAGTACCACGCAAGACAGGGAACGGCTCAGACACCAGACCATTCACCCGCACTCTGGCTGTAGGTAAAGTGTAAAGCAGGCAAATTTTTCTAATCAGCAGCGTACTGAAACCCATCCTTTTTAATATATGGAATAAATATGGCCATTCAATTGTATTGAAGGCCTTAGTGGCATCTAAAAACACCACAGCAGCTCTAACCTCGGGGTGTAGGTAATGTAATGCAGCGAAGATCGTTCGCAGGTTGTGGGAGGTCGCCCTACCTGGTATGAAACCGGACTGGTCGGGGAGTGCGACCAACGACAGCATTGGTTGCACCCGGTTCGCGAGCAGCTTGGCCAAAATTTTCACATCTACATTAATCAGAGATAAGGGCCTATATGAGTTTAGATCGTCAGCAGGTTTATCCGGCTTCAGCAGCGTGATAATCAGCGCTTCGCGCATAGTGGCAGGCAACACCCCTCTCTCCAGGGCCTCCTCGTACACTGCCAGAAACCGGGGCGACAGCTCGTCTACGTATGCTTTATAGAAAGCTGTTGTGAGACCATCAGGTCCCGGCGCCTTATCAGGCGGCAGGCTCCTGATGACTTGTGCCACATCTCCGGCGTCTATTGGAAGGTCCATATATTCTCTGTGGTTGCTATTGAGCCATACCAATGCAATGGAATCTAGATAGGATATAAGCCCCTCTGGGCATTCATCTTGAGTGTTGGTATATAAACGAGAATAAAACTTGGAGAATGCTCCTACAATGTTCTCCTTGTCATGAAGCAGTTCGCCATCAGCTGTGCGCAGTTCATGGATATATGTCGCGGGACGCGGCGGTCTAATCATATTTGCTAGGAACTTCACCGGTCTCCCTCCTTCGCCGTAACGCCTCGCCTCCGCATATTTCCCCAGAAACTTGACCTCCCTCAACGCCTCCTATTCATATTCCAATAATTTGGTTTTCAATAGCCCCGCCACTTCTGACCCCCCAGCCTCTAAGAAAGTGCTTTCAAGTTGTTTTATATCAGCTTCAAGTGTGACCAGAGTGCTCCGTATCGCCTTCAATACACCCGCCTGCCGGGCTATACATTGGCCTCTAATGACGACCTTGAAGGCCTCCCACAGAGTCGCCTCTGTGTCCACCGACCCCGCATTACGCACAAAATAGTCAGTAATATCAGTCCGTATCTCCTCTCTGAATGCAACATCAAGTAGTGCCTGGGGTGGGAGTCGCTACGAGAATGTCGGGGAAAGACCCCCAGGAAGTAGTAACCTCAGCATACAGGGCGCATGGTCGGACAGTGTACGGGGCATGTGCTCTACCTGTGACGTCCACAGTGCAACATCTCGCGACACAAGCCAAAAGTCAAGACGGGACCACGCGCCGCTATAGGTTGATATACAGGTGCCTTCCCTCAGGTCCCCATGTCTACCTCGCCATACATCAACCAACGCGCCATCTAGCATTATTTCCCGTAGTGCGGAACCCGCCAACGGATTCAATGTGCGAGCTGCCCCCTTCCTATCCACTTTGTCATCAAGTACTGCATTAAAATCACCTCCCCATACAATTGTATCGCATCCAGTGGCTTTCACCTGCCCCCAAAGCTTATGGAAGAAACCAGGGGAGTCTACATTAGGCCCATACACAGCCACGAATACTACCGAAACACCGCACACAATGCCCTGTACCCAAACATATCTCCCCTCTGGGTCACATTGAACAGCGCCCTCCCGCCAGTCCAACCCGCGTCTTAACAATATCGCCACCCCTCGGGCATAGTTGGAGTAAATAGCTGAATAAACATGGCCCCATCTAGTGTGACGCAGTCTTTGGGCAGGGGCAGTGTTCAAATGCGTTTCCTGCAATAGGCAGACATCCACACCATGCCGCACCAAATATGCATGTACCAACCTAGCCTTCCTGTGGTCGTTGAGACCCCTAATATTCCAGGTGAGACAGTTCAAGGTTTTATCCACTTTTGGCATTTCTCTCACACATCGTGTGAAGTGCAGTAAGACATGTTGACAATGACCAGGCTGTACGTTCAAGACACCACACAGGTAGCATACAATAGATATTGGCAATAAACAACAAGATAACAAACCCAACCCACCTCCCCCCACCCACTCCAACCCCCCAACTGGGTCGTAGATTAACCTTCCCCATACTATCCCCAAAGAGACATTTTAATAAGCAAGGGAACATTCCCAAGGGGGGGTGGCGGTGCCGGCTACTTCACCGTGTGAAACGGCGTGGCCGGAAGATCTGCAGGGGATCCTCGCCGCTCAAAACCTAATAATTAGATCTATCTAGAATAGCAGATGACAAGATTGAACAACAGGCATCACAAGTGCGTCTCCCCCTCCAGCGGGTAGAAGACACTTTTAACTAGGAGCAATTCCCCACAGGGTATATTAGGATGGATCCACGTTTACTCATTGTCGCAGAGCCTGCTATCCCCTGTCTCCACAGCATCCCTGGAACGTTGTGCGGATTTGCGTCCCACGTGTTTAGCGAACTTCATCGCCTCCTTGGCATCAGTGAATATGTGGGCAGACCCCTCGAAGGACACCTTTAATTTAGCCGGGTAGAGGATGGAATACGGGACCCGCACCTGCAGAAGAAGTCGTTTTGCAGGCAGGAACTCTCGGCGGGCAGCCTGGACAGCCGGGGTGAAGTCAGGGTAAAAGGAGATGTTATTTCCTTTGTGCGTGATGGATCCTCTCTCCCTTGCCAGTTTAAGGATCAAATCTCTGTCTTGGTAGTTCAGGATTCTCGCAATTATAGGTCGGGGCGGCGCACCCATGGGGGGCCGCTGGCCCAGCGACCTATGCGCCCTCTCCACCGCAAACACCGCCGAGAGGCTGGGGTCAAACAGTTCGTGTAGGAGTTCAGTGATATATGTTTCCATCTTAGTTATGGCAGTGGTCTCCGGGATTCCTGTGATGCGTAGATTATTGCGCCGGGACCGTGCTTCCAAGTCCTCATTCTTTGCATGGATTATTCCCAATAATTTGTCCATGTGCAGGAGTTGGTCCCTTGTTTCCACTTGGTACTCATGACATTCAGACTGGCGTGCCTCAAGCGTGTCCAACCTCGTCTCGTGTGTGGCCACCTGGGTTTTCACAGAGTCTAACTGACTGGTGAGATTGTCCAGTTTAGTATCAATATTACGGAGGCTGGAGCGCATCTCAAGCATCAACGTGCGCAAATCTTCACCCTGATCGTCGGCGGCCAGGTCGTGCCCCTCCGCCGCCCGGGGTCCCTGCTCCAACTCTCCCTGACGCGTGGAACGCTTATGATCAAAGTTCAGTTTCGGCTGCTTAGCATCATGCTTCCCCATGGCAGAGAGAGATCCACCCGGCCCTGCCGCGAGCTACCAGCCAAGTCCCAGAGCCACCTCCGCTCCCGCGTAGCCGCAGCTGGGCACCCCTACCTCCTTCACGGCGCTCTCGCTGACTGTTTCCGTTATCTCCATCAGCACCTCCACTGGGTTCCCTTAGATTGACTCTCCGCATTTGTCCAAAACAGTTGCCAGGGTGTAAGCCAATGTCCACTCTGCCATCCACTAGCTCAGGTCGGCGGGGGGGGGGCCCTCCGTTCACCCCCCCGCACTCACGGGGCAACCGGACAGGTCCTAGCAGCACCTGTCCCTACTATCCACAATCCGCCTTTTGCCCAGCTGTGTTTGACTACAGGCCCCCAGGCGCCTCACCTCTGCCTCACCTCTGCATCTTCGGAGCACGGGCAGATCTGACATTTCCACCTTCTCAAGAGCTCCAGTTCCCTCCACAGGGCGCCCTCTGCATCCGTGAGATTCCGCGCCGGAGCTCAGCCTCTCTATAGTCCACTCGCAACCTCACTCTGTCATCAGTATTTTTGGCCCCAAAATGGCGGCCGTCGCCTCTGAAATCTGTTACTCTGACCCCCGCCTCAGGCTCTGCATTGATGTACAGCGGGCTGCCTCCGTCCGTCGGAGTGCAGCACAAATGTCACACGTATAGTTTTTATTGGGAGTCCCGCATCTTTCCGGTGTCGTCCGCGCCCGCGAGCAGCGCCACGAGCCCAGAGCCGCCGCCCGGCCGCGCAGCTCCGCGGCTCCGCGAGCCAACCTCCCAGGTAGCCCAGGGGCCGCCCCAGCACCACAGCGCCGGCAGGATCCCCCGGGCAGCTTTAACAATGCCGGGACCTCTCCGCGTCTCGGCGCTGCTCCAGCTCAGGACCCGCCGCCAGCACAAGCCACCGGCCCGAGTCGCGGCTCCTCCACCAGCGAGCTCCGTCAGACGCCACCGCCAGTTCCGCCCTCAGGCCGCGCTGTCCCCCAGCTCCTCCCAGGCAATAAAAAATACGAGTCTCCTGCTTCCACCTGCGTCGCACCGTCATCCGCACATTTTTTACAGGTTTTGGCAGTTTGTGCTCGCCCCGATGTGCAGGATTATTGAAGGATTTCAATCCGGCCGGCGGAGCTCACTCAAAGAGCGGCCATCTCGCTGCTCAACTGGCCACGCCCCCCATTTTTATCAGGAGACTTGGGGGAACACAGAATAGCAAAATAAGTGTTACTGCCCCTTGTCTTTCGCAAAATTTTTTCCTTCCAAATGTAAGACAGTGTGTGAAAAAGACGTCTATTTGAGAAATGCCCTATAATTCACATGCTAGTATGGGCACCCCAGAATTCAGAGATGTGCAAATAACCACTGCTTCTCAACACATTATCTTGTGACCATTTTGGAAATACAAAGGTTTCTTGATACCTATTTTTCACTTTTTATATTTCAGCAAATGAATTGCTGTATGTCCTGTGTAGAATGAAAACCCATTGCAAGGTGCAGCTCATTTATTTGCTCTGGGTACATAGGGTTCTTGATGTACCTACAAGCCCTATACATCCCCGCAACCAGAAGAGTCCAGCTGACGTAACGGTATTTGGCTTTCAAAAATCTGACATCGCAGGAAAAAGTTACAGAGTAAAACTTGGAGAAAAATGCTTTTTCTTTTCCCCTCAATTTCAATATTCTTTTATTGCAGCTGTTATTTTCTGTAAGAAACACCTGTAGGATCTACACAAATGACCCCCTGCTGAATTCAGAATTCTGTCTACTTTTCAGAAATGTTTAGCTGTCTGGGATCCAGGATTGGCTTCTCCCACATTTCTGTCACTAACTGGAAGGAGGCTGAAAGCACAAAAAATAGTAAAAATAGGGTATGTCACAATTTTGTTGAAAAATTGGGTTTTCTAATTCAACTCTGCCTATTCCTGAAAGCTGGGAGAATGGTGATTTTACCACCACAAACCCTTTGTTGATGCCATTTTCAGGGGAAAAAAAACACAAGCCTTCTGCTGCAGCCCTTTTTCCCATTTTTAAAACAAAAACTAAATTTTAGCTGTATTTTGGCTAATTTCTTGGTCTCCTTCAGGGGAACCCATAAAGTCTGGGTACCTCTAGAATCCCTAGGATGTTGGAAAAAAAGGACGCAAATTTGTCGTGGGTAGCTTATGTGAACAAAAAGTTATGAGGGCCTAAGCGCAAACTGCCCCAAATAGCCAAAAAAGGCTCAGCATAGGAGGGGAAAAGGCCTGGCAGCAAAGGGGTTAAAGGAAGATTTTTGTAATTTTAGAGCTTGATTCTGTCAAGGCTGTCCAGGAACCAAGGCAGGTAAATTTTCTGATATGTTGTGTCCCTGTAGCATCACAAGAAGGCAGCCAAATGGCCCTTGGAGTGCACTTCTTTTTGCTGAGTCCAAGATGGAGCAGGTCCAGCCCTTTAGGGTTTCTCTCAGATCACAGAAAGCAATATTTAAGTCCTAAAATGTTCTGATCTGTTCTGTTCTACGACAGGTTCGGAAAGTGATTTGAAAATGGTAGGTTGTGGGTGCAAGACTTGTGGACACCATCCAGTCAGTGAAATCAACACATGGCCCCTCCCTAACAGATGTAGTTAAAGTTTCATGGGACAACCCTATACATTTTTGCACCAGTTTCTTTTTGCCCAATTGAAAACAATCTCACTGTGTTTTTGATACCCAAAATTCAAGATGGAGAAACCATCCTCCCTTGTGCAGATATTGTCTGCCCACATGGGTTGGTGGTCAGGGAAATGAGCAGTCCTCTTTCGGGTCAATCAGTACCAGTCCTGGGGGTAGATTCCGGCCCACTGGGGTTGGTGCAAACCTGGCTGTTGGAAAAATAGCTTACTTCTCGAGGCTTCACTGTACATTTACTTGGGAAACAAGTTCTTGGTTCAACCCTGTTAGTCATCCTGTAAGGGAAAGAAAAAAACATACACTCCAAGGACAATCCCCCTGCTCTGGAGGCAATTTTAATGCTTCATTAAGGCCAAGGATTCTCTGGGCATCTGATGTTCAGTTCATGCAAATTAGCATACAGGAGTTTCAGCCAGGCAACAGATAACTTTGTAAAAATTATATATATTTAAATCTATCCCTATCAATTTATTGGAATTTTAATAAATGCGTAAATGTCTTTAAATAAATTGTGTAGCTATTAACTGTCAATAGTTACAGATTAAAATTGATAGAATGTAGTGTGATATTTTCTATGATTTCGCTAGAGATGCATTAGTTTAAATAACTTTTGCGGTCTACTGATGATCATGATAAATATTTATAAAGCACAACAAATACCCAGAAAAGACTATCCTGGCACTAAAGACACACCTAATTGTTTTAAAAGACTTAAAAAATGTAATGTGATTGGGCTCGGCCTGCAGGTGTAAGTCTATTCTATAACTTATTGTTGAGAAATTAAAAATATCTTCTCCACTAACAAGCAACATTACGTTGAGGAATGTAAAGTAGAAGGGTACCCTATGTACAATTCACAGCATGATGCCTAACACTATTGCACTTATTCTCGGGTTCTCGTTTTCACCTCTTCACAAAGGATTTAGATGTTTTATTACACCTTGTACAATTCCACTTGACCGACCTGTATGTATTGTTCAACTATGTTTTCACAGCCTTGACAAAGTCTTGAAGACAAAACACGTGTTGGCTGTTTTGCTGTATGGACTTATTGTTACGTGTGATTACCCTATTGTAACTCTGACCATTTATTACCATCTGGCTGTTCTGGATACATGGACATTTTGTGCAACGCAGTCTTTGTGATTGAGACTTCAACTACCTACTTGCATCTATAATAAATTCCTATACATCATCTTCCCAGAACGAACTTCTAATCAATTCTTGAACAGTATCTGGATCTACAACACAGGTGTGCTCTGGCCACTCTTCTTATAATATATAGGCAACCACCCACTCCTTAGTGTGTGGCCCTCCAACACCTGTGGTGGCAGGTGTTTTGGCTAGCCTGGCACCCACTGCTATATTTTTCACAAACATGACTATTTTCTGATCTTACAGCTGATATACCTTTTGCGGATGTGCGAGCACCTGTTGGCATTCTCCACCTTCTTCGCTTTACTAGATCATAAAAGTCTGTTTGGAATGTATCTATGAAGCTGAGAGTAAATCATCTAAAGGCAGTGCTGACAGAAAGCGCTGTGGGCATTGCTTACAAATTTAAACATCACTCTCTTATTTACTTGAAGGCAGTGAAAACTATGGAATATGTGTCAATGTGACCTAGTTGGTGTAATTCATGGAAGTCAGAATTGTTATTGCCTGTTTCTGAACAGATTGCAAGTGGGTCAAAGTTTTAGAAGGAAGGACAAATATTGTGCATTTCAGTATTCCAGATGGAAGACATTTACAGGACTATGTTTTGCAAATAGATTGTCAAGAAAGGAAGCTGTTTATAGAGCATTCACAGGACACTGAATCTGCATTAACATGCTTTTTGAAAGTGAGCTGACTGTCTATAAAAAATCTCAGAGGCAGATTTAAGAAAAGTGGTGCTGCACCCAGCGTCCCCATTCCACCACCATGTGTGCGCTGGCGCAGGCTTGAGGGCAATAGTATCCACATTTTTGACACTATTGACATACTGTCCAGGTTTAGTGCCAAAATGTTGCACTAACCCTGAACAGTACATAGGGGCCTATTATAAATAATGGTGTGCCCCTGTTAACACCTGCTCTGAGCAAGCGTTAAAAATGGTGCAAAAAATGGTGCAAAAAAATCTTTCAGATTCCTTTGCTCCATTTTTTCAGCCCGCCTAACAGGGGAATACCCCCCTTGCATACATTGGCATAGGCATAAGGCGGAGCAAGGAGTACCAAAGTGGTGCAATGCATGCTTTGCAACACTTTTTAAATCTGGTGCAGCGATTTTGCCCTTGTTGGGCCACATTAGCATAAAACAAATGATGCTAATGAGGCGCAAGGAGGCCCTCTTTATTCTGGGCCTCAGTACTTTAGCAGAAGCTAACAGTAAATGAGGCCCTAAAAATTTGGCAGGACACCAATTTTGACTTTAGGAGATTAACAAATGGCCAAAAATCATAAATTATGTTTTATCCGGATTCAATTACAAAGCCTTTTTGCATATATATTGGGTCACTAAAAAAACTCAGGTATGAAAATGAATTCCAGGCATAGTCTCAACTATTAAGGGGAGTACAATCTGTGGGTAATGTATGACATTGTGGAAAGGACAATACTGTGTATCTGTGGGGGCCAATAACATACCTTCTTTTTATCTGTATATTATATGCATTCACTTGTAGTTTCTGTACTTAGCTACAAAAACAGTAAAAAAACAGTTTCAAGTAATTTATTTATTTCATTTGAAAACCATTGATCATTTAATTGATGTAAAAACTCACCTCTAGTAACAATACATCAATCATGAGTGGTGTATTTATGAAGCATAGAGAAAAACAAACAACTTTTTAAATTTGTTCTATTAGACGCCGTGCCTACAATGCAAAATGATGAAATAGTAATGATTTTGGCTTTATAGATATGGTTTAATTTACTAAATAAATCACAAAGTGTGGTTGATGGGTTTGATATTTTACTCACATCATTCTCATTGAATATTGTCATGCTCATCTTCAATTTTTGGTTTAATTTTGGCATAAATGTAGGGTTTGAAAAAAGGAACTTTCGGTTTGATTTCTTTTTTACCTTTGATAACATTGTTGGCATATTCCTATTCATGATAAAAGACAATTTGACAATTAGACAGGTAATGTTTCTCTACTTTGACTGTATTATCACACGGCAAGTAGCTGAGAATGTTCTAAATGTTAATTTTCTGCTGTCACTAATTAACCAACCCTTTATATTTCAACTACAGATGGCTCTACATTATTTCACTTACTGAAAAGGCTTATAAATAATCTACTTTATTTACTATGACCACAATACACTAATATCATGATAAAAAGTACCCTTGAACTCTAGACTTCTCCATACATTCCAGGAGTACGTTAGGAGTAAGACAACTTATATATCCAACTCAAGAGTAAGGGCCTCATTACAAGGCTGGTGGGTCGCCCAGCAGATTACTTGTTACATGATTACTTGTCACGTAATCCATGTGACAAGTAATCCATTGTTATTTTGCTGGCAACTTCACCTCAGTTCGGACCCAGCTATATGCAAATCAGTCTTGACCCTGATCCCAATGGGAGCAGCCCAGCTTGAACTGTCTAGCCTGGTCCTCCCTGAATAGGATTCAAGCATCCTGGGTATCACCCTTCATCAGCCAGGCTAGCTTGAATCCAGTGTCGCAGCAAGCAAGGTCCCACGTCTGGGCATACCCTAGCCACTTAGGGTGCACAAGGCAATATCACAAAATAAAATTACTGACGGAGTGTTGGTAAGATGGCACCAGTCACCCAACCCTAAAGCCATGACTGGGCTCTTTCACTAATATTGTAAGCTGGGTCATGTTTGAGGGAGTTGGCTGGGATTTCAACAACATGTGCGTCAATAACACATTATTTAATGCAAGAGTACAAAAAATGTACAGTTGCATGTTTATTACAGCAGTAAACATGTCATGTTCCATATTATTATAATTTGAAAGTTAAAGAGAAAAATATTTACTGCCTCACAGATTTTTACAGTAGGAAACAAAACTCCTAAGAAGCAGGAGGACTCCTCAAATTTATTTTACCTGGCTCTACAAACAAAACACTTGCATCCTGTTCTTTAATACATTTTTGTGAAACATATGCACTTGGCAGGAACTATTTTTGCAGGTGCACAAAGTTGTTACATGCTATCTGTTACCATTTTTTGACGTGGCATGGTGAGGGACTTCCATAAACAATTTTGGTTTCACCTGTCATGCGTCATGCCATCTTTCCACATTATTATCAATTTATATTACATATGATACAAATAGGGTTACTGCTAATATCTTAATCCACGGGCCAGATAACTGAGTGTATCTTAAATATTATCAGAACCTCAAAATGTCTAGATAAGGCCATGTTGAAAATGTTATGCTTTATACATTTTTTATATAACATGTTTATTGAACAAGATTTAGCTTGAGAAACGTGTTTTATTCAAACGGCAGCTAATAATGGGCAATGATTAAAATTAGAATGCTTAGGTTTTGTTTACCTTTCATAAATAAATTGATGTACAAATGGAACTTGATGATAAGAATGGATTTATGTAATTCTGACGCTACTTGCATTTACCACATTATTCGGGATTCTACTCATATGTCACATAATTTCTGGCATAATTTGCAAATTTCACAAAAATATTTCCAGGTCACAAATGTATGTGTATATTAGTCGTCCATGCTGCACATTCATTGTAGACATGACAATTGTATAGCACTTTACATATGCATTAAGGAATTACAATACCTTCAGATGCACTAGTAAGAAAGCTTGCCCATTTCCAGTGCTTAGTAAGAAGATGGTGCTCTGTGCATTTTCTTTTCTTTGGGCAATAAGGGCAAAAATCACTTTCAGTGCAGACTAGAAGAAAACCGTGTTTGTTGTAAAATTCAAACTTCATGTCTGTTCAGTTATTCTGCAGTAACATATAATAATAAGAGAGTAGATTGTTATATATGCAAATATGCATTAGAATAACCATAATAATGAAATATCGGAACTGGAAAGTTATAGTGCTGGTGAACACTAAGGCCTCATTACAACCCTGGCGGTCAGTGATAAAGTGGCAGTAATACCGCCAACAGGCCGGCGGTAACAAAAATGGAATTATGACCACAGCAGAAACCACTCAGACAGACAGCCACTTTAACACACCGACCACCATGGCGGTATCAACAAGCACCATGGCGGTAACCGCCAATAGCCAGGCGGAAGACAATGTACCGCCCACTGCACTATGACCAGCCTATCTGCCAGCTTTTCCGGGGTGGTACCAACGACATCAAAAGCACGGCGGAAACAGAACACAGAAGTCAAAGGACTCAGCTCTGGAGACTCAGGGAACAACCACAACGCCATGGAGCCCGAGTTGCACATATTTCCCATGCTTGTCTGCCTTTTCCTGCATTATGAACATCAACGTCGGCGAAGACGACCACTGTGAGTACTGCCACCTCGCACACAAGGAGGGGGGGAGGAAAAAGAGAGTGACACACACACGCAAAACACAACACCCCCACCCTCAACACCATACACACAACCAGATGTAGTAACATTACATATCCATCCCGTACCCCTGAGGAATAATGCAAGGACAAAATTATTTGAAGAAAGTGAGTGTAATACCATTAAAGAACATGAATAAGTGCATTAAATTACATATGTATATACATATTTACAAATGGAGGGACACTGCCTAGTCCTCAATGTCCGTGGGCCACAGGGCCACATCACATAGGCCAAGGCCCCACCTCATTCTTGCAACAACACGGAGAGAACACTGCAGGAGCATCAGGTCAAAAATACACAGGCACCTCAGGGGGATGGAGAATGGGGGGCACCTCAGCCAGAAGATGGTACGAAATCACTGGTCCTGGAGGGGGGGGGGCTACATGCCCTGTGCAATGTCCTAGGAAGTGCAAAGCCACAGTCTCTCAAGTGGGTGGTTTGACCACTGCTTGGTTCTGGGGAGTGCAAAGCCACAGTCTCTCAAGTGGGTGGTTAGCCCGCTGCTTGGTCCTGGGGAGTGCAAAGCCACAGTCTCTCAAGTGGGTGGTTTGCCCACTTCATGGTCCTGGGGAGTGCAAGGCCATAGTCACTCTAGTGGATGGCTTCTTCCACTGGTTCTGGAGGTGGCCTTGTGCCACCGTGCTTCATCCTGGGAAGGATGGGGTGAGTGGATGGCTTCTTCCACTGGTTCTGGAGGGGGCACTGTGCCCAGTGATGCAGATCTTGGGGAGCGCAAGACCACAGTCTCTCACCTTGGTGTCAGACCCACAGAATTTGCAGGGGCCAGGACGCAGGACTACATATTGTCCGCCGGCGGTGACGGCTGCTCAGTGGTGGCAGTGGCAGGGCTGGGGTCATGCCTTGCAGTGGTGGGGGGAGGCTCCATCCCATCCCCTGCAGCCTCAGATGGCTGCTCACTGGGACTGCTGCTGCTGGCAGTGGTGGCGGTGCTAGCAATGGTGTGGGGTGGTGCCAGTCCATTCCCTGCAGCCTCAGACGGCTGCCAACTTGGGCTGCTGCTGCTGGCAGTGGTGCTGGCGGTGGTACTAGCAGTGGTAAGGGGAGGCTTCAGCCGATCCCCTGCAGCCTCGGATGGCTGAACCACCATCCTTGTGGTGGGGGCTCAGAATCAGTCCCAGCACCAGGCCCCCGTCCTTCCTGCCTCCTGGTGGAGGCCCCTTGCCCTTCCTGTCAGCAGCTGGGGATTGCCCCTTGCCCTTCACAATTGCAGCCGGTGGTGCCTCCTTGCCCTTCTCAGTCGCAGTTGGTGGTGCCTCCTTGCCCTTGCTAGTCACAGCTGGTGGTGCCTCCTTGCCGTTCCTTGATGCACGTGGTGCAGGCATCCTGTCAGTGTTGCTGCCTGGTGCCTGGGATGCTCTCCCACCTGTAGTAGCTGTTGACACTACTTTGCCCCTGGACTAGGTGGCTGAGCTGCTTGCCTGGATTTTCTTCACCCTGGCCTAATGTAAAGGACAGGTGGAGGAGGGGTAGGCAAGAGGTCAATGGTGGAGATGAAAAGCTTCTTAGGGGCATTGGGGTGGGAAGAGGGTGAAGGTTTGGGAGTGGAGGGGGCAGTGCAGCTCACTCCAGTGTCCAGAATTACAGACAAATGGCATTTATGAAAGAGATCATTGTGGACAACAAAAAAGAGGCCCAAATAATGAATGGTCAATTAAATTTACAGACAGTTCATCACCCTAAGCCCATTGCCATTGTGACACCAGGCCCAGAAGTGAGGAGCCACCGGTGCAGTCCCATTCTTGCTTCCCACCCTCTGCCCACATTCACCAGACAAGGGGAAGGAAGCCCGACCCATGACCTGTATCCTCCCCGTGTGCTCTCCGACCTAAGAATTGCAAGAGCAGGGTAGGGTGCTGGCCCATGGGAATGCTTATGTTCTGCACCCTGAAGTGATGAGCTCTATCCAAGAGACAAGGCCCCCAAAGGAGGGGCCGGGCTTGGATCGTGTTGGGCCCAAGAGTCCATGAGGACCCCAAGCTGAGCTAGAACTGGGCCATGTTCGAACTTCCAAAGGCTCACCAACCTCTATTGCCCACACTGCAAAAACACACATGTGCATCACACAGATAATAAGTAATGCTACATAAAAGCACCTTGCACCACAAAAAAAATAACAAATGTAGTGAAAAGTAGTTGAAGAGTGAAGAAATGATGGGCCTCATGTACGTAGGTTTCATTCTGCAAATTCCTAATAATAAATCTCTGCGATTCATTATTAGGAATTTGCAAACACCTTTGTAATTTGACACAGTTAGCGATCACAAATGGGGTTGCAATTGACCTACCTCATTAATAATCATGAGGTAGGTCGCAATTTGTGACCCATTGGGAAGCGCTAAAAATATAGGACTGGTAGCCTGCTGGCGACAGCAGACCATCATGTCTTTGTTTGCTTTTAAATAAAGTAATTTTTTTTTAAATGCAGCCCATTTTCCTGAAAAAGAAAAATGAAACATTTCAGCTTCATTTGTTAAAAGTAGGTAGTGGTCCGTGGGACTACTGGCTGCCCTTGCTTAAAAAATGTTTCGTATGAATTCACAAAGGGGAAGGTGTCCCTTGGGGAATCAAGAAGATGATGACATTAAGAGCCAGATGTACAAAGCATTTTTTCAGTCACAAATGGCTTGATTCACAGAATTGTGCCATTTGTAATGGGAAAAATGCTTTTCTAATGTACAAAATCCAGTTCGGTAACTTGTTACTGAACTGCATTTTGCATTTGCGATTCGGTATTTGGAAGGGACGTGTTCAAATTCCGGTTGCAAAATAGTAATATTGTAACCCATTTGTAAAAGGGAAGGGGTCCCCAGTGGACCCCTCCCCCTTTGAAAATGTAAATAATAATATGTTTTAAGACTAGGCAGTCATCCCACTGCCCAAGGCCTACTCTTAGAAAATGAAACTGCAAATGTTCCTCATTAATTTGTAAATGCATCCGGTTTTCCTCTCATGAAAATGTGATGCGTTTTGAAAAAAAGATTGCTTTCTTGAAAAATAACCACAGACATAGGCCCATATTTATACTTTTTGATGCAAAACTGCGCTAACGCAGTTTTGCGTAAAAAAAATGAACGCCGGCTAACGCCATTCTGAAGCGCCATGCGGGCGCCGTATTTAAGCAATGACGTTACCCGGCGTTAGCCGCCGGCGCTGCCTGGTGTGCGTTGAAAAAAACGACGTACACCAGGCAGCGCCGGCGTAGGGGGATATGGAGCTTGGGCGTGAAAAAATGGGGCAAGTCAGGCTGAGGCAAATTTTTCGCCTCAACCCTATTTGTGCCATTTTTTTCCACTCCCAACCCCCATAGAAATGACTCCTGTCTTAGCAAAGACAGGAGTCATGCCCCCTTGCCCAATGGCCATGCCCAGGGGACTTCTGTCCCCTGGGCATGGTCATTGGGCATAGTGGCATGTAGGGGGGCACGAATCAGGCCCCCCTGTGCCACAAAAAAAAAAAAAAAATACTTACCAGAACTTACCTTATTGTCCCTGGGATGGGTCCCTCCAGCCTTGGGTGTCCTCCTGGGGTGGGCAAGGGTGACAGGGGGTGTCCCTGGGGGCATGGGAGGGCACCTCTGGGCTCCTTCCGAGCCCACTGGTCCCTTAACGCCTGCCTTTTCCAGGCGCTAAAAAACGGCACAAAAGCGCCCGTATGTCATTTTTTTGGACCCGCCCACTCCCGGGCGTGAATTTTGCCCGGGAGTGTAAATACGGCGCACATGCCGCGGAGTCACTTTTTTAGACGGGAACGCCTACCTTGCATATAATTAACGCAAAGTAGGTGTCCACGCTAAAAAAGGACGCAAACTCCATGGACTTTGGCGCTAGACGTGTCTAACGCCAAAGTATAAATATGGAGTTACTTTTGCGTCGGAATTGCGTAAAAAAAAACTACGCAATTCCGGCGCAAACGGAGTATAAATATGCCCCATAGTGGCCTGCTGACCCATTGTAAATGGCTACCATCAGAGGGATGGTAGCCTTTTGGGGTTAGCAGATCACCATGTCTGTGATTGCTTTGTCACTAAAGCAATTTTTTTGTAATGCAGCCTGTTTTCCTTAAAGGGAAATGGGATGCATTGCAAAAAATATAAAAATGAAAAGTTTTCTTTTCATTTTTCAAGAGTAGGCAGTGGTCCGTGGGACCACTGCCTGATTTTAAAAGATGTTTGCACCCACATTCGCAATGGGGAAGGGGTCCCTCGGTGACCCCTGCCGGGTTGCGAATTGCTTACCACCAGTGCTCAGTTTGTAAATAAAAAATGTGCAGATGCCCAAAGCTTTCCTCTGAAACATGCAGCCGCTGCAATTAAATGTTCAAGCACGGAATACTGGTGCAGCGTAATCCTAAATCCATCTCGGGCCTCTTTAATGCATTTACGGCCACTCCCTGCCCCTTCGGCTCCCCTTGCAGCTTTCTGTTTTGTTTTGGCGATGGTTTGGGAGTGGAGGAAGAGGGAGTGGTTGTAGGAGGTGTCAGTCTGCTCTGTTTAGGTGCTGGTGCATGGGTTGGACGCTGTTGTGAAGTGGATGGCATTTGGGTGTGTGAGTGCTTGTGTTTGTGTACTTCGGGGCGGGGACACAGACACAGTGGGAGAGGACACAGGGGATGGGTGAATGGATGTGGGGGTGGTGACTGCCAGTGAGGTGTGTGTTCTGATACATGTGCTGGTGATGGTGGTAGTGGATGAGGATGTAGTGCATGCAGGTGTTAGTGGAGACGCAACTGGGAGGGAGGTGGACGAGGAGGAGGAGGGGGCCACAGTGAAGGCAGTGGATGTTGGTATGTCTGCATCTGGATGGTGTTTGTGTGAGTGCCTGTGGGATGAAGTGTGGTGCTTGTGTTTGCCGTGTCCACTCTTGTGTGTTGTCCTGTGTGCATGCTCGTCTGCCTGTGTGTTTGGGATAGGTTGGGGTTGAAGGGAATGGTATTAGGTAGAGGAAGTTGGAGGGGTGATGGTGGAAACAGGGACAATGGCTGCCATCAGAGAGGAGGACAGAGCCTGGATTGTTCCCTGTTGGGCTGCCAAGCCAGTGTGAATGTCCTCCAGGAATGCATTGGACTGTTGCATTTGGGCTGCTAGCCCCTGGATAGCATTCACAATGGTTGACTGCCTAACAGAGATGGATCACAGGAGGTCAATAGCCTCCTCACTCAGGGCCGCAGGGCTAACTGGGGCAGGGCCAGAGGTGCCTGGGGCGAAGGAGATGCCCACCCTCCTGGGTGAGCGGGCACGAGCAACTCGCTGAGGGGCTGCTGGGAGGGCGGTGTTGGTAGAGGGGTTGGCGGCTGTACCTGTAGCTGGGGTGGGTACAGAGGTGTCCACCACTACCAGGGAGCTCCCATCAGAGGAGGTATCTGAGTCTGAATTGTTCCCTCCAGTCTCCTCCATGGTGCTCCCCTCACCCTCCGTCCCACTGGTGCCCTCACCGTCAGTGGATTTGGCCTCCTCGTCCTGTGGGATGTAGTTCTCTCCGTTGCCGGTGCCTCTGCTCCTCCGCCAGATGACGCTAATGTACATAAGGACAGGGTGACAAAACTAAAAGGGTGGGGGAAGAGACAAAGGATACACTTGGTCAATGGTGGCACCAACACCACTGTTGGCATACACAACACACTCACATACAGGGAAAAGCCCTATGCACTAGGCAATGCACTACCAGTTACAATGCTAGTCACCAGGCCATGGGTAGGGACACATACTGCCAACTGCAGCATACCTGAGACCCACACACCCCTGCCCAGTAGTGGATGCCTACTACCTAGGTTGGAGGAATCTCACATCAGAACCCTGCCCAACATGGGACCTACTCTGCAATGTCAGGCCTGGCCTGGGGGCACCCACAAGCACACATCCTCCACCCGATACCACCCCACCAGGCATAAGCAGTAATGAAGGGCACTGTACTCACCCCCTTGTTGCTGCTGTGATGCCCCCAAGTGCCCATCCAGCTCCGGATTGGCCACCGGTATGCAGTATGCAGGCCATCAGGGGGTCAGGGTTCGACAGGCACCCCTTCTTATTATGGAGGTTATCCCCAGCTGGGCATAGGCCGTCTTCCGTGCTCAGCGTCTCAGGTCCTCCCACTGTTTCTGACTGTGGGTACTCTACCTGCCATAGACCACCAGGGTCCACATGTCCTTGGCAATGGCACGCCATAAACCCTTCTTTTGAAGGGCGTGACCTGCAGAGAATTACGCACTGGGAAAGGTATCAGTCCAAACGTCCTGCCTGTTACACTCACGGCCCACCATGCCCCTTCCCATCCCCATTAGCACAGACAAGGCCCAGCATAAATGCTGCACACTACCCAGAGCCCATCCACCCCCACCACATGAGGCCTTCACACACAGCACTCCATGCATTCATGCCCCATGCATCGTACTCACAGTGTACTCATCTGTTGGTCTGGAGACCCATACAGCAGTTGGTACTGGGGTAGGACCCCATCCACTAATTGCTCCAACTCCGCTGAGGTGAAGGCAGGGGCCCTTTCCCCAGTCACACGCGCCATGGTAGGTTCCAGACACAGGTCACAGCAGCACATGCAGTGTAGGTCCTCTCCTGTTGAAGGTCAGGTGGCAAGTGATTGAACAGATAGAAAATGGCGGTCACGTCCGTGGCAGTGCGTAATGTCACTGTCGGTGTACATCACCATTGGCCACCATACCCCATAGGGCCCAATGATAACCAATGAGGAGCTGCACGGCGGTTCTCGACCGCCTCCTGCAGTGGTACACAATGTCATTTCCACTTGTGTCTCCATACTGGACAGGCGGACGCCATTTCGGGGCGTGGGGGAACAGGCCATAGATCCTAACTGCGTCACAGTTCATAATTTTACAATCTGGATATATGCCACCAAAATATTGTAACAATCACATTATGCATTGAACTGTAGTGGTTACAATGTACAGATAATGACCAGCTGCTCACTCTTTCACCCCATAGAATGTAACCGCTGCGGATGAATAGGAGATGGAGACATCCCTCCGTGTACAGCTGCCTTGTGGACTTGGCAACAATGGAGGACAGGAACATTATCCCCACCTATATACTTGACAGGGCCACAATCACAGAGCTGTGTGCCTAATTGGAGCCTGACCTGAGATCTGCTATCCGTCTCCCCACTGGGTTCCCCCCTCTTGTGCAACTTCTATCTGTGCTCCATTTCCTGGCAACAGGTTCTTTCCAAGTGACTGTGTGCTTGGCAGCAGGAATGACACAGCCAATGTCCTCAATAGTGCTGACCAGAGTGTTGGCTGCCCTGATTAGACACATGTGCAGCTACATCGTTTTTCCCCAGGTGGAGGATTTGGCCACAGTGAAGGCTGACTTCTATGCAATGAGACATATCCCCAACATCATTGGTGTGATCGATGGGACACTTATTGTATTTGGCCCCCCGGCAAAATGAACAGGTCTTCAGAAATCGTAAAAGTTATCACTCGATGAATGTGCAGATGGTGTGTTTCGCGGAGCAGTATATCTCCCATGTCAATGCTAAGTATCCTGGGTCTGTCCATGTTGCTTTTATCCTGAGGAAAAGCAGCATCCCAAATGTGATGGGCCAACTCCAGAGGCACAGGGTGTGGCTAATAGGTGAGCCCTGGTTCCCACCCAGTGGATGTCGTTGTGTATGGGTATGGTGTGGGCCATATGGCATAGTGTGTGGCTAACAGCTGTCCTTCGATATTTGCAGGAGACTCTGGTTACCCCACCCTCTCATGGCTACTGACCCCTTTGAGGAATCACAGGACAAGGGAAGAGGAACATTAAAATGAGGCACATAGGCGAACTAGAAGGATAATAGAAAGGACCTTCCGCCTCCTGAAGGCCAGGTTTCATTGCCTCCATCTAAGAGGTGGATCCCTATGCTACTCACCCAAGAAGGTCTACCACAGCCTTGCCTTGCGACGCCATGTGCCTTTTCTGCAGGAGGAGGAGGCTGGAGATGGCCGTGTGGCAGCAGTGGACCCTGTGGACAGTGAAGATGAGGAGGCAGAGGATGAGGACAACAGAAGTGCAGTAATTCGTCAGTACTTCCAATGACACACAGGTAAGACAGTGTTATCTCACATTTCATTGACAGTTTGATGTGTGACATTGTCACTGGCAGGCTGTGAATACCTACATCTATGCCCACTCACTGTACCCATTGGCATCTCTTTTTGCAGATGTTGGTGCCCCACTATTGCTCCTGGTGTGTTCAGTGCAGACAACTACAGGTCTTTCCTATGTAAACATTACTGTACAGTTGAATTACAATGTTTGAACCTTGTTAAACGAATACATTTTGAAATCATTTGAAATACTCCATACTTGTATTTTTTAAAAGTGTGTTTATTGCAGTCCTCTGAGGAAAAGGGGGAAGTGCAATGGGCTGAGGTGATGATGGAGGAAGGTCCAGGTTAGAGTCCAGTCGATTTGTAGCACAAGTGTAATGTTCAAGGAGGCATAGGAAGGGGAGCAATGACAGTTCAAGGTGGACAGGGTGACAGAGTGGGACACCAGGGTGACAATCAGGAGAGTCTCATTTCCTGGTGGGGTCTTGGCAATAGTCTCTGGCTTCTGCCTGGAGCGCAGGGAACTTTTTCAGGATGGTTCTCCTTCTGCGGGGGAGGGGTGCTGGTAGCCTGTTGGTCCTGTGGCGGAGCCTCCTGTCCAGTAGCGGCAGCGGAGGTGGAGGGCTGTTCAGTAGTCTGGCTAGTGTCAGGGGCCCGCTGTTGCGCCACTGCCTCCCTCATACTGTTGGCCATGTCTGCAAGCACCCCTGCAATGGAGACCCGGGTGGTGTTAATGGACTTCAAGTCCTCCCTGATCCCCAGGTACTGTCCTTCCTGCAGCCGCATGTTTTCCTGCATCTTGTCCAGGATCTGACCGAGCGTATCCTGGGAATGTTGGTATGCTCCCAGGATCGCGGTCAGTGCCTCCTGGAGAGTCGGTTCCCTGGGCCTGTCCTCCCCCTGGCGTACAGCAGTCCTCCCAGCTTCCCTGTTGTCCTGTGCCTCTGTCCCTTGAACTGTGTGCCCACTGCCACTGGTCCCTGATTATCCTGTGTTTGTGGGGTTGCCTGGGGTCCCTGTAGTGGTGGACACACTGCTGATTGATGTGTCCTGGGGACAGAGGTATGGGCCTGCTGGGTGTTTCCTGAGGGGGGAGGCTCTGTGGTGGTGTGAGACTGTGGCTGGGTAACCGACTGTCCGGAGGTCCCTGATGTGCCAGGTTGGTCATCCAGATCCATGCGAGCAGAACTGCTGTCATCACTGTGAGCCTCTTCTGTGGGGGGACTGGATGTTGCTGGCACCTCTTCTCCGGTGACATTGGCTGGGGTACCTGTGGGGATGTAAATACAGTGTTATTGTTTCTGTGTGTGACATATTGTGCATAGGTGGTTTGCCCTTTATGGTTGTTATTGCCCTGGCAGCTTTGCCTTGTGTGAGTTATTTGGTGGACTTGGTTATTCGCTCTAGTGTGCATGCTTTGGTGATAGGTGTCCATGTAGGTCTGTGAGTGGTGTCCATGCATTGGTATTGCATGCAGGGCTTGGCATTGGATGAGTGGGTTGTGATGGTGGGGTTTGTGGGAAGTGGTAGAGTGATGGGAGTGAGGGTAAGGGTGGGGGTATGTGATGGCATGCAGGTAGCAGGGGTGATACTAATAGAGAGTTGACTTGAGTCCAGTCCTCCTGCTACTCCTGTCAGGCCCTCAGGATGCATGATTACCAAGACTTGCTCCTCCCATGTTGTTAGTCGTGGGGGAGGAGGTAGGGGTCTACAGCCAGTCCTCTGTACTTCAAGCTGGTGCTTTGCGGCAATGGAATGCACCTTCCCCTGTAGGTTGTTCCACCTCTTCCTGATGTCATCCCTAGTTCTTGGGTGCTGTACCACGGCGTTGACCCTCTCCACGATTCTCCACCATAGCTACATCTTCCTAGCAATGGATATCTGCTGCACCTGTGATCCAAATAGCTGTGGCTCTACCTAGATGATTTCCTCCACAATGAGCCTTAGCTCTGGGAATCTGGGGTGTTGTTGTGGTGCCATGGGTGTGGTGTGAGTGGTGTTGGTGAGGATGTGTAGGGTGATGTGTTGGGGTGTGTGTTGTAAGGTGCTTGGGTGGTGAATAGGTGATGGTGGTATGTGGCTCTGGTTGTGTGAGTGCTCTTGCTGTCTCTCTCTGCTGGCAATTATTTGTATTCGTAAGGGGTTGTGGGTAATGTGGGTGTGTGTTTTATAGTGGTGTGAGTGGGTGGGTGTGGTGTGTGTATGGGTGTCAGGTGTGTGTAGTTTGAATAGACCAATGTGGTATTGTTTTGTATGTGTGTATGTATTTTGAGCAGAGCTATGTACCGCCAATGGTTTACCGTCATTGAATGTCCGCCGTGGTGATTCATGGGTCATGCTGTTGTAGGCGTAGTTCTGTTGGCGTAATGGTCTGGGTTTGGATACTGCCAGTTTATCGCTGACCTTTGGGCTGACAGATTTGTGTCTGTGGCTGAATAGTGACAGATTGGTGTCTGTGTGTCATAATATGGTTAGCGGATATTCGCCACCGCCACTGAATGTTGGCGGCAGTCAGCATGGCAGAAATTGGGATTTACCGCCAATGTCATTACGAGGGCCATAATGTGCAAAGTATTTATGCAACACACAAACAGTGATAACATCAAAACACAGCACAATAAAACTCCCACTCCAATTTAGTAAAAAAATAATACATTTTAATAAATTATTTGACACAAAAAAAACTAAAATCCAATCAGGTTGAACTGAACTTATGAATTTTTTACGTTTTGAGTAAAATCTATAGCCTAAATGATCAAAGCACCAACCACAGACATCTTCTCGTGTGAGACTGGGTCAAAGTCCAAAAATATGGCCAACTGCGATCAGAGCTTACCTTCGGAAGTAGAAGACATTTTAAAGAAGATATTATGAGAAGGAAAAGTTCAGAGGGGCAAGACTGCAGGTGGGTTCTTAGGAGATAGTGTTGTCATTGGAAAGCTGCTGAACAAAGTTGCATTGAAGATTTTTATCTTCAGACTTAGTCACATTTTTTGAAGTCTAAAATCATAATCTGGACAAAGCGGGAGGCTGTAGCCGATGGAAGTTTCCGGAGGCCAGATAACCCTGCACTGAGGAGGTACTGAAGAGAATCTGCTGCTGTGCAGAAGGATGTAAGAGAAGCTGCGGTGAAGTCAGGCTGACCAGCAATGCACATTTGGTGGATAGACAAGCAGGTTGGTCCAAGTCTTTCCTGGGTTCTCAGTGCAGTTTTTATCCTATATTTATTTGAAAAAATGTAGGTCACAAGTGTTGTATTTTGGCTAACTGGGCACCTTTAGCACCACCACCAAATGTCCGCAACTGGAGAAACACCACTTGAGGTGTTAGGACTCACTCAGGTTGAGTTCAGGTGCGGGTTCAAAATGGTGGGAACCTTTTCTGTTCCTGAGGCTCTGAACAGGAGGTCCACAAACTAGCTCTTGGAGTACTCCAGTAGTCCTGTATGCAAATGATAAAGCAGGGTTCAAACAGCATAGCAGGCCTCTGTGGTTTCAAGGCAGGCTCCAGGGAGAAAATAAGTCCTTCCAGGTGCAGCAAAGAAGTCTTGTGGAGTACACAGAATGGTACAGTACAAGACAGTTCTCTGAGAGTCCAGGCACAGGTCCAGAGGGTCTGAGGGTCTCCTATTTATACATGGTATTTGAAGTAGATGTTTCTAGAGAATTCCTTTTGAAGTGCTTTAGGCTCCTGACTTCCCTGCCCTGACTCCAATGCTAGCTGCATGAATAATGCAGGGATGGCAAGGCCTTTGTGTGAAGGCAGAGCAAAGCCTATTCTGTAGCAAGTGAGGCAGTGCCCAACTCCTACCCACATAATGCCAGTGCATAGAACATTCAAGCACACCTAATCCCTCCCTTTACGTGGCTGTCAGGAAGGACTAAACAAAATCCAACTGCCAATTACACCCAGTCATGTGATCCAGCGGAGCCTGCAGGCACCAAATAGTTTAAGGGAGGAAAAAGCCAACACTCTAAAAGTGGCATATTCAGATTTCTAACTTAAAATCCGACCTTACCATTAAAGAGGATTTTAAATTGCAGTTTATCTGACACCAAACATGGAATGTTAACCGGTTCCCAATCAAAAGTCATCACTTATCAAATGAAATAAGGCAACCCACATTACCCTATGGGACAGATAGACCTCACAGTAGTTGAAAATTAATGTAGGAGTTTTTCTCGACCAGGATATGTAAAAGGTAGAAGTACATATCCATCTTTTTAATTACAATGCACCTTGCTCTTTGGGCTGCCTAGGGACTACCTTAGGGGTAGCATATGTATAATAAAAGGGAATTTTAAAGTTTGTAAAGGTGGTTATATTGCCAAATTGAATTGACAGTTTAAAATTGTATTCAGACTGCAAGTGTAGTTCTGGGACATGTTTTAACGGGCTACTTAAGTGGGTGGCACATTAAGTATTGCAGACACATGAGCAGCATTTCGTCTACAGCCCTTGGGTATACGGTATACCACTCTACAAAGGTCATATAAGTAAATTAAATATGCCAATCAGGTGTAAGCCAATTTTACCATGTTTAAAAGAGAGAGCACAAGGGGCCAGATGTAGGTAGGAAAAACTTTGCGATTCGGAAATAGCGACTCCATACGAATCGCTATTTCTGACTTGCAAAATCAAATGCAAGAAATATTTGTGGTACCAATTTGCAAGTCGCAGAGGTGTCGCACCACAATTTGCGACCTTCGCTTTTAGCGAGGTCGCAATTTGCAACCTCTCTAAAAGCGAGATCGCTATTTGCGAGAAGGGTGTCGCAAATTGCGACTGACTCGCAAATTGCCTGCAGGTGCACCACAACAGTTTGGAAACCCACTTCCTGGCTCTTGGTGATGACATCAGAACCAGGAAGTCATCAAATATACCTGGGAGGAGGGAGGACCACACCCATTTGAAACTGCTGTGCCACACCCAGGAGAGAGGAGCTACAGCAACAATGGAGGAGACAGGCAGTGCTGGCAGGAGGAAAGTAACATTTTCTGACAAGGAGTTGGAGGTGCTGACAGAAGAATGCTGCCTGCATCATGATGAACTCTTTGGGAAGGCAGATATGAGTGTCCTAGACACTCAAAAGAAAAGGATATGGCAGCAGATACAGGAGAAGATCAATGCCATAGGGGTGAGCCACCACACCCTCGAGGAAATTCGCAAACGGTGGTATGACCTGCGCTCCAGGACCAAGGAGAGGGTTGCGGAGCGCATGAGGGAGTTGAGGGGCACTGGAGGAGGTCCATCCACTGTCCCACCACCCACAGCCCTGGAAAGCATGGTGGAGCAGACACTGGAGCTAGAGGCCGTACAGGGCATGGGAGAACTGGACAATTCAGCGCCAGGGACATCAAAAAGTGAGTACCGTGAGATATGCTTGGACACCCACAAATGCAGTGTACACACTATCCCAGTCCACAGCAGCAGGCACCACAAGACTAGCTACATTCCAGTCTAGCAACCCCTAGAATAGTGCATTATGGGCAATGTAGTACAGTAGTCAGAATAGAGGCAAATGTTTATTATGAGGCATAAAACAGATGTGCAAGACTGACAGTGTATCCCCTATGTCCCACAGGCCTCCCACAAGATGCCCCCAGCAGCGACATCAGGCAGGGAGAAGAACATGGGCCAGAGCCACTGGAGGAGGCTGCCTGTGAAATTGCAGGGCCCAGCAGGACACCACCAGGGTCCATTGAAGAACAACCGCTGGACATGGGGGCAGCAGAAACAACACCAGGGCCCAGCCCCACAGAGAGGCGCACAGAGGCAGCAGCTGGACGAATGCGCAGACGCCGGCACAGAGTTCAGTCGGTGCCCCAGGATGAGGTAGGGGAAGCAGACTTTGCGGGCTTGGAGGCATCGCTCATTCATGGTCAGCGCCAGCAAAACAGACAATTAAGGTCCATCACCGGAACCCTCAATAGAATGCAGAGCACAATGGCACATGGGATGGCGAATGTGAACAGTCAGTTCAACTGCATGAATGAACATCTGGGGGATTTAACACAGGCCATCCAACATTTGGTGACTGAACTAGTGGCAGACCGAAGACATGCAAGGCGCAGGGAGCCCCACACTGCTGCACGCTTTGACCACCTGGCAGCATCTATTGGGTGTCTTGCCACAAATACAACAGGCCTGTCAAGGCGTACAGTCAGCCTCCTGGTGGAACTTGGGCACTTTGCAGGGCATCAATGGTTTACAAAGTGACCTGTATGTATGGCTTCAGGGTGTAGTCAGCAATACCTAATAGATATCCGTCTCCAAACTCCCCACGTTCTAGGTGTTGGTGTATACCACCGTGCCTGAATATGTATGAGTCATGTGTACTCCCTGGATATTTAGCTACGATGTCAGTAATGACATTATGGGCGTCACATTCCACCTGGATGTTTAGTGAGTGGGTACATATTCCAGATTTGCAGGAGGGCAGATTTGTATATGTGTCCCGTCCACACACCCTATTACATGGTGGAAGTTGGCAATTCTGTAGAACTCCAACTTGGTGCTGTTAATTTCTGCCTCATTCCTGGGTAGGTATATATATCTGGACATGTGTGTGAGTATGACATCTAGGAATGATCTGAAGAATCCTGATAGTGCACTTTGGGATACCCCACCTGCCACAGCAATCACCCCCTGATAGCAACCCGAGGCCAGAAGTGCAGTGAGCATAGCACTTGCACATGTGTAGGGATGGCGCTGCCGCGCATTGTCTGTCGTTCAAGCAGTGGAGTCAGCGACTCGCAAAAGTTTGCTACACCTGGCCCAAGCTCTTTAGCACCGGTTAGCAGTGGTAAAGTGCACAGAGTCCTATGGTCAACAAAAACTAATTTCAGTACAAGTGGAAGCACAGGCAAAACGTTTGGGGGAAGACAGTCCTACAGTCTGTCAGAAAAATACACAGAATTATGGGAAACACTAGAATGAGACAAAACCTACACTGAATAATTCCATGAGTGTGAAACATCTGTTATGGTAGAAATATGACATTTTGACCTATTGAAACAATTTTCAGCAGTCAAAAGATTCAAAAGTCAGTCACACTTATTTAGGCTGGAATCCAAATGGCAAGAAGGGCCATACATACACAAAGTTCAACAAGTGTTATATTAAAGGTTAAGAAAAAGAAACTGTATACAAATTGTGCAATTGCATTATTCTTGGATTTTCATCTATCTGGGAAGCAGCCTGTGTTGCAAAGCAAGAGTGGCACAGATGTTCCTTACAGACGAAAAGGTCTGTAGAACAAGACAAAGTATGACAATATTTGAGAGTCAAGTCGATGGTCATCATAATCATAACCACATAGAATTTGCCACAAGAGTCACTAGTCTTCATTATTATACATAACTCACCCCTTTCAAGTCCATCTTGGCAGGCCTCTCTGAGTTCTCTTTTTTCAATGGAAGCAGATAGAAATTAGTCCTCTTGGTTGCTGTTGTTGACACCTGCAGATTTTAGTTCTTCCAAAAAGAGATAAGAAAAAAATAATAATTGCAGTCTTAGGGCCTGATTTAGAGTTTGGCGGAGGGCTACTTCATCACAACGGTAACAGATGTCCCATCTGCTGAAGTATAAATCCTGTAGTATATAAATTCTATATCAGGCCCGTAGTCTAGAGATGCTGCTTTTCAATAAACAAAAAGTAAATCGAGTAACGCTCAGAGAATTCATTATGCATCAAATGATCACCTCAGCATTAAAGAACATGCTTACCTAGGCTAAATAAAGCTAAACCCCACACATCCATCACATAACTAATCATTTTGCATTCACTGACACAAGTTAGATATCTGATCCATGTGTGATGTCCAGTACCTATCTATCTTTTTCCCACATAATCAACATACATACCCTTGCAGCCCTATGAATCTTCACTGACATCTAAGCATGGGAATGTAAGGTTAGATATGGAAGGTAGCATTTTGTTTTTTTCACGAGATGGAGGGCACATTGCAGATTTAGATCCCATTGCTCATTGGAAGTACTACAGTAGACCCAAGGTTGAATTAGTCATTGCTCACCAGCTACCACTCCACAATGGTTCTTTCTTCCTTGATTCTGTCTGTGCCATGCACATTGGTCCATCTAAATCTATTCACAATAACCGCAAACCAAATATAAAAATACCACCCTTTTTATTCTTTTTACAGTAGACATTTCTGTTGTTATCTGGAAAGTAGAGTTGCACCTCAAACTCAGGGAGTTAGTCTGGGGGATAATCATTTGCCAACCAGGAGATGTCAGAGAACTCACCTGTTTCCACAGTTGTGGAGCCCTATTATTTTGGGTATGAAATGACTATTCATTTTAACCATCATCAGTTTTACCATGTTTGAAGGAGAGAAACTTCTGACTGAAAGTTTCCTCAGCTGTACTGAATAGCCATTCCAAAGACGCACTGTCTATGAGAGATGCTGGATTAACAATTGTTAGAAATTGGATCGCTAGTTGGCAGATGTATGCACCCTGTCCAAGTAGGGACCCGCAATCCTAGTGAGAGTAAGTCAGTTACACACTATAAATTAACTTGTGCTCAGCCGCCTCTGATAGCAGGCAGTTGGGAGGGAGGGGTGTGTCGATTTCCGACTTCCACGCCTCCCCTTTGGCTCTGTAGCAGCCGAAGATACCTCACAGAAGCATGTCCGGGGCTGCAGTCATGTTCTACAGCTGCGTGAAGAGTCAGACGTCAATTTGCTAAATACCATGGAGCAGGAAGGCGTTGTTTAGGATCAGTCCACTACGGCACCAGTCTGCAGTTTTTCTTGCTGCAGTACCTAATCCTGAGATCTGAGACCTGAGCAAGTCTTCCGGGAGACGCTGATGTGACGTGACAATACGAGGAGGCGGCGCCTGCATTCGAACGCCGCCCGAGTGCGGCTGGTGGCGGAATTTGTGTGCACTCTCCGCCGGACCCCCCTGAACCCTCCGGATTCCCGGGCCTGCCTGGCCCTGGGCATCGGCATCGCCTGGTGACGGCCTGATGAGCCCGAGTGAACTCTGAACAACAGGTAGGGGGGCTGGGGCTGGGGTAGAGGCTCGAGACTCGAGAGAGTCAAACTCGCGCTAAAACCACGCGCCAGCAATGGCAGTGGACTGGGCCAGGTCTGATGGTCCGAGGGCCTTATTGAGGACCAGTAAGAAGGGGGTACCGCCTGAAGCGCCCATTTATGCGATGGAGACCTGAGCTTAAGCTTTAAGCTACCTGAATCATCTGAACCCCCTGATCCACCTGTAATACTGGCTCCAAAATAGGCCCCTGGGCCTAATAATCTGACTGAGGGAATACTAGAGGAGGCCACATGTGCTTGTGCCCCTCAAACTCGAGGTGTGGCGGCGTGTCTATTTGGCCAGGAAAAAGAAAAGAAAAGCCTCCTGGGCCCCTCATTTGAAAGACGCGGAGGCACCTTCCGCTTTGACAAAGCAAGGAGGAATAACAAAAAGAAAGACAAAATCTACATAACGAGAGGATGAGGTCCGGGAAAGAAGGGGCTCTTCAGCCTCAACTTAAGAAAAACAAGAAATCGAACAAACTTTCCCTCTTCACCCACAACTCCAAAAGGGGAAGGGAAGTCAAAAACAAAACACAAATCCTTGATCTCCCCCATAGCCCCTTTTTTTGTTACTAAACAAAGACCAGGAAACGTTTTTAATAAAGCCGATTTTCTGAAAGATCCCTTGGATGTAATTTTCTCCCTACCCAATGGTGCTGTGACACTACCCCACCAAATTTCCCCCATAAAAAGCGAATGTAGTCTGCTACATGAGCAGGATGATAAATTAGACTCACGGAAAAAGAGTGGGCGGAGAATACCACCTTGGGAGAAAAAACTAACCAAATGGAAGATAACATCAAAGAAAATGATTGGGGCTCATTAAACGACTTGGAGCTACTGACCCTTCGGTCATCCTCACCTTCCCCGATACCTCCAATTTACCACTACTGCAAAACCAAACCGATTTCCCTCATTTAGGTACCAAACCCCCGTTGGAGGTAAACGTTATTATTAAAGGAGCAGCTGATTTTTTTAAAAGTGAATCTTCCCCAGAGTTACAAGGAGAACAAAGACAAAAAAAGCCTGACTCCGAAAATAAGCAGGAGGTCATTTGAAGAAGAGGGCACAATAATCAGGGTCATCAACTCAAGACATGCTTATCCCCCAGGGGCTCAAATTGGAACCCAACCAGCCCAATACCAGAAGAAAAAAAAAGAGAACTGTCAAAGCCATCTAGGGACGATGATTACTCAAACAGATCAATAACAAAGCAAATGACCATAAATTCAAAACGGCCTGACAGACTAGTAGAAGACCTAAGGCTCACCCAACGTGGTGAACAGGAGGGCGAAATAGGCAGCCCCGACTCCGGTATGTCAAATGACTGTTTAAAACTAATACTGGAACCTCAATATCAGTCCAGGGGCGATTCGACATCTTAAACAGGGGAAACATACTGAAGCTACTACAAGTCACTCCTACACTAAAAGATATAAAATCCACTGATATCGTCTCTATAGAGTTCGTCTCAATGGAAAAGACAAATAAAGGAGCCACTAGCGAAGCAACCTTGGTAACACCATTTCTGGTAAAAAAGAGTGGCTGATGAAAAATTTGCCTTTCTAAAATGGGGAATTAAGCTCAGCACCCCCAAGCAAATTGGTTATCCTGTTCCGTTAGAGGAACACAAAAACTCATCAAATCAACAAATACTAAAAGAGTCGGGCAAACCCTTTTCAGACCTTAGGTCAGAAATTGGAAAAACCGAGGGTTACCCTCCAGGGGGGCACTCCTTTTAATATGTATTCTTTAGTACACTCTGAATTGGGCCAGATTTCAGAACTTACTTATTTAGAAAAACGTCACTGACTAGTAAGTAGCAGGGCGTACAACATGCTAACAAACCAATATTATACCCCCTTTCAGGTCTGCTCATGGAATATAAATGGGGTTAGACCGAACACAAACCAAAAAGATCTATCAACCCTATTGAAGAATTTCCACATCATCCTCCTTCAGGAGACTTGGGCTACAAACCCTTTTGAAATCGATGGATACACAGGGGTTTTCTCCCCAGCAATAAAGGAGAAAAAGTATGGCCATTCAAAGGGGGGCCTTGCTACTTTCATTTCAGCAGGTCTAAAATTATTGTGTACTCGAATATATGCTGAAAACAAAGATTTCCTGGTTGTGAAGCTAGACGGGCGGCATAGGGATCTTTCAAGCCCACTCCTCCTAATCAATGTTTACATCCACCCAGATGCCCAATCCAAAAAACACATGTCATCGAAACTGATAGATTTAATCATAACTGCCCATCAAGACCTAGGCCCCCTGGAGCTTTTAATAACTGGGGATTTCAATCAAAGATTATTAAATCCCTTTGAAAGGGATACACTAACTATTTTGCAAGATCACTTATGGGCTGTACCACAACAATCTCTGGGGGAAATTGAGAGAGGAAAAGCCGGTACGCCAGCACTCACTTTAGTAAAAGACTTTGAGGCTCTTGGGCTTAGAATCCTAAATGGGAGATACCCTCAGGATACTCCGCCAGCATCTACCTGCTACGCTACCCAAACCCACACAATAATTGACTACACTGTGGCCTCACTACTCTTGCTTACATTAATTACAAAGTTTTTCATCATAAAATCAGATATGAGTGACCATGGCCAGCAATGCCTGGAAATAGGATGTGATCCTCCTACTTATAACTCTGCATTAACCATGCCAGGAGATGTCACTACAACAAATTATAAAAAACTCCGATGGTCTGAAAAACTAAAAGAACCTACAGGGGCCTGATCAAGGGCAATATTTGCACAATGCAATATGGACATAACCAGGGGTCCAATAGAAATGTGGTCATTTTTCCTAAACAATATCGCGGTTAGTCTTCTTGCAGATCAACCACGAAAGAGATATTGAAACAAGGTGCGTGGTGCAAATACAAACATAAATATAAATTATTCAGCACATATTATTAAATTAAGGAAAGAAAGAAACAAAATATTACAATTATACAATAAGGACCCGACAAACGGTTGTATTAAGGCAGACTTAAAAAATCTAAATAATGCATATCGGAAACAATTATGAGAACATAAACACCAGAAACATCAAGACCTTTGGGCAAAAGCCCTATTTCTAAGTAAAAAAACAAAATACTCAGGGCTTTTGGAAAATGGTCAATGATTTGAATAAGGCCCCAAGCACTTCGTTTAGCTCAAATATCCCGTAACCCGTCAGGGTTGACAATTTAAAACAACACTTTGATGAATCCAAGCTAGTCAATAAAATCTTAGAATTGGCCACAAAAAAATCAAGTCCATGGAAAATGATATTAAAATCCTTTTTTGTCCAAAAGGAAATTAAAGAAATAACTTTTTCAGCAACAGAAGTCAGCAACTTAATAAAAAAAAGCAGAAATGGGGGTGCTCCTGGCCCCAATGGGATCCCAAATGATCTGTTTAAATTAGATTTGACCTATTGCGGTGAAACTCTTGCCCCTACTTTCAATCATTGTCTATTGTCAAGAAGTATTCCTAAATCCTGGAAAGGAGCGATAATTCACCCAATATTTAAAGGAGGTAACAAAACAAAACCCGAGAGTTACCGACTAATAACTCTAATAGACGTAGAAGCCAAATACTACGCTGGTCTTTTACTAGAACACCTCCGTAGCTGGGCAACGGAAAATAGTATTATCCCTCCTAACCAGACAGGTTTCGTAAAGGGCCTAGGCACCGCTGCAAATATATTAACCTTATCAATGGTCATTTACAAATGCAAACAAAAAAAACAGCCCTTGTTTCTGTGTTTAGTGGACTTTAAATCAGCTTTTGATCTGGTCCTGCGACCTCTCTCATGGGAGAAACTAGCTTCCTGGGGAATACCAGAGATTTTATTAAAAGCCATACAGCCGATACATACAGACACATGGGTAAGAGTCAAGGTAGGGGATGGCTCCTTCCTCTCAAGGAAAATGATGACAAAGCAGGGATTGAAACAGGGCTGTGTGTTGGCACCATACCTTTTCAATCTCTTTTTATCTGGCTGATCTGTGGAATTAAACAGGGTTAATGGGCACTCTCCAAAGCTCGGCGATATAACTATTTCAAATCTGCTATATGCCGATGATGTAGTTCTTATGAGCCAAACTAAAGTAGGACTACAGCGAGTCATTGTTAAGATATTTGAATACGCAGAGCAGAGTGGAATGGAAGTTAACCAGGAAAAAACTAAAGTAACGAGAATCAGTAAAAAATCCTTAAAAATTACATGGAATTCACAAAGGGGCCCTTTGGAACAAGTTAATCAGTACAGATACCTTGGTGTACTTTTTGATGAACGCGGTTCCATTTTTTCCCAGAAACAGGAGTTATATAGAAAAGGTCATGTGCTAATATTCGCTTTCCAAACTTTAAAAATTTCCTCACTGCCCCAGTTATCGGCCCCTGCTTAAAGTCATTGCAGCCAAACTAATTCCAACTTTAGGATATGGAAGCGAAGCTCTGTGTGGTCAAGACGCTACTATCCTAAATAAAATCATTGGAAAAGTCTTTAGGTCCCTATTTCAGCTACAGATACACACCTCATTAGCACAAATTAGGCTGGAGTTTGGTTACGTAAACCAAAGCATAGACAGAAAAGCCAGCTACATCAAAGCCTGGAAACAGTTACAGCTGGCAAAGGAAAATCCGCTCTGTCGTGCCCTTTGGAAAGAGATCAGCTCAAAACCGCAGCCACTGGGCGCTGGTACCTATACCAGGCATTAATCGACCTAGGGGCAGTGGAGTTATGGGATTCAAATATCTCTTACATTTCTTTTTTTTTAAAATTAAATCGGATTGTAAAACAAAGATCACTAATCATGGACAAGGATTTACAGGCTACTAGATCGCATTCCTGGATGATCATTAATGATAAAAAAATGTTAAAGCTTCAGCCGTACCTGGAGGCAGGGTGGTCCAAGACAGATAAAGACCTTTTTATCAAATATAGATTTGGGATTATTCCGGGCAACGCCCACCTAGTCCCATGGGAATGCTCTCCAAAAATCCCACAGTGTAGGCTATGCGGTAACGGACATGAAGATATCATTCATTTAGTTTGTATTTGTAACGTTTTAAGAACTGAACGCAAACTTTTATTGAAGTCATTATTTATTTAGAGGGGTATACGGTCTTGTCGGCAAGCATATTTGCCTGCCTCAAACCCCTGGACATTGTTTTAAATGCCAGATTTTCAAATTTTCTACGCTTGGTGTCACGAAAACTTCTAATGTTAGAGCACAACTAATGTATAAAATCTCTGAACAGGTGTACGGAAACCCGTTTTAGATAATAATAAGTTCTGGCATGCTTTTTATCATATATATTGTAGAACGTAAAACTGATGTCTTGTATCGTATATTTATTTTTATAGAATGATGTGATGTATCGATGTATTGATTTTTATTAATTATGCATCAAGAATAAACTTGAACTTGAACTTGAACTTGTGCTCACCCTCTGGTAGCTTGGCATGGAGCAGGCAGGCTTAACTTAGGAGGCAATGTGTAAAATATTTGTGCAACACTTAAGACAGTAAAACAGGGAAAACACCACAGAAAAACAGAACCTAATTTAATGAACAGAGCAAGATCAAAACAACAAAAATCCAGTAAGTAGAAGTTGAGATTAAATTTTTTAAAGAATATCTGCAAATATAGTGGTTCAAAGCATAAAGCGCCAGCTGGGACTATCTGGTCGTGCGAGACTGGGTCAATCCGAAAAATCAGGCCGAGCATGATGGAGCATGAGTCGGACACTGGGGCCAACCTTGTCCCACTGAAATCAGTGCATTTATTTGGAATTGCATCAACACTGAGGAGCGCTGCAATGAGGAGAGTTCTTAATGTGTCAAAGTCGATCCTGGCAGTGAAAGCTGTGCAATCGGAGATGTGTCAATGTCAAATCACTTAGATGCAGGTGATGTCTCGTCATCAAGATGCACAGCTGGCGATGTCTCCTGGGGGGACAATGCAGCAGCGACAAAGGAGATGCATCAGTTCCGACTTGAGCAATGATGGTGATGCATGGATTCTGGTAGGGGACAGCTAGCAAATCCTCTTCAAGTGGCCCAGGACTGGATTGGCACCACTTGGCAGGACTCATAGAGGAAGTATTCTAGAAGCTGCAGCAGCGTGGTTGGAAGTCTTTGAAGTCCCTGGGACTTCAGAACAGGAGGCAAGTCAGCAAGCCACTGTAGTCACTATGGGGAATATTTATAATCCTCTAGCACCACCTTGCCCCACATTAACATTATTATTTTTGACATTAATGTGGCCCAACGAGCCCGAAATCCCTGCATGCATTGCGCCATTCTGTAACACTTTGCACTACATTATGCTTGCACCAGGCATAATGTATGCAAAGGGGGTGTTCCCCCGTTAGAGGGGGGTGAAAAATAATGCAAGGAAATCTATGCGATTTCCTTGCACCATTTTTTACGGCACTTTTAACTCCTGCCCAGAGCAGGCGTTAAAAGGGGGGCTTCCATTATTTAGAATGGGCCCCTGTGTACTCTGCAGGAGTGGTGCCAACATTTTGACAAAACTCCTGCAGAGTACATCAATAGCATCACATTGAATGACGCTATTGCCCCCTACCCTGCACCATGGTGCGCCATATTTTAAATACGGCACACGCCTGGTGGTGCAGGGAAAGAGGCATTGCAGAAATCTGCTCCTATGTTTCTGGGGATGTAGAGATGTAAGTCCAGTCCTTCTCACTCCCAGTCAAGGAGGGAAGCAGGCAGCAGGGCAGGTGCAGCAAAGCAGGAGTGCTGCAAGGTTCAGCAGAGTCCAGCAGAGGGACAGTCCTTTCATTAGCACAGCACTACTTCTTTCTGACAGAATGTCCTCAGGCCCAGAAGTGCACTGATTTGATGGTGTCTGAGGTCCAGTGTGTATACCTAGTTGTGCCTTTGAAGAGGGGAATACTTCAAAGAGAGGCCTTTGGAGTGCATAAAGTCCCTGCCCTTCCTGGCATAGCTATAGAAACACTACAGGGTATTATGCAGCTCTTTCTGTGGGGACAGCCACAGCCCATTCAGGTGCAAGTGTCAGCTCCTCCTTCTAATCCTGCCTATGATGACCCATCAATTTGTTAATGGCCCATCAGGATGTGGATGGCCCATTGGGCAAACCTAATCTCTCTTTGTGTATGGCTGTCTAGAGGAAATGCACACATCCCAGCTGTCACCCATGCCAAACGTGTATTCAGAGATAGGTGGAAGGGACTAAATAGTGTCAGTATGAAAATGCCAACTTTCTAAAGATTACATTAAAATCCAACCTACCATGACATGTGATTTTAAAATGTGATTCCAGAGACACTAAACTTGGGGGTCCCATCTCTTCCTAATTGAAAATTACACTTTTAAAAGGTAACAAGGTAATCCTGAATGTTAACCTCTGGGGAGATAGGCCTTGTAGTAGTGAAAAACACATTTAAGAGTTTTTCAATACCTGGACATGCAAAACTTAACAGTACACATCCAATGTTTGAAATACACTGCGCCCTGCCCTTGGGGCATTCCAGGGTCTACCTTAGGGGTGACTTATATGTATTAAAAAGGAAGGTTACCTTGCCAGGTTGACATGGCAGTTTAAAACTGAACACACATGCTCTGCAATGGCAGGTTTGAGTCATGTTTAGAGGGTTACTAAAGTGGGTGGCATTATCAGTGCTGCAGGCCCACTATTAGCACTTAATTTACAGGCCATGGGCACATGTAGCAAACTTTACTAGGGACATATAAATAAATTAAATGTGCCATTGTGACTAAGCCAATGCTACCATGTTTTAGCAGAGAGCGCATGCACTCTAGCACTGGTAAGCAGTGGCAAAGTGCTCAGAGTCCTAAAGGCAACAAAAGTGAATTCAGCTAAAAGTGGAGAGAAAGGCAAAAAAATGCTGCAGAAAGGGCCCGGTCCAAACCAAATCTGCTGAGTCTTATCAACTATTCACTTTTCCCACAACAATAGGTCAATGGCTCTTGATACAGATAGACCTCAGTATGATCTTACAATTAGCCTAGTACCGTCTTCTTTTCATTCTTGTTGACGTTTGCTGCTTGTGCATTGCATGCACCTATCCATTTGATTTAAATCAAGGAATATTCATAAACCAAGCCATTGCAGATGTTGGAGGAAGAAGGGATACCGTTGGTGTTTTTGGTTTAGTAGCAAGCAGTTCTGTTATTATTGATATATGATGCAGCATCAATAGTGATTACAACATGCTACTGGACACTGAAACACTACTGTGCTCTCCAGAGGTTGAAGGCATCACTTTAGTTCTGCTATGCCCTTAAAATCGCAATTGGTCATCTTCTAGGCCCCTTGCTTTCCTGACAATTCATGTAAATAGAAACATACAGTGATGAAAAAGGAATGAAAATGGGTAGCCCATTTTAGTACCATAGAGCCAGTATAGTTGCATAGATGTAATCTTTGGAGGGCACCTTCTCTTTTTGCAGCCTTTGACTTGTGTTCACATAAAGGATTAAGCTAATGGCCAGAATGAAACACTTGCTTCTTCATTGACACTGGTTTATGTTTGTTACACCTTTTGCAAACGATCCTGCAGAATGTGCAACAATGGGATCGCTTGGGTCATGCAATTGTCATGGAATTGTCCTCCTTGCTAACTTACCATATCAAAATCTTAAAAGGCCATAGCATTTGGCTCAGGTGCTCCACTAGCCCCTATTTGTCAATCACCTTTGTCATGGCACTGGCCATTCCATCTCCTTTCCTTTGTAGTATATGATCATTGATAGACTTGTACTTCCCAAACAGGTGTTACAGCATTTAGAAGACAGAGATCCAGTGGGTTTGGACTTCCTGTATGGAGGCTTCTTTAGGGACTCTATTGACATGTTGAATTATTCTCAAATGCTTTGGAAGAATGACTGAAGAAGTACAAATGCTGCAACATTTGACCACTATGTTGTATGTTGTTTCTTATTTTTTTTTAAATCCTGCATGATTAGGTTGAAACAAAGAGCCAAACATAGCATTCTGAAGTATTCTCAATCAGCCATGGATTTGCCAATATTACTGCTTTGTCAGTGACAACAAATCCAATGCTGAGATTCCTGGGTTTTGTAGACTCAGGTATTACATTCTTACAAGATGTTGGCAGCTGAATGGGATTTCTCCTTCGATAAAATTGCAAGAGTTGCACACCACTAAATGCCTTGAAAGCATCACGAACGGTGAGTCCCAAGCAAGCATCTGCATAACCCTTTTGAAGTAGACTCAGTGTGAATTGTAGCACATGTAGTCTATAGCTTGACAACTGGGTTACATGTCTGTTGTGCACTGGATGGATGGAACACTGATCTCCTTTGTTGACTCACTAACCAACTCCAGCACTTAATGGTGCAGTGCTGGTTCAGAAAATAAGTTTTGCTTGAAATCGTCCATTTTGGAGAGTCTACAAAACTTTCAGCAACCCCTCTCCATCCATCAAAGAGAAAGGGAGGAGGTAAAGCACTAACAATTCTGCTTCCCATTGTGTAAATGGTTAGTTTATTGGTTTGGTGCTATAGCCACTCCTTTCTGAATATCAACTTGATAGTGTGTTGTTGTGGCTATTGTTTTCTTTCTGAAGATCCCACCTTACCCTATGGAGTGCAGGTTGGCTGCTTCAACTTTTTGGAGTGACTGTATTGATTGCCATGCCGAGGTTGCTGCAATTGATGACTTCACACTAAGAGTGACAGGGCTTCCTCACATGATAGCAACATCCTTTTTTTCTTTACCATCACCTCCTTCTATCTGTTCCATGACTTTTTCTCTCTCAGCAGCAGCTATCTTTTTGGGGTGCACTTCCCACACAATTGCGTGTTGGTTTTTCAGATGGATCATTTGACCTCCTGTAATGTAATGTTTGTCTGGCTTCTCATGAAGCATTGGTTTGTGGCAAATCGTGCAATCTGTAATATGATCCTCTTGTAGCTTAAGGGTTAATAAATACTAAACATAGGAAGATTGTTTCCTTATAGCACCAAATCCGAAGTACCTGTTGTGGTACTATGTGGTTGTATTTGCTTTTCCCTAGGGTGGGCTGCAAATGCAGTAGGGATGGGGGTTGGTGCAGGTCTATGAGTGTTTCAAAAAGATGAAAGCAAGTGGTGTTGGTAGTACTACATGACTCAGAGCTGGTTGAATCGAAGCAATCTGCACTTCCTCTGAGTCACTCTCCACATGAATAATCACTGGTTTATCTTCCTCACTTCCTAGGTTTTCAGCAGTTTTCCTTTTCTCATTGTCTCTTAATATGGGGTCAGAGATCTAATCCATGTCAAGGTCATCTAATGGGGGGCATGGAGAAGATGGGGGAGTGTTCTTTTTCAGAGAAGGGATTGAAGATATAAGAAGTTGCAACATTCTGCTCTGCAACAAAGATAACTTCTTGCTCTTTTCTTACCTCCATAATATCAGGTGTAGCAAACTCTCATTGCTGTGAGGTTCCCTCTAGGATTTGATGTGCTGCTTGGACAATTTAATTTTGGAGGCAATCCTCTCAGCCATGTCTGCAACCACTGCAGTGCTAAAGGATATCTGCTTTGGTTTTGGTGGTATTGTTGATCCTCTTCCAAGGGTCTTCCTGTCACGAAGAGTGTGCAGTAGGTATGCAATTTTGCTGGTAAACGTATGAGGGCTTAATGCCAGTGAGGGCAAAGGGCAACAGATGTCTTCTCCTCACTTGTCACTTTCTTGGCGTACACTTCCTTCTTTGGGGTCATCTTCTTTACTTCCGGTATTGTTGGTCAACAGCATTGGCAGAATCCCTTAGGAAAGAGGTCTCTGGACTCTGGTGTCAGCAAGTTTACAGACTCTTCCCCGTCTTGGTATCATCTTGTCCACCTGCAGGAAATAAAAAATAAGCAGGAAAGCAGTGAGACTCAGACATTCTAGTCAATGCCATTCAAGTCATCATCATCTAAGCATAACAATCATGCACTCTCAGATGGACTAACGTTTTTGTTACAGTGCACTGCTTAAATTCAGGCAAAGCTAACATGGTGGCACTTATGAAGAGGATGGATAGGCAGACAAAAATCAATTTAAATACTAAAAGAATAGTTGGTGTCCTTCCAGGGACCAAGTGTCCCTATGGGAATTGGGTACAAATTGATTATTGAAATCAATATAATCAAGTTAATAATTATAATACTAACACAGCAACATGGAAACAGTGAGAAAATATTAAAATAAACTTTAGAAATGTCCACAACCGTACTAAACAAAATGTACCCCCTGCAAAATACTGTTGAAAGTTAAAGAAAAACAATCAACCATCTCCCAAAAACACACAAAATGCAAGATTTGCATGGGAAAGAAGGAAGCTCAGAATAAAAGAAACTTGGGGTACTTGGGCCTCAATGCTTGGTCACACTCATGCACTAGCTAATAAAAGGCACATGTAGACAAAAAATATATAATCTAAATTTGGCATTAATACTACACCACTCATAAGCCCCTAAAATAATAAAACTATGTCTACCTCAGCAGCAGTTATACCTTGAAACAACTGCCAAGCTCTACTGCAGACTAGGCATCAAAATATCAAAGCAACACAGAATAATCTTGACACAATGAACATACATACATGAAAAATGTACAAGCATACGAGGAAAATGACAATATATATGTAGCCCCAGGCCTCTACCATCCTAAAATGTCCATTATTCTTAATCTCATAAGGACCTCAATGCACACCATCCCACTAACCGCCCAGGCTATCCAACATCAAACAGACAAAATGAAAAGACAAAACAAAAAAATACTGGTGTCCTCAAACAGCAAACATACTGGCTTGAACCTCTTGATTATCGCAAAAACAGTTGAAATTCCAAGATTGGATGATGCAGCAGTAACTGCTAACATAGAAAGAGTGATGCATTCCCTCAGTAATCTAAATCCAAAATGACTAAGGGTTGAGCAAAGCACATGGTGGAATCTTCAGGAAGAATAAGTTGATACTGTAAGTACAGTGACTTCCCTCTCTACAGCACTTCCTCTGTAAACTAATAAATAAATAGATAAAAATGCATTTCTTACTCAAAAATTACTGAACCATCTGCTCAGGTTAAAAAAACACTCAAAATGAATTTTCAAGGGACTTTTATGGGTGCCCATACTAAGAAGAACAGCAGTTCTTGTTCGGGCTAATCACATTGTTCCTAAGCACAAAAGATAGCATTTTTAATTGAACTGACATCATGTTTATGTGACATGAAGTAATGACAGAATCCAGGGCATTATGCATTATTTCTGCAACACAAAATTCCCACAATTAACCATGATTATGGAGGCGTAGCAAAAAGTATGCAGAGGACTAGTGCTAAGGCAGCCTGCTAGTAGCTGCTGGTCAAACCAAAGATGCTCACAAGCTCATGGGCTCTGGATTTGCATTGGTCTTGGTGACTTTGTTGAGGTCGCAGTGGTGCACACAAAAACACAAGTCTATGAAGCCTTGTGAGGGCACCAGCACTATTGAACTGCCTATAGGCTTGGCAAATGCTCAGTCAGCTCAAAATCCAACATCTTGACCACTTCTGCCTTAATATACCCCTGGACTCAGTAAGACCTGCAATATGTCATACTCTTGACAGGCAAACTATCACTTGTGTCAATTTCTTAAAGACAGATAGGTGTTAGCCCTGGAGTCAGTGATAATAGGTGGGAGAACCTTTTCAAACATCTCTACATTCTCTCTGCTGTTCAGGTGTCAATAAGGGGCAAGTTGAACACCTTCCACAGATCCATTCTTCAGCAAGTTAGTAATGGGCTCACTGTCTTCTCAATTTTCTCTGCCATAGCTGTGACATTCACTGTGTAATCTCTCCAGAGGCAAAGCTTCAGCTCATATGTATGGAACACCCTCCTGGGTTCCATTTTGGCACGTGTGTTTGCCAAGTAGTTCATAACAGACATCTTCTGCTATACAATGTATGGTCCACTCCACTTGTCTGCTAAACCTCTGGATTAAATGGGTTTCTGCACCAACACCTCCCTCCTTTCCTTGTACCCAGCCATCATTCCTTTATGGTTATACGCGTCCTTCATCAGCTCTTGGCTAGCCTGAAGGTTTCACTTCCACTGACTCATGTATCACACCATCATTTTTCTGAGGTCAATCAAATAGTCCACCATAAGCTACTGAATAGGCTCAGGTGTTAGTTTTCATTTTTCTCAAATCAAAGTAAGTGGTCTATAAATGGAAATTCAAATGGGCTAAACCTAACTTCTTCTGGTAGAATCTCTTGATAAGAGAAAAAGAGGCACGGCAGGAAAAGATCCCATTTCTCCTGAGATTCTCTAGTAGAGTTCCCATCATGATCTCAGGGGACTTCTTTAACCTCTCCACTAACCCATTGGTTTGCAGATGTTACGTCATGGAGAAGTGTCAATTTACACCTGTGTGTTCCCATGTCTCTGTCAGGTAATTGGTTCCTTAGACAGAAATCACTATCTTAGGAAATCTCACCATAAAAAAGATCCCTTGGAGAGCCTTTGCTACAACTTTTGCAATTGTGCTCCTCAGGGGTGTTGCCTCTGGGTACCGGGTGCATTACCTATCACAACCAAGATATAATTGTTAACTGAGGGTGAGTCGAAAGGACCAATATAGTTTTTTCCCCTCTGTTCAAATAGAACACTTACAACAGGGAGGGGCCTTGTTCTTTCCTTCAGACTTACTACTTAGTTGGCATGCAGGGCGGGTCCCAAAGATTTCGGTCTTTGTGCTTCCCTGATCCAGTAGAACATAGGATTCAAGCACAATTGTGGACCAAGATCTAGTTTCCTGCCAAATTTGGTATATTACCATTCAACAGGTTTTGCAGTAGAACTGCCTAAAGAAGTCTTTGGAAAATGCATTGGGATTTTGCATTGAGGGAACCCCCTTTTTACTTTGCCCTCGCTTGAGTGATCTCCCTGAAACTTTCCACACACAAACAAGGCAAGAAACACCACATTTTTTAAAAGATTCATCAAACGGCGCCAAAGTTATAAGCAAAACAAAAAAGCCATTCCCTATGGAAACTCTGACCAACTATTAATATGCAGTTATATATAATTAATATAATACAGTACAACACAAATCAAAATGTTATTATTATATATGTAAACATGGAAATGGCATTTAGGTGTCATCTTCAGGCCCTCTGGATAGCAGGAAACCACATGGACCAGATTGACCTCCCCCAGACTGATTTCCATCAGGCCTGCCTCAATTCCCTATTGCTCCCTGAGCATCATCCAAAGGGCCAAAACCACTTTGCCTGCGGACGGCGCAAGAGTGTCTGAGAAGGGGATTCCCTGGAGTAATGACCATACAGTCCTAGTTCTCGCTAATCCCGCTGGGAGGGTTTCCAGTGGGTGTCCAGATTCACACCAAGAGCACCCTAAAATGCTAGGAAACACCCGCCATCTTGACCCTCTGTGACCTCTTCAATAATCGAGTACTAATGTCCTTTTGAGAGCTCCCTGAACTCTATAACCTACCTAGAGGAGTCTTTTTAACTTAAGGGGCACCTCTGGCAATGCTCCGTCGATATTGGGGGACCTGGGGTCTTGAACTAACTCAGGACCTGCTGCTTCATGCCTTATTCTCAGTGGGACACAGAGGATGGCTGCTGACATCTTTATAGCTATCTTTTGTGCAAGACCCACTAACAGCATTGCCTAAAGTGTGCAATACTTAGGAGGACTCAACACAGAACAGCTTAAAGTCCTGTAATACCCATGTATAATACCTTGCAACCTGGCTTCTAAGATATTAAATTCTCTATCCTGCACAGTGTGTACTTGACTTCCCAACATTTATACCAGATCTACCCTTCTGTCCCAGATGAATGTCCCTGCTGTAGAACAGGCCCAGCAGACATGAAAAACATGTTCTGGACCTACGGATAACTGGGGAAGTATTGGGACACAGTACTGCCAGACATAGACTGAGCAACTGGTAGAGACAGCACAACATTGTCTAGTAGGTCTGTTTCCATGCTGTACAAAAAAAGCAACAATCCACTTTATGGACCTTGCATGCTGCTAGCACAGCAGTCTGTGGCCAAGAGTTGGAATTCACCAATACCTCAATCTTGCTTCAATGACAAAACGAGGATGTGATCCTACAGAACTTCACTGTATGTCCTGACGATGATGCATGGCCACCTTAGACATCCCCCTACCTGTATCAACACTTAACTCCACTGATCTGTTTGGCCATAACATATTGCAGCACCCTCCCTCCCACATCATCTTTCTCCTTGCTTCCCTGCCTGAGGAAACCCATGCCCATTATTTTGAATACCTGCAACCTCACTTTATGACAAAAATAGGAAGACATTTTCATGTGGTAGGGAGTCTCTAGGGGATGGTAGAGGGAATAGTTACTTTCAATAGACTTTCTTTTCTTTCTTGTTCTTTAGTTGAAAAGAAAATCTCAGAAACTGTTAAGGGACCAGAATCTACTATACTGAACTATAGGACAGACTAGAAGATTTGCCAGTGATTTTTCCATCCATATTACAACTGTACATTAGCCATGGGACCTCCTCGCCACAGTCTACACACACTGAGGGTGTCCCACCCCTGGACAGGCACTCTGCATGCTAGTCCTACTTCTATTTCATAGAAGTTTAAAGGTTAATCTCTCCCTCCACCATTCCTGTTGTGTTCCTGTCTGGAACAAGTATGTTCTCCGCTAGTGTTTATTTATTTTTAAACAGTTTATGGTTCAAGTCTAAGTGGGCATATGAGTGCTCAATTGTTTATTTCCTTTGTTGTACTCAACGCTTTTCTCAGTGGTACTGCTTGATGCTGCGCTCCCTACACCTGTGCAGGGCTGGGAGCTTTTAGGAGGACACTGCGGTGGGAAGTTCAGATGCTAGGCATCCTGGCAGCATTTTGACCCAGCAGCAATTTCCTTTGGTGTCGTCAGCTGTGGGGAAGGCAGCACACTGTCTCTTCAAGCAACCAAGTCTTGTGAGAGCTGAGACTTGGTTGCTTGGTTACAGGTTACACAGGAAGTGTCTCTTAGCACTTCTCACTTCCTGGTTTCAGGTCAGAGATCTATCAGGCTTTATTATGGATGCTGGCTCACAAGAGGGGATTCCAGAATCTGCTTTGGGCAAAGTGGCTCAGAAACATCTCCGTATTCAGTCTATGGGAGGATGATTTGCTACAGATCTCCAAAACTGACCTCCAAGCCATGATCAACCAGGCAAGGAACACTGATGAGCCCCAGGAGGTTTCCCTTCAAGGAAAGTATGTCAAAGGGAAACTTTTTGTAGACATGCTGTTCCACATATGGGAAGTCTGTGACTTTTATCCTAAAACCCTTGCTGAGGATGGGTTTTATGTGCAGTATAGTGCTTCCTCTGTTGATGATCTTTCTCTCCATGATGTTATTAAAGAGGTAATTACAAAAGAATGGAAGGGTGTTGATAAGCAGGATGTTCCCTACTTTCTGAACAAAAGATATCTGCTGGAACTCTTAGAAGAACCATTCCCGCTGCTGAAACATTTTCATTCTGCACAGGAATCAATGTTCATCGAGGTTAATGGACCTTTGAACTCTGCGATGGGGTGTGGTAGAACCATTCAACTCAATTCAAAATACAGACCAATTAAGTTAAACAGTATGACCCATTTGGCCATACAAAGAAAACCCAAGGCAGGAAATAAAGTGAAGGGGCTTATTACAAACTCAAGCTCAAAGTCATATAAATAACTCTCAGGACAAAATTATAAAGACACAAAATCACCAAGGGTTGCAGAAGGTGACAAAATAAATTAATTAATAAGACTAGGTATTCAATAGGAAAAACACGTAACATGAATACAATCAATTGTGATAAAGACAGCAAATGTTGCTCAGGCTTAGCAAGCATCAGTCAGTTTAAAATCATTAGAGCTACAGTTTTCAGCTGAGCAAGGGAAAACCGTACCATTGCCAAATTAAGGATTAATGTGTGGAGGAGAACACAGGCAGGCAAACAACAAAAAGACAAAAAGAGCAAAACAGAAATCCCGGGCAATAGGGTTCTAACCAAGGTGGGCAATATATATATAAGAAGGGAAAGCGTAAACATGTCAGAAGATTGATGAAGAGTCTTCTGAAAGGGTTAGGGAGAATTCTCTAAGCTTCAGTGGGGCATTTCAAAGGGGCAAAGCAAAGAGGACGATACCTCTCCAAAGGGCTCAGCATTCCAGTATTCAGGAATAGGGGTTTAACTTCTCATCATTAGGAATCTGAAGGGATCTCTGACCAAAGTCCAACTGCTCAACAGTACATTAAAGGTCATAAAGCAATTTGATTTGCACCACAAATCAGTCCATATTACATTGAAGGGCATCATCCAATAATATTCACACAACTCTAGGTTGAAACATTGACTTCCATTCCCAGGGCAGTCACAGGAATCATGAAGCTCCACATGGAAACATGTGTATAATTTATTAGCCCATCCATTCCAGATGTTCCGATTTCAAGGAGAAAGTTACACTTTCTCTCTATGCCTAAACAATAGGGCCTATTACCAAAGCTTGTCTTCTCATGGGAACGTAGTCTAAAAGAAAGCTCATGTTATAAAAAAAGAATCAGCATTTCCTGCACAGTCATGAAATACAAAACTAACAGGCCTCCCTTAGGCTAGCACAAATGAATTAAAGCAATACATTTATATTTATACTTTTTGACGCAAAACTGCGCTAACGCAGTTTTGCGTCAAAAAAATTAGCGCCGGCTAACGCCATTCTGAAGCGCCATGCGGGCGCCGTATTTATTGAATGACGTTAGCCGGCGTTAGCCGCCGGCGCCGTCTGGTGTGCGTTAAAAAAAACGACGTACACCAGGCAGCGCCGGCGTAGGGGAAAATGGAGCTTGGGCGTCAAGAAATGGGGCAAGTCAGGTTGAGGCAATTTTTGCGCCTCAACCTGATTTGCGCCATTTTTTTTCACTCCCAACCCCCATAGAAATGACTCCTGTCTTAGCAAAGACAGGAGTCATGCCCCCTTGCCCAATGGCCATGCCCAGGGGACTTCTGTCCCCTGGGCATGGTCATTGGGCATAGTGGCATGTAGGGGGGCACAAATCAGGCCCCCCTATGCCACAAAAAAAAATAAAAAAAATACTTACCTAAACTTACCTTAATGTCCCTGGGATGGGTCCCTCCAGCCTTGGGTGTCCTCCTGGGGTGGGCAAGGGTGACAGGGGGTGTCCCTGGGGGCATGGGAGGGCACCTCTGGGCTCCTTCAGAGCCCACAGGTCCCTTAACGCCTGCCTTTTGCAGGCGCTAAAAAACGTCGCAAAAGCGGCCGTACGTCATTTTTTTGGACCCGCCCACTCCCGGGCGTGATTTTTGCCCGGGAGTATAAATCCGACGCACATGCCTCGGAGTCGATTTTTTAGACGGGAACGCCTACCTTGCATCTCATTAACGCAAAGTAGGTGTCCACGCTAAAAAATGACGCTAACTCCATGGACTTTGGCGCTAGACGCGTCTAACGCCAAAGTATAAATATGGAGTTAGTTTTGCGTCGAAATTGCGTCAAAAAAACAACGCAATTCCGGCGCAAACGGAGTATAAATATGCCCCTTAATCAATGTGTTTTAATAAACACACTTTTAATAAGCACTTTTAATAAGCAAACTTATGAATTCATCATTAATAATGCTTCAATGATATGCAGGTTACATTCATTTTAAATGGAAAAAAGACTCTACTGATGCACTTCAATGAATATAACACCGAACTGTATTCCTCCATTTTTGCACAATAATTTGAATCATTAATCTCTAGAAATTCAATATCATGTCAATACAATTGGTTAGTCTAAAGTCTTAATTATAGCATTGTATCAGTTACATCTTGCAAACATATGATTTATAAGCAATACCACCAGGGTTTCTAACACTAGTTTAAACAAATGCACTGCTAAAATGATTTCTCATAGCGTATTTCTATATTCAAACTAGTAATGCTTTGATTAACATAATGCACATATTTTAATGTATTGTTGACCTCTGTGACATGAGGAACACCACTAAAATTTTGAATACATCATTCCCCCATTGGTGGAAAATTTAGCCATCACAAAAAACTCCAACACTCCTTTTAATGAGGCAGCTCAAAATTTGGGAGGCTTTTTCTGATAAGGTCTTATGTAATCCGCGTAAGGTTAAAATAATATATATTTCTCCTAGCCTCCATTTCATTCTCTTCCTCTCCCTGTCTATTCCTTGCTCTCTTCTTTTACAGCCTTTTGATCAGTTTGTACAGACCAAATGCAACTAGTGCACACAAAGCTATTATCAAAAGCCGTCTTAAGATGGATACCACAACTCCTCCTCCTAAGTTTCCAAACCACCTTCCAATGGCTGAGAATCCACTACCTATAGTTGCTGTTAATTCTTTCAAGTCCTTTCTCAAATCAGTCATGTTTCCAATGTATTTTCTTATCTCATTACTATTGTCAGATATGTAAGTGCAACATTGTTGCACATGTAACATTTTGCAAACTCTGCCTTCTTTTGGGAGGAGAATGTTTAACGCAAGGTGATTTTGCAAAACCATTGATCTCATAGCAACCTTGTCTGGGTCCATTAACCATGTGGAACCTGCAGTGTCTGGAGGTAAATTATCTACTATTGTTGTAAGCTTTCTAATCTTGATACCATTCAAGATGATACTTAAGGACGGAATTATGGCATTGAAAATATCTCCCACAATCCCTAAAGCACTAGCTCCTCTTTTGATGCTGGAATTGGATTTCTCATCCATGACTGGATCATTAAAATGGTCCACATGATACATCTTTGGAAAAACTACTCCCAGGTAACATGTACCATATAAGCCTTTTCTCCAGATTGTAATAGGCGTTCATCCCACATCTGAGCTAAACTCCTGCTATCGTGGGATCCAGTCCATTCAGCATAAAAGTCCAAACACTTTTAAACAAAAACACATGTGTACATTCATTAGTACCTACAAAAAGTGTGTTAGTCTCTGATCTGGGTCTAGATACACATAATTTCCCTAAATGTTGTCAGCCACTGAATGTGTTGTATCTTTTTCCCAAGTCTGTAAAACAAGTCCCTTTTCTATTTAGGATTTTATTGCTCTTCTTCTCTCCTCCCCTCAGCTTGTCCAATGAACTCTTTGTCTACTGGACTAAGAATGCAGGTCAAATTGTTCTTATGAGTATAAACTCTTCCAAATGTCAATGTAGGCTCAAAGAAACCTCTTACTGTGCAAATGTTTTTCATTTTGGCAATGTTACTCAAATGCTTCTTGATAGAAACAATCGAAAACACCAGGCCCACATTTGAATAGAAATACTGATAATACTCCTGCTGATACAACGGTGTTAAGAACAGGCTACAGGAATTTAAGGGTAAACTATCATATGTGATTCCCTCACTTACTGATGAAGGCAACTGTGACCACACATAGCAGTCTCCAGCTTCCATAGTATCTACATGTGCACAAAAGAGATTATAACCATCTGTGTGTAAGGATTTCTCATCTGTATTCAGAGGATCTTGATTTGCAATGGAGTTCGGGACATTTTCTAGGGGTGAACTCAATCTGATGAACATTACTATGATCATAATTATTGTCACTACTCCTAAACCTATGCTTACATATTTGCATTTGCTACATCTATTGTGATTCAACTCCATGACATCTCCAAATTTAAACCAAAAATCCTAACTCAAAAAATCAAAAACAAAATCAAAAAAATCAAAAATGCAAAGCGGTTTTTGAGTATCACTGTCTCTATTCAGTCCTTTTTATTTGTGAGAAAAGCAATAATAAAAAAGTCTCTTCAGAAATGTAACTTATTCACAAAATAAATTTGTTGATCTTCTAGAAAGTTTATTAAGAGTTGTCTCTACTTGCAAATGTTCAAAAAGCTTCCACTAAAAGTTCAAATGTCTCTAATAAAAGCACAACCCTTCTGTACCACCCACTGTTGTTGACTCACTCAGACCCCCATCAGACTGAGTCTGTACTGGAGCAGCCACTTGTCCAACCCCAACAATTTAACTAACCTGATCTCTCTCACACACAATGTAACTGGCCCTTCTGGAACAGGTGCTCTGTCATCAAGATGACATGGAACTTTGTGAGTGTGGCTCGCATGCACCCAGTTCGAGAGACCAGCACACTTTACTGATGTAGTGGTTACTAGAACCACCTGGTGAGGGTCTTTTCAAAGAGTGTCCAAGCCTGGTTTCATCGCAGGCTTCTTGATCATGACCCAGTCACTGGGACATAGGTCATGGCAAACCTCCTGCTGCGGCTGTGCTATGGCTTCTCCAACCTCATGAGACAAAGAATGAACCACATCAGCCAGCCCTTTGCAATAATCCAGTACCAAGTCACTTGCAATGTTCAGAAGCACGTTTGCAGGCACTGCTGGTAATTTCATGGCTCTCCCGAGGGAACAACCCTGTCTTTCTGTCAGGTGTACTGTGCATACTCATCAAGACAAGGGGCATGGCATCTGGCCATTTCAAAGTGGTGGATATGCATACTTTCGCCAATCTGGACTTCAAGGTTCCATTAATCTGTTTTACAAGTTCTGAAGCCTCAGGTTTGGAGCTGCAGGGCCATCTTTGCTCAACTTGTAATGCAGCACACAACAATTTAAGGATCTTATTGTTGAAATGAGTTCCTCAGTCTGACTCTAAAGAAGTCAGAAAGCCAAAGCATGATATCAACTCTCTAAGTAACGGCTTTGCTTCTGTGAGACTATCCTTTCTTTTGGTTGGATAAGCTTCAACCCAATGTGAAAAATACAAACAACATCTAAGATATATCTCAGTCCATTGCACACAGGTAGTTCTATGAAATTGAGCTCCATTTTATTGAACTGTCCTCCTGATCTGCCTATATGATTTAACGCAACAATTGTACATTTCACCTACATTTATCTGCTGGAATGTGACACATCTGTGGCCCACAGCTTCTACAATCTGTCTGAATCTGGGATTAAACCATGTCTGTCTGAATGTCCGATCAGTGCATGATAATGTCTAGCCATAGGAAGGCAATAAGCTATTTGACAATACAGCTATTCCATCACTTGAAACCCAAACATCATCCTCATTTCTTTTGCCACATCCTGCTCTGACCCAACTCTGCTGTTCTTCCTCTGTTACTTCTTCCTGCAAACTTTTAACTTCTTCCCAAGTATCAAAAGCGGTTAATAGGAAATTTTGACTTCTCTCATCACTCATTTTATTGCTCCACTCCCCATTATTGAAGGTGCAGCTAAGGGCACAATATCTTGCGACATCATCGGCATGTGAATTTCCTAAGGTTACATAGTTAGTAGATTTTTGATGTGCAACTAGGTTCATGACAGCAATTTTTGCAGGGAACTGCAATGCATTCAACAAATTATAAATATTATCACTGTTACATAAATGGGATCCAGATGAGGTCATAAAACCTCTCTGGGACCAGAACTGTCCAAAATCATGAATGACACCAAAACCATACTGGCTATCAGTAAAAATGGTCACTCTCACCTGTTAAGAAACACAGCAGGCTCTGGCAAGAGGGGCCAGTTTAGCTACTTGAGCTGAAAAGACCGATTGAAGCCAGGATGCTTCTATCACACCTGCAACCCCCAAACTGCAAAGCCAGCTCTTAGGGTACCATCTTTCGCTCTTTAACAGGAGCCATCAACAAACTTGACATGGTCATTTTCATCTAAGGGGACATCTTTAATGACAGCTCGTGGTTTGACGCAGGGTTCAGTCACATTGAGACAATCATGCTCAACCTCATCCTCACGTCATTAGCATTTTCAACATGATTGGGCAAAAGAGTAGCAGGATTCAAAACAGTACAGCGTTTAATATTAACATTCTGGGAGGCAAGTATAACCTGCTTGAAGTGGGTCAAATGTGCACTAGTCAGGTAGTGAGCCTTTGTACTGGTCAACAAAGGTTCCATTGAACGGGTAATAAAAACATTGAGGGGTTGGTCCATAACAATACCTTTGGACTGTTCAATGCTGATGCTGAGGGCAGCGACGACCTTAAAACAACCAGGCTGTACTGATGCTACAGGGTCAAGTGTAGCCAAAAAATAAGGTTCAGGATTATTTGCATTTCCATGCAACTGTGTCAAAACTGAGAGACCACATCCATCCCTCTCACAGCAAAAACAAAGAAAAACATTTGTTTGAATCAGGCATTCCCAGAGCTGGGGCTCGGCATAAGCTTTCTCTGAGCTCTGTGAAGATACACATTCAGTTGTCATCCAATAATACGGGGTAAGACATGTCCTTGTATGTAAGCCTCTGTAAATGTTTGGCCAAAAGGGAAACATTTGGGGCCATATTTATACTCCGTTGCGCCGGATTTGCGTGGTTTTTTTTTACGCAAATTCGACGCAAAACTAACTCCATATTTATACTCTGGCGTTAGATGCGTCTAGCGCCAAAGTCCATGGAGTTTGCGTCATTTTTTAGCGTGGACACCTACTTTGCGTTAATGATATGCAAGGTAGGCGTTCCCGTCTAAAAAAGTGACTCCGAGGCATGTGCGCCGTATTTACACTCCCAGGCAAAAATGACGCCCGGGAGTGGGCGGGTCCAAAGAAATGACGTCCAGCCGCTTTTGCGTCGTTTTTTAGCGCCTGGTCAGGGCAGGCGTTAAGGGACCTGTGGGCTCGGAAGGAGCCCAGAGGTGCCCTCCCATGCCCCCAGGGACCCCCCCCTGTCACCCTTGCCCACCCCAGGAGGACGCCTAAGGATGGAGGGACCCATCCCAGGGAACATAAGGTAAGTTCAGGTAAGTAATTTATTTTATTTTTTTGGCATAGGGGGGCCTGATTTGTGCCCCCCTACATGCCACTATGCCCAATGACCATGCCCAGGGGACAGAAGTCCCCTGGGCATTGGCATTGGGCAAGGGGGCATGACTCCTGTCTTTGCTAAGACAGGAGTCATTTCAATGGGGGTTGGGAGTAAAAAAAAATGGCGCAAATCGGGTTGAGGCGAACATTTTGCCTCAGCCTGACTTGCCCCATTTTTTGGTGCCCAAGCTCCACATTCCCCTACGCCGGCACTGCCTGGTGTACGTCATTTTTTTTCACGCACACCAGGCAGCCCCGCCGGCTAACGCCGGCTAACGTCATTGAATAAATACAGCGCCCGCATGGCGCTTCAGAATGGCGTTAGCCGGCGTTAGGTTTTTTGACGCACAACTGCATTGGCGCAGTTGTGTGTCGAAAAAGTATAAATATGGCCCTTGGAATCCACTGGCAACAGTAGCCAACTATTCCGAGAAACATTCAAACTTATTTCTGTCAAACAGAGGGATTAATTTGCATGATTGCTGAGAGTCTCACTTGTGACACCTTTCTCTATGTGTTGACCTGATACAGGACTTCATTCTTACAATACTGTAAGTTTGCAAGGGAAACCTTATGTCCATTTTCTCCTAAATGATTCAAAAGATCTATTGTATCTCTCTTGCATAATTATTAGATGGTTGATGCAATTAACACATCATCTATCACTGCGCTAAAACTGTTTCTCTGTTTCCTCTTGAGGAGTTTGGCACCATGGCAAAACATGACTGCTGAATTTCAGTGCAAAGAGAAATTGGCTTTCCTCATGCAGAAGAATAGAAAAAAGGCCTGACAAAGGTCAATGACAGTAAACTATGGTGCTTCTTAGGGAATCTGAAGTAAAATCGCTGGAGGATTTGGTACCACAGGACAACATGGAATGACAATGTTGTTCACTTTTGTCAGGTCTTCAATTATGTAGTCCTTTCCTTGGGCTTCCGCAATCCTAGAATGAGAGAGTTATATGGGCTTCCCAAAATCTATTTTAGGATACCTTGTTCAATTAGACTGTTAATTAGGGGTATAATTCCTGCAATTGTCTCTGGTGTCATATCATATGGGGTTGTCTTTGGATACACTGCATTAGGCTTTGCTGTTATTTTAATAGGTTCAACTTCTTTGATGAGTCCTATATCTTTCCCTGAAAAGTCACAAACCTCAGGTGTCACTGTGTCTTGTAATTCTTCGTGCAAATCATTACATATGAGCATTGGATACAATGTGACACTAAGGTACTCCTTCACAATTATTTTTAATTTGTATTTCTATTGTATTCCACAGGGTGTGCAACTAATAGAGCAGTTTAGTTTACACAGTAGGTTGCGTCCAAGTAAGCTTACAGGAATTTAATCGCAAACCACAAAATGGTGCTCATCTTCAAATGAACCTATTTTTACAGGAACATGTTCTGTTACAGGGTTAGTTAACTGCTTATTTACAACTCCTTCAACCTGAATTATTTTTCCTGAAAGGGGCAAATTAGGTACTTCTGTTGTTCTGACAGTGGAATGTGTAGCTCCAGTAGTAAACAAGCATGACATCATGATCATATTTCATAACTTTGGTATTTACATAGGGGCCACGTTGATCTACTTCTAAGGATGCAGCTAATATGCAATCCTTATCATCTGAGTTATCAACTTGAAGAATCTCTAAAGGTTCCTCTTCACTCACATCTATCAGGGGGAATTGTGATGCTATCTGATTCACATTTCAATTTGTGATTTGGTTCATATTCTGTTGGGGTACAACCATTTGCTGTTGAGCCATCGGGGCTTGGTGTTACCTGTATCCGCTGTCCTTAGGAGACATTCACATTTTGAACTCTCTGGATTTGAACCTGATTACTGCCTGGTGTATGAGCAACTCCCACATTCTGCACTTGATTTTTCACATTACTTTAGAGACACTCCTTCCTCCAGTGTCCAAAATTTCCATAGGCATGACAATGATTAGTTCTTTTCAAAGTCTGAACATCAACAACACTTCCACTCTGATCTACATGTTCTCCCCTTCCTCTGGGCTGAATATCATCTGTCACTTGCTATTACACACCTTTAATTCCAACTGTATTCTATATCATCTGTGGGCTTTGACTTACTTCTGTGCAGCCTACAGCTGCATCACCATTTCCTTTTCTTTAAGCTTGTTCTGCTTCAGTTCCAATTCATTGTTGCAGTATTTTTCAGATGCAGGATCTCATTAATTGGTTTGTTTTGCCAGCAAATCATATGCTGATGAATCATCTCACTAATGCCTGGCTTTAATCCTTGCACAAACCTGAACACAAAAGCTTTAGTCACTACTGTTTCTCTACCACTATGCCCAATCAACTCTTTTGACTCCTGAGCTATTCTGTCAATTATCTGCCAAGCAATATCTTTCAGGGACACTTTATCTTTCGGGAACTCAGTTACTTTGTAGTGCTTTTTCATCACCTCTTCTGATGGCACACTTGTAACTGGATTTCACTGAGGTGCGCAATCAGGTCAATCACCATTGGATTTTACTTACAGTCTATAAATCAATTGGAACGATGATCTAAAACAACATGTTCAAATCCTCACACAGGTATTTTGAAAGTTTCACAAACTTCTCTGTTTGATTGTACCAACTCCACTGGTTTCTTTCTCAATCTTGGGCAATCATTTGCTAATTACAAAAAATCAATCCTACTCCAAGGTACATGAGCATAACCTCCACCAGATATTTCTTTCATGTGGATCTTTTTCACATTGTTCTTGGCTTGATTTGCTCCTGCTGGAGGCACATTTGCCTTTGCTTTATCATGATCTTGTTTTTTCACCCATCTGCATTACCACTTATCTACAGCTTCCCATGTCTGAATGTATGTAATTAATTCTTTAATATGCAATTTCATTCCAGGAGACCTCATGTTAGCTATGCTGTTTGTTCTAAACTCCAATCTGTATCATCTCTTTAGGGTTTTGATTTCTCGAAATCTACATCATATTTCTCTGCTACTTCCACTAATCTCACATAAGCTGTCCTTCACATTGTGTGATGTCTTTGCTCATGAACCACAGTTTGTCTTCTGAGTAAGCTTCCAATTGGGCTATGGCTAATGTGCCTAAACTAACTCCATTCAATTCTAATTTTAACCTAAATACATTCACTGATCCATCTCTCTTTGGGGTCTCATCTGTTCTCATGTTGCTATTTGTTACACCTGTTGCACCTTGTGGACTTAAATTATTTAACCCATTTGTTAGCTGTTGTGCAGTAAACACTTGCAAACTGATAATATTTCTTTGTGGTAATTCTGCTCTTAGCTGTGCCATATTCTGCTTAAACGGGGTATCAAAGTGTGTCATACTTTCTGGATTGTTGAAAGGTACTCATCCTTGTGGAGTGCTGCTATGTACATTTTGAATCTGACCAGGTCCGGGCATAAAAGGAAGTTGATTTCCCTGAGGAAACCTCACATGAGAAGTAAATCTGGTATGGCTTGTCACTAAATTTGGATCTACACTTTGTGTTGGGGTTAACAGTCTGATAAGAGATGCACTTTTCTCCATTTCTGAATTATTGGAATATACTGATCTCTGCATATCAGTAAAATTTGCTGATATCTCTGAAACTGTAGGAACATTCATTGAATGGGTGTTGCTTCAAGGCATACCCGAAGCATAAAAAGGGACCATGAGGCTTATGGTCACAGGAACTGTTAATGCATCCAGATTCATATGATGTGTCTTGTTCTGGGGAACGGTCATTCCTACACCTGTCAGGAAAGTGTTGTAGCTTTGGGCCAGATGTAGCAACTTGGCAATTTGCGACTTGCAAATTGCGAGTCCCTGCGACTCGCAATTTGCAAGTCGCAAATTGCTATGCAGTACGGTGTCTCAGACACCGACTGCGACTCGCAATGGGGTCACAATGACGCACCTCATCAATATTCATGAGGTGGGTCGCAAATTGCGGCCCCATTGCGAGTATAGGCACTCGCTAACATGGAGGCCTGCTGAGGTCAGCAGACCTCCATGTTCGTGACTGCTTTTTAAATAAAGCATTTTTTTTTTTTTAAGTGTAGCCCGTTTTCCTTAAAGGAAAACGAGCTGCACTTAAAAAAAAAACGAAACCTTTAGTTTCGGTATTTTTTTTTCAGGGCAGGGAGTGGTCCTTTGGACCACTCCCTGCCCTGAAAAAATATTTTTGGGTCCATTCACAAAGTGGAAGGGGTCCCATGGGGACCCCTTCCAATTTGCGAGTGGGTTACCATCCACTTGAAGTGGATGGTAACTGCGACTCCATTTGCGACCGCGTACGCGGTCGCAAATGGAATTGCATCCCACTGCGAGTGGCAAATAGGAAGGGAACGCCCCTTCCTATTTGCGAGTCGGAAATGCATTTTGCAAGTCGGAGCCGACTCGCAAAATGCATTTCTGAATAGCAAAGTGGCTTTTGCGCCTCTCAAACGGCGATTTTCGCCGTTTGCGAGGCGCAAACACTTTGCTACATCTGGCACTTTGTCCTTTCCGACTCGGTATAACATTTGACATTGTCAGAACTGGACTAAACGTTGGCACAGCTTGATGCAGGGTACAATTTTGCATAGGCAGATTCACACAAGGTATCTGCACTGTTTGATTTACATTAGAAATTGGCACAACTTGGTTTGCCACTGGATTCAGTACAGGCTGAATTGCATTTACAGTTGGAACTGATGGTCACTACAGGGACGTGGGCCACTGAATTTGCAGGTGTAGCTGGCTGTATCTGAATCGAGGTCTGTCTAACTGGGGCAGTTGGCACATTCATGTTTACATTTTGTGCTGCTCCATTTGTTTCTGTCTTAACTAAATCATAAGGAGGCAGACAATTCATCAAGAGCTGATCTATGCACTCGTTATGCGAATCACTCTCACATGTTACTCTCTTTTCATTTTTAGCTTCTGTTGCCTGTTCTTTCTGTCTTTCCTGTCTTTTCATTTAGTCTTAGTTTTTGTTCTTTCCCCTTCTTCATTTGAAATACTTGGGAACATTCTGACTCCCTCAATTATGTCTGATTCTCCACATTTTCTGCTCTATATCCCATCTGGCCTCTGCAAGTGTCTTAATCCCTTTCTGCATCCTGTTCTCCTATTTAGTTGCCATTTTCCATCTTGCCAGAAGTTCCCAAATGCTCAGAACTTCAAACTGTTTGGGTCTTGGAGGCGGTTTCAATTCAAGCATCGTTTGCCTCAAGTTGTCTAAAATTCCTAGAATAAAGTTCCATAATGGGAAAATGCTAAAGCACCATCCATTTAAATAATTGTGCTCCACTTTTCAGGCCACAAACATGCAGAAAATCCTTTTAAAGATAACACATAATAGCCTGGAGTTCCTTTAGGTGGGGCATCTATAACCTCTCTGAATGGAATAAACACATCTCCTCTCAACGCATTCTTCAAAGCTTTGAAAACCTTCATTTGTAATCAAATTCAATTAGTCACAATAATTTTTTATTGAATCAGGAAGTAAGTTCAATCCCACAATCCTTTTCTCATGATGTTTTAAACTAATAGCAATGCAGTAGTGTTCACCAATACCAGAGCGGCTTCATGCCAATCAACCTATACCAGCGCAACACAAAATTACATCACTCACCTCTTTCAGCAACTGCAGTCAATTCGCAATTGAAAACTCACATAATCACTCACACACTTCTTATGTAAAATATTGACAGCAAAACCAACAGTCTCTCTGTGCACTACAGAGTAGGAACTCAAACACTTCAAATCTGTACGGAGGTACAGTGTTTGGCTATAGTGTGAGAAAGTGCCTCTTTCTTGTCATGGATAGCCCCCCAATTTTTGCCAGGAACATGATGTGGTTTCGAACTGTAAGTGACCGGGGCCCCTGCAAAATAGGTTCCCAGGGCCAAATCTCTTTCCCAACAACTGTACTGTGATTGGCACTTCAGCCACCCTTGTAAGTCCCTAGCAAGTGGTACCCCTGGTACCTTGTGCATGGGTACTGAAGAGGCCCCCCTAGAGCTGCAGCACCAATTGTGCCACTATGAGATGTCCCACACCAGCCTTATGCAAACTGCCATTGCAGATTGCATGATAAGGTGTCCTGAGAATTGCAAACTCGACCTGACACTCACCCTGAGTGCCATGTACCCTAAGATGGCATGCAATATAGATAAGTCACTAGCAGGCCTTACTGCTCTATGGCAGGGTGCCCTATATTACATGTGAGGGCATATGTGCATGAGCCAATATGCCCCTGCTGTGTCTTTGTCAGTTCTTAGACATAGTAAGTGTACAAGGAAGCGAGGGTAAATGCATTTGCTGGACACTGGTCACTGCGAGTTCCCCAGCTCCACGATGACCTCTCTGCACCCTTGGTTGTTTGGTATCAAACACCTTTGAACAACAAAATCCTCACTGATGCCAGTGCAGTATTTGTTATTAAAGTATACCCATAGGGCACCTTAGTGGTGCCCTTTGAAAAATCCAACAGCCCTGGTTGGTTGCTGACTGGTCTTAGCCAGCCTGCCACCACCAGATGAGATTCTGGACTTCTGGGGTGAGAGCACTTGCTCTCTGGAGCCAGAAGACAAAGACTTTCCTGGACTGAGGTGTCATTCCTCCTACCCCAGGCAGGCACCCTGCTCAGGTGTGAAGCATCAAAGGCTATAGGTTCTTTGAACTATGACCCCCAGCCTCTGTTGCTACCAGAAGAAGGCAACCCCCAGCTTCAGCCCCCACTTTAGGCTGGAAAACTGGTGTGAAAACTGGAGAGAAAAGGAGGAGTGGCCACCCTCGGCCAGCACTACTCCTCAGGTGTGGCAGGCAAGGTGACCCCTCCATTTCATTTTCCTCCATCTTGTATGGAAGGAAAAACAACCAATTAGGGTCAGGGTTATGTCCCCCTCCCAAAGGAGGTCTCCACATATTGGGTGTAGCCACCCTGAGGTAAGAAGCTCATTAGCTACTACAAGGTCCATCCCTAAGTACCCCCTAAATACAATATTTAAGTGGCATCCCCGGACCAGAACTTTAGATTCCTGATGACCTAAGAAGAGCCGGACTCTGCAAGGTCTCACCAGCAGAAAAGACTGAAGACACTAACTGACTTGACCCTAGCCGTACCGGTCTGCCTGCAGCCCTCTGAGAACCTGCACCAAAAAGATGGCTTGCCCTGCAGCCCAGTGACCTCCAAAGACTTGGTAGGATTACATGCCATTGAGAAAGAACCAAGATCTCCTGTGGACAGCAAAGCCATCTAAAGGAACTAACTTCCAGGAAAAAAGTCTGCCTGAGGAAAAGTGAAGCCACCTCTGGAACAACCTCTCCACCGAAGCCCACGGCATGAGTTCAAGTGTCCCACCAGTAGTTTGAAGGGTCCTGTTTGCTTCTGAGTAAGATTATACCATGGGCTTACCTCTTCCGGACTCCACAGTGACACCTTCAGCCTCAATACAAGGAATTTCCCTGACCTTGACCTACCCCGTAAGCTGTTTCCAGTGCCAAAAGACGCCCCTGCACTGTAGTCCCTGGGCTTTGGGGGGCTGGAACATGAGTGCTTCTATGACTCCTGTCATCTCTATGTACCTGGGCAGCTTTGGGTTGTCCTCTGCAGCCTGTTTCTGAAACTGATCTCCTTCATTGACTTGCATTGGGTTCCCTGCGCTGCGTTAGCACTACGCACCTTGGTGTTCCTGTGCTGTTGAGGATGTAAGCTTGGTGCTGCCTTGTGGCCTCCCCTTATACTTAACTCAGTTACAGGGGGTCGATTCCTGATCCCACTCTACTCACCTTGGAGCTGTGCGTCTTCTGTTTCCCCTGTCTCCACTGGTTAACATTGAGCGTCCAACACTGTGTTGGCACTCTGCACCTGGCTGCCCCTGTGCCACTGAGGGTGTAAGCTTGATGCTGCCTTGTGGCCACTCAATGCTTACCTCAATCCCCAGAGACCAAACTCTGAAGCTGCCTGTACTCACCTGTGAGCAGTGCATCTTCGTGCACCCCCAGTCTCTACTGGTTAACATTAGGCACCTGACTCCGAATTCGACCTCTGCACCTGGCTGCCCCTGTGCCGTGTGGGTGCACTCTTGGTGCTGATACGAATATTGCCTGGTGTTGACCTCAATCCCTAAGATTGGATCTGTAAGTCCTGTACCTATCTGCAAAACTGCATTCTTGTTTTACTACCATAGGTTAAAATTGAAGACTCTGAAAATTGCACTGTGTCAATTTTGGTAACTGAAAAGTATTTTTAATTTAAAAACTGCTTACCTTGTAATGAAGTTCTTTGTCTGAAATTTTTTATAAAGATCCAGGTTATTTTTGTACATTGGACTTGAGTTATTCTTTTGAGTGTATTGTCTTCATTTATTGGTGAACTTGAGTACAACAAAAGCTTAGCAAGGCACTATACAGGAATGGTTCTCCCCCTCGTCGGACAAACCATACCTGTGCTACCAGATCTGCAGAAGCATTTTCATCTTTCGCAGGAATCAATGCTCATCTTGTCCGACGGACCTTTGGATGCTGCGATAGGGTGTGGTAGAACCATTCAACTCAATTTGAACTACAGACCAATTAAGTTAAACAGTTGGCCATAGAAGGAAAACTCAAGTCAAGAAATAAAGCAGGCCTACTGCAATGACATCACAGAACAAGGCCTTTAAAACAAAACTTCTCTCAGCTGTAAAACAAAAGTTCTAGCCATGAGAAAGCTTAAAAGACACTGAATGATGGGGGAGGATTATTATTTTGGGGTCTCCACTAACCTAGTGTGGGGACCCAGACATGATGTAGATAGAAAGAGCATTTTGAAGGTAGTCCCATTGTCGGAAGACCACCACAGACTGAGTTATGAGCAAAAATGTTTTATAAACGTAATGCCTTGCAAAACATTACGAGGCAAGTTTTCATGCGCAAATATTATAGTGTGTTGGCTGCAATGCTCAAAAAAGCTCCTTAAGAACACCATAATAAATATAACATTTGGAAGAAACATGGTCATATATAGCCATACAATCAGCCTTTAGAACACATAACCATAAGAAAGAAAAAAATGGAAAAAATAATGTAATAGTGTAATAATGTATGGAGCCCTTAAAGAAAGCAGTGCATTATACATTTTCAAGGCTAGCAAGTCTATTAAAAAAATATTACAATCAAGTTCCATTAAACAACCATTCCTAGCTATAAAACAAAAGTTCTAACCATGGAAAAGCTTAAGAAGATAATGAATGGTGGTAGGGGTTATTATTTTGGAGTCCCCACTAACATAGTATGGGGACCTAGAGATGATGTAGCAGAAAGAGCACAATGTGGTCAATGTGTTGAAGGTTGTCTCATTGTCCCAGGACCACCACAGGCTGAGTTATGAGCAAAAATATTTGTAAAGGTAATGCCCTGAAAAGCATTATGGGACAAGTTTCTGTGTCATGAATATTTTAGTATGTTGAAATGACTGCTGAAGTGACTGTAATGTTCCGTACAGATCATATAACTATATAGGTAGCTCCTAGAGACCATAACCACCCAAAAAGAAAACAGCAATAAACAATCCAGTGTAACCATATATTTAGCCCCTAGAGAATGTAGGGTATTACATATTTTCAGAAGTAGCTGGTCTAAATCAATGATATGATAAACCAGGCCGTTAAAAAACAAGCTATTCCCAGCTGTTAAACAAAAGTTCCAGCAATGAGAGCGCTTAAAAAGACATTGAATGATGGGAGGAGTTATTATTTTTGGGGTCCCTACTAACTTAGTGTGGGGACCCAGAGATGACCTAGACAGAAAGAGTGCATCATGCTGAACGTTTTGGCAGTAGTCCACCACAAGGCTGAGTTATGACCAATCATGTTTTGTAAAAGTAATGTCCTGCAAGGCATTATGGGGCAAGTTTCCTGAGTGCAATGCATATTGTGGTATCTGATCTCCTGCTCTGCCGGGGGAGTTGCTTTTGCTTTTAGGATTTACCAATTTCTAGTGTTTTAGGGGCAGAGCCACAAAACATTACTCTGATTAGGTAACTATGAACAATGTTACCAGCGCTTCAATAACGATGATCTAGTTCATGCTGTTGTGCCTATTGGCACTGTGAGAGACATGCCTGCCATACAGCACAAAGGGGAGAGGCAAAAAAAAAACATAGTTAGCCCACGCTAAAGTATGTCAATAATCGAGCAATAATCCATGTAACAGGGGCAGTCTGCCAGGCAAGACAAAAACAACCTTAAGGCGGGACAAACGTAAAGCATTTACCAATGACATCAAGTGATTTTTGAAAGGCAAGCCAAGGAATGAATGAAAGTGATAGGTGTGAGATAGACATGTTTAAAAGCCTACATTACCTACAACACGTCAAATCGCCAAGCTCGACCTAAAAATGTTGCAGCTCCAGAAGTAAAATAAAAGCACAATAGATAAAATTTTACATTTTATCAGTATCAAACTCTTATGTGAGCATTGAAATATTGTTAGCCATCTTAAGTGCTTGTTTTGTTTGTGTCAACCATGATTTTTGTTTGTGTTTTTCTTTGTGTCAACCATGATTCACTATAACTTGGGCCTTCTCAGGAACAACGACACAGCTCTTTTTCTTAAATATTCCTTGTTTTTTTAGTGTTAGGTTAAACTTAAATTAAACCGAAACATAGTTGCACATATATCATCTCACAAATGCTATGAACTTGCGACCATTCAGGTGTCTACATAATGCCCAAGTAATTGCGCTTTTGTTAAATACCCCAATCTCTTTTCATTATTAAAACAGCTATTACATTCATTCAATAAGATGACACATAAATTGCAACCTCAATGGACCCAAACTTTTCTAAGCTTTTTCGTCTGTGTCAACCTGGGCAAGTTGGAATTATCACAAAATGGACAATAGTTATTTACAATAAGGCCTAGAGGCAGACAATTCTTCCTTCCAGCAGAACAGATTTTAGGTCTGAAAAGTACTCAAAATGTGCCTTAAATGTCAAGTGCTGCTTCGCTGTCAGAAAGCGTGGCTCCAGACGGTTGTCTGGACTTTCCTTGACTGGCTACAGTCCCTGCGTTTTCCACCATCCCTTCTCCTGTGGGAGGCTGCACAAAACACGAGCGCAATCTCTAAAGAAGCATCTGCCTCGGTGACAGCCCATGCGTCGCCGTGTACCTCTCTCTTATGTGATGCGATTCACATAAATAATTAACAAATTGCAGTCATTTTGCTGCTCACAAGAGAAGGAACAGAGAACTTCGAGATGAGATTGGATAGCTTGCACGCAGTAGATGGTTCTGTCAGTCAGGAAGCATTGCTATATACAAGCAGGTAAAACGATGTGTTCTTTTCAATTTATAAGCCTGCTTACTCTTTCTAATCTGCTCAAAGTGCCTTTTCCTGTAATGACATATTTAGCATTCTCTTATTGGCTTATCTGTCGTCGCAAGAAATCCTTTACAGCCCAGGACAGCATCTTCTGAAGACATTGCTGTACAAAGTCCTTTTAAACACAGATCAAGCGTTAGAAAAAGATACATTAGCTGCAATGTTTATCTGAAAAGAAGAGGCACGGCATATGCCCGCGTGGAATTTGTCCTTCTCCACGCATCATCTGAAGCTGGTGAAAATTGAAAAGTGCTTCCTTGTGACACCAAAGCTGGTTTTGAAGCTTCTTCGTGATGGCGTGTCCATTTGGAGGTGTACTGATGGGGAATTGAATTCAATCTTATAGTTTCTTGAAGCGATCACTTATGAAATACGTCTAGTAAGTGTTGAGGTACCTTTTCAGGGGGGCACTTATTTCCCATCGCTGCAGTGTGGGCTGATGGCATGAGGCAAGTCTAAAAACCACCACTAAAAAGGACAAAAGCAGAGCACATTCTACAATATTGCCAAGGAAAACGGATAAACTAACCCATTAGAATGAACAATCTGGACGATCTTTCGGTGTGCCCTCCTGCTACCTAAGTTTAAGTTTGTTTTGTTTGCAGTAAATTACACTCCCAGAACCACAAAGCTGACTACTTCAAAACCGAGACCGCGAAGCCCCTTATTAATAATTCTTCCATTTATCAGAACAAAGTTCCTGTGTTTGTCTCACACAACAATCGCCTTTCCAAAATGGCCACCATTTCCAACTGCACTGATCTCCACCTCTGTCATAGTCTTATCTCTAGGTCTTGCAAGAATATGAGTTTTGCTTTCAATAAGAAATGGAGCGTCCTGTCATGACATAATTGACAATATTTGCATAGCCATGATGCTCCGCGTTTTCAACAGAGAGAAAGGCAATGTTGTTCCTAAGACTTTTTTTTAAAGTGTAAACAATTCACTAGCGACTGAACATTACACATGACACAGTAGCTATTGGTGAACTCACAGTAGAAAACTCCACTTTAAATAAGCACCTTCATTTTTAAATGTTATGGAATGAACCTTTATATATCAGCCTGTTCACAGCTGTAGTTGTGGTCACTTCAGCTGCACATATACTAAAATTAGAGCGAAGAGTGACGCTTCAGTTAACCTATGTTAAGTAGCTGGTGGGAGCAAAGTTCTTTATTCAGAATAACAGGTCTTCCAGACAGTGCATGTGCACTGCCTAGGCTCAATCTAAAAAGGGAAAGCATCAGCATGTCTGAAGTTTGATCAATAGTCTTCTGAAAGGGTTGGGGAGAAATCTCTAAGTCTCAGTTGAGCATCTCAAGGAGCAAAGCATAGAGGAAGATAAACCTCCAAAGGGCTCATCATTTTGGGATTCAGGAATAGGGGTTTAACTTCTCATCATTAGGAATCTGAAGGGATCTCTGACCAAAGTCCAATTGGTCAACAGTATATCAATGTCCATAAAGTAATTTCATCCTCTCCAAAGAGCAGTCCATATTACGTTGAAGTGGTGTTATCCAATAATAATCAATCACATGAATCCATGTTGAAACATTGACTCCCAGTCCCAGGTCTGTCATGGAAACCTCATCCATCCATGTTCATCCACACAAGATTAAAACATTTGTATAATTTACTAGTCCATCTATTCAGGATGTTCTGATTTCAAGGACACAGTTACGCTTTCTCTCTATGTCTAAACAATAGGGCCTATTACCAAAGCTAGTCTTCTCATGGGAACGTAGTCTGAAAGAAAACTCACATTAATAAAAAATAAATTGACCTTTTTGTGCACAGTCTTGAAATACAAAACTAACAGGCCTCACTTAGTCTAACACAAATGAATTAAAGCAATACATTTAATTAATGTTTTGATAAACACGCCTTTAATAAGCAAGCTTTTGAATTCATCATTGATAATGCTTCAATGATTTGCAGGTTACATTAATTTTAAATTGAAAAAGACTGTACTGATGCATTTCAATCAATGTAATACAGAACTTCATTCCTATATTTTTTCACATGTATTCAATCATTAATCATCAGAAAGTCAATATAATTTCCATACATTCTGTCAGTCTAAGGTCTAAATTATAAGATCATATCAATTAAATCTTCCAAACATATGATTTATATGCTATACCACCAGGGATTCTAACACTACTTTAAATGAATGCACTGTTAAAACAATTTCTCATGGCATCTTTCTATATTAATAATTTGATTAATATAATGCATATATTGTTACATAGTGTTGACTTCTTTGACATGAGCGACACCACTAACATTTCAACTACATCACCATAAATTCCTAAAGTCAATACTATTTTGACTTCTATGAACTCTGCTCCTCCGTTGGCATCTAAAGACTTCACCTTGGCGGATCCTATTGACAGAAAAGTTGAGTCTGCTTTGAAAAGGTCTTACATGGCCTACAATTTTGGTTTGCGAGTTAGCACATATTCAGCGTATGCTTTCCAAGTGCTTTTAAAGGACTTTGAGAAGTTGTTTGAATGTTTGCAGGACCAAGGTGATCCTACTCCAATACTAGCACAGATGGAGGTTTTGATCCAGTTCTTATCTGATGTCACTTTTGACAAGTTGTGGGTGTTTGCTTCTGCTTCTGGTGCTTTGGTGGCTGGACCGGTCTCTTTGGATGACATCTTGGAAACTGGAAGATAATCAAAAGTCATTGGTCCATAAGCTTCTGTTTCTGTGTCTTAAACTTTTTGGTGATGAGCTGACTGAGATCATTCAAGGCTCCACTGAAGAGAAAAAGCTGCTAAAGCCATTGAGGTTGTTTCAAGGATAGAAGTCTTTCTTTCATAAGCAGAATGTTCAAGGTCAAAATGACACCACTCGTCTCTTTCGTGGCTGGGCTTGAGGTCGGTGAGACACATTTATCACCAAGTCCTGACCACAGAGACAAGGGGTCCGATGTACGGCCATTACAGATTGCGATTCACAGTTTGCATTTTTTTGCGAATCGCAAATTGTGAGCCGCAATCTGCAATGTGCAACAGTGTCTGAGACACTGTTAGCAATCCCCAAATTGTTTGCAAAGGTCCTGCCTCATTAAAATTAATGAGTCAGGTCACAATTTGCGACCCTTTTGAGAATGGCTGCACTCAAAGGGATGGTGGTCTGTTGGAGTCAGCAGGCCACCATGTCTGTGACTGCTTTTTCAATAAAGCATTTTTTTTTAAGTGCAGCCTGTTTTCCTTAAAGGAAAACGGCATGCATTTCAAAAACAAAAAATGAAAAGTTTTCTTTTCATTTTTTCAGAGAAGGCGGTGGTCCGTGGGACCACTGCCAGGTCTGAGAAAACATTTTCAATACCTGTGGGGACCCTTTCCCATTTGCCAATGGGTTACTACCCATTTGAAATCGGTGGTAACTGCGATTGTTTTGCGACTGCATTCACGGTCACAAAACAATCATACATGGGCCTATGAGTTGCAATTAGGAAGGGACGCCCTTGGAACGCCCCTTCCTTATTGTAAGTTGCAATCCCTATTTTGCGAGTCGGTAACAGGATACCAACTCACAAAATAGGATGGTATATTGTACAAGGATATTCTCTGGTCACAAACGGCAAAACTCACCTTTTGCGACCATAAAATTGTTTTGTACATCAGGCTCAAGGTGTTCAGGAACTAAGTCAGAAATGATTATCTGGAAATGGGTGCCAGACTCTAGTGTTTTCTTCCTCAGTGGCAAGATTTATTAAAGGATCATTGGGGCCTCTCCATTATTCATCGCAGATGTCAAATTCCATTTCAGCGTCATCCTCTCCTGCATGTCTTCAGATAGAGTGGATCCTATTTGGTTTTATAGGGAATCAGGAGTTTGCTTAGCCTTCTGGTTTGCAGACCTGTTCCCCCTAGTGACTTTTAACCTACTTAGCCTGCTCTGTTTTAGCAAATTTATTTAATTATTTCTTCCAAGATGACTACTATGTTTATAATTAGGAAGATGTTTTGATTTCACTTTATCAGTGCCACTCTGTGACGGCGTCACTATCTGTGTCAAAGACAAGTGATATACGTAGGTGTTCAAGTGATATACGTAGGTGTTCACATCATGTCCCTTTCCCAGTTGCATGTGACAGGAACATAATGTACTTTTGGATGGAATTGTTTACATAATTGCCACCCCAAGCATGCCTTCTTATCTATTGTTTGGGAACATACCTACATCGGGGTCCTATAAGGTCTGTATAAATACATCTTACGCAGACAAGGTTATCCAAGGGATTCCTACCATATGCCATCAACGCTATCTATGCCACACGATGCCTAGATGCAGACCCAGCCTTCGTGTCTCCACGGACTCTGACCTAGAGGCCTCCTTCCAAGGTAACGAGGGTTGGGGGGGCTGTTCTCATAGAGAGGGTACTGCCAGACTAGGTTTATCACACCTAGCTCTCTTTAGGTTAGAGATTAGGTTCTCCATGCAAGGGTATTAGGGCCTATTTTACATCTTATGTTTATTGCAAGATGGCGGGGGTCTTTGTATCCACGACTCTCATTTTCACTATTATGAATCTTGCACTGTGTATTATCCTACTCATTGCAGCTCATGCATTTTACAGTGGATTGCAGTCTTGCTAATAAACCTATTGAAAAATGTTACTGCATCTCATTTATTGCCTTTGTGTGAATGAGACTTTATGGTCGTGTGAGAAAAGGGTAATCTCCATTTAACCATGACTCCCCTGAGATTTCACACTCTAGAGTCCATGGGTAAAGGCTGCCAGAAATCACCTTTTACTGTTTGGGGTTTCTGTGAGGAACCACTTGTGAGCCAGGAGGGTAGGGCCGACATTTGCGATTTAGGATTGGCCTAGTTGCCTACAAACAAAAATGCGGTCATCCCTAAACCAGCAGTCTTGCTCAGAGCAAGAGCCTAAGTACAACACAGGTCTACACCATTGTCAAGAAATCCAGAGAAAAGAGAGGTGCTGCTTGTTGGGGTCCAGAAGTTGCTTCTGAAACAAGCAGCGGTGCAAGTTCCAGTGGATCCGGAGGGTATAGGGTTTTACTCAATTCTCTTTTTGATAAATAAACCAGATGGTTCTTTTCATCCTATTCTGGATTTGAAACTCCTTAAAAAGTTCATTTGTCTGGAGCCTTTCTGGATGGTAACTCTTCAGTCTATCATTCTTTTGATTCAGAAAGGTGATTTTCTGACTTCCTTGGATCTCGAAGGTCCATATTTCCATGTCCCAGTTCATCCAGAGAGCCAGATGTTTCTGAGGTTTACAGTAGCTTGAAGACACTTTCAGTTTCAGGTCCTGCCCTTCGGGCTGTCACCTTCAACATGGACTTTCATCCAGGAAATGACTCCTGGTGTGCCAGCTTTACATCTTATGGGTGTCTCTCTTTCCCTTACCTCGATGCCTGGTTAGTTTGTGTTTCTTCTCTCCCTAACTCTCAGGAAGTAGTAAAGCTGACAATCAACCTCCTACATAGATTGGGGTTCAAACTGAATCTGATGAAATCTCATTGTGACCCAGCCCAGCATCACCAGTTCATCAATGCAATTTTCGATATGCAGCAAGGCGGTGTCTTTCTCCCTCACACCAGCATGGTCATGTTGCAGTCCAATCTTCAGACGTTATTATCCCTTCTGACACCATTGGCCAGGTTCTGGCTGGACGTTCAGGGGTTACTAGCTGCCACAACCTCTGTGGTGCCCAGGGCCAGTCTTCATCTCAAGCAACTACGATGCTGAAATCCATTGTTCAGGGGATGGGTTGGTGGTTTTACACTCCCAATTTGGTGAAAGGTGTCCCATTTCAGAATCCAGCATGTAGGGTTAGGGTGTAACCCTAAGAGACAGGGAGGCCAAGGTGCAGTGGTCTGCCTCAGAGAGACTTCAGTCCTCCTATTGGAAGAAGCTTGTGGCAGTTTGGAATGCTGTTCAGGTTTTTCAGTCTTCTCTGTTAGGTTCAATTCTGGTGGTCTGAATGGACAATCAGGTGACGAGTTGTTACTTGAATCATCAGGGGGACACGACGTGTCTACATCTGACCTCAGGGGCACAGATGATTTGCCCTTGGGCGGAGACACAGCTTGTGGCTTTGCAAGTGCTTTATCTCCAAGGACATCTCAATTTTCATGCAGACAGCCTTAGTCACAATCTTTCCTCATCTGTTCTATTCCATCTGTCGCTTTCAATGTTCCAACCATCCTTTTGTCACATATTCAGCAATCCTCGGCTTGATCTTTTTGCCTCTCCTCTCAATTACCTTCTACTGATGTTTTGCACAGAGAGGATTTGTCCTCAAACTTGGGAGGTGGATGCTCTGGCGATTCCTTGTCCTCAGGGTCTTTTGTATGCATTTCCCCTAACTCCCCTCCTCCCGTGGGTGCTGCAGAAGATTCAGGAGGAGAAGGCAGAGGTACTTGCGATTGCTCCTTTTTGCCAAGGTGTAAGTGGTTTCCTCTTCAGTTTAACCTCTCAGAGTGCAGGTTTCTCAGGCTTCCTTTCAATCTTTCTCTTCAGTTCCCCTCCTTTCTTTTAATCGGATTCAACAACTAAAGTTGATGGCTTGGCTCTTCAGAGAGTAACCCTGGAGAACCTACCCAGGTTGCTGAGGAGATTGAGCATTCACGTAAACCTTCTACTCTTTCTTCTTATAGGATGAGTTGGGGTTCTTTTACTAAGTGGTGCTCTTTGAAGGGATAGATCCTGTGTTGATGGATCCTTTCAAATTTTTAGAGTTTTTGAGGGAAGGGTTCGACAAAGGCCTGGCCCCAGCCACCTTGACTGCCCAGTGATCTGCAATTCATCCCTTTTGGGGCTGTAGGGGAAGAGCTGGGTCTTCTTTTGCCTTTGGTTGTGCACCTGCTGAGACGTTTTTGTTTGCAAACACAAAACTGTCAGGTTTCTTTCCCTTCTTGGGACTTACCTACTGTTTTGAAAGGGCTTCTACTTCCTCCTTTCGGGCCTCTTGAGCATGTTGACATGATGTGGGTTTCTGTCAAGGTGGCTTTTTTGTTGTCCATTACTTCAGCTAGGAGGTTGGGTGAACTTGGAACTTTGGTCACTTTGTTCTCTTATTTGCAGATATTTACTGTGTAATTTTGTGTCCTTATCCCAAGTTTATTTAAAAGATTCTAAGTTTCACATTCAGCAGGAAATAGTCCTCCCTGTCCTTCTGAATGAGGGAAGCGTGAATCCCTCTCATTTGAGTGTTAGAAGGGCATTACTAATCTATTTGCAGCTCACACAGGATTTCCAAGTTTCAAAGGGAAAGAAGGTTGCTACTGCCTCTTTGAGTTTGTGGATCCACCAGGCAATCAGTCAGGCTTATCCATCTGTGAGGGTGGAGCCTCCATCTGATGTTCAGGTTGACTCTACTAGAGCTGTTTCCTCTTCCTGGGCTGAGGCTGGAGAGGTTTCTATCATGGAAATATGTAGGGCTGCTACACAGCAGTGTCAGCTTACCTTTATTTTGAAATTGACATCCTCACTGCATTAATAAAGTAATTGTCCAGTTTTTCAATAAAGTAACACTGCTCTTCTACCATTGTGTAAAATGTGTCTTGCTTGTGATTTTCTCACTCTATGAAGACTGGGGCGAGGAGGACCCATGAGAGGTAATAAATACCTTCACTACTTACCTATAAACTTAATTACCTTGATTAGGGTCCTTCTCATCCCAGTCACCGGCCCTCTCTCCCTTTCTTGTGAATTTACACCTGTTTTTGACTAGTGGGTTACATGAAAGGTGAAGGACAGGAGGAGCCTTTAAACCTTTATAAAATAGAAGTAGAACTAGTGTGTAGAGTGCCTGCCTTTGGAGTGGGTGCCCTCAGTGTGTGTAGACTGGGACGAGGAGGACCCTAATCGAGGTAATTTGGGTTACCAATAAGTAATGAATTCAGTTGTATACTAGCCCCACTGTGTGTTGCTCCATAGTCCTGTCACGTAACGTGATTGTGTTGCCTCAACCTATCTTATATTTGTTTCGATAATTCATTTATAAGTGGACATGGTAAGGGTAAATAACCATCTGCCCTCATGAGGTCAAATGACCTGTGGACTCAGATAGGTGTGAATGTTTGGCTCTGAACAAAACTAAGTCAACAATAAACAAAATCAAACAATACCATCATTAATCAACATTAGAGTCAATAATTGAAACACACAATGGCCTATTTGGCCATGAATCACCACACCAGTTTAGTAAAGTTTAATCTTTTATTGCCCTTTAGATTAACAATGCTAAGATCATGTAAACCAAACTCAAAACCAAATTATAAATATAAAGATATGTAAATAGCACAGGTTGACCAAACTTTCTAAAGAATTTCAGCTTTGACAGAATATGAATTATTAGGCACTCAAGAATCACAATACAGCATAACAGCAATAAAAGATGCACAGTTGAGATTGAATACATTGAGTTAACACAGATGTGCTTATTTACAATCAGTCACTATACGCAGCTAAATTCAGAATGTGACATCCTAACTATTACCTTAATTAGATTAAGCATGTTGGGCTTCATGCAAAAAGAGAAAAAGAAGACAAAAAACAATTTGGAAAAACATCTAACTATGGCGCTAGTAAAAATAATGGGTGGGTTTCTAGAAGAGAAAAACATGAAAACATGTAAACCTTCAAGAAAGAAAAATGCACATATCTTTGTTATACCTCTCCTTAATGGGTTCAGCAGGCAGCAAAGTCTTCTTCAGTTGAGCATCTTCTGGTCATTTCAGTGGACAGTGACATATATGGGAACAGTTCAGCAAATTTTGGCCTTAATGCATCTGAACTGTAAGTTCAACTAAATTAAAAGAATGTTTCTTTCTGTTCAATTCTTGTTTCAATTTTTCTCTCTCATTGGTGCAGCTTCTTCGACCATCATCACCAGTTTTCCGTTGCACAGATAACATGTTTCAACTACATAAAACTACTGAAATCCATTGTTTTCTGTGGAACATTATCTATTAGGAAGTTAAATAAAATGTTATAAAAGTTACAGCAGGAGAACATTTCTTTCGGACATTAGTTTCCCTTGCACAGATAAAATGTTTCAACTACATAAAACTACTGAAAGCCATTGTTTTCTGGGGAACATTTTCTATTAGGAAGTTAAATAAAATGTTATAAAATTTACAGCAGGAGAACATGTCTTTCGGACATTAGTTTTCCTTGCACAGATAAAATGTTTCAACTACATAAAACTACTGAAAGCCATTGTTTTCTGGGGAACATTTTCTATTAGGAAGTTAAATAAAATGTTATAAAAGTTACAGCAGGAAAACATTTCTCTCGGACATTAGATCATCACAAAAGGATGTTTCAGAAAGGACAGGAAACTTTTCACTGCTATCAGCATTTCCAAGTATCACATTATGTCATTCTGAATTAGCTTGACACTGGCCTGTTTAAAAATGCAGTAAAATGTGCAGTACAACATTTCATAAAAACTCAAACTATTTATTTCTTAACATGCAATTATTATTTTTTCATTACTCTCAGTTAGTAAAACATAGAATACATTTAATTAAACAGTGATTTATTTTCATTTTCAAAATATCTGTGTCAATTATCAGTGTAGGCCTCATTTTCATTTCAGCCTTCCACTTCTAAACATGTTTTCTTTCAGTTAATCATGCAAATGTATTAGTTATGTTAACACTCTAACAATTGTCAATAAAAAATGATTTTAAAAAAGTTGTCATTTTCACCTATTGGGAAATGCATGCATCTCTTTCAAATAAAAATTTGAGCTCAGAAGTCAAAGTAAAAAGCATTTAAAAGAGATTGAAATCTACCTCGCTAATCACAATTAAAATGTGAACTATTAACTGACAGTAAATAAACCATGCTGCTTGCGTCATTTGCGGTGTGATGGCTTGCTGTCAGTGCCCATACAAAAGAAAGGAATGGCTTTGGATCACAGCCATGGATGCATCTCAGTGGTGAGCTGTAGCCCTGCTATTCACCCATTAAACACTTTGGGCTCAATTCACAAAGGTAAACCTAGACCAAAAGTCTGAGTTTAGACCAAAAGTCTAACTTTACTATGAGTAAAGTTAGACTTTGGGTCTAAATTTAGACTTGTGGTCTAAGCTTATCTTTGTGAATCACACTTTTAATGCCTTGTTTCTTACACAAGCATCCTAGCAATAGTGTTTCTAAATTGAGATGAAATAAATTCCCTGAATGGAAAGATTTCTCTGCTCCTGAGCTCCTTTTGCCACCTTGCACATGTCGGGGTGTGCCAGTTTATAGGGTCATTCCTGAACGGGAATCCCTAAGTCAGTGGTTAGTGGAGATGCCCAATCCATCTGATTGTTAAGATACAAAGAAGAAGATGGTTTTCTGTATGCGGCTGTGCTGGATAGAGCATAAATCTTATATTGATAGCACAAGACTGAGGGAGCAACCTGGCCCATCAGGTCATAGGAGGGCACTATCCAAGGAAACAAGAAATGCACCAGTCGTGCATGGTTCAAACTACAGGTCTCCAGAGAATCGATCTTTCTGTTCACTCCAAAACAACATAAAGGAAGAATCATACTTTCCAGCAATTTATTTGAAAGTGATACTGCCTTCCTGGCAGCTCTTGAAACATAACTCTGGGAATAGAACACTTGTGATATAACAGTCCATGCAATGTGATGTCACGAGGCTTCAGGTACGGGCAAAGTTGGGAGGCCTCCACTGAAGCAATGAAAATGGAGAGTCCACTGTTGAGATAGCATGAGTTTTTCTTCTCAGGAGCTTGACTTGGTATTTTAGTGAACTAATAGGGGAACTTTGTTAAAAAATGTGATTGTACCCATGCTTGCCTTATAATCTCGACCAAATGGTACCACCAATAAAGTGATGATGTATGATGGAATGTTGAGCAGGTCTTCATTGTGACGTGCCCTCAGCATAAATGCTTGCAAGAACACTGGGCTTGAAGGACTACTTCTGGTACCTAGAGATGTAGGGGGTGAGCAGGCTCATAGAGGAAAGGGGGCTGTGGTGTGGGCAAAGGAACAAAGTAAGTGAATAAACCAAATGAAAACAGAAATGACAACTGTACTCTAAATCAAATTGAAACCTGATTAGAAATTGACTTGCAATCTCGATTTACCTTAAGCCTCAATTTCTGCTCCTCAAATTCTTCTACTCCTATTCTTCCAACCCCCCTAAATGTAACATTACTTGAACCTTTGTTTTTTCAGTGAATATATATATCTGAACATTTTTATCAATGTTGTCATGTATGTTATGTGCACATCAGTGTGTGCATGTATATGAATTTGGATGTGCATATATATATATATATATATATATATATATATATATATAAATAAATCCAAGTAAACAAACACCTTTCCGGTAAAATCCCAAGGCGGATTCTTGAGCGGTCCAGTACGGGTCCCGGAAACCCAAATATCTCAAATACACCAATTTCCTAAGGATAGGAAAATAAATCCAGACACCATGGCAATCCAATCTTATTTTATTGACGTGTTTCGGACGTAGCCTTGTTCACAATACCATCCCAATCCATACTAAACACATAAATACACCAATGTGTAAACATTTCAAAAACAAGTTCATCAATTCACATTATCATGGCGCCCATATTGGAGTGTAGATTTTCACACAACAAGCCCTACAAAGTTTTGCACACTGTTGCTATCATCACATTGTAAAATACTACAACATTCTGTTAATATCTTCATTTTCAAAATTCTAGTACGATCCTCTATTTTCATCAAAAATATTCCTAATTCAAATATTAGAGGAATCATTACTCTAACTTTTTATCTACTAGACCTAACAACTCCTACAATGCGCCTAATTATTAAATTGTCTCCTAAACTGAAACATGTCTTCTACTTTAGTCCCAAAGCATCTGCTAGACCATTCAAAATTACAAACAGACAAAAGAAAAAACACTATTAATTTACTGTGCAAAATGCCTATAAATGTCAGCACATAAATACTTAAATATATAAATATATAAATATAAATATAAATATATACAAACATATATACAAGTCAACTAACCCATAAAATCCTATAAATAACAGTGCAATAAATATATAAACCTAATATTAATTAACTCACCACCATGCAATGAGATAATGTTATAAAATCCTCATTCTGAAATCGTATCAAAACCGGATATCTGACTTAAACTCGTCTTATTCTCTCAAATGTACAGTTAGTTCCTCACTCAGATTTAATCCTTGTGGGACAAGAGTTTCAAAATCGATAATATATTTAGACTCTAAAATTCTCAACTTTACAACTCTGTCCCTCCCACGTGGGTCCCTCTTTACATGATCAATCACTAGGAATTGTAACTTTTTTTCATATCCATTATGCATAATATGAAAATGTCTCGCCACCGGGTACTTCTGATCATTATGCCTAATGGCTCTCATATGCTCAAGTACCCTCTTTTTTGCTTAATGAATTGTGCTGCCAACATACAACTTGCCACATGGACAAATCAGGCAGTACACACAGTATTCAGTGTTACAATTAAAAAGACCTTTGATCTTAAAATGTCTATCATTAGGGCACTGCAATTTTCACTATTTCCACACGCTTTACAATTCAGGCAATGAACAATTCCTGTACTACTATTACCACATCCAGAATCATTTTGTGTAATCATATTATGATTTAAATTGTCCCGCAAAGACTTGTTCTTTCTAAATGTGATTTGTGGTGTCTCATGTACATATTGTGTTAGTACAGGATCTGTATGGAGGATATGCCAACTTTTGTGCAATATGGATCAGACTTTATTAGATTGTTTGGAAAAAGTAGTAATAAATCTTATATTCTCATCTCCTATAGATTTAGTGCTACGGGTATCAAACAGCAGGCTGTCTCATGTGATTGCACTCACTTTTTCTATAGCTTGAGAAACCAATTGTTCACTGTACCCTCTTTCTTTTAATCTTTCGCACATCCTTTTTTGTTCTTGCTCATAGTTATACGCAGTACTACATATCCGTTTCGCCCGTAGGAGTTCCCCACAAGGGATACTACGTATTTATTTTCCTATCCTTAGGAAATTGGTGTATTTGATATATATTTAATTTATTATGTCATAACATACATAGCATAAAGAAATTACAATTGTAAAAAATATATGACAATATGTATTCACCGTTTTGTCAGAGTCACCAGATCCTCGGGGTCTGCGCACGTTCCCAACATGTCCACCACAAGACAGCTCCATTACTCTAATAAGAATGTCACAGAGTGTAAGAGAGTCAAAGTGGGGAAAAGGGGATTAGGTAGGGAACAGCTGGGAAGGAGACCTGTAGGAAACAAAAGGTTAAAACACACAGGGGCATATTTATACTCCGTTTGCGCCGAATTTGCGTCGTTTTTTTCGACGCAAATTCGACGCAAAACTAACTCCATATTTATACTTTGGCGTTAGACGCGTCTAGCGCCAAAGTTCATGGAGTTAGCGTCATTTTTTCGCGTGAACACCTTCCCTGCGTTAATGAGATGCAAGGTAGGCGTTCCCGTCTTAAAAAATGACTCCCAGGCATGTGCGTGGTATTTATACTCCCGGGCAAAAATGACGCCCGGGAGTGGGCGGGGCAAAAAACCCCACATTTGCGCCTCTTTTTAACGCCTGGGTCAGGGCAGGTGTTAAGGGACCTGTGGGCTCAGAATGAGCCCAGAGGTGCCCTCCCCTGCCCCCAGGGACACCCCCTGCCACCCTAGCCCACCCCAGGAGGACACCCAAGGATGGAGGGACCCATCCCAGGGAAGAAAAGGTAAGTTGTGGTAAGTATTTTTTTTATTTTTTTTTGTGGCATAGGGGGGCCTGATTTGTGCCCCCCTACATGCCACTATGCCCAATGACCATGCCCAGGGGACATAAGTCACCTGGGCATGGCCATTGGGCAAGGGGGCATGACTCCTGTCTTTGCTAAGACAGGAGTCATGTTAATGGCGTCTGGGCGCCCAAAAAAAATGGCGCAAATCAGGTTAAGACCATTTTTTTTTCTCTCAGCCTGACTTGCCCCATTTTGGGACGCCCAAACGCCATTTTTCCCTACGCCGGCGCTGCCTGGTGTACGTCGTTTTTTTTCACGCACACCTGGCAGCGCCGGTCGGCTAACGCCGGCTAACGCCATTCAATAAATACGGCGCCCGCATGGCGCTTCAGAATGGCGTTAGCCGGCGCTAATTTTTTTGGCACAAAACTGCGTTAGCGCAGTTTTGCGTCAAAAAGTATAAATATGGCCCACAATATCAAGATTATATCATATTATTCTTCACTGGACTATGATTTCTAAGCATTGTCATACTGTAACCATGGATAACTTAAGCATGGTCTAAATAACTAGGCCTCAAGACGTCTGGTTACCTCGGAAGGAATTAAGAATGATTAATACAACTTCTCAATGAATCTCTTAATGAAAATGTTACACATTGACTAGAAACATAAGAACCCTCTAGAATTATGTTTTCAAAACCAAACATAGGGGGTCATTCTAACCCTGGCGGTCCGCGACCGCCAGGGCTAAAATGACGGAAGCACCGCCAACAGGCTGGCGGTGCTTCCCTGCCCATTCTGACCGCGGCGGTAAAGCAGCGGTCAGAAAAGGGGATCCGGCGGTTTCCCGCCGGATTTCCCCTGTCTGGGCTGAATCTCTTGCAGCGCCGCCATGGAGATTCCGACCCCCTTCCCGCCACCCTGTTTCTGGCGGTTTTTACCGCCAGGAACAGGATGGCGGGAACGGGTGTCGTGGGGCCCCTGGGGGCCCCTGCACTGCCCATGCCACTGGCATGGGCATGGGCAGTGCAGGGGCCCCCTAACAGGGCCCCAGCATGATTTTCACTGTCTGCTTAGCAGACAGTGAAAATCGCGACGGGTGCAACTGCACCCGTCGCACCCCTGCAACACCGCCGGCTCCATTCGGAGCCGGCTTCTGGGTTGCAGGGCCTTTCCCGCTGGGCCGGCGGGCGCTCCCTTGGCGGGCGCCCGCCGGCCCAGCGGGAAAGCCAGAATGGCCTCCGCGGTCTTTTGACCACGGAGCAGCCAAGTGGTGATTCCCGCTTGGCGGGCGGCAACCGCCGCCCGCCAATGTAGGAATGACCCCCATAGTCTTTTTGCATGAGGACAAAGAAATAATCTGAACTTTTTCTGAAACACCATAGAAGTTGTATCAAGGGACTTATTATGCACATATAATGTAACATCTTGAATTCTAACACTTAATTTGTAAATGCAGAAACAGGAATTGTACACATTGCTGATTTCAACAAGAATATGCAAATGCCCTGAAATGGTCAGGCACACTGCATATGATCTGAAACATCAAGTTTAATTGCGGGAAATTAATCGCGCGTCTTACCGATTCGAATGTCACCCTGTAAGTGTCAAGAAATAGTTGCGCGTAAAGAGCATCAAGAGTTACACAAAAGGAAATGAATCGCGTGTCTTGTCGATTCGAAAGCCACCATTTAAATGCCATGAAATGGTAGCGCACAATTAATATCATGAGTTAAGCACAAGAAATAAATTGCGCTTCTTGCCGATTCGAATGCCACCATGTGAATGCCATGAAATGGTAGCGCACAATTAATATCCTGAGTTCAGCACAAGAAATGAATCGCGTGTCTTGCCGATTCGAAAGCCACCATGTAAATGCCATGAAATGGTAGCGCACAATGAATATCTTGAGTTAAGCACAAGGAATCAATTGCATGTCTTGCCGATTCGAATGCCACCATGTAAATGCCAAGAAATTATAGAGTAGAACGAATATCACAAGTTCAACATAAGAAATGAATTGCACGTCTTGCCGATTCGAATGCCACCATGTGAATGCCAAGAAATGGTAGCGCACAATGGATATCATGAATATGCAAATGCCCTGAAATGGTCATGCACACTGCAAATGATCTGAAACATCAAGTTTAATTGCAGGAAATTAATCGTACGTCTTGCCGATTCGAATGTCACCCTGTAAGTGTCAAGAAATGGTTGCGCGTAAAGAGCATCAAGAGTTACACACAAGGAAATGAATCGCGCGTCTTGCTGATTCGAATGCCACAATGTAAATGCTATGAAATGGTCGCGCACAAGGAATATCATCAGTTAAGCACAAGAAATGAATTGCGCGTCTTGCCGGTTCGAAAGCCACCATGTAAATGCCATGAAATGGTAGCGCACAATGAATATCATGAGTTAAGCACAAGAAATAAATTGCGCGTCTTGACGATTCAAAAGCTACCATGTAAATGCCATGAAATGGTAGCGCACAATGAATATCATGAGTTAAGCACAAGGAATCAATTGCATGTCTTGCCGATTCGAATGCCACCATGTAAATGCCAAGAAATGATAGCGTACAATGAATATCACGAGTTCAACATAAGAAATTAATTGCGCATCCTGCCGATTCGAATGCCACCATGTGAATGCCAAGAAATGGTAGCGTCCAATGAATATCATGAGTTAAACACAAGAAATGAATTGCGCATCTTGCCGATTCGAATGCCACCATGTGAATGCCAAGAAATGGTAGTGCACAATGAATATCGTGAATATGCAAATGCCCTGAAATCGTCATGCACACTGCAAATGATCTGAAAAATCAAGTTTAATTGCAGGAAATTAATCGCACGTTTTGCCGATTCAAACGTCACCCTGTAAGTGTCAAGAAATGGTTGCGCGTAAAGAGATCAAGAGTTACACACAAGGAAATTAATTGCGCGTCTTGCTGATTCGAATACCACAATGTAAATGCCATGAAATGGTCGCGCACAATGAAATCATCAGTTAAGCACAAGAAATGAATTGCGCGTCTTGCCGATTCGAAAGCCACCATGTAAATGCTATGAAATGGTAGCGCACAATGAATATCATGAGTTAAGCACAAGAAATAAATCGCGCGTCTTGCTGATTCAAAAGCCACCATGTAAATGCCATGAAATGGTAGCCCACAATGAATATCCTGAGTTCAGCACAAGAAATGAATTGCGTGTCTTGCCGATTCGAAAGCCACCATGTAAATGCCATGAAATGGTAGCGCACAATGAATATCATGAGTTAAGCACAAGGAATCAATTGCATGTCTTGCCGATTCGAATGCCACCATGTGAATGCCAAGAAATGATAGCGTACAATGAATATCACAAGTTCAACATAAGAAATGAATTGCGCGTCTTGCAGATTCGAATGCCACCATGTGAATGCCAAGAAATGGTAGCGCACAATGAAAATCATGAGTTAAACACAAGAAATGAATTGTGCGTCTTGCCGATTCGAATGCCACCATGTGAATGGCAAGAAATGGTAGCGCACAATGAATATCATGAGTTAAGCACAAGAAATTAATTGCGCGTCTTGCCGATTCGAATGCCACCATGTGAATGCCAAGAAATGGTAGCGCACAATGAATATCATGAGTTAAGCACAAGAAATGAATTGCGCGTCTTGCCGATTCGAATGCCACCATGTGAATGCCAAGAAATGGTAGCGCACAATGAATATCATGAGTTAAGCACAACAAAATGAATCGCACGTCTTGCTGATTCGAATATCAGCATGCAAATGCCAGAAAACGCCAAGCGTACATTCACACGCACAAGGTAAAATCTTTTATCATGCAAATTAGGCCCAAGAACTCGAAAGCCTTCGAGAACTGGAACCGGGGCCCAGCCCGACCTGCGTCTTACCGCCCTGCTCAAGGATCACCAACACAGTAAAAGGCAAGGTCTGGAAAATCAAAGTAGGCCTCCGGAAACAGGAGCTCAGGAAGCTGCTGCTGCTCTGCACCGGTACCTCTGAATAGTGAGCACGTGAAGCTGGGCAGGCTCCCTTATATAAAGTCTTGGCCCAGCCCACCAATCACACCCAGACATGCTGCAGAGAAAGTTTCTAGAAGGCCCTGGAAAGGGACCACACCCTGACACACTCTGAAAGCCTGCAGCAATACAGTGCAAATTAACAGTATTTATAAGCACCTTGAATATAAGTCTTCAGGATTAAAATCTGTAATGCAAAAGGTTAAACAACAGCACATCAGCATAATGCATGAATTGCGTTATCTTAGAAGTGCTGGGTTTTTGCATTCCAGTCGCCCGTAGACCGCACACTGCCCTGATGTTGACACGTTTTTAATCTATTTATTTTTATGTGTATTTTTTATATATGAAACACTTATATGCAGAAATAAGTATATGTATATGCACACATTGATAATTTTCAATGTACAGGTGCCCACCTGGGGCACCCACAGCCCTTCCCCAGCCTATCCAACCTGAACCCTTCCTTTTCCAACATTATCAATCACTTTACTTTGAAATTCTTCCCTTCCTTCTCTTATCTTCCATCCTCTTTGCACTCCATGTCATACAGTCCCTCTGCCTTCCCACTTTGCCTCTTTCTCGTCTATCCCCTTCACTCAGCACACCCTCCTCTTGTTCCTTATTTCTCCATTGATTTCTTTACCAATTCCCTTCCTTTCATTTTACTCTTGTACCCTTCTCTCTATTACTCCCTTTCTGCCATATCTTATTTCCATACCTGTCTTTTCGAAGCGCAACCTCTGTCCATTCCCCCGTCAATCCCCATTCCTTCTTTCCTTTCTCTTCCCTTCATTTCTGAGCCCCTCTCTTTACCTATCCTACCACATACAACTATTTTCCTTTACTTACCCCATAATTTTCATTTTGCACTTCTTTTGTCCCTTTACTGCCCTTTACTACTTAAACATCCAAGCACACACCATTCCCTTTCTGGAAATGCCCTTTCCAGACATTCTTTCTCTTCTCTTCTCTTCTCTTCTCTTCTCTTCTCTTCTCTTCTCTTCTCTTCTCTTCTCTTCTCTTCTCTTCTCTTCTCTTCTCTTCTCTTCTCTTCTCTTCTCTTTCCTTCCCCTCTCCTCCCCAAGCTAGATCTAGCTCCAGAAAGCATTCCTTTTGTGATATGATATAAATCTGTTTAGTAGTTTTTTAGAAATTAGGACTTTTCATGCCAGTGAGGATCAGCAGAGCCAACTAATCCTGATTTAAAAACTGATTGGCTCCCAGCACAACAACAAAGATGTGATAGCAGCCGTTTAGGACTTGGGAGCCATTTTTAGACTTGGGAACTGAAAAGAAAGTAAAAAAGATATAAAGGGATAGTATAGGGATAATCTGATCCTCTAGGCTTAGTGAGGGGTCCAGAGGATCCAGCTGGCACTTCTTTTTTCTTATTGTAGGGATGGGTTGTGGCTCGCAAGTGATGGGGGAGATGGCTAGTTGTAGGCACTCATCGGTCTGGGTGGCTGCTCTGATTTCCTCCAGTGAAACAAGCATAGGGTGGGATTGTTCAACCACCATTCACACATATTCCTCATCCTCCTCTGCATCAGCCTCTTCATGTGGGGTGGCTGGCCGGCCGTGTCAAGAAAGGTAATCTACAGGATTCTGCACTCTTGGTCAGTAAACTACTGAGAACTTGTACTCTTGAAGTTGAAGGATCCACTTTTGATTCAGGGAGGTTGCTTTGATGAGTACTGTTGGACCTGGCCCTTTTTGCAGTTTCTAACAAGGACCCATTGAACAGCTATATGAGAGGCTTGTGGTCAGTGTGGACGGTGAAGGGGTGACCATGTAAGTAAAGATGGAAGTGATGACAGCCCAATGGATGGTGATGGCCTCCTACTCAATGTGTGAATATCGGTGTTCAGTGTCTGTCAGTGCTCAGCTGGCATTTGCCACGGGGTCCCACTCCCTGGTGTCTCCCTTTTGAGACAAGATCGCTCCAAGCCCTGTGGGTCTGGCATCAACTGATCGAAATAAATGAGCATGGTGTGGGCTGACAATGCTTGTTTGGTGGCTTGAAATGCGGCATTTTGGGCGGGTCCCCACTCCCAACTTACGTTAGCTTTGGTCAGTTCTCTGAGGAGTGCCATGAGGGAGGTAATGTTCAGGTTGAACCTCCTGCAGTATGTGACCATACCCAGGAAGCTCTGGACTCCGGCAACAGAGGTGAGAGCCGTTGTGAATTGGATGTCTCTGATCTTGTCAGGATCTGGCATGACTACATTCTCTGAGAAGTGATAACCAAAGAAAGCAATTTCCTGCTGCAGTAATGCTCACTCATCTCGAAGAAGTGTCAAGCCATTGTTGTGCAGCCGCGTGAAGATGGCTCGTAGCCTCTTAAGGTACTCCTCGATGGTTCAGGCATGCACCAGAATGCCGTTGCTGACATTTTTGACCCCCCCAGTCCTGCCAGCATTCCGTGGAGGATGTCCTCAAAAACCTCAGCTGTGCTGGAGACATCAAAACTGAGGCCTTTATACCTCCAGAGCCCAACATGTGTAGACAACGTGGTGATGGCTTGTGACTCCGGGGCTAGCAGCAGCTGGTGATGTCCTGCCCAGAGGTCCATCTTCGAGAAACATCAGGACCTACTCACCTCCACAACAATATCATCAACAATTGGAGGGCAACGTTACGTAGTTGCATATCAACACATGTCCCTACTTCCTCCGGCTGCTTTGGTTTGCGAGTGACTATGATGGGTGAGACCCATGGCGTCGGCCACTCTACCCGTTCAATGATGTAGGCTTGCTCCAAATTCCTCACTTGCTCTTCTACCTTGGGGTACAAATGAAATGCTACCTGCCGGTGCTTCAAAGCCACAGGTTGGATGGTTTCATCAATGTGGAGGTTGATAAGCCTCCCTTTTAGACACCCAATGCCTAAGAAGAGCTTCAAGAATTATTAGACTAGATCATCAACTGTCCTGAGGTGCATGTTGAAGGCGAAGGACACCAGATGGAGCTTTTCTGCCATCTTACATCTCAGCAGCATGCCGGATCCAGACTTGGTGACATACACCTTAGCGCGTGTTAACTGCTTGCCATGTACAATGTTGGTTGTGAAAACTCCTGCCAGGGGACGACCCAAAGGCAATGACTTGAGTGGTTTTAGGGCAGAGTGTTGGGTGAATAGGTAGTGTCTTCAGGATGGTCTGTGCCAAGATGTTTATCGAGGCTCCAGTGTCCAAGAGGGCAGATGGCTGGTGACCAGCCACTAGGATGTTGCACCTCAGGATCCATTTCCGGGGATGTCCTCCGGGTTGCAATGAATGAATGACGTGCATGCCACCCTCGAAATCGTACTCATGATCGTCCATGTCTCCTTTGTCCCCTGGAGGTGGGGTGTATTTGGCACAGTTGATTGCTTTTGCCTTTGTGGTTTTATATAAGGGTGTGGATCAACAAGCTTTTGCAAAGTGGTTGAGCTTGTTGCAATTCATGCACTGCTTCCCGTGGGCCAGGCAGGGTCCATGGTGAGGGTATGACCCTCCACACATGTAGCACAGTCTGGGAGTGAGTTTAGGTTTGAGGCAAGCCTTCTTTTTTTCTGTGGACTTTGTGACGAAAGTGTTGACCGGCTCAATTTGTATTTGCAATGCTGCTTCGTTGTGTACTGTGGGTACCTTTGACAACTCCTTGAACCACATCTTGATGAGTATGTCTGCCATTGCCATGTCAGGGACCTGCAGGATGCCTTCTCTCAGCTTCACTGAATGGCACCCTTGAATGAACTGCACCTATTTTTTCATCATCCGCATTGGGGAGGGTGCAGATGCTGGCCAATTCTCCGAGTCTCGCATAGAAGGTGTCCACAGATTCCTCTGGCAGTTGACTGGCCTGTCAAAGAAGGAGCCTATCATAATCTAGATTTGCAAGGGGTTCAAAGTGCACGGTGGGAGCAGTTTCTGGGTCTGATAGGTGAAGGGCAGACCTTCCTCGACTACAGATTTGCTAATTTTGGGGATCATGGCACACCGAGATGTGAGAGTATGGGACACCATAGCTCATTGTCAAGCGCTATCACAGAGAAGTATGTTTCCATCCTTTCAAGCCACTCCTTCCACCTGGTGGCCTGTGCAGACAGTGGACCACCCATTGCAAACAGTTGTAGAGTAGGTATGGATGCTTTGACTAGCTTGGCACTGAGGTTCCAGGTGAGAGGGGAGGTGTGTGCACCACGTGATGCAGAGGTCACTGGCAGGTGTTGAGAGCTGGCGCTAGACTGCCTGGTGCCTGTGGGAAAGTGGTGGGTGTGACTGTCAGGGCTGCCTTGATAGTGTGTCCTGTCTTCTGCTATGAAGTGAGTGCAGCTCTGACCCCTGGAATGTGAATGTTGATCTTGGGTGGGGTCCCACTGCCGTGGCTCTTATCACCCTATTTTAATTTTTTCATTGCAGTATTCTGCATGTGCCTTGGTTGAAAACCAAAAAGTCATTTATAATGCCCTCTAACTTGTACTTTATTTTGTTTTCACTGGCAGTCGTTCTCTGTGTGTGGCTTGACTGCCATGTGATGCCTTACCCAGAGGTGGCACATCCCTGGCAGAACAGGCAGACCCCCACCCTGCCGGGTTGCAGCAGCGGGTTGAAACTGCATGCTTCCTTCTGCGAGCGATGAGAGGCGCCAATATGAGGGCCAGCAGGAGGACAGAGACAAAGGCAGGCTAGTTGGACGAGGTCAGCAGGGATGTCCCTGCACACAGGACAGCACAACCCCTGCCACGCACTCACCAGCAATACAAAGAGTCGAGCCGGCAGCCAGCAGCGCACCTTGCCATGAGAGCTTTTGCCACGCGGCAGTGCTAGTTGTGGGCTCGGAGCCACTCCTTGTTGCCAGCTTGTTGCAACAGCAGGGGCTGTATTTCAGTGATGGGCCCCTACCCCATTTGATAAATGAAGACAGACTCATGCTTACTAGGGGTGAACTGTCAGTGGCCCAAAACACCTGACCCTTTATTCACTTGGCCCCTTAAGTCAGGGGCATACCATTCCTCGGCCATTACCTGGGGAACAATGGGCTATACATGTGGTGGAGGGACCTTGCCCGGTGTTATGGCCCAAACATAACAGACCAGGTCCTGGGGGCAAAATTAACCATAGAAGTGCCATGGCCGATTCAATCGATATGCTGCTGAAACATAAATCGCTTAGGGTGATTTAATCGGCCACCAGCTCCACCCTCTTGCAAATGGAGATAAATGGTCACTCTGTCAATTCTCTATTTCTGGCAATACCCTCCCCACTCTTCATACCCCTCTTCTGTCGCCTCCCATAAATCCCATTGGTAAAATGATTATTATTTTTGTCAGAAGGAAGAAGAAATGTTACCTTCTTCTAACATTACTGCAAGCCTTTTATATATTAGGCACCGGTCTCGATTTGTGCTGTTGAAATCCGGTAGGTGTAGAAGGGGAATGTGTAATGAAAGGCAGGGGTGGAGAAAGAGGGAGGAGACACCAGCATGATTTGCTGTAAATTGCTGGAATATGCAGGGAAGGTGCAGCAGAAGTACTGGACAGACAGTTAGTAGTGCACTGACTGGTTGCAGGAAGTAATTGGTTTTTGTAAGTACGCTTCATTTACCAAAAAGCTGATTTCAAAATGTAATTTGCATGGGTGAATTGTTCACACAAATCTCTACTCTTCAGTGGTCTCCGCCCACTCCTGACTCCATATGAATATGGGTCTCATTCTATCTTTGGTGGTCTTCTGTTGAGACTGCTGAAGTCACGGACGCCAGAGGACCGACAGTGCTGGCGGTCCTCCAACCACCATATTCTGAGTACTGAATGACTTCCGCCTCAATTTAGGTGGAAATCCTCCAGTATTCGTGCTGGTGGTCGGCGGTGCAGAAGCGGTCCCACCAATGGCCGCGCCCCACCAAAAGGACTCCACCAACCATATTACGACCTGTAATACTGTCTGGCGGTGTCCTGATGGAGGTGGGGGGCTGGCGGTGGGAGAGCCGGGTCCCATCTCCTCATGGAGGAGCACCTCGTTGGATGAGGTAAGTGTCCTCTTGAAGTGGAGGGGGGTAGAGTGTGTGAATGGGTGTGTGTGAGTATGTGTGTGCGTGTAATGCATGGGAGGCAGGAGGGGAGTGTTTGTGTGTGTGTGTCTGTGTGTAATTGTGGTGATGCATGTGTGTGCGCATGGGTGTAAGGGTGTTGTGGGTGTGTGTGTGTGTCAGGGTGTGCGTGTGTGTATTTGGGGGGCGGTGTTCAGTATGGGGACCGGATCTCTACTTGGGGGTGGGCGATGGGGGGTATCTACTTTCACTACTGGGAGTGGAAAGAGAGTTATCTACTGGCAACAGGAATGCAAATTCCTGAAGCCAGTAGCCAGTAGCTTTTCCACCAGAGATTTTGCGGCGGTGTTCCTGCCATGGAATCCCTTGCGGAACAGGAAATCGGAATACCGCTGGCGGTATTGGGTGGCCCGCCAGGTCGGAGATGGTCATCTCTGGCCTGGTGGGTCTAACCCCCCTGGCGGTAGCAACATGCCAAACCACCACACTCGTTATTTGGTGGGCTGCACCGCCGCCGGCGTGGTGGTTTAGTTATTGCCGAAGTCGGACAGAGCGCCTCAGTGTTGGGAGTTTAGACAGAGCAATGAATGGCAGTATTTCCTTCCATTGGCAGAATCAAATTCCCATCAAACATGTAAAGAGCAATAAACTTTCTACATGGATCTTGATTTTTCCAGCAGTGAAGAGAGGGAAAACCACGTGTCCAAATGTGTTTTGAGCTGCAATGGTTGTGAACGTGACCATTTTGATATCATATAAATCATTATTTATCTGCCACTGCATTCTTTTGTTCCTAGTTTTGAGGATATAAAGCACATTTCAGATGCATAAATCTGAACAAATTATGCAACATATAATTGCCCTGCTGACACATTTGAAATGTATTTTTTTAATTTCTTAATAAACCTGGACTTCACATGGACTGAAATGATTGTTTGACCAAACGGTAATCGCATAGCAGCCAAAGAGTCAATACTTTCAAGTTTCTCTTGGGACAGTGCTGGAGGTCGAACAGGTCAAAAGTAGTGAAAAGGTAGCATGAAGGCAGTCTGTGGTGCTCTGGGGAAAGGGAAAGCAGTTGAGTGCTCAAGTTTTGTGTTCACTTGTGAGTACCCAGGAGCTCATCCAAACAGCAACTTAGATGTTTCAAGAGGTCTGCAATTTTGCACATGTACTAATCTTTATAATGCACTGCCCTCCTGAGGCTCCCATGCATGGCTTATGCCTGCTGACTAATGCTGGAAAAATATCCATGCTTTGTTAGTAAGAAGTATCGCAAATGCATGATACTGCCAAATTATATATAATGTATGTATTTGCAAAGCTAATAACATTACAAAGTAAAAGTGCAAAAAATGCACTGTGTGTGCACAGATCAGCAGCTCCAAAAAGTTGATATTTGCATTTCACTTCTGTGCCTCTCACGGTCACTGGTAGCTGCAGAGGACATTATAGACTGCTCAGACAGCTATTGGTAAGTTAGATAGAAATTAGATCATTAAGAGTTTGACGGGCGGAGGAGGCCGCCCTCCAAACTCTTCCTGCCATCAGACCACCTGTGTGGCCTGAATCCTGACGGCCCTAATAGGACTTCACCGCAGGCCGGAGGGCAGAAACAGTGTTTCCACCCACCAGTCTTGCGAAGAACAGGGCCTTAACATCAGTGCCAGCTCCTAATGGAGCAGGAACCAATGTGGCGGTGCAGCGGGTGCAGCAACACCCATCACGCATTCCACTGCCTGTAATTTGGGCAGTGGAATGCACTATGGGACCCCCAGGGGCCCCTTGAGTCCCCCATTCCACCAACCTTACCATGGCAGTGTGAACCACCATTGGAAAGGGTGGTGGATGGGGACTCTTAATCCCCAGGGCAGCACTACAAACAGCGCTGCCATGGAGGATGTGAAACCACCAGGACCGCCAGGCTGCTGGCTTGCGGCAGCCAGGCGGTGTCGGTGGTCTGACAGTGGCGGCTCTGCCACGAAAATAATGTGGCAGTCCTACAGCCAGCCTGTTGGCGGTGGGGCTGCCACCTCGAGCCTGGCATTCATGCAATTGCCAGACTTGTAATGACCCCCTAAGGGTTGAAACCGATTCCAGGCATGTGCTCCGTGTTACTGTGGCATGTGGCATATGCCACAGCATCATAGATTTCTGTCATGGTGTTTTATGCCTAACTGCTAGTGGGTGATTTCCAAACTACCCTTTTTCATTTGGGTTAAATAAAAAAATGAAAAACAAGATAAAAACACATTTCATGAGGTGGGGTTTGAACCTTTGTCAAAAGGGATAACATGTCTTTGTATAATTACTATTCCAACACTTCTAATACATTTATTGAGTGGCTATATGCTTTAATATCTTAGAGATGACATGGGAGTCCTTTTTCTATTCCCATGACACTTTTCTTTTACATGCCTCATATTCACAGATGCTTTTCATGATTTTGAAACAAATATCTTCTCACCTCTTTCATCCTGGCACTAGCCCCATACAGTGCCTTTTCTTAAACAAGCCTCCTCTGTCTCTCATTACACAATTTAAGGGATTTCTTGCTCCTCCTTCAACATGCCACAGCTCATCATAAATTTCTGGCATGCACTGCCATGCCTAAATAGGCCACACATCTCCCAGACAGTGCTAGGGTATGATTTAGAATGTGACCTCTTTCATTTGAGTAAAATTAGAAAAATAAAAAACAACCTGAAAAATGATATTCTCCAATTTGGGCTTGAACTCTGGTCAAAAGCAAAATAAAAACCCATGCAGATAATCACTTACCAAGCTACTGATAGCTTGTGTAGCCTACATACCTTGTCATGATAGCAGGTGGTTTATAATGGGACCTCTTTCATTTGGCTAAAAAATTTTAAAAAATAAAATAATTATCCAGGTGGGGTTTGAACCCTGGAAAAAGCAATACAAATTATTACAATTAACCACTATACCAATGATACAATTGACTAAATAGTTTGGCTAAATGCTTTCTAGTCATAAAAAGGTGTTGAATTTCTTCTTTTATTTCCATGGCGATTTTCTTTCACATGCCACAAATTCACAGTTGCTTTTTACACTTTATAAACAAATAACCTTCCCTCTCTTTCACCATGTCCCATGCATTTCATTTTCTTATTCAAGCTTTCTCTATCTCTCATTCACCAAATTAAGGAATTTCTTTCACAGCAAAGCTTGCCCCCCCTTCCACATGGCAAATACCATGTATTTCTGGCATTTACTGCAATGACTAAAAATGCCATGAATTTCCCAGACAGTGCTACAGGGTGATATACAAAGCAACCTCTTTCATTTTGGTAAAATTAAAAAAAAAAAACACAAAAAAACAACCCAAACAAAATATTCTCCAGGTGGGGTTTGAAGCCTGTTCAAGAAAAATGCAAATCTATATAACTAACCACTACACCCACTATGCTACAGCTAACCTAACTTTGCTAAATGCCTTGTCATTATATAAATGGTGTTGGAGTCCTTCTTTTATATCAATGATGATTTTCTGTCACATGTTACAAATTCACAGTTGCTTTTCATACTTTATAAACAAATAACTCTTCCTCTCTTTCAATCTGGCACTGACCCCATGCATTTATTGTTTTTATACAAGCTTCCTCCATCTCTCATTCAACAAATTAAGGGGCTTATTTCACAGCAAACCTTGCCTGCCCTTCCACATGCCATAGCATGTCGCAAATTTCTGACATGCACTGCCATGACTAAATAGGCCACAAATCTCCTAGACAGTGCTAGGGTATGATTTACAATGGGACCACTTTCATTTGAGTAAAACTTTTTTTTTAAACGAAGAAGCAGTGGCATGGACAATAAGTCTCACCTTTGCAACCATATTTAGCTGTGCAGCACATTTAACCTTTATCAGAAATAAACTGTGTTTGTGCATTTTTCATACACTTGGCATTAGACTGTAATGGTCACTATAGCCCCTAGAGGGCACCACAACAAAAATAGCATTTGAAGGAAACATGCTCATGTAACCATATAATCAGCCTCTAGAGGGCATAACCACATGAAAAGAGAATGGCAGAGAGCAGTGCAGTGTAACCACATATTCAGCCCCTAGAGGGCATAGTGCATGATATATTTTCAGGCCTAGAAGTCCAGCTAGAATAATATTATAAACAAGGCCTTTAGAACACAAACTACTCCCAGAGGTAAAACAAAAGCTCCTGCCATGAGAACACTTAAAAGGACATTGAGTGGTGGGAGAGGGTAAGATTGTGCCCCCCAACATGGTTTGAGGACACATAAGATGACCTGGACTGAAGAAGCATGTCGTGCTGAACATTTTAGTGGTGGTCCCATTGTCCTCGGGCCACCACAGGCTGAGTTAGGGGCAAACATGTATTGTAAAAGGAATGCCCCCCAAAGCATTATGAGGCAAGTTTCCCGAGTGCAGTGAGTATTGTATTATCAGCTCCCTACTGTGCTGGGGAGAGCCATGTTAAGGGTTTCCTTTTTGCTTTTTTTCTATTTAAAATGTGACAGTTTGTATATTTTTCAACTGCTAAACTTGGGAAGAATTTCGGAATTGGCCTCCAAATTTAACCCGTGCTCATGTAAAGCGTGCTGGGATTACATGCTGAAAGCAAAAGGGCCAAAACAGACTGAAGGAGCCACTCATGTTTAAAGTGTTGGCAAAGGGAATTACTTATTCATGTTTCTACTTGTGAAGTGGCCTAACCTCAACAATGTCCCAATCCTGGAATCAAATGCATACCATCAATCAGTATATGTGGGGCCATTACTTAATTTGACACTCAAGTATGGAACAACTGCAAATAAAGCTTTTAACTTGGATAAATATAAAACCAGCACTATCCCACGACAATTGTACAGAGGTTGAGGTTGATTTAACCCAACCTGGCAGATGTAAGAATTTAAAACACCTGCTTCTTCTCAGAAAGTAATTTTTTATTGCCCTTTACATAAATGAAACACTATCTGGAAAAATGCCTGGCAGGCTGTCAGAAAAATAGTTCCTTAAAAGAGGTCTGGTCACTTCATGTGAGTTTAAATTCCACACGAAAGCAGAGAGTAATGGTTCTTTGTGCATGAAAGTGCCACATGCTGAGAATGAGGTGTTGTTTTTGCAGTTGCATTTATATAGTGCTTCATAGCCGATAAGGTACAGAAGCTCAATTGTGAACATGTAGCACTCTATTCCTTTCAGTGTACGTTTGGAGGGTGTGTGTTTTCAGTCTGGGTAGGTCACTAGTGTTTTCATGTAGTATGAGGCCCTGAGATGTACTTATATTGCGTTAACTTGAAGTGAAACTAAACGGGCTGGAGAAGGATTGCAAGGGCTTCTAAATTTCTAGTGTGCGGTTGGAGTAAATGGATGAATGGCATATGGCCTGAGTGGGAAGAAATGCAGATGAACGTCCCATTGTAAATTCTACTCAGCGTATTTTTGGACTGTTTTACAAAGCCACAGCTCCCCCAGGAGACTAAAGAACATCAGCCAGTTTCTAGGAAGACTAGCTGCTGAAAGAAGCGGTGGGACAGGGGAGGAAAAGCTGTGATGTTTTTCGTGACTTGTTTCAAGGGCTCCAGTAGCTTCATGCTACACAAAAACACAAATCAAAAAAATAAAAACACACACATAAGACACAACTACACACATTTTCTGATTAGGTAAAGTAATAAACAAGTGAACAGCAAATGTGGAAAACAAACATCGTGTGAGAAGCCTTGCTGTCCGGAACACACCAAGGTTGTGAACACAAGCGCATACTGACACAATAGTTTCAAAAACAGGGCCAGAAACACGTACTTAAAACACAAGCCAAAGCACAAAACCATTAAAAAAAGAGTTCCCCCAATCAACAGAAAAACAATCAAAGCGTAAGGAAACTGTACTTGGCCGGTGCTCCTCACCCAAGAATGACATTGAGGCATCAGTCGCGCAAACCAGTTAGGAGGCAGGAAAGATGAGCGATACTGAAATCAACCTATGGTAAGCAGCAGGCAGGATCAAAGTCCTTATACTGAATACAGCAGGTCTTGCAGGCAGTGCATGGACAATGCCTAGACTCAACCTAAAAATGACATAAAAAACAATTTCCTCAGGTAGAATTTGGACCCTGATCAAAAGCAATGGAAATACATACAGTTTAGCTATTACACCAGCCACACTCTTGATATCCTGGCTTGGCTAAATGTCTTGTAATCATAGAGATTGTCTCAAAGTACTCCTTTTATTTTCTTACTGATTTATGTTACATGCCACAAATTCAGTTGCTTTACTAGCTTTATAAACAAATAACCCTTCCTCTCTTTCGCCCTGGCACTGGTCCCTGGCATTTCATTTTATTATGCAAGCGTTCTTTTTCTTCTACAAGCTTCCGCTATATCTCATTCCACAAATTAAGGGAAGCTAATTAGAAACATTCCATAGTTCAGTCTAGAACCCAGAACAACAATCAAGTGGCTTTGTAGTTTCTGTATTTAGTCTAAAGGATCGTGCATCCAATAATACAGTAGCATTCCCTTTTCTATTTCAAGTATTATGGTAATCAATTTATAATCCTTCCTCTAATGCCATATGATACCCATGTTTAGCTCCTAATATTCTGTGAGGTTGTTTTTCAATATATTGTCATAAGGTGGAATCTTCATCAACATTCCACTTCTATCTGGTTCAGTATTGAAAACTGGCACTTGTCTTATGCAAGTTTTATCATTCATCCTGGCAGAACTGCTGACAGAAACAGGATTCTGAGATTGCCCCTCCACATTTTGCCGTTAAGACAAGTCAAGCAGAAGCATGGGCCTCGATAAGGGGCTGTGGGGCCCTAAGGATTATTATCCAATACCATCCAAATGACCATGTAGTTTCTGTGTAACATGTTAGTGTCCTGAATGTAATCCTATCAATTACACTTTGTAAAAGAAAACTGAAATATGGAGAGCAGTGCTTACTTTAAGTCTGTGGCATGAGGTGGGGCATACAGCCACTCTCTTTTTTAGGAACTGGATGAAATTTGACTTTGACCCAGAGAGAAATGTGACAAATAGGAATGACGAAAAAGATAAGAAATAGTGAGAAAGAGAAAAAGCAGAAATATAAAAGACCTGCACAAATTAGATAAAGAAGCATGAAGTGTATAGTGGTGAATGAAACAGACATGAGGTGCGGTCAGCAAAAACAATATAGGATGAAGAAAAGCTTTGGCATTTTGGTTGTTTAGCTAGCAAGCTTACAGAAGCATACACAGAAGATAAGGCCTCAGTACTCAGAATAATTAAGTAGGACTACTGAACACAATTGGCATGTATTTCAGCTGCATGAAGGATGATGCATGGTGATGTACAGAAAAGCCTAAGGATGGTGTAGTGAGTACATTGCTAACAGTGTTTAATTTGTAAAATACTGAGTACCGGTGTCCACAGCTCTTCTCAGATTATTGTGGCCAGTACAATTAAAAGTTGGTGGGTAAATACTAAGGCTAGTTGTCTTAAAACACTTGATGCCTCTTTATTCCACTGCCAGACATACACCAGCCCATGTATCTCACTCTTGACTCCCCTGCGTTCCCACTTTGTTATGTTGTTCCTCTCCTCTTTCTCTTCCTCCATCTGTGCTCTATGCTTAAAAATAATTGCCAGTCCCTGAAAATGAATGCTGGTGCCCCCCCCACTGGCAACCACTATCTCAAATTAAGCACTGACTGGTAGAAGGTTAAGCTAACTTTGGGTATAGACAACTATAATGGGGCAATGTACAATTAATGAAAGCTCTCAAAAAGCAACTGTACGGAAGTATATTGCCTTGACTCACAACGATATGGTAGCTCGTAACGTGAAGGATGACACACAGCAGTGTTAGTCAAGTTTAGTATCTTATGATGACACACTTTATAGCTTATGGGCATGCATTTGCTAAGCATTCACATTCATGCTAAATTGTGCGAATAACATACAATGTAGGAACAATTTCACATAGTGATATTTCCCAGCAATTGGATTCCACTTCCTACTAGACTTGTTAAATTTAGCTTGGCTGATAAATGTATTCCATGAGTTATGATTGTTGTCTTAACCCCTTAGCTGCTGGCCCTTTTCCCCCCCAGTGCTGAGCCCTTTTTTGGCTATTTGGGGTACTTCGCGCTTAGGGCTTCATAACTTTTTGTCCACATAAGCTAACCACGCCAAATTTGTGTCCTTTTTTTCCAACATTCTAGGGATTCTAATGGTACCCAGAGTTGGTGGTTTCCCCTGGAGGAGACCAAGAAAATAGCCAAAATACAGTGAAAATGTTGTTTTTTCCAAAAAAATGGGAAAAAAGGGCTGCCGAAGAAGGCTTGTGGTTTTTTCCCTGAAAATGCCATCAACAAAGGGTTTCTGGTGCTGAAATCACTATCTTCCCACCTTTCAGGAACGGGCAGACTTGAATCAGAAAACCAAATTTTTCAAAACAAATTTGGCATTTTACTGGGACATACCCCATTTCTAATATATTTGGTGCTTTCAGCCTCCTTCCAGTTAGTGACAGGAATGGGTGTGAAACCAATGCTGGATCCCAGAATGCTAAACATTTCTGAAAACAAGACAAAATTCTGAATTCAGCAAGGGGTCATTTGTGTAGATCCTACAAGGTTTTCCTACAGAAAATAACAGCTGAAATAAAAAAATATTGAAATTGAGCTGAAAACAACAGCCATTTTTCTTTATGTTTTACTCTGTAACTTTTTCCTGCGATGTCAGATTTCTGAAATCAATATACCGTTTTGTCTGCTGGACGCTTCTGGTTGCGGGGATATAAAGGGCTTGTAGGTTCATAAAGAACCCTAGGTACCCAGAGCCAATAAATGAGCTGCACCCTGCAGTTGGTTTTCATTCTATACTGGGTATACAGCAATTCATTTGCTGAAATATGAAGAGTCAAAAAGAGGTATCAAGAAAACCTTTGCATTTCCAAAATGGGATCAAGATAAGGTTTTGAGGAGCAGTGGTTATTTGCACATCGCTGAATTCCGAGGTGCCCATACTAGCATGTGAATTGCAGGGCATTTCTCAAATAGACGTCTTTTTTACACACTCTCTTATATTTGGAAGGAAAAAATGTAGAGAAAGATAAGGGGCAATAACACTTGTTTTGCTATTCTATGTTCCCCCAAGTCTCCCGATAAAAATGATACCTCACTTGTGTGGGTAGGCCTAGTGCCCGCGACAGGAAATGCCCCAAAACACAACATGGACACATCCTATTTTTTTTATAGAAAACACAGCTGTTTTTTCCAAAGTGCCTACCTGTAGATTTTGGCCTCTAGCTCAGCCAGCACATAGGGAAACCTACCAAACCTGTGCATTTCTGAAAACTAGAGACCTAGGGGAATCCAAGGAGGGGTGACTTGCGGGGCTCGGACCAGGTTCTGTTACCCAGAATCCTTTGCAAACCTCAAAAAGTGGTTAAAAAAACAAGTTTTCCTCATATTTCGATGACAGAAAGTGCTGGAATCTGAGAGGAGCCTCAAATTTCCTTCCACCCATCGTTCCCCCAAGTCTCCCGATAAAAATGATACCTCACTTGTGTGGGTAGGCCTAGCGCCCGCGACAGGAAACGCCCCAAAGCGCAACGTTGACACATCCAAATTTTTGGAAGAAAACAGAGGTGTTTTTTGCGAAGTGCCTACCTGTAGATTTTGGCCTCTAGCTCAGCCGGCACCTAGGGAAACCTACCAAACCTGTGCATTTCTGAAAACTAGAGACCTAGGGGAATCCAAGGAGGGGTGACTTGCGGGGCTCGGACCAGGTTCTGTTACCCAGAATCCTTTGCAAACCTCAAAAAGTGGCTAAAAAAACAAGTTTTCCTCACATTTCGGTGACAGAAAGTTCTGGAATCTGAGAGGTGCCTCAAATTTCCTTCCACCCAGCGTTCCCCCAAGTCTCCCGATAAAAATGATACCTCACTTGTGTGGGTAGGCCTAGCGCCCGCAACAGGAAACGCCCCAAAGCGCAACGTTGACACATCCAAATTTTTGGAAGAAAACAGAGGTGTTTTTTGCGAAGTGCCTACCTGTAGATTTTGGCCTCTAGCTCAGCCGGCACCTAGGGAAACCTACCAAACCTGTGCATTTCTGAAAACTAGAGACCTAGGGGAATCCAAGGAGGGGTGACTTGCGGGGCTCGGACCAGGTTCTGTTACCCAGAATCCTTTGCAAACCTCAAAAAGTGGCTAAAAAAACAAGTTTTCCTCACATTTCGGTGACAGAAAGTTCTGGAATCTGAGAGGTGCCTCAAATTTCCTTCCACCCAGCGTTCCCCCAAGTCTCCCGATAAAAATGATACCTCACTTGTGTGGGTAGGCCTAGCGCCCGCGACAGGAAACGCCCCAAAGCGCAACGTGGACACATCCAAATTTTTGGAAGAAAACAGAGGTGTTTTTTGCGAAGTGCCTACCTGTAGATTTTGGCCTCTAGCTCAGCCGGCACCAAGGGAAACCTACCAAACCTGTGCATTTCTGAAAACTAGAGACCTAGGGGAATCCAAGGAGGGGTGACTTGCGGGGCTCGGACCAGGTTCTGTTACTCAGAATCCTTTGCAAACCTCAAAAAGTGGCTAAAAAAATTAGTTTTCCTCACATTTCGGTGACAGAAAGTTCTGGAATCTGAGAGGAGCCACAAATTCCCTTCCACCCGGCGTTCCCCCAAGTCTCCCGATAAAAATTATACCTCACTTGTGTGGGTAGGCCTAGCGCCTGCGACAGGAAACGCCCCAAAGCGCAACGTCGACACATCCACATTTTTTGAAGAAAACAGAGGTGTTTTTTGCGAAGTGCCTACCTGTAGATTTTGGCCTCTAGCTCAGCCGGCACCTAGGGAAACCTACCAAACCTGTGCATTTCTGAAAACTAGAGACCTAGGGGAATCCAAGGAGGGGTGACTTGCGGGGCTCGGACCAGGTTCTGTTACCCAGAATCCTTTGCAAACCTCAAAAAGTGGCTAAAAAAACAAGTTTTCCTCACATTTCGGTGACAGAAAGTTCTGGAATCTGAGAGGAGCCTCAAATTTCCTTCCACCCAGCGTTCCCCCAAGTCTCCCGATAAAAATGATACCTCACTTGTGTGGGTAGGCCTAGCGCCCGCGACAGGAAACGCCCCAAAGCGCAACGTGGACACATCCAAATTTTTGGAAGAAAACAGAGATGTTTTTTGCGAAGTGCCTACCTGTAGATTTTGGCCTCTAGCTCAGCCGGCACCAAGGGAAACCTACCAAACCTGTGCATTTCTGAAAACTAGAGACCTAGGGGAATCCAAGGAGGGGTGACTTGCGGGGCTCGGACCAGGTTCTGTTACTCAGAATCCTTTGCAAACCTCAAAAAGTGGCTAAAAAAACAAGATTTCCTCACATTTCGGTGACAGAAAGTTCTGGAATCTGAGAGGAGCCACAAATTTCCTTCCACTCGGCGTTCCCCCAAGTCTCCCGATAAAAATGATACCTCACTTGTGTGGGTAGGCCTAGCGCCTGCGACAGGAAACGCCCCAAAGCGCAACGTGGACACATCCAAATTTTTTAAAGAAAACAGAGGTGTTTTTTGCGAAGTGCCTACCTGTAGATTTTGGCCTCTAGCTCAGCCGGCACCTAGGGAAACCTACCAAACCTGTGCACTTCTGAAAACTAGAGACCTAGGGGAATCCAAGGAGGGGTGACTTGCGGGGCTCGGACCAGGTTCTGTTACCCAGAATCCTTTGCAAACCTCAAAAAGTGGCTAAAAAAACAAGTTTTCCTCACATTTCGGTGACACAAAGTTCTGGAATCTGAGAGGTGCCTCGAATTTCCTTCCACCCAGCGTTCCCCCAAGTCTCCCGATAAAAATGATACCTCACTTGTGTGGGTAGGCCTAGAGCCCGCGACAGGAAACGCCCCAAAGCGCAACGTTGACAGATCCAAATTTTTGGAAGAAAACAGAGGTGTTTTTTGCGAAGTGCCTACCTGTAGATTTTGGCCTCTAGCTCAGCCGGCACCTAGGGAAACCTACCAAACCTGTGCATTTCTGAAAACTAGAGACCTAGCGGAATCCAACGAGGGGTGACTTGCGGGGCTCGGACCAGGTTCTGTTACCCAGAATCCTTTGCAAACCTCAAAAAGTGGCTAAAAAAACAAGTTTTCCTCACATTTCGGTGACAGAAAGTTCTGGAATCTGAGAGGTGCCTCAAATTTCCTTCCACCCAGCGTTCCCCCAAGTCTCCCGATAAAAATGATACCTCACTTGTGTGGGTAGGCCTAGCGCCCGCGACAGGAAACGCCCCAAAGCGCAACGTTGACACATCCAAATTTTTGGAAGAAAACAGAGGTGTTTTTTGCGAAGTGCCTACCTGTAGATTTTGGCCTCTAGCTCAGCCGGCACCTAGGGAAACCTACCAAACCTGTGCATTTCTGAAAACTAGAGACCTAGGGGAATCCAAGGAGGGGTGACTTGCGGGGCTCGGACCAGGTTCTGTTACCCAGAATCCTTTGCAAACCTCAAAAAGTGGCTAAAAAAACAAGTTTTCCTCACATTTCGGTGACAGAAAGTTCTGGAATCTGAGAGGTGCCTCAAATTTCCTTCCACCCAGCGTTCCCCCAAGTCTCCCGATAAAAATGATACCTCACTTGTGTGGGTAGGCCTAGCGCCCGCGACAGGAAACGCCCCAAAGCGCAACGTGGACACATCCAAATTTTTGGAAGAAAACAGAGGTGTTTTTTGCGAAGTGCCTACCTGTAGATTTTGGCCTCTAGCTCAGCCGGCACCAAGGGAAACCTACCAAACCTGTGCATTTCTGAAAACTAGAGACCTAGGGGAATCCAAGGAGGGGTGACTTGCGGGGCTCGGACCAGGTTCTGTTACTCAGAATCCTTTGCAAACCTCAAAAAGTGGCTAAAAAAATTAGTTTTCCTCACATTTCGGTGACAGAAAGTTCTGGAATCTGAGAGGAGCCTCAAATTTCCTTCCACCCAGCGTTCCCCCAAGTCTCCCGATAAAAATGATACCTCACTTGTGTGGGTAGGCCTAGCGCCCGCGACAGGAAACGCCCCAAAGCGCAACGTGGACACATCCAAATTTTTGGAAGAAAACAGAGATGTTTTTTGCGAAGTGCCTACCTGTAGATTTTGGCCTCTAGCTCAGCCGGCACCAAGGGAAACCTACCAAACCTGTGCATTTCTGAAAACTAGAGACCTAGGGGAATCCAAGGAGGGGTGACTTGCGGGGCTCGGACCAGGTTCTGTTACTCAGAATCCTTTGCAAACCTCAAAAAGTGGCTAAAAAAACAAGTTTTCCTCACATTTCGGTGACAGAAAGTTCTGGAATCTGAGAGGTGCCTCAAATTTCCTTCCACCCAGCGTTCCCCCAAGTCTCCCGATAAAAATGATACCTCACTTGTGTGGGTAGGCCTAGCGCCCGCGACAGGAAACGCCCCAAAGCGCAACGTGGACACATCCAAATTTTTGGAAGAAAACAGAGATGTTTTTTGCGAAGTGCCTACCTGTAGATTTTGGCCTCTAGCTCAGCCGGCACCAAGGGAAACCTACCAAACCTGTGCATTTCTGAAAACTAGAGACCTAGGGGAATCCAAGGAGGGGTGACTTCCGGGGCTCGGACCAGGTTCTGTTACCCAGAATCCTTTGCAAACCTCAAAAAGTGGCTAAAAAAACAAGTTTTCCTCACATTTCGGTGACAGAAAGTTCTGGAATCTGAGAGGTGCCTCAAATTTCCTTCCACCCAGCGTTCCCCCAAGTCTCCCGATAAAAATGATACCTCACTTGTGTGGGTAGGCCTAGCGCCTGCAACAGGAAACGCCCCAAAGCGCAACGTTGACACATCCAAATTTTTGGAAGAAAACAGAGGTGTTTTTTGCGAAGTGCCTACCTGTAGATTTTGGCCTCTAGCTCAGCCGGCACCTAGGGAAACCTACCAAACCTGTGCATTTCTGAAAACTAGAGACCTAGGGGAATCCAAGGAGGGGTGACTTGCGGGGCTCGGACCAGGTTCTGTTACCCAGAATCCTTTGCAAACCTTAAAAAGTGGCTAAAAAAACAAGTTTTCCTCACATTTCGGTGACAGAAAGTTCTGGAATCTGAGAGGTGCCTCAAATTTCCTTCCACCCAGCGTTCCCCCAAGTCTCCCGATAAAAATGATACCTCACTTGTGTGGGTAGGCCTAGCGCCCGCGACAGGAAACGCCCCAAAGCGCAACGTGGACACATCCAAATTTTTGGAAGAAAACAGAGATGTTTTTTGCGAAGTGCCTACCTGTAGATTTTGGCCTCTAGCTCAGCCGGCACCAAGGGAAACCTACCAAACCTGTGCATTTCTGAAAACTAGAGACCTAGGGGAATCCAAGGAGGGGTGACTTGCGGGGCTCGGACCAGGTTCTGTTACTCAGAATCCTTTGCAAACCTCAAAAAGTGGCTAAAAAAACAAGATTTCCTCACATTTCGGTGACAGAAAGTTCTGGAATCTGAGAGGAGCCACAAATTTCCTGCCACTCGGCGTTCCCCCAAGTCTCCCGATAAAAATGATACCTCACTTGTGTGGGTAGGCCTAGCGCCTGCGACAGGAAACGCCCCAAAGCGCAACGAGGACACATCCAAATTTTTTAAAGAAAACAGAGGTGTTTTTTGCGAAGTGCCTACCTGTAGATTTTGGCCTCTAGCTCAGCCGGCACCTAGGGAAACCTACCAAACCTGTGCACTTCTGAAAACTAGAGACCTAGGGGAATCCAAGGAGGGGTGACTTGCGGGGCTCGGACCAGGTTCTGTTACCCAGAATCCTTTGCAAACCTCAAAAAGTGGCTAAAAAAACAAGTTTTCCTCACATTTCGGTGACACAAAGTTCTGGAATCTGAGAGGTGCCTCAAATTTCCTTCCACCCAGCGTTCCCCCAAGTCTCCCGATAAAAATGATACCTCACTTGTGTGGGTAGGCCTAGAGCCCGCGACAGGAAACGCCCCAAAGCGCAACGTTGACAGATCCAAATTTTTGGAAGAAAACAGAGGTGTTTTTTGCGAAGTGCCTACCTGTAGATTTTGGCCTCTAGCTCAGCCGGCACCTAGGGAAACCTACCAAACCTGTGCATTTCTGAAAACTAGAGACCTAGCGGAATCCAACGAGGGGTGACTTGCGGGGCTCGGACCAGGTTCTGTTACCCAGAATCCTTTGCAAACCTCAAAAAGTGGCTAAAAAAACAAGTTTTCCTCACATTTCGGTGACAGAAAGTTCTGGAATCTGAGAGGTGCCTCAAATTTCCTTCCACCCAGCGTTCCCCCAAGTCTCCCGATAAAAATGATACCTCACTTGTGTGGGTAGACCTAGCGCCCGCGACAGGAAACGCCCCAAAGCGCAACGTTGACACATCCAAATTTTTGGAAGAAAACAGAGGTGTTTTTTGCGAAGTGCCTACCTGTAGATTTTGGCCTCTAGCTCAGCCGGCACCTAGGGAAACCTACCAAACCTGTGCATTTCTGAAAACTAGAGACCTAGGGGAATCCAAGGAGGGGTGACTTGCGGGGCTCGGACCAGGTTCTGTTACCCAGAATCCTTTGCAAACCTCAAAAAGTGGCTAAAAAAACAAGTTTTCCTCACATTTCGGTGACAGAAAGTTCTGGAATCTGAGAGGTGCCTCAAATTTCCTTCCACCCAGCGTTCCCCCAAGTCTCCCGATAAAAATGATACCTCACTTGTGTGGGTAGGCCTAGCGCCCGCGACAGGAAACGCCCCAAAGCGCAACGTGGACACATCCAAATTTTTGGAAGAAAACAGATGTTTTTTGCGAAGTGCCTACCTGTAGATTTTGGCCTCTAGCTCAGCCGGCACCAAGGGAAAGCTACCAAACCTGTGCATTTCTGAAAACTAGAGACCTAGGGGAATCCAAGGAGGGGTGACTTGCGGGGCTCGGACCAGGTTCTGTTACTCAGAATCCTTTGCAAACCTCAAAAAGTGGCTAAAAAAATTAGTTTTCCTCACATTTCGGTGACAGAAAGTTCTGGAATCTGAGAGGAGCCTCAAATTTCCTTCCACCCAGCGTTCCCCCAAGTCTCCCGATAAAAATGATACCTCACTTGTGTGGGTAGGCCTAGCGCCCGCGACAGGAAACGCCCCAAAGCGCAACGTGGACACATCCAAATTTATGGAAGAAAACAGAGATGTTTTTTGCGAAGTGCCTACCTGTAGATTTTGGCCTCTAGCTCAGCCGGCACCAAGGGAAACCTACCAAACCTGTGCATTTCTGAAAACTAGAGACCTAGGGGAATCCAAGGAGGGGTGACTTGCGGGGCTCGGACCAGGTTCTGTTACTCAGAATCCTTTGCAAACCTCAAAAAGTGGCTAAAAAAACAAGATTTCCTCACATTTCGGTGACAGAAAGTTCTGGAATCTGAGAGGAGCCACAAATTTCCTTCCACTCGGCGTTCCCCCAAGTCTCCCGATAAAAATGATACCTCACTTGTGTGGGTAGGCCTAGCGCCTGCGACAGGAAACGCCCCAAAGCGCAACGTGGACACATCCAAATTTTTTAAAGAAAACAGAGGTGTTTTTTGCGAAGTGCCTACCTGTAGATTTTGGCCTCTAGCTCAGCCGGCACCTAGGGAAACCTACCAAACCTGTGCATTTCTGAAAACTAGAGACCTAGGGGAATCCAAGGAGGGGTGACTTGCGGGGCTCAGACCAGGTTCTGTTACCCAGAATCCTTTGCAAACCTCAAAAAGTGGCTAAAAAAACAAGTTTTCCTCACATTTCGGTGACAGAAAGTTCTGGAATCTGAGAGAAGCCACAAATTTCCTTCCACCCAGCGTTCCCCCAAGTCTCCCGATAAATATGATACCTCACTTGTGTGGTTAGGCCTGGTGCCTGCGACAGGAATAGATCACACAACGGTCAATGTTGGTAATTACGTGAGGCAGCTGTTGACCCTGGGGTGATCCATTCCTGACACAGGCACTAGGTGTAGGCACTCAAGTCGGGTAGTGTTTTTATCAGGACAGGTGAGGAGTCACTGGGTGGTAGGAATGTTGTGAATCCCAGCATATTCCTGTAGTTTGTGTGACAGAAATGCGAGAAAAATTGATTTTTTTTTCAACATTTCAGCTTTGCAGGGTATTCTGGGTAAGAAAACTTTGGGGAATCCACACAAGTCACACCTCTGTGGACTCCCCCGAATGTCTAGTTTCCAGAAATGTTTGGGTTTAGTGTGTTTCTCTATATGGCCGCCGAATCCAGGACCAAAAACACAGGTGCCTGCCTTACAAAACCAGTTTGTTTTGCCATAGACAATTTTGATGTCTCCACAATATGATTTGGGTGGTGGAATTTGGGGCTGAACTAAATTGGGGAGCTCCCAAGAGAGCACTCTCTCTCTGCTTGCCGCCGCATTCACCTGCTCTCTGGGTTGGCCTAACCCACTATTACCCAGTTGCACGAACAGCTTGCGAAGGGACAGCAGGACTGTCCTCATCACCTCCCTCATAATGTACTGGAAGAGGAGTTATCGAATGGGACTCCTCTGACTGAAAAATCACTCCCAGAGTCTGCGCCATTGTCCTATCCCTCAGATGCTGTCTCAGTATCTGATCCTATGTCAGAGCGGTCCTCTATAACCCGAGTGCAGGCAGCAGTCATCCATCAAGATGCCATCTCTGCTATTGGCTAAACTGTTGCTCTAAAACACTAGCCTACGTAGACAGTCACAAAATCGATGGTGTGTGTGAGATACGTGCAACAGTAGAGGCCACCTTACCTGCGCTTCTTCCCTCAATCAGCACGTACTTTCAAGACACTCAAAAAACACCTTGTCACATACCATTCATCACAGTCTTTAGCACCTCCTGCGCCCAGTCCAACAATCATTATTGGTGCTCCCACTCCCTCCTCCTCGGATTCCTTCATTACCACCCAGCAAAAGTGCCCTTCATCTCTCCATAGACTTTACTAATGTACTCAGCTATTTACATAAAATACAGATTTGCTCTTTGCAGTAGGCATATAAACCTTCTGCGCTTCTTTATGGCACTAAAACTGCCACTAGACAAGTCGGACCCTTTTCCCCCCAGGGAAACCACACACATATTGACAAAAGTGATATATATATGACAGCCAACCATCTGAAACTCAACTCAAGCAAAACCGAAATAATCCTCTTTGGCCCACACAAAAACACCTGGGACCCCTCATGGTGGCCCACCACGCTAGGCCCTGCACCCACCCCCGCCAACCACGCACGCAACCTCAGCATCATCCTAGACTCCTCCCTCTCGATGACCCAACAAATCAACGCTCTTACCTCCTCATGCTTCAACACACTCCGTATACTGAAAAACATTCAAATGGATCCCCACAGAGACCAGAAAAACTGTCACTCACGCACTCTTCAGCAGCAGGTTTGATTACGGAAACGCCCTCTACGCCGGCACCACTCTAAAACTCAAGCGCAAACTACACGCATCCAGAACTCAGCAGCACGACTCATCCTCGACCTCCGCCGACACGAACACATCTCTCCACACCTCAAATCCCTCCACTGGCTCCCCATTGACAAAAGGATCACCTTCAAGATCCTCATCCTCGCACACAAATCACTCCACAACACAGGCCCTGCCTACCTCAACGAGAGTCACCTTCCACACCCCCACACGAAACGTCCGCTCAGCTGACCTCTCTCTCGCCTCTGTCCCCCGCATCAAACACACCACCACCGGGGGTAGATCCTTCTCCTACCTTGCACCCAAAACCTGGAACGCCCTCACAACCCACCTTCGCAAGACCCAAAACCTACTTCTTTTCAGGAAGGGCCTCAAAACCTGGCTTTTCGAACAGTGAACCTCCCAGCCCCTTTCCCTCCCCCCGTAACCCCCCCCCTACTTTTTTTTTAAAATGATGCCGGGGGGGGGGGGGCGGCCCGTTTTCCGGGGGGCCGCCCCCCCAAATTGAAATCCCTGGTGTCTAGTGGTGTTTCCTGGCCCCCGATCGCAGCTGTGCTGCGATCGGGGGCCAGAAACAGTTTCAGAAGGCCTCGTAAGAAAGGGGAGAGTCTCCCCTTTCTTACGAGGCCTTTTCAAAGTGTTTCCTGGCCCCCCGATCGCAGCACAGCTGAAACCTGAAAGTGTTTCCTGGCCCCCAGTTTCAGAAGGCCTCGTAAGAAAGGGGAGACTCTCCCCTTTCTTACGAGGCCTTCCCGAACGTGGAAAAGGCAGTTTTCCCCATCAAAGCAGGAAGCGGCCGCAAGGCTGCTTCCTGCTTTGATGGGGAAAACACCTTTGAAACGTCAGCGCGCCTCGCGGCGCGCTGACATCACAAAGGGGCGGGTGGGGGGTGGGGGGCGGGGGGAGACACGGAAGCTTCCGTGTCTCCCGAGTGAAGTTTTAAAAAAAATAATAAATCCTCGAGTGCGACGCACCCGAGGATTTATTAATACCCTTCCTGGTGTCGGCCACTGGTCGTGACCCGCACCAGGGAGGGTGTGTGGGCGTCGGCCAGTGGCCGACGCCCGCACCTAAAAGGTTAAGATTTATGTGATTGTTTACAAGTTTCTATGGAACATTCATGTTGGGAGATTGTAATACTAAAGCAGCTCGTATAGATTCATACAAATCCTACCTTGTTTAGAAATAACATTTCTGAACATCAACTGTTTTGTAAAACATGGAATGTTGTCAACATAAATCATTTTCATATCTTTTTCTTTTCTTTGGCTACAACGTTGAAATGCTAATACTCTAAAGAAGGGCTCAGGCTTGAGCCTGAAATGCACAGGGCAGTAGGGTGTTAAGAAACACAATGACTATGGCCACTGCATTGATTTACACGGATGCATTTATTCATACTAAAGAAACATCAACAAATCATGAAGAGGTGTGAATCATTTGTATATATGAAGCTGAGGGTCCAATATTTATATCTGGTGCCCACATTGAAGTAGGAGAAGGTACTAGAGAACTCACTTTGAAGTCCTTTAAGTTGCCTGCTTTCCCTGTCCTTGCTTCAAGATGGCCGCATGAACAATACAGTAGTGACAAGTCATTTATGTAAAGGCCGAGCACAGCCTTGCTTTTGAGGCTGTGCCTAGGTTCATTCCCCATCCTTCCAGTGGATGGCCCATCCAGACACACCTAATCCCTCTATTTTGTGGGTGTCCAGGAGGAAAAAATTAAGTCTAACTGCCAACTACACCCTGCAATGTGGCACAGGAAAGGCTGCAGGCACCATCTTCATAAGTAGAGCCAGCTGAAGCAGTCAAAATTATATTTGCTAATGGTAACTATTACCTCATGGTGGCCCCTTTAAGTCTAAAAGAACATCTGTATATAATTGTAGTTAATGAGATTTCCTCAATCTTCTTACTACTATAATCTCTCATACTTCAAATATTAAGATGATTCAATAGATATTATAAACATATTTTCATCCTCTCTTAGGTCTGTAGACAAGTGGAACAGAAGGAAAGCGTATTTAAGAAAAATAGTTAATGCAAACAGCAACATAGAGATAGGCAGTTGCAGAACCTCAACTGGCAGGATGGCAATCATGAATTGGTTTTAATTGGTTTCTGACTGAAATATCCCTGGTGATGTTATTCATATATAGTTTTTTTTTAATTAATTTGTTTCATTTATTGTATTCATATTCCTGTCACTTGAAATTTTGATTTCTCTCTAACTAAATATTTTTTTGTTGAAGTATGTATTGTGAAATATATTTCATGATAAAATAAAACTATATTTCAGAATAATTATTCACTAAATGTTATATATATAAAAATAAGTAAGAAACATATTTTTAAGTTTGAGATATTAATTGCATACTTAGCATCATAAGAAATATTTGTATTTGAGTTGTTTGAAAATATATAAATTGTTATAAACTATGTATTTGCATTAGATGTAAAAGTCTTGGATGTATGTTTTTTATCAATCTATATTTTTATGTTTAGTATTGTGACATGCAACCCTTTCTTCTAAGACACTAATAGGGTCCTATATTAGCCTTTTTTGTTTGCTATTAATGGACTTTTCCCTGTTGACTAATAGCACAGACACATCTCCAAAAAGTAGGTGTTCTTTATTTAAGTGTGTTATTATATGTTTTGACATTATTGAATCTTAAACTATTTAAAATACAGAGCAATATCACACCTTAAACTAATGTTTGTGAAATTGAATATTGATTTAACTAATATTGACAAAACAAAGGTGTTAGTATTTGGAGAAAAATATTACACATTCTCTGTCGCTATATACAGACACATTGCAGTCAGAGGACAATTTCCAATATGTCCAGTATTAGGCCTTCATCATGACATTGGCGGTAAATGCCGCTTACTGCCGCGGTGAGGTCCGCCAACATACCGCTGCGGTGGCGAATATCCGTTTGTCATATTATGACACACACACACCAAACCGACAGAATACTGCCACATACACAAATCCGCCAGCCCAAAGCTTAATATTAAAGTGTCAGTACAAACACCCATACCCTTATGCCAACAAAACAACACCCACCACATTACGACCCACGAATCACCACGGCGGACATTCAATGGCGGTAAACCATTGGCGGTACACACCTGCGCAGTCAGAACGGCCACCCAAATACCACACAACACAACATTGGCCTAAAAGAAAATCACACACCTGACACTGATACACACAACAGCATTATAAAATATGCACCCACATTACCCACAACCCTTTCTGAATACCAATAATGGCCATGTGACTAACACGAAGACCACTGAGACAACTACACACACACACCACAAACACCCATCCATCCGTCACACACCCCACATCCCACACCCAACCACATCACTTAACACCCTCTACACAACACACACCACACAACACCCACGTCCCACTAAGGCACCCACGTTTCACTGATGAGGAGTTGCGAGTTATAGTGAAGGAAATAGTCAGGGTAGAGCCACAGCTGTTTGGAGCACAGGTACAGCAAATATCCATTGCCAGGAAGATGGAGCTATGGCGGAGAATAGTGGACCGGATGAACAACGTGGGACAGCATCCAAGAACAAGGGATGACATCAGGAAGAGGTGGAACGAACTACGGGGGAAGGTACGTTCTGTGGCAGCAAGGTATTAGCTCATCATCCAGTGGACTGGCGGTGGACCCCCACCTCCTCCCCTACAGCTCACAGCATTGGTGGAAGAAGTCTTGTCAATACTGCATCCTGAGGAACTCACTGGAGTAGACGGAGGACTGGAAACTGGTGAGTCGATATGTACTTCTCATCACCTCCCCATACCTGCATGCCATCACACCTCCTCACCCTCACTCCCATCACTCCACTCCATCCCACACACTTCACCTACACACCTGACTAACCCCAATGCCAAGCCCTGCATGCCATACCAATGCATGGACAGCCCTCCCAGCCCTGCATGTACACCCATCCCCATCCCCAAAGCATGCACAGCATGGAGAACTAACAATCCCACAATATATCACCATACACAAACAAAGGTGGTAGGGCAACAGCAACAATAGAGGGGAAGATAGGGCTACGCAGTATGTCACAGACACGAAATATAATACACCAGTTACATCCCCACTGGTGCCCCAGCCAATCTCAGCGGTGAGGAGGTGCCACGACTATTCAGTCCCCCAACAGAAGGTGCCCCCAGTGATGACAGCAACTCTGGACTTCAGATTCTAGATGAACTACCTGGCTCATCAGGGACCACTGGTAAGTCGGCCACCCCAGCCCACTCACAGAACACCACAGAGCTCCCCCATCAGCATCCAACTCCACAGTACCCACCCAATGTCCCCACACCTCTGTCCCCAGGACACGTCAATCAGCAGTCTGCCCACCTGTAGAGGGACCCCCGTCCACACCTCACCCCCAAGACAATCAGAGACCTAGGGTCAGTGGCAGAGGGCACACCAATAAGGGGACAGAGGCAAAGGGGAACAGGGACATTGGGAGGACTGTTGTGAGCCATGAGGAGGACAGGGCCAGGGAACCAACTCTCCATGAAGCACTCAATAATGTCCTGGGGGCTTACCAACAATCCCAGGACAAGATGAGCCAGATCCTTACCAACATGCAGGAGAACAAGCAGCTGCAGCAGGTACACCATCAGAAGATCAGGGAGGATTTGCAGGCCCTCAACACCACCATGGTCTCCATAGCAGGGGTGCTGGCAGATATGGCCAACATCATGAGGGAATGGACAGCACACTAGCGGGCCCCTACCACTATCCAGTCTACTGACCAGCCCACCACTTCTGCCGCAGCTAGTGGGGAGGAAGCTCTACCACAGGTCCCACAGGCTACCAGCACCCATCCCCCTGCAGAAGGTGAACTACCCCGCAAACATTCCCTGCGACCCAGACAGAAGCCAGAGACACTTTTCAAGACCAATACCACTGCCAGGAAATGAGACCCTCCTGGATGTCCCCTTGTGTCCCACCCTGTCACCTTGTCCACTTTGAACTGCCTTTGCTCCCCTTTCTATCCCCCCTTGGACACTGGACCTGTGCTACAAACAGACTGAAAAAATGTCTGGACTTTTCTCAACCATCACCCCATTCCATTGCACTTTTCCATCAATTATTTGCACTACAATAAATACCTTGAATACAACTTGAGTGAAAGTGTTTTATGAGATGAAAATGTGCATATATGGAAACAGTCACATCATGTGCAAATGATCTGAACACTGCAATAGCATACATTTAATAACCTGTATCTGTCTTAAGTCCTCATATCAGTACACACCACCAACATCTGCAAAATGAGAAGACTTAGATGACAGTAAGTAGAAATGCAAAGGAATTGAATGCCATCCTGCTACACCCACACAGAAAACATCAATAATAAGAGGAGTGGTCAGTTCCATTGTTTCACATGTGTGTCATTGGAAGTATTGACGTATAACTGATGTTCTGTTGTCCACATCCTCATCCTCTGCCTCCTCATCCTCACTGTCCTCAGGGTCCACTGCTGTCACAGGGACATTTCCAGTCTCCTCCTCCTGCAGATAAGGCACATGTTGTCTAAGGGCCAGATTGTGCAACATGCAGCATGCCACTACTATCTGGCAGACCTTCTCGGAAGAGTAGCTCAGGGATCCACCTGTTAGACAGAGGCATCTGAACCTGCCCTTCAGGAGGCCAAAGGTCCTTTCAATAACTCTCCTGGTTTGTCCATGTGCCTCATTATAATGATTCTCAACCCTTGTCCTGGCACTCCTCACAGGGGTCAGGAGCCATGACAGGTTTGGGTAGCCAGAGTCACATGCAAGTATTGAGGGACAAACATTAGCCTTATACAATGGTATGGGGTTAACACCAGAAGGCATACACTGACATACATTGGGTGGGGAGTCAGACTCACCAATTAGCCACACCCTGTGCCTCTGTAGATGTGCCATCACATTTGGCATGCTGTTATTCCTCAGGACGAAGGCGTCATTCACCGACCCAGGATACTTGGCATTGACGCTGGTCAGCCAAGTACACCATTTGCACATTGAGTGGAAACTCTTCCAATTCCTGAACACCTGTTTATTCTGATGGGGGGACAAATGCAACATGTGTACCGTCAATCGCCCCAATAATATTGGTTTTATGTCCCAATGCATAGAATCCTGCCTTCACAGTGGCCAAATCTTCCACCCAGGACAGAGCAATGTAGGTGCACATGTGTTTCACCAGGGCAGACAAAACCCTTGCCAGCACGATTGAGAACATTGGCTTTGACATTCCTGCTGCCAAGCCCACTGTCACTTGAAAGAACCAGTTGCCAGGAAATGGAGGACTGATAGAACCTGCACAAGAGGGGGGGTCCAAGTGGGATGACGGATAGCTGATATCAGATCAGGCTCTAGCTGAGCACACAGCTCTGTGATAGTGGCCCTGTCCAGTCTGTAGCTGAGTATTAGGTACCTGACCTCCAGTGTAGCCAAGTCCACAAGGGGTCTGTACACGGGGTCTTGTCTCCTCTTCCGATTCCTCTGCAGTGGTAAGTATCTAAGGGACACAAGAGTCAGTAGGGTGTTACAATTCGAACAATGGAACCACCACCTCAGTGTACATAGAGCAGTGATGTGATGGGACAATGGGAATGGCAATGTATGTCCAAATTATAGAAATGACGCAGTTCTTGTTTATCTGAATGTTGTCCACCACCATAAAATGGTGACCGCCTGTCCTGAATGAAGGGACAAGTAGAAGTGAGGTAACTCCGCCTGCATTGGGCATCATGGTAGAAGGTGGTCTTGCACCGCCATGCTTTTCCTCAGTTGCTAATGTGGGTATCTATAGACCACAGTGGCCAATGGGCATCACCGGCGATGGTGACAGTGTACACTTTGCCAGAGGTGAACCCATTTTCTGTCTATAACCTCACTTGATTCTGACTTTCCACAGGACAGCACCTACACTGTGTGTGCTCCTGTGACCTGTGTCTGGATCCTGCCATGGCCCGTGTGACTGGGGAAAGAGCTCCTGCCTTCACTTCAGAGGAGTTTGAGAGCTTGGTGTATTGGGTCCTACCCCAGTATGACAGCTGTATGGGTCTCCAGACCAACAGGTGAGTACACCTTGGGCACAATGCATGTGACAAGGTTGCATGGAGATGTGTGTGAAAGACTCGTGTCATTTGGGGGGTGGGATGTCTGGTGGTAGTGTACATGGTGGGCGCTGGGTGATATCCGTGCCAATGGAGATGGAAATGGTATTTGTGGACCCTATGTGTGACAGGCTGAATTGTATGTGTAATGGTGTCCTCCTGTCTGTGTTTCCTCTGCAGGTCAGGGCCCATCAGAAGAAGAGATTGTGGCGTGCCATCCCCAAGGATATGCGGACCCTGGGGGTCTAAAGCAGGTGGAGCACCCACTGTAGGAAAAGGTTGGAGGACCAGAGACGCTAGGCCCGGAAGACCAAGGAGGCCCAGCTGGGGTTGGCCTCCAAATGAAGGAGGGGTGTCCGTTGGAACCTGACCCCCTCCAATGGCCAGCATACTGGGGGTGGCCTACCCAGAACTGGATGGGTGCTTGAGGGCATCATAGCAGCCACAGGGGGGTGAGTACAGTGGGCGTTACAATTATAATTGGTAGGTGGCATGGGATCCTGGTGGTGGGTGTCAGTTAGTGGGTGCCCCTTAATACCAGGTCAGAGATCGCACCGTGATCCAGCTCAAGGGTAATGGTTGTATTGCTAGATCTTGTAACCTAGCTAGGTTGCATTCCATGTCAGACAGGGCTTAGTGACTCCAAGGAGGGGTGCAGTGTGCGGGGGTTGGCTCTCATCTTGCTGTGGTAGCTAGCCAATGGAATACCAGTGCGATGCATGGTGCTCAATCCTAATCCCTGTCTGTGACAGTAATGTGTATGCCATTTGTGGTGTTGATGCTGTATTTTACCCAGTGCTCCTTTTTTCTCTCCCCCCCTTTTTTCCTTCTGTCATCTTGTCCATGTGTGCATTGGCATCATCTGGTGGAGGAGCAGGGACACCGGTGACAGAGGGAACTGCATCCCACAGGACCCAGGAGGCAGAGTCCACCAACGCTGAGGGGACCAGTGGGTCGGAGGGCGAGGGGAGCACTATGGCGGAGACATGAGGTGACAACACTGACTCTGATTTCTCCACAGATGGAAGCTCCATGGTGGTGGTAGACACCTCTGGGACCACCCAGCTACAGGTACAGACACCACCCTCTGTACCAGCACTTCCCTTCCATTAGCCACTCACTGAGTTGCCCGTGCCCGCTCACCCCGGAGGGTGGGCATCTCCTTCGCCCCAGGCACCTCAGGCCCAGCCCCTGTGAGCCCTGCTGCCCTTAGTGAGGAGGCTATTGACCTTCTGAGATCCATCTCTGTAGGGCAGTCAACCATTGTGAATGCCATCCAGGGGATGGCATCCCAGATGCAGCAATGCAATGCATTCCTGGAGGACATTCACAGTGGATTGGCGGCCTAACAGAGATCGTTCCAGGCTTTGGCCTCTTCTCTGATGGCAGCCATCGTCCCTGTACCTACCGTCCCCCCTCCAGTTACCACTTCCCAGTCCCAATCTCCTCAACTCCAACCCATCCCAAGCACACAGACAAGCAAGCACACAAAACATCACACAAGAGTGGCACAGACAAACACAGGCAGCAAACTTCAGGCCACAAGCACTCACACAAACAACAGACAGTTGCACACACAACAACATCAACTGCCTCCACTGTCTCCCCCTCCTCCTTCTCCTCTTCCCTCACTATCACATCCGCACTCACACCTGCATGCACTGCATCAACAGCCACTACAGCCATCACCACACCAAGCAGCACACACACCTCACTTGCAGACACCTCCACAACATCCATCCATGCGTCCCCTGTGTCCTCTCCCACCATATCTGCCCCCCACCTCCTAAGAGACACAAAAGCAAGCACACAGACACCCAACAGTTATCCACCTCTCATCAGCACACTGCCCATACACCTGCACCCAAGTCCAGCAGACATACACCTCCAACAACCACTTCCTCAACCTCCACTCTCATCCCTCTTCCCTCATCCTGCCACACCGTCCCTAAGAAGCTTTTCCTTGCCCAACTTGACCTCTTCCCTACCCCTCCACCCACCGTCCTGCCTATGAGAGCAGGGTCACAACGACCTAGCCCAGCACCTCAGCCAAGCAGTCCATGGGACAGTGGAGGTACCTCCTACTCATGGAGGCAAGAAATAAAAGGATCCCACTCCACCATCCAAGAGAGGGAAGGATCACACTCCACCACCCAAGAGAGGGAAGGATCCTACTCCAACACCCAAGAAAGGGAAGGATACCGCTCCACTACCCAAGAAAGGGAAGGATCCCACTCTACCACCCAATTAAGGGATGGATCCCATTCTACCAAGAGAGGCAAGAGGTTCCCTCCAACAGCAGTGGGCAAGAAGCTCTCAACTACAACTGGGACACAGCAGCCCTCACCTCCAGCTGGGAAACAGCAGCCTTCACCTCCAGCTGGGACACAGCAGCCCTCAACAACTTGGACACAGCAGCCCTTACCTCCAACTGGGACACCGCAGATCTCACCTCCAGCTGGGACACATCAGCCCTCACCTCCAGCTGGGAAACAGCAGCCTTCACCTCCAGCTGGGACACAGCAGCCCTCAACAACTTGGACACAGCAGCCCTTACCTCCAACTGGGACACAGCAGCTCTCACCTCCAGCTGGGACACATCAGCCCTCACCTCCAGCTGGGACACAGCAGCCCTCACCTCCAACTGGGACTCAGAAGCCCTCACCTCCAACTGGGACACAGTAGCCCTCACCTCAAGCAGAGGGCATGTAGGCCACCCTCCAGTGACTGTTGTACAAGGAACTCCTTCCAGAACCAGTCGGCAAGTTCCCCGCCTCAGAGACTATGACCTTGCTCTCCCCAGCAATGTGAAATGGGCATGGACCTTCCTCCAGAACCAGTGGGCAAGTACCCCATCTCAGAGACTGTGACCTTGCACTCCCGAGCAATGTGAAATGGGCATGGAACCCCCTCCAGAACTTGTGGGCAAGTACCCCATCTCAGAACCTGTGACCTTGCACTCCCCAACAATGTGAAATGGGCATGGAGTCCCCTCCAGAACCAGTGGGCAAGTTCCCCACTTCAGCTAAGGTGTCCCCCACCCCTCTTCCCCCTGAGGTGCCTGGCCATTCCAAACATGATGCCCCTGTTGGACCTTGGACTGTGCCCTGTGGCCATGTGGGCCTTTTGTACTTTGGACTGGCCTTGGCCCTTTCTGAACAGTGACTCTGTCACATGGAGAGTATAATGGCTGTTGGCATCAAATTACAATATCAGTTCTGGCTAATTGTTGTCCTTGCATTATTATGACGTGTGTCCTGTGAGACCGGTTTTCCTCTGCAGCTTGTTGTGTGTATGGTTTGTGTGTATGGTGTCTGTTGTGCGTATGTGTGTCACTCTCCTTTTCCTCCCTCCCTCCCTTGTGTGCTAAGCAGCTGTACTCACCATTGTCGTCGGCGTTGGTGTCCCAGGTGGAGGATGGCGTAGTTTAGCATCGGGAAGACTTGAAGTTCAGGTTCCATGGAGTCAATTGGTCTTCTCTGTGTCTCTTATGGGGAGTCTTTCATCTTCTGTGTTCCGTTTCCTCCAGGGTTTTGATGGCATTGGCAGCTCCTCGGAAATCGTGGTGGTTTGCTATGTTATAATATAGTGGGCAGTATCTTGTCTTCTGCCTGGCTGTTGATGGCTACTGCCACGGTCAGTGGTGTTAACACCCTGGCGGTTGGTGTGGAACATTGGCTGTCTATGAGAGTTATCACTGCCATGGTCATAATTTTGGCAGTAATTACCACCAGCCTGTTGGCCGTATTACCTCCACTTTAAGAGTCACCGCCATTGTCATAATAACCACCTCAATCTTTTCAAAAGGACTACCATGTATTGTCCATATGTATCAACTTAAAATAAAAACTGTTGGTTCCATTACTAAATTGACACAGTTTTGGTATTATTTAATGTTCCGTCTCTCCATTTCAATCCAGGTACATTCTATTACATGAATGGTATATGGATGTGAATAACCAGTTCTTGCTATGGGGGCTTGGTAAATTACATCACAATTGAATTACAATTTTTACATTTTTCTTTAATATGACAATATTGATGAAGGTGCAGGCTTTAAGAGTTGATCTTTGACATTGCAGTTTACATTTTATGAACCAGCTAAAACATTATACTCTGTTAAATGGACTCAACAAATCAAATATTACTGTATGCGTGTCTCAATCAAAGATAATACAGTGTAGCAAGAATAGTTATTTGTCTTTTCCTTATGTCATTGGTTTATTTGGTCATTCTCCTGCAATGGCAGAATGAAGTGCCATGAAAGAAGCTATAAAACTAACAGTATGATGAAGGATGCTATATAATGATTAAAATGCAGATTATGTATATCTGGAGAGCAAAAACTCTATGAAGGGAGAAGAAGGGTGAAAAGCAGAAGAGGGAAAGAATACCACTGCTGCAGACCCTCGTCCCTGGAACTTCAGCAGGTGAGTGCTATTGGAGAGATGGAATGTGCTTTCCAGCAGCAGGGTGAATTCTTTAAAGAACAGAGTATATATTTCAGTAGTGGTTAAATAGGAATGACAACCTTTGGCTCTCATGACACATTAGGTTTACCAAAAGTTGTGACTGTGAATATCAAGGTCCTTACCCAAAACACTCTCTCCAAGTTAGGAGGACAGGTGGCAGGAAGATGCCCCATGGAACATCAGTGAGATGGAAAATCATCTCAGTGAATATTATTCAAAAGGAGGGGCAAACAAAAGAAAGTTGATAAAACACTAATGTGAAGTAACAGAGGGAACCAGAACCTTACCTTCGAAACCATGTTTCGTGTCACCAAGTATTTCCACATGCTAGTAGTTAAAATCCCCTGGAAGCGCCCACCCCATCCTGTAGCCTGGGAGGGGAACTCTATTGGTCCTTATGCTCTGCCACTTACTTCTCCTCAGTCCCAGTACCATAGGCCTACCCTCTACTTTTTTCACAGTGGCCCTGTTCTTTGTCTCTTTATTTGTACTTTCCTCAATATAACTCCCTGATTCCTGATGAAGTGTCACTGCACATCTGCAAGGCTCCCACCTCACCAAAAGTTTAGGCACCCTTGGTGGCCCATCAACAAAGGAGTCAATAGGTAAGAGTGATGGTCATCCTGCACTATTGAATGCAGGGTAACTATCACTCATTTTCCATATCTGTTTCTGCTGTATAATGCACAATGGATATGTGTAATGAAAGGTAGTAATGGCCTAGATGACCAGGTAGCAAATTCCCTGGTATTGTGGCCATTATTTTTTTTCAAGGAGAAAACTCCTGCTTTGGCAGTTTGTTTTTTTAAAACGAAAAAAGTTTGCACAGGAGGTGCTTTAAATATTGGGTCGACTGTGAAAACCTCAGTGCTATGAATGGTATCATCACTGTGGTTGGTCCCTTCACAGCAGAGATCTCCTCTTCAGACAATTGAGGATCTCTCAGTATGGTTAACATATCTTTAGCTATCTGACAATCCGGTGGATAATTTGGCAGTATTTAGATGATCCTCTGATGATTTATCAGGATGGTAAATTAAAGGCCTCATGGACTTTTTAAAATATCTAATCTTTTATATGTTCGAGGAGTGGTATGTTTTTGTCTCATGAAATATTGTTTTGCTGCATGTTTGAAGCAGTTACATGTTTATTGTCAGTGGCACCTTTCTCTAGCAGTAGTTAATAGGCAGATAATCTGTGTATGAGCCCAGATGGATTATGTCATGATCTTCCGGGAGCAAATGGACAATTTAAATATCAATTGTTTTAATTTAATATTGTGTTTTCTACATTTATTTATCGCCAGCACTATGGCCCTCATTACGACATTGGCGGTAAATGCCGCTTACCACCATGCTGACTGCTGCCAACATACCGCGGCGGAATACTGCTATAGGTATTATAACCCACACATAGAAATCCGCCATAATACAGATACACACACAAGTCTGCCAGCCCAAAGGTCAGTGATAAACTGGCGGTACCAAAAGCCACACTGTTACGCAAACAGAAATATGCCCACAGCATCATGACCCACAAATCACCGCAGTGGTCATTCAATGGCAGTAAACCATTAGCGGTAGAGACCGCTGTGCTCAAAATACACACACATACAAAACCACACCACATTGGACAATTCAAAATACACACACCTGACACACATACACCCACCGCACCCACTCACCACTATAAAACACACACACACACTACCCACAACCCTTTACGACCCAAAGATTTTGACAACTGAGAGAGAGACAAGCCAGGAGGACCCACTGAATCTGAGCCACAAAACACCATCACCCATACACCATCCACGCACCTCACAGCACACACCCCAATACATCACCCCACACACCCTCACACACACCACTCACACCGCACCCATGGCACCACAAAGACAACCCAGATTCTCAGAGGAGGAGCTAAGGGTCATGGTGTAGGAAATCATCCGGGGAGAGTTACAGATATTTGGATCACAGGTGCAGCAGACGTCCATTGCTAGGAAGATGGAGCTATGGCAGAGAGTCGTGGACAGGGTCAACCCCGTGGGACAGCACCCCAGAACAAGGGATGACATCAGGAAGAGGTGGAACAACCTACGGGGGAAGGTGCATTCCATGGTTGCAAGACACCAGATAGCAGTACAGAGGACTGGCGGTGGACCCCCATCTCCTCCCCCACAACTAACAACATGGGAGGAGCAAGTCTTGGCGATCATGCATCCTGAGGGCCTGGCAGGAGTAGCAGGAGGACTGGACTGTGGTAAGTCAAATCTTTACTACTATATCCCCCTCCCTACCTGCATGCCATCACAAACACCTACCCCTACTCTCACCCCTATAGCCCCACCACCTCACATATACCCCACCATCACAACCCACCCATCCCAATACCAAGTCATGCATCCAACACCAATGCATGGACCCCCATCACAGACCTGCATGGACACCCATCAACACAGCATGCACACTAGTGACAATCACTTAGCCAACCAAATCACAACTCACACAACCCAAAGCTGCCTCGGTAATAACAACCATAGAGGGAAACATACCCATCCACAAGATGGCACACGCAGAAAAAATAAGACTGCATTTACATCCCTACAGGACCCCCACTCAACATCAATGGAGAGGAGGTGTCAGCCACATCCAGCCCCCGCCCCCCTAGAAGAGTCCCACAGTGATGACAGCAGCTCTGCACACCTGGATCACGATGACCAACCTGGCCCATCAGGGACCTCTGGACAGTCGATTACCCAGGCACTTTCCCAACCCACCACAGAGCCTCCCCCTCAGGAAACACCACCACAGCACCCACCCAGCGGGCCCATACCTCTGTCCCCAGGACATGTCAATCAGCAGTGTGTCCACTACTACAGGGACCTCAGGCAACCCCACAAACACAGGACGATCAGGGACCGGGGGTCAGTGGCAGTGGGCACACGGTTCAGGGGACAGAGGCACAGGACAACAGGGAAGCTGGGAGGACTGCTGTGCGACAGGAGGACAGGCCCAGGGAAATGACTCTGCACAAGGCACTCACCAACATCCTGGGAGCATACCACCATTCCCAGGAGACAATGGGCCAGATACTGGCCAAGTTTCAGGACACACAGCGGCTGCAGGAGAGACAGTACCTAGGGATCAGGGAGCACCTGAGGGACATTCACACCACCCTGGTCACCATTGCAGGGGTGCTGGCAGCCATGGCCAACACCACGATGGAGGCAGTGGCACACCAACGGCCCCTGACACTAGCCACACTGATGAACAGCCTTCCACCTCCACCGACGCTAGTGGACAGAAGGCCCCGCCACAGGAACAACAGGCCACCAGCACCCCCTCCCTGCAGAAGGAGAACCACCCTGCAAACGGTCCTTGCGATCCAGGCAGAAGCAAGAGAACATTGCCAAGACCCCTTCCAGGAAATAAGACTCCCCTGAATGTCAACTTTGAGTCCCACTATGTCACCCTATCCACCTTGAACTGACATTGCTCCACTTCCTATGCCCCTTTGGACAATGCACCTGTGATACAAATAGACTGAACTCTATCCTGGACTTTCCTCCATCATCAACCCAGGCCATTGCACATCCCCATTTACTTTTCAGCACTGAAATAAACACCCATGGAACTATTACAAGTATAGAGTCTGTCAATTGTTTGAAATATGTATTAGTTTAAGAAGCTGTAAACATTGCAATTCAAATGTACTGTAATATTTACATAGGTATGACATGTAGTGGGCAGCAGTAAACACACCAGGAGCCAGAGTGGGGCACAGATATGCGAAAATAGAGAAGCCAAAGGGTACAGTAGTGGCCATAGAAATAGGGAAATCAGGTTGCCACGTTTAATGTCCAACGCAAAACTGCAATGGAAGGTGAAGTTACAGTGTCTTACCTGTGCGTCACTGTGTTGCGTGGGCTCTCATTATCCTAAATGAGACTACTGGATTTCTAGGCAGCAGGATCGATAACGGTGTTGGGGTCTGAGTCTGACCCACTTGTAAATAACTCTGTCACCCTAAATCCGGTTTTTGCTCCAGCTAACTAGCAGTGCCTCATTTCTCCCACAGGGAAGAAATGATTAGGCAGCCGAGCGCATGACATCTTTGGAACTTCTCAGGGAAGTCGTGGTCACTCAGATCCAAACCAACTCTCTCATTTACAATATGATCTCATATACAAATGACAAAGACAGTATAAGTTTTATATAATGTTTTAATAAAACGACTGTATTTTAGATAACAAGGCGTGAGCTGCAATAACCAGAACAATACAACATAGTAGGATTGAAATAGTCACCAGGAGAGTAAAACCTAAGAACAAAGCTATCATAGTGCCTAACAGTTTCTACTCTCCCTCTGCTTGTTCTATTTAGAGCACAGCATGTTAAGCTTCTAGCTTGCCTTTCTGAATCACTGGGGAGACATCAGCCCTCATACCTGAGCAAAGGCCTGTGATCTGGTTCAGCATCTACACCGAGGCAGTCAGCGTCTAGTTGTGGGTCTCTGGTCGGAATCTCCCTCTTGTTTGTATTGGGACAAGGAAGTGATTTTATAACTAACATGTCATCGTGATCACAAAATGTCCCTACGCAGGAATGCCAAATCTAAACTCCTACCACGTCTATCGGCAATGTACCAGACTGTATCCTTGACTGAAGCACAGAGTGAATATGTTATGGAGAACTCCAGTGCTGAAGTAGGCAAAACAGTGTGATATTAATAAAAAACAACACCGTAGAACTGGCTATTTGAAAAATAACAGTACGAAGCCTAATAAAAAGCATTTAGAGCAAAGTGCACAGAGGCTCTAAGCTGTCAGCAAATGAATAAAATACATTCAGGGCAAAGTGCACAAAGGCCTAAAGCCTCAAGCTAATGCGCAAAGGATACATAAAACTAACCACACTACAACTGGAGGTACTGTTGAATTAGTGTAGTTCTCTTGTCCACATCCTCTTCCTCTGCCTCCTCTTTGTCACTGTCCACAGGCACCACAGGCACCACCGGTGCCACACAACCATCCCCAGGCTCATCCTCCTGCAGAAAAGGTACCTGGTGTCTCAAGGCCAGGTTGTGCAACATACAATGATGATCTGGCACACCTTCTTGGGTGAGTAGTATAGGGATCCACCTGTCAGATGGAGGTACCGGAATTTGGCCTTCAGGAGGCCAAAGGTGCACTCAATGATCCTCCTTGTTCGCCCATGTGCCTCATTGTAACGTTCCTCTGCCCTTGTCCTGGCATTCCTCACTGGGGTCAGTAGCCATGAGCGGATGGGGTAACCAGAGTCACCTGTAAATATGGAGGGATACCTGTTAGCCACACACTCACCCTTAGGGCCAAACCCACACCCATATACCTACATCAACTTGGTGGGGACCATGGGCTCACCTATGAGACACACCCAGTGCCTCTGGAGTTGAGACATCACATATGGGATGCTGCTATTACTCAAGATAAAGGCATTGTGCACAGAGCCAGGATACTTTGCATTGACATGGGAGATATACTGGTCCGCCAAACACACCATCTGCACATTCAGAGAGTGAAATATTTTTCTATTTCAGAACACCTGTTCATTTCTCCGGGGGGGGGGGACAAATGCAATATGTGTATCATCAATGGTACCAATGATGTTGGGGATATGTCCTAGTGCATAGAAGTCAGCCTTTACTGTGGCCAAATCCTCCACCTGGGCGAAAACGATGTAGCTGCACATTTGAGAACATAGGCTGTGACATCCATAATGCCATGGCCACTGTCGCTTGGAAGGAAGCACTTGCCAGGAAATGACGCACTGACGTGACCTGCACTAGAAGGATACCTGTGGGGTGGCGGATAGCTGAAATCAGGTCTGGCTCCAATTGGGCACACAGTTCTTGGATTGTGGCCCTATCAAGTCCATAGGTTAGAATAATGTGCCTGTCCTCCATTGTCGCCAGGTCCATCAGGGGTCTGTACACAGGGGGATGTCTCCATCTCCTAATTCATCCTCAGTGGATGAACTCTAGGGTGAAAAACGGTGAGAAGAAGGTCACATTCAAACATATTCTCAGATTAATATGCAACTTTTGCTTTACAGAAACAGTATGTGAACTCGTAAGTAAGTTGATGTGCCAGTGTCTGCTGTGACGCAGTTAGGTGCCATGGCCTGTGCCCCCCTGAAATGGCGGCTGCCTGACCTATGAGGAGTGACAAGTGGAAATGAGGTAATTCTGCTGGCGTTGTGCGTCGTTGCGGTCGGCGGTTGATGACCGCCCTGCAACAGTGCATTGGTTACCATTGGGGCCTATGGGTTCCAGGAGCCAATGGCGATGTACGCCGGTGGTGACGGTATGCACCGCCATGGATGTGACCGCCATTTTCTATCTGTTCACTCACTTGCTACCTGCCTTCAACAGGAGAGGACCTACACTGCAAGTGCTGCTGTGACCTGTGTCTGAAAGTGACAATGGCTTGAGTGTCTGGGGGAAAGGCCCCTGCCTCCACTTCAGGGGGGTTGGAGAGACTGGTGGATGGGGTCCTACCCCAGTATCCTTTACTCTAGGGTCCTCCAGACAAGCCTCGTGTAGGGTTGGGTCTGAGGGGTCCTTCCCAGAGTGCTGCATGTATGGTGATCAATGTATATGCGTACGTGGATGGGGGATATGGTGGACAATGAGTATAACAGTCCGGACGGTATGACTAATACCCTTTCTGCTGTATTTTTTCTGCAGGTCAGCACCCATCAGAAAAAGGGTATTTGGCATGCCATCGCAAAGGAGTTGTGGATCCTGGGGGTCTTTGACAGGCGGAGCACCCACTACTGCATACGGTGGGAGGACCTGCGCCACTGGGCAAGGAAGATGGCGGAGGCCCAGCTGGGGCTGGCCTCAAAATGAGGAAAGGATGGCCGTCATACCCTGACCCCCCCTAATGTTCCACATCCTGGTGGTGGCCTATCCGGGGATGGGTGGGTGCTTGAAGGCATCACAGCAGCTACAAGGTGGTGCGTACAGATTCAGAATCATGACTTTGCGCGCGTTAAGGTATTCCCTAGGTGGCGGATGTGGGCTGTGGGTGCCCCTAGACCAGGGCAAACATGGCAGGGTAGGTTCAATGATGGGGAAGCTCAGATGCACTCCAACCCCAATAATGTTAGTGGGCATCTACTACTGAGCAGGGTCCTGTGGGCTTCAGGTGTGCAGCTAATGGCGTTAGGCATTGTACCCCATGGCCTGGTGGCATTGTAACTGGCAGTGCATGGCCTAGTTCATAGGGCTGTTCCGTGTGAATTGTGTACGCCAATGGTATTGTTGTTGCTGGTATTAACCAAGTGTGTCCTCTGTCCCCCCCTTTTTGTTTTGTCACACTGTCCTTGTGTGCATTATCATCATCTGGTGGAGGAGCAGAGGCACCGGCGACGGAGGAAGCTGCATCCCACGTGGGCCTGGAGGCCGAATCCACCAACGGTGAGGGCACCAGTGGGACAGAGGGCGAGGGGAGCACCGCGACAGAGACAGGAGGGGAGAGTTCCAACAGCGACACCTCATCTGATGGAGGCTCCCTGGCGTACCAGCCTCGTCCTCCCAGCAGCCCCTCAGCGAGTTTCCTGTGCCCGCTCACCCAGAAGGGTGGGCATCTCCTTCTCCCCAGGCACCTCAGGCCCTGCCCCATTCAGCACCTACTGCCCTGACTTAGGAGGCTTTTGACCTCCTGAGATCCCTCTCTGTTGGACAATCAAGCATACTGAATGCCATCCAGGGTCTTGCAGGGCATTTACAACAAACAAATGCATACCTGGAGGGCATTTTCTCTGGCGTGGCGGCCCAACAGAGAGCATTCCAAGCTCTGGCCAACTCACTGATGGCAGCCATTGTCACAGTCTCCAGCCTCCCCCCTCCAACTTCCTCTACCCAGTCCCAATCCCCTCAACCCCAGCCTATCCCAAGCACACCTTCAGACCAGCATTCACACAAATCAACACACAGACGTGGCTCAGGCAAACACGAGCGCCACACTTCATCTCACAAGCACTCACATAAGCACCATCCAGATACAGACATACCAACATCCACTGCCACCACTGAGTCCCCCTCCTCGTCATCATCTAACTCACTCCCAGTGGCATCTCTACTCACACCTTCATGCACTACATCCTCATCCACTACCTCCATCACCAGCACGCCTATCGCTACACCCCCCTCACTTGTTGTCACCACCCACACATCCATGCACACGTCCCCTGTGTCCTCTCCCACTGTGACCCCTCCTCCCAAAGTACACAAACTCAAGCACACAGACACCCAACAGCCATCCACCTCACAACAGCATCCAGCCCATGCACTTGCACCCAAACACAGCAGACCGACACCTCCTCGAGCCTCCCCCCACTACTGCTAGCACCGCTCCTGCACTGTGGCCAGTACCGCCACCTGCACCATGGCCAGTACTGCCACCTGCACCGCGGCAAGCACCGCCACCTGCCCCGCCGCCAGCAGCACCACTGCCAGAAGCAGCAGCCCCAGTGGGAAGCCGTCTGAGACTGCAGGGGAAGGTCTGGAGCTTCCCCCACCAATGCCAGCACCGCCACCTGCACCGTAGCCAGCACCGCCACCTGCCCCGCCGCCAGCAGCACCACTGCCTGCAGCAGCAGCCCCAGTGGGCATCTGTCCGAGGCTGCAGGGGAAGGGCTGAAGCCTCCCCCCACCACAGACAGCACCGCCACCCACAACTGACATCCACTGAGCAGCCATCACCGCTGGTGTGCTATGTGCAGTTGTGACTACATGGGCTGCAGTACGTCCTGGGCCCTGCAACACCTGTGGGTGTGACACCCAGATGAGAGACTATGACCTTGCACCATCCAGGACGAAGCACCCTGGGCACAAAGCCCCCTCCAGAACCAGTGGAAGAAGGCATCAACTCACCCCCTCCGTGTCAGGATGAAGCACACTGGGCACAAAGCCCCCTCCAGAACCAGTGGAGAAGCCATCCACTCCAGAAACTGTGGCCTTGCACTCCCCAGGACCGAGCAGTGGGCAAACCACCCACTTGAGAAACTGTGGCTTTGCACTCCCCAGGACAAAGCAGTGGGCAAATCACCCACTTGAGAGACTGGGGCCTTGCAGTCCCCAGGAGTGTGTGTATGTGTGTGTTTTGTTTGGGGGGGCAGCCCCTTGGGCAAGGGTCGCTCCCTTTGGGGGCCCATGACTGTTGGCCATAACTGCCCCACTTGGGGGCAGATCGGCCTATTTTTGGAAAGCCCATCTGCCCCCAAGGGGGCAGAAAGCCCACCAGAGACCAGGGAAGATTTTTGTTTCAAAATTAGAGGTTGGGGGTATGGCCATACCCCCACCCCAAATAATTGTGGCCAAAGATGTTCGGCCCACCAGTGGGCATATTAGGCAATTACCCCCGATCCACACCCTGGGGGGGCAGAAAGTCTACTAGATGCTAGGGAATAAAAAGAATAAAGTGGGGTAGTGCCTACCAACCAGTATGGGCCTGGTTATGCCCCCACCCTAACTGAAGAGGGGAAACAGTCTTTCAGCTCTCCCCGCACACTAAAACATCTTACCCCGGGGCAAGCAAGAGGACATTTGATTATTTTGGGTTTTGATTTTACATATGGGCCATGAGAGCTTGGTAGCTCTCAAAATCGTCCCACTTGGGTCACTGCCTTGTAGAAAAATCCACAAGGCCTAGACACATCTGAAAACTAAACATCTGGTTGATTCCAGGGCGGTGTGCTTCACATGCACCCGAACCATTTTCTAACCCACAATGCCCTGCAAACCTCCAACTTTGCTAGAAATCACAAATGTTTCCCATATTTTTGTGATAGAACTTTCCGGAATTTGCAGGAATCCACAAATTCCTACCACTCAACATTGTCTCATCTGTACCGATAAAAATTCTGCTGTACTTGTCAGCCTAAAAATGTTTTTTTTCAAACTGCCCTTTTGGACCCTTGTTGGTTCCCCCTCAATTTCGACATGTTTTTGGCTCTTCCCTGTCACAGGCACTTGGCCCACCTATACAAGTGAGGTATAATTTTTACCAGAAGACTGAGGGGGAACTTGGCTGGTAGGAAATTTGTCCAGGTGCAGTGATCCCACACAGAAATGTGGGAAAAATTAAATTTTTTAACTAAATTTGAAGTTTCCGGAGGATTCTGGGTAAGAAAACATTGGGGGATCCACACAAGTCACACCTCCCTGGACTCCCTCAGGTGTCAGGTTTTCAGAATTGTCTTGGTTTGGTAGGGTTCCCTAGATGGCTGCTGAGCCCAGGACCAAAAACACAGGTGCCCCCCGTAAAAACAGGTAGTTTTGTATTTGATAATTTTGATGTGTCCAGATACAGTTTTGGGGCATTTCCTGTGTGATCACTAAGCCTACCCACACAAGTGAGGTACCATTTTTATCGGGAAACGTGGGGGAATGCTGGGTAGGAGAAAATTCATGGCTCCTCTCAGATTCCAGAACTTTCTGTCACCGAAATGCGAGGAAAAAGTGTTTTTTTGGCTGAATTTTGAGGTTTGCAAAGCATTCTGGGTAACAGAACCTGGTGAGAGCCCCACAAGTCACCACATCATGGATTCCCCTAAGTGTCTACTTTTAAAAAATGCACAGGGTTGGTAGGTTTCCCTAGGTGCTGGCTGAGCTAGAGGCCAAAATCCACAGCTAGGCACTTTGCAAAAAACAGCTCTGCTTTCTTTGGGAAAATGTGATGTGTCCACATTGTGTTTTGGGGCATTTCCTGTCTTGGGCACTAGGCCTACCCACACAGGTGAGGTACCATTGTTATTGGGAGACTTGGGGGAAGTAAATTTGTGGCTCCTCTCAGATTCTAGAACTTTCTGTCACCAAAATGTGATGAAAAGGTGTTTTTTGGGTGAAATTTGGAGGTTTGCAAAGTATTCCTGGTAACAGAACTTGGTGAGAGCCTCACAAGTCATCCCATAATGGATTCCCCTAGGTGCCTAGGTTTAAAAAATGCACAGGTTTGGTAGGTTTCCCTAGGTGCGGGCTGAGCTAGAGGCCAAAATCTACAGCTAGTCACTCTGAAAAAAACACATCAGATTTCAATGTAAAAATGTGATGTGTCTATGTTGCGTTTCCTGTCGCAAACATTAGGCCTACCCACGCAAGTGAGGTACCATTTCTATCGGGAGACTTGAGGGAACACAGAATAGCAAAATAAGTGTTATTGCTCCTTGTCTTTCTCTATTTTTTTTCCTTCCAAATGTCAGACAGTATGTAAAAAAGGCGTCTATTTCAGAAATGCCCTGTTATTTACATGCTAGTATGGGCAGCCCGGAATTCAGATATGTGCAAAAAACCACTGCTTCTCAACACCTTATTTGTGTCCATTTTAGAAATACAAAGGTTTTCTTGATACCTATTTTTCACTCTTTATATTTCAGCAATTGAATTGCTGTATACCAGGTATAGAATGAAAACCCATTGCAAGGTGCAGCTCATTTATTGGCTCTGTGTACCTGGGGTTCTTGATGAATCTACAAGCCCTATATATCCTCGCAACCAGAAGAGTGCAGCAGACATGACGGTACATTGTTTTAAAAAATCTGACATCGCAGGAAAACGTTACAGAGTAAACTTGGAGAAAAATGGCTGTTTTTTTACCTCAATTTCAATATTTTTTCATTTCAGCTGTTATTTTCTGTAGGAAATCCTTGCTGAATTCAGAATGTTGTCTACTTTTCAGAAATGTTTAGCTTTACATGATCCAGCATTGGTTTCCCACCCATTTCTGTCACTAACTGGAAGCAGGCTGAAAGCACAAAAAATCGTAAAAATGGGGTATGTCCCAGTAAAATGCCAAAATTGTGTTGAAAAATTGGATTTTCTGATTCAAGTCTGCCTGCTCCTGAAAGCTTGGAAGATATTGATTTTAGCACTGCAAACCCTTTGTTGATGCCATTTTCAGGAAAACAACCACAAGCCGCCTTCTGCTGCCCTTTTTTCCCTTTTTAAAAAAAAAAACAAAATGTTTGCTGTATTTTGGCTAATTTCTTGGTCTCCTTCAGGGGAACCCACAAAAAAGGATGCAAATTTGGCGTGGGTAGCTTATGTAGACAAAAAGTTATGAGGGCCTAAGCACAAACTAACCCAAATAGCCAAAAGAAGGCCTGTCACCTGAGGGGGAAAATGCCAGGCAGCGAAGGGGTCAATGTATATGTAAAGAGTTATACCATTAGCATATCTGCCAGTAATGCGCAGCATGGAGTACTAAAGTAGGTGGCAAGGGCTGGATAATTATGATGCAGAAAGCATAAATGACACAGCACATTCATTAGCACCAATATTTGTTCCCTGGAAATATTTTTTTAAAATTTGCAACATATGCCAGAAATTATGTAACATATAAGTAAACACCAGAATAATGTGGTAATGCAGTCTTTGCAGAATCACATAAATTCACTCTTCTCATAAAGTTCTATTTCGTTCAACAATTTATTTATGAAAGTTAAACAAAACCCACACTTTCTAATTCTAATCATTTCCTATTGTTCGCTGCAGTTTTAATAAAATGTTTCACAAGCTAAATCATGCTAAGTAAACGTGTTAGAATTTTTTTTATAGAGCATAACATTTTTAAAATGGTCTTATACTGACATTTTGAGGTTCTGGTAATATTTACAATACGCTCAATCAATCAATCAATCATTCAATCATTGGATTTATAAAGCCCTCTATGTACCCGTGAGCGTTTCAAGGCGCTGGGGGGGTGCTGTTGTTAATGATCGAAGAGCCAGGTCTTGAGGAGTCTTCTGAAGGTGAGTAGGTCTTGGGTCTGTCGCAGGTTGGTAGGGAGGATGTTCCAGGTCTTGGCGGCGAGGTATGAGAAGGATCTGCCGCCGGAGGTCTTTCTTCGGATGCGGGGAACGACGACGAGGGCGAGGTTTGTGGAGCGGAGCTGACGGGTGGGGGTGTAGAAGCTGAGTCTGTTGTTTAAGTAGGCTGGTCCGGTGTCGTGGAGCGCTTTGTGAGCATGGGTATGAAGTTTGAAAGTGATCCTCTTTCCACAGGGAGCCAGTGAAGGTTTCTCAGGTGGTGGGAGATGTGGCCGTGGCGGGATACGTCGAGGATCAGCCGGGCGGAGGCGTTTTGGATGCGTTGGAGGCATAGTAGGTCTTTTGCTGGGATGCCTGTGTAGAGTGCGTTGCCATAGTCTAGCCTGCTGCTGACGAGGGCCTGTGTCACCGTTCTTGTTTCTGTCGGGATCCACTTGTAGATCCTACGGAGCATGCAGAGTGTGTTGTAGCAGGAGGAGGAAACTGCGTTGACCTGTTTAGACATGGTTAGGGAGGAGTTGAGGATGAAGCCCAGGTTACGAGCGTGGTCGGTCGGTGTCGGTGGGGTTCCTAGTGCGGTAGGCCTCCAGGAGTCGTCCCAGGCAGAGGGGGTGGGTCCGAGGATGAGGACCTTCGTCTTGTCCGAGTTCAGTTTCAGACGGCTGCTTCTCATCCATTTGGCGATGGATTTCATTCCCTCGTGGAGGTTGGTTTTGGCTATCTGGCTCATGGTTTAAGATGTCAGCAGAACACCCATTCGTATCATGTGTAATATATAATTGATACATTTGGAATGGTGGCATGACTCATGGCAGGTAAAACCTAAATTGTTTTTTGAAGTCCCTCACCATGCCACCTTCAAAAATGGTAACATATATCATACATCATATAACAACTTTGTGAACCTGCATAAATAGTTTATACCATGGCACTTTGTGTGTGCATGTGTTTTACAAAAAAGGATTGTGTTATGATTGTAGAACAAGGTGAAAACAATTTGAGGAGGCCTCTTGGCTCTTGGGAGGGTTGTTCCCTACAGTAAGGTTCCCATGAATACAATCTGTGAGGCAGTAACTATTTTTCTCTTATATCACTTTAACTCTAATAATGTAATAGTATGGAACTTGACATGTTTACTGCTGTAATAAACACACTACTGCTCATTTATTTGTACTGCTGCATTAAAAAATGTGCTATTGAGGCACATGTTACAGCCCCGGACAACTTCCTCAAATATGTCCCAACTTACAATATTAGTGTAAGAGCCCAGTGCTGGCTTTAGGGTAGTTTGACCAGTGCCATTGTGCTGGGCACCAAGGTCCAGGGAGCACCCATTGCATAACATGCTGAACCAAGATAAGAGCAGTATGGAGAGATGTTTGTGTGCATGGCATTTTTGCAAGGGATAATTACAAATGCACGATAAGCCTGGTGGTTAATGCACTTGATGGAGTGATCTGTGATTGATCAAGGCACAGTTTTGACTTATGAAAGAATGAAGAAAGGTATTAATGTTCCTGCTGGAAAGCACAATTTGTAATATGCAGATCACACATTTGTATTTTATGTAGATAGCTCAGTGTTTAATTGCTTTTGTCACATAGGTCCTTTTGTTAGAAAGTCACAGTCCCACTATAGCACATTGAGCTATGAACTAGAATCAAAGCACTGCATGCATCAATTAATTGTTATTCTAAGTTTGCTAAAGAGGTTTGAGTAGTAATATAATTTTATTTGCATGACACCCAATCATGTTTTGTTTTCAATCCTTAATTTATAGTGTGGAGTTACTAGCAATTTGTTCTTGGCTTCCATCACAAAAGACATACAAACCTGATGCAAGTGTCATTATGGGGCTTATCTGCCAGTGCAAATCCTAAATTGCACTGGACACTAGCCCTAAAGTAACACAAAGTAGCACTATGCACTACTTTATGTAAAGTAGCTATAGCATAGATGGTACATGGACGTTCCCATGCACTCAACAATGGAATGTGACACTAATCCTCATATACTAACGTTGATAATAAGGGATTAGGAACAAAACATTACACTTCCTTGAAGCTTAAATTTGGATAAAAGAGTTATTTTCTCCAAACATTTCCAACTATGCATGTGTGGTGCACTGCACAGAACACATGCAAAGTCATAAGATTTGTTAAACCATAAAATTTTGGGCTGGACAGATACCCATCCACTCTCAAATCTGTGCTTAACCTCACACACGCACATCATTGCGCTATAGTTCAAGAGTGTGTGCATTGGCGCAAGACATCCAAGGGTATAAAAAGCACTCTCGGGAAGGACAACATCACCACAACTTAGGAAATATGGTGCATGTCTCCTTCAGACGACCTAGCTTAAAGAAAGTCTTCCTTTTTTCCCTGGTCACCCCCAAACTTTTTGGACAGATACTGGTGGTTACTGACTCTTGGCTGTGCCCTGGGTACTGCTAACCAGTCCGAGGGCCAGTTCTCTATGTAAATTGGATATGCAAATTAGGGCAATTATAATTGACAGGATTCACCTGCCTATAAGTCCCTAGTATGTGATAGAGCATGTAAGTTTAGAGAACCCAGCATAGGTAGTGCACCCATAGGTGCACTTCTGAGTTGCCCAATGCCATTTTAAAGGCAGGCCTACTTTGTTGGCTGCTTTTAAACTAAAGTTACATTCAAATTCAACTTTGGAATTAAAGGTACTTCCAAAGTCTTAAACTACCTTATTTTTACATATAGGTTACCACTAATGTGTGCCCCAGATGCCCCCAGGATTGGGTGAAGTGTAACTAGAAGCAGGGACCTTATAAAAGATGTTTCATACGCCCGGGTGAGGGAAAATAGCCCAAAAAAAATTTCCCTGATTGTAGTGAATGGGCTCCATAGGCTAAAATTGGGAGACTTCATTTTTAATTAATAAAGTCCCAAAATAAGTTAAATATTTCAAGTTTAGTATCAAACTGATTGTTATAATAAATCCAACAACTTGCCATTGTTGACTTTAATATAATGAGTTCAGGGAAAGAGTTTTAGCACTCTACCTGAAAGTTGGCAACTTTCAGCTCTGTAGTTTCCTTCTATGATTGGCCAGCCTCTGGCAGCCTGGCCAGGCTGCCTTGATGAGATGTGAAGAGGCCTGGGCTGACATAAAATGAAGTGCCTGGTGGAGGAGATCTGTCTCAGTAGATTGTGAAGAGCAAATTGTGGACAGCAGATTGTGGAGAGCAGCCAAACTGGACTTCAAAGGATAGAAGGACATTTGGAGCAGCTCAGGACCTCCCCTATTTCCTCCAAACCCAGACAACCAGGTACCCCCTTGATTAGATCATGAGAGGGCAGGAAAGAGGTGTGTTAAGGAATTTTTGTCACACCAGCAGTTGGGCTCCACCAGACCTAACCTCCAAAATTAAATTTCTGCCATTTTGGATTTTTAAAGAATGTTGTTCTCTGGGATTGATTTTTGCCACCCTTCCCAATAAGTGGTCATCCAAAGGGTGGTGGCCTGCCTGTGGTTGCCCCCCCCGATTTCCACTCATGGAACAAGGATAAATATGACAGAGTTGCACCCCCAACTCAGATACCTACCAGGAACAAGACAAGAAGAAGAAGGACTGTCCTGCTGGACACCTGACCTGCATGTGGACACTACACACTGAAGGACTGGGCCAGCTGCACACTCGGGCTTCACCACAAAAATGACTTTGCCTGGCTTGAACGGGTTCAAGAAGGGACTCCCTGTTTACTACAGGCACAAAATAGCTAACCAGAGTCCCCGGCATCACAGCCTGAAGAAACGGACCAGCTGACCACTGTCCAGTGGTCATTTTTAAGTTTGAAACAGGTGCATTCTGGGAGTTGAAGTCCTACCCCTCAAGGATTAACTCTGAGCTTCTGGAACCTTGGGGTGAGCTGTGAACTCCTAAAGGACCTTCAAAGACCATCTGGAAGGAGATCCAGAAGTTTTGAGAAGATTACAGCACGTTTGGCAAAAAGTTCCATAAAGAGACTGACCCGACGTCGTGAGTCAAGCCAGCTTACATCGACAATGACCCGCCCTGACTTGCAGGTTCGTCCCATTGAAAAGCTTCAGAGCCCCAGACTTCTAGCATTTCACCAGGAGCTCCGGGAAAGGCAATCTGCTGATGTTGACTCGAAATTGGCTTGCTGTGGAGGGTTGTCTTACTTTGGAGAGAAAAAGCTCCAAAAAAAGTGACAAAGACCCAACGTAAAATGTTGACCCGGACATCATACGCAGCATATCTGAGGAGAGCTCCAGGGACATCAGATCCAATTTCAACTTTGGCCTTAATGAAGATTTCCGTCCCGAAAAATCATCTAGGTCTGATGGTGGAATTCTTCACCGAGGTCTCCTTCGATGCATATTCAAAGAGGGCTCCAGGGAGGATGGATCGGATTGGTGACTTTGTACAAGCGAGAAAAATCTTCAATAAAAAGACTAAGGGCCTCATTACGAGTTTTGGTGTTTAGACAAGACCACCAGGGTGGCGGGCGCCAAAACACCACCATGTTAATGGTAATCCGACCGATATATTAAGAGTCACACAGCAAAGTCCACCAAAATCCAGCCAGATTTCCAAAAGCGCCAGGACACTGGAGGGCAGGAAAGAGACGGTCCCACCACCAGCACTGCCTGCCCCCCCCAAAAACCCCGATCATATTACTATCCACAAATCACGATAGCGGTTCTTCTATTGTGGAAAACCAATGGCACTGCGAACCGTGGCAGTCGGCGGTCACATTAGTAATACACCACACATGTGATAGTTTGAAAACACCACAACTGGCACACAGCCAAATGCCTGACACACCCACACAGAACACTATAAAACGCATCCCTTCACACCCCCACAATCCTTTGCAGCAAAAACGGCAAACATAGCCAGATAAAAGCGACTAAAAATATTGAAAGCATACAATAGGCACCCCCACACATTTCACCTAGCACCCATCCCACACCTGCACAACACACATTAGTACCCCACACAATAGACACCAACATCACCCAATCACACCACAGCACCCACACCTCATCACCAATTTATTTTCCTTTCCGTTTCTTCGACCTCACTCCACCACTAACATGTCCCCACAAAAAAAACATTCATGTTTTACTGATGGTGGATGAAATCATCAGAGTGGAGTCACACCTATTTGGAGCACAAGTCCAGCAAACATCAATCACCAGGAAAATGGAGTTGTAAAAGAGGATAGTCTACAGGGTCAATACTGTAGGCAGACATCCACGCAAAAGGGAGGACTTCAAGAAGAGGTGGAACGACCTTAGGAGAAGGTAAATTGCATGGCTTCCAGGTACCAGCTGGCAGTCCTCAAGACTGGCGCTGGGTGTCACCTCCTCCCCCAACTTTCACATCATGGGAGGAGAAGGTCTTGGATATCCTGCATCCTGAGGGCCTAACAGAAATACCTGGGGCAGTGGAGTTAGGTAAGTCAGCACACCATTCATATTACCAAAAGGTTTTGTCTTGCATGTTCACTGAACACCTTGGGCCACCTCAGCAACAAAACCACCCATCAACCCTGTGTCTAAATGTGCAAATACTACTCTCTGGCATGCCTCATGTCACCTAAACTCACCAGCGGGTACTCTGTCTGGGTCTGGCATGGGTATTACAGGGACTGAGAGCCCTGCACCGCCCAGCAGGCACTGTTCAACCCATGCCAGAACAATGTACTACAAGTAAAATAGACTTGCATGTAAAATTAACAATCAAATATACACATCTGAATGCTCCAATATTGTACAGTCTATGGCAAAGACATCAATGCTATGGCCTACTACCAGTACTATTTGAAGCAAAACACAGCTACAATTCTGTTCTGTACTCAACCGGCCCTTGAAATTACTATCCAAAAAATATCATGTACTCACTTGGTGGGGAGTACTATATAGGGAGTTGGATGTACTTGCTGTACACCCATACAGAGGTCCAGGTTAAATGGTAACTCACGTACTGTTGGCCAGCTCCATTACCATAGTACATTTTGCAGCAGTTAGTTGACTCAATGATGCTATGCACCTTACTAGGAGAAAGTTTATATTGCCATGTCTTTACTCAAACAGGATCTGTGTCAGTCAATAGTCATCTAACAACCAAGATACTCCAAGATCTTAGAGCATGGTGTATGCAATTGGAAATCATAGCTCTAACCCATATTGGGAAGCAGGTGACATTGTCATATCAGGGGATCAGGAAACACCCCTGGATGTGTGGACAGTGAGGACGAAGCATGTCCATCTGAGACACCTGGTCAGTCAAAAACGGTGAGCCTCACCCTGCCCACATTGACCCCTCCAAGCCCTGTTGCAACAATATCACAGGCAACCAGTCTCCCCCAAACCTGTGTCCCAAGAGCAGTGTCTTCCATCTTGTGCCCCCCAGTACAGGTACATGAGTCTCCTATTGTGAACCTAGAAAATGATGACCTGCCACCAGTGGGAGGCCTATTGCATCCCATTGTATTCTACAGTGTTTGCACTACTTTTCTAACTGTTTACTTACCTGATTTTGGTTTGTGTGTATTTTTTGTGTATTTTACTTACCTCCTAAGGGAGTATATCCTCTGAAATATTTTTGGCACATTGTCACTAAAATAAAGTACCTTTATTTTTGGTAACACTGAGTATTGTAATTCTTCTGATATAGTGCTATATGAAAAAGTGCAATATGATATAAGTGGTATAGTAGGAGCTTTGCATGTCTCCTAGTTCAGCCTAAGCTGCTCTGCTATAGTTACCTCTATCAGCCTAAGCTGCTAGAACACTACTTATCTACTAATAAGGGATAACTGGACCTGGCACAAGCTATCAGTACCATCAGGCACCCACTATAAGCCAGGCCAGCCTCCTACATACACCATGTAACAATCTACATGCATATCTGAGTCATGGGCTTTGGAGCGACTTATGACTTCTCTAATGGTCATACTAAGACCCTCATTAAGCATTCCAAAACTCATCATTTCCCCACTTAATAACTTCAATTATATCACATCACATACCTAAAGTCAGGTGAAGTACTGATTGATTAGATCAGCCCTGATGTCTCCAGCTTCATCTTCATCATCTTCATCCTCACTTGACAAATCTGCATGTTCACCCACTGGAACTGCTAGCTCCCCCCTCATCTGGAATAAATGGGATTTGAGGTCTCAGTGTGAGGTTCTGGAGCATGCAGCAGGCAATAATAATTTGACATAGTTTGGTGGGTGAGTAGAGGAGAGCTCCTCCAGACTTCTCAATGTTGAGGAATATTGCCTTCAGGAGCCCATAATCCGTTCCACGACACACCATGTTCTTCCGTGGGCCTCATTGAAGCAGACTTCCCCTGGCGTGGTCGGGTACCTCACTGGTGTCAATAACCAAGGACAATTTAGGGAGCCAGTGTAAGGAATAGTTACAAAAGACCAAACATAAATATTGGACATCCACATATCCACATGACATATGTGACTTACCAAACAGCCAGTCCCTCTCTGTGTATTGCCATGTTATCAGCAGTGGGATATTGCTGTTCCGCATGATGAAGGATTCATGGACTGCCCCAGGGTAACTTGCACAAACTTGTGAAATGCAGAGGTCAGCCAAACAGACCACTTGGACATTAATGGAGTGTGCATTTTACCTGTTCCTATATACCTGTTCATTTGGGGGTACCAAGGCTTCACGGGTGTCATCTATGGCTCCAGCCACATGTAGATTGTGTTCCAAAGCATAGAAATCATACTTTACATGGGCCAATCTTCACATTATGGAAATCGGATGTAGCTGTCCAGGTGTTTCAACAATGCAGACAGTACAGCCTTGAAGACCAAACTAAACATAAGCTGAGCATCCCTGCAGTCGGCCACAATTTTTGGGAAGGAGCCTCTGGCCAGAAAGTGCAGCACTGACATTACTTGTACAATGGGAGGTATGCTAGAGGGATTACAAATGGCAGGCATCAGATCTGGCTCCAACTGAAGGCAGATTTCCATGATTGTATGCCTATCCAAGCAGTAGATCTGAATCACATGTCACTCCTCCATGGTCTGCAGTTCTGCTAGTGGATGGTACACTGAAGGTTGTCTCTCTCTTATCATGCCAGGGTAACTATGTGGGAGAAAACCAGCATGTATGTGTATCAGTCAATCTGTACAGCATAAGTATGATCATACCTGCATCACATATGATGTTAAATATTGAAACACAAAACTTTACATGTGTTGTACACAGCACGCATCTAGACAAATAGGGGGTGATTCTGACTATGGCGGACGGCGGAGGCCGTCCGCCATAGTACCTCCGCCAAATGACCGCACCGCGGTCAAAAGACCGCGGCGGCCATTCAGACATTTCCTCTGGGCCGGCGGGCCCTCTCCAAAAGAGCGCCCGCCGGCCCAGAGGAAATGCCCCTGCAACGAGGACGCCGGCTCAGAATTGAGCCGGCGTAGTTGCAGGGGTGCGACGGGTGCAGTTGCACCCGTCGCGTATTTCAGTGTCTGCAAGGCAGACACTGAAATACTTTGCGGGGCCCTCTTACGGGGGCCCCTGCCGTGCCCATGCCATTGGCATGGGCACGGCAGGGGCCCCCAGGGGCCCCGCGGCACCCCCTACCGCCATCCTGTTCATGCCGGGTTTCCCGCCATGAACAGGATGGCGGTAGGGGCTGTCAGAATCTCCGCCGCCATGAAGGATTCCCCCGAGCAGCGGTAAGTCGGCGGGAGCCCGCCGACTTGCCGCTTCTGACCGCGGCTAAACCGCCGCGGTCAGAATGCTCGTGGGAGCAGGGGTGCGACGGGTGCAGTTGCACCCGTCGCGTATTTCAGTGTCTGCAAGGCAGACACTGAAATACTTTGCGGGGCCCTCTTACGGGGGCCCCTGCCGTGCCCATGCCATTGGCATGGGCACGGCAGGGGCCCCCAGGGTCCCCGCGGCACCCCCTACCGCCATCCTGTTCATGGCGGGTTTCCCGCCATGAACAGGATGGCGGTAGGGGCTGTCAGAATCCTCATGGCGGCGGAGCGCGCTCCGCCGCCATGAAGGATTCCCCCGAGCAGCGGTAAGTCGGCGGGAGCCCGCCGACTTGCCGCTTCTGACCGCGGCTGAACCGCCGCGGTCAGAATGCTCGTGGGAGCACCGCCAGCCTGTTGGCGGTGCTCCCGTGGTCGGTGGCCCTGGCGGCCACCGGCCGCCAGGGTCAGAATGACCCCCATAATGTCCAAAACTGCATTCATATCCCTTAACCCCTATCATGTTTAGAAAATAGAGACACATGTCACTGACAGTCTATGTGACATTAACTTTCTTAACATGTTGCACATATTTGGTGCACCTATACCAGATTGCCATCACTTTGCTGACAACACTATCACATGCACATAACTCAGGATACATCAACTTTGCATCCTGTATATAAGGCATGCACATTTCTACTTGTTTGCTTAAAGCTAGCCGTGAACACGATGTCATAGATATGTTTCACAGCTTGTGACGCAATAAAAAAAAAAGAAATTATTCACATATGGGCCTTAAAATGATTGCTGCCTGACCTACTGTACTGGACATTAGGAAGTGACCTAACTCTCCCATTGGATGTCGTCATGGCGGTAGGAGGATACAACAGCTGTAGTCATTGCCATTGGAGCACATTACTGTATTTGGTGGTCTCGAGCCAATGGGGATGTCTGCTGGTGGTGACTGTTTTGTCCGTGGCAGACGTGATCGCCATCTCATACTTTATCTCTCACTTGACTCCTGACACTGCTTCCAGCAAGACCTCCACTACCTGAGCTGCTGTGTACTGCCTCTAGGAGCAACCATACCATGTCCTGGATGTGATACGGCCCCTGTCTTCTCAACAGAAGAGCTGGACAAGCTAGTGGAGGAGGTTCTATCTCTATATGGACAGCTCTATGGTGCACCAGAGGAGCAGGTAAGTTCAATGAAATACCACTTGATCAGTATAGGGAAAGGTGTGGAATACATTGTGACACAAAGGGTTAATTAGCTTGAACAGTGTAGATGAGCGTGATGCCTGCTGAAACCCGAACAACGTGGAAAAGTTCACGATGTTCGCTTTCAAGCTTGTTTTAAAAAAAAACATTCCATAGATAAACTTATTCGCAGCTGCATGTGTAAGAAACAGGTTGTGTAGGCGATTCCATCTCAATCTTGAGAACAAGACCACAGTAAAAAGATGGAATGAAAACAATGGCCAGGGAATGGCAGAGCAGCCAAGAGACATGTGCTGATAACATAGCTAGAAAATGCTGGAAAGGGATAGAATCCAAGCTTCAGGTTATTTAAGCACTGAAGTGCGGGTGAGGGGATTGAAGCTCGCAGATGGAGCTGTGCAAGCTGTCATCTCCAGGCCCAGCACTGCCTCCCTGCTTTTGCTGTTCAGAGACCGTGACGCTCGAGGGGGAGAGAGGTCCAAGCAGGCGGTAGAGGGCTTCCCAGCATTTCGTGTACTAAGTTAAGTTCCACCCAGGGATGAAAGGCCTTTGTTTCTCTGTTCTATTATTATGAATTGATTATTATGCTTGCACTGTGTTTATAATCTGAAGTATTCAGCTCGTTTATATTTTGCTTTCTGAACATTGTAGTGTGAGCTTGCTGCAGTAATTGAAACATGCATTTTGTTATGCAGTTAATCAAAGCTTATCTGAAGTATTCAGCTCATTTATATTTTGCTTCCTGAACATCGTAGTGTGACGCATTTTGGTATACAGTTAATCAAAGCTTATATCTGTCAATGAACTCTCTGCTCATATATATACATAGATGCTCTTTGTAGTGTACTCATATATAAATACATGCTCTTCATTGCTAATTTTATTCTACCATTGTTGATGTGCTAAATGCATACATTTACCTGAAATTCTAGTAAAGCTAAATTGTATTCATAGTTGGCGTGTGGTCCTTCATTGAGTGTCCTTATTGGCTTATACCGAACAGGTGTCAACCAGTCACCTGGATAAGACACCACTGTTTGAAATGTTGAGTGTATGATGATGTTCAGGAAATGTGGTTGAATGAAAGATTGAGGTAATACGTTTGGGTAGATGGACATGTGCACACATGCATAGATAGATTTTGAGTCCTGCAACATAGTAGAGAGTGTGTGATGTATGCACCCTGACCCACCTGCATATTGTATCACATGATAATTGAAGGTGGTGTGATAAATATTTGGACAGATATACCATGTTTAGAAATATGCTTGTGGTCTGGTCATATGTGTCAAGCTGACACCTGGTGCTAGATATGCATGTTGTATGCCTGTCTCTACATCACATATGGACTGTCTGCAGATGGTCATTCCTTATTGAAGGGGATCTTGTAGGCAATTTGTGCAAGGCTACTTGACCTAACTTCTACATTTACCCTGATTGTTTTGGTATAGTGCATGTGCACATGACATTTTCTCCTTGTCTTTGTCATCCATGCAGGTCAACGTCCATCAGTAAAAGGGGATTTGGTGTGCCATTGCCAAGAAAGTGCAGACCCTGGGGGTCCACAGCTGGTGGAGCACCCACTGTAGGAAGCGGTGGGAGGACCTGAGACGCTTGGCCCTTAGGACCGCAGAGGCCCAGCTGGGGATGACCTCCCAAGGAGGAAGGTGTGCACATCAGACCTTGACACCCCTAATAGCCGCATATTGGTGGTGGCCTACCCAGAGTTGGACAGACGTCTGAGGCCAGCACAGAAGCCACAAGGGGTTAAGAACAGATTTAGCGCATTGTCATCTCTTTACCAGGTTAGTGTATGAATTTGAAAGATTCTAAGCTCTGACAATGTAGTAAGTACAAAGGGTTGAAGATCTCCAAGAACACATAGATGTACAGTCCCCAACATTGATACACATGTGTGCACATTCTACTGTTTATAGGGACATCTTACTCACTTATGTTGTCCCCTCTGTACAGAAGCATATGATGATGCACCTGTGACTGTCTCATATGTGTATCAGTATACAGCTTTTCATACCCTCCTAGTTGTTCCTTCCCACCTACAGATCAGCACTCCCAATAGCATGATGGTAAGTTGTCCAGGTCTTTGCCCTCCATCCATTCCAATTTCCCTTCATCCATGTCTATGTGCAACATAGAGTCTGACAATTTGTAGTCATTCCTACTTTTCATAAGGTGTGTGATGAGTAACAACATCATGCGATGCTGTGATGTCCATCTGACATTTCACATGCCATACTTGCAAAACTTCTTCAGACCTGCTACAAGGTGTACCCCCTTGGTAATTGAGGGATGTACATAGACCTCTGCAATGTGTCATTAAGGTGAACACCCTACATGTAGGTAACCATGAGGTATTTCTAGACTCCTATTGGATCACATACATTGATGTCAGAGCTATGAATTTTAGTGCCATGTTCATGTTCTGTAGTTAGGAAATGGCTACACAACTATTTCCTTAGCCATTGTGTTATGGGCATAATAATAAAAAGGCCAAGACATCCTATACACAGCTTAAATCTTAACTGTTTGTTGCCAACATCATGTGTACATTGTAAGGTTCTGTCATAAATCCACATTGTGATGGATTTTAAATTACTTTCTGTTGCTATTTTGGATATCTTTAGAGTTCTGGTTGTATGGAAACCTATTGTTTGTGCTGACTACATTGTGGTGTAGGTGTGGAAGTTCACATCCACATGTCAGTCGAATGGTATATGTAGTCAGATATTTGGCTGGCATCAAGCTGTATGTCCCTGCCTTGGTAGCCTCAGATGTGATTTGTGTCTCAGATTTTGTCACACAGATATAAGGCCAGTCATGTCTGATGTGTGGATAGTGATGTAGCCACTCAGTCATTAGCCTCTTGATGGAATGGAATAATTGCATGATATGTTGAACTATATGTCACCTTCATGCACATGACAGGTTTCCATTGTATTGAAATAGTAGTTATACTACCTGTGGTTGTGTGTGGGTAAATGCTCTAAGATAATTAGGCCCTTATAATTGTGCTAGACTTTGTTTTTAGGAGGACAATGACTTGGTCCACTAACTATGTTGCATCCTTTTCTACATCACTATTGATACGTACGTAGGTGACAGGTGTTCTGACACTTTCATAATCCAAATTTGGATATGCCAATTAGAGTAGTTGCATGTATGCAAATTTCTGTTGTGAACACAGTGGCATGAAGTGGGTATGGCTTGTATGCAACATCCTGTCTTGTGTTGACTATACAATAAGGTCCCTTGCCTGATACATGACATCAGTCCAAGTTGTTAGTATGTATTGAGTTTGTATATGAGATATTTGGAAATCATTGTGACCCCTATTTCCCATAGAATTTTTGTTGGTTGACTATGTTGCTGGGGATAGTGACCCAGTATCATGTGACCAAGTCACCTTGTCATAGACTGGTTGGTGTGATAGTTCTACTGATATTATGGGATTGTAGGTGTGATATTAGAAGCTTAGCTGGTGTGTGACAAGGTATTTATTGAGGGTTGTACATTTTATCTTGTTGTGACATGATGTTGGCACCAAACTGGTACTACCTTGGGGTGGTGTACAACTAGAAGTGATGTTGCTGAGGTGTACAGTGTGATGTAAGTGGTACGTAAAGAATGTGAGACAGGGCACATTCGAGTGGGGAAGCTGCTGGCCATGAGACCTCCAGTCATGAGAACACCGACAGCAAGGGACCCAGTGGACTGTAGGGTGAGGGCGGGGGAGACTGGATCAAGTTCTTCATCTTTCGATTCCACCACCAGTGGACACTCCCGTGTAGTGGCAGACCCATCTGGGACCACCCCAGCAACATCTCTGTCTGCCACCCCCTTTCTATCACCGCCCTCCCTGTAGCTCCACAACGAGTTGGTGTTGCCCGCTCACCCAAGAGGGTGGGCGTCTCCTTTGCTGCAGGCACCTCTGCCCCAGCCCCTGTTAGCCGTGTTGCCCTCAGTGAGGAGGCTATTGACCTCCATGAGTTCTATCAGTGTGGGTCAGTCGACTGTTGTTAATGCCATCCAGTGACTGGCAACTCAGATACAAAAGAGTAATGCATTCCTGGAGGGCATTCATGGTGCACTGGCTGGCCTACAGAGATCATTTCAGGATCTGGCCTCCGCACTGATGGCAGCCAGTCACCCTTTGTCCACCGTCCCCCCCCAACCTTCTTCTTCCCAATCCCCATCCCCCTTTCCCCTTCCCAGCCAAAGCACACAAGCATACGGGCATGCATCCACCTCAAAATCTAAGGGTAGCACAGACAAACCAAAGCAGCAAAAGACACACCACCGGCATACACACAAGCAACATACACCTGTACACACAGCAACAGTCACAACCTGCCCTGACTCCCTCACCACCCCCAACATCATAGATATCACACTTGACACACCTACAGACACCACACTAACATTCACAGATGTATCCACTACACCCATCCTACCTGCAGACAGCACCCTAGCACACCCACAGACATCCACCCCAATCACCACACCTGCAGACACCACAATCACAGACACTCCTACATGCAGCACATCTACAATACCTGCACTCACCACCCCAACGGACAGCCATCCACCTACCACGGCATCCCCTACCCCCTGCCAGTATCTATGCCCCTCCCCGGCCAAGAAGTCAACCCCTTCCAAGAAGAGCCAACCCACCCCAAGGCTAAACCTAAAACCCCCTCCAAGCCAAAGCCCAACCCCCCCAAGCCTAAGTCCAAATCTTCCCTTTGCCACCCCCGAGATCTTCCCTGGGTTGCCGGCCTCCCCCCTTGATGCCCCTACCTGTGGAGGTTACATGACAGTCAGTAGTCAAGTTGGGGCACCATTATTTATCTTGGGTGCACAATCTGTGTACTGTGGACTGGCCTATGGCCTTTGACCTTGATCTTTTTTCTCAAAAAATATATATTCAGACCAACCAGTTGTTGGTTTTCTGGTTACATCTTTGTCCTGCATTTCCTTTCCTAGGTTTGAGTTGTTCTTGGCAGACATTGGTTGTGTGCAAGTATTTGTGTGTGGGGGGGGTTTCTGCTTCCTGTATTGTGTGGGCAGTTTGTGATGGTATGTGATGTGCTTTTGTCCCCCAGGAATAGGGAATGTGTTGTGTGATTGGCATGTGTACCAACACCAGAATAATGTGGTAATGCAGTCTTTGCAGAATCACATAAATTCACTCTTCTCATAAAGTTCTATTTCGTTCAACAATTTATTTATGAAAGTTAAACAAAACCCACACTTTCTAATTCTAATCATTTCCTATTGTTCGCTGCAGTTTTAATAAAATGTTTCACAAGCTAAATCATGCTAAGTAAACGTGTTAGAATTTTTTTTATAGAGCATAACATTTTTAAAATGGTCTTATACTGACATTTTGAGGTTCTGGTAATATTTACAATATGCTCAATCAATCAATCAATCATTCAATCATTGGATTTATAAAGCCCTCTATGTACCCGTGAGCGTTTCAAGGCGCTGGGGGGGTGCTGTTGTTAATGATCGAAGAGCCAGGTCTTGAGGAGTCTTCTGAAGGTGAGTAGGTCTTGGGTCTGTCGCAGGTTGGTAGGGAGGATGTTCCAGGTCTTGGCGGCGAGGTATGAGAAGGATCTGCCGCCGGAGGTCTTTCTTCGGATGCGGGGAACGACGGCGAGGGCGAGGTTTGTGGAGCGGAGCTGACGGGTGGGGGTGTAGAAGCTGAGTCTGTTGTTTAAGTAGGCTGGTCCGGTGTCGTGGAGCGCTTTGTGAGCATGGGTATGAAGTTTGAAAGTGATCCTCTTTCCACAGGGAGCCAGTGAAGGTTTCTCAGGTGGTGGGAGATGTGGCCGTGGCGGGATACGTCGAGGATCAGCCGGGCGGAGGCGTTTTGGATGCGTTGGAGGCATAGTAGGTCTTTTGCTGGGATGCCTGTGTAGAGTGCGTTGCCATAGTCTAGCCTGCTGCTGACGAGGGCCTGTGTCACCGTTCTTGTTTCTGTCGGGATCCACTTGTAGATCCTACGGAGCATGCAGAGTGTGTTGTAGCAGGAGGAGGAAACTGCGTTGACCTGTTTAGACATGGTTAGGGAGGAGTTGAGGATGAAGCCCAGGTTACGAGCGTGGTCGGTCGGTGTCGGTGGGGTTCCTAGTGCGGTAGGCCTCCAGGAGTCGTCCCAGGCAGAGGGGGTGGGTCCGAGGATGAGGACCTTCGTCTTGTCCGAGTTCAGTTTCAGACGGCTGCTTCTCATCCATTTGGCGATGGATTTCATTCCCTCGTGGAGGTTGGTTTTGGCTATCTGGCTCATGGTTTAAGATGTCAGCAGAACACCCATTCGTATCATGTGTAATATATAATTGATACATTTGGAATGGTGGCATGACTCATGGCAGGTAAAACCTAAATTGTTTTTTGAAGTCCCTCACCATGCCACCTTCAAAAATGGTAACATATATCATACATCATATAACAACTTTGTGAACCTGCATAAATAGTTTATACCATGGCACTTTGTGTGTGCATGTGTTTTACAAAAAAGGATTGTGTTATGATTGTAGAACAAGGTGAAAACAATTTGAGGAGGCCTCTTGGCTCTTGGGAGGGTTGTTCCCTACAGTAAGGTTCCCATGAATACAATCTGTGAGGCAGTAACTATTTTTCTCTTATATCACTTTAACTCTAATAATGTAATAGTATGGAACTTGACATGTTTACTGCTGTAATAAACACACTACTGCTCATTTATTTGTACTGCTGCATTAAAAAATGTGCTATTGAGGCACATGTTACAGCCCCGGACAACTTCCTCAAATATGTCCCAACTTACAATATTAGTGTAAGAGCCCAGTGCTGGCTTTAGGGTAGTTTGACCAGTGCCATTGTGCTGGGCACCAAGGTCCAGGGAGCACCCATTGCATAACATGCTGAACCAAGATAAGAGCAGTATGGAGAGATGTTTGTGTGCATGGCATTTTTGCAAGGGATAATTACAAATGCACGATAAGCCTGGTGGTTAATGCACTTGATGGAGTGATCTGTGATTGATCAAGGCACAGTTTTGACTTATGAAAGAATGAAGAAAGGTATTAATGTTCCTGCTGGAAAGCACAATTTGTAATATGCAGATCACACATTTGTATTTTATGTAGATAGCTCAGTGTTTAATTGCTTTTGTCACAGAGGTCCTTTTGTTAGAAAGTCACAGTCCCACTATAGCACATTGAGCTATGAACTAGAATCAAAGCACTGCATGCATCAATTAATTGTTATTCTAAGTTTGCTAAAGAGGTTTGAGTAGTAATATAATTTTATTTGCATGACACCCAATCATGTTTTGTTTTCAATCCTTAATTTATAGTGTGGAGTTACTAGCAATTTGTTCTTGGCTTCCATCACAAAAGACATACAAACCTGATGCAAGTGTCATTATGGGGCTTATCTGCCAGTGCAAATCCTAAATTGCACTGGACACTAGCCCTAAAGTAACACAAAGTAGCACTATGCACTACTTTATGTAAAGTAGCTATAGCATAGATGGTACATGGACGTTCCCATGCACTCAACAATGGAATGTGACACTAATCCTCATATACTAACGTTGATAATAAGGGATTAGGAACAAAACATTACACTTCCTTGAAGCTTAAATTTGGATAAAAGAGTTATTTTCTCCAAACATTTCCAACTATGCATGTGTGGTGCACTGCACAGAACACATGCAAAGTCATAAGATTTGTTAAACCATAAAATTTTGGGCTGGACAGATACCCATCCACTCTCAAATCTGTGCTTAACCTCACACACGCACATCATTGCGCTATAGTTCAAGAGTGTGTGCATTGGCGCAAGACATCCAAGGGTATAAAAAGCACTCTCGGGAAGGACAACATCACCACAATTTAGGAAATATGGTGCATGTCTCCTTCAGACGACCTAGCTTAAAGAAAGTCTTCCTTTTTTCCCTGGTCACCCCCAAACTTTTTGGACAGATACTGGTGGTTACTGACTCTTGGCTGTGCCCTGGGTACTGCTAACCAGTCCGAGGGCCAGTTCTCTATGTAAATTGGATATGCAAATTAGGGCAATTATAATTGACAGGATTCACCTGCCTATAAGTCCCTAGTATGTGATAGAGCATGTAAGTTTAGAGAACCCAGCATAGGTAGTGCACCCATAGGTGCACTTCTGAGTTGCCCAATGCCATTTTAAAGGCAGGCCTACTTTGTTGGCTGCTTTTAAACTAAAGTTACATTCAAATTCAACTTTGGAATTAAAGGTACTTCCAAAGTCTTAAACTACCTTATTTTTACATATAGGTTACCACTAATGTGTGCCCCAGATGCCCCCAGGATTGGGTGAAGTGTAACTAGAAGCAGGGACCTTATAAAAGATGTTTCATACGCCCGGGTGAGGGAAAATAGCCCAAAAAAAATTTCCCTGATTGTAGTGAATGGGCTCCATAGGCTAAAATTGGGAGACTTCATTTTTAATTAATAAAGTCCCAAAATAAGTTAAATATTTCAAGTTTAGTATCAAACTGATTGTTATAATAAATCCAACAACTTGCCATTGTTGACTTTAATATAATGAGTTCAGGGAAAGAGTTTTAGCACTCTACCTGAAAGTTGGCAACTTTCAGCTCTGTAGTTTCCTTCTATGATTGGCCAGCCTCTGGCAGCCTGGCCAGGCTGCCTTGATGAGATGTGAAGAGGCCTGGGCTGACATAAAATGAAGTGCCTGGTGGAGGAGATCTGTCTCAGTAGATTGTGAAGAGCAAATTGTGGACAGCAGATTGTGGAGAGCAGCCAAACTGGACTTCAAAGGATAGAAGGACATTTGGAGCAGCTCAGGACCTCCCCTATTTCCTCCAAACCCAGACAACCAGGTACCCCCTTGATTAGATCATGAGAGGGCAGGAAAGAGGTGTGTTAAGGAATTTTTGTCACACCAGCAGTTGGGCTCCACCAGACCTAACCTCCAAAATTAAATTTCTGCCATTTTGGATTTTTAAAGAATGTTGTTCTCTGGGATTGATTTTTGCCACCCTTCCCAATAAGTGGTCATCCAAAGGGTGGTGGCCTGCCTGTGGTTGCCCCCCCCGATTTCCACTCATGGAACAAGGATAAATATGACAGAGTTGCACCCCCAACTCAGATACCTACCAGGAACAAGACAAGAAGAAGAAGGACTGTCCTGCTGGACACCTGACCTGCATGTGGACACTACACACTGAAGGACTGGGCCAGCTGCACACTAGGGCTTCACCACAAAAATGACTTTGCCTGGCTTGAACGGGTTCAAGAAGGGACTCCCTGTTTACTACAGGCACAAAATAGCTAACCAGAGTCCCCGGCATCACAGCCTGAAGAAACGGACCAGCTGACCACTGTCCAGTGGTCATTTTTAAGTTTGAAACAGGTGCATTCTGGGAGTTGAAGTCCTACCCCTCAAGGATTAACTCTGAGCTTCTGGAACCTTGGGGTGAGCTGTGAACTCCTAAAGGACCTTCAAAGACCATCTGGAAGGAGATCCAGAAGTTTTGAGAAGATTACAGCACGTTTGGCAAAAAGTTCCATAAAGAGACTGACCCGACGTCGTGAGTCAAGCCAGCTTACATCGACAATGACCCGCCCTGACTTGCAGGTTCGTCCCATTGAAAAGCTTCAGAGCCCCAGACTTCTAGCATTTCACCAGGAGCTCCGGGAAAGGCAATCTGCTGATGTTGACTCGAAATTGGCTTGCTGTGGAGGGTTGTCTTACTTTGGAGAGAAAAAGCTCCAAAAAAAGTGACAAAGACCCAACGTAAAATGTTGACCCGGACATCATACGCAGCATATCTGAGGAGAGCTCCAGGGACATCAGATCCAATTTCAACTTTGGCCTTAATGAAGATTTCCGTCCCGAAAAATCATCTAGGTCTGATGGTAGAATTCTTCACCGAGGTCTCCTTCGATGCATATTCAAAGAGGGCTCCAGGGAGGATGGATCGGATTGGTGACTTTGTACAAGCGAGAAAAATCTTCAATAAAAAGACTAAGGGCCTCATTACGAGTTTTGGTGTTTAGACAAGACCACCAGGGTGGCGGGCGCCAAAACACCACCATGTTAATGGTAATCCGACCGATATATTAAGAGTCACACAGCAAAGTCCACCAAAATCCAGCCAGATTTCCAAAAGCGCCAGGACACTGGAGGGCAGGAAAGAGACGGTCCCACCACCAGCACTGCCTGCCCCCCCCAAAAACCCCGATCATATTACTATCCACAAATCACGATAGCGGTTCTTCTATTGTGGAAAACCAATGGCACTGCGAACCGTGGCAGTCGGCGGTCACATTAGTAATACACCACACATGTGATAGTTTGAAAACACCACAACTGGCACACAGCCAAATGCCTGACACATCCACACAGAACACTATAAAACGCATCCCTTCACACCCCCACAATCCTTTGCAGCAAAAACGGCAAACATAGCCAGATAAAAGCGACTAAAAATATTGAAAGCATACAATAGGCACCCCCACACATTTCACCTAGCACCCATCCCACACCTGCACAACACACATTAGTACCCCACACAATAGACACCAACATCACCCAATCACACCACAGCACCCACACCTCATCACCAATTTATTTTCCTTTCCGTTTCTTCGACCTCACTCCACCACTAACATGTCCCCACAAAAAAAACATTCATGTTTTACTGATGGTGGATGAAATCATCAGAGTGGAGTCACACCTATTTGGAGCACAAGTCCAGCAAACATCAATCACCAGGAAAATTGAGTTGTAAAAGAGGATAGTCTACAGGGTCAATACTGTAGGCAGACATCCACGCAAAAGGGAGGACTTCAAGAAGAGGTGGAACGACCTTAGGAGAAGGTAAATTGCATGGCTTCCAGGTACCAGCTGGCAGTCCTCAAGACTGGCGCTGGGTGTCACCTCCTCCCCCAACTTTCACATCATGGGAGGAGAAGGTCTTGGATATCCTGCATCCTGAGGGCCTAACAGAAATACCTGGGGCAGTGGAGTTAGGTAAGTCAGCACACCATTCATATTACCAAAAGGTTTTGTCTTGCATGTTCACTGAACACCTTGGGCCACCTCAGCAACAAAACCACCCATCAACCCTGTGTCTAAATGTGCAAATACCACTCTCTGGCATGCCTCATGTCACCTAAACTCACCAGCGGGTACTCTGTCTGGGTCTGGCATGGGTATTACAGGGACTGAGAGCCCTGCACCGCCCAGCAGGCACTGTTCAACCCATGCCAGAACAATGTACTACAAGTAAAATAGACTTGCATGTAAAATTAACAATCAAATATACACATCTGAATGCTCCAATATTGTACAGTCTATGGCAAAGACATCAATGCTATGGCCTACTACCAGTACTATTTGAAGCAAAACACAGCTACAATTCTGTTCTGTACTCAACCGGCCCTTGAAATTACTATCCAAAAAATATCATGTACTCACTTGGTGGGGAGTACTATATAGGGAGTTGGATGTACTTGCTGTACACCCATACAGAGGTCCAGGTTAAATGGTAACTCACGTACTGTTGGCCAGCTCCATTACCATAGTACATTTTGCAGCAGTTAGTTGACTCAATGATGCTATGCACCTTACTAGGAGAAAGTTTATATTGCCATGTCTTTACTCAAACAGGATCTGTGTCAGTCAATAGTCATCTAACAACCAAGATACTCCAAGATCTTAGAGCATGGTGTATGCAATTGGAAATCATAGCTCTAACCCATATTGGGAAGCAGGTGACATTGTCATATCAGGGGATCAGGAAACACCCCTGGATGTGTGGACAGTGAGGACGAAGCAGGTCCATCTGAGACACCTGGTCAGTCAAAAACGGTGAGCCTCACCCTGCCCACATTGACCCCTCCAAGCCCTGTTGCAACAATATCACAGGCAACCAGTCACCCCCAAACCTGTGTCCCAAGAGCAGTGTCTTCCATCTTGTGCCCCCCAGTACAGGTACATGAGTCTCCTATTGTGAACCTAGAAAATGATGACCTGCCACCAGTGGGAGGCCTATTGCATCCCATTGTATTCTACAGTGTTTGCACTACTTTTCTAACTGTTTACTTACCTGATTTTGGTTTGTGTGTATTTTTTGTGTATTTTACTTACCTCCTAAGGGAGTATATCCTCTGAGATATTTTTGGCACATTGTCACTAAAATAAAGTACCTTTATTTTTGGTAACACTGAGTATTGTAATTCTTCTGATATAGTGCTATATGAAAAAGTGCAATATGATATAAGTGGTATAGTAGGAGCTTTGCATGTCTCCTAGTTCAGCCTAAGCTGCTCTGCTATAGTTACCTCTATCAGCCTAAGCTGCTAGAACACTACTTATCTACTAATAAGGGATAACTGGACCTGGCACAAGCTATCAGTACCATCAGGCACCCACTATAAGCCAGGCCAGCCTCCTACATACACCATGTAACAATCTACATGCATATCTGAGTCATGGGCTTTGGAGCGACTTATGACTTCTCTAATGGTCATACTAAGACCCTCATTAAGCATTCCAAAACTCATCATTTCCCCACTTAATAACTTCAATTATATCACATCACATACCTAAAGTCAGGTGAAGTACTGATTGATTAGATCAGCCCTGATGTCTCCAGCTTCATCTTCATCATCTTCATCCTCACTTGACAAATCTGCATGTTCACCCACTGGAACTGCTAGCTCCCCCCTCATCTGGAATAAATGGGATTTGAGGTCTCAGTGTGAGGTTCTGGAGCACGCAGCAGGCAATAATAATTTGACATAGTTTGGTGGGTGAGTAGAGGAGAGCTCCTCCAGACTTCTCAATGTTGAGGAATATTGCCTTCAGGAGCCCATAATCCGTTCCACGACACACCATGTTCTTCCGTGGGCCTCATTGAAGCAGACTTCCCCTGGCGTGGTCGGGTACCTCACTGGTGTCAATAACCAAGGACAATTTAGGGAGCCAGTGTAAGGAATAGTTACAAAAGACCAAACATAAATATTGGACATCCACATATCCACATGACATATGTGACTTACCAAACAGCCAGTCCCTCTCTGTGTATTGCCATGTTATCAGCAGTGGGATATTGCTGTTCCGCATGATGAAGGATTCATGGACTGCCCCAGGGTAACTTGCACAAACTTGTGAAATGCAGAGGTCAGCCAAACAGACCACTTGGACATTAATGGAGTGTGCATTTTACCTGTTCCTATATACCTGTTCATTTGGGGGTACCAAGGCTTCACGGGTGTCATCTATGGCTCCAGCCACATGTAGATTGTGTTCCAAAGCATAGAAATCATACTTTACATGGGCCAATCTTCACATTATGGAAATCGGATGTAGCTGTCCAGGTGTTTCAACAATGCAGACAGTACAGCCTTGAAGACCAAACTAAACATAAGCTGAGCATCCCTGCAGTCGGCCACAATTTTTGGGAAGGAGCCTCTGGCCAGAAAGTGCAGCACTGACATTACTTGTACAATGGGAGGTATGCTAGAGGGATTACAAATGGCAGGCATCAGATCTGGCTCCAACTGAAGGCAGATTTCCATGATTGTATGCCTATCCAAGCAGTAGATCTGAATCACATGTCACTCCTCCATGGTCTGCAGTTCTGCTAGTGGATGGTACACTGAAGGTTGTCTCTCTCTTATCATGCCAGGGTAACTATGTGGGAGAAAACCAGCATGTATGTGTATCAGTCAATCTGTACAGCATAAGTATGATCATACCTGCATCACATATGATGTTAAATATTGAAACACAAAACTTTACATGTGTTGTACACAGCACGCATCTAGACAAATAGGGGGTGATTCTGACTATGGCGGACGGCGGAGGCCGTCCGCCATAGTACCTCCGCCAAATGACCGCACCGCGGTCAAAAGACCGCGGCGGCCATTCAGACATTTCCTCTGGGCCGGCGGGCCCTCTCCAAAAGAGCGCCCGCCGGCCCAGAGGAAATGCCCCTGCAACGAGGACGCCGGCTCAGAATTGAGCCGGCGTAGTTGCAGGGGTGCGACGGGTGCAGTTGCACCCGTCGCGTATTTCAGTGTCTGCAAGGCAGACACTGAAATACTTTGCGGGGCCCTCTTACGGGGGCCCCTGCCGTGCCCATGCCATTGGCATGGGCACGGCAGGGGCCCCCAGGGGCCCCGCGGCACCCCCTACCGCCATCCTGTTCATGCCGGGTTTCCCGCCATGAACAGGATGGCGGTAGGGGCTGTCAGAATCTCCGCCGCCATGAAGGATTCCCCCGAGCAGCGGTAAGTCGGCGGGAGCCCGCCGACTTGCCGCTTCTGACCGCGGCTAAACCGCCGCGGTCAGAATGCTCGTGGGAGCAGGGGTGCGACGGGTGCAGTTGCACCCGTCGCGTATTTCAGTGTCTGCAAGGCAGACACTGAAATACTTTGCGGGGCCCTCTTACGGGGGCCCCTGCCGTGCCCATGCCATTGGCATGGGCACGGCAGGGGCCCCCAGGGTCCCCGCGGCACCCCCTACCGCCATCCTGTTCATGGCGGGTTTCCCGCCATGAACAGGATGGCGGTAGGGGCTGTCAGAATCCTCATGGCGGCGGAGCGCGCTCCGCCGCCATGAAGGATTCCCCCGAGCAGCGGTAAGTCGGCGGGAGCCCGCCGACTTGCCGCTTCTGACCGCGGCTGAACCGCCGCGGTCAGAATGCTCGTGGGAGCACCGCCAGCCTGTTGGCGGTGCTCCCGTGGTCGGTGGCCCTGGCGGCCACCGGCCGCCAGGGTCAGAATGACCCCCATAATGTCCAAAACTGCATTCATATCCCTTAACCCCTATCATGTTTAGAAAATAGAGACACATGTCACTGACAGTCTATGTGACATTAACTTTCTTAACATGTTGCACATATTTGGTGCACCTATACCAGATTGCCATCACTTTGCTGACAACACTATCACATGCACATAACTCAGGATACATCAACTTTGCATCCTGTATATAAGGCATGCACATTTCTACTTGTTTGCTTAAAGCTAGCCGTGAACACGATGTCATAGATATGTTTCACAGCTTGTGACGCAATAAAAAAAAAAGAAATTATTCACATATGGGCCTTAAAATGATTGCTGCCTGACCTACTGTACTGGACATTAGGAAGTGACCTAACTCTCCCATTGGATGTCGTCATGGCGGTAGGAGGATACAACAGCTGTAGTCATTGCCATTGGAGCACATTACTGTATTTGGTGGTCTCGAGCCAATGGGGATGTCTGCTGGTGGTGACTGTTTTGTCCGTGGCAGACGTGATCGCCATCTCATACTTTATCTCTCACTTGACTCCTGACACTGCTTCCAGCAAGACCTCCACTACCTGAGCTGCTGTGTACTGCCTCTAGGAGCAACCATACCATGTCCTGGATGTGATACGGCCCCTGTCTTCTCAACAGAAGAGCTGGACAAGCTAGTGGAGGAGGTTCTATCTCTATATGGACAGCTCTATGGTGCACCAGAGGAGCAGGTAAGTTCAATGAAATACCACTTGATCAGTATAGGGAAAGGTGTGGAATACATTGTGACACAAAGGGTTAATTAGCTTGAACAGTGTAGATGAGCGTGATGCCTGCTGAAACCCGAACAACGTGGAAAAGTTCACGATGTTCGCTTTCAAGCTTGTTTTAAAAAAAAACATTCCATAGATAAACTTATTCGCAGCTGCATGTGTAAGAAACAGGTTGTGTAGGCGATTCCATCTCAATCTTGAGAACAAGACCACAGTAAAAAGATGGAATGAAAACAATGGCCAGGGAATGGCAGAGCAGCCAAGAGACATGTGCTGATAACATAGCTAGAAAATGCTGGAAAGGGATAGAATCCAAGCTTCAGGTTATTTAAGCACTGAAGTGCGGGTGAGGGGATTGAAGCTCGCAGATGGAGCTGTGCAAGCTGTCATCTCCAGGCCCAGCACTGCCTCCCTGCTTTTGCTGTTCAGAGACCGTGACGCTCGAGGGGGAGAGAGGTCCAAGCAGGCGGTAGAGGGCTTCCCAGCATTTCGTGTACTAAGTTAAGTTCCACCCAGGGATGAAAGGCCTTTGTTTCTCTGTTCTATTATTATGAATTGATTATTATGCTTGCACTGTGTTTATAATCTGAAGTATTCAGCTCGTTTATATTTTGCTTTCTGAACATTGTAGTGTGAGCTTGCTGCAGTAATTGAAACATGCATTTTGTTATGCAGTTAATCAAAGCTTATCTGAAGTATTCAGCTCATTTATATTTTGCTTCCTGAACATCGTAGTGTGACGCATTTTGGTATACAGTTAATCAAAGCTTATATCTGTCAATGAACTCTCTGCTCATATATATACATAGATGCTCTTTGTAGTGTACTCATATATAAATACATGCTCTTCATTGCTAATTTTATTCTACCATTGTTGATGTGCTAAATGCATACATTTACCTGAAATTCTAGTAAAGCTAAATTGTATTCATAGTTGGCGTGTGGTCCTTCATTGAGTGTCCTTATTGGCTTATACCGAACAGGTGTCAACCAGTCACCTGGATAAGACACCACTGTTTGAAATGTTGAGTGTATGATGATGTTCAGGAAATGTGGTTGAATGAAAGATTGAGGTAATACGTTTGGGTAGATGGACATGTGCACACATGCATAGATAGATTTTGAGTCCTGCAACATAGTAGAGAGTGTGTGATGTATGCACCCTGACCCACCTGCATATTGTATCACATGATAATTGAAGGTGGTGTGATAAATATTTGGACAGATATACCATGTTTAGAAATATGCTTGTGGTCTGGTCATATGTGTCAAGCTGACACCTGGTGCTAGATATGCATGTTGTATGCCTGTCTCTACATCACATATGGACTGTCTGCAGATGGTCATTCCTTATTGAAGGGGATCTTGTAGGCAATTTGTGCAAGGCTACTTGACCTAACTTCTACATTTACCCTGATTGTTTTGGTATAGTGCATGTGCACATGACATTTTCTCCTTGTCTTTGTCATCCATGCAGGTCAACGTCCATCAGTAAAAGGGGATTTGGTGTGCCATTGCCAAGAAAGTGCAGACCCTGGGGGTCCACAGCTGGTGGAGCACCCACTGTAGGAAGCGGTGGGAGGACCTGAGACGCTTGGCCCTTAGGACCGCAGAGGCCCAGCTGGGGATGACCTCCCAAGGAGGAAGGTGTGCACATCAGACCTTGACACCCCTAATAGCCGCATATTGGTGGTGGCCTACCCAGAGTTGGACAGACGTCTGAGGCCAGCACAGAAGCCACAAGGGGTTAAGAACAGATTTAGCGCATTGTCATCTCTTTACCAGGTTAGTGTATGAATTTGAAAGATTCTAAGCTCTGACAATGTAGTAAGTACAAAGGGTTGAAGATCTCCAAGAACACATAGATGTACAGTCCCCAACATTGATACACATGTGTGCACATTCTACTGTTTATAGGGACATCTTACTCACTTATGTTGTCCCCTCTGTACAGAAGCATATGATGATGCACCTGTGACTGTCTCATATGTGTATCAGTATACAGCTTTTCATACCCTCCTAGTTGTTCCTTCCCACCTACAGATCAGCACTCCCAATAGCATGATGGTAAGTTGTCCAGGTCTTTGCCCTCCATCCATTCCAATTTCCCTTCATCCATGTCTATGTGCAACATAGAGTCTGACAATTTGTAGTCATTCCTACTTTTCATAAGGTGTGTGATGAGTAACAACATCATGCGATGCTGTGATGTCCATCTGACATTTCACATGCCATACTTGCAAAACTTCTTCAGACCTGCTACAAGGTGTACCCCCTTGGTAATTGAGGGATGTACATAGACCTCTGCAATGTGTCATTAAGGTGAACACCCTACATGTAGGTAACCATGAGGTATTTCTAGACTCCTATTGGATCACATACATTGATGTCAGAGCTATGAATTTTAGTGCCATGTTCATGTTCTGTAGTTAGGAAATGGCTACACAACTATTTCCTTAGCCATTGTGTTATGGGCATAATAATAAAAAGGCCAAGACATCCTATACACAGCTTAAATCTTAACTGTTTGTTTCCAACATCATGTGTACATTGTAAGGTTCTGTCATAAATCCACATTGTGATGGATTTTAAATTACTTTCTGTTGCTATTTTGGATATCTTTAGAGTTCTGGTTGTATGGAAACCTATTGTTTGTGCTGACTACATTGTGGTGTAGGTGTGGAAGTTCACATCCACATGTCAGTCGAATGGTATATGTAGTCAGATATTTGGCTGGCATCAAGCTGTATGTCCCTGCCTTGGTAGCCTCAGATGTGATTTGTGTCTCAGATTTTGTCACACAGATATAAGGCCAGTCATGTCTGATGTGTGGATAGTGATGTAGCCACTCAGTCATTAGCCTCTTGATGGAATGGAATAATTGCATGATATGTTGAACTATATGTCACCTTCATGCACATGACAGGTTTCCATTGTATTGAAATAGTAGTTATACTACCTGTGGTTGTGTGTGGGTAAATGCTCTAAGATAATTAGGCCCTTATAATTGTGCTAGACTTTGTTTTTAGGAGGACAATGACTTGGTCCACTAACTATGTTGCATCCTTTTCTACATCACTATTGATACGTACGTAGGTGACAGGTGTTCTGACACTTTCATAATCCAAATTTGGATATGCCAATTAGAGTAGTTGCATGTATGCAAATTTCTGTTGTGAACACAGTGGCATGAAGTGGGTATGGCTTGTATGCAACATCCTGTCTTGTGTTGACTATACAATAAGGTCCCTTGCCTGATACATGACATCAGTCCAAGTTGTTAGTATGTATTGAGTTTGTATATGAGATATTTGGAAATCATTGTGACCCCTATTTCCCATAGAATTTTTGTTGGTTGACTATGTTGCTGGGGATAGTGACCCAGTATCATGTGACCAAGTCACCTTGTCATAGACTGGTTGGTGTGATAGTTCTACTGATATTATGGGATTGTAGGTGTGATATTAGAAGCTTAGCTGGTGTGTGACAAGGTATTTATTGAGGGTTGTACATTTTATCTTGTTGTGACATGATGTTGGCACCAAACTGGTACTACCTTGGGGTGGTGTACAACTAGAAGTGATGTTGCTGAGGTGTACAGTGTGATGTAAGTGGTACGTAAAGAATGTGAGACAGGGCACATTCGAGTGGGGAAGCTGCTGGCCATGAGACCTCCAGTCATGAGAACACCGACAGCAAGGGACCCAGTGGACTGTAGGGTGAGGGCGGGGGAGACTGGATCAAGTTCTTCATCTTTCGATTCCACCACCAGTGGACACTCCCGTGTAGTGGCAGACCCATCTGGGACCACCCCAGCAACATCTCTGTCTGCCACCCCCTTTCTATCACCGCCCTCCCTGTAGCTCCACAACGAGTTGGTGTTGCCCGCTCACCCAAGAGGGTGGGCGTCTCCTTTGCTGCAGGCACCTCTGCCCCAGCCCCTGTTAGCCGTGTTGCCCTCAGTGAGGAGGCTATTGACCTCCATGAGTTCTATCAGTGTGGGTCAGTCGACTGTTGTTAATGCCATCCAGTGACTGGCAACTCAGATACAAAAGAGTAATGCATTCCTGGAGGGCATTCATGGTGCACTGGCTGGCCTACAGAGATCATTTCAGGATCTGGCCTCCGCACTGATGGCAGCCAGTCACCCTTTGTCCACCGTCCCCCCCCAACCTTCTTCTTCCCAATCCCCATCCCCCTTTCCCCTTCCCAGCCAAAGCACACAAGCATACGGGCATGCATCCACCTCAAAATCTAAGGGTAGCACAGACAAACCAAAGCAGCAAAAGACACACCACCGGCATACACACAAGCAACATACACCTGTACACACAGCAACAGTCACAACCTGCCCTGACTCCCTCACCACCCCCAACATCATAGATATCACACTTGACACACCTACAGACACCACACTAACATTCACAGATGTATCCACTACACCCATCCTACCTGCAGACAGCACCCTAGCACACCCACAGACATCCACCCCAATCACCACACCTGCAGACACCACAATCACAGACACTCCTACATGCAGCACATCTACAATACCTGCACTCACCACCCCAACGGACAGCCATCCACCTACCACGGCATCCCCTACCCCCTGCCAGTATCTATGCCCCTCCCCGGCCAAGAAGTCAACCCCTTCCAAGAAGAGCCAACCCACCCCAAGGCTAAACCTAAAACCCCCTCCAAGCCAAAGCCCAACCCCCCCAAGCCTAAGTCCAAATCTTCCCTTTGCCACCCCCGAGATCTTCCCTGGGTTGCCGGCCTCCCCCCTTGATGCCCCTACCTGTGGAGGTTACATGACAGTCAGTAGTCAAGTTGGGGCACCATTATTTATCTTGGGTGCACAATCTGTGTACTGTGGACTGGCCTATGGCCTTTGACCTTGATCTTTTTTCTCAAAAAATATATATTCAGACCAACCAGTTGTTGGTTTTCTGGTTACATCTTTGTCCTGCATTTCCTTTCCTAGGTTTGAGTTGTTCTTGGCAGACATTGGTTGTGTGCAAGTATTTGTGTGTGGGGGGGGTTTCTGCTTCCTGTATTGTGTGGGCAGTTTGTGATGGTATGTGATGTGCTTTTGTCCCCCAGGAATAGGGAATGTGTTGTGTGATTGGCATGTGTATGTAGCAGACATTTTGATGTGATGGTGTTGTGTGGTGCTTGTGTTGACAAGTGATTTTGTTGTGTGTGTTGCTTTGTCTGCTTTGACTCTGTGAGTGTGCATGTATTGTGCATAGTTTGATAGGTATAATGTGCTGTGCGTGATGTGTGTGTCAATTGATAAGTTGTATGATTGTGTATTTGTGTGTGTTGTTCATTCCCTGTTGGGTGTATATTGTGTTGTATGTTTGATGTGTCCCTGGCTAGTGTTGGTTGTGAGTGCTTGCCTATGTGTTAGTCATGGTGCAGTGCTGTTGTTGTTGTGACATGTTGTTATGTTGTATGGCATTGTGTGAGACTGGGCCTGTGTTGTGTTGTTGTACATAAGCATGTGTTCTTGACTTGTGGTGTGTGTGTGTGTGTGGTGGCTGCAGTGTGTGTGCTGTGTATGTGTGGGTATCTTTGTATTTGTATTTGAGAGTGCATGTCAGTGTACTGTTCCATGTGAGTGTTGCCCTTTCACCCTCTTCCCTATGGTATGCTATGTAACTGTACAAATTTAACAATTTACAATGGTAACAGCTGAGTGTGTGTACTTACGGTTGTTGTCGCCGGCGGTAGCAAAGATTTTGTTGTCTTTTGGTGAGCAGAAGCAGTGGGATGACGTCTAGTTCTGGTTCTATGGCAGCTCCGGATGAGTGTGGTTTCCTGAAGCTGAGTGTCTCCTTTTAACCAGTTTGTTGCTGCCTGGGTTTCCCTGGTGGTCCGATCGCATTGGAAATCTTCGCAGTGTGCAACCTCAAAATAGGTCAGCAGAAACATGATCCCTACTGGCCTGTTGGTGGCTCCAATCATCCCCGGCGATCTGACTTCACTGGTGGTGCTGGTGGTGCTTTAGCTGTATTCCATTAGGATCACCGCCAAAGTCATAATTTGGCGGTCTTCTCTGGAAACCTATTGGTGGTCTGACCTCCACAGCCAACATGGCGGTCACAGGACCGCCAAACTCATAATGAAGCCCAAAGACCGAAGGTAACGTTTTGATTGAGGCCTCCCACTTGCTGTTGCCAAGCAGGGCTTCATCGCAGTCGGCGTCAAATTTTTATTTTGCCCCGGTTGAGGTTCAACCAGGTATCCAGAGTGAGCTTCTAGTTTCTAAGTGCCAAAAAACATTTATTCTTCAAAAATTCCTATCTTCGGTTCTCCTCATCGGATTTTATTCATTTTGGTGTGATATTAAAGACAAAAATATTTCCTGTTTTTTAAATTAGTTTTGGATTTTTAAACAGTTTACTGTGTCTTATTTAATTACAGTTTTGTGATCATTACGAGTCTGGTGGACACTTGACCGCCAGACTTGAGGTGGACGTCAGACCTCCGCCAATGTGGTGGTCCAAGCACCAGATTATGACCCTGGCGGCTGTGCTGCAGTTGACCACCAGGATGTCTGATGGTTGCGTTGGTCTTAGTCTTCCAGGGCAGTGCTGCAAGCAGTGCTGCCCCCGGGATTACAGCCTCGTTCTCCGCCAACAATTTCATGGCGGTAACACCACCATGAAAAGGCTGGCAGAGAATGGGTGCGAGGCATGGGCAGTGCAGGGGCAACTCTGGCCAGCACCATCGCAGTGTTCGCAGACAGTGAACATTGTGAGGGTGCTGGTGCCCCAATGATCCAACAGCATTTCCGTGGCTAGATCACAAGCCAGAGACAATGCTGTAGGGTGTTTCCCGCTAGGCCAGTGGGTGGAAACTCATGTTTCTGCCCACTGACCTGGCAGGAAACTCTTAATGGGCCCGGTGGGGAGGCAGCCACTATGGTAGCAACCTCCCCATCGGAAGGTAAGCAGATGGCCTAAACCATCCGTCTGACTCATAATGATGCCCTTTGTCTCCTAAGTTAAGCCTTGTTGCTCATTGCGAAGCTACAGAGGGTTGAGCTGGGGTTCATTTATTGAGACCTAACTGGACCTAGTGTGGGTTAGTGGCCTATTGCTAAGTACTGTATAAGTATTTACCTGCCCTTACCAACAATCCACTTTCCAACACTAGCACAGCAATGTTGATTATTACATGGCTTAAAACTTAGTTAATCTGCCCTTTCATTTCAGCATACAAAGCACTCTTAGCATACAATGCCTATCAGTATGAATGACATGACTCCTACACCTTTTAGTCCCACTGGCTTAAGTAACTTTGCGTATAAATAGATTTACATACTTGTATCACTCACTGTATCTTTATGTTTGTGATGCAAAACAGTCTGACTCTCTAAGTTGGGATGAGAAGTGATATAAAATAAATATATGTGAGAAAGGGGCAAAGACGAAATGAGGGGCACTACTGGTGGGTGGTAATGAGGGAATCTGTGTAGAAGGAGGTCAGTGGGAGAGCGCTAACTTAGATTATTGCATTTAGTGCCCCCAATGTTAAGGTCGTCCCTACAAGACCCAGCAGCTCTCTTATCTCCCTTCATGGTTATTGTGGGTAGGAACTTGCTGTACCAAACCAACTGCTTCCCCCCTGACAAGGGTGCTGAGCAACATTTGATAGGTGGATGTTTTATTGACTGCATGGTTTTTCATTTACCTCTACAGATAAATATAGAATTCCATAAAGCTGTCTACAATTACAATCCAGCTCATCATTGTCCTTGTCCTGTCTGTCACACACGTTTACACATTCATTAAACTTCAAAGGCCATATAGAGTTTTGACATATCAAATGTATTATGAATCTCATTGTTCTAAGATCATAGGCATGGGGGAAGTGTACAGTCATAAAACTATTTTGAGTTTATTAACAAAAGGAATATACCAGTAATTATTTTGATAACAAATTGAGACATTTTGTTTCACAGGCACCAGTTCCATCTTTTAAATTGCACAAATAAAGAACGAATAGTGTCAACATTTTCTATTTTGTAAGCACATTAGAAATTGTGTGAAATCTGTTTGTGTCATGGTGTACCCTCGTTGAAAATGTTATTTTGGATCAAATACCTTTCACACTATTCACTACAATGCTAACACTGCAAATGCTGCATGCAGGTGTGCCTTGTCTTCCTGTTTGATAGAACAACTAACACCTTATTGTTGTGACTAAAATATAGTTTCATTAAAAATACATTTTTGGAGGCAGAGAGCTTGATCAACATTCAAGAGGAGAATATGGCATGCTGCATAGCGGCAGCTCGCTAGAGCGCAGGCGTGACGGCCTTCCACGGGGCTGCTGCTGCTGGGGCTGATGTGTGGGCAACATGCGAGGGATCCAGAGAGCCTTGGGAGGAGTTCTGGCAGCCCTAGCAGGGCCGCAAGTTGGATCCCTGCCACCCTGGTGCTCCGGAAGAGCCAGAAGGCTGCATCGCACCACAGCAAATCCAATGTAGTAGGAAATACAGGTTGGAGAGGTGAAGGGGAGAGATGGAAGCAACAGGGCAGGCTGTTGGGGCCCCTGGGGGGAGAGGAGGTGTTGAATATAACCAGAATAAAAAAAAGCATAAATCCAGCACTGTTAACCCTAAATTCATTCCCTCACTGAGGGTGTACTTCAAAGCCTTGTCCCTAGTTCTGAGTAGCAGCACCACCAGCCCAATGGAGCAAGATTTGAATGAAAGACTCCCTCCCTTGCAAGATTTAGAAGGTGAAGAAGGGGGGTTATCCCCCCTTCTCTGATCAGTCTGTCCCCTGAAGAAAATAGCCTTACCACCCTATGTAGGGGCAGTGGATACACAGTAAATGCTCCTACGGACCCAGTTTTTGAGACTTCAGATTTTCCCAGGCCTTCGAGCCCCTGCTTTCTTTAGATATGATGGATAATCAGGCTCCGGCTCAGACCACCCCAATTGCAAGTACTACTTTGGAGACAATGGCCCTCATTATGACATTGGCGGTAAATCCTGCTTACCGCCACGCTGACGGCTGCCAACATACTGCTGAGGTGATGAATATCCATTCAGCATATTCTGACACACACACACCAAACTGACAGAATACAGCCACATACACAAATCCGCCAGCCCAAAGGTCAGTGATAAACTGTTGGCACCACCATCCATACCGTTATGCCAACAAAACAACACCCACCACATCATGACCCACGAATCACCACAGCGGACATTCAACAGCGGTAAACCATTGGCGGTATACACCTTCAAGCTCAGAATGGAAACCCAAATACTAAACTATACATCATTGGTCAATTCAAACAACACACACCTGACACCCATACACTCACCACACCAACCCACTCACACCACTATAAAACACACACCCACACTACCCACAACCCTTTACTAATTCAAATCATTGCCACCAGGCAGACATCAAGACCACTGCAACAACTAGACACACACCCATACGTCCCTCACGCACTCCACTACGCACACCTAATCACACTACTACAACTCCCACACACTTACACACACCACACAACACCCATGTCCCCACAAAGGCACCCCAGTTTCTCAGGAGAGGAGTTGCGGGTAATGGTGGAGGAAATAGTCAGGGTAGAGCCACAGCTGTTTGGAGCAGATATCCATTGCAAGGAAGAAGGAGCTATGGCAGAGAATCATGGACAGGGTAAAAGCAGTGAGACAGCATTCAAGAACAAGGGATGACATCAGGAAGAGGTGGAACGACCTACGAGGGAAGGTATCTTCCGTTGAAGCAAGGCACCAGCCTGCCATACAGAGGACTAGTGGTGGACCCCCACCTCCTCCTCACAGCTCACAACATGGGAGGAACACATTTTGGGATTACTGCATCCTGAGGGACTCACTTGATTAGCCCCAGGACTGCACACTAGTAAGTTAACATTTACGACTTATCACCCGCCCATACCTGCATGCCATCTCACACCCTCACTCCCATCACTCCACTCCATCCCACACACTGCACCTACACATATGACTAACCCCAATGCCAGTCCCTGCATGCCATACCAATGCATGGACAGCCCTCCCAGACCAGCATGGATACCCATCACCAAAGTATGTATAGCATGGAGAATTACCAATCACACAATACAGCACCATACACATTCAAAGGTGGCAGGTCAACAGCAATGATAGAGGGGGAAATAGGGATGTATGTCACAGACATGAAGCATAATACATCACTCACATCCCCACAGGTGCCATAGCCAATCTCAGTGGAGAGGAGGTGCCATAACTATCCAGCCTCCCAACAGAAGATGCCCCCAGTGATGACAGTAACTCTGGACTTCAGGATCTGGAATAACAACCTGGCCCATCAGGGACCACTGGTCAGTCAGTCACCCTAGCCCACATGCAGTCTACCACAGAGCCTCCCCCATCAGTAACCACCACCACAGCACCCACCCAGCATCCCCACACCGCTGTCCCCAGGACACGTCAATCAGCAGTGTGCCCACCTATACAGTGACCCCAGTCCACACTGGCCCCCAAGACAATCAGGGACCTGGGGTAATTGGCAGTGGGCACCAGGGGTCCAGGGGACACAGTAACAGGGCAACAGGGACACTAGGAGGACTTCCGTGCACCAGGGGAGGACAGGCCCAGGGAACCGACTCTCCAGGAGGCACTCACTAATGTCCTGGGTGCCTACCAACAATCCCAGGACATGATGGGCTAGATCCTGAAAGACAAGCAGGAGAACAAGTGGCTGCAGGAGGAACACCATCAAGAGATCAGTGAGGACTTGCAGGCCCTCAGCACCACCATGATCTCCGTAGCGGGGGTGCTGGCAGACATGGCCAACATCATGAGGGAATGGATTGCACAGCAGCGGGCCCCTACCACTAGCCAGTCTATTGACCAGCCCACCACTTCCACTGCAGCTAGGGCACAGGAGGCCTCGCCACAGGCCACCAGCACCCCTCCCCCTGCAGAAGGTGAAGCACTGGCAAACATTCCTTGCGAACCAGAGAGAAGCAAGAGACACTTGTCAAGACCAAGACCACTGCCAGGAAATGAGACTCTCCTGATTGTCCCCCTTGTGTCCCACCCTGTCACCTTGTCCACTTTGAACTGCCTTTGCTCCCCTTCCTATGGCCCCTTGTACACTGGCCCTGTGCTATACTGGAATAATACTCTGGACTTTCCTTTACCATCACCCTGTTTCATTGCACTTTTCAGTCACTTATTTGCACTACAATAAACACCCTTCAACACAATTTGAGTGACAATGTTTTATGTTTTGAAAATGTGTACATGTGGGAACAGTCACATCTAGTGCAAATGATCTGAACACTGTGATAGCATACAAATAATGATCTGTAACTGTCTGCAGTGATCACATCAGGACATTGTTGTCATATAACCAACATCTGGAAGATGAGAAGCATAGGTGACAGTAAGTTGAGATGCAAAGGAAGTGAATGCCATCATGCTACAACCACACAGTTAAATCAATAGTCAGAGTAATGGTCACTTCCACTGTCTCACGTGTGTGTCATTAGAAGTATTGACGTATAAATGATGTTCTGTTGTCCTCATCCTTATCCTCTGCCTCCTCATCCTTACTGTCCTCAGGGTCCACTGCTGCCACAGGGTCACCTCCAGTCCCCTCCTCCAGCAGAAAAGGCACATGTCTGCTGAGGGCCAGGTTGTGCAACATGCAGCATGCCACTACTATCTGGCAGACCTTTCCAGGTGAGTAGCACAGGGATCCACCTGTCAGATGGAGGCACCTGAACCTCGCCTTCAGGAGGCCGAAGGTCAGTTGGATTATTCTTCTGGTTTGCCCATGTGCCTCATTATAACTATCCTCAGCCCTTGTCCTGGCATTCCTCACAGGGGTCAGGAGCCACAATAGGTCTGGGTAGCCAGAGTTATCTGCAAGTATTGAGGGACAACATTTAGCCTTACAATATCCTATGGGGAGAACACCTGAAGGCATACACTGACAGACAGTGGATGGCGACTCTGGCTCACCTATTGGCCACACCCTTAGCCTCTGTAGTTGGGTCATCACATTTGGGATGCTGCTATTTCTCAGGACGTAGGCCTTATGCACCGACCCAGGATACTTGGCAGTGATGTGGGAGATGTCTTGGTCCACCAGGCACACCATTTGCACATTCAGTGAGTGCAAATTCTTACGATTCCTGAACACCTGTTCATTCTGGCGGGGGGGACAAACGCAATATGTTTACCGGCAATCGCCCCAATAATATTGGGGATATGCCCCATTGCATAGAATCCAGTCTTCACAGTGGCCAGATCTTTCACCTGGGGGAAAGTAATGTAGCTGCACATGTGTTTCACCAGGGCAGACAAAACCCTTGCCAGCACGATTGAAAACGTTGGCTGTGACAATCTAGCTGACAAGCCCACTGTCACTTGAAAAGAACCAGTTGTCAGGAAATGGATCACTGATAGTACTTGCTCAAGGGGGGGATCCAAGTGGGATGATGGATAGCTGATATCAGGCCAGGTTTCAAATAGGCACACATTTCTGTGATTGTGGCCCTGTCCAGTCTATAAATCAGTATAATGTGCCTGTCTTCCAGTGTAGCCAAGTCCACAAGGGGTCTGTATATGGGGATTTGTCTTCTCTTCCCATTCATCCACAGCGGTAGGTATCTGAGGGACACAAGAGTGAGTAGGCTGCCACAATTTGAACAATGGAACCAACACCTCAGTGTACATGTTGCATTTATGTGATGGGACAGTGGGAATGGCAAGGTACATGTAAATCTAGGCAGTGATGTAGTAAAGGTTAATCTGATCGTTGTCCACCATCATGAAATGGCGACCACCTGTCCTGTATGTAGGGACAGGTGGAAGTGAGGTAACTCCACCGATGTTGGGCATCGTGGCGGAAGGCGGTCTTGCACCGCCATGTAATTCCTCATTGGATAATATGGGGCTCTATGGAGTACAGTGGCCAATGTGCACCGTCGCGGACGTGACAGTCATTTTCTATCTGATTCCTCACTTGTTTCCTGTCCATTAACAGGAGAACATCTACACTGCGTGTGCTACTGTGACCTGTGTCTGGAACCTACCATGGCCTGTGTGACTGGGAAAAGGGCCCCTGCCTTCACTTCAGAGGAGTTGGAAGGATTGGTGGGTGGGGTCCTACCCCAGTACAGACTGCTGTATGGGGCTCCAGACCAATAGGTAAGTACACATTCGGCATGATGCATGTGGGAAGGATGCATGGAGATGTGTATGCAAGCATCGTGTCATCGTGGGGGTGGATGCCATGTAGTGGAGTATATGGTGTGTGCCGGGCGATGTGTGTGCCAATGGTGATGGAAACGGGATTGGTGGGCCATATGTGTGACAGGCTGGATTGTATGTGTAATGGTGTCCTCCTGTCTGTATCGCCTCTGCAGGTCAGCACCAATCAAAAGAAGGGATTATGGTGTGCCATCGCCAAGGAAGTGCGGACCCTGGGGATCTATGGCAGGTGGAGCACCCACTGTCTGAAATGGTGGGAGAACCTGAGACGCTGGGCACAGAAAACCACGAGGCCCAGGTATGGATGGCCTCCCAAGGAGGAAGGTGTGCCTGTTGGAATCTGACCCCCCTGATGGCATGCATATTGGCGGTGGCCTACCCAGAGCTGGATGGCCGCTTGAGGGCATCACAGAAGCCACAAGGGGATGAGTGCAGTGGCCATTACAACAATAATTTGTAGGTGGCATGGGATCCGGGTGGTGGGTGTCAGTTAGTGGGTGCCCGTTAATGCCAGGCCAGACATTGCAGCGTGATCCAGCTCCAGGGTAATGGTTGAAAGGGAAAAGAAGGTAACCTAGCTAGGTTGCATTCCATGTCAGACAGGGCTTAGTGGGTCCCAAGAGAGGTGCAGTTGGTGGTAGTTGGCCCTCATCTTGCTGGGGCATCTAGCCAATTGTTTGACAGTGCAATGCATAGTGTTAAATCCTGATACCTGCGTGTGATGATACTGTGTACAGCTTCTTTGGTGTTGGTGCATTAATTGACCTAGTGCTCCCTTTCTCTCTCCCCCCCTTTTTTCTTCTGTCATCCTGTCCATGTGTGAATTAGCATCATCTGGTGGAGGAGCAGGGGCACCTGCAACAGAGTGAGCTGCATCCCACAGGACCCAGTAGGCATAGTCCACCGACGCCGAGGGAACCAGTGGGACCAAGGGCGAGGGGAGCACCATGGCGGAGATAGGAGGCAACAACACTGACTCAGATACCTCATCCGATGAAAGCTCCCTGGTGGTGGCAGACACCTCTGTGACCACCCCAGCTGTAGGTACAGCCGCCAATCCCCATACTAGCACCGCCCTCCAGTAGCCCCTCAGGGAGTTGCCAGTGCCCGCTCACCCAAGAGGGTGGGCATCTCCTTTGCCCCAGGCACTTCAGGCACTGCCCCAGTGAGCCCTGCTGCCCTGAGTGAGGAGGCTATTGACCTCCTGAGATGTATCTCTGTAGGGCATTCCACCATTGTGAATGCCATCCAGGGGCTGGCATCCCAGATGCAGCAATGGAATGCATTCCTGGAGGGCATCCACTGTGGATTGGCAGCTCAACAGAGATCGATGGAGGCTCTAGCCTCTTCTCTGATAGCAGCCATTGTCCCTGTTCCTACCATCCCCCCTCCAACGGCCACTTTCCAGTCCCAGTCTCCTCGACCCCAACCCATCCCATGGACACATACAGATGAGCATGCACACAAGACAACACCCAAGAGTGGCACAGTCAAATACAGCCTCTCACTTCATCCCACAAGCACTCATGCAAACACCAGACCGTTGCAGACACAACCACATCCACTGTCTCCACCGTCTCCCCCTCTTCTTCCACCTCCCTCACAGTCACGTCCATACTCACACCAGCATGCACTGCATCAACATCCACCACCAGCATCACCACACCAGGCAGAACACATACCTCATTAGCAGACACCTCCCCAACATCCATGCATGCATCCCCTGTGTCCTCTGCCACCCTGTCTTCCCCCTTCCTAAAGGACACAAACGCAAGCACTCACACACCCAACAGTCATCCATCTCACATCAACACACTGCCCATGCACCTGCACCCCAATTCAGCATACATACACCTCCTACAACCACTCCCTCAACCTCCACTCCCATCTCTCCTCCCTCTTCCTGCCCCACCGTCCCTAAAAAGCTTTTTGTTGCCCAACTTGACCTCTTTCCTCCCCCTCCTGTCCTGTCCGTAAGAGTAGGGTCCCAACGATCCAGCCCAGCACCTCAGCCAAACAGTCCACGTGGACAGTGGAGGCACCTCCTAGTCGTTGAGGCAAGACAGTGATGGATCCCACTCCACCAGCCAGGAAGGGAAAGGATCACACGCCCCCTGCCATGAAGGGGAAGAGGCCCTCAACTCCTGCCATGAAGGGGAAGAAGCCCTCGACTCCTGCATTGAAGGGGAAGGAGGCCCGACCTCCTGCCATGAAGGGAAAGAAGCCCTCGACTCCTGCCATGAAGGGGAAGAAGACCTCAACTCCACCCATGAAGAGGAAGGAGGCTGCACCTCCTGCCATGAAGGGGAGGAAGCCCTCAACTTCTGCCATGAAGGGGAAGGAGGCCGCGACTCTTGCCATGATGGGGAAGAAGCTCTCGACTCCAGCAGAGGCTGGCAGGATGACACCACCACCAGTGGACACGGAGTCCTCACCTCCAGCTGAGGCAGTGCAACCACTCCTCCTGCAGATGCTGCACCTTAACCTGCTGAGACAGTGCAGCCCTCGCCTCCAGCAAAGGCTGACCAGGAGGCACCTTCACCTGCTGACACAGTGCAGCTCTCACCTCCAGATGAGATGGTGCAACCCTCACCTCCTGCAGAGGGCATGTAGGCCACCCTCCTGGGACTGTTGTACAAGGAGCCCCCTTGAGAACCAGTGGGCAAGACACCCACCTGAGAGACTGTGACCTTGCACTCCCCAGCACAGATAAATGAGCATGGAGCCCCCTCCAGAACCAGTGGGCAAGTCACCAACCTGAGAGACTGTGACCTTGCATTCCCCAGCACAGAGAAATGGGCATGGAGCCCCATCCAGAACCTGTGGGCAAGTTACCGACTTCGGCAGAGGTGCCCCCAAACCTCCATCCCCCTGAGGTGCCTGCCCACTTGCAAAATGATGCCCTTGCAGATTTCTGTGTAGATGATGTCAGGAGACTAAGTTGGGCCTTGGACTGTGACATGTGGCCATGTGGGCCCTTTGTACTTTGGACTGGGCATTGGCCCTTTGTGGACGTTTGTACATATCTCTTTTTTATCCAACTGGTTCATTTGGTGGCTCTTCCCATTCAATACATTCTCATTACTGCCGTCTTGTTGTCCTTGCATTATTCTGCTGTGTGTCATGTACTATTGTTTTTCGTCTGCAGCTGATTGTGTGTACGGTGTGTGTGTGTGGTGTGTGTTGTGCATGTGTGTGTCACTCTCCTTTTCCTCCCTCCCTCCCTTGTGTGCTAGGCAGCTGTACTCAGCGTTGTCTTCTTCATCAGCGTTGGTGTTCTAGGTGGAGCATGGCGAAGAAGAGTATCAGGAAGACTTGCAGTTCCAGTTCCTTGGCAGCGTTGGTCTTCTCTGTCTCTGTAGGTGAGTGTTTGGTCTTCTGTGTTCTGTTTCCGCCAAGCTTTTGATGGCATTGGTCCTGCTCTGGAAATTGTTGCAGTGTACTGTGTTGTGATATGGTGGGTGGTACTTTGTCTCTCACCTGGCTGTTGCTGGCGACCGCCGACGTGCGTGGTGTTAACTCCCTGGCGGATGGTGTGGTACATTGGCTGTCTATGGGAGTACTCTCCGCCATGGTCATAATTTGGTGGTAATTACCGCCGGCCTTTTGCCGATATTTCCATTATTTTATCACTCACCGCCAATGTCATGATGAGGGTCTATGTTCTTAGCACTTTCGGACAATATTAAAAAATGCTTTGCGGTCTCAGAAGCAAACCAAGGAGAGATAAGGGTAGCTTGAGAGTCCCTAGAAAATAAATTTGACCTCCTGGCAATTAGAACTCAAGCTCTTGAGGGATCGGTTGCTACTTTAAAGGAGGAGTTGAGGAGGAACAAAGAAGAAATTCAACAGTTAAAAGGGAATGAGTGGGAATTGCAGGAGAAAATAGAACAGTTGAAAAACAGTTCTAGAAGGAACAACCTGAGAGTCCTGAATGCACCAGAAGGAGTGGAGGGGAATGATCTGAAAAAGTGTATAGTGCCTTTTGTTAAGAAGGCAATTTCACTGAAAGAAAGTAAGGAGGAGATTGCGAGCGATCCATAGAGACCCGTTCAGGAGGAATCCTAATAATAAAAATCTGTGAAAAATGTTGGCGAATTTTCAAACAAATCTTTTGTAAGAAAAGATATTGACAAAGGCGTTAGGAATAAAAACTCTAAGAGGGGAGGATTTCTTGTTTGAGATCAGATCGGATTTGTGCAAGGCAACATTGATTAAACAATGGGAGTTGGGAAAACATTTAGAGGAATTCAAAAGTTTAGCTGCTGTGGCCCAACTTAAATTTCCGGCATACCTTCGCATAATGCACAACAATAAAATGCATAATATTAGGGACCATACAGCAACGGATGAGTTGTTAGCAGCCATAAAGAAGGGGTGTGTTGTGGAATAAAAAGCTTTTCCTTATGTTGATATGTAGGCCGGGAGAGCCCAGAGGCACTCTGAAATTGGGCCAGTTGGTCCATTAATGGAAAGGGTTGTTCTCCAATGGGGAGGGTATGGAAGAGGGCACGGAGGAGGGAAGCAGGTGGACACAGGATGGGGAGCATGTGGGGAAAAAGAAAAAAAATAACCTCTTACACCTCAGCTAATCAGTTTTTAACTGGATATGGTCAGCGGAAGCCAGGGAGACAGTAGTACATTAATTCAAATTATGTCTTGGAATATTAATGGTCTACGGGTTAAAGGGAGGGCTAAAAAAAGTTTTGCAGTTTCTAAGGGACTCCCCAGCTCACATATTAATCGTACAAGAAACACATTTAACTAAGGAGGAAAGCACGGCCCTGTTTAAAACCCAGAAATGTGTCCAATGTTTCGTCAGTACAGAACATCATTTCAATACCAAAGGTGTTTCGATTTTATTTAAACAGGAGGTGAATGCAACACTGTCGGAGGTGGTGTCTGATAGATTGGGCAGATGGATTATTGCCAGACTACAACTGGGCGTTAGGAGACTCACATTAGTAGGGTTCCATGGTCCAACTTGGACGGTTTTCTCCCATCTATTAGTTTCCCAATCCGATCATAGTGACCGGGGACTTCAAGGTGGTTTTGGATAATAAATTAGACAGATCAGTAAAATGTAGATCGATAGGTACTCTGAAGTTCCAACAATATCTTAAAGGTATGATGAAAGAGTTTGGGCTGTACGATCTGTGGAGACAGAAAGCGTGGGGGAAGGAGAGATTCTTGTTCCTCAATAAAAAATACAGCCATGCTTCTCGATTGATTATTTTCTAGTAGACAAAGCACTGTGTGGTTTGGTTGAAGACATTGAGTATTCAACTGCTCATCTATCGGACCATGTGGCAGTAATGTTCAAAATTAGTCTCCCTTAGGAATTAGGTGGGAAGAGGTGGACTTTTGATTGTGCCTTGATATTGGATGAGGAGGTGATCTGTCAATGTCGAAACAACACAGAGGATTTTTTTAGGGTCAATCTAGGGTCCGCTTCTACAATTATAGTTTAGCATACTTTTAAGGCTGTGATGTAGGGGAAGATTGTAAGCCTCACTAGTCAAAGAAATAAGCACTATAGGGATGAATTAAACCACGTAGAGCAGGAAATATTGCTATGTAATAGTCAGAATACTGAGGGGGGAGACAAACAGGGTTTGGATAATGGGATACACCAGCTGCTGCAGCAGATGGAGTTTGTGTTGCAGACCAGGATTGCAAAAAGTTGGGAAACAAGCAGGCTCGCCCATTTCAAAAATGGAGATGGTGCGGGGAAAATCTTAGCTTGGAAGGTTAAGAGGAAGCAAGTGCGGACCTGCATTAAGGAGATTGTGGATGATCAGTCGGGTTAAGCCTACCACCCCAGAGGATATAGAAGATGCTTTCCAAAAATTATTTTCTCAGCTTTTCGCAGAGGAGATGGAGTTGGTGAGGATGCAGTTGGGGATTGCGTGGGTGTAGATACTCTTCCCTGTCTTACACAGGAAAAGCAAACCCTTTAGAATAAACCTATCTCTCAGGGAGAGATAAGAATAGTTTTGAAAGACAGTAAGATAGGGAAAGTGGCTGGACCGGCATTCCTGTTGAACTTCATAAAGCCTTAGGGGAACCTATTGTTCCAGCAATGTCACAATTATTCTCAGAGATTTTTGAGAAAGGAGTACCATTACCAGCTTCTTGACATGAGACAATTATCTCTCTTATCTTGAAGCCAGGAAAAAGCCCAGTCTGATGTGAGTCCTATAGACCAATAGCCCTGCTAAATAGAGATTATACCTCATTCACTAAAACACTAGCAGATAGGTTAAGTGGAGTGGTAAGCGACCTGATACACTCAGACCAAAAATACTTTGTCAGAAATAGATTTTTACATGAACAAAAGTTTAATTTGATTGGCGCTCTAGACCTGGCCACAACCTATCGAGGACCCCTAGCTATTACACCTTTAGATGCAATGAAAGCCTTCAATAGATTTAACTGGAACTATTTAAATAAGAACCTTAAGGGACATAGGGGGTCATTACAACCCTGGTGGACGGTGTTAAAGCGGCGGTAAGACCACAAATAGGCTGGCAGAAAAAAAAGGGAATTATGACCGTGGCGGAAACCGCCAACAAAGACAGCCACTTTAAGACTCCGACCGCCATGGCGGTACAGACAAGCAACGCGGCGGTCACCTCCAACAGACAGGCGGAAGACAAAGTACAGCCCACAGTATTACAACAGGCCAATCCACCACCTTTTCTGGGGCGGATTCACCGTGGATAAAAACATGTCGGAAACAGCCATTTCAATGGGAAAATGCTCACCTTAACACACTCCACGAGGAAGGAGGGCACCATGGAGCCGGAACTCCAAATACTCCCTGCAATAGTCTTCCTGCTCCTCTACGATCATCAGCAATGCCGGCGCCGCAGACAACGGTGAGTACTGCACCTACGACATAGGGGAGGGGGAGGCAAAAGTCAGGGACACACACACGCAACACCCCCACCCCGACCCTTGCACACTACAACACACACACCAATGCACTCCAAACATCACAGTAACAACCCCCCCGGAAGAATGCAAAGACAAAAGGAAATGAGTTCAACCATTGTAATGTATCAAAATACAGTAAGCTAATATATACACATATATATACATATTCAAAAATTTATACATCACGATTAGTAGTGCAGGTATGCACCATTCAATGTCCGTGGACCACAGGGGCCACAATGCACGGGCGAGGCCCACACACAATACCTGTCCAGAAACTGAGAGAACACTGCTGGGGCATCAGATCGAAATACAACAGGCACCTCAGGGGGAAGGGAAGGGGGGGCACCTCAGCCGGATGACAGCACCACACCAGATCCACGACGGGGCTCCATGCCCATTGATGTATCCTGGGGAGCGCAAAGCCACAGTCTCACAAGTCTTTTCAGTGGGTGGTTTGCCCACTGCTTTATCCTGGGAGTGCAAAACCACAGTCACACAAGTCTCTCAAGTGGGTGGTTCGCCCACTGCTTTATCCTGGGGAGGGCAAAGCTACAGTCTCACAAGTTTTTTCAGTGGGTGGGTTGCCCACTGCTTTATCCTGGGGAGTGCAAAGCCACAGTCTCACAAGTGTTTTCAGTGGGTGGTTTGCCCACTGCTTATCCTGGGGAGTGCAAAGCCACAGTCTCACAAGTCTTTTTCAGTGGGTGGTTTGCCCACTGTACTATCCTGGGGAGTGCAAAGCCACAGTCTCACAAGTGTTTTCAGTGGGTGGTTTGCCCACTGCTTTATCCTGGGGAGTGCAAAGCCGCAGTCTCACAAGTCTCTCATGTGGGTGGTTTGCCCACTGCTTTATCCTGGGGAGTGCAAAGCCACAGTCTCACAAGTCTCTCAAGTGGGTGGTTTGCCCACTGCTTTATCCTGGGGAGTGCAAAGCCACAGTCTCACAAGTCTTTTTCAGTGGGTGGTTTGCCCACTGTACCATCCTGGAAGTGCAAAGCCACAGTCTCACAAGTGGATAACAGTCTCCACTGGTTCTGGAGGGGGACTGGTGCCCAGAGTGCTTCATCCTTTTAAGGACTGAGGTAGTGTATGCTGTTCTCCACAGGTTCTGGAGGGGGACTGGTGCCCAGAGTGCTTCATCCTGTTAAGGACTGAGGTAGTGGATGCTGTTCTCCCCGGGTTCTGGAGGGGGACTGGTGCCCAGAGTGCATCACTCTCCCCGTGACGGTCCCAGTTCTGTCACTGCCCCTGCCACACATGGGCTACCGGTGCTTGATGTTGCGGTGCTTGCCCTGTTCTGCAGTGCTTGCCATGGCGGTCTTTGCCCTGTTCAGCGGTGCAGCGTGATCCAGCTCCAGGGTAATGGTTGAAAGGGAAAAGAAGGTAACCTAGCTAGGTTGCATTCCATGTCAGACACGGCTTAGTGGGTCCCAAGAGAGGTGCAGTTGGTGGTAGTTGGCCCTCATCTTGCTGGGGCATCTAGCCAATTGTTTGACAGTGCAATGCATAGTGTTAAATCCTGATACCTGCGTGTGATGATACTGTGTACAGCTTCTTTGGTGTTGGTGCATTAATTGACCTAGTGCTCCCTTTCTCTCTCCCCCCCTTTTTTCTTCTGTCATCCTGTCCATGTGTGAATTAGCATCATCTGGTGGAGGAGCAGGGGCACCTGCAACAGAGTGAGCTGCATCCCACAGGACCCAGTAGGCATAGTCCACCGACGCCGAGGGAACCAGTGGGACCAAGGGCGAGGGGAGCACCATGGCGGAGATAGGAGGCAACAACACTGACTCAGATACCTCATCCGATGAAAGCTCCCTGGTGGTGGCAGACACCTCTGTGACCACCCCAGCTGTAGGTACAGCCGCCAATCCCCATACTAGCACCGCCCTCCAGTAGCCCCTCAGGGAGTTGCCAGTGCCCGCTCACCCAAGAGGGTGGGCATCTCCTTTGCCCCAGGCACTTCAGGCACTGCCCCAGTGAGCCCTGCTGCCCTGAGTGAGGAGGCTATTGACCTCCTGAGATGCATCTCTGTAGGGCATTCCACCATTGTGAATGCCATCCAGGGGCTGGCATCCCAGATGCAGCAATGGAATGCATTCCTGGTGGGCACCCACTGTGGATTGGCAGCTCAACAGAGATCAATGGAGGCTCTAGCCTCTTCTCTGATGGCAGCCATTGTCCCTGTTCCTACCATCCCCCCTCCAACGGCCACTTTCCAGTCCCAGTCTCCTCAACCCCAACCCATCCCATGGACACATACAGATGAGCATGCACACAAGACAACACCCAAGAGTGGCACAGTCAAATACAGGCTCTCACTTCATCCCACAAGCTCTCATGCAAACACCAGACCGTTGCAGACACAACCACATCCACTGTCTCCACCGTCTCCCCCTCTTCTTCCACCTCCCTCACAGTCACGTCCATACTCACACCAGCATGCACTGCATCAACATCCACCACCAGCATCACCACACCAGGCAGAACACATACCTCATTAGCAGACACCTCCCCAACATCCATGCATGCATCCCCTGTGTCCTCTGCCACCCTGTCTTCTCCCTTCCTAAAGGACACAAACGCAAGCACTCACACACCCAACAGTCATCCATCTCACATCAACACACTGCCCATGCACCTGCACCCCAATTCAGCATACATACACCTCCTACAACCACTCCCTCAACCTCCACTCCCATCTCTCCTCCCTCTTCCTGCCCCACCGTCCCTAAAAAGCTTTTTGTTGCCCAACTTGACCTCTTTCCTCCCCCTCCTGTCCTGTCCGTAAGAGTAGGGTCCCAACGATCCAGCCCAGCACCTCAGCCAAACAGTCCACGTGGACAGTGGAGGCACCTCCTAGTCGTTGAGGCAAGACAGTGATGGATCCCACTCCACCAGCCAGGAAGGGAAAGGATCACACGCCCCCTGCCATGAAGGGGAAGAGGCCCTCAACTCCTGCCATGAAGGGGAAGAAGCCCTCGACTCCTGCATTGAAGGGGAAGGAGGCCCGACCTCCTGCCATGAAGGGAAAGAAGCCCTCGACTCCTGCCATGAAGGGGAAGAAGACCTCAACTCCCCCCATGAAGAGGAAGGAGGCTGCACCTCCTGCCATGAAGGGGAGGAAGCCCTCAACTTCTGCCATGAAGGGGAAGGAGGCCGCGACTCTTGCCATGATGGGGAAGAAGCTCTCGACTCCAGCAGAGGCTGGCAGGATGACACCACCACCAGTGGACACGGAGTCCTCACCTCCAGCTGAGGCAGTGCAACCACTCCTCCTGCAGATGCTGCACCTTCACCTGCTGAGGCAGTGCAGCCTTCGCCTCCAGCAGAGGCTGCCCAGGAGGCACCTTCACCTGCTGACACAGTGCAGCTCTCACCTCCAGATGAGATGGTGCAGCACTCACCTCCTGCAGAGGGCATGTAGGCCACCCTCCTGGGACTGTTGTACAAGGAGCCCCCTTGAGAACCAGTGGGCAAGACACCCACCTGAGAGACTGTGACCTTGCACTCCCCAGCACAGATATGAGCATGGAGCCCCCTCCAGAACCAGTGGGCAAGTCACCAACCTGAGAGACTGTGACCTTGCATTCCCAAGCACAGAGAAATGGGCATGGAGCCCCATCCAGAACCTGTGGGCAAGTTACCGACTTCGGCTGAGGTGCCCCCAAACCTCCATCCCCCTGAGGTGCCTGCCCACTTGCAAAATGATGCCCTTGCAGATTTCTGTGTAGATGACGTCAGGAGACTAAGTTGGGCCTTGGACTGTGACATGTGGCCATGTGGGCCCTTTGTACTTTGGACTGGGCATTGGCCCTTTGTGGACGTTTGTACATATCTCTTTTTTATCCAACTGGTTCATTTGGTGGCTCTTCCCATTCAATACATTCTCATTACTGCCTTCTTGTTGTCCTTGCATTATTCTGCTGTGTGTCATGTACTATTGTTTTTCGTCTGCAGCTGATTGTGTATACGGTGTGTGTGTGTGGTGTGTGTTGTGCATGTGTGTGTCACTCTCCTTTTCCTCCCTCCCTCCCTTGTGTGCTAGGCAGCTGTACTCAGCGTTGTCTTCTTCATCAGCGTTGGTGTTCTAGGTGGAGCATGGCGAAGAAGAGTATCAGGAAGACTTGCAGTTCCAGTTCCTTGGCAGCGTTGGTCTTCTCTGTCTCTGTAGGTGAGTGTTTGGTCTTCTGTGTTCTGTTTCCGCCAAGCTTTTGATGGCATTGGTCCTGCTCTGGAAATTGTTGCAGGGTACTGTGTTGTGATATGGTGGGTGGTACTTTGTCTCTCACCTGGCTGTTGCTGGCGACCGCCGACGTGCGTGGTGTTAACTCCCTGGCGGATGGTGTGGTACATTGGCTGTCTATGGGAGTACTCTCCGCCATGGTCATAATTTGGTGGTAATTACCGCCGGCCTTTTGCCGATATTTCCATCATTTTATCACTCACTGCCAATGTCATGATGAGGGTCTATGTTCTTAGCACTTTCGGACAATATTAAAAAATGCTTTGCGGTCTCAGAAGCAAACCAAGGAGAGATAAGGGTAGCTTGCGAGTCCCTAGAAAATAAATTTGACCTCCTGGCAATTAGAACTCAAGCTCTTGAGGGATCGGTTGCTACTTTAAAGGAGGAGTTGAGGAGGAACAAAGAAGAAATTCAACAGTTAAAAGGGAATGAGTGGGAATTGCAGGAGAAAATAGAACAGTTGAAAAACAGTTCTAGAAGGAACAACCTGAGAGTCCTGAATGCACCAGAAGGAGTGGAGGGGAATGATCTGAAAAAGTGTATAGTGCTTTTTGTTAAGAAGGCAATTTCACTGAAAGAAAGTAAGGAGGAGATTGCGAGCGATCCATAGAGACCCGTTCAGGAGGAATCCTAATAATAAAAATCTGTGAAAAATGTTGGCGAATTTTCAAACAAATCTTTTGAAAGAAAAGATATTGACAAAGGCGCTAGGAATAAAAACTCTAAGAGGGGAGGATTTCTTGTTTGAGATCAGATCGGATTTGTCCAAGGCAACATTGATTAAACAATGGGAGTTGGGAAAACATTTTGAGGAATTCAAAAGTTTAGCTGCTTTGGCCCAACTTAAATTTCCGGCATACCTTCGCATAATGCACAACAATAAAATGCATAATATTAGGGACCATACAGCAGCGGTTGAGTTGTTAGCAGCCATAAAGAAGGGGTGTGTTGTGGAATAAAAATCTTTTCCATATGTTGATATGTAGGCCGGGAGAGCCCAGAGGCACTCTGAAATTGGGCCAGTTGGTCCGTTAATGGAAAGGGTTGTTCTCCAAGGGGGAGGGTATGGAAGAGGGCACGGAGGAGGGAAGCAGGTGGACACAGGATGGGGAGCATGTGGGGAAAAAGAAAAAAAATAACCTCTTACACCTCAGCTAATCAGTTTTTAACTGGATATGGTCAGCGGAAGCCAGGGAGACAGTAGTACATTAATTCAAATTATGTCTTGGAATATTAATGGTCTACGGGTTAAAGGAAGGGCTAAAAAAGTTTTGCAGTTTCTAAGGGACTCCCCAGCTCACATATTAATCGTACAAGAAACACATTTAACTAAGGAGGAAAGCACGGCCCTGTTTAAAACCCAGAAATTTGTCCAATGTTTCGTCAGTACAGAACATCATTTCAATACCAAAGGTGTTTCGATTTTATTTAAACAGGAGGTCAATTCAACACTGTCGGAGGTGGTGTCTGATAGATTGGGCAGATGGATTATAGCCAGACTACAACTGGGCGTTAGGAGACTCACATTAGTAGGGTTCCATGGTCCAACTTGGACGGTTTTCTCCCATCTATTAGTTTCCCAATCCGATCATAGTGACCGGGGACTTCAAGGTGGTTTTAGATAATAAATTAGACAGATCAGTAAAATGTAGATCGATAGGTACTCTGAAGTTCCAACAATATCTTAAAGGTATGATGAAAGAGTTTGGGCTGTACGATCTGTGGAGACAGAAAGCGTGGGGGAAGCAGGGATTCTTGTTCCTCAATAAAAAATACAGCCATGCTTCTCGATTGATTATTTTCTAGTAGACCAAGCACTGTGTGGTTTGGTTGAAGACATTGAGTATTCAACTGCTCATCTATCGGACCATGTGGCAGTAATGTTCAAAATTAGTCTCCCTTAGGAATTAGGTGGGAAGAGGTGGACTTTTGATTGTGCCTTGATATTGGATTGGATATTGGTGATCTGTCAATGTCGAAACAACACAGAGGATTTTTTTAGGGTCAATCTAGGGTCCGCTTCTACAATTATAGTTTAGCATACTTTTAAGGCTGTGATGTAGGGGAAGATTGTAAGCCTCACTAGTCAAAGAAATAAGCACTATAGGGATGAATTAAACCACGTAGAGCAGGAAATATTGCTATGTAATAGTCAGAATACTGAGGGGGGAGACAAACAGGGTTTGGATAATGGGATACACCAGCTGCTGCAGCAGATGGAGTTTGTGTTGCAGACCAGGATTGCAAAAAGTTGGGAAACAAGCAGGCTCGCCCATTTCAAAAATGGAGATGGTGCGGGGAAAATCTTAGCTTGGAAGGTTAAGAGGAAGCAAGTGCGGACCTGCATTAAGGAGATTGTGGATGATCAGTCGGGTTAAGCCTACCACCCCAGAGGATATAGAAGATGCTTTCCAAAAATTATTTTCTCAGCTTTTCGCAGAGGAGATGGAGTTGGTGAGGATGCAGTTGGGGATTGCGTGGGTGTAAATACTCTTCCCTGTCTTACACAGGAAAAGCAAACCCTTTTGAATAAACCTATCTCTCAGAGAGAGATAAGAATAGTTTTGAAAGACAGTAAGATAGGGAAAGTGGCTGGACCGGCATTCCTGTTGAACTTCATAAAGCCTTAGGGGAACCTATTGTTCCAGCAATGTCACAATTATTCTCAGAGATTTTTGAGAAAGGAGTACCATTACCAGCTTCTTGACATGAGACAATTATCTCTCTTATCTTGAAGCCAGGAAAAAGCCCAGTCTGATGTGAGTCCTATAGACCAATAGCCCTGCTAAATAGAGATTATACCTTATTCACTAAAACACTAGCAGATAGGTTAAGTGGAGTGGTAAGCGACCTGATACACTCAGACCAAAAATACTTTGTCAGAAATAGATTTTTACATGAACAAAAGTTTAATTTGATTGGCGCTCTAGACCTGGCCACAACCTATCGAGGACCCCTAGCTGTTACACCTTTAGATGCAATGAAAGCCTTCAATAGATTTAACTGGAACTATTTAAATAAGAACCTTAAGGGACATAGGGGGTCATTACAACCCTGGTGGACGGTGTTAAAGCGGCGGTAAGACCACAAATAGGCTGGCAGAAAAAAAAGGGAATTATGACCGTGGCGGAAACCGCCAACAAAGACAGCCACTTTAAGACTCCGACCGCCATGGCGGTACAGACAAGCAACGCGGCGGTCACCTCCAACAGACAGGTGGAAGACAAAGTACAGCCCACAGTATTACAACAGGCCAATTCCCCACCTTTTCTGGGGCGGATTCACCGTGGATAAAAACACGGCGGAAACAGCCATTTCAATGGGAAAATGCTCACCTTAACACACTCCACGAGGAAGGAGGGCACCATGGAGCCGGAACTCCAAATACTCCCTGCAATAGTCTTCCTGCTCCTCTACGATCATCAGCAATGCCGGCGCCGAAGACAACGGTGAGTACTGCACCTACGACATAGGGGAGGGGGAGGCAAAAGTCAGGGACACACACACGCAACACCCCCACCCGACCCTCGCACACTACAACACACACACCAATGCACTCCAAACATCACAGTAACAACCCCCAACCCCCCCCGGAAGAATGCAAAGACAAAAGGAAATGAGTTCAACCATTGTAATGTATCAAAATACAGTAAGCTAATATATACACATATATATACATATTCAAAAATTTATACATCACGATTAGTAGTGCAGGTATGCACCATTCAATGTCCGTGGACCACAGGGGCCACAATGCACGGGCGAGGCCCACACACAATACCTGTCCAGAAACTGAGAGAACACTGCTGGGGCATCAGATCGAAATACAACAGGCACCTCAGGGGGAAGGGAAGGGGGGGGCACCTCAGCCAGATGACAGCACCACACCAGATCCACGACGGGGCTCCATGCCCATTGATGTATCCTGGGGAGCGCAAAGCCACAGTCTCACAAGTCTTTTCAGTGGGTGGTTTGCCCACTGCTTTATCCTGGGGAGTGCAAAACCACAGTCTCACAAGTCTCTCAAGTGGGTGGTTTGCCCACTGCTTTATCCTGGGGAGCGCAAAGCTACAGTCTCACAAGTTTTTTCAGTGGGTGGGTTGCCCACTGCTTTATCCTGGGGAGTGCAAAGCCACAGTCTCACAAGTGTTTTCAGTGGGTGGTTTGCCCACTGCTTTATCCTGGGGAGTGCAAAGCCACAGTCTCACAAGTCTTTTTCAGTGGGTGGTTTGCCCACTGTACCATCCTGGGGAGTGCAAAGCCACAGTCTCACAAGTCTCTCATGTGGGTGGTTTGCCCACTGCTTTATCCTGGGGAGTGCAAAGCCACAGTCTCACAAGTCTCTCAAGTGGGTGGTTTGCCCACTGCTTTATCCTGGGGAGTGCAAAGCCACAGTCTCACTAGTCTTTTTCAGTGGGTGGTTTGCCCACTGTATCATCCTGGGGAGTGCAAAGCCACAGTCTCACAAGTCTTTTCAGCGGGTGGTTTGCCCACTGTACCATCCTGGGAAGTGCAAAGCCACAGTCTCACAAGTGGATAACAGTCTCCACTGGTTCTGGAGGGTGACTGGTGCCCAGAGTGCTTCATCCTTTTAAGGACTGAGGTAGTGTATGCTGTTCTCCACAGGTTCTGGAGGGGGACTGGTGCCCAGAGTGCTTCATCCTGTGAAGGACTGAGGTAGTGGATGCTGTTCTCCCCGGGTTCTGGAGGGGGACTGGTGCCCAGAGTGCATCACTCTCCCCGTGACGGTCCCAGTTCTGTCACTGCCCCTGCCACACATGGGCTACCGGTGCTTGATTTTGCGGTGCTTGCCCTGTTCTGCAGTGCTTCCCATGGCGGTCTTTGCCCTGTTCAGCGGTGCTTGCCCTGTTCAGCGGTGCTTTTCATGGCGGTCTTTGCCCTGTTCAGTGGTGCTTGCCCTGTTCCGCGGTGTGATTGACTTAGCAGTTTCTGACCTGTTCAGCGGTGCTTGCCATGGTGGTCTTTGCCCTGTTCAGCGGTGCTTGCCCTGTTCAGCGGTGCTTGCCCTGTTTAGCGGTGCTTGCCATGGCGGTCTTTGCCCTGTTCAGCGGTGCTTGCCCTGTTCAGCGGTGCTTGACTTTGCTGTCTCTGACCTGTGCAGCGGTGTTTGCCATGGCGGTCCCTCAATGCCCAGTGGGGCTGTGGCTGCCGGGGCCCTCCTGGGCACTGACTCTGGCGGTGGTCCCCTGACCAGTGACGATTGGACTGCCCTCCTGGGCACTGACTCTGGCGGTGGTCTCCTGACCAGTGACGATTGTACTGCCCTCCTGGGCACTGACTCTGGCGGTGGTCTCCTGACCAGTGACGATTGGACTGCCCTCCTGGGCACTAACTCTGGCAGTGTTCTCCTGACCAGTGACGATCGGGCTGGCAGTGGCATCCTGGGCAGCGGGGATGATGGCAGCCTTCTCTGCTGTGCTGCTCTTCCCAGACTTTGGCGCTTTCTTCTGCCCCTTCCCCACCTTGGGAGGAGTCACAGCTGACTCGACACTCCCCCCGGGACACTTGTGAGCGGCTTTGCCGGCTGGAGTCTTCCCCCTCTCCTGTGGGGCACTGTCCAACTTCTGGTGCTTCACGGGGGGGACTGGCTGTGCTTTGGCTCCATGTCACACTGGCAGCCCTGGTGGCCGGTGCACTCCACATACCTCTAACAGGCACCACTGGTACCAGAGATTTTATGGCTGAGGTGCTACTACGGGACCTATGAATTGGAGGTGGGGTGGTGGGAAAGAGGTCAACGTTGCTCAGGAAAAGTTTCTGACGAACACTGGAACGGGTAGCTGGAGGGGGTCTGGGAGTGGAGGAAGAGGAGGTGGTTGTAGGAGGTGTAACTTTTGATGATTTGGGTGCAGGTGCATGTTCTGGAGACTGTCGTGAGGTGGATGGATGTTGGGTGTGTGTGTGCCCGCATCTGTGTACTTTGGGAGGGGGCGTCACAGACACACTGGGAGAGGACACAGGGAACGTGTAAATGGTAGTGGGGGTGGTGAGTGCAGGTGAGCGGGGTGTAGTGGTGGGTGTTCTGGTGCGAGTCCTAGTGGCTGTAGTGGTAGTGCATGCAGGTGAGAGTGTAGACGACACTGGGAGGGAGGAGGGAGACGACGAGGAGGGGGACACAGTGGAGGCAGTGGATGTTGCTGTGTCTGTATGTGGGTGATGCTTGTGTGAGTGCCTGTGGGATGTGTGGTGCCTATGTTTGCCTGAGCTTCCCTTGTGTGTTGAGGTGTGTGCAGGCTGGTCTGATGGTGTGCTTGGGATAGGCAGAGGTACAGGGGATCGGGTCTGGGTGGAGGAAGTTGGAGGGGGGAGGCTAGACACAGGGCAATGGCTGCCATCAGTGCTGAGGCCAGATAATGCAGGGTTCGATGATGGGCAGCCTGACCAGAATGAATGCCCTCCAGGAATGCATTAGTGTGTTGCAACTCCCTTTCTACACCCTGGATGGCATTCACAACGGTAGACTGCCCAACAGTGAGTGACCTGAGGAGGTCAATGGCCTCCTCACTGAGGGCAGCAGAGGTGACAGGGGCAGGGGCTGAGGTGCCTGGGGCGAATCTGTGTCGCTGGTTGCTGATCCGGTGACCGCCGTGAAGCTCCCCTCGCCCTCCATCCCACTGGTGTGTTCTGAGTCCGTGGTGTGGCCCTCCATGGACATGTGGGATGCAGCCCCCTCGTGCTCCGGTGCCACTGTACCTCCGCGTGATGATGCTGATGCACAAAAGAACAGGGAGAGCACAAAAAGGGGGGGGAACGACAGAAGAAAGACAGGTTGAGTGCATGGCTTACCGCTACCGTTGGCGGGCAATACAGACACAGCAGCCCCATGTACTACACCGCGCTCTTGGGCTCTACAGATGCAGTTCCTGGGATATGGCCTACATGGCTATGGTGGACATCTGCACACATAGATGACACATGGGCATGTATACCTGTACTTGGCACTCTACAGAGGTGGGGTGGAGTGCCACATGGCCTGCATTACGGAGGGACCTAGCCTACGGAACCCTGGCCTTGGGAATCCCACAGCACTCCTCCTCCACCCAGACCCCTCCCCTGCGTGCCAAGTCAGCAGAATGAGAGTGTACTCACCCCCTTGTGTCTGCTGTGATGTCCTCAAGCGTCCATCCAACTCAGGGTAGGCCACCGCCAGGATCCGGAACATCAGGGGGGTCATGGTCCGACGGGCACCCCTCCCACGTTGGGAGGCCATCCCCAGCTGAGCCTCCGCCGTCTTCTTGCTCCAGCGGCGAATGTCCTCCCATCTTTTATGGCAGTGGGTGCTCCGTCTCTGGTGGACCCACAGGGTCCAGATGTCCTTTGCGATGGCACGCCAAATATCCTTCTTCTGGGGGCGCTGACCTACATGACATGTACAGGGGAAGAAGAGATGTCATTAGCAACTGCACCGTCGAAGTGAGTGGCCCACATCCCTACCCTTGCCATCTGGCACATGCATTCACAGTCCCTCATGCTCGCAGAACTCTTCCCCCTTCCTTTTTACATCCAGCCCTTTCCACCCAGCCATAGCCCATACAACTTGCACCCTATGTACTCACCTGTTGGTCTGGAGGACTGTAGAGTAGCATATACTGGGGGAGGACCCTGTCCACGAGCTTCTCCAACTCCTGTGCAGTGAAGGCAGGGGCCCTTTCCCCAGACGCACGTGCCATTGTCTCTTCCAGACCGAGGTCACAGCAGCACTTGCAGTATAGGTCCTCTCCTGTCGAAGATCAGGTATTGAGTGATTGATCAGATAGAAAATGGCGGTCACGTCCGCGGCGGTGACGTCCGCGTCTGTGCGTATCATCACCGCCGGCGCACTTCATCATTGGCTCCTGGGACCCATAGGGTCCAGTGTTAATCAATGCAGCATTGCGCAGCGGTCTTCGACCGCCTACCATGACGGAGGACAACGCCAGTGCAGTTACCTCACATCCCATTGTCCCAGTTTAGAGGTCAGGCAGCCGCCATTTCAGGGGCCCACATGGCTTCATTTTCAACTGCGTCACACATACCTAGGCCTGGACTCAACACACATACAGACAACTTTTTGGATTTTGTTTCGTGTTCTGTGTAGCTGTGGGTACATACCTCTGAGTTGCTTGACTCTGTGGTCGCTGTTGTCCTTACTAGGCACCGTCAGCTGGGACATGTGAGGAGATGGCGGAATCCTCCGGTGTACCGACCACTGGTGGACCTGTCGACAATGGAGGAGCGACATTTAATCATCACCTACAGGTTTGACCGTGCCACAATTCAGGAACTGTGTACCCAGTTGGAGCCAGACCTGATGTCACCAATCCGCCATCCCACAGGAATCCCCCCTCAAGTGCAGGTGCTATCAGTGCTCCATTTCCTAGCAAGGGGGCCATTTCAAACAACAGTGGCCATGGCATCAGGGATGTCCCAGCCTATGTTTTCCAATGTGTTGTCCAGAGTGTTGTCTGCCCTGCTGAAACACATGAGGAGCTACATCGTTTTCCCTCAGGTGGAGGATTTGATTACTGTTAAAGGTGACTTCTATGCCTTTGGACATATCCCTAACATCATAGGTGCCATTGATGGGACCCATGTAGCTCTGGTCCCCCCCCACAGGAGTGAACAGGTGTATAGGAACCGGAAGAGTTATCATTCCATGAATGTACAGATGGTATGTTTGGCAGACCAGTACATCTCGCAGGTAAATGCTATGTTCCCTGAATCAGTGCATGACGCCTACATCCTGCGGAATAGCAGCATCCCTTATGTGATGGGTCAATTCCAGAGGCACCGGGTGTGGCTATTAGGGGACTCTGGTTACCCCAACCTGTCATGGCTATTGACCCCAGTGAGGAATCCCAGGACCAGGGCAGAGGAACGCTGCAATGAGGCCCATGGGCGGACTAGGAGGGTGATCGAACGCGCCTTCGGCCTCCTGAAGGCCAGGTTCAGGTGCCTCCATATGACAGGTTGTTCCCTCTTCTACTCACCAAGGAAGGTGTGCCAGATCATCATCGCCTGCTGTATGCTTCACAATCTTGCTTTGCGACGCCAGGTGCCTTTTCTGCAGGAGGATGGTCCAGATGACGGTGTTGTGGCAGCTGTGGAGCCTGTGGAGAGTGATGAGGAGGAAGCAGAGGAAGAAGACATTGACAACAGAGACTCAGTCATACAGCAATATTTCCAGTGACACACAGGTGAGAACACTTTCTTGACTACTACATTTACTTTCACACTTCTACCTTTATCCTGTCTGTCAATTTCAAGCAGTATGTGGTAACTGAGTTGTACATTTCCATTACGGTTTCACAGGTGTGGTTACCAACGTGTGTCATCTGCTTGCATCCTTCATGGACTTGTGATGTGTGACATAGGTATGTTGACATTACATTTTCGAACGGATTTTGTCATTGTCATAGCTAAAACACATTTTCAAAATCACAGGTGGTCATTCCAACCCTGGCGGTCCATGACCGCCGGGTTGGAGTACCGCGGGAGCACCGCCGACAGGCCGGCGGTGCTCCAATGGGCATTCCGACCGCGGCGGTAAAGCCGCGGTCGGACCGGCAACACTGGCGGGCTCCCGCCAGTGTACCGCCGCCCATTGGAATCCTCCAAGGCGGCGCAGCTAGCTGCGCCGCCGAGGGGATTCTGACCCCCCCTACCGCCATCCAGTTCCCGGCGGTCCGCCTGCCGGGAACCGGATGGCGGTAGGGGGGGTCGCGGGGCCCCTGGGGGCCCCTGCAGTGCCCATGCCACTGGCATGGGCACTGCAGGGGCCCCCGTAAGAGGGCCCCTAAATGTATTTCACTGTCGCACAGCTTCCACTCCGCCGGCTCGATTCCGAACTGGCTTCATTGTGGAAGCCTCTTTCCCGCTAGGCTGGCGGGCCGCTTGAAGGCGGCCGCCCGCCAGCCCAGCGGGAATGTCAGAATTACCGCCGCGGTCTTTTGACCGCGGAACGGTAACCTGACGGCGGGACTTTGGCGGGCGGTCTCCGCCGCCCGCCAAGGTCAGAATGAGGGCCACAGACTGACTTTAGAGATTTTTGTGCTTCAAAGGTGTTTATTGAAGTGCTAATTATTGGAGGGGTGGTAAAATGGTGATGGGTGATGGTGGAGGAATGTCCATGGCAAAGTCCAGTCTATTAGTCCCACAGGTGCATTGCCCTTATGGGCATAGGAAGTAGAGCTGGGGCAGTTCCAATATGGACAGGGTTACAAAGTGGGACAGTGGGATGACAATCAGGGTGGTCTCATTTCTTGGCGGGGGTCTTGCCATCGTGCTCTGTCCTGTTTCTGGATCTCAGGAACCGCTTGCGGGGTGGTTCTCCGTCTGCAGGGGGTGGGGTGCTAGTGTGGTGGTCCTGTGGCAGGCGTCCTGTCCACTAGCGCCGGTGGAGGTGGTGGGCAGTTCATCGTCCATGCTAGTGTCAGGGGCCCCTTGGAGTGCCACAGTGTCCCTCATGGTGTTCTGTATGTCCTTCAGCACCCCTACGATGGTGCCCAGGGCGGAGCTGATGGTTCTGAGTTCCTTCCTGAACCCCAAATACTGTTCCTCCTGCAGGCGCTGGGTCTCCTGAAACTTGGCCAGGTCCGTAGCCATCGTCTCCTGGGAGTGGTGATATGCTCCCATGATGGAGGAGAGGGCCTTGTGGAGAGTGGGTTCCCTTGGCCTGTCCGCCCCCTGTCGCACAGCAGCCCTCCCAGTTCCCCTGTGTTCCTGTGCCTCCGTCCCCTGGACCGTGTGCCCACTACCACTGCCCCCAGGTCCCTGTTGTTGTTGGGGTGGTGGGTTATCCTGGGTTCCCTGTAGTGGTGGACACACAGCTGATTGACGTGTCCTGGTTACGGAGGTATGGGCCCGCTGGGTGGGTGCTATACTGGTGTTTCCAGAGGGTGAAAGGTCAGTTTTGGGCTGTGCCTGTGCGAGGGGAACCGACTGTCCCGAGGCCCACGATGGTCCAGGCTGGTCATCTGGATCCAGTTGGCCAGAGCTGCTGTCATCACTGTGGGCCTCTTCTGTGGGTGGGGTAGAGATGTCTGGACCCTCCTATCTGGTAGTGGTCTTGCAGGGGTGTAAAAGCATGATTATTGCATCTGTGTGTGTCATGGTGTGCAATGGGTGGGTGAGCGTGTACCCCAGTGCTAGCATTCTTGTGTGGGGGCTTGTGTGATGATGGTTAGGGGGTGTTATGGGTATGTGCAGTGGGCATGCTTTAGTGATGGGTGTCCATGCTTTGTTGTGTCATGCAGGGCTTGGTGTTGGGATGGGTGGTTTGTGTTATTAGTACATTAGTGAGGAGTTGGAGTGATAGGGGAGGGGGTGTGGATGGGGGTGTGTGATAGCATGCAGGTAGGGTGGGGGATATGATAGTTAAGATTTGACTTACCAGTGTCCATTCCTCCACCGACTCCCCTGAGGCCCTCTGGATGCATAATGGTCAAGACCTGCTCCTCCCATGTTGTTAGTTGTGGGGGAGGAGGTGGAGGTCCGCCGCCAGACCACTGAACTGCGATGTTGTGCCTGCAGACCACGGAACGCACCTCCCCGTAAGGCATTCCACCTCTTCCTGATGTCGTCCCGATTTCTTGGGTGCTGTCCCACTGCGTTGACCCTGTCGACTATTCTTCGTCAGAGCTCCATCTTCCTTGCAAGGAGGTGTGCTGCACCTGTGATCCAAATAGCTGTGGCTCTACCCGTACGATTTCCTCCACCATGACCCTGAGCTCCTCCTCGTAGAACCTGGGGTGTCTTTGCCGTGCCATGGGGTGGTGTAGGTGATGTGTGGGATGGTGTATGTGGTGATGAGTGTGGTGATGTGTAGTGGTGTGTGGTGTTTTGTGCGTGGATGTTGTGTGGGAGATGGTGTTGTGTGCCTCTGTGTGGTGGGGTTGTCTATGCTGTGCAGTCTCTCTGGCCTTCGTCTATAATTTTTGGTTGTAGGGGTTTGTGGGTGATGTGGGTGTGTGTTTTATATTGTAATGGGTGTGTGGGAGTGGTGTTTGTATGTGTATCAGGTGTGTGTAAATCGAATTGTCCAATGTGGCGATGTTTTGGAGATGTGTGTGTATTTTGAGCGCGGCGGTGTGTACCGCCAATGGAATACCGCGGTTGAAAGACCGCAACGTTGATTCGTGGGTCGTAATAGCATGGGCGTGTTTCTGTTGGCGTGACGGTGGAGGTTTTGTTTTCGCCAGTTTATCACTGACCTTTGGTGTGGCGGACTTGTGTGGGTGTCTAAATTTCAGCAGGATTCTGAGATGGGGGTCATAATAGCTGTGGCGGAATTCCGCAGCCGCGGCGGTGCATTGGCGGTCTTCTGCGCGGCGGTAAGGGGCTTTTACCGCCAATGTTGTAATGACCCCCATAATTTGGGCAAGAAGTTCTGTCAAGCCATCTGTCTAATTTACCATACCCCTTCATCTAGGGTGCTGGTGAATGGGAAATTAACCATGCCCTTTAGGATCACCAGAGGCACTAGACAGGGTTGCCCCCTCTCCCCTCTGCTTTCGACCTATACATGGAACCATTCGTCAGAAGGATCTGCTATAATGGGTGGGAGAAAAAAGTTGCCTCATTTGTAGGTGATCTTTTAGTGTGCACCTCAGAGCTATCTTTAGCCCTCCCCATCTTATTGACAGTTAGGGAGGGGTTTGGGAAGATATCTGCCTATCATGTTAATACTGGTAAAACAGAGATAATGGCATGGAATCAGAAGGACGACTACTGGCAGATTAAAAAGTCAATGAGTTATCTAGGGTTAACGATTGTGCAGAAAGTTGAACAAATAGCTGCGGTCAACTTAAAAAAAGCTTTAGTAGAGTGTAGTAGCTTCATACGAGGGTGGGTACATATCCCTCTTACAATTATCGGAAGGGTTAGCTTCTCAAAATGGTAATCCTACCTAAGTTGAATGTTCAGTATAATTCCATTCCTCTACGAATGTATAAAAGACTTCTGGATAAACTTCAACAGACCATAAATTCTTTCATATGGGCTCAGAAAGGCCCCACGATTTCGTAGAAGAAGATGCACAAGAGGAGAGAAAAGGGGGGCCTTTTGCTCCCTGACTTTTAATATTAGGCATGGGCATTCCATCTAAAAAATACTAGGATTCTATTCTCCTCCCTAGACTATTCAGCCATTGGAGATATGTTCAAAGCTATGTCAGGCACTGTGAAAGGCGCAGCGAAATACTTCTTATCCAAATTTGGCAACCCCAAATTCTTTAAAAAGGTGAAATTAAAAATACTACAGGATGGAGCAAAGGCCTGGTACAAGTTGCCGCAAGCATTGAAGATAGAGTAATATAGTCAGTGGGCTCCTGTTTGGGACTCTCCCGGTACTCTGAGTGCCTAGTTGTTGTATTGGCACTGCCATTTAGGAAGGAGGGGTCGAATATTGGGGGGACTTAGCTAGGGACGGGTCCCTACTGTCCTGGGAAGAACTAATGGTGTTAACATGAGGAAACTTCTCTAGGCTGAAGTATATTGAACAGAAAATTTGGGCACTGGGCACCAGTGCTAGTCTGGGGTCTGCAAACCAGCTAGAGGATAAGCTAATTAGAGATCACTCGTGCTCTAAGAAGGTATAAAGCTGGTATTGGGAAATTTTAGACACACTAGATGACGATTTTAGGTTGGCAGATGAACTCTGGGGAGAAAGTATGTCTTTGGAACAGTTACGAGACAGATGGCAAGTATTGATGCGCACATTGCTTAGTGTAGCCAAACCTGCCTCATTAAGGAGGAATTGCCTCTTCACTTTGCATAGAGCTTATTGTTCTCCCTATAAGCTTTTGAATATGAGGAAGGGGGAAGTAGTTAAATGTGCAAAATGTGGTTTGCAAGGTTCGTCAGACATCCATATCTTCATGGAATGCCCAGCAGTGTACTGCTTTTGGGAAGGAGTCTGTCCAACGATCTCAAGTATCCTGAAAAAAGAAATTTCGGCAAGCCTTCATTTAGTAATTTGTGGCCTACCAGAAGAATGGGAAGTAAGGAGTATAGAGGTGAAGACGGTTCTGTTTCACACAATACTTCTGACCAGAAGAGAAATTTGTCAGGAATGGGTATCTGAGTCTCCTCCCTTATATGTGGATTAGTTTAATGCTCTTGTTTGAACATCAAAAATGGATATGGTGGTAGGGAACTTCTAGAAGAAAAGAAAGAAAAAATATGGTCACTATTGGTGGAATGGATGTGGAATCAAGGGTAATACATTAATTGGGTGCAGTCACTACGCTTGTGTCCAATGATCAGGCACCATGCTACTCTCCCCTTCTGGTGGCAGGCTTCTGTACCAGGGATCAAGGTGGAGCCTGAGGTGTATGAGGACAAAAATAAATAAATTGGTGCCCACGTGGAACCATGGTACAGGTTTTTTCATACCAAAAGCCACCCCTAAGAATGTGTAAGAAACACCTAAACGCTTACCATTAAACTATCTATTATTTGTATAAAAGGTGCTTTACTTTAATCTTTCCCATCTAAAAGTAAGAGTGATGGTTATATTATGTTTTGTATATCTAATAAAACTTTTTTCTGAGCACTGTAATCCTCAAAACAAATGGTAGCAATTCAGGCTGATGAAACTGGACAACTACACAGATAAGCATTTTGGTGGTGTGCACAATACAAATGTTGTGAATCAGCCTGATGAGTGTGAATAATATACTAAGAGATATGTTTGTTCAAATGCCAAGTTGCAGTTCACACTGTACCCCTCACAGAAATAATGATAAAAATCACAAACAAAAGTTTTTTTCAATACATTAGTGACTTAAAAGGATAACAAAGAGAAGCACAGCAGACCATGATGTACTGTAAAAATAGCATAAATGTTCCTGCTTCAGAACATTCCAAACACAATATCTAGGGGTGTCAATACTTGATTTTATATAAGACTAATGCATTTAAATGATGTCATGCAATTGAACCATCAGTGATAATGAAGTTTGTTGTTTCATCTGAAAGCATGCAAGGTGTACATAATACAAGGTGTAAGTAATTCAGGTTTTTCATGTATTTAAGTAAGGCTATTTTCTATCACGTCATCATTTGTAGAATATGGGCCTTCTTTGCACTTACATCACTCCTTAAATGTTTTGAAACCTGCGTGTGCTTAACAGTAAAAGGCTTTGTTTTTATCACATTGTTGTGTGCTTGGAAACCTTCAATACACCCTTTCATCTCCCATTCATTCTCTACTGTCTTCCCCCAAAAGGGTCACTAAGGTCAAGTTACAAAATACTACTTTGTTAAAAACAGGCAACTGTAAACATGTTAGAATAATTAACAGCAGTTACTAAAAGGTGTTATATGTAATCTGGTATTGGTGCACTACCTGCGGCACCCCTGGTTCGAGCACCACTGACTAATTCTGACACAGTGCCATGCACTTTGGTAATAGTGTAAACTCTCAGTTCCTTCTTATTTCTGGTGTTTTTTCAATTTCCTGTCAAATAAGCACTGTCATTTATCTCACGAGTAGCCACTGATCATGTTGACTGTCTGGATCAATTTTACTTTTTGTATATCACATTGAAAAAGAAATCAACAAGATTGTTTTCACTCATCAACCCAATTCACATTGCATTAAATTGTTTATTGAGTGTTTTAGTCATTCAATATCATGCCATGTCTGCATTCTGATCATTTTGTATTGTGTTCTCTTTGGATATTGTGCCACCAATTCACCTATCCGGAAGTTAGTTTTTACTTCATCCCCAGTTTTGCACCAGTGGAGCTCCTATATATATGCAGAGCAATATGCATTGCAAACCAGGGATACAAATGTCCCCTGCATGCAATCATACATACATACATATATCATACATATTCCAGTGCTCATTAAAAGCAAAACCAGTGGATTGCTCAATAACGCAGCATCACTGACACCTCTAATTTATTGTTCAGAATTACAATAATTGTTATTGCTTTCACTGTCAATATGTGTATGTGACCCCCAGAACCAGACTGGGCTGCAGCCTCCGGCACTAGCTGCTTATATAACATTTGTTCAATACAATTGATTGTAGATTACCAAACATATGGTAATTTGTGTTATTATTAATTAAAGGCCAGCATGTAATTTGTATTGAAGCTCATTAAACATTTCACCCCAGCTATAAAGCTGTAAATATGGTCAGTTTATGGCGTTTAACTTGTGTGCCTCAAAAGATGTTCACACATTTGTTGTTACATACATACTGTACAATGAATAGCAAGGCGGATAGAAAATAAAATTGCCGTTACAACCATACTTTTCACTTATCTAGAACTTTTCCTGTTTATGCAGAAATTAAAATTTGCGAAAAACATTTTATTCCTCATACACATCAGAACCACTGTTTGCGAATGGACCTCATAAACATAGACTCAATTCTACACTATAAGAGTATATCTTAATCACTACAAATACTAATCAACAAACATTCATTATAATCTTATATCTTTATATCAAAATTCATCTTTTTAAAAGACCCATACTGCATGATGAAAAAGAGGAGGAATTAGAAATAGACATTGAAAATTCTTGGCAAAATACAGAGTACATAATTAGTGCTAGCAGAATTTGTGATATTAAGTTTCTATTTGTTTTTACTCAGATAAGATGTATATTTCAAATTACTGCTCAGATTTACAGTCATTTAGAGATAAAGGCATGAGCTATGTTGTTATTTTCAATAGATGGTTAAGAGATAGTGTACACTGTCATAGGACAGACACATGCATCCTGTGCATTGAACTACATTTAGAAAGGTAAATCTCCATGTGATAGTCTCTGCACGCATACAGTTATGAATATTTCTGGTGCCTGGGTGTAACTTTTCACCTAGATACACTTTGCTATCTCTGGATGGGAGATTTATTTATACTAGTATGTATGTGTGCCCCTAACAGGAGAGTAAGGTGATACATGTGACATAGAATGCATTGTAAATTTATTGCTAGTTACTTTACAGGTGTATTTTGGGCATAGACCTACAAAATATAGTTCTACGTAGCATAGATGGAGCTATTAACTACTCCATGTAGAGCTATGAATTGATAAAAATAGGGTAACAGGCATTCCCTGAGGAAAAAAATACACACCCCATGAATATTACTTTTGTGAACACACCAAGTGCACACCAAGGGCTATTTGCACACAAAGGGCTATTCTGTCTTCCCTTGGTGATGCATGATATGATGGTATCAGATAACTTAAACTGTTGTGTCTTTGTGTGTGTGTGTCCGTGTTAATGTACTTGTCTGGGCACACCATCAGTTATGATTAGTTTTTTATTGAGTATAGAGGAGTGTAAGATGTGACAGGTGTCTCTTTTATAAATAACAATTTATATATTACTAATTGAATATATTGAGTAGGTTTATCTGTTATGTTTAAACTTCTACAATTACATTTATATGGTGCTTTTAATTTCCAAAGCTGTATCTCATTTTTAAAATAATAAACGTGGGTTTCATATTTTTATTTAGTGTTTCAAAAATGAGATTTAAATGGGCATTTGTAATGCTGAAAGTTATTTGAACTTTTATTTTTCCTTTAGCTGATTTTATTTTGGATTTTAGTGTTATTCTTTGTCTCAACTGTTTTCTAAGTGTCCCCATAAAGCACCTGTGAATGCCCATGTAGGTACCATGACATGCACCAAGGCTTCCTAGAGTTGATTGTAGCCAATTTGAGGTTTAGTATCATTAGATTAGATGTAGGTTTACCCAGGGTGATTTTTCTTGACATCATTTGTTTATGGTGTGTTTTGTATATCCATATCCGTCTATGTGCCCCTCCTTAATTTTCACTTTTTTCCCCCTAATTTACAGTAGTTTAGTAGGTATTCCTATTTTCAAGCCCTTCGCCTTGGAGCAGGTGTCTTTAACCAGTTGATCGCAAGTTATTGGTAACTGGCAGAAACTTTCAAGCTTGAGTTAAATTTTAAACTAAGAACTGCAATAAATAAGTAGTTTGTTTTCCTTGTAAAGTTAAGTGAAGGCTATGCTTATTTGACATACTATCAGGCTGCAGATAGCAGAGCCTGATAATGAGCAGTGTTCCGTTCAGATTTATGACCCTGGTGGGTCACAGTGGTTTAGTACTGAAGCAAGGATGCATTTAACTCCTAAGCAAAAGTCATCATCAAATCAGTATGGGGATGTGAGATCAAAATGATGCTTCTGAATACTTTTAACCAAGAAGAAATCAAAATTAAGTGTTAACTTACTTATAAAGTTAACTCTTCATTTTAATTTTCTCTCTGAAGAGTTAACTTAATTATTAAGTTAACTGTTCATTTTAAAGTTCTCTCTTTTCAAAATGTCACATTTACAAACAGCAGGAATCTTGCTCCTAGTGGCTGGTATACATTGTGCCATATTTCTAACTGAAAAGCATTATTTTTATTGAATGTGAAAAATGTAAAGTGGAGAGAAAATGTTTCTATGAAACATTAAGGGCCTCATTATGATATTGGTGGTCGGACCAGCTGACCGCCAATGTTGCGGGGAGGATGCCACCATCATATCTGTGTTGTCCTAGTCACAGTATTTTATTCAAACCATAGTATTGGGATCCATGGACAATTGTTTTAAAGTCAAGGAAACTGGGCAAGGTGGTGCGCAGTAACAATTTGCAAGTTGCTTGGACTTCAGTAGCTCTAATCGATTTTCAATGATCAAAAGTAGCTCTGATTACAGAAAAGGTTGTTGACCCCTGCCTTAGAAATTCCCACATTTACACTTAAAATGTAGGACTACATGTTGAAAAGTTCTACATAGTCTTAGTACAGAACTCCATACATGAAGCATAGAACCAACATCATAGTAGATCTACTTCACCATAAATTTGAACAGCAGTTATGAGTATGTGAAGTAGTGTTGCAGGTGTACTATTGCACAAACACATAATTGTGTTTGATCCTGGTATATTTTTAATTGACTTCTACCTGAGATTTTACCTGGGTCAATCATTTAAATGCATTATCACAAAATGTCCAGAAAATTAAGTAACAATGACTGAAGTGTGTAAATTTAGCAAGGCAGATAGAAAATAAAATTGGCATTACAACCATACTTTTCACCGCAACTATTCTTATTTTTACCTCTTGTATGTTCTCCAGTATAATGCATTTGAGTTGTGTTATTATAACGCAAAAACTTGAATAAAACTATTGCTAATTTGACTTTGGAGTTATGTCTTTAGGTTCCATTTTGTAACTAGTATATGTCATCTTGTCTTTGGAACCTGATGAGGTCACTCTGGTGTGCGACCGTCAGCTCGGGCGATGCCGCTGCAGAGCAGGTCAGACATTAGAAGTCGTCCTTTGCTACTGACTATGCGACAATAAACTTTCCTTGTGTTTATTTAAGGTTGTACATTGCAACACTTATCTGTTGTATTATACCAAGATAATGTCATATTGAATTTATAACAAATGTGCAGCATTATGTATGATTTGAATTTTTGCATAGAAGCCAAAAATAATTTGTTTTAAATTTCAAGATTGTTATTGCTTACTGATAATTTAAGAAATGAGCAGAAAAACTTTAGTGTTCACAACTGGACTACTCAAAACCTTGTGCCTTGGGTTGGGAGTGCAACCAGGGTGTCAAAAACTGAAGTGAAGAAAGGGTTGCCATTGAGATGTAGAGATGAAAATATTTTAAAAGAAAAAGACAAAACAATGAATGAAGATAAAATCATGATACTCCTGGAAGCAACATAGGTATCAATTAAAAAGTGTTATAGACTTTATAACGGAAGCCACGTGGCATGTTGGTATACATGGTTTATCAAAGTCACTGATCAGGCTCTATTATATCATGATTTAAGGAGTGTATCTTTTGATTATTTTTCTGATTTTCTTACAAACTAAGCAGTACATGTTGTAATAGCTGTGCTTAAAGGGCTTCCAACAAAGTTATTTTTTCACAACCCAGCTAAGTGCTGTATTGAGTACTTTCAAATCATTTGTATGCAACAGTGAATTCTAGATTGGTTCGTGGTGTTTATAAAGAATGCATCCTCATATGGGCATTTCAGAGTTTTGACATTGGCAGGTATCTGATGAAGTTCTGACATACAAAGTGGACATGGATTGGTACAGTTGATGTAGGTCACAGATTTGGGGTGTATGAGATGCGTGCAAAGGCAGCTTGCACAGTGTTTGGGTAGAACAACAGAAATTCACATTGGACTTGTTTGTGTGCTGTGTTGGACCAATTGCATCATGTGTGTCATTATGTGGTCATGAAATATGTAGTCATTGATTGGGAGCAAGTCATTCACCCTTCACAATGGCTAAATACTCTTCTTGCATTACCTGTTTGTAGCTATAGATGTGTTTCATCAATGCAGGCCACAGTGCCTGTGCCAGAACACTGACATATGTTTGTGTCATACCACCAGATGCATGGTCATCGGATTATGATAGGCCTGTGACCAGGGACTGTTTTATTGCCATCTGTCTGAGTCTTGGATTATGTGATGTTGTATTACTTTGGTATGGTCTGTGATAAGGCTCAAGCTGCTGACATCATCTACTTTAATGTTTGCCTATTCTAACAGACAATATTTGACAAATCCCACCCTTCCGTGGTCTGGGGTTGTACCCTAGAATATGTACTTTGACTCAGTATGAGTCACACATTCCTGTGTGAAAAAGACCCAGGCATGGGTAGCCTATGTGCTGTACACTAGAATAAAATGTTTGGTGTGACTTGTTTGTGTATAATGGTTGTAATCCTGAGCAGTACACTGTGTACCTGCAACATATCCCTCCCTGCACATTTAAGTTATGCCTTCATCAAATGGTTCACATGGTCTCACATCTCTACAGAGCAAAATGTTGTAATTAAGCAAGCCATTCCACTGGGAGTCCAAAGTCCAGAGTACTTGTCTCATTGTAACTGGTAAGTTGCTCAGGATCAGTCAACAGAGTGAATGTGTGGCACATAAAGGAGTTCCTTTAGGAAGAGGTCACTTGCTGGCAGTGGTAGATGTCTTGCCATCTGCACCTCCTGGATTCCTTGCTGGATATGCCCGTTGCATGGCTGGATCTGCTGCTACAGAGGCAGAGGTGTCTGGGTTCTTCAACTGGCAGGTCCTCCATTCCACTGGCTGGCGCCAATGTAGATGTGCCTGGTGTTGATGAGCCAAAGGAAGGGGAAGATTGGTTTGGAAAATCCATGTACAGGACTATGTGAATGTCCTTATCACCTCTGTTAGGGAGGCAAGCAGACATGGGGTTTGGAGTTACTGAAGTAATGCTTCCGGGAATTGCAGTCAGGTCACTCTCTATACTGATCAACAAGTAAAGGGATGGGGAGGAATAATGGTCCAGTGTATGACCTCCCTAATATAATGCACTTGACAACAGAACATACTGTTCCAAAAAGGAAGTGGGAAAAGGAAGTCCTAATTCTAGGAGCAAGAATCTCACACACCCAAATGAGTGTCATGCTTCATCATCTGTGGAAAAATAGTTTCTCACCCTTTGTGCAACCACTGTTCATTTGACATCAGGACAACCATATTGAATATGGCATCCATTTTGTGAGTGTTCTAAACACCCCGTCGCAGAGAAAATAGGCAGAAAAAGATGCAGCTTGAAAGCAGCTACATCGTGCAATATGCCTAAGGCCGAATACCAGACCGGCCACATACCTGTGGTTAAGCCAATTTTGAGAAAAACTAATTTCCACGGAATAACCTGCAATTGGAACAAGGTCATACCTGCCATTTACTACACACTATTATACGCTTCAGCTGTTTGCACATTTTTGTTTGTAAGCAATCTCCCACTCCTCTCCCCTGAGGCATACAAATGTTTTTATACCTAACTAGTGGAAAATGATTGAACCTCTGCCATTTGTTTGCATGTAGTAGAAAAATGTATAAAAGCTCTATGCTGCGCGAAGTAAGACAGACTACTCCCTAACCCACTTGGTGAAGGAGCTCTCCCTTAACTCGAGTTATTGTATAAATCCCGATTATTCTCTACATCTCGGACCCCGTCTCTTTCCTTTTTTTATTATTTATTTAACTTACAAGGCAAATTCAGAGGTATTTTAAATTATTTACCACACATCAATAGTGCTCCTCGTCAGACTGGCGCTGCAATGTCTGACAGGCAGCCCCCAAAGGGGGGCCCTTTGCCGGAGATCTTTACTCGATGATGCCAAGACCCCACAAGTGAGCTTGGAAAGAGGAGAAAAAGAAAGAGAGTGATAATAAGGATATTTAAAATTGGCTCAGGACACAGCACCTAGGGATGATAATTTTATTCAACCATGAAGGGTAAAGGCCAAAGCTAAAAATAATGAGGAGAGTGAAGTGAGTATAATGGTCAGAACACTCTCAACCACATATAATGGAGAAAAAGGGGGACACGGGTGGAATTACCAGACCATCCCTAACACAAGGGTCAACATGTTTCGTGTCTCTAATGGTCCAGAAGGATCCAGCGACGCTTCTTCAGGCTCAGGTGGGAATGTACTTCTCCTTCTATACAACTGCAAAAGCACTCCTATATATTAAGACTATCAGTTGGCAATACTGCAGTCACTTACAATGTTCATGTGTAGCTAGAACGTCCTATTCCTAACTGTCGCCCTGCAATCAAAAAGAACACAGGTAACAACCAAAAACAAGTAATTGCACAATTTGTTTTTAGAACCGTAGAAATCAGTGTTGTGGATGGTGAAAAACACACAGTGTGAGTTCAGGTAGTGGCACGCTCGTGCATAAAGATCAGTTGGTTAGCTTACCCTCCTATTAGAGAAACGAGCTTCATGGGACAGCTGCGGCCCATCGGACTTAGAAGTGAACTTGTCCTCTAGAAATCTATCCTCAGATGAGAGCAGAGTCTTGAACAAGGGATTGGGCTTTGTCCCGACCCCCAATGAGGATTTCTTTCATCTCCATTGTGAGCTCTCCCAATTCTTCAGAAAAATCAGACTTCAGGTCTTCTTTCAAGACAGACCCATCGACAATCGGCCCTAGGATTCAGGCCTTAAAAAACTATCTACCTTTATGCCCCCCTCAGCGTCTTTACCATGTGAGGTTTTGGCATTTGAGAAGGCGGTCATGAATGACCTCCAGAGTCTTAACCCCAGACGGAATTATGTGAACCTACCTAACACAGATCAGAGTGCTCTTAGGACACTGGCATCCGACACTAGCATAGTGATTAAACCAGCAGACAAGGGAGGTGCAATAGTAGTTATAAATACTGCAGAATACAGGCAGGAATGTCTACGACTTCTCAGTGATTCCACCTACTATTCTTGTATTACTCGAGACCCGACCCAGAGATTACAAATCGAGATACGAGGAATGATCGAGGAAGCTTGTAGCAATTCATGGATTTCACCAAAAGAAGCAGAGTACTTGGAAACTAAGGATCCACGTATCCCATACTTCTACTGTCTCCCTAAAATTCACAAAGGGAGGATTCCTCCCCCTGGTCGCCCTATAGTGTCAGGGATAGGTTCAGTCCTTGAACCGCTATCCACCTTTTGGAACCATTTCCTACAACCTCTCATACAAGAGTCTGCCACTTATTTGAAGGACACCAAGGATGTCCTAAATTTGATAGTCACCATCAATGCAACTGTTCATGTACACGCCCCCATTACCCTTGATGTGGAAGCTTTGTACACGAACATACCACAAGATGCTACTCTACGGGTAGTTGAATCTGCTCTCTTGCCCAACACCTGTGAATCATCTACCCCTGTCCATTTTATAATGCATTGAGCCACCCTAGCCTTGACAGAAAACTTTTTTCAATTTGAAGATCTTCTTTTCCACCAAGTGCGTGGTACGTCGATGGGTAGCACCTTTGCTCTGAGTCTGGCTTGCCTATATATGTATGATTTTGAAAAGCAGTTTGTGCTGCCCCTTACTAAACCTTTTCATGATAACATAAAACTGTGGCGTCAATATATTGATGACATTCTGATCATTTGGCAGGGTCCACTTTTGGAGGTTGATGCTTTCACATCATGAGTCAACAGTTTAGATCCCTTCTTGAGGTTCACATCCTCAGTGTCCTCTACTGAGATCCCATTTTTGGATCTATTGATCAGCATTGCCAATGGCAAACTTGTTACAAGAACTTATCAGAAAAACACTGATCGTAACAGCCTATTACTTTATGAAAGTCATCACCCTAGAGCTCTACGATACAATTTCCCTTACGGTCAATTCCTGTGTGTATGTCAGAAGTGCAGCAGTCTACACACATTTACTAATCAAGCGCAAGATCTTTCCAAGAAATTGAGGGAACGCCAATATCCGGGTCATGTGGTGAAAACAGCTTACAAAAGAGCCAAATACTGTAACCGGGATACACTATTATCAACAACTCCTCGATCCTTAGAGAACAAACTGACCTGCATGACCACATTCACCCCTCTGTCCAACACCATCAAAAAGGCAGTGATTAATAGATGGAACATTCTGTGTAGTGGAGGACCCGCCATATCTAAACCTCTCTTTGCTTTTAAAAGGACGACCAACATAAGGGATATGTTGGTCCATACCCGACCTCGGCCCCGCCATCGTTTGCAAACAAAGGGCATTGTGGGATATTCCACCGGTTACGGGCCATTTCCCCTGTGGCAATTGTAATGTGTGCTCACTCACGAAACGCACTGACTCCCTTGAACTGGAACAAATTGGTACATGGCGGTTACTTAAGCACACTAATTGCAATACTCGCAATTGTGTATACCTGATTACGTGCCCGTGTAACTTGCGGTATGTAGGCATGACCACTAGAGCAGTCAAACTGAGAATCAACGAACATCGGAGCAATATCAGATGTGGCCGCACCACAATCAAACTTAGTATACATTACATTGATGTGAATCACAGTCCAGATGATATGTTGTGGGTTATTCTACAGACTAGCACATGACAGGACACGAGATCCCTTTTTGATCTTGAACAGCGTTGGGTGTATAAACTTAACACCCATATCAGAGGACTTAATGATGATATCCCATGGATTAGCCTGTCACATAGATAACTGAATAGTTTATTTTAGGATTATGTTTTGCATTCACCCTTACTTTATTACCCAGATGGTTCCCTAGTCAGTGCCCACTCTCTTTTGCTGACTGACGTTGTCCATTCCAAGACTTACATTACTGTGATTTTTGGGCTTTTCCCATTATAGTCTCTGTTGCTCTCTGGTTCACTCTATAACACCTCTGGAATTGCCTATCACGAGTCCTACTCCATCTTTGTACGTATATTATACATGGGATTAGGCTCTATGACACTAGCATTTTTTTATATTAAGAACACTCTCAAAAATATCCCGTTTGACTAACCGCCCCCTTCCCTGTTTTCTAGACTTTGAACAGTTTCTGACATTCCCGAGGGGTTATTATTTTTAATCCCCTTTCTGTTGTTATTTCACCCGGAACATAGCCGAAGCGCTCGCTCGGCAAGGTCGCTTAGCAACAATTTGCGCGTCATTCTGACGCTTCCGTTCCGGTGTGTGCTCATTTACATACACGGAACCTTGAATACCTGCTTCCGGGTACAGGGTTTTTCTTCACCGCACTCTGCGTCTTCACCATCCTTACGGGAGCACGGCCAGGGGTAGGTTCCCTGCTTTGGCGATGGAGTTTCTCAAGTAAGTTTCGGCACACTTTGCCGTTTTCTGGTTTGACTGCAATTACGTTTGCCTAGCACTTTTGATTAACGGGCGCTTTATAGTAACTGTCCAGTCTCTTTGACGAATGGAGGTGTGGGACTGTATCCTTCTACGGGTGTCTCCGTTTCTTTTTTGACTTTAGCAATAAGGATGCCGCGTTCTCTCAGACACAGTATGACTTGCGAGTATGTAAATTGCCCTTTATACCAGGGAGGGCTTATTGTGAATAATTCTGTCTGTTTAGTTTTGACTATCCTTTTTACCTTGCATCTTTTGATCAAATGGTGCGTAGTTTTGGATTCCTACACAGCCTTACTGTAAGGGATAAGTGTATCCTGTGTAGTGCTAGACCATTTAACACTTGGACTTTTTCAGTTACTGGACTCTTTACAGTTCTCTGTAATCTGGGGGTATCAGACTACTGTTTGCCCTTAATGACAGCCATGTTTTGTTTATCTATTTATCGATTAGATAGTTTACGCCCGGCCACTGGGCCGCAGCTGTCCCATGAAGCTCATTTCTCTAATTGGAGGGTAAGCTAACCAACTGATCTTTATGCACGAGCGTGCCACTACCTGCACTCACACTTGTGTTTTTCACCACACTGATTTCTACGGTTTAAAAAAATAAATTGTGCAATTACTTGTTTTTGATTTTTACCTGTGTTCTTTTTGATTGCAGGGCGATAGTTAGGAATAGGACGTTCTAGCTACACATGAACATTGTAAGTGACTGCAGTATTGCCAACTGATAGTCTTAATATATAGGAGTGCTTTTGCAGTTGTTTAGAAGGAGAAGTACATTCCCACCTTGTCCTGAAGAAGTGTCACTGGATCCTTCTGGACCATTAGAGATGCAAAACATGTTGACCCTTGTGTTAGGGATGGTCTGGTAATTCCACCCGTGTACCCCTTTTTCTCCATTATATGTGGTTGAGAGTGTTCTGACCATTATACTCACTTCACTCTCCTCATTATTTTTGGCTTTGGCCTTTACACTTCATGGTTGAATAAAATTATTATCCCTAGGTGCTGGGTCCTGAGCCAATTTTAAATATCCTTATTGTCACTCTCTTTCTTTTTCTCCTCTTTCCAAGCTCACTTGTGGGGTCTTGGCATCATCGAGTAAAGATCTCCGGCAAAGGGCCCCCCTTTGGGGGTGCCCGTCAGACATTGCAGCGTCAGTCTGACGAGGAGCACTTCCGATGATGAAGCATGACACTCATTTGGGTATGTGAGGATTCTTGCTCCTAGAATTAGGACTTCCTTTTCCCACTTCCTTTTTGAAACAGTGTATTCTGTTGTCAAGTGCACTCTCTATACTGCACACACTTGACAAATGTAATCCTCCCAGGTGATTAAACTTCAATTGAGAGTTCATAAATTGATGGATTTGGGCAAGCGAACATTGTTTTTGTGGTTGGAGTTAGAGACACAGGGCTTATTGGATTTTACATTCCGGTTACTCCTTCTACTTCCCACCACCATGCAAATGTTATTCGCTCAAATGAGTAAACTTCATTTGAGAGTTAAGACACACAGGGGTATATGGGCATGTAACACTGGGTCTGTGTTTGGAGTTAAAGAGACAGAGCACCTGACATTAGCAATCATGTCATTCCATTCACTTCATACACTTGATAAATGTCATCCCCACAGGTGAGTACGCTTCATTTGTGAGTTTCCAAAGAAGGGTATTTAGAGAACTGAACACTGGACTGGTGTTTTGAGCTGTAGAGCTGTAGTGAAAGAGTTCATCCTGGGAGTTGCTGTCATATCAGTCCCTTTACTACACACACTGTTCAAATATCCTCCTAGGTGAGTACACTTCAGTTGAGGGTTAAGAGACAAGGGTCTTTCGATCAGAGTACTCTGGGCTGGTGTTTGGAGTTACAGAAACAGGGCCTCCTGGCCTTAGCAATCATGTCACTCCATGTACTACACACACTTTATAAATGTCAGCCCCCCCAGGTGAGTATACTTCCTTTGTGAGTTAACAAACAGGAGTCTTTGGAGGAGAGGATACTGGTCTGGTGAGTGAAGTAACAGTGACGGACTCCCCTGGCCTCAGCAGTCATGTTAATTCCTCTACTACATGCACTATACAAATGTTGTCCTCCCAGCTGAGTTAGCCTACATTGCCAAACAGTGGTCTTTCGACAAATGAACACTGTACTGGTGTTTTGAGTTGCTGAAGCAGTGCACCCTGTGAGTTGCAGTCAGGTTATTCCATCTAGTTCACACACGTTTCCAACGATCTGCTCGCAGGTGAGTATATTTCATTTGTGAGTTGAGAAACAGGGGTATATGGTCAAGTGACCACCGTCCTGGTGTTTGGAGTTGCAGAAATAGGGCCTGCTGGGAGTTGCAATTATGTTATTCACCCTAGTATGCACACTATACAAATGTTATCCCCACAGGTGAGCACACTTAATTTGTGAGTTAACCAACAGAAGTCTTTGGAGGAGAGGATACTAGACTGGTGTTAGGAGTGACAGAAACAGAGCGTCCTGCGAGTTGCAGTCATGTAACTCCCCGTACTGTACACTATATACAAATGGTATCCTCCCAGAGGAGGACACTTCAATTGAGAGTTAAGACAAAGTGGTCCTTGGACAAGAGTACACTGGGCTGGTGAGTGAAGTAACAGTGACGGACCCTCCTGGCAGTCATGTCACTCCCCCTACTACACACACTATACAAATGGTATACTTCCAGCTGAGTAAACTTACATTGAATGTTGCCAAACAGGGGTCTTTCGATGAATGAACACTGTTCTGGTGTTTAGAGTTGCTGAAACAGTGCCTCCTGTGAGTTGCAGTCAGGTCACTCTCTCTTCTACACACACTTCACCAATATTCTCCCCCAGGTGAGTACACTTCAATTGAGAGTTCACTAACTGATGTATTATAGCATGTGACCACTGTGGCAGTGTTTGTAGTTACACGAAAAGTGCCATCTGTGAGTTGCAGTCAGCTCATTCTCAATACTTCCCACACTTGACAAATGGTATCCACCCAAGTGAGTGAAGTTAATTTGTGATTTGCCACACAGGGGTATGTGTCCAAGTGACCAATGGTCTGGTGAGTTGTAGAACAGTGTCTGCTTGGAGTTGGAGTCATGTCAGTCCCTGAACTATACACATTATACAAATGTCATCTCCCCAAGTAAACACACTTCAATTGTGAGTTGCCAAATAAAGGTCTTTGGACTGGTGGACACTGGGCTGGTCAGTGGAGTGATAGTAAAAGTGGCAAAAGATGAGCTGTGGGCATTCATGACATTGCATTTTGGTGACATTTTTAGTGTTGTGACTTCCCAGACTCCACTCCCCAAGGTATTCCTGTCAATCCCTCAGGATGCAGGATGGCCAAGACCTTCTCCCTCCAGGGAAAGAGATGTAATGGGGCACTGGGAGGGCCACCGCCAGTCTTATTGGCCTGCAGTTGGTGCCTGCAGACCAGGGAATGGACTTTGCCCCTGATGTAGGTCCACCTCTTCTTAATGTCCTCCTTTGTGCGCAGGGTGGTGCCTACAGCATTCACTCTATTTACAATCCTGTCCCACATTTCCATTTTCCTACTGAGAGGGATATGCTTGACTTGTGCACCAAACAATTGTGGCTCTACTCTTATGATTTCAACCACCATGACTCTTAACTCATCCTCAGACACATGGGGATGTTTGGAATGTTACATGGTGGAACAAAAATAAGGACGACTGTGACTTACCTAATAGGGGAAGCACAATATTGTGTGAATGGACAAAAGTGTGTGCAGGGTATTCAATGGCATGGTGAAACAGGGGGTGCCTAATCTGTGTAATAATCGTTATGTGCTGATAGGGGTTCTTTGGCTCTGAGTGTAAATGCAAAAGATTGTAGTCAGTGAAGGGGTGTGTTTTATAACGTCCTTTGCAGGGTTGTCCAGTGCGGCAATGTGTGTCAGCTGTGTTATTCTTAAATCCATCCAATGTGCAGCTGTGTATTACTTTGGTGACTGCGGACCCCCATAGTTTGGACTGCCCTTGGCTGACCACCATGGGGGTCCGCCATGGTTATTGTATTCTTGTAATGAGGGAATTGGTTGGTTGCTGTGCTGATAAACCTGTAGGTCGGACCACCTATTTCCAGGCCTCTGTGGCCCTGCTGGTCTGCCTTTATTGGTTGCCGGTCAGTGGTCCTGCCTGTATAACTTGTAATAGGGCAGTCTGAAAGCCCATCATCATGTCTGTATTTTTAGGATTGTCAACATGGCAGTCTGGTAGTTCGACCTGAACTCGAAATGAGGACCATAATTATGTCATAGGAATTACTTACTATATTAACCGGGTTCTCTAGTAGTGTGAAATATACTGAGACTCATGGTCCGCATTGAACATGCAACATAAGTGGGCATTAATAGCCGAAAATATGATTAAGAAGTAATGTAACTTGTCGATGACAATATCTAGATCAGAGTAATGTGCTAAAAACAATACTTTCCTAAATGAAGAAATGTGAAGTGCTTTGGTGAATGTATTTATCAAAAAATAACATATGTCTGGCTCACAGACTAGGAACCAAAATATACACCTATGCTCCGATTTACAAAGGTTTTAGGCAAGCACATGTGCATCGCTTACGGGCCTATTCAGAAACTGCATTTTATATTATGCTATCCACAAACCTACTTGCAGACTGTACACCTCTGCCTTTCCTGTGTTTTTTGTGTGGAAATCTCTTCCCCAACTGTGTAGTCTCTGCATACAGAGGTATATGTTATCAATCAAGCAATGAATTAAATGCATTTCTTAAGCCCGCGGCTGCTTCGTCTGAAGTTTCCCGGCACTCAATACCATGTTAGAGTATTAAATATAGAAGGTACTAAGAGGACTAGCTGGAAACTAGGGAATACTTATGATTAAAGTGAAGGGGATTGAGGGGAGTAAGGAGGGGTTTAGGAGGGTCTGGGAGTATGAAGGAGGAGGTTAGGTAGGAAAGTTGACCTACCCACGAAAGAGTAAGACCATTTCAATCCAAAAATTCACTTCTATAGTTACTATAGTCCAAAAGCCCAAAACAGTTGTAAATCAGTCCAGCTCAGAGCTGAAATAAGCCCAGCAGCACACATGGCCAACAGCTGGTACTGCAATGCCCTACCATAGAACATATTTGTGATAGGGACTTAAAATAAAAACCCCATAGGAAATCATATTATATAAAGATAAATTATAGTAAACAGTTAAAAATATAAATAGATATATTTTAATGTTAAAACTAACATGTACAAATATAACTTTTGTATTTATTATTAAATAATTTATTACATTTTTGCAATTAAAAGTTCATGTAACCATACATTTTCTAAAAATATAATTAAATACATTTGTATTTATTCTGTACATCATCTTTAATAATTATTAATGCACAATATATTTCTTTTACTTTAGGTGCAATTTCATTTTTTTATTTAAAATTCCAAAAAATCGTTTCAATGTAATGTTTTTATTTATGTTAATTAAAGCTTTAATTCAGAATTGTTATTAGCAGCAGCACTTTTGCCTTTAGTTCTACATTTGAAATAAATACTTTAAAAGTTCATTTTCATTAATGTTTAATATAAAAATATCTTTGAAGCATTTTGTCAGTCCATTTCAGTAAATGTCAAACATATAAAATTATGATAGAAAGCATAGACATCATGTATGTATGTATGTATCGAGTATTTATAAAGCGCATTCTGGCCCGAGGGCATCGAAGCGCTAACTGGGGTGAGGCTGTGCCGGCTCAGGAGGAGACTTAGGGTCAAGGCTTATCGCGGGAAGAGCCAGGTCTTCACCAGTCTCCTAAAAGTAAGGTAATTTGTTCTCTCCTCAGTTCCAGCGGGAGTGAGTTCCAGACCTTAGCAGCTGCAATAGTGAATACTTTGTTACCCCACTTAGCCTTTTTGGTGCGGGGACTTGAATTTGATAAGTGCTGGCAGAACGCAGCAGTCTTTTAGGTCTGTACCACTGAAGTTTAGTTGTCAAAAACGTAGGATCAATCCCATGTACGGCTTTGTGGGTGATGCAGAGGGCTTTAAAAAAGATCCGTTGGATTACCGGAAGCCAGTGCAGGCTTTCAAGGCTCTTCTTAGCAGAGGCCGAGCGTGGCAGGTTCAGTAGTAACCTAGCAGCAGTGTTCTGTATCAGCTGCAGTTTATTTGGGGATCCTTTATCCAGATTGAGCAAAAGCGCATTCCCGTAATCCAATCTGGAAATGACCAAGGCCAGAGTAGCAGTAGTTCTCCATGGTTGTGGGATATAAGGAAGAATTTTCTTCAATTTCTTCAGAATCCACATACAAGTTTTAATGATCTGATTAACCTGGGGTTTAAAGGATAGACGATCGTCGAACAGTAGTCCTAAGTTCCTAGAGGTTGACCCTGGCACAGGAAGAGTGCCACACTCTTTGGGCCTACCAATTGGAGGACCACTGGTCCCTCTTGATCCCAAAGCAAAGGACCTCCGTTATTTCACAATTCAGTTTTAGCCAGTTAGCCTTCATCCAGCTATTCACTGCTATTATACAAGCGTTAAAGCGGGTCGCCACTTCCTCCATGTCTTTGTTAATCGGAATGATAAGTTGGGTATCATCTGCGTAGGAAGTCGGGATGAAGCCAAATGATAGAATTAGTTCTGCCAGCGGGGCCACGTAACCATTAAATAGCGTAGGGCTAAGCGAAGAGCCCTGAGGGACCCCGCCTGGCAGAAGATAGGCAGGGGATCTAAAGTCTCCACTGCTAACTGTAGCCCACCTATTTGATAAAAAGGATTCAATGAGCTTAAGGGCTTGGTCTCTAATGCCTATCTGATGTAAGCGTTCTAGCAGGATATGTGGCGCAATGGTGTCAAATGCTGCAGACAAGTCCATCAGAACCAGAAAGACACCCTGACCCTCATCTACCAGTCTGCGTTTAGTATCAGATGAGGAGATGAGATCTGATTTAGTACTGTGGGATTTCAGGAAACTGTGTTGAGAGCTGTCTAAGCCCCCTGATTCTAACAGAAAGTTGACCAATTCTTTATTAATATGTTTTTCCTAAATTTTGGCCAGGCAGGGAAGCAAAGCTATAGGGCGTAGATTTGTTAAATCATCATGTTTACCAGTTTCCTTCTTTTTTAAGGGGATAATGATAGTTTCTTTCCATGCCGTTGGATATATGCTAGTCGTAAGGACCTCCTGAAAAATAGGGACCAGCATAGATGCCACCAACTCCGGTACCAGTTGAAGGATGGCGGGGGGACAGGGATCTAATGGGGAACCTGATTTGCATTTGAGGAGCAACTTACAAATAACCTCTTGAGATGGAATTTTGAACTTAGAAAGTGGATTATCGGGAGCACCAGTGGATGCCATAAAAGGGAGCATCGACGTAGCTGCCAAGGGAGAGAAATTCCCCTGAGCCTTATGCGGGGTGAAGCTAGAGTAGATGTTTAAAAATTTACTTTCGAAGAATTTAGCTATTTTGTAACAAAAGTTTTGAGAATTCTCCACTTTGGGCATGCCCAAGGGAGTAGATAGAACATTAATAACTCTAAATAGCTCTCTGGAGGAATTGGCCGCCTCTCTGATTCTAAGTGTGAAATAATCAGATTTAGCCACAAAACAAGCCTCTTTATAAATATTTAAGGCCGATTTTAAATTGGCTTTCTCACTGGCACTAGGATTTAGTCTCCAGCGGCACTCCTGCTGTCGGTATTTCCTCTGTAGTATTTTGAGGTCTAAAGAGAATCATGGTTGGCTGGGTTTTTTCCCAATGCGTGGTGTATAAGCCCTCAACGGAGCTAATGAATCAATTGCCAGAGTAATTCCCTGATTAAAACTGGCAAGCGGCGGTAAAACAGGCTTCAGCTCTTTCCAGCTATGTTTTGATGCTGTTTCCAGAGATTAGGCCTTGATACTTTTCCAAGGTCTTAGCAATTTATTCAGGGGAATGGGTGTCAGAAAAGGCTGTCTTTCCAAGAATTTAAAAGTCAGGAGCTCTAACGGGGTAGTTATGAGTTTTAGTTCCTCCTCAGGACGGGTAAAAATCCCATCGAGGATATGGCCAGCTATGTGAGTGGCCGGCCCTTCCTTTAAAACCCAGTCCAAAGCAGCCATAAGGTTAAGAAATTCAGTAACCAGCGGGTCGCTCGTATCATCAAAATGAATATTGAAGTCTCCTAAAATGATTGCTTTAGGGGCCATAATAAGGGGTTCCACCAGGAAAGTCCATGTTGAGAGGAACTTAGGGAGGGGACCAGGGGGACAGTAGATCAACAATCCTTCTGAGACTAAGGAGTTACAATAAAAAAGTTTAAAGGCCATAGTTTCACAAGCCTCTGAAGTGCAGCTCGTGCTGCTCCAGGTGCAGATGAGGTCTGAACTGCAAATAATAGCCGGACCTCCTCCTCTTCCCGTAGTCCTGTCTAGCCTATAAAAAGAGAAGCCTGCGGGAGAGGCCTCAATAAAATCAGGATTCGAGTCGGGCCTCGTCCAGGTTTCTGTTAAAAAAAGACAGTCTATATTAAAGGTGGAAATGAGTTCACTAATTTCAAGTTTGTATTTGGGGAGAGATCTGGCATTAATGAGGGCAAAGGAACCCATAACTCTGAAATCCCTTGTGCCTCCGCTAAGAACATACTCTGACTTGTTCCCTCCTTCTCCCCAGGCTCCCGGGGCTCTCTGCTCTTCCACCGTAAGTGTCATAGGCGCAGTCCAATTGCACTGCACGCATTTCCAAGGGGCTGAATTGCCAGGAATCAGTGTGTGAGTGCACTGAGAGCCAGCAAAACTCTTAAGTTCCTAGAAGGCATACCCATTATTTCTAGAGGAAGATGTAAGGTCCCTGACCATCAATCCCGTTCTGGCGCGGATGGACGCAGACAGGCTTGACTTTGGAGTGCCTTCGGCATGCCCGCTGCACGCATCCGCTGCACGCATCCGCTGCACGGCCTGTTACTGCCTTCATTTATCCCCCCTAGAGCCACTAGAGCTAGATCAGCTAGACCGCTAACCACAGGTCCCTGACGGAAAAACCGGAAGTGGACTCTGACAGGCCCAAACTTCCTGAGAAGGTCCGTAAACTGAGAAGACCCCCGGCCAGAAGAAAAGTGCTCCCCAACAGCCCCCAGAAGAAACGTCCACACAGGTAATAGTGCCTGTTAAAAATCGTTGGTTAATATGTGAAGTGCATGTTGACCCAAATTACCAGTTATGTCCAAAGAGTCTAAAAACAGGCCCACAACACTTTAAAAGAAAAGAAAAGCACAGATTCAAGTTAGCAGGGATAAAAAAGAGTTAAAAATGCTGATGCAGCAAAATGCGATAAAACACGGACACACGCGCTCACCTCGATCTGCGCGGCTGTGTTACTGCCTTCATTTATCCCCCCTAGAGCCACTAGAGCTAGATCAGCTAGACCGCTAACCGCAGGTCCCTGCCGGAAAAAACTGAAGTGGGCTCTGACAGGCCCAAACTTCCTGAGAAGGTCCGTAAACTGAGAGGAACCCCGGCCAGAAGAAAAGTGCTCCCCAACAGCCCCCAGAAGAAACGTCCACACAGGTAATAGTGCCTGTTAAAAATCGTTGGTTAATCTGTGAAGTGCACGTTGACCCAAATTACTAGTTATGTCCAAAGAGTCTAAAAACAGGCCCACAACACTTTAAAAGAAAATAAAGCACAGATTCAAGTTAACAGGGATAAAAAAGAGTTAAAAATGCAGATGCAGCAAAATGCGATAAAACACGGACACACGCGCTCACCTCGATCTGCGCGGCCATGTTACTGCCTTCATTTATCCCCCCTAAAGCCACTAGAGCTAGATCAGCTAGACCGCTAACCTCAGGTCCCTGACGGAAAAACCGGAAGTGGGCTCTGACAGGCCCAAACTTCCTGAGAAGGTCCGTAAACTGAGAGGACCCCCAGCCAGAAGAAAAGTGCTCCCCAACAGCTCCCAGAAGAAACGTCCACACAAGTAATAGTGCCTGTTAAAAATCGTTGGTTAATATGTGAAGTGCACCTTGACCCGAATTACTAGTTATGTCCAAAGACTCTAAAAACAGGCCCACAACACTTTAAAAGAAAATAAAAGCACAGATTCAAGTTAACAGGGATAAAAAAGAGTTAAAAATGCTGATGCAGCAAAATGCGATAAAACACGGATACACGCGCTCACCTCGATCAACCAAGTCAGGTTTGTAAAGAGGAAATACAAAGTTATATTAATGGTCCAAGATGAAGTGAAGGTTGAACATTTATCTCTAGGAGCAGCTAATGTGGTGACCATAGTAAAAAAAAAACAGAAAGTAAAGGAAAGAAGGAATATCCACTTCAAGCTTTTGTGTGGTCATGGGCAAGTAGTGTTTTCAGGGCCCATTAAGTAAATCTCATGGTCCCTCTGTCATTCTTGCCTTTGCCAGGTTAGGCCTTTTACAACTTTCTAACAGTGCTCCCAACAAATTGCCAGACAACCTGCAAGCACACACCTAAATACGTTAGGCACAAACCTACAGAAACACCACAGGCTGGCCCACACATATAAGCAAGCAGACAAACAAATTTAAATGGCACGCTCAATAACATACACGCTGACTTGCACTTATTACAGGTGCAGATACATGTAGACAAGTGAGGCTCTACCTTAGCCTTGTAATCCTTCAAGACTTACTTCTTGTGCAAAAGTGGTTAATCCAGGCTCCCCAAGAGTGGTTCTACTTTTCTTTCCCTCTATACAATTTCAGCTCTCAAACATCCCCTGTTGCCTGCTGCAAAGGCCGCAGGTGACTGGATGAGATGGCTGTGGGACTTGTGGGATCAGCCACATTGTGCTAATCTTTAGAAAGGCTCAAGAGAACTACAGTGCTCTGTCCCCTAAACCTTACTGAAGATGAACATGGACAAAGAACAGTGAGTTAAATGAAGCTCGGGGAGGTGTCAGAGTTGGAGGGACTTGGAGTTAGAGAGCCATGGACTGACACTGGGCCATTGAAACATCAAAAGACATCTGAACTTGAGATTATAGAGGAAGAATTCTGGCAGTTGTAGGTACAAGAATAAAAAGACAGCAGTAGGACCTTGGAACGTTGCCCCTCCCAGATCCCACTTGCTCATGTCACTCTCTGACAATTTAAAGATAATTATCAACAGTTAGAGAGTTGGGAAGTAATGAAGGTCCATCATAAACACTCCCAAGTATCTAGTGAAATAACAAGCATACTGTTCCTGTTAATTCTCCAGGTAAGCATTACTAGTGTATCCAGGGAGAGTGAAGGTCAGGTAAAATGTTTATATTTTGGAGCAAAGCCCGCATCCACTGAGATTGGTAGCATGCTTCATCATTGGGCAGCTCCTCATTGGGCCAGCACTGCAATACCAAGCAGATCCCTCAAGGGGGTTCTGTGCCAGAGTTCTTTTTCCAATGATGCCATAAAAAGGTGTATAATGATGATGAGCGTTATTTCTAATGGTGTAAATTGGGGAGGATGTGAGTGTTTAAAATTGACGAGGGTCACTCACCTCACTCATTTGTTATTGTGGTGGTTCTTGTAAAAGGGATAAAAACAAAGTAGAACAGAAAGGAAATTAACGTTCCTTATTTTCTAAGAATGCGGTCAACATGTTTCTTGTTTTTATTTATCGTCTGAAGACCTATGGCAATTCATCAGGACCTAGAATTTCCTAATCTTTTGTACTCTGGGACTCAAATTTAGTAATAATAAAGTACCCAACTACAGCAACTCCTAAGTGTGTGTGTGGAGACCAGAGTTCCTCTAGTAGGTTGTAGAAATACTTTCTCTAAAAGTCTCCAACTTAATCCCTGGTTGGATTAAGCCCTTTAGGATTTGCAGGATCTCTGATAGATAGACCTTTGACTTTGTGGTGTGTACACCCTCATCGACATTGCTTGTAGACCTACCCCGTCACTGCGATCCTGGTGCTGACAATATAAAAAACAGCGAATAATAGGAGGATAGATCTGGAGGACTCAGCTAAGCACATATCTGGCCTTAGAGCGTGTTATGGCAAAATATTCTCTTCTAGCATCACCATCCAGTCCTCACCGGTGCCTTGCAAAAACAGATAATGATAATGGAAGATTGGGGTAGCATTGAAATCAAACACATATAAAGCATGTGCCTCTGCCATGCTCTGCTGCTCTTTAACTGCCAGGGTCACCAGTGGGAGGATTTTATCAGAACAGATTGTCAATCGTGTTCTCCTTCCTTCTCCAAGAGTGAAGAGAACCACCCACACCAGATACATTGACAAGATGTGCCTACTGTAAACATATATATATATATATATTTTAAAATTACATAGTATTGCAAAATGCTGGATTACTTTATGGGGCCGAAACCTGCTTACCTCTGTCTAAAGGTAAGTTTAAAAGCAAAGGAAATGTAATTTTCAATAGGCCCTTTTTTCAAGAAAGCCATGACATGAGGGGAGTTAGTGTGAGAGAAAAAAAAGTTCAAACATAATAGATGGTAGAGCCAGGACATGTGCTAGGGTGAGCTTAGACAGAAAGAGCAAACAACTAAGCTAGCAGCCCTAATACAAAGTTAGATGAACTTGAATGTCTTTTAAACAAGATGAGAGAGGCAGGTATGGTGAAAACAGAAGCAAACTAGTTGTAGCTTGTAAGCAAATCATAGGCAGATTTGGAAGTTTAGAAACCATGGTGGAACGAAGGTCTAATTTTCCTCATCAGGTGAAATTGTAAACAGAGCAAATAGGAGAGCAGATGTCATTGTCACCCTAAGTAAGAAAATGAGAGCGATACAAACCCATTAGTGTAAGAGTCTATGAGAATGAGGTGAATAAATGACCACAACATATATTAGGCATGAGGGGCATATTTATCAATAGGTTGTACAATGCTTTCACCGCACACATGGTACATGTGTGGCACAAACATCTAAGTCATATTTTTGAAGCCACACAAAGCCAAAGCTTTGAATACCTTCAAAAATATGGAGTAAGACAACGCAGCCCAAATTGTTGCATTGTTGTATGCTACCCTGCGTAGGCATTCCCTGGGCATTGCCTTGGGTGTTCCCTCATAACGCCCATGGATTTTGACACATTCCCAGATTTATAAGGGCTTGTAAACTTGGGAATGCACCAAAATGTTATGCCTATCAAGGAAAGGCTTAAGCAGGAGAAATATGTCTATAGAATGCAACACACATAGAAGGAGAGTATGCCTCTCAGGATTGTTTTCGGACAGGAAGGTGCACCATCCAGCACAAAAACAATCCTGCCTGCTACGCAGGCACTCTTGCACCATGGGGCAAGGGGGGGTCTGCATTGGTGCTAGGCTGCCACAAGGGAACCAGAGTAGGGGGAAAGGATAGGAATGTGCTGTATTGGATGAATATGGAACATTTCTACCCTTTCTCAGGGTTGCAGGGCAGTGCAGCAAGGTGACTTGTGGTGCTGCCCTGCACCACAAAGCCCATAAATATGGGCCAAGGTAGGTAGCATTTTGAATATAAATAACAGTAAGATAATACAGACAAGGCAGTACTGGCAGTGAATATCAGAGAGGGTAAATTACGAAGATGAGTTAACCTATCAGTGTAGAATAGAATATGAAGGTATGACCCATGAAATGGGGTGACTCAGAAGATACACAAATGAATCAATCAGGAATTTAAACTGAGACTAGAGGTTAAAGGGATAATGTGTGCATAATTTTAGAAAGCAATAGCAGGGGAGAATATAGTCAAAAATTAACCGTAGCGAAGAGAATAATTGATTTCAGCAGGTGCCCCCAAAAGACACATTATTAGCAGACAGATTATAAACCACCTAGATGTTGGTCATCTAGCATCATTAAATCTTTAATGTATAATGCTTCTTGAAGAGTAAAGTTTTAATTTGTTGCTTACGATACTATTTTTACATCAGATAAGTTTGTGACATTTGTGCAGTAAGCTGATTATGATTTTCATCACTGCTGAATAGCAAAAGGAAATTCAATGACATTCTGCCGAATAAAATACATACAACCCAGGACTTTGATGTATTAGACAAAAAATCATGTAGGTCAAAAAATTAATAGTGTCACAGCTTAAATGTTTGTAGGACTATTGCTTTTTATTACATTCCGCATGTGGTACTCTAAAAATTGGAGCGCATCATAAGTCATACAGAATACATTTGATATATATTTTTAGATTTTAGTGAAAGATTCATGTAAATTATTAAATTATTAATATAATAACATATCCCGCTGGATGTCAATAGATGTCATCATTATTAGGGTAGGATTAGTATCAACGTTCCTAGTGCAAAGTCGTTGCTAATTGTCCAGCAAAGTTCAGAAGAGCATTTATTATCTTGTGTAAGTTTTAACAACTTTAATATTTATATAATAAATCTAAAAGGGGCTCTTACAGAACAGAAAAGTTAAAGTCAACAATTGCAATAGTCATATGTTTTCATAGTGTCTGATACCCAACAGCTTTACTATGGGTATATGTAGACTATTCTTGCATCACCCCTGGCTTACTCTTGAGTTACATGTATAAGCTGCCTTACTCCTAACGTATTCCTCAAATGCGTGGAGAAGTCAAGAGTACTTTTTAGCATGATCTTTGTGTTTTGTTGTCATAGTAAATAAAACTGATTCTTTAGAAACCTTTTTGGTAAGTGAAATAATGGAGAGGCGACTGTAGATAAAATATACAGGGTTTGTTAGTTAATGACAGCAGAAAATAAACATCTAGATCATTCTCAGCTACTTGCCATGTGATAAAGAAGTCAAATTATAGAAACATTGCTTTTCTAATAGTCAATGTGTCTTTTTTCATGAAAAGGAATGTGCCAACAATGTCATCAAAGGTAAATCAGGCTGAATGTTCCTTTTCTCGAACCCTACATTTATGCCAAAATAAATCAAGAATTGAAGATGAGGATGACAATATTCAATGCCAGTGATGTGAGTAAAATATTATAGTCATCAACCACACTTTTGTGACTTATTCAGTAAATGAAACCATATCCATAATACCCAAACCATTATTATATGATGTTTTTTTTTTTTTTATTGTAGGCAAGGACTATAATGGAACAAATTAAAAAAGTTCTACATTTTTCACTATGCAGCTGAAATACACCACTCATGATTGATGTATTGTTACCAGAGTTGAGATGTTACATCGTTTAAATGGTCAATGGTTTTCTAGAAAGTGTTGCTGAATGAAAGAAAGAAATTGCCTCAAGCTGCTTTTAAAACTGTTTTATGTGGATCAGTACATAAACTATAAGTAAATACATATAATATACAGATAAAAAGGAGGTACATTATTGGTCCCCACTGATGCAGACCGTTGTCCTTTCCATGTTGTCATACTATATACACACATTGTAGTCACCTTGAGAGGTGAGCCTATGGCTGGGATCACTTTTCAGGCCTGTGTGTTTTTTCAGTGACCCAACTGATGTGCAAAAATGCCTTGTAATTGTATGCGGATAAAATGTAACATCTGACATTTGGCCATTTGTCAATCAAAATTGGTGGCCTGCCAAATTACGAGGGCCTCCTACACCACTAACTTCTGCTAAAATACTAAGTTTAACATCGTGTCAGGCCCTGAGTGTCTGTTTACTTTCAGCAAGAGGTTTTCAATGCTAAAAGTATATATAATTCACTGAAAAGCTTCAGGGGAAATGATGAATTAAGTGGATAATCAAACCCAGAATGGCAGATCACCTAGACATTTTTTACACAAGAGATTGTCAGGATTCAACATACAGTTTCCATTAAATCTTCACCCCCCTCAAAATTAACGTTCCCCAGAGACTACTAACTTTGAGGAGCAACATTTACACCCTGCACCATGGATTTCTTTATGAGGCTTGTAAATACTGTGAACCAAAGCTCTCCAACAAGTAGCCTAGGACCTGCCTGGAGCTATTCAGTACCCTGGAAGAAGCTCTCTGAAGTGAAGTTCAGCATAGTAAAGAATTCAGAGGGACTTTCCATTTTGAAGATGAGGCCTCCACACATCTCTGTGTCCTTGTAATTTTTGTGAGTCAAACCAATGGCAGGGCCACACACTCACACACAAACACACAATGTGATAACCAATTTTACCCATAGAGTGACCACTTGTCTCCACTCTCAATTTAGCAAAGTCACATGGAAGTTAGGTCCATATCTGACAACATTTTTTCTGCAGGCAAAGGGGCTGATTCGTAAAATGTGTCCGTTTCCGTACATAAAAAAATCTTTTTTCTATGTAGAAAACTCTATTTTGGGATTTGGTATCCTATTACTGAATCACAAAATGGGTTTGCAACTTGCTATTAGGAAGGGGTATGTCAAGGGCGTTTCTTCCTAATTGTGACTTGCAGAGGGATGTATGACTTAATTGCCTCCGGAAATTCGGTCGCAAAACAATTGCAGCTACCACCAATTTCAAATTGGTGGTAACCCATTTGCAAATGGGAAGGGGTTCCCAAGGGACCCCTTCCCCTTTGTGAATGTGGGCACCAAAAATCTTTCAGAACAGGCAGTGGTCCCACAGACCACTGCCTGCTCTGAAAAAATTAAAAGGAAACTTATTTTCCTTTAAGTAAAAAGGGCTACATTTAAAACAAAACTGCTTTGTTTAAAAAGTAGTCACAGACATGGTGGTCTGCTTACCCCAGCAAGCCACCATCCCTGTGATTTTTGCGATCCCTACTGGGTCACAATTTACGACCTACTTCATTAATAATAATGAGGTAGGTCCATTTGCTAATTACTGGGAATCACAAATGAAGCTCCATGAAGTTTCGTACATTTGGAATTGCAGCTTTTGAATTGTGATTTGCATGTAATCACAATTAGGAAATCACATTTCCAAATGTTTGTACATGTGGCACTAAGTCGCTTTACAAAGATTACTCTATCGATCATACACTACCTGCAGAAACTGAGCCAGAGAGCAGTGTCATCAATAACCAGAGTCAAATTGCTAGACTCTGGGACTACTGAAAATAGAGTGAAAGTATGTGATGGCCAGGCATTAATAGCCATCTAGCCAACAACAGAAGAGACTAGATTGAGAGTAGATACAGGTGCTGACCTTGTTTGTTTTTGACTGAGGAAGTTGTGTGTGTATGTATGTATGTGTATTTTTCTGTACATGTTTATATGAAATATAAAAGGTTGTCTGATGGAATATCAAAGTGAAAAATATTGTGTGGACAGAATATCATGTCAATAATGTTAGAGAACAAAATATTGAGACGGTAAGTTCAAATAGATATGTATAGATTTATTTTGTTAACTCCATATCTATGTACCTTGAAAATATATACAGTATATATCGCCAAAGGTACATATATGTCGTAAGAAATATAAGAATGCCTTAGAAAACCACAAGTTTGGCATCATGGTGAGAACATTTCTGTATGCTAGTTTCCATAATAGTTGAAATTAAGAATGTTACCCTTGCCCAGGTTCTATTTCCTGTTGGAGTTCTTATTGTCTTTGCCACAAACCATAGTATTGCCTTGCTCATGTTGGCCTATACTCATTTATTGTTGGTATAGATTTCAAGTGAATCCAATGCCCTTTGCAAGCCTATAGCTGTTTCATACAGGATAATTAGGTCATCTAAATACTGTGATATTTAAATATGTTGATTGACACATTTGGGCAGAATACTGAGGCCTTAATTAATGCTAAACCAATGCCATCCTTATAGAGGCCTTGCCCATGGCCTTGTTTCAGAACTCTGTTTGTAGGTCGCCAGTTAGAAAGGCAAGTGTCACCACTTTTAATTCCGGCCCAGATTGTGTTGAGTAAGGAAATCATTGCTCTGAGTAATGGTGTTGGAATTCCCCAATTGTTCAGATTATCATTAAAACCCTTCTCTCTACACCCATAAAATGTTGCAGTATAGACAATGAAACATGCATAGAACTGAGGGCACTGTTTGTCAATAGAACATGGAAAATATAGGTAAGTGCTATGATACTATCTTCATTGAAGCAATTTTGCCAAAACCATGTTTGATAGAAAGAGATAATCTCTTTTTTCTAACCCGAGTTTTCAAGATAAGTAAGCAGCAAGCTTGTGCAGGCTTGGATTCAGTATTTAAAGCGACATTAAGGTGCTAATGACGGGGATAACCTCGTTCTTCCATTTTGAATAACAGCTGAAAAATGGAGCTTCTCCATGTGTCATGGACAGAGCCCAATTGAAAGCAGGCATTAATTACTTGGTGTAACCAATTAACCCAGAATTCTGTATCATATTTACTGAGTACTTTGTGTCATGGTACACAATTGGATCTGCTTTGCTGATTGTTTGGATAGTAAACAAGTAGTAGATATGGAAGAAGTAAAACAAGTAGAAATGTTGACTTCTGTTTTTTAAAAAGTGGGTGACCCTTGACTTGAGTCTGATTGTTTTTTTTCATACAATTTGTAACTCTGGCTCCATTTTTTCTGTTAGGACTTTTGATATCATCAAGTTGATTTATAGACTGCTAGAACTAGCTGTAAATTAAGGTCCACCTTCGACTAAAAGAATTCTCTTTTTAGCATACTTATTTTTCTTGGACTTTGTTTACGCTTGACCTAACGTATTTAAAAATGCATCATCCCTTTGACTGTTTTACTATTGTTTTTAAACTCTATTTACTGCACTCCTTGTTTGTCTCAGTGAATATTGAAACATGATTTCCTACATGAGATCTGATTGTTCCTGTTTGCCTCTTTGTGGTAGTTAGATTTTTTTTCAAGGAATTATGACACTGTATGGCTGGCAGGGTGGTACACACATTCTATCGTAAGGGTGGATCCCTACCACTCTTTAACTTTATCAGGGACTGAGGAACCACTTGATTGTATTTAATGAGAAAAAACATTCAGCATTTCCAATATTTGCCTGATGAGCAACATGCGGGAATTTGCATTAAAGTTTGCAAGAATAGGGAAGTGGTTACTCTTGTTCCTTTGAATCACAATAAATTGAGCACAGTTGTGATACAGTGAACATGAATCAACTATATAATCTAGTGTGGGTCATATCCAGGGTTGGTAAGGAATGAAATCTTTTGAACGATTAAATCTGGCACTGTCACTTAAAGGCAAGAGATTCAGGGTACAATTTCAGGGCCCTCCTTAAAGGTAAACGAGTTGCAATACGCTCGTGAAAATGAAACTTTTTTGTTTCATTTTTTCAGAGTAGGCAGTGGTCCTTGAGCCATTCACAAAGGGGAAGGGGTCCCGTGGGGACCCCTTCCCTTTTGCGAACGGGTTAGCACCCGTTTGCTAACTGCGAATTGGTTTGCGACCGCGTTCGTGGTCACAAAGCAATTCTGCATTGCGATGCGAATCGTAAATAGGAAGGGGAACGCCCCTTCCTATTTGCGAGTCGCATTCCCATTTTGCGAGTTGGTAACCAGGTCGCGATGTGCGTTTTGCATCGCGCAAACAGTGAAATTCGCTGTTTGCACCATGCAAAACGCTTTGGCCCATATTTATACTTTTTGACGCAAAACTGCGCTAACGCAGTTTTGCGTCAAAAAAATTAGCGCCGTCTAACGCCATTCTGAAGCGCCATGCGGGCGCCGTATTTATCGAATGACGTTAGCCGGCGTTAGCCGCCGGCGCCGTCTGGTGTGCGTTAAAAAAAACGACGTACACCAGGCAGCGCCGGCGTAGGGGGATATGGGGCTTGGGCGTCAAGAAATGGGGCAAGTCAGGTTGAGGCAATTTTTTCGCCTCAACCCGATTTGCGCCATTTTTTTTCACTCCCAACCCCCATAGAAATGACTCCTGTCTTAGCAAAGACAGGAGTCATGCCCCCTTGCCCAATGGCCATGCCCAGGGGACTTCTGTCCCCTGGGCATGGTCATTGGGCATAGTGGCATGTAGGGGGGCACAAATCTGGCCCCCCTATGCCACACATTTTTTTTTTTTAAAACACTTACCTGAACTTACCTTAATGTCCCTGGGATGGGTCCCTCCAGCCTTGGGTGTCCTCCTGGGGTGGGCAAGGGTGACAGGGGGGGGTCCCTGGGGGCATGGGAGGGCACCTCTGGGCTCCTTCAGAGCCCACAGGTCCCTTAACGCCTGCCTTTTGCAGGCGCTAAAAAACGGCGCAAAAGCGGCCGTATGTCATTTTTTTTGACCCGCCCACTCCCGGGCGTGAATTTTGCCCGGGAGTATAAATCCGACGCACATGCCTCGGAGTCGATTTTTTAGACGGGAACGCCTACCTTGCATATAATTAACGCAAAGTAGGTGTCCACGCTAAAAAATGACGCTAACTCCATGGACTTTGGCGCTAGACGCGTCTAATGCCAAAGTATAAATATGGAGTTAGTTTTGCGTCGGAATTGCGTAAAAAAAAACGACGCAATTCCGGTGCAAACGGAGTATAAATATGCCCCTTGGTCTATGTAAAGTATTCAGAAGATTTTATGGATATTGTTTAACTTTTTTTGCACAGCACATCTCTGGCACAATTATGACTGTTTCTTGTTATGTTTACACTGGCATAATAATAGGCAATACTGCTCATGGCAGGCATCCATTGAGCTAAATATTGTATAAGGGCAGCTACGCTTGTCATATTGTTAGTATTAATGGTCCAATTGTGGCCATATGTTACATAATTCTGGCTATCCTTAGAAAAATAATTTCTATGACTGACATGTTGTTGACCTCCTTGGCATTATGGTGGGCATCCATGGAGCAGTCGTGGCTCTGACAAAATGGTAGGCATCCTTGGCATAAGGTAGTCATATTTACCATTATGGTATGCAGATCTGGCATGTGATAGTAAAACCTGATCATATGGAGCAAAATCTGTCAATGCGATCCTTTGGTATTACATAAATCACAAGCTGGCATTTGGGTGTTATCCTTAAAAACTGTGTTTGAAATAAAATTGGAGTTTCCTTTCCAGACAAAGACAAGGCTTTCTTTAAGTGTGCTTATGACAAGTTTGTACTTGATTGAAAAGGCACTGTATTTTGATGATAGATCTAGAGCTATGGGTGACGATTAGCTTTGTCCTGTGAGCATGTATCCTGATTGAAAATCATGAACTGTGGTGCAGGAAAATGTGGTTTCACACTTGCAGAGGGTATCAGGAAGATTTGCCATGAAAATAAAATGCAATGAGTTAGTAAACCCAGCTCTTTACAACACATATCTCATAATCTGGCATTATTCTGAAAACTGCCCATAATTCATTACCTATTGCCAAAATAGTGTCAGCTAAAACATACATAACTTCTATTGCATAAAAAAAGAACATGCAGAAATTAAAACATGCTATTTAAAATTGCATTGACATAAACCTCAAACTATTTTGCATTTTACTCATCATTTAAAGACTACAAAACATAGAAAATTTAACTGACAGCATTTGTAAAACATAACAACTATAGGCAAATTGATTTTGTGGTATGTTTAAAGGGAACAATCTGACAACCATTGACATGTTCTCAAATGTACGCAGCAAGAGTAATGATAAATATTAAAATGAAAAAAGACAACAAATGATTGGTGTTAGAAATGGGGACTCTAGTTGGCAGGCAGTTTGCACCCTGTCCAAATAGGGACTCTCACTCTAGTCAGGGCAAGGGAGATACCCAGCTCAGATAACCCCTGCTCAGCCCCTTACAAGCTTGACACGGACAGTCAGGCTTATCCCAGAAGCAATGCGTAAAGCATTTGCACACAACACACAGTAATATAGTGAAAACACTACAGAAAGGACACAACACCAGTTTTAGAACAATTGAGAATATTTATCTGTGTAAGATAAGACCAAAATGAGGAAAGTCCAACATACTGTAATAAAGATATGAATTTTGCAAGAATTACTGAAAAATACAGGTCTTTTAAGTCATCATCTCCGTCTGTGGCTATCACGACACAGTGAACAACAAATCCAATAGTTCAAGCCAACTGCATGGTTGCGGGCATGCTACGGTGTCGGGAAGACATGCAAACAGTACTTTGTGAATCTAGTAGTTGTGAAACTCGCAATGAGATCTGGAGTGCGGCATTGCTGGTGTTGGCAAGCGTTGGCAGGCGTCGGTTCCAGAGGTTGGTGCAGGGGTCATTGGGCCTTTTAACTCACACGCATTGCAGATGGAACTCTGGGCTGATGACAAAGTCAGGAGTGCTGGCTATGATGGCATCGGGGCTGCGGTGGAAAGCGAGATGATGCGACGTGCGGTGCCCACAGGTCATGGTGCAGGCAGAAGCTCTGTGATGGTGACCTGCAGCATTGGTGAGACCAGAGCTGGGGTGTGAACCGGAGCGGTGCAATGTGTGGTGCCTCCCTGTCAGGGTGCAGGCAGAGTAGTCATCAATGCTGAAGCGTTGTTCTTGGTAGGCCTATGGTGCTGGTACGACGCAGGGCAGGTGCTCAGCAGCGCCCATGTGTCACGGTGAAGACAGGGGCATCTGTTGATGATGCTGGAGTCAATGGTGCTGTCGTTGGTGGACCAATGCTGCTGAGCGGAACAAGACGGTGCTTCATGGAGGCATCGAAGATCCGAACCATGCATTCACGGCACAGTTTAGTTGGTTGGAACGGCTCCATTGCTCTGCATAGCTGGAAAGAAACAACCATTGCAAATCAGAAGAAATAGCAGTATTAGTCCGCCAATCAATGCAAAAATAATCAGAAAGCCGCCAAACACGCTTGAAAAGAATGAATGGATGGCTGATGGGATGACTCCGAAAACAGTCTGGAAGATGGACACGAATCCCGACCCGACAGCCTTAAAGAAATGGACAATCCCAGCAGTGTTGAAGCATTGAATATTCTGGAAACCAGTTCTCCAGAGTGCTTGGGGAAGTTGGTATTTAATAGGGATTGTATCTCTCCTGATGATCTCACTTTCTGGATATCATACGTCTCTCTAGAGGATGTCAACGCGTCCTGTTTTTGAAAAAGTAGCGCCTTTAGTCTGCTCAGCTTGTCATAATATACATTAATAGTCTCTATGTGGGGCAACATGTCAGATACTTTTATCTCTCGTGTGGGGGGAATAAAACATGTCCGCAACACATAACGACCTTCGAGACCGAGATTGCGTAGGCAATTCCTGGTCGCATGCCGCAACAACTTTGATCACTCAGTACCACATAACTTCCATTGGAAAGTACATGAAATACCGGTCGAATCAAAGACAAGGGAGTACCCTTCAGAAAACAGGCCAAGTTTGCGACCCCTGCATTACAAAGGCCATGAAGGGACACCTGCTTACATATCATTGATTGACCAACAGTAGTCTCACATTCGTATTTTCCTATTTTGTGACAGAGGTAACTTGAAATAATATGACTCCCCATTTTTTGTGTCATGCCCAGTAAAATATGTAAATTTATCTGAAGAGTGCTTTGGGCTCCCCACTGGTGGTTTTGAACAGTGTTCCCACTGCGTGTAGTTCAATACTGGCCTGTGTCTAGTGGCACGGTGAAGGTAGTAATGTCCCCAATTGTTATAACAGAACATTTCCCCATAATTCATTGTATGTTCATACACATTATCACTTTCAAATACAGAATAGTCCTTCATTTCAGTTAGCATGGAATCAACTGTTTGGACATCCCAATCATCAAATACAACATCAGGTGTAACCACATCTGTCATAGATATTTTTAACACACATAAAATGTGAATGACCTCAGTAGGCCCGTATATATGAAAGGGAAAATTGTCCCACACAATCCCATCAGAAATCGGTATTGCTGAAATGTTCACAAGGGACAAGTCTCTTCGGACCTTATGTGAGGAATGATATGGAGTTAAGACTTCTTCCACAGGCTCAACAGAGGAGCGTTCAGGAATGTAATTACCATTTATAAGCAAAAAGAAAAAAGTCACAAAACCAACCCCAAAAAATAATGCAGTAAATGTTAAACAGAACCATAAATAGTTCCATGGGCAAATTAAATAGTTCTTTTTAAGCCATTGATACAGCTTACGTGTTTTCGGATCATTGTCAAACATACTAGTGGATGAGTCTGAAGAAAAATCATCAATGTCTATGAAATAGCCAGAGGCAGTCTCTGCAAATACTGGAGCCGGTGCATTACTTGTAGATTGGTCCACTTCACGTGGAGGCTCATGGTAGATTGTGTCATCAGTCTGTGTAGTGTTCGTGTAGAAAACAGCCAAATCTTGGACAGGTGTTGTCATTGAGTGGTAACTGGAACTAGCAACAGTTAATTTTCCGCCCTCCCCATGGTCACGGAGGTATCTGTGACAGCGTTGGACATTGTTGCATAGTCCGTAGTAGTGTTGTTCATCCTACTATGTAGAGGTATGTCCTGTTGGGTAGTGAGAGGGGATCGGGAACTACCCATGGGACCTCTGGGTCTACTGTGAAGGATCGGCCTCATGGTGTACTTTGATGTCATCAATGGAAATTAATCTGTTTGTTCTGGAACCAGTCAGTGGTGGTAAGATGACAGTTCTGGTACCTTGAATTCCCAAGACCGGGACAGGTGCTCTGTATGATGGACTGAATTCCTTTTTCACAGCGATCTTCTCACAAACCAGATCCCCAATTTTAGGAATCCAGCCAGTCAAAGATTTTGCTAAATCCCTTATTCCTAAAGTGGCAGCACTGGTATATGATTTATCATCAGGAAATTGCTGAAGCTCCTGTAAAACAGTGAGACGTTCATTTATGTTAAATGGTGTTTCTGCTGCCACCAAACCAGAGCCATCAAGATCTGGGACATACATAGGTATCCTAAAGAGAACCTCATAAGGAGTGTGTCCCCCCAAGGACCGTTTTGACAGATTATTCAGTGCTCTCTGGGCCCCATATAGGTGATGAAGCCAACTGCGGCCTGCACCTAATACTCGAGCTGTTAAAGACTGCTTTAGATCATGGTTCCGCTTCTCCACAACCGAATTTCCCTTGTGATGGTATGGTGAGGAGTAATGGAGTTCAACACTCATCGTCCCCATGGTGTCCCTGAATGCCTTAGAGGCAAATGCAGGGCCCTGGTCTGAATGGAATGCTGCAACCGCATATGTACTGATAAAGATCAGCAAGTCTTTTATAACAATTCGAGCATCAGCCGACCGCTGGGGCCATACCCACAGGAATCTAGAACAAGAATCTACAGTGACTAAGATGTATTTGTATGCACCATCAGGTTGGAATGGACCATAATGGTCCAGGTACTCACATTGTAGTGGCCTGCTGGACCCTAAGAGGGATGTCTGTGGTGAGCGTTTGATATTGGAGCCCTTTATTTGCTGGCAAATGTCACAACAAAGGACGTACTTTTTTGTCCGTCTGCATAGACCAGGCCACCAGAAGCGTTTCTGTCAGAGTGTTATCGTGGCCGAAATGCCAGCATGTGCAGAAGCGACACCCTCATGCGCTGCTTTTATTAGATCTAATCCCTGGTCTTCGCTGGGGATCACTTGATCTCCAACCCCATGAATTGTTGCGTAGGCAACATTCTGTGCACTGATGTGGTAAGAATAATTTGTAGGGTATCCTTTCGGGAGGGGCATGCCTTCAGCCGAAGCTTTCACGGCAGCCAGTATTTCATTATCCAGTCTTGCACAAGCCCCCCTCCAGAACCAGTGGAAGAAGCCATCCACTCACCCCATCCTTGCCAGGATGAAGTACACTGGGGACAAGGCCCCCGCCAGAACAGGTGGAGAAGCCATCCACTCACCCCATCCTTCCCAGGATAAAGCACACTGGGTACAAGGCCCCCTCCAGAACCAGTAGCAGAAGCCATCCACTCACTCCATCCTTGCCAGGATGATGCACACTGGGCACAAGGCCCCCTCCAGAACCAGTGGAGAAGCCATCCACTTACCCCATCCTTCCCAGGATGAAGCACACTGGGCACAAGGCCCCCTCCAGAACCAGTGGATAAGCCACCCACTTGAGAGACTGTGGCTTTGCACTCCCCAGGACCAAGCAGTGGGCAAACCGCCCACTTGAGAGACTGTGGCCTTGCACTCCCGAGGACCAACAGTGGGCAAACCACCCACTTGAGAGACTGTGGCTTTGCACTCACCAGGACAGGTCAGTGAGCAAATCACCCACTTGAGAGACTGTGGCCTTGCACTCCCCAGGACCAAGCAGTGGGCAAACCACCCACTTGAGAGATGGTGGCTGTGCACTCACCAGGACATCACAAAGGGCATGTAGCCCCCTTCAGGACCAGTGGCATTGTACCATCTTCTGGCTGAGGTGCCCCCCATTCCCCGTCCCCCTGAGGTGCCTGTGTATTTTCGACCTGATGACCCTGCAGTGTTCTCTCCATGTTGTTGCAGTAGTGAGGTGGCGCCTTGACCTATGTGTTGTGGCCCACAGACATTGAGGACTGGGCAGTGTCCCTCCATTTGTAAATATGTATATACTTTTTGATTTTGCAGCACATATTTATACTATTTTCTCTCATGATATTCACTTTCTTCAAATCATTTTGTCCTTGCATTATTCCTGAGGGGTATGGGGTGTATATGTAATGTTATTGCATCTGGTTGTGAGTATGGTGTTGGGGGTGTGGCGTGTTTCATGTGTGTTTCACTCTCTTTTTCCTCTCCCCTCCCTTGTATGCTAGGCGGCAGTACTCATGTGGTCATCTTCTCTGGCATTGATGTTAGTAATGCAGGAAAAGGTAGATAAGCATGGGCAAGATGTGCAACTCGGGCTCCCTGGCATCATGGTTGTCCCCTGAGTCTCTAGAGGTGAGTCCTTTGACTCCTATTATCTGTTTCCGCCGTGCTTTTGATGTCGTTGGTACCGCCCCTGAAAAGGTGGTGGATAGGCCTGTCTTAATACAGTGGGCAGTACATTGTCTTCCGCCTGGCTGTTGGTGGTTACCGCTGTGGTGCTTGTTGCTACCGTCGTGGCAGGTGGTATGTTAAAGTGGCTGTCTGTCTGAGCTTTTTCTGCTGTGGTCATATTTCTTTTTTTGTTACCGCCAGCCTGTTGGTGGTATTACCACCGCTTTATCACAGACCGCCAGGGTTGTAATGAGGGCCACAGTTCCCAGTGCTGTAGGCAGAAGTCTTTAATATCCCTGAGACTCCCAACAGGAGGGAAGCTCTACTTCGAGCATTGGAGAAACTTCACAAGCAGGATACACAGCAAAGTTCAGTCTTTGTCCTCTTTAAGGCAGAATCAGAAGCAGCAACCTCAGGCCAACCCAGCAAAGAACACACAGCAAAGGTCCAGTACTCCTCCTCCAGCTCTTCAGCTCTTCTCCTTGGAAGAGGTTCCTCTTGATCCAGAAGTGTTCTAAAAGTCCGGGGTTTTGGGTCCACTTCTTATACTCAATTCTGCCTTTGAAGCAGTCAAACTTCAAAGCAAAGTCTTTGTTGTTCACAAGATCCTGCCTTGCCCAGGCCTGGCCCCTGACACACTCCAGGGGGTTGGAGACTGCATTGTGTGAGGACAGGCACAGCTCTTACAGGGACAGGTGACAGCTCCTCCCTTTCCATTCTAGCCCGGGAAGACTCGTCAAGATATGCAGGATACACCTCAGCTCCTTTTGTGTCACTGTGTAGAGGGAATTCACAAACAGCCCAGGTGTCAGTCTGACCCAGACATGGATTCCACCGGCAGAGGCACTTAATGGTTAAGCAAGAAAATGCCCACTTTCTAAAAGTTGCATTTTCAAACAGACAATCTAAAAAACAGCTCTACCAAAATATGTATTTTTGAATTGTGAGTTCAGAGACCCCAAATTCCATATCTGCTCCCAATGGGAAAATGCTCGTAAAAGATATTTAAGGTCAGTCCTCATGTTAACCTATAGGAGCAATAGGCCTTGCAATAGTGACAACCAAATTTGGCAGCATTTCACTATCAGGACATGTAAAACACACCAGTACATGTCCTACCTTTTAAATACACTGCACTCTGCCCATGGGCCTACCTAAGGCCTACCTTATTAGTGACTTCAATTTAGTGAAAGGGAAGGTGTGGGTACATTTCCCAGGTCGAATTGGCACTGCAAACCTACACTGCAGTCGCAGGTCCACTCCTGTGGGTGGCACAATCAGTGCTGCAGGCCCACCAGTAGCATTTGATTTACAGGCCCTGGGCACACATAGTGCACTTTATTAGGGACTTTCTAGTAAATTAAATATGTCAATCATGGATAAACCAGTCACCAATACAATGTACACAGGGAGCACTTGCACTTTAGCACTGATCTGTAGTTGTAAAGCACGCAGAGACAATAAAAAAGTAAAACATATCTGAAAAAATAGGAGGAAGAAAGCAAGAATTTGAGGATAACCCTGCGAAAAGGGCCATTTCCAACAATTGGTGATACTTCCAATCCTAAAGTGTTGTACATTTATCTATGTAATGCAGTGTAACATGAAATAAAAATATTTGCGTGCAAAGAATTCAAAGGAAGATACTGGTCATTTTAATACAGTGTTTATGGATCAAAGTCATAAAAATATCAGATAAGTATACATAGTGCACACCTGACAGGAAAGCCAACTTATAAACGTACAATACTGAAATATAAATATTTCAGCTAGAAATAACAGTGGGCTGTAATTCTTGTAAGGCATGTCAAATGGTATGCTTACTTTTCATGGAAGCTTTAATGCTAAAAGTAAAAGTATGGAGATTTGTAGTGTATTTTTTAATTGCAGATAACAATCAAACTTCTCCAAAAACTAGAAGGGTTAAAATAAATATGAAGTAGAGCTAGTGCTAATGAGAGGATACCTCCTACACTCCCATGAGGATGAACTTGATAAAATTCAAGCAATGAAAAAAGTCAAAAGAGATGGTCTAAAATAGGATGTTTTTTGGGGGGGGGGGCGTGGCCAAGATTGCGGCGTGAGCGGACGCGTCGGTCCGAGCTCCGCCGCCTAGGCCTGAAATTTACTGCCTGGATGAGGGGCAGGCCGGCCGGGGGTGCCCTGATGAGAAGCCTGGCACCCCGGGGCCGCTGGGGGTTCTTTCTTGCCGTGATCCCGGGCCTGAAGAACTGCTGACTGGGTGTGGGGTGCAGCAACACCCTGGAGGGTGCCGCGCCCCCGCGGCGAGGAACGACCGGCATGTGAGGCCCGGTAGGGGCCTGGAGTCGGGCTCCGGTGGTGGCCGGGCCATCCATTTTGGGCCTCACCCTGGAGACCAGCGGTGGAGAGAGGGAAAGAACCGGTGGATCCACCTGCTGATTGGGCCTGAGGCAGTGCCCTCTGAGTGCTGCAGAGGACCAGGACTGCGGTCCAGTGGAGCGGACGGCGCGTGAGGGCCATACTAGGAGCGGGGAGGAGCGGGGCCATCAGGAGGCCCAAGGCCTGTTTGCAGCTGGTGAGTCGATGTCCTTGAGGGATTGCGGCCTAGAAGAAGTGGCCTGCGGCGACTCTGGGTAGTGGCTTCCGTGCAGGGCGTGGGCGGTTGAGATGGTGACCTCTAAGTCCAAGCGGGACCTGACGGTCCGGGATATGCTGACCAGCGGGCGCCAGGTGCTGGGAGAGGTGCTGGAGGAGATGCCGAACACGAGGACCCCAGAGACAGTGAGGGAGGCGATGGAGGACGAGGCAGCTCCAGTCACCAAGGGCTTTCTTACCTCCCTGTTTGAATCACTTAGGAGTGACCTCCACGCACTCCGTAAAGATATATGCCATGAGGTGAAGGAGCTGAGAGTGGAACTTTCCTCCCTGGGTGAGCGGCTGACGCAGGTCGAGGGTGGTGAAACTACCCGTGGTGAGGAGGTGGCGGATCTGCAGCAGGAGGTTCTGCGCCTGCGAGAGCAGCAGGATCTCCTACAGATGATGGTGGAGGATCTGGAGAACCGCTCGCGCAGACATAACATCCGCATCAGAGGAGTGCTGCATGGGGTGGAGAAGGAGGACATTAGTGCCTTCGTGGTGGCACTGTTTCGCTCGGTCTTAGAACTCGAGGAGACCCGGGAGATCACCCTCAATAGAGTCCACTGCGTGGGCCGACCTGGAGGTTCAGGAGATCGCCCACCAGATATCTTAGCATGTGTACATAATTTTGGTCTGAAAGAAAGTATACTGCAAAAGGCGCGCAATCTCCCGCAGGTCCTTTTAGAGGGTACCAGCTTCAACTTTTCCAGGACCTTTCGGTTCGGACCTTGCAAAGACGCCGTGAGTTTAAGTCCATCACAGAGCACCTGCGCGAGCGGGCGGTGTCCTACTCGTGGGGTCACCCGTTCCATCTTGTTTTTCGCTGGGAGGATCAACTGTGTCAGGTGAGGTCAGTGTTGGAGGCTAACCGGATCCTGGGCTTGGAGGAGGTTGCCTCTGCTTCGGGTTTGGGGTTGAGTTCAACTGACGGCGGCCGCGCACGCTGGTAGAGGAAAGAAAGGAGAAAGAATCAGCAACGCCCTACCGTGATGGAGCAGATCTCGGAGCGCCAGTCGGCAGTGAGCAGTGTAGCAGCTGGGACGAGTGCTTAAACAGGGAGCGCTATGGTCCTTCTGGTCGGCTCGGGCCATTGGCCATGGCCCTGTGATTGAGCGAGCGGCCTGGGCAGCGGAGCCGGTGAACTTGCTGGAGGAACGTGTGGTTCTACAGCCCAGCTTCGACTTTTACCTCTTTGGAAGTAGGAGAGAGGACTTTGTTGGTATAGGCACCTGTTGTGCATTTTGTTTATTTGTTTATATGCTTCCCTGCGAGCTAGTTTAGGCATGCCATCGGAGGTTTGGCCATGTGGGCTGGAGTGGCGGGGGTCCGGCTCTGGATCTTGGCTACTCCGTAGATCTTCCTCCCACCTGAGTAACTGCTTTTCTGTGCTGTATGATGGTTAAGTGTCTTAGCTTAAATGTCCGTGGGCTGAATAATCCGACTAAGCGATTATCGATTCTGTCAGGTCTGGAGAAATCTGGGTGTCACATATGCTTACTCCAGGAGACACATTCGTTGCATAAAGACACATATTGCATGCGCTCAACATGGTTTCCTAGGCAGATTTGGTCCTCAGCTACTACAAAGCATGCAGGCGCAGCGATATTGCTTTCCAGGACCTTCTCTGGGGAGATAGTGGGGAGGATACATGAAGTACAAGGCAGATTCCTGGCCATTAGAATAAAACTCGGGCCTTCTCTTTTACTGGCACCTCTTTTTATGCTCCAAATGCCCAACAAGAGGCATTCCTGAGGCAGGTGATCTCCCCAACTCTTAGTTCACCAGATAGGGCCATTTTAGTGGGAGGAGATTTTAATTTAGTAATGGACAATGAGTTTGATCGCTCTGGCCAACGCTTTGGACAAACTGGGGCTCTATCGGAGGCGGGGCGGCAGTGGTTGGCTGATTGTGGGTTGGAAGATATTTGGAGAAAATTGAACCCTTTGCTCTGAGATTATTCCTTTTACTCAGCGGCAACTAAGACTTACGCTCGGCTTGATTTTTTTCTAGTCTCGCAGGAATTTGTCCCCCGGGTCAGGGAGGCCACGATTAAACCCAGAGCTCTGGCTGATCATGCCCCAATTACCTTGGAGGTCACATTGGGGGTGAGACCGGTGGGTACTCCAAGTTGGTGCCTTAGAGATTCCCTGCTCCAGAGAGAGACAACGGTAGAGTCACTTTGACGCGTGATCGCGGACTATCTTAGATTTAATGATGTAGCTAGCACCTCAACGGAGATATTATGGGAGGCTATGAAGTCAGTGGTGCGGGGCGAGGTGATGGCGCTGTCGGCAATAGATAGCAAGGCAAGGAGAGAGATAAGAGAGGAGCTGGAGCAGAGGGTGGCTGTTCTGGAACGCGCCCACAAGACTACTGTTGCACCTCGAATTTGGCGGGAGTTGGAGAGAGTGAGGCAACAGCTGAAGAGGCTGGACTGGGATAGGGCGGAATATGCAATAGCAAGACTCCAGCACAAATTCTATGTTGGGAGTAATAGGTGCGGGAAGTTCTTGGCACATCGGTTGCGAGCACAGCACGCAGCGGCGGCGATAAAATTGATCCGCTCTTCCTCTGGTAGGGCGGCAGGCACGAGTGACCAGATTGCAGAGGCTTTTGCGGAGTGTTACCGGGGTCTTTACGCGGCTGATGAGGGAGAGCCCGAGGCTTTGGACTCATTCTTAGAGGGCATAGCAATCACACCTCTCGGGGAGAAGGAGGCGTTGCAGTTGGACCAGCCGATAAGGCTGGAAGAGGTTATTTTGGCAATTTCCTGACTAAAAGTTGGGAAGTCCCCTGACCTGGATGGGTTTTCGGCCCTATTCTATAAGACCTTTTGCGTGGAACTTGCTCCGCTGTTGGTGCGTCTCTTTAACTCCTTTCGGACGACAGGTGCGCTGACACCTAGCATGCTGGATGCTATTATTTTAGTCATACATAAACCGGGTAAGGACCTGGAGGACTGCGCCTCATATAGACTGATCTCGCTCCTGAATATAGATGCTAAGTTGTTTACTGGCATCCTTGCTTCCCGCCTTAATTTTTATCTGCCGGGTCTCATGGACCCGGATCAGTCGAGTTTTATACCAAGCCGACAATGCGGGGACAATACGAAAAGGCTCCTGCACCTGTTGGATAAAACAGATCGCTCCCGTAGGGAGGTGCTCTTCCTCTCTATAGACGCTGAAAAAGCGTTTGATAGGGTGCATTGGCCCTATCTTTTTAAAGTTCTGGAGAGATTCGGGCTAGGACCCGTTTTCAGGTCCTGGATAAGTTGCGTTTATCGGTCGCCCAGGGTGACCGTTTGAGTTAATGGGGAGCTCTCCCTGTCTTTTCCGATTTAACGCGGGGCTAGACAGGGATGCACGCTGTCTCCCCTCTAATTTGCACTATATATGGAGCCCCTTGCGCAAAAATTGCGGGATAGTCCCTTGGTTTCCGGGGTGAGGTTTGGCGGAGACCACCACCTCATCACCCTCTATGCGGATGGTGTGATCCTTACCCTGGCGGAGCCTATGACCTCACTGCCGGCACTCATGGAGATAATAGTTGAGTTTGGTCAGGTCTCGGGATTCCGAGTTAATATGCAGAAGTCCCAGGTTCTCGGTTTGGCGGTGGGACCGGATCATGAGGCTGACTTGAGAGCTAGATACCCCTTTCTCTGGTCGCCCTTGAGTCTTCCCTATTTAGGAGTTGAGTTAGCGACCTCCGTCGCTAAGACAGCGAGCCGGAACTATGTGACGTTGGTTCGTGAGGTCCAGCGAGATCTTGACTCATGGGGAGGCATAAGCTGTCTTGGCTGGGTAGGGTGGAGGTGGTGAAGATGACTATCCTGCTGCGCATTCTCTATGTATTTCAGGTGCTTCCGCTAAGTCTTCCCCGAGAACAATAGCGACCCTTCAATCGCAGATTCTGAGGTTTATATGGGAGGGTCGACCGGCGAGGTTATCGCAACGGATGCTGTACTGGACTAAGAGTGAGGGAGGTTTGGCGATCCCTTGCCTCCAGCGCTATTTTCAGGCGACACAGCTCCGTTTTTTTCTGGAGTGGAATTGCCCGCTCACTGAGAAACATTAGTGTTTCATGGACCAGGCTGTAGCGGGCTCGCATATATGGAAGAGCCATGGCTTCGACGCCGACTTAGGGCGGTCGGACTATATTCCTCTCCGATTACGGGGGTCACATTGCGCACATGGGATGCTGTGGCTAGTCGATCCGGGCTGACGACTTTCCCATCCTCGATGACTCCCATAGGCGCAAATCCAGACTTTGATCCCGGGCTTCGGCTGGAAGCCCTGAGATGCTGGCACGAGGGGGGCTGTAAAAGGGTGGGGTGTTTTTTTGATGAACAGGGGGTAGATTGATGTATTACCAGATACGGCACTGGGCACTGCAGCCTCAAAACAGAGCATTGATAGATAGACCCCTTACGTCCTTTGAGAAATGGCTCCTGTTAAAAAAAGACGATAAGGGAGTCATCTCAGAACTTTATCGGATCTTACAGGGGGTCCAGCACCCGCCTAAGACTAAAGGACAGTTGCGATGGGAGAGGGAGTTGGAGAGGGAGCTCTCTGAAGAGGAGTGGGACGGTATCTTCTTTAGAATACATCACACAGCTTATAATGCAGCGGGGACGGAGACGTCATATAAAGTGGCCTCCTACTGGTACTACACCCCGGCGCGTATACACACATGGGATCCTGCTAAACCTGACCTATGTTGGAGGAGATGCGGAGGCACGGGTACACTTGTGCATCTGCTTTGGCACTGCCCCAAACTTCACCGCTACTGGGAGCGCATAATAGACGAGATAGACATAGCGTTTCACACTAAGATCCCCAGATTTCCATCATACATCTTGTTGGGGCTGCCTAATCCTCTTACCTTTCCCTTGAAGTCGCTGAGAGGGAGACAGATGGCTCTAGCACTTAACGCAGCCCTACAACTGATCCTAACCATGTGGGGCACGGATAGAGTCCCGACGTGTAATGCATGGCTGCAGAAACTTTGGTTTGTTCTTGCCTTGGAGAAACTCACATTGGCCTCGCAGCAGCGGACAGGGGAGTTTAGTGAATTATGGAAGCCATTTCTGCAGATCTTATCAGCAGAATTCACTGAGTTGACATGCCCAGCTTACGTGAGAGTCCTGAGGCTGATTTGAACCATGGCTAGATTGCTTGATTTAGAAACGTCTGAGGGTGGTGATGCGGTGGGAGGGAGGTTGGAATGATGACAAGACAGGAAGATTAAATGGCTAAGTTGGGGGAGCATTGTTAATGTGTTTTGTTTTACGTGTATGTTTGATTAATTTTTCTGGGCGGGACTCGCATTTTTGAAGATTTTAGATGCAATCTGTTTGCTAATTCTATCAACAAAGGGTGGTTTGTTTTGAGGCATTTTTTAGCCAAATTTAGAGTTAGCTTAGAAGATTCTGGGCAGTGGACTTGGAGCTTCTGAAGCGCTGATATTGACCATATATAGCACTGTGATGTACTGAACTTGCATTTCATATTTTGCATGTATATGTTTTTCGTGCTTTCAAAATAATAAACAGATTTTTTCCATAAAAAAGGACGTTTGAATTGCCTTGTGCTGTTCATCGAATATTTTTTAGCACATTTATGTCTTGCATAGTATTACATGTGATTTAAGTAAAAAACTTTTAATAAAATATTTATTGGCTAATTTGCAACATGTATACATGTTTGTTGTGGTTTATTTAATTATAAAACCCAACCAAAAGGTGGAATTTCTACTAATTAATGGGCAAACATACAACAAAGGAGTTCTTTTTCATGCTTAAATTGATTTTATTTCATATCAAAACTTTTTCAAACAAAATGACGTCTTTTCATAAACAATCACAATGATATTGTACATCACTTATTGGTTTGAGGAACATAAATTTCAAAATGATTACCATATACTGCAATATTTATGACAGGGTGCTACATCAACTAGACTTTCAAGTTATTACTAACTGAAGCTGTGTTATGATAGAAGGCACTTGTTAGAAATGGCGCTCTCTGCAGGGTCATCTCTAAACTTTTTACCTTCACTCCTCAATTTTTGCTGAATTTGTTTTTGTTGGTATTAGCAATCTGTGTACTTTATCACTGCTAACCAGTGCTAAAGTGCTTGTGCTTCCTCCTTAATACTTGGCTTAGCCACAATTGCCATATTTAATGTACATATAGGCCCCTATCAAAGTTCACTACATGTGTATAGGGCCTGTAAATTAAGTGTGACTGGTGGGTTTTCAGCACTATTGTGCCACCCACTTAGCACTTTAAACATGCCTCAGGCCTGTAATTGCAGCCTGTGTATGTGCACTTTTAAATTGCCATTTTGACTTGGAAAAGGAAAGCTTTTGCTAGGCCAAAGCTTTCCTTTCTAATACTAATAACTCACCCATAGGCTAGGCCCTGGACAGCCCAGAGGGCAAGATGCAATGTATATAAAATGTTGGGCATGCAGTTTTAAGCTTTATGTGCAATAGTAGTACACTACTGCAGGGCCTACCTTTCCCAGAGGATAACATTGGAGTTGCCTCATTACATTTTCTAAGTGTAATTTCCAATTAGGAAAATATAATACCTTCAAGTCAGGTGTCTTTGGAATCACAGTTTAAAATCCAAACTTATGGTTAAGTTGGATTTTAAATAGCAATTTTGAAAATGCCACTTTTGGAAAGTTGGCATTTTCTTGCCTTAGTAACTTGGTGCCTGCAGCCTGTATCTAATCACCTGCCTGTGTGTAGTTAGCATTGGGCGTTGTGTATTCCTCCTAGACAGCCACACACAATGTGAGCTTAGGTGTGTCTATATAGGCTATCACTGGCAGGATGGAAGGGAGAGGTGGTCACAGCCTCACTTACACCTAAATAGGCTATATCCTGTTTCTGCACAAAGGGCTGCATACCACCTGTAGTTAGAGCCAAGGAAGGCAGGACAACCGTGCACTTCAAAGGCACGTCTATACAAGTCTTTCTCACTTCAAAGGCACCACTGGGTATGCATACTAGACCTCAGATACCAACACTTCAGTACACCTATGGACCTGAAGATACTTTGCCAGGAAAGATTGCTGGGCTGCTAAAAGGACTGCTACTCTGCTGTGATGTTACTATGAATGAGCTGCTGCCTTGCTGAGGTGACCTGCTGCCCTCCTGACTGGGGAGGAAGAACTGAACCTGGAACCCAGTTGGAACCCAGCACCCCAGAGTGATTCACTGCTGGCCTTGCAATCTATGCCTCTGGGATATAACTGACTGCTCACAGTTTCTGGACATGTCTTCAAAATGTTCCTGATTCCCAAGAGGAGCAACCCAGGTCCTGGACCAATGGTGTGGTTCTTGGGCTATTAAAGGCAAGCATTTGGGCTTTTTGTTACCACAAACTGACCCATTCACACCAGAGCCATATTGCTCACAAAGAAAATCAGCATGAGCTGCCACAAGTTTGACTCTTCACATAGCAAGCATCATTCACCATTGTGGATTGCCACAGCAAGGCTCCAGCTTGCCCATCTGCAATGCCTGGCCTGTTCTTTATTCCCCAGTGACCATCAGCAGTGATGCTTTTCTTGCTCCTGGTGAACTTATTCCTCAGGAACAGAACTCTTTAAATCCAACTTGAGAAGGTAAAACTTCAGAGTGACTAATCTGGGTCTGCATCTGACCGTCACTTGCTGTATCAAAGTATGTTTGAACTTTTGACTTTGACCCAGTCTGGTGCGGCAAGATAGCCATGTATGGTGGTCTACTCTGGTTTTATTGATTGGATTTTTGTTGTCTTGGTCTTGTTTTATTCATTACATTTTGCTCTATGTATCTAACCTGGTGTGGGATCTTTTTGGTGGTGTTATTACTGTTTGAAGTGTTGCAAAAATACTTTACACATTGCCTCTAAGTTAAGCCTACGTGCTCTGCGCCATGCTACAAAGGGGTTGAGCACAGATTAATTTGGAGTTTGCTTGTGCCTTACCCTGACTGGGATTGTAGTTGATACTTGACCATGGCTCAGACACCAGTGAACCAATAAATCAATTTCTAATAGCACTTAATTGCTGTGTATATGTTTGCAAAAATGGCAGAAAATAACATGTCTGTGACAATTCAAAAGGGCAAGTATTTTAGTGTAGTTTCTCGAGTGAAAACCTGAAAATAAATAATGTGAATAATTTGTGTGAGTAAATGTGAAGATGTTGCTCTAAAAATGTGTGATTTAAGTTCAGGAAATGAACATTTTTTGCTTTATTTAAACCCAGATTCTTGCCACATCAGTTTTTGCTGGCTGCAGAAGTCTGCATATCTTACAGCTGCTAACTAGTGGTGCAGTGTCTGTGTTCCTCCTTTCAATATGATAAAATTGGTACACTACTAACTTGCATATATAAACTTACCTTTAAGTTAACAGTATATGAACCCAGGACCTGCAAGATAATTGTCATTATTGGTCTGCAATCCACTAAACTGATAGTGTAAATCTTGACTTCAAACTAACCATTGTAGCCTGAGTGTGGCAGTTTAAATATTTAAATACAACCTATCATGTTAATCCCTTTTCAATGGTAATGACTTTCCTTTAAAATGTTAACATGTCACTCCTATGTAGGCCTTTCTGCCCATAAAGCATGATGCATGTCATTTAAAAGATGGACATGTCAAAATGTAGGGGTAGATTTTCAAAAAGGACACACAACATATTGCAGCACGACAAATTGCTGTGATAAGTGAATGGAAGAGAGCAGAACAGTACCACTTTGCAAACATATGGCGCAGTTCAGCTCTCTACCAACGTTGGTGCTCTTGTGGCTGGTTTGCCTCCTCAAGAGAAGGCATACATAGCTAGCAACACTAGGAGAAATGGGAAGATCAGCAATTTCAGCAGAAGATCTCTTGATATGCCCACTGTTAAAGAGAGTAACATTTTCTGATCATCCTTTTTTGCCAAAATAAATATAATCATATGTGGGATGTTAATTTAACTCTCAATTTGTTTTTGAGTTGGGCTGAAAATGCCCGTCTCTTTCTTAAAATCCTTTTTGCAAAACTGACTATTCTTTTTTGGCTGGTCTCGTTTAAATGTCATTGTTATGTTAAAGCTTTGGAAAATTTTCTGTTCAAAATAGGCCATATGGGGTATGTTATCATGTTTGCAGAAGAACTAAAACAAATGTGTCTGTTTTCTGTCCATATTTTATGCTTCCGTCTAAACTTTGTATGGGATATTGTCTAAGAGAGTATATTGCTAACATCAAAGATTTGAGAATGTACCCCTCATCTCAACTTCTGGAATATTTTAGTTTTTCTCACAAAACAGTTTATTTTCCTACCCTAGCACATTGGGTCAGATACGTAATGGATTTGGCAGGTATCAACACTTCTGTTTTCAGGGCAAATTTCACTAGAAGTGCTATGGCATCTAATGTTTGAGAAAGAAAGCAGTCTCAAATCTGCTGATTGATCTAGAATATTCTACTGTAAACCCATTCCTCACATGGCTAATACTGCAGTTGCTACACTTTCATCCAGCATAAAAGGAGCCTGTGGTTTGGCAATAAAATTTAGATTTTCTTTGCTTCAGTGAAAGAAATTCTTGATTTTATTAAAGATATTAAGGCAAGTATTATCCCTCCCTTCTCCTTCTGAACCCACCCATCTTTTTAATAGTGCCTATAAAACATTCAAAACTGATGCTGTGAGTAAGACTTCCAGGATGAGATAGTCCTTCAAGATGCATCTTGTTCTTATTTACAAGGATATCAACTCAAAAAGTATGTTCTCACCTTGTCCAGCTCTGCAGCCGTAGAGAATCATAACAATGGTTTTATGATGGACGTTTTCACCTTTCGGTTGGCTTTCTCTCTTGTGATTGCTTCATTTTTTCTAATACAAGCTCCTTAATTTACTCATGCAAAAAGGAGGACATTTTGCTCTCAGTTAAGATGATTCCTGGTGCTTGATTGGTTGGTAATATTATGATCTCATTTGGTAGTTGTTTTTGTAGACACCATGGGTAATGCTATTTGACCTTGGCTACTCTTTAACAAAAGCAAGAAAAGAAGGTATAATACTTGCCTCTGTATCTTTAATAAAATCAAGACTTCCTTTCACTATAGATAAGAAAATCTCCATACCTAGAGAAAAAATGTATGAGGAGAGTGCTGGAGTAAAAGAGAAGAAGGGTTATTTTTTAAAAAGGTATGAAAGCAACTGTGAATTTTATGAAAAACCAGTGACTCATATTATCCAATCTTTTCTTGCTCTCTATTCAACAGCAGACAAGCGAGATGAAAAACTATGAGGCATATTTATACTTTTGGATGCAAAACTGCACTAACGCAGTTTTGCATCAAAAGGTTTAGCACCGGCTTGCACCATTCCTGTGCGCCAGCCGGGTGCCATATCTATGGAATAGTGTAAGCAGTGCAAAAGGTGGGCTAGCATTTAAAAAAATTACGTTAGCCGGGTGGGGGTGGCGTCATGGGAGGAGGGGGTTTTGCACCAACAAATGACACTAGGCTGTTTAGAGGAAGAAAAATGCCTAGTCATTTTCTGATGCAAAACCATCCATACCACATGACTCCTGTCTTAGAAAAGACAGGAGTCATGCCCACCACCCCAAAGGCCAGCACTGGTGACCAGTGTCCCCTGGGCTTTGCCATTGCACCCTGTGCCATGCAGGGGGCCCCAAGTTGGGCCCCCAGTAGCACTTTAATTAAAAAAATAAATACTTACTATACGTACCCTACTTACCTGGGATGGGGTTCCAAATTCTCTGGTGTCCCTCTGGTGTGGGTGCGGGTGTTCCTGGGGCTTGAGGAGGGCACCTGTGGACCAATTCCATGGTGGTTAACCATGGAAATGGGTCCACAGGTCCCCTAAAGCCTGGTCTGACCCAGGCATTAAATAATGGTGCAGAGCAAGCTTTGCACCATTATTTAGCCCCTCTCCCACCCGTGCATTATTTTAGAATGCAGGGATGAATATTGGGCTATGGGGTTAGCTCCATTTTTTAGATGGGAACACCTACCTTGCATCTCATTGATGCAAGGTAGGTTCACACATCTAAAAAATGGGGCAAACGCCAATATTTTGACGTTAGATGGGTCTAACGTCAAAATATTTATATGGAGTTAGTTTTGCGCCGAATTTACATAAAAAATGATGCAAATTTGCCACAAATGGAGTATAAATATGCCCCTATGTTTTCCAGAAAAACTGATAATAGGACTACAAACTGTGATATCACAATAGAACAGCCAATGAGATGTCAAATAACACAATAGTTATCTTGACTGAGAACAACAAATCCTCTTTTCTTGCTGCTGACAGCCAAGAAAAGTATAAAATGTACCTTCCATTATTACATACAATCACTGTGGTGTATTTCCATATTGATATCAGTTTTATTTGCTGTGTTACTACATCCACTTAGCTTTGTGTAAGTGCACAAGTGCACGCCTCCTGATTCACTCATTTTAATCTCGGGCATCTTGTTCCATTAGAAGTGCTCTTCTCCCTGCGCTTCTCATCTCATCGCTCCATGTTGCCTTCCTCCATCTCCTCAGCAGTGCTTCATTCAGAGAAGACTTCAGCCTCTGGCAATATTTGGCCCATACCCTTCTTGTATCTCCCCTCTCAAAATTTCCCAATTAAGAGACACTGACAATGATGATGATGTATTGATTAACACTTTTAATTTTGATGCATTTTCTGCAAATAATATTTATGTGCCTCTAGAAAAAGGCGTACAATTTCTCCTAGTGATGGTGGTGTTTCTCACCCAGTGTCTAACGAACTTCTTGTTCATACTGGTGAACCTATGTGTGATCCTTCCCTTATTCACCAACCCAACTACTCTGAATGGTTTTCTTCTGAGGATGTGGCCAATTATGTTTCATGTTATCTTCGTAATGTTCTTGCTAAATCTCCCCTTTATAAACTAAGAGCAGAATGTCCCTGCCCTTTCTTTCCCAATAATATCACAGCCACTCCTGTTCTTGACCCTAACATGTTGATGCTTTTTTACTAAATACTGAAAGGACCCTAAAAAGGGAGTTGACAAAGTCTGATTTAATTGCCAGGATAGAATTTTAGATTTAGTTGGTCCTTTGACGAGGATATAGGATTTGGCCAAGGAGGCAAAGATCGAGGGCACACAGGTGGGTCCTAAAACCCATTCCAACTGGGCCCAACAGCCAATTTTGGGAAATGCCAATGGCCACATTTCACAGGAACGTCAAAAGAGCTTACGTCTAAAAAGAGATCTTAAACTGAGAAGTCTTGCCACAAATGAGGAAGGACCTCTTGCTAAAGGCCTTTTATTTGGAGATTCTATTTTTAAAGAACTTGGAAAATATGTCATCACCTTTGTTACTATTGACAAGGTCCAACTCTCACTCCAGAAACTTTTCTCCTCTCTGGTTTTTGCAAGGGCTGGCAAAGGTAGGAGTCACTCTACCAGGTGTTACTCCATAAGGAGTCAATCCCTCAACAGAGGCTCCTTTGAGCAACAAACCCAAATTGATACCTATACTGGTTTAAAACCCTAGTTTTATCCTGGTCTCTCCAGAGGTTTCCCCTACAGGAGATATAGAAATAAAGGAGAGCAATACCTCAGGTAAGAGGTTCCAGTTTTGGTCCTCTTCCCACTGGAGGCAGATTAGCACTTTGTCTTAATTAATGGTTTCTCTCACAAAAGATCCCCTGATATTACAAACTGTTCAAGGATATCTCATAGAACTTTATCACATCCTAATTACATTGCATTTTCTTCGTCCTCTTCCCAAGATCAATCCCTCTTGATTCAATATGAAATACACTATCTTCTTTCAAACAAATCCAGTTTAATCCTACAGGTTTCCTCAGTACCATCTTTTTAGTACAGAAAAAGAACAAAAAAATGTGACTTGCTCTATATCTCAAGTGCTTAAACAACTTTGTAGTGAATCACCACTTCAAAATGGAGATGATTCTCCACCTGCCAGGCATTTTACTTCAAAACGATTGGCTAGTGAGACTATGGCCCTCTCTACAACCCTGGCAGTCGGTGGTAAAGCGGCAGTAAAACGGCCAACAAGCCGGCGAAAAAAAAAATGGAATTATGACCATGGCGGAAACCGCCAACATAGACAGCCACTTTAACACTCCAACCGCCACGGCGGTACAAACAAACAGCATGGCAGTCACCACCAACAGACAGGCGGAAGACAATGTACCGCCCACACTATTATGACAGGCCAATCCGCCACCTTTTCCAGGGCGGATTCAACGTGAACAAAAACACGGCAGAAACAGGACACACCCCGCGAGGAACCAGGACGCCATGGAGCATGAACTCCAAATACTCCCCGCGATAGTCTTCCTGTTCCTCTACCAGGAACACCAAAGACGGCAGCGGCGACCATGGCGTGTTGTGTACTGCACCTACAACACAGGGGAGGGGAGAGGGAAAAGAGAGTGACACACACGCAACACACAACACCCCCACCCCCACCCACAACACCATACACACAAATACATGCTGCAACATAACATTTACACCCCTCAACCCCCCCTGGAAGAACGGAATGACAAAATGAAATGATTGTAATCATTGTAATCAAGAAAAATCCATTAGCCAAACATACATATACACTATAAACAATTATGTACACCAAGGGGCATATTTATACTCCGTTTGCGCCGAATGTGCGTCAAAAATTTTGACGCACTTTCAGCGCAAACGTTGCCCCATATTTAAACCCTGACGCCCGATCCGGCGCACCAGGAAAATGGCGCTATGTGTGCCAGTTTTTGGAAGCGGCACCCCGCCCTGCGTTAATGACATGCAGGGTAGGCGTTCCCGTCCAAAAACAAACGCACATAGCGGTGCGTGGTATTTATGCTTCAGGGCAAAAATCACTCCCGCGCGGCAGGCGGCGCAAAAAAATGGCGCAAAGCACGAATATCGTGAAATTTTAATGCCTGGGTCAGGGCAGGCGTTAAAATGGGGCAAACACACCTGTACTTAATCAGAACACACAGAACAAACAACAGAGCAGCAGAGCAGCAGAGCAGCAACAGGGAGACATGGAGGTGATTTTTCTTCAACGTGCACGTAGACGCAGAGCCCTGCAGCAACAACAGCAGCCACAACAACAACAGCAGGGACCCCAAAGGCAGCGCATAAGGCAGGAGAGGATATTCCGCCCAAGAACAACCCTGCATGGCCTCAGGGAACGAGACATCATACAGAGGTACCCGTTGAACTGGCATGCCATTCAGCAGCTGCTGACAAATATTGAACAGCAATTGGCCCCCACTTTAGTGACTCCACGCACTATCCCAACCGAAACAAAGCTGCTTGCCGTACTTCACATGCTGGCAAGTGGCTCCTTTCAGACAACTGGTGCCCTGGTTGGTGGAATCTCACAACCATCTTTTTCTGCATTCCTGCCTAAAGTACTGGATGCCATCATTGGACTGACACCCCGCCACATCTGCTTCCCTAACACAGTGCAGAAGCAGCAGGAAACTAAACAGGGGTTCTACGCCATCAGTGGCTTTCCGCACGTCCTTGGTGCAATCGACTGCACACACGTACGCCTTGTGCCACCTGCTGCGAGTGAACACCTCTACCGCAACAGGAAGCACACACATTCCATCAACGTGCAGGCCATAGTCGATCACCAAGGACTGATCAGCAACATTGTGGCTAAATATCCTGGGAGTGTACATGACGCATTCATCTTCCGTCACTGCACCATCAACCAACACTTCCAGGATGGATGGTATGGCAATGGACTACTTGTTGGTAAGGACAAAAATCTACTTATATACTCACTGCACAGAAACCCTCTAGGATAAACAACCCATACACCACAATAGCAACACCTAGACAGGAACACACTGAGGTACTCACATCACTAGCCATGTTTCACAAGTCACCATTGAACCTCTCACACCTTGGAATTTACTCCACAGCTTAGTGTGAAGACATTCATGACTGTGGTTGCCTAAATTTCACCTTGTAAATTGGAAGTCTCACAATAACCTGTACACTAATACAATGCATAACTTTTAAGGGATGGGATGGCCTGGGTATGTTCAATTGAACGTTTCTAATACCCTTTCATGTTTCAACTCTGCATGGAACTATCATCACACCCCCAGTGAGGACACACGGACACCTGTGTCACAAGTCACAATGCAAGGGAGGGCACACTGTACTTGAGAAACCGATACATCCTGCTGACAAACAGTTAGCCAACAAACACTTGCTCAGCCAAGAAAAAAAAACAATGCCAAAGTTTCCACCAACAACCATAGGTTGTCACATTAGTACACAAAATAGTCACAGACAACACAACACAACTACTTCCATCAAAGATACGTACAACAGTGCCTCCTACATCTAATTGATACCATTCTGTGTTTCTCTTTCAGCTGATCAGGGGTATGGCATCCAGCCTTGGCTATTGACACCATATGGGAACCCAAATACTGCTGCTGAGCGGGCATACAATGACCCCCACAAGAGGACACGCAGCATTGTGGAGCGGACCTTTGGGATCCTAAAGTCAAGGTTCCGCTGCCTTGACATCACTGGCAGAAGCCTACTATACTCCCCAGAGATGGTCTGCAAGATGATATGCACTTGTGCCATATTACACAATATTTGTGTAAAAAGGAACATTCCCCTCCTTGAACCGGACCCAGACATGCCTGAGGATGATGATGAGGAGGATGCTGGCCTGCAACAGGAGGGGGAACAACCTAACACCGCAGCAGGAGTGCGTAGGCGCCAACAGCTTGTGAACAATTTTTTTACTTAAGTTATTATAATCACTTGTATTCCACACTTGTAAATAAACACAGATAACAAACACCACATCATGCTTTGGCCTATTCATTTCTGACCACCTTTAGTTTGAAATAGCTGAAGATGAATGTCGTCTCATTGATCAAGAATGCCATTAAAATTCATCACACCAAAAATAAACATCACAACTGTATGCACAGAGGGTAGGATGTGACATGTTACATTACCATACACAGAGCCCAACAAGAGTACAAATGTGACAATTACACATGCCGGATCCAAACAACTGAAACAGTCTCTCATCCAGCCCAAAATTGGAGATCATTTGAAAGTCACATCACACGTGTTCAGAGACAGGGTGGGACCATCCATGTGTACGTGAACATGTCATCAATGGCTTCTCTCAAGTGTATGATGTGAGCAATACACAATTGCAACAACATCAGCTGCCACTAACTCAGGAGGAGACCTTGAAGTTACAGTGACAACATACACACAGACAGGTCATAGTGGATCCACATTCCCACACACATGTACACATATGTCATACAACCAACCTAATATTTGAAAGTAGACCATCACAGTTGTGTCCCAGTTTGAACCTAGCAGGAAGATTGTAACATGACACTAAACCAGTTTATGCAGAAAGGGACACAGACAACCAAAAAAATCTTCGCATCATCACATCGTGAACGCTGAGAGTCTTGCAAACTTAGTCATATGAAAATGGTATGCAACTTAGCTCCAAATCATCATTACTGCAAACGTCAAATGGGCTAATGAGATGAATGAATGGTCAACAGTCATTCATACCATATGGCCTTACATTAGCACGCTGCTGCAGGTTTGCCATGATATAATAAAAATACTCCATGGATACAGTAGCTATTCTGGATGGTCAAATCCTAGGGTGCTGGGGGCCTAAGTCCACCTCTACCGCCCCCAAAACATACAAGAATCATGTACTTGTGAACTAAACACATGCATAAGGCACATGTGTGGCCTCCATGTCACAAGTCCTACACAAATATGAAACACAAAATCATAATGGGACATGGTCAGCGCCATAAAAACTGAAAGTGACTCTCCCACTCCCTGTTAGGACTACAGATAAAAGCATCACCATCATAAAGGTGGGCACATTTTGGAGACGGAATACATAATGGTATCCCAGGCATCATTTCAAAATAGCCATCAGCAATTACACCAAATATGTTGTCAAATATGGTCAATACATTAGTTAAAGTATCCCAAACATTACAGTGTGAAGGCCGTCTATACATAAAAGTACGGACATGTGTCATATACAAACACAAATGTGTCTCACATCGCACCATTTGACCATGACAAATCACCTTTCCAAAGCTAAACACATGAAGACATTAGGATAAATTTGCTCCATATTCTACGCATACAGCATGGCCGTCATAATTTGTTCACGTACATGAGTGCACACAATGCAGAGTCAGATACAAATGTATCCAAAAGTGTCTTGATATTTCTCCTTCAAAATATAATTAACATCCACAATATTTTTGACTCTGCATCATGTGCACTACTGTACGTGTAAAAAAAACGACGCCCATGATGTATGCGTGGTAAAATTGACGCTACATGGACAATATGTTGGTAATTTCATGTACATTATTAATTATTAATATTCATATCATATTTTTTCACTCCGCATCATGTGCACCACTGTACGTGTAAAAAAAACGACGCCCATGATGTATGCGTGGTAAAATTGACGCTACATGGACAATATGTTGGTCATTTCATGTACATTATTAATTATCAATATTCATATCATATTTTTTCACTCCGCATCATGTGCACCACTGTACGTGTAAAAAAAACTACGCCCATGATGTATGCGTGGTAAAATTGACGCTACATGGACAATATGTTGGTCATTTCATGTACATTATTAATTATTAATATTCATATCATATTTTTTCACTCCGCATCATGTGCACTGTAATGCGTAAAAAAAAATTGACGCACAACTGTGTATGCGTGAAAATATGACGCATAACGGGAAAATAAAAACGGCAGCCATTTTATGCAGGAAGTGATGTAATAGGATATCCTGTTTACAAAATCTGTACTTGGAGTTAACTTTCACTTTCACTTTGCAGTCTCAGATTTATCTAGACTGTGTGGTTGTGTGAAAGGTGTTGTCCTGTGTTTTACTGCTTTTGTGTCCTGTGTGCCTTGTATTTTGTCTTAGTGTCAATCTATTATTGTTGTATAACATTGTCTCAGTCTGTTTAGTGTTATTTTGTCTATACCTGTGATAGTTTGTATTGTCTGTGGGAGTCTGTTGTGGGTAGCATAGTTTGGGGGGTTAGTTGGGCTATTTTTCTCCTTCTTCTTTTTCTTTCACACCTCTACCTTTCCCCATTTCCCCCTTTTTATTTCATATTTTTTTGGTACATTCTTAGTCCTCTCAATATGTCAGGTAGGCCTCGCCTGTCCAGGATGGGGGAAGACGAATTGGGGGGGTTCATATGGCTCGTAAGCCATTTCCTCCCACTAATGCTGGAAGCTGGGGGCCGTGTGATACAGGGGTATCACACGGAGGTGAGGAAAATCCGGTGGGAGAAGGTGCGCCATCACCTGGTCCGGGTCTATGGGAGTCTCAGGAATGTACACCAACTCAAGCACCGCTGGGCAGATCTGATCACCAGGGAACAGGACCTGCTGGACCACCTGGGACTCCGGATTGGTGGCCATGTTGGTGAGTAAAAAACAATTAAATGGGAATGACAGAAATCGGTGTGTGAACATGTGATGATTGTTAGCCAATCTGCAAAATAAGTAGCTGAGTGTGTGTAATGCCAGGGAAACCTAGGCCCATGGTTATACACATTAATCCCCATTTTTGCAACACATGTACACGCAATGACAGCTTTATAAATTCAACATCTATTTGTATTATGCTAAGTCGCCCCCTCTCTGCGTCACAAAATGTTTCAAATGCTGCGCTACAAAGGTATACATATGTGTCCTACTGTGTATTTGTTGCAGAATGTGTATGAAGACCTATGCTACCAGTCCGATGGCTCATTTTTGCAACACATACCAGATGCCTGTAGCTGCATGTAATGTAGTGTTGCATTTGTGTCAGAAAAGCAACACGTGAACGGCTCTATTTGTACTCCACTGGTCATAATGGCCAGTGAGTACGTCATGTAGAAACAACATACCTACATATGCAGACGCCATAGCTAGACAGAAAATTGGAAACACATGATGATGCTATACATGTGTGTTGCCGTCACGTCACATGAAGTTAGTCATGTTGTTCACACATATGTCACATGTGTGTCTGGTTGCTGTCTGTTGACCCTGTCCAAATAGCCTGTTTAATTGTGAGTGGTCATGCAGTCCTCATGGAACCAGTTTTGGGATGTCTCTCGGGGATGCACATGCTGAGATGTATGGATAACATTATTGTTGGGGCATACTAATGGAGGATTAACTTGGACGACACATGACTGTCCTGACCACTGCATGAGTGTAGTAGGGTGTGACACTGGAGCAGGAGACTCATCCAATGATAATGTTGAATACAAAGCGATCCATGCAGGATGAGCATGTGTGAAAGTCTATCATTACCATGTCATATTCACACAGTGTCATTGTAACAGAAATCATTTGTCCGTTCACACAGTCTGAGTATAATCTTTGTTTCATGCTTTACAGGTGGACCAGCCCCGTACACCGTGGGAGAGGTGGCCCATTTTGACGACCCCGATACCTACAGTGAGTGTTGCCTGAGTGCTATTTACATTGTTTGGTAATGACGCATGATGGATTACTGTGTGTTCAAGAGAATTCATGATTTGATGTGCTGGCCGTTCATTGGCTTTGTTCTTTTAGTGTGATATCAAATTTGAATAATGTTTCTGCAAAGCAATACGTAGTCATCTCTCAGATTGAGGGGCTGTAGCCCATTCAATTAGGGCGGCAATTGGGAATGGTATGACTCATTTGGAATACACTGGTTAATGTTAGACTTGGTCAGGGACTTGCCATGAACTGAGTCTGCACATCAGACTGACAGTCTCCCAGATAGCTTAGGCACATGGCTTTGATGACAAGTGCTTCTTCCTAGTTGAGGATGGACTGTGTACACTGTAGGTTGGATCTTCCGTGGGCATGTACTTCCACAAAGTGAACTCGAAGTGTATGTGACTTGAGTGCAATGCCCTAGGTGTTCAGTTGAATCATGTGAATGGGTGTACTACCTCCCCTGTGTGTGTTGTTAAACATGCCTCACTAATAGTATGTTATGTTGGGCTAAGTCATACCAGTTTGACATGTGTGGACCTGGGATGTGACAAGGTTGGGCTGACTACAACGTGTTGCTAGCCCTTCATAGGTGTTGTTTGTGAAGGCACATAATTGTTGAACTTTCTGTACACTCCTGGGTGTGCATTGAACATGGGATTGTTGGTTGTTCTTCCCACACCACCCACAAAGACTGGGATGTTACTGTGAAACCGGGTACCTAGGACTGTAGCAACCAGTATGTTACACGTACTTAACACCTTTTGTGACTTGAGTTAGTACCTTGGGCCAGAGTGAGAAAAATGTCTACACGTTGCAAATGGCATAAATATATGTGTGGGATTTGCAAACTTCTGTTTCCTATTCCAAAATGTATTTGGTGGTAATGTACATATGAGGAAAATGCTTTTCAAAATGGATATAATAAAGGGTTTTACCAGACCTACTTGCTAATCACAGTGGTAGGCAATCCCATTTGCAACCGAGTACGTGGTTGCAAAGTGAGTAGCTGTTATCATCCACTTGAAGTGGATGGTAACCACCTTGCTGACTGGAAGGGGTCCTCATTGTAAAGCTTCACCTTTGTGAGTGGACTAAAATAATCCTGCGCAAAACAGCCAGTGGTCTAAGGGACCAATAATTACCGTGAAAATTTCCAAGTACAATTGTTGTGATTTAAAAATAATTGCAGCTCATTTTCCTTTCCGGTAAACGGCCTACACTTGGGGAAAAATAACTTGCTTAATTTAAAAACAGTCACGTCTATGGAGTCCTGCTGGTCCCAGCAGGCCTCCATCCCCGTGAGTGCCCATGTTGCTAAGGTGGGGCAACTTGGAACCCACATCATTGATGTTCATGAGGTGGGTTTTAGGGACCCCATAGCGACTCGCAGACGGTGTCAGAGACACCGTTCTGCTTTGCAAATTGCTAGTTGATTTTCCTAAATTCCTACATCTGACACCTAGTGTGGACATATGATTCTGGGCCAGGGGTTCAATCTTAGCACACAACTAATTAAAAATGCTATTGAGTGAGGAGTGTGAGTGTTATCACATAGAATGACATATGTACTGAAGTCAGTATGCGGAAGAGCTGGTGCCATAATGTCAAATGCCTTAGGTATGATTTGGATGAGTAGTTTAGGGTGATGTCATCCATCATGTAGAGACATGGATATGCTAGGTGTGATATGACCTTAGATATGCATGATTCACATGTACTTCCTCTGAGCATTTCCGTGAACCATGTTGTAACAATTGCTGCATACAATATATTTATAGTAATGGACAAATGAGCCATTGTGGGATTCAACCCACTGTAAATTCAATGCTCAATATTTCCCTTTTCTCTTCACAGCTGCAAACCTGAGTGCCGCAGAGCGCAACTATTTTGAGCGCAGGGCAATGAGGTACAGGCGCATCCTGCAGGTGCAGTGTGGGTATCGGAGGATGGCCCGCAGATACAATTCCGATCGGGCCTTCGGGGCGTGGTATGCCACACCACAGGCTACACCAACGGTGCCACCTACAACCACCGCCACTACAACCACCAGGTCTGCCCAAGGGGACCCAGCGACGGACCAGGCATCTTCCTCAAGACCTGGACCCAGCCGTGTGTTGGGAGCAGGGCTGTCCCGTGGCCACTCCACTCCAGCAACAACCTCCACCGGCACGCAGACCAGCAGTGACCCTCCGATTGACCCTGCAGCCTTCCAGGCATTGTCTAGAAAATTGGACAGGTTAATTCGCAAGGTGGACAACCTGATGGAGGACATGGCTGAGGTTAAGGAGAAGGTGCGCTCCATCTGGCGCACACTTCAGAGGGCAAATCTTTAGTCATTTTGCCCTCCTGAACTTTTACCCCTCCCCTCTCACCTCTTTCCTCTTTTCATACTGTTAGTTGGGTTTGGGGGATTAGTAATAGGATAAGTATAGGTAATTAGCTTAGTTAGTGTTAGGTAAGAGGGTGGGGGGTCCTTATTCTTTCTATCTAATATTTTTGTGTGGGTGGGTGGGTGGGGGGCAATGTTGGGATTCCTGTTTAATAAAAAAAAATATATATATATATATATATATGTTTGTTTAGGATAGTATAGTATGTGTGTAGGTTAGTAAGTGTTGTCCTGCATGTGTCTTGTCTCTTAATGGTGGGTGGGGGGTTGATGTTTAGATCGTTTCGTTACATGTGTAGAGTAAGTTTAGCTTAGGTTAGTTAGGGACAGTTGTGGGTTAGTAGTAGTCAGGTTAGATTAGTGTAGGTTTACCTTTCCCTTAGTTGCCTCTTTTATTACTACTTTTGAATAAAAATTTTGTTAACCCTTTACCTGATGCGTTAGGTGCTACCTTTTCATGGCCTTGACATCAGTGTAGCAGAAAGTTTGAGCATGACATTTGTGTTCCATGCTCGCTATCCCCAGGCTTATGAGGTTTAACATGCCAGCTACCCGTGTGCTAACTTGGTAAGTATTCATCATGTTGGAGAGCCACCATTGGTAGTGTGCATTGATCATCAAGGTTTGGGGTTGGTATGTATCCAACTTCACAAAGAGTGCTTCCAGACTTGTTATTGTAGGTGAATACATAGGTCGGACAGCATTGTGAAGTTCAGGGAGAGCTTTATAGATGATGATTTGTTCACACTCTTGTCTTGTTGCTGTCATTGCTGACCTACATCATGTGTGTACTGATTCAGCATTCATTTCCTTCATGGAAGTATACGCCGTAAGGGTGATTGATGCTGTGTAATTTGTTTATCATTCCTTTCATTCTACAGCATAATTTCAAATGTTAGTATTGCATGGTGCCTACATTTCTCAGGCACCATTAGTTGTGTGGAATAGCTATAGATGGTGCATCATTCTGTCCAACACAGCATGATTGTGTGTGCTTAGTCCCTTCATCAGTTATTTTCCTCAGTATAGTAAAGCTATGATGCAATCCTGGCCACTGCACAGATGTTTCAGTATACATGAAATCAGGACAGTAGTATAGAGAATCGACATGGTTGCCACACAGCCACTTTGGAGTTATCTACTGCACAGTTGAATTTTGAAATGACACAGAGACACAATAGGTGTGTAAGTGATATTTATTTATAGGTGGTGTTGTGCAAAATGTCCATTCACCATGTTTGCTGACTCCTTTCTGGTGCATTATTACATGGTGATCCTACAGAAGGGGTGTGGATGATGCTCCTGACATGCTGGGGTGATGTCACAGACAGTGCAGAGAAACATAAATGCCAAATGGTAGGAGAGAAACATTCACTGGCAAGGTGGACAAGTCATACAGTGGATTGCCGAACAGTCATTGAGGTTAGTTGTAGTGAGACTGGCATGTGTCGAAACGTAGGACCTTGGTCAGAGTAGGGCATGGTGCAGGGACTAGGGCTTCCGGGTACTCTTGCGTGTGAATGTTATCTGTTCCATGTCTTCTTCTTCTGATGTGTGTGTTGCCTGGTGTGTCCTTGTTGTTGTTGGTTGTGAAGGGCCAACACACACCTCAGTGTTAGAAGACATGGAGGCAGACATCCCGGGGGCTGATCCCTGTTGAGTAAGGATTGGCAGTACTGCAGCAAGGAGGGCCTGCTGGTTTTTCAGAATGCAGCCACATCCCGATGGTAGGCAGCCAGGTCGGCCCTGAGGGGTACTATGTTGCATTCGTGCACACGTTGAGTGGCTTGCAGTTTGAGTTGTTGTGTCAACTGGATGACAGCTGTGCCAATTTCCTTCAGTGTTTTTGAAATGTCCTCCAAGAGCAAATTTCTGGCTTGCATTGCAGCTGCCTGATCAGCAGTTGACAACATGCACGAACGCACCCCCTCAATGCTGGCTGCCATATTTTGCATCCCCACCCGCACCTCCTTGGCCAGCTCCCGCTGGACCCCAACGACAGTTCTTTCGAAGCTGGTGCCAGTGTCGTCAGAGTCCTCAGCTGTGTTGGAGCTGGCAGGTCTTACAATTGGGGTGGCGGGTGGTTCTACTGTGGTGGCTGCTTGTTCTGTGCTCCTCCTTGTGACTGAAGGTGGGGTTTGGAGGCTTTCAAGGACCATGTCAATGGTCTCTTGTGGGAGGTTGATGGTCTCGTCATCCATGTCATCAGGGAACTCATGGACAGGCAGATCAGCAGGAGATCCGTGTTCCTCTGCAATGAAACAGGGTACAATTAGTGTGTCTGTGTTGTGACAATTTTGCAGTAAGGTACAAGCCTTTGGATGCCTTAACATTGTACTCTGTGTTTGTCTAGGTATCTGCTGTCCGTCATAGGGCATTGTTGTAGGCCTATGGCCCACCTGTGTGTCACATGTTTGATATGGATCTTTCAGACATGTCTGCCAGGTCGCCTCTAGCTGTTGCTTTGTAATTATTTAGGAATAGGCGTTTTTTTCTCCTACTCCTCACTCGGTGTTTCACTATTGTTATGGAGGGACATTTTGTAGGGTGGGCTCTCATTATCCGACATGTGATTCTTGGCTTTCTAGGCAGCAGGATAGCTAATGGTGTGGGGGACTAAGTTTGACCCACTTGTAAATAACTCTGTCACCCAGATATTCAATTTAGCTAAGACTAACTAGCAGTGCCTCTGGTCTCCCTCATCAAAGGAATGTTTACACATCCGAGCGCATGACATCTTTGGAACTTCTCAGGGAAGTGGTGGTCACTCAGGTCCTACACATTTCTATCTTTTCCGGTATGTTCCCATACACAAATGACAAAGACAGTATTAGTTTGATATGTAGTTTCATTGTACAACTGACTTGTAGGAATTTAGGTGTGAGCCCCAATTACACAAACAATACACACTGTTAGAATTGAAATAGTCCGCAGGAGAGTAATACATTGGTACACAGCTTTCATGGTGCCTAACAGTGTCTACTCTCCCTCTGCATGTTCTATGTATAGCACAGCATGTTAAGTTTGGAGGTTGCCTGTCAGAATCACAGGGGAGACATCATCCCTCATAACAGAGGAATGGGCTAGGATCTGGTTGTGCATCAGCAGCAAGGCAGGCAGCATCTAGTTATTATTTTCTGTTTGGAAACTCCCCAATGCATGTCTTGGGACAAGGAAGTGAATGTAAAAGACATATGTCATGGTGATGACAAACTTTCCCTACGCAGGAATGCCAAACCTTAACCCCTACCACATCTATCAGCAACGTACCAGACGGTATCCTTGACTGGGGCACAGAGTGAATATGTTCTGGCAAACTCCAGTGCAGAAGTAGGCAAAACAGTGTGATTTGACTAATTGACAACACCTTAGGACTGACTATTTGCTACATTAACTGATAGGAAGGGCAATGAGAATCATTTAGTGCAAATTGCTCTGAGGCACTTAGATGTGAGCAAATGAGTATAAGTACAATCAGGGTAAGATGCACAAAGGCCTCCAGCCTGAGGCTAATGCGCAAAGTATACGTTTCACTTGCCACACTACACTTTGACTGACTGTGGGTGTTGTGACTGCCCTGGCAGCACACTTGCCTCTCAGGCCCTGCCCCATACACTTTTTATTCACATTGCATGATCTGTACATGTCACGTGGCATTACCTATGAATGTCAATGTTAGGATGTGGTATGGATGTAAACATTCTTGATGTTTTGAGATGATGTTGGGTGATGTGTATTGAATTGGATTGGCCTGTTTATCGTATGAATGTCCTATTTGTTTGTCCGACTTTGCAGGTGTGTTTCAGTGACCAGTTGCCTGTGTCCCCTCCTCAATGTTGTTGTCTGAGCAGTATGACATTAGTGATGTAGCCTTGTTAGCCAGGCACGTGAGGGACCCTGACGTATGCAGCATGTGTGTATCGTTAGTGCTGTGTGGCTCCTATTGCTGTTTACTTAGGCTTATGTATGTGTCAGTTATGGACATTCGGCATTTGAGTGTACTGGTACCTTTGTCTTATTTCTAGGAGTAATTGCAGATGTCATCCTCACCCCCTAATTTAGGTATGTATGTTCCAGGGTGGGGTTCCTGCCATTTGGTGCTATAGCTGCACAGAGATGAGAGGTGTTATTGTCAACTGTGGTGGCAGTTAAGTTGCAGTTGTTGTATTTGCTACAGCATCACAGGTAGGGACCTAGTTGATGGGGAATAGATTTTGCAATACAAGTGCCTGGATGTGGATTTGAGGTAGTGTCCTTCCCACCTGTCACTGCTTTCCCTTGGCTCTCTTGTTGTAATTACAGGATGTCCCCGTGGGACTGTTGTTGTTGCTGTATTTTATCGTGCCCCAGCTTCGGTCAGTACTGGGCATGCCCCCCTGCCGTGCCCCTTTCCCCATGCCACTTCATATATGTGCTGACTTACATGCATTGTGTAGTAGGTATCCCCCCCCTGCTTACAGTCCCCATTATTGTATTATGATTCCCCATGCGACTTACCCTGCATGTGCGTAGTGTCGTGGTAGTCTGCGCTGTCCAGTCCTTGAATCCCTGTGACGATCTCCTCCGGGATGACGGCTGCGACCATCTCCTCCATGTGGTCCAGGGCCTCCTGTTGTGCTGGACTCCCCCCTCCAGTCTGCATTGCTGCCTTCCTGTTCCTGGCCATTTTCTCTTTGGTCCTACGTTTGCAGTCATGCCAGCGTTTCTTACACTCGGTGACTGTCCGGCGTTCTTCAGCCACACTGTTAATCTTGTCCACAATTTGTTTCCAGATGGCCTCTCTCCTACTGAGTGGCAATTTAGAGGTGATGAAAAGTTGGTGCTGGTGTTCCGTCACCTCTTTCACCAGGATTTCCTGCTCCTCTGCACTGAAGCGACACTTTTTTTTTTTAAGTGTCCTGGTTCCTGTATGCTTCCTCCTGGCTGGTTCCTGGTATGCTCTCATCCTCCTGGGGTCTGTTGGGGCATCTAGGATCCATTTTGGGTCTCCTCTCCTGAAAGGGCAGTTTTCGCGCAAAAATGTGACGCAATAGCTTGAAAAAAAACGGAGTTTTCACGATTGCGCTGTCGTAAATCGACCCACAGTGATGTGCGTCGCATTTACGTTGGTTTCCTTTACGACAGACGGACGCTGTCTGCGTCACGAAATAATGACTCCCACCTGTTGGTTGCGCCGCCGTACGTCAAAGTCTAAATTTGACGCCCGCATGGCGCATCCAAATGGCGTTAGACGGCGCAAATTTTTTTGACGCAAAATTGCGTTAGCGCAGTTTTGCGTCAAAAAGTATAAATATGGCCCCAAGAATTCAAGTCCAGGTATTGCACCTATATAGTCCGTGGACCACTGGGCCTAAAATGCATGGGCGAAGCCCACACTCGATACCCGATGGAAATGGAGAGAACACTGCAGGGGCATCAGATCGAAATAAAACAGGCACCTCAGGGGAAAGGGAAGGGGGGGCACCTCAACCAGATGAGTGCACGATGCCAGCTCCACGAGGGGTCTCCATGCCCATTGATGTATCCTGGGGAGTGCCAAGCCACAGTCTCTCAAGTCTCTCCAGTGGGTGGTTTGTCCACTGCTTTATCCTGGGGAGTGCAAAGCCACAGTCTCTCAAGTGGATAACAGTCTCCACTGGTTCTGGAGGGGGCTTTGTGCCCAGAGTGCTTCATTCTGCGAAGGACTGAGGTAGTGGATGTATCTCTCCACTGGATCTGGAAGGGGCTTTGTGCCCAGAGTGCTTCATCCTGCCAAGGACAGAGGTAGTGGATGTGAATCTCCACTGGTTCTGGAGGGGGCTTTATGCCCAGAGTGCTTCATCCTGCCAAGGACTGAGGTAGTGGATGTCTTTCTGCACAGTTTCTGGAGGGGGCTTTGTGCCCAGAGTGCTTCATCCTGCCAAGGACTGAGGTAGTGGATGTCTTTCTCCACTGGTTCTGGAGGGGGTTTTGTGCCCAGAGTGCTTCATCCTGCCAAGGACTGAGACAGTGGATGTAACACTGTACTGATGGTGGGGCACCATGGAAACTACCCAGGCCACTGGGACTGACCACCAGCCTCGTACGAATGACCACTGGGGATGGCAGCCATGTCTGCGGTGGAGCCACTGGCTCAGGATATCGCGGGGCCGCTGGCGGTGCTGGCAGTGGGCTCAGTAGCAGCGGTGCTCGCGGTGGTCATTGTGGCGGCGGTGCTGGTGGCTGCCTCACTGACTGCGGTGCAGGTGGCTGGCTCACTGACTGCGGTGCTGGTGGCTGGCTCACTGACTGCGGTGCTGGCGGCAGTGACAGTAGCGGCGGTGCTGGTGGCGGGCTCACTGACTGCGGTGCTGGCGGTGGTGTCAGTAGCAGCAGTGCTGGTGGCGGGCTCACTGACTGTGGTGCTGCTGGAGGGCACAGTGTCTGCGGTGCTGGTGAAAAGCTCAGTATCTGGGGTGCTGGCGGAAGTGTTCGTGGCGGCGGTTCATGTGGCGGTGCCGGTGGCGCTCTTGTCCACTGTACAGGTTGGCAGCGACGTTGACTTGCCTTTCATTTTCAGGCCCTTCCCCACCTTGGATGGTGGCGCAGCTGTCTTGCCACTTCCAACAAGTGTCTTGCCTGAGCCCTTGGTGGCAGGTGTTTTTTTCTTTCTCCCTCCGGGATGTGGGCAACTTCTGTTTTGGAGGTGGGGGATATGTCCTTGGCCTCGCTCCTTGGGACACTGGCAGCCCTGTTGCTTGGCGCACTCCAAGATCCGGGTATTGCTGGCACCACTGTACCCGGTGATTGGTGGCTGAGGTGCTGGGTTGGGACCTGGGAAGGCGGGCCCTAGGGGACGGATGTGGTGGGGAAGGTGTAGGGAAGAGGTCAAGATTTGATAGGAAAAGATTTTTAGACACACAGGGACGGGTAGATGGAGGGGGCTTGGGAGTGGAGGAAGAGGTAGTGGTTGTAGGAGGTGTTCGTTTGCTGACTTTGGGTGAAGGTGCATGGACTGGAGGCTGTCGTGAGGTGGATGGCTGTTGGGTGGGTGTGTGACTGCGTTTGTGTACTTTGGGAGGAGAGCTCACAGACACACTGGGAGAGGACACAGGGGATGTGTGAATGGTAGTGGGGGTGGTGAGTGCACATGAGCAGTGTGTGGTGATGGGTGTGCTGGTGATGGAGGTAGTGGCTGAAGATGTAGTGCATGCAGGTGTGAGTGGAGACATGACAGGGAGGGAGGAGGGAGACGTGGAGGAAGGGGACACAATGGAGGCAGTGGATGTTGGTATGTGTGCGTGGGTATGATGCTTGTGTGAGTGCTTGTGGGATGTGTGGTGCTTATGTTTGCCAGAGCCACCCTTGTGTGTTGAGGTGTGTGCATGCTGGTCTGATGGTGTGCTTGGGATAGGCTGAGGCACTGGGGATTGGATCTGGGTGGAGGAAGTTGGAGGGGGGAGGCTGGACACAGGGACAATGGCTGCCATCAGTGCTGAGGCCAGAGCCTGAAATACTCGCTGTTGGGCTGCCTGGCCAGAATGAATGCCCTCCAGGTATGCATTTGTCTGTTGCAACTGCCTCTCTACACCCTTGATGGCATTCAGAATGGTAGACTGCCCAACAGTGAGGGATCTCAGGCGGTCAATAGCCTCCTCACTGAGGGCAGCAGGGCTGACTGGGGCAAGGCTTGAGGTGCCTGGGGCAAAGAAGATGCCCACCCTCCTGGGTGAGCGGCCACAGGACACATGCTGAGGGGCTTCTGGGAAGGCGGTGCTGGTAGGAGGGGTGGCGGCTGTACCTGTAGATGCGGTGGGCACAGAGGGGCCCACCACCACAAGGAAGCTCCCATCAGAGGAGGAGTCGATGTCACTGGTCTCAGTTCTTGTCCCCGCCGTGGAGCTCCCCTCTGTCCCACTGGTGGCTTCAGACTCCGTTGTCTCGCCCTCCTGGGCCATGTGGGATGCTGCTCCCTCCTGCTCCGGTGGTACAGCTTCTCCGCCTGATGATGCTAATGCACACAAGAACCAGGAGACCACAAAAAGGGGGGGGGGAGAAAAAAGAAAGACATGTTCAGTGCATGCAACACCGCTACAGTTGGCGGACACTACAGACACTGCACTACGCCATGCACTTAGAGTTCCCTAATTAATCACAGGGACATGGCCTATGCCCGATTGCTGCACACATGGAAGTCACAGGAGCCTGACTAGGTGTAGATGGCTCTTACCACTGGTGGGGTTGGTGCCACTTAGATTGCCTCACAAAGGGTCCTTGCCTACAAAGCTTGCCCTAGCCCTAGTCAGATGGACGCGACGGTACTCACCCCCTTGTGGCTGCTGTGATGCCCTCAAGCGCCCATCCATCTCCAGATACGCCACCACCAGGATCCGGAACATCAGGGGGGTCATGGTGCGACGGGCACCCCCCCACGTTGGGAGGCCATCCCCAGCTGGGCCTCCGCCGTCTTCTTGCTCCAGCGGCGAATGTCCTCCCATCTTTTACGGCAGTGGGTGCTCCGTCTGTGGTGGACCCCCAGGGCCCAGACATCCTTGGCGATGGCACGCCAAATAGCCTTCTTCTGGTGGGTGCTGACCTAGAGGAATAGTACAGGGTAAAAAGAAAAACTTTAACCGTCTGGACCGTCACAGTCATTGTCCCACGTTCCCACCCTTGCCCTGACGCACATACACTCACCGTCCGATCATGCAGGCCTCATCCCCCCCATATCTTCCATCCACACCACTCCAAACAGGCATTGCCCATACAGCATGCTCACAGTGTACTCACCTGTTTGTCTGGAGGACCGTAGAGTAGCGTGTACTGGGGGAGGACCCCATCCACTAGTTTATCCAAGTCCTCCGATATGAAGGCAGGGGCCCTTTCCCCAGACACATGAGCTATCGTCACTTCCAGACTGAGGTCACAGCAGCACTTGCAGTGTAGGTCCTCTCCTGTTGAAGATCAGGTATCAAGTGAGTGAACAGAGAGAAAATGACGGTCACGTCTGTGGCGGTGCATACCGTCACCACCGGCGTACATCGTCATTGGCTCCTGGGACCCATAGGGCTCAATGTTAAACAATGCAGGATTGCACGCGGTCTTCGACCGCCTACCGCGACAGTGTGGAACGCCAGCGCAGTTACCTCATATCCCCTTGTCCCACATTACAGGTCATTCAGCTGCCATTTCAGGGGGCCACATGGCATTACTTTTAAATGTGTCACACATATATAGGCCTTGCATACACACAGGCACATAGAGGATTGACAAATGTATGCAATAAAACTGTTTTTTTACTACCTCAGTGTTGGCTGACTCTGTGCTCGCTGTTCTCATCTATAGGGCACGTCCGCTGGGGCAGGTGAGGAGATGGCGGCATCCTCCGGTGTACAGACCGCTGGTGGACCTGTCGACAATGGAAGAGAGACATGTAATAGTCACCTGCAGACTTGATCGTGCCACAATCCAGTGACTGTGTGCCCAGTTGGAGCCAGACCTGATGTCAGCTATCTGCCATCCCACAGGAATCCCCCTCTAGTGCAGGTCCTGTCAGTACTCCATTTCCTGGCAAGTGGGTCTTTTCAAATAACAGTGGCCATAGCATTAGGGATGTTCCAGCCTATGTTCTCAAATGTGTTGTCCAGAGTGTTGTTTGCCCTGCTGAAACACATGCGCAGCTACATCGTGTTACCTCAGGTGGAGGATTTGCCTACAGTGAAAGGTGACTTCTATGCCATGGGACATATCCCCAACATCATAGGTGCCATTGATGGGACACATGTGGCCTTGGTCCCCCCGTAGGAGTGAACAGGTATACAGAAACCGGAAGAGCTACCATTCAATGAATGTGCAGATGGTGTGTTTGGCCGACCAGTACATCTCCCATGTGAACACCAATTTTCCTGGCTCAGTGCATGACGCTTACATTCTGAGGAATAGCAGCATCCCTTATGTGATGGGGCAAGTCCAGAGGCACTGTGTGTGGCTAATAGATGAGGACAAGGACCCTATAAACTGTGAATAGTTGTCTGCGTCTGGGGTTGTCCCTGAGGAGTAGTGTGTGTCTAACAGTTTCCCCTCGACATTTGCAGGTGACTCTGGTTACCCCAACCTGTCATGGCTACTGACCCCAGTGAGAAATCCCAGGACAAGGGCAGAGGAACGCTACAATGAGGCACATGGGCGAACTAGGAGAGTGATAGAAAGGACCTTCAGCCTCCTGGAGGCCAGGGTCCGGTGCCTCCATATGACAGGTGGTTCCCTATAGTACTCACCAAAGAAGGTGTGCCAGATCATCGTGGCCTGCTGTATGCTGTAGACCTTGGCTTTGCGATGACAGGTGACTTTTCTGCAGGAGGATGGTCCAGAAGGAGGTCTTGTGGCAGCTGTGGAGCCTGTGGACAGTGAAGAAGAGGAGGCAGAAGAAGAGGACAAAGACAACAGAAACAATGTGGTCCAGTAATACTTCCATCACTGCCTCCTACATCTGATAAAATTGTTAGACCTATCATCTGTCTATCACTTTCACCCAGTGTATGGACCCTGAATTGTCACTTTGCCTTTTCATTTCACAGATGTGGGTCCCACTGTGCGACCTCTGCTATGTTACCTCATGGACTAGAGCTGTGTGACATAGGTATGTTGACAATACAATGGACATTGCTATTTTCCTCAGTTATTGCAAATACACATTTGTGAAAGCGCAGACTGACTCCAGATTGTTTTGTGATTCAAGGGTGTTTATTTAAGTGCTAAATAGTAGAGGGGGTTGTAACATGGTCAGGGGTGATGGTGGAAGAATGTCCATGGCAGAGTCCAGTTATTTGTCTCACAGGTGCATTGTCCAAAGGGGCATAGGAAGTGGAGCTAGGGCAGTTTAAGGATTGACAGGGTGACAAAGTGGGACAGAAGGATGACATTCAGGGTGGTCTCATTTCTTGGCGGGGGACTTGGCATGGTTCTCTGTCTTTGCCCTGGGTCTCAGGGACCGCTTGCGGGGTGGTTCTCCATCTGCAGGGGGTGGGGTGTTGGTGTCGTGGTCCTGTGGAGGTGCCTCTGTCCACTAGCGCCGGCAGAGGTGGTGGGCAGTTAATCGTCCAGGCTAGTGTCAGGGATCCCTTGTTGTGCCACAGTGACCCTCCTGGTGTTCTCAAGGTCCTTCAGCACTCCTACAATGGTGCCCAGGGTTGTGTTGATGGACTTGAGTTCCTCCCTGAACCCCAAATTCTGTTCCTCCTGCAGCTGCTGGGTCTTCTGAAACTTGGACAGTACTGTTGCCATCGTCTCCTGGGAATGATGGTACGCTCCCATGATGTTGGAGAGGGCCTCATGGAGAGTGGGTTCCCTGTGCCTGTCCTCCCCCTGTCATACAGCCAGCAGACCTCCCAGTTCCCCTGTTTTCCTGTACCTCTGTCCCCTGAACCATGTGCCCACTGCCACTGCCCCCAGGTCCCTGCTGTTCTTAGGTTGGTGGGTTTGCCTGGGTTCCCTGTAGTGGTGGACACACTGCTGCTTGATGTGTCCTGGGGACAGAGGGATGAGCCCGCTGGGTGGGTGCTGTGCTGGTGTTTCCTGAGGGGGGAGGCTCTGTGGTGGCCTTTGACTGTTTCAGGGAAACCGACTGTCCCGAGGTCCCAGATGGGCAGGGCTGGTCATCTAGATCCAGTTGGACAAAGCTGCTGTCATCACTGTGGGCCTCTTCTGTGGGGGGGGGTGGACATGTCTGGAACCTCCTGTCCGGTGACGTTGGGTAGGGGTCCCGCAGGGGTGTAAAGGCATGATTATTGCACCTGTGTGTGCCATGGTGTGCAATGGGTGGGTGACCCTGTACTCCAGTGCTTACATTCTTGTGTAGGACCTTGTGTGATAATTGTTTTGGGGTCTGTGTGGGTATCTGTAGTGGACATGCTTTGGTGATGGGTGTCCATGCTTTGTTGTTGCATGCAGGGCTTGGTTTTGGGATGTGTGGTGTGTGCTAATGGGACATATGTGAGGAGTTGGAGTGATGGGGTGAGGGTGAGGGTGGGGTTATGTGTTAGCATGCAGGTAGGAGGGGATATGGTAGTTAAAGATTTGACTCACCAGAGTCCATTCCTCCTGCTACTCCTGCAAGGCCCTCAGGATGCAGTATAGCCAAGACCTGCTCCTCCCATGTTGTTAATTGTGGGGGAGAGGTGGAGGTCCGCCGCCAGTCCTCTGAACTGCAATGTGGTGTTTTGAGACCACGGAACGCACCTTCCCCCATAGGTCGTTCCATCTCTTCCTGATGTCATCCTCTGTTCTTGGATGCTGTCCCACAGCGTTGACCCTGTCCACGATTCTGCGCCATAGCTCCATCTTCTTAGCTATGGAGGTGTGCTGTACCGTGATCCGAATAGCTGTGGCTCTACCCAGATGATTTCCTCCACCATGACCCTGAGCTCCTCCTCAGAAATCCTGGGGTGTCTTTGCGGTGCCATGGGGTGGTGTGGGTGATGTGGTGTGTGTTGTGATGTGTGAGGGGATATGTTTGTGTTTGTTGTGTGAGGTGCGTGGATGTTGTGTGAGTGATGGTGTTGAGTGCCTGTGGATGCTAGTTTGTTGATGGTGGTGTCTCTCTCTGCCTTCTGTTGCAATTCTAGTTGTAAGGGTTTGTGGGTGATGTGAGTGTGTGTTTTATATTGTATTGGGTGTGTGGGAGTGGTGTGTGTGTGTATCAGGTGTGTGTATTTCGATTTGTCCAATGTGGTTGTGTTTTGTAAATGTGTGTGTATTTTGAGCACGGCGATGTGTACCGCCAATGGAATACTGTGGTTGAAAACCGCCGCGTGGATTCGTGGGTCGTGATAGTGTGGGCGTATTCCTATTGGCGTGACGGTGGAGGTTTTGTTATCGCCAGGTTATCACTGACCTTTGGTGTGGCGTACTTGTGTGGGTGTCTGGATTTTGGCAGATTCTGAGCTGTGGGTCATAAGAGCTGTAGTGGAATTCTGCAGCCGCGGCGGTGTGTTGGCGGTCTTCTGCACGGCGGTAAGCAGCATTTACCGCCAATGTTGTAATGAGGGCCAATATCCTCAAGATGCTTACCTTTCAATTCCAGTACATCATTCTCTCAGGAATTATCTCCAATTTCAGTGGGGACCTTTATTTATCCAATTCAAAGCTCTTCCTTTTGGCCTTTCATTGGCTCCCTGGTGTTTCACCAAGATTCGAAAACCAGTTGGAGCCTTTCTCAGAGCTCAGGGAGACAAGACAAGAAGGTTCTTTTTTCTCACTTACAACTTTGCCAAGATCTTCTTCTTCAACGAGCTTTTCTAATCAATGTTGTTGGAAAGTGGATTATTGGTAAGGGCAGATAGGTACCTACACTTAGCAATAGGCCACAAACCCCTCCTAGGTCCAGTCAGGGTCTCAGTAAATTAATCCCAGCTCAGCCCTTGGTAGCTTAGCAACAAATAGTTAGGCTTAATTTAGGAGTCAGGTGTATACAGCATTTAATAATCACAAAACAGTAAATAAGTAAAACACAAAACACAATAAAAATCCAACAACAAATTTATAAAAATGGATTATATTTTTATCTTTAAAATGACACTAAAACAACAAATATTTCATAAAGGGAACCGGAGATATGCATTTTTAAAGAAAAATGTTTTCTAGTGCCTAGAAACCAGAAGCACCAATCTGGACATCTGGTCAAAATTTGAGTCTGACTGCTGTGGAGCCCTGCTTGGATACAGTGAGCGGGAGGCCTTGGTAAAGTTTTTCCTTCGGACTTAGGTGCTCATTCTGAGTTAACACCGTTGGCCCAAACAACAGTATGAAGGAGGCGGCTGCACCATCGCCACACCGAGAAAATTCCGCCCGCCAAATTCTGAGTCACAAATCAGCATCGCGGAAACCAACACAGCGGTAATCCATTGGCAGTCCAAACCGCTGTGAAAACAAAATGGCCACCACGCATCAACACTGCACGAGATGGGATAACACCAATACCAACACCTGAAACACATACACACAGCACTACAAACCCCCCCCACCCATACCCAGAACCCTTTGCAAATAGAAACCCTGACAGAGTGAGAGAAGAGCACACTGAAAGGAGGCACTGCACCTAGATACCACAGGCACGGTCATACTAAGCATGCATCACACAACACACCACTGCACAGAAACACCACAGAGCACACACACATACCATCATACATATTCACAACTACAAACAGCACACCCCCAGAGATGGCACAGTGGGAGAAGATGGTCCTGGCCATACTACATATGGAGGGGCTGATAGTAATTGCTACGGGACTGGACACTGGTAAGTCTGCTGTACTCACTGGCCACCATGTCCCTGTGCACAGCATGTACCCCCACGACCTTCTCACCCACTCAATCCACCCGAACATGCACAAATCTGCTATTGGCCCTATACCCACCCTTGCATGCCACAGCTCCCCACTGATGTCATTCCCTCACAGCCCCACCTAGTGCATGTATGCCTCACACAGCAGAAAGTACCACAACTACTACAATGCAACACTCCCTACCCTTGCCTGACTGCTCCATCCATATCACATCTCTGCAATTGCAAGTTAAACCATGTCACTCCCCATCACCAATATGTTGTAGGAATGCACATCAGTACATATCAATGACAGTAGCAAGACAAATGTAAACTGTACTCCAAAATAGGGCCATTACAACCTACCAATGATGGGAACACGAGCAGTGGACTGAAAACTATCAATGCAATTACTGCCCGCAAATACAGTGAATGACGGCATACAACCATTTGTTTCACCACTACAATACCACCATCTGAACCAATACCTCTAATCCTGCAGGTCTCCCAAGTACTGACACACAGCAAAGGAGCCCAGTGACAGGAAGCCCAGGCCTGGATGCAGCACCAATAGCGGAGGATTCACCTGCAAGTCTGGATTTGGACAATGAACCTGGCCCATCAGGCATGAGTGGTTAATCCACCACTACCAGCCTCACCCTGCCCACAACTCAAACCACCTCCCCTGCGGCAGCCAGTGCAAAGCAGAGCCCACCTTTCCATACCTGTGTCCCAAGGTCACATCAATCATCATTGTGCCCCACAGGACAGGGTAAGGAGTCAAGGGTGCAAACCCAAGACAATGACAGTCCTGGTGTCAGTGGGAGGGGGTAAACTGCACCAGGGGCACAGGGGGCAAGGGCCAGTGGGGGGACAATCGTGGACAAGGGACGAGGCATGTACAGGACACGACTGGCCAGGAGGCTGTCTCCAGGTCCTGGGAGCCTACCAGAAAATCCAGGACCAGTTGGGCCAGATACTCACCACATTTCAGGACAACAAATGCTGCAGGAGGAATACCACCAGGAAGCCAGGCAGCAGTGGCAGACACATAGGGGGTCATTACGGCCCTGGCGGCCGGGCGGCCGGTGGCAAGTTGGCGGTAACACCGCCAACAGGCTGGCGGTGTTCCGCCAGCAATTATGACCGTGGCGGAAAAGCCACGACAATACTGCCGGCCCCTCCACTTTCCCGCCAGGTTTCCGCCTGGCGGTCATAATCCCCAAGCACCGCTGCCCTGGGGATTATGAGTCCCCGACCGCCAGCCTGTCCGTGGCGGTAAACACCGCCATTGAAAGGCTGGCGGTAAGGGGACTTGGGGTGCCCCTGGGGGCCCCTGCACTTGGTATGGGCAGTGCAGGGGCCCCCAGGCATAGCCCCGTCGCGCATTTCACTGCCCGAATTTCGGGCAGTGAAATACGCGATGGGTGCTACTGCACCCGCTGCACATCAGCATTGCCGCCGGCTCTATTACGAGCCGACTGCAATGTTGATGTGACATTTCCGCTGGGCCAGCGGAAATGTCATAATAGGGGGACAGGAATACCGCTGGCAATGGCAGTATTCTGTCTCCCGCGGCCTCGGCGGTCTTTGAAAAAGACCGCCGAGGTCGTAATGACCCCCATAATGCCACCATGGCCTCCATATTAGGGAAGATCAAGGAACTCAACTGCATCCTGCGGACATTCTCCAACCAACAGCAGGCCTCATCCAGTAGTCAGTCAACACCACTGCCCTCAACATCAGCACCTGCTACTGGAATTGAGGCACAGGAGGAGGACCCACAGGATACCAGCACCCGTACCCCTGCAGCTGATGAACCCCCCCTAAAAGAGGTCACCCATCCATACATCCTGCAGGACCTCAGGCCAAGACCTATCCCCCACTAGGGAGTGATCCCTCTTCTATGAACCTAACAGCTGGATCACCCACTCTGATCATTACCTAGAGCACTACCCTACTCCTCTGGACTGTGAAATTCTAAACTAAATAAACACCTATTATCACAAGTCATGGTGCATGTCTCTTTATTGTTTGTATTGGCAAATGTGTTACAGAACAACAAAATAATACACATCTCTACATAACAATAATGTCAAAGTTACTATTGTAGTTGGATACTCCAGCAGGTGTGTAAGTACATCCATATTGTTTTAACATCCACTGTCAACTATGCCAACAGGCAAATCAGCAAGCAGACTGCAAACAGATGTGTTACCTGAAGAGGGATAAATAAATGAAATGAGGTACAATGTTGTAAGGAATGTAATACACAGTCATACATCAATAACAGTTGAACACAAACACAGGATGAGTGTATCAGCAGCTATGTTACACCATATTTAAGGGTCTGCATTGGCATTCACACATATGTGGGACAGGAAAGATGAAACATAGGTAACATCCTCAATTGCAAAAGTCCCTGAGTAGTCAGGAACAGGTACTTGACACACAGCAGATGACAATGCATGACATGCCTACACAGGAGGAAAAGACTGATATGTCCCCCTAACATATCCCCAAACAGGCAGCCTGAGGACCCTAAACCTTTAGTACAACTAGAAGGCTGTACCGCAACAGCACCAATATTTCACAAATGAACTTAGCAGCTGTGCATTTCCACTACCTCTCATGGCGAGTCACCTACCCTTCAATGTTGTTAACCAATATGTAAGGCTCTAGTCCCCACACATACTTTGATGCATGCAAATACTGGCTACAGGTTGGCGCCAGCAATACATATCCCATTCGTAGATGATATGTAATGCAGACATACCTGTACATCAAGGAAAGTAGTGACAAATCATGTCAGTTCAGTTGTCATGTGCCTCATCCTTGTCAGCCTCCCCCTCAGCATCTGAGTCACCGGCCACAAACACTGCTCCAGCATTAATATCCCCCTCCTCCAACAGTGGGATGTGCCTTCTGAAGGCCAGATTATGGACCATACAGCATGCGACAATATTCTTGCAGACTTTCCCTGGATTGTACTGTAGGGCACCACCAGACACATGAAGACAACGAAATCTAGCTTTCAAGAGACCGAAAGTCCATTCAATCACACGCCTCGTCTGGCCATGTGCCTCATTGTACCTGTTCTCCCCTAATGTAGTTGCATGTCTCACAGGTGTCAGGAACCAGGGCAGGTTGGGGTATCCGGAGTCACCTGTGTGGAAAAGGAAACATGGCCATGGGTAACATTGCTAGGCTGAGTGCTGACTGTGTCATGAGGGGTAGAAACGTCTGACATGGAGAGCAGTACATATGATTATGAGCCAGGCCCTTTCTCCCTGTAGCTGTGACATCATTGCAGGGACACTGCTGTTCCTCAGGATGTAGAAATCATGTACTGATCCAGGAAATTTAGCATTCACATGTGTAATGTATTAGGCTGCAAGACACACCACTTATACATTGAGTGAATATGTACTTTTCCTGTTTCTGTAGACCTGTTCATTGATCCTCGGAGGTACCAGGGCAATGTGAGTCCCATCAATGGCCCCAATTACATGAGGGACATTTGAGATGTTGTAGAAGGCTGCTTTTACAGGGGGAATATCTGGAGGAAGTGGGAACCTAATGTACCTGTGCACATGCCTGAGTAGGGCATCCAGAACATCCTGCAACACCTTACAGAACTTAGGCTGTGAAAACCCTGCATCCAGTCCCACTGTGGCCTGAAAAGAGCCACTCGCCAGGAAATGCAGGACTGACAACACCTGGACTGTTGGAGGGATGGCATGGGGATTCCTCAAACCCGGCAGGAGGTCTGGCTTCAACTGGGCAACCAGTTTCTTGATGTACAAACGGTTTAGTCGATAGGTCATGATGATATGGAGCCCTTCCATGGTTTCAAGAAGTACGAGGGCCGATAAATTGGTGTAATCCTCATCACTTTATTGTGGCCAAATCTGTGAGGGGACACAAACAACAATCTGAGAATCTCTCACAATATAGGCTATTCAGTATGACACAAGACAGTCATTATGTAATAGTCATGCAAGTTATATGCAGACGATTGTTGTAACAATTGTGGAAATGTCACTAGACACAAACTACATGTGTCTAAATTCACCATGTCAGACCTGAAGTATGTATTTGTGATGGCATGAAGGTAGTTACACTGTGTAAACTCAGGACAGTAATGTCACAGACTAAAATGGCATCCGCGTGTCTGCCATGCATTGGACTGCTGGAAGTGACACGTTCCACTGGCGGAAGTCGTCATGACGGAGTGCGGTCTGAACTGCCGTGCAACTCCTCGTTGGTTAACATTGATGTCAATGGGAGTCTAGGACCAATGACAATCACCGCCGGCGGTGACACTCATGACCGCTGCGGTCGTAATGGCCATTTTGTGTGGGACAGCTCACTTGACTCCTGCCATTCGGGATAGACAGACCTCCACTTTGTGTGCTGCTGTGTCCTGTCTCTTGGAGCAACAATGGCACGCACTGCAGGGGAAAGGGCAACAGCCTTCTCAACAGAGGACATGGAGAAACTTGTGGAAGGGGTCCTACCCATGTATGGGCGGTTGTACGGAGCTCCAGGACAACAGGTCAGTACAACGTCCTTTGTCCCACATGTTGGGCGGTGTTTGGCGATGTATGTGTGTGCACATTGACATGTCAGGAGTTTGGTCTGCAGGGTTAAGATGTGTTTGGACATAGCTTGCATGACCCTATTTGGGAATAATTGCTAAATGGTCTATTGTTTAGCAAGCAGGGACTGTTATCTGTATTGTTCGTATGTGAAGTGGATGTGTGGGTTCTAATATTTTGCTCCCTTTCTGTTTCTGCCACCCTCCTTTTCTCTCTCCTCCTCTGTCTATGAGTGCATTAGTATCATCTGGAGAAGGAAGAAGGGCACCAGCAAGTGGGGATGCAGCAGCCCATGGGACCCAGGAGGTGGCCAGCAGTGAAGCCAAGGGGACCAGTTGGACAGAGGGCGAGGGGAGCACCACGGGGGAGAATAGAGCTACCACAACATCTGATTCAGATGCCTCCTCCGATGGTGGCTTCCTGGCAGTGGTTGACCCATCTGGTACCACACCAACACCATCATTGTCCACCACCCTCCTTACCAGCACCACCCTCCCTGTTGCTCCACACCCAGTTGAGTGTGCCCGCTCACCCAGGAGGATGGGCATCTCCTTCACTGCAGGCACCTCTGCCCCTGCCCCAGTCAGCCCTTCTGCCCTCAATGAAAAGACTATTGACCTCCAGAGGCCATCTCTGTGGGGCAGACAATGGTCATGAATGTCATCCAGGGACTGGCATCCCAGATGCAGCAGAGAAATGCTTTCCTGGAAGGCATTCACAGTGCCTTGTCTGGCTGACAGAGATCGTTTCAGGCTCTGGCCTCCTCAGCAACCAGTTTCCCTTCATGTTCCATCCCCCCTCCAGCTACCTGTTCCCAATCCACAAGCTCTCACCCTATACCCATCCATGGAAAACCTACAGACACGCATACACCTGCTACAACAGACAAGGTGCGCAAAGACAGACATGGGCATCACAAACGTTCACACAGGCATGCACACATACAACACACATCTGCAACACCACAACAGACACTTCTCCCACCACCTCTTCTCGTACAGTCACATCTCCACTCATACCTGCCAGCACTGCATCATCACACACTGGTCCTGCTGTCATTCCTGTCATCCCCTCAATCAACACAACAGCAGACTCCCAGTCACACACCCCACACACCACATCCACACCCACCATGACTACCGTCTCTGCCACCGGCAGCACATCCACCTCACTTTCACACACCACCACAACATTCACTCACTCATTACCTATTCCCTCTCCCTGCATCTCTGTCCCTCCTAAAAAATGCATACTTACCAACTCACCCACCCAACATTCAGCTATCACACACATACAGACACTGCACACACCAGCATCCACGTACAGCACACAGACACGTCAGACTAACACTCCCTCTACCTCCACTCCCAACCCTCAATCATGTGACCGCCACCATGTACCTAAGAGAGTTTTCCTTGCTGGCCTTAACCTCTTCCCTACTACTCTCTCACCCCGTCTTCCCTGTAAAAAGCATGTCCTCCTGCCCCTCCCAGGCACTTCCACCTCCCATTCTTTGGGTAACCCCTCTGATGTTTCTCCTGCTCCTCCACCCAGAAAAAATCCACCCCTCCCAGTGCCAAGGTCATCCCTCCCAAGCACAAGCTGAAACATGCCCCTTCCACATCCAAGCCTCCCCCACCACCCCCCACACCACTGAGGTGCTTGCCTGTCCCATTGCTGCCCCTATGAAGTGGAGGCCTATTTTCAATCAGGAGTCTAGTTGGGCCCACTTTAATGGACAATGTGTCCTGCTGAAGTGGACATTGGACTTGTCATTGGCACATTTTGTATATAGTTTATTTATTGTTTGAATACAAATGCCCACATTGCTGTGGTTGGCAAGATAAGATGCTTGTCCTGGTTTCCTTCTGTATGGTGGTGTAACATCTGTGTGCAAAGGTGTGGGAGATCTGTGTGTGGATTGTGTCGGTGTTGTTGCATGCGCTTGGTAGATGATTTGGGCCATGGAGATGTTGTGATGTGTGTGTCTGCTTGCTTGTGTGTTTGTATGAGATGTTGTGTGCTTCCCTGTGTCTAGTGCTGCATGTGTGTATTTCCATGATTGTTGGTTGTACATGTTGTGTCACCTGTATGATTGTTTGGATGTGCTTTCACAGCTATTGATTGTGTGTCATTGCTACATGGAGTTCATAATGTGTGTGCATGTATGATGTCGCACAACGTGCCCATCTATGCCAGCATTGAGGTATTTGTGGGGTAGTTGTCATTGTGTGGTTATGGGGTGTGTTGGAGTTGTTGTGCATTGTGCTGTATGTTTGGCACATATCTGCATGGCTTTGTGTGTGTACTGGGTAGTTGGCGTTGACGTATGTTGTGTGTGTGTATGTGTGGCCTTCACTGTGCGTGTGTAGTATGTGTGTTCTGTGTGGAAGTATATCACTGCATTTCCCTCCCCTCTGTGCTAGGTATACTTACGGTTGTCATCTTCTTCGTCGTTGGTGGTCCTGAAGGTGTATGGCGAGATACAATGCTGGGAAGACTAGCAGTTCATTTGCCATGGCGGCGGCGGCTCTGTCCCTGGAGGTGGGTGTTTCCTTTTTTACTTTCTGTTTCCGCCACGTTTTTCTTGGCGGTAAAGCCCCACCAGACATCCTAGAGGTGTGGTTATTCAGAATATGGAGGTCAGGACATTGGCTGCAGCCTGCCTGAAGTTGCCTTCCGCTGGCGGATGCTGCTCATCGGCGGTGGCGGTGCTAGTGGTGAGTTGTCTGTATTGCCTTGGGTTCATCGCCTTACTCGTTATTTGTGGTCTGCACTGCCACCCTGCCACAAGACCGCCATCAGTGTGGCAGTCTCAGTCTTTTTTTTAAGACTATCTGGACCGGGGCGAAGTCACCTGTTGAAGCTGATCTCCCTCTTCGGATATGCGTCGCAGGAGGCCTCGGTCAAGGATTCTATATTCGGGCTTAGATGATTTTTTGGGATGGAAATCTTCATCTGGGACCAATTTGGATTTGAAGCGGACCTCTTTCTTTGGATCCACTGAGCAGGAAGCCTCAGTCAAACTTTTACGTTTGGACTTAGAAACTTTTTTGGGAGCTTTTTATCTCTGACGTTGGACAGCCCTCCATGACAAGCCAATCTTGATGCAGCATCATCAGATTTCCACGAGCCCCCCGGTGAAATCCTGGAAGGCTGGGCCTCCAGAGCTTCTAAGCAGGACAAACCTGCAAGTCATATTAGAGGAAAATACCAGGGCACACCTGGGAGTAGTCCGAGCAACGTATGCCAAAGTGGAAATGAGAGTCCAAAGGTCGACACAAGTAGTTTTTCAAAACTCAACGAGGTTTATTCCTTGTAGGCATGTGCATTCCACAAAACAGCCAACACGTGTTTCATCCATAGGACTTTTTCAAGGCTGTGAATCATAAATCATAAATACAGAATGTAACGGTATAGAAGAAGGAATAATGTAATATAAGAGAGATGTAAGAGATACTCCAGAAAAAGAAAAAAAGTGGACATTTCGAGGTCCGGTTTGTTGCCTCGCGGCCAAACACAAAGTTGTTAGGCATCATGTAAACCAAAAGGTATTGAAAGACGGGGCCGTGATAAGCCCATCGAAGACTAAAAAGATTAAACGTGTGTGAAATTAGACAGTGACGACAGTAAAGCGGGAAGTGCAGAAAAAACGACAAAACCAAGGGTGAGGGGGCATGAATGGTGCTATGGATGGTACAGGACAAAAAGTCTCAAGTGGCATAACTTTCTAACATGGCCATATACAAAGGTGAGACCAAGGAATGAGCACAAAGAATAGTGAAGAGTGCAGGTTGGTTACTCACAACATTGGGTCGGTCCAGTTATGGAGCTTTTTTTCCAAAATTGCTCCAAACTTCTTTAAACTTCTGGATCCTCTTCCACGTGTTCTTTTAAGGTTCTTTAGGTGTCCACAATGCACCTCAAGGTTCCAGAAGCTTTGAGGTGCTTTTTGGGGGTTAGGACTCCAACTTCCACAATGCACTTGGCTCAAATGCAAAATTGACCACTGGTCACTGGTCAGCTGGTCAATTTCTTCAGGGCTTGATGCAGGGGACTCTGGTCAGCTATTCTCTACCTGTAGCATACAGGAAGTCCCTTATTGAAGCAGTAGAAGCCAGGCAAAGTCATTTTCTTGGTGAAGCCTATGTGTGCAGCTGGTGCACCCCTTCTCAGTGCTATGTCCAGGTGCATGCCAGTTGTCCAGCAGGGCAGTACTTATTCTTCTTGTCTTGTTCCAGTAGGGTCTGAGGTGAGGTGCAGCTCTGCCAATGTTATCCTTGCTCCTGGGGTGGAAAACAGGGGGGACCTCTGTCCAATCACATGCAGGCCACCACCCTCTTGAGTGATCACTTCCTGGAAAGTGTGGCAAAAATCAATCCTAGGGAGCAACATTCCTCCAAAATCTAAGATGGCAAAAATTCAGTCTTAAAGTTCAGATCTGGCTGAGCCCGCCCACTGTTGTGGCTAAGTTTCCATTAACAAACCCCTTCCTTAATCTAATCAGCGGCACTTGATTGTCTCGGCTACAGGAAATGGGGGAGGTACTGTTGCTATCCCAAATGTCCTCCCCTCCTTTGAAGTCCAGTGTGGCTGCTCTCCCCATCCTGTTTTACCATCTGCTGAGGCATATCTCCTCCCACCACAGTATATCACTGCCAATTCCCTCCACTCTGTGCTAGGTTTCATTTATTTCATCCCAGGCCATGTCACATCTCATCAAGGCAGCCTGGCTCAGGCTGCCAGAGGCTGGCCAATCAGAGTAGGACACTACATTGCTGAAGTTGGTAACTTTTAGTAAAGTTCTAAAACTTTGTAGGTACAAGTTATATTAAATTCAACAATGACAAGTTGTTGGATTTATTATAACTTTTAATTTGCTACTAAACATGCCATATGTAGCTCCTTCCTATGGAAAATAAGACTTTATTATTTTTAAATAAAGTCTCTCCATGTTAGCCTATGGAGCCCATTAACTACCATGGAGGAAACTTATTTAGCTATTTTTCCCTCAATAGGACTTTTAAAACATTTTTTATAAAGTCCCTGCTTAGAGTAACACTGCACCCAACTCTAGGGGCACCTGGGACACACCTTAGGGGTTAGTTATATGTAAAAATAAGGTAGCTTAGGACTTTGGAAGTACCTTTAATTCCAAAGTTGAATTTGGGGTTAACTTTAACTTAAAAGTAGCCAGCAAAGCATACTCACCTTTAAAAGGACACTGGGCACAACAGCAGTGCACCCATGGGTGCGCTACTTATGCTGGGGCCCCTGAACCTACATGCCCCACCATATACTAGGGACTTTTAGGTAGGTTGAAACAGCCAGTTATAATTAGCCTAATTTGCATATAACATTCTAGCCAGAGCACAGGCCCTGGGACTGTCTAGCAGTGCCCAGGACACCATCTGAGTCAGAAAAACTCCTGTATGAGTAATAAATGGGGGCAAAAAGTGAGGGGGTTTCTGCAATCAGCCCAGTTTTCCCACAAATGTCCAAAAGTCTGCTCTAATTCCTTTTCAACAATTAGAATTTCTAGGTTTTCTCATAGATACCACACTTTCTATTCTTCAACTTTCTCAAAACAAAGTCAATCTTATGAAAAAAGGAGATTAGTCATCTTTTATCTCAGACTCATTTATCTTTCAGGTCCCTAGCATGTCTCCTGGGACTTCTAGCTTCCTCTATTCAAGCAAACTTTCCAGGCCCTCTCAATTATCGAGCTCTTCAAAGATTCCAAATCTGACATCTTCATGGAAGCTTAGCTTATTCATCCCCCGTTTCTTTAGATCCAGAGTCCAAAGTAGAACTTCTCTGGTGGTTGGCTCACCTAGACACCTGGAATGGGAGAACAATTTTCTCTGCTTCCCCAGATCTTGTCTTAGAATCCGATGCAAACCAGACAGGTGAAGGTGCAAAATATGGTCAGTTCTGGAGGTACATGGTCTCATCAGGATTCGTTTTTGCATATGAACAGTTTAGATATGCTTGCAGGTTCCTTTGTCATCCAATCCTTTACAAAACACAAAGCAAAATGCACCAATCTGCTATGAATGGACAACCTACCTGTGGTCGGATACACAAATCATCCTGGTGGCACAAGATCAAAACTCTTGGTAGATCTTGCTAAACATCTTTTGGAATACTGTCTTCATTGGAATCTCTCAGTCAGAGCAGTTTACGTCCCAATAAATCTGAGTTCCATAGTGGACTAGTACTCCAGACACCTTCAGGATTGAAGCAATTTTCAGCTGCACCCTTCGGTGTCCAAATATCTTTCTTCCATTTTTGGCAACATGTCAAGCAATCTTTTTTGCTTCTCGATTCAATACTCAGCTTCCTTTCTATTTCAGCTGAAGGCCAGATCCTCAACCTTTAGCTATGGATGCTTTCCTTCAATATGGCCACAGTCCCTTCTTTATGCCTTTCCCCCTTTGCTATTGATTGCACAAGTCCAGGCTGAGACTCACAGACAATGCTTATCTCGGTTCTAATAACTCCCCATCGGAAAGTTCAACCTTCGGATACAACTCTGTAGGAAATGGCCTCGGACTTCCCTGTCTGGATTCCTCACTTTCCAGATTCGCTTCTCAACCCTCAGGGTCTTCGACACAACATGGTATTGGAAGTTTCTCTACTTCTGATTGCTTGGAGAATTTCCAGTCTTCCTGGAGAACCCCAGGAATCCTGGGCCCAGGCACCTCAAGACTTTACAAATCAACTTTGTTGGCATGGTGTAGCTGGTTTGTGGACAGGAATCAAGATCCCTTTTCAGCAGATGTAAAGCTGGATGTTAACTTCTTAGCCTCGTTAGCTTCTCAAGGAAAAGCCTATCATACAGTCAACACTTACAGATCCACTATTTCAGCTGAATATTTCCGGGTGGATGTAAGACCTATCAAAGAATACCCTCTAGTCTGTCAACATTTAAAGGGAGTGAAATATGTTAAAGCGCAGATTCTCAAATATAACACTGTGTGGGATGTTAATTTGGTGCTAAAAATGTTTATTTCCTGGCAAGATAATGTTTCTCTTTCTTTCAAACAGTTGTCTAAAAAGTTGACAATTCTATTATGTTTAATTTCATTAAAACATGTGTCTGGTGTTAAAGCCGTAGATGTATCTTCTTTCCACTGTTCACCACTGGGTGTTTCCTTCAAAGTACATTGATGTATCAAGACTAATTTATTGACACTCCAATATCCTTTTTAGCTTCCTAAACAAAAACTATTTGAAGGAGATTGTTTGGGAATTTATGTTTCGCAAACTGCAGATTTGAGATCTCCCTCCTCCATCCTCCACTCATTTACTCATTTCTTTTCAGAAACCACACATACCTGTTTCTTCTCCTAATTTAGCACACTGGATTAAATAGAATATGTCCTTAGCTGGTAATGATACTGATTTGTTTAGAGCTCATTCAGCCGGAGGGCTATGGCTTCTAGGGCTTTTTCAGGCGGTGCCAGTTTGCATGATATTGTTAAATCTGCAGATTGGTCAAATGTTAATACTTTCAAAACTTTCTATTGCAAACCTATTTCTCATGTCTCTGGTTCTGTCATTGCAATGCTTTGAACATGCATAATATAAGCCTCCGATCTTGTAATAAAATAGAGATTTTCCTAGCCTTGGTGTCAGAAAGGTTAGATTTTATTATGACAGACACTGAGGCAAGTATTATCCCCCAACTTTTTATTAACCCTCCCAGGTTGTTTTCTGCAGTGCCAACACATTCTTCTGCTTCTGCTACCTCCCCCTGAGTTAGAAGAACTATCCTCACGGATGCAAATTTCAAACTTTCTTCAAGGATTACTTCTCCTGGACCACAATCATGCTAGTTGTCCCTTTTTGGATTGTTTTGCAGACTTATTGACTATGCTGGTTACCTTCTATTTAGTGTTCTGGTTTACTTCTATGCCATTTGATTGATTTGCTTCAAAAAAAGAGGATCTGTTGCTCTCAGTCACGATAATTATTGGGTTACTCAATGTCTCATTGGTGTTCTATTGTGATGTCACAGCTTGTAGTCCTGTTATCAGTTTTTCTGGAAATGTATTTTTTTATCTTGCTTGGCAGCTGTGGAAAAAGAAGAAAAGACTGCATAGTACTCACCTCCTTGTGTTTAATAAAATCTAGCCCTTCTGACACCAAGGCTAGGAAAATCTCAATTTCTGTCATGAAAATCACCACTGAAATAAAAGAATGGCTACCAAACTATATGTATCACTAATAGGCATTGTGCCATTCTAATATTAACAAAATGGTTAGTACAGTGGTCAAGCCTGAGGGTTTTGAAGGCTTTTGACAAAGGTCCAAACCCCACCTGGAGAAATTTGTTTATTATAATGTTTTTCCTTTTTTTATTTTTACCCAAATGAAAGAGGTTCCACTGTAAATCACCCCTTAGCATTGTCCGGGAGATTTGTGGCCTATTTAGTCATGGCAGTGCATGTCAGAAATTTGTGACCTCCTGTGGCATATAGAAAGGGGGGGAAGGTTTGATGTGAAAGAAAACCCTTAATTTGTTGAATAAGGAAGCTTGTATATGACAATGAAATGCATGTGGCCAGGGTGAAAGAGAGGAATGGTTATTTGTTTATAAAGTATGAAAAGCAACAGTGAATTTGTGACATGAAAATGAAAATCGTCATGGAAATAAATGAAGGACATCTGTATTCTGCAGAATTTAAAAATACTTTTAGGCACTAAGGCAATATAAGCTATCAAATGGTGCAGTGGTAACTACATGGTATAAAGTTTTTGGCTAAGGCTCAAGCCCCATCAACAGATTATTTATATGTTTTTTTAAAACATTCTTAATTTAGTCCAAGTGAAAGAATAGCATTTAGAATAACCCATTGGCACTTCTGGGTTAGTTATAACACAATTATCCATGAAACACCATATCGGCAAAACATGACCTGCTGTGTTATATCCTGTGGCATATAACGCATGCCAGGCTGGGGTTCCAACCCCTTCTGAAATTAGATCTGCTCCAGACTAATGTCAGTCCCAGAGACAGTGCAGCACTTATCCTTCAGCCAGAACTATACTCCCCCATATAATTTGATTGCTCCACAGAGGAGATGCAGGGAGAGCAAATCAGGTTCAGCTGGCCAAGAGAGACATCTAGCGACAAAAAAAGGTAAACAAATGTAATAGTAAATTATACGCAATGAAAGGTTATGGACAAGAAAAAGTAATGTAGGAATCACCGAAGCAATGGCAGGGGAGAACATGGCGGCTGCCTCCAGCGCAGTGCGCTGAAGCACTTACTGGCTCCTCGGCACCGGGCACATCGGACGGCATCTCCGGCATCTTTGGGAGGTGATTCAGGAAAAACGATTCCACTTGCTCCTGCGCTCATGAATGGGAGCGTCGCAGAGGCATAGCGGGGGCCTCGTTGGGGGTCCCGGTGCTTCCCCTGGGCTGTGCTGGCTCAGGGCAAGGCTTGAGCTGGGGCACTCTAGGCGAGTGGCAGCGCAACTCCCCTTCCGGGTTAGGGCTGCCAGAGTCAGCACTGACGCTGATAGGTTGCAGACTGAAGACAGAACAGCTTCAAGCTCGAAGCCACTGGGAAGGCGGTGCAGTAACAGCTCCAGTATTTGTTTCTCTTCTGGTAAAACAGCCGTTCATGATAAGGTAGGAGGCGGTGGGAGCGAGGAGAGTGAGGAGAGCCAGCCGGGCATGGTATATTGTAAGTGTGACTCTATGAGGTGCCATACCCCTCTTGATAGGCAAAGTTTGCCATGAGCTAAATCTGACATTGGGGAAGGAAGTGGAAATGGTGGTTTCAAGCCCCTAAAAAGTATAAAAACTAGGAAGAAAACAGTAAACTCTAAATTGACTCCATCAGCAAAAACTTTTTTTAAAGTTAAGTCCCCTGATAAATTGGTGATTTTTGAAGACGAGATGAACGGGAGTGTTTCAAAGGATTTGACGATGGAGGCAGAGGGGGAAGATGGCTGTCAAGGTGGGAGATACCCTCATGATAGGCAACAGCAACCCTCAATGTCCCAAGGGACTCTGGTTGGTTAGGAGAAAGTTGGAGAAGCTATGGTTAATGAGGAGATAGTCCCTCAATCTGTATCTTCATTGGTTGATAGGTCGCTGGGAAGCGGGACTCCTGTTCCCCCCCGACCTCCAACTTGGGCTCAGTAGTACTTGGTAGTAGCCCAGGCTCCCCTATTGAGGCAGTGCTTCAACCTTATCGGAGAATGTTAAAAAAGGTTTTGCCATCTCTGAAATTAATCAAGGGGAAATAAGGGAGGCCTGTGGAGCTTTGGAAAAAAAAACTGGATCTTTTGGTATTAAGAACACAAGCACTGGAAGAGGAAGTGGGAGAAATGAAAGTGGAAATTAGAGACCACAAAAAAGAAATCGATATGCTAAAGAGAAATGAGCAGGTCCTTCAGAGCAAGCTGAAACTATTGGAGAAAAACTTTAGGAGAAATAATCTGAGAGTGCTGAATGTTCCGGAGGGTGGTGAAGGTGGAGACTTAAAAATGTTTCTGAGTTCTCTTCTTAAAAGTTCTCTTTCATTGGAAGAGTCTCCGGAGGAAATAGCAGGGGATATTCAGCGAATTCATATAGACCCCTTTAAGAATAGGCCAGGTAGTCTCAAACCTCAGAAGATTCTAATATATTTTCAAACTTATTCTTTGAAAGAGAAAATCCTGGCCTTGGCTCTTAGACAGAAAACTTTAAATGGAGATCACTTTACGTTTGAGGTCAGGTCTGATTCGTCTATTGCGACTATAAACAGGCAGTGGGAGCTGAGGAGGCGGATGGAAGATTTTAGGAAACAAGGCGCCTCGGTTCAGATATAGTTCCCGGCTACCCTCAAGGTTGTGCACAAAAACAAAATGTATAATATAAGAGAGGGGAAAGCAGCGGATGTGCTGCTGGAGACTATTAAAGATGGAGGTATTGAGAAGTAATCTGTGCCCGCTGAGGGATGGCCAATTGGTGCTTCAAAATTGGGTTATGGACCTGAGCAAAGGGAGGGTTCTCCTGAGAGGGAAAGGGGGGGCACGAGAATGGGGGGTAAGGGTAGCACAGGGTGGGGAGCAGATGGGGGGCATATTGGCCAAAATAAAAAAGTCCTGTACACCTCAGCTTATTAGTCAGTCCGTAAGGGATGTATAAGGAAGGGGCAGCCCAAGGTGTTACTTGCTCTCAGGGGAAACTTCAAATACTATCTTGGAATGTGAATGGTTTGAGGGTGAGAGGCAGGAGAGACAGGATTTTACGGTATCTGAGGGATTCTCCTGCTCAGGTTTTGATACTGCCAGAAACACATCTAACTGGTGAAGAATGTAAAGCCTTGTTTAGAAATCAGAAGTCGGTCCGCTGTTGCGTATGTACTGAAAAGGGCTCTCATATTAGGGAGGTGGCAGTATTGTTTAAACATCAGTCCGATCCAGTAATATTAAAGGTCAGTGTGGATACCGCAGGGAGATGGGTTATAATTAAAGTTAAGTTACTTTGCAGACCTGTTACTCTGGTTGGATTTTATGGTCCCAATAGTGACGATACAGATCCTCTTAAGAAGCTGTTTTGTCAGTTGTTGGATTTCTCAGACCCAGTGTTAATGGCAGGAGATTTTAACATAATATTGGACAATAAGTTGGATAGATCAACTAAAAGTAGATCAGTAGTTAATTCAAATTCTCAGCAGTTTTTGAAAAGGATGATGAAGGAAAGGGCATTGGAAGACTGGTGGAGAGATAGAGTGGGACCTCAACAGGTTTTTTCATATAATAATAAGAAGTATAGCCACTCTTCGCGTATTGATTATTTCTTGGTGGATCAGCTATGGCGCGGTGTAATAGTTAATCTTGTGTATCTCCCCCCCTCATTTGTCGGATCATGGAGCGGTCATATTAAAAATGAATCTATTAAAAGAGAGGGAGGTGAGTCGGTGGACGTTGGACCACTCCTTATTATTAGATGAAGAAATCGGAACCAGGCTCTGTGTAGAAACGGAGGAGTTTTTTAAGGTGAACCTGGGTTCAGCCCCACTTCATGTCGTTTGGGACACCTATAAGGCTCTAATACAAGGGATTCTTATTAATTCTGCCAGAATAAGCTGTATAGGGAGGAGCTAGAGCATTTGGAAGGAGAAATGAGGATTTGTAGAGAACAGTTATTGACGAGTACAGATGAAGATGAGAAGCGGGTAAGGCAGAAGAGATTGGACATTTTGAAACATCAAGTTGAATCTCTTTTGCAAGCAAGGCTAATGAAGCGATGGGAGGCGAGTAAGTTGGCGCATATTGAATATGGGGAAACCCCAGGGAAACTACTGGCTTGGAAAGCAAAAAGGGATCAAGCAAGAAATTCCATTAAGGAAATTGAGGTAGAGCAAGGACAGAGGACCAGAGAGAGTGGAGAAATAAATAGGGCCTTTGTGCAATTTTTTTCCCAACTCTATACAGAAGAGATCGAGGTTACTGAACGGGCTGTTCAAACTTGGCTGGGGGAAGATACTCTCCCCTGTCTATCCTCGGAGCAGCAGCATTGGTTGAATAGGCCTATTACTTCAGATGAAATCATAGCTGCTTTGAGGGGAAGTAAGAGGGGTAAGGCCCCAGGTCCTGATGGCCTCCCAGGTGAATCGTATAGGGTTTTGGAACAGGTATTAATGCCCCTCCTGTTAAAATTGTTCTCTGAGGTTTTTACGAATGACTCCCCCATTCCGGCATCTTGGAATGAGAAAGTCATCTTGCTGATTCTGAAACCAGGTAAAAACCCGACTAGGTGTGAGTCATATAGACCCATTTCGTTGTTGAACTCGGATTACAAGTTGTTTGCAAAGGTTCTTTAGTGTAGGTTAAATCCGGTGGTAAATGATCTAATTAATACAGATCAGAAGGGGTTTGTTAAGGGCAGGTATTTAAATGAGTTGACGCACGCCCTAATTGGTGCAATAGATCTGGCAACTGCTTATAGGATTCCCTTGGGGGTTATACCCATGGATGCTACAAAGGCTTTTGATAGGGTCAACTGGAGTTATTTAGCTCAGATTTTGAATAATTATAATTTGGGAAATAATTTTTGTAAAGCTATAAAACGGATTTATTATGACCCCACTGCTAGAATCTTAATTAATGGGAAACTAACAAACTCTTTTAGGATATTGAGGGGAACTAGGCAGGGGTGTCCGCCATCTCCACTCTTGTTTGATCTGCATATCGAACCTTTTGCCAGGAGAATCTTTCTGAAATAGCTCCTTTTAAATGGGAGCAGTGAGAGAGGAAAGTTGGACTTTATGCAGATGATTTAATGGTATTCACCGCTGACTTATCGACCGGTCTCCCAGCCCTACGAAGTTTAGCTGATGATTTTGGTTCTGTCTCTGGTTATCAGGTTAACTCAGAAAAGTCTGAAATTGTGGCCTGGAACCAGGATTGGCAAGGGAAGGCTGAAATACATTACTTAGGGTTGTTAATTACACATGACATTGAGAAGTTCGTGGTGAAAAACCAAGAAGCACTGCTAGTAGGGTGTACCAATTTGATAAAGGGCTGGACCTACCTTCCGCTGACAGTATTGGGAAGGGTAAACCTGGTTAAAATGTTTCTTCTTCCAAAAATCAACTTCATTCAGAATGCTATTCCGCTACAAATGGATGGTAGATATTTTAATAAACTTCAACAGGCTATTACTTCTTTTATCTGGGCATGTAAGAGTCCCAGGATTGCGTGGAAAAAGCTGCAGTGGAGGAGAGAGAAGGGAGGTTTATCACTGCCGGACCTACAGTTATACGCTTGGGCCTTTCTGCTGAGAAATTCGAGATTGTTATTTACCTCCCTGGATGATTCAGCCATAGGTGTAATGTTTAAAGCAATGACACGTAATATTCAGGGGGCGGCAAAACAGTTTCTTTTTAAGTTTGGAGATCCAAAATTATTTAAGAAAATAAGATTAAAAGTTCTGAGGAAGGCAGCAATGCGTTGGTATCAGGTGAAATCCTCTATAAAGATCGATTTTTATAATCAGCAAGCCCCTATTTGGGATTCTCCAGGCACTCCAGAATGCTTGAAAGATGCTTTGGCCAAACCATTAAGAGAAGCCGGTCTAGAATACTGGGGTGATCTTATACAGGATGCAGTGTTATTTTCCTGGGAAGAACTGAGAAGAACTGAGAAATGTGACAGGAGGCACTTTGTCTAGATTTAAATATTTCCAACTGGCTGCCTGGGTACAGTCTACTCAACGAAGCCGGTTGGGGGGAAATCCTCCATCAAAAGACTTCTTTAATGGTTCCCCCAATGGTTGTAAGGTTGCAAAGTGGTATTGGGAGATTTTGGTGCTGATGGACGGTGATTTTAAGTTGCCGGAGCAGCTGTGGGAAGGCACTATGACAAAAGAAATGGCGCAGTCGGGGTGGCAAGAATCCATGAGAATTTGTTTTGAGGTAGTTAAGGCTGCCCCGTTGAGGAAGAACCATCTATATGTGGTACATAAAGCTTATATCACTCCAGCAAAACTTACGAAGATAAAGAAAGGGGAAGTGGTGAAATGCCTTAAATGTGGAGCTCCAAAGGCCACAGATGTTCATATGTTTATGGAGTGCCCGGGAGTTATCTCCTTTTGTTCGGAAGTGGTGGGTGCGCTATCACAGATTACAGGAAAAGAATTGACTTTAAGTTTTCCCCTAATTATTTTTGGCAAACCCGGCAATTCAGTAGGGTGGTCGAGAAATAGCAGGAACTTGTTGTTTTTTGCTATTTTATTAGCCAGAATGGAGATATGTTTGAAGTGGATGATGGTAGCCCCCCCACTGTATAGTAGCTGGCTGGACATGCTTGTGAAAACAGCTAAATTAGATCTTAAGGTGGGAAGTCCTGATCAGAGGGGGAAAAAAAGAAAACTATGGGCTCCGCTTTTGGAATGTGCCCCCCCTTTGTAGGGGCATGTTGTCCGATGATTTAAATCCTCCCCCTTCTCACATCTGGGCCAGCCACTGGGGGTACCCGAGGTGGGCTGAGCAGGTGATACAGGGTCCTCCTTGGGCAGTATGTCCACCTTTGGTTTCGGATACAAATAAGAACTTGGTGGAAATAAGGTGTGACTTACCGGTGAGGTGTATGAGGACAACAACAACAAAAAAATTTGCGTTTTTTTTATTTTTCAATTTTCAGATATATTATCAAAGAATTTTGATGTGCATTACAATTAAACAGTTAACATCTGAAGAATAGAAGGTAAATTCAAATGTAAAAAAAATCCAAATGTAGTATACCTTTAAAAGGTATAAAAAATGAATAATAGTATCGAAAATGAGTAGTCATAATACAGTGGAGATTAATCCGACAGTGAGTAATGGTAAACAAAGTTACAACACTTACTCGACAAGCACTCAAAGAACGCAGTGACTAACAATAGTGAAATAAGCATTGTTACTACAGAGAGATAGTTAAATAACCATACTTCATGTGGTACTTATATAACACCACATACTGGAGAGTGATAGATGGGAGTCTAAACTAGTATTGTCTCACCACTTTTTACTTACCTCAGGGCAGGTGCTGGGCAGTGACTAGGGAGCAAAATTAGTATTGTGACTCCACTGGGTACTTACCTCAGGGCAGGTGTTGGACTGTGACCGGGGGACAAAACTACTATTCTAATTCCACTGGGTACTTACCTCAGGGCAGGTGCTGGACAGTGACCAGGGGACAGAATTACCATTCTAACTCCATTGGGTACGTAACTCAGGGCAGGTGCTGGACAGTGACCAGGGGGCAAACTTACTATTCTAACTCAACTGGATACTTAGCTCAGGCAGGTGCTGGACAGTGACCTGGGGCAAAATTACTATTGTAACTCTGCTGGGCACTTACCTCAGGATAGGTGCTGTACCGTGACCAGGGGGCAAAATTACTATTCTAACTCTGCTGGGTGCTTACCTCAGGGCAGGTGCTGGACAGTGACCAGGGGGAAAAATTACTATTCTAACTCCACTGGGTACTTACCTGAGGGCAGGTGGACTGTGACCAGGAGGCAAAATTACTATTCTTACTCCACAGGGTCACTGGGTACTTGCCTCAGGGTAGGTGCTGGACAGTGGCCAGGGGACAAAATTATTATTCTAACTCAACTGGGTACTTACCTCAGGGTAGGTGCAGGACAGTGACCCAGGGGCAAAATTACTATTCTAACTCCAGTGGGTAATTACCTCAGGGCAGGTGCTAGACCGTGAGGACGGGGCAAAATTACTATTCTAGATCCACTGGGTACTTAATTCCGGGCAGGTGCTGGACCATGACCTGGGGCAAAATTACTTTTCTAACTCCACTGGGTACTTACCTCAGGGTAAGTGCTGGACCATGACCGAGGCAAAATTGCTATTCTAGCTCTGCTGGGTGCATGACTCAGGGCAGATGCTGGGCAGTGACCAGGTGGCCAAATTACTGTTCTAACTCCACTGGGTACTTACCTCAGGGCAGGTGCTGGACAGTGACCAGGGGACAAAATTGCTATTCTAACTCTGCTGGGTACTTAGCTTGGGGCAGGTGCTGGACAGTGACCAGGGGCAAAATTACTATTCTTACTACACTGGGTACTTACCTCTGGGCAGGTACTGGATCGCGACCAGGGGGCAAACTTACTATTCTAACTCCGCTGGGTACTTACCTCAGGGCAGGTGCTGGACAGTGACCAGGGGGCAAAATTACTATTCTAACTCCACTGGATACTAAGCTCAGGCAGGTGCTGGACAGTGACTTGAGGCAAAATTACTATTGTAACTCTGCTGGGTACTTACCTCAGGGTATGTGCTGCACCGTGACCAGGGGGCAAAATTACTATTCTAACTCCACTGGGTACTTTCCTAAGGGCAGGTGGACCGTGACCAGGAGGCAAAATTACTATTCTTACTCCACTGGGTCACTGGATACTTACCTCAGGGTAGGTGCTAGACAGTGACCAGGGGATATAATTATTATTCTAACTCAACTGGGTACTTACCTCAGGGTAGGTGCAGGACAGTGACCCGGGGCACAATTACTATTCTAACTCCACTGGGTACTTACCTCAGGGCAGGTGCTGGACCATGACCGGGACAAAATTGCTATTCTAGCTCTACTGGGTGCATAACTCAGGGCAGATGGTGGGCAGTGACCGGGGGGCTAAATTACTATTCTAACTCTACTGGGTACTTACCTCAGGGCACGTGCTGGATCATGACCAGGGGACAAAATTACTGTTCTAACTTCACTGGGTGCTTACCTCATGACAGATGCTGTACAGTGACCAGGGGACAAAATTACATTTCTAACTATACTGGGTACTTACCTCAGTGCAGGTGCTGGACAGTGACCAGGAGACAAAATTACCATTCTACCTCAACTGGGTACTTACCTCAGGACAGGTGCTTCACTGTGACCAGGTGGCAAAATGTCTATTCTAACTCCACTGGGTATTTACCTCTGGGCTGGTGTTGGACGTTGACCTGGGGACAAAATTACCATTCTACCTCCACAGGATACTTACCTCAGGGCAGGTGCTGAACATTGACCTGTGGGCAAAGTTACTATTCTAACTCCACTGGATACATAGCTCAGGCAGGTGCTGGACAGTGATCTGGGACACAATTACTATTTTAACTCTGCTGGCCACTTACCTCAGGATAGGTGCTGTACCGTGACCAAGGGTCAAAATTACTATTCTAACTCTGCTGGGTTCTTACCTCAGGGCAGGTGCTGGACAGTGACCAGCGGGCAAAATTACTATTCTAACTGCACTGGGTACTTACCTCAGGGCAGGTGGGCCGTGACCAGGAGGCAAAATTACTATTATAAGTCCACTTGGTCACTGGCTACTTACCTCAAGGTAGGTACTGGACAGTGACCAGGGGACAAATTTATTATTCTAACTCAACTGGGTACCTACCTCAGGGTAGGTGCAGGACAGTGACCCAGGGGCAAAATTACTATTCTAACTTCACTGGGTACTTACCTCAAGGCAGGTGCTGGACAGTGACCTGGGGCAAAATTACTTTTCTAACTCCACTGGGTACTTACCTCAGGGCAAGTGCTGGACCATGACCGTGGCAAAATTGCTATTCTAGCTCTGCTGGGTGCATAACTTAGGGCAAATGCTGGGCAGTGACCAGGTGGCCAAATTACTATTCTAACTCCACTGGGTACACACCTCAGGGCAGGTGCTGGACAGTGACCAGGGGGCAAAGTTACTAGTCTAACTCTGCAGGGTACTTAGCTCGGGGCAGGTGCTGGACAGTGACCAGGAAGCAAAGTTATCATTCTAACTCCACTGGGTATTTACCTCCGGGCAGGTGCTGGACAGTGACCAGGGACAAAATTACTATTCTTACTACACTGGGTACAAACCTCTGGGCAGGGACTGGATCGTGACCAAGGGGCAAACTTACTATTCAAACTCCACTGGGTAGTTACCTCAGGGTAGGTGCTAGACAGTGACCAGGGGACAAAATTCCTATTCTAACTCCGCTGGGTACTTACCTCAGGGCAGGTGCTGGACAGTGACCAGGGGACAAAATTACTATTCTAACTCCACTGGGCACTTACCTCAGGGCAGATGCTGGACAGTGACCAGGGGGCAAAATTACTATTCTAACTCCACTGGATACTTAGCTCAGGCAGGTGCTGGACAGTGACCTGGGGCAAAATTACTATTATAACTCTGCTGGGTACTTACCTCTGGATAGGTGCTGTACAGTGTCCAGGGGGTAAAATTACTATTCTAACTCTGCTGGGTGCTTACCTCAGGGCAGGTGCTGCATAGTGACCAGGGGGCAAAATTAATATTCTAAGTCCACTGGGTACTTTCCTCAGGGCAGGTGGACAGTGACCAGGAGGTAAAATTACTATTCTTACTCTACTGGGTCACTGGGTACTTACCTCAGGGTAGGTGCTAGACAGTGACCAGGGGACAAAATTATTATTCTAACTCAACTGGGTACTTACCTCAGGGTAGGTGCAGGACAGTGACCCAGGGTCAAAATAACTTTTCTAACTCCACAGGGTACTTACCTCAGGGCAGGTGCTGGACTGTGAGCAGGGGGCAAAAATACTATTCTAGATCCACTGGGTACTTAATTCAGGGCAGATGCTGGACAGTGACCTGGGGCAAAATTACTTTTCTAACTCCACTGGATACTTACCTCAGGGCAAGTGCTGGACCATGACCAGGGCAAAATTGCTATTCTAGCTCTGCTGGGTGCATAACTCTGTGCAGATGGTGGGCAGTGACCAGGGGGCTAAATTGCTATTCTAACTCCACTGGGTACTTACCTCAGGGCAGGTGCTGGACCATGACCAGGGGGCAAAATTAGTGTTCTAACTTCACTGGGTGCTTACCTCATGACAGATGCTGTACAGTGACCAGGGGACAAAATTACAATTCTAACTATGCTAGGTACTTACCTCAGGGCAGGTGCTGGACAGTGACCAGGAGACAAAATTACTATTCTACCTCAACTGGGTATTTACCTCAGGGCAGGTACTGGACTGTGACCGAGGGAAAAATTACTATTCTAACTCCACGAATACTTACCTCAGGACAGGTGCTTGACTGTGACCAGGTGGCAACATTTCTATTCTAACTCCACTGGGTACTTACCTCAGGGCTGCTGTTGGACATTGACCTGGGGACAAAATTACCATTCTACCTCCACTGGGTACATAGCTCAGGGCAGGTGTTGGGCAGCGACCAGGTGACAAAATTACCATTCTACCTCCACTGAGTACTTACCTCAGGGCAGGTGCTGGACCGTGACCAGGGAAAAAATAGTATTCTAACACTGCTGGGTACTTCCCTCAGGAAAGATGCTGGACAGTGACCATGGGTCAAAATTGCTATTCTGACTTCACTGGGAACTTTGCTCAGTACAGGTGGTGGACAGTGACCAGGGAGTAAAATTACTATTCTAACTCTACCGGGTACTTACCTTAGGGCAAGTGTTAGACTGTGACCAGGGGACAAAATTACTCTTCTAACTCCACTGTGTACTTACCTCAGGGCAGGTATTGGACATTGACCAGGGGTCAAAATTACTATTCTACCTCCACTAGGTACTTACGTCAGGGCAGGTGCTGGACAGTGATCAGGGGGAAAAATTACTGTTCTACCTCCACTGAGCTCTTACCTCAGGGCATGTGCTGGACAGTGACCAGGGGGCAAAACTACTATTCTAACTCCGCTGGTTACTTACGTCAGGGCAGGTTCTGGGCAATGAGCAGGGGTCAAAATTACTATTCTAACATCGCTGTGTACTTAACTTAGGACAGGTGCTGGACCGTGAGCAGGGGGCAAAATTACTATTCTAAGTCCACTGGGTACTTACCTCAGGACAGGTGCTGGACAGTGACCAGGGGACAAAATTACTATTATAACTCTGCTGAGTACTTACCTAAGGGCAGGTGTTGGACCATGAGCAAGGGGCAAAATTACTATTCTAACTCCACTGGGTACTTAGCTCAGGGCAGGTGCTGGACAGTGACCTGGGGCAAAATTACTATTCTAATTCCGCTGGGTACTTACCTCAGGGCCGGTGCTGGACAGTGACCAGGGGCCAAAATTACTATTCTAACTCGACTGGGTACTTACATTAGGGGAGGTGCGAGACAGTTACCAGGGATTTATTAAAAAATGAAACCCTAAGGTGGTCAATTTGCCTTCGACGGTCTTTACCGAAGGCCGCCGTGGAAGCGGGTTCCGAAAGACCGCCAGTGATGGTGGTAAGAAGACCGCCTTATTACAAATCATTAACACAGCACCGCCAAAAAAATAACAAAAATCTGACACCGTTGGCCTGATCAATTGCATGAAAGAGGCGTTTCCACCAACAGCACCACCACGCCAACAACATCCCACCCTCCAAATCACGAATCACAAATAAGCACACGGTCTTAGCATGGCAGCAATCCATTGGTGGTCCGAACCATTGGGGACAAAAAAGCACTTGCACCAGAACACTCCACCACATTGGACAAAACCAGTACCCCATACCTGATACACATAGACACACCTCACACACCCGACCAGAGCACTACAAAATACACCCCCATAGATACCCAGAATCCTTTGTACCCAGCAAGTCTGACATAGCGAGGCAAGAGGCTACTGACAGAAGGCACTGCACCTAGCTATCACAGGCACCATCACGATGAACACGCATCACACAGCACACAATAAGAGCAACACAACGCGCACATCACCCCTGCACACAAACACCACAAATCACACGCACATCCTATCACTCAACTGCACACCAACAATCAGCACACCCAGCTTCCCTGCACACCACACACCCCACCACCCACAACACATGGCACCACAAAAGAAAACACAAATCACAGACGAGGAGCTGAGGATCATGGTCGACAAAATCTTCAGAGTGGAGCTGCAACTGTTTGGAGCACAGGTCCATCAGACATGCATAGCCCAGAAAATGGCCATATTGCAGAGGATCGTCGTTACGGTGAATGTAGTGGGAAACCATCCACATACAAGGTACGGCATTAGGAAGTAGTGGAACAACCTACGGGGGAACCTACGGCATCACAACACCAAATCACTGTCATGTGGACTGGTGGTGGGCACCCACCAACTCCCCCAGAAGTATCATCGTGGGAGGAGAAGGTCTTGGTCATCCTACACCCAGAAGGGCTGACGGGAATAGCAGGTGGACTGGACACTGGTAAGTCAACTACACTGCCTGGCAACCATGTATCCCTGCATAGCATGTACCACCCTGTCACCCCCTCACTCCACCCTCACATGCACATAATCACCTTGGACTCAATACTCACCCTTGCATGCCACAGCCCCCTACTAACAGTATTCCCTCATAGGCCCACCTAGTGCATGGATTCCCCACACTGCAGCAAGTTCTACAACTACCACAATGCAACACTCCCTACTCTTGCATGACTGTTAAATCCACTTCACATATGTGCACCTGCACGTAAAACCATGTCACTCCTCTTCACCAACAAGGAATTGGAATGCACATCAGTACATGGCAATGACAGTAGCAAGACCAATACCAACTATCAATCAAAATAGGACCATAGCAACATTCAACTGATGCATACATAAGCAGTAGTCAAGTAACTGTCAATGCCATTACTGCTCTGCTAATCCAGACAATGATGGCATACAACTAGTACAATACCATCATGTAACACACTACCTCTCATTACAAAGGTCTCCCAAGTACTGCCACACAGCAGAGGATATCAGTGACAGAAAGCCCAGCCCTGGAAGCAGGTCCAATAGAGGAGGAATCCCTGAATGTCTGGATAGGGATGACGTACCTGGCCCATCAAGCATGAGTGGCCAGTCCACTACTACCAGCCTTACCCTGCCCACAACTGAATCCCCCTCCCCTATAGCATCCATTGCACAGCAGAACCCACATTCTCAAGCCTGTGTCCCAAGGACAGATCAAACATCAGTGTGCCTCACAGTACACGGGCATGAGTCAACATTCCAATCCCAAGACAATGACAGTCCTGGTGTGAGTGGGAGGGGGCACACTGCACCAGGGGCACAGGGGCATGGGCCAGTGGGAGGGCAATCATGGGCCAAAGGATGAGGCAGCAACAGGACATGACTGCCAGGAGGCTATCTCCAGAGTCCTGAGAGCCTACCAGCAATACCAGGAGAAGATGGGCCAGGTACTCACCACCTTGCAGGAGACCCAAAGGCTGCAAGGTAAATACCACCAGGAGGCCATGCAACAGTGGCAGGTACTCAATACCACCATGTTCTCCATGTTAGGGATGTTCAAAGAACTCAACACCATCCTCCACTCAACAGCAGGCCTCATCTATTAGTCACACAACACCTCTGCCCTCTACATCAGCACCTGCTACAGGAATGGAGGCTCAGCATGAGGACTCACATGTCACCAGAACCCCTGCCCCAGCAGCTGAGGTACCCCAGTAAAAGAAGTCGACCATCCAGACATCCTGTAGGACCTGAGCAAGGACCAATCCCCCCACCAGGAAGTGATCCCTCTCCTGAACTGTCACCCTTGTGTGCCACTGATACACCCTGTTGGATGTCCAATGCCAAGTTCCCATAATCCCAAGGCTAATGGATACAGGACCTGTGAAACATACAGCTGGAACAACCAATCTGATTATCACTGAAACCACTTCCCCACTCCTCTGGATTGTGATGTGAAACACTCAATAAACACCAATGAGCACAGGTAATGGTGCATGTGTCTTCATTATTTGAAGTGGCATTTCTGCGTACAAGCAACAATAAAATTCACGTATCTGGACTACAAGAATGTCAAAGTGACAGATGTAGTAGGAATCTCCAGCAGGTGTATGAGTACATCCACATTGTAGTAACATCCAGTGGCAAGGGTGCCAACAGGTATTTCAAACAGACATGTGACCTGAAGAGAGAAAAAAACATGGAATAAAGCTCAATGTTGTAAGGCATGTAGTCCATATCCATACATCAACATCAGCATAACACAAACACAGGATGATTTCCCCAACAGCTTTGATAGATTCCTCATAGGTGACATCCTCTACCGATCACCTCCTTGCGTAGTCCGGAACAGGTGGATGACACAGCAGCTGACAATAAAGCATGATAGGCCTTCACAACAGGACAAGTCTCATAAGTGTCCCTTACAGTTACCCAAACAGTCAGACTGAGGATTAATAAACCTGGTTACAACCATAGGGATGTTTCGTCATGGCAACAGCATTAAACACGTGTCATTGGCAGCAATGCATTTCCACCACCCCTCATGATAATTCAGCAACCTTTCAGGGTTGGAAACCAAGATGGAAGGCAGTAGTCTCCCCACACACCTTGATGCATGCAAAATCTAAGTACAGACTAGCTTTTCCAATACAAGGTCCAAGTGTACATAACATCCAAATCACACATACCTGAAAATCATTTAAAGTAGTGATGAATCAGTTTAGTCCTGTTGTCATGTGCCTCCTCCTCGTCTGCCTCCTCTACAGTATCAGGGTCACCAGCCTCAGCCACCGCTCCAGTATCAATGTCCTCCTCCTCCAACAGTGGGATGTGCCTTCCGAGGGCCAAAACATGGAGCATGCAGCATGCAACAATGATCTTGCAGACTTTCCCTGGTCAGTACTGTAGGGCACCACCGGATACACGGAAGCAATGAAATCTAGCTTTCAAGAGGACGAAAGTCCCCGCCTCGTTCGCCCATGTGCCTCATTGTACCTGTTTTTCCCTCCTGCAGTTGGATATTTACTAGGTGTCAGGAGCCAGGGCAGGTTGGGGTATCCGGAGTCACCTGTGTAGAAAAGGAGATATGACTATAGGAAACAGTGCCAGGCATAGTGCAGACTGTGTAGGGAGGGATATCAGACTAACATGGATACCAGTACCCATACCTACTAGCCAGATCCTTCCTCCCTGTAGCTGTAACATCAATGCAGGGACACTGCTTTTCCTCAGGACGTAGGAATCATGTACCAAACCAGGGAATTTCGTTGTCACATGTGATATGTATTCATCTGAAAGACACACCACTTGTACATTGAGCGAATATGTACTTTTCTGGTTTCTGTAGATCTGTTAATTGGCCCTCGGAGGTACCAAGGCGATGTGAGTCCCATCAATGGCACCTGTTAAATGGGACATTTGAAATGTAGTACAAGGTTGCCTTAACAGTGTTCAACCCAGCACGTTTTGGGAACCTTAGGTACTTGTTCATATGCTTGAGTAGGGCATCCAGCACATCCTGTAACACCATACTGAACTTGGGCTGTGACATCCCTGCAGCCAGTCCCTCAGTCACCTGAAAGGAGCCACTAGCCAGAAAATGCAGGACTGTCACCACCTGGACCGTTGGAGGGATGGCATGGGGATTTCTTAAAGCTGGCAGGAGGTCTGGCTCCAACTGGGCGATCAGTTCCCTAATGGACACACTGTTCAGTGGATAGGTCATGATGTTTTGGCGCTCTTCCATGGTTTCAAGATCTACTAGGGGTCGGTAAACTGGTGCATTCATCCATTTTAGCAGTATCTAGGCAGGGAGACATACAACCATCTGGACACATCTCACAATGAAGTGACCCATGTCTGACAATTGACAATCTGGAAGTATTGGTCATGTAAGTTGGCTGTCATGTTGTGGAAAGACACATTACTCCACACTCCATTCCTACACATACAATGCCTCATATTTCCATACCTGTGACAAGGGACATGTACAGGACTTGTAGTGATGTACAAACAAAGAATTTCCATATGTTCCATTATACGGATTTTCAATACAAACATATGTAGTAAAAACTGTGCTAATGTCACCTGACATCGACTACATATGTGAGTGTTGACAATATGTAACCTACAATGAAGCATATTGTGATGATATATAGGTAATGACTAAGTGAGAATCCAGGACAGTCATGAACAATCTAAAATGTCAGCCACCTGTCCTGCATGCAGAGGACAAATGGAATTGACCTCATTTCGCCGGCGGCAGTCAAACCGCTGTGCAAGTCCTCATTGGTTAACACTGATGTTTAAAGGAAACTAGGACCAATGACCATCACCGCCGGTGCTGACGGCCGTGACCGCCATTTTGTATGGCCAAGCTCACTTGACTCACGGCATTCTAGCAAGGAAGACCTCCACTTCGTATGCTGCTGTGTACTGTATCTTGGAACCACAATGGTACACAGCAGGGGATAGGACGCCAGCCTTCACAGCGGAGGATCTGGATAAACTAATGGAAGGGGTCCTACCCCTATATGGGCAGTTGTATGGGGGCTCCAGAGCAACAGGTCAGTACAACATCCTTTGTCTTCCATTTCGGGTGGTGTTTGTCAGCGAGTGTGTGTGCACATTGACATGTAATGACTGATTTGGGGTACTGCATGCACATGATGTGTGAGGTGTTTGGTGTATTGGCAATATGCATGGGCCGTGTATGTTGTGTGTCGCCAAAGTTTGCAGCTTTATAGGTATTATCTACATCATGTCCTCCATTTCCTCAATGTTTCCCATGCAGATCAGCACCCACCGGAAATAAGGGGTGTGGAGAACCATTGCCAAGCATGTGCGGACCCTAGGGGTCCATAGTGGGCAGAGCACCCACTGCAGGAAGCAGTGGGAGAGCCTGAGATTCTGGGACCTGAAGACCACGGAGGCCCAGCTGGGGACAGCCTCCCAAAATGGAAGGGGTGCCCATCAGACCCTGACCCCCCTAATGGCCTGCATGCTGGCAGTGGCCTACCCAGAGTTGGATGGGCGCTTGAGGGCAGCACAGCAGCCACAAGTGGGTAAGTGAAGACTGTTAGGTGACTTCTACATGGTTGTCTACTGTGTCCCTCACTGGACTTTAGATTTACGAGGTCAGATGGAATTTGGAGAGTGTGCAGTCCTGGTTGTCACTCCAATCATGTTGTAGTGTAGTATGTTAGCTATGTAAAGCCATGCAGGAACTGAAGTGGTGGTACTGACATATTCTACTGTACATGAGTTACTACAATGTTGAGGCATTTTACTGGCTTCATACTCCATCCCTGAGTCTATTGTAGAAGTCCAAAGTGATCTTGTTGGCACCGTATTTGGGTAATGACAAGTATGTGTAGTTTACATTCAAATTGATATCATTGCAATTTCGCTGGACATCTGTACAGATTTTATTCCACATATACCTGTCATTTAATTTTTGTTCACAGTAATGACTGACATGTAGTTGAGTATTTGCATGGATTAAATTGATAGATGAGTGAGTTGGACAGTTGACAGGCATGTAGGATTTTCAATCAGGTGTCTGGGCTGCAGGGATGAGGTAATAGGTGATTAGTTTGTTTTTGGCTTGCAGGACTCTATTGTTCATGACTGCATTATGGGTTCCTTTTTTCACGACAGGGGCAAATAGGGGTATTGTTTGTATGTATAATGGGTGGTGGGCGTGTAGGTATTTACCCTTTCCACCCTTTCTTTCGCTCCCAATCTCTTCCTCTGTCCACCTCTGTCTCTGTGTGCATTAGTATCATCTGGCAAAGGAGGAAGGGCACTGGTGAGTGGGGATGCTGCAGCCCATGGGACATAGGGAGCCAAGGAGACCAGTGGGACGGAGGGCGAGAGGAGCACCATGGGGAAGACTGGAGCTACTACTACATCTGATTTAGATTCCTCCTCTGATGGTAGATCCCTTTCTGTGGCAGACCCATCTAGGAGCACCCCAGCACCATCCTTGTCTGCCACCCTCCTTACTAGCACCGCCCTCCCTGTAGCTCCCCATCCAGTTGCCTGCTCGCCCAGGAGGGTGGGTGTCTCTTTCGCCGCAGGCACCTCTGCCCTGCTACCCTCAATGAGGACGCTATTGACCTCTGGTATTCCATCTCTGTGGGGAAGACAACCATTATGAGTGCCATCCAGGGACTGGCATCCCATTTGCAGTAGTCAAATGCCTACCTGGAAGGCATTTACGGTGCCTTGTCTGGCCTACAGAAATCGTTTCAGGCTCTGGTATTCTAGTTGATGGCAGCCAGTGTCCCTTCATCTTCCAACGCCCCTCCAGCTACCTGTTCCCAAACCACAATCCCTCACCCTTCACCCATCCAGGGCACACCTACAGACCAGCATACATCCACTACAACAGACAAGGTGCGCAAAAAGACAAACACAAGCACCACAAATGAACCCACAGGCATGCACACACACAACACACATCTGCATACATAACAACAGACACTTCCCACTCTGCTTTCCTTACAGTCACATCACCCCTCATATCTGCCAGCACCGCATCATCACACACTGATCCTGCCAGTATTCCTGTCATACCCACAATCGCCACAACAGCAGACTCACAGACATCCACCCCACACACCACATCTGCACTCACAGCGACCACCTTTTCTAACACCTGCAGCACATCAACCTCACTTGCACTCACCACCCCAGCATTTACTCAGACATCACGCATTCCCTCTACCTGCATCTCTGCACCCCTCCCAAAAAGATGCATACGTATTCACTCACCCACCCAACATTCAGCCATCACACACATACAGATACTACACACACCAGCATCCACGTGCAGCACACTGACACATCAGATGAGCACTCCCTCTACCTCCCCTCCTATCCCTTATTCATTTGACCGCCCTGTGCACTTAAAAAAGCCTTCCTTGCTGCCCTTGGCCTGTTCCCTACTCCTGTCTCACCCCGTTTTGCACCCAAACGTCATGTCCCCCTGCCCCTACCAGGCCCTTCCACCTCCCATTCATTCACTGCCCACTCTGGTCTTGCCCCTGCTCCTCCACCCAGTGAGAAGTCCACCTCTCAAAGAGCCAAAGTCCCCCTTCCCAAGCCCAAACAGAGACACCCCCATTCCAAAACCAAGCCACTCTCACTGCTCCTTTCCCCATACTCCTTGCATGCCTGCCTGTTACATTGATGCCCCTATGTCGCGGAGGCCTATTTGTTGTCAGGACTCAAGTTAGGGCCATGACATGTGGACTATGTGCTATGTGCACTTCTCCATGTTGGACTTGCCATTTGGCTCTTTTTGTATATAGTTTATATTTAATTTCATGGTTCACAATACATCTGCCCACATTTCTGTGGTTGGCAAGATGAGATTCTTGTCCTGGTTTCCTTCTACATAGTGGTGTGACATCTGTGTGCAACGGTGTGTGATGTTTGTGTATGGGTTGTGCCTGTGTTGTTGCATGAGCTGGGTAGATGGTTTGTGCCATGTGCATGTTGTAATTTGTCTGACTGCTTGCTTGGGGGATTGTATGGGATGGTGTGTGCGTCCGTGCGTCCGTGTGTATGGTGTTGCATCTGTGGATTCCTTTGTATGTTGGTTATACGTCACATGTCACCTGTTTCATTGTTGGGTGGTCTGTTCACTGATATTGATTGTGTGTCATTGCTAAATACAGCTTTGTGTGTGTGTGGATGTATGGTGTTTCTCAACCTGCCTGTCTATGACTGAGTTAAAGTGTTTGTGGTCTAGTTGTTGTTATGTGATTATGGAGTGATGCGTTTGGATTTGTATGACTATGTTGGTGGTGTTTGTTTGTGTGCGTTGTGGTGTTGGTGTTTGTTTGGCACAAATCTGCTTGGCTTTGTGTGTGTATTGGGTACTTGGCTTTTTAGTATTTTGTGTGTGCGTGTGTGTGTCCTGGTATAGTACATTTGTCTGCGTGTGTGTGTGTGTGGACTTCACTGTCCATTCCGGGAGTGTGTGTTATGTGTGGGTGTGTATCTCTGCAATTTCCTCCACTATATGCTAGGCGTACTTACGGTTGTCGTCTTTATCATTATGGCTGGCCCTGAAGATGTATGGCGAGATACAACACTGAGAGGACTTGCAGTTTATTTGCCATGGTGGCCACAGACGCGTCTGAGTACCTGGAGGTGAGTATCTCCTTTTGTTCTTTCTGTTTCCGCCAAGCTTTTCGTTGCGGTCGGCCATTAAATCCTGGTGGTCTGGTAACTCGTTATAGGGTGGGCTCTACTTTGGTTCCCGCCAGCCTCAAGATGGCTACCGCCGCCGCTGGCTCTAATGCAGTGGCAGTACTGGCGATAATTGGGCTGTGTTGCTTTGGGTTCACCGCCGTATTCGTTAAGTGGGCGTCTGCACCACCAGCCTGGTGGCCGTCTCACCGCCACCACCGGTGTGGCAGTCCGGTTACTGCCAAACTCGAAATGAGGACCTAAATAGTTTATTGTTTCCTGTTAACAGATATAAAGATAATATAAAGATTACTACTGGATGACATCAACTGTTAAAGAAGAAAATCCTGCAAAAATCAATAAAAGGCCTCTAAAAAAAGAAAAGTAGTTATAATCTAAAAAACAATACATAATTGAAATTTAAAAAATCACATAGCATACTACAACATTTCTTTTTTGTTAAGCAGAAACGAGAGAAGCCTTAAAAGACCACACCAAAGATAATATCAGGAGTAGCCTGGAATAGGAAATCCAAACCATTTTCAATAGAACACAAAAAGTCATCATTAGCCACAGGTAATATAAAATGTTTTAGCAATTGCAAAATTTAAAATAAACAATAGAAAAAGAAAGATACAGAGAGAAGTAAATAAATGAAAAGGGTTATCTACAAAACATTAATCACTTAATCTATCTTTTTTTCAGCACAGTGTACAAATTGTCTTTCCTATTTCAGGTGAAGCAAGGCAACAGATGAAGTGAGAATAAAGAAATATTAGACATATATTTACTCATTTTATTGTATTCCTTACAGATTTTCAAAAACTGGCATTGCAGTACCAAGCCAGCTGTGTTACCTCACGCACAGGTCACAAAGTTTTAAAGTATCATGGGTATTTGTACTGTAGAGATAGAGTTACTGAACTCAGGAGCCATTGGAGGTGTGTGCAATACTTTTGTTCACATTGCAGAGACAGAGCTGTTACTCTGGAAGATACCATTGTTAGGACAACAGAATATAACCGCTCTGCCTCTGAAATGAAAATAGAAGTACGAGAAAGTGTACAGAAGAACATTTGGCACACACCTCCGCTGATTCCAGTGGGCAAGTATTAAGGGAAGTGGAATGAAATATTCCCATATAGGTTGCAGGTAACATGCCCTCTATACCAGATCTAAGACGGGTGTTTCAACGTGAAAAACTGGCAAGTAATCCTCAACATGTAACACCACAATCCTATGAAGATATAAACATCCCCCAGAACTAAAACAAACCTTCTCAAATGAACCTTTGCTCCTGCATGACATGCATAAGAATTTTTTTATATTTAGCACAACCCATAATTTACTTATCGTAGAGAATAGTGAAATTTGGATAATGGATAGAACATTTAAATCTACGCCCAATCCATTCCCCCAAATTTACACCATTCATGCAACAAAAAAATAACACAACTGTCCCCCTAGTGTATGCATTGCTCCCTGAGATACAGTCCTCTACTTACACTGAATTGTTATCATTAATTGAAAGCAAAACTATCAGTAAAAGACCTAGAAAAGTAATAATAGATTTTGAACTATCAATGATTAACACAATAATTAAATTAAATCCAGGAACATAAATAAAAGGATGCTTCTTTCACTTTTTTCAGGTATATTGGCGTAGAATTCAAAAGTCATCCTTGTGTGAGGAATATTTCTCAAGCAGCATACTACAATTTGAATAAAGAAAACTAACTGTGATATGCTTTGTACCACCTGACAGAGTAGATGAATACTACACATGCAACACAGAATCTAGCTATTTTACAGTAAATGCAAATAAATTGGCACAGTTACTAAATTACTTTGAGGACACCAGGATTGGCCATCTAAGCACATCAGGTCACAGGAGAAAACCAAGGTTTCTTAGTGAATGGTGGAACTGCTACATGACCTGCTTAGAGGGTGGTGAATAGACTAATAATGCCATTGAGGGATGGCACAACTCCTTCAACAGAGCAATTGGAAAACCTCACCCAAACCTGTATCATTCCATGGAAATTTTGAAGAAGAGCAAAGTGTCCATGGAATGAGACTTGCTCAGTTACTGTCAGGTAGCCTAAACCCAGCATCACACAGAAGAGTAAAGAAATGTCAGAAAGACTATCGAATAGATTACAAGAACTTTCTTTAATGGTGGCTTCAGACTACCTTTACAGTATAGCATATATATTAAATTTCGAACCGATACTAACCTCTATCTACATTACTTGCCAGTTTTAACTGTAACAAGAATTAAATTGGAATTTTTGTAAACATTTTTAAACTAAATTATAAAACAATTGGAGTTCCTACCTTTAGCTAATTTCATGTCTTTACCCGATGATGACAGTATCAGTCCTTCTCTTCCTGTAGACTTCCTTGACCAAAGGAAGGTAGAATAGCCATTTCCCATGTGAATTAAAATTCCCCACATTAAAAGGATGAAAAAAAAAACTTACACGGAAAAAAGAAGCACTTTATTAACCTAAGTTAAGTAAAAAAAATCCCGTACTCCAAATTTATAACAGTGCCCAATAGTTTGTGAGAAAGATGATCAAATTTCCCTTAAAAAATAAAAAACGTTATTAACGGCATGGTTAAAACCACAACATAGTCATAAAATGGAAAAAAGACATGAAAATGGGAGAAAACACAACACTATTAGTAAAAGAAAGAAACACATAACTTTAAAAAAAGGAATAACAAAGGAAAAAAATACATAGCATTCAGTAAAATGTTAAGTGCAAAAGACATGTGTAACGATCGGAAACAGCACTTTTTATTCTAAAACAACAGTGTTATTCCTTTCATGTCACTGACACTGCTAAAAACTATTTTTTTAAACCTCTTCCATTTAGTATCGCTAAATTATCCTGTATGGGAATAAAAAAGAAAGGTTAAAAATATACATACCTTCAAAATCTTATTCCCTGCCTTGTAACTACTTCCCTTCATCTATAATAACGATACCCTTGTAAATACGTAAACTAACATTATAGTAATGACTCACCCATCTGAGATCTCTCCATGCATCCGAGCTGGACCGCGGCGCTCCACCAACTGAAGAAAGAGACTCAAAACCACATTGACAGAGGGAAACTGTGAAAATAGAAATTGGACTACTTTCCTCAATGAAAACAATTGGAGACAGTGAAAAATACCACCAAAATGCTTTAAAAAATTTAATTAAATGGGTAAAAAATTGTAAATATTAGTAAAAAATATTTTGTGAATACATTTATTTTCTTAATTATTTAAATTTTTTTTATTAATAATACATATTTTTTTTTAATCTAAAAAATGTTTTTCATTTAAAAAAATATGTTTGCAAAGAAAAAAAATGATATTATTGCTTCAATAATTTTTCAGAAATATATTTATAATAATGTAAAAAAAAACTACCAAAGTCAAACTTTTGTGATTTGTTTTATTTTAATATCAAAAAATAAAAGTTTACCTATAAATAGTACTAGGTTAATGTGATTACTTTATTACTATTACCATTCATTCCATTGTGCATATTAGTAATTATGTTTTTAATGAATAAACTTTTTACAGATTTAAAAAATATTTAATAAGAATAACCATTTTTGAGAAATCTGAAATTAGTATTTTCAATTTTCAAAAATTAGATTTGCAGTGAAATAAAATTATATTATTGCTCGATTAAAGTTACGTAAATGTATTTATTTTTAAAAAATTACAAAAATATGAATTGTTTAAATGTTTTCAAAGAAAAATGTAAACAACAAAAGAAATAAATGTTTGTTTACAAACAATACTCTGTTAATGTGTTACCCTATTTATATTACAATTCATACCAAATATGAGTTTCAAACTAATGAAACATGATAATCATGTATTAAAATGTATACCTGATTATTAATACACTTCCCCACCCCTTACCCATGTATCCCATGCATCCCGCCCCTAGATGAAACCGCTGCATTTTTCTCTAAACTTCTTAGTTTTATACCCCATAAAAAGGTGTTTGACCACAAAAATTAATACTCTAGTATTAATACTGTTACCTGGAACAAATAATACTCAGATAATATAATGTTTTTGTATAAATATATTTCACAATTCTTACTCAACATAATACCGATTAACATATTTCTGAATACTTTATTTGCATTTATAAATATTTCAGAAATAATTGTATAAGCATGATAACATCAATGCAAATTTAATAAAAAATAATACACAAGTATTAATATTTGATTATTAATACACTCTGCTACTCATTACCCCCGTATCTCTTGCATCCCATCCCTAAATGAATGTACTATAATTTTTCTCTCAGCTTTTTTGTTTTACACTCCTCCAATTTTTTTTAAACTATTGTAAATAATGCCCCCATAAAATTCAAAACTATTTTTTAACATTATAACATTAAAGCAAAATTAAACAGTAAATTATTTCAACAAATTATCCTCAGAAAGTATTAATACACTTCCCCAGCAATAACCCATATATCCCTTCCATCCCGTCCCTTCTTGAAAGTATGAAAGTAATAAAATTGCCGAAAATAAAAAATTTGCAAAAAACTATTAATTAAAATCTACAAAAAAATTATCCTTGTGTATCACAATTAACACCTTACATTTAAAAATAAAATTATTACAATCAAAACTAATACATTTCTTGCCAAATTAAAAAAATACTATATACATATCTGTATATATATATATATATATATTGTAGTTTCATAAAAAATCTAAGCAACTTTTCAATAAACATATATTTATATACATAAACTTACCGAAAATCGTAGTTAAGGCATTCGTTGTTCAGCCAGAATCGTTAAGGCAGTAGTTGTTTAATTACGCATTGTTAAATCTTTTATTGGTGTTCTGACTTCGTGCTTCAGGCACATCCTTGTTCGGATGTCATTGTTCTGGATGTTTCCCCATTGAAAGGGGTACATTATTGTACAGTGTAGTGATATGAAGTGGAGTACTGTGTGGTACAGTGAAAGGGCATAAACTGTTGCTGAGTGTAGTATAACATTGTTTAGCGGAGAACAGACAAGTGACATAGGGGGTCATTCCGACCCCGGGGATGCGGGAGCACCGCCAACAGGCTGGCGGTGCCCCGCAGGGCATTCTGACCGCGGCGGTTTGGCCGCGGTCAGACCAGGAAAACCGGCGGTCTCCCGCCGGTTTTCCGCTGCCCTGGGAATCCCCCATGGCGGCGCAGCTTGCTGCGCCGCCATGGGGGATTCCGACCCCCTCACCGCCATCCTGTTACAGGATGGCAGTGAGGGGTGTCGTGGGGCCCCTGCAGTGCCCATGTCAATGGCATGGGCCCTGCAGGGGCCCCCGTAAGAGGGCCCCACTTTGAATACCTGTGTCTGCTTTGCAGACACTGGAATTCGCGACGGGTGCCACTGCACCCGTCGCACATCCTCCACTCCGCCGGCTCCATTCGGAGCCGGCTCCCTCGTGGGGAGGGGTTTCCCGCTGGGCTGGCGGGCGGCCTTCTTGCGGTCGCCCGCCAGCCCAGCGGGAAAGCCAGAATGGCCTCCGCGGTCTTTCGACCGCGGAGCGGCCATATGGCAGCTCCCGCCGCCCGCCGGGGTCAGAATGACCCCCATAGACTGGAATTGAGAAGAGTAGAATGGCCTAGAATGGAGTAGTGTACAGTGGAGTGACACAGAGTGAAGTGGCATACAGTGCAATAGCATACAGTGGAGTGGCGTGCAGTGACATGGCATACATTCATTGGGATGGCATAGAGAGGAAGAGCTTAGAGTGGAGTAAATTTATGTACAGTGGTATAGCATAGAGTACAGTGATTTAGAAAGGAATTGTGTACTATGGAGTGGAGATGACTGCAGAGGCACAGAGTGGTGTGGTGTACAGTGCAACAGCATATAGTGGAATGCTATGGAGTGAAGTGGCATTGAGTGGAGAGAGATAGTGTGGATTGGTGTACAGTGGAATAGCATGCAGTGAAGTGGCATACGGGGAAGTGGTGTAAATTGAAGTGGCATACAATGAAGTGGCATAGAGTGGGGTAGAGTGGAGTATAGTGAAAAGCATACAGTAGAGTGGTATACAGAGGAGTGGTATAGAGTGGAGTAGCATACAGTAGAGTAGCATGGAGTAAAGTAGCATACCCTGAAATAGTGTACAATGGAGTAGCATAGGTTGGAGTGGCATAAAGTGGAGTGGCATACATGAGCGAAGTAGAGTGGAGTGGTGGAGACTGGAATAGCATACAGTGGAGTGGAATAGATTGGAGTGGCATACAGTGGAGTAGTGCAGAGTGGAGTGGGGTCCAGTGCAGTAGCGTACAGAGAAATAATATACAGTGGGGTGGCATACAGTGGAGTGGGGTAGAGTGAATTAGTATAGAGCTGAAAAGCATAGAGTTGAGTGGCATAGAGTGCAGGTGCATACAATGAATTGCATATAGTGAAATAGTGTAGTGCTGAGTGAGTTACACTGGAGTGGCACAGAGTGAAGTGGCATAGAGTAGAATAGTACAGCGGAATGGCATAGAGAAGAGTGGTGTACAGTAGAGTGAGGTAAAATGTAGTGGCGAACAGTGGAATAGCATAGACTGGAATAGCGTAGGGTGGCATGACATTCAGTGGAGTTGTATAGAGTGGATTGGTGTAGAGTAGAATACCATAGAGTGAGTGTTATTTGTAGGTTAATGCACACCCGGGCACCCAACAAGCAGCAATTTGGGGACCATGAGGGGAGCATACAGCAGGAAGCAGCATTGTTCCCACCCAGTGGGAGCAACTTCATTTGCACGCTCCTGCCAGGAAGGAGCAATCTGTGTTCCCCGTCGATGTGGAGCATTCTTATGCCTCCCAAAAGGTGGTAGCAGACTTGGATTCGCTGAGCTCCTATGCCTGCCTGGAGCATTTTGAAAGCTCCTACCAGGTGGGAGCAGACATGCCTTCCCTGCCTGCACTGATATGGGCAGGAAAGGCATGTTTGCTCCCAAGTGGCAGGAGATTTAAAAATGCTCCCACGAGGTGGAAGCAGACACATGTTTCCTTGCCTGTGGTCTTGTGGGCAGGGAAACTATTGTGTCCCAAGGATGGGCTACCCTGGACACAGTAATTGAGCTGGCCCCTGAGATGGGGTCTCCCAGGACTTCACAGGCTCAGGGAGTGGGGTCAGACTGCACCCCTGCCTTTAAAGTATAGTTTAGCCCTGGGGAGGTGGGATTCCTGGTGCCTTTTAAGGCTCAAGGAGGGGGCCATACAGCCCATTTTCATGAATTCGACCCTGGGGGACAGGATCCCCAAGGACTAAGAAGACCCCTCCCCTTAATAAATGTAGTGGGTCCTGGGGACAAGTGGGTAGAGACCGCAATCAGCTTGGGGATTGGATAACCATACTCCCTCCCTTATTTAAGCGACCAGGCCACCTGGGATAGGGTCCATGGGGCCCAAAAAGATGTCCAGGAAGGGGCCTCATTCACTCACCCTCCCCAATTAATTTGGTGTGTGGCCATTTCCTTATTTTTTTCATGATCCTGCAGGAGTCCTGTGGCTTTCTCAGCACACGTGACTTCCTTTTTCAGTTTTTGGGCCCAGAGACTCCCCAAAGGGGTAGGATGTCAGAGTATTCCTACCCTACCCCTTATGTTTTTTTTTTTCAATTACAGGACAGGGGACTAAGTTCCCATGTCCTGTAATGGCTGCCAGCAAAAAAAAAATTATGTTGTTGACAACCAATTGGAGTACTCATTCGCACAGGGGCATGTCTCCCATGGGAGCGAGTTGTCCCAAGTGGAAAAAAATTCTGGGCCAATTAGGATGCTCTATTTTTAGGGTTAAGCGCCCAAGTGATCTGGCCTGTTGTAATCTCTCTTTGGACTTTTAACCACATCCATGTCATGCCCATCACTTTAATTGGTTAGTGTGCTTGATATTTAAAATTCACTCCATTTCATAAGTGAAAGGCATGCACACGTCATGTTCCGGTGTTTAGCCCTCCTCGAGTGCACCAGCCAACAGCTGCAAACATACGAGGCTCCTTGTTTTCCGCATGGTTTCTCAACTACTTTTGCTCTTTTTTTTCTACACAGCATGATCTCACTAGGTTTTAAACAGCACGATCACACTTAAAAAAAAAAAAAGAAATTGGGGGAAATTTCCCCATCCCCATCCATACCAACTTGAGATTTCGACGGCCACCACTGCACATATGCATTGCCACGTGTCCTCTAGTTAATTTTGTCATAACAAGGCTGCAGCCCTGATCGCGATGTGTACAGAGCATCAGCTTTCGTTTCACTGAAGTCCATCACCTGGCTTTCGTAATAGTGGTCTTTCTCTAGGCCCTTGAAGGCAATTTGACATGATACTCTGCAATGCAGCGTGATGTGTGGAGAGGAGGTTAGAGTCACTGTTGTAAGTGTTACAGTCGGCCTTGTGATCACCTGCATGCCATAGGTAGTGGCAGAGCCCTGCTGTGACGTGCCACATACATGCCTACTCTGGAAAATTTGGCATCCAACTCTTCCATCATGGAACTGCGTCAGTCCAACCAACGAGTGAGATGAGCTGTCGATAATTTATCTGAACTCCTCAGACCCACTTCTGACATTTTTTTCCTCCAATGGTTCAGCAGTAACAGTATTCTAGAAATGCGTTTTTTAAAGGTATAGTAAAGAAGATCGGTCAAGTTCTATAATATTTATTGTTATTGTTCACATAATATTTCTTGACGTTATTAGTTCACTTAAATACATTGATCATAAATGTGAGGTTAGAAGTCCCTGCTCAAGAAAGCAATACAAGCAATTATATATATTTGCGAATGAGTTGTGTAGTGTCGCTGGCCAGTGATGTAACCGGCCAGTTGACACTCTGCAGTTTAAGGGGGTGTTTAGAATTACGTAATGAACCTAGGTGAAATCCCCGGATGTTCAGAGGGGTTTCACCTTTCATTGGTGTGTGTATGGTTTGCTCCGTGGCCTCCGGCCCGGAGCCATAAAATAAAGAGAGGGCGTGGCCTGGGCAGGGACTAGCCGTGCTGTGCATAGTCGGAGACCCGTGCGGGCTCTCCCGACCAACAGGCTCCATCCTGCCACGCCGCCCCACAACACTTTACAACGGCATCGCTTGTCTTAATTTCACAGAGTGCCAGAATGAGCAGTGAGTGTCGGAGCCCTTTTTAGGGCTAAGACACAACATTCTGGCGACGGGGACGGGCGGTTCCACGCCCCTGGGATCGGACCCCGCTGCGGCCGCGTGTGCAACGCGGTGCTCGTGCAGTAGGCGTACAGCCCAATAATAAAAAAAAATATATATATATATATAAACGGAGAAAAACAATAATAAAGAAGAACAGCTGACAGAGTGGCAGCCGTGAATTACATGGTGTTTGTGCCCACTCGGTATTTTTTCTTTTTCTAAAAAGGAACTGGAAGTGGCAACAGCGGAGGACTGTTTTGACCGACAAAATAGAGTCCACACAGAAGCTGGCAACACCAAAGCTGGAAAACTAAAGGGGCACATCAGGACACCGTGAGTACAAGTGTCCTTCCCCATAGCCTGTAACTAGGACGGTAGGACAAATTGTCGACACAGAACAATAATAGTCGCTTCCTAATATATGCACAACTGCAAGAGGCCTGCCTAGCTTCACCCTAGCCACAATGTCTGCAATACCTCCAGTAGAACCATTTGTTGTAGAAGGTGCTCCCTCTGCACAAGCTCCAAAGTGGAAAGAATGAGTAGAAAGAGTGTTGCTATTCTTTGAGGCCACTAAGGTAGCAAATGACCAGAAACGAGCTATGCTCATCCACATAGGAGGGAAGGACATATATAAGATATCAAAAAACCTAGTGGAAGATGCGCCCAAGACACACGCAACACTCATAGCGGCCCTCAACCGTCACTTCGAACCCATGGTCAATACTGATTATGAGAGGTTCATATTCAGACAAGTGAGGCAACAGGTGGAGGGGTCGCTAGATGCTTTCCACCTACGACTAAGAGAATTAGCGAGTACGTGCAGATTTAATAATGAGACTGAAGAAGTCAGAGGACAATTAATACAAGGGTGTGCCTCCCTCAAGCTCAGGGAACGCATCCTAGAGGAGTCAAGAAAATCATTACGGGACATTCTACAACTGGGCCGCACAAAGGAGCTGTCGAGAGCCAGGGCTTCGCACATGGAGGCAGCCTTACAGCGTCCCATAAAGGAAGAGGTAACCAATGCAGTCATGACACCCATGAATAAACCCCGACAAAAGGTGAACAACGCACGCACCAGACAGTGTGGATATTGTGGTGGAGTACCACACAGAGCATCTGAGTGTCCGGCAAGAGGAAAAGTATGCTCTGGCTGCGGAAAGATGAATCATTTTGCAAAGGTTTGCAGATCCAAAAACACTCGAGGTGCATCTGTCAACATTGCACTCGAAGAGGCCCCTCCAGAAAAATCGGAGCGGGGGAGTGACATGGATGATGACGAAGCTGTCATTCATGTCGTCCACTCCTTATTTGCTGTCAGACCTACCAGCCATCGTCAAGCACAACTTCCAAAATGCCAGATCCTCATGGGCCAGCATGAAGTGGTCGCAGTAGTGGATACGGGAGCGTCCATAAACTTACTAGCAGCGGAAGAACACTGCCGAATGTCGCCAACTCCAGCACTGACTAAGACAAATGTCAAGGTATATGCATATGGGCAAAGTACCCCTCTATCCTTGCGAGGCATGTTCCAGACCATCATTACCCATGGATCGCAATCTACATCTGCGAAGGTCTATGTGACAGAGGGAGGAACTGGTATGCTATTAGGCTGTAAGGCTGCAGAGGAGTTAGAAATCGTGACGTTCGCCCTCAGCATTCACCAAGAATCTGTGACTGAGCTGGTAGCCCGATATAAAGGAGTATTCAACGGCATTGGGTGTCTCCGAGGCCGAGAGATCAAGCTCCACATTGATCACACAGTGCAACTGGTAGCCCTCCGCCATCGGCGAGTGGTGTTCCACCTTCGACCCCAAGTGGAGAAAGAGCTGGACAACTTGGAGAAAGCAGGAATCATTGAGAAGGTCTCTGGGCCCACCCCGTGGGTATCTCCCATTGTGGTAGCTAGGAAACCCAAACAGCCAGGTGAGATGTGAATCTGTGTGGACATGCGGCTTCCTAATGCTGCCATCAAGAGAGAAAGACACCTGACCCCTAAGATTGATGACATATTGGGAGAGCTCAGTGACTCTAGGTGGTTCTCAAAACTGGATCTCCGATCTGAATACCACCAGCTGGTGTTGGCCAAGGAATCCCGTTATATCACGACTTTCTCAACACATGTGGGGCTCAGGAGATATAAACGTTTGAGCTTTGGGGTATCCAGCGCTGCGGAACCATCAATGTCAGTGACGACATTCTCGTCCATGCGCCTACCATTGTGTAACACCACTCCCGGCTACAGAGGGTCCTACAACGCATTCAGGATTCTGGACTCACACTGCATCGCCAAAAGTGTGAATTTCTAAGAGATAGAATACAATTTTCCGGCTGCACATTTTCACATTTTCGGTGAGTAGGGTAGCCCCTGATCCAGCAAAGGTAAACGACATTAAGAAGGTGCCCCCTCCTACCACCATCACCGAGGTCAGAAGTTTCCTAGGGATGGTAAACTACTGTGGCCGATTTATCAAGGATTTGTCCAACCTGACACAGCCTCTAAGAAATCTCACCAAAGCCTCTGAGCCGTGGAGGTGGGTGTCCACTGAACAAACGGCTTTTGACAATATCAAAGAAGCATTATCCAGTGAGACTGTGTTGAGATACTTCGATCCCCAAAAAAATACCAAGATTGCTGTTGACGCTGGGCCACAAGGCCTAGGTGCTGTTTTGTTGCAGAAACAAGGAGAAGGAATGTGGGCTCCCGTTGCTTATGCCAGCCGGTCACTCACTGAAACGGAACAGCGTTATTCGCAAATAGAAAAAGAAGCAATCGCTGTACACTGGGGTTGTAAGCACTTCCATATTTATGTATATGGCCGCCCGTTTAGTGTGACCACCGACCATAAGCCGTTGCTTCCTCTGTTCAATGGAACCGCTTCCAAGCCACCGCCGAGAATTGAGAAATGGATGCTGCAATTGCAGGACTATCGGTGCCAGTTAGAATATCGCCCGGGATCTGAAAACCCTGCTGACTATTTGTCGAGACATCCCAGAATTGCTTCCGCTGTGGAGGTTGAGGAAGCGCAAGAGACTGAGGAGTATGTCAGATATGTCACAGATCGATCCCGGCCTATGCCCATGACTATGGGTGAAATTGTACAAGCGACCAAGACGGATGAGTGTTTGCATAAAGTTCTGGTGGCCATACAGAATAATCAGTGGCACCGTATCAAAGGGCAATTGCCTTTGCTGAACACTGAGTCTCAACGTGTCATCGGGAGTCTGTATAATGTTAAGGATGAACTCACCACTGATTCTCAAGGGTGTCTGTTGAGGGGAAGTAGGTTGGTTATTCCGTCCTCCCTCACCACCAAAGCCGTTGAGTTGGCCCACAATGGCCACCAAGGGATGGTCAAAACGAAAAACCGCCTCAGGTCCAAGGTGTGGTTTCCCCTTATGGACGAAAAAGTTGAGCGCCTGGTAAGGTCGTGCCATTGGTGTCAGGCTACTGGTGAGTCGAATAGGCCTGCTCCCATCGAAACTGAACCATCCCCAACAGGTCCCTGGGTCTCAGCTAGTTTGGATTTTGGCAGTTTGCCCGATGGTCGCCATACTATGGTCATCATTGATGATTTCTCGAAGTATCCTGAAGTAGAAATTATTCCTGCCCTCACGGCCGACGTGGTGATTTCCGGGCTCGAGAAAACTATGGCCACTCATGGTCTCATAGCCGAGATAAAGACGGACAATGGGCCACCTTTTTAAAGTAAGGAACTGGCTGAGTATCTGAGGATTACAGGCACCCGTCATCGTAGGATTACCCCGCGTTGGCCTCAAGCTAATGGGGAGGTAGAGCGATTCATGCAGACTTGAAATAAGGTGATTAGAATCGCGGTAGCAGGTGGTCAAGCTGTTGAATATGCCATTTTCTCGTTTCTACGGAACTATAGACAGACGCCACATTCCACCACGAGCCGAGCGCCAGGTCAAGTCGCATTTGGGAGGGAGTCTATTGATGCCATTCCTCATCATTCTTCCTGGGTTCCTCCCGATATGGCCCGAGTTTAGTTCAGGAGAAAAGGCGAGTGTCTAATCAACGGGTCAGCCGTGCTCGACAAGCGACTGTGTCTGACCTACAAGTGGGTGATCAAGTGCTGTTAAAACAGACCCTTCCTGGTAGTAAATTTTGTACGCCGTTCACTTCGGTCCCGTGGAGAATTGTCCAAAGGAACGGATCTGCTGTTGTTGCCCAGCGTTGTAGTGGCACGGTGACCCGCAATGTGTCGTTGTTTAAGAGGTTCCACCTTTCGGGAGATAATCGAGAAGAAGTTTCTTGTGACACTGACGATGGTGGTCCTTTGTCTGTGGGGCCTGAAGTGGAGAGTTCATCGGTTGATTCTGAGGATCGAGGTGTTGGTGTTCCTGTTTCTGCCCCATTGGAGCAAGTGACTGTTGGACCGGCCCCCGAGTTGTTGTCACAACGCTCTGGGTCTGCCAGATATGGTTTGCTGAGTAATCCATGTCCCTCAATCCGCCTACATGATCACTTGTGCGATTGATGATCAAGTGTTTTGTGTGATGTTTCAGTTTTTGTATTTTGTGGAGGAATGTAGTGTCACTGGCCAGTGATGTAACCGGCCAGTCGACACTCTGCAGTTAAAGGGGATGTTTAGAATTACGTAATGAACCTAGATGAAATCCCCAGATGTTCCGAAGGGTTTCACCTTTCATTGGTGTGTGTATAGTTTGCTCCGTGGCCTCCGGCCCGGAGCTATAAAATAAAGAGAGGCGTGGCCGGGGCAGGGACTAGCCGCGCTGTGCACAGTCGGAGACCCGTGCGGGCTCTCCTGACTGACAGGCCCCACCCTGCCACGCCACCCCACAACACTTTACAACGGCATTGCGTGTCTTCATTTCACAGAGTGCCGGAAAGAGCGGTGAGTGTCGGAGCCCTTTTTAGGGCTAAGACACAACAAGTTGTATCATACTTTTTAGAAAACAACAATGAAGTGTGCTTGCTCTGTAAACTAAACTAGTAAATATCACTTTATGGATGTACTTATAGAGGAAGGAAGACAACCTTTGTCCTCTGTGTATTAGCATATGTAGATGTGACTCATCAGTATTTGTGGGCGTGTAAAATATATTTGCAAATGTCAGTTACATTAGAATAGTTAAACATTGTCTACACTAATCAGTATTGGTCGTAGTCACAGAAGGAAATGGCTGTATGGCGGCTTAAATTTCAAAAGTAAAAGTTCACCTGCACCTAATTTCAATAATTTTGGCTCTGAACCATAATTTTTGTTTTAGATCCACAGTTTCATTCAAGAGAACAGTTAGTGTGGTTTAAGATCGTTAAGCAACAGGATCCCTAGACATTTCCCCAACCCTCGCAGTTCTTAAGCTGATAAAAAACCAGACAATATTCAACAGAATGATTGGTCAGTGTTGCTAAAGCCCAATAAGCATGTAAACCATGCTTGTTTCTTCAATTACTCTACTTAAGACACATATTTGTTTTTGCACAATGACTATGATATGTTGACTGTAAACTTTCAGTAATGCGCATTGAGACCCAAGATCTGCAGCCTGTGTAATACATTCATATATAAAGTAGTCCCAGTTTGCCATTTTCATTATTGACTCATTGCAGTGAAACCTATGTAGTTTCAGAGAATATGGTTAAGACAGAGAATCAGGTGCTGTTAGTACATTTTATCATCCTACGCTGACTGCACCCTCTTCTACGTTCAGGTATTTATATTTACCAGTAATTTTGTATTGTGTTCCATTCCGGGAGGAGTAGGGTTTTTTCTTTCACAGAATGTCAGACTAAATAAAGTCCCCTAATACAAGACAACCTCTTTTAAGAAACTAGTGTGCTTCTAGGAAGTAGCACGTTCTCTCTCTCGCTCAGCTGAACTGATTAGTTCAATCTCTGTGGCTGTCTTGTGTCTTTGTTTGGGGAATTGTGTTAGCCAGCCAGCAACTCTGATGGTGGGGTGGTGAAAGTGGTATTCTATTGTAATTAGCATGGCAGATTTAAATTAGAATGCTAAATGGCAACATTTTCATTTTTTGCTGCAGATACAGAAAGAAGGTAAATGGAAGTGCTTTAGTTACACACAGGGCCACTGGAATTATGTGACAGGAGAGGACCAAATTATGAGGCAGGGTTGACCAATTTATGTGGCAAGAAAGTCCAATTTACAACACCAATAGGTCTAACTCTTGCAAATGCAAGACCTATTTCATTGCAAATGCTTGCATTTTTATGTCATGAGGGCCTAAACAGTCACAGACATGGTAGCACTTGAGCTTTCTTGTTTATTTTACATTTTTATGTGATGAGGGCTTGTCAGCTGCAGACCTGGTAGCACTCTTGCTTTCTTGTTTATTTTGCACTTTTACATCATGAGGGTCTGAAGAGCTGCCAACATGGTAACACTTGTGCTCTCTTGTTTATTTTACATTTTATTTTACTAAAATGTTTCTTGAACAGCGCACATGGTCTCCACAGTTGTGGCGGGATCTCTGCATTGCAGATTACCATTGCATAGATCCTGCCACGACTGAGGAGCCTCCACCACATGTGTGGAGGTTCTTTGTGAGACAGCGCCATAGAGTTTTTTCCACTTGAAACAATGTTAAAGGAGTTCCACCTTGATTATATTCCATACCCAATGGCAAAACAAAGGCTACTCCGCCCCCCCTTGTGGGGTGAATGAGTCTGGAGGGGGGAGCCCTCCATGTTCTTTGCTGGGGGAGCTCCAGTTTTCTTGTGCCACTGTCACCATTAAATTCCCATAATTATACACTGTCCTTTTTTAGGGACAAGCGCACAAGCGCTGTGGCCTGTTGTTATCTCTCTGTGGGCCTTTAACCACGGCCACTTTTGATATTGATTCTTTGTTGTGCTTGCTTTAAATGCTCATTTTATTGGTGCATTCTGTGAAATGTCCCTCCTTTGTTTACAGAGTTCCCTCCATATTTGTTGGCCATCACACTACTTGATGCATCCTCCCGTTACAGCACGTGATGGCCCCTCCTTCGGTCTCAGTTTGCCTTCCAATCCAGCCGCGATCCTTTCTAGACATTCATGCAGGGAGCCAATAACTCTTGCGCTCAAGCTCATGGCGGCCCTGGCACTTTGAATTGACTTGGTTACGTCTACTGTTTTACTTTTCATTTTCAATTTATGTGGCAAGAAAAGTCCAGTTAGGAATTTACAACGCTAATAGCTCCAACTCGAGCAAACGTGAGACCCATTGCATTGCAAATGTTTGTTTTCCACAAGAGTCCCTCAAACCCACTGTCCACATGTACAAATATTATTGTACCTTAATATCTCAAAAACTCTTGAACAGATTGACAACAAATCACAAAAAGCACACTTTCTGGACCATAATCTAACTTCTTCCCAAAACTAGAGTGAATCGAATCAGCAGTTTTGCAGTAGCACTACTAAAAAAAGTCTTTGGAAAATACTTGGAAATTTTGGGCCTTATTATGATCTTGGCGGATGGGATATTCCATCACTAACATGACGGATAGCCCGTCCGATGTATTACAAGTTCCATTATATCCTAAGGAACTTGCAATACAGCAGACAGGATATCTGTCATGTTTGTGATGGAGTATCCCATCTACCCAGATTGTAATCAGGCCCTTTGTGTTTTGTGATCCCTCTTTGTTTTTGCTCCCACTTAACGGACCACCCTGAAACATTTCTTGTAATAACTAGGCAAAACATAGCACTTTTATTGAAAGGATCATGAAGATTCATCAAACAAAGAAAAAGTTATTAGCAAAATGATAAAGGGATTTCCTTTGGAAACAGTGGCCCAACTACAAATACCCAGTGGCGACTAAAAAAAAGTTGTCATCAATGATGTTACTTCAGATATTGTAGCGATGACATCTTATCAATGAAGTCATAGAACGTGTCATGATTAATGTAATATGTGAGGTCAATAGCAGTTCATGACGATGGTGCGAGGCATAGTTGCTTTAGGGCACAAGTTATAGTTACTTGAAGGTACTATAACTTGTGAATTTTAGTGGTTTTGTTCATTTTAAGAGGTCTGCTTTAAATTACATTTTCACCTAACTTTAACATCCCTTTCATGTTTGCTTTTTAGGGGTGAATGAAATATTCTGTTCCGCCGGTGTAGTTGGTGGAATTTCGCTTACTTTGCATTATGCTTGTATCGTGGAGATCTGTCACAATTTCTTGGACACAGGTCCAAAATGGTAATTTGGCAAGCGCAAGCATGATTCGGCATCCCTTAGAGCAATTTCCGATCGCTAGGAGGACATCCAATGAGATTTTTGCAATAGTTGGCGGACTGTTGCAACCTTTTTGTTCAGAAGGCTGCTACTCGAGTAGTAAAAATACTCTAGCGGCAGTATAATCAACTCAAGTACTGCGTGGTGCCGTTTATGCTGGTTTGTCAGCGAGAGCAGCATAACATGCCTATTTCTGCCTGTTGGAAGAACTCCTCAGAATCTTGGAGAGTTTTTACGTAACTCTGTGACATTCCGCTGAGTCAAAGTCTGTGAGTTCCGCCCACCCCTTGTTTTTTTCTGTTAATTTCCAGATCTTTTAAATGTAAGGTAAAATGTTAATACATTACCAAATAAAAATAATTCAGTAAATTTTAATTTTTTTAATGTAAAGTAAGATGTTTATTGATGTGTTCTGCATGGAGTTGGACACACCGGGCATCCAGAACATGTTAACAGTAGGTGGCCACGGGTGGTGCCCCAAGGTCTCTGCACTCCTGACTGACTCACCAGATATATATTTTTTTTAATGGGTGCCAGCCTAGGCAAGAGCAAGATTTTTCTTTGATCCCTTCCAGGCAGGAGAAAAGTGCTATGCCCATCCTCTCCTGGACAGAAAACAGTTGTGCCCCAGGGATGGGTTCACCAGGATACAGGTTGGTTCTTCCCCAGGACGGTGATGCTCCTGGAGCCAATCTAAAGTTTGAAGTGGGGGCCACAAAGCCTTCCCCTAAATTTTAAAATTACCCCGGAGCATGGAGTCCCTGGGGTCCTAGAGACATAGGGAGCAAGCCCCCCCCAAAACAAATATGCCACAGTGGTACCTTAGAGTGCAGTCCAGTGAGTACCTGCAACAGTTTGTGGGTGCGTAGCCAGGTTTGCGTGAGGGTTTGGAAGACAGGATTGGATGAGATATATACAGCCAGCGCTATACGTGAGTGATTGTTCTATGGCAACCCAAGGTGGAGAATCTTTTGTTCTAGGCTACATATATACTAGTTTTGATGGATGTAGTACCATATGCTAGTCTCTGTACAAAGAAGAATAAGGCATCCATATATCCTATGAGCTATTAGCTTGGAAATACACAATCTCTTGCACATGTCACAACACATGAACACTATCAATCAGTTATAGCAGGGATGTCCAGACAAGTAGTGAGAGCATTCCCAGAACATATGTATATTTGGGAGCGACCATCATCATGACAGCTTGCAGCCTACCCCACAGAGATAGATTCAGTATGGCCCATTTCTGGAATTCCACTTGGGATGTAGCAATAAGAGGGTCCAGAGAGAAAGGAATTATATTTTAGAACTGTCACATAATGTACATGCTGATGTATTTTAGTTTCTGTTTTTGTTTCATGTCTGCTTTTGGTATAGTCCTTAAGAGCCACCTTCATCCTTACCCTGGACATGGGCATCGCCTCACTCTTGTCCAATTACTTTCATACCTGGTCAGTGCTGAAATTTCTCCTATAATGGATAAGAGTTTTGAAGGGCCCTCTAGTGTATGGATACCATCATGCTGGGGACTAACAGATCATGGCCACTAGAGGTTCTAACACCAGTAGGAATAACAACAACAAAAGAGGGCACTCTTGTCTCATCTCTTTGTTAATGGGAAATAGATCAGAGAGAAAGTCCCCACTGATGAACAGGCCCAAAGACCCATTCTCTCAAGGGTGGCAAACATATTTTATGTGGTCAAATGCTTTTTCAGCATTCAGAGAGAGAGCTAGAAAGTCAGTATGATAGCTTTGGAAACCAGAGTAAGGCCCTCATTACAACCCTGGCGGCCGGTGGTAAAGCGGCGGTAAAACACCCAACAGGTCGACAGGCAAATGGGATTATGACCATGGCGGAAACCGCCAACATAGACAGCCACTTGAACACTCCGACTGCCACGGCAGTACAAACAAACAGCATGGCGGTCACCGCCAACAGAAAGGCGGAAGACAATGTACCGCCCACACTATTATGAGAGGCCAATCTGCCACCTTTTCTGGGGAGGATTCAACGCGAACAAAAACACAGCGGAAACAGGACTTGGAAGGGAAAACACTCACCTCTACACACCCCACGAGGAAGCGGGCTTACTAACTGTGGTGCTGGTGAAGGGCACAGTGTCAGCGGTGCTGGTGAAGGGCTCAGTATCTGGGGTGCTTACGGCGGTGTCCGTGGCGGCGGTGCAGGTGGCGGTGCTGATGGCGGTCTTGTCTGCTGGGCAGGTTGGCGGCCACGTTGACTTGCCTTTCATTTTCAGGCCCTTCCCCACCTTGGATGGTGGCGCAGCTTTCTTGGCACTTTCAACAATTGTCTTGCCTGAGCCCTTGGTGGCAGGTGTTTTGGCCTTCTCCCTCCGGGATGTGGGCAACTTTTTCTGTTTTGGAAGTGGGGAAATGTCCTTGCCCCCGCTCCTTGGGACACTGGCAGCCCTGTTGCTTGGCGCACTCCAAAATCCCGTTATTGCTGACACCACTGTGCCCAGCAATGTGGTGGCTGAGGTGCTGGGTTGGGACCTGGAAAGGCGGGCCCTAAGGGACGGACGGGGGGGAGGTGTAGGGAAGAGGTCAAAATTTGATAGGAAAAGCTTTTTAGACACACTGGGACGGGTAGATGGAGGGGGTTTGGGAGTGAAGGAAGAGGTAGTGGCTGTAGGAGGTGTTCGTTTGGTGACTTTGGGTGAAGGTGCATGGGCTGTAGGCTGTTGTGAGGTGGATGGCTGTTGGGTGGGTGTGTGACTGCGTTTGTGTACTTTGGGAGGAGGGCTCACAGACACACTGGGAGAGGACACAGGGGATGTGTGAATGGTAGTGGGGTGGTGAGTGCACGTGAGAGAGGTGTGCGGTGATGGGAGTGCTGGTGATGGAGGTATTGGCTGAAGATGTAGTGCATGCAGGTGTGAGTGGAGACGTGACAGGGAGGGAGGAGGGAGACGTGGAGGAGGGGGACACAGTGTAGGCAGTGGATGTTGGTATGTGTGCATGGGTATGATGCTTGTGTGAGTGCCTGTGGGATGTGTGGCGCTTATGTTTGCCAGAGCCACCCTTGTGTGTTGATGAGTGTGCATGCTGGTCTATTGGTGTGCTAGGGGTAGGCTGAGGTACAGGAGATTGGGTCTGGGTGGAAGAATTTTGGAGGGGGGAGGCTGGACACAGGGACAATGGCTGCCATCAGTGCAGAGGCCAGAGCCTGAAATGCTCGCTGTTGGGCTGCCTGGCCAGAATGAATGCCCTCCAGGTATGCATTTGTTTGTTGCAACTGCCACTCTACACCCTGGATGGCATTCAGAATAGTAGACTGCCCAACAATGAGGGATCTCAGGAGGTCAATAGCCTCCTCACTGAGGGCAGCAGGGCTGACTGGGGCAGGACCTGAGGTACCTGGGGCAAAGGAGATGCCCACCCTAATGGGTGAGAGGCCACGGGACACACTCTGAGGGGCTGGTGGGAAGGCGGTACTGGTAGGGGGGGTGGTAGCTGTACCTTCAGATGCGGTGGGCACAGAAAAGCCCGCCACCGCAAGGGAGCTGCCATCAGAGGAGGGCTCTGCTCCTGTCCCCGCCGTGGAGATCCCACACCCTCCGTCCCACTGGTGACTTCAGACTCCGTTGTCTCGCCCTCCAGGGCCATGTGGGATGCAGCTTCCTCCTGCCCCGGTGGCACTGCTCCTCTGCCTGATGATGCTAATGCACACAAGAACAGGGAGCCCACAAAAAGGGGGAGGGGAAGTTAGAAGAAAGAAATGTTCAGTGCATGCAATACCGCTACCGTTGGCGGACGCTACAGACAAAGCAGCCCTCCTCACTACGCCATGCACTTAGAGTTTCCTAGTTAATCACAGGTACATGGGGTACATGGCCTATGCCCGATTGCTGCACACATGGGAGTCACAGGAGCCTGACTAGGTGTAGATGGCTCTTACTACTGGTGGGGATGGGGTGCCACTTAGCCTGCCTCACAAAGGGTCCTTGCCTACAAAGCTCGCCATAGCCTAGGGGAACCCACTGCCCACCTCCCCCACCCACACACCTCCAATGCGCGCAGAGTCAGATGGATGTGACGTACAAACCCCCTTGTGGCCGCTGTGATGCCCTCAAGCACCCATCCAACTCCGGATACGCCCACGCCAGGATCCAGAACATCAGGGGGGTCATGGTGCGACAGGCACCCCTGCCACGTTGGGAGGCCATCCCCAGCTGGGCCTCCGCCGTCTTCTTGCTCCAGCGGCGAATGTCCTCCCATCTTTTACGGCAGTGGGTGCTCCGTCTGTGGTGGACCCCCAGGGTCCGGACGTCCTTGGCGATGGCACACTAAATATCCTTCTTCTGGTGGGTGCTGACCTCCAGGAATAGAACTGGGGAAAAGGAAAAACTTTAACCGTCCGGACCGTCACAGTCATTATCCCTCGTTCCCACCCTTGCCCTGACGTACATACACTCACCGTCCGCGGATGCAGGCCTCATCCCCCCTGTATCTTCCATCCGCACCACTCCAAACAGGCATTGCCCATACAGCATGCTCACAGTGTACTCACCTGTTTGTCTGGAGGACCGTGGAGTAGCGTGTAATGGGGGAGGACCCCATCCACTAGTTTCTCCAACTCCTCCGATGTGAAGGCAGGGGCCCTTTCTCCAGACACACGAGCCATTGTCGCTTCCAGACTGAGGTCACAGCAGCACTTGCAGTGTAGGTCCTCTCCTGTCGAAGATCAGGTATCAAGTGAGTGAACAGACAGAAAATGGTGGTCACGTCTGCGGCGGTAGGTACCGTCACCACCGGCGTACATTGTCATTGGCTCCTGGGTCCCATACGGCTAATGTTAACCAATGCAGGTTTGCGCCGCGGTCTTTGACCGCCTACCGCGGCGGTGTAGAACACCAGCCTAGTTACCTCATATCCCCTTGTCCCACATTACAGGTCAGGCAGCTGCCATTTCAGGGGGCCACATGGCATTATTTTTAAATGCCTCACACATATCTAGGCCTTGCATACACACAGAGACAGGCACATAGCGGATTGACAAAAGTGTGTAATAAAATTGTTTTTTTACTACCTCAGTTTTGGCTGACTCTGTGCTCGCTGTTCTCATACCCAGTGCACGTCCACTGGGGCAGGTGAGAAGATGGCGGCATCCTCCAGTGTACAGACCGCTGGTGGACCTGTCGACAATGGAAGAGAGACATGTAATAGTCACCTACAGACTTGATCGTGCCACAATCCAGGAACTGTGTGCCCAGTTGGAGCCAAACCTGATGTCAGCTATCCGCCATCCCACAGGAATCCCATCTCTAGTGCAGGTCCTGCCAGTACTCCATTTCCTGGCAAGTGGGTCTTTTCAAACAACAGTGGCCATAGCATCAGGGATCTCCCAGCCTATGTTCTCTAACGTGTTGTCCAGAGTGTTGTCTGCCCTGCTGAAACACATGCACAGCTACATCGTTTTCCCTCAGGTGGAGGATTTGCCTACAGTGAAAGGTGACTTCTATGCCCTAGGACATATCCCCAACATCATAGGTGCCATTGATGGGACACATGTGGCATTGGTCCCCCCGCAGGAGTGAACAGGTGTAGAGAAACCGGAAGAGCTACCATTCAATGAATTTGCAGATGGTCTGTTTGGCCGACCAGTACATCTCTCATGTGAATGCCAAGTATCCAGGCTCAAAGCATGACACTAACATTTTGAGGAATAGCAGCATCCTTTATGTGATGGGGCAACTCCAGAGGCACCGTGTGTGGCTAATAGGTGAGGACAATGACCCTATACCCTGTTAATAGTTGTCTGGGGCTGTCCCTAAGGGTTAGTGTGTGTCTAACAGTTGTCCCTCCACATTTGCAGGTAACTCTGGTTACCCAAACCTGTCATGGCTACTGACCCCAGTGAGAAATCCCAGGACAAGGGCAGAGGAATGCTACAATGAGGCACATGGGTGAACTAGGAGGATTATTGAAAGAATCTTCGGCCTCCTGAAGGCCAGGTTCTGGTGCCTCCATATGACAGGTGGTTCTCGGTACTACTCACCAAAGAAGGTGTGCCAGATCATCGTGGCCTGCTGTATGCTGCACAACTTGGCTTTGCGACAACAGGTGCCTTTTCTGCAGGAGGATGGTCCAGGAGGACGTCTTGTGGCAGCTGTGGAGCCTGTGGACAGTGAAGTAGAGGAGGCAGAAGAAGAGGATATCGACTACAGAAACAACATGATCCAGCAATACTTCCAGTGAGACACAGGTAAGAAGACATCACTGCCTCCTACATCTCATACCATTGTTAGACCTATCATTTGTCTGTCACTTTCACCCAGTGTATGGACCCTGACCTGTCACTTTGCCTTTCCATTTCACAGATGTGGGTCCCACTGTGTGACCTCTGCTATGTTACCTCATGGACTAGAGCTGTGTGACATAGGTATGTTGACAATACAATGGACATTGCTATTTTCCTCAGTTATTGCAAATATACATTTGTGAAAGCACAGACTGATTCCAGTTTGTTTTATGATTCAAGGGTGTTTATTTCAGTGCAAAATAGTGGAGGGGGTTGTAAAATGGTCAGGGGTGATGGTGGAGGAATGTCCATGGGAGAGTCCAGTTATTTGTCTCACAGGTGCATTGTCCAAAGGGGCATAGGAAGAGGAGCTAGGGCAGTTGATGGATGGACAGGGAGACAAAGTGGGACAGAAGGATGACATTCATGGTGGTCTCATTTCTTGGCACGGGTCTTGGCATTGTTCTCTGTCTTTGTCCTGGATCTCAGGGACCGTTTGCGGGGTGATTCTCCATCTGCAGGGGGTAGGTTGCTGATGTTGTGTTCCTGTGGCGGTGCCTCCTGTCCATTAGCGCCAGCAGAGGTGGTGGGCAGTTCATCATCCAGGCTAGCGTCAGGGGCCCCTTGTTGTGCCACAGTGTCCCTCCTGGTGTTGACAAGGTCCTTCAACACCCCTACAATGGTGACCAGGGTGGTGTTGATGGACTTGAGTTCCTCCCTGATCCCCAAATACTGTTCCGCCTGCAGCCGCTTGGTCTCCTGAAACTTGTCCAGTACCGTTGCCATTGTCTCCTGTGAATGATGGTATGCTCCCATGATGTTGGAGAGGGCCTAGTGGAGAGTGGGTTTGCCTGGGTTCCCTGTAGTGCTGGACACACTGCTGCTTGACGTGTCCTGGTGACAGAGGTATGGGCCTGCTGGGTGGGTGCTCTGCTGGTGTTTCCTGAGGGGGGAGGCTCTGTGGTGGCTTGTGACTGTGTCAGGGGAACCGACTGTCCCGAGGTCCCAGAAGGGCCGAGCTGGTCATCTAGATCCAGTTGGACAGAGCTGCTGTCATCACTGTGGGCCTCTTCTGTGGGGGGGTGGACATGTCTGGAACCTCCTGTCCAGTGGCGTTTGGTAGGGGTCCTGCAGGGGTGTAAAGGCATGATTACTGCATCTGAGTGTGCCATTGTGTGCAATGGGTGGGTAACCCTGTACCCCAGTGCTTACATTCTTGTGTAGGACCTTGTGTGATAATTGTTTTGGGGTCTGTGTGGGTATCTGTAGTGGACATGCTTTGGTGATGGGTATCCATGCTTTGTTGTTGCATGCAGGGCTTGGTGTTGGGATGTGTGGTTTGTGATAGTGGGACATTTGTGAGGTGTTGGAGTGATAGGGGTGAGGGTGGGGGTATGTGATAGCATGCAGGTAGGGTGGGGGATGTAATAATAAAGAGTTGACTTACCAGAGTCCATTCCTCCTGCTACTCCTGCAAGGCCCTCTGGATGCACCATAGCCAAGACCTGCTCTTCCCATGTTGTTAGTTGTAGGAGAGGAGGTGGGGGTCCGCAGCCAGTCCTCTAAACTGCAATCTGGTGTCTTGAGACCACGGAACGCACCTTTCCCCGTAGGTCGTTCCACCTCTTCCTGATGTCATCCTGTGTTCTTGGATGCTGTCCCACTGCGTTGACCCTGTCCACGATTCTGCACCGTAGCTCCATTTTCCTAGCAATGGAGGTGTACTGCACCGGTGATCTGAATAGCTGTGGCTCTACCCGGATGATTTCCTCCACCATGACCCTGAGCTCCTCCTCAGAAAACCTGGGGTGTCTTTGCAGTGCCATGGGGTGGTGTGGGTGATGTGTGAGGTGGTGTGTGTTTTGATGTGTGAGGGGATGTGTTTGTGTGTGTTGTGTGAGGTGTGAGGATGTTGTGTGAGTGATGGTGTTGAGTGCCTGTGGATGCTAGCATGTTGATGGTGGTGTCTCTCTCTGGCCTTCTGTCGCAATGCCGGTCGTAAGGGTTTGTGGGTGATATGGGTGTGTGTTTTATATTGTATTGGGTGTGTGGGAGTGGTGTGTATATGTGCATCAGGTGTGTGTATTTCGAATTGTCCAATGTGGTTGTGTTTTGTAAGTATGTGTGTATTTTGAGCGTGGCGGTGTGTACCTCCAATGGAATACCGTGGTTGAAAGACCACCGCGTGGATTAGTGGGTCATGATAGTGTGGGCGTATTCCTGTTGACGTGACAGTGGAGGTTTTGTTATCGCCAGTTTATCAATGACCTTTGGTGTGGCAGACTTGTGTGGGTGTCCAGATTTTGGCGGATTCCGAGCTGTGAGTCGTAATAGCTGTAGCGGAACTCCACCGCCGCAGCAGTGTGTTGGCAGTCTTCTGCACGGCGGTAAGCGGCATTTACCGCCAATGTTGTAATGAGGGCCTAAGTGCATTAACATGTGCATGTAGTTGCGGGATATCTGAACCAGCACAAAACCCTCTTGTGAATGATGTATCAAGGTCGGTATGACTTGTTTCAGGCTGCCCATGAGTAGTGCTGCTAATATTGTGATTTCTACATTCAGCACGGATATTGAATGATACCTCCTACATAACAGTAGATTACTATCAGGCTCGAGAGAATGGCAATCAGAGCCATATTAGAGAGTGCTGCAAGGATTCCAGAGCAGGCCTTCATATTAAAGGCATCATATAGAATGTCTACGAGGAACATCTTATGCCACTTGTGAAATTCCTCTGTGTAGTCATGCTACCCAGGGGCTTTGATATAAGCAAGTTTAGAGGGGAATCTCCTTTTTTGGTATTTCCCCCTCTAACAGGTGGCAACCTATATCATTAACATTAGGCAGTTGTAGGGAAGCAAAACATCTATTCTCCCGGGGTACATCTTGAATCAATTCAGCTCTGTACAATGTCCGTAATAGGCCGCAAGAGTTTGTGTGATGGCTTACGGTTCCTGAGCTAGATTGATAGTGCAATCTTTAAAGGCTGGAATGGACATCATCGCTTCACTAAGTCTCACTTGTGTTGCCAGGAGACTTCCCATTTTCTTGTCATTCGCATAGTGTTAGACCTTTGTGATATAAAGCAAGTATTCTGCTTTGGAGGTGTAAAGGTTGTTAACTATCATTTTCTACCTCTTGAGCTGTGTGTCTATGAGCTGTATTGGGTGCGCTGTGTATTCGCAAGAGAGAGGGGTGATGTTGCTCTTGAGTGTTGTACGTTGTTCGACCTGGGCCTTGTTGGCTATGGCCAAATCTCGTATGAGTTGACCCTTGATTGACAGTAGCCTTAGCAGCTGACCAAAACATATCTACGAACTCAACCGATCCTACATTTTCTTTAAGATAGGTAGATAGATGGGATTTTGAAAGCGATTTTTTTAGGGACATCTTGTGATAGGAAACATGCAGATGCCAATTTCCGAGTAAACGTGTGCACCGGTCAGTGTACATGCAGACCGGTACATGACCAGAGAACAAACCTCTGACAATGTTGTAACTAAGCATCAGCGGGACCAGTGAGTGTGTGAGAAGGAAGTAGCCTAGGCAGAAATGCATAGCGTGAGCCACCAAGGTTTGGTTATATTCCTTGCCAAATGGGTGGAGAAGTTACTATACATCCACTGACCCACGATCCTGAACAAAATCCCCAAGGATTGTTCTACCACCATTACTGGAACTGTCAATGAGGCCTGTCTTGTCAAAGATTGCATCCAGAGCCAGGTTCCTTTTGCATCCTACAACAGTGTGGGTCATGCCGTCATCTATTAAGATTCTGTTGAGGCAAAGGAAAAATTAGGGTTTGTTACCATTTAAGACATAAGCACAGCCCATGCAGATTACTTTAGAGCGAATCCTGAGTTTTGCCAGTACCCAAAATCTGTCCCCATCAGCACAGGATTGCATTTCTGTGCAAGGAAGTGTTTTTCACAACAGAACTGCTACCTCACATTTCTTTGGATTATTCTGAGAAGCAGGATTAGCGGGTTCCAGGGGAGGTGATTCATAGCTATACATAACTTGACTCACCCAGTTTTTGTCTCAAGTCTGGTAGGGCTTTTTCCTGTGTGAAGTCAGCATGTTTAGAGGCCTGATGTGATAAAAATGATTCTTTTTAATAAAAATGGTGAGGCCGTTAATCTTCAGAGATTTGATAGAGAGAGGACAGTTTGTCATTGTGTAGCGAGAAGTAAAGCAAATGTTCTGGGCAGTATCTGTCTATCAAGTGAATTGCAATAAAGGAGGGGTTAACCCAGAGGCTCGAAGTAGAATGCATAAAGTCCAAATATGTGAAGGAGAAGGGGAGGGGAGGTTAAAGTAGGAAGATTAGGTTCAGTGTGGGACATAACACAATTGTCCATGAGCACTTGTTGTTTAAATATATAAAAGAGACTACAGTACAACTTAGTTTGAAAATTGGGAGAAAACAGTCACCCGTAAGATTTCCAAAGCCAGCAATAGTTGGAGGACTGTTAAACTTTGACCGGCAACGAACTGTTCAATAGAGACACTTGGGTGATCCCAGAATCAGTAGTCTTGGGCCCATTCTGATCCAGCACAGAAGAAATACAGAGGAGGAAGGACAGCTCAGATCCTAAAATGGCTCGACTTAGTGCCAGTCCACCTCCCACCTATACAATCAAGACAAGCAAATGGAACCGAACCATAGTACAGACATAAGGACCTGGAAGGGGAAAAAGGGAGAAAACCTGAAAAAAAAATGAATCAAAATTGTTTAGCCTCACAGAGAAAACACCATCTGCATAAGGTCAAAACAGGTAGTGTGTACATATACATCCTGTCAGACATCAGCAGTTGACTGGAAAGTATCTTTCTTACAGGGCAACATAGACTTCAACAGTGATCTAGATTTATCTTTTAAGGTTTTGTGTCTAAGTTCTTCTAATGTCCAGTTTGTTTTGCTTTGTTCCAACTGTTTCCTGAAGAGGTGCTCGGAAAGCCAGCCAAGGTGGGAAGTGGTTTTGCCTGGGTTTGATCTAATTGAGCATTCACTAGTGGTGGTGGGGCAGTATCTATACATGGGTCTCCAAGGCCTTCCAGGGAGTGTCCCAGTTCATCTGGATCTCTGTAGTCCTTAGAAAAGCCATCCATTGTGATCCACGTTGTCTCAATGTAAAATAGGTCATACTTGATGTTCCACTTCAGACTGGGGATCTGAGGGAGAAAAATGCCTTCCTCTTGGCATAAGAGTCTGTGGAGTAATCCACAGTGGTATGGATCTTCTGACCATCAAGATTATATGGATCATGCTTAAGGGCTGTTGTCAAAATTCGTCACACCTGTTCGTAGTAGAGAAGGCAAACAATGAAAAGACAGGTTCTACTTGTAGCCACAGAAGGAGATTTCCTATTCCTGGTGCAGTGTGGCTTTGTAACTCCAGCTCAGGGAGAACATCATCCCTCTCCAGCCCTTCCGATGTCTGCCACCTTCAAACACAGATATCAAAGGTCTGGCCCCCAATACACAGTCTAATTCATGCGGATTTCTAGCAGGTCAATCCTGCTTTCAAACCCTACATGGCGATTATGAAAAGCCCCTAGATCTGACAATAGAGACTTAACATTTGTTGTCAGAGTGGACTTAGAGAACTCATCCCCACGGTGTGATTTTCTTTAAGATGGTCTTCAGGGACACTTCCGATGAGGGCAGGGCCATAGTCGCAGATTTATAGTTACTCATGTTCTCTATAAGAGGTAATTGCCAAAAAGATTTCCCAGATGCCATGTTATCAGAGGTTAAGGTTGCAATAGTAGGGGGAAGGAAGCAATCACAAGGTGTAACAAGGTGTTGCCTCCTTAATAGACAATTGCCTCCTTCTTAAGGGTGGTTACAAAGGCTAGGAATCTGCTCAAGGAGGATGGCTGGGAGCACAGATATGTTTAGCACAATCATCCAGCCAAGGACGAATGGAACAATCTAGATCACAAGAGGTGGGGATTGCCTATGCCAGTGAAATTTTCTGGGCTGACAAAGTACGTCAACAACTCTGGAAGAATTAAGTACCCCTCCCAGGTGCAAGGGATTATAATGCATGATACATAGCCAAGGGGGCCGACTACAGCTTCACTAATCAGACTGTAGAAGAAGCCGCTGAGGATCCATGGCAGACTGCGCAACAGTTCAGTTTGGGAACCAGGAGCATCGTGCGGAAGACTGCATCTAAAGCTGAGTAGGTCCTGTGAAGGGGCCCAGATGATGCAATAAATGCCTTGTACAGTGGCTCCCTACAAAAGATAGCCATCCCCCAAGGCAGACGAGGTACAGCACTCCAGCGTAGAAGCAGCGGTTGTCTCCAGTTGGGCAAGGCCCTGGTACAAGGTAGGAGGGGGGGCACACTCAGCAATCTCCTCTCAAAGAATCTGCCCTCAGGGTGCCTGAGGCGTTTCTGCAGCCCACGACCCCCAGACAGGTGTGGGGTGCGGTCTTCACTTCACTGGTACAGTTCAGTTCACTTAGGCCCATTTTCATGCAGGTAGAATGGGCCCTCGGCCTCCAGTCTTCATGAGGGTCCAGAGGCCAGTCAGCAGGCAGAGAAGGCAGAGGGAAAACTCGCCCACATTCAGTCCTCTGGCCTGCATATGGATTGCTGAGTGGGTTGGACCGGCCCAAAATTGAGAGAGTCGATGTCCACACAGAACACACGGCAGAAGTAGAGGGTAGCGCCCGCTGGCACCAAGCTAGGCCACGTCTTTCCCCTCCGTGTGCTGGAACTCTACACTGAGGCAGACATCTTGTTCCATGTCTCATTTGTATCCCCAAAGTATTACATTTAATTATATGAACTTAGATATTTTAAACTATATGCATAGATATATAACACACAAACATAAACCTTAATTAGAATCTACTAAAAAAGGAAACAAACTGTCAAAAACTAACCACAAATGGGCTGATTACAAGTTTGGCGGTGGAAAAACCCAAGTGCCAAACACCGGATGAGGGGACCACCACGATGTGGGCAGGCTCCACACCAGCCCCATTACAAGCTTTCCACTGGGCTTACTGGAGGAGACCAACGTTTCCACCAGTCAGCCCAGCGGAAAACATGAGGCGGCATTGGACTTGGCTCCATATCAAACTGAGTCCGATGCCATCACACAGGGGGCCCCACTAGCACCATCGAACACAGCAGACAGTGCACATTCTGACGGTGCTAGGGAGGGAGTCCCCTGCATTTTTTCTCCACCAGCATTTTAATGCGGTTGAACTGCCATGAAAAAGGCTGGTGGAGAACATGGTCGTAATCAGCACGGCAGCGCTGACTTCAGCGCCACTATTGGCTGATTACAATCATGACCACTGTCATCCCGTCGGGATCAAAGATCCTGGTGGAGACTTTGGTGTTTTCGTGGTCCGACCACCAGGGTTGTAATGTATCATTCAGGCCATCATAGCCACTTCGGTCTGACCTCCACTGTGAGTCTGGTGGTCTTTAAATGACCAGACTCATAACAGGGCACAAAGTGCCTAATAAATACTTTAAACAGAGTAACTAATAGAAACACCTTTACTATTTAAATTAAAATCATAAAAATAACACCAAACATCTACACTTTGCAGCAAATATAAAGCATCTAGACAAAAGTGACACTGGGATTCCAGATTGAAAATACAAGATCTAACTTTCAGAAAACTACATTACACTGCAAAAGTCAGTAATAAAAATGCATTAACTTAAAAGCTCTATCTTACCAAACAACAGAGTTGACAAACAGTTAAAAGTAAATAAATATAATTAAAAAGTAAAGAACTGAAACCGCTAAATGTTAAAAGTACAACTAACTCCATGACATTCCTAAAACTATACAAATCTTTTTTTTAAAAAGTCTATATTCAACAGGGAAAAGGCTACCTAACCCTCAACACAATGACAATAAAGAAAACTCAAATGAAAAATCACCACAATAAACAAACAACAAAGATGTAAGCATAACATGTGAAAATTGGTAATACGTGTCAAAATATTAATATCAAATAAATGTCAAATTCATTAATTAATATATAGCCTGATCATTTACAGTTATGACATGACAAAAAGAGACAATTAGGCCCACAATATGGCATTGGTGGTATAAACCGCCTACCGCCGCAGTGACGGCCGCCAAAAGACTGTCACCGCGGCTACCATCCATCTGCCAGAGTATGACCACAGCCGGACATCCGCCACAAGAAGGGTGGAAATCCACCCGTGGCCATACTGGCAGATGGTGGTAAGGTGGCGCTGCTACCACCATCACCGTCACTCCAGTAGACTGCTGCCAGCCATATCATTACATGTGATACGGCATGGCGGTGATCTGCTGGCAGGTGCTGCTGGCAGTAGCAGCGCACCGTCCCGTTCCCTGACAGAAGACCTGCTGAATGAAGGTAAGTTGGGCTTCCAACATGGGAGAGGGTGGGGGTGTTGTGTGTGTGTGTGTGTGGTTGTGTGCATGAATGTGTGAGTGTGTGCGTGAATGCGTCTGTGTGTGCAGTGTTGTTTGCGTGGGTGTATGCATGTGTGTGAATGTGTGTAAGAATGGAAATATGAATGCATGTCTGCATGTCAATGTGAATGCGTGTACGCATGTGTGCGAGCATGAATGCGTGTATGCCAGTGTGAGTGAGTGGGTGTATGAATGGTGCGTGTCTGCAGGTGTGTGCATGTATGGAGGGGAATCGGAAGGAGGAAGTGTGGCTGGAGGGGGGTGAGGGGCATCTGGGGAGTGTTTGGGGGGTGGGTGAGTCTCCTACGAGTGACAGGGAAGGAATTCCATATCACTGGTAGGGCCTACTGCCATGGTTTTCGTGGCATTGTTAACGCCACAAAAACCATGGCTGTAGGCTGGCTCAAAATGCAGCTGCCGGTACAATAGTGGCTGCCATACTGGAGATTGATATCTCCAGCCAGGCGCCTGCTACCGCCATGGCAGAAGGAATGGTAAATTGGCAGGTTGGCTGAAGCCAACCTGCCAATGTCATAATGTGGCGGTATGTAACGCCAGCCTGTTGACTGTACTACCACCACCTTAACACATACCACCGGGTTCATAATGACCCCCTCAATCACCTCTTGGAAGGGAAACAGTTATTATTGCACATGGAATAGACATAAAGCCAGCAGAGCACAAGCACCAAAATTTTGCACTGAAACTAAACAAAATATTAATCTAATACTTGGTATGCAAGAGTTACTACTAGAATTCATGTTATTATTAACATCAACAATAAGCATTGCCACCTCCCAAATGTAACAGAGGCAGAAGTAAAATAAGTTTTGCAAGATCTCTGGGATGCAAGAACAGGCTCCTAAGAAGCACAGGAACTATTTTAAACCACCTCATTTGTTTCTGAGCACACTACAGGGCTCTATCAGCAATCCGTAATTTAAAAAAAGTCAATACCATTCTCCAGAAAGCCTACAACAGAAACCTCTGCTGCTCCTACTAGATACCAAGACATGAAAATTCATGAGAATCTTATTGCTTGACACAAAGAATGCTTCCTCCCACAAAAAAAGCTAAAACAAATAATAAAGCAGCCAAGCCACAGCGAACAGCTGTGTCCCGGGGGTGGGCACACCGGGACATAGCAGGAGCCAGTCCTGGTGGGTGGTGTCCCCTGTGCCATCTGTGGCTCTAAGAGGGGGGCTGCACGGCCCCCCTCCAACAAGAACTTAGCCCCAGGGAGATGGTGGTCCCTGGGGCACGTGGGTCCCATAGGCACCCTCTTTCTTTTTTGAACATTTGCCCTGGGGGTGGTGGTCCTCTGGCAGTGGGGGAGCCGCAAAGCCCCCCGCTAGTAATACTGTGCCCCCCCATTTAGCCCCGGGGCTGTTGGTCCTTGGGGCATGGGGGCCACAGCCCTCGCATTATATTACATAAATGTTCCAGGGAGGTGGTGGTCCCCCACGCAGCTGGAGGGGGGCAAGTGCCTCCCACTTATCAAAAGAAAGCCCTGGGGAGGTGGCAGTCCCCAGGGCAGCGGGGAGGTCACAAGCCCCCCTCATACAACTCATAAGCCCCAGGGAGGTGGTGGTCCCAGGGAAGGGGTTGGGGCCTAGCAGCCCCTGAATATCAAAACAAAGCCCCAGGCAGGTGGCAGTCCCCAGGGCATAGGAGGGGACCAGGAGGAGCACTCCCACTTTTTTTTTTACAAAAAGCCACCAGGACTTGGCCCACCCTGGGGTATTAGACTAACAAATCACGGGAGACCATGTTTCATTTTGTTTTGGCTTTACAAGCAGAGTCATGGATTCACTGTGACTCTGCTCTTAAAATAAAATAAAAAATGCTTTTCAGCCCTGTGGGGGGTGGTCCCTTTGGGACCCGACCACCAGAGCTAAGGGGTCAGGGAGTTCATCTCCTCTCCCCTCTTCTTTATTTTTTACCTGTTTTGGGACTCAGCTTCATTCTAAGATGGCTGACAACACTTCAATGACTTCTGTTGTTGAAGTGTTATCAGCCAATCAAATCTATGCATGAGATGATGATGGGTTGGGAATCCTTGGTGTCCCTAGATGTACACATTTGGATTTTCTTCACTTTCTCTAAAACTACAGAACGGAATTACACCAAAACAAAAGAAGCATTCTCACTGGACCAGGACCTACCTTCCTGACAAATTTGGTGTAATAATGTCCAGTAGTTTTTGCGCTATTGCTGTTCAAAATCTTTATTAAAAAAAGATAAGGGAAAATGTGTTTTGGGGCCCTCCTTTTTTCTTGCCCTCCCCTCCACCTTGGACAGATCACCCCGAAACTTTCCAGGCAGTAGTTGAAGGGACTGGCGATCACCACTAGGTAATATTTAATATATATAAATATACATATATATATATATATATATATATATATATATAGAGAGAGAGAGAGAGAGAGAGAGATATATAGAGGGAGAGAGAGCAAGAGAGGAGACGGAGATAGATAGATAGATAGATAGATAGATAGATAGATAGATAGATAGATAGATAGATAGATAGATTTTGTGACAAAACCAGTTAGAAACTGAATTATTGCTGAATTGTACTGTATTGTAATTTTGTACTTATAAAGGGCACTCTCATCCCCAAAGGTATATCCAGCACTAGAACTTATCTTTTACCAGTTCTGATCAAGATTCTAAAGTGGATACAACCAGGTTTTAAGTTCCCTCTCAAAAACTAACAAATCTGACATTGTACGTAGATTCTGAGGAAGCTTATTCCAACGGGTCGCTGCCTAGAAATTAAAAAGTGTGGCCACCCATTTTAGATTTTTTAATTCTTCTACAATATATTAAAGCCTGGTTGGTTGAGCAAAGATTCCTTATAGGTTTGTAAAAAGTAACTCTGTTTGGTAAACATTGTTGGACCCTTCTCATAAAGTTCTCTGTGTGTATCGCACATTTGCTTGAAAACAGCTCTTATACAAACTGGGAACCAAAGAGAGATGGTTGAGACAACCCAAGGCGGAGCTTCTGCTTGTCTTATTACAGATAAGTCTTGCTGCTGCATACTGAATAGCCTGAAGCCATGTGGACAAGTACTCTGCCATGCCCACATACAAAGTATTCCCATGGTCCAATCTGATCATAATCAAGGCTTGAACAATATTCCTTCTCCTTACCACTGGGATCCATCAAAATAGTTTATGAAGGGTGCGAAAAAGGCAAAATAAGTTCCACATACCCTAGTTACTTGTTTTTGCAATTATAGGGCATTATCAGTTAAAAAGCCTGAATTCTTTACCACTTGTTTTTTGTGTGAGGCCGAGCAGCATCGGTCATCACCAAGTCATTCCAAAACTTACCAGTTCTTTTTTTTGTCCTCATTCCCTTAATTCCCTGGTCAGGACCACCTCCTAACACCTTATCTAGTTTATCACAAGAATGTCCTGACCTGGGGGAATTCCATCTTTGGGCTGGGTAACCCTCCAAAATAGTAAATATACCACTTCTTGGACCTCTAAGAGTGTAATCTTAGGACCAGCTGCAAGTTATTACTTCGCAAACCAGTTAATTAATGGCTACCAAAATCCCAAACCTTTACTAGTTCTCCCTTCTTTAGCGTCACATACTAAATTATAGAATAACAAGCCTTTCTACTCTTCAAAAGGTGGGGGCAACGGGCTGATCCACTTCCTGCATATCTCCCTTCTGGCCAACAAAATCATATAAAACAACAGCTTAGCACAGTCTTTTTTTATCCTGTTATCTCCTTGAGAACAACCAAAAATGATCAAGGAATGGTTTACCTTGCAGTCCATGAGCAAAATCTGGTTAATACTTTCACCCACCTCAGACCAAAAGCGTTGGAGACACGGACAGTTTACAAACATAAGCAGGTCCCCTACCGACTCGGCCCCACACTTGCAGCAGCATATCTTATTGCCCGACTCCAGTCTTGGCAGCTTCTCCGGGGTCCAAAAAACCCTGTGGATTGTAAATAAATAGTTCCTTCTTAAACAAGCCGGCTTGACTGCAGAATTCAACAAAGCTAGTGATACTTGCCACAACTCTGAAATCCGCACTCCTGGGAGATGATCATTCCAAGTATCTTCCAGCAGCACAAAGTCACAATCCAACGTTTCCAGGAGGGTCCAATACCATCTTGATAGTTCTTTTTTACCAATTTCCTCCTCCTGTAAAAAGTCCTCCACTGGATTTGTGCCCCCCACTCCTCCTTTGACTTGCATCACCCAGCTCCTCATCTGCCAATAATTAAATTTAGATACATTTCCTGCTGTACCCCTTAAAAGTTTGCTATAAGGAGTCAGAACTTCTGCCGTACAGAACTGCCCCCATTGCAACAGCCCAGACTCCCGCAATGGAACAGCCAAAATGTCCTTTGTCCATTCAGGTGAACCTGGAGAATTCTAAATGGGTGCCCATTTACTATAATATGGCAGGTTAGTACCTCTTCTTATTTCATACCAATTTATTGACTAGTATGCTAATGCTGTGAGCCTCACTTTCTTGAACAATTTAGGGTCCCCAAATTTGTACAAAGAGCCCTCCTCTGGAACCTTTGCCACCTTCATCATTACCTTGAAAAGTGACCCAAAATCAGAGGAGACAGCGCCACTGCAAGCCTTCCTCATATTCTTTATAAAAGTTACCCATGCATACAACTGTACATCTGGCTGTGCTAAACCCCCTTTCTCTTTCCTCCACCTCAACTTTCTCCATGCTATACGAGCACTTTTGTTACCCCAAATAAAGCTGCCAATCTTGCCTTGAAATTTATGTATCCATTCTTTATTAAATCTCAATGGTAGTGAATTGAAAATAAACAGCACCCTTGGCAAGAGCATCATCTTAACCAAGTTAACCCTACCTAAAATCGTAAGAGGCAGATTGACCCACTTCTTCATTTGCCTGCATGCCTCACTAATAACTCTCACAAAATGTATTTGTGCTGTCACCCCCAAGTAGTCTGTAATCTGCCCAAATACTTCACCTCTCTACTTATCCTGAAGTCCCCAGAGCAGTAATCTCTGGCATGTTCCAGACCATGACCTCTGTTTTATCTTTATTAACCATATAACCCACCATTCCCCCAAAATCCATCATCAATTCTTCCAATACGGGTAGGGATTGACTTAAATTGCTCGTATAAAGTAACAAATCATCTGCATATAAAGCTACTTTCTTATTCCAGCTCCCATGCTGGAAGGGGAGTATCAAAGAGTTGCGCCTAATGATATTAGCCAGGGGCTCAATATATAAATTGAATAACAAGGGGGATGGCGGACACCCCTGTCTTGTTCCTCTCTCAATCCTAAAAGGGCTGGTTAGGGAGCCGTTAACTAAAACCCTTGCCACCGGGTCATGAGATATCATCAGCAGTATCCTTATGAACCTGCTCCCCAAATTAAAATGTTCACAAAGCATAACCAAGAAGGGCTAATTAACCATGTCAAATGCCTTGGCGGCGTCGATCATCACGCCCGCAAGAGGAAGCCTACATGTACTCCCTAAGTCTATTGTGCCTATCAAATCATATGTTAACTCATGCATATATCTACCCTTCATAAACCCCTTTTGATCTGCAGGAATCAATTTACCGGCGAGCTTACCCAATCCTTAAAAGATAAATCTAGATCACTGTTGAAGTCTATGTTGCCCTGTAAGAAAGATACTTTCCAGTCAACTGCTGATGTCTGAAATCTGACAGGATGTATATGTACACACTACCTGTTTTGACCTTATGCAGATGGTGTTTTCTCTGTGCTGCTACCCAATCTATTTGCCAGGACTTTAGCAAAAATTTTATAATCGCTATTCAGCAGGGAGATGGGCCTATATGATTCACACCTTGCAGGGTCTTTCCCTGGCTTGTCGATTAAAGTAATCATTGCCTCCCTCCAAAAAGGACGAAACCGTGCCCCTTCCTTGAAGATACTATCCCACAATCCCACCAAAACATCGATTATACTGTCTCCTAAAACTTTATACACTTCCAGAGGTAATCCATCCGGGTCAGGTGCCTTCCCGGATTTTCCAGAGGCAATCACTCCTTCCACTTCATCCCGCCTAATTCCTTCATTCAAGTTACCTCTATCCTCATCATCATTACCCAGGGACAAGAGATCTACACCCTGCAACCAGGCCTGGACCCGCACTGGAGGTACCTTTAACTTTTCCCCATAAAGATCCCGAAAGTACTCCCAAAATGCCTCCTCTATTTCCTTTAATCCCTGTACGGGAAGCTCCTCCATTCCCCCCCTGAATCTTCACAAGTCTATTCCTCGTCTGCTTAGCTTTTGTTTGCCACGCTAGTATTTTTCCGCTATTTTCCCCATATTCAAAGAAGATCTTCTTGTTAGCCTCACACCTCTCTTTGACTCTTCTGTCTAATTCAGCTACAAGTTTATTGCGGTATTCTTGAGTACCTTAACTAACTGTTCCTTTTCTTCCACCTGACCATCTTTGCCTGATAACTGTTCCTCTGCTATCTGTATAAGCTCTTCCAAACCCGTAATCTTATTTCTATATACTCTCCTTTTGAAGGAGGCTGCTCTCATCAATCTGCCTCGCAGAAAAGCCTTATAGGCATCCCAAACCACCTCTGGTGCTGCTGAACCTTCATTTAACCTAAAATACACTTCCATGTCCTTCTTCAACTCTCCCACAATAGCTTAATCGAGGAGGAAAGTCCTATCTAACAGCCACCTAAACTGCCTGACACTCCTGCCGAACTTGAAGCACACCCTCAATGCTGAGTGGTCAGACAAATGCACACCCACATGCGGAACCTCTTCAACGCACTCCCTCACTCTCCCATCCACTAACACATAGTCAATCCTGGATTGATGTTTATACTTCTTGTTATTAAAAGTATAACCCCGCCTAGCTCCCATCCTCTCTCTCCAGATATCATGTAATCCAAACTGGGACATCATGTTAATTACCTGAGATATCATTTTCTTGTTCATTTTTGCCCTGCTCGACTTAGACCGATCGAGGTCGTAGTCAAGCACAATACTAAAATCTCTGCCCATATTATTGGATCTGTGTACTTGAGCAGGTGATAATATAATTCTCGCAGAGGCCGGACATCATCCCTATTTGGCCCATAGTATCCCACTAAAGTGAGGGGCTGATCAAAAGTCAGCAACCTCCCTATTACCCATCTCCCAGCCCTCTCCACTATTCCTCCCTGGAAAGAGATCTCGGGATGGTTCTTAATTTATAGGGCCACCCCCTTGATGCCTCCCGCCTGGGAGGAGCATAGAACATGCTGAATCAACTAAGCGGCTTCAACAACTTACTATACTCATCACCGGAGAGATGCGTTTCTTGTAAAATTATGACTGTAGCCTGGGAGTCCCTGCAGTATTGCAATAACCTCTGTTGTCTGGCCCTTACTCTCAAACCATTTACATTCCAAGAAAGAAGCCTTAGTTCTTCATCCTTCATCCCTATTTCCTCTACACACACACACTCTCACCCTTGCCCTAGAAAAGAGTGAACATTTCCTAACTGAATCAAGTCAATTTGTTTTGTTTTTCCCACATGCTCCCCACCCTGAGCCTTTCTCTGACCTCCCCCCAGCTCACACCTCCCCCTAAACCCGCCACCCTTTCCCTGAGAGAACCCACCCTTTCTCCTCACACAGCTCCTCGCCATGGGAAGGCTCATGCCGGCCTGGAGATAACCTTAAGAAAAAAAAGAAAAAAGAAAAGAAATGCATACACGCGCTCCTTATCCCAAAGGCTGATAGTCCTTATCCAATGTCTTAATCAGACCGTCTAGCTCTTGAATGTCTCTAAATACATACATTTTGTTATTTGCCATCACCTTCAGGGCTGCAGGGAATTTCAACTGGGCCGTAGCCCCCAATCGCTTCAAAACGCCTATTCTGTTCCCTAGCTCCCATTGTCTATTCAAAGTCGCAGTAGATAAGTCTGGTCTAATCTCAAAATCGATACCCTCTGCAGTTACAGTCTTATTCTTCAATGCCATAGTTGAAATCCATTCTTTAATGGCATATGTGTGGATGCATACCAGAATCTTTCTAGTTTTATCCCTATTAGTTGTTTTCCTGAAGGGGTCTCTATGCACACGCTGAATATCTTTTAATAACACTTCAATCTGGGTACCCTGCTTAATCAAACAGACTACAAAGTCCTGCAGATCCCCTTTTTCCAGTTCCTCCGGGACTCTCAAAAGTCTCAAATTATTTCTCCTCATTCTGTTCTCCATTGTTTCAAGCTTCACTTGCAGACTTTCTTCCCCCAGTTTCACCTGATGAATCCCCTCCCTATTTTCTTCAGTTACTCTCCTCAAATCGGAAACCTCTCATTCCAGAGCAGCCGTCCCCTCAGCTAAATTCGCCACTTTTTGCCCACGAGTTTCACATAAACCTCTAATCTCTCTTTGATTAGTATTTGAGGTCTCAAAACCTCCTCTCACTTCCCCTGCTAAGTCCAGTATCATCCCTGCAATGGAATTGACAAGAGGTTCATCCCTGGGGACTGGGTGGGAGCTACCTCGTCATGGTGTTGAACCTCCTCCTCACCTTGCTTCTCTGTTGGCATCCCATCTTGCCACATAATAGGACCCTCAACAGAGAGTCTGAGACCCGCCTCTTGACTTGAGACCCTGTCACTCTTGTTTCTCTGGTGTAGATTATGAGATTCAAGCAACTGGAACCTTTTAGGAGAGAGTTCAATCTGCGTAACCAGGTTGTTCCCCACCGCTCCTACTGGGCTATCATCAGGGGTCCCCGGACCTGCTTCCTCCATCCCCTTCTCTTTCTCCTGCATGCCAGAGAGGACCTTAAAATATGTCCTAAGTGACGGGGTAATTTTTGTCTTTCTAGAATCCGAGACTGAATGTCTAGGATTCGTCCGGGCCCCTCCTAGTTGACTGGAACTGCTGCTCTTCCCTGCTGACTGTCACTCGGCCACCACCGACTCACTAGTTCTCCAGTTCGTTACAGGGGTCGGGGTATAACCTGAGGTACTGAGCTTCTTTTTATGTTTGAATTTCTCTTACTACATCTCAGGGAGTAGCACAAATCACCTCTCTTCCCACCTCCACCTCCCCTCTCCTTCTACCTAGGATAGCCCTCTTTGTGCTCTGCATCCTAAAGTTAATAGAGGGATCCACTCCATACCCGGGGAAAGATAGTTGTGGGGATTCATAAAATATGGGTACCCCCCGCAAAGTCCCAGTACCTCTATCCTCTGTAAGAGTCAAATGCAGGGGCAAAATCTAACCTGTACTTCTATCGCCCTTGTTCAGCGTCCTCGTGGTCCAAAAAACAGGAGTGCAGCTTGTGCTGACACTTCCCTTGTTCCCCCGAAGGTGAATTTTGGTTACAACGCGTCTTCAGCGTTTTAGTTCCTGGACAGCCTGCGTCCAAATCGCGGGCCGCAAGGGCGCCATCTCTCCGTTGATTCTTGCCTCCACTGTGGCCGCCGCCCGCAAGGAACTGGTGTGGGGGCAGAGCGCGATCCGCATGCGCGCCTCCAGGCCAGTTCAGAGCTCCTCCGTGGCCCCCGTCAGCAGGCCGCCATGTTCCCTCCGATCAACCAAGCCAGCCTTGTAGTTGCTTTTTCATTGTCCAAAACTTACCAGTTCTGCCAAACAGCAAGATCTCTATTTTATTAGCACTGAGTTTTAAACAATCAGTTTGCAGCTATCCTGTGACGGCTGAAAGATAATCAACTGAGTTCCCCTTTGCCTCATTATACTTGTCATCAATAGAGATAACCAATTGAGTGCCATCAGCAGACAAAACAATCTCAAAACATATTTTTTCAGAATACTTTCCAAAAGTGCCAAATAGGCAAAAAAACAAAGAGAGGCTCAAGGAGGAGCCCTGGGAGCTCCACTGTGCATGTTTTAGCGCTAGATCTGAAAACAGGTGGCTGCACTGATTGGGATCTATTACTTTTTAAAAGATTAATAAAAAACACTGCAATTTAGCTGAGTGAAAATCATTTTCATGCAGCCTTTGAAGTAGACTTTGCCAGGAAGCAGTGTCAAAAGCTGCTTTCACATCTAAAAGGATTAATTCTGCTGATTTACCTTCATCAGCTAACAAACAAGCACTGTAAAACACTGCCTGTAGAGTAGTTTCTATATTGTTTTGCCCTAAATCATGTTTGAGAAGGGTCTAGTAAGTTATTACTCTGGAAGTATTGAATTAATTGAATATTGACCAAACTTTCCAGAACCTGTTTATTCCAAACAAATGGGATGATAATTATATAGGTGGAGGCAGTCACCCCTTCTTTCTTTGCCAATGACACCACCAAGCCCTTCTTCCAAGCTACCAGAAACTCTGCCTCCTTTAAGGATATTTGGAGCAGTGTTACATACGGAGCAAGTATGGAAGTTAGGAGAGAATAGACAAAGTAAGGATAGGGATCTAATGCAGACTCTGACCTCACCTTTCCCATCATCCCCCCATTTCCACTCTCAATTCTGCAAACATCTCTCAATTACAAGTGGCCTCAGGGTGTAATCTAGCATCCTTAAATAGCTCGTCCGCCATAGGCGGTTGATCTCAAAATGTTGAATAAATGGTCATGATTTTATTGTTGAAGAATTAAGCAAAATCCTCACTAAAGTGTACAGTTGCTTTAATTATTGATTCAGCACTATTGGATAAGCCAGTTCCTTTACTATTTTAAACAGTTCTCTGGATGAGCTACTGTTTTCCTTCAATCTTTTAACAAAATCTTGCCTCTTGGCTTGTTTCAGTTTTTTACAATAAGCCTTAGGTGCATTTCTAGCAATCACTCTACCCTCTTACCCTTTGGTGCACTGCTAATTACATTAGAGGAGTTTGCAATCCCTTTTTCTCGCCCTTAATTTTCCTGTACACCACTTTCTAGATCGTTGTCCATTTCCAGAGGTGATCTTCCTTACCAGTGCACAAGAATTCAAAGATGGAATCATCTCATTTGCCAGCTCCGTAACTGCCTGTTCCACAGAAAACTTCCCCTTCACCATCGGGGAACAGAAATTATTGGTGAAAATGTCAGGGTTAACTTTTCCTCATAATCTTCTGACAACAGGAGTGAAGTTCAGATTATCCATCATGTCTTCTACTAAACAAAAGGATAATTGCACTGTGAAGTGGTCTGACCATGTGATGGGCTTCACTGATTAGAGTGTCCCGAATTTAAGTTGGAAAAGAGTAAGTCTAAGGTGTGTCCTGTATTATGGGTTGGACCCACAATCCACTGTTTTAACAGCAGGACTTTCATCCCATTTTCCAGTAGTTTGCTCAGATTTCTGATTGATCCTCAAAGTGTAGATTAAAGTCCCCCATGGGGAGGAAATACCTAAATTTAATGTGAAAGGGGATAGATTAACAGCCAAATTTGCTGCAAACAGGAAATTGTAATCAGGAGATCTATATACAAATAAATCTGAAAAATTTACATTTTGCAATCACAGTCGCCCTTCAGGTTATCATTCATCATCATGCAATTAAAAAAATTCTTTATACACAATTGCAACCCCCTCTTCTCAATTTAGTACTTTACACCCAACTAGTATGGCTACGGACAGATCCGGTATGTGGTAGATGCTTAGCCATGTTTCTGTAATGAATATGAGATCAGGCTTTATGCAGTTGTTAGTATCCAAACCTCCTTACAGTGCTTTGGAATTAATCTTGAATTAAAATACAAGCATTTGACCAGTAACCCATCCCTTTCATTCTCTTTTCATATAGACTTTCCTCAAAGGCCCCTCTCCGTCTCCTACTCCTTGGGCAATGATCCAAATCACTAAGGCCCTCATTATGACCCTGCGGTCTTTTGACTACCAGGGTAAATGTGGGGGTATTTACCGCCAACAGGCTGGTGGTGTATACCACCACATTATAAGTTTGGCGGGTTGGCCACTGCCAACCTGCCACATCTCCACCCATACCGCCATGGCGGTATGAACTGATGTAAATCTCTGACCCGGCAGTCCACAGTAGACCGCCAGCGGCATTATGAGCCAGCCTACCACCATGGTTTCTGCGACGGTAGCACTGCCACAAAAACTATGGCAGTAGGGCTACAGCTGACAGGCAATTCCTTCCCTGTCTCTGGTAGATGGCTCCCCCACCCCCCAGGAAGCACCTGACCCCCCACACCCCTACACACACAGCATCCCCATCCGCCCAACACATAGCGCCACACCCCTATACCCCCCTCCCTGCATACATGCACACACACACACACCCACCTGCACTACGGGTACACCTATTCATTTTCAGACACATATACACTCACACTCATCCATACACGCATTCACTCACACTCGTTCATACACACATTCGCTCACACTTATCCATGCAGGCATTCACTCACACATACTGACACGCATTCAGGCATGCATCAGCATACACACTGACATGCAGACACACACTCACTTCAACATTCATACACGCATTCACTCACATGCATACAACCACTCATACACCACAACACTCACAGATGCATTCACACATGCACACACACATTCATATACACAGGTAGCCCCCACACACAACACCCCCAACCTCCCACCACCCTCCCCTGTCGGACACCCGACTTACCTTATCTAGCGAGGAGGTCATCCGGCAGGGATAGGCCGCTGCTACCGTTGGCAGTGCCCTGCCAGCAGGACACCACTGGGCCATATTAATGATCTTAATACGGCTGGCGGAGTCTTTCAGATGGGGCGGTGCAGGTGGTAGCACCGCCCAGGCACCTCCGACCGCCAGCATGGATACTGCCGGATTTCTGCCCACAGCCTGGCGGAAATCCAGTAGTACCCATTATATGGCAGGTAGAAGACCACCAGCACTGGCATTCTTCTGACGCCCGTGGTTTCGGCGGGTTAAACCATTTATATTGGTAAAAGAACAGATTGAACTTTATATGAAAAAGGCTAAAAATATTTCCACAGTAATCACCTAACCAATTTTGAAAGCTCTTGACTCCCCAATGCTATGCCTGCATTTAATTGCCTCTTAGCGGTCAATAACTAGAATGTGCACTCTTTCCTACCCCCAAGATGGCAGCTCCAAATAATGCAAATCGAGAGCACCATGGTTTAACATATCATAAATCCTCTACTTTTGCCAAAATGTCCACTAAAGTGTAAAAAGTGCCTCAACAAATGTTCTGCCAAATCACTAAATTGTTAAAAACATTTATATTGCTAAAACAACAGATTAAAATTTATGTGTAAAAGGCTAAAAATATCCACAGGAATCAACAAATCAATTCTGAAAGGCCTTTCGGTTTCTAATTAAAAAGAACACCTAAATTAACCACTTATGATTTGGGGCAAAAACTATAACTTGTGTCACCTCATTGGACTGTGTATGACATCATATGTAACATCACTGATGACATCACAAGTGGCATCATTGTGGCTTTGGTCATCCACCACTTGAGTTGTCCAAGAGGCCCAGCCTGTGGCCAGTTTCTGTGCCCAAACTGTCAGCCAACATCACTGTGCCCAAACCATGACCTGCAGCCAGCTACTGCTCCCAACCTACAGTGTGCAGCCAACCCTGCTGTACATGTCCAGTGTCCTGTTGCCAGCCCCTGTACCTGACCCGCTGCAAGGTGTCAAACCTCCAGTAGGGTAGGACTTGGCCTTTAGAACTGCACCACAATCATCCAATCCCCGGAACGCATGGCCTTCAGCTATGTGCAGTGTGAGCTGGTCATAGTTTCAGCAGCAGGTAAGCTCAGAACTGGGAACTGTTAATCTTACTCATTCCTGCAACTGAAGTTCCAAATGGACACGTAGCGGTGATGAGGTCCGAGCTGTCGTGCGATTCAGTCGGCAGTCGGCCGTTAAGCAGGTGCGCAAGCGTTGGGTCTCACTGTATATTACTAGCTCTTCAAAGTCAAAGTGAGTTAATGTTGTTTTGAAATAAGTGTGTTATATTTATTTAGCTAGAGGATCTGCGTATGGGTGATATTTTTTTTAATCAGATTTGACACTAATTTAAATGTCATATGACTATAATTTAAAAGCTACTTGCAAGAGCTGTCAAAGAAGGTGTGTATAATATATCTTCCAAAAAGGAATGCTTCTCTACATAAACGGTGAAAGAAGTATACTTTCACTCTTGGTTATAGTTAAATGCCCATGCCATATAGCATATTTTATTTCATGTCATCATTTCATTTGCTTCAGCCCCAAAATGATAATTCCAGTTTTTTTTGTAAAATGAAATGGACATGAGAGTTTCTTAATTGAATAACGTATTGCTGTAATTGGATGTCAGGCTGGTACTAATGAAGGGAATTCTCTGCCCAAATAGTGTTAACATGTACAAATAAAAGTAATTAGCTAATGCTATCACAGTAAAGTGCAGCATTTCGTCACATAAGCCGCCATGTCCTGCCACATAATTTGCTCCTCCCCTGCTGCATAGTTCCAGGACCACTAATTAAAATGTAAAAAACAGCTACATTTTATATCTTATACCTACGGTTCTTCCTAACTGCACGAGTTATGCAAGTTCATGGCAAGGACTCTGTCTACCCAAGATGCAGTCAGCAGCTACAATGGAGTAGCTGTGACAAGTGTAGCAAGTGCAGTGGCATTGCCTTCAGGTTTTTGAGGGACATTCTGCACCCCAACTGTGGGTGTTTTTTTAATACAAGCAAACATGTGACATAGGGGGTCTATCTTCTTTGATTGAACTAGGGTAAATAGCACCCTTGCTATATCACTAGTTAGTCATCTCAGGCTTGCATTCAGTCATAATCATTTGGTTTGCGCAAGTCAAGAGCAATTTTTATGCCCTTCTACTTTCAAATTTCACCAGCCACAACTGCCAGCGACTCAGACATATGGCTGATGCCTTGACATTTTTTATCTGCCACTTTCTGAGACTCCTCACTTCTGATGCCCTTGTAGGAAGTTTTCATGTGATTCAACACACTTAGCATCACAGACCCATAATGGCAGCTTTTCATCTTCTGACCAGCCTGCTTTCAGTCTCATGTGCTTCCGATCGATTGGTCCATCTTGCTGTGAGTACTTGAGGTGTACTATATGGTATGGCTGGCAGCCCTACCATGCAGTACACTCACAAATACTGTCTTGGGTCCAGTCAGGTACATTTACTCCACCTTAGCTCAACCCTGGGTAGCTGTGGATGCAAGCAGTAAGGCTTAGCAAAGGAACAATGTGTAAAGCATTTAACAACACCAAGCAACAGAATGAGAAGGTCACCAAACGCAAGAGAAACAGGACACCAGATTGGACAAATAGATTACATTTTTATGAATCTTTATTTACCTTGATCATCAAAATCCACCAGAGGGTACCAAAGATGTTGATTTTTAAATGAATAAATAACTTTAGTGTCAACCACACACATACATTGGTCAACAAAAACCTTAACAATTTTGAAAAGTTTAGAAAAGTTAATTTGCCATATTCAGCCTCAGTTAGGTGACCAGATCTGACAGGACAGAGGTCCAGGGGGCCAGAGAGGATACTTCGCACAGCTACATGACCACCAGAGCATTTGTAGAGCAAGACCCCAACTTCACAGGATGACAGCCATAGATGATAATGGAGTGGTCCTGATGCTTGATTTCAACTCGCATGGTTTGAGTGGATGCAGATGGAGACAGATGCTAGAGGTCCCATATTTAGAAGGTTGAAACCCCCTTGTGTGTTGCTATGCAGTCTATTTTTACAACCTGTTGTATTATTTTATAATACTGAGTCCTGATGATGGTCTGATGGACCTCTGACTGCCACCACAGACCAAAATGTCGACATTACCTTCTCATTTGACAAGCTGAATTGAAAGACTATAATACTGGTATTACCCCATCCCGGATCTTCTGCTGGGATACAATTGTGTGATTTGGTGGGGTTATATACAGTGTTGTTGCTTATGGGATGGACATTCATTGTATGTGTTGTACCTTTCTTGAACTTCCTGAATCCTATTGATTAATATACTGGATTTGAACAGTACAGAGTTTCCTTACTCATTAATTGAATACTGGATCTTATGAACACAAATTATATTTAAACAATTCCTCTAGGGGCATTTTTAAGTAAGGCATTGTCTGTGCCCAGTTCCTAGGGGAATACTAGGTCGTCCCTAAGTGTGTTGATCAACTATTAATAGTGACATTAATTTTAATCTGAGCATCAGATCACATTTAATATCACAGTAATTTGATGTCTCGCATGACCCAGTTTGGTAGTCCCAGTCAAAGTTAGCCGATCACCCAATGCTAGTAAATGTGGCTGCTAATTTTACCTACAACAAAACAACAATTTGAAAGTGTTGCTCTTGAGACATGTCAAAATACATAGGTTTCACTTAACAAAATATAGCTCCCTTCCATATGGCTCCATAGAACTTCTCCAGGGGATACATATATAATGTTAAGCAGCAAGGTGGCTTTGCAACTGGTTTGAATGCCAAAGTCGAAATGACAGTGAACATGCTGTTCTTCCAGTGTGCAGTGCCAGGCAGGGAGTCATTTTGTACCTTGTCACATCAAGGGAGGCACAAGCAGTGCTGCAGCCCTAACTGGACACTCTGCCTTACATGCTCTGAGTAACATGTACTAGGGACTTATGAGAAAGTCAAGCCTTGCCAATGGGGTGAATCTATTTTGACATATGCTTTGTGTGGGGTAAGACCACTGGCACTGAGCTCTGTTTAGCAGGCCTCAGTGCACTCTCAGAGTTGAAAAACCAGCAGCATCCGTCCAAAAATTTGGAGGTGGACATACAGAAAGACAAATTTCCTTACACTTGCTGTCTTGTACTTCATGGTTATTTAATCTTCATGTGCAGTGTTTGTTATCACTGATGGAATTTTAAGAAACATAGGATTTCCATATGGGCTCACCTCAATTGTCCTTGTTCTGGTTGATGATTTTGTTCTTCGTCTAAGGGCCGAAAAGCAGTCAACACCTTAAAAGCAACAAAAACTACTTTGGAATTTCACTTTCCTTGGATAGAACAGTATAAGGGCCTAATTACAAGTCTGGCAGTCTTTAGACCACCAGACTTGTGGTGAAGGTCGGACTGCCGCACTCCTGTTGGACTGACGGCCATATTACGACCCTGGCAGTCAGAGAACTGCCAACACCACCAGGTACATAGTGGTGGCAGTGGTCGGAGTTGTCACCAGCCGTGATGGTGCTGAGTTCAGTGTCACCAAGCTGATCACAAGTCCAGTTTCCACCAGCCTTTTCATGGCAGGGACCCCACCATGAAAAGGCTACGGGAAACCCAGTGCTAGGGGCCACAGGGGGGGCCTGCACTGCCCATGACAATGTCATGGGCAGTGCATGTCATGGGCAGTGCAAGGGCCCTCCTGTCCAGCACCGTCAGAATGCACACTGCCTGCTACGGCAGACAGTGTGTATTCTGAGGGCGCTGGGAGCACCCTCGTTGTGACGGCATTGGCCTCGGCTCTATGATTTCTGAGGTTTCCACGGGAGAGCCCAGTGGAAAATTTGTAATCGGCCGGGGGTGGGGGTGGAGACTGCTACCTCCATGGTGGTCTCACCACCCCGGGGCTGATGGGCTGATGGTCAGCCCGCTGCCAACCTCACAATGAGGCCCTAAGTAACTAGATGGACTTAAGAAACTTTGCACGCTCTGCTGGTTAAACTGTGCCATCTGTGGTTGTCTGGTTTTGTTGATCATGTTTTTGAGCTAATTACCTCTTTAGCAATGTGTGTTCACCTCTTTCACACTGAGCATGTATGCGATTGTTTATTTATTTGCTGAATATGTTTGTCTATTTCCTAAATTTTTGACATATTCGAATTCCAGTTTGGTTAAGATTCTGTTAATATTGCTATATTTTCTTTCATTTCCTGAGCCTTGTGATATTTTAAATGCATCACCTAATACAGGGATCTCCAACTTTTTTTGTAGCAAGAGCTACTTATGCTCAGTGAAGCTTATCCTGAGCTACTAATATTGTTAGTGTTATAATAGTGATATCATCAAACAAGATTATATTAATGGCCCCCCTCATGCAAGATTACCAGCAGTGATTGCCACAGGGTTATCAGTAGTAATGTAAAAAAGATGCTCTTAATTTGAAATGCATAAATACATAACAGTTACATCTGCAACTCTCATAGTAACAAGGTATTATTAGTGTTAGGTCTCCCCTATGCCACAAACATTTTTCACTCAAATTTCAGCTTCAAAAGTATTTTGGAAAGCCAACCTTTCTACTCCAGACATCTCATTTTATGAGTACTGAAAATACACATATTTTCATCTTGAATACACACTTTTGAATGTTGGCATAAATACTTTAATTCTGCCAAGCAAAACCTTCTAATTTAGAAGGCTTGGCTGTGCACAGAAGAGCTACTCAAAGGCAGCTGGAGAGCTATCAGTAGCTTATAAGCTACTCGTTGGAAAAGCCTGGCCTAACATACATGTGATTCTGTAATCCTTGTTTACATGCCAATATCAAATTTCTTTATAATTGTCGACTTCTGATGCACCTAGTAGCTGATTATAAAGAAACTGTCAGAACTCGACTATTAGATTCCTTTTCAAATTATACGTTGTTGAGCATTGCTGCATCTGTAATATTGTGTAGGCATAGTGCCCAAAGATGTCCTCATTTGCCTGGAGGCACAACCCACACAGGTGAAGGAATACATCTTTGTTATGTTGATAGTTGTATTTGTAAAGCTCTCACCCTGAGGCATCTTGGTGTTTAGAAACAAGTATTGTGATTTAATTTGCTGCCAGATTAATTGGGAAGGAGGAATGTTTTCAGTTTCTGTCTAAATCGCATAAGAGATGATTCAGAATGGATAGCTAGTGGTAAGGAAAAAGTGGAAAAAATATGGAGAATTTTTAAACTTGGTCCACTGTCATGCCTGTCTCAAGGAGGTGTGACTTTTTTCGTGCAAATCCCTGTCCACAATGTTGGTAGATGGGATGTGCATCAAAATACATGTGCAGTTGCATGGGAATGCCCATGCACCACACATGGTTCATGATCAGCATTAGAAAGTAAATCTCAACACAACTCTTTTCACCAGGTTTGCATCACCTTTGTGATGCAAACCCGAAAAAAAGCGTTAGCTAATTTCTTCCCCAGTGAAGAATAAGAAACAGGAGCAGAGTCGACTAAAAGTCCTGAGTGAGTCCAAAGAACAGCTGTCAATTGCATACATATGTGACAAACAGAGTTAAAAACTGGGCGAGTGGCACATAATTGATGAATAATAGGAGGCAAGAGTATGGGGCTCTGAAGAACATTGACACTCAGATGTCTGGTTCTTGACTTTTATGAAAAAAATCTACAACATGGTATTAATCAATTAGATGGGAGTTGAACCAATTAGGAGCTGAGCCGGAAATGCCGAATAACCTGTAGTCTAGCCATTACGGTGGAATGGTCCATGGTGTCAGATGTGGCTGAAATGTCAAAAACCATCAAGGCCATGACCTCTCTTCTGTTTACTAGTCTTCTCAAATCATCGACCACAGAAAGCACTACTGGTTTTTTGCTCCGACCAACATAAAAGCCAGCCTCAAAATGTTCCAAGAGGTCATGTGATATTGTAAAGCTTTGAGCTACTTAAAGACTATTTTCTCAATTTTTTTAGACCAATATGTGAGACAAGATTATGGCCTAAGATGAATCAAATCACAGGCATCCAGGCTAGTTTTTTAAAAAGAGGATTTTTTCAGTTTAAAATAAACCATGAAAGCATACACATATATTTTAAAACAATAAAATCCATTTAACACGTTGCATTGATCAACACAATTAGCCATGTCACAATTTATCTAGATTCATGCAAATGTTACAACAATTGTACTAAGTATGGGAACTGCAGCTAACTGGATAAACAATGACAATGCAATCATCTTAACCCTATACTAAGTTGCTTGCTTACTTACTCAGTAGCAAATTTTTTAGAACCAGTGTACGTAAAGATATAGGCCCTCATTACAAGCCTGGCGGTCGGTGATAAAGCGGTGGTAATACCTCCAACAGGCCGGCGGTAAAAAAAATTGAATTATTACCACAGCAGAAACCGCTCAGACAGACAGCCACTTTCACCGACCGCCACGGCGGTAGCAGCAAGCACCACGGCTGCAACCACCAACAGCCAGGCGGACGACAATGTACCACCCATACCATAATGACACACCTATCTGCCACCTTTTCCGGGGCGGTGCCAACGACATCAAAACCATGGTGGAAACAGAACCCAGGAGTCAATTGACTCACCTCTCGAGACTCAGGGAACAACTACAACGCCATGGAGCCTGAGTTGCAAATTTTTCCCATGCTTGTCTACCTTTTCCTGCATTACGAACATCAACACCGGCGAAGACGACCATTGTGAGTACTGACGCCTAGCACACAAGGGAGGGGGGAGGAAAAGAGAGAGTGGCACACACATTCAACATGCAACACCACCACCACCACCCCCAACACCATACACACAACCAGATGCACTAACATTACAGATCCACCCCGTACCCCTTAGGAATAATGCAAGGACAAAATGATTGGAAGAAAGTGAGTGTAATACGATTAAAGAACATGAATAAGTGCCTCAATTTACAAACTTACATACATATTTACAAATGGAGGGACACTGCCCAGTCCTCAATATCCGTGGGCCACAGGGCCACAACACATAGGCCAAGGCCCCACCTCACTCCTGCAACAACACAGAGAGAACACTGCAGGGGCATCAGGTTGAAAATACACAGGCACCTCAGGGAGACAGGGAATGGGGGCACCGCATGCTGGAGGATGGTACAACGCCACTGTTCCTGGAGGGAGCAACATGCCCTGTGCGCTGTCCTGGGGACTGTAAGGCCACAGTCTCTCAAGTGGGTGGTTTGCTTACTGCTTGGTCCTGGGAAGTGCAAGGCCACAGTCTCTCTAGTGGATGGATTGCCCACTGCTTGGTCCTGGGGAGTGCAAGGCCAAAGTCTCTCAAGTGGGTGGCTTGCCCACTGCTTGGTCATGGGGAGTGCAAGGCCACAGTCTCTCAAGTGGGTGGTTTGCCCACTGGTTGGTCCTGGGGAGTGCAAGCCACAGTCTCTCAAGTGGATGGCTTCTCCACTGGTTCTGGAGGGGGCCTTGTGCCAATTGTGCTTCATCCTGGGAAGGATGAGGTGAGTGTATGGCTTCTTCCACTGGTTCTGGAGGGGACCTTGTGCCCAGTGTGCTATATCCTGGGAAGAATGGGGTGAGTGGATTGCTTCTTCCACTGGTTCTGGAGGGGGCATTGTACCCTGTGTTTGAGATCTTGGGGAGTGCAAGGTCACAGTCTCTCACCTGGGTGTCACATCTACAGGATTTTGCGGGTCCAGGACGCACTACTGCCCATGAAGGCAGGATTACACACTGCCCGCTGGCGGTGACAGCTGCTCAGTGGTGGCAGAGGTGGGGCTGGTGTCGGGGCTGGCAGTGGTGAGGGTAGGCTCCAGCCCTTCCCCTGTAGCCTCGGACGGCTGCCCACAGGGGCTGCTGCTGCTGGCAGTGGTGCTAACAGTTCCATTGTTAATACATTGTTTCAACACCCATATTACCTAAATAATCTTAGTCAAGCCATCTAAGTCATCAAAGGTCAAAGTTTAAAATGTAATAAAATTGATAAAATTACACTTGAAATGTATCCTGGTCACTTAATAAGATAACATGCTTAAAATATTGAACTAGAACTTCTATCCGGCTTCATTGTGTTACATCTCAGACGTCTAACATACAATAAATATCTAGAGAGTTCAAAAACTAACCATTCTGTACTATCATTTTTTATTGCTTCCTTCAAATGGGATGTAGGTAAAGTATGGCAAATCAGGATTATCCATCTCTTCCTGGGTAAGGACTAAGCAGGGCAGAAGAAAATAAAATGTTCCTCTGTTTCAACACTTGCCTCCCAAAAATGGGCAAGATGGTTGGACATGACAACCATTCCATCTACTGCAAAAGTTGTTGATTGGCAGAATTCTGTACCTGAATTCTAAAAAAGATAGATTTAGCTTGATGGTTCCATTCTGTCCAGAAATGGTTTGAATAACATGTTATTCTTAAAATCTAAAAACCTAATTGTTAACACATCAGCATTCTTGTTACACACCCATTTTTCTCCAATATAGTTCCAGGACCTCTTTGTTAAACATGCCAGAGTATTCTTTCTGATTTGCTTAGGGTTATCCCAATGTTCACTCATCTCTAGTCTAGATAGCCAGGTTTTGATGTGCTTAAACTGTGTATCCGCACCATTTTATGAAGCATTCTTACTTCTCTAAATGATTGCCGTAGAGTAAATGGAGATTTGTTGGTCCAAACCCTGAAACAAAAAGCTAATGGTTTAAAAGCTGACACATATACTGTTTTATTTAGACTAAGGTCTAATTGCACTGGGGTTAGTGGGGCAATTTGGGGCTGTGCAAGTACCAATCTCATAAAGTTATTTTCCACTTTCTTAGGAACCCCTATGTAGTTCAAACCCCTAATCTCTGCTCAATATAAGGTTGCCCCACGCCCTCCTACACAGTATATTTCTAAGGCCCGCGTGACTGTGATAAAACTTGAGTTTTATAACCTCTTTACTATAGTGGGTCCTGCATATTGTAGGGTCAGCTGGCTTTTGATTAGCCGAGGCTCCAAAGTGAGAGTGTTTGCTATACTTACCCCGAGGTGATCAAAGTTACTGACTTGTTCCAAGTAGACTGCCCCTAATTTTACCCTGCCTCTAAACGTCTTATGTGGATTAAAAGTCAGGAATTTTGTGTTAGACATGTTAACTTCCAGGCCATAACTTTCACCCAAAATTAAAAATCGATTAAGAAACTTTTGAAGCGCCATAGAAGTCTTTGGTACCAATAGCGTATCATCTGCAAATAGAAGAGCTAGCACTGTATGGTCTGCCAGTTTCAGTAAATCGCCATTACAGTCAGTGTCTTAATGAGCCCATTAACATATAAAGAGTCTGGGGTAATGTGCATCCTTGTCGGATATACATGTTTATACTGATGCGTTCAGTTAACTCTCCATTCCTTCCCCGTCTCACTTGGGCATAGTTATTACTGTGAAGCTTCATTATGATGTGCAAGAAGTTGATCGGCATTCCCTTCTCTTCAAGTGCTACCCACAATTTTTCCCTAGGGATGAGATCGAAGGCTGCACAAATGTCTACAAACATTACATATATATGCCCTTTGAACACTTATTTCCCCAGTATTAATAAAAATTTAAATACTTCATACGCACTACTTGTATTCATGCTGCCCCACCCGGCAGGGACAGGACCTGCTCCTCCCCCATCTGGGTTTAAACTCTCGCTAGCAGTTGTCTACAGAACAGCTTCTGGGAAATATCAATCAAGTTAATTGGTCTAAAGTTTGCTGGGTCCTCCTTGTAAATTGGCACCACTTTTGCACCCTCCCGGGTATCTGGTATTTCTGCCCATTTTGCTATTGCATTGGAAATTTGATTAAAAGTATATCCCTAGATAACAGGTTCAGAGATAAAGAGGTATCCCAGACTGTATTGAATCCTAGTTTGTTTTAATGGGATAACAGGAGTTAGCTTAGCCTTTGGCTTGCAGACTCGTGCCCCCGTCACCTAGTGAATTTTAACCTACTTAGCTTGCTCTGTCTTAGCCCATTTAATTATTTAATTCTTCTAAGATGGCTGCCTTGTTTATAGTAAGGCCACTTGTTATGATTTGCAATATCAGTGTGTAGGAAGGTAGCCTCTTTCTAGCCTTGTTACCCCCACTTTTGGCCTGTTTGTGAGTATATGTCAGGGTGTTTTCACTGTCTCACTGGGATCCTGCTAGCCAGGGCCCAGTGCTCATAGTGAAAACCCTATGTTGTCAGTGTGTTTGATATGTGTCACTGGGACCCTGCAAGCCAGGACCCCAGTGCTCATAATGTTTGTGGCCTGCATGTGTTCCCCGTGTGGTGCCTAACTGTATCACTGAGGCTCTGCTAACCAGAACCTCGGGGTTTATGCTCTCTCTGCTTTTTAAAATTGTCACTGCAGGCTAGTGACCAATTTTACCAATTCTCATTGGCACACTGGAACACCCTTATAATTCCCTTGTATATGGTACCTAGGTACCCAGGGTATTGGGGTTCCAGGAGATCCCTATGTGCTGCAGCATTTCTTTTGCCACCCATAGGGATCTCAGACAATTCTTACACATGACTGCCACTGCAGCCTGATTGAAATAACGTCCACGTTAGTTCACAGCCATTTTTCACTGCACATAAGTAACTTATAAGTCACCTATATGTCTAAACCTCACTTGGTGAAGGTTAGGTGCGAAGTTACTTAGTGTGTGGGCACCCTGGCACTAGCTAAGGTGCTCCCACATTGTTCAGGGCAAATTCCTCGGACTTTGTGATTGGGGGGACACCATTACATGCGTGCACTACATTTAGGTCAATACCTATATGTAGCATCACCATGGTAACTCTGAACATGGCCATGTAACATGTCTAGGATCATGGAATTGTCACCCCAATACCATTCTGGTATTGGGGGGACAATTCCATGCATCCCCGGGTCTCTAGCACAGAACCCAGGTACTGCCAAACTGCCTTTCCAGGGTCTCCACTGCAGCTGCTGCTGCTGCCAACCCCTCAGACAGGTTTCTGCTCCCCTGGGGCCTGGGCAGCCTGGTCCCAGGAAGGCAGAACAAAGGATTTCCTCTGAGAGAGGGTGTCACACCCTCTCCCTTTGGAAATAGGTGTGAAGGGCTGGGGAGGAGTAGCCTCCCCCAGCCTCTGGAAATGCTTTGATGGGCACAGATGGTGCCCAGAGCTCCTCCAGTGTGTCCCAGACCTCTGCCATCTTGGATTCAGAGGAGTTGGGGCACAATGGACAGCTCTGAGTGGCCAGTGCCAGCAGGTGACGTCAGAGATCTCTCCTGATAGGTGCTTACCTCTCTCAGTAGCCAAGCCTCCTTTCTCAGTAGCCAAACCTCCTTTTTTGGCTATTTAGGGTCTCTCCTCTGGGCTATTCCTCAGATAATGAATGCAAGAGCTCACCAGAGATCCTCTGCACTTCCCTCTTCGACTTCTGCCAAAGATCGACCGCTGACTGCTCCAGGACACCTGCAAAACCCCAACAAAGTAGCAAGATGACTACCAGCAACACTGTAGCGCCTCATCCTGCCGGCTTTCTCGACTGTTTCCTGGTGGTGCATGCTCTGAGGGCTGTCTGCCTTCACCCTGCACTGGAAGCCAAGAAGTAATCTCCTGTGGGTCGACGGAATTTTCCCCATGCTAACGCAGGCACCAAACTTCTGCATCACTGGTCCTCTGGGTCCCCCCTCATCCTGACGAGCGTGGTCCCTGGAACATTGGAGATGGGTCCAAGTGTCTCCCACAGTCCAGTGGCCCTTCTGTCCAAATTTGGTGGAGGTAAGTCCTTGCCTCCCCACGCCAGACAGTAATCCTGTGTCTTGCATGATCTTCAGCTACTCCGGCTTCTGTGCACTTTTCCAAGGATTCCTTTGTGCACAGCCTAGCCTGGGTCCCCAGCACTCTGTCCTGCATTGCCCAACTCGCTGAGTTGGACTCCGACGTAGTGGGACCCTCCTTTGTGGCTCTGAGTAGACTGCAGTCCAAAGGAGAAGTTCCTAGCATCTTCCGTTGTTGCAGAATCTTTGGCTTCTTCCAACCGGAGGCAGCCCTTTTGCACCTTCATCCGGGGTTTAGTGGGTTCCTGCCCCCCCCTTGACACATGCGTGACTCTTGGACTTAGTCCCCTTCCTTTACAGGTCCTCAGGTCCAGGAATCCGTCTTCAGTGTTTTGCTGGTGGTTGTGGTTCTTGCAGAATCCCCTATCTCGACTATATTGTCTTTCTGGGGTAGTATGGTAGATTTACTCCCACTTTTCAGGGTCTTGGGGTGGGGTATCTTGGACACCCTTACTGTTTTCTCACAGTCCCAGAAATCCTCTACAACCTCCCATAGGTCTGGGGACCATTTGTGATTCGCATTCCACTTTTGGAGTACATGGTTTGTGTTGCCCCTAGACCTATGTCTACCTATTGCATCCTATTGTGATTCTACATTGCTTGCACTACTTTTCTTACTGTTACTTACCTGTTTTGGGTTTGTGTACATATAATTTGTGTATATTACTTACCTCCTAAGTGAGGGTATACTCTGAGATACTTTTGGCATATTGTCACTAAACTAAAGTACCTTTATTTTTAGCAACTCTGAGTATTGTGTTTTCTTGTGATATTGTGCTATATGATATAAGTGGTATAGTAGGATTTTTGCATGTCTCCTAGTTAAGCCTAAGCTGCTTTGCCATAGCTACCTCTAACTTCATAAACTGCTAGAAACACCTCTATTCTACTAATAAGGGATAACTGGACCTGGCACAAGGTGTAAGTACCACAAGGTACCCACTATAAGCCAGGCCAGCCTCCTACACAGTGCCACCGCGTTAAGGCGTCAAGATCAAGTGACAAAGACAAACAAACAGTAGGTGTTCACACTTAGGGACTTTCCCTCTCCATGCTTTCGAGGGAATTGTTTATATTAATTGCCGCCCCAAGCATGCCTGTTATCTATTGTTTGGGAACACACCTATGTCAGGGATCCAAGTACATCTGTATAAATACATCACACTTTAGACAGATAATCAGAGGGATTCCAACCAGCGGGCATCGCCACCATCGCTGATATCGATGCTGCACGTCATCTTGACGCTGATCCAGTCTTCGTCTCCCTACGGAGTCTGAGATAGAGACCTCATTCCAAGGTAACAAGGGTTGGGGGATCCTCTCATGGACATGGCATTGGCAGATTAGGTTTAACATACCCAGCTCTCCTTTAGGTAGGAGGTTAGGCCTATCATGATAGGGTATTAGGATATATTACACACTTTATGGTGGTCATTACAACCCTGGCGGACGGTGTTAAAGCTGCGGAAATACCGCAAACAGGGCGGCGGACAAAAAAAGGGAATTATGACCCTGACGGTAACCACCAACAAAGACAGCCACTTTAACACACTGCCTGTTACAGCGGTACAGACAAGCAGCGCGGCGGTCACCGCCAACAGACAGGCGGGAGACAATGTACCGCCCACACTATTACAACCCGCCAATCCGCCACCTTTTCCGGGGCAGATTCACCGTGGATAAAAATACGGCGGAAACAGCTTTTGCTATGGGAAAACGCTCACCTCAACATACTCCACGACGAAGGAGGACACCATGGAGGCCGAATTACAAATCCTACCTGCCCTTGTCTTTCTGCTCCTCTACGACCAACAGCTACGTAGGCGCCGAAGACACCGGTGAGTACTGCATCTACGACACGGGGGAGGGGGGAGGCAAAAGTTAGGGGGACACCCACCAAACACCCCCACCCTCGCATATTACAACATACACACCAATGCATTCACAAAAATCACAGTAACAACCCACAATCCCCCCGGAAGAATGAAAAGACAATGCGAAATTCGGTCAAACATTGTAATGTGCCAATATACATGTCATACAAAAATATACATATATATAAATCTCGAAATCACTCTTATTTACACATACAATCCGAGAAGTAGTGCAGATATGTACACAACAATGTCCGTGCACCAACAGTCCAAAAATGCATGGGCGAGGCCCACAAACTATACCTGACCAAAATCGGAGAGAACACTGCCGGGGCATCAGATAGAAACACTACAGGCACCTCAGGGGGAAGGGAAGGGGGGGAACCTCAGCCAGATGAATGCGAAGCCAGATCCACGACGGGGATCTCTGCCCATTGATGTATCCTGGGGAGTGCAAAGCCACAGTCTCTCAAGTCTCTACAGTGGGTGGGTTGCCCACTGTGCCATCCTGGGAAGTGCAAAGCCACAGTCTCTCAAGTCTCTACAGTGGGTGGTTTGCCCACTGTGCGATCCTGGGGAGTGCAAGGCCACAGTCTCTCAAGTCTCTACAGTGGGTGGGGTGCCCACTGTGCCATCCTGGGGAGTGCAAAGATACAGTCTCTCAAGTCTCTACAGTGGGTGGTTTGCCCACTGTGCCATCCTGGGGAGTGCAAGGCCACAGTCTCTCAAGTCTATACAGTGGGTGGGTTGCCCACTGTGCCATCCTGGGGAGTGCAAAGCCACAGTCTCTCAAGTAGATGTAGTTCTCTACTGGTACTGGGGGGACTGGTGCCCAGACTGGATGGTCTCCCCATGAAAGTTAATGTTCTGTCACTGTCCCAGCTGCACATGGGAGAAGGATGCCTGATGTGGCGGCCATTTCATTCCTACCTGGTGCATGCCCTGTTCAGCGGTGCTTTGCCATGGCGGTATTTGCCCTGTTCAGCGGTGCTTTGCCATGGCAGTCTATGGACTGTTCAGCGGTGCTTTGCCATGGCGGTTCTGGACTGTTCAGCGGTGCTTTGCCATGACGGTTCTGGACTGTTCAGTGGTGCTTTGCTATGGCGGTCTATGGACTGTTCAGCGGTGCTTTGCCATGGCGGTCTAAGGACTGTTCAGCGGTGCTTTGCCATGGCGGTCTATGGACTGTTCAGCGGTGCTTTGCCATGTCGGTTCTGGACTGTTCAGCGGTGCTTTGCCATGGCTGTTCTGGACTGTTCAGCGGTGCTTTGCCATGGCGGTTCTGGACTGTTCAGCGGTGCTTTGCTATGGCGGTTCTGGACTGTTCAGCGGTGCTTTGCCATGGCGTTTCTGGACTGTTCAGGGGTGCTTTGCCATGGCGGTCTATGGACTGTTCAGCGGTGCTTTGCCATGGCGGTCTATGGACTGTTCAGCGGTGCTTTGCCATGGCGGTCTATGGACTGATACGGACATTGGTGTTTGGCATGACGATCTCTACACTGGGCATTGGTGTGTGGCGTGACGTTCTTTCCAATGGGCATTGGTGTGTGGCATGACGTTCTCTCCAATGGGCATTGGTGGGTGGCATGATGTTCTCTACAATGAGCATTGGTGGGTGGCATGACGTTCCATCATTGCCCAGCGGGGCTGTGGCATCCGGGCCCCTCCTGGGCTGGGACTCCGGCGGTGGTTTCTGGACCAGTGACAATACTTGGGCCCTCCTGGGCTATGACTCCGGCGGTGGTCTCCTGACCAGTGACGATACTTGTGCCCTCCTGGACTGTGACTCTGGCGGTGGTTTCCTGGCCAGTGACGATACTTGGGCCCTCCTGGGCTGTGACTCTGGCGGTGGTCTCTGGACCAGTGACGATACTTGGGCCCCCCTGGGCTGTGACTCCGGCGGTGGTCTCCTGACCAGTGATGATACTTGTGCCCTCCTGGGCTGTGACTCTGGCGGTGGTCTCTGGACCAGTGACGATACTTGGGCCCTCCTGGGCTGTGACTCCGGCAGTGGTCTCCGGACCAGTGACGATACTTGGGTCCTCCTGGCCTGTGACTCCGGCGGTGGTCTCCTGACCAGTGACGATACTTGTGCCCTCCTGGGCTGGGACTCTGGCGGTGGTCTCTCGACCAGTGACGATACTTGTGCCCTCCTGGGCTGGGACTCTGGCGGTGGTCTCCTGACTAGTGACAATACTTTTGCCCTCCTGGGCTGTGACTCTGGCGGTGGTCTCTGGACCAGTGACGATACTTGGGCCCTCCTGGGCTGTGACTCAGGCACTGGCTGTGGTCTCCTGACCAGTGACGATACTTGTGCCCTCCTGGGCTGTGACTCTGGCGGCGGTCTCTGGACCAGTGACAATACTTGGGCCCTCCTGGGCTGTGACTCCGGCGGTGGTCACCGGACCAGTGACGATACTTGGGCCCTCCTGGCCTGTGACTCCGGCGGTGGCGGTGGTCTCCTGACCAGTGACAATAGTTGTGCCCTCCTGGGCTGTGACTCTGGCGGTGGTCTCTGGACCAGTGACGATACTTGGGCCCTCCTGGGCTGTGACTCCGGCAGTGGCGGTGGTCTCTGGACCAGTGACGACGGTGCTGGCGGTTGTGTCTGGACCGCAGGAAAGAGGCGGTAGCGGTGGTCTCCTGACCAGTGACGATACTTGTGCCCTCCTGGGCTGTGACTCTGGCGGTGGTTTCCTGGCCAGTGACGATACTTGGGCCCTCCTGGGCTGTGACTCTGGCTGTGGTCTCTGGACCAGTGACGATACTTGGGCCCCCCTGGGCTGTGACTCTGGCGGTGGCGGTGGTCTCCTGACCAGTGATGATACTTGTGCCCTCCTGGGCTGTGACTCTGGCGGTGGTCTCTGGACCAGTGACAATACTTGGGGCCTCCTGGGCTGTGACTCCGGCGGTGGTCTCCGGACCAGTGACGATACTTGGGTCCTCCTGGCCTGTGACTCCGGCAGTGGCGGTGGTCTCCTGACCAGTGACGATACTTGTGCCCTCCTGGGCTGGGACTCTGGCGGTGGTCTCTGGATCAGTGACGATACTTGTGCCCTCCTGGGCTGTGACTCTGGCGGTGGTCTCCTGACCAGTGACGAAAGAATTGGATTCCCTCAATACTAAAAAGGTATTTTTTAAGGACAATTGTTCAAAAATGAAAAAGGAGGCCATTTCCAGTTTAGCAGAGAACAAAGACATCGTAATCAAACCAGCTGACAAAGGCGGGGGAATAGTCATCTGGAGTGTGGAACAATATAATAAGGAGGTAATGAGACAGTTAGATAATCGCACACACTATCATGAATTACCAGCGAATACACCTAAACAAGTTCAGCACCAGATGGAAACACTTACACAGTCAGCTAAAGAACAAGGCTGGATCAATAGAAAAGAATATGAGTTTTTAAACCAAAATGACGGCAGAACGCCTTGCTTCTATATCCTTCCCAAGATATATAAAAATATGGAAGAAACCCCAGGGAGACTGATAGTGTCAGCTTGTGGCTCTATTTTAGAGCCTCTTGCCCAGTTTGTAGATACGTTTTTGAAACCTTATGTATTCAAGGCTGCAGCATATGTACGTGACACTATGGACATTATCAATAAAATAGAAAATGTAACATTCGATGAGGAGAAACATATTTTAGTGACTTTTGATATAGAGTCGCTTTACACAAACATCCCACAAGATGAGGCGCTGGAGATTATTAAACTAACTCTAAATAACAGCAGGGAAACAGCAAGTACCCCTATAGATTTTGTTGTCGATTTAGCTACACTATGTCTGAAAAAGAACTTCTTTAAATTTAATGATAAGCTATATCGGCAAGTTAAAGGAGTTGCCATGGGTTGCAGCTTTGCTCCTGAGATCGCCAACTTGGTGATGGACTTTTTTGAACAAAAATGGATATACGATCAAAATAATCCATTTAAAGAGCACATCGCCAAGTGGTTCAGGTATATTGATGATATCTTAATGATTTGGGAAGGGCCTGAAATAGTATTGGGTTCCTTCTTTAATTGGCTTAATCAACGGACAGCCGATTTTAAATTTACGATGAACAAAGACAAAACTAAAATTAATTTTTTAGATATCTGGATTTTGCCAAAAAACGGCAAACTGATGGTGAGTTTGTATAAAAAGCCAACAGACTGCAATACATTACTACATTTTACTAGTGGGCATCCGAGGGTGCTTAAAGAGAATTTACCATATGGACAATTTCTTAGGATCAGAAGAAATTGCACAGAGAAAGATGACTATTTTTATAATTCTGAAGAACTGAAGAATAAATTAATTACAAGAGGGTACCCTAAAAAGCTAGTGAAAGAGGCTGAGAAAAGAGCATGGTTTACCCCTAGGGAAACTCTACTTACACCTAAAAAGCAAATAAAAGAGATCCCGTTAACGTGCGTGTTGACATTTAACCCAAAGGCCAATAAAATTCGTAAGATAATCGAAAAAAATTGGCGGATTATAAAAGATCTAAATATAGAGAAACCTTTGTTTTCCTTTAAGAAAGTGTGCAGTTTAAAAGAACAATGGGTACAAGCTGATATAAAAAAATCAGATAAGAAAGATCAAAAGACTTGGCTACAGCTTCCAACAATACAGCGACACTTTAAATGTGGGAAGTGTACAGCTTGCCAATTCACGCAAAACTCAAAAGAGGTAGTGATAAATGGAAGGAAACATGAACCATATAATTTCTCCAATTGTAAGACTAAAAATGTGGTTTATTGTGTATTATGCCCGTGCAATAAAGCTTATATTGGACAAACAGGGCAGGCAGTTAAAAGCTGTATTCTACAGCATCGTTGAAGAGTCAAGTGTGCTACAAAAGGAGCACCGTTGGTTGAACACTTCTTAGAACTTGGACATGGAGCAGATGATATCAAATGGACAGTGCTAGCAGTTGTACAAAGTAAAACGGATGGCCCCCCAATGCTAACCAGACTACTTAAATTGGAAGCACGGCTGATTGAGAAATTTCAAACAGTTACAAATTGACTAAATGACTGTGACGAAGTGTGGTCTCTCATTGGCAAATGAGATTGGATAAGACCGTGCGTGATGACATTGTATTGGAACTCTGCGAAAAGAACATAGAACATGTTGACCAATGTAATAACTGTGCAGTACATTCTGTTTGGAATTTGTCTCAAAAATGCTAATTTTTACTGAGCTGTTGTAAGAGCACAGGGTAGTGATTGGGAACCTTTAGCTAAGAATATGTAACCTTTCCGTCTAAGCAATAACTGTTATTGTACTGTATCTGAAATGTGTTTGAAAATTCGCTATTTGCAAGCAGAACTATGTGCGAACATAATAATGAGAAGATGAAGGTCCGTGGAAGTCCGGATGAAGACAACTAAATACGGATGTGATAAATAATAGTAAAATTTTGGAGAGAGTTGGTTTTATGATGCTCTCGGTAACGTAACAACCTGTAATCAATTTGTTCTAGAGTATAGATCGGGTACTTGTATTGTTGGTATTTCTGGTAATGGTGACTTTAACTTGCGGATAGGTTTAGCGTTGTAAATATTTTCTAAGTCTAGCGCTTCTTTCTTTTATTTAAAAAAAGAAATCCGTGGTTTGGGCACACAATACGTGGAAGGAGTCTAGATAATTATAAGGAATAGACGCGGTTCCCCTAATATGGCGCCCAACGCGCGATGATACAGAGAAATAGCAGCGGACCAGCATGCGCCTAGTCTAATTGTTTTAAAATGGCGATCGTTTGTTGGGCCGCGTACATGTATCGCACGCATAGCTACTAACAAGTTACCGGCATGAACAGAGATGCTGCTTGGTAAAAGAAAAAACTAACCGTTTACAAGTAAGCGCTAGTGGGATGAGAGAGATTGTGACAGAAGTAATGAAAAGACTGTTTAACTGAGCGTGCAGGCACTGTATTTGAGGAACTATTTATTTCTCTCTTTCGATAGATGAAACGGACATTCAACTGCATGGTGCCTTTACCGTCTAATAAAATCAGAAACGTCAGGATAATACTAATAGCCAAATAGATAATTTGGCCCGATGTTTGTATTCAATATGAGATGTTGTTGATTTAAGGAAGGTAGGTTTGGTTAGGAATTTTTACGGAATAGTTTTTCCTTTCGGAGCACGTGTTAAACACCACACTGAGATGCATGGTGGTGGGATAGTAGTTTGGTTTTACGCTAACAGTGCACTGGGAGAGACTTAATTTAGTTGATGTGTTCACAGTTTGGAATAATTATAACTTGAAGTTGAGATAATTTGAATTTTAATCTGGAATTCAGACATTGATACTCTATACATTTGGAGAGAGATATAGAAGGAATATTGTAGAATCTCGTGTTTTTAATATTTAATGTATATGTTACTTTTTGTAGTGGTGCCAGTGTCCTTCGACTGTCCTGAAGAGGCCACAAGTTTAAAGGCCGAAACGCGTCGACACTATTCTTGCGGGATCAAGGGCATGTAAATAATGAACAGAGAGTTTAAATAATTCAAAAGCACTAGATAAATACCTTAAAAGATTTTTTGGTGTTTTCAGCTGAGTGCTAACCCCTTGGTCATCCTTAGTAGACAGGATCACGATGAAATGTACTCAGCGTGACCTGTATGAGTTATTTTGTTGGGCATTTCCCATTTTTATGTATTGTTTGTGTTTAGTTGTAAGTAATTGTATAGTACAATTTATGTAATAGTTTTTTGATTTGACATGTTATAACTGGTGTGTTTTTATCTTTTATATATGTTCTCATGATGAGGTATACATTGCTACTTTGTAAATAAATGAATAAACATATTTGGGAAAGTAATTGATCCCACTAACCAAAAGCGAATTTATTGGTTGGTTGAATTAATGTTTAGATTTGTTCCTGCCTGCTATATATATTTTTTGTGAATATGCTTTGTTAGTACCCTAAGCAGGGTGGGATGAAAGGGTACTCCCCTCTTTTTGTAAACAGTGACGATACTTGGGCCCTCCTGGGCTGTGACTCTGGCGGTGGTCTCTGGACCAGTGACGATACTTGGGCCCTCCTGGGCTGTGACTCAGGCGGTAGCGGTGGTCTCCTGACCAGTGACGATACTTGTGCTCTCCTGGGCTGTGACTCTGGCGGTGGTCTCTGGACCAGTGACGATACTTGGGCCCTCCTGGGCTGTGACTCTGGCGGTGGTCTCCGGACCAGTGACGATACTTGGGCCCTCCTGGCCTGTGACTCCGGTGGTGGCAGTGGTCTCCTGACCAGTGACGATACTTGTGCCCTCCTGGGCTGTGACTCTGGCGGTGGTCTCTGGACCAGTGACAATACTTGGGCCCTCCTGGGCTGTGACTCCGGCAGTGGCGGTGGTCTCTGGACCAGTGACGACGGTGCTGGCGGTTGTGTCTGGACCGCAGGAAATGATGGCGCACTTCTCCACCGTGACACTCACAACAGGCTGGGAAGACTTCCTCTGGACCTTCGCCACCTTTGTTGGAGGTACAGCTGACTCACCAATCCCCTTCGAACCAATGTCACTTGCTGTCCCACCAGGAGTCTTAACACGGTCCCGTCGTCCACTCTCCAATTTTAGAGCCTTTACAGGGGGTGGGCTGCCAGTGCCTTGGCTCCGGGTCCTACTGCCTGCCCTGGTGGCCGGTGCACTCCACAACCCTTGAACAGGCACCACTGGTATTGGAGGCTTTTTGGCTGAGGCGCTAAGACGGGACTGATGAATTGGAGGGGGGGGCAAAAAGGTCAATTTGACATAGGGACAGTTTCTGACGGACACTGGGATGGGTAGCTGGAGGGGGTCTGGGAGTGGAGGAAGAGGAGGTGGTTGAAGGAGGTGTCACTTTAGGTGTTTTGGGTGCAGGTGCAGGTACTGGAGGCTGTCGTGAGGTGGATGGATGTTGTGTGAGTGATTGCCGGCGTTTGTGTACTTTGGGAGGGGGCGTCACAGACACACTGGGAGAGGACACAAGGGACGTGTAAATGGGAGTGGAGGTGGTGAGTGCAGGTGAGCGGCGTGTGGTGCTGGGTGTCCTGGTGCGAGTCCTAGTGCCTGTAGATGTGTGCATGTAGGTGTGTGTGTAGACGAGACTGGGAGGGAGGAGGGAGTAGAGGAGGAGGGGGACACAGTGGAGACAGTGGATGTTGCTGTGTCTGTATGAGGGTGAGGCTTGCGTGAGTTCCTGTGGTGTGTGTGGTGCTTATGTTTGCTTGAGCTACTTGTGTGTGTTGACATGTGTGAATGCTGGTCTGTAGGTGTGCTTGGGATGGGCTGGGGTACAGGGGATTGGGTCTGGGTGGAGGAAGTTGGAGGGGGGAGGCTCGACACAGGGACAATGGCTGCCATCAGTGCTGAGGCCAGAGATTGCAGGGTTTGCTGAAGGACAGCCTGACCAGAATGAATGCCTTCCAGGAATGCATTACCGTGTTGCAACTCTCGTTCTACACCCTGGATGGCATTCACAATGGTAGACTGCCCAACAGTGAGTGACCTGAGGAGGTCAATGGCCTCCTCACTGAGGGCAGCAGGGGTGACTGGGGCAGGGCCTGAGGTACCTGGGGCGAAGGTGATGCCCACCCTCCTGGGTGAGCGGGCACGGGGTGAATGCTGAGGGGCTGCTGGGAGGGCGGTGCTGGTAGGGGAGGTGGCGGCTGTACCTGTAGAAGTGGGGCACACAGATGGTGCCGCCACCACAGGGGAGCTCCCATCGGCGAACGAGTCCGTGTCGCTGGTTGGTGATCCGGTGGCCGACGTGAAGCTCCCCTCACCCTTCGTCCCACTGGTGCATTCAGAGTCTGTGGTGAGGCCCTCCATGGCCATGTGGGATGCAGCTCCCTCGTGCTCCGGTCCCACTGTACCTCCGCCTGATGATGCTGATGTACAAAAGGACAGGGAGAGCAGGAAAAGGGGGTGAGACAGAAGAAAGAGAGTTTTACTGCATGGCATTCCGCTCCAGTTGGCGGACAAGACAGACGCAGCAGCCCCCTGCATTACGCCGTGCTCCTGCCCTCTGCACATACAATTTCTGGGATATGGCCTACATGGCAATGGTGGACATCTGCGCACATGTATGCCACAGGGGCAACTATACCTCAACTTGGCACTCTGGTGAGGTGGGGTAGAGTGCCACATGGCCTACATTACAGAGGGGCCTTGCCTACCGAATTCGCCCTGGCCTAGGGACACCCATGGCCCACCTCCCCCACCAAGACCCCTCCACTGCACGCAAAGTCTGCAGAATGAGGTTGTACTCACCCCCTTGTGTCTGCTGTGATGTCCTCAAGCGCCCATCCAACTCCGGGTAGGCCACCGCCAGGATCCGAAACATCAGGGGGGTCATGGCGCGACGGGCACCCCTCCCACGTTGGGAGGCCATCCCCAGCTGAGCCTCCGCTGTCTTCTTGCTGCAGCGGCGAATGTCCTCCCATCTCTTACGGCAGTGGGTGCCCGTCTCTGGTGGGCCCCCAGGGTCCGGACCTCCTTGGCGATGGCACGCCAAATGTCCCTCTTCTGGTGGGCGCTGACCTACATTACATGCACAAGGGAAGAGGTACAGTCATTACCACCTGCACCGTCAATGTGAGTGGCCCCCTCCCTACTCTCGCCATGTGGCCCATTCATTCCCATGCATAACTGTTCTATGTAATCTGCCCCCTTCCCTCTTCCACCCAGCCCTCTCCACCCAGGCCTAGCCCATACAACGTGCTCCCTCTGTACTAACCTGTTGGTCTCGAGGACCGTAGAGAAGCGTGTACTGGGGGAGGACCCCATCCACAAGTTCCTCCAACTCCTGTGCAGTGAAGGCAGGGGCCCTTTCCCCAGACGCAGCAGCCATCGTCGCTTCCAGACCGAGGTCACAGCAGCACTAGCAGTGTAGGTCCTCTCCTGTCGAAGGTCAGGTATCTAGTGATTGAACAGATAGAAAATGGCAGTGACGTCCGCGGCGGTGACGTCCGTGGTGGTGCGCATCATCACTGCCGGCGCACCTGTTCATTGGCTCCTGGGACCCATAGGGTCCAATGTTAACCAATGCAGCACTGCGCCGCAGTCTACGACCGCCTACCGCGACGGTGTGCAACGCCAGCGCAGTTACCCCACAATCCCATTGTCCCAGTTTAGAGGTCAGGCAGCCGCCATTTCAGGGGCCCATATGGCTTCATTTACTACTGCGTCACACATAGCTAGGCCTACACTCAACACACATACAGGAAGGGTTTTGTGTCTGGTGTAGTCTTGTGTGTAACAGTGGGTACATACCTGGAGGAATAATGACTGGTTCTTCGCTGTTGTCCTTCGTAGGCACCGTCAGCTGGGACATATGAGAAGATGGCGGAATCCTCCGGTGTACCGACCGCTGGTGGACCTGTTGACAATGAAAGAAAGAGATGTCATCGTCACCTACAGGTTTGACCGTGCCGCTATCCAGGAACTATGTACCCAGTTGGAGCCAGACCTGATGTCACTGATCCGCCATCCGACTGGAATCCCCCCTGACATGCAGGTGCTGTCAGTGCTCCATTTCCTTGCAAGTGTGTCAGTTCAGACAACAGTGGCCATGGCATCAGGGATGTCCCAGCCTATGTTTTCCAACGTCTTGTCAAGAGTGTTGTCTGCCCTGCTGAAACACGTAAGGAGATATATCATATTCCCTCAGGTGGAGGATTTACCTACAGTGAAAGGTGACTTCTATGCCCTTGGACATATCCCCAACGTCATAGGGGCCATTGATGGGACCCATGTAGCTCTGGTCCCCCCCGCAGGAGTGAACAGGTGTACAGGAACAGGAAGAGTTATCATTCTATGAATGTCCAGATGGCCTGTTTGGCAGACCAGTACATCTTGCAGGTAAATGCTATGTTCCCTGGCTCAGTGCATGACGCCTACATCCTGCGCAATAGCAGCATCCCTGATATGATGGGTCAACTCCAGAGGCACCGTGTATGTCTATTGGGGGACTCTGGTTACCCCAACCTTTCCTGGCTATTGACCCCAGTGAGGAATCCCAGGGCAGAGGAACGGTACAATGATGCCCATGGGCAGACTAGGAGGGTTATCGAACACACCTTCGGCCTCCTTAAGGCCAGGTTCAGGTGCCTCCATATGACAGGTGGATCCCTATTCTACTCACCGAAGAAGGTGTGCGACATCATCGTCGCCTGCTCCATAATTTGGCACTGCGACGCCAGGTGCCTTTTCTGCAGGAGGATGATCCAGATGACGGTGTTGTAGCAGCTGTGGAGCCTGTGGACAGTGACGAGGATGAAGCTGAGGAAGAAGAAAACAACAACAGGGATTCAGTCATACAGCAATATTTCCAGTGACACACAGGTGAGAACATTTTCTGGTTTAACATTACATTCACTTTCACATGTCTACCTCTATCCTGTACCTACATTTCACTCACTATTTGTTAATTGAGTTGTACCCTTCCATTTCAGTTTCACAAGTGTGGTAACCTACGTGTCAACTGCTTGCATTCTTCAAGGGCTTGTGATGTGTGACATAGGTATGTTAGCCTTACAATGGGTAACCCATTATGACACTGTGGTTGATAATACAAAGTACCAAATCGTAGACTGACTCCAGATTTTTTGGTGTTTCAATGGTGTTTATTTAAGTGCCCAAAAAATGAAGGGGGGTTGTAAAATGGTGATGGGTGATGGTGGAGGAATGTCCATGGCAGAGTCCAGTCTATTAGTCTCACAGGTGCACTGACCATCTGGGCATAGGAAGTGGAGCTGGGGCAGTTCGAATATGGACAGGGTAACAAAGTGGGACAGTGGGAGGACAATCAGGGTGGTCTTATTTCCTGGCTGGGGTCTTGCCATCTTGCTCTGTCCTGTTCCTGGATCTCAGGGACCGCTTGCTTGGTGGTTGTCCGTCTGCTGGGGGTGGGGTGCTGGTGTGGTGGTCCTGTGGGGGGGTGTCCTGTCCACTAGCGCCGGCGGAGGTGGTGGGCAGTTCATCGTCGTGGCTAGTGTCAGGGGCCCCTTGGAGTGCCACGGTGTCCCTCAAGGTCTTTTGAATTTCCATCAGCACCCCTACGATGGTGCCCAGGGCGGAGCCGATGGTCCTGAGCTCCTCCCTGAACCCCAAATACTGTTCCTCCTGCAGGGTCTACTGCAACTTGTCCAGGACTGTCGCCATCGTCTCCTGGGAGTGGTGGTATGCTCCCATGAAGGAGGAGAGGGCCTCGTGGAGAGTTGGTTCCCTTGGCCTGTCCCACCTCTGTCGCACAGCAGCCCTCCCATTTCCCTGGTGTTCCTGTGCCTCCGTCCCCTGGACCGTGTGCCCACTACCACTGCCCCCAGGTCCCTGTTGTTGTTGGGGTGGTGGGTTACCCTGGGTGCCCTGTAGTGGTGGACACACCGCTGATTGACCTGTCCTGGGTAGGGAGGTTTGGGCCCGCTGGGTGGGTGCTGTGCTGGTGTTACCAGAGGGTGGCAGCTCGGTGTTGGGCTGTGGCTGGGCAAGGGAAACCGACTGTCCTGAGGCCCACGATGGTCCGGGCTGGTCATCAAGATCCAGTGGGGCAGAGCTTCTGTCGTCACTGTGGGCCTCTTCTGGGGGTGGAGTGGTGTTGTCTGGACCCTCTGGTGTGGTGACGGTCCTTCGGGTTCCTGCAGGGGTATGAGAACATGATTATTGCATGTGTGTGTTTCATGGTGTGCAATGGGTGGGTGTTTGTTTACCCCAGTGCAAGCATTCCTGTGTGGGGGCTTGTGTGATGATGGTTGGGGGGGTGTTCTGGGTATGTGCAGTGAGCATGCTTTAGTGACGGGTGCCCATGCTTAGTTGTGTCATGCAGGGCTTGGTGTTGGGATGGGTGATTTGTGTTATTGGTACATTACTGAGGATTTGGGGTGATAGGGGAGGGTGTGAGGGTGGGGGTGTGTGATAGCATGCAGGTAGGGTGGGGGATGTGATAGTTAAGATTTGACTTACCAGTGTCCCATCCTCCACCGACTCCTCCGAGGCCCTCAGGATGCAAGATGGTCAAGACTTGCTCCTCCCATGTTGTTAGTTGTAGGGGAGGAGGTGGGGGTCCGCCGCCAGTCCGCCGCACCGCGATGTTGTGCCTGGATACCGTGGAACGCACCTTCCCCCGTAGGTCGTTCCACCTCTTCCTGATGTCCTCCCGATTTCTTGGGTGCTGTCCCACGGCGTTCACCCTGTCCACTATTCTGCGCCATAACTCCATCTTCCTGGCTATTGATTTGTGCTGTACCTGTGAGCCAAATAGCTGTGGCTCTACCCGTACGATTTCCTCCACCATGACCCTGAGCTCCTCCTCGGAGAAGCGGGGGTGTCTTTGGTGTGACATGGAGTGGTGTGTGTGAGGTGTGGGGTGGTGTATGTGGTGATGAGTGTGGTGAGTGTAGTGGTATGTGGTGTTTTGCGCGTGGATGTTGTGTGGGTGATGGTGTTGTGTGCCTCTGTGTGATGGGGTTGTCAACAGCTGTGCTCTCTCTCTAGCCTTCTCTCAGAATTTCTGGTTGTAGGTGTTTGTGGGTGATGTGGGTGTGTGTTTTATATTGTGTTGGGTGTGTGGGAGTGGTGTTTGTATGTGTATCAGGTGTGTGTATTTGGAACTGTCCAATGTGGCGGTGTTTTGGAGATGTGTGTGTATTTTGAGCGCGGCGGTGTGTACCGCCAATGGAATACCGCGGTTGAAAGACCGCCACGTGGATTTGTGGGTCGTAATAGCATGGGCGTGTATCTGTTGGCGTGGAAGTGGAGGATTTGTTTCCGCATGTTTATCGCTGACCTTTGGTGTGGCGGGGTTGTGTGGGTGTCTGAATTTAGGCGGATTCCGTGATGTGTGTCATAATAGCTGTGTGGCGGTCTACTGCCGCCGGCGCGGTGTTTTGGCAGTCTTCTGCATGGCGGTAAGCGCCTTATACCGCCAATGTTGTAATGACCCCCTATGTCTTTTCATGTTATTGCAAGATGGTGGGGGTCTTTGTAATAATGACTCTTGTCTTTACAATTCTGTTTCTTGCACTGTTCATTTTCCTAATCATTGCAGCCCATGCAACTTATCGTTGTGTTAAATAAAAACTATTGAAACGTTACTGCATCTTCATTATTGCCTGTGTTTGGTTGAGACATGATATATCTGTGAGAAAGGGGTAATCTCCGTTTAACCATGACACTCCCTGAGATGTCATACTTTTGAGTCCATGTGTAAAGGCTGCCACAAATCAACTTTTACTGTTTGGGTTTTTGGTGAGGTGCTGCTAGTGAGCCGGAAGGGTTGGGACAACAGCTGCGACTTGTTGTAGCTAGGCATAGTCGCCTACAAACATAAGTACTGTCATCCTTAAACCAGCAGTCTTGCCTAGAGCAACAGTCCAACTATGACATGGTGCCACCAATGATGGTGTTTAGGCACTAATTTACGGATACCCTGACTATCGCTGTCTCACAGACAACAGGTACCCTAAGTACCATTAGACGGAGACGTCCGTGGTCTTTGGGATGATCCTCCACTGCTGAAACGGTAACACCTGATTAGGCTGTAGGTTGTTCGAGCTCGACCTCATAAAAGGACTATGCTCCCTGTTTGGTGTTTCTCTGACCAATTTTACAAATATGGCTAAGGCCATAGAAATTCCTGAGAATGCTAGACAAGCATTAACACAACACCTACTAGTGCATGGCCTTGCAGAAGAGGGTGGGGATGTTAATCTTATAATAGAAGCTAACGACGCATACCAAATAGAAACATTTTACTGTTGGGTCACCTTTCCTGGGGTGGACCAAAGAACTCATACATTTCACACATATGAAATTGCAAATGTACCTCAATGGTACCAAGCATACCAGTATCATGAAATATCGCTCACATACCGAAAGCATAAGAACTGGTTTGAAGGCGCCCTACCACATGTAATACAAAGAGTGAGACTAGGTTCTTTCAGTAATGATGGTCCAACATGGCCTACGTTCGCCACATACACACCTCACCCAGGCATACCAAATATGCAATTAGCAGATCTGTGAAATTTATATAATGAGTTAGAGACACTTTATAGAAGAAGACTCGTCCAGTTCGTAATGCGAACTTTGAACACAACACCAGCACATCCAGCTCCACCAGCACCTTTTGGATACGAATTGGCTACTGGGATTAATCCACAAACAGTGCATACTATCATGGGTAAAATACCCACAGAACGAGAGAAAATACAGTTCTGGATAACCCAGAAAACAAACCAGCTGGAAGCTGTGTTTCACCATACGGGACCACAGGAAAAACATAGACTTCTCACAATGTGCTTGCCCTTCGGGATGGTTCCTTTTGTGGATGACTGCACCACATGGTACAGTCTTCGCTGCTATATATACTACCACACATGGTACCCGGACACTTGCCAAAAGTGTTAAAACAAATACAGAATGAGCACAGGGCTGCACCAGCCTTAGATTTGGGGATGAAGTTATTGCGTAATTGTGACACAGTTTCCTCAAATATACTCCGTAACATTAAAGGGGAAGCGGTTGCACTGGCTATATGCCAGCGCCTCCGAGAAACTCCACAATTGGAAAAGGAGAGACAGCTACTGAAAATAATTTCCCACACCTATATCAGTATAGGGCAGGATAGTTTGGGAGCCAAACCAAAGAAGTTGAAGTTACAAAGTACCACCCTTAAGGAAGGTACAAAGCAGGCACAAGAGGGCTCTAAAAAGCGCTGGGAAAAACAAAAAGAATTTAAGGATAGACTAAATAAGAGAGCTGATTCTCCACATCCGGAGAACTCCAAAAGGAGATACAATCTCAGAAATAGGGAAAATATAAAAACTCCTGACAGATATACCGATTCACGTCCCCCTCGTTCCTTTCAGGACACACCGGATAGACGTAGCAAGAGAGGGGGCCGTCCTGATTGACGTCCTGAATACGTGAAACAAAAGAAAGACTTAACACAGTCTACAGTCAAAAACGAAGAAAAGACTCCTCAGCAAAAGCCACAGTTTAAAAAGAAAAATGTGGCAGCACTGTCAGTTAAAAATGCCAATACAATTGAGAACATTGTTAAGGAACAACACGTGGGCAGTGACACTGTTAAACAGTGCAGCAGAGGTCACATTATGTCTGAAAGATCATCTGGATGCAACAGTAACTAGCGATTTTATTGCAGTTGAGACTGCGAACGGCCACGTCCTCCCACCCGACAGGGAATATGATTTAAAAATTCAAATAGAGGGAGACGTGCAGCGCACCATTGGTGTGATATTCTGGGATGAACTTACTAGTGATATCCTATTGGCCGAAAGAGGCTGGCCACCTGAGCAAATCCATAAACTCCGAACTGGGGAAGATGTATTTTTGCCTTTTTTCTCTAATCTTGTCCCAGAAGCAGAAAAACAAGCCTATACTGTTGAATGGGCTTTAGAGCAGGCACCTGCGTTATACCGCAATCATGTAGAATGGGACAAGGACTCTCCTTGTCGTGTAATTCCTATAAGGTCTACACCCCAACCTCAGCCACAATATCCTGTTAAACATGAAGCAAAAGCTCAGGTGAGGGAGATTCTCTCTCAGCTCGAGTACCAGGGAGTAATTGAACCCTGTATATCTGTAATGAATAACCCGTTATTTCCCGTTGCAAAGCCAGACCATTCCTTCAGAATAGTCATAGATTATAGACATTTAAATAGTCATACATGTACATATGCTATACAAAACTCATATAGCACGGCACTTATAAATAATATAGTGCGTAAAAAATATAAAACAACGTTAGACATTTCTAATGGGTTTTTCTGCCAGAACTTAGCACATGAAAGTCGGGACCTGAGTGCATTCTCATTTGGATCACAAAAAGATTTTATCGTTTACCCCAAGGCTATAAGAATAGCCCAGGGCTATTTTCAGCTTGTGTAACATCAACGTTACATGATATTGATCCCGAGGCGTTATCCTATGTGGATGACATATATCTCTCGGACGACGACCTCAACATTCATCTTGTAAGGGTAGATCGGATCATTTTGGGATTTGCAAACCTCGGTTACAAATCAACTTTAAGAAAAGTTAGATTGCCTTTCTCAGTGTATTGTTCCTGGGATACGAGCTATCGGACGAGGGGAAGAGCCTGACCCTGCACTTTCTAGAGAAATGTGCACAATTGAACCCTCCCAACACTCTCAAGAAATTACAGTCATTACTAGGTTTCTTCAACTTTGGCAGAACATATATTCCAGACTATGCACAGCATATCAAGCCACTTTATGACTTGGTACAGCCAATTTTTTTTAGCAGACAATGGACAGTTGAACATACACGCATCCTTAGGGAATTGCAACAGGACATGCTTGAAGCTAAACACTTGCACACACATGACAATAAAACAAATTTGGTCATCAGAATAATTGTTGGTGCCATTATATTTACTTATGTCACCTTCAATGAAGGTGACACAGTACCCATAGCATATAAATCACATTTATACTCAAATGCAGAACGTTTTGCACCTACAGAAAAAATTCTGACTGTAGTTCAAATGGCTGTCATAAAGGAGAGGCCACTTGCCCAGGGGAAACGCATTATTGTCATTACCCCGGTGCCGGCCTTAGAGGCTGTCACCAAAGCAAGCGTTCCCAACACCAAAGCATTATATCCACGTTGGATTCAGTGGGCAACGTCTCTGACAGTCACTGATGTTGATTACATCTTTGATCCAAAACTTCAGACACAAGAGTATCTCTAGTATGAACAGGAGTACCCCGCTCCTCAATCAATCGATCAATCAAAAAAATTTATAAAGCGCCCTACTCACCCGTTAGGGTCTCAAGGCGCTTGGGGGGGGGGCAGGAGGGTCACTGTTTGAACAACCAGGTTTTGAGGTTCTTTCTGAAGAGCAGGAGGTCTTTAGTTTTGCGGAGGTTGGTGGGGAGGGAGTTCCAGGTTTTGGGGGCGAGGTAGGAGAAGGACCTGCCTCCTGTGGTGGTGCTTTGGATCCGGGGGACTGTGGCTAGGGTGAGGTTGGCTGATCGGATGTTGCGGGTGGGAGTGTGGAAGTTCACTCTTTCGTTGAGGTATGTCGGGCCGGTGTTGTGGAGGGATTTTTGTGCGTGGATGAGGATCTTGAATGTGATTCTCTTGTTTATGAGGAGCCAGTGAAGGGTTTTGAGGTGTGGTGAGATTTGTTTGTGGCGTGGGAGGCCAAGGAGGAGGCGTGCAGCTGTGTTCTGGATTCTCTGGAGTTTGCGTGTGAGTTTGAGTGTGGTGCCGGCGTAGAGGGCGTTACCGTAGTCTAGTCTGCTGCTGATGAGTGCATGGGTGACTGTCTTCCTGGTCTCTGGAGGAATCCATGTGAAGTATTTTTTTAGAGTGCGGAGTGTGTGGAAGCAGGAGGAGGTTAGAGCATTGATTTGCTGTGTCATGGAGAGGGAGGGGTCCAGGATGATGCCGAGGTTGCGTGTGTGGTTTGCGGGGTGGGTGCGGGTCCTGGGGCGGTGGGCCACCAGGAGTTATCCCATACGGTTTAGTTGGGGCCGAAGATGATGATCTCAGGTTTGTTGGAGTTAAGCTTGAGGTGCTCCTCTAAATATCTTGCCACTAGACAGATACCATACAATCATATACGCTGATGGTTCAGCACAACCAGCTGTAGGTACCAAACATCAATACTCAGCCGCTTGCGCAGCCATGAGCGGAGTGATGGAGGATGGAGTTTTTCACCCTCACAACACCTACATGCAGACCCTAGGGGACTGCACAGCTCAGTTGGCGGAACTTAAGGCTCTTATATTAGCGCTAGAACACACAGAGCCAGGATACCTGACTTTAGTAGCCTGTGACTCATACTACTGCGTCCAGTCATACAATGATTATCTTAATCATTGGAAGCTGAACGGGTTTAGAGATTCCAAAGGGAACACCATAAAACATAAAACATTGTGGGGAGGGTGGCTGATCTTAAGGATAAGCTACAGTGTGTCCATGTAGTACATACATTGGGCCACCAACATGTAGGAGTACACGTTACAGACAACACTTTGGCTCATGAAGCAGCCAAATCTGCAGTAACTTCGGCTTCTGTGGCTGCAGTGCCTCATTCAAAAACGAGACTGGATAATGAAATACTGTCTGCCGTGAAAGCTTCGGCTGAAGGCATGCCCCTCCCGAAAGGATACCCTACAAATTATTCTTACCACATCAGTGCACAGAATGTTGCCTACGCAACAATGCATGGGGTTGGAGATCGAGTAATCCCCAACCAAGACCAGAGATTAGATCTAATAAAAGCAGCGCATGAGGGTGTCGCTTCTGCACATGCTGGTTTTTCGGCCACGATAACACTCTTACAGAAACGCTTCAGGTGGCCGGGCCTATGCAGACGGACAAAAAAGTGCGTCCTTTGTTGTGACATTTGCCAGCAAATAAAGGGCTCCAATATCAAACGCCCACCACAGACATCCCTCTTAGTGTCCAGCAGGCCACTACAATGTGTGTACCTGGACCATTGCATTCCACTCCAACCTGATGGTGCATACAAATACATCTTAGTTGCTGTAGATTCTTGTTCTAGATGCCTGTGGGTATGGCCTCATCAGTACATATGCGGTTGCAGCATTCCATTCAGACCAGGGCCCTGCATTTGCCTCTAAGGCATTCAGGGACACCATGGGGATGATGGGTGTTGAACTCCATTACTCCTCACCATACCATCCCGAGGGAAATTCAGTTGTGGAGAGGCGGAACCGTGATCTAAAGCAGTCCTTAACAGCTCGAGTATTAGGTTCAGGCCGCAGTTGGCCTTGTCACCTATATGCGGTCCAGAGAGAACTGAATAATCTGCCAAAATGGTCCTTGAAGGGACGCACTCCTTATGAGGTTCTCTTTGGGATACCTATGTATTTTCCAGATCTTGATGGCTCTGGTTTGGTGGCAGCAGAAACACCATTTGACATAAATGAATGTGTCAGTGTCTTACAGGAGCTTCAGCAATTTTGTGATGATAAATCATCTACCAGTGCTGCCACCTTAGGAAAAAGGGATTTAGCAAAAACTTCGACTGGCTGGATTCCTAAAGTTGGGGATCTGGTTCATGAGAAGATCGCTGTGAAAAAGGAATTTGGTCCATCATAGACAGCACCTGTCCCCGGTCTTGGGAATTCAAGGTACCAGAACTGTCATCTTAACACAACCGCCTGGTTCCAGAAGGAACAGATTATTTTCCATTGATGACATCAAACTACACCATGTGGTCGATCCTTCACAGTAGACCAAGAGGTCCCTTGGGTAGTTCCCGATCCCCTCTCAGTACCCAACAGGACATACCTCTACATAGTAGGATGAACAACACTACTACGGACTATGCAACAATGTCCAACGCTGTCTCAGATACCTCCTCGACAATGAGGAGGGCTGAAAACAAACTCTTGCTAGTTCCAGTTACCACTTCAATGACAACACCTGTCCAAGATTTGGCTGTTTTCTACATGAACACTACACAGACTGATGACACCGTCTACCATGAGCCTCCACGTGAAGTGGACCAATGTATAAGTAATTTACTGGCTCCAGTATTTACAGAGACTGCCTCTGGCAATTTCGTAGACATTGATGATTTTTCTTCAGACTCATACACTATTATGATAGACAATGTTTCGAAAACACGTAAGCTGTATCAATGGCTTAAAAATGACTATTTAATTTACCCATGGAACTATTTATGGTTCTGTTTAACATTTACTGCATTATTTTTTTGGGTTGGTTTTGTGACTGTTTTCTTTTTGCTTATAAATGGTCATTACATTCCTGAGATCTCCTCTGTTGAGCCAGTGGATGAAGTCTTAACTCCATATCATTCCTCACATAAGGTCCCAAGAGACTTGTCCCTTGTGAACATTTCAGCAATACCGATTTCTGATGGGATTGTGTGGTACAATGTTCCCTTTGATATATACGGGCCTACTGAGGTCATTCAAATTCCATATGTGTTCAAAATATCTATGACAGATGTGTTTACACCTGATGTTGTATCTGATGATTGGGATGTCCAAACAGTTGATTCCATGCTCACTGAAATGAAGGACTATTCCGTATTTGAAAGTGATGATGTATATGAACATACAATGAATTATGGGGAAATGTTCTGTTATAACAATTGGAGACATTACTACCTACACCGTGCCACTGGACACAGGCCAGTATTGAACTACACACAGTGGGAACACTGTTCAACGCCACCATTGGGGAGCCCAAAGCACTATTCAGATAAATTTACATATTTTACTGGGCATGATACAAAAAATGCGGAGTCATATTAATTCAAGTTACCGCCGTCACAAATTAGGAAAATTTTGCTAACTAACACAAAACAGATTTATTAAGATCCCTTTGTTTCCTGGCTCGCAGTTGAAGGTTACGAATACTGGAAGAGCACTATCGACTTAAAAAGTGTATGGGGAACACAAGATTGGCAAATACAGGGTAAGGAAGCTTAATTTAGAGCATGCCTGATTCCTGTGCAAATGATCTTTTTAAATGACACCATTCAACAGACATCCTGTCCGGGGTTAGCAAAAATTAAAGACATGAACACGCCCAGTATCCCCACAGAGAAGAAGTTTAGTGATTGGCAATATTTCCTTAATTTCACAGAAGAAACACTAGATGCAATGGTTAAGGCTGGTACCTATAATTCTTCACTTTTCAGTCCCGGCGAGTGGTTAATATGGCCAGCTGACACCAACAGGTGTCAAGCACATTTTTTTAACTCTTCGGGGGGGTTTACAATTAACAGGCCGGACCCTCGATTTGTATCGGGTCAACATACAGGTATAATTACAACATGCAGTGTGGGTAAACTGTGCCAACAATGGGTACAGACTAACATGTTAGCCGCAGTTAAAAAACATCTTAACACTCTTTCTGAAGATGTAGATTTGCAGGATTTTCGGCTAGGTCCTAGGAAAGAGTGCTCTAAAAGGTTCCCATATGCTATGTATAATGAGATCTGGAAACTTTCACAGATAGAAGCTGCTGCACGTTTAAGGCAATTGGATAAGGAAAATTTAGAGAAGGCTTTAGCAGTTGTCAACAACAGCATGAACACTCTGTCCAACAGGATTTATTCACTATTCAACATTGTGTTGTTTACTATTGATATCCTTCAGACAGACTTGTCCCGTTTATGTCATGGACAAACTCATCTGCGTTCCATCATGCAGCTAGGTTGAACATTACAGACACTGAAAAATGGCCGCATTCCATGGAAGTATATTAACGGGAGTGAATTGTTCACTGCTTTTAATCTTTACAGGGAACAGCAGACGATGGCTAAAAGGGAAGCTAGTTTCACCATGCTTCACATCGAAAAATTAGATAAGTTGCCCTTCACTGTAGCAGAGAGTCCTTCAACAATTTGGCTCTTACATGGCATAATTCATTTGCCCATTTTGACCTTTCATTTCTCGAATTGCTTGAAACATCTTGCAGTGGGCAGGTTTGAGCAACTAGGTGATAGCTATATTAAGGAAGAGTGGGAGTTGCCCTTTGATTATAAATGTTTGAACAGCGAAACAGAGGTTTTTTTAAGCAGAAGCTAATGTGAGACTACTGTTAGTCATTCAATGATATGTAAGCAGGTGTCCCTTCACAGCCTTTGCAACGCGGGGGTTGTGAACTTGGTCTGTTTTCTGAAGGGTACTCCCATCCCTTTGATTCGACCGGTATTTCATGTACTTTCCAATGGAAGTTATGTGGTACTGAGTGATCAAATTTGTTGCAGCATGCGACCAGGAATTGCCTACGCAAACTCAGTCTCGAAGGTCGTTATGTGTTGCAGACATGTTTTATTCCCCCCCACACGAGAGAAAAAAGTATCTGACATGTGGCCCCACATAGATACTATTAATGTGAATTGTGACAAGCTGAGCAGACTAAAGGCACTATTGTTTCAAAAACAGGTCGCGTTGACATCCACTAGAGAGACGTATGCTCTCCAGATAGCGAGATCATCAGCAGAGATACAATCGCTATTAAAAATCAACTTCCCCAAGCACTTTGGAGAACTGGTATCCAGAATATTCAATGCTTCAAGCACTGCTGGGATTGTCCATTTCTTTAAGGCTGTCGGGTCTGGATTTGTGTCCATCTTCCAGACTGTTTTTGCAGTCATCCCATCTGCCATCCATTCACTCTTTTCAAGCGTGTTTGGTGGTTTTCCGATTATTTTGGAATTGATTGGCGGACTACTACTGCTATTTCTTCTGCTTCGCAGTGGTTGTTTCTTTCCAGCTACGCTGAGCAATGGAGCTGCTCCCACCAACTCAACTGTGCCATGAACGCATGGTTCGGATCTTCGATGCCTCCTTGCTGGTGGAATTGGAGCGTGATTGGTCGTTGTCATTTTGGCTACTTCTCTGGTGCGTACAACCAGTTTTCTGCTGTGTGTGGTGCCTCTTCGAACACCTGCCTATGGTGTGTCTTCCTGTTGCACGGGCATCTCCTGTCGACCAAGAACTGCTGATTTCCCCGATGAGGGTTCATTCACAGTCATGCCCCTTGAGACTAAGGCTGCTCCGCGAGGCCACTTATGAGCCTTCAGTTGTGACATCTACTATGGACACTGCTGCAGGTGGACCTGCACAAGAGACTGACACGTACTACTGCTCTGTGGATCCGTTTGCCCACCCGGTGATCGATCTAACATCTGATGACGTTGAATCATTTTTGAGGTCCTTGGTTGGTGACTTCGATGACACTCTTAGAGATCATGACTATAACAAATAATTTGATGAATTGGCTTGCCATTCCCGATTAAAAATATGCATTCAAATTGCCTTTACTTTGGCCTGCTGTGTTTGTCATGGTTGACATTAACATTCTCTGTATGTATTTTTAACTAATGTTTTTACTACCTTTTAACAACTTTTTAAACATTTTTAGCTAGTGTTTATGCTTTTAGTTTTTAATCCAGAGCAATTTTAGCGTTTGAATTAATTCACCTTCATCATACTTGTTATGGCAATGGGGAGGGTGTAGTGAATCCTAGTTTGTTTTAATGGTATAACAGGAGTAAGCTTAGCCTTTGGGTTGCAGACTCGTGCCCCTGTCACCTAGTGACTTTTAACCTACTTAGCTTGCTCTGTCTTAGCCCATTTAATTATTTAATTCTTCTAGGATGGCTGCCTTGTTTATAGTTAGGCCACTTGTTATGATTTGCATTATCAGTGCCACTGCATTAAGGCGTCAAGATCAAGTGACAAAGACAAACAAACAGTAGGTGTTCACACTTAGGGGCTTTCCCTCTCCATGCTTTCGAGGGAATTGTTTATATTAATTGCCACCACAAGCATGCCTTTTATCTATTGTTTGGGAACACACTACGTCAGGGTTCCAAGTAGATCTGTATAAATACGTCACACTTTAGACAGATAATCAGAGGGATTCCGACCAGAGGGCATCGCTACCATCACTGAGATCGATGCTGCACGTTGTCTTGATGCTGACCCAGTCATCGTGTCCCTACGGAGTCTGAGATAGAGACCTCATTGCAAGGTAAAGAGGGTTGGGGTCTCCTCTCATGGACATGGCATTGGCAGATTGGGTTTAACATACCCAGCTCTCTTTTAGGTAGGAGGTTAGGCCTATAATGATATAGTATTAGGACATATTACACACTGTGGGGGTCATTCTGACCTCGGCTGTAAAAGGCTCTTACCGCCAGTCAGAAGACCGCCATCATACCGCCGCGGCAAACCGCCACGGTCATTCTGACCCACAACTGCCAAATCGCCAAAAACCCGACATCCACTAAAGGCCGCCTCATCAGCGGTCAGCGATAAACTGGAGATGACCAAACCTCCACCGTCACGCCAACACAAACACGCCCATGCCATTACGACCCACGAATCCACGTGGCGGTCTTTCAACTGCGGTATCCCATTGGCGGTACACACCGCCGCGGTCAAAATACACACACATTTACAAAACACTACCACATTGGACAATTCGAAATACACACACCTGATACACATACATACACCACTCCCACAAACCCATCACTATATAAAACACACACCCACAACACCCACAAACCCCCACAACTCGAAATTCAGAGACAAGGCGCAAAACACAGAGAGAGAGCACAGGGAACGCAAAGCACAACACACACAGGAACCCGACATCATCACCCACACCACATCTACGCACAAAACACCACACACCACCACACTCATCACCACAAACACCACCCCACACCTCATCCACACCACCCCATGGCACCCCAAAGACACCTCAGGTTCTTGGACCAAGAGCTCAGGGTCATGGTGGAGGAAATAATGAGGGTAGAGCCCCAGCTCTTCGGCACACAGGTGCAGCACACCACAATAGCCAGGAAGGCGGAGCTATGGCAAAGGATCGTCGACAGGGTCAATGCTGTGGGACAGCATCCCAGAAATCGGGAAGACATCCGAAAGCGCTGGAACGACCTACGGGGGAAGGTGCGGTCGATGGTGTCAAGACACAACATCGCTGTGCAGAAGACTGGTGCCGGACCCTCACCCACTCCACCCGAATTCACAGCATGGGAGCAAGAGGTCTTGAACATCCTGCATCCTGAGGGCCTCGCTGGAGTAGGCGGAGGAATGGACTCTGGTAAGTTCAATCTCAACTACTTCACCCCCCCCACCCACCAGCATGCCAACCCACACCCCCACCCTCACCCCCAACCCCCCAGCACACATCCTCCCTGTTAATGTCTCACCAGCACAACCCACCCAACCCAACACCAACCCCTGAATGCCAACACAAACCATGGACACCCATCACCTAAGCATGACCACTGCACATACCCATCCCCCCCCAAACCACCCCCACAACTCCTCCCACAAGGGACTGCCAGCACTGGGGGACAAGGGCACCCACAAATCGCACGCCATGGCACACACAAAAGCAATAACCATACTCTTTTACCCCTGCAGGGCCCGAACGCCAACACACCGGCCAGGAGGGTCCAGAATTGTCCATCCCACCCCCAGAACAGGCCCCCAGTGATGACAGCAGCTCTGTCGACTTAGAACCTGATGACCAGCCCGGACCATCGGGGACCTCTGGACAGTCGGTTACCCTCAGTCAGCCACAGGCCACAGCAGACCTACCCCCTCTGGAAACACCAGCACAGCACCCACCCAGCGGGCCCATGCTTCTGTCTCCTGGACAGGTCAAGCAGCGGTGTGTCTACCAGTACAGGGCACCCAGGGTAATCCACAACCCCAAAAACAACAGGGACCTGGGGGCACTGGTAGTGGGCACACCGTCCAGGGGACAGAGGCCCAGGAACAAAGGAGAACTGGGAGGGCTGCTGTGCGACAGAGGGAGGACAGGCCTAGGGAACCCACTGTCCAAGAGGCCCTCACCACCATCATGGGAGCGTACCACCACTCCCAAGAGACGATGGCGACGGTCCTGGCCAGGTTCCAGGAGATCCAGGCCATGCAGGAGGGCCAGTACATGGGGTTCCGGGAAGAACTGCGTAGCATCAGTTCCGCAATGGGTACAATCGTGGTGGCACTCAACCAGATTGTCACCACATTGCGGGACCATGTGGCCCCCCAAAGGGCCCCTGCCACTAGCATGGAGGAAGAACAGCCCACCACCTCCGCCGGCGCTAGTGGTCAGGAGGCCCCGACACAACAGCAACGGCCCACCCGGACCCCACCCCCTGCAGAACAAGAACCACCCCGCAAGAAAGGCCTGAGATCGAGGAAGAAGACAGAGTAGGATGTCAAGACCCCCGCCATGCACGGAATCCCCCGGATGTCATCCCACTGTCCCACTTGTTCACCCTGTCCAACCTTGAACTGCCCCTGCTCCACCTTCCACAAGCATATGGACAATGGACCTGTAGGAACGACAGTCTGGACACTGCCATGGACATGCCTCCACCATCACCCATCACCCTTTTAGAAATATACACCTATTTGAAAACTACAATAAACACATTTTTTGCACAAAAACAAACTGGATTCTGCTATCTATTTATTTAAACCAAATGTATTCGAGATAACCAACAAAACTCTTCTATTAACATTGTGATGACAACATACCAGTGTCACACAGCGGTAGTCCATGGGGAAAAAAACCAGAGGGCACTCCGTGGGGATCAGATCACTGAAATAGGAAGTGAAATACACAACTAAGTTACCATACATTGGGGTGAAAGGTCAGACAGTAGAGAGCCTCTACAGTTACAGAATTAATACAATGCAGGAGTAGATTCTTACCTGTGTGTCACTGGAAATACTGCAGTATCACTCTGTCCCTGTTGTCTGTGTCGTCCTCTTCGTCTTCCTCCTCTTCACTCTCCGCAGGCTCCACAGCGGCCACAACACCACCATCTGGACCATCCTCCTGCAGGAAAGGCACCTGGCGTCGCAAAGCCAGGTTGTGAATCATGCAGCAGGCCACGATGATATGACACACCTTTTTTGGTGAGTACATTAGGGATCCACCTGTCATATGCAGGCACCTAAACCTGGCCTTCAGGAGGCCGAAGGTACGCTCAATCACCCTCCTAGTACGCCCATGGGCCTCATTGTACCGTTCCTCTGCCCTGGTCCTGGGATTCCTCACTGGGGTCAATAGCCAAGGCAGGTTGGGGTAACCAGAGTCACCAATTAGCCACACACGGTGTCTCTGTAGCTGTTCCATCACATAAGGGATGCTGCTATTTCGCATGATGTACACATCATGCACTGACCCTGGGAACTTGGCATTTAAATGGGAGATGTACTGGTCAGCCAAACAGACCACCTGGACATTCATCGAATGATAACTTTTTTGGTTCCTGTACACCTGTTCATCGTCTTTTGGGGGAACCAAAGCCACATGGGTACCATCAATGGCACCAATGATATTGGGAATGTGTCCAAGGGCATAGAAATCACCCTTCACTGTAGGCAAGTCACCCACCTCAGGGAAAATGATGTAGCTCCGCATGTATTTCATCAGGGCAGACAACACTCTGGACAACACCTTTGAAAACATAGGCTGAGACATCCCAGATGAAATGGCCACTGTAGTTTGAAATGATCCACTGGCAAAAAAATGCAGTACTGACAGCACCTGCACTAGAGGCGGAATCCCTGTGACTTGGCGGATGGGTGACATCAGGTCTGGCTCCAGCTGGGCACACAGTTCCTGTATAGTGGCACGGTTGAGTCTGTAGGTGAGTATGACGTGTCTTTCTTCCATTGTCGACAGGTCCACCAGCGGTCTGTACACGGGAGGATTCCTCCATCGCCTCGCCAGTCCCAGCGGACGGTGCCTAGGAAGGACAACATGGAACACTGAGTCAAGCAACCCACAGGTAAGTGCCCACAGCATGCACAGTACACGAATCTCTCGGTATTGAATGGCTAGTATGAATGTCGGTGCAAGGCCTAGCCATGTGTGACGCAGTAGGAATTACGCCATTTGGGCCCTGGAAATGGTGGCTGCCTGACCTGTGAAGTGTGACAATGTGAAGTGAGGTCATTGCGCAAGCGTGGCACACCGTGGCGGTAGGCGGTCGCAGTCCGCGGCGCAAAGCCGCATTGGACAACATTGAACCCTATGGCAAGGTTGGGGAGGGGGGGCCACTCACATTGAGCATGCAGAAAGTTGATGATGTTTCTCTTCCCCCCCTGTACATGTCACATAGGTCAGCGCCCATCAGAAGATCGACATTTGGCATGCCATCGCCAAGGACGTCCGGGCCCTGGGGGTCCACAACAGAAGGTACACCCACTGCCGCTAGAGGTGGGAGGACATCCGCCGTGGGAGCAGGAAGACCGCAGAGGCTCTGCTGGGGATGGCCTCCCAACCTAGGAGGGGTGCCAGTCGTACCTTGACCCCCCTGATGTCCCGGATCCTGGTGGTGGCCTACCCCGATTTAGATGGGCGCTTGAGGACATCACAGCAGACACAAGGGGGTGAGTACCAGCACATTCAGCTATTTAGCGCGCAGTGGAGGTGCCTGGGGGGGGAGGAGGGATGTGTGTATCCCTAGGCCAGGGCGATTTCTGTAGGATAGGCCCGTCTGTGAGGTATGGTCCTGTGCCCCCGCCCCCCACCTCTGTAGGGTGCCTAGTAATGCGATTCATGGACCAGTGTATACTGTGTGGGCTGTTGTCGCCCATAGGCTTGTCGGGCATGTCCCAGTGAATGAGTAGTGTACCCCAAGTGCGCAGCGTAGTGCAGAGGGCTTCTGTGTCTGTCCTCTCTGCCAACGGTGTCCCCAATGCATGCACTCAACTTGTCTTTATGTTTTCCACCCCCCCCCCCCCATTTTCTTTGTTTTTCTGTGAATGTGTGCATTAGCATCATCAGGCGGAGGAGAAGTGGCATCGGCGCAAGAGGGAGCTGCATCTCACATGGCCCCGGAGGGCCATGCAACTGACTCCGACATGAACAGTGAGACGGAGGGTGAGGGGGGCTCCACCACGGGGACCCGTGGAGACCTCAGCGACACCGACACGTCCTCGGAAGGGAGCTCCCTTGCGGTGGCGGCAACATCCGTGCCCACCGATCCTACAGGTACAGCCGCCACCCAGCTCACCAGCTCTGCCCTCCCAGCAGCCCCTGGGCCTTCGGCCCGTGCCCGCAAGGCCAGTAAGCCGGCCATCTCCTTCGCCCCAGGCACCTCAGGCCCTGCCCCAGTCACCCCTGCTGCCCTCAGTGAGGAGGTCATTGACCTCCTGAGGACCATCATTGTTGGGCAGTCTACCCTTTTGAATGCCATCCAGGGTGTGGAGAGGGAGGTGCATCAAAGCAATGCATACCTGGAGGGCCTTCATTCGGGTCAGGCTGCCCATCAACGATCGTTCAACGCTCTGGCCTCAGCACTGACGGCAGCGATTGTCCCTGTCTCCAGCCTCCCTCTTCTGACTCCCTCCACCCAGTCCCACTCCCCTGTTCCTCTGCCTATCCCATCCACACCTACAGACCAGCCTGCAAACACCTCAACACCCAAGGGCAGCTCATCCAAACATAAGCACCACAGAACACACAAGCATTCACCCAAGCAACATCCAGATGCAGACATGCCAACAGTCACTACCTCCTCTGTGTCCCCCACCTCCTCGTCACCCTCATCCCTCCCTGTGACGTCTCCACACACACCTGCAAGCACACCACCATCAGCCATTGCACCCATCACCAGCACACCCTCCAGTATAGTCCGCACACGTGCAGTCACCACCCCCACTGCCATGTACACGTCCCCTGTGTCCTCTCCCAGTGTGTCTGTCACCCCCACTTCCCAACCACACAAACGCAGGCAGGCACCCAAACAACAGCCATCCACCTCACGTCAGCCTCCAGCCCAAGCACCTGCACCCAAAGACAGCACACTTGACTCTCCTACAACCACATCCTCTTCCTCCATTCCCATACCCACTCCAGCTACCCTTCCCATGGCTCCAAAGAAAATTTTCCTCTCTAAACATGACCTCTTTTCCTCACCTGACCCACCCCCTCCATCCCGTAAGAGTTCCACAAACACCTCAGCCACCACCAGCCCAGCAACTCCCAAGAACGTCGTGCCTGGTTTTTGGAGTCCGCCCTTTCCTTGGGCAGGGACATCGTCCAGCAGCAAAGGCACAGCCAGCCCCCCCCCTGGGAAGAGGAGCAAAAAACTCAAGGGCAGGCGCGACAGGCCTGATACGCCTGCCCCCAAGGAGGGTAGCCTTACACCGTCACCTGCCACATCGGGTAAGGGAGCCATGGGCCACGGACAGTCTGCCAAGGAGGGCAAGGGCAGCAAGGAGCAAAAGGCAGGGAGCAGCCGACCTGGCCATGAGGGCCCCACCAGCCCCATTCCGGGGGTATCGGAGGAGACACAGGACCCGAGGGCTCCATCACAGAAGGGCCCCGCAATGGAGAGGTCCGATGCAGACTGAGCAGCAAGTATTGGCCAGGTGTGGTTCACTGGAAACACAAGACAGGCACCGCTGAACAGGGCACCGCCGTGAGAAGCACCGCTGAACAGGGCACCGCCGTCTCAAGCACCGCTGAACAGGGCCCGCCGTGAGAAGCACCGCTGAACTGGGCCCTTCCTGTCAAGCACCGCTCCGCTGGGCCCTTCCTGTCAAGCACCGCTCCGCTGGGCCCTTCCTGTCAAGCACCGCTCCGCTGGGCCCTTCCTGTCAAGCACCGCTCCGCTGGGCCCCGCCGTCTCAAGCACCGCTCCGCTGGGCCCTTCCTGTCAAGCACCGCTCCGCTGGGCACCGCCCTCTCAAGCACCGCTCCGCTGGGCCCTTCCTGTCAAGCACCGCTCCGCTGGGCCCTTCATGTCAAGCACCGCTCCGCTGGGCACCGCCGTCTCAAGCACCGCTCCGCTGGGCCCTTCCTGTCAAGCACTGCTCCGCTGGGCCCTTCCTGTCAAGCACCGCTCCGCTGGGCACCGCCCTCTCAAGCACCGCTCCGCTGGGCCCTTCCTGTCAAGCACCGCTCCGCTGGGCCCTTCCTGTCAAGCACCGCTCCGCTGGGCCCTTCCTGTCAAGCACCGCTGGCCCATTGGCAGTCCCGGTTCTGTGTCGGGCAGGCCTTCATGACGCACTCTACCCACCATGCCTCCTCCATGACCAGTGGTCTCTGTCATCCACTTGAGAGACTGTGGCTTTGCACTCCCCAGGATGGCACAGTGGGCAAGCCACCCACTGTAGAGACTTGAGAGACTGTGGCTTTGCAATCCCCAGGATGGCACAGTGGGCATGGAGGCCCTTCGTGTATCTGGCGTCGTGGACTCATGTGGCTGAGGTGCCCCACCTTCCCTTCCCCCTGAGGTGCCTGTTTTATCTTTTTGTGATGCCCCAGCAGTGTTCTCTCCAATGGACTCGTTCTCGTGTGTGGGCTTTGCCCATGTGTTGCTGCACATTGGCCCACAGACATTTGGACTTTGAAAGACTGGGCCGGACTTTTGCTACTTGTATGTATATAGTTCTAGATGTGTATTTATTATTCATATATTGCTAAGATCGCTATACTTTATTGTTGCAATAATATAGTTCTACTTTTACATTCATTGCCTTTTGTCTTAGCTTTTGGGGGGGGGTATTTGGGGGTGTCACTCTGACTTTTTATATGCATAGGTGTGTAGGTATTTCGGTCGGGGTGAGGGTGGGGGTGGGTGTGTCGCATATGTGTGTGCCCGTAACCTTTCCTCCTCCCCCCTTCCCTGTGTCGTAGGTGCAGTACTCACCGTTGTCGTCTGCGGCGAGGTTCGTGATCCTGGAAGAAGAGCAGGAAGGCAATGGCTGGGAGGATGTGGAGTTCGGGTTCCATGCTGTTCCGATTCCTCGTGGAGTGTGTCGAGGTAAGCGTTTTCCTTTTGAAATGTCTGTTTCCGCCGTGTTTTTATCAGCTGGGCTCCCGCCCCGGAAAAGGTGGCGGATTGGTGAGTCGTGATAGGGTGGGCGGTACATTGTCTGCCGCCTGCCTGTTGGCGGTGACCGCCGTGCTGTTTGTTTGTACCGCCGTGGCGGTCAAAGTGTTAATGCGGCGGCCTGTGTTGGCGGTTCCCGCCAGGGTCAGAATTCAATATTTTTGGCCAACAGCCTGTTGGCGGGTTGGGCGCCACTTTAACACTGACTGCCAGGGTCAGAATGACCCCCTTTATGTCTTTTCATGTTATTGCAAGATGGTGGGGGTCTTTGTAATAATGACTCTTGCCTTTACAATTCTGTTTCTTGCACTGTTCATTATCCTAATCATTGCAGCCCATGCAACTTATCGCAGATTGCAGTTGTGTTAAATAAAAACTATTGAAACTTTACTGCATCTTCGTTATTCCCTGTGTTTGGTTGAGACATGATATATCTGTGAGAAAGGGGTAATCTCCGTTTAACCACGACACTCCCTGAGATGTCATACTTTCGAGTCCAAGCGTAAAGGCTGCCACAAATCACCTTTTACTGTTTGGGTTTTTGGTGAGGTGCTGCTAGTGAGCCGGAAGGGTTGGGACGACAGCTGTGACTTGTTGTAGGATAGGCATGGTCGCCTACAAATATTAGTACTGCCATTCTTAAACCAGCAGTTTTGCCCAGAGCAAGAGTCTAACTACGACAAGACGTTTGTCAAGACATGATGTTTGGTCTTTTTTTAAACTAGCATGGGCCTCCAGTGTCTCATTTAAGGTAAAAAAAAAAATTGATTATTGTCCCTGCCTTTACTACAGTTACCCTTAGACACCAGGTTATTCACCCCATTATCTCCATAATTTCACCCTTTCTTGAATATAGGGTACTGAAGTGATTAACTCATATATGAAGCTGAATGTGGTAATCTTCTTTCTTAACCTGTTGTGTAGTACCTTTAGCTATCAGGTGCCAGAATGACTTACAGTTCTTCATTAACACTGCATTAGTCAAGCCTTGTCACAGATTCTCTTTCTAATTCTTTTTAGCCTTCAGTTGAGCCAACTTATATGTTGCCTTTCCTCAGCTATGATGTCACTACTTCCGTCTTTGATGACAGTTATTAACCTTTCCCTGGTCTCTTTGCATTGCTTGTCATACCATAATACCCAGTTAGACTTACTTACCTTGCCCTTTCCCTTTTTAATGAAACACCTTTTGATTTTCTCTATTAGTTTAAGTAAAAATACCTACAACTGTTTTAGCGTCTAGTTCCTGATTATTGTCAGATAATGTATGTGTTACATGAGTATAAATCTGGGATGAGGTGTCTTCATTGCTTTCTGTCGGAGGCAACTTTACCCTTCTCATGTTGTTACTAAGTATGATTGGTGTGTCAGACATTGTGATCACTATCTATGGGGGTGATTACAACATTGGCGGTAAAAGCCGCTTAATGCCGTGCAGAAGACCGCCAACATACCGTCGCGCCCGCGGAAATCCGCCACAGCCATTATGACCCACAGCACGGAATCCGCCAATATTCAGACACCCACACAAGTCCGCCACACCAAAGGTCATTGATAAACTGGCGAAAACAAATCCTCCACCGTCACGCCAACAGAAATACACCCACACTATCACGACCCACGAATCCACACAGCGGTCTTTCAACCGCGGTATTCCATTGGCGGTACACACCACCGCGCTCAAAATACACACACACATACAAAACACAACCACATTGGACAATTCAAAATGCACACACCTGATACACATACACACACCACTCCCACACACCCAATACAATATAAAACACACACCCACATCACCCACAAACCCCTACGACCACAATTGAGAAAGAAGCACAGAGAGAGACACCACCATCAACAATACTAGCATCCACAGGCACACAACACCATAACCCATATAACTTCCACGTACCTCACACAACACCCCACTACATATCAGCACACGTATCACCACACACACCACCCCACACATCACCCACACCACCCCAGGGTGCGGTAAAGACAGCCCAGGTTCTCGGAGGACGAGCTCAGGGTCATGGTGGAGGAAAGCGTCCGGGTAGAGCCACAGCTATTCGGATCACAGGTGCAGCAGACCTCCATTGCAAGGAAGATGGAGCTATGGCGAAGAATAGTGGACAGGGTAAACGCAGTGGGACAGCACCCAAGAAATCGGGCTGACATCAGGAAGAGGTGGAACGACCTACGGGGGAAGGTGCGTTCCGTGGTCTCAAGACACCACCTTGCGGTTCAGCGGACTGGCGGCGGGCCCCCAACCTCCTCCCCCACAACTAACAACATGGGAGGAGCAGGTCTTGGCGATTCTGCATCCTGAGGGCCTCACAGGACTAGATGGAGGAATGGACTCTGGTAAGTCAAATCTTAACTATTACATCCCCCACCCTACCTGCATGCCATCACATACCCACACCCTCACCCCCATCACTCCAACTCCTCACAAATGTCCCAACATCACAAACCACACATCCCAACACCAAGCCCTGCATGCAACACCAAAGCATGGACACCCATCACCAAAGCATGCTCACTGTACAAACCCATACACCCCCCTAAACCATCATCACACAAGGTCCCAAACAGGAATGCAAGCACTGGGGTACACAGTCACCCATCCATTGAACACCATGGCACACACAGATGTAATAAACATCCTTTTATACCCCTGCAGGACCCCTACCCAACGTCACCGGACAGGACGGTCCACACATGTCCACACCACCAACAGAAGAGGCCCACAGTGATGACAGCAGCTCCGTCCAACTGGATCTAGATGACCAGCCCGGCCCATCGAGGACCTCGGGACAGTCTGTTCCCATCACACAGTCACAGGCCACTAAAGAGCTTCCCACCTCTGGAAACGCCAGCACAGCACCCACACAGCGGGCCCATACCTCTGTCCCCAGGACACGTCAATCAGCTGTGTGTCCACCACTACAGGGAACCCAGGCTAACCCACCACCCCAACATCAACAGGGTCCTGGGGTAGTGGCAGTGGGCACACGGTCCAGGGGACTGAGGCCCAGGAACACAGAGGAACTGGGAGGGCTGCTGTGTGACAGTGGGAGGACAGGCCAAGGAAACCCACTCTCCACAAGGCCCTCTCCAACATCATGGGAGCAAACCACCACTCCCAGGAGACGATGGCAACGGTACTGGCCAAGTTTCAGGAGACCCAGCGCCTGCAGGAGGAACAGTATTTGGGCTTCAGGGAGGAACTCAGAGCCATCAATGCCACCCTGGGCACCATCGTAGGGGTGCTGAAGGAAGTACTCAACACCAGGAGGGACACTGTGGCACAACAAGGGGCCCCTGACACTAGCCTGGACGATGAACTGCTCACCACCTCCGCCGGCGCTAGTGGACAGGAGGCACAGCCACAGGACTACTACACCAGCACCCCACCCCCTGCAGAGGGAGAACCAACCCGCAAAGGGTCCCTGAGATCCATGACAAAAACAGAGAACGATGTCAAGACCCCCGCCAAGAAATTAGACCACCCTGAATGTCATCTTTCTGTCCCACTTTGTCACCTTGTCCATCCTTAAACTGCCGCAGCTCCACTTCCTATGCCATTTGGGCAATGCACCTGTGAGACTAATAGACTGGACTCTGCCATGGTTATTCCTCCACCATCACCCCTCACCATTTTGCAATCCCCTCCAATATTGAGCACTAAAATAAACACCCTTGAAGCACAAAACAATCTGAAGTCAGTCTGTGATTTGGGAATAGTGTATTAGCAATTACTGTGGCAAAAAGCTCTTTCAATTGTAATGTCAACAGACCTATGTCACACAGCTCTAGTCCATGAGGAATCAAAGCAGATGTCACACAGTGGGACCCACATCTGTGAAATCGTAAGGAAAAGTGACAACTCAGTGACCATACACTGGGTGAAAACGACAGACAGTAGAGAGGCAGTAGTGTTAAAGTACATGTGGTAGGCAGGTTTTGTATTCTTACCTGTGTCTCACTGGAAATATTGCAGGATAACTGAGTCCCTGTTGTCCATGTCTTCTTCTTCTACTTCCACATCTTCACTGTCTACAGGCTGCACAGCTGCAACAATCCCCGCCATCTGGACCATCCTCCTGCAGAAAAGGCACAGGTCGTCGCAAAGCTAAGTTGTGAAGCATACAGCAGGCCACGAGGATCTGGCACACCTTCTTTGGTGAGTAGAATAGGGATCCACCTGTCATATGGAGGCACCTGAACCTGGCCTTCAGGAGGCCGAAGGTCCGCTTGATTATCCGCCGTGTTCACCCATGGGCCTCATTGTAGCGTTCCTCTGCCCTTGTCCTGGGATTCCTCACTGGGGTCAGTAGCCATGACAGGTTGGGGTAACCAGAGTCACCTGCAAATGGCGAGGGACAACAGTTAGACACACACTAACCTGTAGGGATAACCCCAGACCCAGACAACCATTCCCACTGTCTTGCTTCCAGGTGCTCACCTAAGAGCCACATACGGTGCCTCTGGAGTTGACCCATCACATAAGGGATGCTGCTATTCCACAGGATGTAGGCGTCATGCACTGAGCCAGGGAACTTGGCATTAACATTGGAGATGTACTGATCTGCAAAACATACCATCTGTACATTCATTGAATGATAACTCTTCCGGTTTCTGTACACCTGTTCATTCCTGCGGGGGGGACCAAAGCCACATGGGTCCCATCAATGGCACCTATGATGTTGGGGATATGTGCCAGGGAATAGAAATCACCTTTCACTGTAGGCAAATCCTCAACCTAAGAGAAAACGATGTAGCACCGCATGTGTTTCAGCAGGGAAGACAACACTCTGGACAACACGCTGGAAAACATAGACTGGGACATCCCTGATGCAATGGCCACAGTTGTTTGAAATGACCCACTTGCAAGGAAATGGAGCACTGACTGCACCTGCACTTGAGGAGGGATTCCTGTGGGATGGCGGATAGCTGACATCAGGTCTAGCTCCAGCTGCGTACACAGTTCCTGGATTGTGGCACGGTCAAGCCTGTATGTGATGATCACATGTCTTTCCTCCATTGTCGACAGGTCCACCGGCGGTCGGTACACCGGAGGATGCCGCCATCTCTTCACATGTCCCAGCGGACGGTGCCTATGAAGGAAAACAGCGAGCACAGAGTCAACCAACTCAGCGGTACGTACCCACAGCTTACACAGAACACGAATCATAATCCAAAAACTGGCCTGTATGTGTGTTGAGTCTAGGCCTAGGTATGTGTGACACAGTTAAAAATGAAGCCATGTGGGGCCCTGAAATGGCGGCTGCCTGACCTCTAAAGTGTGACAATGGGATGTGAGGTAGCTGCGCTGGCGTTGTACACTGTCGCGGTAGGCGGTCGAAGACCGCGGCGCAATGCTGCATTGGTTAACATTAGACCCTATAGGTCCTAGGAGCCAATGACGATGTACGCCGGCGGTGACGGTACGTACCGCCGCGGACTTGACCGCCATTTTCTATCTGTTCAATCACTCGATACCTGATCTTCGGACCTACACTGCAAGTGCTGCTGTGACCTCGGTCTGGAAGAGACAATGGCTTGAGTGTCTGGGGAAAGGGCCCCTGCCTTCACATCGGAGGAGTTCGAGAAACTCGTGGACGGGGTCCTTCCCCAGTACACGCTACTCTACGGTCCTCCAGACAAACAGGTAAGTACACTGGGAGCATGCGGTATGGGCTATGCCTGTCTGGAGTGGGGTGGATATAAGGGGGGAGATTGCGGCGTGCATGAAACGACGGTGAGTGCATGTACCACATGGCAAGGGTAGGGATGGGGGCCAATGACTGTGACGGTGCAGTTGGTAATAAGTTTCTCTTCCCCCTATACAATTCATGTAGGTCAGCGCCCACCAGAAAAAAGATATTTGGCGTGCCATCGCCAAGGACGTCCGGACCCTGGGGGTCTACCACAGACAGAGCACCCACTGCGGGAAAAGATGGGAGGACATTCGCCGCTGGAGCAAGAAGACGGCGGAGGCTCAGCTGGGGATGGCCTCCCAACGTGGGAGGGGTGCCCGTCGCACCATGACCCCCCTGATGTTCAGGATCTTGGCGTACCTGGAGTTGGATGGGCGCTTGAGGGCATCACAGCAGCCACAAGGGGGTGAGTACACTCTCATCCTGCTGATTTTGTGTGCAGTGGAGGGGACTGGGTGTGGGGGTGGACTGTGGGTTTCCCTAGGTCAGGGCGAGTTTAGTAGGCAAGGTCCCTCCAAAAGGCAGGCCATGTGGCACCCCTCCATACCTATGTAGATTGCCAAGTACACCTAGTCATGCCCCTGTGTCATCCATGTGTGCAGATGTTGTGCATAGCCTAGTAGGCCATTTCCCAGGGATTGAACAGTGGAGCCCAAGAGCGCGGCGTAGTGCAGGGGGCTTCTGTGTCTGTTGTGCCCGCCAACTGTAGCGGTATTGCAGGCACTAAACATGTCTTTCTTCTGTTGTCCCTCCCCCTTTTTGTGGTCTCCCTGTTGTTGTGTGCATTAGCATCATCAGGTGGAGGAGCAGTGGCACCGGAGCACGAGGGGGCTGCATCCCACCTGGCCATGGAGGGCCACACTACGGACTCGGACTTCACCAGTGGGATAGAGGGTGAGGGGAGCTCCACGGCAGGGACAGGAGCTGACACCAGCGACACAGACTCGTCCTCTGATCGGATCTCCCTTGTGGTGGCAGCAACATCTGTGCCCCTCCCCATCTACAGGTACAGCCGCCACCCCTCCTGCCAGCACCGCCATCCCAGCAGCCCCTTTGCCCCGTGCCCGCTCACCCGGGAGGGTGGGCATCACCTTTGCCCCAGGCACCTCAGCCCCTGCCCCAGTCACCCCTGCTGCCCTCAGTGAGGAGGCCATTGACCTCCTCAGGCCCCTCACTGTTGGGCAGTCTACCATTTTGAATGCCATCCGGGGTGTAGAAAGGCAGTTGCAACAAACAAATGCATTCCTGGAGGGCATTCATTCTGGTCAGTCGGCCCTTCAGTGAGCTTTTCAAACTCTGGCCTCAGCACTGATGGCAGCCATTGTCCCTGTGTCTAGCCTCCCCCCTCCAACTTCCTCCACCCAGACCCAATCCCCTCTACCTCAGCCTATCCCAAGCACACCTTCAGACCAGCATGCACACATGTCAACACACAAGGGAAGCTCTGACAAACATAAGCATCACACATTCCACAGGCACTCATGCAGGCATCACACACATGCAGACACACCAACATCCACTGCCTCCACTGTGTCCCCCTCCTCCTCGTCTCCCTCCTCCCTCCCAGACTCGTCTACACTCACACCTACATGCACTACATCTACAGCCACTACTGCCATCACCAGCACACCCACCACCACACCCCGCTCACGTGCAGTCACCACCCCCACTACCATTCACACGTCCCCTGTGTCCTCTCCCAATGTGTCTGTGATACCACCTCCCAAGATACACAAATGCAGGCACACACCCACCCAACAGCCATCCACCTCACGACAGCCTCCAGCCCATGCACCTTCACCCAAAGTCAGCAAACGAACACCTCCTACAATCACAACCTCTTCCTCCACTCCCAAACCCCCTCCAGCTACCCGTCCCAGTGTCTCCCAAAAACTTTTCCTGCCCAACCTTGACCTCTTTCGCACACCTCCCCCACCCCGTCCGTCTCCTAGGTCCCGAACTATCACCTTAGCCACAACATCTCCGGGACTAGTGGTGCCTGTAGTCACCGGAATCTGGAGTGCACCGGCCACCAGTGCAGCCAGTGTGGCATGGAGCCACAGCACGGACAGTACCCCACCTGTCAAGCATCAAAAGTTGGCCAGTGCCCGGTGGAAGAGGGGGAAGACTACAGCCACCAAAGCCGCTCCCAGGGGTCACGGTGGGAGTGTAGAGTCAGCTGCGACACCTTCCAAGCTGGAAAGTCAGGAAAGTCTGGGAAGAGCAGCACGGCGGAGGAGACCGCCATCATCCCCGCTGCCCAGGAGGCCACAGCCATCATCCCCGCTGGCCAGGAGGCCACCGCCATCATCCCTGCTGCCCAGGAGGCCACAGCCATCATCCCCGCTGCCCAGGGGGCCACCGCCATCGAGGCCACTGCCATCAACCCCGCTGCCCAGGAGGCCACAGCCATCATCCCCGCTGGCCAGGGGGCCACCACCATCATCCCCGCTGCCCAGGAGGCCACCGCCATCATCCCCGCAGCCCAGGAGGCCACAGCCATCATCCCCTCTGGGACAGAGAGGGCCGCCAGCACAAGCCCCGCTGGGACAGAGAGGACCGCCAGCACAAGCCCTGCTGGGACAGAGAGGACCGCCAGCACAAGCCCTGCTGGGACAGAGAGGACCGCCAGCAGCTGAGTCACTGCAAAGGAGCTCGCCGCCTCAAGAACCGCTGAACAGGGCACCGCCGCTCCAAGCACCGCTGAACAGGGCCCCGCCGCTCCAAGCACCGCTGAACAGGGCCCGCCGCTCCAAGCACCGCTGAACAGGGCCCCGCCGCTCCAAGCACTGGTGAACAGGGCCCTGCCGCTCCAAGCACCGGTGAACAGGGCACCGCCGCTCCAAGCACCGCTGACCAGGGCACCGCTGGCCCATGAGCACCAAGGGCAATGACGCTACTGAGTCCGTCACGAGCAGGAAGAAGCACTCTGGCCACAGAGCCCCCTCCAGAACCAGTGGAGAGATACATCTACTACCTCTGTCCTTAGCAGGATGAAGCACTCTGGGCACAGAGCCCCCTCCAGAACCAGTGGAGAGATACATCCACTACCTCCGTCCTTAGCAGGATGAAGCACTCTGGGCACAAGGCCCCCTCCAGAACCAGTAGAGAGATACATCCACTACCTCTGTCCTTAGCAGGATGAAGCACTCTGGGCACAAGGCCCCCTCCAGAACCAGTGGAGAGATACATCCACTTGAGAGACTGTGGCTTTGCACTCCCCAGGATGGAACAGTGGGCAATCCACCCACTGTAGAGACTTGTGAGACTGTGACTTTGCACTCCTCAGGATTGAACAGTGGGCAACCCACCCACTGTAGAGACTTGAGAGACTGTGGCTTTGCACTCCCCAGGATGGACCAGTGGGCAATCCACCCACTGTAGAGACTTGTGAGACTGTGGCTTTGCACCCCCCAGGATTGAACAGTGGGCAACCCACTCACTGTAGAGACTTGAGAGACTGTGGCTTTGCACTCCCCAGGATGGAACAGTGGGCAATCCACCCACTGTAGAGACTTGTGAGACTGTGGCTTTGCACTCCCCAGGATTGAACAGTGGGCAACCCACCCAGTGTAGTGACTTGAAACTGTGGCTTAGCACTCCCCAGGATTGAACAGTGGGCAACCCACCCACTGTAGAGACTTGAGAGACTGTGGCTTTACACTCCCCAGGATGGAACAGTGGGCAACCCACCCACTGTAGAGACTTGTGAGACTGTGGCTTTGCACTCCCAGGATTGAATAGTGGGCAACCCACCCACTGTAGTGACTTGAGAGACTGTGGCTTTTCACTCCCCAGGATGGAACAGTGGGCAATCCACCCACTGTAGAGACTTGTGAGACTGTGGCTTTGCACTCCCCAGGATTGAACAGTGGGCAACTCACCCACTGTAGAGACTTGAGAGACTGTGGCTTTGCACTCCCCAGGATTGAACAGTGGGCATGTGGCCTTCTCGTGGATTTGGTGTTGTGCACTCAACCGGCTGAGGTGCCTCCCCTTTCCCTCCCCCTGAGGAGCCTGTTTTCTTGCTCTTTGATGCCCCTAAAGTGTTCTCTCCGTCATGGTCGGGGATCTTGTGTGGGCCTCGCCCATACCGTGTGGGCCCAGTGTTCCACGGACTTCATTGGAGCACTACCTGGACTACTAAGCTTGGTGTATATTTTGTTTATGGTGTATATATATGTATATATATTCGCCTACTTGATTTTAATATATTACAACGGTTACACTCATTTCCTTTCGTCTTTGCATTCTTCCGGGGGGCCTTGGGGGTGTAACTATAATGTATAAATATGTATTAGTTTGTGTGTTGTAGTGGGTGAGGGTGGGGGTGGGGGTTTTGCATGTGTGTGTCCCTGTTTTTTCCCTCCCCCCGTGTCGTAGGTGCAGTACTCACCGTGGTCTTCGCCGCTGGCGTTTGTGCTCCTGGTAGAGGAGCAAGAAGATGAGGGCTGGCAGGATGTGCAGCTCTGGTTCCATGGCGTCCGGATTCCTCGTGGGGTGTGTAGAGGTGAGCGTTTTCCTTTCGAAGTCCTGTTTCCGCCGTGTTTTTATCCACGGTGAATCCGCCCTGGAAAAAGTGGCGGATTGGTAGGTTGTGATACTGTGGGCTGTACTTTGTCTTCCGCCTGTCTGTTGGCGGAGACCGCCAAGCTGTTTGTCTGTACCGCCATGGCGGTCGGAGTGTTAAAGTGGCTGTCTTTGTTGGCGGTTTCCGCCACAGTTGTAATTGCAATTTTTTTACCGCCGGCCTTTTGGCGGTCTTACCGCCGCTTTAACACCGACTGCCAGGGTTGTAATGACCACCTTTGTGTTCAATAACTGCGATATTTATTAGGTAAAGCCACAAAGATACGTCTGAAAGTATAAAATATATTCTGGTCCTACTAGATGCTCTTTTAAACATGTTGTTACTGCCCTTTGAGATAGAGTGCAACTGTTGCACGGTCTTAGGCTATATTTTAAAGTTATGAATGTAACCTGCATTGCTACCTTAGAATTCCTAACTGTTCGTATAGTACTCAGACTGAGGATAGTCCTTTCTTCATCCTCTTCCTCTGTTAAGATTAGTGTCTCTTCAAGAAGTTCAAATGTTGTATTCAAATCACCTGCCAAAATTAAATGTCTTGTGTTGTTGGATTGTTTCGGACAATCATCCAAAACAAGTAAAGTGGATGAGTCCCGATTTTGAGTTGGAAATTGAGGCCCATATTTATGCCGCAGTTACTTCACTTTTTGTGATGCAACAGCAGCCCAAACACCTTCGTCATATTTATGAAGCCACAAAAAGTACACCTTTGTTCCCACTTTCTTCTTACATTAAATAGCCGCGGTGTTGGCAATTCCCTCCCAGAATGGTTTCTTGGCTCTGGTGGCATAGGCTATTTGGGTGCATGATAGTTTGGTCTGTTTACTACATTGGCATTTCTATTTCCCAAGCATGTATATTCATTGCTACTGTGGCAGTCTAGTTGCTGGGGACTCTCAGGAAATGATAGAGTTGTTAGTTTCTTAACTAAGAAAAAAACTGAGATCTCAAATACAGCTTGAAAGTGTGACTGACTGTTTTGGATGCAATGCACAGAATATCAGAATCAGGTACTGGAATACAATCAGATGAGATGCAGGGGTGAGACCTCCATTAGGGCAGAGGAGCGTTGCCCTACCCCCCCCACATCCTGCCAACTGAGGCAGCTGTAAAGTAAAAAATGATAATAAACTATGTTTATTATTGTTTTTTAGTAAAAGGGTCGGGCCACAGGGGTGACGAGCAGTGAGGGGGAGTGCTTAGCACTCCCCCTCAGAGCGCATCTGTGTTTGGACAGCAGTCTTGGGCCGGCCAAACACACATGCACACAGGGCTCTCTCCAGCCCAGCAACACGGTTGCTGGGCTGGAGAGAGCCTGCAGAGGCACCAGTCTGTCTGGGAGCATCCTGGCTGTGCGCTCCCACCCAGTTCTGGCACTGCTCTGAGCAGCATCAGGATTATTTTTATTTTTTTTGTAATTAATTTAATTTTTATTTCCCTTTTCCCCTCGTGCGGTGCCCCGCCCCTTCTGCGTGCCACAAACCGCCACTGTCAAGATGGTATGCCCAGATTTAAGAGGGCCTAACACAGTGGTTCCCAAACTTTTTCGATCCCCGGCTCCTTTGACCTATTGGCCGTGTTGGCCACGGCTCCCCATTATGTTACTTTTTTTTGGCGGGTGGGGGAACGTAATCCCAGCCTGTACCTGTACCTACACTATTTACAGTTTGACTTCTTTATTCTCTCGTTCAGGTTCCTGAAAACCATTTATTTTAAACTATTTCTTTTCTTTTGTCATAGGGACATTATTAATGGTACTCTGGCGCCCTCCGCTGGTCACAATAATTAATGCAGGGGGTTTTGTTTCCAAAACCACGGTGAAAAGCTACTGATTAAAAGCACCTCCGAGTGGTTTCCAGACTGTGTGCGGTGTCCCTGGCTAATTTTGACGGCGCACCAAGGAGCCGCGGCGCACAGTTTGGGAACCACTGGCCTAACACCATTCCAACACCACATTAGCATCATTTTTTTATGCTAATGTGGCGTTGGAAGGCAAAAAAAAAACGTTGCACCACATTTACCAAGTGACACCACTTTGTAACCCCTGTCTCCACATTATGCCGGCGCCAGGCATAATGTATACAAGGGGTGCGTTCCGGCACTAGGGGGGCCCCAAAAAGGCGCAAAGAAATCAAAGAGATTTCTTTGAAACATTTTTATTAACATTTTTAATGCCTGTTAAGAGCAGGTGTTAAAGAAGGCTCCCATTGTTTTCTGTGGGCCTCTGGGTGCTTTGCAGGATTAGCGTCCACATTTTTGATGCTAATCCTGCAAAGCGCTGGACTAGTGTAAAATAGTATGACACTGGTACCCCTAACTATCGCTATGGTGTGCCGTTTTTTAAAAAGGGTGCACCCCTGGTGATGTTAAGGGGCGCTAAGGTGTGCAAGAAAAGTAGTGCTGCACTAGGTGAGCGCCACTTTTGATAAACCTGCCCCTTTGTTAAAATGGAGGAAAAGTTGCTACGAAGTGTAACTTTAGGTGACATTTTCTTACACATATCAGGAAATTGAAGCTCTAAAATATTATGGAAGGGATCTTTAGTGAAGTTAGAGGCTTGAACTATGTGAGAGTTAAAGCACCATAATTTGGCTTCCTATATCTTTTGTTCTTACTCTTTGGCCTTTGATAGATAACTAGTTCTGATTTCAATCTGATAGATTTTTCTCCAGTGACTTTCTTCTTGCTGTGTTTCAAGCTTCAACTCTGGGGAAAACCATGAGTTTCGAGGTTTAGGTGAACTGCTTTTTACATAAATCTAGAAAATCACAATGCTCTTCACATGCATGGCGGAAACAATGTCCAAATTATTTTGTGAAGTTCGAAGAAAGTAGGATAGAGTATTATTTATGTCTGTTTCCCTGTTAAGGTTAAGACATTCTTTGAGTTGCTGACTGGGCCAAGACAGCTACATGAGAAGTAGTCTTCCGGTTACTTTTTAAATCTTGGACATGCAAGAAAGGCAGGAGATTCTCACGAGAGAAAATATGACTAAATGAAATCAAAAAGTGATTCTTCCATGCAAGTGCTACCAGCTTGCCAAACTGAAGATTATCATGGTTAGTAAAAATAGGATCTGGGAGATGACCCTTTATGTGAGTGTCTTTTTAGAGATCAGCTTCAGTTTAAAATGCTTTTAAGGTAATTTAAATTGAAGAGCTATACTGTCCTTGAGATTTTGCACATTCAGTGCCAGTGCGATCTGTATAACAGAAGGGGCCACGCAAACATATGCACCCCTTCTGTAATACCAAAGTGATCCTGCCTGGCAAAAAAACAGGCATACATTTTTTTAGTGTCCACAGAGCACTGCTCTAATACGACCCCAGCTGAACTTTAAGTAGTTTTTTTTTCTAAAATAAAATTATCAATCATTTGTTTAGAATGATGTGTTCTGCACTGGCCCTTTTCAGACAGTTCAGTGGAAAAGCAAAATGTAAGCTTTCTTTATTTCATAACAACATGAGGCCCGATGACTCCTAATACCAAAAGACCTGAGCTTTAAAGATTTTCCTAATTACTATTGGCCTCACATGGCATGTAGGCATCTGTAAAACTGAGAAATCGGCTTGTTGGTTGACTGTGGTGTTAACCCTGGTCAGGCAATAACCAAAATCCCTATCAGGCTGAATAACAGAATTAGCATGTGCTTAGCACTCTGTTTCTTTGGCACAAAAGCAGCGAGGCTTAACTGAGAAGAAATGTGTAAAGTATTTAAGCAGCACACAAATGGTAATAAAGTGAAAACACAACACAAAAAAAATCCAACATCAATGAAGAACAATTGGGTACATTTGAATAAATTATTTGACACCAAAACAACAAAAATGCAATCAGTAGAACTGGGGTTATGATTTTTAATAGTTTTTAGTAAAACCAAGTGCCTAAAAGATGAAAGCGTCAACTGCTGACATCTTGTCATGCTAGACCAGGTCAAAGTCAAAGAATATGAAGGATTACAATAGAGCACATTCGGACACAAGAAGTGGAATGTGCATGTAAATTCTCACCTTTGTACTTGAGAAATTTTGAAAAAAAATGAAATAAATTCTGAGAAGAAAAAGTTCAGCACGGCAAAGCTGCCAGTGGAGTTCGAGGAGAAGGCCTCCTCGTTAGACAGGTTGCAGTGAAGACTTCTACACTTTTAGTCTGTTTTAGAAGTTGAAAATCTTCAGTCGGATGAAGCTGTAACTGTAGCCAGCAAGAGTTCCAGGAGGCCGTGTACCCCTTAGCCAGAGACAGCTTTACAGGTTTTGCTTATGCAAAGAAAAATGTAGCAGGTCTGACAGACAAGTGACAAACCTTGGGCAGATAGAAAAGCAGGTTGATCCTGATCTTCACTCAGTTCTCAGAACAGTTTTTTGCCAAAAGTCCAAGTTTGGGATTTTGGCTATCTGGGCACATTTAACACCACAACAAGGGTGTAGCACTGGAGAGGCACTACTTGTGGGTTCAGGACTTACTCAGGCTGGGCTTAGGCACAGGTTCAAGATGGAGGGAGCCTTTTGAGGCCCTGAGGCTCTAATTAGGAGGCCAGCAAACTAACACGCTGGTAGTCCTGAGTTTGAATTATGAAGCAGGACTCAAGCAGCTGGGCAGGCCTGTGAGGGTTCATGACAGGCTCCAGGCAGCAAAGCAGTGCTTCAAGGTGCAGCAAAGCAGACTTTTGGAGGACACAGCAGGCCACAGCAGCAAGCCGTCCTCTGAGAGTTCTTCTGCTGGTCCAGAAAGTAAACTGAAGCGTAGGTCTGTGGGCCCTATTTTCATACCTGGCGCCTTCATTGGAGTAGGACAAGTTTCTAGACGTTTTCCTTTGAACTGCTTTGAGTCTCACTACCTTGGCTCCAAGCTGGCTGTAGTGACATTGCATTTGGGACAAGTCCTTTGTGTGAAGGCAGAACATAGGATATTCATTTGGAAGTGGGGCTGTGCCCAGCTCCACCTCCTCCCATCCCTCCACTGATGTTCCATTCAGCCACTCCTAATCTCCCTATTGTGTGACTGTCTGAGAGGAATTCAAAATGCCCAATTGCCAGCTACACCAAGTCATGTGACCTAGGACATGCTTCAGGCACCAAATAGCAAAGGGCAGGAAAATGCCAACTTTCTAAAAGTGGCATTTTCAAAATTGTAATTTAAAACACAACCTTGCCATTAAAGAGGACTTTAATTACAATTTCATTGATACCAAACACAAAATGGTTCCCTGTTTCAAATCAAAAGTTAGAAATTATGAAATGTAATAAGATAACCCCATGTTATCCTGTGGGATAAGAAGGCCTCACAATAGTGAAAAATGAATTTGGGAGTTTTTCACTGCAAGGACATGTAAAACTTAAAAGTACATTTCTAACCTTTTAATTAAAATGCACTAAAAGGTGAGTTTAAGGCTTAGCAAAGGGGTTATATTGTAAAGTCAAATTGATACTTTAAAACTGCTTTCAGATTGAACTGGCAGGCCTGGGACATGGTTTAAGGGGCTACTTAATGGGTGGCACAGTAAATGCTGCAGGTTCGTTAGAAGCATTTATTTACAGGCCCTGGGGATTTGATAAACCACTCAACAAGGGACATGTATGTAATTTAAATATGCCAACAGCTGAAAGCCAATTTTACCATGTTTAGTGGGGTGAGCATAAACACTTAAGCACTGGTTAGAAGTGGTAAAGTACAGAGGGTACTAAGGCCAACTGAAACTTATTTCAGAAACTAAAAATGAGGGAAAAAGGCAAAAGGTTTAGGGAAAGACCACTCTGAAGCTGACAGGTCTAACAAAAACTGAGAAAGAACAGCTCATGTGCCAATGCTGTAAACATTTGAACATCTAAGCTATTTGAAGGTGCTTTTGAAGCACTGCCCATCTGCCTGGATGCAATCCTCTTGCAAGAAGTGGTTACATACTGCTCACTCTTCGAGATAATATTTAAATATTGCTTGCAGTCTACTAAATAACTCTTCCAATGGCCAATCTAAAACTGAATAAACTACTTTTATATAAATCCAAACAATAGTGTAATGGGAAGGAACCAATGCATGAACACAGGCTCAATGTAAAACCCTTTCAAACCAAGACGTTTGCTCTTCATTAACTAGTGTCATTGGTAATGCTAAAATTAGGTATCTGTGCGTGGCACCTTATTGTGGACAGCTGGTGTGGCCTAGTTACTACCAGTCCTGTTATCTAGTTCAGAGGATACTGCAAGATAGAGCTTAATAGTTGTGTACCACATTGTTGACACTAGATAGCAGCAGATTCATATTCAACTGATGTCTAGCCAAATCGTTCACAGATTAGTAACAATGGATCAGAAAGAAGCTCAAAGCATCTGTATACTGAAGTGGCAGAAGTGGAATCAAGGTGAGTTAAAAGCAGCTGATGTGATATAAGACAGGTGAGGAGAGTTTTGTGACTTTTACTAAGATGCAATAATTTCTAACCAGACAGAGCCCGGAAGAAAAGTGAAGGACAACACTCATTTGCTGTGGTGATAAAAATAGCACCAAAATCAAGGCTCATCACTACTGTCTTGCAAGATCACAAGACTGACCCCCACGATGTGGCATAGATTAGCAAATTTTGTGGCACCAAAATGAAAATTTTGAGGTGCAAACGTAGAAACTTTCCTGCATTCAATCAATCAATCAATCAGTCAGAGCATTTGTAAAGCACACTACTCACCCATGAGGCTCTCAAGGTGCTGACGTGGGGCTGCTACTGCTCGAGCAGCCATGTCTTGAGATGTCTCCTGAAGGTAAGTAGGTCCTGTGTCTGACGCAGGTGGGTGGGAAAAGGGTTCCATGTCTTGGCGGCGAGGCGGGAAAATGATCTGCCACCGGCAGTCATTACGTGGATGCGTGGAATGGTGGAGAAGGCAAGGTCAGTGGAGCAAAGCTGTCGGGTTGGGGTGTAGAAGGAGAGCCATCTGTTGAGGTATTCTGGTCCGGTGTAGTGCAGTGCCTTGTGAGCGTGGGTGAGGAGTTTGAATGTGATTCTCTTGTTGATGGGGAGCCAGTGTAGGTCTCTCAGGTGGGCTGTGATGTGGGCAGTAGTGAGGGATGTCCAGGAAGAGGCGTGCGGAGGCGTTCTGTATGTGTCGCAGTCTTTTCTGGAGCTTGGCCGTGGTTCCTGCGTAGAGGGCATTGCCGTTGACCAATTTGCTGGTTACAAGGGCCTGGATGACCGTCCTTCTGGTTTCAGCAGGGATCCGTTTGTAGATCCTCCAAAGCACGTGGAGGGTGTAAAAGCAGGAGGAGGAGATGGCATTGACATCCTGGGTCATTGATAGTGATGAGTCCAGGATGAATCCCAGGTTGCGTGCGTGGTCGGCGGGTGTCGGTGCGATTCCCAGTGTGGCAGGCCACCAGGAGTCATCTTATGCAGAGGGGGTGGAGCCAAAGATAAGGACCTCAGTCTTGTCAGAATTCAGTTTCAGGCAGTTGTTCTGCATCCATTTGGCAATAGCCTTCATTCCTTCATGGAGGTTGGTCTGGGCAATGGTGGGGTCCTTGGTGAGGGAGAGGATCAGCTGGGTGTCATCGCCGTATGAAATGATGTTGAGGTTGTGCGATCGGGCGATCGGGCGATGTTAGCGAGCAGAGCCACGTACACGTTAAAGAGGGTTGGGCTGAGGGACGATCCCTGGGGTATGCCGCAGATGATTCTGGTGGCTTCAGAGCGGAATAGAGGGAGGCGGACTTTCTGAGTTCTGCCGGTGAGGAAGGAGGTGATCCAGTCCAGGGATCTGTTGTGGATTCCTGCATCGTTGAGGCGTGTGCGTAGGGTATGGTGGCAGACGGTGTCAAACGCGGCTGAGAGGTCCAGGAGGAGGAGGGCCGCGGTTTTGCTGTTGTCAAGTATGGTCCTGATGTCATCGGTGGCGGTGATGGGGGTGGTTTCAGTACTGTGGTTGCTGCGGAATCCGGATTGGGATGGGTCCAGAGTGTTGTTCTCCTCGAGGGAAAGGGATCAGTTGTTTATTGACAAATTTCTCTATGACTTTTGCCGGTAAGGGGTTCAGGGAGATGGGCTGGAAATTCTTGAGGTCCTTTGGGTCCGCCTTGGGTTTCTTGAGGAGTGCGTTGATCTCAGCGTATTTCCAGCTCTCCGGGAAAGTGGCGGTCTCAAAGGTACTGTTGATGATCTTCCAGAATTGGGTGCGATGACAGAGCTTGCTTTGTTGAAGATGTGGTGAGGGCAGGGGTCAGATGGTGAGCTGGAGTGGATGGTGTTCATGATTTTGATGGTGTTGTTGTCGTTAACATGAGTCCGGGAGAGTACGAGGCTGGTGAGTGGTGAGTCTGTGGTGTCTGTGGTTGGCAGGGGGTCTGAATACTGAAGCTGTCATGGATGTCTGCGATCTTGCGGTAGAAGAAGATGGCTAGGGAGTCGCAGGGGTCTTGTGATGGGGGAATGTCGTTGACGTTGGAGCTTGGGTCGGAGAACTCCTTCAAAATGTTGATGAGCTCCTTGTAGCTTTGTGCGTTGTTGTTGATGAGTTCTTTGAAGGTGGTTCTCTTGGCGGTTCGGAAGAGTTGGTGGTGTCTGTGGATGGCGTTTTTAAAGGCTGTGTGGTTGTCCGGTGTCTCATCTTGCTCCACTTCTTTTTAAGTCTTCGGCATGTTTGCTTGGATTCTTGGAGGTTGGCGGTGAACCAGAAGGCCTTTCAGTTGGTGCGTCTGTTACAAGGTTTCTTGATTGGGCGAGAGTGGTGGTACAGTTGTCGATCCATTGCCTGAGGTTGCTGGTTGCTGTGTCAGCATCAGTGGTGTTGACAGGTGGGTTCCAGGAGAGAGTAGTGATCAGTTGGTCTTCAGTGACCTTGTTCCATCTGCAGTGGGGAATCCGTTGCAAGTGAAGGAGTTTTGTTGGTTTCTTGAAGGAAAAGTGAATGCAGCGTGGTCGGTCCAGTGGAGTTTGTGGTGTGGCTGAAGTAGACGTGTTTGCTGGCAGAGAAAATGGGATTGAGCGTGTGTCCTGTGGGGTGGGTGGGTGTCCTGACGAGCTGCTTGAGGCTGAGGTTGGCAAGGTTGTCTAGCAGGGTGGTAGAGTTGATGTTGTTTGTGTTCTCGAGGTGGAAGTTCAAGTCCCTGAGGAGTATGTAGTATGTGATGTGAGAGTGTGTGTACTGATGACTTCGGTGATGGAGTCAGTGCCGGGGGCCTGTAGACAAGGGTCTCTCTGAGGGTGGTGTTTGGGAAGTGTGGATCTGGAAGTGCCGATGTTCGGTGGTACTGAGGGTGTCTTTGGTGCTGGGTGTGATTCTGAGGGTATTCTTGTGGACGATGGCGGTGCCTCCTCCTGGTCTGTTGGCTCGGTCCTTGCGGGTGATCTTGTAGCTGTCCAGGATGGCTATGGTTATGTCATTTGCTGAGGAGGGGTTCATCCAGGTCTCGGTCAGGAAGGCAAAGGCATTTTTGCTTACTTTGTTATACTACAGTTGTATCATTCATCACACATTTAGCAGTAAGCAAAGGGAACGTGTGTTTGTAAAGTCTATCAAGACGTGAAAGTTTAAGCCAATGCATTATTTAATGCAATTGTACTACCAGGCCCATATTACAATTAGGATGCACTTTCCCTCGTTTTGCCATGTGGACATTATAAAAGGTGCGGTGGCACAAACAGTGAAAGTACGCCCTATTATGATTAACCGCTGCACACTTGAGCTGCACTGGGGGCTGCTCTTTGAAGTGAAATGTGGAGCAGCTTCTTCAGAGATACTCTGTGTTTCACACCAGCCTGCACTTTCAATAGGAATTAGGGATCCCCTTGCAGGCAGGTGCAATGATTGACTGCGTCTGTCCTCAAGGGGATTTCTGGGGGGTATGGAGGACCCCCTTTCTTCCCTCCAGAGTGTTGCCTTCATGAAGCACACTAAAAATGAGCCACCATTCTGTGGTGCACTTTCATTGCATCTCCTAAGGTATATTTGCCTCCATGCCCCCATCCATAGTACAGCACAGGTGCAGAGGCAAAGTGATTCCATCATTTGCATGGGTCCATGCCTCTATGTAAATGAGAGAGAATCCTCTAATGATAGCACAGGTGCTACACGTGTGCCAGTGCTATCAGTATTACAGAAGGGGCAGCAGAAGCATCTGCAGCCCCTTTTGTAATACCAAAATGCCCTTGAGGCATATAAAACAGGCGCACATGCCCTTTGTGCTCCCCTCCCCCCAGGACTTTCTGGAATACAACCCTAGGTCTTCATCTTGGCTGTTTTGTTCAAATTCTTCTAAGCAGCCAACATCTAGTACAATCTCATGCTGCTGATTATAGAGTCAAAACAATAATGCATAGATGGATTGTTCTGTGTTAGAGTGAAGTCTTGCTGAGAAAACAATTATATTGATGCTGTTGCTCCTTTCAGCATCTGCGGAAATAGACACACATCCTTGGAAAGAAGTTAAGAATTGGTCTGTGGTCAGCCAGCCCACAACAAAAGAGCTCAGTATTTTTCTCAACAAAATGGAGCCCTGAACTGCTTGTGGGTATTTATGTTTAAAGTAGATGGCTGAGCATTTACTCATGTCCTACAACAGATTGCAGAATGATGCAGACTGACTTATTTTAAAAATTATGTTGCATGTTTTGTGTCCCCATTTATTTATCCACCGTTTCAAGGGCCTTTTATACTGCTTCATTGAGCGATGCCATTATCTATTTTTTCTGAGCGGGAGTCAATTGCATCCTTTCAGTAGTGAGCATGAGTGGCTACAATGACTAGAGCAAGATTGGAATTGTAAATAATCATATATCTTCTTTCTTACTGGTTTTTGACTCTGGAATAGGTCCATCAGACTTAAAATGTTTTGACACTTGTCTGCCACAATGTTCAGTTGAACTTTAATGCAGTTTTTTATGTTTCTGTTCAGATTCCTCTGTAGATTTTCAATGGAATCAGGGGGACTTGTTGAATTTAGTCTCAGACTCAACAAAATCAGCATCGGTATCCTATTGCTTACAGAGGTACTGGTGAGATGCAAACAAAGAATGTTATTAAATACTATGTCAGGTGTTATTCGTGGGTTTCTTCCATGGGCTTCTGCATGGAGTTGCAGGTATCTTCACTTTCTACTAGCATCCATGTAGAAGAGTCCTGATAAATACTTAAAAAAAGCATTCAGCTCAGCAAAAGACTTCTGGAATGCTTCCTAACAATGTTCTTGATGAGCCCCAAGCAGATGATGTGCATTAAGATGTTATATAGATTTTTCAAATCAGCGTACAAGCAGCATTGTCTGTGTTATAGGAAACGCATGCTGAAAACAACAATAGGTCTTTGGTGGGAGTGGAAAGCCTGGGGCCCACAGTGGATCCACCTTACGTTTGGGCTGTGGGGTGGACAGTGGTGCTTTAGGTGTGGGGGGGGCTGGGGCCCGTCACATGTCCCATGGTCAGAAAGTCACTTTTAGGTGGTGGGGAGCATTGATGTCTTGGAGCTGGGTGGGGTGCCTGGGAGCCCACCATGGGCCTAAACACACTTTTGGGTGGGGCTACTTTTACTTTGGTTAGGGGACGGTTGACCTGGTCCGACCATAGTCTCAACAGACTTTTGGATGGTTACTGGGTGCATGGGGCATTGGTGCTTTGGGTGGGGGTCCAACTTACTTTTGTTTTTTGGGGGGGAGTGAAGGAAGCTATGGTGTTTTAGATGGGGGAGGGGTGATGCAGATCCCATCGTGGACTCATGTTACTTTTGTGCCAGTGGTAGGGTGGTAAAGGTTGGTTGAGGGATGAACCCCTGAGCCTTTCACATGTCCTAAAGTGGCAGACCCACTTTAGGAATTTTTTAAGCCCCAAAGACCCACTGTATGCTCTGGACAGCAGGCCTAATGTTTTAATATTTTAGCCCACGGGGACTACAGCATACCCCACATGCAGCAGACTTGCTCTTCTAAAGTCATTTAAAGCCCCCGGGCAAGCTCATGACTCACTAATCCAATCTTCTATTTTTTTTTTTAACCCTCTGAGTATGGCACATGCACCACAGGTGAAGAACACAGTGTCTAATTTGTTTTGACCTCAAACTACTGTAGACCTGATACCATAATTTTTAAAAAGTCAGAGGGTGAGGTGGACTAGAAAGGAGGGATGGCAGACAGACAATTGTGCTGATGTCAGAGGAGGCTGAGTCACATCAAAACCTACTTATTTTAAAAATCGGAGAACTGTCCTCTCTCCTCCACTCATACGGTCTAGGCAGGCAGTAGCAGACTGAAGCCAGCTAAGGGGCTGCTCCTGGCAGTGAGCATGGATGTTTCCAGAAGGTTAAGAAATGCGGCCAGCAGGTGAGTAGTAAAACATTGGCTTTTCAAAAACTGTCAATTTAGCCCTTTTTTGCAAATTGTTTAATCATGAACTTTTGAAATCCTGTGGGCCTGACAAGATGGTGCCAGATTACAACAAATGTTGTAAACAAGCCTTGGCTATAACTATAGGTTTGGCTTTTATGTGCTACACCCTGCACTATCATGTGCACATCTCTCACACTGCACTCACTTGGGCACACTGCTCACCATGCACTGACATGGGCTCACTCTGCAGTCACAGAGGGATATCACACTCCTGCCACATGGTGGATTTAGACCCCATGTTACAGACATATTGAACAATACTGTAGCATGGAGGTGCCTAATACAAGAGAGAACAGTAGTGAAATGCTGGGAGGGATGCCAAAAGAATTGTTTGAGGCACACTGTTGCAAAGGGGGTAACTTTCAAGGCTGATGGGCGACTCTCATTAGACATACTGGGTGTTTTACTAATTGCTTACTTGTTAGAATAGGACTTGGGCTCCGGAGATTTGAAGGACTCATCATGAATCTTCGTTAGGTTCGTGGGCATGGTTTGTTGCAACTGCTTGGCACTCCTGGGGGTCTTTTGCAGCACATCTATTTGTGTCAGAGTCCCCACAGAATTATTCATTCTTGGGGCCCACTACTGGTGGCAATGCAGAGCCTCTCTGCTAGCTGGAGTCCTTGCCAATCCAAACAAGGAGTGTTGCCTGGTCATTGGAGGGTACAATTCTCAGTAATGAATAGGGACATGAAGGAGAGCCACAACAGAGCAGCACAGTGGGTATTAAAACCCATAACTATGATAAGACAGGATTTGTGATGTACGGTTATATTTGCTGTATAAAGGATGGGCCTATTTCTTATTGTGGTAAATGTACGAGAACCTGATCAGACTGTAGGGTTAAGGCTCAGTAGACAAACAACCCACCAAGCAACCAAGTGTTTTTTCATTCAAATGGGCTACGCTGTCATAAACAATATGTATTACTGTATCCAAGGATGAAAACTGTCACTACTATACCAAATTAATCAAGGCAATACTGTGATTACCAAGATAGATTCATGGAATTAAAGACCAAGTTGGAACACAAGAACTTGTTTGTATGAAAAAACATTTGGTTGCTCAGAGTGTTGTTTTGCTATTGTGTTTAGAAGTATTTGCTTTTTATATAAGGGTCTCAATGAGCCTGCTCGTCCCTCTTAGAACACCACATTCTGATGACTTTGATGTGAATATCATTTACGAAGGGCACGCAAGGGTTTATGCCAACTAACACCTGCCCACTGGTTGTCTTATGGGTTATGGCTCAACTTGCTTTTTATAATTTTGTCCAACATTCCTTTCTTTCTATGTGACCTAGGGGAGCATTGATCCTTGGAGCCACTTGTCTTTCTTCCACCTTCCCCATTCCGTCATGGGGGTGTGCTGCTATGCTATGGCTGCCAAACACTTCTACGAAGCCATAGTGGAAAGTGATTTGGTTTTTCCAGATGGACACCAAATGACCTTTGATGGGCACCATATACTGTACAGCTGCTGTTGTTCTTCCAAAGTTGGGGGTGGTGACCATGGTTGGTGAAGTTTATCTGTGATACTACATAAATAATGGGTTCACACACTGAGTGGACCCTTCATTCCCCACTTGATACGATAGTGTGATCTAAATAATCACAATATCCCTATGTGTCCTGGTTCCTCTTGATGTAGACCAGAACAGAGGGGAAAACAACTCTACTGGCAAATAATACCAATATATGCACAATATTCAACATAGGTCAGCTTGGGCCAGCATAATGTTATTTTTCTTTTCACTTTCCTGATGACTCATCAAATTTCTACTAAACTGCAATTCTTGAACAGTTCCATGGCTCTTTGTTAAACACTGAGCATTACAATGAAGGGGATTGTGCCTTTAAATAGTTTTCCTTCTTCTAGCTGGCAAAATAAAATGCTTTTATAGGGGCCATGCAATGTCTAAAATCCCTTGCAGCACTGCGTGGAAATTAGTATACTGGTATAGTGAGTGGCCCAGTATTTTAAAATGGAATGCAATTTACACTCTTTGACTAGATTTTCAATGGCATTAGAATGACTGCTGCCAGGAAGGGTGGAGCTGGTTGTCACCCACAATCCTGTCCTCTTTTCAGCACATAGTGGGGACTTCATGTATCCCATTGAAGCCAAACACAACTGATGTTGCAATGCCCATTGCTACAAATCTATAATGAGACAAAATAGTACATTTTAAGTCCTCTTCAACTCCTCACAATGCTAGCAGTCTGTACCCTATCACCATCTGCCTTAGCCCTTCTATTGAATGTGGGAGACCAATGTGCTATTATTCTGCTAGGAACACTTTATTGCCAATTCTAGTCATGACAAAACATTATCCTAATCTTTCAAGCATTAAGATACAATCAGTAGCTCTAAGAGTAAACCAGCAGTAGACTAGTAGTCTGGCATGTCTCTTCCATCTTTTGCAGCCACTGTTCAATTTCTTTTGGTTTTCCTAAGGGCTCTCAGTCCTGTTGACGAATACCTCACAAGCATCTCATGCTGACCTCACTTACGTTTCTATTCATGCATACATTTACAGGTTTGTTCTTTATACATATCTCTTTGGAGTCAAGATTAAGACCCAACTAAGCAGAGAAACAGCCTTCATCACTGCCAGCGATAACATCCGTCTCATCATGGACAAGGGGGACACAATGTCACTCATCCTACTAGATCTCTTTGCATTGTTCACAGCTGTCTTCCACCCTATTCTCATCAAATGCTTCCCCAGGACCAGAATCAACACCATATTCCTTTGATAGATCAGCTCCTTCCTCTCAGCTGGCTGTTTCCACCACCTCCAACTTGATATGTGGCATCTCTCAAGGCTCCTCGCAGGCCTCAACTATCTTCAACACCTATGCGACCCCTCTCACCAATATTACCACACATAGGGACTCAGTATCATCTCATATGCAAATGGCACCCAGCACATCCTCTCCCTAGAAGAAGATATCTTGAAACTCCAAGCGAACTTCATCAGCTGCATGTCTGAGGTCATTGACTGGAGAAAAATCAACTACATAAAGTAAACTGCACTACTATTTAGTCCTCTGCTTTGTGACTAGGCCTGAGCAGAACTCACAGAGTTTAAGTCTATGGAATTCTGCAAAGTTACAGAAAAATTTAGCCAGATTATGCAGAGTGCCCTGACCAGGTGGAATCGGGCATGCTGTGCTGATTTTTAGCACCAGAAGCTTTTTCTGCACTATAAAATAAGCATGAGAGACACCACATGACAAGCCAGGAGGTAGTGCTTTTATCTGCTGCTCAAGCCACTTTCTCAACGCTAACAGTCGTGACCTCCCACGACTGCCCACAATGAGAAATCTCTCTGGGAAAGTATGCTAGGGGATACAAATTCTAGCTTGCGCTCACCAACTTAGGATTGGTGAGGTGCGTGCAAGATAAACACCGCCATGGGGCGGTTGGCAGAGTTTTGCCAGAAATTGCCAAAACTCCACAAACTCCAATGCTGGAGAGGAATTTTTTGCCCACCCCTATTCATCCCCAAAGAGCAGAGGGCAACTCTGTGTCTGTTCAACTTGGCCAGGAACCTAGGCATCAAGATAAAAAACAAGATCTCGATGACCAACCAAGTCAACATGGTCGCATTCACTGGCTTCAACACTCTCAAGCTACTCATGAAAATCTTCATATTGCTCCTGCTTGTCATCCAGGTGCATTACACAAGCTCACTTTACTAGCAGACTGGACTATGGCAATGCCCTCTATACAGTATGCGGGCAACAGTGCTAAAGTGTAAGTGCTCCCTATGTAAATTGTATTGGTGAGTGGCTTCCCTGTGATTGGTACATTTGATTTAGTAGCAATCCCCTAATAAGATGCACTATGTGTGCCCATGGCATGTAAATTAAATGCTACTAGTGGGCCTGCAACACTGATTGTGTCACCTACATGAGTAGCTCTATAAACATGTCTCAGACCTGCCACTGCAGTGTCTGTGTAGGCAATTTCTCAACTGCCATTTCGACCAGGCCAGGATACTCTCTTGCTAGGCCCAAACCACCCTTTTTACTACATGTAAGTAACCGTTAAGGTAGGCCCAAGGCAGTCCCATGGGCAGGGTGCAGTGTATTTAAAAAGTAGGAAATGTACCAGTGTGTTTTACATGTCCAGATAGTGAAATACTGCTAAATTTGTTTTTCACTATTGCAAGGCCTATCTCTCCTATAGGGTAAAATGGAGACTGCCTTGAAGTATCTTTTAAGGGCAGTTTTCCATGGGATCAGATAGGCAATTTAAAAATACATCTTTTGGTAAAATGGGTTTTAGGTTGTAAGTTTGTAAATGGCACTTTTAGAAAGAGGGCATTTTCTTGCTTTACCATTCTGTACCTCTGCCTAGCTGTAGAATACAGGTTCGGGTCAGAATGACACTTGGGCTGTTTGTGAATTCACTCTAGACAGTCACACACAGGGAGCTGAGGTGGGGCAAGGACATCCTGATGAGTCTTCCTGGGCTAGAGTGGAGTGAGGAGCTGATATTTTCACCTGACTAGGGCCATGCCTGTCCTTACACAAATCAGTCTCCAACCCCCTGCAGTGTGTCTGGGGCCAGGAAAGGGAAAGGCAGAGTCTTGTGCACCCCAAAGCCCTTCTATTGAAGCTTGCCTACTTCAAAGGCAGAAATTAGTATAAGTATTGGACTGCTGCTGACCCCACATTTCAAGAACTCTTACTTTATTTGCACATGTTACATTTCAGTTGGTTTGGTATTGTTTTACTCAGACAAATATTGACTAGTTTTCTAAAGTGGGGTTGAGTACATTTGTGGTATTTTCACTGTGTTACTGTGTGTTTGTGTACACATACTTGCCTCTGAGATAAGCCTGATTGCTTAGGGGTGAGCAGGGGTTATATTAGATGTGTGACTTCTGTACCCTGACTAGCGTAAGGGTCCCTACTTGGACAGGGTGTAAACTGACTCAGAACTACAGAACTGATTTCTTACATTGGTGACCATCGGTGAGGATAGGATTTGTAAATTGCATACGGTGATTGGTGTACACTACTGTTTGATTGTAGACTATTACGCAACCACATACTTCTTTTTATTCTTTTTCCTTTTTGGATTTCTCTTGCCTTTTTGAACTTTGCAACTTTTGGCCCTTTTCTACAAGATATCTCAGTCTGGGGACCCAACAGCAGTTGCTGCAGATGCAGTGTTTTAGCAGGAAAGCTTGGAGTCATACTCAGTGTCTCTGCTGAGAGAGTTTTGGAAGCAGCTCCAGTGCCCAATTAAATGCCTCAACAAAAAGGAGGAGCTGCAAAAGGCACTGAGGGCATGTTGGCAAAGGAAGCAGATAGGTCCACAGAGGAAGAGAATAATGTTGTGTTGGAGGGAGAGGAGGACAACCTGCAGGATGTGATGGGTAACTGGATTTGATTTGGAGGAAGGCAAGTAACAGTGTTTCCTCAAGAGGTCTGACCCCAGAGGAGCTGAGGGACAGACGGGAGACCCAGAGGCATCAAATGAAGATGGAAAAACTTAAGCTTCAGCATGAGAGGGAACTTCAGCTGGAGCTGGCAAAGATCAACAGGGAAAAAAGAAGCTTGCCATAAAGGAGAATAAATTGCTTTTAGCTCAAGAGCTGAGCTTGAAGGAGATGGATCAGAGGAGCAAGCCCAGCACAGATGGTGGCAGCATTTCGGCAGTGCAGTCTGACAGAAGGGTGCACCTTCCCAAGAATTTTCGGAAAAAGTACACTAAGGAGGATTACATCCACAGGTGGTTTCAAGGTTATGAGACAACACTCCACAAGCTTGGGATCCCTGAGAGAGATTGGGGGGTGGGCCTGTGGAACTACTTCACATCAGAAGGACAGGACACCTTGTTGGCACTAGGGGTAGCTAGTGAACTCACCTACCCCAGGATGAAGGATTCCCTCATTGCTAGGTATAGTCTGACACCAAAGCTGTAAATTAGGAAGTTCAGTGAGAGAAGGAAACTTGATTCTCAGACCTGGCTTGAGTGTTTGGATTCCTTCTTCAGTGCACTGGATGGTTGGATAAAGGGCAGTGAGGGGACAGATTATCAGGGGCTGTATAATTTGAGTGTATGAAGGCACTTGTCTAGTCTGTATTGTCCAGAGCTGCATCAGCCCTTGATTGACAGCAGACTTACTGACCCCAGGAAGCTTGCTCAGGAGACAGACCGCTGGATGAGTACCAGGGTCCACAAGGAGTTGTATATTTGAGACTCAGCCAAGGGTGGGCAGGGTCCCCAACAGAAGAAGGAGGGGAACAAGGATAAAATTAAAGAGTTATCTATAGGATCCCAAACTAGTTCCCAGGGTAATGATTCCCAAACCCCTGTTGAAAAGAAGAAGAGTTGATTTCCTTTAGGAATGCCTGCACAGAAGGGACCTCCCAGCTGCTTTGCCTGTAATCAGGTAGGACATTTCAGTGGAATCCCAAGTGTCCCATGTGGACATAACCCCCATCAGTGGGCAGTCAGTTGGGGTGGCCAGTGTGGTGCTTGGGGAAGAGTTGGCCCCAGTTAGTGGTAGGGAGCCGCCTGAGAAAACCCTAGTCTCCCTAGGAGATGGTGAGATTGTCCAGAGAACCCTCATGCTTGACAAAACTAAAAAGCATTGGCAGTGGGTGAACATCAATCACTATGGATGGAGGCACTTAGAAACACAGTAGCCAGTATGATAACAGTCTGCTGTCATCTGGTGTCTCAAGAGCAGGCAATCCATGATGTGGTCCACCAGGTTGTAGCAGTAGACAACAGTGAGCGCCAATGCTTGATAGCTGAGGTTCCCTTTGAATGGGGAGCTCAGGTTCCTTGAGGGTAGCTGTGAGTCCATCCATGCCTGTTGAATGTCTGCCAGGGAATGACATGGAGCATACAGCCTGGAAGGAGGCGGTGCTCAGGTCACATTTGGAAATTGTGGGATTGCCAAAATGGGTGTGCATGGCCACATGGTCAATGGCCACCAGAAAGGGTGATAAAAAGGATCTGGAGCCTGAAGCAGTCACCCAGATTCCTGCCAGGAGGAGGGGGGCAAGAGGTGTGGTAAACCGCTCCTGAGATTCTCATAATCTGTGAGGAGACTGAACCTGAGGGAGGTGTCCTAGAACCTATAGGGGAAAAAGTGGCCAAACTGGTGGACCTGCCTGAGCTGACCCACTAGCAGCAGGAAAGAGGCCCTACCAGGGTGGATCCCTGCGCATTGCAGAAAACATGCCTCACCCTTGAGGGCCTTCAGAGACATTCTGTGGCTCAGGCAGATGGTGAGACCTCTGGATCTCACTTGATTTAGTGGGAGAATGGTCTCCTGTATAGTGAGCCTAAGGTTACTGAGCCTGGGGCAGCCCGTGTGCTCGTGGTACCCCAGTGTATCAGAGTCTTCCTACTGAGTTTGGCTCATGATGTGCCACTGGCAGGTCTTTTGAGGCACGATAAGACCTTTGACAGGCTTGTCATACACCTTTATTGCCCCCAAATTAGGAAGGCCTCACAAGCATTCTGCAGGATCTGTCAGACCTGTCAAGTGAGTGGCAAATCTATCAGGACTGCTAAATTTGTTTTTCACTATTACAAGGCCTATCTCTCCATAGGGTAACCTGGGGATTGCCTTGAAGTATTTTTAAGTGTAGTTTCCCATTGGGAACAGATAGAGATATGAAGTTTCAGGTCTCTGAACTCACAATTTAAAAATACATCTTTTGGTAAAATTGGTTTTTAGATTGTAAGTTCGAAAATGTCACTTTTAGAAAGTGGGCATTTTCCTACTGAACCATTCTGTGCCTCTGACTGGTTATGGAATACACGCCTGTGTCTGACTGACATTTGGGCTGTTTGTGAATTCACTCCAGATATTCACACAATGGGAGCTGAGGTGGGTCCTGCAATCCTAATGAGTCTTTCTGGGTTAGAGTGGAGAGAGAAGCTGACACTTGCACCTGCATTGGGCTGTGCCTGTCTTTACACAAAGCAGTCTCCAACCCCCTAGAGAGTGTCTTTGGCCAGGACAGGGAGAGGCAGGATCTTGTGCACTCCAAAGACTTTCCTTTGACGCTTCCCTACTTCAAAGACAGAAATGAGTATAAGTATTGAACTGCTGACACCACATCTTCAGAACACTAACTTTATTTGTGCATGTTAGATTTTTGTCGTTTTGGTCTTGTTATACTCAGATAAATATTAGCTATTTTTCTAAACTGGTGTTGAGTATTTTTTGTGTTGTTTTTACTGTGTTACTGTGTGTGTTTACAAATACTTTACACATTGCCTCTGAGATAAGTCTGACAGCTTGCGCCAAGCTACCAAGGGGGTAAGCAGGGGTTATCTTAGGTGTGTGACTCTCTTACCCTGACTAGATTGAAAGTCCCTACTTGCACATGATGTAAACTGACTACCAACTGGAAGCCCCATTTCTAACATTTGTTTTGAAAATTTCATGAGGATTCGTCAAACGGTGCCAAAGTTATTATCAAAACGAATTTCTTTGTCCATAGATAATACATATATATATATATATATATATATATATATATATATATATATATATATATATACACACAAAATAAGCTGTTCCTAGAAAAGTAGAGCAGCACAAAAATGTTTTGCAAATGTGCACTTATGGCTCATTTTGGCCTCACAATCTTGATCCTATGAACATCAGTCTCCATTCAAAGTAATACAAATAAGATTTTTTTAACCCAGAGAAGCGGAAAAACATGCACTCCACCCTAAAAAAATATAAACATTGCATTCCTTACTCTTAGAACAAAATCCCACTTCAACTGCATACCTAAATTCAATAATGCAAAATCTGCTGATTCATGGCTTACAAATTAAAAGGTTTTCGTCCATAACATGGCAAACTATAATGAAAAGATTATTATCATCCTGTTCCTGCTTGAATTAAAACAGATCACTAGCTCATTGTTCGTTTGTGTAGAAATAATAATTAAAGTTTTCCTAACTATAACAAAGTATAACCTTTGTTTTTTTTATTGATTTTCAATTTTCTTATAACATTTTCTTAATTATAGGGCCTGATTTAGATCTTGGCAGAGGGGAATGCTCTGTCACAAATGGGAGGCATATCCTGTTCGCCATATTACGATCCAATTATATCCTTTTGGGATCGTAAAACAACAGAATGAATATCCATCAAGTTTGGGATGGAATATTCCATCCACCAAGATCTAAATCAGGCCCATAGTGTTAACTGCCTCTGAGAGGAGTGTTATAGGTGGGGTATGGTACAGTACGGTGGAAGAGGGTGTTGTAAAGTGTACTGTCTTAAAGTATTGTGTAGTAGAGTGAAGTGTAGTGGAGTTGAATGTTTAACACTGGAGTGGTGTACAGTGGAGTGGCATTTTGAGGAATAGCATAGAACGGAGTGTTGTAGAGTGGAGCGGTGTAGAGTGGAGTCATGTACAGTACAATTGTGTGCAATGGAGTGGCAAAGAGTGAAACAGCATAGAGTGTAGTGTGGTATAGTGTGCTAGCATACAGTAGACTATAATAGAGTACAAATGTATAGAGTGGAACAATTTACAGTGGTGTGAGGTACAGTGTAGTGGCAAACAGTAAAATAGGGTAGAGCAAAGTGTTGTAGAATGAAGTGACACAGAGTGGAATAGCGTATCATGGAGTGTTGTGCAGTGGAGTGTTGTAGAGTGTAGTGGTGTAGAACGGAATAACATATAGTTGAGTGGCTTGCAGTGGAGTGGTGTAGAGTAGAGCTGTGTAAATTATAGAGTGTAGTGGGGAGAGTGGAATTGTGTACAGTAAAATAACATAAAGTGGAATAGCATAGAGGGGACTAGCATAGAGCGTGAAGAGCACAGGGGCATAGGCTGGACTGGCATAGACTTGAGTGACGTAGAGTGAAGTGGCATAGAGTGGAGTGGCATATAGTGGAGTGGGGTAATGTAGAATGGCCTACATTCTAATACTGTACATTAGAGTGTCATACAGTGAAGTGATATACAGTGGAGTGGTATAGAGTGGAATAGCATAGAGTGATGTGTCATACAGTGGAGTTTCACATAGTGAAATGATGTAGTGTGGATTGGTGTACAATGAAATGATGTACAGTGCAGTGGGGTACAGTGGAGTGTGTTAGAGTGGATTGGCATACATTGAAATAGAATAGAATCGAGAGGCATAAAGTGGAGTGGCATAAAGCGGAGAGGAGCACAATGGAGTGTCATAGATTTGACTGGCATAGAGTTTAGTGAGATACAGTGCGGTGGCATAGAGTGGAATAGCGTACTGTGTGGAGTTGTATAGAGTGAACTGTTTCAGAGTGAAGAGGTATACTTTGAAATAGTGTAGAGTATAGTGACATAGAGTGGAGTGGCTTAGAGAGAAGTGGCATACAATGAAATACCATAAAGTGGAGTAAAGTGGAATAATATTGACTGTTACTGGCGTACAGTGTTGTTATGTCGAGTGGAGTGTCATATATTAGAATAGTGAACAGTAGTGTGGCGTAGAATGGAGTGTTGTACAGTGGAATACGGTAGAGTGTAGTAAGGAAGAGTGGATTGGCGTAGAGTAGACCGGTGTGCAATGGAGTGGCATAGAATAGTGTGATCTACAGTGTAATAGCATACAGTGGATTATTGTAGAGTGGAGTGGCCTATAGTGAAGTGGCATACAGTTCAATGGCATAGACAAGAGTGGCATAGAGTGGAGTGGTGTAGAGTGGAGTAGCATAGAGTGGAGTGGCGTGGAGTGAAGTGAACTGGGGGAGAGTAGAGGGGCATATAATGTTATGACATACAGTATAGTGAAGCAGAATCGAGCAGCATATATTGGAACAGCATAAAGTAGAGTGATGTAGTGTAGTGCGTCATACTGTGGAATAGCATAGAGTGTAGTACGGCAGAGTGGATTGGCATACCGTAGACAGGCATAGAGTATAGTGCTGTTGAATGGAGTGATGTACAGTGCAATAATGTACAGTGGATTGTCAGAGAGTAACATCACATTTACAAACACACTGACACCCTCACATTGCACACATGCCATGGACTGCCATCACATTCAGCACACATATGTATGGATGTGTCATGGAATACAAACACTATTCCCATGAACCAGCCCTGCAGTGGACACACACAACACCCGCATTGCAACATAATGGAAGGACAATGAGATGCATAATAGTCAAAGAGACAAATATCCCAAGCTCACTAGGCAAACAATACCTGCGCAACAGTGATGGGGGCGTCAGGGGCACTCAGGGAAGGATGCTGCACTGGGACACATCACACTTTGCAGATGCCACTTTCACAACATTTGCACAGGAACCGGCCCTACATGCATCTCAGAGACAAATAATACACGTGACATATCTATCTGTACAATGTGGAAGTGCAAGTCAACAAAGCAAATGTAGCTCCAACTGAATGGGACTTACATCTACATGAAGTAGCTGCAAGGTACACACATTTAAATGGACACATGCACAGCCAAATGCAAACCAAGGTAGCACAATTGAACACACTCCCTATCTGCATAAACAAAACTCAGGGTGCCACACATTAGATGAATCTACAATCCATATCAGGGGATAGGTCTAACACACTACATACTCACATTGGACAACATAAGATAAAATGCTTACCATACCAAAAAGAACACAGTGCAGTGACACCCCAATTGCATTAACACCCACATATCCATACAGTCAACTGTTACCTTTGTCTTGGTTGACACCAGCACTGCCCACAGGGTCTGTGATAAGATGGTTCTGACCATCTGGTCTGCCCTGTTTTTTTTTACTCTTTGACCACCTGGTTTTTAACCTCCTGCTGTGAGGGAGCCTCCTAGGCAGGGACTCCCCCGCAGTAAACTCATGGTAATATGGACTATGAATGTGACTCCCAGTGCTGCCTTGCTAAAGAAAGGCTGTTGTGGTGCAGCAAGAGTAGGAGGCTCTGGGCGGACTATACGGGATCCTATGTGCATACATGTGTGCACCCATGTAAGGGCTGTGTGGGGAGGGGTCCTGGCGTGTACAGCCCAAGAACTACGCTCAAGGAGCCTGGCGCAGAAGGAACTTTGCAGAGTGGGTGGTGACCTGCAGTAGGCCTCATGAGATGGGTGTAGCCAGGGGAGGGCTAGTCAGTGTGTTTACTGTATTTTTATCATAGAGACACTCCAGTACATGTCAACATCAGTGTACTTACTGTCTTTTCACTGTAGGGACACTCCATTCAATGTCAATAGGAAAGAGCCGCATAGGGCATAACTCAGGTCCCCTAGGGCCCACACAGATCAGAGTCGCACCAATGTACACTGTGACCTGTATGAAAAGAATGATGCAGGAGGTTACAAAAGCATACTTGTACAATTTATGGGTCACCCAGGAATGTCATCTTTCTCTGACTCAGCTCAGGATTAGGGTCAATTACTGCTCTGTCAGGCTGTCTGAGCAGGGCCTTGCATCGATCAGTCAGCTGTAAGCCCCTGCCATTAAATGGGAGGAGAAGAACTGAAAGGAATGCTAAGAAGGAGGGGCTCAGTTTCAGAGCACATGTGGCCCAAACTCCTAGATGACGCAATTTTGGAGCCATCCCAGAAGAATGTGCAGGAAGGAGGTGACAGGGGCAAAGAAGTGATGTGACATGTCTCGATTGGCCAGAGGTGCAGGTCTGCTGGACACTTCTGCCCTCACTTAAGAGGTCCTGCACAGAGGATATCTCTCTCTCTTGGCTGTGCTTCAATGCTGGACACTGAGAATACAGTCGGGCGTCATGGACAACTGGAAAGAAGACTCCCCTGAGCGCCCCGGGGCAGGGACTCTGCCCCTGAAGGACTTCAGGCCAAGCGAGGTGAAGGCCAGGGCCAGGTAAGCTGCCCCCTTACTCCCCCATGGGACTCGTTGGGGGAAAGACTGGGCTGGCGCAAGAAGAGAGCACTGCCCAGAAGGAAAGGAAAGCACCCAGAGGAAAGGCTGGCGCAGGGAGTCAGTGGCACTGGTCCTCTATCATCTGGGTCCCTTCCAGGCCTGGAGACCTAAGGAGAGTGATCCTGTTGGCAAGGGCTCATCACCAGGAGTGAAACAAACCCCGAACCACCCTAACCGGCCCTTGGGGGCCTGAGATATCCAAAGAAGAAAGTCTGTGACCTTTGACCAATTTCAGACGAGCAGCGAAGCATGTGTGGCTCGGCCGCTGCTCAGGTCGATGACCCCGGGGTGGGCCAGGGCCTGGGGGCTGCCCCCCCAAAAAGAAGTAAAGCCGAGGGTTGCCGTCATGACCCCCGTGAAAACCAAGCGAGGGCCTTGGACCCCATCCTGGGGCCCTACAGAAGAGAAAGACGGGGAGTGCCGTTGCGCTCCCTGTGAATATGAAGGCGAAAGCCCCGGACCCCATCCCGGGTCCAAGCCAGGAAGAAAAGTCAGGGGATGCCGTCGCATCCCCCCATGAAGATGGCTGCTGGAAGAGGGTGAGATTAAGCCGGGGAGCGCCGTCGCATTCCCTGTGAACGTTGTATGGGGGCCCCGGACCCCATCTTGGGGCCCTCACCCAAAGACCAAGTCAGGGGGTGCCATCGCACCCCCCAAGAAAAGTGCCAGAGGGGCCCTGGGATGGGTGAAGACGGTGATGCCGGGGAGTGCGGTCACGCTCCCCGGAGTGGCAAGAGGGGCCCTGGACCCCATCCTGGGGCCACAATGAAGCAGGAGAGGAGGTGGCCCGTCCGGCTGCAGAGCAATTCGCGTCTGCCTGCAGACACCAAAGATGAGGCCGGCTGCTCCGGCAGCACCTGGAGGTGCTGGCCGTGCGGGTAGCCGGCGGGAATGGATGGGAGTTGGGGTCCCTGAGCCTCTCCCCCCAAGACCCCTTACCTGACAGGGGTGTCCTTGTGGGATCGGGCAACCTCCACCGCTGAGGCAGCGGGGGTGGGCTCTCCGAGCTGCCCTCTAATGAGCAGGCAGCCTGACAGGGATGTCCGGGTGGGACCGAGCACCTCCCAACAATGAGGGCAGCCGGGGTAGGCTCCCCACGCTGCCCTCTCTCCCAGACATGTGACGTGAGGGCGCAAAACAGAACAAGAAATACAAAGCAGCTCTCCCCGGCACAGCCGCTCATTAAACATACATATGGTCCATAAGGCCTTGAGGGCTTAGGGTCTATAGGACACCTTATTCAGCTCATGGTGGCACTCGGAAAATGAGGCCACCATCAACCAAGCGCCCATTATCAGGGGGAGCTGCAGGAATGGCTCAGCGTCCCCGCAACGCCAAGTTTATGTCCCCCAACCGAGGTTGGGTGGGACCACAGAAATATAACCCCCAAAGGGTTGCAGGCAAATATCAATCACTGGCATCTTACGACTTTTGTTCTTAACTGGTATAATTGCATTCTCTAGAAGTGTAAGTGGGTGATCAAATGTATGAGGTTATTCTTATGCAATCTAAAAGTAATCCTCATGATTTAAAGTATTCTATCATGTCTCTTGGTGTACCTAATAATGTTGATCTGCGTAATAAGATTGATATAGACTCTCCTAGTACAATTGTTCAGTAATTATAGTACTGTAATTGTTTATTGTATAATAATTACAGTTAGTAATTACTCTCCTGTGAGGTAATTGTTTTTTGTACAGTAATTGCAGTTACTAATTACAGTTAGTAGGTTCATTTTCAGGTTTTCGTGCGTTCACTCTTTATTACAGACAAATGTTGCATTGGGATACCAGTGACTGCTTTGCCATGTAGGAGGTTGGATTATATTCCTCCTAGGGGGAGACATGAGAAATTACACAATGTCATCCCAGAGTACTTCCATCCATATATTGTTGTATAGTACCGAGTAATATGTGTGTGTGTAATAAATTTGCTTTTGCTTTATCAAAAGAAAAAGCACAGACTGGACAATCATTTATTGAGTGCCATGCTTCCGTGCCTGCAAATGGAGATTACTAGCTCACACCACCTCCCTTGAGAAAGCCTTGAACTGCTCAGCAATGCTACCCTATGAGAGTCAAGCGCTACAATGGGGTGTTTGGTTCCCAGTGGTGGTCGTTTGCGGATCCATTACTTATGCAGGCCACACAACTAATGACCCACTTTCCAAGGTCAGATAATACAAACAACAGCAAATGGATCAGCAAGCAGGCTGAAACACACATAACTGTAGGCAGGCTCCACAAGTTACTGAAGAACAATGTAAAGGTAGAAATGAATTACAGGACAAAGGTGTACCCAAAACAATTCTTTTAACCAATATGAAAATGAGCAAAGACCATTGGCTAGTCCATATTCATTGTCCATGTACAGTACTGTGCTCACACTTGACTTCTTTACTGCCAGGGAACCTCCACGGGGAGTGGCATCAAGTGGGCAGGCAGGCACCTCAGGGACCATCCTTGGGGGCAGTGGGACGGATTTGGGATGGGTGAGTTTGGGTTTGGGAGAGGTGAACTGTTTCTTTGGAGTGGTAGGCTTCTTCTTGGGGGAGGGGTATGGGTGCTTGCAGGTGGGGCAGGTCTGATGGGGAGGACTTGGAGGTGAAAGGGATGGGTTGGGATATGGGTCGGGCTTCTTGGATTTGGGACTGGGGTGGAAGGAACAGGAAAAAGGGCAAGGTCAGGCAAAACGCTTTCCTTAGGAACACAAGGATGGTCATCAGAAGAGGGTGGGGATTTGGAGGTTGAGGGATTGGTTGTATGCTGTGCCAGTGCAGATGTCTTGGGTGTGTGTGTGAGGGATGCTTATGTTCGAGTTTCATGTGTCAGTGTGGACATTTGCATGCCTTAGGGGCTTGAAGGTGGAGATACTGGGTGATGGAGTGATGGATCTGTGTGTGTCTGTTGGGTGGTGACTGTGGATATGGTGGATGTCTGTGTGTGTGTGAGGTGGTGTCTGTGGGTATGGTGGATGGGTCACTGCCTGTGTGAATGTTTGATGTGGTGTGTGGGGCAGTGGTGGCGGTATGAGTGTCTGGGGAAGTGGTGGCTGATATTGTGAGTGTGGGTGTATATTGAGTGCATGCGTACCGGTGTGTCTTGTGATGTTTGTGTTTATGTGGGCTGCTTTTGTGCATTGAGATTGGTGCGTGCAGATCTGTCGGTGTGCTTGGGATAGGTAGGGGAATAGGGAGTTTGGATTGGGAAGAGGGAGGTGGAGAGGGTAGAGAAGGTGGGGGCAGACTGGCTGCCATCAGTGAGGAGGCCAGAGCCTGGAATGATCCCTGTAGGCCAGACATGGCACCAGGAATGCCTTCCAAGAATGCATTTGTATGCTGCAGTTGGGTAAACAACCCCTGGATGGTATTCACAATGGTGGTCTGACCACAAGGATGCTCCTCAGGAGATCAATACTATCCTCACTCAGAGCAGCAGGGGTAACAAGGGCTAAGCAGAGGTGTCTCTAACAAAGGATAGGGTCACCATCTCAGAGCAGCCATGAGCAACTGGGTGGGACGCAACAGGGCGTGTAGCAATAGAACTAGTGGTGGTGGACAAAGATGGTACAGTAGTACGTCCCAATGGGTCCGCCACCACTAGGGAGTGGTCACTGGAGGAAAAATCCGATGATGTCAAGGTTGTGGATTTGGTCACCTCCATGGGACTCTCCTCACCCTGTGGGCCACTGGGTCCCTCTGTGTCGGCAATGTCATGTCCTGAGGTCCCATGGCCAGATGGTTCCCAACTCAGCTGTGCCCTGTCTCCTTCGCTTCCCCAGGCTGATGCTGAAAATACAAAGAAAAATAGGGTCTTTACATGTCCATGATCACACATGAACAAAAGTTGTGATTAACAGACATTACCATGATGTCAAGTAGGCCCCAGCCACAAACTCCACCTAAGTGGCCTCTACATGCATACTATATTGTAGGAGGCTGGCCTGGTTTGTAGTGGGTACTCTAGGTACTTACACCTTATACCAGGTCCAGTTATCCCTTATTAGTGAAATGTAGGCAGTGTTCTAGCAGCTTAGGCTGTCTAGAGGTGGCTGTAGCACAGCAGCTTAGGCTGAACTAGGAGACATGCAAAGCTCCTGCAACACCACTATAATTACACAGTACTTATACACAATAAAAGACAATACGCAGTGTTACCAAAAATAAAGGTACTTTATTTTAGTGACACAAGGCCAAAAATATCTTAGAGGCAATACTCCTTCTGGAGGTAAGTATTATACCCAATATGTACACTACAGACCAAAATCAGGTAAGTAAATAGTTATAGAATAGTGCAAACAGTGGAAAATACAATAGAATTCAATAGGCCTAGATGCAACACAAACCATATACTACGAAAGTGGAATGCGAATCACAAATTCCCCCCTAGGCAAGTGTAGTGTGTAGAGGGGTGCTGGGAGTGTAAGAAAACACCAAAGGTGAGTAAAATACCCGAAACTAGAGCCCAGGAAAGTAGGAGTAAAGTACTGCAAGTTTCCTCAGGACACACTACAAGTCGTGATAAGAGTTATTGCAAGAAACAAGTAAGACTGCAAGCAACAAATTGTGGATTCCTGGACCTGAAGACCTCTAAAGAGAGGAGACCAAGACCAGAAGTCGCAGACGATTCCAGGAAGAACAGGAGCCCCTGCCAACCTAGAAGATGGTGCAAAAAAAGGATTGTAAGGTGAAAAGAAGTCTGCAGAAGAGCACCAAAGACGATGGCTGCGGGTTCCTGTGTGGTGCAGGAGATGTCCCACATCAAGAAGTTGGATGCAGGTTGTTTGCATCGCTGGATTCGTCCAACAAGCCTTGGTTCAAGCAAGGTCACGGTTTGTGTCAAAATGGCGCTGCCTTGACCGAGGAGGGACCTCAACTTCGACTAAGGAGGCGGAGGGAGCTCCCAACACTGGAGAGAGCCCACAGATGACCAGGCAGCACCCACGGGAGTCCCAGGACACGGGGACAAAGAAGATGAAAATTGCGGTTGGAGCAGCACAACAAAAGAAGGTCCCATGCCACCAGAGAAAAACTCAGCGAGTTGTGCGTCACAGGATGGAGTGCTGGGGACCTGGGCTACACTGTGCATGAAGTATTCTTGGAAGAAGTGCTCAGATGCCCAAGGAGCTAGAGATGACGCGGTGCACAGGGGTACTGTCGCAAACCGGGAAGGCAAGCTCTTACCTCCTCCAAATTTGGACAGCTGGACTTTAGGACAGTCTGGGTCGGATGGGTCCACCACCTGTGTTCCAGGGAGCATGCTCCTCGTCAGGAGAGGAGTCCCAGAGAACTGGTCGTCTTCTTGGAAGGTGCCTGTAGGAGCAGGAAAATGTTTCTGTCCCTCACGGGAGATTCCTTCGGTTCTTCTGGTGCAGGGTGAAGACAGGGAGTCCACAGAGCGGGCACACCTTGGAAACTGTTGCAAATGCTGGCTGGAACTGAAGTTGCAGGTCACAGGAGTCATCATGGATTCTTTGTTGCATTTACAGAAGTTCCTGGAGCAGTCTACGGTTGATGCAACGGTCAGAAGCTGAAGCAGAGCATGCAGAGGATTCCTGGAGGAGTCTTGCAAGCTGAACCTGAAGAGGAACCCACAGGAGAGACCCTGAATAGCCCTGAGAGGGGGACTGGCTACCTACCCAGGTAAGCACCTATTAGGAGGGGTCTCTGACGTCACCTGCTGGCACTGGCTACTCAGAGATCTCCAGAGTGTCCCCACATTTTGGAATCCAAGATGGCTAATGCCATGGATACACTGGAGGAGCTCTGGGCACCACCCCTGGGGTGGTGATGGACAGGGGAGTGGTAATTCCCCTTTCCTTTGTCCATTTTCATGCCAGAGCAGGGGCTGGGGGTACCTGAAGCGGTGTAGACTGGCTTATGCAAGGAGGGCATCATCTGTGCCGTTCAAAGCACTTCCAGAGGCTCTGGGAGGCTGCCTTTCCCAAGCCTGTAACACCTATTTCCAAAGTGAGAGGGCGGAACACCCTCCTCTCAAAGGAAATGCTTTGTTCTGCCTTCCTGGGAGTGAGCTGCTCAGAACCCAGGAGGGAAGAACCCAGTCTGTGAGATGGAAGCAGTTGTAGCTGCAGAGCAATCCTCAGAGAGCTGGTTTGGCAGAACTGGGAGTCTATGGTGGAGCCCCCAGAATGCATGGGATTGGCCCCCCAATACCAAATTTGGAATGGGGGACAATTCCATGATCTCAGACACCTTACATGGCCATATTTGGAGCTACCATTGTGGAGCTACATATAGGTATTGACCTCACGGTAGTGCATTGTGTAATTTTATCCCCACACTCACAAAGTCTGGGGAATTGGCCCTGGACAGTGTGGGGGCACCTTTGCTAGTGCAATGGTGCCCTCACACTTAGTAACTTTGCATCTAGCCATCAGTAAATGAAGGTTAGACATATAGATGACTTCTAAGTTACGTAAGTGCAGTGAAAATGGCTGTGAAATAGTGTGTGCACTGTTTCACGCAGGCTGCAGTGGCAGTCCTGAAGAAAGGTTTGTCTGAGCTTCTTATGAGTGACAAAAGACATGATGCAGCCCATAAGGATCTCCTGGAACCCCAATGCCCTGGGCACCTAGGTACCATATTCTAGGCATGTATAAGGGGGGTCCAGTGTGCCAATTAGAATTGGAATATGAAGTCACTAAACTATAGTGACTACTTTGGAAGTGGAGAGAGCATAAGCACTGGAGTTCTGGTTAGCAGAACTTCAGTGACACAGTTAAGCACTACTGACAACACACAGATAGGCCACAAACCTTGAGCACTGGGGTCCTGGCTAGCAGGATCCCAGTGAGACAGGCAAAACACAGTGACAAATAGGGTTTTAACTATGAGCACTGGGGTCCTGGCTAGCAGGATCCCAGTGAGACAGTGAAAACACACTGACACACACTCGCAAACAGGCCAAAAGTGGGGGTACCCATGCTAGAAAGAGGCTACTTTCTCACACATATGAACAACAGTTGCCCACAGGACAATCAGGACTTCATTCAACTACAATTGCCTGGCTAAGATTGTGCATTCACAGTAACCATTGAACAAGTAGGAGACCACATCACCGTCAATACTTTGCCTCATGGAGCATATATCACTTATCTGTTGTCATACAATAGTAGACCAATGCCAACTACATTTCCACAGATCCCACACAAAGTCATGCACACATCTATTTGTCACATACACAATAACACAACAATAAGAAATGATGCTCCTAGAACCTGCTATGTTGCTGACAACAGTATCATAGCCTGCAGAAGGTGACATGGATATACTCATGTCACACTGGAAACATATGAACAATGCACAGTTCTCTAATTGAAATTTGCCCCAATGGAGTCACAGTGGTAGTACTAATGTTGCTCAGATATGCCACATATTTGGCATTCAAATGTACACTGTAGACAAAATTTGCAAAATGTCATGGAAATAGGTCTCTAAAATCCACAACACAATGAATCAGCAAGTACCAGGGAAATCACCACTAATGTTTGACACCCCTTTCCATGACATGTTCTTAGTGCATCAGTAGAAGCCAATAGTCCTTTGGATGTTGGAAAGGCCCAGAGATTTGCAAGTACTTGTAGAAGGCCCTCAACATGTTGCCCAGTGGGAAGCTACATCAGTGTGTCCATTTTGGTCATGCAAACCCAGATGTCTGTGGATGAATGGTTGTACCCAAACACGTGTGATTCCAAAATACCTACAAGCCACTCCATGATGCGTGCCAACAGTCAGGTTACAAACCTTCCCTGTTTCACATGTGCAAAGCACTTTGCTGCTTGATTCTCCATCAATGGATTGGAAATGCACATTGTGGGTAAACATTCTTGGCCTACCCGTCATGTCCCTCATTGTTACTGCAGTTGCACATGCCAAGTGGCATGCTATGATGGGTGAGTGTATGTGCCAGCCAATCATAAATGGTGACACACTCCTTTTTGCAGAACCAAAGGAAATGTACCCTTATTGTAAATAACCTATCCACAGACAGGTTGGCATGCACATATATGTGAGTGAATACAGAAATTATCCCATCAACACAGGTAGACCATGCCTGAAACAGCAGCTTACACATGATTTTCAAAAGAGAATGGGGCCCATGCTGACATGTAGGCACAAGGAATGTTGGTAAAAGTGATAGCACATAAATCATGTCAATGAACATTCTCCACTTACCAAGGGAAAGTATTGATCTATAGCTGCACCCCAAAACAATGTATACACTGTCACATGTGTGATGGCCATCTTCGCATTACAGACAGTAGTGAGGCACCAGCACCTGTCATACACTGAAGACAGGTAGCCTCCGGATGGCAGATGCCAATATACTCATTTCACTAGACACATGGGTTGCATTTTGTTCAACTAAGCACAGATACATGCAATGTTATCCTTTCCTCGAGTTCTGTGTTCCAGGTGGTTTGTTCCATCTTGAAATACAGAAGTCAAGCAGTTGAACCACGACCCTTGGATGACTAGCTGTGTTTTTATTTGCTGTGCTGCACTTAATAAATTTCTACTTATTTCTGCTGTCTACTGAACTTCAACAATGACGACGAATTGAAGAGGCATCCTGTCACTTTTGGCAGCACAGGAGCGGATCACCTGTACTTGGAACCCCGTTTATGGGAAGCCTGATTATCCAGCAATCTACTTTTATCCACTTTATACATCTCTCATGTAAAAATTCTTGCCAACACATTTCGTGAAGGACGACATGAATCAACGGAGTCAGGAAAAAAGGCCAAGAGATTTCTCACCAGAGGAGCGCAAGTTTGAATGTCAACAAATTACTGTACATTATTATCACAGCTGTGAAGAGATCTATTTGGACATCATTCTGAACATAATTTGAGGTAATTTTGGTCTGTATATATTACATTTTACATTTTTCTTTGGTGTCTTTAGCACTTTTTGCTATTTATTGGAATTTTTATTGGGGATTGTGTTACATGTATATATATTTATATGGTCACATTACCATATTCATTCTTCTGAGTTTAAAATACTATTATTATTCTTAGGAGGATCTTCTTCTGCAAGTAATGTGTTAACATGCAATTCAACCCTGTGGCTAAGTTTTAGCAAACCAAAGGGGAGCCGCCTATTCCTTGGATTCGATGGAAGGAGGAGTACATTACCTACTTGAAGGCTATTGATGGTGTACACATGGGAGAAGAGCGGACAAAAGTATATTTTCACACTGCCTAGTCTCTGAAGGGAAAGTTCTCTTCAGGACATTACCTAAAGCTACACCGTTTGAGGGACAAGGAGACACAGATGTTTATAAAGAAGCATTGTTAAGGATGGGACTGAGATTTAAGCCCACTACTAACGTTGCTCTTAATAGTTTTACACTAGAGCACAAAAAGAAGGAGAATTGTTTGATTAATTTCTGACAGCTTTGAGCGGTTCATCCAAGAATTGCAATTTTGGCACTATGGCAGATGAATTGATCAGAGAACAAATTATAGTGCATGTAAGAAATAAGAAAACGCAGGAACAACTATGAGTTATGAGTGACCCCATGTTACAGGATGCTATATCTACAGCTAAAGCATTAGAACAGTCTGAAAAATGGATGTCAACTGTAAAGCAGACAAGTATACATTTAGTTAATGCAGATGATGTGTGAGTGGTTAATCGATCCAATGACCATCACATGGACATCTCACAAACTAAGAGTTTTGGTACTAGTAGCAGGTCAGAGAAGAACAAAACGAGAGGCACTTGTTACCAATGTGGAAGCAATGCATATATAGCTTCTTGTTCTTGGAATTCTGCCATCAACAAAGAATGTGAGAAATGTGGTCAAGTAGGATATTTTGCACATATGTGCAGAGAAATCAAAAAGAACAGTAATCAAGTGTGAGGTAAAGTGTCATACATGTCAGAAATGACTGATGTCAAACCGACATATGAGTGTGAAAAGGTAAATGTTAGCAATCATGGTACTGTTTTGTCTGTACAAGAGAGTGAAAATATGTCAACTGAACAAGATTTAAAGAAGTATCCCAAATGTGTGGTTTGGGAGTTGGGTATAGGTTTGGAATTTATGGTAGATTCAGGATCCCCTTAGACTATAATTACAAGGCAATATTTCAGAGAAAAATTCAATGGAATCTTTGAAATTGGGAATTTGCAACCATCAGACATAATTGCTGAAAGTTTTAATGGATCCACTATAAACATAGATGGTTATGTGGATGTGAGATTAAGTTATATGTAGCTGTCAGAGGAGTGAATGTGTTAGGTTGGAGTAACCAGTGGAAATTAGGGATAATACTAAGGGCCAGATGCAGGAAACAAATAGCTATTCGCGTTTCCCAATGCAGAAATGCATATTGCGAGTCGGTACCGACTCGCTATATGCATTTCAGAATCGCAAATAGGAAGGGGTGTTCCCTTCCTATTTGCGATTCTGAGTGGTATGCAATACCATTTGCGACCGCATATGCGGTCGCAAATGGTGTCGCAGTTACCATCCACTTCAAGTGGATGGTAACCCACTCGCAAACTGGAAGGGGTCCCCATGGGACCTCTTCCACTTTGTGAATGGATCCACAAATATTTTTTCAGGGTAGGTAGTGGTCCAAGGGACCACTACCTGCCCTGAAAAAAAACCGAAATTAAAGGTTTCGTTTTTTTTTTTAAGTGCAGCTCGTTTTCCTTTAAGGAAAACGGGCAACACTTAAAAAACAAAAACTGCTTTATTTAAAGCAGTCACGAACATGGAGGTCTGCTGACGACAGCAGGCCTCCATGTTTGCGAGTGCCTAGACTCGCTATGGGGCCGCAATTAGCGACCCACCTCATGAATATTAATGAGGTGGGTCATTGCGACCCCATAGCGAGTCGCAGACGGTGTCTGAGACACCGTTCTGCATTGGAAATTGCGACTTGCAATTTGCGAGTCGCTCCGACTCGCAAATTGCAAGTCGCAATTCCCAACTTTGCTACATCTGGCCCCAGATCCCCATAGTAGAGAGCCTGTCCTATTATCTGATGAATGGAATGACGAGCAAGTGCTATCTATTAAAGAGTGTGATGCAGAAAAATTGGTTAAAGAGTGCTTTCCAGAAGTATTTTCAGAGAAGTTAGGAAAACTAATGACCTTTGTGCATACAATGAGATTAAAGAAGGATGTTGTTTCTGTAAATCAAAAATTGATGGGAGTGCCTATCAATATCAAAGAAGAATTGAAGGGAAATGTTGGATGAATAAGTTAAAGATAGTATAATTGAGGAAACTGAATCTGCTGAGTGGGTTTCTCCCTTTGTTTTAGCCTGCAAGGCTTACTAAAAGTTGAGATTCTGGCCCTCATTACAACCCTGGCGATTGGTGTTAAAGCGGCGGTAATACTGCCAACAGGCCGGTGGAAAAGAAAATGGAATTACGACCACGGCGGAAACCGCCAACATAGACAGCCACTTTAACACTCTAACCGCCACGGCGGTACAAACAAACAGCGCGACGGTAACCGCCAACAGACAGGCAGAAGACAATGTGCCGCCCACCCTATCACAACACGGCAATCCGCCACCTTTTCCGGGGTGGAACCAACGCGAATAAAAACACGGCGGAAACAGTACACAGAAGGGGAAATCACTCACCTCTCCACACCCCCACAAGGAACTAGGAAGCCATGGAGCCAGAACTGCAGATCCTGCCGGTGATGGTCTTCCCGCTCGTCTATCAGGAGCTCCATTGACGGCGCCGATGACCACAGTGAGTACTGCACCTCACCCCACCCTCACCCACAACACCATACACACAAATACATGCATCAACATTACATATACACCCCCCAACCCCCCCTGAATAACGCAAGGACAAAAGGAATTGATTTCAACGATTGTAATCAATAAAAATCCAGTAGTCAAAACTCAAAATACCGTATATGCAATTATGTACACCAACTACACAAGTCCGGATAGTGCAACAATCATTGTCCGTGGACCACTGGGCCCAAAATGCATGGGCGAGGACCACACTAGATACCTGACTGGAAACTGAGAGAACACTGCTGGGGCATCAGACCCAAAAGATACAGGCACCTCAGGGGGAGGAGGGGCACCTCAGCCTGATGAACGCACAACACCACTGCTCCACGAGGGGGCTCAATGCCCATTGATATATCCTGGGGAGTGCAAAGCCACAGTCTCTCAAAGTCTTTTCAGTGGGTGGTTTGCTCACTGCTTCATCCTGGGGAGTGCAAAGCCACAGTCTCTCAAGTCTTTTCAGTGGGTGGTTTACCCACTGCTTTATCCTGGGGAGTGCAAAGCCACAGTCTCTCAAGTCTCTCCAGTGGGTGGTTTGCCCTTTGCATTGTCCTGGGGAGTGCAAAGCCACAGTCTCTCAAGTCTCTCCAGTGGGTGGATTGGCCACTGCATTATCCTAGGGAGTGCAAAGCCACAGTCTCTCAAGTGGATAACAGTCTCCACTGGTTCTGGAGGGGGCTTTGTGCCCAGAGTGCTCCATTCTGCCAAGGACTGAGGTAGTGGATGTATCTCTCCACTGGTTCTAGAGGGGGCTTTGTGCCCAGAGTGCTTCATCCTGCCAGGGACTGAGGTAGTGGATGCCTTTCTCCACTGAAGATGATGCTTCATGGAAGCTGCCCAGGCTCCTGGAACTCACCATCAGCCTCAGACGACTGACAACTGGTGATGGCAGCCATGTCTGCGGTGGTGCCACTGGCTAAGGATGTCCCGCCCTGCTGGCGGTGCTTGTGGCGGTGTCAGTCGCGGCAGTGCTGGTGACGGGCTCTGTGACGGCGGTGCTGGATTGCGGGCTCTGTGGGAGTTGTGCTGGTGGTGGGCTCTGTGGCGGCGATGCTGGTTGTGGGCTCTGTGGCAGCGGTGCTGGTGGTGGGCTCTGTGGCGGCGGTGCTGGTTGCGGGCTCTGTGGCAGCGGTGCTGGCGGCGGGTTCTGTAGTGGCGGTGCTGGTGGTGGGGTCTGTGACAGCGGTGCTGGTGGCGGGGTCTATGGCAGCGGTGCTGGCGGCGGGCTCTGTGGCGGCGGTGCTGGCGGCGGGGTCTCTGACAGCGGTGCTGGTGGCAGGCTCTGTGGCAGCGGTGCTGGTGGCGGGCTCTGTGGCGGCAGTGCTGGTTGCGGGGTCTGTGACAGCGGTGCTGGCGGTGGGCTCTGTGGCAGTGGTACTGGTGGTGGGGTCTGTGACGGCGGTGCTGGCGGTGGGTTCTGTGGCAGCGGTGCTGGTGGCGGGGTCTGTGGCGGTGCAGGTGGCGGTGCAGGTGGCGGTCTTCTCCGCCGTACAGGTTGGCGTTGACGTGCACAGAAGGTGTGACACTGGTCCCTCAGTCGGTGCCACCATGCCCTCTCCCTTTCATTTTCCCTGACCCCTTGGTGGCAGGTATTTTCAGCTTCTCCCTCCGGGATGTGGGCAACTTTTTTAGCTTGGCAGGTGGCGGAATGTCCTTGCCCTCGCTCCGTGGCACACTGGCAGCCCTGATGGTTGGCGCACTCCAATAGCCCACAGTTGCTGGCACCACTGTGGCTGGGGATGTGGTGGCTGAGGTGCTGGGTTGGGACCTGGAAAGCCTGGCCCTAGGGAACGGACGGGGGGAGGTGTAGGGAAGAGGTCAATATTAGCCAGGAAAAGTTTTTTAGACACACTGGGACGGGTAGATGGAGGGGGTTTGGGAGTGGAGGAAGAGGTAGTGGTTGAAGGAGGTGTATGTCTGCTGAATTTGGGTGAAGGTGCATGGGCCGGAGGCTGTTGTGAGGTGGATGGCTGTTGGGTGGGTGTGTGCCTGCGTTTGTGTACTTTAGGAGGAGAGCTCACTGACACACTGGGGGAGGACACAGGGGGTGTGTGAATGATAGTGGGGGTGGTGAGTGCACGTGAGCGGTGATGGGCATGCTGGTGATGGAGGTAGTGGCTGAAGATATAGTGCATGCCGGTGTGAGTGGAGACAAGACTGGGAGGGAGGAGGGAGACATGAAGGAGGGGGACACAGTGGAGGTAGTGGATGTTGATATGTGTGCATGGGTATGATGCTTGTGTGAGTGCCTGTGGGATGTGTGGTGCTTATGTTTGCCTGAGCCACTCTAGTGTGTTGATGAGTGTGCATGCTGGTCTGATGGTGTGATTGCGATAGGCTGAGGTACAGGGGATTGGGTCTGGGTGGAGGAAGTTGGAGGTGGGAGGCTGGACACAGGGATAATGGCTGCCATCACCGCTGAGGCCTGAGCCTGAAATGCTCTCTGTTGGGCTGCCTGGCCAGAATGAATACCCTTCAGGTATGCATTTGTTTGTTGCAAATGCCTCTTAACACCCTGGATGGCATTCACAATGGTAGCCTGCCCAACAGTGAGGGATCTCAGGAGGTGGTCAATAGCCTCCTCACTGAGGGCAGCAGTGCTGACTGGGGCAGGGCCTGTGGTGCCTGGGGTGAAGGAGATGCCCACCCTCCTGGGTGAGCGGGCACAGGACACACGCTGAGGGGCTGCTGGATGGGCGGTGCTGGTGGGGGGATGGCGGCTGTACTTGTTGATGCGGGGGGCACAGAGGGGCCCGCCACCACAAGGGAGCTCCCATCAGAGGAGGAGTCGCTGTCACTGCTTTCACCTCCTATCCCCGCCGTGGAGCTCCCCTCACCCTCCATCCCACTGGTGGCTTCAGACTCCGTTGTTTCGCCCTCCAGGGCCAAGTGGGAGGCAGCTCCCTCCTGGTCCGGTGCCACTGGTCCTCCGCCTGATGATAGTATTGCACACAAGAACAGGGAGACCACAAAAAGGGGGGGAGACAGAAGAAAGACGTGTTCAGAGCATGCAACACCACTACAGTTGGCGGACACTACAGACACAGCAGCCCTCTGCACTACGCCATGTACTTATAGTTCCTAGATTTATCACATGCCCACGGGGTACAAGGCCTAAGCCCGATTGCTGCACACATGGAAGTCACAGGAGCCTGGCTAGGTGTAGATGGCACTAACCACTAGTGTGGTTGGGGTTCCACTGAACCTGCCTCACAAGGGACCTTGCCTACCAAGCTCGCCCTGGCCATGGGGAACCCACTGCCCAGCTCTCCCACACAGACACCTCGTAATGTGTGCAGAGTCAGCTGAATGTGACTGTACTCACCCCCTTGTGGCTGCTGTGATGCCCTCAAGCGCCCATCCAACTCCGGATACGCCACCACCAGGATCCAGAATATCAGGGGAGACATGGTGGGACGGGCACCCCTCCCATGTTGGGAGGCCATCCCCAGCTGGGCCTCTGCTGTCTTTTTGCTCCAGCGGCAAAGGTCCTCCCATCTTTTCCGGCAGTGGGTGCTCCGTCTGTGCTGGACCCCCAGGGGCCAGACGTCATTGGCGATGGCACGCAAAATATCCTTCTTCTGGTGGGCGCTAACTTAGAGGAATAGTACAGGGGAAAAGGAAAATCTTTACCCATCCCAACCGTCATACTCATTGGCCCACGTTCCAAACCTTGCCCTGATGCACATACACTCACTGTCTGCTCATGCAGGCCTCAGTCCCCCCCCATGTATCTTCCATCCACACCACTCCAAACAGGCTTTGCCCATGTAGCATGCTCACAGTGTACTCACCTGTTTGTCTGGAGGACCGTACAGTTGTGTGTACTGGGGGAGGACCCCATCCACTAGTTTCGCCAACTCCTCCGAAGTGAAGGCAGGGGCCCTTTCCCCAGACACATGAGCCATCGTCACTTCCAGACTGAGGTCACAGCAGCACTTGCAGTGTAGGTCCTCTCCTGTTGAAGGTCAGGTATCAAGTGAGTGAACAAACAGAAAATGGCAGTCACGTCCGATGCGGTGCGTACCGTCACCGCCGGCATACATCATCATTGGGTCCTTGGACCCATAGGGTCCAATGTTAACCAATGCAGGATTGAGCAGCGGTCTTCGACCGCCTACCACGACGGTGTAGAATGCCAGCGCAGTTACCTCATATCCCCTTGTCCATCCTTACAGGTCAGGCAGCCGCCATTTCAGGGGACCACATAGCATTAATACTAACTGCGTCACACCTATCTAGGCCTTGCATACACACAGTAACAGCCACATTGCGGATTAATAAATGTGTGCAAATGACATTTTGTGATACCTCAGTGTTGGCTGACTCTCTGCTCGCTGTTCTCGTCCATAGGGCACGTCCGCTGGGACAGGTGATGAGATGGCAGCATCCTCCGGTGTACAGACCGCTGGTGGACCTGTCGACAATGAAAGAGAGACTTGTAATAGTCACTTACAGACTTGATCGTGCAACAATCCATGAACTGTGTGCCCAGTTGGAGCCAGACCTGATGTCAGCTATCCACCATCCCACAGGGATACCCCCTCTAGTGCAGGTCCTGTCAGTACTCCATTTCCTGGCAAGTGGGTCTTTTTCAAACAACAGTGGCCATTGCATCAGGAATGTCCCAGCTAATGTTCTCTAACGTGCTGTCCAGAGTGTTGTCTGCCCTACTGAAACACATGCGCAGCTACATCGTTTTCCCTCAAGTGGAGGATTTGCCCATAGTGAAAGGTGAATTCTATGCCCTGGGACATATCCCCAACATCATAGGTGCCATTGAAGGGACACATATGGCCTTGGTACCCCCCCGCAGGAGTGAACAGGTGTACAGAAACCGGAAGAGCTACCATTCGTTGAATGTGCAGAGGGTGTGTTTGGCCGACCAGTACATCTCCCCTGTGAATGCCAAATTTCCTGGCTCAGTACATGACGCTTACATTCTGAGGAATAGCAGCATCCCTTATGTGATGGGGCAACTCTGGAGGCACCGTGTGTGGCTAATAGGTGAGGACAAGGACCCTATACTGTGTGAATAGTCGTCTTGGTGTGGGGTAGTCCCTAGGGGTTAGTGTGTGTCTAACAGGTGTCCTCGAAATTTGCAGGTGACTCTGGGTACCCCAACCTGTCATGACTACTGACCCAAGTGAGAAATCCCAGGACAAGGGCAGAGGAACGCTACAATGAGGCACATGGATGAACTAGGAGGGTGATCGAATGGACCTTCGGCCTCCTGAAGGCCAGGTTCCGGTGCCTCCACATGACAGGTGTTTCTCTCTACTGCTCATCAAAGAAGGTGTGCAGATCATCGTGGCCTGCTGTATGCTGCACAACCTGGCTTTGCGATGCCAGGTGCCTTTTCTGCAGGAGGATGGTCCAGCTGGAGGTCTTGTGGCAGCTGTGGAGCCTGTGGACAGTGAAGAAGAGGAGGCAAAAGAAGAGGATATCGACAACAGAAACAACGTTATCCAGCAATACTTCCAGTGAGACACAGGTTAAAATATTTCACTGCCTCACACATCTCATACTATTGTTGGAGCTAGCAGAAGTCTGTCTTTTTCACTTTGTGGCCTCTGCTATATTTCCTCCAGCCCTACAGCTGTGTTTCATCGGTATGTGGACAATTAAATTTACATTGCTATATTCCATACTTATTGCAATTACACATTTGTGAAAGCACAGACTGACTCCAGATTGTTTTGTGATTGAAGTGTTTATTTCTGAGCAAATAAGTGGAGGGGGTTGTAAAATGGGCAGGGGTGATGGTGGAGGAATGTCCATGGCGGAGTCCAGTCTATTTGTTTCACAGGTGCATTGTCCAAAGGGGCATAAGAAGTGGAGCAAGGGCAGTTGTAGGATGAACAGGGTGACAAAGTGGGACAGAAGGGTGACATTCAGGGGGGTCTCATTTCCTGGCGGGGGCCTTGACAATGTCCTCTGTCTTGTTCCTGGATCTCAGGGACCGTTTGCAGGGTGGCTCTCCATCTGCAGGGGGTGGGGTGCTGGTGTTGTGGTCCTGTGGTGGTGCCTCCTGTCCACTAGCGCCGGTGGTGGTGGAGGGCTCTTCATCATCCAGGCTAGTGTCAGGGGCCCCTTGTTGTGCCACAGTGTCCCTCCTGGTGTTGACAAGGTCCTGCCGCACCCCTGCAATGGTGACCAGGGTGGTGTTAATGGACTTGAGTTCCTCCCTGATCCCCAGATAGTGTAACTCCTGCAGCCGCTGGGTCTCCTGAAAGTTGGCCAGTACCGTTGCCATAGTCTCCTGGGAATGATGGTACGCTCCCATGATGTTGGAGAGGGCCTCGTGGAGAGTGGGTTCACTGGACCTGTCCTCCCCCTGTCGCACAGAAGTCCTCCCAGGTACCCTGTTTTCCTGTTCCTCTGTCCCCTGAACCGTGTGCTCACTGCCACTGCCCCCAGGTCCCTGATTTTCTTGGGGTGGTGGGTTTGCCTGGGTTCCATGTAGTGGTGGACACACTGCTGCTTGACGTGTCCTGGGGACAGAGGGATGGGCCTGCTGGGTGGGTGCTGTGCTGGTGTTTCCTGAGGGGGGAGGCTCTGTGGTGGCTTGTGACAGTGGCAGGGGAACCGACTGTCCAGAGGTCCCAGATGGGCGGGGCTGGTCATCTTGATCCAGTTGTGTAGAGCTGATATCATCACTGTGGGCCTCTTCTGTGGGGGACTGGCTGTGTCTGGAACCTCCTGTCTGGTGACATTGGATAGGGGTCCTGCAGGGGTGTAAAGGCATGATTATTGCATCTGTGTGTGCCATTGTGTGCAATGGGTGAGTGACCCTGTACTCCAGTGCTTGCATTCTTGTCTGGGTCCTTGGGTGATATTTGGTTTGGGGTCTGTGTGGGTATCTGTAGAGGACATGCTTTGGTGATGGGTGTCCATGCTTTGGTGTTGCATGCAGGGCTTGGTGTTGGAATGTGTGGGTTGTGATAGTGGGACATATGTGAGGTGTTGGAGTGATGGGGGTGGGGGTCAGGGTGGGGGTATGTGTTGGTATGCAGGTAGCGTGGGGATATGATAGTTAAGAGTTGACTTACCGGAGTCCATTCCTCCTGCTACTCCCGTGAGGCCCTCAGGATGCAGTATTGCCAAGACTTGCTCCTCTCATGTTGTTAGTTGTGGGGGAGCAGGTGGGGGTCCACCACCAGTCCTCTGTACTGCAATCTGGTGTCAGGAGACCACGGAACGAACCTTCCCCGTAGGTCGTTCCACCTCTCCCTGATGTCATCCCTAGTTCTTGGATGCTGTCCCACTGCTTTGACCCTGTCGACGATTCTGCGCCAAAGCTCCATCTTCCTAGCAATGGAGGTGTGCTGCACCTGTGATCCGAATAGCAGTGGCTAAACCCGGACAATTTCCTCCACCAGGACCCTGAGCTCCTCCTCAGAGAACTGGGGGTGTCGTTGAGGTGCAGTGATGTGGTGTGGGTGATGTGTGAGGTGGTGTTGGTTGTGATGTGTGAGGGAATGTGCTATTGTGTTTTTTGAAGTGCATGGATGTTGTGTGAGTGATGATGTTGTGTGTCTGTGAATGCTAGTGTTGTTTCTGGTGGTGTCTCTCTCTGGCCTTCTTTCGAAATTTTGGTAGTAAGGGTTTATGGGTGATGTGGATGTGTGCTTTATATTGGATTGGGTGTGTGGGTGTGGTGTGTGTAGGTGTATCAGGTGTGTGTATTTCGAATTGTCCAATGTGGTTGTGTTTTGTAAATGTGGTTGTATTTTGAGCGCCGTGGTGTGTACCGCCAATGGAATACCGCGGTTGATGACAGCTGCGTGGATTTGTGGGTCGTGATAGTGTGGGCGTATTCCTGTTGTCGTGACGGTGGAGGTTTTGTTATCGCTAGTTTATCATTGACCTTTTGTGTGGCGGACTTGTGTGGGTGTCTGTATTATGGTGGATTCCGAGCTGTGGGTCATAATAGCTGTAGCAGAATTCTGCCGCCATAGTGGTGTGTTGGCGGTCTTCTGCACGGCGGTAAGCGGGATTTACCACCAATGTTGTAATGAGGGCCTATGTGTTAATCTAAGGGCATTTAATTCTAACATTCTGGTTGATTGTCACCTGCGGCCTACTATTAAGAAAGTAGTCTCAATGTTAGAAGGATCAAAAAGAAATGTCCACTCTTAATTTAAGGTCTGCATACCACCAAATTGAATTGGCTGGGGAATCCAAAGAAAGGACAGCATTTATCACACCTCAACGATTATGCCATTTCAACAGAATGCCTTTTGGTTTAGCTTTAGCAGCTTCGGTATTTCAGAGGGCAATGTTTCATATATTTAAAGACTCTTGATACATTTTTAAAGTCCTTCCACAATGATATCTTAATTATCTCCAGAAATGGAGCAGAACACTTACGGCATGTTATGGAAGTATGTGATAGATTAAAATGCATGGGCTGACTTTTAAATGACATTAGTGAAAATGTTTGGAAATTCTTTTAAATATCTGTGTCACACCTTGTCAGGTGATGGGGTTGTACCAAAAAATCTAATTTTGAAGCTATTGTTAATGCCCCTACTCCAGTCAACAAAGAAAACATCTTTCCTTTGTAGGTATGTGTGAGTACTATTGTAAATTTGCAGAGAATTTTGCCAGCACCATGGAGCCTTTAATAGAGCTGTTATGACAGAATGTTAAATGCGAATAGACCCAAAGGCAAGAAGTGGCATTTCACAGTATGAAGGTAGATATACTAGAAGCCCCCATTTTGAAGACATTTTGTTTGAAGAAGGAAGGCATTATCACAGTAGATGCCAGTATGTATGGAATAGGTGGTGTTTTATCTCAAAGGAGTGGCAGGGAGGAGTGGAAGGTTGTGTTTGCATCACACACATTAAGTTAGACAGAAAGGAGATATGCTGTTATTGAGAAAGAATTGTTTGCATGTCTGTGGGCCATAGAGCACTTCAGGAATTACATATGGGGTAGCAATTTTGGACTCAGGACAGACCTTAAGCCGTTAGTCAATATTCTTTCCCCTGGAGATGGGTAGAATTCCATGGCATGCATTGGTAGGCTCACATCAAGGTTGCAGGAGTATATTTTCAAGACAGAAGTTGTTCCTGGAAAAAAAATGTGACAGCTAATTTCCTGGCGAGATTTCCATTACAATGAGTTGTAGGAGAGAGTAAATCCAGTGAGTGTGAAATAACTGCTACCATTGAGGATATGGTAACTAATGAATTAAAGGAGATTTCAGAAGAAAATTGGAAGAAGTGGGAAATAGCTTACGATGTGTGGCAGGCTGTCATGGAGTGTATCTTAGAGGAATGTCCCAAATGGAGAGAGGTTAAACCTGAGTGGTTACTCATGTACAAAGTGGCACATGAATTAGGGATGGAAGGGGATCTATCTTTTAAAAGAGGAAAATGTATCCCTCCCAAAGGGGCACAAGACATTGGCCAACAGGGAACATCCTGCCATGTCTACCATGAAAAGATTGGTATGGAGTTACAAGATGGTGAATAGGACTGTCAGAGAATGTGGAGTTTGTGCAACAAGTGAGAAGATGTTAAAAGTCAATTCTGGGCACATGAAGAGTGTAGAAGAGCAGAAGCTTCCTTGCCAAAAATTAGCGTTTGACATTTCTGGACCATTTAATTTTCTGCCGATGGATTCTCATTTTGCATTAGTTATGATAGATTACCATTTCAAGTGGCAAAAAGTGAAATTAGTGTTGCAGGCTGCCACCAACATTGTCACTGAATTCTTCAAAGACGTGTTCACCAGAGAAGGGTGCTCTTCGGTGCTGGTGACAGACACTGATGTACAAATGACTTCTATGGAAATTGAGTCATTTCTAAAGTATTAAAGATGTAACCACTGCATTGTATGAACCACATGAGGATGGGCAAGTGGAAACCTTTAACAGGATATTAAAAAAGTATATTAAGAAAGCACAAAAACAATGAGGGGAGTGGAAGAATGTTTTGAGAAAAAAGGTATGGATGTATTGTATGACTCCTCATACTGTCGCAGAAGTGAGTCCATTCAAGTTATTCAAAGGTAGAAATCCTGCACCCAATTTGTGTCCATGGTTGTTTAAGGAGAAGTATAGAAGATATGATGAGAAGCGTGATATGGAAGAAATAGTAGATAGAGTTAAAGGAAAACAGGATAAATCCCAAAAATTGTATGATGTCAAGTGGATAGTGAAACACACAACATTAAAGCTGGGGACTGGGTGAAAGTTCTAAAACCTGGTTTTGTTAACAAAGGGTTCTTGAAATTCAGCAAAGCCATGAAAGTACACAAGGTATTTACTAATTCCATAGTGACCCAGGATGGTAAGGTATGGAATGTGAAAAGAGTCGCCAAATGTTCTGAGACAAGTTGCAGGTCCTATGAAAAGCATGAGGATGAAAAAATGAAGCAGAGTGATGGTGCTAACAAAGGAGGGTTAGTGATATTGGGTAGTAATTTTCACACTGAAGACCTACAGAATGTGTGTCATAGGGCAGGCGATAGCGTGGGAGCAAGTGATGAAGGTGTTGGAGTGGAATCAGTGGCATCAAAAGTAAAAAAGGAAAGCAAACTCAAACAACCTCCAAAAAAATGTTCTGAATTTGTTAAATAGGGTTAGTTTGTATAGGTTATCTATAGTATCTGTAGTATTGTATTTATGCCTGATTTATGTTTTATCGTTGGGGTATGATATGTTGTATTTTGTTCAACTTAGCACAGACACATGCAATGTTATCCTTTCTCTGAATTCTGTTTTCCAAGTTGTTTGTTCCATCTTGGAATGCAAAAGTCAAGGAGTTGGACCTCTACCCTTGGATGACTAGCAGTGTTTTTGATTGCTGTGCTGCACTTAATACATTTCTACTTATTCCTACCATTTGCTGAGCTTCGGCAACATGGCTGATGACAGTGATCTATCACTACGTTTCTTTTGGACTGTAACATTGTGGAGTAGTGGTCTGTTGTATAGAATTCATACCCACTACATCAACAAACAGTACTTTTTTCATCAATGTACACAGCCATATGTTGTCCTTGGAGATCAAATTATTTGTTGGTATTATTTATTTACACTTTATTAGGTTGATAACAACCATCAAAGTGCACAGGTCAAAATCACTTCAATGAATACATAATAATCCAAGATAAAATGTCATACATAGTTAATTATCACCATCAATACACACAATACAAATTACTAAAATCCAGTAAAAGACTACAAAACATACATAATTAAGAATGTTTGCCATTTAAACCAGACACTTAATAAAAATTGACTGATTGCTAATACATTTGGTAAGGAATCGTTCATTTTCAAAATCCTTAAAGCTGGTAGGTATCTTGATACCCCCAAGTTTAAACAGATTGGGCGGATCCATTTACTACGTGGTCCCTGATATTCTGGACAACGAAATAACCATGGGTCACAGTCTCCACATCCATCCTGCATGCAGGACATTCTTTTGCATCTGTACCCCATTTGCTTACAAAGGACCTTAATTGTAATGAGCCAATCCTAAAGCGAATGTATAAACTTTTCGCTAGTGGGGGGTGATCACATCTAAAAATGGCTCAAAACATGGAATGGGTTCGAATTCCAGGAACCCAGCAGTTAAATTACCATTCTTCCGATCCTGCATAAGCTTGTCTCGAATATACTCCCAGTAACAGGATTTAAAGATCCATAGATCCGTTTTGCATAGGGAATTTGTTTCCACCCAATAACTTTCCTAACCCAATTTAAATAGCCAATTGTGTACACCGTTTACCCATGGAATACCTCTGGCATTAGGAATATTTAATACAACTCTCATTGAGTCTCTGTTTTGAATTAGCTCATTGGTGGACCACAGATGAAACAAGTATAAGAATGGCTTCAAATAAACAATATCTGTTATTCTCTTTAAATCCAGATCTTGGAAAAGGGAAACAAGGGGTGTGCTCACAGGCAGCGATAGCAACTTCCTAACAAAGTTCTTTTCAGCGACAGCTAAGATGTTTAACTTATTGTACTGCCAGATTTCAGCACCATATAATGCACCATTCTGTGCTTTGGCCCGATATACTTCTATAGCCGGAGACACCTCACGGCTGCTAGTTTTCTTATAAAACGTAATTATAGCATTTGATCTATGTACAACAGTTCAGGTAGATCTGGTAAACTGTGGCAGCCATTTAAAATATTGGGTTAGTTTAAACCCTAAGTAATCAAAACTATTAACCCTCTCCAGGGGTTCGCTGCCCACCTGAAATATAACATGCATTGGAATGCTCTTGCCAAAAATCATACATTTTGTTTTCCCAGCATTCAAAACTAAACCTCACAAAGAGCAGAAACGTGTACATTTGTCGACGAGGAGTTGCAGCTCCATCGGCATTTTAGATATTAATAACGAGTCATCAACAAAAAAAAGGATAGGTATCTTTTTCTTATTAATGCAAGGAGAGTCATTCTGACAGTCTAGGAGAGCCACCACCAAATCATTCAGAAAGAGAGTGAATAGCATAGGTGCAAGCACGCACCCCTGATTGACACCACATACGATACTATCCGTTAATCGTCCCTGACTATCCCATCTGACCTGGGCATAGTTCTCAGAGTACAATCCTATGATTAAATTGAACAAGTTCCTCGGCACACCCATATTCAGCAACCCTTGCTACAGTGTGCTATGAGGAATAAGACTGAATACTTGTTTAAGATCGACAAGGCCATTTATAATTTTTGTTTGGCTAAAAATACGTATTTGCAGTAGAGAGTGGCCAATCTAAAAACTTGATCCAAAGTACTGGTCTGCCGATGAAACCCAACCTGGAGAGGTGACAGGAGTTTCCCCCCTTCTACTCAAGCGAGTAATTCATCTAAAACTTGCCTGGCAAAGATCTTTTGGAGATTATCAATCAAGCTTATTGTTCGATAATGTAAGGGGACGCTAGCATCACCTTTCTGGAAGTTTGGAATTAACCTCTCCAGGATCTCGGAATTGATCCACCCTCCACAATAACATTAGACAGCAGATTTATGTAACTAGTCCAGATCAAAGGCTCAGTTGTATGCAGATTTCCTGGGTTCAGGCAAAGCCTGGTGCTTTGGCACATTTTAATGAATCAATCCCCTCATCATAGTCTTCCCCGATGTCAGATGATATATCTTGGACAATCAGCTCAACTACATTATTGGGGGACATTGAATCTTCAGGGGCATATATCTTGGTGAGATGAGAGACCCAGCTATTGGGTTGAATAAGAAAATTGTAAGAATTCTTACTGACAGGTTCAGTTTGTGTGGCTAACTGCCAAAAGTATTGATTATCCTTTTTTTTGGCTGCAGGAGCATCTCCTGCCAGATCTATTCATCCCAGTGTTCCCTAGCTCCATTAAGGGTAAGGTTATAATTCGTGTCTAGCTAGCACTATTCCTTCTTTGTGGCACTGTTTCACTGCATTCCTCAGATTAATCTTGGCTGCTTTGTAGCCCGTGTCAAACCATTTGGAAGTAGCAGCCTACCTAGGCTTCTTACAGCCTTCTTTGGAGAATAGTTTCTTTAAATCACCATGTAACTGATTATGAATACTAAGAATCGGGATGTTCGCGGGTGGGTGGTCTACATATTGTGATAGATGGTGCACAAAGAGACCATAAATATCAGAATATCGCTTTTGGTTAGACGCTAAAGTTGGCCACATAACGGTGGTTGCTGCTTAAAATTGGTTCTACAGTTAGGGTTACCAAGCAATTTTCCCATCTATGTAATACTGGCCCCACCAAGGTTAAAATGAGGAAATTATGGTCACTGTCAAAACAGGTATCTACTTTCAAGGCCCCTAAAATAGGCCATAGTCTGACATCTAGAAATATGTAATCAATAGCACTATTATATAAGCCTTGTTTAAAAGTAGAGGCCTTGGCAAGATCAGAGTTTGGCCATTGCAAGCCATTAGACTCTTGCCAACCCTCAGCGTTGCAATTTTGAGGGCATTAGCAGAAAGATTCTAATGCAGCTTTCCTGTCAAAGCATGAATTTTCCACAGTTTGTCTTCAAATTCTGTTTCCTCATTTATAAGTGGTGAAAGCTCAAATGAAGTATTAAAATACCTGCTAGTATTATTCTTATGTTGGGATGTCAAGTGTCCAAGGTCTCCTCCAGTAGAGATAGGATGACATTTTCCCTGTTTGAACGAACAGACTTCACATATATATTTATGACGGTGATACATAAGCCCGTAGGGAACAATATAGAAATGCCCATCATATCAGGGGAATCTATCTGTAGACCCTTATGTGACCCAAGGAGGTCATTCCTCAACAATACCAGTAAACCGCAACTTGTCCTCAAAATTTCTCAGAAGGTTTAGCATCAACACTATAGGAGGTAAAACCATTTGCATATATCTTCTCAGTGGCCCATGTCTCTTGAAACAGACAAATGTCACAGCCTTCTATATAACCTAATCATAATAGCTTGAGCCTAACTCCGCCACATTCCAAGACAATAAATTAATACTATCACAAAATTCCCCATTCCCAATACAGCCTACACATTTTAAGTTATCAAAGTGACTCCCCCTTGAGTAACCATACATACCCATACCACAGTTATTGTCATTTTCAACCTTCTCCTGTAAGGTAGTACTTAGTTCCAAACCTTTTGGGTGCCCATATTCTGCTATGCAGGACAATTAAAAGAGTCATCACAACAGGTCAGTCAATGTATCTTGTCAAGATTAGACAACCCACTCTGCCTATGATTCAGTGTCGTCGACAGGCAGTCACCCAAGGATCTCCCTGTGCTGTGCCTGACCAATGAAACTGTTGAGGCAGACAGTTTGAGTCTTATATCAGTCTTTTTTCTTCCCAAAAGATGGCATGTACACAGTTCAAAGTTTATAAGATCCTTGGTCAGTTCATTGGAGGAAGGTAAAACAGAAATAAAATCAAGGGGTTCCTCTACAATTGAGTGCCTTCTTGCATGAATGATGTCAGACCTAATCACAGAAAGCCATCTGCATTTTATCCTGAGGCAGTAGATAATCTTATTAATCATGGCATCTTCATATCCATAAGTATCCTCCTTTAACTTTGGCACTCATGTGAAAAATAACATTTTCCTAGGGATTTCTATACCAGCCTGAGATTGGAAACAAGACTGAGAACGCAACCATACACCTGGGTTAACAGAATTCCCCATAGGGAGAGGGAATACTTTTTGGCGTGTAGGGAGGGTCCTAGTGGCAGAGTAATGACTTCTCCAGTGAAAACGTGTGAGAGCAAAGGAATAATTAAGCATACTAGGTGCCATAGTATTCCGTCTTTCACTTGGACTCAGACATCTAGGGGGCTAAGGAGTGCTAATCGTTTGCTGATGCGCTGAATTCATATAGTCCCCATTCTGCGCCTCAGCTTTCTGTTCGTGTTGTATGCCAATCCTTGGCTCTTTGAGTAGCCAATAAAGCACAAAGTGAAGGCTTGTTTGACTCTCTTTTATATTTCAGGTGGAGCAGCTCAATTTACAGTGCCCCTACACCTATGTTTCCCCAACTGCACCTCAAGATTATCAACTTTATCACACAAAGCAACTATTAATCTGCAAAGTTCATCCAACCTGTCGTAGATGGTGGTGGATCCAGAATCATCTATCTTATTCAGGGGATTATTATCCATTTGGGTACTAGCAGAAATCCATGTAGAAGATGATACAAAAGTTGACGGTGCTGCTAGAGTAGCAAGCCCATTTGCATAGGGAACATCTTCATTTATAACAATTGTAGGTGATAGGGGTTGTCTAGGTGAAATCTCTGGGTCACAGGAGAATAAAGACTGACAAACTGAAGGTACTCCTTCCTCTTCCCATGATAATAAAACATCGCTTGAGGGCCTAGCGTGAGAGGAATCAGGTTGGTTTTCCCTTTTAATATATATGTCCAGCACCCTGGCCTGTTTCCATCGGGAACCTTTGGCGTTTAAGAATGACTCTGCTTCACCAATAAGATGATCTATATCCATCAGGGTAGTGTACTTATGCATCACGGGCCTTTTATACGGTGAAACCTCATTTGGTCTGCTTGCTTTCTTGATGCTCCCTGTAGGTTTAATGAGTTCCCCAGCTTTCCACTTGCCCATCGTTGTTAGAGTAGATCAGGGGTTCACACAACAACAAATGTGAATTACACAAAAAAGGGACTTACTTAATTAACTTGGTTGAATCAGCCACCTGAGACCAGATCAAAGGAGGGTAGACCCAACCTGGCCTCTGCTGGTCGATGACAAGCGAAGACAGGCCCGGTCTTAGCTCGGCACGTGCCGTGGTGGGTCCCGTACTACGGGCAAGAAGCTGGATTTTATCACGCCTCTAGGGGCTCTCCCACTGATGTGTGGCCTCAGCCACAAGTATGGATGAGGGAAGGAGTTCCCTCTTCCCTCAATCAGCATGTCACGCGCCACAGGCAAGAAGATGGATTTTATTGCCGCTCCAGGTGCTCTCCCACTGACGTGTGGCCTCTGCTGTTAGTATTACTGGGGATGGAGTTCCTCTCCCCTCCTTCACCTCATTCCATGCTGTGGACAAGAAGCTGAATTTTTTTTTGTGTCTGTGCACTCTCCCACTGACTTGCGGACTCTGCCATGAGTATGCCTGGGGGATGGATTCCCTCTCCACTCCTTTAGCGCGCCCCGCATCACAGGCAAGAAGCTGGATTTTATTGCACCGCCAGGAGCTCTCCCACTGACATGCGGTCTCTGCCACGAGTATGGTTGGGGGATGGAGTCCCTCTCCCCTCCTTCAGTGCATCTCAGGCTGCGGGCAAGAAGCTGAATTTTATCGCACCTTTGGGTGCTCTCCTTCTGACGTGCGGCCTTTGCCACAAGTACAGCTGGGGGATGGAGTCCCTCTACCCTCTTTCTAAATGTCCACACATCGCAGGAAAGAAACTGGATTTAATCACACCTCCAGGTGCTCTCCCACTGAGGTGCAACCTCTGCCACAAGTATGCTGGGGATAAAGTCCCTCTCCCCTCCTTGTATACAGTAGTGTCTGGGTCCCTGGGCCAATAGTCAAGATACATTAGTATGCACCACATTAAATATCTTCACAAACAATCACTCATCTACTGTGTTACACATGGCTCATCCCTAATCATCAGTGGGAGCAGTCAGAACCTGACACATTCACTTGGCAATGTGACAGGCAGGAATACACCCTATACACACCTCCTTGTGGCTGCTGTGCTGTCCTCAAATGCCCATCAAGGTCTGGGTAGGCCACATCCAGAATGCAGCCTTTAGTGGGGTCATGGTCCAAAATGTGCCCCCTCCACATTGGGAGGGCAGTCCCAGTTGGACCTCAGTGATCATCTGAGCTAAATGTCTCAGGTCCTCCTACCTCTTTCGACAGTGGGTGCTCCACCAGCTGTGGAACCACAGGGTCTGCACATTCCGGGCGATGGCTCTTCATAGCTCCTTCTGCTGATAGGTTTTTACCTCCATGAATGCAAAAAGAAAAGGACAAATCAAGAGATTACAACAATAGGGTTTGGAGCAAATAGTTAAATCACATACATGTCAGAAAACCCAAGCTAGAACTTTTCAACTTGTTAACACTCCACAACTGTGAAACACACAAGCAAATAAGTACAGGGACACGGCTACAGACCTAGGTATTTCCATATGCAGACTAAACTTCTAACCTGCTTAGGGCTTACAATGACCAAGCAAGCTTACTGACATCAGGTAGCCCATGCTCCAGCAACATGTACTGTGATGTGAGCCACAATTAAACACTATGGCCCTCATTACAACATTGGTGGTAAATCCCGCTTACGGCTGTGCAGAAGACCGCCAACACACCACTGCGGTGGCGGAATTCTGCTACAGCTATTACGACCCAAAGCTCGGTATCTGCCATAATACAGACACCCACACAAGTCCGCCACACCAAAGGTCAGTGGTAAACTGGCGATAACATAACCTCCACCGTCACGCCAACAGGAAAACGCCAATACTATCACGACCCACGAATCCACGCGGCGGTCTTTGAACCGCGGTATTCCATTGGCGGCACACACCGCCATGCTCAAAATACACACACATTTACAAAACACAACCACATTGGACAATTCGAAATACACACACCTGATACACATACACACACCACACCCACACACCCAATCCAATATAAAGCACACACCCACATCACCCACAAACCATTGCTACCAAAAATTACGAAGGAGGGCCAGAAAGAGACACCACCAGAAACAACACCAGCATCCACAGACACACAACATCATCACTCACACAACATCCATGCACCTCAAACAACACACAACAACACATCCCCTCACACATCACAACACACACTACCTCACACATCACCCACACCACATCATGGCACCTCAACGACACCCCAGGTTCTCTGAGGAGGAGCTCAGGGTCATGGTGGAGGAAATCGTCTGGGTAGAGCCACAGCTATTTGGATCACAGGTGCAGCACACCTCCATTGCTAGGAAGACGGAGCTATGGCGCAGAATCGTCGACAGTGTCAACGCAGTGGGACAGCATCCAAGAACTAGGATGACATCCAGAAGAGGTGGAATGACCTACGGGGGAAGGTGCGTTCCGTGCTCTCCGGACACCAGATTGCTGTACAGAGGACTGGCGGTGGACCCCCACCTCCTCCCCCACAACTAACAACATGGGAGGAGCAAGTCTTTGCAATACTGCATCCTGAGGGCCTCGCAGGAGTAGCAGGAGGAATGGACTCTGGTAAGTCAACTCTTAACTATTTTATCCCCCACCCTACCTGCATGCCATCACACACTCCCACCCTCACCCCATCACTCCAACACCTCACATATGTCCCACTATCAAAACCCACCCATCCCAACACCAAGCCCTGCATGCAACACCAAAGCATGGACACCTATCAGCAAAGCATGTCCACTACAGATACCCACACAGACCCCCAACCAAATATCACACAAGGACCTAGACAAGAATGCAAGCACTGGACTACAGGGTCACTCACCCATTGCACACAATGGCACACACAGATGCAATAATCATGCCTTTACACCCCTGCAGGACCCCTACCCAACGTCACCGGACAGAAGGTACCAGACATATCCACTCCCCCCACAGAAGAGGCCCACAGTGATGACAGCAGCTCTGCACAACTGGATCAAGATGACCAGCCCGGCCCATCTGGGACCTCGGGACAATCGGTTTCCCTGACATTGGCACAAGCCACCACAGATCCTCCCCCCTCAGGAAACACCACCACAGCTTCCACCCAGTGGGCCCATCCGTCTGTCCCCAGGACACGTCAAGCAGCAGTGTGTCCACCACTACAGGGAACCTAGGCAAACCCACCAACCCCCAAAAATCATGGACCTGGGGGCAGTGGCAGTGGGCACACGGTTCAGGGGACAGAGGAACAGGAAAACAGGGGAACTGGGAGGACTGCTGTGCGACAGGGGGAGGACAGGCCCAGGGAACCCACTCTCCACGAGGCCCTCTCCAACATCATGGGAGCATACCATCATTCCCAGGAGATGATGGCAACGGTACTGGCCAACTTTCAGGAGACCCAGCGGCTGCAGGAGGAACACTATCTGGGGATCAGGGAGGAACTCAAGTCCATTAACACCACCCTGGTCACCATTGCAGGGGTGCTGCAAGACCTTGTCAACACCAGGAGGGACACTGTGGCACAACAAGGGGCCCCTGACACTAGCCTGGATGATGAACAGCCCTCCACCTCTACTGGCGCTAGTGGACAGGAGGCACCACCACAGGAACACGACACCAGCACCCCACCTCCTGCAGATGGAGAGCCACCCCGCAAACGGTCCCTGAGATCCAGGAACAAGACAGAGAACATTGCCAAGACCCCCGCCAGGAAATGAGACCCCCCTGAATGTCACCCTTCTGTCCCACTTTGTCACCCTGTTTATCCTTCAACTGCCCTTGCTCCACTTCCTATGCCCCTTTGGACAATGCACCTGTGAAACAAATAGATTGGACTCTGCCACGGACATTCCTCCACCATCACCCCTGCCCATTTTACAACCCCCTCCACTTATTTGCTCAGAAATAAACACTTCAATCACAAAACAATCTGGAGTCAGTCTGTGCTTTCACAAATGTGTAATTACAATAACTATGGAATATAGCAATGTCAATTTAATTGTTCACATACCGATGAAACATAGCTGTAGGGCTGGATGAAATATAGCAGAGGGCACAAAGTGGGACCCACATCTGTTAAATGGAAAGGCAAAGTGACAAGTCAAGGTCCATACACTGAGTGAAAATGACAGACTTATGATAGCTCCTGTCTCACTGGAAGTATTGCTGGATATCGTTGTTTCTGTTGTCGATATCCTCTTCTTCTACCGCCTCCTCTTCACTGTCCACAGGCTCCACAGCTGCCAAAAGACCTCCAGCTGGACAATCCTCCTGCAGCAAAGTCACCTGTCGTCACAAAGCCAGGTTGTGCAGCATACAGCAGGCCACAACGATCTGGTACACCTTCTTTAGTGAGTAGTAGAGAGAACCACCTGTCATATGGAGGCACAGGAACCTGCCCTTCAGGAGGCCGAAGGTCCATTCGATCACCCTCCTAGTTCGCCCATGTGCCTCATTGTAGCATTCCTCTGCCCTTGTCCTGGTATTTCTCACTGGGGTCAGTAGCCATGACAGATTGGGGTACCCAGAGTCACCTGCAAATGTCGAGGGACAACTGTTAGACACACACTAACCCGTAGGGACAACCCCATACCCAGACAACTATTCACACTGTATAGGGTCCTTGTCCTCACCTATTAGCCGCACACAGTGCCTCTGGAGTTGCCCCATCACATAAGGAATGCTGCTATTCGTCAGAATGTAAGCGTCATGCACTGAGCCAGGAAATTTGGCATTCACATGGGAAATGTACTGGTCTGCCAAACACACTATCTGCACATGCATCGAATGGTAGCTCTTCTGGTTTCTGTACACCTGTTCACTCCTGCGGGGGGGGGGGTACCAAGGCCACATGTGTCCCATCAATGGCACCTATGATGTTGAGGATATGTTCATGGGCATAGAAGTCACCTTTCACTGTGGGCAAATCCTCCACCTGAGGGAACCCGATGTAGCTGCGCATGTGTTTCAGCAGGGCAGATAACACTCTGGACAACATTTTAGAGAAGATTGGCTGGGACATCCCTGATGCAATGGCCACTGTTGTTTGAAAGGATCCACTTGCCAGGAAATAGAGTGCAGACAGGATCTGCACTAGAGGGGCGATCCCTGTGGGATGGCGGATAGCTGACATCAGGTCTGGCTCCAACTGGGCACACAGTTCATGGATTGTTGCACGATCAAGTCTGTAGGTGACTATTACGAGTCTCTCTTCCATTGTCGACAGGTCCACCAGCGGTCTGTACACAGGAGGATGGCGCCATCTCATCACCTGCTCCAGCGGACGTGCCCTATGGACGAGAACAGCGAGCAGAGAGTCAGCCATCACTGAGGTATCACAATGTGTTATTTGCAGAAACTTTATTAATCCGTAATGTGCCTGTTACTGTGTGTATGCAAGGCCTACATTGGTGTGACGCAGTTCAAATTAATGGCATGTGGCCCCCTGAAATGGCGGCTGCCTGACCTGTAAGGTGGGACGAGGGGATATGAGGTAACTGCGCTGGTGTTCTACACCATCACGGTAGGCGGTCGAAGACCGCGGCGCAATCCTGCATTGGTTAACATTGGACCCTATGGGTCCGAGGAGCCAATGACGATGTACACCGGCGGTGACGGTACGCACGGCCACGGATGTGACCGCCATTTTCTGTCTGTTCTCTCACTTGATACCTGACCTTCAACAGGAGAGGACCTACACTGCAAGTGCTGCTGTGACCTCAGTCTGGCAGCGACGATGGCTCATGTGTCTGGGGAAAGGGCCCCTGCCTTCCCTTCAGAGGAGTTGGTGAAACTAGTGGATGGGGTCCTCCCCTAGTACACACAACTGTACGGTCCTCCAGATACATGGGGGGGGACTGAGGCCTGCATGAGCGGACGGTGAGTGTATGTGGGTCAGGGCAAGGGTGGCAACGTGGGCCAATGAGTATGACGGTCCGGATGGGTAAAGATTTTCCTTTTCCCCTGTACTATTCCCCTAGGTCAGCACCCACCAGAAGAAGGATATTTGGGGTGCCATCACCAAGGACGTCCGGACCCTGGGGGTCTACAGCAGACGGAGCACCCACTGCCGTAAAAGATGGGAGGACCTTCACCGCTGGAGCAAGAAGACGGCGGAGGCCCAGCTGGGGATGGCCTCTCAACGTGGGAGGGGTGCCCATCGCACCATGAACCCACTCATGTTCTGGATCCTGGTGGTGGCGTATCCGGAGTTGGATGAGCGCTTGAGGGCATCACAGCAGCCACAAGGGGGTGAGTACAGTCACATTCAGCTGACTCTGCGAACATTACGAGGTGTCTGGGTGGGAGAGGTGGGCAGTGGGTTCCCCTAGGCCAGGGCAAGCTTGGTAGTCAAGGTCCCTTGTGAGGCAGGTTCAGTGGAACCCCAACACCATTAGTGGTTAGTGCCATCTACACCTAGTCAGGCTCCTGTGACTTTCATGTGTGCAGCAATCGGGCTTAGGCCTTGTACCCATTGGGCATGTGATACATTTAGGAACTATAAGTGCATGGCGTAGTGCAGAGGGCTGCTGTGTCCGTAGTGTCCGCCAACGGTAGTGGTGTTGCATGTACTGAACATGTCTTTCTTCTGTCTTCCCCCCCTTTTTGTGGTCTCCCTGTTCTTGTGTGCAATAGCATCATCAGGCGGAGGAGCAGTGGCACCGGAGCAGGAGGGAGCTGCATCCCACTTGGTCCTGGAGGTCGACACAATGGAGTCTGAACCCACCAGTGGGCAGAGGGCAAGGGGAGCTCCATGGCGGGGACAGGAGGTGACAGCAGTGACAGCGACTCCTCCTCTGATGGGAGCTCCCTTGCGGTGGCGGGCCCCTCTGTGCCCCCGAATCAACAGGTACAGCTGCCACCCCCCTACCAGCACCGCCCTCCCAGCAGCCCCTCAGCGTGTGTACTGTGCCCGCTCACCCAGGAGGGTGGGCATCTCCTTCGCCCCAGGCACCTCAGGCCCTGCCACAGTCAGCCCTGCTGCCCTCAGTGAAGAGGCTATTGACCTCCTGAGATCCCTCACTGTTGGGCAGTATACCATTGTGAATGCCATCCAGGGTGTTGAGAGGCATTTGCAACAAACAAATGCATACCTGGGGGGCATTCATTCTGGCCAGGCAACCCAACAGAGAGCATTTCAGGCTCTGGCCTCAGCACTGATGGCAGCCATTGTCCCTGTGTCCAGCCTCCCCCCTCCAACTTCCTCCACCCAGACCCAATCCCCTGTACCTCCGCTTATCCCAATCACACCATCAGACCAGCATTCACATTCCTCAACACACAAGGGTGGCTCAGGCAAACATAAGCACCACACATCCCACAGGCACTCACACAAGCATCATACCCATGCACACATACCAACATCCACTGCCTCCACTGTGTCCCCCTCCTCCACGTCTCCCTCCTCCCTCCCAGTCTCGTCTCCACTCACACCTGCATGCACTATATCTTCAGCCACTACCTCCATCACCAGCACGCCCATCACCACACACCGCTCACGTGCACTCACCACCCCCACTACCATGCACACATCACCTGTGTCCACTCCCGGTGTGTCAGTGAGCCCTCCTCCCAAAGTACACAAACGCAAGCACACACCCACCAAACAGCCATCCACCTCACAACAGCCTCCAGCCCATGCACCTTCACCCAAATTCAGCAGATGTACACCTCCTACAACCACTACCTCTTCCTCCACTCCCAAACCCTCTCCATCTACCCGTCCCAGTGTGTCTAAAAAACTTTTCCTGGCTAATATTGACCTCTTCCCTATACCTTCCCCCGTCCTTCCCCCAGGGCCAGGCTTTCCAGGTCCCAACACAGCACTTCAGCCACCACATCCCCAGGCACAGTGGTGCCAGCAAATGCGGGCTATTGGAGTGCCCCAACCATCAGGGCTGCCAGTGTGCCACAGAGCGAGGGCAAGGACATTCTGCCACCTGCCAAGCTAAAAAAGTTGCCCACATCCCGGAGGGAGAAACCAAAAACACCTGCCACCAAGGGGTCAGGGAAAACTAAAGGGGATAGTGGCAAGACAGCTGTGCCACCATCAAGGATGGGAAAGGGCCAGAAACTGAAGGGCAGGTCAGGAGAGGGCATGGTGGCACCGACTGAGGGACCAGTGTCACACCTTCTGTCCACGTCAACGCCAAGCTGTACGGTGGAGAAGACCGCCACCTGCACTGCCACCTGCACCGCCACCTGCACCACCACAGAGCCCGCCGCAAGCACCGCTGCCACAGAGCCCGCCGCCAGAACCGCTGCCACAGAGCCCGCCGCCAGCACCGCGGCCACAGAGCCCGCAGCCGGCACTGCCGCCACAGAGCCCGCAGCCAGCACCGCCGCCACAGAGCCCGCAGCCAGCACCGCCGTGACTGACACTGCTACATGAAGCACCAGCGGCCCGTGACATCCTGAGCCAGTGGCACCACTGCAGACATGGCTGCCATTCCCAGTGGTCAGTCGTCCGAGGCTGGTGGTGAGTTCCAGGAGCCTGGGCAGCTTCCATGAAGCATCACTGTCATCACAGTTGTCACCTGCATATGGAATGCGAAGAAGCAGCAGTGTTGGGTATGTCTCTGTCTCCATGGAGTATCATGCTACCTGTTCCAGGTTCGTTGCGTGGCTGAGACACCCAGATGAGACAAAGTTAACTGCCACACCCCTGGTGGAGCATCACTGGGCACAAAGCTCCCTCCAGAACCAGTGGAAAAAGGCATCCACTACCTCAGTCCTTGGCAGGATGAAGCACTCTGGGCACAAAGCCCCTCCAGAACCAGTGGAGAAAGGCATCCACTACCCCAGACCTTGGCAGGATGAAGCAGTGGACAAAGGCATCCACTACCTCAGTCCTTGGCAGGATGAAGCACTCTGGGCACCAAGCCCCCTCCAGAACCAGTGGAGACTGTTATCCACTTGAGAGATTGTGGCTTTGCATTCCCCAGGATAAAGCAGTGGGCAAATCACCCATTGAAAAGACTTGAGAGACTGTGGCTTGGCACTCCCCAGGATAATGCAGTGGGCAAACCACCCACTGAAAAGATTTGTGAGACTGTGGCTTTGCACTCCCCAGGATAATGCAGTGGGCAAACCACCCACTGAAAAAACTTGAGAGACTGTGGCTTTGCACTCCCCAGGATAAAGCAGTGGGCAAACCACCCACTGAAAAGCCTTATGAGACTGTGGCTTTGCACTCCCCAAGATAAAGCAGTGGGCAAACCACCCACTGAAAAGACTTGAGAGACTGTGGCTTTGCACTCCCCAGGATACATCAATGGGCATGGAGCCCCCTTGTGGAGCAGTGGCATTGTGCGTTCATCAGGCTGAGGTGCCCCCCTCCCTCTGAGGTGCCTGTAAGTTCTCAATGTGATGCCCCAGCAGTGTTCTCTCCATTTCCAGTCAGGTATCTAGTGTGGGCCTCGCCCATGCATTTTGGGCCCAGTGGTCCACTGACAATGATTAGTACACTATCTGCACTTGTGTAGTTGGTGTACATATTTGTATATACTGGCTTTTGACTAATGGATTTTTATTGATTACAATCGTTCAAATCAATTCCTTTTGTCCTTGCGTTATTCAAGGGGGGTGTATATGTAATGTTGCAGCATGTATTTGTGTGTATGGTGTTGTGGGTGAGGGTGGGGGTGGGGGTGTTGTGTGTTGCATGTGTGTGTCACTCTCTTTTCCCTCCCCCCTCCCCTGTGTTGTAGGTGCGGTACTCACCGTGGTCGTCGCCGCCGTCGTTGGAGCTCCTGATAGACGAGCAGGAAGACCATCGCCGGCAGGATCTGCAGTTCGGGCTCCATGGCGTTCTGGTTCCTCGTGGGGTGTGGAGAGGTGAGTGGTTTTCCCTTGGTTCCACCCCAGAAAAAGGTGGCGGATAGCCGTGTTGTGATAGGGTAGGTGGTACATTGTCTTCCGCCTGTCTGTTGGCTGTGTCTGCTGCGCTGTTTGTTTGTACCGCCGTGGCGGTCGGAGTGTTAAAGTGGCTGTCTATGTTGCCGGTTTCTGCCACGGTCGTGATTCCATTGTTTTTTCCGCTGGCCTGTTTGCGGTATTACTGCCGCTTTAACACCGACCGCCAAGGTTGTAATGAGGGCCTATATACCTATGTGGCTTCTGAAGAGTAAACTCCTTAGGTCTGAAAAAAAAAAACATATTCACACTCTGTGAGATTGACTCATTGCATAAAGTCCCTACAGGCAACTGCCATAGTACAAACTTCCCTTTTACACTTGCATGCCAATCAAGGTGCTTGCATGTGGGTACAGAAAGTGTCTTCCTTGTCCATGTGTAGACATGTGGCCTAACAAATGCAGACTCATGCCACTTCAGGGCTAGTTTCTGTGGTATATACCTATATCGCAAAACAGTCTTTTGGACATATGTGTTTATCCTACAGAAATGGCATCCAACATTCAAAGATATGCATCATTCAATGTCTGCTATGTGACCAAGCTATTGACTCACATATCATGTCCTCCCAGGAATCAACACACTGTCTGCATGGTGGGACTGTAATTTATGCAATAAGCATGTACTGGACAAATGTGACATGTTTGAAGGTGACAACAGAGCTGTGGGAGTAAGGAGCCTGTCATGAGTCAAAAACACACATTGACAAGGATGCAAACAGAACATATGGACTAGTTTAATGATCTACCTCTGTACCCTTTTCTAATCTAGTCAAAGGAGTGATGCTTCAAGGCAGGTTTTGCCAGAAGAGCATGACATTGTCCACATGCCAGAACCTGCTGATGTAGAGTCGGCACAGTGCCACTGTTGCATAGCCATAGTGACTCTCCCACAGCCTGGACTAGGTCTCATACTGGGAGATACATTTGACAGGCCCTGGTCTCTGCAGACTGAGCAGATAGAACTTACATGACTCACCCTTTCCGTCACTTCCATGCATTACAGCACATTATGTGGCCATCAGCAATTTGGCATGTGGTTTGTGTGGCAACCTGAGGGGCAGAATAAGTCATGATATGCCTTTCATACAACAATTTTGCAAGGCCGGATGTGGGTTGAAAGATCTGTGGCACTATGCACATTGACCACATGATTCTCAAATGACTCATACAAGATGCATACACAGTCATGCTTTCAAGCAGATACAGGTTGTTCAATCATAGAGAAAGAGATGCCAGTGGATGGTAGTAATGTATTCCTACCTAGTTATGGACCACACAAGGAGGATCTAGAACCCCAACAACCTCACAAAACACAATTTGACTGAACTTAACATATAGTACTGGCCACCAATACCTGTACAATGTACATCCCATTGATGCCACACAGAATGCAACAACAGGCACATGAAAAGTCTAACTGGCACACAGGGGCACAGTGTAGCCTGTGAGGAGGGAAAGGATGGTGAAGAACTGAGAAAATTGTGCACATGAGGTTCTTACCTGCTCCTCTGGTGAGCCAGAGGTGGCACACAGCCGCTCAGGTAATCGAGGTGTTGCTAGCAGCAGTGTCAGGAGTCTAGTTAGTGAATGTGCACAACATGACAGTCACATGTTCCACATATGCAGTCATCACCGTCAGCAGACACAGCCATTGGGCAGCAACCACCACTGGCAACATTAGTCTATGGCTGTGTCCACCACTGTGCAACCGCCTACCACCATGACAACTTCTGCCGGCAGTCGCGGGTGGTTCCTAATGTCCAGTGGAGTAGGTCAGGCATCTGCCATTTTGGTGGACTGAAATGTTGTTTTGGGCTCTAAAAACTGTGTCACACCTTCAAAACATATTTTGTTACCTCAAAAATATCCTTACCCTGTCTTGTCATGTAGGTTCTTCTACTCAGCCACTATTGTAGTATGCTGCAGGGCACAGATGGGATTTAACAGCGATGCACAGGCCACCACGATCGACGGTCATTTTGGCAGATGCAAGATACAGTCACATTTCAAGGGGCAGTTGTATTGCACATCTTTGAGTTTGGTCCAAATACATGTTGTGGACATGTGTTGAAAACCATGGGGATCACTTGTAACCCTTGTGTAGTTACCAGCTGTGATGTGTACTGGGTGCCATGTCTATATAGTCAGAAATGCTTTGTCACATTATATAATTGGCATGCATCATGTATGTTGCTGTAGACACACTGATTAATGTCACAAAGCATGTCTTGTCACACATAGGTACGCAGAGAGAGGGCGGATGTGACAACCTTCTCTCTACCATCTACTACCAGACCTTCAGACCATGGAGCAACACCACATTATCATGTACCACCGACTGAATAGGCAAACAATAGTGGACTTATGTCATCAGTTGGAGCCAGATCTGATGCCAGCTATCAGTTATCCAACCCACATACCACACATTGTACAAGTCATGTCAGTATTGCACTTCCTAGCCACAAAGTCCTTACAACATACAGTGGCCCTATCTGCTGGTATGTCCCAACCTATTTTGAGTCTGGTGTTGAAAGATGTCCTCTTAGCAATGTTACAACACTTTGACAGCTATATCAGATTTCCCCGGCATAAGGATTTAGCCAGTGTGAAGGCTGGCTTTTATGGTTTTGCTATCTTCCCACATGTGGTGTGGACAATTGATGGCACACATGTTAGCTTGGTGCTACCGTAGGACAATTAACAAGTTTATAGTAACAGAAATATCTTCCATTCCATCAAAGTGCAAGTTATCTGTTTGGCGTATCTCTACATTTCACATGGCTATGCCCATTATCCTGGTTCAGCCCATGATTCCTTTATAAGGCAGAACAGCACTATACTCCAGCTAATGCCACAACTGTACTCAGAGAGGGCCTGGCTGGTTGGTAAGTCACATATGCTCTGATTGTGTGTGTGCAATGTCAGGTGCTACAATCATGAAGTGAGTGACTCATTGCACATATGTCCCATTCCTTACCAGGAGACTCTGAATAGCCAAACCGTACTTAGTTGTTGATGCCAGTGAGGAATCCATCTACGCCAGGGGAAGTCTGCTTCAATGAGGCCCATGGAAGAACACAGCGGGTAGTGGGATGGGCTTTTGGGCTCCTCAAGGCCTGATTTAGGTGTCTGGACAGGACTAGTAGAGCCCTCCTCTACTCACCTGGATAAGTGTGTCAGATCACGGTGGCATTCTGCATGCTTTCCATCATCGCCCTGCGGAGGAATTTCCCGTGCATCCCAGAGGAAGGGGAGCCTGAAGTGCCACGGGGTGAGACTCCTGAAATGCCAAGTGAGGATCACAGTGGTGAAGAGGAAGGAACTGACTTGTGAGAATATCTCATCAACAGCTACTTTTCATGAGTGTAAGCATGTCGTGTAATATAATGACTGTGACTGTACAATGAACTGTAGTTGTGAGAATGTACAGACTTTATTGTTTTAGAAACAGCTAGGGAGCGGATACTCTTCAATATTCAGCCAAAGGCTGCTTGGCTTTTGATACATCGCCACCTTGATGATGTTGTTTTGTTTGTGTCAGTTTTCCTGCAGTGTAATTTGTTTTATAGATTCTTGCTATGTAATTAATGTCATAGGTGTGTTTTCAGGCCTATACTCCTTGTTTTGTCTTTGTATAAGTACCTTCACCATGACATCGTCATGTGGGCAGTTTAGAGTTGTGACATTGACAGGCATCTGATGCTGTTTTGACATACAAAGTGGACATGGATTGTTCAAGGTAATGTAGGTCACAGGGTTTGCGTGTATGAGAACTTTGCTAAGACATCTTGTACAGAGTTTGGGTGGAAGGTCAGAAGTGCCCATTGGACTTATTTTGCGTGCTATGGTGGGCTGATTGCATCATGTGAGCATGAAATATGTAGTCATAGATTTTGACGAAGTCAATTTACCTCCAGATTGGTTAAACACTTTTTGTATGACCGGTATTTAGCTGTAGAAGTGTTTCATTGTTGCATGCCAAAGTGCCTGTGCCACAACACTGACATATGTTTGTGTCATACCACCTGATGCATGGGAATTGGATTATGATAGGCCTGTGATCAGGGACTGTTGTACTGCTATCTGTCTGTATCTTGGATTGTGTGATGTTGGATTACTTTGGTGTGGTAGGCTCAAGCTGTTAACATCATCCACTTTAATGTTTGCCTATTCTACAGGAGAATGTCTGACAAATCCCTTCCTTCTGTGGTCTGGGGGCTGCACCTTCAAATATGTACTTTGACTCAGTATGTGTCACACATTCTTGTTTCTAAAAGTCCAGACAAATAGACAGCCTAAGTGCTGTACACTGGAATAAAATTGTTAATGTAACCAGACACTTGTACTAGTGTGTTAGTGTGTAATGGTTGTAATCCTAAGCAGGACACTGCGTACCTGTAAGATAGCACTCCTTGCACAAGTAGCTTCTGTCTTCATCATATGGTTTAGATGGTCTCACATCTCTACATACAAAATGTGGAAATTAAGCAAACAGACAAAGAGTTTGTGATGGGTGAATGTATTACAACACTAATGCAGAAAATATATTTTGGACAGAAAGGAACAAAAATTTAAAGTGAGGGAGTCAGTCATGGTGAATGAACTCATTTGAGTAGATGCCACACCATTGGGCCTCCAAAGTCCAGAGTACTCCTCCCATTGGAACTGGTATGGTGGTTGAGGATCAGTCAACAGAGTAAATGTGTGGCACACAAAGAAGGCCCTTTAGGAAGAGGTCACTTGCTGGTAGTGGTGGGTGTTTTTCCATCTGCACCTCCTGGATTTTGTGTGGAATGCCCCACCTTGCATAGGGGGGATCTGCTGCTGCAGAGACAGGAGTATCTGAGTCTTGTTTGTCCTCTGGCAGGGCCTCCCTTCCAGTGGCTGGCACCGATGTTGATGGGTCTGCTAGTGCTGAGCCAAAGGAAGGGTAAATTAGTTTTGAAAAGCCCTGCTTAGGATTGTGTGAATGTCCCTCAGCACCACTGTGAGGGACTCTATGTTGGTATTGTGGGCCTCCATCTGTTCTTGCACGTTCCGATGCATGTCCATCTGTAGTTGGTTGATTTCCCGGCGTTCCGTCAAGACTTGGCCCATCATGTCTTGGGACTCCTGATAGACCCCCAAGAAATGGCTGATGGTGTCCTGACCAATAGTAGCCCCAGTGGTCCCACCCCACTGGCCCACAGCATCCCTTCCACGCCTCCTACACCCACATTTGTTTTATGCGAAAGCAGCGCAAACTTACAAAATACAATTGTATTTTATAAGTTTGTGCCGCTTTTGCGTCAAAAAGCGGCACAAATGCAGTGCTAAAAAAAGTATAAATATGGGCCTTAATTTGAGAGTTCACTAATTTATGAATATTGGCAAATGAACACCAGACTTTTGGTTGGAGTTAGAGAAACAGAGCATACTGGGATTTACATTCAGTCCACCCCCTCTAATTCTCACCACTATACAAATGGTATCCTCCAAGGTGAGTAAACTTTAATTGAGAGTTACCAAACAGGGTATTTGGGCAAGTAAACACTAGGCCTGTGTTTGGGGATACAGAAACAGATCCTCCTGTCTTTAGCAGACATGCCACTCCCTCTTCTTCACACACCTGAATCCTACCAGGTGGGTACACTTTATTTGTGAGTTACCAAACAAGGGTATTTGGAGAAAATAACATTGGACTAGTGGTTGGAGTGACAGTGACCACTGTGCTAGTTTTTGTAGTTACAGGAACAGAGCCTCCTAGGAGTTGCAGTCATTTAACTCCCTATACTACACACACTATACAAATATGATCCCCCCAGGCGAGTGCACTTCATGTGTGAGTTAACAAATGGGGTATTTGGAGACGAGGACCCCATTACACTCCCGGTGAGTGGAGTAACAGTAAGAGAGACTCCTGGCCTTAGTAGTCATGCAAATCCCTGTACTACACAGACTATGCAAATGTTACCCCCCCTAAGGTAAGTAAACATCATGTGGGAGTTGACAAACAGGGTTATATGGGCAAGTGACCTCCGAGCTGCTGTTTGGAGTTACAGATACAAGGCCTGCTTGGAGATGTAGTCAGGTTACTCCCCGTACTTCCCAATACTTGACAAATGATACTCCCAGGTGAGTGAAGAACTTTGGAGAGATTACAAACACTGTATTTTGGGCATGTGAACCCTATGCTGGTGTTTGGAGTTACAGACATAAGCCCAGTAGGAAGTTGCAATCATGGCACTCTCACTACTATACAAACACTATACAAATGTTATTCTCCCAGGTGAGTACACTTCAATTGAGAGTTACCAAACATTGGTATTTGGACAAGAGAACACTGGGCTTGTGGTTGGATTTACAAACAAAGGCCCTTCCTGGTCTTAGTAGTCAAGTTACTCCCTCTACTTCCCACATTTGACAAATGGTAACCTCCCATCTGAGTAAACTTACATTAAGATTTACCAAACAGGGGTCTTTAGACAAGAGAACACTGTTATGGTGTTTGGAGTCAGAGAAACAGTCCCTTCTGTGAGTTTCTTTCTAGCAAGGTTACCCTCATTTTTGGCCTTTTTGTCAGTCTTTGTCAGTGTGCTTTTACTGTCTCACTTGGATCCTGCCAGCCAGGACACAAGGGCTCATAGTTTGAGGCCTTCTTGTTGTCAGTGACTGTGTCACTGGAGTTCTGCTAACCGGAACTCCAATGCTTATGCTCTTTCTGTGTACCAAATATGTCACTATAGTTTAGTGACTCCATATTCCAATTCTGATTGGCACACTGGAAGTCCCTTATAAGTCCCTTGTATATGGTACCTAGATACCCAAGTCATTGGGGTTTCAGGATATCCTTATGGTCTGAAGCATTTATTTTGCCACCCAGAAGGAGCGCATACAAACCTTTCTTCAGGACTGCCACTGCAGACTCAGTGAAATAGTGCACATACTATTTCACAGCCATTTTTCACTGCACCAGGTAACTTATAAGTCACCTATATGTCTAACCTTCATTTACTGAAGGCTAGGTGCAAAGTTACTATATGTGAGGGCACGCTTGCACTAGCAAAGGTGCCCCCACGTTGGCCAGGGCCAATTCCCCAGACTTCGTGAGTGTGGGGACACTATTATAAGCGAGCACTACATATATGTCAATACATATATGTAGCTTCACAATAGTAACTCCGAATATGGCTATGTGAAGTGTCTAAGATTGTGGAATTGAACCCCCAGTCCAAATCTGGTATTGGGGGGCCAATTCCATGTACTCTGGGGGCTTCACCATGGACCCCCCAGTACTGCCAAACCAACTCTCTGAGGTTTCCACTGCAGCCCCAGCTGCTGCCACCTCACATACAGGTTTCTGCCCTCCTGGGAATTGAGCAGCTCAATCCCAGAAAGGCAGAACAATGCATTTCCTTTAGGAGAGGGGTGTTACGCCCTCTCCCATTGGAAATAGGTTTTACAGGCTTGGGAGTGGTATCTTCCCAGAGCCTCTGGAAATGCTTTGAAGGGCACAAACAGTGCCCTCCTTGCATAATCCAGTCTACACTGGTTCAGGGACCCCCAGTCCCTGCTCTGGCACAAAACTGGACAAAGGAAAGTGGAGTGCCCACTCCCCTATCCATCACCACCCCAGGGGCAGTGCCCGTAGCTCCTACAGAGTGTCCCTGCCATTAGCCATTGTGGATTCCAAGGTGTGGGGATACTCTGGAGCCCTCTGAGTGACCAGTGAGAGCAGGTGACGTCGGAGACCCCTCCTGATAGCTGCATACCTGGGTTGGTAGCCAATCCTCCTCTCAGGGCCACTTAGGGCCTCTCCTCTGGGTGTTTCCTCAGATTCGGTTTGCAAGATTCCTCTAGGAACCTCTGCATCCTCTGCTCCAGCTTCTGACTGTCGGATCTACCTCAGACTGCTCCAGGAACAACTGTAACCACAACAAAGTATCCAGAAAGATTCCTGTGACCTGCGACTTCAGCTCCGGCCAGCAATTGCAACGGTTTCCAAGGTGTGCATGCTTTGAGGACTGACTGTCTTCAATGCACCAGAAGAACCAAAGGAATCTCCTGTGGAGTGACAGAGTCACTTCCCTGCTTCAGCAGGCAAATCTCTGACACAACAACCGGTACTCTGAGACTCCTCTCCTGTCGACGAGCGTGATCCCTGGAACACAGGTGGTGGACCAAATTGACCCAGACTGTCCCAAGGTCAAGCTGTCCAATTTTGGTGGAAGTAAGAGCTTGCCTCCCCGTGCAGCGACAGTACCCCTGTGTAATACGTCTTCTTTAGCACCCTGGGCTTCTCTGCACTTCTTCCAAAAGTTCTTCATGCACAGCATAGCCCAGGTCCCCAGCACTCCATCCTACGATGCGCAGCTCTCTGAGTTGTTCTCTGTGGCGTGGGATTCTCCTGTGCAGTGCTGCGATGACTGCGCTTTGCAACTCCTTTGTCCCCATGTTCTGGGACTCCCATGGGTGCTTCCTGGTCCTCTGAGGGCTCTCTGAAGTGCTGAGATTCCCCTCTGTCTCCTCAGTCTGAGTTGAGACCCCCAGATCCCCCCTGGGTCCAGGCAACTCCTCCTTGATGCGAACTGTGTATTTGTGTGAACCAAGGATTGTTGGTGGTATCCAGTGACGCAAACAGCCTGCATCCAACAACTCGACGTGGGATTATCTCTTGCACCAAGAAGGAACCCGCAGCCATCTTCTTTGGTACATTTCTGTACTTTTCTTCCAACCGGAGAATCCACTTTTGCACCTTCTTCCAGGTGGGCAGGGACTCCTGTTCTTCCTGGACTCTTGTGTTCTGAGGAAACTTACTGAACTTTACTCCTGCTTTCCTGGGCTCTGGGGTGGGGTACTTTACTTACCTTTCGTGTTTTCCTATACTCCCAGTTCCCCTCTAAACACTACACTTGCCTGGGGGGAATTCGACAGACATATTCCACTATTTTAGGATATGGTTTGTGTTGCCCCTAAGCCTATTGCAATCTATTGTATTTTTTCTACTGTTTGCACTATTCTATGACTGTTTACTTACCTGATTTTGGTTACTAGTGTACACATTGTGTATAATACTTACCTCCAGAAAGAGTATTGTCTCTAAGATATTTTTGGCCTTGTGTTACTAAAATAAAGTACCTTTATTTTTGATAACACTGAATATTGTATTTTATTGTGTATAAATACTGTCTGACTATGATGGCATTGCAAGAGCTTTGTGTGTCTCCTAGTTCAGCCTTGGCTGCTCTGCTACAGCTACACCTAGACAGCCTAAGCTGCTAGACACTGCCTAGATTTCACTAATAAGTGATAACTGGACCTGGTATAAGGTGTAAGTATCATAGGTACCCACTACAAACCAGGCCAGCCTCCTACATTGGTGTTGCAGTCAGGTTATTCCCTCTACTTCACTCACTTGACAAATGTTATCCTCCCAGGTGAGTACACTTAATTTGTGAGCTACTAAACAATGGTATTTGAACAAGTGACTGTAGGAAAGCACCATCTTCCTTGGCATCTTACCCCCATTTTTACCTGTATGTCAGTATGTTTTACCTGTCTCACTGGGATCCTGCTGGTCAGAACCCCAGTGTTCATAATTTATGGCCTAATGTGTGTGTCTGTATAGTGCTTGACTGCGTCACTGAAGCTCTGCTAATCAGAACCTCAGTGCTTATGCTCTTTTTGCTTTTAAATTTGTCCCTGTAGGCTAGTGACTTCATTTCACAATTTCAATTGGCACACTGGAGTCCCCTTATAAGTCCCTAGTATATGGTGCCTAGGTACCCAGGGCATTGGGGTTCCAGGAGATCCATGAGGGCTGCAGCATTTCTTTTGCCACCCATAGGGAGCTCAGACAAACCCTTGCACAGACCTGCCATTGCAGCCTGGGTGAATGTAGGAAAGTACCATCTTGCCTGGCATGTTACCCCCATTTTTACTTGTGTGTCAGTTTGTTTTGGCCTGTGTCACTGGGATCCTGCTAGCCAGGACCCCAGTGCAAATAGTTTGCGGCCTATGTGTGTTCCCTCTGTGGTGCCTAACTGTATCACTGAGGCTCTGCTAACCAGAACCTCAGTGTTTATGCTCTCTATGCTTTTAAAATTGTCACTGCAGGCTAGTGACTATTTTCATCAATTCTGATTGCCACACTGGAGCATCCTTTTAATTCCTTAGTATACGGTACCTAGGTTCCCAGGATATTGGGGTTCCAGGAGATCCCTATGGGCTGCAGCATTTCTTTTGCCACCCATAGGGAGCTCAGACAATTCTTACACAGGACTGCCACTGCAGCCTGAGTGAAATAATGTCCATGTTATTTCACAGCCATTTTACACTGCACTTAAGTAACTTATAAGTCACCTATATGTCTAACCCTCACTTGGTGAAGGTTAGGTGCGAAGTTCTTAGGTCTGAGGGCACCCTGGCACTAGCCAAGGTGCCCCCACATTGTTCAGGGCAATTTCCACAGACTTTGTGAGTGCGGGGACACCATTACACGTTTGCACTATATATAGGTCAATACCTATATGTAGCTTCACAATGGTAACTCCGAACATGGCCATGTTACATGTCTAAGATCATGGATTTGTCCCCCCAAGCCAAATTTGGTATTGGGGTGCCAATCCCATGCATCCCCGGGACTCCAGCATGGACCCCGGGTACTGCCAAACTAGCTCTCTGGGGTTTTCTCTGCAGCTACCGCTGCTGCCAACCCTCAGACAGGTTTCTGCCCTCCTGGGGTCTAGGCAGCCCAGTCCCAGGAAGGCAGAACAAAGGATTTCTTCTGAGAGAGGGTGTTACACCCTCTCCCTTTGGAAATAGGTGTTAAGGGCTGGGGAGGAGTAGCCTCCCCCAGCCTTTGGAAATGCTTTGAAGGGCACAGATGGTGCCCTCCTTGCATAAGCCAGTCTACACCGGTTCAGGGAGCCCCCAGCCTCTGCTCTGGCACAAAACTGGACAAAGGAAAGGAGAGTGACTGCTCCCCTGTCCATCACCACCCCAGGGGTGGTGCCTAGAGCTCCTCCAGTGTGTCCCAGACCTCTGCCATCTTGAATGCAGAGGTGTGAGGGCACAATGGAGACCTCTGAGTGGCCAGTCCCAGCAGGTGACGTCAGAGACCCTTCCTGATAGGCTCTTAACTGGTTAGGTAGGAATCAGTCTTCAGTGCTTTTCAATCAGTTGTTGCCTTTGCAGATTCCCCTATCTCGACTTTACTGTCTTTCTGGGGTAGTAGGGTAACTTTACTCCTACTTTTCAGGGTCTTGGGGTGGGGTATCTTGGACACCCTTAATGTTTTCTTACACTCCCAGTGACCCTCTATACACTACACTAGGTCTGGGGTCCATTCGTGGTTCGCGTTCCACTTATGGAGTATATGGTTTGTGTTGCCCCTAGGCCTATTGTGTCCTATTGCATCCTATTGTATTCTAGTGTTTGCTTTACTTTTCTGTTTACTTACCTGATTTTGGTTTGTGTGTATATTTTGTGTATTTTACTTACCTCCTAAGGGAGTATATCCTCTGAGATACTTTTGTCATTTTGTCACTAAAAACAAAAGTACCTTTATTTTTAGTAACTCTGAGTATTGTGCTTCTTATGATATAGTGCTATATGATATCAGTGGTATAGTAGGAGATTTGCATGTCTCCTACTTCAGCCTAAGCCGCTCTGCTATAGCTACCTCTATCAGCCTAAGCTGCTAGAAAACTACTCATCTACTAATAAGGGATAACTGTACCTGGTGCAAGGTGTAAGTACATCAGGTACCCACTATAAGCCAGGCCAGCCTCCTACAATGGTGGCAGTGGTGGGATAAGTACTTGTAACTGCTTTACCACTTTGTCATTGGTCCTTTTCATAAGAAAAAGATGTACCAAATACTTCAGAATATACACAGTTAACACAAACAGTTTAACTTTCTTCCTTTAAACTTTCTAAAAAGTTTTAGAAAAGTTTTGAAAAGTTTTGAAAAGTTTAAAAAAGTTTTTTTCTTTTCTCTAAAAGTTTCTCTCTGTCTTAAACCCTTTCTAACTATAATGTCTGCAGTAGAAGTTACTCCCACAGTTGTCCAGGCAACCTATGGTAGCCTAAACTTTAAGATTTTGAGGGGTCTCTGCATTGAAAGAGGTTTAAGTATTGGTAAGACTCCTACAAAATACCTTCTCCTTAGCCTTCTTCTAGAAAGTGACCAGGACCAGTCTGGCCCATCCCAGGATCAGAAGGTATAGGAGGGGGGTATCCAGCCAGACTCAGAGGAGTCCTCTGAGGATGCTGGGGAGGGTTCTTCCAAGGATCTGCCAGCTAACAGTCCATCTAGTGACAATGGTAGTGGGAGGGGGTTACACACTAGTAGGGCACCTTTCACTCCTAAAGGCCAGGTTACTAGAGTCCAGCCAGTTAGGGACAGGTCTAACTCTGCCAATTCCCATATTTCTTCTGTGTCTCACAATTCCCTAGCCTCCCACCCTGAGGATAACTTAATAGAAAGGGAACTCAGAAAGCTGAGGTTGAAAGAGGTCAGTGTGAAGCTAAAACAGCAGCAGCTGGCCTTAGACAGGGAATCTCTGGATGTAGAGAGGGAAAGGCAGAGGTTGGGGTAAGTTCCCCTTGGTGGCAGCAGCCGTGTTTTGGATAGCAATCCTGTTAGAGAGCAAGATTCCAGAAACCTGTATAAGATAGTCCCCTTTACAAGGAGCGGGATGATATTAACAAGTGGTTTTCTTCACTTGAGAGGACCTGTATGGTACAGTTGGTCCCTCAAAGGCAGTGGGCTGCTATCTTGTGGCTATCTTTCACTGGTAAGGGTAGGGATGGGCTCCTTACTGTTAGAGAAAGTGATGCTAATAGCTACAAAGTTTTGAAAGATGCACTGTTGGATGGATTTGGCTTAACCACTGAACAATACAGGATTAAGTTCAGAGACACCAGAAAAGAGTCCTCTCAAGACTGGACAGACTTTGTAGACTGTTCAGTGAAGGCCTTGGAGAGTTGGTTGCATGGCAGTAAGGTGACTGACTATGAAAGCCTGTATAATCTAATCCTGAGAGAGCATAGTTTGAACAATTGTGTGTCTGATTTGTTGCACCAGTACTTGGTAGACTCAGATCTGACCTCTCCCCAAGAATTGGGAAAGAAGGCAGACAAATGGGTCAGAACAAGTGTGAACAGAAAATTTCATACAGGGGGTGACAAGGATGGCAATAAGAAGGAGGGTAAGTCTTTTAACAAGGGTGGGGACAAAAATAAAAAACATTCTGAGTCTTCATCAGGCCCACAAAAATCCTCTGGGGGTAGTGGGTCCAAATCCTCTTCTCACAATCAGAAAAAGCCATGGTGTTATTTATGTAAAGTAAAAGGCCATTGGGCAAGTGATGCTACTTGTCCAAAGAAAAACACCAAGGCTCTCACTACCACAACCCCAACTGCAACCTCTAGTGCCCCTAGTATTAGCAGTGGTAGTGGGAAGTCTACTACAAATAGCCAAGCCAAGGGTGTAGCTGGGCTCACCCTTGCAGTGTAGTTGGGGTTGGTCTTCTTAGGGAGACCACAGATGCTGTTTTAGTCTGTGATGGTGGCATTGACTTTGCCACCTTGGTTGCTTGTCCCCTTAATATGGGTAAGTACAATTAACTTCCCCTAATTAATGGTGTTGAGGTTGTGGCCTACAGGAACACAGGAGCCAGTGTAACTATGGTTATAGAGAAACTGGTTCACCCTGATCAACACCTACTTGGTCAGCAATACCAAGTGACTGATGCTCACAATAACACACTTAGCCACCCCATGGCTGTTGTGAATCTCAACTAGTGGGGGGGGGGTTACTGGTCCAAGGAAAGTTGTGGTAGCCACTGAATTACCTTTTGATTGCTTACTAGGTAATGATTCGAAGACATCAGCTTGGGCTGAAGTTGAGATGGAGGTTCATGTAGCAATGCTGGTATATTCCTGAGCATATTTTTGCGTGCCCCCAGAAGCTAGGGGTAGTAAGGGTAGATCATTGACCACTATCCCTCCCTCTCCAGAAGATTCCCCTTTTGAGGAAGAGGAATCCTCTCCCTGTGCAAAACCTACGCCAGAGGAGCTGGCAGCGGATACTGCTGAGCTTTTGGGTGCAGAGGGGACTGCTAGGGAAGAGCTGAGTGTGGCACAGCAGACCTGTTCCACACTAGAGGGTTTGAGACAGCAAGCTGTCAAACAGCAGAATGGGGATGTCAGTGATAGCCATAAGTTGTATTGGGAAGACAACCTCCTGTATACTGAGTCAAGGGACCCTAAACCTGGAGCTGCCAGGAGATTGGTCATCCCTTTGCAGTATCAGGAGTTTCTTCTTACCTTGGCACATGACATTCCTTTGGCTGGGCATGTGGGTCAGAGTAAAACTTGGGACAGACTTGTTCCATTGTTTCACTGGCCTCATATGTCAGAGGACACCAAAGAGTTTTGTCCCTCTTGTGTGACCTGCCAAGCCAGTGGCAAGACTGGTGGCACACCAAAGGCCCCCTTAATTACGCTACCTGTGGTTGGGGTGCCCTTTGAAAGGGTAGGGGTTGACATAGTTGGCCCCCTTGACCCTCCAACAGCTTCAGCCAATAGGTTTATCCTGCTGGTAGTAGACCATGCCACTAGGTATCCTGAAGCAAACCCCTTAAAGACCACGACAGCTCCTGCAGTGGCAAAGGCCCTCCTGGAAATCTTTTCCAGAGTGGGCTTCCCTAAGGAAGTGGTGTCAGACAGAGATAGTAACTTCATGTCTGCATACCTGAAAGCAATGTGGAAGGAGTGTGGTGTTACCTACAAGTTCACCACCCCTTATCATCCACAAACTAATGGACTGGTTGAGAGGTTTAATAAAACTCTCAAAGGTATGATTATGGGACTCTGAAAAACTCAGAAGGAGATGGGATGTCCTATTAGCATGCCTCTTTTTCACCTACAGGGAGGTAACCCAAAAAGGAGTGAGCTATAGCCCCTTTGAACTCCTCTTTGGTCATCCTTTTAGGGGTCCCCTTGCTCTTGTTAAGGAGGGTTGGGAACAACCTTTAAAAGCTCCAAAACAGGACATAGTGGACTATGTACTTGGCCTGAGAAGTAGAATGGCTGAGTACACGAAAAAGGCCAGCAAAAATCTTCAGGCCAGCCAAGAGCTCCAAAAGCAATGTTTTGACCAGAAGGCTGTCTTGACAGAGTACCACCCAGGACGGAAGGTGTGGGTATTGGAGCCTGTGGCCCCAAGAGCACTCCAGGACAAATGGTGGACCTGGGCACTGACAGAAGCCCCCTTAGGGCGCTTCATGTCAATCGCCTAAAGCCTTACTTTAGCCTGACTTAACCCTGCTCATGGCTACAGATGAGGGACAGGAAGAAGAGAGTGACCCTTTCCCTGATCTCTTCTCCACCACTGAAACTGATAGTTTAGTGGAGGGAGTGGTTCTGGCAGACTGCCTTACAGCTGAGCAGAAGGAAGACTTTAAAAATCTCCTTGATCAGTTTTTGGAACTCTTCTCACTCACACCTGGTACAACTACTTGGTGTGAACATACAATTGACAATGGAGACAGTTTACCCGTCAAAAGTAAAATTTACCAGAAACCTGACCATGTCAGAGATTACATAAAAGCTGAAGTTCAGAAAATGTTAGACCTTGGAGTTATTGAGCCTTCTGATAGGCCCTGGGGTAGCCCAGTGGTGCTTGTCCCCAAACTGCATAGCAAAGAAGAAAAGAGAAAAATTTGGTTTTGTGTGGACTATAGGGGTGTCAATACAGTAACCCAAACTGATGTTCACCCTTTACCCAGGGCAGATGAGCTAATAGATACACTGGCATCTGCCAAATATCTAAGCACTTTTGATTTGACTGCAGGGTATTGGCAGATCAACATGTCAGAAGATGCTAAAATAAAACACTGAATTTTCTACCATAAGAGGGCACTATCACTTTACAGTGATGCCCTTTGGTTTGAGAAATACACCTGCCACTTTTCAGAGGCTGGTGAATACAGTCCTCCAAGGTTTGGAAGCTTATAGTGCAGCATATTTAGACAATATTGATGTCTTTAGCTCCACCTGGTCAACCTCTGGAAAGTTTTGGATGCCCTGCAAAAGGCAGGCCTAATTATCAAGGCTACAAAGTGCCAGATAGGCCTGGGAAAAGTGGTTTATCTGGGCCACCTGGTAGGTGGGGAACAGATTGCTCCACTTCAGGGGAAGATTCAGACCATAATGGACTGGGCTCCCCCCACAACTCAGACCCAGGTCAGATCCTTCTTAGGTCTCACTGGGCATTAAAGGAGGTTCATTAAGAACTATGGCACCATTGCAGCAACTCTTAATGACCTCACCAGTAAGACAATGCCTAAAAAGGTATTGTGGACAGCTAGCTGTCAGAAAGCTTTTGAGGAGCTTAAGCAGACAATGTGCTCTGCACCTGCCTTAAAGATCACAAACTACTCCAAAAGATTCATTGTTGCTTCTGAATTAGGGGTTGGGGCTGTAATATCACAACTGAACTCAGAGGGCCAGGATCAACCTGTTGCTTTCATTAGCAGGAGGTTGATCCCAGAAAAGTGCTAGTCTGCCTTGGAGAGGGAGGCCTTTGCTGTGGTCTGGGGACTGAAGAAGCTGAGACCCTATTTGTTTTGGAGTCACTTCATTGTTCAGATATACCACAAAACTCTATTATGGCTTAAACAAATGAAAGGTGAAAACTCTAAATTGTTGAGGCGGTCCATTTCCCTACAGGAGATGGACTATACAGTGGAACATAGGCCTGGGAGTACCCACTGCACTTGTGATTGTGGGGATGTGATTACACGGGTGCACTACATATAGGTCAAAACCGATATGTAGCTTCACTATGGTAACTCCGAATGTGGCCATGTAACATGTCTAAGATCATGGAATTGGCCCCCCCATTCCAACTCTGGTATTGGGGAGCCAATTCCATGCATTCTGGGGTCTCCACCATGGACCCCAGTACTGCCAAACCAGCTCTCTGAGGCCTGCACTGCAGCTACAGCTGCTGCCACCTCACAGACAGGGTTCTTCCCTCCTGGGGTCTGGGCAGCCCAGTCCCAGGAAGGCAGAACAAAGCATTTCCTCTGAGAGCAGGGTGTCACACCCTCTCCCTTTGGAAAAAGGTGTTACAGGCTGGGGAGGGGTAGCCTCCCCCAGCCTCTGGAAATGCTATGAAGGGCACAGATGATGCCCTCCTTGCATAAGCCAGTCTACACCGCTTCAGGGACCACTTGTCCCCTGCTCTGGCGCGCAACTGGAAAAAGGAAATGGGACTTCAGCCATTTTGCTTTGCAAGGTATGGGGGCACTCTGGAGGCCTCTGAGTGGCCAGTGCCAGCAGGTGATGTCAGAGACCCCTACTGATAGGTCCATACCTGTTAAGGTAGCCAATCCCCCTTTCAGGGCTATTTAGGGTCTCTCCTGTGGGTTCTCTTCAGATTCTGCTTGCAAGCTTCCTTCAGGAATCCTCTGCAACTACTGCGGCATCCTCTGACCTCAGATCAACCACAGCCTTCTCCAAGAACTGCTGTAACTGAAACAAAGTATCCACAAGGGATACTTTTCTTCTGCAACGTCAGCTCCAAGTCAGTAACTGCAACAATTTTCACAGGGTGGACATCATTGACATAGACTGCCCTGAGGTCCTGCTGATGCAATTTGGAGGAGGTAAGACCTTGCCTTCCCAGAGAGTGATGGTACCCGTGTATTCTGCGTCTTCTTCACCTCCTGAGGCCTCTGTGCACTATTTGCAAAATTCCTTTGTGCACAGCCTGGCCCAGTTCCCCAGCACTCTATCCTGAGATGCTCAACTTTCTGAGTTGTTCTCTGGTGGCGTGGTTCCTTCCTTGTGCTGCATCAACTGCATTTTGCACCACCTTTGTCCCTTTGTCCTGGGACTCCCAGGGGTGTTGGCTGGCATCCTGAGGGCTCTCTGAATTGCTGAGACCCCCCTCTTCCTTTTCAAACAGAGTTGAGGCCCCCAGGTCCCTCCTGGGTCCATCCAGCGACATTTTGATGCAAAATGCACTTTTGTCGTAGCCAAGGCTTATTGGTGACTTCCAACACAAAATCACATCTGCAACAATCTTCCCATCGTGGGACATCCTTTGCATCATGCAGTAGCCCGCTGGCATCTTCTTAGGGTGCATTCCTGCAGTCTTCGACCAACCGGGAACTCTTCTTTTGCACCCCCTTCTGGAATCCTCTGCAACTACTGCGGCATCCTCTGACCTCAGATCAACCACAGCCTGCTCCAGGAACTGCTGTAACTGCAACAAAGTATCCACAAGGGATACTTTTCTTCTGCAACGTCAGCTCCAAGTCAGTAACTGCAACAATTTTCACAGTGTGCATGCTCTGGGGACTCCCTGTCTTCATTCTGCACCAGAAGGGTTGGCAGGGGCTCCAGTCCTTCCTGGAACTTATTTCAACTTCTGGATTTGGTCCCCTTCCTTTGCAGGTCTTCAGGTCCAGGAATCCAGCAGTTGTTCTTTGCAGACTTGGTTGGTATCTGCAAAATCCCAATCACGGGGTGTAGTGTGTCCTAAGGAAACTTGCAGCACTTTACTCCTGCTTTACTGGGCTCTGGGGTGGGGTAATTTACTTACCCTTACTGTATTCTTACTCTCCCAGCAATTCTGCACACACTACACTTGTCTAGGGTGGAATTCATGATTCGCATTCCACTTTCTTAGTATATGGTTTGTGTTGCCCCTAGACCTATTTTCTCCCTTTGCATTCCATAGCATTTCCTATTGTTTGCATTGTTCTATGACTATTTACTTGTCTAATTTTGGTGTCTAGTGTATGTATTGTGTATATTACTTACCTCCAGAAGGAGTATTGTCTCTAAGATAGTTTTGGTACTGTGTCACCCAAATAAATACCTTTATTTTTTATAACACTGAGTATTGGCTTTACTTGTGTTTGAATACTATGTAACTATAAGTGGTATTGCATGAGCTTTGTATGTCCATCTAAGCTGCTCTGCTATTGCTACCTCTATCAGCCTAAGCTGCTAGAACACTACTGCATTTCTCTAATAAGGCATAACTGGACCTGGTATAAGGTGTACGTACCCAAGATACCCACTACAAACCAGGCGAGCCTCCTACAGTGACCACTGTACTGGCATTTGGAGTTGCTGAAACAGAGCCTCCTGGGATTTACAGTCATGACACTCTTTTTACTACACACACTATACAAATGTTATCCTCCCAGGTGAGTCCACTTCAATTGATAATTGGAAAACAGATGCACTGGGGTAATTGACCACTGTGCTGGTTGTTGGAGTTCCAGTAATATGGCCTCTTGTGAGTTGCAGTACGTTCGCTCTCTCTACTACACGCTAGTGACCAACGTTCTCCCCCCGGTGACTATACTCAGGTAAACACTGGGCTGGTGAGTGGAGTAACAATAGAAGAGGCAAAAGGTGAGCTATGAGCATGCATGATAGCATTTTGGTGACATGTTTTGTGTTATGACTTACCAGACTGTACGCCCCCAGGTATTCCTGTCAAGCCCTCAGGATGCAGGATGGCCAATACCTTTTCTTTCCAAGGAAAGAGTATTAGTGGGGCACTGGGAGGGCTACCACCAGTCTTCTTGGCCTACAGCTGGTGCCTGGAGACCAGGTAACAAACCTTGCCTCTGAGGTAATTCCACCTCTTCCTGATGTCTTGCCTTATGCGCTGGGTGGGACCTACAGCATTCACTCCAAACAATTGTGATTCTACTGTTATGAATTTATTCACCATGACTCTTAACTGAAAAATTGGGATTTTTGGAATGTGACACAGGGAAAAAAAAAAACAGGTGTAAGTGACTTACTAAACAGGGGACGTGCAAAAGGGTGTGAATGGACAATAGTGTGTAGAGGGTGTTCCATGAAAAGGTGAAAAAAAGGGGATGCCTATTTCATGAACTCTGTGGGCAAAAAGCGTTCTGGCTTCTGTCATTCGTGTTGGAAATGCAAAGGATTGTAGTATGTGAAGGGGTGTGAATTCTAGTATCCTTTGCAGGTGCGTCCAGTGTGACAATGGGTGTCAGCTGTGTTGTTTTCAAGTTCATCCAATGTGAAGTTATGTATTACTTTGCTGACCACGAACCACCGTGGTTCAGACCACCATTGGCTGACTACCACAGTGGACCACCATGGCTACTGTGTTCTTGTAATAAGGTTGGTGGTTGGTCTTGGTGCTGATGGTGCTGGAGGTCAGACTGCTGATTTCCAGACCGCCACACTGCTGGCAGATTGCCTTTTTTAGTTGGCGGTCGGCAGTCCTGTCTCTGTTACTCAGAATAGGGCCGTCTGAAACACCACCAACATGGCAGTCTTTTCAGGACTGCCAACATGACGTCTGACCACCAAACTCATAATGAGGCCCTTAGTTATGTAGCGTGCGGCAGTATACTGCCACATGTTGCAGTATACCAGGGCACATGTGCTTGAAAAGGCAGTATGGTATTAGCTAATGGCTGTGTTTACGTAAGGTAAAAGACAGCCATGTCGTTTTCAGCACATTTTGGGCCTCATTACGATTTCGGGAAACATCATAACCTGTCTGCCGAAATTCCAACAGGTAGGTTACCGCCATTGTGGCTGCCTCTCCGCCGGGCCCATTACGACTCTCCTGCTGGGTCAGTGGGCTGAAATCTCAGTTTCCGCCCCCTGGCCCAGAGGGAAACAGCCTACAGCATTGTCTCTGGCTCATAATAGAGTCTGTGGCAATGCTGTAGTGCGCAGGGTGTACCAGAAGCTCAGAAGCCCTGCATAGTCACCTGTCTGCAAAGCAGACAGTGAACATTGCAATATTGCTGGCCAGGGTGCCCCTGCACTGCCCATGCCAAGTGCATGCGCCGTTCTCTGCCAGCCGTTTCATGGCAGTGCTACCGTCATGAAATAGCTGGCAGAGAATGAAGTTCTAATTAGGATTAGGACCGCTATGACCACCAGACCACCGAGACAACTAATCCTGGTGGTGTTGGTGGTCTGACACGGCCCGACTGCTGCACTTATAATATGGCACTCAGACTGCCGCATTACTGGCGATCCAACCACCACCGCAAACCTGGTGGTCATGAGACTGCCAGGTTCGTAATTTGGGCCTTTGTCTACATCCTGCATTTTGGGTAAGGGTCTTAGATCTAGGTAGGTAGTAGGTTTTATTGTTGATTCCTACCTATTACCATGTTATTTAAGTGTTAATAGGTAGAGAAATATATTTATAACTTTCTATATATTTTTACAGCAGCTTAGGGAGAACTGCACTTTTTTCAATTCTTTTTTAGGTATGATGGTCATTTGTAGATATTACTGTGGTACGCTGTAGAATTTTTACTGAAGGTTTAAATATGTTAAAAATGGAAAATACATGGTAGTACACTAAGGCCCTCATTATGACAGTGGCGGTCTTTTCCAAAGTCTGCTGTGGTGATGGCCACCAACAGACCACCGCGGAGGTGGGAATCTGCCCACCAGATAAGGACACACAAACACAAAACCGACAGTAATCAACCCCAACAACAATTTCGTCAGTCCCAACAGAGGCGAAAAACTGTCAGACCCTCTACTCTCCCCTTTATGCGAGCAACACACCACCCTCCAAATAACGGACCACAAATCACCAGCGCAGACACTTAACGGCGGTCACCCATTGGCAGTGCAGACCGCCGCAGTAGAATTGGACACCCAACACTAACAGAAGCCAACATTGGCCAGATTAAAAACCCCACACCTGACACATATGTACACACCATACAAACCCACCAACAGCACTATAAAACACAACCCCACACAACCCACAGTCCTTTTCAAACATGAAAAACGAACCACACTTCGCCAGCAAAAAACAATACAAGAACTGCACACACAAACCACAGCCACCTATTCACCTTTCACGTATCAAAAACCATGCATCATACCCCAGCACCCATCACACATTGCACGACACACAACCACCACCCACCACACAATAGGCATGTCCCCACAGATAAATGCCCGTTTCACAGATGAGGAGTTGTGGGTGGTGGTGGAGGAAATCGTCAGGTAGAGCCACAGCTGTTCGGTGCACAGGTCCAGCAGATAACCATTGCCAAGAAGATGCAGCTATGGTGGAGGATCGTGGACAGGGTGAACTCCGTGGGAACATATCCATGCATAATGGATGAAATTTGAAAAAGTTGGAATGATCTACGGGGGAAGGTGCGTTCCATTGCATCCAGGCACCAAGTTGCCACTATGAGGACTTGTGGTGGACCCCTACCCCCCTCACAGTTGACAGCATGGGAGGAGCAGGTCTTGGCAATCCTGCACCCTGAGGGCCTCACTGGGGTCACTGGAGGGCTGGACACTGGTAAGTCACCATTGCTACCCTACCACCACCGATAGCTACATGGCATGTCACCCCCTCACCCTGGCTCCCTACACCACACTCCATTACAGACAGTGCACCACCCCCATAACCACCCTCAATTGTGTACCCCTGCATGCCCTATCCACTGCTAGCACACCCCTCCCAGGTCTGCATACACACACAACAGGAATGCACGGGCAGCATGCAGCACTACCAATCCCAAAATCCATCACCACACACTGACCAAAGGCGGGAAGACGATACCCAACCCATAGGGAAAGCTAGAAATGCTGAATATGTGACAGACAATGACTGTAACAAATCACTTACATGTCCACAGGTGCCCCAGCCAATGTCAGCGGCGAGCATGTGCCACAGCAACCCAGTCCTCCACCAGAAGATGCCCTCAGTGATGACAACAACTCTGGATGTCCCAATCTGGATGATTTCCCTGGCTGATCTGGGACCACTGGCCAGTCAACTTCCACTTCCAACACCTAGTCCACCAAATGGCTCCCCATCTGACTCTAACACCACAGCAGCCACCCAACGCACACAAACCTCTGTCCCCAGGACACGTCAATCGATAGTGTGCCCACCTGTACAGGGACCCGAGTCGACACCACACAGGCAAGACGATAAAGGTCCTAGTGTAAGTGGGAGTCGGCACACCATTCAGTGGACAGAGGCACAGGGGATCAGGGCCAATGGGAGGTCAGCTGTGTGCCAGGGGAGGCCTGACCCTGGGAACCGGCTGCCCAGGAAGTACTCACACATGTCCTGGAGCCTACCAACAATCCAAGGCCCGGATAGGACAGGTGATTACCATCTTGTAGGAGAACCAGCAGCTGCAGGGGTATACCACCAGGAGGTCATGCAGCAGTTGCAGGACCTAAATGCCAACATGGCCTCCATTTCAGGGGTGCTTGGTGATATGGCCAACATGATGCGTGAGAACAGAGCACACCAGCGGGCCCCTTACACTAGCCAGTCTACTTACCAGCCAACAACATCTGCTGCAGCTAGTAGACAGGAGGACCTGCTACACCACTCCCAGGCCACTAGCACCCCTCCCCTGCAAAAGGTGAACTACCCCACAAACGTTCCCTGCGACCCAGACAGACACCAGAGACTGTTGCCAAGTACAAAACCACTACCAAGAAATGAGCCCCTCTAGAATGTCTCGCTTGTGTGCCACTGAGTCACTTTTTCAGTTTGGACTGCCATTGCTTCTTTTCCTATGGACAAATCGGTAATGGAGCTGTGCTACAAACCAACTGGGCCACTACACTGACGTTTTTGTTCACCATCACCCCACTCTACAGTATTGCACTCTCCCATCCTTTTTGTCACTTCCCTTGAACACAACTGAATTATTTGTGCTTTATCATACAGCAATATGCAACATATTGAACTGCATTATCCTGTGCAAATGTTCTGTAATGTGTGAATCCATCCAACAAATGTGTTTAAGCAGTCTGTAGTCATCACCTCAGTACACAGTTGTGAACACACGAACATCTGCAAAAAGGGAAAGCATAAGTGACAGTCAATTGAAAAGTAAAGGTAGTGCTTGGCACAACACAGCACTTAACTGTAATGGAGATATGACCAGTATTACAGTCTTACCTGAGTGTCAGTGGAAGTACTGCTGTATTATATGTGTCCTGTTGTCCACATCCTCCTCCTCCTCATTGTCTACATTGTCCTATGCTGCCACAGGTACATTGTCTACCCCTCTTCCTGCAGGTAGGGCATATGGCGTCTGAGGGCCAAAATGTGCATCATGCAGTAAGCCACCACTATCTGGCAGACCTTTTTAGGGGTGTAGCATGGGGATCCACCAGTTAAATGGAGGCACCGGACCCTGGCATTTAGTAGACCAAATGTGTGCTCAATAACCCTCCTAATACGCCCATGTGCTTCATTGTACTGATTTTCTGGCTCTGTCCTCGGATTCCTCACTAGGGTCAACAGTCAGGACAGGTTTGGGTAGCTGGAGTCACCTGGAAGGAGTTAGGGACACACATTACTCATGTACAACTGCATGGAGTACAATTTCATTTGGCACACACTGACATACATTGGGTGACGACTCAAGCTCACCTATGAGCCATACTCTCTGCCTCTGTAGTCATGCCCTCATGCTATTCCTCAAAACATAGGCATCATGCACAGGTCTAGGAAACTTGACAGTGACGTGGGAGATGTATTGATCAGTAAGGCACACCATCTGGACATTTAGAGAGGTGACTCTTCCTATTCTTGTGGACCTGCTCATTTGCCCTGGTTGGGACCAAGGCAATTTGGGTCCCGTCAATGGCCCCAATCACATGTGGTATGTGTCCCATGGCATAGAATCCAACCTTCACAGTGGGCAATTCTCCACTCTGGGGGAATGAGATTTAGCTGTCCATGTGTTTTAGCAAGGCAGCCAAAACTCTTCCAAGCACAATCGAAAAACATTGGCTGTGACATTAATGCAGCCAAGCCCACAGTCACCTGGAAGGAACCACTTGCCAGGAAGTGGAACACTGACAGTACCTGTACTGCAGGTGGTATTTCTGTAGTGCCATGAATAGCAGGAATCAGATCTGGCTCCAATTGTTGACACAGCTCAGTAATTGTGGTCCTGTCCAGACGATAGGTGATAATGATGTGTTGTTCCTCCAGTTTAGCCAAGTCCACTGTGGGTCTGTACATGGGTGCTTGCCTCCTCTTCTGCAGTGGTAGGTATCTAAGTAAACCAAACATGAGATGTGTGTGACTACAGGAAGTATGAACACAAAATATCACAGTACACAGAGCATGTATGTATGTAGCTGACTGGAAATGTTTTGGTGTGTACCATCGATACCTATGACTCACATTAAATTGTCCAACATGAGTACTAGCATTAGGAATTGACAAACGCCTGTCCTGTATGCAGGGACAGGTGAAAGTGACCTCACTCCGCCGGCATTTGGCATCATGGCGGAAGGCGGTGTGCACCACTGTGCAACTCCTCATTGGTTAACCTGTAGCTCTATGTAGCACAGGAACCAGTGATGATCAACACCAGCGGTGACTGTGTTCACCGCTGCGGACGTGACCACCATTTTCTCTGTACCACTTCACTTGAGTTCTGACTCTCTACTGATCAACACCTCCACTGCACGTGCTGCCATGCTGCTGTGTCTGGAAATCATGATGGCCCGTGCTACAGAGGAAAGGGCCCCAGCCTTCACAGTGGAGGAGTTGGAGAAGCTTGTGGATGGGGTCGTACCCTTGTATGGGCAGTAGTATGAGCCTCCTGAGTAACAGGTGAGTACCTCATGGGTACGTTGGATGCAACATGGCTGCATGAAGATGTATGTGTGTGCTGGCAGAGTGACATTTGGGGTGGTATTTTTGCTGCATGCAATGTGTATGCAGAGGTATGGGTCATGTGTGGCTTAATGTGGGATCTATGGAGTATGTAAGCCATTTCTGTAACAGAATGGAGTGTTGAGTTCATGGTTTCTGTCTGCCTGTGTTTCCTATGCAGGTCAGCGTCCATCAGAAGAAAGGGTTGTGGCATGCCATCGCCAAGGATGTGCAGACCCTGGGGGTCCATAGCCGGCGGAGCACCCACTGCAGCACACAGTGGGAGCCCCGGAGACACTGGGCCCAGAAGACCATGGAGGCTTAGCTGAGGACAGCCTCCCAATGAGGGAGGGGTGCCCATCAGACCCTGATCCCCAATTGGCTTGCATACTGGCGGTACCAATCCTGAGTTTGATGGATGCTTGAGGGCAGCATAGCAGCACAAGGGGGTGAGTACAGACTGTGTGGTATTTTTGTTGTTGCCTGCCATGGGGTTTAGGTGCAAGGTTCTAGTCAGTGGATGCCCCAGTATGCCAGTTTAGCTAATCTTGTGGAGTCCTGCTTAGCAATATAGGGTGGTATGTATATTTGGTATTAGGAAGTAGCTGGCATACCATGGCAGATATGGCTTAGTGAGTTCCAGTAGGTGTGCAGATGGTAGTGTTTGGGTTCATTTCTGAAGTTGTTCCCAGGTAATGGTTTGGCATTGTAGTTCATACTGCACAGTATTATTCCCAGTCAGTGATTGTGATGTGTATGCCATATGTGCTGTTGTTGACGTGATTGACCCTCTGCTCCATATTCTTTCCCCCCCACCCTCTCTCCTTTTCTCATCCTGTCCTTGAGTGTATTAGCATCATCTGGCGAAGAAGCAGGGGCACCGGCAAGTGGGGGAGCTGCAGACCACGGGACCCTGGTGGCAGAGTCCACCAATGCCGACGGGACCAGTGGGTTGGAGGGTGAGGGGAGCACCTCGGGGGAGACTGGAACTATGACTACAGACTCTGATTCCTCCTCAAATGGAAGCTCCCTGGTGGTGGTGGACCACTCTGGGACCACCCCAGGTACTACATCTTCCACCACCCCTGTAACAGCACCGCCCTCCCAATAGCCCCCACCCAGTTGCCATGCCTGCTCCCCCAGGAGAGTGGGCATCTCCTTCGCCCCAGGCACCTCAGCCCCTGCCCCGGGCAGCCCTGCTGCCCTCACTGAGGAGGCTATTGACCCCCTGAGATCCATCTCTGTAGGGCAGTCAACCATAGTGAATGCCATCCAGGGGCTGGCATCCCAGATGCAGCAATGGAATGCCTACCTGGAGGGCATACACAGTGGCTTGGCTGCCCTACAGAGACCGTTTCAAGCTCTGGCCTCTTCTTTGACAGCAGCCAGTGTCCCTGGTTCTTCCGTCCCCCCTCTAACTACCTGTGCCTCATCCCAAAGCCCTCTCCCCCAACCCATCCCACACACACAATCAGACAAGCATGCACCTAAGACAACAGACAGGACTCACACAGACAAGCAAAGGCACCACACTTCACTCCACAAGCACACACACAGCCAACACACAGAAGCCCATACAACAACAGCCACTGCCTTCACTGTCTCCCCCTCCTCCCTCACAGTCACATCAACACTCACACCTGCAAGATCTGCATCATCAGTCCCAGATCCTTCCACCTGTATAGCCTTGCCCACAGTCACCACAACAGCAGACACAAACTAGCACCCCATTCACCACATGCGCAGTCACCACCACCATCACAACCTCATGCAGCACACCCACCTCACTTGCAGACACCACAACAACATACATACACATCCTGTTTGTCCTCTCCCACCTTATCTGCCCACCCCCTTCAAAAGCACATAAACGTTCCCACTCAGACAGTCAACAGCCATCCACCTCACACACGCACACTGTACATGCACTTGCAGGCAAGTCCAGCACACCTACTCCTCCTTCAACCACTCCCTCTAACTCCACTCCCAAACCTCCTTCCACAGCCCACCCCAACGTTTCCTTTCCCGCCTTGACCTTTTTCCTCCTCCCCCCTGTCCTGCCTGTAAGAGGAAGATCCCTCTCCCCCAACCCAGTACCTCCAGCTCCCAGTCCACTCCTGCTCCTCCCCCTGCAACTACACCTGCCACTAAGGGGCACAAGAGTGGCACTCCGGCCCCCCGCTCCAAGCAACCACCTCCGCCCCTAAGCAACAGAGCAAAGACCCGCCACCTTCCAAGCCCCAGTCCAAGGACCTCCCTACCAGGAAACAAAAAATCCCTACCCTCCACCCCCCAAGGCACCTGCCTCCCATCACTATGATGCCCCTGCCCAGTGGAATGACTTGGGCTGCCAGGAGTCAAGTTGGGCCCTGGACATTACCCTGTGGCTTTTAGCTAACATTGGACTGGCCAATGGCCCTTTGTATATAGTTGTCTCATTTGCTGTGGGCACAGGTCCACCAAAATACAGAGGTTGGACCAAAGGTATGTGTCCTGGCTTTCTTTACTTCTGGCTCATGTTGTTGTAGGATTTTTCTGCAGATTGTTCTCAGTGTGTGTGTGTATGGTGTGTGTTTTGCATGTGGTGTGTCACTCTCCCCTTACTTCCTACCTTGTGTGCTAGGCGGCTGTACTCACCATCCTCGACTTAATCGGCGTTGCTGCTTCTGGACTGTCATCGCGTGGTACAGCATCGGCAGGACTTCCAGTTCCTTGGCGGCTGCGGACTCCTCTGTGTCCTTGGAGGTGAGTGTCTCCTTTTATATGATTTGTTTCTGCCAGGCTTTTGGCGGCGGTGGTCCTGCCCCAGAAATCCTGGTAGTCCTCTATGTCATGATATGATGGGCGGGGTGTTGTCGTCCGCCAGCCTGAAGATGGCAACCACCGTTGTCAGTGGATGGACCGCACTGGCGGTTCGGGTGGTATAGTGGCTGTTTATGGGAGGGATCACTGCCATGGTCATGATTTGTCGGTCTTCACCGCCAGCGTGGTAACGAACCTACTGCCATCACCGGCATGGTGGTCAGCTGACTGCCAATGTCATAATGAGGGTCTATATTTCCAAAATATTGAGCACCACAGTGTATTTCTAATTTTACATATTTTTTTTCTTTATTTTTGGTACTGCGATACTCTCAAGGTAGTACCACGGTACTCTGTGCATTTTTTCTAAAATATATAGAAAATTACAAATGTTTTTCCCTACCTATTACCACTTTAATAAAGTGATAATAGGAAGGGGACAACTGTCAGACCTAGTACTTGCCAACATCTAACTGCAGAACTTAGGCAAAGGGCACCTAAAAACAACTTGGCTGTCTTTAACTTTTACAGACAGTCATTGGCCACTCACGAAATGGCTTGTCATTGCTTTTTCCACCCGTAATTCCACAAAATGCTGCAAAATACTGTGAAATTTCATAAAACTATTGTGGCCATGAATATCATTTTGTTAAAATACCTTTGAATTTAATCATACTTACCCTAATTACCTGTAGTACCCAAAAGCATCATATGTGCACCAAAATGTGCAATCCTGTAAAATTTAATAGAAATCCGTTCAGCCATTTTCATTCTATGTGAGATATAAAAGTCTATGGAAAATGCAATGGTGGAAAAAAATATTTTGGGACCCTCCTTGTATCTTTGCACCCCTTTAATCAGTTATCAGGATTTGGGGTATACAATATGGTATGACTGGATAAACCTACTATGCAATACACTCAGAAATACCATCTTGGGTCTAGTCAGGTACATTTATTCGACCTTAAGATCAATCCTGGGTAGCTGAGTATGCGGACAGTGAGGCTTAGCAAAGTAACAACGAGTAAAGCATTTAACAGAAGCAAAAAACACAATAAGAAAGTCACATGACATGAAAGAAACAAGACACCAAGTTTGAAAAATAAATTTGATTTTTATGCTTCTTAAGAGAACTTGCTCATCAAACTCCACCAGAGGGATCAGGAGATATAGATTTTTAAAGGAAAATATAACTTTAGCATCAAGCGCAAACAAACATTGGTCAACAAAAATTTTGGAAACTTTTAAAATGTTTGGGAAAGTTAGTTTGGTTACTATGGCCCAAATTGGGTGACCAGGTCTGACTGACAGAGGTCCAGGGTGCCTGACAGAGGTCCAGGGTGCCAGAGAGGATACTTTGGACAGTTACCTGTTCACCAGACCATTGTTAGAGCAGGATCCAAACTTTATAGGATGCCTGCCATAGACAATCATGGAGTGGTCCTGATGCTGAGGCATGCAAGCTCAAAGATGATCAAGAATGCTCCACGTGCTGTGCGGTCCATGAGGATGAAGTCTGGTCGAGTCCTCAGTCCACAGGTGAGTGAAGGTTATTCTGGCCTTGGAGCTGGGGGTCCCTGTGAGTCCTCTTTGCACAGTTCCATAGGCTGTTGATGCAGACCTTGCACTTTTACAACACAGAAGTCATTGTGCAAATGTTTGGTGGCTGCTGGTGTCCCTCTTGAGTGACAAATACAGTCACAACCAACACTCACAAGTCCAGCAGACACAGGAGCACCTTTTGGCTATCTCCGAATTGTCCCTGGGGGTGCCAGGCAACCAGTAGCTGCAAGAATTCTGTGATAGCTACCAGAGATGCAACTTAGAGTCCTGCAGCCTTAATGTACCCAGTGCTATTCTTGGGGGCTAGCAAACTGACCCTTGGAGACTCTGCTTTGGACTGAGGCCGGGGATCAGTGTTTCCCCAAGCTAGGCACTCAGCCCAAAATTTAGCAAATGCAGTCACTCTGGCATCTCAGCCTCACTTTGTGCCCTTCCAGCAGGTGCAGACTGTTCTTCTTTTTATCCTCTTTCCAGATATAGGGAGTACGAAGGGCCAACATGCCAGGCTTGCTATATTTATCCCAGGAAAGTGGCTACCTGGAGTCCACACGCCCACAGCAAAACTAGTTTGAGGAAAGATTCCCGCCTCTGGCCCTGTCTCCATACCGTCGGCAAAAACAAAAGGCATCCTGCTCAGGGGTGTTGAGCCAGGAGGCCTATCAAAGGCAGCTTCCCCTCTGAAGCACGCTTCTGAGCTAATCCCCTGAGGGGCCATCCTGGCAGAGGAGGTGGCACCTCCTTGATGCACCACTGCCTTTGTCCTCAAGCCTCGGAGTTGTTTACATCTTTCCCCAGGTGGTCAGAAAGATGTCTGTGTATATGTGCCTTTGTGAAGCTTCTGGATGAGCAGAGCAAAAAGTGGTCATTTTTCCAAAAGGGCCCAGCCATTAATTGTGACATTAATTTAAACCTTAGCATCAGATCGCATTTAATGTTTTAATTAATTTGATACCTCACATGAAACAGTTTGGAAGTCTCAGTCAAAAGTTATCAGGGTGGGGATACCATTCGGTAACCCTGTATTAGGCAATGAGGCTACCAAATTTACCCACAGCACAATGACGACTTGGAAGTGTTACTATTCAGGCATTACAGTGTTGATATGCCTCACTTAACAAAATTTCGCTTCTTGCCATAGGACTGTCTGGGCCTTTCTAAGGGAAGACTTACATATAATGTTAAGGGCATGGCGGCTTTGCCATTAGTTTAAATGGCAATGTTGAACTGACGTCGAGAACACTAACCTTCCACTCTGCAGTGGCAGGTTTAGAGCCATTTTGTACCTTGTCACACAAAGGGGGGTACTGCAGCTCTGAGTGGACATTCTGCCTTCCATGTCCAAGGAACTCTTGGTACCATATACCAGGAACGTTTAAGTAAGTCAGACCTTGCCAATGGGGTGTATCCAATTCAACATATACTTTGTGTGGGGTCAGAACACTGGGACTAAGGTCTGATTAGCAGGTCTCAGTGTACTCTCAGAGTCAAAAACCCAGAAGCATCAATCTAAAAATATGGAGGCGAACTTGCAAAAAGAGGCATTTCCTTGCATGGCTCCTTTCCAGATGAAAGGTGATGAGCAACCTACCCCTTTCCCTGTAGGTTCTCCTCTTCTAAGTGAAGAACCTGTAAAGGCACTCTGCATTGGCATGCTCAGTCCCAGGACTTTGTTCCACAGTAAAATCCATAACCTGTAGGGAGATAGACCACCTCAACAGTTTGGTATTCTTTCCTTTCATCTGCATAAGCCATCTGACGGATATGTGGTCAGTTTGAAATTTGAAGTGAGTCCCAAACAAGAAGGGTCTAAGGGCCAGACATACAAAGCCATTTAGCATTTCTTAACAGTCATAATAACTATAATGGGCCATTAAGAAATGCTAAATGGGCTTTTCAGATGTACAGAGCCCTTTAGGAAATCACAAATTGTGATTTCTACCCAGTAGAAATCACAATTTGCGATCCTCTAAATAGAAAATCGCAATTACCTATTTGCAGCTCCTATTCAGATGTACAAAGCATTTCGTAAATGTGAATTCGGCATTTGGGAAATGCAATTACCATCGACTTAAAGTTGATGCTAACCTTGTGCAATCTAAAAAAAAACACCCAAAGATGCTCTTTTTAAAGTGCAATAGATCACACGCATGCCGCTTGGGCATATGTATCCTCTTCATGTGCACCACTACTTTTGGGGTGCATAACAGGGGGCCTTTTGCCCATAGCCATCCTTGGTTGCATTCTCAAAACAGGAAAATGCTATTTTGGAAATGCAAAAGTGTCTCTTTGCCACAAATTGCATGGGTTTTCTTAATTGCAATTTTCTAATAGCGATTCCTACTTTATAGGAATCGGTATTGGGAAACAGGATTTTGATACATATCATTTTTCATTTCTTAAGTATCGATTTATATGGAGTAATTATTTAGGAAATGCAAAATTTAATCTACGTACATCTGGCCCTTAGCTTCTGCAAGGACCAAACCACAGTCAAGGCTTCCTTCTCAATGGCCCTCAAACGCTGTTCTCTGAAGAGGAATCACCCACTAATTAAGGCAACAGGTTTCCTATTCATTTAACTGTGACACAAGTGCCCTAACAATAATCCCATGTTCTGAAGCATCAGTTTGGACAATAAACTCTTTAGTTAAGTCAGGTGCCTTTTAGATATGTGCTGAGCAGAGAGCTTCCTTTATGCTATCAAAGGCCTTTTGACAGAAGTCAGTTCAGATTACCTTCCTTGGCTGTTTCTTTGAGGTTAGTTTGATTAACGGTACCACAATAATTCCATATATGTTCATAACTCTCCTGTAATGCGTAGTCAGGCCTAAGAAGGTCTGTGTCTTCATAGCTTCCCGGGCCAGAATTGTCTGGATTTTAGGTAGGAAAGGTTGTACATGGCCTGCATCCAACTGGGTGGCCCAAGTACTCTACAGAACCCTGCTAGATCTGGCACTTGCTTGCCTTGATAGTCAGCCTTGCCTGTTGAAGGGCTTGAAGCATCTCCTTAAGAACGACCTGGTGGATCTGCCAGGTCGACATGAATACAGCAATGTTATCAAGATATGCTGCACTGAATCTTTCCAGACCTGAAATAACTCTGTTCACCAATGTCGGGAAAGTGTCCGATGCATTTTGTATCCCAAAAACCATCACTCTGAACTGGAAGTGGCCTTCTAGGGCAAGAAAGCAGACATCTTCTATGCTTCTAGGGTGAGGGCTATTTGCCAATAACCCGAAGTCATGTCAAGGCTACTCAGTTATCTTGTAGACCCCAGCCTGTTTATGAGCTCAACAGCTCTTGGTATTGAGTGAGTATTAGTTTTAGTAAATGCATTCAGTCCTTTATAGTCCACACAAAACCTTAGCTCAGGCTTACCTCTTTTGGCAGTAGCTTTGAGCACAAGAACCACTGCACTGGGCCAGGGACTATTAGAGGGCTCAGTCACATCTAACTTTAGCATTTTACCATCATCTGCTTTTAGGCTAGCTTTGACTTGGTCTGACAGTCTGTAAATCTTACTCTTGACAGGCAAGCTGTCACTCGTGTCCACATCATAGGTGTCAACATGTTGTCAGACTTGGAGTCAAGAAAAACAATCCAGAGAACTGTCTCAGCAAGTTAAAAGACTACTGTTCTTGCTGGTCTGTCAAAATGGGGGGCGAGAGCTGCTCCTTCCACCCACCCATAACTAACATTGTTGAACAAGAAGTCTGGGAAAGGATCACTTTCCTCTTCCTGACCACCATCTGTCACAATAAGCATTGCCATATTTGAGACAACTTGAGCCTGTTCACATGAATTACCCTATGAGGGTTTCTTGGGGGTACCAAATCCACCTAGTATGTTACATCTCCCTTACTTTACCAAGATAGGGTAAGGCACAGTCGATTTATCTTGGAGTGCTCTGGGTGCTACAGACTCCAACACCCAAACCAATTGCCCAAGCTGCTATTCAACTATGGCAGCTTTTTGGTTATGCCAGTGCTTGACAAACTCCTGGCTAGCCTTCAAGTTCTTGTTTGCCTTTGTCATGGAGTCAGCTATCCTGAAGCAAATGTCTAATACATTGTCTAGGATGTCCTGTTTGGGCTCCTTAAGAGGTCTCTCTCAACCTTCTCTCACCAAACATAAGGGACCCCTGACAGGGTTCCCAAAGAGCAGTTCCAATGGGCCAAAACATACTCCTTTCTGAGGTACATCCCTGTAGGCAAACTGTAGACAAGGGAGAAGAACATCCCATCTTCTCCTGAGTTGATATGGTAAACCCATGATCATGCCCTTCAAGATCCTGTTAAATCTCTCAACAAGATCAGTGCCTTGTGGGTAATATGGGGTGGTGAACATGTAAGTCACCCCACATTCATCCCACATTACCTTGAGGTATGCAGACATACACCTAGTGGCCATATCTCAGATGACCTTCTTTGGGAAGCCTACCCCACTAAATATACTGAGTAAGGCTCTAGCTGCTGTAGCAGTCCTAAGGGGAATGGCTTCTGGATACCTAGTGGCATGGTCCACTACTACTAGAATAAACCTATCCCCTGAGGCAGTAGGTGGGTCCAGGGGACCAACATTGTCAATCTCCACCCTCTCAAATGGGATCCCCACCAAAGGTAGTTGTATCAGGGGCCCTTTGGTTTGCCTGCTTACCACTGGCCTGGAAGGGCACACAGGAGTGACATAACTCCATTACTTTTTCGTACATCAAGGGCCAATAGAAATTGTTGACTAATCTGTCCCAGGTTTTAGTCTGCCCCTGAAGTCCAGATAAGGGGATTTCATGGGCTAGGTTAAGAAGGAATTATCTGTATTGTTGGGAGGGCCAACAAACTCAAGGTTACCCCTGGTTTAGAGTCCCTTGCCTCACTATAGAGTATTCACTCCTTCCAGCACACCTTATGGGTCCCATTGATATCTCCATTCTCCTGCCTGATAGCAAAATGTCTTAGGCCTTTAAAGGTGAGGCAAGTATTTTGTCTCAACTCAAGTCCTCTTTGGAGGAACCACCTGCTCCTTGAATTTCCTCTAAGTCATGCAAATCCTTCAAGGCTGCACCCTTTTGTCCAGAGATCAGATCTTACCCCTGAGGGTTGGGCTCCTTCTGGCTCTGTGGACTCTTTGTAGAAACCTTCCTAGATTTCTTGCCCTTCCTCTTGTCACTATGGACTGGGTCTACTGTTGCAGGCTCCACAGTCCCTGTATTTTACCTCAAGGCAGGCTCTCTGTACTCTAATGGAGAGACAAACCCACTCAGGGATACCCAGTATTGTTATATGAATCGTCTCTCCACTTCTGTGTAGGTAGATGTTTCAAGGCCATTACCCAGCAGACACTCCACTGGGATGGCAGGGGGCACATCTATCTTCTTAGGGCCAATAACCCCCCACACAAAGTCTACCACAGCTATGAGATGTGACTTTGTCAGAGCTATTTCATGCACCTCATTTGGCAAGGTCTGGCTAGTGGAAAGCAGCTTGGCCATCACCATGGTTATGCTGGCACCTGTATCCCTCAAGGCCTGAACTTCCACCCCATTGATTTTAAGTCACTGCCTGTACTTCACGATGCTGGCTGACCAGTGAGCCAAATGTTCAATCTACTCACCACCCAGTTACACCAATGTGGCTTCAACATATCCCTTGCAATCCCCAGGGACAATTTCAACACCCATCACTAAACTGGCAATACCCTTGGAATGTCACCAGTGGTTGACCTTTTGGTCCATGCTGCATCACCCCTCTTGTGCCTTGGCAGTCTACAGTCAAAGCACAATCCAGTCTATGAAGAGTCAAAATGCTTTCCCTGATACCACCTCCCCTTAATTTGGGATGTGGCTCTTGGCTCCCACCCTTGGGCTTCTTTTGGAGACTCTTTGAGCTTCTCTGAATTTCTAAGCTTACCTCTATCTTTCATCTAGAGAGAGGTATCTTCTCCCTTTTATATTCCCCACCAGAGGACTTCTTGGATACCCTAGTGTGAACCCACTCATCAGTTATCTTACCCAGATCTCTAGGACTAAGTAACTTAAAGTCTACCAGATGCAAATGCAATTTGTCAAAATGTGTTCTTTGAGCACTAAATTGTATCCATCTTCTTACCTATAATTCACCCATCCATTGTCTTCACAGAAGCATTTACAAAGTCAGCTCATGATTTTGTTGCCCCCTTTTGTGTGTTCCTAAACATGTGCATGTACTCTTCTCTTCAGCAGTGAGACCAAAGAGCTCAAGGAGTGCACCTTTCATGTCATGTAAGTGTAAGATTCTGATTCCTCATCCTCTAGTGTCAACAATCTAACTCTCCCTACAGTTGGAATGAGCTCCCACAGTAAAGACCCCAGTGTTGCACACCCACCCTTCTCATCCTAAGAGCTCTCTCATAGAATGCCAGCCATTTGTCTAGGTCACCATTCAGTGTACTTGGGCACAATCTCTTTTGGCAATCGTGGATCATAGGTACCCTCAGCAGTTACCTCTGTCACTCTATTGCTGCCACCAATATCTTGGGGTTTCAACCGCAGCCTGGACCTTCTTTCTTCCAGGGCCAACCTTTTCTCCTCCAAAGCTAGCTTCCTCTCTTGTAGCTCCAAGAGACTAAGCTGGGTCTCTATGTCCTTAGGCCTCCTCACAGATGTGAAGTTCCTCTCATCCCCAGACAGGGAGATATTCTTGAACGAATTGTGGGGACCACACTCTCCTGGTCCCCCTTTGTGAATGGCTCATTGTTAGCCTCCTCATTCTCACATTCAGGGGTAATCTCAAGCCCCAGTAGGGATTGTGCTGTCCTTGCCTTTTCTCAGGCTTTGAGGGCTTTTTCCAGATCCTCTTTGTAGCTGAAACCCCAGGCAGGATTCTTCACTTTACATAAAGCCCTTAGCTCATTGATTGTCAAAGTAGGCAAGGTGGCCAAGTTAACCCCTTTTCCCCATACTCAAAGACTTTTAGTAGCAAGAAGGAGGTGCCTTAAGTGACAGAACTTAGTCAAACTTTTACTTCTCAACATGGCACAAGAACTCTTACGGTCAGTTGCCGGTTAGTTCCCCTCTGAAGCATGCCTCCGGCCTAGTCTCCTGAGTGGCCATTGTGGCAGAAGAGGTGACCCTTCACTGCTGCAGCATTGCCTTTGTCCTCTAGCCTGGAAATCATTTAAACATCTCCCAAGGCAGTCAGAAAGCTGTCTGTATCTGTGTGCCTTTGTGAGGCCACCGGACAAGCAGAGCACAGAGTGGTCACTATTTTTGTAAAAGTGACCAACCATTAATATTGACATTAATTTAGACCTTAACATCAGATTGCATTTTATGTCACAATTAATTTGATACCTCACATGACCCAGTTTGTTAACCTCAGTCAAACGTTAGCCGGATGGGGATGCCACCTGCTAACCCTGTGTTAGCCAGTGTGGCTAACAACTTTACCCACAGCAAAACAACAATTTAGTATGCATCACTTAACAAAATATAGCTCCCTGCCACAGGCCACTTCAGGACTTAATTAGCGGAGACTTGCATTTAATGTTAAGGTACAAGGGGGCTTTGGCATTATTTTAAATGGTAAAGTCAAACTGACAGTGAGAAAACTGCCCTTCCAGTCTGCAGTGGCAGGCTGGGAGCCTTTTAGTGTTTGGTTGGCCATAACCTGACTACAAAGTCGCAGCTGCCATTTTATGTTATGGGAGAGGGTCCTCGGGGTGAAAATAGAAATGGTAAGTGGTACAGGGGCTAGGGTGAAGGTACCTTGACCCCTGGGATGTGATATAGGGATGTTTGAGGGTCAAATTATAGGTTTAAAATGATTTTTCCTCACCATGCGTGATGTTCTCGAATATTCTTGAATATTCTTGAATATCCTTGAATATTTGAGGATATTTGAGGATATGCAAAAAAAGTAAAAAAATCATCATGGACTAATTTATACACTAATTTATTTACTCATACATGTACTCAGAGACTCATGCAACCACTCTCACACACACTCGGATACTCATGCACTCACTCAGACACACTCACACACCCACTTTCAGACCCACTCAGACACTCACACACCCACTGGCAGAGACAGGCCCTGTGGCCAAAGGCCATGCAGGGCATGGGGTTGGGTGGTTATAAGGTCTTGGTTCCAGGGCTTTTAACTTTACATTAGAAAGCCATGGAAATTCACTGAAAAAAGCTAAAGTTACAGGGACATTATAGTTAGGTTCTGAATTTACTCATACAAAACCCTACAAATTCTGCAGATTTTCAAGTTACTATAACTCGTGCCCTAAGGAAACTATAACTCCGACCTTTGCCATGCACGGCTAATTACTCTGCTTATTATATCATTGATGACATCTTCTTTGGCATCTTTGATATTATCACTGCAACATTTGCAATAAAATTATTGATATGAAAACTGTGCATGGCGGGGGAGTGAGTTATCCTTACCTTAGTGCACGAGTTACAGTTACTTGAAAAAACTCTAACCATAACTGCAGAATTTCTATGGTTTTACATGAGTAAATTCAGAACCTAACTATAATGTCCCTGTAACCTAGGACCAGGTTTCGATAGAATAATTCTTTTTTTGATTTGCCTATATCTTTGGCACCGTTTGAAGAATCTCAACAAAACTTTCCACAAAAATGTGTGCAAGTGATTCTTGTTGTGCACTGGATGTTTTTGGGGGATCTAAGTGGAGGCTGAGATGAAGGAGGGTGGAAAAACATGTGTTTCCCATTTCAGTTCCCCTAGGAACTTTGAACACAACTACAGCATGAACCACTGGACAGAATTACACCAATTTTTGGTAGAAAAGTAGCTTTCGGTACCGGATTGCACTTTTTATTTGGTCTGAATTAATTCAGAAGTTTAAGAGAAAAAGGAAATCCAAATTTGTATATCTAGGGCTATGGTTCCTCCCTGATGGCTTCACAAATGATAAGAGCCTGTGAAGAGATAGGCAGAGCTCTGATTGGCTGCCAACACTTCAACCAGGAAGTGTTGTTAGCCATCTTGGGATTTTAGCCGAGTGGGAAAAAAAGAAAAGGGGTCAGGGTAGGGATACCCTGACCCCTTAGTTTTGGTACAGGGGCCCCAGGGGCAACCCACCAGAGCACAACAGTAGTTTTAAAAACAATTTTCCTGCAAATTTGCAACGTTGTGACCTTGCAGCAAAAAAATTTAAAAAACAGGCACTGGCTCCCACGCTTGTTTGAAAAAAAAGTCCCTGGGATGGCCTGGATCTCGGGCCATGTAAAAACTAAAGGAGTGGGGTGCATGGGGCCCCCTCCTTGGCTTATTTATGTCCTAGGTGCCCACACCTCCCAGGGGCTTTGGTTCAATAATATTTGCAGGGGGCAGCATAATCACCACTCATCACCGTGGACCACCACCTCTCCGGGGCAAAAGATTAAAGTCATATGGGGGCCCGTACAGCCACCCCTCCCAAAGCCCCGGGGATGGCCACTTCCCCGGGCCAAAAGATTAAATTAATTCGGGGGCCAAAGCGCACCCCTGCAGCCATGGGGCCTGCCACCTTCTCAGGGCAATTAATTTCACATTAAGGAATGGGCACTGCCCTCCAACAGCCCCGGGGACCTCTACCCCCCCATGTCTGGAAAAAGTTAACAAGGGGGTACATTGCACACCCCTGGCCCCAGTGACTACCACCACCCTGGGGCAATTGGTTAAGGTTGGAGGGGGGCTTGCAGCCCCGCTTGTGGAGCTAATATTGGCCTTGGGGACCACCACACCGCAAGGCTGACTCCTGCTATGTCATGGGGTGCCCACCCCTGGGACATAGCTGTTTGCTCTGACTTGGCAATAGCTCTGACTTGCTGGAAATGGAGGTTTCCTCTGCTTCCTGCTCGCAGAACTGGGGGCAGGGAAGCAGAGGAATCAATTGCTCTTACAGACAGGGAGCTGAATGTTCAGCAGTTCACTGTCTGGGACAGCAATGCAGGCTCCTGCAGGAGGAGGGGAGCTGTCTGGGACAGTCCGGGCCTTCAGGGTCCCCCTGCCGTCCCATTGCACACTGGGAGCTCTGCAGGTCACTGTAGGAAAGTACTATCTTTCTTGGCATGTTAGCCCCATTTTCTGCCTGTTTCTCAGTGTGTTTTTACTGTCTCAATGGGATCCTGCTAGTGAGGACTCCAGTGCTCATAGTTTGTGGAATATATGTGTTGTCAGTATGCTTGACTGTGTCACTGGAGTTCTGCTAACCGGAACTCCAGTGCTTATGCTCTCTCTGTTTACCAAATTTGTCACCGTAGTTTAGTGATTAAATATTCCAATTTAGATTGGCACACTGGATCCCCCTTACAAGTCCCTAGTATATTGCACCTAGGTAACCAGGGCATTGGGGTTCCAGGAGTCCCTTATGTGCTACAACATTTCTTTTGCCTCCCATAAGGAGCTCATACAAACACTCCTTCTGGACTGCCACTACAGCCTGAGTGAAATAGTGCCCACACAATTTCACAGCCATTTTCACTGCACCAGGTAACTTATAAGTCACCTATATGTCTAACCTTCAGTTACTGAAGGCTAGGTGCAAAGTTACTGTGTGTGAGGGCACCCTTGCACTAGCAAAGGTACCCCCATATTGTCCAGAACCAATTTCCCGGAATTTTGTGAGTGCAGGGACACCATTATGAGGTGTCTAAGATTGTGAAATTGAACCCCCAATCCAAATGTGGTATTGGGGGGCCAATTCCACCATAGGCCCTCAGTACTGCCAAACCACCTCTCTGAGGTTTCCACTGCAACCCCAGCTGCTACCACCTCACAGGCAAGTTTCTGACCTCCTTGAGATTGAGCAGCACAATCCGAGAAAGGCAGAACAATGCATTTCCTTTAGGAGAGGGGTGTTACACCCTCTCCTATTGGAAATAGCTGTTATAGGCATGGGATGGGTATCTTCCCATAGCCTCTGGAAATGCTTTGAAGGGCACAAATGTTGCCCTCCTTGCATAATCCAGTCTACACCGGTTCAGGGACCCCCAATCCCTGCTCTGACACGAAACTGGACAAAGGAAAGGGGAGTGACCACTTCCCTGTTCCTCACCACCCCAGGGGCGGTGCTCAGAGCTCCTCTAGAGGAGTGTCCCTGGTGTTAGCTATCTTGGATTCTAAGGTGTTAGGACCTTCTGGGAGCATCTGAGTGGCCAGTGCCAGCAGGTGACATTAGAGACGCCTCCTGATAGGTGCATACCTGGGTAGGTAGCCAATTCCCTCTCAGGGCTATTTCGGGTGTCTCCTCTAGGTGTTTCCTCAGATTTGGTTTGCAAGACTCCACCAGGACTCCACTCCATCATCTGCTTCAGCTTTGTCTGATCAACCGCAGACTGCTCCAGGAACCGCTGTAATTGCAACAAAGTATCCAGGAAGGCTACTGTGACCCTGCAACTTCCCCTCCAGCCAGTAACTCCAACAGTTTTCTGGTTGTGCACGCTCTGAGAACTGCCTGTTTTCATTCTGCACCAGAAGGACCAAGGAATCTCCTGTGGAGTGAAGGAGTCACTTCCCTGCTTCAGCAGGCACCTCTCTGCAATGACAAGCGGTGCTCTGGGACTCCTTTTCTGTCGACGTGCATAACCCCTGGAACACAAGTGGTAGACCAAAGTGATCCTGACTGTCCAAAGGTCCAGCTGTCCACATTTGGTGGCAGTAAGAGCTTGTCTCCCCAGGCCAGACAGAACCCCTGTGCACTGCATCTTCTGCAGCTCCTTGGGCTCCGGTACACTACTTCCAAATGTTCTTCATGCATAGCGTAGCTGAGGTCCCCAGCACTCTATCCTGCAACGCTCAGCTCCCTGAGTTGTTTTCCGGCAGAGTGGGATCCCTTTGTGTAGTGCCGCAACAACTGCACTTTGCAACTCCTTTGTCCCCGTGTCCTGGGACTCGTGTGGGTACTGCCTGGTCTTCTGAGGGCTCTTTGAAGAACTGAGAGCCCCCTCGGTCTCCTCAGGTCCCTCCTGGGCCCGGAAAGCACCTCTTTGATTCAAAATGTATTCTTACGTGAAACAAGGCTTGTTGGCAGAATCCAGCACTTAAAACAGCCTGCATCCAACAACTTGACGTGGGACATCTCTTGCACCAAGCAGGAACCCCAAACTGTCTTCTTTGGTGAATTTCTGCACTTTTCTTCTAACCTGAGAATCCACTTTTGCACCTTCATCCAGATTGGCAGGGGCGCCTGTTCTTCCTGGACTCTTCAACTTCTGGACTTGGCCTCCTCTCTCCACAGGTATTCAGGTCCAGGAATCCATTATTGGTTTCCTGCAGTCTTGCAAGGTTCTTGCATAATCCTTTACCACAACTTCTTGTGTGTTCTGAGGAAACTTGATGTACTTTACTCCTGTTTACTCCTGGGCTCTGGGGTGGGGTATTTTACTTACCTTTGGTGTTTTCTTACACTCCCAGCACCCCTCTACACACTACTCTTGCCTGGGGGGATACCGACATTCGCATCCCACTATTTCAGTATATGGTTTGTGTTTCCCCTAGGCCCATTGCAATCTATTGTGTTTTTCACTGTTTGCACTATTCTCTTATTTCCCTGATTTTGTTTACTAGTGTATATATTGTGTATAATACTTTCCTCCACTAGGAGTATTGCCTCTAAGATATTGTTGGCCTTGTGTCACTAAAATAAAGTACCTTTATTTTTGGTAACACTGTGTATTGTATTTTATTGTGTATATGTACTGTGTGACTATAGTGGTATTGCAAGAGCTTTACATGTCTCCTAGTTCAGCCTTGGCTGCTCTGCTACAGCTACCCCTCCCCTATACAGCCTAAGCTGCTAGACAATGCCTATATTTCACTAAAGTGGATCACTGGACCTGGTTTAAGGTGTAAGTCCCTCTGGTACCCACTATAAATCATGCCAGCTCCTCACAGTCACCCAGCTCTGGTGGTGGAGCCATGGGAGACTCGCACACTCATCATGCACTACTAATTATCTCAGATATTACAGCACCCATGACAACTTTATTAACGCCAATAAAATATCAATGAAACATTAAAAGTCAAATTATTGAAGAAAAAACTGTGCATGGTGGGTGCGCAACTTTTAGTTACCTTAGGCTGTGAGTTATTGTTCTTTGAAATAACTCTAACTATAACTGCTGAAGTTCTCTAGTTTTGTGTGAGTAAATTCAGAACTTAACTATAACATCCCTCTAACCCCTGTAATCCATGTAGACTTGCGGGCACGGAATGAGATGAAATTATTGCTCCTGTATGCAGGGAGCTCCTATTTGTAGCAGCTCCCTGTGTGTGGGAACAATGCTGGCTCCCGCAGGAGACGGGAGCCAACTGGGATCACTGGGACCTTCAGGTTCAGCTGCAGTGCCTATAAACCTATAAAGGGTGCCTCGGTGGGGCAAAGGTACTGAGGAACATGTGGCTGAGCCCTAGGGGGTAGGGTCCCCTGAGCATAAATCAGCCTATGGAAGGGGGGACACATGGGCCCCTTCCCAATTTCAAAATAAGTATTTGGCCCCAGGGAGGTGGAGGTCCCCAAGGCCCGGGGAGGTCCATGCACCCCGATACATATTTTAAAAATAGCCCTGGGAAGATGGTGCTCCCTTGAGCCTGGTTGGATCCAAAAACCTCTCACATATTTTTAAAATATAGCCCTGAGGAGATGATGGTTACTGGAGCTTTTAGAAGGCCTTGGGTGCACATGCACCCCTTTGCTTATTAATTATATTGGCCATGTACCTGGGACGTGGCCCACGCAGGGGGAAATTAATAAGAAGCGCAGGAGACAGCCCTTTAAAAAAATTTGGCAAAATCTGCAGACCCACCTGCATATTTTACCAAAAAAAAAAAAAAAAAAAAAACTTTTGGCCCTGGTGAGAACCAACGCAAAGGTGTTAAGCTATATGTACCCCTGTCCCTCCTTTTTTTGGTGTATCATGACGACCATGTGTGCCATGGGGTTTGGTGTTATAGGGGGTTGGCTGGAGTGCTTGGCCGCATGCCAAGACCTGCAGTCAATCCCCGGCGCACACTGAGAAAGGCCATGCATGTCACGGGGTTAGGTGGTTATAGGAGGGTGGCCGCAGAACCTGGCCTTGCATGGCGATGATTGGTTAAACGTATAGTAATTAAAACTTCTTTACATTAAAATGCTAATTCACTGAAAAAACTGAAGGTAACAACGATATTATAGTTAGGATATAGAAGTTTAAAAAAAACATATAAATTCAGTTAAAAAAAACAAGGGTTACTTGTTATAGTTAGGTCCTAAATTTACTCGCACAAAACCATAGAAATTCAGAAGTTATAGTTATGGTTAAATCAAGTAATTGTAACTTAAGCCGTGCAGTAACAATAACTCATGCCTTCGCCGTTATTTGGTGTAAATCCGTTCAGTAGTTTTGGAGTTATTAAAGGAAAAATAAATTTGAATATCTAGATGGACCCTAAGCACAGATCTCATGGTAAGATCTGATTGGCTGTCAGCACTTCAACCAGGAAGTACCGGCAGCCGTCTAGGGACCAAAATACATGATAACACCCCCATTGAAATGCATTGTCACGAATGGTTGGTTTTTAGGGTCACCAAAAGGAGACGGTATAAAGAGTGAGAACAAAATTTAGTTATATTATAAATCATTTATTTATGGTACCATACTAATTTTAGGAATTGAAGTGCGTTCTAAGATGATTTTACCCTGTAAAAAAGCCTTTGCTAGGATTTTATTTCTCATGTTTGAGAGAAAACTGTGTTCTCAGTATTTTCCAGTAGAGGTTATGGAAGGTGCACCAGAAGCTAAAAGGAGAGTGTATTTTCTGTAAATGCAGACTATCTTTCTCAGCCAGATGAGAATGAAGTCTGACATTTTCAGTAAAACGTGTACTTCCAACAGAAGCACTCTGTCAGTTGATTCCCTTATGGTCTACTGCTACCTCCCAAAGTATTGTAAAGAACAACCAGAGTGCTGGTGCAATCTTGGGCCCATAGTTATACTCGGTTTGCGGTGAATTAGCATCATTTTTTTTTAACACTAATTCAGTGCAACCGGGTCTAGTGCCAGAGTTATGGAGTTAACGTAGTTTTCTGGACGTGAACACCTACCTTACGCCAATGAGATGCAAGGTAGGCTTTCCCGTCCAGAAAAGGACAATATGGCCTTTGCGCCATATTTATCCCCCGTACTAAAATACAGCACGGGGGATGGGGACCTTAAATAATGGTGCTAAGCTTGCTTAGCGCCATTATTTAACGCTTGGGTATGGGCAGGCGTAAGGGGACCTGTAGGCATATTTCCATGGTCAGAGACCATGGAAAGTGCCCACAGGTGCCCTTCCCTTGCCCCAAGGACACCCCCACCCACCCTCACCCACACCAGAGGGACACCACATGATGGGAGACCCATCCCAGGTAAGCGCCAGTAAGTATATATTTTTTTCTATTTTATCCCGCTCGGGAGGCCCTGACTTGGGGCCCCTGCACGGCGCTGGCCCCAATGGCCATGCCCAGGGGACATTCGTCCCCTGGGCATGGCTATTGGGGTGGTGGGCATGGCTCCTGTCTTTACTAAAACAGGAGCCATGTCCATGGGGGTTGTGCGCCAGAAATGACGCTACACTGCTTAGAGGCAATTTTTCCTGCCTCTGAACAGTCTAGCGCCATAATTCAGTGCACAAGCCCCGGCTTCCCCTACGCCTCTCCCGCCCTGTTAGGGTCCTTTCCAAGGCGCTAACAGGGCATTAGCGCCATTCCATAAATACGGCGTCCGGCCGGCGTCTTGGAATGGCGCTACCCGGCGCTATACTAGCAGTTTTGCGTGAAAAAGTATAAATCTGGCCCCTAGTTATGAAAAAAGTCTGGCACACTTGAAACCATTTTAATAGACTCAAACTGGTAAAACTTAAAGTGTTTCATTTAGAAAGGAACAAATAAGGGAGATCATTTTGTCAGAGAAATTATGGTTAGTGTCAAATTAAGAAAAATAAGGACTGATTTTAAGAGAGTTCTCAAATATCTTTCTCTTCTATTTCATTGAAACATTCTGCCATGCAGATTGAAACATGCACTTTCAACACCAGCAACAGACTGTCAGTTTACTCCCTGGTGATCAGCAGCTTTACTACAGTGTTCTAATGAGCAACTAGATGCTAACATTCTGAATTTATGCCAAAAGCATGCCACATCTGAATGCTGTCTTGATGGGATAGAGGGAGATAACTGAAATCATTTTTACTGAGGATAACGCAGTAAATGAGGAAATAAGGGCATGTCATAACAAATAAGCCCCCAAGATGACTAAAGAAAAAAGAGCCCAAACTTAGCACAAATATCACCCAAATGTAGCCTAAGTATAGCCCAATGACAGAAGAGTGCAAAACACTTAGGCCCTCATTACAAGTGTGGCGGTCTGGACCGCCAGCTGTGGCGGAGATCCTAATCTGCCAGGGCAGCGCTGCAAGCAGCGCTCTCCTGCGGATTACGACCTTGTTCTCCGCAAGCCTTTTCATGACAGTAACACCGCCATGAAAAAGGCTGTCAGAGAACAGAAGCAGGGGGCCACATGGGGCCCCTGCACTGCCTAAGCACCTGCGGTGGGTAGTACAGGGACCCCCCTGCCCAGCACAGTCGTAATGTTCACTGTCTGCTTGGCAGTGAACATACTTCACGGCTGTTTGAACAACAATGCTGCTATAATTAGACCGGATGCAGTGGAGACCTTTGAACTGGTTTCAATTACAAACGTGAAGGTTTTTTGAAAATCCAGTCGGATTATAATCACTTGAGGTTTGTGATTACGGTGAACATTGTGATTTAGTTCATGAGTGGATTTTCTGGAACGCCAGCATAAGTATTTGGCAAAAAGAACGAAGTGATTTTATCAGGTGTATATATACTGCTGCACATTCATTTTTATGATTATACTACCGTGCGGACTTTGGCGATATTGATTTTGTTAAGATACATAATTTGAACGTGAGACTACCCTGGTGACTTTTTATTTCAAGCAAATCACTCACATGAGTCAAATTAAGGAAATGGCAGTGTAACAGCAATCCCCTTGTAAACGTTTCAGCTGCTGCCAAGAGGGAGAACTATAAGTACCAGCATGCCGCCTGTTACTTACTCTTGATGGCAGAAACCACTTGAAAAAGACGGATGTCGAAACACGTTGTGGTGCCAAAATGCTTTACTGATTGGAATAAATATTCAGCTGATTCAATCTCACACGTGAGCCGAAACGCGTTGTGTTAATAAACACTATTAGCTTTTTTGAATGCCTGAGCGTGCGTCTTTACTGTGGAAGTTTTTGTATTTGTATAAATAATTAACCGGAGTGCTCTGCCAGTTGTGACGCACCACCCCTCTTGGGCCTCCTGGAGCCCGGTTGTGAGCACTTTTGCTGTTTATATATATATATATATATATATATACATATTCACTAAAAAAACAAAGGTTACAGTGGGGACGTTAAAGTTAGGAACTAGAATTTTTTTTTTAAGTATAAATTCACTGAAAAAAACATAGGTTACATGGACGTTATAGTTAGGTTCTGAATTTACTGGTACACTTACCTGAGCTAACTATAACTTGCGCTCCCTTAATGCACTGATTATGACCTCACATATTACATCACTCATGACATGGTCAGTGACATCACTAATGGACATCTCGTACAACATCACTGATGACATCATCCATTGAGTGTAAGTGGTTGTATCAATTTGTGATCGGGTGTGTGAGTGGGTCTATGGATAAATGAGTGGTTGAATCATTTGCTGCATAATTGACCGAATGGATGTGTAAGTTGCTGAACGGGTGAACAATTGGCTGTGTGAGCAGCTGCATTTCATTTTGTTAATGGGTGTGTGGGTGGCTGTATGTGTGAGAGAGTGGGTGTAGGACTGGTTGTCGCGGAAAGTGAATTTGTGTAACTGTATTGGTAAATGACTTGGTGAGTCAGTAACTGTATGGGTGAGTCAGTGAGTGCCTGCATGGTTGTAAGCATAACTGAGTGGATGTGTCAGTTAGTGTATGGGAGAGTCAGTTTGTGTTTGAGTGACTGTATCCTAAACTGAGTGAGTGTTTCAGTGAGCTGCAGCACCAGTCCCCCCCGGAGACCAAGCAGCAGGTGCCTATCTTGTGGGTAACAGCTGGCCACCAAGGGGTGCAGCCTCAGCCCATCTTTGGTGAGGAGGAGGTGACAGCACTGTTTTTTATGTTACGCACCACCTCCCATCCATGCTGGCAACAGGCGGCAGGCTTGGGAGCAGTTACCCCCTGCCTAAACATCGGCTGCATCGGGCTCGAGTGCACTGGTGTGTTCAATGCACAATCCAGGTCCACCATACCACAGACGCACCACTGGGCAGACGTCAATGACGTCAATGAGCATGAGCCGGATTTGCTTGACCTGCTAGGCATAGAGATTCAGGGGCTCAGTGAGCATCAATTATATTATTTGTTGTGTTTGTGTCCTACAGTGCTAACTTTTTTTCGAACAGCGTGCTACTCACAGGGGTAAATTTATTTTACATTAAGAATATTATTATGTGATCCTGTTTGAGCTAGGCAGGTGCTCAGCGCTACCTAATTGTACTCGTCGGCGCTGGCTTTGCATGATTATTTAAGAAGCCATTTCAATGCATACTCCTCCCTACTCTGGTCACCATAGAGAATTAGCATTATAAGTGAGTTAACGTTCTCTGTCACTTTCTTTATCTAGCTCATACAGTCCCAAGCAATTTCACAGTGATGCAAAGTGCAAGTATGCATCTATGAATTGCAAAAAAGATAGACTGAGTTGTTCCATCAAGGGGTGTGAGAAATGAGAATAGAATTAAAGATTATTCATTGCAATGCATTAATTTCAATTGTAGTTTTTGTTAAGGAAATTTGGAATAGGGATCTTAGCAATATAGCCAACTCAACGATAGTTGATCATACTAGTACCATTTCCGAGCTCATTTAGATAAGTACAATGTTACTGTGTTTGCCTGTTATAATAATTTTGTGGAGATTAACTGTACCACCAATTCATTTTTTAAATATTCTTTATTTCTTACATTAGCACCCAAGGGCAAGAAGAGGTACACCACAGAGGAGGGGCTGGAACAGGGGCTGGGGAGGAGCCAACCACCTGCACCAATGCTGCAGGCTCTACTCATCCCAGTAAGTCATATTATTTGACATTATTAATATTTCCATAACTTTTACCTCTACCCACTATTGTACTACGGTTAATTTTGCCTTGTTTACTTTTTTATACTGTCTCCTTTTTTCCAATTCCATAATCCAAATATTGTTAAATTCCTGTTATCACTGCATTATATATTTTTTCTATCTTTCATTGACAATTTTTATTCTATCCTTTCATTGCACTTCAATGATTCTGAGGCATCGTCATCATAGGCTATAGCTCTGCCCCTGAATTCTGCAAAGTTTTTGGTTGGCTTTACTACCTGGCTTTTCTAACATTGTGAACCAACAACATGCCCAGAATGATATTTTTGATGGATGATACTGCAGGGCTAACCAAACTACAACGATGTATTGCTGTCACATTTTTTTAATTTAAAAAAATGAAGGACAGGTGTACCTCGCATTTAAAAACTGTATAATGTTTTTTTCTAGCCACACCGACCACCAGGGGAGCCAGCTCAAGTTCTGCTGTAGGACCAGATGGTGCAGAAGCGGCGGCAAGAAGGGGCAGTGGTAAGTCACATTGCTTGTTTATTGACAATTACTATTACTCACTAGCTACAAGGGCGTAGTCGGGATCATGAACCCCCTGTGTTACAGCTACAGCAGTGGTTGGGTTACTTACGGCCGCTTCTATCTGCAACTCAGCAAAAGCACACAAAATAATGGCTTGGTGAAAACCAGAAAGAACAGAAGGTTAAAAGAAAGGATAGGTGAAGTTAGCGAAAGGAAAGGTTGCATGAGTGGGTGCAAATATGCATGAGTGTGTTTTGGGTAAATGGATGGATGAGTGAAAGGATGATTAAAAGATAGGGTGGATAGTGGATACTGAATGGATGGATAGTGGATTGTGAATTTTGGTGAAAGACTGGATGAGAGAAAGTGAGGCTTAAATCATGGTGGCTATGGGTTAATATAGTAGGAAGAATGAAAGGACGATTGAGTAATCGCTTGGATGAATAAACAAGCAAGCTCTTCTGTAGTGGGACATGCTGCTCACCTACTTCACTTACTTTATGTTTTATGGTTATCAAAGCTATGGTTCAAAGTGCAGGGTTCTATCCCTTGACTCACTAAGGCCCATATTTATACTCCCTTTGCGCCAGATTAGCGTCATTTATTTTAACTCAAATTCGGCGCAAAGCTAACACCATATTTATACTTTGATGCTAGACCTGTCTAATGTCAACATATCGCAGTGTGCGCCATTTTCTGGATGCCTGAAACTGCCTTGCATCAATGAAATGCAATGTAGGCATTCCCGTTCAAAAAAAGACTTAAACACCCGTGCACCATAGTTATCCAACCACGCAAAAATGGCGCACGGCTGGGAGGCGGAGCTGGAAAATTACGCAAATCCTGATTTTCGTCAAAATTAAACGTCTGGGTCAGGGAAGGCATTAAAATGGGGCAAACACACCAATACTTAAGGAAAACTCACACAAGCAACATCAGAGCTCAAAAAGGAAAACATGGAGGTGCTATTCATCCAGCATGCATCAAGACGCAGAGCACAGGAGCAACAGCAGCAGCTTCCACCACACCAACAGGGACCCCAAAGGCAACGCAGAAGGCAGGAGAGGATATTCAGGACCAGGACAACCCTTCAGGGCCTCAGGGAACATGACATCATCCAGAGGTACAGACTAAACTGGCAAGCCATACAGCAGCTGCTGCGCCACTTTGAGCCACAGTTGGCACCCAGCTTGCAGACACCCCACATCATTCCACCAGCGACCAAGCTGCTAGCTGTCCTGCACATGTTGGCAAGTGGCTCTTTTCAAACCACTGGTGCCCTGGTTGCTGGGATCTCACAGCCCTCATTCTCTGCCTTCCTTCCTAAGGTACTTGATGCCACCCCGCCACATCAGCTTCCCCTATACACAGCAGAAGCAGCAGGAGACCAAACAGGGATTCTATCAAATCAATGACTTCCCGCACTTGCTTGATGCCATTGACTGCACACATGTACGGATTGTGCCACCTGCTGCAACAGAGCATCTATACCGCAACAGGAAGCACACACACTCCATCAATGTGCAGGCCATTGTGGATCACCGTGGATTGATCACCAACATCATGGCAAAGTATCCTGGAAGTGTACATTATTCATTCATCTTCCACCACTGCACCATCAATCAGCACTTCCAGGATGGACGATGTGGCAATGGCCTACTTGTTGGTAAGTACGGAAACCTAGTTATATACACACAGCACAGCAACCCTGTAGGACACACAACACATACACCACTACATTGGCACATGGCCAGGAAGACCCTGAGGTTGTGGCACTGGTAGTCATGTTTGATATCCTGACCCAATGTGGACAAATGACAGATGCAGATAACAAGAGATGCCACTCTAGAGCCACAGGGGACCAATTTAAATCCACACAGTGACAATGACAGGGCCTTAACTGGCAGTACAACTTGGAAAATGAATCTTCCAATATCACATCAATAACACTCAATCACACACCCTTCCAAGCAATACGTCCTGTGTAAGGGGTGTGTAATCTGTTTTACTGCAGGTCAAACACCATGAGACACGTAGCATGATGATGCTGACTCTAATGAAGGTGACATGGAATCATTGAGGCAGTACCAATATCTCACATCACTCCTGGGGTGACATTGCCCGCTAGCAATAAGGAAGTGGACTGTGCTATGAAAACATGTGGATGTGACACTAAGGCAAAGTGCACACTGCTACACATACGGATTGAGACAATTCCCCAAATACATAACAGATGTTGAGGCACATGGACCTTCTGACACTAAAACCTTCACCCCACAACCACGTTAGCCAGCTTACTTGGAGCAAGATCCGTAGTGTAGGTTCATGTTTGCACACGAGCCAACTTGGTGAGGGCACAAAAATAGGTTCGCATAGAACTTGTCACACATGGGATAATTGTGCATTGTCAATTGTGAACATTTCAGTGCTGCCAACTTATGGAGATGTGTTGTACATTGTCACCTAGCCAAATCATAGGGCCTCACTGTTGCATTTCACAAACAATTACATATGTTGAATTTGATGGGATGTTCAGCCCATATAGTGCGACTGTGTTACCACCACAGGGGAATCGATTGTGTGTGTGGAAGTATTATGTCACCTCCAGTGAAGGCACACAGAGACTTCTTTCACATTACATAATGCATGGGAGATACACACTGAACAGCAAGTTTCGAAATATACCACTGATAGCAGGTCAATCAGCCAAACACCAGTTTTGATAGTTAAACAACCCAATGGAGAAAGCACATCTTTGGAGCCTAGGATCCTATACAATACCACAAACACAGATGAGTCACAGACGACACAAGATAACAACTGCCATGCAAAGTGATAACCAAGGTGCAACCAAATATTTATCCTCATTTTCTCTTTCAGCTGATCAGGGTTACGGGATCCAGCCATGGATCATGACCCCATTTGCCAACCCAAGCATAGCAGCAGAGTGTGCCTATAATGAGGCACATCGTAGGACACGCACCATAGTTGAGAGGACTTTTGGCATCCTGAAGTCCATATTCAGGTGCCTGGATATCACCGGGAGCAGCCTCCTATATTCACCTGAAATGATCTGCAAGATAATTTTGACCTGTGCCATCCTGCACAACATTTGTGTAAGGTGAACATTCCCCTCTATGAACCAGACCCACAAATGCCTGAAGAGGAGGAAGAGGAGGGTGCTGTCTGTGAAAATGAGGGGGAACATCCAAACACTGCTGCAGGACAACATATCGTACTAAACTTCTTCTGACTATAGTCACCATCACCACTTTGTTATCATATGTCATTAAACACCTAACTTCATCACTCAATCATGCTCTGGGTAATTTTTATGCATCACATGATCCCTAGGAATCATATTCAGAGTTTAGCCTCATGGAGCATTGCAGAAATACAGATTAGGATACTGAAAAAGCCACATCACATTTTATAGGTATGAATGTACAGCCAACATCACACACAGTGTAACTGACATATATCCTGTTTCACACGTGAAGGGCAATATCAGATGACCACAGCTATGAGACACATCCATGTTCCCAACATGGTCCATTGCAGCAAATGACACACAACTAAGACACCATCAATCATAAGGGAAAAAAGTGTCTCATACATGAGGCAGTGGATGTGCTATTGCATTGGTAACAGGAATGTATGACCAGACCCTTGACAGCAGTAAGTATGACATCAGCTATCTCTGCAAGGATTGGTCCCTAGCGTTAATTCCAACACTGCACCCCATGAAATCGGTTATCCATTAAAAATGTATTGATAACTGAATGCAGGGGTATTTCTAAGCATATGCCTCAAAAAATAATGACGCAAAGCCCCTAAGCATCATAAAATTTCACGCATTATAATAAATACGCACAGCATTTGAGACAGGAAGTGATGTAATAGGATATCCTGTTTATAGAAATGGTACAGTGGGTGTAATTTCACTTTCACTTTGCAGTCTGTGATTCTTCTAGACTGTGTGGCAGTGTATAGAGTTATGTCTGTGAATATTGTGCTTTTGTCTCCTGTGTGCTATGTCCATTGTCATCTGTTGTTTTTGTAAGTGTCTGTGTAAATCAGTGTAAGTGTGTTTTTGTCATTTTTTTAGATTAGATTTGTCTTTGTACTGTTGGGAGTGTGTTAGTGGGTATTGTTAGTTGGGGTATTGTTGGGCTGTTTGTGGATTCTTTAACTTTCCTTTCCATACCTCCTTTCCTTGTTTTTGCCTCTTTACCCTTTCCTACCTTTATTATTGCTGAGATGTTGGGAAGGCCACGTCTGGGGAGAATGGGTGAGGAGGAGCTGGGGCTTTTATATGGCTGGTGTGCCACTTCTCCCCCCTGATGTTGGAGGCTAGTGGCAGGGTGATACAGGGGAGAGGAGGCTCAGGTGGGCAAAGGTGCTGTTCCACCTAAGAAGACTATCTGGGTGTTGATAAAATCAGGAGTTTCAGCTATAATACTGGTAAAAGGTATGAAATCAGGCATTTTATTAACTGCAAAACAAAATATGCTGTTTATATCTTAGGCTGCAGTTGTGATAAAATCTAGGTAGGCAGTTCCATCAGACCCTTCAAACTTCGTATACAGGAACACATCCGTGCAATAAAAAACAAAGATATGAGATATCCTTTGGCACTCCATATGTTGGAGCAACATCCTAATGACAACAAAAATCTGGTTCCATGGGGTAAATCAGGTATTACCTAATCGGAGAGGAGGGGACAGAGAACTGGCCCTACGACGCAAGGAGGCAGCATGGATATGCCGCTTACGGACTGTAGGAATGGGCCACAATACCGATGAGGAATTTCATTTCTTCCTTTAAGTATCTTATATAGTCACTCTTCATAGGTTGACAACTCTGCCATTGCTAATGTGCCAATAGGCATAGTACTGATCTCAGGCACCTTCATATCCCAATAAGGACCACCTCTTAGTCTATGTCCTCTCTCATACTGATCTAAGTGGGCTTGCTTTGGCCATTCAATATTGTTACAGTGATCCCTCACTTTTTCCCCCTTTTTCCCTCCTTCCCATCACTTCTTCCTTCTTCTTCATTCCTTTGCATGCAGCTTTTATTTTTGCTATACGACGGTATTAATTCATCCAATACACTCAGTTAACGGTAGTTATTTACCTTGTTTTCTACCCTTCATTGTTGATGGCTGTGAAAGTGCTTTCTCTGCTTTCAAGTACCGCTATTTTCTACGAATCTTTTTACATGACCGCTCTGTATTCATTTTCATTTATATTTTTTTCTTTCTTCTTTGTCACACTTGCTATTTCTTTTTATTATATTACATTCTTATAGCTTGCATTATTTTTCGAAATTCATATGCTTTTTTATTTATTTATATCCCCAAGTCCCAGTTTTCTTCTTTTTCTCTGATCCTTGCTGTTCTAATCTCTCACATATTCCTTTCTAGCCTTTAGTTGGTAATTCCAAGATGGCCGCCTTCTTTTCTTCAGTCGGCACTGCCTTTTTGCCGATCTGTTGCCCTAGCAAAATGTTTTCCCATGTTTGCATGGAAAAATGGCACTGTCGGCTTATTTTAAAAACGAGCACTGTCCCATACTTGGCTTGGACGCATCTCCTACAGGACCGGCAGAGCCTCGGCAACATGAGGCGTCCTTGCCTCGCTACCTAGATGGCAAGTGTATTCAACGCTCTTACACTCATTTTTTGGTCTCATTTTCAATATTTGGGATATATATTTGTTATTGGCCATCGCCATGGTATGCCTTCCAACCCCTGTGTTTCTGTAGAGGGCTGGCATTAAGATTTATCAAATAGGGCGTGGTCTGGGCGCGATCCATGATGGCTGCCTAGGAGCTGAGCTCCGTGAGGTGGCGGGCCGCGCGACGGGGGCGGCGCCGCTGTGGGCGCACCAGAGGACCCCCCGAATACAGCGGGTGTCCGTGAGGAGGTCGGTGACGGCGGGTGGCCGGCGCTCGCGGCACAGGATGCGTGCCCTCCCCATGGATACCGAGCGGAGCGAGAGGGGAGAGATTGAGGCCCGCAGCAGGATTTCAAGCCACGGTCTCAGGTGCGAAGATACCCCGGCGCGGAGTGGCACGTCCCCCGGAGGAGACCGAGGGGGAGAGACGCGCCCCTCCGTTAACACCTGCACTTTGGCAACAGCACTGCCGCGGTCCCCGAAGATGGCGAGCGGCCGGGGCACCGCCCACCCTTCCTTCCTTCTAAGCCGATCGCCACCGGAGAGGAAGAACGGGACTAACCAGTGCCGCGGCCCAAAACAAACGGAGGTCCCCCCAACTCCCCTCCCCCGCTGCGCTGGTGATGGGAGGCCCCGCCATCGGAGCTCCGAGGACAGCTGCCCCCACCTCCTAACCCTATACCCTGCAAAGGAGGCCCCTAAGATTGGCAGAAGCCCCATAGAGGGCAGAGGCACGAGGTCAGCGAAGACTGAGCCGGTGGGGAGGGGGAGCACAAGGAGGTGAGGGAGGTGGGTGAGTGAGTGAGGAGGAGGACAGGGGGGAGGAGAGAGAGAGAAGCACAATATCGAACAGTTAGGGGAGGAAAATGGCGGGGAGTGGACCGGAGGAAGAAAAGGCAAAAAACAAGCAAGAAAACACCACTAAATAGGAAGAGAGACAAACAAAAGAGGGGGGTGGAGTAAAAGGAACAATACTACATTAACAACAAAAGCGAAAAGACACTATTAACCCCAACAGAGCTAAAACCACTAAGGTTTAGAGCGCAAAGAGGACCAAGGGTTGCAGCGGACTCTGGCACCAACCCAACCTCTCTCGCGGACCCCCAAGCCAACACAGAGGCTAGATGTGAGAAAGTAGCCTCTTTCTAGCCTTGTTACCCCCACTTTTGGCCTGTTTGTGAGTGTATGTCAGGGTGTTTTCACTGTCTCACTGGGATCCTGCTAGCCAGGGCCCAGTGCTCATAGTGAAAACCCTATGTTTTGAGTATGTTTGTTATGTGTCACTGGGACCCTGCTAGCCAGGACCCCAGTGCTCATAAGTTTGTGACCTATATGTATGTGTTCCCTGTGTGATGCCTAACTGTCTCACTGAGGCTCTGCTAACCAGAACCTCAGTGGTTATGCTCTCTCATTTCTTTCCAAATTGTCACTAATAGGCTAGTGACCAATTTCCCCAATTTACATGGGCATACTGGAACACCCTTATAATTCCCTAGTATATGGTACTGAGGTACCCAGGGTATTGGGGTTCCAGGAGCATTTCTTGTGCCACCCATAGGGAGACCTGACCATTCTTACACAGGCCTGCCCTTGCAGCCTGAGTGAAATAACGTCCACGTTATTTCACAGCCATTTACCACTGCACTTAAGTAACTTATACGTCACCTATATGTCTAACCTTTACCTGGTAAAGGTTGGATGCTAAGTTACTTAGTGTGTGGGCACCCTGGCATTAGCCAAGGTGCTCCCACATTGTTCAGGGCTAATTCCCTGGACTTTGTGAGTGCGGGGACACCATTACACGTGTGCACTATACATATGTCACGACATATGTATAGCGTCACAATGGTAACTCCGAACATGGCCGTGTAACATGTCTAGGATCATGGAATTCTCACCCCAATGCCATTCTGGCATTGGGGAGACAATTCCATGATCCCCTGAGTCTCTAGCTCAGACCCGGGTACTGCCAAACTACCTTTCCCGGGGTTTCACTGCAGCTGCTGCTGCTGCCAACCCCTCAGACAAGTTTCTGCCCTCCAGGGGTCCAGCCAGGCTTGGCCCAGGAAGGCAGAACAAAGGACTTCCTCAGAGAGAGGGCGTTACACCCTCTCCCTTTGGAATAAGGTGACAGGGCTGGGGAGGAGTAGCCTCCCCCAGCATCTGGAAATGCTTTGATGGGCACAGATGGTGCCCATCTCTGCATAAGCCAGTCTACACCGGTTCAGGGATCCCTCAGCCCTGCTCTGGCGCGAAACTGGACAAAGGAAAGGGGAGTGACCACTCCCCTGACCTGCACCTCCCCTGGGAGATGCCCAGAGCTCCTCCAGTGTGCTCCAGACCTCTGCCATCTTGGAAACAGAGGTGCTGCTGGCACACTGGACTGCTCTGAGTGGCCAGGGCCAGCAGGTGACGTCAGAGACTCCTTCTGATAGGCTCCTTCAGGTGTTGCTAGCCTATCCTCTCTCCTAGGTAGCCAAACCTCCTTTTCTGGCTATTTAGGGTCTCTGCTTTGGGGAATTCCTTAGATAATGAATGCAAGAGCTCATCAGAGTTCCTCTGCATCTCTCTCTTCACCTTCTGCCAAGAAATCGACTGCTGACCGCGCTGGAAGCCTGCAACACTGCAACAAAGTAGCAAAGACGACTACTGCGACCTTGTAACGCTGATCCTGCCGCCTTCTCGACTGTTTTCCTGGTGGTGCATGCTGTGGGGGTAGTCTGCCTCCTCTCTGCACTAGAAGCTCTGAAGAAATCTCCCGTGGGTCGACGGAATCTTCCCCCTGCAACTGCAGGCACCAAAGAACTGCATCACCGGTCCTCTGGGTCTCCTCTCAGCACGACGAGCGAGGTCCCTTGAACTCAGCAACTCTGTCCAAGTAACTCCCACAGTACAATGACTCTTCAGTCCAAGTTTGGTGGAGGTAAATCCTTGCCTCCCCACGCTAGACTGCATTGCTGGGAACCGTGTGTTTTGCAGCTACTCCGGCTCCTGTGCACTCTTCGAGGATTTCCTTTGTGCACAGCCAAGCCTGGATCCCCAGCACTCTAACCTGCATTGCACGACCTCCTGAGTTGTCCTCCGGCTTCGTGGGACCCTCTTGTGCAACTTCAGGTGAGCTCCGGTTCACTCCACTTTGTAGTGCCTGTTCTGGCACTTCTGCGGGTGCTGCTTGCTTCTGAGTGGGCTCCTTCTCTTGCTGGGTGCCCCCTCTGTCTCCTCACACAATTGGTGACATCCTGGTCCCTCCTGGGCCACAGCAGCATCCAAAAATCCTAACCGCAACCCTTGCAGCTAGCAAGGCTTGTTTGTGGTCTTTCTGTACGAAAACACTTCTGTACGACTCTTCACGACGTGGAAAATCCATCCTCCAAAGGGGAAGTTTCTAGCCCTTGTCGTTCCTGCAGCATCCTCAGCTTCTACCATCTGGTGGCAGCTTCTTTGCACCCACAGCTGGCATTTCCTGGGCATCTGCCCACTCCCAACTTGATCGTGACTCTTGGACTTGGTCCCCTTGTTCCACAGGTACTCTTGTCAGGAAATCCATTGTTGTTGCATTGCTGGTGTTGTTCTTTCTGGCAGAATTCCCCTATCACGACGTATGTGCGCTTTGGGGAACTTAGGTGCACTTTACACCCACTTCTCAGGGTCTTGGGGTGGGCTATTTTTCTAACCCTCACTGTTTTCTTACAGTCCCAGCGACCCTCTACAAGGTCACATAGGTTTGGGGTCCATTCGTGGTTCGCATTCCACTTCAAGAGTATATGGTTTGTGTTGCCCCTATCCCTATGTGCCCCCATTGCATTCTATTGTGACTATACATTGTTTGCACTGTTTTCTATTGCTATTACTGCATATATTGGTATTGTGTACATATATCTTGTGTATATTTGCTGTCCTCATACTGAGGGTACTCACTGAGATACTTTTGGCATATTGTCATAAAAATAAAGTACCTTTATTTTTAGTATATCTGTGTATTGTGTTTTCTTATGATATTGTGCATATGACACTTGTGGTACTGTAGGAGCTTCACTTGTCTCCTAGTTCAGCCTAAGCTGCTCTGCTAAGCTACCTTTTCTATCAGCCTAAGCTGCTAGACACCCCTCTACACTAATAAGGGATACCTGGGCCTGGTGCAAGGTGTAAGTACCTCTTGGTACCCACTACAAGCCAGTCCAGCCTCCTACACTAGAGAGCAGCAAGAAGCCTCATCCCTACACGGTTCCAACATAGCCCAGTGGGACGTCGCCTGTCACAGATCCAGTACCAAGATCCTCCCCCTGCACACACCTAGAGCAGCCTGTTCCCCAAAGTGGCTCTGAGAGGTCAACTGGTACTCGCTTGAATCTACTGACTATTCAGAGTCCTTCTCTCTCCCCTCCCTCCTCTGCTGCCCGCACGTCCACGCTAGTCGTCCTAACTGAGACACAGACGGGCACCCTCCGGACCCTCATCAGCACGGGGAAACCTGCAATGCCCAGAGGCAAGACGGCGGGGAAAGCATTGGGTAAGCCCGCCCTCCAAATACTCTTCTCCGAAGCCCTGCACCAACAGAAGCACTCTTCCACTGCAGACTCTTCACCTCCCACGCATGCCATCATGTCAGAAGACGCGCAAGTAGCATCAATGGATCGCATACTACAGGAGATATCGGCAGTAGGTCGCAAACTGGAAGTTGTGGACAATGCTATGGTGGTGCTAACAGCGGAGACGAGATCTATGCGCCTGGAGATAGAGGGATTCCAGTCACAAATCTCCGGACTGGACCATCGAGTAGCAGCAGTGGAAAGTCAAGTGACCTTACAGACTGACAGAGATCAGGAACTCCTCCACCTCCTCAGCAAGCTAACCGACCTTGAAGACAGAAGCCGCAGAAACAACATTCGCTTCCTCGGATTTCCGGAAGGCATTGAGGGTACAGACATTCTCTCTCTTACCTGCAGGACACGCTCCCCAAACTAGCCGACACAACATTTGATCCCCCTTTGGAATTTCAAAGAGCGCACAGACTTGGCCTCAAGAGACAAAACGGCCCGCCCAATCATAGCCTGCTTCCTACGGCACGGGCAGGCCCGCCAACAGTTACAGACATCTCGAACGCAAGTCCACTCCGGTTAGGCTCCTCGAAATCCGCCTCTCGGCGGACTTCTCCAAAGAAACACCAGACCGAAGAAGAGCCTTTCTCTCACTCCGCACTCGCCTTCGCCACTTGGATGTTAAATTCTGCCTATTCCAGCAAGGCAGGATGTGGATCACCAAGAACGGAGAGTCACGAACCTTCTACGACCCAGAGGACCTGAAAACATTCCTAGAGGGACTACATGACCCGACACAATCCATTGAATCAGCAATCCAACCCCCCCAAGACACACAGAGCCAAACCCGGGGAGTGGGCCAACCGGAAACTGCTCTGGACACCGATGGAAGATCAACCACAGACCCTCAAGCCAGGGGCAGAGACTTGGAGAGACTAACAAAAAGCTTCGATGACAGGGGCCAAGTACTAAAGCCTCTGAAACCCTGGGTGCCCGCCATCTGAAACCAAGACGGATACTGTTTCCCTATAAGCCCTCGATGTCATGAACCACAGACTGTGATAGAGGCGTTGCAGGAACTTTATGGCGAAGGAGACCAGATAAAGAGAAGAGATGAATATCCGTTTTCACGTATACCCTTAAGACATTGTAACTTTGAGAATCATTGCCCCTAGTAGGCCTCGACCGCCTCAGACTGTTTGGATTGTGTGATTGTTTTCGATGGCTCCCGACCGCTCTTGCTCTTCCTTCCCCCCCACCACTCTTTTCTGGTAACACTTACCATATCCCATAACACTCTCCCCACCTGGAAACACGATCTAGTATACCCTCTGGGAAACGTGGGAATTGACGTAATACTCACATACATAACTGGCTTGTCCTAGATGGGTTGGGGCTAGATGGCTCCGAACTGGGTTTGGGCTTTGGGTACCGGCCTGTCAATAGACTCTGTAGAGGGCCCACGGTGGGAGTTGGTGCAGAGCAGAGTAGACCACAGGTGCTAAGATCCAGGGTATACTTATGCCGCAACCCTTCAGAACAACCAAGGGGGTGAGACCCTTGTAATAGCAGCATCTTCCCCTCTTCTCTCTACTGACTTGCTATTTCCTTCTTCTTTTCTTTTCAATTCTCCTTCTTATTCTACATACCTGTTGTTTCCCTTCTTCTTTTCCCAGCATCCTCTCCAGTTTATAGAGTCTATTCCATCCTCCCCGTGCTCATACCCCCGGGTGGGCTGATATAGGAAGTAAGGATGCCCAACCCGACTGGAGCATCGGTAGTACCTCTTCGGGTCATCTCATGGAATGTAAATGGTCTCATCCACTTCATCAAACGGAAAAAAGTCCTATCCTACCTTAACTCTAAACAGAAGGACATCGCCCTATTGCAAGAGACAGATCTAGATAGTCTTCAATCTGATAAATTGTGGCGTGACTGGTTGGGTACCGTCCTGTTTAGTTGCAATCCACCCTCATCCAGTACGGAGAATGCCCCAAGGAAATGCGGGGTGGCGATCCTCTTATGTAAAACCCTCCCTTTCACGGTCGTCAGATCGTGGACTGACGCTGAGGGCTGATACGCATTCGCCAAATTGAAGATCGGGAACTCACCACTGTGTGTTGGATCCGTCTATGCACCAACAGGTCCCGAACGCTTCTTTTTCTTACAGCTCAACCGGCTCCTGACCGAGATAGGGGCATCCCATTACGTTATAGGAGGAGATTGGAACCTAGCTAGAGACTCAGCACTGGACAGGACGGGACCCTTGGACACGAGCAATAATGCAGACAGAGCCCTACAGACTGACATACTCGCGGACAATGTCTTAGTCGACCACTGGAGGCTGACCCACCCGGCGGACAGAGAATTTACTTTTCTCTTGCCGGTGCATGGTACCCAATCCCGGATTGACTATTTCCTTCTATCCCACAATCTTGTGGCCCATACCCTTGAGGACGATATACCTGAGGGAGGCCTTTCAGACCATTCCCCAGTCATTGTAGCCATCCGCTTAGGCCTGGTATCTCCGGCCCGCAAACCATGGAGATTAGCGGTTCATCGCTATCGATCCCCCCAAGGTAAGTTGCAGTTACAAGATCACGCAAAAAACTTTTGTCCAAGAGACCCTTTACTATGTGGCAGCTACCGACCCATCTCTCTCCTAAATGGGGAGATCAAAATCCTAGCAAGTGTCCTGGCAAACAGGCTACGAAAATTAATCCCATCCTTAATACACTATACACAGGTGGGGTTTGTGCCAGGCCGCACCTCTAGAACCACCTACGTACCCTATGCCACACCTTATGGGCTGCCAGGGACTCATCGGAGACGGCACTGGCCTTGTCCTTAGACGCCAAAAAGGCGTTTAATCGCATAGAATGGCCCTACTTATTTGCAGCCCTGGAGAGATTTGGTCTGGGCGGCAAATTTATCTCTATGGTGCGACTGCTCTACGACCAGCCCGCGGCCAGAGTCAACTGTGGGGGTTTCCTCTCGGATCCTTTCCCTATCCGGAGGGGCACACGACAGGGATGCCCCCTCTTGCCTCTCTTGTTCTTGCTGGTAATGGAGCCCTTGGCTGCAGCCATTCGATCCTCCCCCTCCATAACCGGCCTTCCATTACCCGAAGGTACCTCCAAGATATACTTATACGCTGACGACGTTCTCTTAACACTCACAGACTTAGAATGATCCATTCCGGCCTTGCTAGAGGTAATCGAGGACTTTGCAGCCCTTTCGGGATACCGCATTAATTGGGACAAAAGTGAGGCACTCCCGCTATCGCGAGTAACCACAAAGGCAGCACTCCTAGGCTATCCATTCCGCTGGATGCCGAAACACCTTAAATACCTGGGAGGGCTTGTCAATCCAGGCCTGACACACATGGTGGCGGACAACATTGACCCTCTCATTATGCGGGCAAAACTGGACTTTGCCAAATGGACCCAGTTGAGCCTCTCCATGTGGGGCAGAGTGCAAGCGGTTAGAATGGTGACGGGGCCCCAAGTCACCTATATCCTGGGTCTTCTTCCCTTACAAGTGCCCATTTCCACACTACGAGGCATTGATGCACTAATCAGATCATCTGTATGGGGCACAATACGACCACGGCTATTGTAGGAAAGTACCATCTTGCCTGGCATGATACCCCCATATTTCACTGTATATATGTTGTTTTAGTTGTATGTGTCACTGGGACCCTGCCAGCCAGGGCCCCAGTGCTCATAAGTGTGCCCTGTATGTGTTCCCTGTGTGATGACTAACTGTCTCACTGAGGCTCTGCTAACCAGAACCTCAGTGGTTATGCTCTCTCTTTGCTTTCCAAATTGTCACTAACAGGCTAGTGACCAATTTCACCAATTCACATTGGCATACTGGAGCACCCTTATAATTCCCTAGTATATGGTACTGAGGTACCCAGGGTATTGGGGTTCCAGGAGATCCCTATGGGCTGAAGCATTTCTTTTGCCACCCATAGGGAGCTCTGACAATTCTTACACAGGCCTGCCACTGCAGCCTGAGTGAAATAACGTCCACATTATTTCACAGCCATTTACCACTGCACTTAAGTAACTTATAAGTCACCTATATGTCTAACCTTTACCTGGTAAAGGTTGGGTGCTAAGTTACTTAGTGTGTTGGCACCCTGGCACTAGCCAAGGTGCCCCCACATTGTTCAGGGCAAATTCCCCGGACTTTATGAGTGTGGGGACACCATTACACGTGTGCACTATACATAGGTCACTACCTATGTATAGCGTCACAATGGTAACTTCGAACATGGCCATGTAACATGTCTAAGATCATGGAATTGTCACCCCAATGCCATTCTGGTATTGGGGAGACAATTTGATGATCCCCCGAGTCTCTAGCACAGACCCGGGTACTGCCAAACTACCTTTCCCGGGGTTTCACTGCAGTTGCTGCTGCTGCCAACCCCTCAGACAGGTTTCTGCCCTCCTGGGGTCCAGCCAGGCTTGGCCCAGGAAGGCAGAACAAAGGACTTCCTCAGAGAGAGGGCGTTACACCCTCTCCCTTTGGAATAAGGTGACAGGGCTGGGGAGGAGTAGCCTCCCCCAGCATCTGGAAATGCTTTGATGGGCACAGATGGTGCCCATCTCTGCATAAGCCAGTCTACACCGGTTCAGGGATCCCTCAGCCCTGCTCTGGCGCGAAACTGGACAAAGGAAAGGGGAGTGACCACTCCCCTGACCTGCACCTCCCCTGGGAGGTGCCCAGAGCTCCTCCAGTGTGCTCCAGACCTCTGCCATCTTGGAAACAGAGGTGCTGCTGGCACACTGGACTGCTCTGAGTGGCCAGGGCCAGCCGGTGACGTCAGAGACTCCTTCTGATAGGCTCCTTCAGGTGTTGCTAGCCTATCCTCTCTCCTAGGTAGCCAAACCTCCTTTTCTGGCTATTTAGGGTCTCTGCTTTGGGGAATTCCTTAGATAACGAATGCAAGAGCTCATCAGAGTTCCTCTGCATCTCTCTCTTCACCTTCTGCCAAGAAATCGACTGCTGACCGCGCTGGAAGCCTGCAACACTGCAACAAAGTAGCAAAGACGACTACTGCGACCTTGTAACGCTGATCCTGCCGCCTTCTCGACTGTTTTCCTGGTGGTGCATGCTGTGGGGGTAGTCTGTCTCCTCTCTGCACTAGAAGCTCCGAAGAAATCTCCCGTGGGTCGACGGAATCTTCCCCCTGCAACCGCAGGCAACAAAAGACAGCATCACCGGAGGAGAGGATCATAGCCATGACCTGCACTGCCACACACGAAAGAATCATCTATAACCTACAAGATCAAGCTCAAATATTCACGCAGGTATGGGCTCCCTTCCTTACAAGGGGACGATAGTGCCCCACCCAGAACCACCGCTCCCTCCCCTTCCCCTCTCCCCTCCCCCTCACTTCCCCTCTCCCCCTCCCCCTCTCCCCTTCCCTACTATTGCTCTTGTATTTCTCTCTCCCCTTACGTTCTTTCCCCCTCTTTTCCCTCATTTTCTCTCTCTCTCTCCATTCTTTCTTCTCTTCCTTCCTTCCTTTTTTCCCTTTTTCCTACTGTCCTTTTCTTTCTTCTTCTCTGTTTCTCTTTTTCTCTTCCTCTTTCTTTCTTTTCTTCTATATTCCCTTCTAAATTCATTAGAGATTACATACCGCCCTTCAGCAACACCCCAAACAGACCTAAGCTGCACACCCTTATCTCCACCTCGTGAGAAAGAGACCTTGTTTCAGCCGGAATTGGCCACACGGTAGACAAGAGCTGCAAGCCCCACTATCTGTGCTGCAACACCCTCCCTTGGTAATCTGAAACCACGGGACACATCAACACAATACCTCAGGTTTTTCGAAGTACAAACAACAATTTGTTAGTGTCTTGTACGTTTCTCAATTTCTCTAATTTTCTAATATTTCTGATGCGAAACTATTTCTAAATGCCAGGACCTTGATCCCAACTGACCTTGTACCACATTGTATCATTACCAATAAAAGAAAATAATAAAAAATAATAATGAAAAAAAAGATTTATCAAATACTTTGGTTTCACTAACACGATCGCCTAAAGCGTGACCGCATCTATTCTCGCAAAAACAACATATATATAATTATCAACAATTTCCTTTGCTCTTACTCACTGTCCACTGGGCCCGTTTATTATTATATCTGCATTCTTATTAATTATTCTACCGTACTGTAACAAAACGAGTTGAATATTTCACAGCGTTTTATGGGACACTTTATTCTACCATTGCCTTATTATTACAAGGCTTTTTTCCTTTCTGTGTTCTTTACATTTGTTTGTCCATCCAATACTTACGACTCATTTCTGTGACATGCTAGGTTTGATTGTGTGTCGCTTTTCTCTTCATTGTTAGTTTGCTACTCTTGCATTTCGTTTTGTTGGCATCAATGACCTCAATAATCAGCATGAGAGATGATATTGATTACTACTTATACATAAGGTAGGAGCTTTTTGATTCAAATTCTTTCTGGAAATTTCACATATAGGATCAAATTAAAAGTCCCTTATTACATCAGGCTTCAACAATATTAACTTTTAGATATTTTCTTATTTATAATTGGTGGTATCTACACATGGTGGTATTACGTTTTGGACAGTCTACAATTGTTAATTAACATTGTTGTAAAAGCAAACATTCATCTTTTTATGTTGTGCCTCATCTCTAGGCACGATCCTTTGGCAAGCGTCGCCAGCTCTTTTTGTTTGGACACTTCTTTTTTTCCTCTTTATTCTTTTGTGGATATTACATATGTACGTAGTGTTAGTTCATGTTTATTCATTGTATTTGTGCATTATTTGTATCAAATTCTCGTTAATTTATCACTTTGTTTTATTTCATTTTGTTATTTATATATATTCCTTATCTATATTTTGGTTTCAAACTTCAGTTCAATAATCCAGATCGCTCATACTGTTTATATCTATTTTTTCTTCTTTTCTCTTTAAATTCAGCACATTCCGATTTGGTTGTGGTTGTCTGCATGTTTCATAAATTAGTCAAACGTTTCAGTCATGCTTTTAATGTGCACTCTATATTTGTAAGTAGCTTCCATGTTATGTATGTATCTTTGTAAATATATTTAGGATATTTTCTCTAGCATATTTCAGCCCTGAAGAAGTCCTTTGTTAAGGACGAAACGTGTTGGCTGATGTGTTTTTATGTGCAAAGAAAACTAAATAAAAAGAAGATGATCATGTGACGATATTGACTAACTGGACTTTATTGTTCTACTTCAAGTGGTGCACTATCAAAATATCTATTATCGTATCTCTCTTGAGTTAGTACCTTGGCGGCAGGTGCTGTGATTTGTGCACATATTGTTTTACAAATACTTGCTTCTTGTTTCTTTACAAGGCTCATATCTAAGTAGGGGATAGGGATAGGTGCATTTTCGTTTTGAACCCACTGCCAATCCTTGCAATAGTTTCCTTTTCAGGGTTTTTATTTGCACTATCCCACCATATATAACACTTCAACTTTTCCAATATGTCACATTTTAAAGATAGAGGTGAGGAAATGGCAAGGGACCTTTAATCCAATCAGGTTCCACAGGATAGAACCAATACTAGTTTGATAAGCCAAGAAGGTCTAAAGACCAGATTTCAAAAACTTGAGTGACTTAAGAAACAGGAGATGGCCAGGTGGTGGGATGGTATTACACTACAAAAATATCTTGAAAACAAAAAAATCCCACGAGGCCTGAGAATTCTCATTTTCCCAACCTTTGAAGACTTGGATGAGGAATCATTGACAGAATGGGAGGAAAGTCTACAGAGTGCCTCCTTTACAATGATGCGCATATTAATCACACATTCATAGAAAAAAACTACCAAGTTACAGGCTGAGGTCGATAACATTGAGAAAGGCATTGAATGTATGAATCTAAAGGATGCTACTAAAAGAACTATGAGAATCTGGACAGAATATTGGAAGAACACCAACTATATCTGTTGAACAAGAAATTACGTAAAAATAAAGAGGATGACATGGATTACAAAGAAGGAAGGATTTATACCTTTGCACGTAAATATGACAAATTGAGAAAACCCTCGGCTAACAAAAGAACACGCATTGAAATGACGGCCACCGACTCAGGCAGTTCAAGCTCTATGTGCTCCCTTGAAAGTGCAGTATCAAATGAAGCATCAACATCAGCACTTCCATCCTGGAATCCATCACCTTTTTTAGTAGAAATGGAAAGGCTAAGACTGGGGAAAGAATTTGTATGAAAAGAAAGATCAGAAGAGGGGGTAAAAGATGGAGGCAAAAACACAGGCCCAGATCCCCAGGGGATACAAACACGTTCCTACAGGAACTAGCTACATATGATTTGGTGAATGCTATCACACCTATGCCATCTCCAGCTATTGACTCCACAATACAGCAAGAAAAATTGGTGATTGTCAAACTGTCTAATCGTGTGCTCAATAAAGATGAATGCGAAATCCTAAGTAAAGGATTGGGTTTTTGTCCCACACAAATGAATGATCCCACTGATGTTTTCATTTACTTGTTTAAATTCACACGCCTGTTGAAAGTGAAGGATCACTTTAGCGTGTTACATACACCAGCTACCCCGTCAGTTGAGTCATCCCCTACACTATCCCATTCTGTTTCTGACCTCTATGACTTACAACAAGTTATGTCACTCACTGAAAATGACCATACTGATATTAATGCACTAAGGAAGGATCTTGACATTGAGGAAAATTCATGTTAATAGTGGCCTAAGACCTGGTTCTAAATTTGTCCCTCAAGGAACACATCATAATATTTATCTCTTCTGCATGCGAGTTACTAATGATTTCTATAAACTCATGGTAAGGCTTAATATCTCTAAATTTAGAGATGATAATCTGTCCAAAACAGAGAGAAGTGCATTACACTCTAAAATTGGACCCCTCGATAGTGATCAAGGAAGCTGACAAGGGCGGAAATGTTGTGGTTATGAATAAATCTGATTATAGCAACACAATAAATCTGATTATATCCAGGAAATCAACAGGCAACTGTCAAATAGCGCCTGCTACGAATGCACCACAGGGAATCCAATGTAACCCCTCAATGAGTTCATCAATATGCGACTAGAGGACTGGCGTGAAAGTGGCCTCATTTCAGAAGGTGAATACAAATACTTGACGGTTCATGACCCACACTTTCCGTGTATATATCTACTGCCTAAAATATATAAAATCAACAAATTTCCTCCAGGTAGACCCATCATCTCCGGCAATTCCTCTCCCACCGAGAGATTGTCAGAGTATGTGAATATGTTACTACAACCCTTTGTACATAATCTACCGGCTTACATACAAGACTGCAAAGATATACTCAATACCTTTGATGACTTTGATTGGACGGATGACCTCATGTTTGTAACCATGGGTGTGACTAGCCTTTACACTTGAATACACAAACAATGTGGGACCAGAGCTGTTGAATTGTTTCTCTGTACTAGAACTGCTGACCATTGGCAGCATAACAACATGCTGATGGAGATGACTGATATCATTCTCTCCAAAAACATATTCTTGCATGATGGTCAGTGGTTTCATCAGATACAAGGGACTGCGATGAGTTCCAGGTTTGCTCCCTCTTATGCCTGACTATTCATGGGTTGGTATGAGAAAGAGCATGCCTGGGGCAGACATGCCACTCAATGGACTGACCTATTAGTCTTCTGGGGCAGATATGTAGATGATATTATTCTCTTGTGGAAAGGGTCTGTGTAACAGCTTTTTGCATAACATCTCTTTCTCAATGAAAATCCATTCAATGTCAAACTGAGATTATAGTACAGTAAAGAACGGATAGATTTTCTTAATATTAAATTTTATGTTAAAAACAATAAGATACAAAGCACTCTCTTTAGGAAGCCTACATCATGTAATAGTGTTCTTCATGCTAGCAGTGCTCATCCGAAATCGGTCATTAACAATATCCCTTTTGGTGAAATGGTTCGCATGAGGCGCAACTGTAGCACCAGTAACACATTCACTGCCCACATTGATAAAGCCAAACAGAGATTTAAAAATGTAGGGGACAGTGAAGATGTTCTAATAAATGCACATAAACTTATTTGTACAGTAAAAAGACACACAACACTCAGATCCAACACCAACAAAAAGAAAAGACAGGTCTAGTCACTTTGAGTTTATCACTCAATTTTCTACATTGAGTAATGACATATACAAGATTCTGCATAGGCACTGGCACCTACTATTAGAAGTACCTGGTATCAGTAGTTCCATTTCCAGGAAACCACAGGTGACCTATCGAAGGGGTCGGACCCTGAGGGACCACCTATGTCCCAGTTATATCAATATGATGAGGACACATACATGGCTACCCACAGGTCCTAAAGGACTTTTCATTTGACATGAATGTTATATGTGCAGTCTGGGTGTTGATAAAATCAGGAGTTTCAGCTATAATACTGGTAAAAGGTATGAAATCAGGCATTTTATGAACTGCAAAACAAAATATGCTGCTTATATCTTAGGCTGCAGTTGTGATAAAATCTATGTAGGCAGTACCATCAAACCCCTCAAACTCCGAATACAGGAACACATCCGTGCAGTAAAAAAACAAAGATATGAGATATCCTTTGGCGCTCCATAGGATGGATCAACATCCCAATGACAGCAAAATCTGGTTCCATGGGGTAGATCAGGTATTACCTAATCAGAGAGAAGGGGACAGAGAACTGGCCCCACGACTCAAGGAGGCAGCATGGATATGCTGCTTACGGGCTGTAGGAATGGGGCACAATACCGATGAGGAATTTCATTACTTCCTTTAAGTATCTTCTATAGTCACTCTTCACAGGTTAACAACTCTGTAATTGCTAATGTGCCATTAGGCATAGTACTGATCTCAGACACCCTCATATCCCAATAAGGACCACCTCTTAGTCTATGTCCTCTCTCATACTGATCTAAGCGTGCTCGCTGTGGCTATTCAATATTGTTGAAGTGTTCCCTCACTTTTTTATTTACCTCCTTCCCATCACTTCTTCCTTGTTCTTCATTCCTTTGCATGCAGCCTTTATTTTTGCTATATAACCATAGTAATTCATCCAAGACACTCAGTTAACGGCGGTTCATTCCCTTGTTTTCTACCCTTCATTGTTGATGGCTGGGAAAGTGCTTTCTCTGCTTTCGAGTACCTCTATTTTCAATGAATCTTTTTACAGGACCGCTCTGTATTCATTTTCATTTATATTTTTTTCTTTCTTCTTTGTCACACTTGCTATTGCTTTTTATTAGATTACGGCCCATATTTATACTTTTTGACGCTAAACTGCGCTAACGCAGTTTAGCGTCAAAATATTTTGCGCCGTCTAACGCCATTCTGAAGCGCCATGCGGGCGCCGTATTTATGGAATGGCGTTAGACGGCGCAATCAGACCGGCGCTGCCTGGTGTGCGTGGAAAAAAACCACGTAGACCAGGCAGCGCCGGCGTTGGGAAAAAATGACGTTAGGGCGTCTTAAAATGGCGCAAGTCCGGTTGACGCTAAAAAATCGTCTTAACCCGACTTGCGCCATTTTTTTTCGACGCCCATCCCCCATCAACATGACTCCTATCATTGTAAAGATAGGAGTCATGCCCCCTTGCCCAATGGCCATGCCCAGGGGACTTATGTCCCCTGGGCATGGTCATTGGGCATAGTGGCATGTAGGGGGGCACAAATCAGGCCCCCCTATGCCACAAAAATTAAAAAAAAAATACTTACCTGAACTTACCTTAATGTCCATGGGATGGGTCCCTCCGTCCTTGGGTGTCCTCCTGGGGTGGGCAAGGGTGGCAGGGGGGGTCCCTGGGGGCAGGGGAGGGCACTCTGGGCTCATTTTGAGCCCACTTGTCCCTTAACGCCATCCCTGACCCAGGCGTTAAAAAGCGGCGCAAATGCGCCGTTTTTGGCCACGCCCACTCCCGGGCGTCTCTTTTGCCCGGGAGTATAAATACCACGTAAAGGCCTGGGAGTCATTTTTTAAGACGGGAACGCCTCCCTTGCATATCATTAACGCAAGGAAGGGGTTCACGCTAAAAAATGACGCACACTCCGGGCACCTTGGCGCCCGAAGCGTCTAACGCCAGAGTATAAATATGGCGTTAGTTGGCGTTAGTTCTGCGTCGAATTTGCGTCGAAAAAAACGACGCAAATTCGGCGCAAACGGAGTATAAATACGGGCCTACATTCTTAGAGCTTACAATGTTTTTCGAATTTCATATGCTTTTTTATTTATTTATATCCCCCAGTCCCAATTTTCTTCTTTTTCTCCGATCCTTGCTGTTCTAATCTCTCACATATTCCTTTCTATCCTTTAGTTGGTAATTCCAAGATGGCCACCTTCTTTTCTTCAGTCGGTACTGCCTTTTTGCCGATCTGTTGAACTAGAAACGTGTTTTCCCATGCTTCCATGGGAAAATGGCGCTGTTGGCTTACTTTAAAAACAAGCACAGTCCCATGCTCAGCTTGGACACCACTCCTACAGGACCGGCAGAGCCTCAGAAACATGAGGTGTCCTCGCCTCGCTACCTAGATGGTAAGCTTATTCAGCGCTCTTACACTCGTTTTTTGGTCCAATTTTCTAAATTTGGGATACATTTATTATTGCCCATCGCCATGGTATGCCTTCCAACCCCCGTGTTTCTGAAGAGGGCTGGCACTAAGATTTATCAAATACTTTGGTTTCACTAACACAATCGCCTAAAACGTAACCGCATCTATTCTCGCAAAAAACTATATATATATAATTATCTACAATTTCCTTTGCTCTTACTCACTTTGTCCACTGGGCCCGTTTATTGTTATATCTGCATTCTTATTAATTATTCTACTGTACTGTAACAAAACGAGCTGAATATTTCACAGCGTTTTATGGGGCACTATATTCTACCATTGCCTTATTATTACAAGGCTTTTTTCCTTTCTGTGTTCTTTACATTTGTTTGTCCACCCAATACTCACCACTTGTTTCTGTGACATGCTAGGTTTGATTTTGTGTCGATTTTCTCTTCATTGTTGGTTTGCTACTCTTGCATTACGTTTTGTTTGCATCAATGACCACAATAATCAGCATGAGAGAGGATAGCGATTACTACTTATACATAAGGGAGGAGCTTTTTGATTCAAATTCTTTCTGGACAATTCACATATAGGATCAAATTAAAAGTCCCTTATTACATCAGGCTTCAACAATATTAACTTTTAGATATTTTCTTATTTATAATTGGTGGTATCTACACATGGTGGTATTACGTTTTGTACAGTCTACAATTGTTATTGAGATTGTTGTAAAAGCAAACATTCATCTTTTTATGTTATGCCTCATCTCTAGTCACGATCCTTTGGCAAGCGCCGCTGGCTCTTTTTGTTTGGACACTTCTTTTTTTCCTCTTTATTCTTTTGTGGATATTACATGTGTATGTAGTGTTAGTTCATGTTTATTCATTGTATTTGTGTATTATTTGTATCAACCTCTCGTTAATGTATCACATTGTTTTATGTTATTTTGTTATTTATATATATTCCTTATGTGTATTTTTGTTTCGAACTTCAGTTCAATAATCCAGATCACTCATACTATTTATATCTATTTTTTCTTCTTTTCTCTTTAAATTCATCACATTCCATTTTGGTTGTCTTTTGTCTGCATGTTTCATAAATTAATCAAACTTTTTAGTCATGCTTTTAATGTGCACTCTATGTTTGTAAGTAGCTTCCATATTATGTATATCTTTGTAAATATATTTAGGATATTTTCTCTATCATATTTCAGCCCTGAAGAAGTCCTTTGTTAAGGACGAAACGTGTTGGCTGATGTGTTTTTATGTGCAAGGAAAACTAAATAAAAAGAAGATGATCATGTGACAATATGGACTAACTGGACTTTATTGTTCTACTTCAAGTGGTGCACTATCAAAATATCTATTATCTTATCTCTCTTGAGTTAGTACCTTGGCGGCAGGTGCTGTGATTTGTGCACACATTGTTTCACAAATACTTGCTTCTTGTTTCTTTACAAGGCTTATATATCTAAGTAGGAGATAGGGATAGGTGCATTTTCATTTTGAACCCACTGACAATCCTATCAATAGTTTCCTTTTCAGGGTTTTTGTTTGCACTATCCCACCATATATAACACTTCAAGTTTTCCAATATGTCACATTTTAAAGATAGACGTGAGGAAATGGCAAGGGACCTTTAATCCAATCAGGTTCCACAGGATGGAACCAATACTAGTTCAATAAGCGAAGAAGGTCTAAAGACCAGATTTCAAAAACTTGAGCGACATAAGAAACAGGAGATGGCCAGATGGTGGGATGGTATGACACTACAAAAATATCTTGAAAATAAAAACATCCCACGAGGCCTGAGAATTCTCATTTTCCCAACCTTTGAAGACTTGGATGAGGAATCATTGACAGAATGGGAGGAAAATCTACAGAGTGCCTCCTTTACAATGATGCGCATATTAATCAAACATTCAGAGAAAAAAAACTACCAAATTACAGGCAGAGATCGATAAAATTGAGAAAGGCATTGAATGTATGAATCTAAAGGATGCTACTAAAAAGAACTATGAGATCCTGGACAGTATATTGGAAGAACACTGACTATATCTGCGCGACAAGAAATTACGTAAAAATAAACAGGATAACATGGATTACAAAGAAGGAAGGATTTATACCTTTGCACGTAAATATGACAATTTGAGAACACCCTCGGATAACAAAAAGAACACTCATAGAAATGACGGACACCAACTCAGCCATTTCAAGCTCTATGTGCTCCCTTGAAAGTGCAGTATCAAATTAAGCATCAACATCAGCACTTCTATCCTGGAATCCATCACCTTTTTTTAGTAGAAATGTAAATGCTAAGACTGGGGAACAAATTGGCATGAAAAGAAAGATCAGAAGGGGGGGGTAAAAGATTGAGGCAAAAACACAGGCCCAGATCCCGAGGGGATACAAACACGTTCCAAGAGAAACTAGCTACGTATGATTTGGTGAATGCTATCACACCTATGCCATCTCCAGCTATTGACTCCACAATACAGCAAGAAACATTGGTGATTGTCAACCTCTCTAATCGTGTGCTCAATAAAGATGAATGTAAAATCCTAAGTAAAAGATTGGGTTTTTGTCCCCCACAAATGAATGATCCCACTGATGTTTTCATTTACTTGTTTAAATTCACACGTCTACTTAAATTGAAGGATCACTTTAGCGCATTACATACACCAGCTACCCCGTCAGTTGAGTCGTCCCCTTCACTATCCCATTCTGTTTCTGACCTCTATGACTTACAACTAGTTATGTCACTCACTGAAAATGACCATATTGATATTGATGCTTTAAGGAAGGATCTGGGAATTGAGGAAAATTCATGTGTTAATAGTGGCCTAAAACCTGGTTCTAAATTTGTCCCTCAAGGAACACATCATAATATTGATCTCTTCTGCATGCAAGTTTCTAATGATTTCTATAAACTCATGGAAAGGCTTAATATCTCTAAATTTAGAGATGATAATCCGTCTAAAACAGAGAGAAGTGCATTACACTCTCTAAAATTGGACCCCTCGATAGTGATCAGGGAAGCTGACAAGGGCGGAAATGTTGTGGTTATGAATAAATCTGATTATATCCAGGAAATCAACAAGCAACTGTCAGATAGCGCCTGCTACGAACGCACCACGGGGAATCCAATGCAACCCCTCAGTGAGTTCATCAATATGTGATTAGAGGACTGGCGTGAAAGTGGCCTCATTTCAGATGGTGAATATAAATACTTGAGGGTTCATGATCCACACTTTCCGTGTACATATGTACTGCCTAAAATACATAAAGGGGACAAATTTCCTCCAGGTAGACCCATCATCTCCGGCAATTCCTCTCCCACCGAGAGATTGTCAGAGTATGTGGATATGTTCCTTCAACCCTTTGTACATAATCTACCGGCTTACATACAAGACGGCAAAGATATACTCAATAAATTTGATGACTTTGATTGGTCGGATGGCCTCATGTTTGTAACCATGGATGTGACTAGCCTTTACAGTTGTATACACAAACAATTTGGGACCAGAGCTGTTGAATCTTTTCTCTGTAATAGAACTGCTGACCACTGGCAGAATAACAACATGCTGCTGGAGATGACTGATATCATTCTCTCCCAAAACTTTTTCTTGCATGATGGTCAGTGGTTTCATCAGATACAAGGGACTGTGATGAGTTCCAGGTTTGCTCCCTCTTATGCCTGCCTATTCATGGGTTGGTATGAGAAAGAGCATGCTTGGGGCAGACATGCCACTCAATAGACTGAACTATTAGTCTTTTGGGGCAGATATATAGATGATATTATTCTCCTGTGGAAAGAGTCTGCGGAACAACTATTGGCATATCATCTCTTTCTAAATGAAAATCCATTCATTGTCAAACTGAGCTTACAGTACTGTAAAGAACGGATAGATTTTCTTGATATTAGATTTTATGTTGAAAACAATAAGATACAAAGCACTCTCTTTAGGAAGTCTACATCGTGTAATAGTATTATTCATGGTAGCAGTGCTCATCCGAAATCGGTCATTAACAATATCCCTTTTGGTGAAATGGTTTGCATGAGGCGCAGCTGTAGCTCCAGTAACACGTTCGCTGCCCACATTGATAAAGCCAAACAGAGATTCAAAAATGGAGGCTACTTTGAAGATGTTGTAACAAATGCACATAAATGTATTGCTACAGTAAAAAGACACACAACACTCACAACTGACAACAAAAAAAGAAAAGACAGGCCTAGTCACTTGGCTTTTATCACTCAATTTTCTACATTGAGTAATGACATATACAAGATTCTGTGTAGGCACTGGCACCTACTATTAGAAGTACCTGGTATCAGTAGTTCCATTTCCAGGAAACCACAGGTGCCTATCGAAGGGGTTGGACCCTGAGGGACCACCTATGTCCCAGTTATATCACTACGAATAGGACACATACATGGCTACCCACTGGTCCCAAAGGATTTTTCATTTGCCATGAATGTTAAATGTGCAGTATGGGTGTTGATAAAATCAGGAGTTTCAGCTACAATACTGGTAAAAGGTATGAAATCAGGCATTTTATTAACTGCAAAACAAAATATGCTCTTTATATCTGAGGCTGCAGTTGTGATAAAATCTATGTAGGCAATACCATCAGATCCCTCAAACTCCATATACAGGAACACATCCGTGCAATAAAAAACGAAGATATGAGATATCCTTTAGCGCACCATAGGATGGAGCAATATCCTAATGACAGCAATATCTGGTTCCATGGGTTAGATCAGGCATTACCCAATCAGAGAGGCGGGGACAGAGAATTGGCCCTACGACGCAAGGAGGCAGCATGGATATGCTGCTTACGGGCTGTAGGAATGGGCCACAATACCGATGAGGAATTTCATTACTTCCTTTAAGTATCTTATATAGTCACTCTTCACAGGTTAACAACTCCGTCATTGCTAATGTGCCAATATGCATAGTACTGATCTCAGGCACCCTCATATCCCAATAAGGACCACCTCTTAGTGTATGTCCTCTCTCATACTGATCTAAGCGTGCTCGCTGTGACTATTCAATATTGCTGCAGTGTTCCCTAATTTTGTTTTCACTTTTTTTCCCTCCTTCCCATCACTTCTTCCTTGTTCTTCATTCCTTTGCATGCAGCTTTTATTTTTGCTATACGAGCATATTTATTCATCCAATCCACTCCGTTAGCGGTGTTTTTTTACCTTGTTTTCTACCCTTCATTGTTGATGGCTATGGAAGTGCTTTCTCTGCTTTCAAGTACCACTATTTTCTATGAATCTTTTTACATGACCGCTCTTTATTCATTTTCATTTATATTTATTCTTTATTCTTTGTAACACTTGCTATTTCTTTTTATTATATTACATTTTTATAGCTTACATTATTTTTCGAATTTCATATGCTTTTTTAGTTATTTATATTCCCCAGTCCCAGTTTTCTTCTTTTTCTCCGATCCTTGCTGTTCTCATCTCTCACATATTCCTTTCTAGCCTTTAGTTGGTAATTCCAAGATGGCCGCCTTCTTTTTTTCAATTGGTACTGCCTTTTTGCCGATCTGTTGCCCTAGCAACGTTTTTTCCCATGTTTCCATGGGAAAATGGCACTGTCGGCTTATTTTAAAAACAAGCTCTGTCCCATGCTCGGCTTGGACGCATCTCCTACAGGACGGGCAGGGCCTCGGCAACATGAGGCGTCCTCGCCTTGCTACCTAGATAGTAAGCGTATTCAACGCTCTTACACTCGCTGTTTGGTCTCATTTTCTACATTTGGGATATATTTGTTATCGGCCATCGCCATGGAATGCCTTCCAACCCCAATATTTCTGGAGAGGGCTGGCACTAAGATTGATCAAATACTTTGGTTTCACTAACACGATCGCCTAAAAGCGTAACCGCATCTATTCTTGCAAAAACAATATATTTATAATTATCTACAATTTCCTTTGCTCTTACTCACTTTGTCAACTGGGACGGTTTATTGTTTTATCTGCATTCTTATTAATTATTCTACCGTACTGTAACAAAACGAGCTGAATATTTCACAGCGTTTTATGGGGCACTTTATTCTACCATTGCCTTATTATTACAAGGCTTTTTTCCTTTCTGTGTTCTTTACATTTGTTTGTCCATCCAATACTTACCACTCGTTTCTGTAACATTCTATGTTTGATTTTGTGTCGCTTTTCTCTGCGTTGTTAGTTTGCTACTCTTGCATTACGTTTTGTTGGCATCAATGACCTCAATAATCAGCATGAGAAATGATATTGATTACTACTTATGCATAAGGTAGGAGCTTTTTGATTCATATTCTTTCTGGACAATTCACATATAGGATCAAATTATAAGTCCCTTATTACATCAGGTTTCAACAATATTAACTTTGAGATATTTTCTTATTTATAATTGGTGGTGTCTACACATGGTGGTATTACGTTTTGGACCGTCTACAATTGTTATTAACATTGTTGCAAAAGCAAACATTCATCTTTTTATGTTATACCTCATCTCCAGGCACGATCCTTTGGCAAGCGTCGCCGGCTCTTATTGTTTGGACAATTCTTTTTGTCCTCTTTATTCTTTTGTGGATATTACATATATACGTAGTGTTAGTTCTTGTTTCTTCATTGTATTTGTGCATTATATGTATCAACCTCTCACATTGTTTCATGTTATTTTGTTATTTCTATATATTCCTTCCATGTATTTTTGTTTCAAACTTCAGTTCAATAATCCAGATCGCTCATACTGTTTATATATATTTTTTCTTCTTTTCTCTTTAAATTCAGCACATTCCATTTTGGTTGTCTTTTGCCTGCATGTTTCATAAATTAATCAAACGTTTTAGTCATGCTTTTAATGTGCACTCTATATTTGTAAGTAGCTTCCATATTATGTACGTATCTTTGTAAATATATTTAGGATATTGTCTCTATCATATTTCAGCCCTGAAGAAGTCCTTTGTTAAGGACGAAACACGTTGGCTGATGTGTTTTTATGTGCAAGGAAAACTGAATAAAAAGAAGATGATCATGTGACGATATGGACTAACTGAACATTATTGTTCTACTTCAAGTGGTGCACTATCAAAATATCTTTTATCGTATCTCTCTTGAGTTAGTACCTTGGCGGCAGGTGCTGTGATTTGTGCACACATTGTTTCACAAATACTTGCTTCTTGTTTCTTTACAAGGCTTATATCTAAGTAGGGGCTAGGGATAGACGCATTTTCATTTTGAACCCACTGCCAATCCTATCAATAGTTTCCTTTTCAGGGTTTTTGTTTGCACTATCCCACCATACATAACACTTCAACTTTTCCAATATGTCACATTTTAAAGATAGACATGAGGTAATGGCAAGGGACCTTTAATCCAATCAGGTTCCACAGGACAGAACCAATACTAGTTCGATAAGCCAAAAAGGTCTAAAGACCAGATTTCAAAAACTTGAGCTACTTAAGAAACAGGAGATGGCCAGGTGGTGGGATGGTATTACACTACAAAAATATCTTGAAAACAAAAAAAATCCCACGAGGCCTGAGAATTCTCATTTTCCTAACCTTTGAAGACTTGGATGAGGAATCATTGACAGAATGGGAGGAAAATCCACAGAGTGCCTCCTTTACAATGATGCGCATATTAATCAAACTTTCTGAGAAAAAAACTACCAAATTACAGGCTGAGGTTGATAAAATTGAGAAAGGCATTGAATATATGAATCTAAAGGATGCTACTAAAAAGAACTATGAGATTCTGGACAGAATATTGGAAGAACACCAACTATACAGTATCTGCGCAACAAGAAATTACATAAAAATAAAGAGGATGACATGGATTACAAAGAAGGAAGGATTTACACCTTTGCACGTAAATATGACAAATTGAGAACACCCTCGGCTAACTAAAGAATACGCATGGAAATAACAGACACCGACTCAGCCAGTTCAAGCTCTATGTGCTCCCTTGAAAGTGCAGTGTCAAATGAAGCATCAACATCAGCACTTCCATCCTGGAATCCATCACCGTTTTTAGTAGAAATGGAAAGGCTAAGACTGGGGAAAGAATTGGTATGAAAAGAAAGATCAGAAGGGGGGGTAAAAGATGGAGGCAAAAACACAGGCCCAGATCCCCAGGGGATACAAACACGTTCCAAGAGAAACTAGCTACATGTAATTTGGTGAATGCTATCACACCTATGCCATCTCCAGCTATTGACTCCACAATACAGCAAGAAAAATTGGTGATTGACAACCTGTCTAACCGTGTGCTCAATAAAGATGAATGCAAAATCCTAAGTAAAGGATTGGGTTTTTGTCTCACACAAATGAATGATCCCACTGATGTTTTCATTTACTTGTTTAAATTCACACGTCTACTTAAATTGAAGGATCACTTTAGCATGTTACATACACCAGCTACCCCATCAGTTGAGTCATCCCCTACACTATCCCATTCTGTTTCTGACCTCTATGACTTACAACTAGTTATGTCACTCACTGAAAATGTCCATATTGATATTGATGCATTAAGGAAGGATCTGTGCATTGAGGAAAATTTGTGTTAATAGTGTCCTATGATCTGGTTCCAAATTTGTCCCTCAAGGAACACATCATAATATTGATCTCTTCTGCATGCAAGATTCTAATGATTTCTATAAACTCATGGAAAGGCTTAATATCTCTAAATTTAGAGATGATCATCTGTCCAAAACAGAGAGAAGTGCATTACACTCTCTAAAATTGGACCCCTTGATAGTGATCAGGGAAGCTGACAAGGGCGGAAATGTTGTGGTTATGAATAAATCTGATTATATCCAGAAAAGCAACAGGCAACTGTCAGATAGCGCCTGCTACGAACGCACCACAGGGAATCCAATGCAACCCCTGAGTGAGTTCAATAATATGCGACTAGAGGACTGGCGTGAAAGTGGCCTCATTTCAGATGGTGAATATAAATACTTGGGGGTTAATGACCCACACTTTCTGTGTATATATGTACTGCCTAAAATACATAAAGGGGACAAATTTCCTCCAGGTAGACCCGTCATCTCCGGCAATTCCTCTCCCACCGAGAGATTGTCAGAGTATGTGGATATGTTCCTACAACCCTTTGTACATAATCTACCGGCATACATACAAGACAGCAAAGATATACTCAATAAATTTGATGACTTTGATTGGTCGGATGACCTCATGTTTGTAACCATGGATGTGACTAGCCTTTCCACTTGTATACACAAATAATGTGGGACCAGAGCTTTTGAATCTTTTCTCCGTAAGAACTGCTGACCGCTGGCAGCACAACAACATGCTGATGGAGATGACTGATATCATTCTCTCCAAAAACTTTTTCTTGCATGATGGTCAGTGGTTTCATCAGATACAAGGGACTGCGATGAGTTCCAGGTTTGCTCCCTCTTATGCCTGCCTATTCATGGGTTGGTATGAGAAAGAGCATGCCTGGGGCAGACATGCCACTCAATGGACTGACCTATTAGTCTTCTGGGGCAGATATATAGATGATATTATTCTCCTGTGGAAAGGATCTGTGGAACAACTATTGGCATATTGTCTCTTTCTCAATGAAAATCCATTCAATGTCAAACTGAGCTTACAGTACAGTAAAGAACGAATAGATTTTCTTGATATTAGATTTTATGTTGAAAACAATAAGATACAAAGCACTTTCTTTAGGAAGCGTACATCGTGTAATAGTGTTCTTCTTGCTAGCAGTGCTCATCCGAAATCGGTCATTAACAATATCCCTTTTGGTGAAATGGTTTGATGAGGCACAACTATAGCACCAGTAACACATTCACTGCCCACATTGATAAAGCCAAACAGAGATTCAAAAATGGAGGCTACAGTGAAGATGTTCTAACAAATGCACATAAACGTATTGGTACATTAAAAAGACACACAACACTCACAACCGACAACAAAAAAAGAAAAGACAGGTCTAGTCACTTGGCGTTTATCACTCAATTTTCTACATTGAGTAATGACACATACAAGATTCTGCGTAGGCACTGGCACCTACTATTAGAAATACCTGGTATCAGTAGTTCCATTTCCAGGAAACCACAGGTGCCTATCGAAGGGGTCAGACCCTGAGGGACAACCTATGTCCCAGTTATTTCACTACGAATAGGACACATACATGGCTACCCACTGGTCCCAAAGGATTTTTCATTTGCCATGAATGTTAAATGTGCAGTATGGGTGTTGATAAAATCAGGAGTTTCAGCTACAATACTGGTAAAAGGTATGAAATCAGGCATTTTATTAACTGCAAAACAAAATTTGCTCTTTATATCTTAGGCTGCAGTTGTGATAAAATCTATGTAGGCAATACCATCAGATCCCTCAAACTCCATATACAGGAACACATCCGTGCAATAAAAAACAAAGATATGAGATATCCTTTAGCGCAGCATAGGATGGAGCAATATCCTAATGACAGCAATATCTGGTTCCATGGGTTAGATCAGGTATTACCTAATCAGAGAGGAGGGGACAGAGAACTGGCCCTACGACGCAAGGAGGCAGCATGGATATGCTGCTTACGGGCTGTGGAATGGGCCACAATACCGATGAGGAATTTCATTACTTCCTTTAAGTATCTTATATAGTCACTCTTCACAGGTTAACAACTCGGTCATTGCTAATGTGCCAATAGGCATAGTACTGATCTCAGGCACCCTCATATCCCAATAAGGACCACCTCTTAGTGTATGTCCTCTCTCATACTGATCTAAGCGTGCTCGCTGTGACTATTCAATATTGCTGCAGTGTTCCCTAATTTTTTTCCCACTTTTTTTCCCTCCTTCCCATCAATTCTTCCTTGTTCTTCATTCCTTTGCATGCAGCTTTTATTTTTGCTATACGAGCATATTTATTCATCCAATGCACTCCGTTAGCGGTGTTTCTTTACCTTGTTTTCTACCCTTCATTGTTCATGGCTATGGAAGTGCTTTCTCTGCTTTCAAGTACCGCTATTTTCTATGAATCTTTTTACATGACCGCTCTTTATTCATTTTCATTTATATTTTTTCTTTCTTCTTTGTAACACTTGCTATTTCTTTTTATTATATTACATTTTTATAGCTTACATTATTTTTCGAATTTCATATGCTTTTTTATTTATTTATATCCCCCAGTCCCAGTTTTCTTCTTTTTCTCCGATCCTTGCTGTTCTCATCTCTCACATATTCCTTTCTAGCCTTTAGTTGGTAATTCCAAGATGGCCGCCTTCTTTTCTTCAATTGGTACTGCCTTTTTGCCGATCTGTTGCCCTAGCAACGTTTTTTCCCATGTTTCCATGGGAAAATGGCACTGTCGGCTTATTTTAAAAACAACCACTGTCCCATGCTCGGCTTGGACGCATCTCCTACAGGATGGGCAGGGCCTCGGCAACATGAGGCGTCCTCGCCTTGCTACCTAGATGGTAAGCGTATTCAACGCTCTTACACTAGCTGTTTGGTCTCATTTTCTACATTTGGGATATATTTGTTATCGGCCATCACCATGGAATGCCTTCCAACCCCAATATTTCTGGAGAGGGCTAGCACTAAGATTGATCAAATACTTTGGTTTCACTAACACGATCGCCTAAAGCGTAACCGCATCTATTCTTGCAAAAACAATATATTTATAATTATCTACAATTTCCTTTGCTCTTACTCACTTTGTCAACTGAGACGGTTAATTGTTATATCTGCATTCTTATTAATTATTCTACCGTACTGTAACAAAACGAGCTGAATATTTCACAGCGTTTTATGGGGCACTTTATTCTACCATTGCCTTATTATTACAAGGCGTTTTTCCTTTCTGTGTTCTTTACATTTGTTTGTCCATCCAATACTTACCACTTGTTTCTGTGACATGCTATGTTTGATTTTGTGTCGCTTTTCTCTTCATTGTTAGTTTGCTACTCTTGCATTACGTTTTGTTGGCATCAATGACCTCTATAATCAGCATGAGAAATGATATTGATTACTACTTATGCATAAGGTAGGAGCTTTTTGATTCACATTCTTTCTGGACAATTCACATATAGGATCAAATTATAAGTCCCTTATTACATCAGGTTTCAACAATATTAACTTTGAGATATTTTCTTATTTATAATTGGTGGTGTCTACACATGGTGGTATTACGTTTTGGACCGTCTGCAATTGTTATTAACATTGTTGCAAAAGCAAACATTCATCTTTTTATGTTATACCTCATCTCCAGGCACGATCCTTTGGCAAGCGTCGCCGGCTCTTATTGTTTGGACAATTCTTTTTGTCCTCTTTATTCTTTTGTGGGTATTACATATATACGTAGTGTTAGTTCATGTTTCTTCATTGTATTTGTGCATTATATGTATCAACCTCTCACATTGTTTTATGTTATTTTGTTATTTCTATATATACCTTCCATGTATTTTTGTTTCAAACTTCAGTTCAATAATCCAGATCGCTCATACTGTTTATATATATATTTTCTTCTTTTCTCTTTAAATTCAGCACATTCCATTTTGGTTGTCTTTTGACTGCATGTTTCATAAATTAATCAAACGTTTTAGTCATTCTTTTAATGTGCACTCTTTATTTGTAAGTAGCTCCCATATTATGTACGTATCTTTGTAAATATATTTAGGATATTTTCTCTATCATATTTCAGCCCTGAAAAAGTCCTTTGTGAAGGACGAAACGCGTTGGCTGATGTGTTTTTATGTGCAAGGAAAACTAAATAAAAAGAAGATGATCATGTGACGATATGGACTAACTGGACATTATTGTTCTACTTCAAGTGGTGCACTATCAAAATATCTATTATCGTATCTCTCTTGAGTTAGTACCTTGGCGGCAGGTGCTGTAATTTGTGCACACATTGTTTCACAAATACTTGCTTCTTGTTTCTTTACAAGGCTTATATCTAAGTAGGGGCTAGGGATAGATGCATTTTCATTTTGAACCCACTGCCAATCCTATCAATAGTTTCCTTTTCAGGGTTTTTGTTTGCACTATCCCACCATACATAACACTTCAACTTTTCCAATATGTCACATTTTAAAGATAGACATGAGGAAATGGCAAGGTACCTTTAATCCAATCAGGTTCCACAGGACAGAACCAATACAAGTTCGATAAGCCAAAAAGGTCTAAAGACCAGATTTCAAAAACTTGAGCTACTTAAGAAACAGGAGATGGCCAGGTGGTGGGATGGTATTACACTACACAAATATTTTGAAAACAAAAAAAATCCCACGAGGCCTGAGAATTCTCATTTTCCTAACCTTTGAAGACTTGGATGAGGAATCATTGACAGAATGGGAGGAAAATCTACAGAGTGCCTCCTTTACAATGATGCGCATATTAATCAAACTTTCGGACAAAAAAACTACCAAATTACAGGCTGAGGTTGATAAAATTGAGAAAGGCATTGAATGTATGAATCTAAAGGATGCTACTAAAAAGAACTATGAGATTCTGGACAGAATATTGGAAGAACACCAACTATATCTGCGCAACAAGAAATTACATAAAAATAAAGAGGATGACATGGATTACAAAGAAGGAAGGATTTATACCTTTGCACGTAAATATGACAAATTTAGAACACCCTCGGCTAACAAAAGAACACGCATGGAAATAACGGACACCGACTCAGTCAGTTCAAGCTCTATGTGCTCCCTTGAAAGTGCAGTATCAAATGAAGCATCGACATCAGCACTTCTATCCTGGAATCCATCACCATTTTTAGTAGAAATGGAAAGGCTAAGACTGGTTAAAGAATTGGTATGAAAAGAAAGATCAGAAGGGGGGGTAAAAGATGGAGGCAAAAACACAGGCCCAGATCCCCAGGGGATACAAACACGTTCCAAGAGAAACTAGCTACACATGATTTGGTGAATGCTATCACACCTATGCCATCTCCAGCTATTGACTCCACAATACAGCAAGAAAAATTGGTGATTGACAACCTGTCTAACCGTGTGCTCAATAAAGATGAATGCAAAATCCTAAGTAAAGGATTGGGTTTTTGTCTCACACAAATGAATGATCCCACTGATGTTTTCATTTACTTGTTTAAATTCACACGTCTACTTAAATTGAAGGACCACTTTAGCGTGTTACATACACCAGCAACCCTGTCAGTTGAGTCATCCCCTACACTATCCCATTCTGTTTCTGACCTCTATGACTTACAACTAGTTATGTCCCTCACTGAAAATGACCATATTGATATTGATGCATTAAGGAAGGATCTGGGCATTGATGAAAATTTGTGTTAATAGTGGCCTAAGATCTGGTTCCAAATTTGTTCCTCAAGGAACACATCATAATATTGATCTCTTCTGCATGCGAGTTTCTAATGATTTCTATAAACTCATGGAAAGGCTTAATATCTCTAAATTTAGAGATGATCATCTGTCCAAAACAGAGAGAAGTGCATTACACTCTCTAAAATTGGACCCCTTGATAGTGATCAGGGAAGCTGACAAGGGCGGAAATGTTGTGGTTATGAATAAATCTGATTATATCCAGAAAAGCAACAGGCAACTGTCAGACAGCGCCTGCTACAAACGCACCACAGGGAATCCAATGCAACCCCTGAGTGAGTTCAATAATATGCGACTAGAGGACTGGCGTGAAAGTGGCCTCATTTCAGATGGTGAATATAAATACTTGAGGGTTCATGACTCACACTTTCTGTGTATATATGTACTGCCTAAAATACATAAAGGGGACAAATTTCCTCCAGGTAGACCCATCATCTCCGGCAATTCCTCTCCCACCGAGAGATTGTCAGAGTATGTGGATATGTTCCTACAACCCTTTGTACATAATCTACCGGCATACATACAAGACAGCAAAGATATACTCAATACATTTGATGAATTTGATTGGTCGGATGACCTCATGTTTGTAACCATGGATGTGACTAGCCTTTCCACTTGTATACACAAACAATTTGGGACCAGAGCTGTTGAATCGTTTCTCTGTAAGAACTGCTGACCGCTGGCAGCACAACAACATGCTGATGGAGATGACTGATATCATTCTCTCCAAAAACATTTTCTTGCATGATGGTCAGTGGTTTCATCAGATACAAAGGACTGCGATGAGTTCCAGGTTTGCTCCCTCTTATGCCTGCCTGTTCATGGGTTGGTATGAGAAAGAGCATGCCTGGGGCAGACATGCCACTCAATGGACTGACCTATTAGTCTTCTGGGCCAGATATATAGATGATATTATTCTCCTGTGGAAAGGATCTGCGGAACAACTATTGGCATATCGTCTCTTTCTCAATGAAAATCCATTCAATGTCAAACTGAGCTTACAGTACAGTAAAGAACGGATAGATTTTCTTGATATTAGATTTTATGTTGAAAACAATAAGATACAAAGCACTTTCTTTAGGAAGCGTACATCGTGTAATAGTGTTCTTAATGCTAGCAGTGCTCATCCGAAATCGTTCATTAACAATATCCCTTTTGTTGAAATGGTTTGCATGAGGCACAACTATAGCACCATTAACACATTCACTGCCCACATTGATAAAGCCAAACAGAGATTCAAAAATGCAGGCTACAGTGAAGATGTTCTAACAAATGCACATTAAAAAGACACACAACACTCACAACCGACAACAAAAAAAGAAAAGACAGGTCTAGTCACTTGGCGTTTATCACTCAATTTTCTACATTGAGTAATGACATATACAAGATTCTGCGTAGGCACTGGCACCTACTATTAGAAGTACCTGGCATCAGTAGTTCCATTTCCAGGAAACCACAGGTGCCTATCGAAGGGGTCGGACCCTGAGGGACCACCTATGTCCCAGTTGTATCACTATGAATAGGACACATACGTGGCTACCCACAGGTCCTAAAGGATTTTTCAATTGCCATGAATGTTATATGTGCAGTCTGGGAGTTGATAAAATCAGGAGTTTCAGCTATAATACTGGTAAAAGGGATAAAATCTGGCATTTTATTAACTGCAAAATAAAATATGCTGTTTATATCTTAGGCTGCAGTTGTGATAAAATCCATGTAGGCAGTACCAACAGACCCCTCAAACTCCGCATACAGGAACACAATAGTGCAATAAAAATCAAAGATATGAGATATCCTTTGGCACTCCATAGGATGGAGCAACATCCTAATGACAGCAAAATCTGGTTCCATGGGGTAGATCAGGTATAACCTAATCAGAAAGGAGGGGAGAGAGAACTGGCCCTACGATGCAAGGAGGCAGCATAGATATGCCGCTTACGGGCTGTAGGAATGGGCCACAATACCGATGAGGAATTTCTTTACTTCCTTTAAGTATCTTATATAGTCACTCTTCACAGGTTGACAACTCTGTCATTGCCAATGTGCCAATAGGCATAGTACTGATCTCAGGCACCCTCATATCCCAAGAAGGACCACCTCTTAGTCTATATCCTCTCTCATACTGATCTAAGCGGGCTCGCTTTGGCTACTCAATATTGTTGCAGTGTTCGATCACTTTTTTCCCTTTTTTCCCTCCTTCCCATCACTTCTTCTTTGTTCTTCATTCCTTTGCATGCAGCTTTTCTGTTTGCTATACGAGCGTAGTAATTCATCCAATACACTCCGTTAACGGTGGTTCTTTACCTTGTTTTCTTCCCTTCCTTGTTGATGGCTGTGAAAGTGCTTTCTCTGCTTTCGAGTACCGCTATTTTCTATGAATCTTTTTACATGACCGCTCTTTATTCATTTTCATTTATATTTTTTCTTTCTTCTTTGTCACACTTGCTATTTCTTTTTATTATATTACATTCTTATAGCTTACATTGTTTTTCGAATTTTATATGCTTTTTTATTTATTTATATCCCCCCAATCCCAGTTTTCTTCTTTTTCTCCGATCCTTGCTGTTCTAATCTCTCACATATTCCTTTCTAGCCTTTAGTTGGTAATTCCAAGATAGCCGCCTTCTTTTCTTCAGTCGGTACTGCCTTTTTGCCGATCTGTTGAACTAGCAAAGTTTTTTCCCATGTTTCCATGGGAAAATGGCACTGTTGGCTTACTTTAAAAACAAGCACAGTCCCATGCTCAGCTTGACGCCTCTCCTACAGGATCGGCAGAGCCTCGGCAACATGAGGCGTCCTCGCCTCGCTACCTAGATGGTAAACTTATTCAACACTCTTACGCTCGTTTTTTGGTCCCATTTTCTACATTTGGGATATATTTATTATTGGCTATCGCCATGGTATGCCTTCCAACCCCCGTGTTTCTGGAGAGGGCTGGCACTAAGATTTATCAAATACTTTGGTTTCACTAACACGATCGCCTAAAGCGTAACCGCATCAATTCTCGCAAAAACAATATATATATAATTATCTACAATTTCCTTTGCTCTTACTCACTTTGTCCACTGGGTCCATTTATTGTTATATCTGCATTCTTATTAATTATTCTACCTTACTGTAACAAAACGAGCTGAATATTTCACAGCGTTTTATGGGGCACTTCATTCTACCATTGCCTTATTATTACAAGGCTTTTTTCCTTTCTGTGTTCTTTACATTTGTTTGTCCATCCAATACTTACCACTCGTTTCTGTGACATGTTAGGCTTGATTTTGTGTCGCTTTTCTATTCATTGTTAGTTTGCTACTCTTGCATTACGTTTTGTTGGCATCAATGACCTCAATAATCAGCGTGAGAGATGATATTGATTACTACTTATTCATAAGGTAGGAGCTTTTTGATTCATATTCTTTCTGGACAATTCACATATAGGATCAAATTAAAAGTCCCTTATTACATGAGGCTTCAACAATATTAACTTTTAGATATTTTCTTATTTATAATTGGTGGTATCTACACATGGTGGTATTACGTTTTGGACCGTCTACAATTGGTATTAACATTGGTGTAAAAGCAAACATTCATCTTTTTATGTTACGCCTCATCTCTAGGCACGATCCTTTGGCAAGCGCCGCAGGCTCTTTTTGTTTGGACACTTCTTTTTGTCCTCTTTATTCTTTTGTGGATATTACATATGTACGTAGTGTTAGTTCATGTTTATTCATTGTATTTGTGCATTATTTGTATCAACCTCTCGTAAATTTATCACATTGTTTTATGTTATTTTGTTATTTATATATATTCCTTATGTGTATTTTTGTTTTGAACTTCAGTACAATAATCCAGATTGCTCATACTGTTTATATATATTTTTTCTTCTTTTCTCTTTAAATTCAGCACATTACGTTTTTTTGTCCCTTTTCTGCATGTTTCATAAATTAATCAAATGTTTTAGTCATGCTTTTATTGTGCACTCTATATTTGTAAGTAGCTTCCATATTAAGTATGTATCTTTGTAAATATATTTAGGATATTTTCTCTATCCTATTTCAGCCCTAAAGAAGTCCTTTGTTAAGGACAAAATGTGTGTAATTCCTCAGGGACATTCTATCATCTGTACTGTGATTTGGACTGTATGTGCTATTTTTGAGGAAGTGTTAGAATATCATCTGTAGATGTATCACACAATGATATCACTGATGTTTGGCTTTCTCTATTTTTACAGCTGCCATCATGAATGCCCTTGAGATCAGGGAATTCCAGAGGCGGGTAATGCGTTACCACCACATACTAGATGTGAAGGCTGGGTTCTGCAATATGGCATGCCGTTATCACAATGAGAGAGCCACAGGGGTCTGGAGTGCATTTGCCCAAGGGGGGGCAGCCTTGCCGACAACAGCCACCACCACCACTACAGCTCAGACAACAGTGGCCCCAAGGATGACAGCCACTATAGCAGGTCCCTCAACCTTATCTGCTCCAGGCCCACAAGCAGCACCTCCTGCACCCCCTTCAACCATGGCACTGACACCAGCAATGGCATCAACAAGTGGAACACAAACAACCCCAGCTGCTGTGATAGACAATCAGGACATACAGACACTGAAACGTGACATGCAAAGAATGTTGCTCAGGATGGACAGGCTGCAGCACGAGGTGTCCCGCAATAGCGTGAGACTGCGGGGTATCAAAAAAATCCTACGGAGGGCCAATTTGTAATTAATGGATCCTCACCCATTATTCCCTCCCCTCCATCCTCTTTCCTCGTTCTTATCTTTAGTGTGTTTAGGGGGTTTAGTGTTAGTATAAGTGGGTTGGGGGGCAGAGGGGGTTATATTATTTCTTTTTTGTGTTGGTGGGTGGGGGATGATGTTGGGGTTATGTGTATACAAAATCAAAATAAACAAAATTATAAAAATTATAAAAAAAAAAATATATATATATATATTTGTTTAGGATAAGTTAGTATGTGGTTAGGTTAGTATATGCTGTCTTACATGTGTCCCGTCATATAAGGGGGGTGGAGGATTGATGTTTAGAGTGTTTAGTTAAATGTGGTAAGTTAGTTTAGCTTAGGGTAGTTAGAGCCAGTTGTTTATAGTTAGGATAGGTTAGTTAAGGTATTTCCCCTAGTTTAAGTTTCCTTTAGTCCTGTGGAATAAAGCTTTAGGTACTCCTTTACAGTATGTGTCATATGCTTGGGGATCAGGGCCTTGGCATGGGTGTACTCTGTCAATTTAGTATTTGCATTTCTGTTCCATCCTGCATCAGAATCCCATTATTGACATGGTTATTCCCAATACCAAATGAGCTGTCACATTGGCAGCTACACCAAAGCTACTTCTCTATGCATCTGCCATCCAATGCACCCACCACTCAAGGTTACTATGGTTCCCAATGTGTTGTGAAGGTTGGATGTGTTTTTAAATCTGTCATTGTTTAAGACCTGAATTGGAATCTTGGGCACTGTGGGACATCTGCCTGCAGCCTGATGTTCATGTGAACCCTGATAAGCTGAGTGATATTTTAATCTTATGTAGTTCTGTATACATAACTTACACCTATCATTTCTTACATTGTTCTCCCAGGTTACATATTTGTCCATACACTCGTACACATCCATTCCTGCTGTATGGTGTGTGTGTGTGTGTGATGAAAGTTTATAGTCAGATGTCACATACATAAACATTGTCTTGAAGGGAATGTTGGCCACATTGAGTTTCAGCTTATACATACTTTGAACCTGACTTTTTCTGTTGTACACAGCATTATACTGTTTGTTTTCATTTCACTTCAGAAATAAGCCTAAGGACGCACAGATGATGATAAAATCCAGACCCCAGTGCATAGTTATCAGCCCACATTCTTTCAGCGCTGTTGTATTAACATTCTATGGCCAGTGACATGTGACATACATCACTAATCTCCTACACAGTTGATGAGTCACATTACACAGATACAAATTGGTTGTGTAAGTGCTATTTATTTTAAAGTGCTGTAGTTCAATTTTTACATAGTCCAGGATTGTGAGTCCATTAGTGTGATGCCTTCTATTGTGATGCAACACAAGTGCAATGGTGAGGGACATTTCATTGGACATGCTGGAGTGAAGTGTCATACAGTGCAGAGGAACATGAATTGCCAATGAGGTAGTGAGAGACAATTATAGTGCATAGTGTCAAGGTAAACAGTGTGCTGGAGAACAGTGCATGTGATCAACTGTAGCAAGACTGGCATGTTAACAAGCACAGGACCTAGGATATCAGTGCCCATGTGGCATAGACTTGTGCTACCGGGTACTCCTACGGCTGAAGATGATCTGTTCCACGTCTTCATCTTCTGATGTGTGTGTCATCTCCTCTGCCCTTGGTGGTGGTGGGTTTAAAGGGGCAACACACACTTCAGCCCTTTGCTTCTGAATAACACAAGATCCATTGTGCACAGCCGGGAGCTCCATGACGGTTTGCCCTGGCCCGTTGAAAGTATATCATCAGATTAAATCTGACTAATAACGTGATCCCTGGATTTCATTGATGCACAGTGCTCTAAAGGTATTTGACCTGGAATACAAATACCTATCACTGAATAATTACTTGACCCCCAGACCTCAGGACACAGTGAAGCAATTACATGAAGATATCCCAGACCAACAGATTGTATTCCCACACTGGATTTTAGGTGCTACAGACTTGAATTTCCCTGTCCTGATGATGACCCAATTTTGATTTGTTTCTGCAACTGGGTCGAAACGTCGACATATCTTTGAGTGCGGAGTATGGAAATATAAAGGACTTTTATGCTTCTTCTGGGCTTCCTGGACTGACGGGGCCACTAGAAGTCCATTATATTCTTAAACCACCCTTTGTACATACTGTGTACATATCACCTTCACTTCTTTGCACTTTTTTTCACCTTCACTGCTTTGACTAGGAGCACCTATTCAGACAAATGCAAACTTTATGTCTAGATTAACATGTTTAAAGAAATATACACCTTATGTCTGGAATAACATGTCTAATGAAATACAGAATGTAATAAATTTCTATTGATGTCACATTGTTTGTACGCATAGAATTACTTTAGTCATAGGATTACCGCGGGAGTACTCCCACTGCTGTCCTCTCAAAGTTGGTGGCAGTGTCCTCAAAGTCCTCAGCTGGGTTGGAGCTGGCAGGTCGTGCTATTGGGGTGGAAGGTGGGTCCTCTGTGATGGCTGCTGTATCTGTACTCCTCCTTGCGACTGAAGGTGGGGTCTGGAGGGTTCCAAGGACGTCTTGGAGGGTCTGCTGGCTAATGTTTGTCAGCTCGTCATCCACGTCATCAGGGAAGTCCAGGACAGGCATATACCCAGGAGAGCCATCGTCCTCTGCAATGAGATATTGTACAATGAGTGTGTCTGTGTTGTGGCAGTTGTAATGTGATGTTACTGACTTCCTATTAGTGAGACATAGTAATCTTGGTTCCTGTTCATTGTTCCTGTCATTAATATTAACATTCTCATAGGCCTATGCCCTATCTGCATGTCACATGTAGTGTGAGCAGTTTGGGGAATTGTCTGTGTCACATCCTCTAGGTGTAGGTTCTGTCCAAAATGTATGTTGCCACCTTCTTGTCCTACTCAACCCTCCGTCTACTTCCATTATCATGGTGAGGCCTTGCAATGGCTGTGGGTGTTCTGATGCCACTTGCACCACACTTAACAATATGGAACTGACCCAGTCTCGGATATTTCAGATGCACCTATATGTTGCTGAGACCTAGCACATACTTTGTATAGAATTGGCATGGCATGATACAGGTGTCAGCATTGGTAGTGTGTAATGTTGATGTTGGAGAATGTGTGCTCCATTGGATTGCACTGATGGTCCTGGCAGTGTTCCATTTCCTCTTATGACGGTGCTGGTGTGTTTAACCAGCCAGACACATATGTCCTCTCCATTAATGCTGTTGTCTTAGCAGTATGACAGTTGGGATGTTGCAAGGTGCCATTGCAGCTATTGTAACACAGGCATGGGGTAGACCCTGAAATGTGCAGCATGGGTATAACATTACTGCTGTGTACTTTATAATGTAAGAAACAATACCTGTTGTTTATAGCGCCTATAGACATGAGCATTTGACAGGCTTTACACTTTGTTAGGAATTACAGGGGATTGATAACGTCGTCATCCGGAACCCTCTATTTTGGGTGTGTTTGATCCATGGGCACGTAACTGCCATTAGCTACTTGACCTGCACACACAGCACAGGTGGTTGTGGCAACTATTGTCAATGGTAAATACCACTTGCGGATATGTCCTGAGACTGGAAATTGAGCCCTAGTACATGTTGTGACAATGCCAGCTGTCCTGTGACAGCAGGCCAGTTTTACGTTCTATCCTACCCTCCTACACTGGCTTTGCCTTTCCAACATCCTTGGCATGGCAGAGTACCCCCATGCAAATGTTGTCGGTGTAATGTTGTGGTGTGCCCCTGGTTTCCCCTGCACAGCCCATGCACCCGTGCCATGCCCCTTTGCCCTTTCCACTACCTAATTTTCATGGCTCACATGCATTGTGTAGTAGGTATGTCCCCCCATGTTTACAGTTAACATTTAGGCATTTTTGTCACCCATGCAACTTACCCTGCATCTGTGTGGTTTCCTGGTAGTCTGTCCGGTCCTTGAATCCCTGTGACGATCTCCTCTGGGATGACAGCTGCCACCATCTCCTCCATCTGGTCCAGGGCCTCCTGATGTCCCACCTCCAGTCTGCAGTGCTACCTTCCTGTTCCTTGGCATCTTTTCCTTGGTCCTGCCCTTGCAGTTATGCCAGCGTTTCTTGCACTCAGTGACTGTTCTCCGTACTTCTGCCACACTGTTTATCTTGTCCACAATTTGTTGCCAAATTGCCTCTCTCCTCCCAATTGGCAATTTTGAGGTGACGAAAAGTTGATGCTGGTGTTCCGTAGCCTCTTTCACCAGTATTTCATGCTCCTCTGCACTGAAACAACACTTCCTTTTCTTCTTCTCCCTCTCCTGGGTCTTGTCTGGGTCCTCCTGGCTGGTTCCTGGTTGACTGGAGTCTTCCTGGGGTCTCTCATGACTTCTGGGATCCATTTTGGGGCTCCTTTGCACATTCTGCTGTGTTTGTGCCAGTTTTTGACCCTATTGTGTGGGAAAATGGTGCATATCCGGTTTGCGATGTCATAAACCGGATTAAAGTCATTTTTGGTGTGTTAACGTAGTTTTTTTTAATGGCGTGGCACAATGGTTAGAGTGAAACAAAATTACTCTAACCCGTGGTTTGCGCCATGGAGCATCAAAGTAGAAATTTGATGCCCGGGTGGCGCAAAGAAATGGCGTTAGCCGGTGTTAAACTTTTTGACGCAAAACTGCGTCTGCACAGTTTTGCATCAAAAAGTATAAATATATCCCTATATTTGTTTAACGAGGCAGGTATGTATCCGACCGATCATCATCATCCATCAACCCCCCTCACTGTCCATGGTATTTTACCAAATATGACTGAAGAAATGCTGTATGGTTCAACTCATGCCTGCAGTGTTGGCTGTGCAGTATGAGTCTACTTCAGTTAATGCAGCATTTACCAAACTTCAATGCATCGCAAACCACACACACAAGGGGCCATATTTCCAAGAAAATGGCGCATCACTACTGATGCACCACTTTTCTTGCGGCCTCCTTGCATCCCCTAATGCCACCATGGTAACGCTGTATTTATTATGCGGTGCGTCGTGGCGCATGTTAGGGGCAATATCATCATTTGTTGATGCGATTGTAACGCTATACTGGATTAGTTTAAAAAAATTGACACTCATCAAGTATAGTGTTCAGACGCCCTTTGAAATCAATGGGAACCTCATTTTAATGCCTGCTTTAAGCAGACATGAAAATGACTCTAGAAATAGAACAATGGAAAGTAGTAGATTCCATTGCACCATTTTTATTGACCCTCTAACGAGGGAACACCCCGTTTGTACACATCATGCATACATTATGCATGATGTGGCACAAAGGGTTTACAAGGTGGTGCAAACCTAGTTTGCTCCAACTTGTAAATATGGAGCTATGGTAGTGGCCCATTAGTGTCACATTTGCAGAAAATATTTTGCCACAAATGTGGCACTAAGGGACACAAAGGCCTTGTAAATCTGGCCCCAGGTATGTTGTTTTACCTTCATATACTCAGTCACCTCTTAGTACTTAATTTCTTTATTCTTTCCTACATTCTTTCGTCGCAGCCTAGCAAACAAATTGAAAAATCTATTTTTGTCATGTGCCACATTTTTATAGCTATGTGAAGTATTTCCAAAATATATTTCATGGTTTCCCATAACAAATTTATTTTACTCCTGTTCACATTTTTCCCTTTACAATTTTGTCTACAAAGTGACTGAATAAGCCAAAGCTTAGGCATATGATGAATCGGTGATCATTGACACCCCTCCAATCTGTAGCAAAAGCTCTACCTGCCCACCCAATCCCTCTGCCTTACTGTGCAGTAGAGTAAGTCAAGTTTCATTTCCTTATTGCCCAGCAAATGAATTTGTTGCAAAGAATTTATGGTGGTGGGCGACGCAAGTGAGTAAAGTGGGACTTGTAAGTGCCTGATTTGATTTCAACTTTGGCGTAAGGGATATTCTGTGACAAGGGTGCCAAATGCAATATTTATAGTCTGTTCCTTTCCCTGTAGTCCCTGTAGTGCAGTGCATCATTTTCCTCACAATCTACTTATGGTAGATAGGATAAATAATATATCTGCATTTTATACATGACATGTGTGACGCATCTTATTTATTCATCTGCCTCATTGGAGTCAGAGTAGAAATTAAGTGAAAGGCATTTAAAGAAGTGCAGAGCCATTGCCAACTACAGCTGCCCTAGCTGTAGACGGTAGCAAAGTACTCTAAGCGCTGGCTCGCATGCCTTCATTAACTTGGCACAGAAACTTGTAGTCTATGGTGCATAAAGTCTTACTCATAAATGAGAGGCAAAAAGCATTAAAAGAAAAAAATGAAATCATTGTTTTTTAAACTGGTGTTATTCTGCCTTAATTCTTTTCTACCAGACAGTCAGTGGTTTTTGTATGAGGCATCTGTGGATAAACAAATAAAATTGGCCCAGTGACTCTTCTTATCATAATCACATCAAAGTCCAATGTCCCTAAGGTACCACCAATGTAGTGCTACTGTGGTTGACCTCCCACCAGGCAGGAGATAGCAGCCTGTCTGCAGCAGCAGAGGCTGGAGAACATCCAGGCTGAATACCCGAGGCTGGTGGTCCTGGTGGAAGAGGTTGAAATAGCTGTCTCGGATCCAGGACCCAGCCTAGAAGCATACCAGTGGAAGTCTCCAACCTCTCAGCCACTACATTGCCAGTGCCACTGCCAGCAGTCGAGGTTCCTGACTGCCACGGCTACCACCCTTTCCCACTCTGACAGACTATTTCAGGTTCATGTCCTGCAGTGTCTCAAACGCATTGAAAGTTGGCTAGGGAATATAGAGCAGAGCCTGAGCAAACTCCAGACTGGTATGGACAAAACCTTCTTCCAAGCCCTTTTAAAATTTTTGTTTAGGTGCGAGGAACTTGTGTGTAGAGAGGGTGGGAAGGGAGTTGGGACAGGCTTTACCTTGGACTTTAGTTGGACTTTTCAGGGATGGGGCTCTTTGTATGGGCAGAGGAGAGAGCCTGTTGTAGGTGAAAAGGGTGGGTTTTTGTATTTGTTAAAAATAAAAGGGGAGAATTTATTTGACTTGATGTATGCCTCAAATGTTTAGTTTGTTGCCTTTTATTGTAGCCTGTTTTCTAAATCTGCTAAAAAAAAGTGTATGTCATTTACCTATACCCTTGCACTAGTGTTCTCTGCAACTATATTGACACTAGGGGATCATTGTCTTTGCCTATTTTGCCTACAAAAACTAGATAGACACAGACATCTTCTTCAGTAAGCGTTAACGTCATACCATAATTCTTCTCTTACCTGAAATAGATGAAGTAAGGGAGTCTTCTTAATGCAGGTTTTTCCCAAGGTGGCATCTTTAGGGGGTGGTAGGTATTAGTAATAGCAGGCAAGTACACTAACAGGGAAGAAAAAAGTGCCATCCCCAACTAGGGGGACTCCAACCGCATGATGAATCAAAGGGTTATCCATCACTGTCAACTAGATTGAAAGAAAAGAGAACCAGTGGATCATATTATATCATAACTTTGAGAAGGCTGAGACCTGACTATCACAATGACAGTATTTGACACACAACAAAGAATACCTGATATGATCTTAAAATCTAGCAATATCAACTTCTTCTGAGCAATGATGAAGAGCTAGTATTTACAAACTAAGCTTAGGAAATTATGAAGTCAGGAGAAGTTGGCTCAGAGTCAAGAATGGTTGGACAAGGATAAGCATTTACATAAAACACAACACAACAGGCCTTAATGACGATGTTGATGAGGACTATGTGAAATATTGCTCAGGTAATAGAAGTTCATGCTGTGAACTGGTGCTGCTTTCGCCACATCCACCCCAGCAACTGTGTGATCCATTTATGGTATGGAATTTAATCACACCTCAATAAATCACATAGCCCAGGGAAAGAGGGTTAGGGAGCTCAATGAATGGGTGGGAGAAGGGATTTGGGGAAATATGTAACAAAGACAAAGACTACACAAAATAAACCATGATGATATTCATTGGGATGCCGAGCAACACACCATCATCCATCTGTTGTGGAAGGAAATGATGAAGGGATAAGTATGACACAGTTCAGTTAGCTGTATTGCAAACAATCCTTCTTCTGCCACAGAGAGACCCAAAATAGTATATTTCTAAAGGCCATGTCTTCTAGGTTTGAAAAATACACATTATGGAGGACTGAAGTCAAACCACTCAATTCTAAAAATTATGGTTATTAAAAGAAAAATGATACTATTATGCTTAATAAGGTGGTGCATCTACATTCTTCTTGGAGTGTCTGTCAATCTTTTTTTTTAAACAGAATTTTTATTGCATTTATTCATCCACAACAATAATAACCAATTACTACTTATTGAGTTAACCAACATGAAGCCAACTTCCGATTCAAGACAAGGCCAACAACGTCCTACATTTCAACATGAGCTCCCAAATTATATCCCTATCCATCCCTCTTCCCACCCCCTTTCTCCTGCATCCTATCATCTCAAATTCCCTTAATTTGCCATCCAAATCATAAAGGTGGTAACATAGCGTGTAACCTAGTTCCATCAGGTTTACTAGACTTATCCCCCCCAGCCCGAGATGCAGCATTCAAGCTTCCACAGCACTTTCAGCAAGTGATATGGAACTGTCTGAGGAATCATCAACTGGAACTTTCAGGCAATCTAATAGGGCTTCCCAATCCCAGGCTTTGTCAATCATGCAACACCCTCTCCACACTTCTTGAAACAGCACCATGCCCTCACAATCAGCCCACTGTAACAAAGCAGTTCTCCAGTTATGGAGTTGAGGAGTGGAGGTTGCCCTCCAATGCATAGTCATCTCTCTCTTGGCTAATACCAAGGCTAAGTCGACAAGTTGAGTAGAAAATGTATGCTTAGATGGGCAGGCAATCCACCCAGCAAACACACCGGGGGGACAGGGTATCAATCTCCCAGTAACTTCATTCACATAGTACATTTCATCCCTCCAGTAATCTCGCAGCTCAGAACAGTCCCACACCATGTGGAACATGTCAGCCTCTCTCTCCCCATATGGGGGCAGTTCGCATCTCTCTCACTGAATATTCACTTGATTTCTTTGTAGTGTAAGATATGCTCTATGCAAGACATAATAGTTGATCAGTTTAAACCATGCACTGTGGAAGACTGTGTACGTATTGGTAACAATGGAAGACCACTGCTGGACAGAAATCTGGGTAGACATTTCCTCCTCCTAACTGTGTTTCAGTAATATTCACTTGCATGGTTTGGTATAGAATAGTGACAGCTCTAGTTTTCCCCGATGTTGTGCAAAGGATGTGACAGCTGTTATGTGTCGAAGGTTCCGCTGGCTTGCCACCCCAATGGTTCCATAATGTTAGCGCAGTTGCATGGTATGTGAGAAATGGACCTTGAGGAAATCAAATGTTTGTGATGGTTCCCCAAAGGGTAGCAGTTCTCCGTCTCAAAACAGATCCCTAGTCATGAGATACCTTTGGCAAGCCAAGTAGCCAGTCCTGCCAGTGTCCCACCCTTGTTTAACACCTCTAGGCTTTGCAGCAGTGACTCTGGTGTGTAGTGTCTGGGGGCATTCATACACTGTAGGCAGCATCGCCAGCGGCATTGGATAATCCCCATTTCCAGATCCAGTACATGCAATGGAGGTATGTCTGCAGGTTCCTCCCTTCCCGCTTGCAGTCAAGTAAATAACCATTTGTGAGACACTGGAGTTGGCCCATCAAGTAGAATATCTCAAAGTCAAGAGCTGCAAGACCACAATCTGAGGTGGGTATACACAGTTTAGTCAGGGCCACCCTTTTTCTCCCCCACCCCAAATGAACCCCACCAGTATCGAGTCCAGTTCTCTGAAGGTGCTGCGTGGGATCAGTACAGGCAGTGAAGTGAAGAAATATAGCAATTGTGGGAGTACTATAATTTTAGCAAATGCTATCCTACCTGTCACAAAGAGTGGGAGAGTGCTCCAGAAGGCCACCCCAGTGCAGAGTGCCCTAACCTCTGCCCCAATATTCCCCTCCATGATGTCCTTAGGGTTGTGATATACATTAACACCAAGGTATTTTATGCATGAGCCCTCCCAACTCAGTTTGTGCAGTTTAGGTGGTTGTTGCATGCAAGGGGTCAGCGGGAACAAGAGTGACTTTTGCTAGTTGACCCACAGGCCCGAAAGAGGGCCAAACTGCTCCAAGACTGTGATTGCTCCAGGTATGCCCTCCCTAGCATTTGCAAGAAATAACAACATGTCATACTTGTATAAGGCTATGGTGTGAGTAGTAGTCCTCTGGGTCAGTCCTCCATACGTCACCCCCAATCTAGCTCTTCAGGCCAGGGGCTCCACTGCTATAGCCAATAATAGGAGGGAAAGGGGGCCCCCATACCTGGTTCCTCATCTCACCACATATGATTGGGAGAGCACCATGCCAGTTCGAACACGTGCTCTTGGGTCAGCATAAAGAAGCTTGGTTCATTGGATAAAGCCCCTCCCCAGTCCCATCTGATCAAGTACCTGATAGAGATAGTCCCACTGAAGACTATCAAATGCTTTCCCAATTTTTATAAATATCACCACAGCAGGGTCATCCCCAGCGCTCGCAGTGTCTTTTAAAGAGAGCAATCTATGGACATTCAGAGCCATATTTCTAGCTGGAATAAACCTGTTCTGGTCTAAGTGTATAAGGGTGGCCATATGGGGCAGGAGACGTGAGGCAAGAATTCTGCTTTGTAATCCATGTTCAGCTTGGATAGTGGACACTATGCCTGCGAGTCACGAGGAGGGTCAAACAGATTTAAGCAGAGGACTGACCGGAGCTTCCCTCGTGGTGGTAGGAAGATGTCCCACCTATGCTGCCATTGATAATTCAACTAATCTAAGGACTCAGTCCTCAGTGTATGCTGCATATGGGGGGAGTCCATCAGTCCCCACCACTTTACCTCAGTCCATGGCCCTGATGGCCTTCCTGATCTCCTGTACCACTGTGGGACCTCCCAATGCATCAGCATCCTCCGCCCTCAGCCTGGTTATTACCGCTGGGCTCAGGAAAGCATCTAGCCTTTCCGCTGTAGCTCGGTGGGGAAGTATATAGGGTAGTATAATAGTCCTCAAATCTTTGGTTGATTTCTGCTTGCCCATAAGTGATATTACCCTCGGACATTTCAATTTCTAGTATTGGAGTGGTCCTGGGGTTCGGGTTAGCCAACCTTTTTAAAAGCGTGCATGCCTTATCTCTGTCGGCATGTGCCCTCGTAAGAAATTCAAGATAATCCAAGCAGCGACGCCTTTCCAGGTCGATCACAAAGCACTCTTTTCCCTCTAGCAATTGAGGATGTAGTTCCCCATCATTGGGGTGGGCTTTCTAAATCTCCCTAAGGACGTTTTCGTGCTCTCTAATTCATGCAGGAGGGAACATCGTACCCACATGACTTCAGCTATGCACTTACCCCTGATCACAGCCTTGAAGGCATCCCAGTCATTAAGATCAGAAGAGAAGGAACCAGCATTATCAACAAAGTAATGACAAATAGCTTCTCCAATAGTATGCTTAAAGCCTATGTCCTCCAGTGCCTCAACCCACTGGTGCAATTTTGAGATTTGCAGGCATTCTCTATGCTCGTTTAGCATGAGTAAGACTGGTGATCAGACACCGTGCGGCAAAAATATACCATGCAATGTACTGATCTTTGCACTTCTGGGGAGCAGAGGAACGCATCTAACCGTACATGAAGGTTGTGCATCCCAGAGAAAAATGAGTAATCCCTGGTTGTAGGGGCCAGAATATGGGACGGGCCCTTGTAAAAGTTATCCTGCTCTGAGTTGGGAGCATATATCCCTACCACGGTCAGGTCATGGCCCCCAAGTTGGCCAGAGATCAATACATACATCCCATTTCGGTCTATCAGCTCCCCTGTTTTCTGAAATGAGACCCCAGGTCTGACCCAGATTACAACCCCTCTGGAGAATGCCGAGTAGGTAGTGGAGTATATTTGGCCCAGACATCTCTTTTGTAGGGCATTCCTCTCATGCACAGTGAGAAGGGTCTCTTGTAATAGGGCTAAATGCGCACCCTTCCACTTCAAATATGTGTTTACCTTGTACCCTTTTGCCATGCAATTTAAGCCCCTAACATTCCAGCTGGTAAAATGATAAATTATGTGGGCTGCCATGAGAACGCTTGTAATATTAGCCCAGTAAGTCTTGTCTATGGGGCACGTGCTTTTTGGGGGGGGGGGGCACAGAGGGGTGCCCTGCACGTATGTAGTAGTAATGGGGGCAGGAAAAGACCCCAACAAAAACTCATGCAACAAATAACCAAACTCCCACAAAAATTTCCTAATCCCAAGACAAGAAGTTGCAACACCCCCATCCAAACAGCCAAACCAAGCAGGCACAGTCACACTCATGCTACACATGCTCCTTAACCAAACAGAGTCAGGGATGTCCATCTCCGGGTACTCCCCGGCTCACTTCACATCATCCAGGATATAAGGTAGAAAGAAAGCAAAAGGTTCACTATTCCCCAACCATCATCAAATCAGAGTATTAGGACTGCCACTTTTCCACCTATTTTTTCCATGCTCCTGCACTTCTTTCCTTCCATGATGCGCACAGAGGATTCATATCAAATCATCTGCTGTGTGCAGCATAAACTAGGGAAGAAAAACATTAGAGCTGTGGGAAGACAAGGCTACATGGTCTGAATCAGAGTTCACCTCCTCTGAGCCTCCCATTTCCGAGGCCAGTTCAAAGCCAGCACAGCTAATGGTTGCCACTATTTCCACCACCCTCTGGTGGTCCTGCAGTGCTGTAAGTGGGAAGGCATTGCTCTCGTGCCACGGTCTGGGCAGCCCCTTTGGTCTCTTCTTCTTTTGAGGGAGCCATTTGTCAGTGCAAGTGTCTTCTTCCCATATGGGTAGTTGCTCAAGCCAGTCCCATTTCAGCTGTGGGGAGGTGAAGTATTGGATTTTGTTATCATGGGTCACCCATAGTCTGGCTGGGAATAGCATTGCATATTTGATTCCCATGTCCCTCAGTTTTCGTTTAGCCTCAGTAAATGAGGCTGTTTGCCACTGCACTTCCCTTGTGAAATCCGGGAATATCATCACTCTCTTGTTAGCCACCAATATGTCTCCTTTGATACAGGCTTGTGACAGGATGTGGTCTGAATTTGAAGTGGGAACCCTAGCCACCACAGAACAGGGACCTATTTCAGGTGGCGGGGGCCAGGAAGACACCCGGTTGGCTCATTCAAGTGCATAAAAGGGGAGAGGCCCTCACATGCAATCTCAGTCCATAGCCAGGCCTCCAAGAAGGCCGTCATATCAGGCCCAGGGCGTTCAACATGTTCTGGTAGGTCTAATATTCAAAGGTTGTTTCTTCATGCCCTGTTCGTTACTCTGTTCTCCATGACCGTCAGGTGTCCTTGCATGGACGTGACCTCAGGGTTTGGGTCCTCCAGTGTGTGCTCTGTTGCACTACCCTCTCCAACAGGTGTCTGTAATTGTCTCTCATGAGGCCCATGTCAGTGGCCATTGTATCAATTTTGGCCTCTAACTTCTCTCGTGATGCAGCTATGGCCTGAAAGATAGCATTCAAAGTTGCTCCCATATTGCCATCTTGGGCAGTACACACCGGAGCCATATCCACAGCCAGTGTCAACAAGGCGCCACCCCCCAGTGACCTGTTCCCCTGTTCAGAATCCTTTTTCTTCATAATTTTGCCCATAGTTAATGCATCAACACATCCTAAAGCTCATGCTAAGCTGGGGGATCCCAGATGTTGCAGAACATTTGTCAGTGCCCCCCCTCCAAATTATTGCAGCAGGTGCATCTCCAGTGCCCAGTGGGGGGGGGGCACCTTCAGCAGCAATGTATCTCAACTAGTCAAGATGAGTTGTGTGGCAAGTCCAGCGGGGGGGGTTCAACTGTCCCAGTCTCAGTATCAAGGTCACACTTGTCTCAGCCGGGTCTCAGCATGTTTTTAATTTCCCACAGTGTTTGCTATGTAGGCACGTTGTCACTGAGATAGAGGTTTGTTGTCCCTTAATTCAGATATGGCTTTAGTAATCCCCTATTACCAGGAAGAGCAACTGTCAAAGGACAAATCATTACCTCACTGTCCTTTGATCTTCAAATGTACCATCCGGGACCGCACTAGCTCAGCGAACACCAGAGCAGTTGGGGCCCTGTGTCAAAGCCCTGGCAGAGGCCCCACTCACCTCTGGAGCTTTACAGCTGCAAGGGGGGAGGGGATGAATCAATAGACCCCAGAGCCCCCTATAGTAGTCCGAGGCCAGAGGGGAGGTCCAACTGGTGTCTCCCCACTCACCTCACCCCCTGCCACTCCAGAACCCGCAGCCCCTTGCAGCACGTCCCTCATCGGGCCCACCGCCTCCCAGGGTTGGCAGGAGCTGGAGCAGCATAGCTCAATGTACATTCCTCTTCAGGCAGTCAAGCAATCAGGTAGCCACCTGCCTGCATGTCTCAGTGCTCCAAGTTGTGTTGCTGTGCCTACCAACAAACTATGGCCCAGCGCACGCTGCAATCTTGGATACAGCATAACTCGCTCGGAGAACCGTCACAACAGGAGCCCTGGCATCGTTGGCAGCAGGGGGCAGTTGAGTGGTCAGGATGGCCTGAATGGTGGAGCTCCACCAACATGCGTCCCACTGCATCGGCAGTCAGCCACCCCCATGGAATGTCCGTCACTCTTGGGTCTCCGACTGAACCTGTCTGCTAGGTAAGCTGGAGTCCTGAGCTTTCACCAAGTTATGTTCATTCAGGAGAGGACTAGGAGAAGGCCTGCATATTGACAACAATAGTAACTGTATCATAGAGTAAAGGAGAAGCACTAAATAAAACAAGGTAAGCTTCATAAGGAGTCAGGAGTGCACCAAGAAGACTCACAGGCAGAGCAAGAACATATGAGGAATTTGACGTTTGAGTCAGCAATGCAGCAAACACATACTCAGCAGCATTTCCCAGCAATGCACCTCTCTTCAGTCCACATAGCTGAGTGAGTACTTGTCCTCAGAGTCTTCACCATCATCATGGTTCTCTTTGAAGTTGATAACTTTCTAGCTGTTGAGTTACTCGCACCCTAAATCCATCCAGCCTCCTCCTTCTGATTCTGAGGAAGTCCTAACCAGTCCCAAAACGTGCAAGGTAGGCCTTTCTAGTCAGGTGCACTGCTGTTGAAGAACAAATAGAGAAACAGAACTGAAGTATTTTGAATAGATTTGTGTTTGGTAACTAAAGTGACTTTTCTGGTCTGAGGAACCAGAAAAAAGATGTTGACTCCGCAGGTAAAATTCACTAAGTTTATAAGACCAATCACTTCAGGAAAAAATTATCACCCATCAGCCCCCAAACATTGCAAAATCATCAGAATCAAGTTTACAAATTTGTTGAACTCCCTCCCTCACTATCAGCCACCACACACATTATTAATCATCACCCACAATCACTCAATATGTCAAAATCATTGGTGAAATAGTTCGTAGTTACCTCTTCCAATCCAAGCATGTGGTTGAACAAAATATTATCTCCTCCACTGGTAGCAAGTTACAACATATTGGAATTTAGCATTGGCACTGACCAATGATCTTCTGGGGCAGCCTTGCTAGGTGATGTAAAAAAAGGATAGGCAATGGCTGTGAGGGAGGCAGGCATTGTCTCCAATGTCTGGGAGGGAGAGTGGGGGCTTCTTCACTGCACAAGGTTCCAATTCCAATCCGGGCATATAATAATATGTGGCTAAAAAAGGTGGAGCAGCATAAATCCGACACAAACAGAATGTTTTTTTGCAAAGAAAGGAAAAAGTTCAGTGCGGGCGGTAGAGTTCAGTCTCAAACTCAGGTGGTGCACCTAGAAATTGGTCAGCAAAAACAGTTGATTTTGACCAATCATCCTCTTCCTCCTACTGTGGTGTTTCAGGAACAGTGTCATCAGGTGGCATAAAATGTTAGTTTATTTTGATCATGGTTAATTTCTCCACATTTTGAGGTGAGAGACTGGTCCTTCTCACTGCAACAACTGCAGCAGCTGCACTGAACACACGTTCTGCAGAAACAATGGATACAGGACAAGCCAGATACTTTATAGCCAGACTGCTGAGCTCTGGCCATTGTGCATCTTCCCATACCAATACACCAGTTGGTTTTGGTCCACATAAACATCTTTTGGGTCATCCAGATACTCCTGAAACATCCCCTGAAGTGTAATTGGTGCTGCCACTTGAGCAACCTCTTTTGCCTTTGTCTCTGCACTGGCCTTAAGACCTGTCTCTTGAAATCAAGCTAATGATGCAGAGGTTGGGTTCAATTCTTCTGATGCTGTTGTTGCCAGTGTGTTTGTTGCAGGTTTTGGCTGTTGTGAGACAAGACTGCCGTCTCTGGAAGTGGAAGGTGGCACCCCAGAACTGGGGAGTGGGACTTTAAGTTCTAGCTGTTCTTCTTCCAGTTCTCCGGCTTGCTCAACAATCCATCTCCTGTATTGTTAAACATCCCCTTCATAAACAGGAATGAAAGAGGAAAGGATATTTTTGTAGCGTGGATCAAGTAGGGTGGCACAAAGGTCATCTTTGGACTTGATAATGTCATTTTCCAGCCTTGCATTACAAGTCAAGTGTTAGATTAGGCTCTCAACCAAGAATGCACTTCTGGGTTTTTGTTCACACCTCCAGTATGAACCTATCAGACACCTTCTTTAGTTGGTCCTGTAGCAGATGCAGCAAAGGGATGGCTTGGCCCATCATACAGTCCTCCTTGTTAACTTCCTGTGTGAAAATCTCAAAAGGGAGCAGCATCTGTGTCAAGCATTTGACTAGGTCCCATTTGTCCACAGTCATAGCTTTGCCAATTGCATCAGCTTTTCTTTGAATGACATAGTCATTGGTCTGTCTGTACTACACAAACGGATGTTGCAACACATAATGGGTTGAGTTCCAATTTGTTGGCAAATACTGTGTCAGGGCTTTAACTGGTACTCTGTTATCATTATGAATAATCTGCAACAGTTTCTGGGCTTTAAAAGAATGGCTGAGATGAGTGAAGGTTTGTCTGCAGGTAGTCAGTATGTTGCTGACTATGGCCCTCATTCTGACCCTGGCGGTCGGTGATAATGCGGCGGCCAATCCGCCAACAGGCCGGCGGTCCAAATTATGCAATTCTGACCCTGGCGGGAACCGCCAACACAGCCCGCCGCATTAACACTCCGCCCGCCACGGCGGAACAAACAAACAGCGCGGCGGTCCCCGCCAACAGCCAGGCGGCAGACAATGTACCGCCCACCCTATCACGACCCACCAATCCGCCACCTTTTCCGGGGCGGGAGCACCGCCGATAAAAACACGGCGGAAACAGACTACGGACGGGAAAACGCTCACCTCCACATACAGCACGCGAGATTCCGGCAGTATGGAACCCGAGTTGCAGGTCATCCCCGCACTCCTATACCTGCTCCTGTACCAGGAGCACGCCCGGCGGCGCGGAAGACATCGGTGAGTACTGCACCTACAACACAGGGGAGGGAAAAGAGTACCGGCACACACCCACCCACCCACACCCACTACAACACACACATCACTGCATTCCCACAGATCACTGTCACAACCCACAAACCCCCCCCTCCGAAATAATGCAAAGACCAAAAGAAGAGATCATAAACGGGCAGATATATTGAAATATGGACACCAGTAATCCCAATAAATAAATAAACTATGTACAAAATATATACAGCTACTAAATGTAGTCCAACCACTGTCCGTGGACCACAGGGGTCCTGTGCAAAGGGGCAAGGCCCAGTCCCACGACAAGAACTCCACGGAGAGAACACTGCAGGGGCATCAGAAAGAAAATAGGACAGGCACCTCAGGGAGAAGGGAAGGGGGGGCACCTCAGCCACTTGAGTACACGATGCCAGATCCAGGAGGGGACTCCATGACCACTGGCCCATCCTGGGGAGAGCAAAGCCACAGTCCATACAGTCCATACAGTGGGTGGCCTGCCCACTGGGCCATCCTGGGGAGAGCAAAGCCACAGTCCATACAGTCCATACAGTGGGTGGCCTGCCCACTGGGCCATCCTGGGGAGAGCAAAGCCACAGTCCATACAGTCCATACAGTGGGTGGCCTGCCCACTGGGCCATCCTGGGGAGAGCAAAGCCACAGTCCATACATTCCATACAGTGGGTGGACTGCCCACTGGGCCATCCTGGGGAGAGCAAAGCCACAGTCCATACAGTCCATACAGTGGGTGGCCTGCCCACTGGGCCATCCTGGGGAGAGCAAAGCCACAGTCCATACAGTCCATACAGTGGGTGGCCTGCCCACTGGGCCATCCTGGGGAGAGCAAAGCCACAGTCCATACAGTCCATACAGTGGGTGGCCTGCCCACTGGGCCATCCTGGGGAGAGCAAAGCCACAGTCCAAACAGTCCATAACAGACTCCACTGCCACTGGAGGAGGCATGTTGGCCAGAGGACATCCTGCAGCCCTGCCCGAGACAGATCCTGCCCTGCCACGTCTGCCAAAGGGCCAGCGGTTCTTGCCTTGAAGGGCCCAGTTCAGCGGTTCTTGAGACGGCGGTCCCCAGCGGAGCTGTGCTGGAGACGGCGGGGCCCAGTTCAGCGGTTCTTGAGACGGCGGTCCCCAGCGGAGCGGTGCTGGAGACGGCGGGGCCCAGTTCAGCGGTTCTTGAGACGGCGGTCCCCAGCGGAGCTGTGCTGGAGACGGCGGGGCCCAGTTCAGCGGTTCTTGAGACGGCGGTCCCCAGCGGAGCTGTGCTGGAGACGGCGGGGCCCAGTTCAGCGGTTCTTGAGACGGCGGTCCCCAGCGGAGCGGTGCTGGAGACGGCGGGGCCCAGTTCAGCGGTTCTTGAGACGGCGGTCCCCAGCGGAGCTGTGCTTGAGACGGCGGGCCCAGTTCAGCGGTTCTTGAGACGGCGGGGCCCAGTTCAGCGGTGCTTGAGACGGCGGGGCCCAGTTCAGCGGTGCTTGAGACGGCGGGCCCAGTTCAGCGGTTCTTGAGACGGCGGTCCCCAGCGGAGCTGTGCTTGAGACGGCGGGCCCAGTTCAGCGGTTCTTGAGACGGCGGGGCCCAGTTCAGCGGTTCTTGAGACGGCGGGGCCCAGTTCAGCGGTTCTTGAGACGGCGGGGCCCAGTTCAGCGGTGCTGGAGACGGCAGGGCCCAGTTCAGCGGTTCTTGAGACGGCGGTCCCCAGCGGAGCTGTGCTTGAGACGGCGGGCCCAGTTCAGCGGTTCTTGAGACGGCGGGGCCCAGTTCAGCGGTGCTTGAGACGGCGGGGCCCAGTTCAGCGGTGCTTGAGACGGCGGGCCCAGTTCAGCGGTTCTTGAGACGGCGGTCCCCAGCGGAGCTGTGCTTGAGACGGCGGGCCCAGTTCAGCGGTGCTTGAGACAGCGGGGCCCAGTTCAGCGGTTCTTGAGACGGCGGGGCCCAGTTCAGCGGTTCTTGAGACGGCGGGGCCCAGTTCAGCGGTGCTTGAGACGGCGGGCCCAGTTCAGCGGTTCTTGAGATGGCGGTCCCCAGCGGAGCTGTGCTTGAGACGGCGGGCCCAGTTCAGCGGTTCTTGAGACGGCGGTCCCCAGCGGAGCTGTGCTTGAGACGGCGGGCCCAGTTCAGCGGTTCTTGAGACGGCGGGGCCCAGTTCAGCGGTTCTTGAGACGGCGGGGCCCAGTTCAGCGGTTCTTGAGACGGCGGGGCCCAGTTCAGCGGTGCTTGAGACGGCGGGGCCCAGTTCAGCGGTTCTTGAGACGGCGGCCGGTCTATGGCCAACTGCTCATTGCCTGGTGGTGCCCTCCTGGGCAGCGGGGATGGTGCTCCTTCAATGCCCACCTGGGCTGTGGGTGGTGGGGCCCTCCTGGCCAGCTGGGCTGGGTCCTCCCTGGCCAGCGGCTATGGGGGTGGTGTGCTCCTCCTGGGCAGCAGGCCTGCAGCCTGACCTCTCCGACTTGCTGCCCTTGCCCTCCTTAGTCGGGAGTCTGTGGCCCTTTCCTCCCTTTGGAGCTGTGGCTGGTGACTGTGTCTGGGTGGTGTCCGGGGGGGATGTAGAAGCCGGGCTCCTGCGGCGCCCCTTCCGCCTTCTGCTCCTCTTCCCAGGGGGTGGGCTGGCTGTCCCCTTGCTGCTGGGCGAAGATCCAGACATGCGGGCTGGTGGGCTCCAATACCCCTGCACCCTTGTCAAGGGGGCTGCAGGGCTGGTGGTGGCTGAGGTGCTCTTCTTACCCCGACGAGAAGGAGGGGGGGGCTCAGGGTCAGGAAAGAAGTTAGCAGTGGCGAGGAAGAGTTTCTTGGGACAATGGAGAGTGGTAGGTACAGTGGGAATGGGAGTGGAGGGAGAGGATGTGGTTGTAGGTGAGTCACGTTTGCTGTCTTTGGGTGCAGGAGGGATAGGCTGTCGTGAGGTGGATGGCTGTTGGGTGGGTGGGTGGCTGCGTTTGTGTGGTGTGGAAGAGGGGGTGACAGACACAGTGGGAGACGACACAGGGGACGTGTAAATGGCAGTGGGGGTGGTGACTGCACGTGTGCGGACTGGACTGGAGGGTGTGCTGGTGATGGAAACACTGGCTGATGGTGAGGTGAATGGAGGTGTGAGTGTAGACGTCACAGGGAGGGAGGAGGGATACGAGGAGGTGGGGGTCACAGAGGTGGTAGTGACTGTTGGCATGTCTGCATCGGAATGTTGCGTGTGTGAATGTCTGCGTGATCTGTGGTGCTTATGTTTGGATGAGCTTCTCTTGGGTGTTGAGGTGTGTGCAGGCTGGTCTGATGGTGTGGGTGGGACAGGCAGAGGAACAGGAGACTGGGAGGAGGGAGTTAGTAGAGGGAGGCAGGAGACAGGGACAATGGCTGCCGTCAGTGCTGAGGCCAGAGCCTGGAACGATCGCTGATGGGCAGCCTGACCCGAATGAATGCCCTCCAGGTACGCATTGCTGCGATGAACCTCCCTCTCCACCCCCTGGATGGCATTCAAAAGGGTAGTCTGCCCAACAATGAGCGTCCTCACGAGGTTAATGAGCTCCGCACTGAGGGCAGCGGGGGTAACAGGGGCAGGGCCTGAGGTGCCTGGGGCGAAGGAGATGCCCGGCTTCCTGGCAGAGCGGGCACAGGGCGAACGCTGAGGGGCTGCTGGGAGGGCGGAGATGGTGCGCTGGGTGGCGGCTGTACCTGTAATGGCGGGGGCACGGATGGTGCCACCCCCGCAAGGGAGCTCCCTTCCGAGGACGTGTCCGTGTCGCTGCAGGGTCCAGTCGTCCCCGTTGTGGAGCTCCCCTCGCCCTCCGTCTCACTGGTCCAGTCAGACTCTGTGGCATGGCCCTCCTGGGCCATGTGAGATGCAGCTCCCTCCTGCCCCGATGCCACTTCTCCTCCGCCTGATGATGCTGATGCACACAAGCACAGAAAGAGAAACAAAAAGGGGGGGGGGAGAGAAATAAAGGGATATTGAGTACATGGATCTCCGGTACAGTTAGCGGACATGACAGACACAGATGCCCCCTGCGCTAAGTTGCGCATTTGGGGTCCGCTACGCACTCCGTGGAACATGCCCTACACGCCTAGAGTTGACAACTGCACCCATGGATGACACGGCCCAGGGATGGCTGTACTGACACACTACTGAGGGTGGTGGCTGGGGACACAGGGGCTTACGGGGGTGCCCAGCCTACAGATATCGCCCTGGCCTAGGGGGACCCACAGCCCTCCTCCCCCACCCAGACACCTCCACTGCGCGACAACAGAGTAGATAATGCTTGGACTCACCCCCTTGTGTCTGCTGTGCTGCCCTCACGCGCCCATCCAAATCAGGGTAGGCCACCGCCAGGATCCGGAACATCAGGGGGGTCAGTTGACGGCAGGCACCCCGCCTACGTTGGGAGGCCATCCCCAGCAGAGACTCAGCGGTCTTCTTGGTCCCGCGGCGGATGTCCTCCCACTTCTTGCGGCAGTGGGTGCCCCGTCGATGGTGGACCCCCAGGGTCCGGACTTCCTTGGCGATGGCACGCCAAATCCCGATCTTCTCATGGGCGCGGACCTATGTGACACGTACAGGGAGGGAGAAATACCACGTTCAAGTTTGTCTGCATTTTCGTTGCCAGTGGCCCAACGCCCCCCATCCCCGCCAGGCCCCCCGCCATGCCCCCCGCCATGCCCCCGCCAGCCCTAACATGCCCCCCATCCCCGCCAGGCCCCCCGCCATGCCCCCGCCAGGCCCAACATGCCCCCCCATCCCCGCCAGGCCCCCCGCCAGGCCCAACATGCCCCCCATCCCCGCCAGGCCCCCCGCCATGCCCCCCGCCAGCCCCAACATGCCCCCCATCCCCGCCAGGCCCCCCGCCATGCCCCCCGCCAGGCCCAACATGCCCCCCCATCCCCGCCAGGCCCCCCGCCATGCCCCCCGCCAGCCCCAACATGCCCCCCATCCCCGCCAGGCCCCCCGCCATGCCCCCCGCCAGGCCCAACATGCCCCCCCATCCCCGCCAGGCCCCCCGCCAGGCCCCCAAGCCAGCCAGTGGCCCCAAATCCATATTGAATTAAACTCACTTGTTGGTCTGGAGGACCGTAGAGTAGCGCATACTGGGGGAGGACCCCATCCACAAGTTTCTCCAACTCCTCTCCAGTGAAGGCAGGGGCCCTTTCCCCAGTCGCAGCAGCCATTGTCCCTTCCAGACCGAGGTCACAGCAACACTTGCAGTATAGGTCCTCTCCTGTGAAAGTTCAAGTCGCAAGTGGATAAGTAGATAGAAAATGGCGGTCACGTCCGCGGCGGTGCGTACCGCGGCGGTGCGTACCGCCACCGCCGGCGCACTTCGCCATTGGCTCATGAAACCCATAGGCTTCAATGTTAACCAATGCGGCTTCGCGCCGCGGTCTTCGACCGCTGACCGCCGCGGTGTGCCACGCCAGCGCATTGACCTCACATCCCATTGTCACACTTCACAGGTCAGGCAGCCGCCATTTCGAGGGTCCACATGGCTCAATTTCAACTGCGTCACACAGGCCTAGGCCTTGCATAGCCACTCAGACACGCCATTCACTGCATAGGGAATCGTTTACTGTGCTAGCTGTGAGTACGTACCTGTGGGTTGCTTGACTGTGTGCTCCATGTTGTCCTTCCTAGGCACCGTCCGCTGGGTTTGGCGAGGAGACGGATGAATCCTCCCGTGTACCGACCGCTGGTGGACCTGTCGACAATGGAAGAACGCCACATTATCCTGACCTACCGGCTTGACCGTGCCACTATACATGAACTGTGTGCCCAGCTGGAGCCCGACCTGATGTCCCCCATCCGCCAACCCACAGGGATTCCCCCTCTGGTGCAGGTCCTGTCAGTACTCCATTGCTTGGCAAGTGGGTCATTTCAGACAACAGTGGGAATTGCTTCTGGGATGTCTCAGCCCATGTTTTCGAAGGTGTTATCCAGAGTGTTGTCTGCCCTGATGAAATACGTGAGGAGCTACATCATTTTCCCTGAGGTGGGCGAATTGGCTACAGTGAAGGGTGATTTCTACACCCTTGGACATATTCCCAACGTCATTGGTGCCATTGATGGGACCCATGTGGCTTTGGTTCCCCCAAGAGACAGGGAGCAGGTGTACAGGAACAGAAACAATTACCATTCCATGAACATCCAGGTGGTGTGTTTGGCTGACCAGTACATCTCGCATGTAAATGCCAAATTCCCAGGGTCAGTGCATGACGCCTACATCCTGAGGAATAGCAGCATCCCTTACGTGATGGAACAGCTAGAGAGACACCGTGTATGGCTATTGGGGGACTCTGTGTACCCCAACCTGTCGTGGCTACTGACCCCAGTAAGGAATCCCCGGACCAGGGCAGAGGAACGGTACAATGAGGCCCATGGGCGTACTAGGAGGGTGATCGAACGCACCTTTGGCCTCCTAAAGGCCAGGTTTAGGTGCCTGCATATGACCGGTGGATCCCTAATGTACTCACCTAAGAAGGTGTGTCACATCATCGTGGCCTGCTGCATGCTTCACAACCTGGCTTTGCGCCGCCAGGTGCCTTTCCTGCAGGAGGATGGTCGAGACGGTGGTGTTGTGGCAGCGGTGGAACCTGTGGAGAGTGACGAGGAGGAAGACGACGGGGCTGAAACAGACAACAGGGACAGAATCATTGAACAGTACTTCCAATAGGACACAGGTAACAATTCAAACATAATTTAGTAAATGTGAACTACTCTCCTGCATCTCTGCTGCCTGTCTATTTGCCCCAGTGTATGATGACTGAGTTGTGGCTTTTCCCTCCCTATTTCAGATCTGGGGTCCCCACTACGAGTCCTGTGCTTCGTTTCCCCATGGACTACAGCTTTGTGGCAGCTGTTTGTTGACTTCACTATGTACAAGGACATATTTGCACTGTCATGTCAATTACAAAATTTTGAAATCACAGCCAGACTCCAGATAGTTTTGTGCAAAATAGGTGTTTATTTCAGTGCTCAAAATGGGATGGGTGGTTTCAAGTGGGTGGGGGCTATGGTGAAGGAATGTCCATGGCAGAGTCCAGAGTAACAGTCACACAGGTGCATTGTCCAGAGGCCTGTGGAGAGATGGAGCATGGGCAGTTCAAGGATGGACAGGGTGACAATGTGGGACAGTGGGATGACATCAGGTGGTATCCTTTGCTTGCGGGGGTCTTGACATCCTACTCTGTCTTCTTGCGAGATCTCAGGGCCCTCTTGCGGGGTGGTTCTTCTCCTGCAGGAGGTGGGGGTCTGGTGGGCTGCTGTTGTGCGGGGGCCTCCTGTCCACTAGCGCCGGCGGAGGTGGTTGGCTGTTCTTGGTCCAGGCTAGTGGCAGGGGCCCTTTGTTGTTGTTGAGTGTCCGTCCTGGTGTTGATGAGGTCCTGCAGCAGCCCTACCATGGTAACCAGGGTGGAGGTGAGGGCTCTGATGTCCTCCCTGTACCCCCGATAGTGTTCCTCCTGCAGTACCTGGATCTCCTGGAACCGGGCCAGTACCGTCGCCATCGTCTCCTGGGAGCGGTTGTATGCTCCCATGATGGTGGTGAGGGCCTCGTGGAGAGTGGGTTCCCTGGGCCCGTCCCCCCCCTGTCGCACAGCTGCCCTCCGAGTTGCCCTGTTTCCCTGGGCCTCTGCCCCCTGGCCGGTGTGCCCACTACCACTGCCCCCAGGTCCCTGTTGTTGTTGGGGTGGTGGGTTATCCTGGGTGCCCTGTAGTGGTAGACACACCGCAGATTGACGCGCCCTGGAGACAGAGGCATGGGCCCGCTGGGTGGGAGCTGTGCTGGTGTTCCCAGAGGGGTTTGGGTCTGTAGTGGCCTGTGCCTGTGTGAGGGGAACCGACTGTCCAGAGGTCCCCGATGGTCCGGGCTGGTCATCGGTGTCCAGGTCGACAGAGCTGCTGTCATCGCTGACGGCCTCTTGGGTGGGGGGTGTGGAGAATTCTGGGCCCTCCGTGGCGGTGTGTTGACGGTCGGGTCCTGCAGGGGCATAGAGGTATGGTTATAGTTTCAATGTGTGGCATATGGGTGTATCTGTGGGTTCCCGTGTCCCCAAGTGCTGGCATTCGTGTGTGGGGGCTTTGGTGAGGGTGGCTTGTGGGGGGGATGTGTATATGCATTGGGCATGCTTTGGTGATGGGTGTCCATGCTTAGTGGACGCATGCAGGCCTAGGTTTTGGGATGTGTGGGTTGTGATGGTGAGACATTGGCAGGGAATAGGTGTGCTGGGGGTGGGGGTGAGGATGGTGGTGGGGGTGAGGATGGTGGTGGGGGTGAGGATGGTGGTGGGGGTGAGGGTGGTGGTGAGGATGGGGGTGGGGTTCGAGGATGGGGGTGAGGGTTGGGGTATGATTTGGCATGCAGGTGGGGGGGAAGCAGTATTGAAGCTTCAACTTACCAGTATCCATTCCTCCGCCGACTCCTGCGAGGCCGTCAGGATGCAGGATGTTCAAGACTTCCTCCTCCCATGTTGTAAATTGTGGGGGTTGAGGTGGGGGTCCTCCGCCAGTCTTCTGCACGGCGATGTTGTGCCTGGATACCATGGAACGCACCTTCCCCCGTAGGTCGTTCCATCGCTTCCTGATGTCTTCCCGATTTCTGGGGTGCTGTCCCACAGCGTTGACCCTGTCGACAATCCTCTGCCATAGCTCCGTCCTCCGGGCAATGCTGGTGTATTGGATCTGTGTGCCGAACAGCTGGGGCTCTACCCGAACGATTTCCTCCACCATGACCCTGAGTTCTTCGTCTGAGAAGCGGGGGTGTCTTTGGGGTGCCATGGAGTGGTGTGTATGATGTGTGGGGTGGAGTATGTGTAGTTAAGTGTGTTGAGTGTGGTGGTGTGTGTTGTTTTGTGTGTGGATATTGTGTGGGTGATGGTGTTGAGTGGCTGTGGCTGCTAGTTTGTGGATGGTGGTGTCTCGCTCTGGCCTTCTTTCTGAATTTTTGGTCGTAGGGGTTTGTGGGTGATGTGGGTGTGTGTTTTATATTGTATTGTGTGTGTGGGAGTGGTGTGTGTATGTGTATCAGGTGTGTGGAATTCAAATCGGCCAATGTGGCTGAGTTTTGTTCGTTTGTGTGTATTCTGACCGCGGCGGTGTGTCCCGCCAATGGAAAACCGCGTTTGAAAGACCGCCGCGTGGATTCGTGGGTCGTAATGGCATGGGCGTATTTCTGTTGGCGTGACGGTGGAGGTTGTGTCACCTCCACTTTTCCGCCGACCGCTGGTCTGGCGGTCTGTTGTGGCTGTCGGATTTTCGGAGGTTTGGCTGCTGCGGGTCAGAATGACCGTGGCGGGTTTCCGCGACCGCGGCGGGATTATGGAGGATTTCTGACCGGCGGTAGGCGCCTTTTACCGCCGAGGTCAGAATGACCACCTATGTCTTCTTGTTTGCAAAAGTCTTACACAACCAGGTTGATGCAGTGCGAGAAAACCCAGGACCGTCAAATAGTCACTGTCTGTCATGGTCTTGACTATGTTACTGCCATTGTCCATGCTAACAAATTCAATTCAGAGACCTCTGGGTCGCAGCCATTCAGTTACCTTGCTTTTAAATTCCTCCCAGATGTTTGCAGCTGTGTGTGATTTGCCCATGGCCAGCATGGCTACTGCTGCATGTCACAAAGCCCTCTTAAAGATTTCTTCAGGGCCAAGACCTGTAGACCCACAAAAGAGTGCTTTACCCCCACAAAAGAGACCCAGTGTGCAGTGATGCACATGGAATCCAATGCGTTATAACTGGTCCACATCTGTCATCAGGTAGATAGAGTGGACAACACTTTGCTGCAAAGCCTGTCCAACTGATTGCAGCACTTCGTGATTCAGCACTAGAACAGTAACTCTGGAAAAATAGGTCCAACTTGGAACCTTCCATTTTGGGTGGGTGGCTGCCACAAACTCTAAGAATCCCACTCCTTCCACAAAAGAAAAGGGAGGAGGTCCAGTGCTAACATTTTTGCCAGCTTCCCCTTGTACAAACGTGCCATTGGGTAGTTGCAGTTATGGGGCCCCTCCTGCCTAAGCAGGCCAGTAATTGTAGCCTGGATTTTTCTTCTTTTGTGGGGCCAATGATGCAGGGGACTTTTGAGAGGTAGTGAAGTTAGACTCAATGTGCATCGTGGTGCAGGACTGTATGCCAGGGGGGTCTCCATATGACTCTAAGTCCTCCTGCACCATTGTGAGGTGTCTTAGGCGGGTGATTCTGGTGCACTGCTGGGGACAGGGCTGCCTTGCGTGAGGATGTCAATCTCTTCTTCCTCACCTTTCACTGTGATTTAACTAGCTGTAGCTGATGTTTCTCAGCTCTCCTTACCTGAAGATGCTCCTACCACCAGATTGTGTGATGTGTTTTCAAATGGGTCAACATGCCTCTGGTACCATAATGTGACCCAGGCTTACCCCGAACACTTACATGGCAAATGGAGCATATGACAATGTTCTCCTCCTGTTTGCTAATCGTAAAAAAATCCCAAACTGGGGAAAAGTACTTTCTTACTGGGACACTGCCAATTAGTGAGGAAGAACTGGAGGTAGGTGGGTGTGTTGATTGCCTCTCTGCAGTGCATACTTCTACTAATGTGTGGGTTAGTGCAGGTATCTGCTTGGGCCTTACAAATATGGGAGCTGGCGGTGCAGCCTATGCCACATCTCTCAGAGCAGGTTGTATAGTAATGTCGGACACCTTTGTGCCAGCTTTCCCAATGACTGGCTTGTCATCATCATTCTCCTCATCATCATCCCCTTCCATGAGTCTAATGCTTTTTGGAACCTTTCTTTTACCTTGCCTCTCCTGTTGTCTCCCGTACTCTGTCGGAATCCACTCCATGTCCCTATCATTGTCATCGGAAATGGTGCTTAGAGAAGATGGTGGAGTAGTACCCTTCCTTTGTTTGCTGGAGATCTGGGAGCCATTGATTCTAAAGGAAGAGGTTCTTGCTCAGCAGTAAGCTCAACCTCCTGTTCTTCTGCATCTTCTGGAAGATCTACTATTGCTGGTTGTGGCTGCCATCCACTGTTCTCTGTGTCCTGAAATGATTGGGTACTACTTTGTGAAAGGGACTAGTCCAATTCAATATCATTGCTCGTCAGCGTTGCCATGATTGCAGTGACTGCCTCACTGACAGAAATGGTCTTGGGCTTAGGTTGGGATGGTGCTGTTGATGTGAGAGTGCTGCTTCCAGGTTCCTCTCCGGACCCCGGTGTGGCAAGCACAGATCTCCTGAAAAAGGTTGCGGTTGGCACACCACTGGTAGAAAGCTGCTTCTTCTCAATGACCACTTTCTTAGGAGTAATATTCTTTGGGACCATGTTAAGCTCTACGTTGGCAGTGGCACTAAGGTGTACAAGCAGAAGAGTTTGTAGGACCGAAGTAAGTGCAAGCCTTCTCTTTGGCTCTTTGGCCTTCTCTTTAGCAGTAAAAAGCAACAAAGCAAGAAAAACATACAGTTGGTGAAACGTGGCATTGTTGTAGATTGAAATAGTACAGACAAATGCAACCTTAGCGCAGTTGGTTACTTACGTAAAATAAATAATAATAATCAAACATTTTAAAGTCAAACCACACCACCACACTTTGAAATTGTATTTCAAATCAGGCAGCACAACATTCAGATATAGCTCTTTGCTTTATCTCCATCTGTTTTAAAGGGGGCACCTAGTGTAGTCAAAAAGAGGTGCATTGGTAAATGGAATACTCCCATAAAATAAAACATGTCGGCAAGGTGGTTCAGGGGAAACGGAATAATCATTAAAAAAATGAATTATGCTGGTGATTTGTCTGCTTTGCTCCACAATCAGGGTGTCCAGGAGGAAATGGAATTATAATACACCTAAAGGAACCGAATGCTGTAGTGCAGCTGTGCATCTTTAAAACAAAAAAGTAAAAAAAAATTAAAAAAAGATTGAAAAACTAAAATAAACATTTAAATTAAAAAACAAGAAATAATTACATTAAAACTTGAAATAAAAAAATAAAAATAAAAAATGTATATTAAAATTAAATTTTAAATTACAATTAAAATTTAAAAAATGAAATAAACAATTGAATTACAAATAGTAGCACAAAAAGTAAAATAAAAAAATGAAAATGGAAAATTAAAATTAAAATTCAAATAGAAACTTAAAATAAACAAATGATCAGTAATTAACTACGTTTGTATGTAAGCCTGTGGCAAAGGCACACTGGCCAGATGTTGCAAAAAATGGCTGCCAACCACATTGTCAAACAACAAGAAGGAGCAAGGAGGCATGGCAAAGAAATAACACATGCAAGCCTAAGGCAAAGAAACACTGGCTGGATGGACAAAATGTCCACCAGTCTCATGGTCAAACAACAACAACAACAGGGAGCAAGGAGGAATGGCAAACAAAGAAGGAACACATGCAAGCCTGTGGCAAAGCAACACTGGCTGCAAGTACTAAATGGCTGTGAGTCACATGGTCAAACAACAACAACAAGGAGGAATGCAAAGACAGAACACATGCAAGCCTACGGCAAAGGAACACTGGCTGCATGCACAAAATGGCTGCCAGCTAAATGGTCAAACAACAACAATAAGGAGGCATGGGGAACAAAGAAAGAACACATCAAGCCTATGGCAAAGAAACACTGGCTTCATGCACAAAATAGCTACCAGCCACATGGTCAAACAACAACTGTAAACCAGGAGGCATGGAGAACAAAGAACACATGCATACCTATGGACATAGACTAAATAAAATGGCCTCTGGCCACACGCCATGGAGACCAAAGACAAATGGTGGGCAACGACAAACACACAGGCACACACAAGCTGATACGTGTTATCAACATTGTGGAGACTATGGCCCTCATTGCCGCCCACCAAGTTGAAACCGCCGGGCGGCCACCAATGCAGCCGCATTCCCGCAGGGTCTATTTTGAGATCCCTGCCAGCCCAGCGGGGATCTTCGCCGCAACACGGGAGCCTGCTCCAAATGGAGCCAGCGGTGTTGCGGCTGTGCGACAGGTGCAGTTGAACCTGTCGCGCTTTTCACTGTCTGCTATGCAGACAGTGAAAAGCTCCATGGGGCCGTGGCTGGGGGTCCCTGCACTGCCCATGCCATTTTTCTATACACAAGATGAAAAATAAAAGAAATGTAAAATAAATAAATAACTAGGCCGATACTTAAACTCCAGGCCAACCACCACTACAAAAATTGTAAAATCAAATTTTACTTCAAACAAATACTGGTGTATGCCCAAGCAAACAAACAACACCCTTTTTCAATAGTTATTTAACTTACTTGCGTGATTTCACAAAAACAAAATCCTTCAATCCAAAGGTAGATCCAGGAGACAAAAAGACTAATCCTTCCTCCTTCAAATTGAAGTGAAACGTGACCAGGAGATGGAAAAAGCACTGGGAGGAGCCTTCTGGACAGGAAGTTGGAGTCTCTTGGGCACTTCCTTCCTGTGTGAAAAAAAAGGCTTCTCAATCTAAAAACAACTTGAAGGGTCATTTGAGAAGAATATCCACTCACAAACCACTTTTAACCCTATTTAAATGTAACTGGAGTTGAAGATATACTCCAGGTGCATTCAGCCAAGCAAGCAAGACTGTTTTTGCTGCCATCGTGACCAGAAGTCGCACGAGTGAACACAAAGGGGGTCATTCTGACCCCGGCGGTCATGGACCGCCGGGGCCAGGGTTGGCGGGAGCACCGCCAACAAGCTGGCGGTGCCCCGCAGGGCATTCTGACCGCGGCTGAAGGTCTCCCGCCGGTTTTCCGCTGCCCTGTAGAATCCTCCATGGCGGCGCAGCTTGCTGCGCCGCCATGGGGATTCTGACACCCCATACCGCCATCCTGTTCCTGGCGGCAGAGAGCCGCCAGGAACAGGATGGCGGTATGGGGTGTCGTGGGGCCCCTGGGGGCCCCTGCAGTGCCCATGCCAATGGCATGGGCACTGCAGGGGCCCCCGTAAGAGGGCCCCACTTTGTATTTCAGTGTCTGCTTTGCAGACACTGAAATACGCGACGGGTGCCACTGCACCCGTCGCACCTTCCCACTCCGCCGGCTCAATTCTGAGCCGGCGTCCTAGTGGGAAGGCTGTTTTGCACTGGGCTGGCGGGCGGCCTTTTGGCGGTCGCCCGCCAGCCCAGTGCAAAACCCAAAATACCCTCAGTGGTCTTTCGACCGCGGAGCGGTATTTTGGAGGGGGGAACTCTGGCGGGCGGCCTCCGCCGCCCGCCAGGGTGAGAATCACCCCCAAAGTGTTGTACCCACAACTGGAAGCAGTGCAATCTAATGCAAAGACTTGAATGTACTCACTAGCGGCCCGGGAATATAGTGGCACTCACTATAGAGTGCCAAAGCCAAAACCCAATTTTGCACACCCAAACGATCTCTGTCTGCACCAGAATGTAGAATTCGGGAACTCCACGCTACTCCACAAAGCGCGAAGTGCCTGAATTCCACAAGCTCTGTATGCAGAGTATAATTCTACGCCCAGGCATAATATTCTCATAGATATATATATATATATATATGTATATATATATATATATACTGTATATATCTTACGTTCGGCTGCTGTGCCGGACTGTTCCAAAGCGTTGGCAGTGGCTGTTCACAACATTCATCATAAACACCATAACCTCACACCCTTCTACATCAAAAAGATGGAATGGCACTCAGTCAGCACTCTACCCATTTTTATTTAAGTTGAGCGCATCACAGAACGCATTGTGACAGTGAACTGCCTTTATAAACCGGTATTTCACCATTTGTTAAACTTTGAAAAATAAATTACGCTTTTTAATGTGAGTCCACACATGTTTTGAAATGTTCACTATGTCTTGTACATGGGGTGTAATCACATGATGAGAGTATTTAAGATCAAATAAAATGGTGACATACAGGTTTATAAAGGCAGTTAATTGCTGGAACGGAGCCAATAAAGGCCCTGGCAGACCCCATTCCCTAGGATCATTTCTTGCTGTGCCCTGGGTGCCCAACCCCTGGACATAGCTCTTTTCTCTGACTTGGCATGAGCTTTCACAGCTCCCACCAAAACAGAGCAAACACACATCGGTTCCAAGCAAGCGAGAGCTGTCAAACACCTCTTGCTTGGTGGGTGTGGAGGTTTCCTCTGTTTCCTATGCACAGACATGGGGACAGGGAAGCAGAGGAAACACTTGCTCTCACAGACAGGGACCTGCATGTTAAGCAGCTCCCTGTCAGTGACAGCAATGCTGGCTGCTGGAGGAGGAGGGGAACAGGCTGGGACCGCTGGAGCCTTGAGGTTTCTCCTGTGGTCCCATTGCACCCAGGACACCTTGGACAGATGGCCGGGCCCTGGGGGTGGGGTCCCTGGGATCAAGATTGGCCTGGGGAGGGGGGCTGTATGGCCCCCTCCCTTACTAAAACCCCCTGTTTTGTTGGAGGTTAACTGTGGACATCCTCTCTCCCTACCCACTTCCTAGGACAGCGAGGGGATGTGGAGCAAGACGGAAGCAGCGTGGACCTGGTGGCGCGGCCCGCACTCCCCCAAATTCCCACCTGGACTGGTACACACCCTGTGGGGCAGTAGTAGCAACTACCCCGCGGGCATAATTGGGGCTGGCTATGGGAACAGGGGATGCTGGTGACCCATTGGAGACAGCTGGGACCGTCTCTACCTCCTCCCTTGCTGGTAGTAAAAGCCTTGACCCGATGAGGTGGTGGGGGGGATGCTGGGCCCTGAGGGGACCGTCTGACAGTGAGGAGGCAAAGGCAAAGCTGGTGGACATTTTCACAGGAGACGTGCAGACGTTAGACATTACAAGGAATTACTAGGGGCCCTCTTGTCTGGGACCCTCCTCTCACCCCCTGCCTGGCTGAATTTATCAAATCTCACTCTCCCGCTGCAGTGCTGGTAAGGGCCTGTTCAGAGGTGATGTCAGGGGGGGCCATGGGTAAGCAACGAGCCAATAAGGAAACAAACACAGAGAGTGCCTGCCAGGGTGCCTCACGAGATGATGGAGAAGGGAATGGGACCCTGGCACAGCGTACCACAGTGATTTTAGCAGCCATACAGTATACCAAGATGGACCTAGAGACCCAGATAGCAGCAATCGTAGGAGACGTGGGCCTTCTGCGAGAAAACCATGGGAAATTAAAGGATTGAGTCAAAGAAACAGAAGGCACACTGGAGACAACAGTCCCACAGGTGAAGGAGCTCACTCAGAAGATGGCCCTCATGAATAACGAACTGAAGGTAACAGCAAGTAAGCTGGAGGATGCTGAATGTAGGTCCCGAAGACATAATATCAGTCTGGTGGTGGTCCCAGAGAGGGCCCATCATTGGACTTATACAGAAAGTTTTGGCCGAGCAATGTAGTGCTAGGAGGAACGCCCTCTGTGTTTTTCTTGGTGGAGCTGGCCTATAGGATCCAAGAGGTTCCTCCACCACTGGGGGCATATCCAAAGCCAATAATAGTGAGGCTACTGAATTTCAGAGATTGAGATGTGATCCTTCAGATGGCAAGGAAGAGCGGCCCTTGGAAGATTGAGGGAAAGGAGATTAGTATCTATCTAGACAACACAAACCTGGTCCTGAAGCAGAGGGGAGCCTGTGCCCCAGTTAAGAAGGCCTTGCAATGCACTGATGTGCCCAGAAAAAATTAGGATTGAACATTGGGGGAAAACTCACTTCAGAATGTCACCACAGGAAGCATGGGAATGGCTGGAGATGCACGGACTTCCTCACGACAACAGACCTGGAGAGGACGGCAACACACAATGGACAAAGCGAAAGGTGAAAAAAAGGGTGTCAAGAGCCCAAAAGGGGTCTGTCGCTGCTCTGACACAGGAGAAAATCAAGGCTGCACAGATGAAGTCGCTCCAAGACGTCAGGGGGAAAAACGGGACCAAGACAAACAACAGGTGGAGGGGGCTCCCTCAGACACAGACGGAAGAGGAACTGAAGAGTGGGGATCAGAGGAAAAACAGCTTTTGCAGGTTACCTCAGTGACAGCTGACCGATTGGGATCACAAACAGATGTCTAACAATGTTTGAATTGGATGTGGCCCAACCGGACTGGACATGGGAGTCGGATGGGGGTTTTACATAGGGCCTTCCAACTTTTTGAAGGGACAAGACAGAGGAACTTGAACACAGACAAGTGGAACGTTTTCCACAGCAATGACACCTGGTCATGCCTCAGAGAAATCTACTACAGGGGAGGAGGTCTTCCCGTGTAGGGTTGGGGTTGATACATGTTGTGAATTGGGGGTGCAGTACTTTTGGCAACCCCACCAGCTCATATACTAGTAGGTGGAGATTTTAACCTAGTAATGGCTTTGGGGTTGGATAGAACTAGTAGATCGCAGAAAGGGCACCCAGCCACTGACAAATTGGAAGGGTTCATATATGTAATGGGCCTTAGTGATGTGTGGAAATCATGCATGGACAGGAGCTAAGATATTCATACTATTCAGGTGCTCACAATGTCCACTCTATTTTTTCATCACTGCAAATCTATTACATAGATCTACAAAGGCAACACACCTGGCATGGTGAATTAGTGATCCTGCTCCATTACAGGTGACTGTATCCTTGGGAACCTGAACACCGGGGGTGGGTGGAGGATGGAAACCTGGTGATTCCAATAGACAAAAGTGGTAGAAGATCTAGGAAAAGTGTCCCAATACTATTTTACAGAGAATACGGGCTCGGTACAGAGCCTGGTGACCTTGTGGGAGGCATACAAGGCCACAATTGGGGGGCCTAGCAGGGGAAGAGGAGGATAGAAGGAAGAGACTGAAGAGGTTACTCACATCGGAAAAATAACTCATAGCATTAGAGAATGGATATGCAGTTTCACCGGATCAGGAAACAAAGAAAGAGATGGTGCAAAAAAGGGAGAAATATAATGTAGTGTCTAATGATGAAGTAAAACGCCAATATGTTTTGGAAAGTAAATGCCTCTATGAGGCAGGTAACAAGACAGGCAAGAATGAACAAAGTGACTCATTCATCAGAGAATTACGGACAATTAAGGGGGAGATAATTAGGGAGCCTAAAGGTATATCGGATATACAATGGGTACAATTTGCTTGGCTGAAAGCGGCTCTAATCCACAGCATCCCTGTAGAGCTGGAAACATAGGGGGATGTTCCACTGAAGCTATGACTTTTGGAGGGTATCAAGGAAACTAATTTCCCTCACATATGGTACTACAATGACAAATATGAAACCTTCACTAAACACATTATGGGAAAGGTGGAGAGGGGATTGTGGGGAGCTGGATAAGGCCAGTTGGGTGGAAGTGCTTTTGTTTCCAGCAGGGGTAGCCATCCGGGCATTGCTTAAACTAATACAATTTAAAACATTGTACCGAGTATACTATATAAGATCTTTGGTTTACAAGACAGGGAAGGTAATGAATGCGAATTGTCAGTGGGGCTGTGGAACCACTGGCACATTTTATCACACCCTGTGAAGCAGCCCTAAGATTGCACGGTTTTGGAGGAATGTAGGACAAGCCCTGGAGGATGCCACGTGGAACTCTTTGGAACTGAACCCAGAAAGAGCACTCCTGGGAATATGGGGCCAAACCAATCAAACCAGGTATCAAAAGCTATTGATCAATCTTGGTTTTATGGTACCTAAAAGAGACATAGCAAGGAAGTGGGGATCAGGGACACCACCAGGATATAATGAATGGTAGAGGGGTATGACAGATGCTGAATTCCGGAAAGGGAAGTAGTAGGTAAGTAGCCTCTTTCTAGCATGGTTACCCCCACTTTTGGCCTGTTTGTGAGTGTGTGTCAGTGTGTTTTTACTGCGTCACTGGGATCCTGCTAGCCAGGACCCCATTGTTCTTAGATAAAAACATATATGTCAGTGTGTTTTGCCTGTCTCACTGGGATCCTGCTAGCCAGGATCCCATTGCTCATAGTTTGTGACCTAATGTGTATGCCTGTGTAGTGTCTAACTGTGTCAGTGAGACTCTGCTAACCAGAACCTCAGTGCTTATGCTGTCTCTGCTTTTAAATTTGTCACTGTCGGCCAGTGACTACATTTAGCAATTCCAATTGACATACTGGAACCCCCTTTTAAGTCCCTAGTATGTGGTACCTAGGTATCCATGGCATTGGGGTTCCAGGAGATCCATATGGGCTGCAGAATTTCTATTGCCACCCATAGGGAGCTCAGACAAACCCTTACACAGGACTGCCAATGCAGCCTGCGTGAAATAGTGCACACATTTTCACTGCAATTAAGTAACTTATAAGTCGCCTATATGTCTAACCTTTGCTTGCTGAAGGTTAGGTGCAAAGTTACTAAGTGTGAGGGCACCCTTGCACTAGCAAAGGTGCCCCCACATAGTTCAGGGCCATCTCCCCAGACACTGTGAGTGCGGGGACACCATTACATGCATGCACTACATATAGGTCAATACCTATATGTAGCTTCACAATGGTAACTCCGAATATGGCCATGTAACATGTCTAAGATCATGGAATTGTCCCCCCCATTCCAAATGTGGTATTGGGGAGCCAATTCCATGCATCCTGGGGGGTCCACTATGGACCCCCAGTATTGACAAACCAGGCTCTGAGGCTTGCACTGCAGCTACAGCTGCTGCCAATTCACAGACATGGTTCTGCCCTCCTGGGGTCTGGGCAGCCCTCTCACGGCGACCAGCATGCTCCTAAGGACACAGAGAGTGGACATCTTTGACATAGACTGTCCTGAGGTCCTCCTGACGCAATTTGGAGGAGGTAAGACCTTGCCTTCCCTGAGAACAACAGTGCCCCTGTGAATTGTGTCTTCTTCACCTCCTGAGGCCTCTGTGCACTCTTTGCAAAATTCCTTTTACACTGCCTGGCCCAGGTCCCCAGCATTCCACCTTGTGACGCTCAACTCACTGTTGTTCTCTGGTGGTGTGGAACTTCTTTTGTTGTGCTGCATCAACTTAATTTTTGCACCTCCTTTGAACCCAGATCCTGCAGCTTCTTGGGGTGCTGGCTGGCATCCTGAGGGCTCTATAAAGTGCTGGGAGCCCCCTCTTCCTCCTCACACAGAGTTGAGGCCTCCAGGTCCCCCCTGGATCCATCCAGCACCATTTTGATGAAAAATGCACTTTTGTAATAGCCAAGGCATGTTGGTGCCTTCCAACAGGAAATCTTCAACAATCTTCACGCCGTGGGACATCTTTTGCATTATACAGGAACCCACTGACATCTTCCTAGGGTGCATTTCTGCAGTCTTCTACTAACTAGGGACTCTTCTTTTGCACCCTCTTCTGGGTTGGCAGGGGCTCCTGACCTTTCTGGAACTTCTTTCGACTTCTGAACTTGGTCTCCTTCCTTTGCAGGTCTTCAGGTCCAATAATCCATCAGTTGTTCTTTGCAGACTTGGTAGGCTGCTGCAAAATCCCCAAAATGAGGTGTAGCGTGTCCTAAGGAAACTTGTAGTACTTTACTTCTGCATTTCTGGGCTCTGGGTTGGGGTAATTTACTTACCTTTACTGTATTCTTACTCTCCCAGTGATTCTGCACACACTACACTTGTCTAGGGGGGAATTCATGATTCACATTCCACTTTTTTTAGTATATGGTTTATGTTGCCCCAGACCTATTTTCTCCCATTCCATTCTATAGGATATCCTACTCTTTGCATTGTTCTATGACTATTTACTTGTCTACTTTGGTGTCTAGTGTATATATTGTGTAAAATACTTACCTCCAGAAGGAGTATTGTCTCTAAGATATTTTTGGTACGGTGTCACCCAAATAAATACCTTCATTTTTGGTAACACTGAGTGTTGTCTTCACTTGTGTATAAGTACTGTGTAACTATAAGTGGTATTGCATGAGCTTTGCATGTCACCTAGTTCATCCTAAGCTGCTCTGCTTAAGCTACCTCTATCAGCCTAAGCTGCTATAACACTACTACATTCACTAACAAGGGATAACTGGACCTGGTGTAAGGTGTAAGTACCCAAGGTCCCCACTACAAACCAGGCCAGCCTCCTACATTGGTGGCAGCAGAGGATAAGTACTTGCAATTGCTTTACCAGTCTGTTACCTGTGCTTTTCACAAGAAAAGCTTTCTCCAATACTTAGAGCATACATAATATATACCTAGAAACAAATTTCTAAAAGTTCTTTAAACTTTAAAAACATTTTTACAAAGTTCTGAAAAGTTTTTCTTCTTTTCTCTGAAAAGTTAGCTCTGTTATTCTAATAACTTTTTACTCACTTTCCTAAACTTTTTTTCTGTCAATATGTCTTCTGTAGAAGCTACCCCTAGAGTTGTCAAGACCACTTATGAAAATCTAAACTTTAAAAGTTTGAGGGGGTCTCTGTATTTAAAGAAGTTTAGGTATTGGGAAGAACCCCAAGAAGGAGTTTATCTTAAATCTTCTCCTCCAAGATGACCAGGGGCTCAGCACTGGTCCAGATTAGACAGGGGAAGAGGTAGAGGATGACTCCAACTAGGAAAGCTCAGAGGAGCAAGATGACAATCATGGGGAGGGTCCTTCCACAGACCTATCTGTCAACAAGCCCCCTAACTGGTAGTGGGAAGGGTTCACACACAAGTAGGGCTCCCTTCACCCCTAGAGGCCAGGTCACTACAGTGGCCCCTATTAGAGATAGGACTGCCTCTGCACATTCTCATCTTACCTCTGTTTCAGAGGCCTCCCATAGTTCTAACCCTGAGAACCAGTCCCCAGATAGGCAACTCAGGAAGCTGAGGTTAGAGGATGCTAATGCAGCAGCAGTTGGCCTTAGACGGGGAATCCCTGGCTGTGGAGAAAGAGAGGCAGGTTTTGGGGTTAGTTCCCCATGGTGGCAGCAGCAGTTTTAAGGGGTATAAATGTTAGGGAACCCTCATTTGATTGTAGGAATCTGCACAAAGTTGCCCCTCCTTACAGGGATGGTGATGACATCAACAAGTGGTTTGCTGCACTTGAGAGAGCCAGTAAAATTCAGAGGGTCTCCCATGTACAGTGGGCTGCTATCCTTTGGTTATCCTTCTCTGGCAAAGGTAGAGACAAACTTCTTATTGTCAGAGAGGATGATGCAGATAATTACCAAATTCTTAAGAATGCACTCTTGGATGGTCTGGGCTTAAGCACTGAACAGTATAGACTTACGTTCAGAGAGACCAGAAAGGAGTCATCACAGGACTATACAGACTTTGTAGACTGTTCTGTGAAGGCCCTAGAAGGTTAGTTACATAGCAGTAAGGTGACTGATTATGAAAGCCTTTATAACTTGATTCTGAGAGAGCATATCTTGAATAATTGTGTGTCTGACTTGTTACATCAGCATCTTGTGGACTCAGATCTGACCTCTCCCCAAGAATTGAGAAAAAAGGCAGACAAATGGGTCGGAACAAGGGTAAGCAGAAAAGCCCATACAGGGGGTGACAAGGATGGCAAGAAGAAAGATGGTGAAAAATCTCAGGACAAGCATGGGAATAAAAGTAAACACAAAGATCCAAACCATTCCTCTGCGGGTGGGGATAAAACTTCTTCATCTTATTCAAACTCTTCACACAATCATAAAAAGCCTTGGTGTTATGTGTGTAGAAATAAAGGCCATTGGCCAGGGGATAAGTCCTGCACAGGTAAAGCCCCTGAGCCTACCACCACTAAGACATCAGACTCTAGTGCCCCTAGCAGTAGTGGTAATAGTGGTGGGACTACTGGCAGTAGTCAAAACTAAGGGTGTAGGTGGGTTCACTTTTGGGACCATAATAGAAACTGGGGTACACAGTCCCAAGACAGTTCCTGTCACACCTGCTGGCATTGGCCTTGCCACCTTGGCTGCGTGTCCCCTTAACATGGATAAGTATAGGCAGTCAATCTTAATAAATGGTGTTGAGGCCCAGGCCTACAGGGACACAGGTGCCAGTATCACTTTGGTGACTGAAAACCTGGTGTCACCTGCACAACACTTCATTGGACAGAAGTACCAAGTTACTGATGTCAATAACTCCACTCATTCTCTCCCCTTAGCTGCAGTTTAACTTAGTTGGGGTGGAGTTACTGGCCCTAAGCAGGTGGTGGTATCACCTAGCTTACCTGTAGATTGTCTCTTGGGTATGACCTAGAGGCCTCAGGTTGGGATAAGGTAGAGTTTAGTACCCATGCATTCATGCTGGGTATCCCTGAGAAATTGCTTCCTCTCATTTCTGGTGAAATAAAAAAACAAAGGAGAGAAAAAGGCCTGAAATCTCAGGACCCCTCCCCGCCAACAGTAAAAAGGGTATCAAAGTAACCCTTCCCCACCCTGCTACTAAGGATACCATTCCAGTGGTGGGAGAAACCTCTCCTGGGGTGGATTCCGTACCAAAGCAGCCGTCAGCTAACACAGCTGAACTCCCAGAGGTAAAAGTACCTCTCTGTGGAACTACTAATCCGGATGTGCAAAACTGCACCATTTTAGTAAATATGGAGCATCCCTCCAACCCTCCCAGAGAAACTTTAGTGCAGCAGCCCTGTACTGCCTCTAAACACTTAGGACAGCAGCCCTGTCCTGGTGTGGAGCTTATAGGACAGCAGCACTGCCCTGCTCCATCTCAAAAGAAACAGCAACCCGGTTCTCTCTTACAGCCATATGGACAAAGTTTTTGCCCAGCTATGGCTTTATTGAGACAGCATCCCTGTCTAGCATTTCCTGCATTGGACATAGGCCCAGTGGACCAATTCCACTGCCCAACTTTAAAACATACTAATAGGAACACTATTGGTTAGGTAAAAATCTCCAAGCAGGGTGGTTTACATCCCCACAGGGAAGTAAGCATATAGTGGATGATAAAGGGAGTAACCACTCTATTGCAGATCTACTCTCCACTTATCACCACTTAGACAATAAAGTCTCAACTGGCCAAGGTTAGCCTCATTGTCCTTTGTTTTCGAGTGTGTGTAGAAAAATAGCCTCTTTCTAGCATGGTAACCCCCACTTTTGGCCTGTTTGTGAGTGTGCGTCAGTGTGTTTTTACTGAGCCAAAGGGATCCTGCTAGCCAGGACCCCAGTGCTCATAGATAAAAACCTATATGTCAGTGTGTTTTGCCTGTCTCACTGGGATCCTACTGGCCAGGACTCCAGTGCTCATAGTTTGTGGCCTAATGTGTATGCCTGTGTAGTGCCTAACTGTGTCACTGAGGCTCTGCTAACCAGAACCTCAGTGCTTATGCTCTCTCTGCTTTTAAATTTGTCACTGTAGGCCAGTGACTACATTTGCCAATTTCAATTGGCATACTGGACCCCCCCTTAGAAGTCCCTAGTACATGGTACCTAGGTACCCGGGGCATTGGGGTTCCAGGAGATCCATATGGGCTGAAGCATTTCTTTTGCCACTCATAGGGAGTTCAGACAAACCTTTACATGGGACTGCCATTGCAACCTGCATGAAATAGTATACACACTATTTCACAGCCATTTTCACTGCACTTAAGTAACTTATAAGTCACCTATATGTCTAACCTTCACTTGCTGAAGGTTAGGTGCAAAGTTACTAAGTGTGAGGGCACCCTTGCACTAGTAATGGTGCCCCCCCCCCATAGTTCAGGGCCATTTCCCTGGACTTTGTGAGTGTAGGGACACCATTACAAGCGTGCACTACATATAGGTCAATACCTATATGTAGCTTCACAATGGTAACTCTGAATGTGGCCATATAACATGTCTAAGATCATGGAACTGTTCCCTCATTCCAAATATGGTATTGGGGAGCCAATTCCATGCATCCTGGGGGCTCCACCATGGACCCCCAGTATTGCCAAACCAGCTCTCTGAGGCTTGCACTGCAGCTACAGCTGCTGCCATCACACAGACAGGGTTCTGCCCTCCTGAGGTCTGGGCACCCCAGTCTTAGGAAGGCCGAACAAAGCATTTCATCTGAGAGCAGGGTGTTACACCATCTCCCTTTGGAAATAGGTGTTCCAGGCTGGGGAGGGGTAGCCTCCCCCAGCCTCTGGACATGCTTTGAAGGGCACAAATGGTGCCCTCCTTACATAAACCAGTCTACACCAGTTCAGGGACCCCTTCTCCCCTACTCTAGAGGGAAACTGGACAAGGGAAAGGCGAGTGACCACTCCCCTGTCCATCACCCCCGGGGGGGGTGCCCAGAGCTCCTCCAGTGTGTCCCAGACTTTAGCCATCTTGCTTTTCAAAGTGTGGGGGCACTCTGGAGGGCTCTGAGTCACCAGTGCCAGCAGGTGACGTCAGAGACCTCTCCTGATAGGTCCATACCTGATATGGTAGCTAATCCCCCTCTCAGGGCTATATAGGGTCTCTCCTGTGGGTTCTTTTCAGATTCTGCTTGCAAGTTTCCTACAAGAGTCCTCTGCAAGACCTTCAGACTCTTGTGACCTCGGATCAACTACAGTCTGCTCCACGAAACGCTGTAACTGCAACAAAAGACACTTTTCTTCAACAACCTCAGCTCCAAGTCAGCAGCTGTAAAAGTTTCCACAGTGTGCATGCTCTGGGGACGCCCTGTCTTCATCCTGCATCAGAAGGGCAGAAGAATTCTCCTGTGGAGTGACAGAGCCACTCCCCTGCTCCAAGCAGGCACCTTCCAAGGTGACAACTGGTACCCTTAGACTCCTCTCACGGTGACGATCTTGCATCTAAGGACACAGAGTGTGGACATCCTCAACATAGACTGTCCTGAGGTCCTGCTGACGCAATTTGGAGGAGGTAAGACCTTGCCTTCCCCAAGAATGACAGCACCCCTGTGTATTATATCTTCTTTGCCTCCTGAGGCCTCTGTGCTCTTGTTGTAAAATTACTTGATGCACAGCCTGGCCTAGGTCCCCAGCACTCCACCCTGCGATGCTCATCTCACTGAGTTGTTCTCCGGCAGCGTGGGACCTTCTTTTGTTGTGCTGCATGAACCATGTTTTGCACCTCCTTTGAACCCGGATCCTATGACTTCTTGTGGTGCTGGCTGGCATCCAGAGGGCTCTCTGAGGTGTTGGGAGCCTCCTCTTCCTCCTCACATCGAGTTGAGGCCCCCAGATCCCTTCTGGGTCCAACCAGCACCATTTTGATGAAAACAGACTTTTGTGATAGTCAAGGCTTGTTGGCGCCTTCCAACAAGAAATCTCATCTGTAACGATCTTCATGCCGTGAGACATCTTTTGCATCATGCAGGAACCCACTGACATTGGGTGCATTTCTGCAGTCTTCTACTAACCAGGGGCTCTTCTTTTGCACCCTCTCCTGGGTTGCCAGGGGCTCCTGTCTTTCCTGGAACTTCTTTCGACTTCTGGACTTGGTCCCCTTCCTTTTCAGGTCTTCACGTCCAATATTCCAGCAGTTGTTCTTTGCAGACTTGTTGGCTGCCGCAAAATCCCAACAACGAGGTGCAATGTGTCCTAAGGAAACTTGCAATACTTTACTTCTGCTTTTCTGGGCTCTGGGGTGGGGTAATTTACTTCCCTTTGTGTATTCTTACTCACCCAGCGATTCTGCACATGTCTAGGGGGGAATTTCCGATTCACATTCTACTTTTTTTAGTATAGGGTTTGTGTTGCCCCTAGACCTATTTTCTCCCATTGCATTCTATAGTATTTCCTTCTGTTTGCATTGTTCTATGACTATTGACTTGTCTAATTGTGGTGACTAGTGTATGTATTGTGTATACTACCTACCTCCAGAAGGAGTATTGTCTTCAAGATATTTTTGGTACTGTGTCATCTAAATAAATACCTTTATTTTTGGTAACACAGTATTGTCTTTACTTGTGCATAAGTACTGTGTAACTATAAGTGGTATTGCATGAGATTTGCATGTCTCCTAGTTCATCCTAAGCTCCTCTGCTATAGCTACCTCGAGCAGCCTAAGCTGCTACAACACTACTACATTCACTAACAAAGGACAATCGGACCTGGTGTAAGGTGTAAGTAATATAACAAAAGTACACTGTTCCATAAAGAAGAAAAGAGTTAGAAAGACCTGAAATATCAGGAGCAAGGACCCTCAAGCATCATAATAGATGTCTGGCATCATCATTGGGTAATGCTCCTCGTCAGGTCGGCAGTGCAATACCTGACGGGCTCCCCACAAGGAGGAGCACTGAACCGTAGTGTTCTGATAGTTACAGATGACCACGAACTATCTAAGGGGATCAGTATTATCATTTGAGCATCTGAACCCAGTGGAGAGAACAAGAAGGTTAAGGGTAAAATTGGTAAAACAGCCCTACATATATCATCATTTTAATCAATAGTCAGGGATGTAACCAAGATTAAAAACAGGGGAAAGTAATATAATGAGTATCAATGCTCCATTACTTTCGATAAGCAATAAACTAAGAGGAAAAACTACTAGGAATCCTCCTAAAGCAAGGTCAACATGTTTCGCGTCGTGTGGTCCCTGCGGATCCAATGACGCTTCATCAGGACCAAAAAATTAATGTGCTCTTCTCCAATCAAACAAAATCATACTCACAAAATCGTTTTCTTGCTTAGTGGAGTAATAGGTTAAGTCACGGTCAGGTCGCCCACCCCTAAGTCGGGAACAGGCTTCTTGGTAAGTACGTAAGTATGTTATGGAACAGTGTACTTTTGTTATTTTGCATTATTGTAGGGAGAGTGTACACTGGACCAATCAATCTCCCGGTCCCTCCCCCCTCTTATATTATACGTAAGGTGTAAGTACCCAACGTACTGACTACAAACCAGGCCAGCCTCCTCAGAAGTATACCGGGACAGGAGTAAAGAAAAGAAATGTGAGAAAATATGTGTTGTATCGAAAGTGGCATTGGCTTTTTCTGCAAGGTCACCACAGATTTTTTTCTTTCCTCTGCCATCTTTTGCTGAACTTGTTTTTGTTGTCCTGTACAACACTGTGTTCCTGCTAACCAGTGGTAACAGGAGTAAAGAAAAGAAATGTGAGAAAATATGTGTTGTATCGAAAGTGGCATAGGTACAATATTGGAACCCCATATGAACTCCAGGACTTGGTGCAAGACCCCCTCTATGGAGGGAGAGATGATGACCAATGAGACACCCAAGGGATACTGAAGGGATTGTGGTAAGATATGTATGCATCTTTGATTTTGTTTGAAGTACAACCAATAAAATTCATTTTTTTAAATGTGAGCTCACCTTTTTTTTTAAATTAACCTTAGGTTCTTCATGTTCCCAATACAATAAAGTATGGGAAATGATCACAGACACACCTGGACTAGAAACCTCAGCTTTCAATGTGAGGGTCTGTAACCTTAACCATTATGCCAAACGTAACCACTTACTTTTCTTGTTTTCAAATAATTGCATGGAGAGACCATTGCAATGACTATCTCTCTCTGTCTCATCCCATTATTAGATGGGAGAGAGAAAGAGAGAGAGTAACAGGACGTTGGGGGTAGGGGGATCATCAAGGCTTCCACGGTCCTAGCCAGCTCCCCACACCCTGTTGGAGCTGGCATTGCAGCCCCAGGCAGGGAGATGCTTTTACTAGCAGCTTCCAGCTTGTGTGAGCAATGTTTTCATCTGTCTTCCCTGCATGCATATGTGCGTACAGGGAAGACAGATGAAAAACCTGCTTTCTGACAATATCAACTGTTTGACAGCTCCCACTGTCAGAAAGCGGACTTTGTTTTCTTTTGCTTGGTGTGGGCTGTCAGCTCCCACTGTCAGAAAGCAAACAGCTATGTCCCAGGGGTACGCACCACTGGACATAGCAGCATAGCAGGAATCTGCCCTGGGTGTGGTGGTCCCCAGGGTCATCAGTGGCTACTTTAGGGGGACCGCGTGGACCTCCTCCAATAAACACAGCCCCAGGAGGTGGTATTCTCTCGGGTTTTGGGGTCTGAAACGAACCCCCATCACTATTTTATCTTAATGCACATGATAGATTAGTGTGATACCAGAGCCAAAATAAAAGTCACAATACCAGTTTCACATGGAGTGAGTCAATCAGCGCAGGGGTACTCATCTGTTTACCATACAGAAGATATTCTCATCCTAAGAACATATGTTTCAAGGCACTTTTCTTTTTAAATATTACACCTCTACTACATTCAGTCGAGCTCTCTTTTACTACTTCATTTGTTACATTTCAAGCTCTATGAGATATAAAGTCGAATTGCTGCACCATCTCAGCCCCAAATTGTGGAACACCTTCCCCCTAATCCAAGAAAATAGTCCTATTGTTAGACCTGACAGCCTTAGGGTAGTCACCCCTAACTTTTTGCCTGCCTCCCTCCTCTTTTTGGATACTGTTTTTGCTGGTTTTTAGACTCTGCGCACTTTACCACTGCTAACCAGTGATAAAGTGTATATGCTCTCTCTCTGTAAACATGGTAACCTTGGATCATACCTGATTGAACTATTTAATCTACTTATAAGTCCCCAGTCATGTGCACTCCAGGTGCCTAGGGCATATAGATTAAATGCTACTAGTGGACCTGCAGCACGGATTGTGCCACCCACTTAAGTAGCCCCTTTTCCTTGTCTCAGGCCTACCATTGCTAGGCCTGTGTGTGCAGTTTCACTGCCACCTCGACTTGGCATTTAAAAGTACTTGCCAAGCCTAGAACTCCCCTTTTTCTGCATATAAGTCACCCTTAATGTGTGCCCTGGGTATCCCCTAGAGCAGGGTGCTGTGTAGGTAAAAGACAGGACATGTACCTGTGTAGTTATATGTCCTGGTAGTGTAAAACTCCTAAATTCGTTTTTGCACTACTGGGAGACCTGCTCCCTTCATAGGCTAACATTGGGGCTGCCCTCATACACTGTTGAAGTGGCAGCTGCTGATCTGAAAGGAGCAGGGAGGTCATATTTAGTATGGCCAGAATGGTAATACAAAATCCTACTGACTGGTGAAGTCGGATTTAATATTACTATTCTAGAAATGCCACTTTTAGAAAGTGAGCATTTCTTTGCACTTAAATCCTTCTGTGCCTTACAATCCACGTCTGGCTAGGTTTAGTTGACAGCTCCTTGTGCATTCACTCAGACACACCCCAAACACAGGGTACTCAGCCTCACTTGCATACATCTGCATTTTGAATGGGTCTTCCTGGGCTGGGAGGGTGGAGGGCCTGCCCTCACACAAAGGACTGCCACACCCCCTACTGGGACCCTGGCAGACAGGATTGAACTGAAAGGGGACCTGGTGCACTTCTTAGCCCCTCTTTGAAGTCTCCCCCACTTCAAAGGCACATTTGGGAATAAAACAGGGCCTCTGCCCTACCTCATCAGACACTTGCTGGAGAAGAAACCGGAACCAGAAACTACATCCTGCCAAGAAGAACTGCCTGGCTGCTCAAAGGACTCACCTGTCTGCTTTCTACAAAGGACTGCTGTCTTGCTGTTGCCCTGCTGCCTTGCTGAACTCTTGTCTGGCTGTGAAAGTGCTCTCCAAGGGCTTGGATAGAGCTTGCCTCCTGTTCCTTGAAGTCTCAGGACCAAAAAGACTTCTTCCTTTCACTTGGACGCTCCGTGCGCCGAAAATTTCGACGCACAGCTTGTTTCGCGGCGAGAAAAACGCCGCACACCGACGCTGATCGACGCGACGCCCTCGGGACGATCGAGACTTCGACGCACCACCTCGCAAGGACAAAGCCGCTCGACTTTCCAGGAGAAATCGACGCGACGCCCACCGTGAGTGCGAAACTTTGACGCACGGCCTCGCAAGGACAACGCCGCCCGACTTCCAAGGAGAAATCGACGCAACGCCTGCCGTGAGACCAAACTTTCGACGCACGGCCTCGCAAGGACAACGCCGCCCGACTTCCAAGGAGAAATCGACGCGACGCCTACCGTGAGATCGAAACTTCGACGCGCAGCCCCGCAGAACGACACGCAGCCGGAAAACAAGCAGGAGAATCCACGCACAGACCCGGGACATCTGGTAATCCCCGCGATCCACAAAAAGAGACTGTCTGCGCGCCGGAAAACGACGCCCGACTTCCCCGCGTGGAAAAGAACGACGCAAGTCTGTGTGTGCTGAGGAGAAATCGACGCACACACCCCTTTTTCCACGCATCTCTTCTCCTGTGGCCCTCTGAGGAGATTTTCCACCAGAAACCAGGTACTTTGTGCTTGAAAGACACTGTATTGCATTCTAAAGACTTAAGACACTTTATATCACTTCCCTGTGATATTTCTACAATTTTCCATTGCAACTTTATTCTTTTTGACCTACAATTATCCTGATAAATATTATATATTTTTCTAAACACTGTGTGGTGTATTTTTGTGGTGCTATATGGTGGTATTGTATGATTTATTGCACAAATACTTTACACATTGCCTTCTAAGTTAAGCCTGACTGCTCGTGCCAAGCTACCAGAGGGTGGGCACAGGATAATCTTGGATAGTGTGTGACTTACCCTGACTAGAGTGAGGGCTTTTGCTTGGACAGGAGGTAACCTGACTGCCAACCAAAAACCCCATTTCTAACATTGGTGATCAGCGGTGAGGATAGGACTTGTATTTGTGCAGTGACATACAGTAGCTAAGTATTTCACTACCTACCCACAGTTGAAGGTCAACTTGGTTTTTATCTCTTTTTGAAAATCCGTTTTTTCCTGACAATTTTCAAAAACTAAATCCTCACTCAACATGTCTCTGACTGGGTCTCAGACAGGGGACTTTGACCTAGTCCAGTTGGATACATACACGGTCAAACAACTAAGAGGATTCTGCAGGGCATTAAGGGTACCCACCCAAGGGGCCTCCAGAAAGGAGGACTTTCAAGTGGCGCTGAGGGCCTGGGCAGAAGCCCATTTAGAGGATGATGAGGAAGAGGAGCCAGAAAATGGCCCCTCAGAAGGATTTTCACTATCTATGGATGGTGTTACCACTGCAATTGTGCACCCTTCCAGACCAGGGAGCAGTGTCTCCATGCAAAGCCTGACCGCAGAGGAAAGGAGAGAGGAAAGGGAGTTCCAATTGCAAATGGTAAAACTGAAAATTGAGGCACAACAGGAGGAGAGGAGGGCAGAAAGAGAAGCCAAACAAGCTGAGGCTGAAAGAGCAGCCAAACAGATTGAAGCTGAAAGAACAGCCAAACAGATTCAAGCAGAAGCTGAAAGGGCAGCCAAACAAGCAGAAGCTGAAAGAGCAGCCAAACAAGTGGAAGCTGAAAGAGCGTTGGCTGAAAAGAAACTATTGTTGGCTCATGAACTGAGTCTCAAGGAGCTGGAGATCAAGGCAAGACAGTCTGAATCCAGCAATAATGGTGGCAGCATACAGACAGGACCTGCTGGAGAAAAGAAGGTTCGTATACCCAAAAATGTGGTGCCCAGTTTTGTGGTGGGAGATGACATAGATAAATGGTTAGCTGCTTATGAAGTTGCACTAAGGGCTCATGAGGTTCCTGAAGGGCAATGGGGGGGAGCTATGTGGGGTTATGTGCCGCCATTGGGGAGGGACACACTTCTCACATTGGATCCACCGGATCAAAACACATACCCACTCCAGAAAGCCACTTTACTTGCCAAGTTTGGGCTGACCCCTGAGGGATACCGTCAGAGGTTCAGGGACAGCACCAAACAAACCACACAAACATGGGTAGATTTCTTTGATTTCTCTAGTAAGGCACTGAATGGATGGGTGCGGGGCAACAAAGTAGCAGATTATAAAGGTTTATATGACTTGATCCTGAGAGAGCATATGCTTAATGTTACTTATACCGATTTGCGCCAGCACCTAGTGGATAGTAAGCTGACTGATCCCAGGAAGCTTGCTGAGGAGGCGGACCTCTGGGTTAGCACCAGAGTGTCCAAAAAGGTACCTGGGGGGGACTCCCACAAAGGTGGTCAGGGTTCCCAACAGAAGAAAGAGGGGGGAGATAAACTTACAGATAAGGAACTCTCTAAAGGCCCCCAAAAGAATTCCCAGGGAGGGGGTGGCAACCCTTCCTTTTCCAAATTTGGGAAGAAGTCAGGGACATTTGACAGGTCAGGAAAATCTAGCCCCAAATGCATGGAGTGTTACCAATATGGTCACTACAAAGGCGATCCACAGTGCCCCAAGAGGGCACCGTCCACTACCGGACAGGCACCTGGGTTGACTAGTGTAGCACTCGGGGGGGAGATGGACCCCACTAGCTTTGGGGAGCAGGTAGAGATTTCCCTAGTGTCCCTGGGAGAAGGAGAAATGATGTCCAAGGTCCACATGCCTAAAAATACTTCCAAGTACCGGCAGTGGGTCCTCATTGATGGGCAGAAGGTGGAGGCTCTGCGTGACACAGGAGCCAGTATGACTACTATCAAGAGTCAGCTGGTGTCCACAGAGCAGATAATCCCTAATACATTCCACCAGGTCATAGTCGCTGACAATCGCGAGAGTCACCTACCGGTGGCTCGGGTTCCCTTTGAGTGGGGGGGGGTCTCTGGTACTCTGAAAGTAGCTGTGAGTCCTGCCATGCCTGTAGATTGTCTGTTAGGCAATGATCTAGAGCATACTGCTTGGAAAGAAGTAGAGCTCAGATCTCACCTGGAGATGTTAGGGTTACCTGAGTGGGTCTGCATGACCACCCGGTCCATGGCTGACCGAGAGGGAAGTCAAGGGCATCTGGAGCCTGGAACGATGGCCCAGGGAGCTGCCAAGAGGAGGGACAAGGGGCGCGGGAAACCGGCCCCAGAAGTTCCCACAGTGGCTGACGGGGCTCCTGAGGAGGAGACTCCCGAGCCAACTGGGGAAGACATTGCCACCCTAGGTGACTTACCGGAGCTTGCTGGCTGGCAAGTTGAGGGTGGACCCACCAGGGAGGAATTCTGCAAGGCGCAGAAAGAGTGTCCCACTCTAGAAGGGTTGAGGAAACAAGACTTAAACCAGGCAGCAGGTGACGCCTCTGGCAATCACCACCTATATTGGGAGAATGATCTCCTCTACAGTGAGCCTAGGGTTCCGGTCTTTGGGGCAGCACGTGTGCTGGTGGTCCCCCAATGTTACCGAGCCTTCCTACTGGGTCTGGCTCACGACATTCCCCTGGCAGGACATTTGGGACAAGACAAGACCTTCAACAGGCTTGTCACCCACTTTCACTGGCCCAAAATGAGGACACACTCAGACAAATTCTGCAGGGCTTGTCCTACCTGCCAGGCTAGTGGTAAAGCAGGAAAGAGGGTTAAAACCCCCCTGATTCCACTTCCTGTCGTTGGCACCCCCTTTGAAAGGGTGGGCGTCGACATTGTTGGCCCCTTGGACCCCAAAACTGCCTTAGGCAACAGGTTTATCCTGGTTTTGGTGGACCATGCCACCCGGTACCCAGAGGCAATCCCTCTGAGGACCGTAACTGCATCGGTGGTAGCCAGAACCCTGATGGGGATATTTACCCGTGTGGGATTCCCCAAGGAGATAGTGTCTGACAGAGGCACTAACTTCATGTCCGCGTACATGAAGCATCTGTGGGATGCGTGTGGTGTAACCTACAAGTTCACCACACCCTATCACCCCCAGTCTAATGGGCTTGTGGAGAGATTCAACAAGACTCTGAAAGGCATGATTGGTGGCCTCCCTGAGGCCATGAGGCGTAAATGGGACGTCCTCTTACCATGCCTTCTCTTTGCTTACAGAGAGGTCCCCCAGAGGGGGGTAGGGTTCAGTCCCTTTGAGCTTCTCTATGGGTACCCCGTCAGGGGACCCTTAAGCATTGTCAAGGAGGGATTGGAGAACGCTCCAAAGACACCCCCTCAGGACGTGGTCAGCTACATGTTGGCCCTCCGCAATCAGATGACCCGCTTCTGGAAAGAGGCCCAAAGTAACCTGGAGGCCAGTCAAGAGGTGATGAAACAATGGTATGACCAGAAGGCCACTCTGGTAGAGTTTCAACCTGGAGACAAAGTGTGGGTAATGGAGCCAGTAGAGCCCAGAGCTCTCCAGGACCGCTGGTCTGGCCCATTTGAAATAAAGGAGCGGAAAGGGGAGGCCACTTACCTAGTGGACCTCCAAACCCCTAGGAACCCCCTAAGGGTGCTCCACGTGAACCGACTAAAAGCTCATTTTGAGAGGTCGGAGATCAACATGCTTCTGGTCACAGATGAAGGAATGGAAGAGGAGAGTGAACCCCTCCCTGACCTCCTCTCTGCCCAAGAAGGTGATGGGTCCGTAAGCGGGGTCATTCTGTCTGACTCCCTGACTCTAAACCAGAAAGGAGACTGCTATGAGCTGTTGGAGCAGTTCTCCCCCCTCTTCTCCCTTACTCCTGGACTGACCCACCTCTGTGTTCATGATATTGACACCGGTGACAGTCTCCCTGTGAAGAACAAAATTTACAGGTTGTCAGATAAGGTGAAGGCCAGCATCAAGGAGGAGGTCTCCAAGATGTTGACGCTAGGGGTTATTGAGAAGTCCAGTAGTCCCTGGGCCAGCCCAGTGGTGTTGGTCCCCAAGGCTACTGCCCCAGGCGCGAAGCCAGAACTCCGGTTCTGCGTGGACTACCGGGGTCTCAACTCAGTCACACGGACTGATGCTCACCCCATCCCCCGAGCTGATGAGCTCGTGGACAGGCTAGGCGCTGCCAAGTTCCTGAGTACGTTTGATCTTACTTCAGGGTACTGGCAGATCGCCCTGACTGAGGGGGCTAAGGAAAGGTCCGCCTTTTCCACCCCTGACGGCCATTACCAGTTCCGGGTGATGCCGTTTGGATTGAAAAATGCCCCCGCTACCTTCCAACGGTTGGTTAACGGGGTCCTGGCTGGCAAGGATGCCTTCTGTGCGGCCTACCTGGATGACATAGCTGTCTACAGTTCCAGCTGGGAGGAACACCTGCTCCACCTCAAGGAGGTGCTTCAGGCCCTGCAACAGGCAGGCCTGACCATCAAGGCTAGTAAGTGCCAGATTGGGCAGGGTTCCGTGGTGTACTTGGGACACCTAGTAGGTGGTGGCAAGGTGCAGCCACTCCAGGCCAAGATCGAAACTATCAAGGCCTGGCAACCACCTCGAACCCAGACTGAGGTGAGAGCCTTTTTAGGCCTCACCGGATACTACCGCAGGTTTGTCAAGGGCTATGGTACCATTGTGTCCCCCTTGACAGAACTCACGTCCAAGAAGCAACCGAGGTTGGTGAATTGGACAGAGGCTTGTCAGAAAGCCTTTGACGCCCTGAAGGAAGCCATGTGCACGGCCCCCGTGCTCAAGGCCCCTGACTACTCCCAGGAATTTATCGTGCAGACAGACGCTTCAGAGCATGGCATAGGGGCAGTCCTAGCACAGCTAAATGAGGAGGGCCAAGATCAACCGGTAGTCTTTATTAGCAGAAGGCTATTACCACGGGAACAGAGGTGGAGTGCTATTGAAAGAGAAGCTTTTGCTGTGGTCTGGGCACTGAAGAAGCTGAGGCCCTACCTGTTTGGGACTCACTTCCTAGTTCAGACAGACCACAGGCCCCTCAGATGGCTCATGCAGATGAGGGGTGAGAATCCAAAACTTCTGAGGTGGTCCATTTCCCTACAGGGGATGGACTTTACGGTGGAACATCGCCCAGGGGTTGACCACGCCAATGCTGATGGTCTCTCCAGGTACTTCCGCCTTAGCGATGAGAGCTCCCAGGAGGTCGGGTAGCTCTCCCCACTTTCAGCTGGGGGGGACACATGTTAGACCTGACAGCATTAGGGTAGTCACCCCTAACTTTTTGCCTGCCTCCCTCCTCTTTTTGGATACTGTTTTTGCTGGTTTTTAGACTCTGCGCACTTTACCACTGCTAACCAGTGATAAAGTGTATATGCTCTCTCTCTGTAAACATGGTAACCTTGGATCATACCTGATTGAACTATTTAATCTACTTATAAGTCCCCAGTCATGTGCACTCCAGGTGCCTAGGGCATATAGATTAAATGCTACTAGTGGACCTGCAGCACGGATTGTGCCACCCACTTAAGTAGCCCCTTTTCCTTGTCTCAGGCCTACCATTGCTAGGCCTGTGTGTGCAGTTTCACTGCCACCTCGACTTGGCATTTAAAAGTACTTGCCAAGCCTAGAACTCCCCTTTTTCTGCATATAAGTCACCCTTAATGTGTGCCCTGGGTATCCCCTAGAGCAGGGTGCTGTGTAGGTAAAAGACAGGACATGTACCTGTGTAGTTATATGTCCTGGTAGTGTAAAACTCCTGAATTCGTTTTTGCACTACTGGGAGACCTGCTCCCTTCATAGGCTAACATTGGGGCTGCCCTCATACACTGTTGAAGTGGCAGCTGCTGATCTGAAAGGAGCAGGGAGGTCATATTTAGTATGGCCAGAATGGTAATACAAAATCCTACTGACTGGTGAAGTCGGATTTAATATTACTATTCTAGAAATGCCACTTTTAGAAAGTGAGCATTTCTTTGCACTTAAATCCTTCTGTGCCTTACAATCCACGTCTGGCTAGGTTTAGTTGACAGCTCCTTGTGCATTCACTCAGACACACCCCAAACACAGGGTACTCAGCCTCACTTGCATACATCTGCATTTTGAATGGGTCTTCCTGGGCTGGGAGGGTGGAGGGCCTGCCCTCACACAAAGGACTGCGACACCCCCTACTGGGACCCTGGCAGACAGGATTGAACTGAAAGGGGACCTGGTGCACTTCTTAGCCCCTCTTTGAAGTCTCCCCCACTTCAAAGGCACATTTGGGTATAAAACAGGGCCTCTGCCCTACCTCATCAGACACTTGCTGGAGAAGAAACCGGAACCAGAAACTACATCCTGCCAAGAAGAACTGCCTGGCTGCTCAAAGGACTCACCTGTCTGCTTTCTACAAAGGACTGCTGTCTTGCTGTTGCCCTGCTGCCTTGCTGAACTCTTGTCTGGCTGTGAAAGTGCTCTCCAAGGGCTTGGATAGAGCTTGCCTCCTGTTCCTTGAAGTCTCAGGACCAAAAAGACTTCTTCCTTTCACTTGGACGCTCCGTGCGCCGAAAATTTCGACGCACAGCTTGTTTCGCGGCGAGAAAAACGCCGCACACCGACGCTGATCGACGCGACGCCCTCGGGACGATCGAGACTTCGACGCACCACCTCGCAAGGACAAAGCCGCTCGACTTTCCAGGAGAAATCGACGCGACGCCCACCGTGAGTGCGAAACTTTGACGCACGGCCTCGCAAGGACAACGCCGCCCGACTTCCAAGGAGAAATCGACGCAACGCCTGCCGTGAGACCAAACTTTCGACGCACGGCCTCGCAAGGACAACGCCGCCTGACTTCCAAGGAGAAATCGACGCGACGCCTACCGTGAGATCGAAACTTCGACGCGCAGCCCCGCAGAACGACGCGCAGCCGGAAAACAAGCAGGAGAATCCACGCACAGACCCGGGACATCTGGTAATCCCCGCGATCCACAAAAAGAGACTGTCTGCGCGCCGGAAAACGACGCCCGACTTCCCCGCGTGGAAAAGAACGACGCAAGTCTGTGTGTGCTGAGGAGAAATCGACGCACACACCCCTTTTTCCACGCATCTCTTCTCCTGTGGCCCTCTGAGGAGATTTTCCACCAGAAACCAGGTACTTTGTGCTTGAAAGACACTGTATTGCATTCTAAAGACTTAAGACACTTTATATCACTTCCCTGTGATATTTCTACAATTTTCCATTGCAACTTTATTCTTTTTGACCTACAATTATCCTGATAAATATTATATATTTTTCTAAACACTGTGTGGTGTATTTTTGTGGTGCTATATGGTGGTATTGTATGATTTATTGCACAAATACTTTACACATTGCCTTCTAAGTTAAGCCTGACTGCTCGTGCCAAGCTACCAGAGGGTGGGCACAGGATAATCTTGGATAGTGTGTGACTTACCCTGACTAGAGTGAGGGCTTTTGCTTGGACAGGAGGTGTGAGAAGGTAGCCTCTTTCTAGCCTTATTACCCCCACTTTTGGCCTGTTTGTGAGTGTATGTCAGGGTGTTTG